>NC_066329.1:4315404-6733737 GCF_022539315.1 Serinus canaria | reverse complement strand
GCTGGGTGCAGCTGGTTTTTTTTCTTTTTTTGTTCAAAAGGAATAGCTAAGAATGTCAGGCATCTTGATTGTCAACAAGTAATTGTAAGTGAAGTGCTGTGTAGTAAATCATGCTTTATGATCTGTGAACTACATGTATAACTCCACAATTCTTTAGTTATTTTTGGTCAGCGTGGTTAAATCATCTCTTACTGCCCTTGATATCAAAAATACATGTTGCCTCAGGTGCTTGTTTGCTGGTCTGTGTGCACTCAGGTTTGAGGCACATAGAACACTGCAGCTTTTCTCAGTCTAACCTGGCTCTGTGTGCAGTTGTCATGTGGGCAAACAGTGCCACAAGAAGCCCACAAATACATCACTCACTTTTCCTTAATGGCCTGTTACAGGCAAGTACCAAACTGAGAGAGAGGCATTTTGATAGTTCATGTAAAACTTTTTGTGGTATTTTAAAAACACAGTTTGTCAGGACAAGAAAACATTAATGATCCCTCAATTACACAGGGGAAAACAAAAGCCTGCAGGGAGGTATAAATTTGGGTGCTGTTTACTCCAGATTACAATGCTGTCAAAACAGAGCAGGCAAGAATCTATTTGTCATTGATAATGAGGGAACCTTGATGCGTCACGAAAATAAATTAAGTTTTGCATTGTCTGACAATGATTCAAAGCAAAGGTTCTGAAATAATTACAACCATTTCTTTATAAAAACCTCTCACAGTTTTCTTCCTTGTGTTCATCATGCTTTCATGCTGTTCCTTAGTTGTCAGGAGAAAAGGCACCAACAGGTGCTGCTTCGTAATGAAAGACAGCCCAAGCACAGCAGGGATTACATTGAGATTTCTTCCAACTCGACAGGCCCTTTTTCTCATTGCTCTGACAGGGACTCTTCCAGATTATTGTCATGTCCTGCTAGTAGTCAGGCTCAGGGAAAGTGGTAACAGGCTGCAGAGCATTCAGAGAATGAACACAGCCAATTAATCAGGCTGCTAAGCAAGGAACGCAGGATTTGGGCTGAATTTGGAGCTCATTAGCCACAGGGCATGAGATGACAACTTGCTGCTTTCCTTGGGCACACTAAAAAGTGCAGCAGGCTGGGATGAAAACAGTGCTGCTTGCTAATGAGTGCCAGCATCTGGCAGTGCTATAAAAAGAAGGCTTCTCTGTTTGTTTTTAGCTAGTAAAAATGAAATTTCAGAGCTGGAGCACATGAGAAGCAGGCTGCTGGCATCTTTGGGTTATGGTGGTTTGTTTTCCTTTTCCTTTGCTGAAGAATTCTGCTTGCATCAGCTCTGTTTCTGCTCTTGTTTTTGTTTCATGCCTGAGTGTTGTGTTTTCTCCTCAGATGGATATTCCACCATCGACCACCGAGACAAGGAGCGCAAGTACAAGAGCAGTGATAACACAGGAGACGCTTCCGAGAAGGAACCTTTAAAAGTGAGCTCCCCTTACTGCTTACTGGTGACTGCTAGTTAGTGCCTTGGGAAGAAAGGAGTCCAGTGTCCTCAGCCAGAAACACAGGGTACTCACTCACCAGGGGGCTGTATAAAGGGCCTTCTTTTATTTCACATAAAGGCATTATTTTGTAATTTAGCACTTGGCTAACTAGAAATCAAAACAAAATGTTGCTTTCCAGTGCAGGAGCAAGTGCAGGTAGTTGCTGTACCCTTGTAAATGGATGAGGTTGTAAAGATAGGAAGTCTGTTGCCCTTGTCTAGGCAGCATTCCCTGGCCCTGAGATGTGTAACTGTGCTCAGACTTTGTTCTGACAAGTCTCTTCAGATTGTCATGCTGCTTTATTGTCTTCATCACAAGAAATAGACGTGATCTTGTGTGTCCATGTCCAGCAGTGTGGTGAATAGTTCTCATTTCTGCAGCACTCATTCACAGTCCTGATGGTGGACCATGGCCATGGGCCAGTGAGATGGAGAGCAAAGAGACATGCACGTGTGTGTGTCTTCTAAATACAAATTTAGACTACTTTCTAATTAAAAATAATTCTTACTTTACAAGACTTTTTATATTATGGGCTGTGTGCAAGTGTGGCTCAGTAGGCTCTGTGTCATTTTTGTTGCACTTCTGTACCTTTTCAGAGTAAAAAGTCTGTTAATGCTGTGGCCATCAGTTCTCCCTCCCCTTAATACAAGCTTTACTCCCCCAGGGTTTTCCCCTGGGGGAGTAATTTCAATAAGGAAAATGAGGATTCATTGAAATAAGAGTCAGTGGTAGGAGACACGATTGCTAGTCTGCAGGAGGCTGTCCTTAATAGCCTTTAGCACATTGTTGATAATACCAGAAAATCCAGGTATGGATTTTATTTTTATTTTGATGGGAGACAGTTAAACTTCAGTCAGCTGAAAGGCAAACCCATCATCATTGAACAGGGAAATAAAAAAATGGCATTTGGAGAAAAATACTTCCATAGATGGTAAACTAGGAAGACTGCACCAACTTGTCTGTTTTAACTTGCCTAGTCAGGCATTTCCTGCTGTGTTCTGCTTTCCAAGAAGGTACGCCCTGGAGAGTGGCTTCAGTCTGCCTGGACTTTTTAAAGCTGATTACTGAAGTCCTACAATGTGTCCGTTTCCTCCAGCTGGCAAGAGATGGTCCTGCTTGAGCCAGTATCAGTCAAATAAACTTCCTAGTTCCCTCATCACAGTTCTAGTACATTTTTGCAAGGATGCAGCAGGAATGGATGCAGTAAGTTATATAAGAATGTTGATCAATAGGAACTTGGAAAAACATGTCTTTTTAAGGAAAATAGGGTAAGCTAGGAAAATTAACAAGTACTTGTTATTTTTTCTACTCAAACTTCATTAAAGGAGTCCAATGCAACCCTCGAAATGACATCAAGCAGCCCTAACACCAGTGTATGACCAGAGTGAAGCACAACCAGAGTTCAGCAAATGGCTGCTTTGCTTTTATGAGAAAGAGAGAAAAAACATTCCACCTCAACAATGTGTGATCCATAGCCTGTGCTGCCTCTTGGTTCTGAGTACCTGGGGGTAGCCTGAACCCAGGCTAATCGTGCACAGCAACGGTGTGCACAGCCCTGCCCTCACCTGGGCAGAGCTGAGCTGCTGCTGCTCTTCCTCTCTGTGCTGCCAAACAGAAATGTGGCCATGGGGGTTGTGGCTTGTGAGCTGTGTGAAAGCTTGAGGGAGGCTGGGAATCCAGGGAAGTGTGGCCTTTTGGCTGTTGCAGATGCTTTTGTCAGTATTGTGCCTTTGCTGATCTTGTTTCTTTCTCTACCACTAATTTTCCTTTGTGCTACTTTAAGCTGACTTGTTTGGTGGTTTTGTTTGATTAATCCGCTCTGTTTTGCTTTAACTCCTCACCCTGTGCTGCAGAATGACACAAATAGGAAAAACATTAACAGGAGTAACAGGGCTTCGGTGAATCTGGTGGATGCCCGTGACATTAAACCCCAGCCTGTTGACTCCTGGGTCTAATTTGCATGCATGGTAGGTCCTTTTAATGGTAATTGGGGCTAGTGAATAACTTTCTCTTGTGCATGATCTGTATAGCTGTGGGATCTCTTCAAATCTAACTGCTAACTTAGAGATAGATGAAAGTGCATTTGGAAGAAAAAAGTGGTGTTTATGCTATTCAGTGTATCTTTAATGAAATGCTATCAAACACCACTGTTTGATTAAAAATAACCTGTCAAATAACCAGGCAGAAAATTAATATTGTGAATGATTAGTTGTCAGCTGAAATGTGAAATATTTCTGCTGTTAGGCCATGGGAATGAATTTGAGTAGTGTGTTCCTGCTTCCAACCATTTTTCTCCCTCAATGCTCATTATAAGGATTAGCTAGAAACTTAAGAAAAAACATATCCTGGACTATTTTTGGATGTCCCCTAAGGTTCCCACGAATTACAACAGGAAAGCTGCTGACTGTACACAAGTTACTTTGCAAGGAGAGATGATATTGGTTACACAATAAATAGTGACCTACAACTCCCACTTTTCATTTTCTTCTTTTTTTATTGTGTGTCACTAAAGAAAGGTGCCTTTTTGTTGTGTTCTAGTTGTCTGCCTTTGCCATGTGCCAAGTTCCTCAGTAATGTTACCAGCCTTTCTTCGCTCCTGCCACTGTTAATCTGTGTCCTGCTGTCTTGCTCGAGTTACCCCAGTGATACCTTCTGGCACTCCGTCAGAGGATGCTGTGTTTGGAACAGCAGGTGTTGTGCCCCTGGCTATGACTAAAGGAAAATTTCAGTGACTGTCACGAAGGCACTGAGCAACTTTCCCATCAGAGTGGGCAAGAGACTTTAAAGGCCCTGATTCCAAACCATGAGCTGTCATCCACCCCCATAATTCTACATGGAAATCCCTTTCATTAGTGGGAGAGAAAGCTCCCATATGTTGTTGGGTGGTGGTCCTGGACATTTTTTCCCCTCCTTCCTTTCAGTCTAGTAGAAATGTAAGGTGTTAGCAGATGGTTTCTGTTTCTGGTTGGAAGCACCTGCCCAGAAGAGGTTTTCAGCATTCTGAGGTGCTGTCACAGAGCAGGTCCTGGCACCACTGGCCTCCTACGGCTGCTCAGCGCTGCATGATCAGCCACAGTGGCTCAGGCACAGGGCTAGCACAAATGTGCCTGTGGTGCCTGCTTCATTCCTGCACTCTGCTCTGAGCAGTGAAGCCCTACAGGTGGGGCCCTGACTTTGAAAAATTAAGTCTGTGCTTGTTTTTCCCAGACATGCCCTTCCAAGGAGCCCATGTGTTGGCATAGGTTGGCATTTTCAGTCAGTGTGCTACCACAAGGTGATGGAGATCACCAAGGCCATGCTAATGACTGGTATTAATCAGTTCTGACTTTATTTTGCAGGGCTAAAGTCCAACCGCATTTTTTTTAATTGAGGGGGGAGAAACAAACATTGAATCGACCCAGAGGATCTCATCAGTCACCACTGCCATTCAGACTGGGAGGGCTGCAGGTCCCAGGAGGGCGTGGGGAGTGAACCCACCCGAGTGCCATCGCCCGGAGCACAATGCCTTACAGCGAGACACTCTGCTGCTTAACTCCCTGACATTCCCACCAGAAACAGCCACCGCCTCCCCCTCCCTCCCTCCCACTCCTGCAAGAAGAAAAGCAAGAAAAGAGAATCCAAGCTTCCATGTAGCTGGCTGCGTTCTTAGGTGACTCTTACGTGTGGATGGTGCCAAGTTGGAGAAGCGCACATCATGCGGCAGCTTCACAGCGAGAGAGGAACTGCGGGATGTTTGAAATGATACCGTAGGTGTAGCCATGAGGAGAATAGCACTTTTCTGGTTTGGGGTTCATTGTTTTGGTTTTTGTTGTGGGGGATTCCTTTGAACTGTGACTCTTACATTTTTGAAGGCTTTCAGAAAAATGTTTAGGTTTTCTTCATTATTCCCACAGAAGGTGCAGGAATGTTGAGTGGGTTTATTGGATTTCAATGAAGGGAGAAAATGCAGAACAAAAGCTATTAAACGCTAGTTAAATGAACTGGAGAGTGGATGACAAAATTGATGCAAGCTGTATAATCTGCTTTTAGAGTAAGCTATATCAATCACAGTGCTATATTATCATTATAATCTGGTGTACAATACTTCTGCCTTTTGAATTCTGTAATGTCTCTGGTTTTATTTCTACATATTGAAAAGCAGTTTATGGAAGGTTTCAGTGTCCCTCACTCAGAAATACGTGCTGGGAAATGGAGTTGGCTGGCTTTTTATTTTCATGTTCTCAAAGATTGCAATAAGGAGCTTTTACATGTTAAATGTATCATTGTTGCATTGATGATGATGAACTACTTTTGCCATAGCTGTTAAGACATTGAAGGAAATAGGAGCTTTTTTGTAGGATGTCTCATTTTGAACACACTATAAATTTGAGATAGGTCTGTCACTTAACATTTGATAGTAAATTTTTCAGTGTTGGATCCATGTTTGATTTGGGCTAAAGATCCTGATGAAAAATGCCACAAAGGGAACTGGTTTGGCATTTTAAAATCATTGTTATGGTTTCTGTATTCCTTTGCTTTTGAGATTGCATATTTCATGCGGCGTGAAAATCACCTGTGTGCAGCAGCTCTCCTCCAGGATGCCAAGGCCTGCCTTCTGTAGGGGAATGTTTACCTCAAGAAAATGTATTCTGCAAATGTGGTATCTGGAAATGCCGGGGACTAAATGATTTCAGATCACTGATTTTCTCCAGGCATTGGTCAAGGGAGGGCAGCAGATGAGAATAGGAAGCAAATGTCTCAGTATCAGCATTGAGAGGACTTTTGCTGATTTTATTCGGTTGCCATTGTTCTTTGATTGCCACATTTCATTTTAAACAAGCTCCTAAAAACGGTGTGACTGGAAAGCACATCCTTGAGTCTAGCAAACATCATTTGCGGTTTTCAGTGCCTGCCGTTCCTTTTGTAACTAAAAAGGGGAAGTATCCAACAATCTCACCTCCCCCAAAATATTACTGTAATAGTAACCATTACATTTTTTGTAAAAAAAACTTTTAAAAATCTTTAAAAAAAAGCAAGTACCAAGAGCTTTGTATCTTCTTGAGTATATTAAAAATTTGACATGAATACATATATATAAATAAATAAAAAAGTCTATATATCTATATATATATATTGTTGTGCAGAGAATAGGTTAACAAAACCATGTAAAGTAGTTTGCAGGAGAGGGAAGCATTTGTTGATTCAGGGAAAAAGACTGATGCCAGAAGCTGTCAGTGATTTGGATGATACGTGTGCTGCTTCGCACCCTCCCTTTTTGACCCTCATCTTCCACATACGTTGCAGTGTCACTTCTGGATCCTGGGGAAGGTGAAGTTGCTTGGAGCAAATCAACATAGCAAAGATTTGTTTTTTCACCTGAATGAGAGTCCTATTGGGCCAAAGATGCTCAGCGGATCAAGGGAAGCAAAGAGAGGCACCTGTGACTATCTGTGTTGGGGCAGTGTCTCTCTGTGTAGATAAAGTGTGGCAATGAAACCAGATACATCGTCTGACTGTATATTATATCAATGGTGCTCTTTTCATACTTGTTCTGCCAATACGCGGAGACCCTTTTAACCAAGCTACACAGAAGAGTTTTATATCACTTTTGGTTATGTACTTGGTGTATTCTTTTTGTATATGAAAGGATTTTTTTAAAAACGTTCAGTAATTAGCAATGGAACCTGCTTTGTAGCTAACTAGAACAGTGTAAGAGAAGGGCCATGCTGTCAGTCTGTCCCTGATCTACTTCAAATCATATATTTACCAAAGGAGTCTGAGAAAAAGTTCACTTAAAATAAAGACCTGACTGTTGAAAGGAGTCTCTGCTAAGACTTTGTGGTTTAGTTATTGTGCAGATATTTCAAAGCCAGCAAGAAGTTAACAGAGAAAACCGCAGGAGGGAGCAAGCGAAGTGACTGGGGCCAATTATGGTCATGACTTCCAATCCTAGATATCCCATGGCTCTTATTGGGACACTACAGGGACACTCAGTCTGGGTCTGAGTCTACATTCATTATGGCTGTGTCATTAATGGGCTAAAAAACACTAAGGATATTTGAGAAGCAGATTGAGACCCCATCTCACTTCTCCCAAAAGTCTTTTTTGGCATTTACACTGCACCCTGAACTGTCCCTATCAGGTTAAATGGCACTGGCTGCCCACGTCATTGTAGTGAACTGTTATTTTTTTTCCTGGGGGTGTTACAGCAGCCAGCAAAGTTGTGAGCTGACAGCATGGTTTATTGCTGCAGAAAATCAGAGGATGGTATGTCAAGAAGTTGGATACCACGTTGATGGGCCAAGGCTTCCCCTGGGAATCACATGTCAACCCCCTACCCTTCCCATGCCTTACATTGACAACTAATTCCCAAGTATGTAGCAATAACCCATCCTCAACATTACTGTGGGGTTTTTTTCTTCTCGACAAACTGTTGTTGGGATGGTGAGGAAAGAAAACAGATTGGGGGATGGCTTGTATGTGAGACTATCACATTGTATTATCAGCCCACCTGCTGAGGCCCAAAGCAGGGTACCTTGAACCAGGTCTGGTGATTTAATGTCCTTTTTGTCTTTGGCCAGGGGCTCACTGGTGGGATGTGTGCCCACCCCTGCCCTCACCTCTCCCCTTGTTGGCACAAGTGTGACTGGCTGTTTGAGCTGTTCTGGAATGTGGGTATATGAAGCCGTAATTGTTGTATTTTGGCAGCAGGGACTGTATGTAAAGAAGGGAAAGTGGCAGTGTGTGTTGACTAATGCTGCAGTAGGGTCTAGAGTCTCCTGCTTAAAGGCAGGCACTGCTTTTTAGGGCTCAGGTATGTGACCTCCTCTTTCACTGTTGACTCCACTGTGAAAACAGGAGGGAAGCTGCCTGCAAGGGGCTGGGATAGAAGAGATTTCTACCTGCAGAAATTGTAGTGGGAGGGATGGTTGTGGAAGGAAGTGATGGTGTCGCAAGACTCCTGCTAAAGAGGAGGAGGAAATTCGATGGCCCAGTCAGGGCTGAGATAACACCGGGGAGAGGGAGGCTTCTGACAGCATGTGATTACTGTTGAACCTTCTTCCTAGGAAGGTGGCTCGCATATCTCCCAGGCATTTTCACTGGAAAAACACTCTATGCCAACTCCCCTGGAGAAGCATCAAGTAAGTGTGCAAGCAGTTGTGCTTTATGGCTTCCCAGGTCAGTCAGTGTGTCTGCGGAATCCAAGGAGGAGAGCAAAAGGCAAGGCTGTAGGACATTTTGGTTCTGTCGTTGATTTAAGTAGCAGTATAGCCATACATACAACTCTAGGTGTGTTGTCAGCTTGAAATGCTCCCTAGGGAGCAGCTTGGGCAGCCATAGGTCCCAATCTTCAGTGTCTTCTGTTCTGGCATAACTGCTGCCGATCCCAGATCTGTTCTCACATGCTCAGACCTTCTGGTTCTGAATGTGCTTCTGTCAGGAAAGCCAATCTGGTCTCTTGCCAAGATGCCCCTGGGGACTAGGAACTAACTTGCTGTCAGAGACACATGAAGAAAGCCAGGGGTGGTATGTCTGGTACAGCAGTTTCCTAAGTTCGTGCCAGCTCTGAGGAGCAGTTTCAGTAATGCTTTCTAGCAGGAAAAGCCTTGTGCTAGGCAAAGCAGTTTTCACTCCTAGAGCAGTTTCATGAGACTGAAGGTGGTGAGTTACCTTCTGTTACCTGCCTTAAGGTTGAGCATAGGCTCAGCTATCTGTGAGAGAGGTGCACATGTCAAACCCTCAAGTAAGCAAAGCTTCAGAAGCCAAATGGGCACATAAGAGTGATGATAGCCTCATCTGCTGAGCCGCTGCTGGCTCGCTGAAACCTACAATGTGCCAATACTTTCAGCCAGCAGGTTTGTGCTGTTGGGATGGAGTTTTTGAAGGTGTTTATATAGGTGTAGTTTCTTGCAAAATTTCTTTATGATGCCCCTGAAATCTGGTGTTTCCTTATCTTTGACAGAGAAAATCTCTGATTTACTGATACAGTAACTAACCTAGTGCATTTAAGGAGAAGATATTATGAGCCTTTGTTTTCTGTTTAAAGTTTGACATCAGGGTAGGATGATCTGAAGTCCAAGGTGAGGAGGAAGATAGTGCAGATACTACAAGGCCTGCCAATCTGGTTCTTACTGTTCAGAAAAAACAAAATAACTAGACTAAGAAGCTTACTGGTAATTAGTAGCTAATGTGTTTGTAACTATCATGTGCCTTAAAATTTTCATGGTAGGAGAATTTAAAAAAATCAACAATGTGTTTTCTGTAATAACTGCTCAACATTCTCTCTGTAGATTAGACTGGTGGGATTTTGCATTGTATTTACACTGTACTATAAACTGAAACACTTAGAATGGTTTGATTTTACAAGTATGGAGAGGGAAAAAAAGGTGGATTATGCTTTTCATAGAACAAATATTACCGTGACAGAATGTATTATTATTATGATAGGATCTTTCCATAATGCAGACAAGTAGAATGCTTGTTAGAAACCAGGTATGTAGGATAACAGTTTGGTGTGTTTTCAATAAACCATGCCTGGAAAGAATACATGTGCCATTGGTTATCTTTTTGTTACATCAGGTATCTCAAATATTCTTTGGCTTTTGCAGCAGCAGTTTTCTGTGGCTGAACCCTAGCTCAGGTCAATTCTCTATGTTAGCAAAAGGTCAGTGGTAATGAGAGGCAATTGAAATATCCTATAAATGAGTAAAGCTGCACATTTTTGACTCATTGCCATATGCTGGAGTTGTAGCACGACCCTGGACTGTAGATCATGGGGTTTTTTGTTTTTTTAATATACAAGCATGTTTCTGTGGGAAAGACACCTGCATCACTGTTCAAGGGCCAGCGTGTGTGTGAGCACAAAACTTGCTGATAGCTTTTCCATTTGGAAAGCTACTAACCTTTCTCAACTCAGTCATAAAATCTATGTAACTTTACAAAGATTGCACATTTCTGAAATGTGTGTAAGAAGACCAAATTGTAGCAATGTATGAGGTTTGGTTGACATGAGAAATTGTTTCTTTGAAGATGTGCCAAATAATTGACATTTGGTACTGTGGAATGGAAGAAAATCCAGATAATGAAGAGTCACCCATGTATTTAGGGTAACAGCCAGTTACCAGCAGGTACTCATTCTCTTGAGGACTGTCTCATCTGTGTTTGTGAGATCAGTGACTGGCACACCTAAACACACCATAATCACTGCCATGCCTTCATGAAGCCTGACAAAACCTGATAAATCTCCACAGAATGTTCTGCAAGGTCTTAGAAAATAGAGGCTGGGTTTTCTGAGTGAAAGGTTGATGAATCACTGCCAGTAAAAGAGTTTGCCATAGGAGAATTCCTGATTGCACCATTCACAGCACTGTAAGGTTTCATTAACATGCAAATGTTTGCAAACAGAGCTTGGAAGGTCATCTCCAGCTTACCTTCCCTCCTTATTTCAGATGCATCCCCAGGTGTTTTGTAAAATCATCTCTGGATCTGTTCTTGCAGCTAGAGGATACAGTTTCACATGTGGGCTCCTGGACTTAGCATCCTGCAGCTTGGTGTCATCATTGTTCCACTGCAGTGAGGAATCTTATTTCCCTTTATGGGTGCACTAATACGGCAATGAATAGCAGATGCTGTAGGTAAGGTACTGAGCTAAAACAAATATGTTGTTTTTACAACTGACATTTTATAGCTGTCAAAATGACTTCATTTCCAGCTTATCACAGGTTGGGTAAACAGAAGTGGTGAGTCCTGCAGGTGAAAGGTTACTCTGTTAACAGTGAGCAAGAAATATCAGCCCTCATCTGTTTCAGGTTTCAGCAGTGTCTTGGGGTAATATTCTGTCCTCAAGGGTCTCCTCCCCAGTGTCTTTCTTTGAAGGTCTCTTAAGCACAGCAGTGGCAGGATCTTGTTCTGGTACAAGCTGATGGGGGATCTTTTAAAACAGGAAGGTTCTTTGTAATGTCATTAACTGAGCTGTGGAGACGGAGGCAAAGACTGAAACTCTGGTACTCTGTTCAACGTGTGTGTGTGTGCACAGCCATCATACTGTTATTTGTAAGGTACCTTATAACTGATTCCTGATCGCTTTGCCAAGGAAGGACACATCACTGACCTGCTGGTGTCACCCTGGGTGGGAGAGTTGGGATCTCTGTGGTTTCTCTCTTCTTGTTGCTCTTGTAGGAGTTTCTGTATGTTCCCTTCACTGCATTTAGTGTTTGACTCATTGCTCAGAATTCTCCAGTGAGCTGCTTTTCACTTCCTCATGCCAGTGGAGGAGGCAGTGGCTCCTGTACCCTGCTCTGTACTCAGACAAGTAAATTCTGATGGAAGGATCACTTCCATGGGTGCTGTTTTGCAAAAGTCAGTGGTGCTATGTTTGACTACCTCTTAAATCCTCCTTCTTTCTTGTACAATATTTTGAAAGACAGTATCATGTCCCTTTGAGTTAACAAAGAGGCTCTGGCAGAAACCAGACCTCACTCTCTTGTACTGCCTGAATCACTAAGACAACCTAGACAGTAACTGTCATCTGGAGAATAGGTGTAAATTACCAGTATTTGCAGAGACCATCCGTTTCTGACACGAGCTGTGAGAATTTGCAGAGATGTATGTATGTTGCTTTAGGGGAGTTCTTCCCCTTGGCAGCTTTCTATCAGTGATCCATTCTCATGGGCACTCCTTAAACACATGCTCCACATGCACCATTTCCATACACAGTTTGTGCAAGCATAGGTTGTGTCTTCTAACTATAACAGGCTGATGTTGCAGTAACACTCAGTAAGTTTTTAAAATATGTTTGAATTAGAAGATCCACTGTCTGCCTTTTCCTTCTCCCAGAATTCAAAGTGTGACTTTATTTAGAAAAGTGCCTCTTTTCCTTGGGAGATTTCACATTTATGTGTCAGTGACTCCAGATCATATTTGCTCAACTGACCAAAAGCCTTTTTTCTAATTGTCAGTCATGCAAACTGAGTCAGGCTTTTTCTTTTCATCCCTTGCCACCAATAATTAAGAGCATTTAAAAAATGTAGTGAAGTGGAAAAATTTTTTTTACATATGGAATTCTGCAAATATTCTGATAGTACATACATTGTGTTTATTTTTACAATTTGCCATGTAGGAGATGCTTTCTAATGAATTAAAATACTTTTTTATACTAAAAGGTGGCTGTTACATTTGCCACATGTACAAATATGTTATTCACTACTGCATCTTTTGAAATATCCACTCTACAAGTTCCCACCTTTCCTAATCTTCTTGACAGTCTCTTGAACAGTAATTCTGGCCATTATTCTGATCCTCTCTTGGAAAGTGCAGAAGAATCTACCTGTTTAATCTTACTCATCCTCCTGAGTGTGGTTTGCTCATCAACCTGTGTGATGTGCCCTGCTGTGATGTCTGTTGGGTTCAAAGGTGTTGAGGGCTAAACACAAGCAAGGATTCTTGGAAGTTAAGGCTCTAGATGTACAGACAAATTTTCTGGTCCACCGTATGTATCCAGATTTTCCAGTTTTCCCCACAAACTTGTGTATGCTAGTAAATGTACTTGAAGATTATTTTGCATTGCAGATTTTGCAAAAATTGCTTCCAACCACCTGAAGGACTTTGGTCCAATGACTTGGAGTTGAGCTGAATACCAAGAGGATGTGCTGCTGAGCAGTGTTACAGAACTAATCACTGACTTACAGTGAAAGATGGAGGTGTTAGAACTCAGTGTTGGCTCTACACAGAACAGTACAACAGAGTCACCTGAGGCTGCTTCTGCATAATCTAACCCAGTACAGGAAATTTTTTGTCTTTCATTATATGACAGAGTTACCTTGTCAGGAAAACTCTGATAGTGTTGCCTTCTCCTGTCTCTGTGAAATGCACAATCTACAAACTGGCTGGGTCACCATGGTTTGCTTGGTCCATTTCTAAACTGACTCTGTCACCTTAGCCTGTTGTAGTTTTCTTTTGGTGATCCTCTGCTCTTTACTAGTATCCTGGAGGTGGATTTTCTGCAGCACACAGGCCAGAGGAGGGACCTCTGTGGTTAGATGGGCTATACAAGGAAGAAACTGAAGAGGCTTGAAAGAATTCATACTGGGAAAGACAAGAATGGTTGTCCTTGATTTTCACTCTGATTTTCAACTGTTGGATCTTTCTGTGTCTGTTTCACCTCAAGTGCAGTACAGAATTCAATGGAAAAAATTAAAAGTCATGCCCCTGCTCTGTTGTTTCTTACTTTTTATTTAGAAATGTGACTGTTGATGCCTTATATAATCACAGCAGGACATGCTAGGAAACGCCACTGGATTTCTGCATCGTTCAGGTGAGTTAAAGACTTCGTATTTGGCTTTTAATCTTCTCAATGACAACCACACTATTCACATGGTGTAACAGCACTGAGGTTAACCAGGGCATGCAGGACCCACCTGCTAGAACCCATTCTCTCTGGACTTTATTACTACACAGCATCTTAAACATACCCAGCATTTCAGAGTAAGCAGCTTTCCCTGCCCCTAAAAGCACATACTGTGTATGTACAGTATAATGAGGGGACAACCAGCATTTCATCAAGGTCAAATACTATGTAGTTTTGTATTCTTTTGGAAAGAGTCTGCTCCTTTTGTTACCTGTTACTTTATTTATTTTAATCTGTTTACTACTTCAGTTTTCTCTGCCTCTGCGTAGGCAGATTAATAATTTTATTTGTTTGTGTTTTCAAAATTCTCTTTTATTGTTGTCATCACTGCATGGGTCTACCTTCTTTCAGTGTGTGCTCTTTTCTCTCACATAGAGATGATTAACTTTTGCAGTAAATCTGCAAAGAAGTATCTGATATCACAATAGGAGCCTTCACTGCATCAAGAGGCATGCTAGTAATTTAGAAAAAATAGGGCCCATGAAATGGTCTTTTCTTGCAACATGGATGTTTTTTCCACTCTTGCTAATGATTAATGAGTTTAGCTTGGGGACACAAGTCTTCAGAAGTTGCATTGTATTTCTCCACCCTAAACCCAAACTGTGGTTGTTCAAGTTGAGCTCAAAATGACAGACTGTTGTTTGATGATGTGTTGGTCAAGGTAAGGCAATGTGCATCACCTTGGGTTTGCCGAGTTTATGTGGAACAATGGCACAGACCCAACTTACTCCATATTTTGGTTTCTACCTTGCCTGAAAACATCACTAGTGCTTGTTTAATTACAAGTTCCAAAATAAAAAAATCATAATTAAAAAAACTGTAAAGCATGGACAAGTTAACCTGTGCAGTTGCATTTACATCATTTGAAACAAAAGTTGATTATTAATGACTCTCTTTATCCCAAAAACACAGCCTTCTCCATAGCATCTTCCACCTTCATGTATTCCAGATGAGATGGGTAGTTAGTGCATTGGAAATGGGGGCTCTTGCGGACATAGTTAAGGAAATCTGGAGCTCCTGGGAAAATTATATTGTCAGCCAGAAGAATTGAGCCCTTCCTCAGCAAGTTGCATTCCTAGAAAGAAGAGAAATGGCTTCATAGTGGCTGTTAAGCAGACATTGGCTTGAATTTAATGTACTTTTATGTTAACCAGGTATACTCGAGTGCCTGCATCCAAAAACCCATCATGGTACAGGTCTGGAAGGTCAAAGAGACATGGGAGAAGCTGAGTACTTCTTGGATCCTTTGTGGTCATTTGCTAAGTTTTCCTGTTTATTAATACAACATTAGAGATGCTGATTATGAAATAGCAAATCAAGTGGAAGTGTGTGCTTTGCTCCTCAGCTTGTTTCCAGCTATGTCTACATGATCAGTAAAGTGGCTTTGTTTTGGTTCTCATATCTCATGTTTAAAAACATTTTTAATATGGCATTAAACTTCTGTAGTAGCTCTTTAGGTCACCTGAGAGTAGCATGTACTGCTTTGGCTCATTCAGACTCCAAAACTGCCAAAAGAATGAAAGATTTTCTGTGCTTGTTTTCCTTTCATCTTGAACAACTTCCTGCCATTTTGTTTGGGATCTGGGCATGAAGCGAGGTTTTTGCACAATGAAGATCTCTCTGACAAATTTCCACAAGACGTAACTAACTTGCAGTAGTCGCTTCAAGTGCAATGTTTATCCTCAGTAAATCTAAAAACGTAATTTTTACTGGTATTTTTTGTCTAGAAGAAGTGCTTATCTGGGCTTACCAGCTATTTTAAAACAAAGTCTGTAGTTAAATCAGCTTCTTGTTATCCTGTGGTTACAGGCAGTAGCTGTAGCCAAAACTTGGGGTGTTTTTCGTCACTCCCAGTCTATGAGAGTAGTTCTGTTGATGAGTGTCCTGCAGAAGCCGTTGAGCTTATTGCTCTTGCCTCTGGGGACTGAACACCAGTCAGTACAGTAGAAGTGATTTTAGAGATGTCAAATACCCTCCAGTCTGTTTCTATTGCACAGCTTACAGAAGCTTAAAAGAGACAACATACTGGATTTTCCACTGGTCATCAGGATTTCAGATGCTCTTCATGTCTGGCTTTTTTTGTCTGGACCACTTCCAATATATACATATTTCATCTGAATAAATTCATATTCACTATTCATACTGCAATACCTGCTGAGAATACATTTTAGAAAGTTTGTGACATCTGAGAAAATCTGAGGATCTTTTCTTTGTCTTTCTCCTCTTAATTTCATGGGATTTTTTTTGCAACTTTGTATCACAGTTGCATCAGACTCAGCACTACCATGGAACTAAACCGTCTGTTTGTTTTGGCTGTGTTGTGAGGCTAAGTTCTGATAAGGATGCACTGTGGAAAGAGCTCAGTCATCCTTACATAGGCAGTTTAAAAGAAAGCATACTCTGAGTACAAAATAACTGTACAGAGGGAACATTTTCTTCAGCTACTGCTGTGTAAATTCAATACTAGCTGTTCATAACCCCAAACAAATTTCCTTTTCAAACAGCTTTCTGGAGGACAGGGCTTAAAACTAAAAAAACAGGGAGGCTGGGTCAGAAAATAGTGTTGTAGTCCTCAGGCAGGGGTCAGGAAGTATTTGGCAGGTTCTCAATCTAAGAGGCAGGCTCAAAAAAGTAGATTTATTTGTGAAGAAAATAATTGAAAAATGGCACTTCCATAAAAGCAGGCAGTTGTAGAAAATTCTCTCAGCTAGGAGAGCATCAGTATGTGCTGTGTTAATAGGTACAGATGTTGTCAATCTCAGTTAACACCTGAAAATACCTTCCTATCCAGAAGTCCTTTGCCACTGCCTACTGCTGTTACAGCCAACTTATTTTTGTAATACCCACAGTAATGGTCAAGGCAGCTTGGGAAGAAATAAGCATAGTTTTTACATATTTGGAGCTGGACATAGAGTTGGACAGCATTTCCCTAGGAAGTGCCTGGCTGGAGCAGTCTGCACTCTTCTTAACATTGCTTTGCAGCCAGTTGATTAGGTGGAGTGTAAGGACTCCAAGACAAGTCATACTCCATGCTACCACAGGCATGGTACCAGTAAATCGTATTTCATCAAGAGGCTCTGCTGGCACCATAGACCCAGGCAATAAAAGGGGTACTGAGGAAATTAGAGAGGTGGAGCTGGGATATGCAGGTCCCAAGTCTCACCCACTCCCAGGATCAGGATGGGCTTTGGGTCAAGTATTCTGGTTGGTAACCATGCACACACTCCTGGAAGTGTGAGACTCAGGCCATGCACTCCTCCAGGTAGGATTTCTACTGCTTACCTGTATGTTCAGGAAACAGAAGGGTTCAGCAGTACTCACTGAGTCCTGAGCTATGTAGTGTTTGCAGTTGTCCTTAACAAAAGTTTAGGGTCCTGTCCTTCAAATCCTCTTTCTTTGTAAGGCTGCTATTTTGGCTGCCAGTCTTCATTTTACATCAGATGAGGTCCCTCATAAAGAACAGAGGCCTCACAGACATGAAGATATTTACTGCTTTACTTTTAAGACTGGACTAGTGCAAACTGACCTGAAGCAGGATGGTATCTGGTTTGTATCTGTCTTTCCAGTGGTCCAGGAAGACAAAATCCAGAGTATCCACTTCATATTTTTTTTTCAGCTGGGGGATAATTTCCTGTGAAGGGCCTTCTAGGAGTTTTACCTGAAATACAAATCCATGTGATGAATTGTGAACCATTAAGAAAAATCACATGCGCCCAGCTCATTTTAAATTGTTGCCAGACATCAGGGATCATGTTTATAGCTCAATATTGTGTCAGTTGAATTATTTGGCAGGGTTAGGTCAAATGTTGTCACCGACAAGTTCTATGAAAAATCCTTTCCTTAGGATTTTTTCCTCCTGAGTTGCTGAGAGGCCTCAGGAACAAACTGTAAACAATTCTTATCTGCTGCTGTGGAATGCAACAGGTGGATCTGTGATTGGTCTTATCTGGTTGTTTCTAATTAATAGCCAATTGCAGTCCAGCTGTCCAGACTGTCTTGGTCAGAGACAAGCCTTTGTTATTCATTCCTTTTTGATTCTTAGCTAAGCCTTCTGCCTAAATCCTTTCTTCTATTCTTTCAGTACAGTTTTATTATAGTTTTAATATAATATATATCATAAATTAATAAACCAAGCCTTCTGAACATGGAGTCAACTTTCTCGTCTCTTCCCTCATCCTAAGACCCCTGTGAACACTGCCACAAAATGTACCTTTTTATTTTTGACCAACCAACTCAGTTAAATTTCAAAATACGAATTTGGGGGTTTTGGATTTTGTTGGTTTTTAAATTAAAAACAGGAAAAGTGACCTGTTGTTTTTGTGCTGTGTGTCTCTTTACTGGAAACATGGAAATCTCCTGTTGAAAACAGTGATTTTAATTACTTTTTTTTTAGTTAGATCTCAGTTGAGTCTTGTAGTCCAAGGGAAGAAAAAATGCAGAGAACATGTTAGGCTAGAAAAAAGATGGAGGCTACAGTATGTAAAATTTATATAGCCAGGAGAGGGAAGAGACAGGACAGAGGCTGTTACATCTTCCTCACAGGCTTATTGGAGTAACTACTGTTAAACTGAAAGCAGCTGCTGCACGTGGATTTTTATTTAGGCAAGCACCATATACCCTGAAAGGAGGAAGAAAGTGGTAAGAAAATGTCTGTTTTATGACTCATAGCTGATCAGGAAATTAAGTCAAATGGGGAAATGCAGTTTTAGATGTACTGGTACTTAAGGTTCTCTTCAAGAAGTTAAGAAACACTTTAGAAGGTCCCTTGGTGGGTCTTATTTCCTCCAGTGTTTCCAACTCCATTGAAGTGAGATGTCTGCTGAATAGACAGGTACTTCTCAGGCATCCCCCAGCCTGGGGGTTGATAGACTGGAAACACCTGCATCTCAACCAGCTATAGAGAGTCAAGACACCTCTGACTGCACAAAACTTAGATATGGGTACTGTGACCAGCTAGATTTGGGAAATATTTCTCATTTGAAGTCCATTGCACATAATACAACCGATTCCTGTGAGCTTTTGTAACAAATTGGACTATGGTTCAGTTTTTCTAGTTAGTCTTGACACCAATTTGAACCTTTTAGTTTATATTGAGAAACCCAGTATTCTGGTTTTTGGAAGGCAATATAGTATATATACCCTGCTGTGAGAGGTCAGGCACTGTAACTAAGAATGGAGCTCGTTAAATTTATAAGGCCCACGGGTAAAAGAAAAAAAAAAACAAAACCAAAATCCAACCAGTTTTGCTGTAGCAGTTGCAGACAAATGGAATTTACCTTATCTTGTACTCCAGCAAACTCAATCATCTGTTTAGCTATAGCGGCAAATTCTGGGTTGAACTCCACAGTGAGCAGACGAGCTCCTGCCTTCAGTAGCCGAGAAATCCTCACTGCTGAGTAGCCACAGTAAGTTCCCAGCTCCAGGGCAACTGATGGATTGGCCTCTTCCACTGTCTTGTCCAGAATTTTACCTGATTAAAATGGGAAAAGATTACCTTTTAACAAAATCAAACTGGTTCATATACAGAAGAGCAAGTTAGTGATAAGAAACTTTAAAAAAACCCGTGTACTCAGTTGCTCAGAACATTCAAAAATTAAGAGCTGATATCAAATTATATACTGTATCCTTTGCAAACTGGCCTGTGAGCAAGTTAATCATGGACATTTTAAGTTTCCAAGTGCAAACTTTCAACTAAAAGAAATCTTAGTTTCACAATATACACATTTCTGAATAAGGAATTCCCTGAATTAACTTATACTCCCTGAATATATCTTATGCAATTCCCTGAATCAACTAATTTATAGTGTTAGAAGGGGGAAATGCAGTAATTTTTTCCAAGAATTTACTGCAGAAACTGGCCATATTTGTGAAATATATAACTCCTGGATTTTGAGTGCTCATGTTTGTTGCTAATGTTACATGCTGTACCCTCATATATAATGTCTTATTCCAAATACTCATCTTTAAAGGAAAAAAGAAAAATCTACTTACAAAGCTGCAAAATATTGGGTTTCACTGCATGAATTTGTGGGATGGAAAACATTAGTCAATTGTTAAGACCAGAAAACGTTCCCAAAAAGAAGTGACAGTGACTCTATTCTGTCCTTTTGAAGGAAAGGATTTATTTGTGAGAAATTTCCTCTTATTGGTATGGCTAGAAACTAGATAACTAAACTCAAAAAGTAGTGGAAGGGATTTTATGCTAAGCCATGGTCATGAAGGGATATTTTTCTGGGTGCTATTTGCTTATGAATATGATGATGAGGCATCTTGGAGCCTTGTAGTTACTCTTGAAATCTCAGAGACTAAAGCTTTGATGGCTTTTATCTGAGGAAAGGCCATCAGAGCAAAACTAGAGTGAAATTATTAAGAATTTAATCACAAATGTTCAAAGTTTAGAGCTTTAAGTATTCCTACTCAGCCATGACCCACAGTTCTGCTCCCCTAAGCACCCCAGCCAGGTATGCTGAGGAGCTACTTTAAAAACTGTACACATGTCAGAAGAGCATTTTTATCACAATGCTTACAGTTGTTTTTCATTAGCTATGTTAATCCCAGACTAAGCAAATTTCCCCAGAAATTTCCCAGCAAGAGATGCTTTTGTTTCTAATTCATAAGGGAACATATTACCATTTTGCCACTATAGTTTTTTGAAAAGATTGCTGTTTTCCTGCAGCTATGAAAGAAAGGTTTTGTTCCCATATTTTTCTTTAGGAGACAAGAACAAGATGATTTACTTGCTAAATAGCAACAATGTCTTACATTGTATGACATGGATAGGACTTCTCCCTTCAATAGAAACTTCTAATTTATGTTTGTGTATACAAAATTCATGTAGTTAAACACAATTTTGGGGTTTTTTTCAATTTGTTATCTTGCTGTTAAGGATCTGAAAGTATTTAACATAATGAATTATGTCTTGAAGGCACCCTATGTAAAAAGTGAGGTATAATGCAACTCTAGATTTTTCCCATAAGTTGCCACTGTATGCTTCCATGCTTGCAATGTGCACAGCACAGAAACCCACATCTGGGGCTGTGACTTTCTGGATGAGTCACTGGACAGCCCTCCTCCAAAACGTCTGCACAAACAGGCACGACTGTTCACAGAACCACTCTGCTGACCACAAGGCTGTGTGGGTTGGGCTTTTTGCAGCAGCAGATGGAAGTTGCCATGTGAATACAATCAGATGTCCTGTCCTGTGCTAGTCTTGAAGGATCTTTTCAGATGTTGACCCCTGCTGCAATTACCTTTCTCATCACCCACATTCATGGCCCACTCTTTCTGGGAGCAGTATTTATCTATGGTGTCCAGCACACTACAGGGGTCTCCTCGGACTGCATTCTGCAGCACAAAATTTAAAATCCTCTGTTCTTTGCTCTGACTCATGATGAAATTGGTTACTTTCTCCCGGATTATTTCATTCCAGATAAGGGCAGCAGTGGCATTTTTCCTGATGAGCAACACAATGAGCAGCAAAATGAAAAGCAGGATGAAGACAATGAACAAAGGGACTGAAGAGCTCTCCAGCATCTGGAAGAAAAGAGAAAAACAACCCAGGGTTAAGGTGGCACAGGAGAGGACTGTCCTTTTTGTAAATATTGAGCTAAATAACCCACAACCAACCGTACTGAACAGGAACACACAGAGTTTAATTATGATTGTGTCTAAAGTAGCTGTAAAAGGCTCTCTGTCACTTGGGAATGGATGGTGCTTTGTAGCACTTCCTTTAGAAGCCAATTTTACAGACAGTCAACAAGTAGCTTTATTTAATGCTCTGGTCCCTTCCCCCACACAGCTGCTCAGTCCTGGCTCCAAGCACGCCACTGCACAAGGAGCTTCCAGTATCAAATCTGTTCTAGCTCCAACAGGAGCTACAATATCCTCAAAAATTTTGCCTAAGTTACCCAAGACCAATGACAAAGGGATTATCTCATTCTGGGAGATAACATTCCTACAAATCTCTTTCTACTTGTTCTTGCTTCTCTTTTTTGTTTCCCCAGATATTGTCCCAGAAAAATCCTATTTGTTATGGATGGTCTGACCTCCCCCTCTGTAGTGGGATTTGGCATATACACATGGGGAAAATCTATCCCACTACTTAAATTTTGAATCATCATGCAGAACACATTTTGACTTCAGAAGACGACTGAGTTTCCATGGAGATATGCTCAAGATACAGTACAGCTGATTTTATTCAGTCATTCTCTTATCTTAGTTGCAGAGCAAGTATGATTTGTTTGGAGCTGTTAAAAGTCTATTTCTTTTGCTTTTAAGTAGTCACCAATGTTAACAATTACCTTTAATGCTTTTCTTGCAAAGTCTGACCTGAGACGTTTCCTTTCAGAGCCTGCCAGCATCATTAGCACATTAATATCTTGCTTCTCGGACTTTCTGAATATTTTTTCCTAGCTAATATGAGCCTGCTTCATTACTTCAACAAGATCATGAAGGCCTGGATGTCAATTTTTCCTCTTTTCCTCTGTGCAGAAGTAGTTCAGCTGACCAGGCCCTGCACCTTTCAGATGGAACTTCAGCTCTTTTTAGTTTTTCTACATGAAATTTTTTGACATTATCTGTCCACTAAAAACTTCAATAGGGCTGTGGAAAGATCATTAATTTAACATTAAATATCTCTCTAGCTTCACTTGACTGGTCTTTACTTGACTTTCTTGGCTTAGTTGATTGTATGGTTGTTGTTGATGGATTTGGATTACTGACACAGGTGAGAGATAATTATTCTGAACTCCAATAAATGGATGGAACCCAGAAAACACTTCCTAAGGCCAGCAGATCTCTAACTTTCCTGCCTCTGGACACATGAAACTGTGACCCTGCAAACCTGTGACTCACTTGGTGGCAGTCCAGTTACAGTCAGGTCCCTGTAGCACTGAAGAGTGCTGGCATTTAGAACCACGGCAGACCACTGCCAGACATAATTCTCTGGTTATAATGGATACTTTGGCATTCTCTGAGCAGACCTTGCCACAGGCTGTTGCTTCAGCACTATGAGATCATGCGAGCATGTTTGGGGCTGCCCTTCAAAGATCTGTCAGACACCAAGAGTAGATGGGAGCAGCAGGATGAACTAGGTAGGTTATTTTGGGGAGAACAGCTTTCCTCCCTTATTGCTTAGCATTGCTATGAGACCATTTAATGAGATTTCTCTAAACAGGGAGAGACAGCCTCTGTAGGCTAACTCAGCCCTGCTCCCTGTCCTGCAGGAATGCTGAGACTTCTGTTTCAGACTGACTGAATCAAGAACTCTGAGGGATCCACTTTTTTACAGTGCCTCAGATCTTTGCACTTGAATCCCACCTGAATGCTACCACACATAAGAGGTACCACATGTAAGAGCAGAGCCCACCTGCCTCCCCAGAGGCTGGTCACAGGGAGAAACAACCTACAGAGTACATGCTGATTTTTCCATTCCTAGATGAGTTCACTTATTTTTAAAGTATCAAGGAATGTTTTTCAACTACTGGGGTTTTTTATTAATAATATTTCTGTATAACACCCCAGCACCTTCATAAACTGGCAGTATGGGTTGAACTTCTTCAGGAAGCAATTATCCTGAAAACCACTTTCCAGAGAAGGTACCTTCTAAAAAAGAAAAAAGGACACTTTCGGTTTTCTTTTTTTTACACAGTATTTTTCAAAGTTTGTCTCTCTTAATTTCTGTCTTCTTAGGTGTGAAAATAAATTTAGTGACAGCAGTAGACTGTAAAGGCAGTCTGCCAAGAGCAAGAGGCATGGTGATGGTCATGCACCCAGAGGGAAAAAAGATCTGTACCAAAATAGGTAATTGCTTTCATATTCTTAGCTGGAAAATATTTGATATGAAAATTAAGTGTGTAATTCAACCAATTTAAAACTACCACTACCTAGGAGACAGTCGTGTTATGACAGCTTTAGAAAATGCAACAGTAATTTTAGCTTTAATGTGGATTCATGAGATTCATTAAGTATGCAATAAAAGTTGCATACAGTCAAGTTTCCCATAACCACTTATTACAAGGCAGCCACTCTTATTATTTAATGCTTATACTCAGGTTCCAAATACGCAGGTTAGCACTGCAACCTTTTCTGTGCTTTAGAAACACCATAATAAAGGGAGCCTTCTCTTTGAAAGCTAAAATTTGAAGTGGAAAATAGCAGAAAAATGAAAAATTCAGCAAGGGAATAAACAGAAAACTAGAGGGACAACATTATGGGAAGGAATGAATAACATGTATCAGTACATCTGGTTTTGAGAAGACAGAGTTTAGAAGAAAACATATTAAAATTTCATGCCCAAACCTGTCAAACTACTCTTGAGTCTTTCTAAAGCACTGAGTTATTTTCTTATGCATCTAATCTTACTCATTTTGGCAGGTTTCATAAGACCAAATCATAACTTGATAATGCAGCTCAGCAGTTTTCCCCTGATGTACACCATAATCAAACAATCAGCATTTGAAAGCGAGTACCTCTGTTTCAGTTTACAGAGATTTAAAAAGACATTTTCAAAGAGAGAAGCAGACACAAAATGTGGGAATCTGCTGCCTCAACTTACCTGCCTGTGGAGATGAAACACCTAAGTCATTCCAATGGCTTTAAAAGAAACCATGAAAACTGGCTCAGACTTAGGGATCTGCTATTATGCCAACAGATGTTAAGTTAGGGGATTCAGTATCCCCTTACTATCATATGATCTTCAGTTTTTCTAAAATCATAAAAATGCCCATGTGATGGAGCCCAAACCAATACATCCTGTTCTTTATTCTCATACAGCTGACTCCAGCCATTTCAGCAAAGGTTACAATAAGGATCTTTCAGTAATGCTATTTATTCATCCTTCTGGTACATTTTTCCAACCTCTGCTAAAAAATAATTGCGCCTCAAATTCCCTGACGTGAAAAAATAAGGATTAGAAGAATTGGTAACATCAATTTTTAAGGTAAGTCCAAGTAACTGGATTGATCTTTTTCTGTGTTTCACAAAACTGTACAAAGTTTTCACAGCACTGTTGGAGGAAGGTGTATGGAAATGTGATGTAAACTACTGATTACAACTGCTTCTCTGATTCCAAACCAACACCCCTTTGCTAAAAACTGATGTTTATTGAGAAGGAAAAAAAGGCATGTGAAAGTAAGCACCTTTAAATGGTCTAAGTTTTAACAAAAGCATATACCCTAGTGAGATTCACACTCAGTGCATTAAAGAAGTATCAAATTTGACTGTTTAACTATTCTGAAGCTTACATTTCACTACATTATGAGTAATTAACAAGATGTCATTTCCCACAGATGCAAAAATAAGAGATGACAAATACTGAAATACTTGTGAGGTGGAAAACTGCTGGATAGAATATTTCTCTAATCAAGGTGAATCCTACTAAGCCTAATTACAGAGCTTCTCATGACAGTTTTAGCTTGGATAAACTGATATTGCTTTGCTTAATACTGAAAATTAAGTCCTAAACATTATCACAGAAAACCCCACCCCTTTTGTACAAAGACAGCACATACATTAGCCTGTTATTCTCTAGGGCTGGAATGAGAGTAAACTTTGTGACCCGGAGCCAGGGGACTTAACTGTGAGTCTCATTTTGGCAATGTTTTTCTACTCTGGCCTTGGATGAGCTGTTTTATCTTCCTCTGTGTTGCCACAAGAATTAAAGTTACTGCTACGTGTGTAAACTTTCAAGGCATTGTAAAGCTGAATAAATCTTTTTCAGAAAAGTCCCTGCTATAAATGTATGGATAACACCTGAGGAAAGGCAAAGTAGTTTTGTCTGCACAGCAAATGCCTATGTGACATTATTATTCTTGAGTTTATGAACAACTGGGAAAATGTGGAGACAAGCAGTGCTTCAAATGCTTTCCTAAAGGGCTCTCAGCCAGCTGACAATTCAGGCCTTTGAGGAAAGATGGTACATGCAGTCTTGCTATAATTTTTCATGCATTTAATCTAACTGCCAAGTACTGGTTGGTTGTTTAAGAGTTCATTACGAGTCTCCACACATCCAGACAGTGCTTTAGCATTGTGGTGCTAAAGGGTTTAGAATCTAATTTTGACTTTATTAACTCACATAACCTGGTAAATGGGGAGCACTTGATAAGTTTATATCATTCAACCTTTTTCAGCTTCTGCTGAAATTATGCCTTTAGACACTGATGCACTGAAGTAAGCAGAGGATTTGCACACTAGTAAGGACATATTAGTTGTTTATGAAGCATTGTGAAAACAATGCAGAAGAGTCAGCACATTTCTACACATATTTTAACAATGTTCTGTACTAGGCCAGGGGAGATCTGTGCTGTGCTGGGACTGGAGTTTCTGACTCTCAGTCTTGTGCTGTCTTGAATGAGGCAATCTCTCTTTTGTGGCATTTTGTTTTTCTTGATGCTTTCCCAGAGAAAGAAAGGCAGAGTATTTTGGTCAGAAAGTCTAAACTAACTTCTGCCAAACATATTGTATCCTGTTGCTGTAGGCAACACAATTCAACAGCTTCATAATTTAGTACACTTAAAGGTCAAAAAAAATCTTTTACCTTCTATTCTTTCATTACTGTTTATGTATTTTCAAGTGAGTGCAACTGTTCTGTGAAGAATAATCATCATATTGCCAAATGTGAATAGCTTGTATTTCAATGGAAACTTAGTCTGGGAGTTTGACATTCAGAATTTCCACTGACATCATGAAAACAATCTGAACAGACTTTATATAATTTTTCAGTATTTCTTGCCTGAAATCTAGATTCTCCTCTCAGTTTTTTTCAAATTACTATAATTTAGCTTCACTGCCATGACTATAAAAATTTCTGTCTTCTATAAATGCAAAGTTCTGATGATTGTTTTCTGCCCCCATAACCTTTTGTCTTCTTCTTCTTCCCTCTTCTCATGTTGAAAGGAAACAAATACAAGTTTCTTCTTACTGACTGAAAGGAAGAGAACAGAAAAGTGCCTATTGCCTACTTGGGAGCCTCATCAAATAAGATTCAGAAGGGTGTTTAAATCCATTCTCCCCACATAGATTCCAATTAAGATAATTGCTAGCCACTTAAACTCCCTTCGCAGTAGCCATTCTGTAGATGGTATTCAGTGCTATTACCCAAAGCAGAAGGTTTATATAATGGTGGTGTGCCCCATAAAGAAGTGCAGTGTTTAGAATTAACTGGCCACACAGAGAGGCCTCATCTCCATCCAACATGCAGGTCTACAGGAGTTTGTAGCATTCTAATCCAGACTGACCTAGTGAACACACTGCGTGATTAAAGCCGGAGTTTTGGGTGAGAGAATTCTTCAAGGATAAGAAACGCACTTTCCCAGGCCTTAAGCAAAGACAGCTTATCAGGAATGAGACCCTTCCAGGTACCCCTAGGAAGTGTTTGTTTCTGATAGTCCTTATTCCTACTGGAGCACTCCAGATGTGTTTGTACTATTTGTACCAGTGTTTAAGACCAGTGGCTAGGGTGGCTCAGCAGAACTGTACAAATCCTACCTGGGAGGCAGTGGGCTGACAAAAGTAGAAAGTGCTCTGCCCTGACAGCACACTAGGAGCTGGTCTGTGAAGAGTTTGCTAAGCTGAGATTTTCACATTCTCCAGGGAGTAAAATCAAGCTGTTATTTAATGACTTTGCCCCAAATGGAGGTAGGGAGAAAGGGCTGAAAGAGGAAAGACCAAACTGGCTAACTGCTCTCAGGACAGACCTATTTTACAGTCTCTTCCTGATATCACAAGGCTGAATCCTTAGTGTCCCAAATCCCTACTGCATGCTCTTGCCCTGCTTCCAAGGCTACCAGCTAATCTACTGTAAATCTGTCTCTCCCCCAGCACAGCTTTCTGCTGTCCACAGGCTGCTCTTCAGGCTGGGGTGAGTGCACAACTGAAACTTGGTAGTGAGGACACCTGCTGAGGGATCTGAAGGATTAGGAAGGAAATCTCTGCTGAAATGATGACTTATTTATATGAAAATTTACAACTTTAACACACCAGGGAAGGTGGGATTCACCACAGCATAGCAAGTAATCAAACATTGTGTGGGAAGAGGGAGCCTGAGATAGAGCAGGGTAGGGATTGGTTTCAAAGCCTGAGTGAAAGCTCTCCCCAGAAAAGTGCCTGGAGTGGGCATAGAGGGTCTCTGTCTAGAAATTGCTTTCTGAGAGAGCTTTAGAATGGCCTCACACATTAAGGTCGGTTTTCAAGGACTGCTGCCAAAATTATGTTTTTTCAAAAAATTCCCAGTCACTTTTAATTCCAGTGATCCTGAAGGAATGCTGAAAGACAACAGTATGAGACTGGCAGATGTTAACTGGGTACCAGACTTCTGGGAAATATTGCTAAACTTGGATGTCAAGTAAGTTGCTTGCAGTGTTAATGTGATCAAACTCTTTTCTCATTATTTCAAACTAAAGCTGTAAATCAGGAAGTTTTTCTTTTGTATTTGAACACCGCAAAGCTGTGCAAATGCATGTGGCTCTGAACCTGAGGGCTTTGTTGGAGAAGCAATGACTGAATAAGCAGAAGTGCAGAGAGAAAGTAAAGGTTGTTTAAGGTTATTTACAGGGTTTATCACTATGACGTGGTTGACAGTATTGGTAAATATGAGTTTGTTTGTAAAAGACAGAAAGTAAAAAAAAATCCATTATGAGCATCAGAAGGATACTCTATAAGCACCAACAGGGCTGGCAAGCAAAAGTACTCTCTTTTGTCTCTTCTTCAGAGATATTTTGGAGTAGCAGAACTCCCTCTCGAGAATGAAAACCTCCATAAAATACATCTGCAGCAAAACACTTATAAAAGCAGCTATTCAACCAAATGTGACT
This sequence comes from Serinus canaria, assembly GCF_022539315.1. NCBI lineage: Eukaryota > Metazoa > Chordata > Aves > Passeriformes > Fringillidae > Serinus > Serinus canaria. Next base: position 6,705,048 of record NC_066329.1, on the reverse strand, counting down.
GAACTGAAGCTTGACTTGCATTCAGCTTTTTCTTCAATATAAATGAATACCAAATTCCAGCATACTTATAGCCATAAATTAAACTTTCAATTTAGTCAGGGTTATCTCCTCTCACTTTTTTCAGCTGTCAAGATCTACAATACAGTACAAATGCATTACACACAAATATGTCCTACTCTTTCTCTGTGAAAGCTGTTGCTGCCCACGGACTGGCTTCCTGACAATGAGTGCCAGTCAGAATGTGGAAAACACAACTTCTTTCACAAGCACCACTGTTTAAAATAGTGACATTATCTAAGATAACACATCATGTCAAGCCTGACAAATCAGAAAATATAAATATGTACCTTCCTTAGTATAGCAGAAGCTGCTCCCGCCGATCTTTTCCTGTGCTGCTCTCCTGTGGATTTTACAGAATAAGAGTCCAAGAGCCTGCAGTATTCAGTCACATTCGATCACATCACAGGAATAGCTTATCAGTTCTGTTACACAGACTCTAAAAGGAGCGGTGTCCTTTTCCCCAACTCCTCCTTTCAGAGATTCTGCACTCCTTAAAGGTGCTCGGTGCTCTAATAACCGTAGAGAAAGCTATTCATCTGTCCCCTAACGACCGTGCTCTTGTTACTTAGTTACAGCACAGTGAATGCTGACAAAGTCAGGTGTGAGCCAAATCTGTGCTCAGTATAAATGCAATGTGTTCAATCAAGCAACTTCAGGAATGAATTTGGCCCAAGGGATTTAGTTCTTTTTTCAGCTCAGACGTGGCATGCTAAAGCCAGAGCAGAATTGGTAGGAACAAGACCTAGGCATGCGGGTTAAATTTAGAGTGCTGCTGGAGGCAGGCAAGGTATGTATAGCAAATGGCTTAATAGCAACTACAGGAGGAGCTGCAATCAATACATTATAAATAGCACATTTGAATTTCTGTGGCTTCTAGCTGGAAAAATATTCTGCTACAAACAGCTCTAAGATAAAGGAAGAGGCTTATTCTAGGAAACCTTGTTCTCATCTTGTCTCTCTATACTGTTTCCTTCGAGGTGGGAACAATATAATCCAGCTGCAATTAAATTGCACCATCGAAGAAAATCAGAAGAAAATCAAAAATCCCAAACACAATATGGTAATAATTCTCTGCTGCATTCTCACTGCAAAACTCAGACCTAGTCGGCAAGTGTTTGAAGCTCAAGCCTAGAAACTTTTTAAAGACTTAAAGAATGTGTTTGTACCAAGTGCGGCAGAAACAGGAGCTGAAGTTCTGAGAACTTCAGGCTTTGTCAAATGATAGGGGAGGTCCTTGAAAGAATTAGGGACCACCTGAGAGCATGACAAGTAAAAACTAAAAAATTTTAAGCAGATTAATTGAAAAAAGAATTGTAGCAAAAAATAGGTGGGTGAAGATTGAAATGTTTCTAGTAGCTCTAAACAAAACATAACTAAAGTCCTACAATACAGCACAGTCCCCAATGTCAATACAGAGTAACTTTGAACTATCCATGTATAACAGAGCTTTAGCTCTGCAAATATTTTCTTATAATCTAGACATCAAGCACAACAAAGAATGAAGGAGCAATACTATAGTCCAGCTTCACTGACAGTAATTTCCTGTCTGGTCAAAAGCTGGTTATGTCTGCATGATCCCTGATGCCTCCCACAATTCAAATTAGCAGAGAATTTTTTTTTACTGCTGTGCTGTGGAGAAAAGCAAAAACAGCAAAAACTTACTCTAAGCACTGAGAAGGTATACAGCTTTACCTTGTGTTAAGTATAGAGCTGCTCTTTGCAGAAGTCCTTGCAGTTAACTACAGCTAGTTGTGGGTGGTGTCAGCCCAGCTTCTGCTTAGCAGCATAATTTAGTGCCAAGACTTCCCAGATTGAGCAACATCCCATGACAACACTTCTAAAAGTCTTCTAACTTGGAGCTGAATTATACTCTTCAGGCTTGAAGCATGGGAGGAGCAAACTTGCTTCTGCCTGCCCACAGCTGTTTACTTGTGTGATAAAAGCTACGCCTGCAAGTAACCCTTGCTGTTGTCTACATATTTCATAACATAAGTAAAAATGGTGAATGGCAATAACTGCAAGTAATACAAAGCTAGAGGTTAAGTTGGTTAAGACACCCAAACTGTGTGATAATGTCCATAAATTGCTTCCAAGTGAACAGAAAGTTGAAATCTTGTAATATGCTATGGGGTATTTTCTTCCCCCAGAGAAGTTTCTTTGGTAGCCTGATTGACATTGGTTCATGCCTCTTTAATATACCTGTTAGCCCAACACATGGTCTTTATAAGTATGGATATTTTTTCAAGTTTTTTTACTAATGAACTAACAATGCTACAAACTCCACAGTGCATAAATTTATATACTATCTATATGAGTTATCAGTGTCTAAACAGTAAAAATCTGCCCTGATATTAATACATATTATTATTATCTGCCCTGATATTAATGCAAAGAGCTACAAATTGTATTGGTGTAATACAATTTTTATGTAGGGCCAAGATCTTAAAAGACTTCAGAATATCTATCAGGTACTGGATTTACAGGGCACATCTATGAGAAGGTGTAGAACCAGGATGCAATAGCCTGGGAGCAACATCACATATATGGCAGCAGCTCAGGATAACTGGCTGGTTCAGGCTGACTCACCCTGACAGTCGCCACTTCAGCTCTGATCTGGCTGCACAAACTTGAGCAGACTTGCTCATGTACAGAGATCCCAGCTGCAGTCACATGATGCAGCGTGGCAGGGCCATTCCCACTTGCTGTGCATAGCACGGAGCCAGAGCTTTTCCCCCTAAATCCATGCCTGGCATAACAACAAATGGCATTCCCTTCTTCTAATAATCCTGGACAAAGACTGGTTTTTAAAAGCCGAAACAAAGGGAGACGGGAGAGTTAGCACATTATCATAAACCCCACAGATCATGTGAAACACTGAATGGAAGAAAATTCTTTTGAGCTTGCATTTTCAGAATAGCAGGAGGGATTTTCTTTTATGGGAATGTGCTGTTTTCCACAGTCAAATTAGTCTGTCTTGCTGAGAAACACGCAAAAGAGGAATTTTGAAGAAAGGAAGCACCACTCATGTCTGAATCAGGAAACTGCCTGGCGATATGTAAAACAGGAAACAGCTAAAAGAGAAGAAAGGTGGCCAGCAAAGTCGTACTCTAAATTTGAACAGATAATACAAGCAATTAGACTATTTTGTGTTTATACTGCCTCTTAAGAGGTTATCAAGAAGGCTGAAAAACCCTTTCAGCTTTCAAAGACTTTATAACTCGTCACAAAAACTCTGAAACAGTTAAGTCTACCACATTTCTCCCTTTTCTACCCTCACGTTTTTTGGCAACATGTGCTGAAGCATTTGAATGAAGCCAAGAACTTGTGTTACTTGAAGCTTCATCTGTTTCTGCTATTTTTTCCCTTACTTGCAATCTATTACTTGTTCAGGATAAACTATGAACAGAAGATCTGTGTTAAGGAATGAACGAATGAACGAAAGGATAAAAAGGCATAGATTAAATTCTGAACTAGTCCTATTTTGAGACAAATTTCTGAACATATTCTTGAATAATCTTTAAAAGAGAGAGATGGTAAGAAACCAAAAGGTCCTACCTTATGTGGAGACAGCTTAGTTCAACCAGTGACCCAGCAGAGTTCACTGACACTTCTGTAAATTATTCATTAGGTCACGCCACAAAATGCAACCTCTGAGAGAATCGATTTCCCACCCCACCACTAAAAAGGACACAAAGTGATGACTTCCAAAGACAGTATCTACCTGACACCTCTCTTCTTGTCCCCACCCTACCTGGCTGCTGATCTGGGAATGTAAGACATGAAAGAAATTATGCCAGAAAAACAGGAAAGACAAGCAGATGTGCTTGAAAAGTCAAAAATTTTAAAAGGTTTGGTAGAAAAAGTATTTGGTCCTGGTCATCTTCATGAGGGAGAATTTAAGTAAGCATTTGAATGTAATAAAATGTATTTCCTAAGAAGGAAACAACATACAGAATTGTAAGCCGTCTTCACAATAAATTCAAAAGGAGAAAGTTTGCCTGCTAACAAAATCAATTCATGACTTACAAAGCACCTTTGTTTGTTGAATGGATTTGTGTACATTTCCGATCCAGGGTGTCTCCTTTACCCTTTTAATACCACACTCCTTAAAGTATATTGAATAAACATTTCCACCTGGAAATAAACCAAACCACAACTACTGTATTTATGACTTCAAATATGACAAGCTACAACTAACAAAATTCAGTGGAAATATGATGTTAAGTCTGATAACTATCTTGGAAGAAGTTTTTTTCATCTCAGTTTTGAAAGTATATGCTTTCATTGCAGAAACACAAGGCTTTATCTAAATGATTTCATGATAATAGAAAGTATTTGCTGCTAAAGGACTTAATACCTGTTTTCTTAAATTAAGATATATTTTATATATATATATATATATATATATATATAAATGTATATCACTAATTATCTAATCAGCATAATGCTAACCACAAAATAATTAAATTAAGAGTATAAAGGCATATGAGTTGAGCCACAGATACAGTAGAAACTACATTTGATAACCATTATCTGTCTCCTCTCCCTGAGAAAGAGTTTTGAAGTGCAGCACAGACACACCTACTCAGTGCTGACAGAAGGAAATACCAGGGGCTGCTGCTCTTACTGATACTGTCACCATCAGCACAACCCACTCCTTGTTGCTGCTATTTGTCTCTATCATTCTCGAGGATCAAGCCTGTGAGAATGAGCAAGAACAAGTGGAATGGCACAGCACAGATTTTGGACTTTCTTCTGAAGCTGGCAGTCCTGATGGGAAAGCCTATGGAACTGCACTGTGCTTTATCCTGAGCTGTGGGATACAGCCACAGGGCTGGGCACACCCCAGCCTCACATGGTCACACAGTGGCACAGCACCAGCTGTACTTTCTAATCTGAACCTCCCTTAGCATTTTAAGGTCATTTACTCTCATCCTTTCACTTGAGACACAGCAGAAGAAACCAACACCACCTTCCTTTCATTTGATTCAATTTAGTTTTACTTTGCTTTGCCACGTTTAAGGCCTCTCCTTATTAGCAGAACACCATAATGCTGTAGGGACATCTCATATAAACGTTTTGTGTTTGGGGAGAGTTAATTCTACCCTTGATCCTACACGTCTGTACTAAATCAGTGTGAAGAGCATATGCTCAACACTGCCTGATTGAACTCAGAATAGTGCAAAGCTGAAACAACTTTGCATGCATGCACCTTGGAAAGCATAAAAAATTATATCTGAATATGCTCAAGGTTTCTTTAATTCAAAGGCCTCTCAGTATGCTCTAGACATTTCTTTCTACTGCTGTTGCAGTGGGTAACAGTGTTTTTAGAGATAACAGGGGGTTTGCCTTTGGTTTTCTTTATTTTGGAGGGGAGGTTTAATAGCAATAATGCTGGGGAAAAATCATCAATCCACTTACTAAAGTGATAATAATTCCTGTTATTTTTAATGTATTTTCAAACATTAACGGGGTGAAGAAAAACAATGAGACTACACTGAAGGTGAAGTGAATTCTGTAAAACTTTCTTTGGAGGATTTTAATTTCCTGCCATTTCTCTTCAGCTGAAGACCAGAGGACCGGTGTTTTCTGAAACAAAATGGTTGGATGCTGCCCCCTTGTGAGCGGGGCCTCTGCTCCAAAGCCTGAACCACGACTGCCTAAGACCTTTTTTTTTCTGTAGAAAAAGCATCTGATTCTCTTGTCCCAAACTCTGCTTTTGGCTGTGGTCGCACTTAACACATATGCCCCACTAACTACAGCAGCAGGCAGGGCGAGTACGGAGCTTCAGTGAAGGCCAAGCCAGCACCTCTGAACGAGGAAAACATTCTCTTGATTTGTTTTGATCGATGCCAGCTTTGAGGCCTTTTACCTCAGGCTGTCAGAACACATCATTAACATTATGATGGCATTATTAACTCTCACAGCTCCCATTTGGTCAGCAGCATTGCCCTGGTTTAATCAACAGCAGGCATGTGGCACAGGGATAGGCATGCTGCTGGAGACTGCATGCTGAGGCACATGCTGAGGCACAGGAGGCACTCTGAGGCACATGCTCAGCATGCTGAGGCACAGGAGGCACTCTGAGAGCTTGTCCTGAGCAGTTATCTGTCCCACCAGAGCCCAGCCATGTGTGCAAGCTGTTGGTGCAGATCAGAGTCAGTGACCCACACCACTTGGGCCCCACTCCAGCATTCCAGCAGAGGAACCCCTTGCTCACAATCCTGAATGTATCACAGTCACAGGAACCCAGAGCAACACTGAGTGTACCCTCTAACACCTCATAGAAGATGCATTATTCAAACCTCCTCAGAGGCTTCTGTCAGCCAGTGACCTGCACCTGAGGAGGGGATGTGGCAGCTCCTATCACATCTGCTACAGAGGAATGGCTGGTTCAGAGGGGAAAGGACAGGTCTTGGACATCAGTGAAGGTTTTGAGCCATCTTCATGATCCTTTTCTTTCCCAAATGGCCTTTCCTAAGCCCTTTCTACAGGAGGATCTTGGGGGAAGCCAGCCAAGCAAACTGTGGGATTTTTTTTTTTTCCTTCCAAATGTCTAACTTTAACACAAATTTTAACTGATTTTAATTGAGGAGCCCAGAACTGGAATGCTGCATCCAGTTCTGGGCTCTTCAGTATAAAAAGACAAGGAGCTATTGAAGAGGGTCCAGCAGAGGCCATGAAGATGATGAGAGGGGTGGAGCATCTCTTATGAGGAGAGACTGTGGGAGCTGGACCTGTTTAGTTTGAAGAGAAGACTGAAAGGGAAACTCACTAATGATATGACAGGATGAGAAGCAATGGCCATAAACTAAAACACACGAGGTTTTACCTCAACATGAGGAACAACTTTACGTTGGCGGTAGCAGAGCACTGGAACAGTTGTCCAGCGAGGTCGTGCGGTCTTCCTCTCTGGAGACATTCCAAAGCACCATTCCACCTGCTCCAGGTGGCCATGATTTGTACGGGGGTTTGGACTAGGTGATCTCCTGAGGTCCCTTCCAACCCTAACGATTCCGTGCCGGTGTGTGTGATTCGCCAGAGCCGGTGCCGGCCTCCCCCAGCCCCGTGAGGGCTCCGGGCCGAGCGCTCCCCTCAGGCGGCTCCCGCGCGAGATCCCCACAGGGCACCACCGCGCTACGCTCAGGCGCTGCGCGGGCAGCCCGCAGGGTCCTGGCGGGCGCGGGGCCCTGTGCCGTACAGCATGGCGGCGCTGTGGCGGCGGCCGCGTCCCCCAGCAGTGTCGGGGCTGTGCCGTACGCTCCGAGCGCTCTCAGGTACGCGGTACCCGCGGGGCTCGGGCCCGGCAGCGGCCGCGAATCCGTCGCTCCCCGCGGGAAGCGGATGCCCGCGCCCTCCGATGCCCAAAGAGGCCGGGGAAGGTCCCCCAAGCCTTTCCCACCACCCGTAGATCACAGACTCGAGCGGCTGCTGTGGCTACCGGGCCGCCTCTCCGCTCTGCTCTGAGGCGGGGCGGGCGGCAGTCGCCTCCATCCGTAAGGGTTCTGGCAGCCACCGCCGCGGCCGGTGCTCCTGCGGAGCCCGTCCCTCGGCCCCTGGGCGCTGACGGACCCCCGGGTTCAGAGGACGGTGCAGCGGGGTGGGGGCTCCGCAGTGGGGCTGGGGCTGTCCCAGAGGCAGCCAAACCTTTCCTGCGGAATCAGCGCCAAAGGGTAGCGGCCCTCCCTGCCCGTCCGGCAATTCCAGGGCAAGCTCCCCCGCCCGGGCTCGGATGCTGCGTGGGCTGGTTGCCCGCCCTGCCCGTGACGGCTCCGAAAGCAGCAGCGGCCCTGTGCCCTCACTAGAAGGAGTCGTCGCTCACCTGCGGCTGCTCCCGCTGCCTCACACGGCGCCGGGAGCCGGGGCTGGATTGCTCCGAGGCCGGTCTGTGCAGTGGCCGGGGTGGCAGCAGGAGCCCGCTTCCCTCTGACCGCGTCCCACGCCCCGACAAGGCACACACGGCATATAAAGCTTTGAGTGCAGTAAGGTGACCCCGCGGAAAAATATCTGCGTAGAACTCGCTGCTGTAATTCCGAGACAGAGACCTGTACTGGATCTCGGTTGCATGAATTATGTGCCTCTTGGGACGTTGTGTAAAAATGTAATCTGTTTTCTCACTTTGTTTGAAGTGCTTAATTTTCTGTATTTCATTCAGAAAACCGAGGTAGATAGCTTAATGAACAAACCACAGCGCTAGAGTGAAGTGAGGAAAACCCAAGTCAGCAATAATCAATTATAAAAATAGGTGTACTCTGATACTGTCCTTCTTACATACCTCTCCCATCTTCCTGATCTGTTTCTATTCCTTCTTTTTTTCACGTCCTCTTCACAGGAAAGAATGAGTATGATCTTCTGGTCATTGGTGGAGGGTCTGGAGGCCTTGCTTGTGCAAAAGAAGGTTTGTATGCATAAATAACTAACAGAAGTTTCAGGTTAACTTCAGTGGGGTGTAAGGAAACTAAGGGAAGTGTTACTCATAATCTTAAAGGTTTTTAAGAAGCATACTATACTCAGTACCTGTACATTAATCATTAACTTAGCTCCATATGGTTAATCTGTAAATTGATTCACACCCTCAGATGGTGTGATCTTGTTTGGATTTCCTCTTAACCTTTTAAAAAATATTTCTTCTTTTGTAATGGGAAAAACTAATAAGCTTTAATTTCACAGTTGTAAAAGTATTCAGAGTACCTTCATAGAGGTACTGCATTTTTTTTGATACCATTCTCTTTTATGTATTAAAACAACAATACCTTCAGACTGTTTCCAAGATCTAACTGCTGTAGAGAACCTTGTCCCCTTTGGATCTCAGGGTAGCATGTTCAAGAAACCAGTGTTCTTAAGCATCTCATTTGAGGTCAAATTGCATTTTTAGGGTCAGTGGAAGCAGGAGACCCCAGTCTGGGTTATTGAGCATCTTCCAGAGAATTTGCTGATTACATAGGCAGGTTGGGTTTCTGGTCTGGTATCTTGCGTTAGACAGAAAAAACACCAGCTGTCTTCTCCTGTATTTTATCTGTGTCTGTGCTACTAAAAATGTTTATGTTTGTGTATTTCTCCTTCCTCTAAATACCCGACCTTGCTTCTTTGTTTACAGCTGCTCAGTTTGGAAGAAAAGTGGCTGTTCTTGATTATGTTGAACCTTCCCCACGAGGTATGGAAGAGAAATAAGAGTAATAATTGGACATGTATATAATTCAGCTGCTCAGGTGAGCAGGTTGCTCCAGATAGCAGTGTCCAAAGCCACACTGCCCGTTTTGCTTGGAATAAAAGTCCTTAAGCCCAGCTTGTGCCATGGCTCGTTCTCTCCAAGATGAACCAGCTCTGCCTGCTCCCCTGCACATTGAGCTTGTTAGCAGTGCTTGATGCTACCATTTATAGTGGACTTTGGACTTAAGTGAGAATATTCCCTCTGTCAAAATATTATTTACAATTTCTAAAAATCACTAATTGTGTCATGCTAAGGCTCCTTGTACACAATGCACAAAATGAGATCTGCAAATGTGAATGTTTAGTTACTGAATCTTCTGAGCTCTGAGAAAAATCTTGAAAGGGTTTGAATTTTAGAAGAAAAGTCTACAGAGATGGTTTTTATCAAACAAATGAGTGCAAAGAAAGTTATAAACTGATCTGTAGGAGACAGTAAACTGTGTTGTTACAGAACTTTTTACTTCCCATGGACCCAACTGCATTGTTACACTAATCTGATGCATTTACTTTTTTTTCTTTCTTTTTTTTATTCCCAAGGAACCACATGGGGACTTGGTGGAACTTGTGTGAATGTTGGCTGCATTCCTAAAAAGCTTATGCATCAAGCAGCTCTTTTAGGGAGTGCCCTTAAAGATGCCCAACACTATGGCTGGAATATATCCCAACCTGTTCATCATACTTGGTAAAGACTGTTGCTTATATCCACTCCTGTGTGCTGCAAATGCTTAACAATAACTTTTCCCAGCTGGTGTTTATTATGGGACAGTTAGGGAAGTGAATTTTGCCTGTGAAATTTTAGCCTGGTACTTGTTAAAAAACAGAATTAGTTTCTGGTTTCTCGGGGCAGAAATTATGTTGATTTGGACTTGATTATTTGCTTTTACAACAAAAAATACTGTGGTTCATTCCTGATTTTCAGCATTTATCTTTGCCTATATCTTTGTGTTGCATAACCTGAATTTGTAATAAAGTGACTTCATATTCAATCTCTTGTTTTACAGGTCTGTGATGGCACAGGGTGTTCAGAATTATGTGAAATCCTTGAACTGGGGACACAGAGTGCAACTACAAGAAAAGTAAATAAGACTTTGAAGTTTGTATTTCTTCCCACAGTCCAGGAGGTGCTCTTGCCCTTGTAGAACTGCAGAATTGCCTTTGAAGTTTCTATCTAGAGCTAATATTTTGAGTCTGTAAGTCCTTTCTTCTGGGGTCTGTAAGTGCCCTTGTCAATGTAAGTGGTCTCTTCCTCTCCTGTTTTCCTTTTTGGTGAAATAGTGGTTGACACTGACCCTACACAAAAGCTTTCTAGCAGTGTGGTGATGCTCTCTTTAGCCTGAAGAGGTTTTGCATTAATATGAAGCAGTCAAGGTTTTTAAGATACTTTTATCTCATCCCCCAAAATTTCTATGCCATACAAACCCACAGCTAACACTATGCAGTTTCTTTTATAGAGAAATTATAATAGAAAATTTAACAGATTCTGGTCTTGTTACTCCTGCTGAGACACTTTGGTGTGTTCTCAAATGAGCATGGTATCAGAAATGCTATAGATAGTACTAGTAATGCTATGGCTAACAAAATATATTTTCTGAAGAGGTCAATAACCTGATCTCAAAGTTTGTTACAAGATTAAGTTACTTTTCTGTACAGAGGAGTTAAATGTGACACAAGAATTAAGTGAGAAATTATGATAGAGCTGCAAACAGTCCTATGAAATGAGATTCCTTCCATTTACTGCTCTATGCCTGATTGCTACCCTTTTTAGCACTTAAATACAGAAAAGGTAGCTGATTGTATTTCATACCTATTCTTGTTAAATGTACATTGCTGATGCAGTTTTCTTCTAAACAGGAAGGTGAAATATTTCAACATCAAAGGAAGTTTTTCTGATCCACATACAGTCCGTGGTTTAACAAAAGCAGGTAAAGAGGTGAGCTGCTGTGCTGATTTCTGCAGTGTTGTTCACTTGGAACATTTCAGGCCTTTTGGGAGCGAGACTGTCCTTTTGCAAATTGTTTGAGGTATTCAGTATTGTTTTAGTGAGTGAGATTTGCATTTTCCACTTAGAGAAGTTGTTTATGAACTTGACTGGTGCCTGCTGAGTCCCTGGCCTGGCCTCTTAGAGGCTCTTGCTTTTTTCTGCGGGTGGAAATATTGAGACAAAAGATTTTTGTTTGATTTGGTCAGTCATGCTGATGCTTACAGAAATGTAAGTTCTGAGAATTAGGTTGCTCTGAGCCGTTTCCCTCCTTCAGGTGATTTGTAGGGGTGATGGACTCGGTAATACCAAACTGTGTGTGGGAGGCAATTAGTGTGAATGCACAGCTGGGTCACTTAACAGAATGGCCATTGCTGGGTATTTAACAAGGTCTGAACGTGCCTCTTTAACAACTTTTTGAGGGTAATTGTTTAATGTTACTAATTAATATCAGCTTGAATGTCAGGTTTTGGGGGGTAGGTGCCTAGGATTTTCTAGAAAGTCTCCTTTTGAGGTAGCTTAACTCCAGGCCTGAGGTAGAATTTACTGCTGTAATCTCTGTGTGTTTTATCCTGACAAGAAATTGATTTTAAAAGTGTTGTTTGTGCATAACTATTGCTTCCAAGTAGTCATCAGAATCTTGCACAGTGTATGAACAATTGCATGGTTAATACTAAAACAAAACCTAGTGGAGAATGGGTAGGAGAAATTCTTCAGGTATTAGTTTATCTCCACCCTTTTTTAATGCACTGCTGATTATTATGTCACATAAATAGCAGATGGTAGTGCCAGTTTTCTCATTGATTACTCATTTGTACATAGATGAAATCCAAAGACAGATAAAAGGATTGCAAATTCTTGATTTTGATTTTTCATTTTTGTTTGTAGACTGTTGTTACTGCTGATAATATTGTCATTGCTACTGGAGGAAGACCAAAATACCCTGTGGATGTAAGTTACCCTTCCATTTGACAGCTCCAATCTCTGCTTTGCTGAGATGCAGAACACAGTGAAGGAGGATAAAGAATTTAAAAATAAAGCAACATATGAGAGTTTTTTTGTACTTGTGTCACACAAAAAATTGTCTTTATATAAAAGATGGCTTTTTAAAAAAGACATTTCCATAGACAACAATTTGCTCTGATTCAGTATGTTGGTGATGCTTTGAGCTGTAGGATAATTCAGGTTGGAAGTTGGCAGCCCCAGATATATTCCCCTTGGTGTGTACTTCAGCAATACAGCCCAAACTGCTATTAGCTTTTATTGCTGACAGGATTTGCATTGTAGATTCACCTGTGTCATCATAGGTTCCAGGTGCACTGGAGTATGGAATCTCAAGTGATGATCTGTTCTGGTTAAAGCAATCTCCTGGAAAAACGTAAGTTACCTTACCTTGGCTGTAATAGATGCTGGCATTCCTACCTTTTCTAAATAGCAAGTTGAAAAATGTTCAGAATTGCCTTTTGTCCACCCAATTTTCTTCTGTTTTCTTTCTGAAAATGTGTTTTGCGATGCAGCAATATCATACTACCAAACTTCATTAGTAACTGGTAGATCTTCCCCCTTCTCCTCTTATGAAATTCCCTTCTAAAATCAAATTAAATAACGTTTTCACCGTGTTAGGTTTTGCTGTTGCGATTACACACCAAGTCACAAGAGGGCAGCATGAACTCACCTGGGGGCTGCTCAGTCCCCGTTCCTCAGTTAGGGGGGAAGCTCCAATATAGTTTTGCTTTCTCCTAAGTCGTGGCAGTTCTGTTAACAAAAGAAAATATGAAGAAACATTTGGGTTACTTTTGCTTTGGAAGTTATTGTTTAACTGAAATATTAAAACATTGGTTTTGATGGAAGTACTAAAATGCCACAGTTGTTTTTTACAGCACAGAGCACAGTAAGATTCTGAGTCAACACTGCTACAGAGCAATTTCCTGATGAAGATAATTGTGATAGGAAATGCAGATTTGCTAGCCTGAAAGTCGGATAATGCTATCTTTTTGTCTTCTCTATTGAGCAATTCTAGAAAAAGCAAAAGAGACTTCAGGCTATAATACTGGTATTTTACTATATACTTGCCATTCATGGCAGTGACTTTCTGCTAGAAAAAATGCACTGTGTTAAGCTAAACTTCAAATAGGAAAATGAGGCTTCTTGGTACAGTTTTAGAAAAAAAATAAATTTGTTTTTGTTTGTAGCGTTTTGGTCACCTCTAGAATGTTGAAGGCATGATTTATGCGAGGAAATTGTTTTTAAGAAAAGCAACACCCACCCCCTCAAAAAAAGCCCCAACAAAATCCCAAACCAAAATATAAGATGTATCCTTGTAAGAGGTTTCTGTGAAAATGTGGCTCTTGTCCAGTTGCTGCCAGTGCAAGTTGTAACAGTGTAATGTGGGAGTCTAGTGTTTATATGTTGCATTCCTGAGATTTAGTCAAAATAAGCCTGCAGGGGCTACAGTAGCATTTCTGTGCTTTATCAGTCTGTGTCTTAGCAAATGAACGAGGGAGTTGTTAAAGGTTTGTTTCTGTCGGATTTGTTTCTGTTATAAATATTCCCAAGGTTCAGTTTAACACCTTTTGTTTTTAGTCTAAGCTATGTTGTAGTTTTCTTTCTTTTCTCCCTCTCCAAATGTACATAGCTACAAATTACATGCCTGGAGGTTATAGAGCTGTCAGTCCTGCAGTTATTCTTTTTTTTTTTTTTTTTTTTTTAAGTAAACCATTAACCAACTTAAAAGTCCCATAGATATACAAACATGGGGAAGAAACTCACTACTGAGATGAAGGGTTTTGGCAGAGTGAATTAGAAGAGATGCCTTAAAATGTGTTGAGAATGAGTAAGAAATTGAGCAGGTGTGAACAAGGTTAGGTTCTGCTTTCCTAACTTTTCTTTTAGACACTGACAATGCCCAGGAACTCCGTGTTTTGTACAAGAAGGTGTGAATAATGTGGGGCTGATGGTCTGAGTAAGTGCCAGCTGACATCCATTTTTCATCTAATGAAAAAGAAGAGTAAACATATGCCCAAATTACAGAAATTCGTATTCTTTTCTCTGTGAATCTTCAGTAGATATTTCTTGATGGCCAGTATGTGGCTTTTTGCAGCACTTCCCAGGAGCTGCAAGCTAATGAGGGTGTGATCATTCATTCACAGATGAATCAGATGCCCTAACACTGGAAAAAATTATTTCCCATTATGTGAAATTATTTGCCAAGCAAAAACTCCAGACTAGCAGATTTTAATCGCTTTTACTCAACCTATTCTCTGTACACCTTCAGAAGTTGTGTGTTTTTATTGTAAGATAGAGAGATGTTATCTGGAGCCTTTTGTAAGAAAACATGTGTTGTACTGACTGTGCAGTCCCTGGGGCTTACAGAGCTGCAGCCTCCATGTCTGCACTCCTTAGAAGTTTAAAAGCATTGCTGTTACAACTGGGAGATGCTGCAGATTTGTTTAGGGTAAGGCATAGGCCACAAGCCCATTCAAAAACTTAACAAAATACTTTGTTGTCAGTAGAAATACTGTGTGGGATGCCATCTCCAAACTGTGAGATGTTAACAAGTCTGTATAGCCATAAACAGCAAAGGAGTGCAAGTGCAGCCTGTCCAGCAGCTGAGAGTTAATGGCTGCCTGGAGCTGCTTTTACCTGCAGAGCAGGGACTGAGCATTCTGCCTTTTGTACCCAGCAAATGTAGGGAACTGAGGATGTGGTCAGGAGAGAGAGGAACTGCTGCAGTGTAGGGATCAACTGGGGACAGAGATGGAAACTGCTGTGCTGAAGAGCTGATACACCTCATAAATTACAAGTGTTGATGGACAGTTGCAATTATATTCTTGACTGAAAGAGTGTGAAATATTGGAAGAAGTGGGAGCTAGGGTTTTATTTAAGAACTAAAATGGATATATTTGGTAACTTCAGTCTAAGTAAATCTATTAAACCCATTTTCTACAATATCATGCACAAATGTTTGAAGACAGGAAGGGCAAATATTTGGCATCTGGAAAAATACAACAATTAAAAAGCAGATGGTTATAAATCAAAATGAAATTTAGCAATGAATAAAATCTTCATTGGGAACTGTAATCTACTTGATAGGAAGACATAATCTAATTGATAGACCATTCCCATGTGCTGAAAGATGAGCTGTCAGGGAAGAAGATTGGCCTGGCTGAATAGAGTTTTGGCTGGAACTCAGGGAAAAAAATAAGTGTTTATGCCCCTGGGAGAAGAGGGAGGACCACAAGGATGCCACAAGGTTGTGCAGGGAGAAAATTAGAGGGGCCAAAGCCCAATTAGAACTTAATCTGGCTACTGCTGTAAAAGGCAATAAAAATGTTTCTATAAATACAGTAGCAACAAAAGGAGGGCTCAGGAGAATCCCCATCCTTTATTAGTGTGGGGGGGGGAGAAGCACAGTAATAAGGATAAGGAAAGGCTGAGTTACTTAATGCCTTCTTTGCCTCAATCCTTAATAGTAAGAGCAGTTGTTCTGTGGGTACCAAACCCCTGAGCCTGAAATATGGGGACAGGGGACAGAATGAAGCCCCCATAAATCATGAGGACTTGGTTAGAAACCTGCTGCAGCACTTGGACTTGCACAGGTCCAAGGGACCAGAGGGGATCCACCCCAGGGTGCTGAGGGAGCTGCTGGAAGAGCTGACTGAGCCACCCTCCATCATTTCCCAGCAGTCCTGGCTAACTCAGGGGTCCCAGCTGACTGGAAGTTGGCAAATGTGACACCCATATAAGAAAATATTTTTTTCTGGTTGCGCAAAAATATGCACAAGCTCATTCCACTGCTTTCTTCTTCTCTTCCTTTTCTGTAACAGGTTGGTTGTTGGAGCCAGCTGTATCCTTTGAAAAGCCTGTGATGATCTATGATTATAGCTAGCATAGCTGTCTTTCATATGAAAGTTCAGTTTTCAGAATTGCTCTGCTCATGTCATATAGTTGAGTTGGTAAGAGAATAGTAATAATTTTCTATGCAGTAGCATAATGGAAATTAAGATCAGCTGAGGATAAATTCTCAGGATCTTAAATCCAGTGTTAACTATGTTAACTATAAGATTGCAAGTTTTATTCTATGTACAAAAGCAAGCTAAAGATGTCTGTGTTAGGACAACTTGGTATCTCCAAGTGAAAAGCCCACTTGTATACTACTCATATATTGTGTTTCTTGAAATTGTTGTTTACATTTGCTTAACTGGTGTGTCATCAGATGTGTCCCTTGAGTGTGCTGGTTTTCTGACAGGCATTGGATTGGACACTACAGTCATGATGAGAAGTGTCCCACTTCGTGGGTTTGATCAGGCAAGTACAGAATATCTTACATCTCCTTATCTAGCAAATAAATTAAAAGATAGATTTTATTATTTTTATCTCCTAAAGACAAAATGTTGTTTGCATCTCGACATTTCCTAATATGTGCACAGGTTTTGAGGTGGCAGTGACAAACACCACCCATGCTAGTGACACTAGTGACAGCTCCTGGTTGTTTGTCACCCTCTCCCACCCTGGAGTGGCTTCCTTAAAACTAGTGGCTTGTTTGCCTTAAAAGTGATGGCATGAGTTTGTAAAACATTGTATAAGAATAATTCTTGGGATTTACACTCCTCATTGAAGAAATCCACACCTGTAACAGCATGAGGTCTGAGCAAGCAGGGAATAGTGTGTGTATAGCACTTGGTCAAACACTTACAGTAGGGCTTGCTCTGAGAACTTGATCCTCTGTATGCAGGAGGAGCACAATGGCCATACCAAAGTTCATAAAGTATTAATGGAGATAAAATAATTATGTTCAGTCTGCAGCCACATTGAGGCTGATGGAAACTGATTAATGAGCTCTCATGTTTCTGGAGAGACATAACCCTGCTGTTGCCTTCATATTAGTTAATATCAACCTTGAAAATAAAGTTTTGTAAGCTGAGAGAGCTTGTATGGAATTGTTCTATGTGAGTAGTTCTGTAATAATGTTCTTTAAGTAATAAACATACTCTGGCAAGGTGCAACCTGAGTTCCTGCAGTCAAGAGCACTGATGTCTTTGGATAAACCGGTTGATGCCACATTTTACTACTTCAGTTTGGTGTGGCATTATTTCAAACAGGCTCTCAGGACAAAAGTGGTTTGTTTGTTTGTTTTTGTATTGGAACTTACCATGAAACATTAGTGATTCACAATCATTGCAGAGAAATCTCAGGTGTTATGGCAAAAGGAAATATCTTTCTCCCATTGTTTTGTAAAAGTATTTAATTTTTATCAAACTACTAGAAAATTGTAATTATGGTCATGGTAAATTGAATATGCTCTAGATTGTGTAAAGACTAAAGGCTTTAAAAGCAACCATTTTATTAATATACTATTATATTTTTTTGAAAATAGTTTGAGTATTCAGGTGTAGGTGCCTCTTGGAATGGAGTTGCAGGTCATAGTGGCTCCCTAGATTATCATGTGTTAGCAGTGCATAGTAGCTACGTGATAAAGAATGTTTGAAGTGCACAAGGTATTTACTGGGGTTTCGTGAACCCAGCAGAAGGAGGGGTTTACATTGAAAAGGTCATGTATATAAGAAAAAACAAATTTGTTTCACTACTCAACAGCAAATGGCTTCTTTAGTAACTGAGCACTTGGAATCATATGGCACAAAATTTTTAAAGAGATGTTTCCCAACTAAAGTTGAAAAATTGGAGAGCGACAGATTGCAAGTCACTTGGAAAAATGCTGACCTGGACACAGAAGAAACCGATTCTTTCAACACCGTGATGTGGGCAATAGGTAAATATGATTATCTTAACATTTCTTTGCAATGCTTTCCATTCTGAAAGTGAAGTCACTTCATCATGGGGTCAAACAGCCCTACCCCCCCCCATTAAATGTTTAGTGACTTAAACATTAACAGTTGTTTAATTCTTTTCTTGCATGCCTGACTTGTTCATTTACAGTCTAAAAACACATTAAACTTACAGTGAATGGAAGAAGTCTGTGGTAACTATTTTTGCAGGAGCTGCAATAAATGGGAGACCATCTAGTCTTTCTCACTTTTACTAGAGTAAGAACATGAATTCCAGCAAACTCTAGTTTGCAGGTAGTGTTCTCTAAGTCCATACTCTTGATTGATTCGTGAAGCTATTCACTGTAAGTGCGTATTTATCCTATTTAAGAGGCCATTTCTTCTAGGATTTTTTCTAAACTGTGCTGCTTAAGTTTGTTACTCCAGCTGTCATCCAATTCAGAGAAAAAGAAGTAACTGTCTTTAAAAACCCAAGGTTTTGCAGAGAACCTTGAAACTGTATAGCTTTTTGAAATCTGGTTAGGGACTTTCACATATCTCAGACCCCTTGGAACTGACATATGATGACTAAGAGTAAATTGGTTTAAAGGAATGCTGTGATAAATGTCTATAAGCATAATCACCAGAAATGGGAATCAAATCTGGGGTTTTCCTCCTTTGAGACAAATGCTGCTTCTGCAAGGACTAACACACTAAATTATGTACAAGGCTCCAGCCCACAGGAATGAAAATACTCCTGCAGTGTTGCCTCCCTAAGCTGCTCATTTGTTGCTGCTACAAGTCTGTCCTCAGTTTCTGTATTGGTTCAGATGGGCTGTAAGCCCACCAGAGTAGGAGACTCATGTCTTTTGTGCTTATAAAGCTTTGTGATTATCTGGAATTCTAGATCAATAATGCATGGCTAAAGGTAGTAGTGGTATTTGGCAGGCAGATGATATCTGGCAAACAAAGTAAATAGGCTTAAACGTACTGCCCAAGAAATCCGTTTTGATGCAGACAAGTAATCAGTTTTACTAGCAGCTTTAGCAATCCCCTTGACTACTTCATATTCTTTTTATCTGGCACTTCTGTTTTAGAGTAGTGGGAATGTATTACTCTTTCATTTGTTTATAACATAAATTTAAATTCTTGTGGTTGTAGAATAGATCCATTACAGGATCAGAAACAGATAATTTACAGCATTTCTTATTTTGCCCAGTGGATTTAATCTACTGTCCAGTTGTTCCATTTCCCTGGTTAAGTCAGCTTTATATCTTCCTTATACCCCAAACAGAGAGCAGGTTGTGCATTGTGACAAATGTTTTGTTTTCCTTACTGTAACTACTACTCTCTTAGAAGTGCCTTGGGCTCTACAAATTGTGGAAACAGCCTGTAATAATGGATTATTCTCCTCAGAACCAATCAAACAGACTAGTGCTGGCCAAGAGCAAAAAAAAGCTCATGCTATCTGGACACATAATAATCCTGAAAACTGTAGAATAATATTCATGAGGTGAGATGAAAACGTTTCCAAAAAGTGGGTTTCTAAGTACTGTATTTGATTTTTCTTAAGCTTTCTGGTAAAAAACCCAACCCATTCTGTGGTTCTATGAAAAGTACACTGAGTTGGAAACACACATGTCAAATGTCAAGTCAATTTGTTTACTTTTGTCTAAGATGGAAAAAAGAGCTATTAAGTTGAAAAATAAGGAAAAAAATCTTGGTTTACTGTTAATTATAATGGAATAAGGTTGCATGATGGACTGTTGCAATTCAGTTGTAACATGAGTCTGCTCATTATTTCAATGAGGAGCTACATGTGTTACAATTTTTGTGATGGATTTGAGTTACAATCCATATTTAGAAACAGCAAAATGAATAGTGTGAGGATTTTGTGTTGCCTTTTTTTAGTGTTCAAATTGGCACTCCACTCTTAAGGATTGAACACATTAACAGTTAAAGCTGGTTAATTGGTGTGCAGTCCATATGATTCATTGTTTTGCTCTGTATCAACACACCCACACCAGGTGTCTCAGATAATAGGCTGGGAAACTTAGTGGTGTTGAGGATTTCCTGTCTGCAGATGTGCCAGTTATAATACTGATTGAAGCAAGTCAGCTTGTAGACTTGGTTAAAAAGCAGCTGCTACTGTTAACTAATTGTAGCCTAAATTATAGTACATATTTCCATAATTTTTGCCAGTGTATCATGGAATTTTAGTAGGATTTTATTAATAATGTTAAAAATAGTACTGTAGTATCTCCTGATATCAGCCCTTTAAAAAGAAAATTAGATTGTGTTTGTCTGATGAGGTTTGTTTTGCTTTTGGAATGTGTGATTTTCTGCTTGTATGGATAAGCCAATAAAAGCAGGCACAATGCTCCCTTTGTTTTTCAAGCAGCTTTTTTGAACTAGTCAAAATATTTGAGGGGGAAAAAAAGAAATCTCATTTTGATACATTTTAATGTAATTTGAAAGTTTCAGTCCGAAGCTTTGTAGGTGACTCATGGATCTATCATACCTTGCTGAGGGATTGCATACTGTTATATTCCATCTCAGTGCAAGAGCTTGTTCTTGATGTTTATTTCATTTTCCCAGTTCAGTTCTGTATGTCTTTCTGTCTTATTAGTGCTGTCTTTGGCTTCTAGAGAATTCTCCTGAAAAGATTTTGAGGTTTTGAATAGAATCCTTGCTGTTTGGTATCAACAAAGGGTTAAGTACATAACATTTTTTGTAATAGTGTTCTTCAAGGCTTACAACCAAACCAGTTTGGGTTAACAAGGGAAACAGAAATGTTGTTAGGAGATTTTCTGTGAGAAGTCCCATAAGGTAAAATATTGCTGTGATCTCCTATGAGCACATCTCTGCCAGCCCCTGTAGAAAAGGGAATGGGCTTTAGATTTAGCTTGGCAAACACAATTTTGCCATTGAGTTTTTAATCTTTGCACTATTCAGTGAAAAATAAAGCACCTTGGTTGATCTCAGACAACTCTTAATGCTAATGTGCTGTGGTCTGCTGGAGCTTTGGGTCTTTGTTCTGAGCTTCCCATGTCTGTCTCTCTTACTTAAATTCATTACTTTCTTGATTAGATATGGTTTCTGCAATCCTAATGAAATTTTATTAGATATGGTTTCTGCAATCTTAATGAAAATTGTCATTCCCATTATATCAGCCAGTGCTTTTAGGTTTTTTCCAATATCTAATTTTAAGGACATTCAGTCAGACTTTATTCAGCAGAGCTATTTTTAATGTGCATTTCCCTTTGTGTAACCAACCCATAAACTTTGAGTGTAACTTTTATTTTATGCTCCTTATTATGCCAGCCTGTAACTAAAAAAATAACTTGTTCATGTGCTAGGCTATGCCTCCAAATCTGCATGTGAAGAAGGTTGGATTCAGAACTATTTCAGCACTAAGATGCTATTTGAGTTGATAGGTGATGCTAACCTTTACTTCACTGATGGTAGAAATAGATTTTTAAATGGTAGAAAATTACTCCAAAGTAATTTCTTGAAAACAGTATAATTACTGCATGCAGAAAACAGATGCTGTTCAATCATAAATGCTGAGATTGAAGCCAATGACCTACCTCTCTTGGGAATGGTGGTTGAGTGCTTGTTTTGAGACTGCAGAGCCATCCTTTGAAACCAAACCTTTGCTTAAAGCAAGCTTTGTGTGGGAGAAATAATGTAAGAGAGAACTGTAACTTTCTTCTCAGAAAATGTTTCCAGCCCTCTTCCATTTTTACAGGACATTGAGAACAAGAAAACTAGAATTTTAGAAGTCTGTCCCATACTGTAAGTTTTTAATTTAATTACATGTCATTTGGAGTTGCTTTTATTGTGAACTCCAGGTGTGCACTGGATGGCCACAGGCAGGTTTTTGCTCATTGCACCACAAGCTTTCTGCTGAGAGGACTCCTCTGTGTAAAAAGTGTTATTGCTACAGGAGAGTACAGTGAGCAGCCTTGCCAGAGAGCCAGTTACTGCCCCAGTATTGACTAAGGACCAGATTTCTTTTCAAATTGTGGCAGGTGTATCAGTAATGGATGTAATGTTTCAAACGCATCCTTGTAGAAATGGTTCACACTGTTATCAATGTTATAAAGGTTCTGAACTTTGTTTAACCTTACTTAATCTTACTCTAGTCAATATTTTCCTGTAATCTGAACAGTAGTTACATTGAAATGGTTTTTATTCGTCTTTATCAGCTGGTTATGTTTTAGTGAACATCTTGTGGGTTTTAGGAGACATTTGAAGGAGGAAAGGGCTGTGGTATTGAAACTAATTTGGGGAATGTGTCAGGCACTCAGATTGAAGAGAGTACTGAGACTGGGAACACAGACAAGATTTTGATTAAGGTCAGACTGAGGTCAGATTGGATAAAATTATAATGTGATGTGCCAACGTATAGGGAAGAAGTGGAGAAGATTATTTGGCTGGAGCTTTATTCCAGAAAAACTCTCCTGTCACTCGGCAGTATCCTCACAATGGCCATCTACAATGAAATGTGTGGTTTGCTCCAGTTTGGATTTTTCAAATCTTGGGAGGCAAACAGGCATTCTAACTTCTGTGGTTAAAAAACTCTGGAAAACCCATTATAAAATTCTGCTGTTGGCTGCACCTTTATCACCCTGGGAAATCTTACTGGATATGAGTATGCTGACACTCATTTGCCACTCCTACTTACCTGACTATGGCTATTCCTCTGAATTCTGAGTTTAGCTGTTCCAGTCTCCACTGTTGAAGGTCCTGCACCTGAAGGTCACAGTCTGAAACTCATTCCCCTTGTTTTGTGTTCAGGCATAATTACCAGAAGTCCCAGGCAGGTGATGGGACACAAATGCCACACCACAGCCAGCCTGGCCAGTGTCTGTGATGTGAGCTTCAGCCCCTCCCCTGTCACTCTCTGCTGTGGAGCCCCCTGGCTGGCAGCCCTCTTAGGAAGCTGAGTTGTTAGATTTTACAAAAACAGATCAAAAAGGTGCTTTTTCTTTTAAAGTTAAAAGCAAATGGGGGCTGGCACTGAGAGCAGGGCTCTCTGTGTGGTTTTCACAGCTGTGTGGTAAGTGTGTGGGTCTGTGAAAGATGAGATTGTGGTGTGCTGTTAGAAGTGCAGGAGGCAGGTAACCTTTTTAAGGGTCAGATTTGAGTTACACCTTTCTTCTAGATGTCTGGCATATTTTGCTGTTTTGAATGAAAGCTATGTCTAATCTTGTGTCCTATACAATTGTACACTCCTGTTCTTTGGCAGTTTAGGAAATCTTCAGTCTAAAAGCACGTGTGCTGATTTTAGGCAAAGGGTGGGTTTGTGTGCCTGATAGGATTTGGCATCTTAGAAATAAGGTGTGAAGTCATGAAGTTGAAAATATGAAAAAAAATAGGAGTTATGGGTATAAAATGAAAGTCCTTCTGAGAAATGGTGAGAACTGATTTTATAATTGTAAGTGAATGTTAGGAAACATCAAAATTCCCTGAATTTGGCACTACAACCTACCAAGACACATTGTATAATCATGAGCCTCAGCTAGTGAATTTGAGATGAAGCAAGATCAACACATATAATTCTTGTTTATGGAGGTGAACTTACATGGGGCTAAAGGCCAGTAAAGCTTCAGTTCAGTACCTAAAAATTCTGGTTTTGCCTTCAAAAATAATAGTTAGGCAGTGAAATTGAGAGAGAAACTTCTGTATGA
The DNA here is from genome assembly GCF_022539315.1 of Serinus canaria. Lineage (NCBI taxonomy): Eukaryota > Metazoa > Chordata > Aves > Passeriformes > Fringillidae > Serinus > Serinus canaria. Next base: position 6,681,340 of record NC_066329.1, on the reverse strand, counting down.
GAAGCAGCACATTTTTTTCTAACTCTTAGCTATTAATACCAAGCTGTACATATGTTAAAATTGGCTGCATTGGAAAGGTTAAGTGTTATCCTGCAGGTTTGATAAACTCAGCTGTTGTTGCCACAGATCTTTAAATTACTCTATTGAGGGGTTTTCTTTTTTTCCTCTTTCAGTGCCTGCCATTGCGTGCTAAGTTTTCTCTTGGCTCTGCCTGGCAGGAAAAAGAGGAAACTAGAAAACCCCTTTAGTTGTCCATTTGCAGAATACCCAGGCTTTACTCTCAATACCCAAAGAAATACAACGGTAGGAAGTTGTTTCACATCCGAGCCAAGATAAGGTCCTGGAGGTTTATTATTTTTGTTGCCTGATAGCATCAGGACTGGGGAGCAGGGGGCAGAGAAGGAACAGCAGATCAACATCCCATGGGGACAACAGAAGGGAAGACAGACAGATAGCCAAGTGCCGACAGCTTCAGTCAGTGCTCCCAGAGGAAGTGTTGGTTTCAGCAGATGAAATTAATACACAGAAGTCTTTACAGAGGCATTCAGATGTGACATTGTTTGAGGGCCTGGCTATATGGAAGATGTATAAAGCACTGAATCATATGTTTACATATAATTAGGTCTGTATTGACAAGCCAGGTTTTCCTTTTGTTTAATAATTTCCTACATTAACATCAAAGAGCTTGTTTTTATAATGAAAACACATTTCCTCTTGTGTTGTGCTTTGCTATAGTATTAAATTGAATGCAAATCATGACCCACACAAAGGAGACTTGTATGTGTAGATATATCCATATTCATTAAAGCCTCTAAAACAGACACAATGTTAAAAAATTTCCTTATTTTGGATATAGTGAGATTGGTTTTTTTTTTCTGTGTGATCCTATGTAGCCTTAAAAGTGTTGTGACTACCACATAATTTCACTGTGCTTATTCACTTTCAAACAAGTTGGATAGGATTTAAGATTCCAATTTCTGGGTCGGGAATTGCTTCCTTAGATACTCTATACAAAGCTCAGTGGAATGCTGTTAAGACTTCAGTAATCAAGGGGTAACCATGCAGGAAACTCTACAAAAATATATTTTTTAAATATGAGATAATTTGATATCATTGGAATAGGAAGCTGTAATAAAATCTGGGCTTGGTTGGATTTGCCTCATTTGTTTTTAAATACATTTAAAATGTTTCTGAACTCTACAGAAATGGCTCAAATACATTTTGAGATAACTGAATCAGCATTTAGGACTTGAGAGCAAAGTTAATAAAATTTTTCATCTAAGCTGAGGGCACTAAAAGTGTTTCAAGAGAAGTGTATTCAGATTACAAGAAACAAGGGCATCAGGAATGTTTAACAGCATTATTAATAATTTTTATTCAAAGAGTAAACATGACACATTGTTGGCATTGAGCACCATTCAGTTAACGTTTATTGGAAATTTTCAGTGTAGAAATTGCTTAGTTTTTATATGTATATTTGTGCTACGTTAGGAAACTGAATTTAGAATCTTCAATAAATATGAAATCATGTGGTTTTCCATATTTAAAAAGGATAACCCTCTGATGTCTGAGCAAAGGCAATAGTGATCGAGCTCCTTTCCCACAGAATGTCATGTGTGTGCTTTCCACCCCTGCAGCTTTCTCAGTATAAGTTTTCTCATATTTCTGCTTGGACTATCAAATAGAACAAAGTTCTTGGAGATCCACAGTGGAGGATGCCAGCTTTTTATATTAACACTGCTAAAGTTTTCTAATAGCTTTTACTTTAATTTTTTTTTGTTTGTTTTTCCTTAAGGCCGAGCCCCTGACACCAAAACTCTCAATTTGGAGGCAGTTGGAGTGAAAATTAACTCTGAAACTGGAAAGATTATTGTTGATGCCAGTGAAGCTACTTCTGTTCCTCACATTTATGCAGTTGGAGACATAACAGAGGTACTGAGTCTACATAAACTATTTTACAATAACAGGAAGCCAACTTTGTTCCTGACTAATAACTAGTTCCCTGATGTAGTCATGCTCTAGTGCATATCTTTCTGTTTTGCACTTTTTCACTTGGCAGGGCTAGAGTGTTTATGCCAGCCACCTGGGCCAGTAATTTCCTTCACAGGGATCTTGTGAAGTATCTCAGCATGAGAGATTATTGCTGATGTTTATCAGGGAATGCATCATTGGTCAGAGGCTAATAATGATGTCTTTATCACTCCTATTATCCTTCTAATACTGTTTGTATCACTTTTGACATATGACTTCATACTGCCTGTGAATGCTGAGTGAAAGCAATTCTTCTGTAGCTAAGTACATTTACTGGGAATGACCATGACAAGTTCTGTGACTGCATTTGGGGTATTTTGGGTGTTAATTGAGACTAATCACAAAACAGTTTATCACCTCCCTGATGCAAAATGCTTCTTAGTACTTTCCTCTAGAATAAGGAAAAGTAATTGCTGAAAGTACTAAATGCATTTGGAATACTTTGTTTTGTGAATGATTATGCTAAATAAACATGAGGGGTGTGGCTTTTTTGTTTGGTTGGTTTTCTAAAGGGGACATTATAACTTAAGCAAAAAAATTTACTTATTAGAGAGGTAAAACCAGATTCTGTGGTCTTATTCTAGTGCTATTGATAATCTATAGTCATAAATGACAAGAATGTTTTGTGATGATAAATGTGCACTTAAATGCTTTCAATCTGTCAGTTTTCATTTTACATAAGAGCTCAAGTTATCTGCTGTAATTTGGGCATCCTCAAATATGTTGATTTCATAAAAAATGTTTGGATTCTGAACTGTTGAGTTGCAGGAGGATGTTGTCATCATCTGCCTGCTGTGCCTGGAAAATTTGGGGAATATGTAGAATACAGAGCAATGCTGTGCATTGCAAGATACAGAGTTTTCTCACCTGTTACTGGAATTGAGGCCTTTCTATCTAGATAGTTTTTCATATAGTGCAGGCATCTGCCTTACAAGTCTGGTAAAGCTAAATATTGTAGCAATATCCAAACAGTATATATAGTATAATTTTAAAGAAGTTTAGAAAATATCTCGTTCTGCTATGTTTAAAATATTTTAAAGATCTCTCAAATGTATAAACCTTACAGGTGCTTTTAGTTTCTGAAGAGATTGTAATGGATTAAATCATCTCTTGGGAATAGTCCTGCAAATTTCTGACTGGACTCTGGAGCTGCCAGAGACACTTAAATCTCATAAATTTGCTGACCACTCCTGACCTCTTTCCTCTGTGTAGACATGTGTTTCTTCCTGTCTGTCTCCATCTTCATGTGGACTTGCCATTTCCTTTTGAATTGTGTTAAAACTCTTTCCTTCTCAAATATTTCTCCTTTTCATTTTTCCCCCTTTACTCTACACAACTTCTCTGTCTGGTTGCCCTGTCCAGTTATTCAAAGCTTTGGGATTTTATAGAGTACATCTCCTTTCTTCTCATTTCACATGCAGATTCCCTCTGTATTTGTCACTTCTTGTTTTCAGATACTTCCTAAAGTCCTCTTTCTGCTCACAACAGCCTCCTACACCTGCTTATCCCTGATATATATGGCTTGGCTCCCTCCTGCTTTCCAAAATTTTCTTTTTAATTTCATCCAAGAAGCAGTTGTTAGAGGCAATGCTGGCAGGGCTTAGAATCTGTTGCATATTTTGCTGCCAATCAGCAGTGTTATTTTGGGCAAGTCATTTCCTTTTGGATGCTTTTTGTCTTTTGCCCTTTGAGGATTTAGATAAGAAATATAAAGTTGGGAGGCAGGATGCTCTCCTCTTTCCTTCTCTGGATCTAAAAAATCATGTCTTCATTTATTTGTCATTTTCATTTTGTTGTTAAAACTTGGATTTCCTTTTCCTGCTTTTGTCCCTATTAGTGCAGGTTTTTGAACCTGAGTGGTGCAATAGACACTTCTAAGTGTAAGTGTTAAAAACAGCAGCACAGTTCTGTGCTGTGTCCAGTGTACACAGTGGGGGAAAAAATGAAAAAGTTAAGTCTGTGCTCTGTAGAATATTCCCTTAAGCTTTTATCTGAATATTGGCTCAATGCAAGGAATTAGAGATCATCATATAGTACTCATACATTTCAAGTGTTTAGAGATAAAAGGAAATACTGCCACTATCTTATCTGACTCCTGCACATGACCTGTGGAATTCCACTTGCTAAGCAATGAAGTTTATTTTATTTGAATACTTCAATTAGTTTAGTGGGTTTTTTAAAAAGCAGAATTAATTTAGATAATAAATTTCATTGGCATGGGAACCAGCACTGAAAGACATTTCTGTGTTAGTGCATGTCTCAAATTAACACATGAGAATCAAGGGTATCCTGCTAAGAACCACAAGAGCAGAGCTTGGTGGTACTTTCTGGGTGTGACCTACCAAAAGAGCACAGGAAAGGGAATCTTGTTTCCTGTGAGTGAGCATCAATGATCCCTAAGAATCTTGATAAAAATTATTTTTTCCTCCAGTGTTCCTGCTCAGGATTTCTCTCTGCTCTGCTCTGTCCCTGTCAGAGTTTCTTTGCTACCACAAAGTGCTTTTGCTCAAATTTTGCGAGCAGTTCCCTCCTCCCTCCTTTGCCACTCCACACTGAATAAATACTGAATTGCTACCAAATAGCAAGAACTGATCTTTTTTTGTTTGAATTCAATGCCCTGGCTGGAAGGGGAGTGAGCAAGGGGGCAGCTGAGTTTCCTGATTGCTCAGAATGACTGTTTTCATTTGGGAGTCCTACCTAGCTGGTACACATGGGAATCTGTGTGTGCATGGGTGTCTGGTTGCACCCCTCTATGGAATGGAATCCTAATATTATCCAAGTTTTCATTTGGAAAAAAAGGGAAAAAAATCTTGCAGATGTGAGTCAGTTAGTGTAGCCTCAAAAAAAATTATTCAAGTTGTGGCAAAATATTATTTTTGACTGGCAGGTGAAATTGCATTTTAACATTTTCATCTTCTGCAATCAGGATCAGGAAAATCAAGCTGGAATTTTAGTGTCAATTCTTTTTTTCAGTGCTGATATAAACTCTCTGTGTTAAAATCCTTCCTTCAGTAGTGTTCTTGTTGAAAAGCATGGCACACACTATAAAGACATTTTCTCAGAAGGAGGTTTATGGTCAGGCCGCTCTACATCTGTCATATTTCAAAGGGTGTTACAACAAAGATGTGTAGAGAAAGTGGAATGTACAGTATGTTGCTTTGAATAGAAATGAGACCAAAAAGAGTTGTGTTAGAACAAATACACATTACTTCAAAGCTTTTTAAACTCTCTTAGGACCATCTCAGTTAAATGTATAATGCATTGGAGGATTCTTATGAACAATTCGTATCCATAATTATCAGCAGAATAGTTCTACACATGACTGCAAAGTGAATGTTCATTTCAAATATTTACCAAGGAAGGTCTTTAAGTCATTGTTTATGAGGAATTGGGCTTTATCTGCATGGATGTTTTAGTAATTAGTTGGGTTTTATGGAATGCATGGCAGTGCTTTCACAATTTTATCTCTCGTTCCAATCTTCTATTCATTTCTGGAATGCCAAAACAACATATATTTCCTGCTACAGAAATGATTGGCAGGCATGTTTCAGGCAAATGTGTGTAAGAAAAAACGAATTTCATCTGGTAAATTACATTTACAGATTTGAAAGTCAAAATGCCAGATTTGAAAAATTGTGACTTGAGGGATGTTAGAAGGAAAAAGGGATAGACTTGCAGCTTTGTGATTTGTCATGTGCTGTGGAAGAAAAATAGATTAGCCTTCATTAACAATTAGAATTGTGATTTCTGTTATCAGGTTGGATGTAATGTTTCAGATTGTCTTTTTGCAGTTGAACTTATAAGTGGTTATTACTACAGATAAAAGCCTAGATGCCTATTAACATGCAGATAATTAATATGGTATGTGTACTGAAGGAAATGGTAGCTAATAGCATGCAGAGATTCTGTCTACCAACATACAAAAAAAAAAAAGCTGATAAAGAGGAATGGATTCAGTAAATGCTAAAAAACTTCAGGATAATGACAAAAAGTGAAAAACTTTGAATGTGTGTGATGAGGAATCCTGGTTCTATTTTCTGCTGAGAACTGATTTTGAGAGCTTATTGAATGACTGCCTCCAAGTGGGGCTTTGCAGGAGTGTGGCAAGTGTTGTATCTAAATAGGACATGTGTGAATCAAAACTTCACACATTTTAGAAGGCATTTCATGTTGTGCCACAAAAGTGTTTCTCAGTTATGGCTTTCTTATGTTTCCACATCATTGCTTCTGAATTTGTGACCTCTTTTCTCATGTCAGACAAGTGTTTTGATGATATGTATTGGATGAACTCTTAACAAATGGGGTTTTTTATTAGAGCTATGAATTTTGTTTAGTCTTATTAACCTATATGGACTGTTCCTCCTTGGGCTTGAAAATATTCCCTTGCAAATACTTTAATTCAATTTTCAAAAACTTTCAAGTTCTTTAAAACCAGTTCTGCAGTTCTGATGCTCCAGCAGTGCTGTGCCAGCACTCAGAATTGGGGTTCTGGCACATACACAGCCTTGTTTGGATATAAAAAGTAGCCAGGACTCATGGTTTGAACTGGAGCACACCCTGGTCATATCCTGCTGTCGTTCCATTTCTCACTTGCAGGAAGTTTGCATTTGCCAATAGCAATCCCTTTCAAGCCCCTGAATAACAGCAGAGCCTGAGACCAGGACCAGCTCACCCTTTAGGTCACAGTGCTAGCAAAAGAGCTTTCCACTTTTCTAGTTCAGGACCAACTGAGGAAGTTGGTAATAGTGTCTACAAACAGCTGGGGTTTGTGCCTGTGTTCTGTAAAAATGTGTCAGACAATTTTTTTTAAAGGTCTGATATTATAAAAGCACTGTTGCTTTAAACTAGGCTCTTCTTGCTTTAAAAAGACACTTAGAAAAATTTCCTCCTGGCTTACTTTGGAGAGAAGGGCTGAAGTGAGCAGTCAGCATGTGAATATGGGCTGCTTTTCAAGAGGTGCCATAATAAGAAATAAAGATTCAACATATTTGTGACATTCCCCCCCCCCCCATTAAGACAGATAGTAAACTCAGACTTTAAAGCATGTTTGGACAGAAATTATTACTGCTTTTTCTATTTGGAGCCCTGGCTGCCAAGCTGGAATTCCAAAGATTTGGCTTTCCTCTGACCATTGTCCCAGGAGAAATCTTTGGATGCTGCTTTCCCTTAAGTTCAAACAAAGCTTTGTGCTCTTTTCTTAGGGCCGTCCTGAATTAACACCCACAGCAATAGCTGCAGGAAAACTGCTGGCTCAGCGTCTTTTCGGCCAGTCTTCAGAGCTGATGGACTATGACAATGTGAGTTATGTCTTCTTGCAGTAAGAACAATCTTTGGCTTCTTTCTTTTAAAGAATTGCATTTTTTCACCTGGAATCCAGCTTTGCCAGCAGCCAAAGTGAAGGTGTGTGCCCAAGCTGCACCTCTCAGTCATGCACGAGTGTCTGCCAGGCAGCTGCTGCACATGGTTCAGCAGTAACAGCTTCTGCTTCCTCCCAAGCAGGTGCCTACCACAGTCTTCACTCCCTTGGAATATGGTTGTGTTGGCCTGTCAGAAGAAGCAGCTGTGCAACGTCATGGATCAGACAATATTGAGGTATGAAAGCAGTTTTAATTTTCTAGGTGATGTCAGAGTTGCCCTGTGGAAAGGCAGAATTTTTACTGCTGTATTAGGTAAAATTTTTGGTCCCCAAAATACTGTGTTTACAATTAGGGGTTGGTGTCTCCAGAAGTGCTCAGAACTTCAGTAGTATTGCAGCAGGTCACAATGGGAACTATTGGGCTTAAAATCACTGATAGGGTGTGACAGCTTTAAAGTAGCTGCCATTTTAGCAGGTTACATTGTGCAGCATCATTAAATAATGGTTGTGTTACATTCTACAAGTTACCCTTGAAAAGATATGTTGTGTTACTTATACTCACTTGCCCCAAGGAAAATCATTAATGAAAAATATAATAATTTACTATTCAGAATGCAAACATTACAGTTTGGAGGATGCATTATTATAGATATGAAAAGATTCTTGGATTTCATTTTTTTTTCTGTAAACAAAGCATTGAACCTTTGGGAGAAGCTTAAAAATGCTAGTTTTTTCCCTTTAATTTGGTGCATTAGTCTGAATAGCATTATTTGTGAGGGTTTTTTCAGTTTTGTTTTTAATCTAATGATTCTCTGAGAAAGGTTTGTGTTAAGCTCTTGCTGCACTTTGCAGATTTTTCTTTAAAATAACTAACAGGTTATAAATGAATCAATATTTGTACAAAGGTATAAATATGTAATAATAGTAGTAATTCTAGTAATAAATACCAGATTTTGACATAATAGTACTCTCTAACACAAAATGTTATTGCTATTCCTACCAGGTATACCATGCCTATTATAAACCTTTAGAGTTCACAGTGGCTGAAAGAGATGCATCTCAATGCTATATGAAGGTGAGTTTTGTGGGCATTTAACTTGCTTTTATAATATCCCATTTTAAGATACAGCCAACTTTAAAGAGCACTGTTTGGCAAAAAAAAATCTCAAGATGGATGTTTTCTTGGTGACAGACATCTTGAAATTGCTTTACAGATATTAGAATTTTTCAGAACTGACATTCTGCTGATAAATACCATCTTTGAACTACTTTTAAGGTCCTAAAAAGTATTTCAAATTCTACAGAGATCAATCTCTGCTTCTCCCAGCAAAGTTCTTATCTGGTTACATGAAATATTTATATCGACACCTCTTGCCAAAAGTACGATACCTTCAAAAATTAAGCATAAGGCTTACAAAATTACAGTAACTATTCAGTCTCTACTCATGGGAGGAAAAAAACCTCCTGGTTTAGACCAAAGTGCCAGACCTGAAAAGTTCCTTCTGCAGCAATCCAGTTGCTTCAGTGTTGGAAAAGTTTTTGATGCTCTTGCCTACAGTAGAGAATCTTGGCTAAGATGAAGTGGAATGTTGGTAGAACATATCGTAGTTTCCTTTTTCTTCCTTTCTATCATCAGGGAACAGTCTTTTTTACGTAAATGTGTTCATCAATTATATTATACAATATTATATTATTATGTAAGGAATGTCCATTGTCAATAATTGCAGTCAGTTCTTCTGACTGTATTTTATCACCTCTGAATTATGTAAATGCTTGCCTTAAGTGTCCCAAGCACCAGTGTAACAAAAGTGATGATACTCAATTTTATGTATTCCCTCTGAATTATGTCAATTAAAGTAAATATTTAAGGGTGAAGTAGTAACAGCATAATAGTTGTTGGATGATATTTAATATAGTCCTTACTAAACTCTTAAAACATATAAACATTTACCTCGAGTCTTTCAAACTCTGTTGCAAGTATTTTTCCTTTAAAATGCCTTGATATTTAAAGCCCCACATCAGGATTGCTGCTGTTCCTGGCGTTCTTGATGAAAGAATTTAAGCTTTTACTGAATAGCAGAACTTAGTAGATTAGTGATAATTTAGTGCCTGATGGGAGGATGCAGGGAGAGACTGACTTTCTTTTCATAATTATAAAGATGGTGTCCTTACAGGAACTAAAAAGTTTTCATTAAGTTCTCTAATAGAAGTTAAGTGTGCAATGACTCAAGCTCTCCTAGATACTTATTAACTTTCATCTTTGGCTGCTTCTGAGGCTCAAATCCTTTTTAGGTTATGTGCCCCTTGTGGTAAATGAATCTCACCAAACATGCTGCTGTAAGTGTTTACTGACTGAGTCACAAAGGTACAAAATATCCTGGAACTGTTAGTGGTCATCTGTGAAAATACAGGTGATAATGGTGGTGATCTTCTGTGAAAATACACCTGATGAAAGCAGCTGCACAGCCTTGGAGAAGTGCTGAGGTGGTCACTCAGTGGAAAAGAGCACTGGTCTGGTCACCAGACTACAGAAAGTACTTTCAGGATTTCATACAAATGGCAAACAACAAAGTATTCAATACCAGAAATTATTGTTGTCATTGGCTCCCTCAAGTCTGAAAGAAATACACTAATAAAGCTTCAATTCAGAAAAGTGCTTAAGGACAATGAGAGTGAGAGCTATTGAAGTCAGTAGGACTTAAGCAAGTGCATAAGTTTTTGGCACACTGGAAACAAACAGCTGAACTAGGGCATTCCAGTTTCATTTAATTCATCTTCATGCCTTATCTTTAAGTGTTCTAAGCAAAGATCTTTTTGTGATGTATTGTTTTCAGATGGTGTGCTTACGAGAGAGGGAGCAACGAATACTTGGCCTTCATTTCATTGGACCAAATGCAGGCGAAGTTATTCAAGGATTTGCTCTTGGAATCAAGTAAGTACAAAAGAATGTCTCTAGCTTCTAAAGCCTGCTTCTTAAGTTATTGTAAGATTATAGAAGATAGCTGCCTAGTTTTGGCAACACTATAAAGAATGCATGCTTTTTGTTACTTTTATGGAGTATTGCACATATTTTCACAAAAATACTGCAGTTCTTCATTAAGATGTGCTGGATTTAGTTATTGTAATACTGGATAGAGTTAGGGAACAACTGAGAAAATATACCATTGATTTGATATAGTTAAAGCAAAAAACAGAATTAAGCATTAACTTAACTAATGTTAGTTTCTTCAGCTTAGCTTCTTCTGTATTATGTGCATAGGATAGGAAATCACCATACAATACAGTTTTCCAAGTCACTTCTTTAAAAATATATTTGTGCTTTTTAGAAAAGCCTTTCTTTACACCCGCCAAGCATTTCCTTTCCTAGTCTCATCTTTAAATTTGCACAGCCATGGCTTCTGAAAAGTTCAGCAAGTTTTGCATGAATTCTTATATTGCTGGGGTATAAGCTAAATCAAGTATAATAAAAAAGAAATTTCTACGGGATGGTGAGAGAGGGAAGATACTTTTGTTTGAAGCTAACTGATAATTGCAATTAAAAAACCTATCCTTTGTGATCTGATCTTGTTTAAGATTTTGCTCAAATATTGATATAGAAGTCCTCCATTTGAAGGAGTAAGCAGTGATTCTCAGTCTTCTCTGGTTAAATGGAAAAGTCTTGCCATGCTTTTCCTGTGCTACAATTATTTCTTGTTTGTTTTTTCCTTTCCCCTTCTTATTGCTGATTCACATCTTCAGAAATGTTAATTCCTATATTTACGTTAAAAATTATCATTTTTAACTTCCTCTTCAAAGAAAGTAGTCTGGAACATCATAAATCATTGCCAGTTGTGGTGTCAGTTAATTTTCCTAAATTTGATAACCATTTTACTGCAGTTTTAGTCCTGCAGTTGTGAGTGACAATTATAAATGAAAAGCAGAAAGGATTAAGAAGGCAGGACCACAAGTATAATGTGAGGAATATCTTGAAAATCACTGATTACTGGGTACCCTCAGTACACATTTTCAACATGTGTTTGTAGTCCATTAATTGCCAGTGGTATAGATTCTAGAACTACATTTTTTAGGATGTCATTGTTTTGAAGTTTTATCCAAAATAACCATTGAAAAGGAGCACATGAAACTGGAGTGCTTTTCTGCCTTGCTTGAGGGAAATGAAAACTTTAGCCACAGTAAGAGGTTTCCAGCAGGTCAGATTCCTGTATTGGTTTCTATTGCATTTCACAAATCCAGAGCTTTCAATGTGGAACCCTGACTGTAAAAGCTGTTCTTCTCCTTTGTCAAATACTTCTTCAGCTTCTCTGAAGGATGATTTTTCATCTTTCCTCCCCACCCAGCACTCCAGTAATATCTGTAGTCGGCAAAGATCTTTTGCTTGTCAGTGCTTTTTTAGACGTAAGTGGAGATAGCAGAAGGCATCTATAGCTTCCTTTCCTGTATTTTGTAGAGGGAGATAACATTATTCCATAGAGAGCTTGAAACAATCTTTACATTTAGGGCCATTTCAGCTATTTTTACAGCATGGCCTGCCAGGAATAGCCATTCAAAAGAAAGTCATCAAGTCTTAAGAATGTTACTGGACAAGTAAGGGAATTAAGCAAGTGGGATTGTAGCACTAGGGGGTTTTGGTGGGTTTTATTTGCTTGTTAAGTTTTTTTAATTAAAAGACTTTTTTTTTCCTCACTTAGAACATTGATATATTCACTGTAAGCACCAGAGACTTTAAGTTCATGGAAGAATATTCTGGTATTATTTCCTTTAGCAGATTCTTTCCAACAGTTCTAATTAAGATTTTCTTCCTCTGTGTGTATGTGTGCATTTTTTTCCATCTGGAGTTAGTGAAACACACATGTATGTACAAGAAAAGCTGAAGGTTGCAGTTTTGTCATATGTTTTTGCCACAGGCTCAGTTGTGACTTAGAGTAAATTGCCTAATTCTCTCTGTCTCAACTCTTATGACAATTCTTTCCTACCTCAGAGTTGGGAAGCTGGGCGTCTACGTGTTGTGTAAGTGCCTGAGAAATAATAGACAGCATTGTTTGAAGAACAAATGCAACTCCTCTACCTGATCAAATAGACAAGAGCAGAATTATTTTGTTTTAGGACCTTTTAGCTGCTTCAGGTGAATAACATTTGACTTTGTGAGTAATTTGTTGTTGTTGTTGTTGATTTTTGGTAGGTGTGGTGCCACGTATGCTCAGATGATGAAGACAGTTGGCATTCACCCCACCTGTGCTGAAGAAGTTACCAAGTTGCGCATTACAAAGCGTTCTGGCCTGGATGCAACAGTCACAGGCTGCTGAGGTTAAATACCATCCCTGGAAAGAAGGAAAAAAAGCACAAAACATATTTGTAAAGAAAAGGGGCACTTAAAGTTGAAACAGCTTTAAGGGTTCAGGTTACAGGAATCTTTGTTTTTCTCCTGTAGAGAGCTTTTTCTCACAGCTGAAAGATTTTCCTTGCACCATCACAGTTCTAAAACCAATGTAGTCCTGCTGCAACAAATCTCTCTTTCTAAGAGCCTAAAGCTCTTCTGATGCTGGGAGCTAGGGAATAATCACAGTATTTTATATGTAAATGTAACTAAAGCTCGTGACATCTGAGGCCATCTGCAAATGAAGCAGTTGTGATTTGGGTTTCCTTGTTGGCCAGCAGAAGAGTTTCAGATGCTGGGAATCAGAGAGGGCATCCCCTAGAAGTTTGGTGGGATGCTTTGTCCTGCATACTTGGATTGCTCATTACTGATCCTATATTGAACACTGAGACTCTGCATTCACTAGTGGAAACAAGTTCCTGGTGTGCATAACAAAGGGTAAGCAGTCATCTTTGGGTTTTTTCCTTTAAAATGTAATATGTGATGGAATTTAATAGAAAATCACCTGAAGCTGTACTGCTGCTGGAAGAATCACAAGGGATTAATCAGTAGCAGCCTGGTCACGGTATTACGGAGAGGACTGAGAATGAATGATCTCAGAGGTGCTAAAGAAGAGTTGAATTTTATGGTGGCGTCTCTGCCTACTCCTGAAATTTTTAATTCAGCTCAGTCCAAACTAAATTGACACATCTCACAAATTACTGCTTGAACAGTGTATATTAAGCTGACAAGTAAAGTAAAACGCTCTAATAATCCACCTTATGCAGCATTTTCTGGTTTATAGAATGCAGAAATATGGCTGACACTGAAATATTTTCTTGGTTTGTTTTTAAGACTTTCTTACTGATGAGCTAGAGAGTATATCTGAACTGACTTATGTCTGGCTTTAATAAAACACATTACTGAAGGGAACTACATTAAGCAATGATCCAGAAGAGAAATGGTCCTGTCCTGAGCAAAGATATAAAATAATCATCTGCAACTTTTTGTTTTGTTTTGTTTTTTGGTTTTGTGTACTGGCCTGAGTAAGAAAGCATTACCCTGTTGCAAATTCCTGCTGATTTTTGTGCTCTCCAGAAGGGGGAGGTGCTGGCTTATCTGTGGCAGGAGAGGAATAAATCTGAGAGTGAAGCTTCTTGTGCAGAACCCTGTTAATGAAGTAGCCTGACAAACACAAACCAGTCTGCACTGAATTTCAATCCCAGTTGCAGTTTCTTGCACCCTTTACAGCAGAATAGCAAACATTGGAAGAGACCAGCTTCAGGTGAAACAAAATATATCATTTTGCAGTTAATTGATGTCAGTGTTTTATGTGTGGAATTTGTTACTTTCATTCCAAACTTGTTGCAGTTTTGCAGAATAGTCTGATGATCATGATGATCATGATCTGCTGTTTTAATTTGATTGTTATTTCACTGCTGCAGCAGCACAGAAAAATGGTTGGTTTATATCAAGTGTGGAATAATTTTTACCATGAGAATTGTATCTGTCTGAGAAACTATTAGACAAAAGGGATCAAAACTTCCTTGTAAAATAGGATTGAACAGCATTTATCACACACTCATTGATATGACAATATTAAATTTTCTTTTTTTTTTTTTTAACTTAAACAACAGCAAAAGAAGTCCTAAATGTCTTCTCTACAAATTTTCCTGAGGGTTTTGTTTTTTTTGGTCCTCCATAAAATAGAAAGAAGTGATACAGTTGGACTCCAAGTGGCATTCCCTGTCAGATCTGCTGATGCCATTTTTCATCTGTGAAGTTATCCATAAGTTTGTAGTTGACAAGAAATGTTTGGATTGGAAGTGTTGTTGAAACAATACCTGAATTTTGCAGCTGCCTTTAGAAGAAATGATGAAAACTTTATATCTATATAAATAGGTGCTTACCTGCACATTCAGGAGTTTCTGTTTCCTTTAATAAAGGGCCTTATGAGTATGATGCAGCCAAAACCCTTGCTAGATTTTCCTCAGATGTTTAAAAAAAAGGAGTTCAGAGTAAATTAGGGTTTCTTAAAATGTTTTATTTAATATTTCAAAATATGGAGATACAGCCTAATAGAAATGTTGCTGTAAGAAACAGCTCACCTCTGACAAAACTCTAACCTTTATGCATACCAGGTTTTCTTTCCAGTGATTGCCTATTATAGTTCCTTTTGTTTCCCAGAAATGCAAGCACTGGTGTTAAACCATGTAAAATCTGCTTCTCTTCTCTGCCCTACTAAAGCATCCAGCAGACAGAGTTGTCTGTCCCTACAGACAAATCAATGGAAAGATGAGTTAATTTCATTCATCATAAAGTTCAAATTAATTATTTAGCAAATAGAGACATCTCAAGGAAATGTGTCTTCAGTGCATATAGAGTGTGGAACTAAGGCATCTCATGGTTTTCAGAAAAAACAGAACTGCCTTGGTTTTAGAATTGCTGAGTGGCCTGCATGAAATTGTTCCTGTCTCTTCAACAGCAGCCTGGTTCTGTTCCTCATTTAGTGGAAAATGCTGTTGCCCCCTGAAGTAAAACAAAACTACAATCCCACCTACATAATAATGTCAGAATCAACAGCAAGACAGAATAATGACAAATATTGTGATTGTGCTTTTTTTCCTGAAGGATTCACCAGGGATGGTGCTTAAGAATTGTTTTTCAAAGCCTGACCAATGTAAATTGAAACAATTGATGTACATTGCAACTTACTGATTGCATGTGAAAATGTACCAAAAAAATCTAGTCAGGCTTCTTAGGATGCCAGCTGATGAGGATTTGTTTGTCAAACCACACCATGGTGCAAACAAGTCTGAGCTTTGCTGGGTCCCTCATATGTGTGATCCCAATATTTATTGTGTTATGAATTAATTAATAAATGAAGAATATTTTTTCTAGTAAATGTGTGATTGAACTTGCTTAAGTTTGTTCTCATGTTTCTGCTTACACTCTCTTGATTGAAGTATGTATTAAGAAAACAAAGAAATAGACAGACTCTGACCTTTTATTAAGGAAGTGTTGATACTTCTGTATCTCTGTGTAAACTGAATAACCATTGAGATTTTTCCAGGTTGGATGGCCTCTTACTTTAAATTTAAGAGAAACTGTAGACTTGGTAAGTATGGTTTCAAATGCTCTTTTTACTCCTGCTAATGAGGTCTAACAGGTATTTTCATTGTCCCTGCATGCTGACATGCTTCTTGAAGTCTTGTCCAGAGTAAACTCCCTGAGTGCAGTCAGAGCATTTTACAGGGCTACAGTATTATACATCAGCTGTTCACTTTGGGGTTTAAACTAGAACACAAAATGGACAAAATGCAGTGCTACAAAGCCAATTAGTAGCTGTGGATACTGCTAGGTAAAAATGTGAGAAAATTAGTAGAGAAATGGCTAGCAAAATATATTTAGAGCTCTGAGAAATGTCTCGGTCAGAAAAGTAAGGGAGTACATTGTTCAATTCATCTCAATTTTTTTTTAATATCTTTAAATCCACTGATTTTGATGAGAAATTCCCATTAAGTCAGGTGATACTGAGTTTCTGAAACAGGCTGGCTTAGCATTGCCCAGTATATGCCCTGGATTTGATGCTGAGAACAAATATTTACTTTTACTCTATGTCAAGACATTTCTATTTCTGCATTTTTAATCTGTTTTAATTTCCTGAAATATTTAATTGCAGGTTCTGACTAATTAGGATAACTAGTAACAGTCCTAAAAAATGTAATAAGGTAGCATAATTCTTGATTATTTTTTGCTTATTTTCATATACCACTTAACTCCAAAGCAAAAGGAATAACAGATAAGCATACAGACAAAATAAAATTGGAATAGAATTTAGTGTATTATTTATATTATACCTAATGATAGCTTATTCTCAAGGTGTTGTGTACAATTAAGTTTTGCCTTTTCCCATTTCTGCATGTACTGTGTTTTGTTACATCTACTAAAATTGTTTCTGCAATTTAGATTATTCCAGACCAGGAGCTAGAAAAGATATTTCAGTACAACAGCTACACATATTTCTGCTAGCACATTTATTCTGATAAAAACATAAAAGCCATGGATGCCATAGTGTTTCTAACCAAAGCAGTTGAGTATTTTAAAGACTTGACTTTGAAGGCTTCTCTTCAGGGGCTTGTGTCTGTCCAACAAAGTAGGCAATTCTGTGCCCATATAAATTGCCATTTGTCTAAATGCCAGTGACATCAGTGTACTCAAAGCTAAGGTTGGCCATGAATTTCAGTGGGATGCAAGTATTTGTCTTAAGTGCTTTGTTAAAGGGGAATCAATATAAGCATATGCCAAAATGTCTTTCATTATTACAGTTGGGGAAAAGGCTGCAATTATGATTCAAAACATAAAAGGTACAATAGACATCTATGATTAGGCAATGAAATATGCCTTTAATAAGCATAGTGCAGACAGTTTGTTTTGCAATACGTAAACTTGTATAAAATTCATTGACTTTTTCATTCTTTCAGATCTGTGTCCTCTCTTTTAAGAGAGGTTTTTACTTTAATGCACAAAGTTTTCCTGATGTTCTTCCAGCAGAAAGGCTGGGTTAGTATGTATTTATTCTAGTGCCAAACTTGGATTTTACTGGGAAAAGAGGAAACAGCAGAGCAGACCTTTTTTCTTTCTTTTTTTTTTTTTTTCCTTTTTCCCAGGGCAGCATGCAACAGATATGCAGTAATTACTCTAACTGATTTTCTTAAAAATGGAATATTTCTGTCCACTACATGTCAAAAAGCTAATTATGTTTCCGTTGTGGTACTCAAAGTCAATATTGTCAGCTCTTCTTAGTTCTAATCCTCTACATTGAATTTTGATGGGCCAGGTGAAATATCCCCTTCAGCACCTTACTGCAATTCTTGTCAATCATCTTGCCATGAAAAACATGCATATTACAAAGGCTTTGGCAACACTGCATCTGATTTCAGTCTTTAATCTTATATGCACCTTAAGAAAACATAATTCCAACTACTGACATTCTGTTTGGGACATGAATGGGATCCTATTTGCTGTGGGAAACAAAAGAAAATTATCTAATCTTTAATAGATATAATAGAACTCTTTGGCTATTACAGTGTAAAGTCTTAGTAAACCGCAGATCTAGGAAGAAAACAATTATAATGAAGAAATTAAGCAGAATATCAGGTGAATAAGTAAGAAAATGCACATTTATTTATTCATAATGCAATTGTAAAATGTCTTGCTTCAGGCACTGTTGGGCTGAGGAGTGTCTCTTTTTTGAACCCCTAGAATTTCTGTGAAGGAATGCTGTTCACTCTAGTCCATTTCTTAGCATGGTACTGTGTGTGCCACTTTTTTTGTTGTTTCTTATAGGCAAGATCTAGCACATCTAAAATCTTCTGGTCCTACAATGGAAAATTAACATCATTTCCTAAGAAGCTGGAATATAAACTAATAAGGCAGGTTTCCAGAATCTGATTGCATCAGTCATAAAGATATAGTATGAAGAGAAAAGTGGATATTCCCTGGGGGAGAGTGTGAAATGAAGACCAGTCTTGTTTGAACAAGGTGCTGTGCATTGTTAGCTGGGTAGAGATATTGGGAGTTGCAGCCTGTCAGAACCAGCATCTCCAAGGAGGGGGTGGGTGAAAATTTTTCCAGGTAGAAGTCTCAGCAGTTTGTAATAGACTGTGTCCAATATATTAATATATTTATTTAAGGAAAGCCTTTATACTCCATGAAAGATGAACTATACCCCTACTGCACCTCCTGCCTTGTTTTCTTCCAGATCATACAAACACCAGAAAGACTGTTGGGGTTTTTCTGTCCTCCTTTAATTTACTTTAAAGCAATATGGGACTCTGGCTTGCTATTCCTTGTTTCAGCATAAAGCCAAAGACCAAGATCCCTCTACTTAAATCTTTCACAAGGAGACTCTTTTTCCCAAGGCTTTGCAAGGAATTACCTAGATGGTAACATAACTCATATCCAAGCTATAGATACCTTTTCAGTCCTTGTCTGTTAGAATATTATGTAACTCCAGTATAATAAAATATCAAGGAAAAGAAAACAGGGGAAAAAAGACAGGCTTTAGGCTTTAAACAAAAACTGAGAAAATAAATAAATGTTACCTTCTTTGTTAGCTCCCTGTGAGGAAAGGACCAAATGCATTTTTTCCATGGTGTACTCCCAACAAAGCAGTTAAAATTAAAAGCTTGTTTTACTTTAATCTTTTTTTAATGTGTGAATGAATTGTAATGCAACCAACCAGTATTCTGTTCACACTGTGTCAGAGCAATAGGTTAGAAAGCAGCTTTTAGCTTTATGCAGGAGGTTGAGCTCAGCAATCTTTCTTTAAACACCTTTGTTCAATGGAGACAAAGGATTGAGCTTTGGCATTTTTATTTAATCTCAGTAATCTTCCTTTTTTTTTCTCTCTCTCAAAGGATCAGGAGGAAATGCATTAATTTTCAACTTCACACGAAGGCAAGTTGTACAAACACAGCTGAAAATATCAGGAAATGCAAGATTTTCCTTAGAGAAATGGAGTCAAGTAATGTCCTGCTGGCAGCAGACTCCTGGATAATTGGGAAGATATTGTTAGGCCCAGCAGTTTGGGCAGCAGGGAGTGCACACTGATAGCCCTGTTCAGTTTGGCTGTCCCAGGTGAAGGAGTCCTGTAATGTAAAAAGCAGAAATTATTAACCATATGACAGGAAGTAATTTAAAGAACACAGGCTGCTTTGGAGACTTAAGAAATGGCTCTTAGATTGTCAAAGGATATTTTTAAAATTCATTTGCACCAGACCAAGGTCTCATTAAATCATGGCTGCAACTTTCGATTTTTACCTCTTTACTTTTCATTGAGTTTATTTCTTAGACATATTTCAAACACAGGAGATTAAGGAGAGTTCTCTTGACACTTCAGACTTTGCTTGCATTTCTGTCCTTGTTCATTCTATGTATATCCAGAGTTTCTAAGAGTTTCAGGTCAGGACTTTGGTTCTCTTTCTTAATTAAGGATTTAATTGTTATCCTTGAATTTTTCTTGTTCCACCTTTTTGCAAGAGGCTCATTCTATTTTACTTAGTTACTTGTAGCCCTATTTAAGTGTTAATAAGTGAAGTCCCTTTTGATGGAGTAAGAATCCAATGTATTCATAAGAGAGCATTTTGGGATTTTTTGCTTGTATCTTCCTTTAACTCCCTTTTACTTTCCAAATCTGGAAAGGCCATAGCATCAGAGGAGGCAATTCTAAAGAAGTCCTGTCCATAGCTGTGGTATTGCCCCCCTTGAAGAATGAGAGACCAACCATTTGTGAGTGTTTACAGCTGGACCTTCTGAAGGGCATCATCTTTCCTTAATGACAAGATGCATCAGATTCACAGGCTGTCACAGCAGTGCCTCAGGGTTCCCATGACAGTGGCAAAGTGGAACATGATGATGAAATTTGCTTGTGAAATGCAAGGCTGCCTTTTTTGTCACTGAGGTTGCTGAGAGAGAACTCTGAGGTGTTGCAGTTTTTGTATTGAGTAGCAAACTCTTAAAATGCAAAAAGCTACCCTGGAGTGATGAGATTGTTCATGTGTGGGCTTAAACATCCTTTTGAGGCCACCTCATTGTCTTATGTCTAATTCTGGAAGTCCTAATATTTCCCAAGTTCACAAGTTGGGTGAACATTTGCTTTAAGCCATTGTGTTGATCCCTAAGAACAGCAGAGGGGGGGGTGCCCCCTTGGATCTACATTATTGATTGAAGCACTCTCCCTCACTGTACTTCAGTGAAGTGTAGCCAAGAACAACAAGATAAGAATTAATGTAAGTGACAAGGGAGTTCCTCAGACCCTGCCAGTGCACATTAGCCTGGCTGAAGAGAAAAAGAAGCCGATACTTGAGTCTTTTGAGTTGTGAAGGGTCTGGTCAGTCCTTGAAGGGGAAGCACATGAATGGCCCAGTTGTCATCGCATTTTATTTTTCCTCCAACTTTGACTAATGGTGCATTTCCTCTGGCCTCCCACGGGCCATCCGTGGCTGACTTGCTTTGTCACTCCTCACATCCAGTCACTGCCTTTACTGTCCACGCTGTTCCCATGGTGGGAACCTGGTGTCCTCTAAAGAAATGCACAGGCACAAACCATCTGTCATTCTTCCACTCCTCTTTCAAGCCACCACTTCCCATATTGTGTGGCCTTGCAGGCTGAAAGCAATCTGCCTCCCCCTGCATGCCTGGAGTACATGCCAGCTCTCACCCCACTTGATAAGGGACCTCCCAACACTCTGCCTGTAAAAATACTCATGGGCATCTCCCAGCTGATAACCAGCTCTGCCTTTTTATTGTGCTCATGGGATGATAAGTTGTCTGGATCAACAAGGAATTGTCCCCTTTTCAGGCAAAGTTATTAGGGTCAAATTAGGTGTGAGTTGTGAAGTTAATCATTGTGACCACAAATAATTTGTAGTGTGCTATGGACAAAGGGGAAAAAAGACAGACTAGAAGAGGAAATTATTGTAGGGCACAAAGAACCAAAGTAATTGGGAAGGAGGGAGGAGAGAATGGCTGGCAGTGCTGTACAGGATACTGAGCTAGGCATGTAGGCTCTGCTGGATTTGGTCTCATGCACCTGCAGACTGTGAAATAATAGACCAAGGTTCTTTAATGTCATTTGAGAGTCTGAATTAATCCACACACAAGATGCCTTCGAGAGAGGAAGATACCTGACTTTGCACCAGAAACACTCCTTTTATGCATATGCAAGTTGATTATATTCCTTGCACGTCTCCAGATAATGTGAATCTAGCCTCTGTTTGAAATGAATAATGCAATATCTACTGAAAAGCCTCAGTTTTGTTTTCTGGGTGAGAAGCCTGAGTTTTGTGCCGAAAATACAAATCTGAAGGTGTGCTGAATTTGCTTGGAAATGCTGCAAAGCTATTCTCATTTCCTGTAACTCTTGCAAGGTTGGCCCTTTTCCATGGCTAAGCCCCAATTCTTAGCCAGCCAGAATGAAGTGGCAGGGGAAATTCACTCTCTCTTTCATCTTCTAGTGTATCTAGGAAAGCAAGAACCAAGACTTTGAACCATTAATTCTTAAGTCTGTGACTTGATTTGCTGCAGTACAAACTGTATTTTAAGGGTTTTGTCTTCTCTTACCAAAGCTAATTGTTAATTGCATCTTCTTTTATCCAGCCACTGCCACAAGGAATCAGCCTTCTGTGCTGATGACAGATCTGCCCCTCTGCTATCAGACACTGTGCTTCTGCCATCTCAGTTTCCTAAGAATTGCCTCTGCCTGGGAGCCAGTGGAGCAGCCGTGTTGGGGGCAAAGCAGTTCTCTGAGGAGGATGATGATGGATGACAGTGATGCCCTTCCATGTGGGCACGGAGGCTATGATAATTTTTTTATCCCCTCCCCAATATCCCTCTTTTCCTGCTCTGAATTCTTAAAACAAATCTTGGCTTTGCTGTGTGGACAACACACAGATGCTATAGTGATTTGAAAGAACATATTTTATGGCACAGGATGCAATGCATCCCTTGGTGAAAATGGCAGAAAGAGATAATTGCTACAGGTGGCAGAGGCTGCTAGATGGCCATCAGATGGTATACAAGGAATAAATTTGAATGCTTCTGCCAAATGTTAGTGTTTACACCAGTGACACTGCTTCTTTTATTACTGTCATGTATGTGATTTTGCTCCAGTTCTCATACTGGCCTCCCTCCTCTGCTTGGGGAAGAAGCAGGTCTGGCATTCCTACTGCTCTGGGGTTCTCTTGGGCCTTAGGGAATGGGCTTGCAATGATGTAGCTACACTGGCACAAAACTCTGGCCATGTACCAGCACAAAACAAAGTTTGTCTGGAAGCAGCTTGCTCTGAAAAATATCTGCAAGCAGTATAGATGCCTTCATGGAGATGGGTTCTCAGGACTGGATCTCAGCCATGTTGAGAATCAGCTTTGTGTTGATGTACTTCCCTGAAATATTCTTTAATAATTGAACAGCCTTGAGCAGAGGTCATATTTCCAGTTTGGGATTCCCTTTATACATCTTTCATTAATACAGGGATTCTCTGCAATCAGAGACCAGCACCACAAAACAGCTGGATCCATTTTGGCTTGACAAGGGGCATGGGCATTTTTTTATATATATTTATGGCTTTTGTGAACATTCAAAATGCTTTTTATAAATATTAAAAATAATCAAGGGTTCTGGAAAGAATTCATCCTGCATTACCATCATCTGCAGGAGTTCTTCCATCTTCCTCTCGAATATGTATTACTGGCTGACACTGTGAACTAACTGGTCCAGTCTGGGAATTCCTAACTACAGCTTGAGGAAAAGGGAGGCTGTGAAGGGAATTGGTATCTCTTGATCATCAGAGAGAGCAAACACAATACAGGCGGCAGTCTGGCTGCCCCTGGAGCAAGTCAGAAGCAAGAAAGTTGCAAGCAGGCACCTCAGAGAGCTCCCCAGAGCTTTGCTTTGCCTGCTGCACCCGCTGTGGTTACTTGGTAGGTTACTTGCCCTGCTTGTCTTGAGGTAGCTGGAGTTGAGGCATCTGTTTTCCATTTAGACCTTGGAGGATGCCCAGGTCTGACTTGGCATGCTGTCTGCACTGGGCATCAGCAGTACAGATGTGGAAACCACAAACCCGATTAATATGAGCCTAGAGTAAAAACTCAAATAAGCTTATAAATAAAACCAGACTTGCAGATTATTTGTTTCCATATTAGTCTATAATAGACCCTACTCAATATGTTTGTTTTATTTGGTTTGGTGACCGACATAGGTATTTATATTTCCAATAAAAATTTAAATCAGAATACAACAGATGAAGTAAGCTTAAGTTATTTCTGCAGAAGATGATTGCAACTGTCTGAAGCATGTAATTCCTTACATGAAATGTTAGCCTGCTTTGAACAGAGATGTGGCAGACTTCTCAGTATTTAACTTACCATTCCATCATAGCTCCATATCCTGCATTTATATATTAAAACAGACTCCTAAATGGACTCTAATCCTCAATGAATAATCCAGAGGTGTTGGATGGCTTGGTGGGTCGAATTCTTGGTATAAGCACCATCTGTGTGATCTTGGGTGAGTCACTAAATGATCCCCATGTTCTAGCTTAAAGTGGTGACTGTCTTTTTATCCCTGCCAGGCTCCTGCTGAGCTATGAGTTTGATAACCTCAGGTGCTCCTTCCCAGTGCAACTTCAGCTGCTCCAGTGCAGGTAATTAAGCCATCTAGAGAATGGTTCTTCAACTTCCCTTCTAGAGGAGAGAGTCCCAAAGAACCATCTGAGAAGATTCTTCAGCATTGCTGACAGACATTTTACTCAATGGAGCAGATCCCTTCCTGGGAACTGATGACTCTTAATCCAATGGTGAGGTTACCTTGCTTCACCTCCATTTAAACACAGCTGTACCACAAAAATTCTATGGTTCAGCAGCAGTAGGACATGTAGTTTATTCTGCCTGCATTGTGACACTCAGGCTGGGACACCTGCACGGAGTCTGACCAATCTCTGAGGTGAGGCCTTGTACACATCTGTGCTGAGCAGTATCTCCAGGTGACCAATGAGGCCTACCTGGCTTTCCGACCATACCATGTGACATAACAGGAATTGTGCCTCACTCCTCCTAAATAGAGGGAAATAAGCATTTCCATGTGCTGGTTTGGATCTCACATGGGCTATCAAGGGAACAAAAAGTTCCCAGTGGGATGATCCTGAGCCATGGATAAGTACTGACAACTGTCAAGTAACTTCTTTGTGCTCATGGAGCTCTAAGGCAAATGAATAAACAAACAATGCTCTCTTCCCATCTCTGCCTTGCAAAAACATAAGGAAAGAAACTTTTATACCCTTTGTTAGGATGTCAGTGCCAGAGTAAAGACACCAGCCGTGAGTCCATTCAAATGTCCAGTTTTCATTTCCAATTGTTTCTCTGGAATCCCTTTTTTTCCCTCCTCTTCAGCTGGTTGAGCAATGGCCTGTTCTTATAAAACAAGTTGTCAGCTTTGTAACAGTCCTGACTTCTCATTGTTTGAAAGGCAGGAGGGTCACTCAAAGTAAACTCTCGTGTGCAAGATAATGTTTTTCCACATGGAAATGTTGGAGGGCCACTCTGTGCTGTCAGCCCAGAAAGGCCAGAAGATGCCTTCAGACTCCCCAGGTGCCTCTCTGTTTGTTTTCTAATGTTATTGCACACACAATATCATTAATATTATGTCCAAAGCTTGTCTTTATAAACAGAGTCAACACATCTAACTTATTAGTCAGCCACTGGGAAAAAGGAAAGGATTAAGTCAACACTGTGAGGAATTAACCCTTTTCATTGTCCAGAGTGAAATCAAAGATGATACAATAACTTGAAACTGCAAAAGACTCAATTATTTTCTCTCACAAATTAGTGGAAATATTTCCTCTTACTTTGGCACTCAAATGTAAGAGGTGTCCTGCAGGACTCAGAAAAGACTGGTGAATTTACAAGACATGATTCTCTTTCCCATGGCATATGCCATGGAAGGGCAGGAAATTTCCCTCCTACTCACCTTCTTCTTTCTTCAATCTCCATTTCTCTGCAGGCTGCCTCAGGTACTGGGCTAGGCTTGGCATGTAGACACAATTAGAAATAGAGGCGAGACTGCACGGAGCAAAGTGTCCAAGTGCTGAGTGAGTGCCCAATGGGCCGTAGCAAAATGCACAACCAAGTCAAAGAAAAATGGAAAATATTCCATAAAATTCATCTTTGCATCCCTTTTTCCTCTCTTGATATATGGCCCCTTATTCACAGCTGCCCGGGCCCCGGCCTGCGTGTAAATATGTCAGTGCAGCAATGAGACGGAACACGGGCGCAGGAGCGTCGGCGGCTGCTCCCAGATAAAACACTGAGCTGGAGCCCTGCAGTTTATTGTAAATAAAGATCAAGGCAGAGCAGCAACATTTCTGTTCAGCTCCAGCCTGCCAAGGTTGCTAGTCCAGCTCCTTTCACAACTGCCCCATGTCCACATGGATTTCCCCTTCCAGAAAGGGACATGTTCCTCTTCTCACAACTCTGTAGCCTTTGCAAGCTCCCCAATGCTTTCCCTGGGTGGCTTTACAGTGACCTGGAAGCACTGATGGCAGATGGGACAAGGGGTGGGCATGGAGGTGAACTTCTAACTGTTCTGCTCCATAGTGCTGTACCTGAACAGTCCCTTTGTGAGCCTGGGACACATTAATGCTTCTTTTGGCTCTCCTCAGCAGAGGGCACTGGATCCTGTAAATGGGAATTGATGCTGGGAAGCACGAGGGTCTGATCACTTTTGCAGATGGACTGATTTTTTTCCTTCAGGATACTGGTGGTGTGGAAGAGAAGTCTGCAGCTCTGTCTGCTGCATGCTGATTGACTGAGAGACAACCATGGCATGTATTAGCAGATGATAAACTTGTCCTTTACATATATTTTTTATTTTAATTAAGAGGTATCTACAAAAATTATCTGGAAATCAGGTTGGCTAAAGTGCCAGCCATCTGGCATCCTTCTGAAAAGTAGCACCAGCCAGCTGACACAATGGAGGGAGATGCAAACACCTACAAACTAGAGCCTGAACAGCCAGGCTGGGGTGAATTGTTCAGGCTTGTTGCTGCAGCCCACAGAGAAAATACAGCAATGGTCTGAGGATAGCTGCCTGGATCAGGGAGTTTTGCCTTCTTTGTAGCCCTTGATCCAAAGTCCTCACAATTTCAATATAAAGTTATCATTTGTTCAGTGGATTCATCTTGTTCTCAGAAATACCCACAAGCAATGCACTGTCAATCCACTCCACTCTCCCTCTTTCATCACAGCCCTTTGCTGTGTGCTGGGATCTGAATTTTCCTCACTCATGGTTCTGATGAGCTGTAAGCCAGAGGCACTAACAAAAAAAATTAGGAATGTATTTTTTTCAAATTATTTTTTAAGTTTAGATGGATCTCATGCATGTTTGTTGTAACATAACTCTTTTAATAATAGAAGTTTAAATGCTAATAAAGAACATATATCTAAAAAACTTGCTAGGTCTTCATCTGGCACTACTCTAGTATGTTGAAGATTTGGCACAATTTACTCATAAAATCAAGAATAAGAATTAATTCTCCACACTGACAGCTACTGACAGCTACTAAGTTCTTGAGCTGACCTAGGATGCTTCATATTAGATGACAGCTCCCAATGCAAGAAAATGGAATACTACCACAATATATGCTTTAGTTCTGCTGAAGAAAACTACAAGGCCATGCTGTCTCCCAAAAGCAGCGAGTAATTATTCAGGGTTTTATACTTCTATAGCAACACATTTTACCACACCCTAGCATTTGCCAGACCCAAGCTAGAGGTTAAATGTGCTGGAAAATGTGGCAGAAACTTCCAGCATTAGTTGATTCCTGAGCTTATTAGGACCCAGGCATGCCTTGCAGAGCAGCAAGATCAGTTTCAGAGCTGGGAGAGAGGAGCAGCTTTTCTTTCACACACCCTCTCTCCACAAGTCTGAGCCTCTGCCTTTGCCTTGGCAATCCAACGTATGGTTCAAGGGCTGCCCATGGCCTGTACTGCTGTGCCACTCTTCCCATTTAGATCAGATAAAAGGCATGATTGCTAAGGGTTGTAGGTTTGATCTTTTTTATTAAATAGGTCAGCAGGCCCTCACAGTTGGCAGCCATCTCCAGTGCCAGAGCTGTGTGATGAAAGGCTATATCATGGCAGGCTCCAGTGTATCTTTTTATCTGTCCTGCCTGGTACAGCATGTTCCAGGTGGAAACTGGCAGGTGCTGGTGCTAAACCTTGCCCTACTGCTGTTCCCTGGTGACAACAGCACTATCCCATGTTCAGAGCCCAGCTCCCTCTGACTGCCATGGAAACTGTTGCTCCCATCACAGTGCTTTAAAACATTGCAACTTTCTGACCCAGGCATGTTATTCTGGGAAGGGAGAAAGTCCTTTGCAAACAGATATGTTCTTGAAGTGCTTCCTGTAGTCTTCATTAAGCCATTAAACCAAGTCTACATTTGCAACTTCACTTCCCACTGCAGAAGCCTGATCCTGTACCTTCATTTTTGGTACTGTACATCATTATTCCTTAACAGCACTCAGTGGAGAAGTAGGTAAATTATAAACTTGGCTGTAAGTTTTGTTCAGTAGCAATTTCCTTTAGCAGTTTTAAGAGTGATTTTTTTTATCAGTTCCTTGACAGGTTAATGGGGTACATGGACAGGAGACTTCTGCTTTATCCCCTGCAGCCCTGATAATTTGGGGTGTTGCCTGGCTCAGCTCCTAGATGTCAGAGAAAGGAATAACTTGCATTTCTCCCCAGTGATTTGTTGATGCTACTGGTGGATTACTGATGTGATTCACTCCAGAAGGTACTGCTGAGTGCCCCCAGGTATCTATCTGCCAAGCAAACCTGGTAGCATCAGGTCCATGAGAATTCCCTCTCCTGAGGAGAGGCCAGTGTCAGCCCTGGGACCTGACATCGAACAGTGCAGAGTTTTGTTAGAAGCCAACTGAAAACGTGGTGCTGTTATTATCTGACACCAGCTGAAACAAAAGCCAAACCTTGATGAATGTCTGATCCTAAAAGTAAACAGTTTGATTTTTTTTTTTCCTTTGCAAGTCAGGGGCCCTCTAGGGTTTTATCTGATTTTGGCAATCTCCTGCACATTTTGGGGCCTGGAGCATGGTTTTAATTGTTACATCACAAAAGTTGCCAAATAATGTTGGATGCTTCTTAAAAACTCTCTCAATTTTATGGAACTTCTCAACGGCTTGACTAATACAATAATTACTGGAACTCGGCTATGTTGCCTAGTGGCAAATGGAATTTTTTCATAATGATCCTGTCTGTCGTTAATAGCAGGATTTGTTCTTTCTCTCAGTGGGAGAGAGGCCAGAAAGCCATGGTATCTGTCTTTTTTAATGACAGCCAACAGCAAACGGATAAAATAATCAATTATATCCACAGATAGGTAGATAAAGTATAATTTATCATGTCAAAAACAAAAATGTTTTTAATTGGGTTGTTAATCATGTTGTAATTTTAACTAAAGAAATGGGGACTCTGCTTTGTGCTCAGACATCACTAATATTTCATACAACATTTGCTGATCTTATTATAGCTCTAATAATAGTGTTTACCACTAAGTGCCAAAATATAAAATACGATTTCTACTCTCATTAGCTGGAGTCTTTGCAGTTAGAAAAAGATGCCCTTCCCTTTTATTTTTCTTCCTCTAGAAAGATCCAGGAGATAAAAAAGGGGGACCAGTGTACTAATCAGCTGTAACAGTTTCTAAAATATGCTAATCTTTTAGTTTGATTAGAAGGACCCATATTTCAACCAACATGTTGAAATGAACATGGGTACAGAAGTACCCATGTTCAACCAACATATTTCAACCCAACATGTTACAGAAATGTGTTGGGTTTTTTGGGGGTTTTTTTCCCAGCAAAGCATATAAAGAGATTAGTATAACACAGCAAAAATTGGAAGCTTGGAGTTGTGATTTCTAGCCACACCTGTGTTGTCTTGTGGGAAACTGGGCAGATAATTTAATCCCTCCTAACTTGTTCTTCATGTCTGTAATGTAGGTATTAGATAGCTGCATCATCTGTCTGCTGTACAGTATGTAGGTGTTGTAAGATACACGAAAATTTGTAATAAAGATGGCAAATATCTGGCTGGCTGCAACAGCAGCCTCTGATAGGAACCTCTTTGAGGAAGGAAATGGGAAGTTTATGGCTGGACCTAAATCTTCCCCATATTATAACTGAAAATGTCATCTTAATGCTGCCTGATTTCAGGATCAGTGAGGAATCATCTAGCAGAAAAATCTCTCAGCACTGGGTACTTTGGCTGTCTACTCTTGTTATCATTCCTGTATGCTATGAGCAGATGCCCTGTGTATTTTACCCATAAATTCTATATTAAAAAAATACTAGCCATCTAAGAAAAGAAATGTGACTCTTGACCATCCCTTTGCCTCAAATGCACTGAAATTACTTCCCTGCTTGAGAAGTGTTTCACAGAAGAAAACTGATCTCCGTTCCTCTAAACTTGGTTTCCTTCTGAACAGCTCTACTTTCCTTAAATCCAGATCCAGCCTCTAGAGTACTTGCTTGGGAGCAGAGCATGTGCTTTGGGAAGTTTGGCAAGAGCAGATTTCACTTCCAGTGTTATGGTGAATGTTTTTGGCTATGAGTTTAAATTTATGTTCATAGCATCTCCCAGTGATGTGTGTAACACAGAGTGGGGCAGAACTGCTCTTCCTGTAACTGGATCTATCTTGGATGTGGGGCAAATTTAGTGGATAGAGTGGGTTTTTTACAGACCTAATGGCAGGATTGAGGCTGTATTTATACTGAGAAGCAAGAAGGAGAAGCTCTGGTGCTGGCTTGCCCAAGCATAAATAAATTGGAGGTACATGAACATTCAAAAAGTTCCCAGAGAGTCACATTCCACAACTTAAGGGGCCTGGTGCCTTCACCTGTGCCAATTTTATGTGACTCTTAACTCTGGTCTTAAATAAAAATGAGACTTGCTCTAATGACATCAACAGCCTTCAGTGAAGAAAATATGCTGCTACTTTGATCCAGATCCCCTTATAAGGAGGACACTGTAGACAGCCTAAGCTCCTTTTCCCATCTGGTAGGTGAATGTTACGATTCCCTGCTCAGAACTGTGGCCTCAACAACAATTGTCTGCTTTCAGCATTACAGTAGGTGATTTTATAAAGAATATGGTTATCTGCTGCCCTTGCTTTTGCCACTTGATTTTACTGTCCCTCTCCATTACATGAAAGGATGGAAAAGGGGGATGTGGGTTGGCTGGGGGAGGGGAGACAATAGAATGAGCAGGGGGTTAAATGAACCAGCTGTTATGTGTGAAGTATCTGCTTTCTAATTGCTTCTGTTGGAATTCAGGGGAAAAAGGCACTGGCTTCACTTAATTAATAAGGCAGGACTCACATAAACTCCAGCTGTGAGCACAGCACTGGTCTTTAAAGGATAAGCTCAGGAGGTGGGGCAGAGAGTTTGATTTCCTTGCACTAAATCCCATCACATGCTGCTGGTTCTGTGTGTGTCCACTTAAGCCTTTGGTTGGCCTGTCTGGACCAGACATGAGGGATCTGTTGCTGTCCACGTGCCTCACCCCAAGAAAAATGATCTCTCCTCAGAAATCAAAGGTATGAGGCTATGTTTCAAGCTAGGGTGAAACTGCTGTGTTTTCACTTGAGTTTGGAAACCCTAAAAAGTGGGGATGTTTGGATCAAAGGTTTTTTCAGACTTAACAGAAGCTTGGGCTTTTGCAGCTGGATGCAGATACAGGTTTGCCATTTGGTTCTCTTTTCTGTCTAGTTCCAGAGGGTTAGGATTTGGCATCCTGTCAACATCTCTCTCATCTGAGCCCTGCCTCAGAAGCTTTGCTGGAAGGGTAGCACTGATGGTGAGGTTGTGCAGCTGATGCCTCCAGACCATGTCCAAAGGCCATTTTTCAGTGATCTCTTTGAGGAGAACAATGCCCAGTTCATTTTTTTTTTTTTTTTTTTTTTTTTTTTTCTGAGAGGGGCTCAAAAAAACCAGGACTTTTACTGAGTTATGGACAGTGCCCCTAAAACCCACATGAAAGTGCAAATGCCACAGTGTTTCCTCATTTGATCCTGCTCCAAGTCTTGCTGCCACAGGACATCCTCCACCACCAGAGCAAGGTCCTTCTAGTCAGAGAACAGCTGGGGGGCTGTGCTGAGACAAAAGTCTTCTCCCACTTCCCATGGGATGGCATTTCTAGATTTCAAAGCTTGTTGTTTAAGTGTGTTATGTTAGGAAACAGTGGAATGAGAAAAAAAGGTGGAGGGGATGTTCCTATGTGGTTAATAGCCTGCTTTTCCTCACTGACTGTGGAGGGAAATGAGCTTCCTGCTTAAGGTGAGATGTCATTTTCTGGATGGAAACCTTTGTGTCCCAGCTGGCCTGCTCCTTTTGGTGCCACTGCTCAGGGCGGGTCTCTTCCAGTGTGACTTCTCTCCCCTTCAAGGTCCTCTCCTTTCCTGCACCTTGCTCCTGCCTTGCACCAGCCCTGATGCTGCTCAGATGAGTGCTGGGGTCAGCACAAGGGAAGGGACATCACCATGTGGCTGCAAATGGATTGGGAAAGGAGGAGTGTTCCTTGTCACAGAGAGCCCAGCTATTTGTTCTCACTGTACCCTTCCACAAACACCTCAAGGCTGAAGCAGGCAGGAGGATTTTGGCATTTCACTGCTGCAGATTTCAGTGACAGCTCAGCCTGCTGTAGGACCAAACTCAGAGTCACATCAATAGCCCCAGTCCACTGGGTTGGCTGTGCTGAGCTGGACTTCCCACCAAAGAGAAACAATCCTTGGGTGTTACAGCAGGTTTCAAAGCAAGCCAGGTGGGCCTCACTTGGCAAAGATCTATAAACAGCAGCTCTTTGTCTCCTCTGTTTCTCTTCACCCTGAACGTGTTGCTGCTTTCAGAGGTTGGTTTCAAAGTGCTTATTCACAGCCACCAGCCGTATTGTTTTATCTGAGGAGATTAGGGCTGAGAATGTTGTGGTTTTGTAGTGAAAAGACTCCATTGGAAATAGCAGCATATTTGACATGAGACTGTTATTTATGCTCAAATAACCATCTTGTTTAAAGATGAGGAGTCTTTTATTTTTTTTTCCTTTTCAAGTTTAGATCAATCATGTATGAAGACCAACTCCCACTCAGCCTCCCCTGGCCCCTGATACTTTCATTTCATTCTTCTTCTGCTCATTATTTCATGATTTTGTCCTTGACTGAAACATTTCTCTCTTGCTCTTCCTTACATGCACCATTAAAGAAGGAAAGAACTTACATTTAAAGCTCAGTACTTGTGTAGCTCTTAAGCCATAAATAATGCTTTCTACAGATTCTAAGATTATTAAATCCTTTTAGTTAGCCTCCCTCTTATTTTACAGCTCATCTGATTAGAGGGGACATACTCTTGTTAAACTTGATTTAACTATTTCTGTTTTGCTTTTGCAAGCAGACATGAGAAAACAGGACGTGGCTGTATGCTCTGCTGATCAGAACACTTGGAACATAGGAATGCAAAAAAAAAAAAACGCTTGCAGCAAGAGAACTCATTGTTGGTATGGCAAAAACCTCCAGAGAAGCCCTGCAATTCTTGAGATCTAGTTAACTTTCTAAATACAAGCAAGTCTACAAGCGAAGCTAAAATCTGTTTATCTGGGTAGATAAATGCAGTCAAACTACCCTTTTCTGTAAAGGGCTGACAGGCACAAAATCTGTGGGAACACTTTAGTGTGAGGAGATAGTTATGCTCAGGTAGAGACTGATTTAGGGCAGCTGTAGGAACCGAACCACTGGGCACTGTGCTTTGCCTCCCCATCTCTGGCTTCTGTTGAGGCCAGGCTCAGGCTTTGCTAAGCCAGGCATCAGCTTTTCCCTACCAATGCAGCCAAACCAGCTGCTGCAGTTTGCAGAGATCCTGATACTGCAGCAAGGAGCTGCACTTCTGCTTGATGAAATCTGCTCAGCTCAGACAGTGCCTCAGGGAGTCAGGACTTGCCCATGTTACAAACTACAGAACTGAGCACATAGAGCAGAAATAGCCATGCCAGAGACAAAGGGTTATTGGGAGTGAGTGAAAAGTGCTGAAAAGCCTCACAGTAGACAACCTAAACAATGAAATTAGTTCCTCCAGTTAGTCCATCAGGTCATCAGTGAGGCAAATGCCTCTGCCTCCTGGGCCAGACAGGCCAGTGTTTTAATGGGAGGCATAAATCTATTGTATTTTTCTCCTCATGACCTAGCATATTCTGTCAGGTCAATGCATGCTCCAGAGGAGGAGTAGAATTTATGTGTACAATAAAACAATAGAGTTTCAGTGATATCAGCTGTTTGACAAACTTTAATATACATTTGCTATAAAACAGGCAGAAATTACCAGAATGTAATACCCAAATAAAATCCAGGATCCATTTGCACGACAGATCTTCAATTTACTCGCATTCATGTGAAAGAGACACATAAAAATGATATCCATGCTTAAAATCACTTAAAAGCAGTCTGAAAGACCCCACAGTTGCAAGTGATACCTCAGTACTTAGCTAATACTCATGTTTCGATGGCTTTGCCTTCATGATTCTTCCAGTGGTTTCTTTATGTTTTCTGGTATTTTGCCAAACACCTGTGAATCAGTGCACAACAAAAACTCCTGCCATTTAATTTAGCCTTGCACAGAAAGGCTATATTAGGCCTGATGCAGACCTAATCCCAAACCTCTAAAGAGGTTTAAGGCACTCTGGTTTCACCTAATCCCGAAACCTAAACCAGAATCATTGAAAACCTCCATAACACCGCAGGAATGGGCAAATAGTGAGTTTCCACTATTAATTTATTAAAAGGACACAGTGTATCTTTTGGATTTGAGACCTAAAGCTTTGCCTAAGGAGCTTGGACTGTCCACAATAAAAGTGTTTATTTTGAAGTTCGGAGGTTGAAAGGTTTATTTGACTAGAGGGCTGGTTTCACCCCTCCCACCCAAAAAACAAAGAGGGGTGATCACCCAGAAGACTGGAAAATAGGAAAAGGGATGAACAAGTAACAAGGGAGGGGCAGCCCAACAAAACAGTCAAAGATGAAACCCAGGTTTCTCTTTAAGCTCAGTCATGTCCCCTTGTGAGAAAGAGCAAGAGCACAGCCCCTTATGCACAACTGAGCTCTTGGGACCTGAAGTTCCTCACAGCAAACTTGTAAGGAAAGAGTTATTTATGATATATTAAACACATTGCTGCCGTTCAAAATAGAGGATTTGCTCTTTTGAGATCTCTTACTGATAGGAGATAACATGTAAAAACATGCTGTAATGGAACTTTCAATTCCA
Source organism: Serinus canaria (assembly GCF_022539315.1). Lineage (NCBI taxonomy): Eukaryota > Metazoa > Chordata > Aves > Passeriformes > Fringillidae > Serinus > Serinus canaria. The sequence goes on along the minus strand of NC_066329.1, from coordinate 6,646,720 downwards.
AACTGCATCCAACTGTAGTAAATTTGATCTTGCATTAACTCATGTTAAATTAATTGGATTTTGTCATTCCTGAATTCTGGTAACCACCTTATCTTGCAGTACAACTCATTATCTTTGCGTTGTGAAAGGGGTATTTCATTTTCAAGGCAACTGCAGGGAATAGTAACTGAATCATAGTCTAATAATCATTTAGCCCCTAACAAATTAAAGACCTGAAGTATACTGCACATGTGGTTCCATTATACATAGCAATTTATAGCAATGATCTGCTGCTCTAAATCTCTTAATTCAAATCATTTCAGCAAAACGTATCAGGAAATATGGGGCTGTACTTGTGCATTATACAATACAGAATGCATTTATCTGTGCTCGGGACATTCCTCCTAATGAGAGGCATAACCTCCTCAGTGTACTGTGTTCTCATAACCACCAAATGCCTTTTAAAGCCCTTTAGAGCAAGGATTTAGGAATCCGTGTTCCTACTGATGAGAAATTTGATATGGGTAGAAAAGCAAGCTCCAGATTTACCTTCCCAAATTCACAAGAAGTCTCCATGCCTTTGTCTGCATCAATAGAAGCAGAACATCATAGAACAGCACTCATGTAACAGCACTAGATTTAATTTAGCTTTGAAAGACTCTGGCTCCATGGGCACAAATGGTAGGAAAACTGAAAAGCATGTTTTATGAGGTACCAAGCTTTCTAGCTGGAACTAGAGGACAGCTTCCTGAAAAACTACATAAATGACACAGCTTTTAACTCCTAGACAGGTGACACAAGCAAATGATGGTTTATTTGCTTTCCTTGAGCAAGTCTTGGTGTGGCTGGAGAGTAACAGGGGCATGTAAAGGGGGATGAGTACATCTCTGTTCACACTGCTGTCATTGCACACGTCTGCACTGCACTCCCCAACGTCCTGCTGGGGATGCATGGGTACAGTAGCAGGGTACAATTCCAATCCCACAGCAGTTTTGTTCCAACAATACACACAGGGGTATTTAACTGTTGCCCTATTCAGTTCAGTTGTGACACCTAACCAGTAACTTCCATTGGGAACCATTTCAGGAGGCAACTTTTTTTCTCTAAGGAAGCTCTCCTGCAGGACCTGGAAAACTTTGTATGGCTGTGTTGAACTGAAATAACAGGGTCTTTATCCCGCAACAAATCCAAGTTCACAGTGGCTCCTAGAGGAGACAAATGACTTCAGGAATGCGCTAACCCCAAGCACGGCAGAGCACCTGATAAATGGATGCTGTGCAAGCAGAGAGCCCAGTGCGCACCCACTGATCCGCCTTCCCAACCAGCTGTGGGGAATCGTCCTAGTCACACACGGACTGGTGGCAGCGACAGCCCGGCACCACCGCCCGGCCCAGCCTCTGCCGGCTGCTTCAGAGCCCGTGGCGGGCTCCCGGGGAAGGCCGGGTTCTTCTGGTTACGGAGCGTGAGGAAGCGGACAGGCGCCAAGACCCTCGCAGGACCCTCGGAGCGGGGCTGCTCCGCGGGGGCTGCGCTGCCTGCCGGTGCCGCCGCCGGTGCTGCGGGCTGCCGCGAGCTGGAGGCCCTGACGGAGCCCCCCGAGCAGATCCGCGCCCGGTCCCTGCTCGCCGAAACCAGCGGCCACCGGGACCGACAGCGCGTGCGCGCCTTCCGCTGGCCCGTGACGTCACGCGCGGGGCTCGGCATTCCTCCGTATCCGCCTGGTTCCCGCGGGGATCGCCGAATAATCGCTACTACGCACCCGCCCCGCCGGGCGGAAGAGTTCTCGGTGAGCGGGGAAAGGGAGGACGGGGGAACCCCGCGCTCGGCCGCGGGGGTGCGGCGGGGTCGGATCAGGCTAGGAAGGCTCCGTTGTCACCGGCGCGGCACCGCCTTACGGGCCGGAGGAGGCGACGGTGCTGTGCGCATGCGTAGGGCGTCGCCAGGACAACGATGCGCTGTAGGCTCGGCCGCCGCGTGCGGGACGCGCGACGGAGGCAACGTCACCTGCCGCTCGCGGCGCGCGGCACCTGAGGGCCCTTCAGAGCCACTCACGGCCCCGCACGGCCCCTCAGAGCCACTCACGGCCCCTCAGAGGCACTTATGACCCCGCACGGCCCCTCAGAGCCACTCACGGCCCCTCAGAGGCACTTATGACCCCGCACGGCCCCTCAGAGCTACTTATGGCCCCTCACAGCCCCTCAGAGCCACTCTCGGCTCCAGATCCCCTCATGGCCCCAAAGCCCCTCACGGCCCCTCAGAGCCCCGCACGGCCTCTCAGAGCTCTGCACGGAGCCTCAGAGTCCCGCATGGCCCCGCATACCCACTCATGGCCTCACGGAGCCGCTCACGGCCCCTCAGAGCCTTGCACGGCCCTGCAGAGCACCACACAGCTCCATTCCAGCAGGGGTGGGAAGAAGCTCAAGCCAGCACAGTGAGGGAGGTGTCGCATCTGTAGCTGACGTGAGGCATCTGCTCGAAAAAAGTGATATTTCATTACGGTCTGCATCTCCTTGATGCTCTGCAGCAGTTTGCTTGGACAGTCCGTGCAGGAGCTCCTCTGGCAGCGGTCATAACAGTGTGTGTGCCTTGAGTTCAGGATACACCCCATCAGACATCAGTATTAGCGGTAATAGAGCTCACAGTTCTAGTCTACTGAATTTTACAACTCCCCATAATAATCCCAGTACTTTTATGACCAACAGAAATAGATATTTTTTAGGTATTTAAGCGACACTACACTGCTTGAGCAGACAGAGGTAAGGCAGGAGCAGCATTGGCTGAGTACTGAATGCGAATCTGTCGAAGGGAAGGCACAGCCTCAGGTGGGTCTCTCCTCACCATTTGCAAAAGAATCGTGGCAGTCCTCAGGAACACCTAAAATTGCTTTAGTACCTTTCAGTTGGAAGCATTTACAACAAAAAATATATTATTGTCAAGTGCAGTATGGTAATATGAAAAACAATGTTGTATTTATCAACTGGTCGGACTTCAGGCTCTGATGGGCCGGGTCTGGGCTCGGAGCTGGCTCTGCCGGCTCGCTCGCTGTCGCCCTCTGGCGGCAGCGCGAGCCCGCGGCGGGGCAGCGCCCGTCACCGGCGCGGGCAGCGCGGCCGCGTTGTGCCGAGCGCGTCCTGACCTCCGGCACTGACCTCCGGCATGGGCGTTCTTTTGCTGTGTTTTTCTCCTCAGTAGTGCTGGTTGTTTAAAATAGCGAAACTGCCTGGTACAACTCCTTTAAATGCCAGTTTAGAGTAGGAAACAATCCCGGTTCCAGATTCAGCACCTTCATTTTGTAATGAAAAAGGTAAAAAGCAAGCATGGTATGTGCTCTGGAAAGGACAGACCACACGGGATGGAAATATGTGTGTAACTTTTTCCTCTGGGAATTGTTTTGAGGAGCATTTTGCCACACTTTTTAGCACAGTCTCTTTCATCCTTTTGAAGCTCCTTCCAGTAACCCCCAAGTTTAGCAGCATTTCTGTGAAGCTTTTAGAAAGGGCTCCGTGACTGGGAAATGTCATAAAAAATGTGTCCCTAAGTGACAGGAAGTGCAAGGAATCCTTAAAATTTTTATTTGTAACTAAGTTGCTAGATTTTTTAAAAGCTACTGGAGCAACTTCTTGTTTTTTAATGAATCCTAATAATGTTTCCATCGATTTACAGGTAAACTAGTTTTTTCTTGTTTTAAAAATACCCTGCGATCAGCAAGTCTAACTCTGTTTATTCTGGCTTGGGTGTGTGATTATCAGTTATTAAGACTCTGCAGATGGAAATTATGTTGGTGCATGCACTGGAATAGATGCCTGTTTCTAAAATCAGATAGATTTTCTGATTTTGGTTAATTGGTGTAGAGACTTATTTTTAAGCACTGGAATTACAATGTTGGAATTGTAAGGTATTTGGGGAGCAGAGCTGTTGACTAAGTATGTTTATGCCTTTTCTGAGCATTTTAGAATACTGTGAGTTTCTTTTTGCAAAGAACTGCTGAATTACTGACCCATGTATGTTATTACATTCTAAAGAGACACATTTTTTGGCTCTCTACCACAAAGTACATCAGGCTGTATTATGCATTGTGTTTGTATAGGTCTTATTTTTAATTTGAGTACTATTTCTCTACAAGCTCAGCCATAACAATGTACTGTTTCATTGGATCAGTAGTAACTGTAAACCAGTCATTGCTAATTAGCTAAGATGGGAAAATTAACCCTGAAGATTCTGATTTTTTAAAATTATATTCTATGAAGCACTGTCTTCATTGGGAAAAAATAGCTACTATAACAGCTCTTCTGTAATAAATTGTCTTGTTGCAGCTGGATTATAGATGCATGCTAGTGCTATTTCTGGCTTTATGAAGACAAACTTGATTAAAAAAAGGGTTGAACTTTGCTTTTTGGACATCCTTTTCAAGTTGTAGTGCTGACACTTCTGTACAAACCTGGATTCTCAACACAGTACTACATGTTTGTTGTGTTTGTATGTTTTTATAAAGGAAAAAGGTAAGTCTAGTGGCAATAATAGTGTTTTCCTCCCCAGAATATCTGTGTGAATGCCTCTGTGCTCTCTTTGTAAGAATGCAGTTTGACTGCACTAAAATATACTTGGTAGTACAAAAGAAGGATTTCAAATTAGGTTGAAAACTCTTCAGCTACTGGAGTTTTAGTTTCCAAATTACTGTTCTCTGTGGAGCAGTGTAAATGATCACAAAACAATGAGAATGAAACAAATCTTCAATAAAAACCTGCACAATTTTTTGCCCAAGCAAGCCAGCTTCCTTTTGAGCACTGTGCTGACACAGTTGTATCATTAAAAGTGCACTTTTTTTTTTATTTTCATAAGCAATAAAATAATTTCACAACTGTAATGAATGCACTTCCTTTGGTACATTTTAATTATATGCAGCTAATGCTCGTCATTTCAAAAATTGTCTCACTGGCATTTATGACTTGGTGTAAACGCTCATAGATCATGGGATTATTTGAAAGAACTGAAACTTTGAGAGATGTCAGGTTTGCTGTGTTGAGGAAAGTGACTCATTAACCAAGAGGTGCTGGTTAGCAATGGGAGACTGTAGAACACATTTGATTCAGAAGCGTTTAAAATAGGAATCAGTCTCTTCTGCATCTCAAAAGTGAAAGTTCCAGAGGAAGTCACCTTTTCTGTAAATGGATTTACCAGCACAGGTCTTTAGAACCGTAACATGATACTGTGAGCAAATTAAGAGTTTTAGGAGAAAAAAAATCTTTTAGTCAGCAAATCTTCTTTCTCATGATTTATTTTTAAAGGTCATAAGGTGACCATTACAGTAAAAAAATAGTTGTTTGTACAGGATAACCTTCCCAGATGAGATGCAACCCTGTCCTAAACCTCTGGGTCTGCAGCCTGAGTTTCCCAGAGCCACTGGGTGATAGTTGAGTGTCAGGTAAAGCGGAGCAAGAACTATTTGAAAAATAAACTAATGTTTCAGACTAATGAAACAGACTAATGTTTAGCTTTTCTTTTTGTTTTAGTTATTCCATAGTTTTTCAGTAGATGCTAAATTTCTTTGATTTAGGGGAGGGAAGGATTTTGCTTTAAAACACCAGATAGAAATCTTAGGACAGACTTTTCACACTCAGACAGCTGGAGCAGCTGTAGATTCCCCACTGAAATGAAAATGCAACAATTCAAGATTTAGAAAGGCAAAAAGTGTGACCAGAGCATTAAATAGAAGGGCCATATGATACCAAAATTAAGCTCTGTGTTTATTATAAAGAAAATCCTTGTTTTAGAAGGGAAAAAAATGAACTTGTTCCACCACTTTCTTTTTTCCTCAGGAGAAAACACAGAATATATCCTAGGTAATAAATCTGTTTTATGGCTCACATGAGAAAGGGTGGAGAAACTCCCATTATTTTCTTCCCAGAAATTGAAATACACATGAGCTAACATGGGAGACACTGGGATTTTCATCCAACAAATGCACAGCTGGCTTCTGCTTTCATTATTTTTCTAAGCCTAATAATTTTTCATTTGATTAGCTGGTGGCTGACAAAACTATCACTTGCACAGTGTTTTGTATATTTAGTAGAGTAGGTGTGATGCGAAAAAGACACTGTAATGTGTGCCCAGAAGCATAGCACGATGTGTTCAGTTGATGAGAAATTTCTGCTTGCCTCTTCTTAAAATGCAATGACATTTGAGTTTGAATATCCAGAAAGGAGCTTCTTGACCTCTAGAAAAAGGAGAATTATGTACGATTTGAGGATTATTTTTTCTTAATTCACGTTGTAGAATTGTATGATGCTGTACACATAGAAATAAATTGTTAGGAGTCACTTGGCAGTCCACAGTGCCAGTTTTGCTGTGAGAAAGTAGTTAGACTATTTAGGAGAAGAACTGTCCTAATCAGTGTTAGGAGGTGGGTAAAATAGAGCTGCCAACAAAATTTGCCAAGGACTTTAAGTGTACACAGTGTGAGCTGTGGAGAGACCCATGGACACACTTAATGTGAAAAAAACAACAGCAGCCAACCACATACCCACCCAGACAATGAGATAAATTGAGCACAGACAAAAAAGGTGGGAGAATAGGACCCATCTAGGAATGAGGTTCCTCAGAGCCATGTCTGAGCAGATTTCTGTAAAGCCATGGATTCTCACTTTGAAATCAGGAGGGAGAATGGCATATCAGAACTCCTTCATGTGCCTTCTGCAGAATAAAGACATGTTCAAGAATCCAGTATCCTGTTTTGCATTGACCATTAATGCCAGGGACAAAGCAGGCTGTTTTTTCCTGTGTTGACTCTCCTGGTGTTTGAAGTGCTAATCTTTGTTGCTGTCTGTGTGTTCTGGGCAAAGCAATTATAACACCTTCCCTAAATAAGCAGCAGGGGAAGAAGACTGCAGTTTTATCCCAGACTGGTAGGTCTGTGTTGTTCTGTGTTGTTCTTGTTATTTTCAAAAATTCCAAAACAATTTGATGTGTTCTGGGGGCTGGAGAGAATGTGGGCTATCTGCTTCCACTTGAATATTGTGTGAGGTCATCTCTGGTTTTCATTTGTAGTCATTTACAAGTGATAGATACACAAAACCATGTAAGAAATTTCTAAGTGAAATTAGTTTGAAGCTACAGGTTCAGGTAGAGGTTTGCAGACCCAAACCTCTATCTTTAATGTTCTTTCACACTGGCTGCTGGAGAAGGAATGGTTTTGTAAGGACTAGTAGAATCATTGGATTGTGTATCTGCATTTTGACCTAGCTCCATTACACTCACTAAATAATTATTGACAAGTTCAAGCTCTGTAACTAGAAGGTTGTGACTTTGCTAAATGCCATGAGTCAATATATGTTCATGGACAAGGGAAATTACCCTAATGGAAAAATACAAGACTACCGTATTCAATACTGCGATCATTGTGGGAGCTCTCTTTTGGTTGTACCTGTTAGAGGCTTTATGCTGCTAGGGATCAGAATACTGTGGTGTATGGGACTGTTTCTTGGGGCATGGAAGTGCCATGAGCCTGTATGGATGGCTGTTCCAACTGAGTGTTGCCCAGTGCAGAGAGCCAGGAAGCAGTCTCTCCAAAGGACGTAAAATCAGCGTGGCCATCTTCACTGTCCACCTCCTTATTTCTCCGTCTGCCTTGTTTGAATTTGCATCTCTGTCCTGCCAGTGTTTAACTATTTGTTCTAATAAATCTGCTTTTCTGTAATGAGCCTGTTTCACCTTCTGAAGCTGTACTTGGAATTCTTGCCTCTGTGTGCCACACTGGTTCTGAGCTGGGTGAACCACGTTCCTGTGGTGACTATAGAACTTTTTTAATTTAAATTTTTTTCTAGTAGTGTGCTTAGGCCTCCCTGCTTTCACTTCAACAATTGAGGGTGTTGGTTGCTTCCTCATGTTTGTGTAAGAAAAGCTTTTTATAGTCCATTTTTCCAGTTGGCGTATGTACTTCCTCCACTGGAGTGTATCACATCATTCTTCCCACTCCCTCCCAGCCTCTGAAGCTAATGGAAGACCTTCAGGGTTGTTTTATTTGCAATAAAAATGGAACTGTGGGGCTGGGAATGGTCATTATTCTTGCTTTAAAATGTGTTCTTCAACAAGTTTTGTTTTGTTCTTGGTAAATGAGAAGGCGGTAAGGAAGCAAGGAATAATCAGCTGTATTTAGTTTATAGGACATTTAGTTTGAACTGGAAATCTCTAACTCAATTTTTGTTTTAGCTGAAAATCTATCAAGAAAAGCAAAAGTTTGTCAGAAACATGAATGGAAGTAGGCTGCATTCCTTTTTTTTTTTTTTTTTTTGACAGAAGAATTCTTAGTGTAATAACAAATATCAAGAATTTTTGAGTATCATCCATCCCAACTTCTGCAAGGTAACAGCTGGAGTGAAGGCAGCCCAGAAGCTCCACATCTGTCTGTTATTTTGCCCTGTAATGGTGAGTCTGGCACACTGACAGCACTTGAGCCTTGCAAATTTGGTGATGTGCTGGAGGTCTTTCCTTGGTTACACCAAAAAGAAAGGAAGGTAGCATGGCCACTTTCATATCACTGTCAGAGTCCTGTCCCTGGTCAGGACAGTGAGCACTGCATCCTGCTTGAGGATAGTACAGCACCTGGTTTGCCACAGCCTCATTCCTGCTTGCTGGTTGTTTTTATCACAAATTATCCAGGAGTGTTACTTAGCCCCAAAACAGAATTAATAATATTTAATGTGGAAGCCTTTTTTCTGCTGTCTATGACAGATAGATTATTGAGAATATCTACTGGGAATGCCCTTAATTTCTAGTGATTTGAATGCTATTTCTCAAGAAACATTATGTTTTGGAACTATATTTTAAATTTTATATATTTTTTAATATAATCTTCCAAGGTTTTCCAACACTAATGAACACAGCTTAGGTCCTTCAGTGGAGGGGCATGTGCAGACATTGCCCATGTGGATTGAACTGCCTCACTGCTTCAGATCTTCACTATTTTTAGCCTCTCTATATGCCTTTGTTTTTTCTGAGTGTCTAGTTCTAAGGTGATATGGTAACTAACCCAGGGGCAGGAATTCACTCTTTTCCCATATACTAGCTCTACTGTAAGCTTGTGCAAAAAAAAAATGGATCTGAGAATCCTTGCAGCTTAAATGTTACTATGGGATGTCTAATGTCCTAACAGGTAATTTTTTAGCTATTTTTGTATTCTGCGATTTGTCTATGAAAATGATGTTTTAAAGGTATTTGCTTATTTTATTGCTCCACTGCTAAATAATTGAAATCAGCACTTAGTATTTAATTATAGTGATTTTTTAATCATAAATATTGTATAGTGCCTCATGGTGTAATTGGGCATTTTTATAATAAGACCCTATTTTTTAAAGCAAGGGAGAAATCTCTGAAATTCATGCCTTCATGCTTGTGCCCATTAAATGTGGTTATCATTATCTAGTGACGACATATGTTCTTTCTAACTAGGATTCTCTTCTCTTTCATGCTGATGCTATCTCCATGCTAGATTATTTCTGTTCCTAGTAGCACCCCGGGGCAGCAGTGAGAAGTAAATGTGTCCCATATGGCTGCTTTAGACAGCAGTTTGGGTGTGGGGAGATGGGAGAGGAGAGGCACTGGGGTGAAGAGACAGTGGGGTCTGTGTGCCCTCACTATCCCAGAAGCAGGGCAAGCAGAGGGGAGCAGGGCTGTCTGTGCTGTCAGGCTGGTTGGCAGTAACGTGGGAGCGCTGCGGTGGGACAGGGTGCAGTTATTTGTTGTGCCATGCAGGAGGAAGGAGCCAGGGAGGAACTGCGACTGAGTCACCGGTTCTTCCTGGAGCGCCTCCTGGGGTGGTGCTGCTACAGGCAGCCCAGTGCAAGACTGAGCCTGAAGGCTCCAGCAAGCTGATTGCAAATATTTTGCAGAAGTCTTATTTTCTGGTAATTACTTTAACATGATTCAGTGTTTTCTCTTTTGTCTGATCTTGTTAATGAGCCTTCTTGCCTGATCCTTCGCCTGCTGTCGTGGGAGCAGGGCAAGTGTTCCCACACCACATGTTCCATTCCTGCCATCTTTGGCCTCTCAGGTTCAGTGGCTGGGAGTAGGTGCTATTCAGTACAACTGACCAGTGATATGCCCTTTTGGAACAAAGGCTGATCCTGGACCTGTTCCTATGAAGCCTTTGAAACTACTAAGTTGTTTCAGATAGTGGGGTTAGAGCAATTTGTAGAATTGGGGTCCAGGTACTGTTTGCCAGTTCATGTTTCTAGTGATTTGTGAAATTAGAGCTCCTGTGGAAACCTGGAACCTTGCTTCTGAGGCAAATGTTGTGTATGAACTGAGTCAGTCTTCAACGGATATATGAAGAATGGCTAGGATTTAGGTTCCAGTGGGTCACCAAGAGTGTTTATTAGAGACTAATAATAACAGTGAACAGACTCATTCCATTCCCAGTTCTCTAAGGCTTTAGAAATCCAGCAGAACCAGCAAAATACCTACAGCCCAGCCACTGAAACCCAGCCAAGTTTTGTAAAAATTACAATGGTAACTTCAAATAAATATAAATTGTCCTTTTTAAATGTACATTTATTTAAAAACAGTTATTTTGCCAAACCGTAAATGTACCCAATAACTAAACCAAGAAATAACCAAGGTTAAGAAACCTAAGGTTATAAGGTTTAGGAAAAACCTTTCTGATATATTTAGTTTAACCATGTGATTTACATTTAATTCTAGTTAGACTAACTAATACATACATATCTTTATAGCAGACTTCTCATAAGCAACTGACTGGTTTGTGTTATCACATTTGTTCAATGAGGTTGGAGGGAGAGAGGTATAGAGTATTACTCACTTGCATAATCTTTTGCAACTAGTAGAAAAAATATGTCTCACAATATAGCTACAAGAAATACATGGGTGCTCATAATTCATATTATCCCATAAAATTTAGAAGAGCATTCAGAGACTGCAAATGAAGGTAATTTATGTGTAAAACCTCATCCATGAAGAATTTATTGCCATAGTAGGTATAATATACTTTGGCACAGACTTCTTCCGTGAAACTAGTACTTGCAGATTTGAGAAAGGAACATACCAGAGACCTTGCAGGTTAAACTGTAGTCTGGTTTTATACAAAACACATTATAATGAAGACTTTTCTGAGAGAGCTGAAGTCAGTTGGTAAGTTAATATGCCATGGCCGTTGACAATGTGTTTGAACATCTTCACTGTGTGAGCAATCTCTTTAAAATCAATGTTAGTTTAGTGGTGCTACCTTTGCGTAAATAGTGATGTTTGTAAATATTTTGAACCTTAGAGGGAACTGAGGAAACTGCAGAAGGGCTTTCCTACAAAACATTTTAATTTGCAGTATCTAAAAATGAGTATATGCTTTGCAGAGGTTGCTTGCTAACCATGACATGAAGCCCAGACCTCATTCTTCTTGTGAGGACTGCACTGGGACACTGGGCCTCATCTTTCTCTCTGCTCTTGAGCAGAACTGCCAGTTAAAGGCCCTGGGATCCATTCATCTCATTGCCAGTTTGACTTGGGCATGTGGTGGCTGAAGTGAGGCCAAGGCAAGGTTGTGGTTATGTTGCAGTGCTGTTGTGCACAGTCTCAGGGAGATGTCAGCACTGTTCTCCTCAGTGCTTGGGTGGCTCATGCAGCTGGAACAAAGATATATTTCCTTTTGTTCCTGCTGCTGGATTCTGATTTCTGGTTTTTTTTGAGATTACATTGTGCACATATGCTTTTATAGTTGCTGCCTCTCTTTGACCCAAACACTTCCATGGAAGTTAATGACATTAAATGAAAATCAATGCAACCCATTGCCACTCCAAGATTTCTGCTTAATACAAAGTAAATTTAGAATAGGGGAGGATTTGTTATACCACAGAATATGCCATTTAAATCGATGTAGCTGGAAATGGAGAGAAGCAGCTCCTAGCATGATGTATAAGAGGGATTTTGGCCCACATCAGCAAGGGAAGCTACAGGGCATATAGCTATAAAAATGGACCAGAGTTCTCAAGCATTTTTGTAGAGTAGATAGGACCTTTAAAATTCTTCCCTGAAAGGTACACAGTGGTGTTGGGCAGCAGTCTGCTAGGCTTGGGTTGTCAAAGAATGTTATCAATTCTTCTGGGATTTTAACTGTTAATTCCAGGAAGTCTAGGTGTTTCAGGAAGTGCTATTCAAATATTATGCTATTTCTTCCGGATGTAGCTCCTTGGACAGTACACTTACACTTAGCCTTTTCTCTGTTGGCTTGCTCTGCAGGAGAAATCCCAAACTATTGAGAACAAAGATAACTTCCCGTGCCAGGTGTATTAGCTGGAATTATCTCTGTTGTACAAAGTAATAACTTTTCTCTTGAAAGTGACATGGGATTTTTGACATTAGTCAAGATTTATCTCATCAAGGATGTCACTGTGCTACTAAGAAAAGCTCATTGGACTCATATCAGAAGTACTGTGTTCAGTTCTCTGCTTTTCCAGATGGATTTAGTGAAGTTACAGATGGTGCAGAAAATGGCAACTGAAACAATGTGGGGAACTGGAACTGTCATATGAGGAGACATTGAAAAGTCTGGTATTCTTCAGTTTAGAGAAAGACAGATATTTATCGTTGAGATTTACAAAACCATGAAAGTGATGAAAAAGCCAGATGTGAAACTGCTGCCCTCCAGATCCTGCAATGTGAGAACTAGAGGGCACTCAGTGAAGGTAGGAGATCAGGTTTAAAACAAAGAAAAGAAGATAGTCCTTCATTTTTTGGAACTCCAGATAGTGAAATTTTTTGCCACAGTAGGTAGCAACTTCATGGACAGTGAAGTTGTGTGCCCTGTAACATCATTGTGCATGGGGGGGGGGGGTGCGTGGGGGGCAGGAGGAATGGACCCCCAAAGCATCCAGGTTTCTGTCTTTTCCCTAAGCAGTATCTCTAAATAGCATGGCACTGGTGGAAGTCAGGTACTAGGCCAGATGGGGCCAGTCATCTGACCTTGCAGGGCATTTTTTTCTGCCATAAAGTACCACACTATGTTCTGCTTTGAAAGGATTTTATTGTTAGTGCGTTGAATTCTCATAAGGATAATCCAGAAAAAAATGGTAGCATGTTAATACTCCATTGTTGATACCTGAAATATTAATGTGTTTTTAAGTCTGATCCATTGATAGTCAAATGCCTGCCTGTTACTGTGCATGTCACTAACATGGCATTTGTTTGGAAAATGTACAACTTGGAAAGTGAATTTTAAGTTTGTGTGTTTATTTTTCTTGGCACTGAGTTTTGGTTATCTCAGAAGGGAAAAGCTATCCAGGTGCAGTGAAGCTGTGTGGTGCCATGAGTGCTCTGGCAGGAAGGTATGCAGGACAAGTATGCAGGGAGCTGGATCTGAGTGGTTTCTTCATGCTCCAGTACTATGTGCTACTGAGCTGTCTTTGTGCTAGTTCCAGGTAGGGTGAACTGAACCAAGGGATCAACAGGGACTTAGGGCCAACCACATCCACAGATCGGGGTCCCAGAATTTGGGTCATGGTCCCTATTCCAGGCACTGGGCTTTAATGACACTCAGAGCTGGGATGGCATCCCTGCAGTTTGGAGCATCCTCCCCAAGCATCCAGTTCCGTGCCTGCCCAACTCTCCCATAGGCTTCAGGCTACTGCTTGCATAGCAGCTCACTCTTTTATTACATCTATAGCATTTGGAGGAGACCTGCAAAGCAAGTGCAGAAATCACTATTTAACTTTAAATAGGACACAGAAAAGTTCCTTAATATGTGTTTGGGTGGAGGTTTTTTATAAAAGATATATGTAAAAAGTCTTCTGTATGCTTTGCTTTTTTTTTTTTTTCCTGGTAACGTTAAGGATATTAACAAAAACATTCTTTGCTTTAATCAGACAATGTGGGCTTTGTTCATGTGGAGACTTTGGAATATTATGTGTAGCTCCTGTACTGCGGGAACAAGCTTTTAGCAGGAATACTTAGATGAGCCATAAACTGAGTGCAGCTCAGGTCGACTCGTGTCGGTGGAAACTGGTGGTACTCTGCCGTTGATGAGAAATCCACCATAAACAAATCCTCACTCCTGGTCTCAGGTGTCTAACTGGGAAACACATTTGGCTCTTAATCAAAAGAAATGGAGTGTTAGGTTCTTAGGAATATCTTTTCTCTTGTTTCAATGAAGTAAATGTTAATGCAAATAAAGAGCTTAAAGCAGTCTGACTAAAGCCTCAGCTAATTGAGCTTTGGTTCTGTGAGAATTTGGATGTCATCATCCTTTTGTTTTCCACTTCTCTGGGGAAGTACTTCAGCTATATGGCAAAAATAAACAAAAGAAACCTTTTAAATCTTCACACTTAAATACATTTATGAATATTTTTAGTAACTGTTTACTCCTTGCAAATTTATCTTGGTCTGAAAAAAAGTTTCAGATGTATTGTTTTCCTAACAAAGATTTGACCTTCATCTTTATACATGGTTTCACTATTCTTCCTATCAGCGTTTAGTTCAAAGGAGCACTTCGAAGCACGCAGGCAAAAACCAGTTCCATTGTGTAAAATAGAAATGTGTGTTTTATATCACAGGAGTTTAGAGAACAATGCAAAGGTCAATTGTGTTGCTTGCTCTCCTGTCACATGATGTGGGTGTGTATATGAATGCATCCCTGGAATTCCACTGTGGGATCTGCATCTTTGAAGCTGATGCTAAAATTACTGCGGAGGCTCTTCCAAAGGCGGATACTGATAGAAGATTCAATGAAATCGAAGGTCGCCAGTCTGGTAGGCGTTGAAAGATACCTGGCTATGATACTATTTCTGATTTAATAATGCGAATGGGAGGCTAGCCCTTTGTAATAATTAGGACTAATTACTGAAGAGGTGTTGACAGATGGGCTAAGAGGAAACAAACTGCCTTTATCCAGTGGCTTAGAGTCAGATTACTAGTCTTGTGTTATCTGTTTCTCAGAAAGTAGAAGCTTCAATCATTCACTAAGTCTTCAAAGGGAAAAGGGATCCTAACAATATACAGGATTTGGGATGAAGCTATGAAATAAGTCTTTGACTCAAAATGGCTAAATTAATCTCCTTTCCGTAAATTATCATACTTTTAAAGTTTGAGTTACAGATCGAGAATCTGATTGTAGCACTGAAAAATATGCAAAATCAGTATTGATGACTGTCCTGTCGCTGCTTCTGCTCATGGATTAGTCTAGATTGGTTCCTTGCTGTTAATTTTATTAATATGAATTCTTTGATTCCTTCTTATGCCATGCTTGTTGTCCAGCTGAAACTGAGGCAAGGGAAAGTAGTAAGTACGCTTTCGTTCAGTGTTTGGTTTATGCAGATGTCATATCTGATCAAGAAGCAGAAAATACATCTGCTGAAGTTAATTACAGTTATTTACCTTTTTAGGAGACAAGATCATGCATATTCCAGGAAGAAAACATGTATTACAATACAGTTGCATTTACTGAGAATGATGGATTTTCTTAGAGGATTTCTTCTCTCCTTTTGAATGTAGTGTCCATCCAGCAGATCTGCATGAAATAGATAAAGTTGTCCAATGTGAATGGAGTTAACAAAGACATTCAGGGATTAATGCTTTGTCACCAGAATGAGCACTCCATGTGACTTTCTTTAGGCAAATGATTTAAAAGTCTAGCCACCCTCCATCTTCTCAAATGATTTAAGTGCTTTTCTCCCCACTCTCCACCATTTATAGAACCTGGTTTTCTTAGAAATGTGATAAATGTGGTTTCATTTGATAGCACTTATAAGCAGAGGTAGCTTTCAGTTATTTATTTACTTTTAACAAAAGGGGCCATTTAATTAATGTTTAAATATTTATAACAGTTTTATTGTGCTGTAAAATCAGTTATACTTTGATCTAGATTTTCTGGTTTGAGATAATAGGGTTGGTAAAAGTTTTCCTAATGAATTTGGTCAGAACATGACATAATCTGATTATCTGACGAAAGATTGACACTTCAGTTCCTGCCAGCATAAAAGCGCGGTACAATGGGGGCTGTTCAGCACAAATTCAAAGGCTGGGAGTTCAAGTTCAGGTACGGCAGAATTGTTCAAAGTTTCAAATTAATGTGGTGAAACAGTGTTGCATTTTTCACTGTATTTTTGGTCAGAAGTAATTTATGGTGGATGAGAGGAGTGAAGCTTGAAGTTAAATATGTAAACTGCAATTCCAGTCTGTAACTTTGGGTTAATTTCCATCTGTTTGCTAAATAGTAGTTAGTGTTACTAGTTAGACCATAGAAGAATTAACTGGAAGGAACATCACAGACACAGGAAATATTTCCAGAAACTGGAAATTAAGCATCATCAGTATTCAACCTGTTAAATGTGGAACCAGTTTTTTATCAACATCCCTCACATTTTAACAGTTTAACTATTTAACATATGAGCAAATGCTCGTATGCTTGGAGGTGAGCATATTTAACTAATGCATCCTACACGCTTGTGTAAAATAGATGTAGATTTATGTGATCAAGCTGGCATTAAAGAACAGTTATGTCTAAAGTGTAAGCTTAGCCTAAACTGTTAAACATAATTTTTTTTTCATTTGATATTCAGATAGTATTTGCTTTGTAAATGTCGTTCCTCTTTGCAGTGGAATTAATAGTGATCCCTACTAGAGTTTTTGGACTGAGATGCTGTCCAGTAACTTGGCTTATCCAAATACTTAGGCTGTATGGAATAGGAATTCTAGTAGACAAATGATACATACTATTAGTATGTACATATTAATGATACATACTATTAGTAATTAAGCTTGCATTTTGGGGGATATTTCATAACATAAAAATACTTAATAATTGTCTATTTTGAGTCATATCTTTAAAAGTGGTGTACACAACACTAAGTCTTTTCTTTCTTTTTAATGCTGACGGGGTTCTTGGAGAAAGTAAAGTACTAAGTACAAAATGTGATGATGGTCTTTACTGAAATGCAGTTTGTTTCTGACCTTGAGAAGATTTTTTTCTGACCTGAATAAAAATTTAAAGCTTTAATCTAATGAATTGATACAGACCGTCCACATTGCTTTGTTTCTTAAAATACCACACGGTGCGTGAATCTCTGTGTCCCTGGGAAGGGACTGTCTGTGCCTGGAGTCAGTGAGTGGAGTTCTAATCCCAGTTCTGGGGACTGGGGCACCTTGGGAGGTCACTTATTGTCCCTGCCACAGCTTCTCCGTCTCTAGAGAACGATGTGGAATAACACTAGTCTCGGAGATGTGTTGTAGTTTACACAGAAGCAGAAATCTCCCAAGGAGAAAATGCTTTATGAAATACTGGTGTAATGAACAGACCCTGCAAACCCGCCCTTGTTTGAGCAGTCTCACCGATATCATCTGGTAGTTTGGACAGGCATAGATCAGATCCAAAATTTGGATTTCAAAATACAAGCTGGTCACAAACAGAAATTGCCCTTGGTTATTTAATATTTCTTCTGTGTTTATGTCAATTTATCTTGTTTGCTATTTGCAGTTTTAAAGTATATATTTTGGCTGTTGTGAAACAAATGACAATATAAACATGGGGTAGGAAATAGGTAAAATCTGATATAAATGCATCTCCCATCATATGCTGGTGAAGCACGTAACCTGTTCAGGTAATTGCAGAGTCTTTTTTCTTCTTTTAATGAATATGTATTTTGTGAATGTATTTTGTACCTGTCTTTTTAATTCTATGAAAAGTAAACTGTGTCATTAAAGTAAAAGAAATATTTTGGGAGGCACTGTCAGAGCTCAACTTGCAGTGTAGTTTAATTTAATTGCCTACCTCTGCACGGCATCTCTCCCATGGTGAGGTGTACACAGCACGGGGGTATTTCATAAGCAGAGGGAAGCATGCGGCCAGGAACACAAGCTGAAGTTTTAAAAGTACATGAAAAGCAGATTGCTTCATTGTGTCTTCATAAAGTGATACTTCTCACTGTCTCCTCCCATCAAATGAGTGAGAACTGGCAACTTCAGGGATGTTCATATTAAAAAAAAAAAAATTGCAGACTTCTGACTGTAAACAACAGTCATTTTTACCTCACGTATGGCCAAAGCAAAATAAAATACAACACAACTAATTCCATGTGTAATAAAGTATTTGTGTATATTTATTTTATTGCAGCCTAATTCAAATATAATATTTACAGAATAATAAAAGAATGTATAATTTTGTTTTAGTTGAATCAAAGGTGACTTGATGCAAAATTAAAATGGAGTGGCTTTTAAACTTAGGAAGATACTGAATTAATTTAATTTTAAGATTGGTATGAAAATGGGATTTGGTCACTTTTTCCCTTTTTGTTGACTGTATCAATCCAGATCCCGAGCAGACTTAAATGTTCATGGAAACAACTCCATTTCTAGCAGCTCTGGACATACTCCTGTACCTCAGGAATAAATTAATAAGTCATTAATAGTGGCATATTTTAGAAGTAGAAATTCATTTACTATTGGTGGTATTTGATTATGTAATATCATGTCACATATACTTTTCCTTAATTCTGAAAACTCTTGTTATACTTCACACTTCTTAGAAGAAAGTATAGAAGACAAAATATCATCTGATTTGTACTGTGTTTCATGTTCCTATGCCCTGTGGGAGGAAAGGAAAAGTAATAGAACAGACAAATAAATAAACATGGTGTTGAAACTGGCATGACAGTTTCTGCTCTTGCACAAAGGAACTGCAATCAATTTATTGTCTTCATTGGTCAAATGCCAGAATAACAGTATAATATTATACAAGAGTAGCTTAATTAAAGTGTAATTAGAATGGAATAAATTAAACAATCATAAAAGTTTGTCATGGGAAAAATATGTGTTTAGAATTAATTAGTTTTCAAATAAAGTGATATTTTAATTGCTCAGAGTTACAGAATCCTTAATTGCAGACATATAATTCTGGCCTAAATAACTTCAGTTGCTGTAACAACTTGATATATTTCTTCTCTGTCAATTCTTTTTAATAGTTTGTTACCAAACAAGATTATTGCCGGAATGTCTGCAAAAATGTCTGGAAGACGTTTAATTAAGCCCATGCTATCTGAGGACATTATTAGCTCTTGGAACCAAAAGATTTGTGGCTGATGCTGCTCTATGCAGCACCCCTAATTAAGGAGGATGGGCAGACAGAGCCCCGTGGCTGACAGATTGCTATGCATGGCTGAACTGGAGGCTACTCAAAACAGTCTTTTGATGGTCCTTGGCTCATCAATTTTCTGCTAGATTTCAATGATTTATCACATGTACAAACTTAAATTCATTCTAGGTCTGACGTTATGGTGAAGAGAGAATTATATAAATCCTTTTTTAAAAACTTATTTTGTGTATATATAAATGCCTATTCATATTCTTCAAGTGTTCAAAGTGATTAATCATTTATTGTCTTTTGTGTCCCCAGTAATTTTATGCAGGGTGTGTTGTAGAGCTGAACTCCTGTGGGCTTTTATGCTTTCTTTCTCCAAACAAGGCTGGCTGTAGTTACATCATTGCACTTTTCCAAGCAATTAATGGTTTCAGAAAGTAAAACAGATGGGTGTCTTTTCCCTCATCTGCAAATTGAACCTGTTTATGAAACACTAGAATTTCCTCTGTTTCAGCTGTATTTCACGCTGAATTTTAGGCTCCCTTATTAAAAGCTAGTGCAATAACATGAGAGGGAAGGGCTCTCATGTTTTCAGATCCCATATTTTTGGCATAAATGTATCCATGACATTTGTCTGTCTCCATAATGTTTACTTCTGTAAGATTTGCAATGCCCAAAATGTTTAATTGTGTTAAAAAAGGTCAAACAGCCGATAGCTGAAGGCACATATGTCAGAATGAAAGACTGAAAAAAAATTATCAATCTGACACAGGGGGAGTATTAGAATGATTAATGTTTTTGTTAATTTATGGCTTTTACATATTGATTAATAGCTTTTTGTTCCAGTGACCAAAATGTGTAAGTGGCAATGAGATCCATATGCTAACTCAGTGTCTTTCAAATGATTATAATCATTCTTAGTTTTGTTCCCATGCTGAAGCTATGTTTTCATATAGAAAGTAATTGTTGTACAGTGACTTTTTTAAAAATTGCAGATGGAAATATTTGAAATTGAACCTCAAGACACAAGCTTGGGTTTCAGTATTCTTGAAGGTTACACACTGACCTTTATATACATTTTTCTTGCAAACTTCATTACTTAAAATCTTAGTATATTGTGGTTTAGTTTTTTTTCAGGTAAGGAATGCTTACAGACAAAAAGGGTGCTAATGGTGGGAGGAGCCATTATCTGAGTGGAAATCATTAAAAATGCGTTGCGTTGCATGATGGTTATTAGTCATTTTCTCCCCTGCTCCCTTAAGATTTCTTGGCATATCACCAGTTGCTGATAAGCAGTTTTGTTTGCTATCTGTCCATTGACTAATACAATTAAAATGTGGAAACCTCCATCATTCATTGTCTAAATGTCAAGAGAGAAGGTAATTTTGGGGATCTCCTGAGAAAGGATGAACTCCTAACTTTCCTAGCAGTCAGTGGGAAATGGAAGTTCTCAGCACTTCTCAATGGAGACTTTTGAAGTGTTTTTTTGAGCAGGCAGTGATTGTTAGTTATTAGAACTTGATTTGGTGACTATTTAGAGTGAAAGCTCTGACAGTATTTAGTGTACCAACCTTTAAGAGGAAGGACTCTTGTCAGCTCTAATGTTGGCTGTGTGGCAACAGGTTTATGATATCAGCTAATGAAGGATTCTGTAACTAGGTCATATAAATCACTGCATTC
Organism: Serinus canaria; assembly: GCF_022539315.1. NCBI lineage: Eukaryota > Metazoa > Chordata > Aves > Passeriformes > Fringillidae > Serinus > Serinus canaria. The sequence continues at coordinate 6,625,992 of NC_066329.1, read as the reverse complement.
TCTTTGACATTGATGTGTTGCTAACTAACAAGTTTTGCAAGCAAGATAGAAATCTGTCTACAGTATCTGGATATGGTATTTTCTAGTGCAAGCACAAAGTAATGAATGCCCTCAGTCCACTATTGTGGTTTTTTTTAAAATTAAATATTGTTATTATTATAATTAATTTAATTTTGAAGTCACAAATATACATCACTGTGCTTAATCACTAGTTTAGCAATCATAAGTAAATAGTAATATGAAAAAGAAGGAATTCAAAAGAAAGCATTTTGTTATCCTTACCTCTGAAAATTAAGAGTGTTTTATTAATACATTTACTGGTTAAATCAAAAATGTCCACTAATTTTCATTTCTGCTTGACATCAATTTCTTGGTTTAAAAATTTTGTACTGTTTTCTAATTTCCACTTGAAGTAAATTATTATTTAAATTTGCTTTAAAGAAACCCTAGAAGTATAATACAATTTCTATTTCAGTTTAGCACTGAAAATAGAAATGAGAGTTTTAAACTGAAAGCTGCATTGTTATGTGACTGACAAATGAATTTTCATTTCATTCTGACCTTTGCAACTGTTTGTGTAGTACTCCCTCATCTCTTGATCGAGCTTCTGCTGGTTTTACTTTTGCTAGTGCACATTTCTGTCTTTTCACACAGAAATGTGAAAAGACAGAAATGTGCACTAGCAGCTGGGGTAAGAATTGGAAAAGCAGGGTGCCTGGGTTTTAGTTTGGGATTTTCACTGTTCTCTAAGTGTTTTGTGGGTGTTGCCTTGCTGCAGGACCCAGAAAGGCATTTCTTTGTATCGCTGAGTTACTTTTCACCTCGGGTGCAAAGAGATTTCTTCAGTTTCACAACATCTCTTTGTATTGCTGACTTTTCTGTTTCACTGTGTTCTGATACTTTTTGGTTTGTACATGCAAAATGAAAAGCTGGGCTTAAAAATCTGTCACAACATGTCTGAAGAATTGTTTACCAAATCATATACCTGCTTTTAGACAATTTGTAGTCAATAACCTATAAAAATTTCACTTTTCCAATCAGTTGAGGTGAACTTCAGCTCGTTCAACTTGCGTGGATTTGTCTGGCGTCTCTTTTACTGATGTATGAAAATGTTACTGATGAAATGGGTTCTTGTAGTGCTAAATTCCCATTCTCTGCTTCTGAGAAGTTCCGTAGAACCAGGCAGCATTTTGTGGCAACCAGGGATGTGTAAGATATTTCCAAATGCTGCTGTGTTCTAGCACAATTCATTGAGGGGAATCAGGTGCTTTGAGACCCTCGGGTTCTGTTGAGGCTGTTGAGCCCCAAGGAAAGGCCACGGCACTCCCAGCAGCCCTGGCGCGGGGCGTTGCTTGGGCTGAGAGTAGTTTGTGGTTTCACCACTGAGAATCCTCATTGTTTGCAGTGGTTGGAGGCTGGAAATGTGGGAACATTGCTTTTGGAAAGCTCATACTGCAAGGGCTGCCCTCTGGATTTTAATGGTGGAGATTGCAAATGTAATGGAACAAATGAAATTGTTTGCATTGCACCTTTAACTTCAAGGAGTCTGTTATTTGCACTGAATGCCTCTGCAATTGCAGCTCAGGACCCACTTCCTAAACACTCTTGCACTAGAGCACAGAGTGCTGTGACACGGGGCTGAGTTTGTCAGGGGATGCAGGTAGGCACAGAACTGCAGGCTAAAAAAGGGCTTTTGTATGAATGAAAAAGCCTGGAAAGGGGGAAGAACAATTTATTCAAATCTTTCTCAACTCATTCTTTGCTCTGATTTTTCCGTTGGGAGGGTGTCACCTGGTTGACTGGGAATTGTCAAAAAATAACAGGGATTTCATGTATCTGTTTGTGAGCACACCTGGATGTGTTGGATATTTTGCAGTAGTAATTATGTCTGCACACCTGCTGGTTTCAGTCCCAAATCAGTTTGCCAGACATGCCTAGGGAGATTTATTTCTCATATACCTGAAAAAGCTCTTTTACCACTGAGGTTTTACTACTCTAAATAAGCCTAAAGAAAAATAGAAGAGGATTTTTTCCTGTCTTTGCTTGAGCTGTTGGTATCTCAAAGTGAACTGTGGAGTTTGTTAGGGGGAGGAGGGTGTTTGGATGATATTTTAATAGCAATTTGTTTTTGCTTCAATGTGTGATAGAAATATAAGTGACAGGAGTGGGAACAGGAGAATTGCTGAATTCTGCTGGAATTTTTCCTGTGGGAATCTGTTAATGTTTTTAATTCTCTGAGAGATTTTTCTAAGGTAATCCTTTTGACATTTACATATTTTAAAGGACTCTCATTAAATAAAAGCTTAACTTTTTTATATCAAATGCTGAAGTGATGATGCTGAAATACCACTGCATAGACATTCAAGTGGTTTGAGGATTATTCTAATTGCAACCTAAGCAAAGTAAGATTTGTGAGGGATATTAATAGTGAATTGTTCTTTAAAATAATGTGATTTTGAAGGAAATGTAATTGTGCAGGCATTTAGCAGATGCATTTTCTTAGACAAAACCCTTTTTGGTACCTCATGTGTGGTGCACTCAGCCATTCACTAATTGAAACCCTCATTTGAGCAGCTGGGTTTCCACTCCCCACTTGTGTAGCTTGTGCAGGAGCCCAAGGGTTTGCAGTGCACTCTGTGAAAAATCCTTCTCGTTGTCTGTGCCACAGCAGTGTAACTCAGCTCCTGAAGGACCATGCTGTTACCAGCACAGGGAAGGCTGGAAGAAATAAGAAGTGGAACATCTTTTTTAAAAAAAAAACAAAGAGCCTGATGGTGAGCTGTTGCCTCTCTTGCAGGTGATGCTGTCTTGCAAGCAAATACTGCCATGAGCAAAATGATTCATGTGTTCATGTCTTTTCACTCTTTTCACAGGAGGCAGGAGGACAATAACACAGGGACAAACATATAGTGTAGCCCAGAAATGCCTTTAAATGAACTTTATTCTGTAGGTTGCATTTTGTTTGTTCAAGCCCTTGAGCCAGAATTTGCTCTCAGACCAGACTAAATACTAAGCAAATTCATTTAATTAAATTTGTTGCAGATATCCCCAGTTAACAAGAACAGATTGGTCTCCCTGAGGCTAGATGGAATTAACAAGAAAATAAATGTTGTGCTAATTAGAGAATTCATTTTTAGACACCTGGGGTGAAACTTTAAAAAGTCCTAGAGATGTAGGATTGAAAATTCATTTGGAAATGAGTCTTAGGCTTCTAAATCACTTGTACTTTTGAAAAATTTCCCCAGAGGCTTTAACCATCTTACAGTCATCATATTTAGCAAGTTTGTAGCTGTCTGCTTAGCAAAGCACTGTATAACTATTATCTGTTTGAATCAGTACACCACAATGTACTTCATTATCCCTGTAAGGTAGAGACACTGAGCTACCCAGTGAGTTGAAGGTAGGCTAAGTGTCATTTTTTTGAGCATGCTTGTATGTCAATAGGAGCAGATTGATGCTTTCTTGGAGGTATTAAACTACCAGTACCCCAAATTTCCATCTCTTTGCAACCTCATGGGACTTTCTGTAGGTACCTAACAACTTTTATTAAATCTTAAGTCACTTGTCCAAGCTCATGGATAAAAAAGACAGCAAAGATGAAATTTTATAGTTCAGCACTTGCCAGAAGAAAAATGAGACATTAAATACTGTCACACTGCCATTCATCTGCCAAATCATGATAGGAAGTAATAAGGACTCAATAAACATTAGATTCAATATTAAGCCAAATTTCCAGATTCTCATATAGGATTAGCAGAAAAGCAAGGAAGGAACCAGGCTCTGAGGAGCAAAAATTCCCTTCAATAGCTTGCAGCTCAGAAGTATGTTTTCAGTAGGTTTTTTTTTTCCTGTAACTGGTCTGAGGATTTTTCTGAAATATCATCCTTGTAAAGACATGCATTAGTAGTGTCTGCTTCATGCCAGGTAAAACCCTTCCCACAGCCACGCACACACTTGCTGTCTGTCAGCAAAAACTTCTGTGTCAGTAATTAGAAAAATGCTATTAAAAACCTGCCTTGTAATCCCAGGTAGCCTCTGGGTTGCTTCAGTTCTATTTCCTCGCTCAGTGCAGTGAGCCAGAATTGCTCCTCTGTGAAGTGGGACCCTCTGACAAGCTCTTAGCTACTCTTTCATTTATCTGGTTCTATAAAGTGTGTTGAGGGCACCAGCACTCAGCTGTAGTGCCCCAAAGAGGTTTCACTTGGTGACAAAGTCCTTGGTCTGACAGGTTTATAACTCAGGTGGAGCATGTTGCAGGTGGGCACTTGGGAGCTTCATTTCGCCATGGGGATGAATGTGCACATCATGTACATCCATGAAAATTCACTCCAGCCTGCCATGAGTCTGGATCATCCAACAACTTCATAAAAGAGATGACTCAGGGCCCTAAAACACAGAGGGTATCCACTGAGCTCATTATTTTCATACCTAATTACACAGTGCTATTGAGAGAGAACTGCACATTACGCTGAAAAATCCTGTTTCATCACTAACCCTAAAAGATAATTGCATTTAATTAAAACCTATAGATACCATGGTGATAACTGATCTATAAACACTCAATGTAGACCTGCACATGAGGTGCATTAGCAGCGCATCCATTAAACACAGTTGGAAAGCTGGTGCTGAATTGAGATGGCAATGAAAAGTTGGGCTGTTTTGCCATGGAACGCGTAGCTCTCACTCTCCATTCTGATTCTGTGCAATTCCTCTGCTGTGTAGGCAAACACCTGCTGATCATCCCTTACTGAATTTTGAACACTTTTTGTTTAACCTGGGGTAATATACACATGAGTGGGAAAAAGTGATGACAGGTGACACTTGCAGTGGCAGAAGCTGACCTTTTCTTTGTGAAGTTAGGTCAGAAAGGAAGAAGCAAATATACAAGTGTGGCTAGTAATGCCACAGATCAGGGAGTAAACACTTCTTATGGTAAAATATTTCCTGTAATGGGCATTGTAATGCATTTTCCAATGAACTGCAAATTATATTTCCAGTTGAATCAGCTGCTGGTTGCCTTGTCTCAGCACAGGTCTGGAGGGTCATTTGCAACAAGTCAGAACACAAAATTTGTCCTCATCCTTCGCCAGTGTTTGTGCACAGCTGCCTGCAAAGCTGTTAATGTGAAGGGAAATACCTGGTGAGGGGCCAGAGCAGTGAGTGCCCGTGGGGATCACACTGGCTGTCCCTGTGAGCTCATCAGGAATTGTCCTCTGCCAGGAGTTTCCTGTGTGGGACAGGGCAGCCGCTCCCCCCATATACTGGTCCTGCTCTGTGCTGACTTGGACCACATTTGATAGGAAGCTGAAAACATCCGTCTCTTGATCCTTTAGGGAATACAAAACGCTTGGAATAAAATGTTTAGCACAGTAGTCATTCAATTAATATGAGGTACTGCATTTCTTTTTTCAAGAAACCATGCTTAGAACTAAAAATTAAAATACTCTGGAGTAATGAGATTCTTGTGTAGAAATGATCATCACTCCCATCTCATTGACATGGATGAGGCTGTTGAGTCTTTCATTAGCAAATTTGTGGACAACACTAAGCTGGGAGCATGTGTCCATCTGTTGGAAGGTAGGAGGGCTCTGCAGAGAGACCTGGAATGGTTGGATAGATGGGCAGAGTCCAATAAGATGACATTTAATAAGTCCAAGTGCCAAGTCCTTTGGCAAGTCCTTTGTAGTCTTTTGGCTACAATAGCCTCGGCAACGTTATAGGCTGGAGACAGTGTGGCTGGACAGTGCCCAGACAGAAAGGGACCTGGGGGCACTGGTCAACAACCAACTGAGCATGAGCCAGCAGTGTGCCCTGGTAGCCCAGAAGGCTGATGGCTCCTGGCCTGGATCAGGAATAGTGTGTCCAGCAGGAGCAGGGAGGTCATTATTCCCCTGTGCTTGGCCCTGGTGAGGCCAAACCTCGACTGCTGTGTGCAATTCTGGCCCCCTCAGTTTGGGAAGGACATTGAGATGCTAGAACGTGTCCAGAAAAGGCAACGAGGATGGTGAGGGGCTTGGAACACGAGCCCTGTGAGGAACAACTGAGGGAGCTGGGGCTGTTTAGTCTGGAGAAAAGGAGATTTAGGGGTCACCTTATCACTCTACAAGTTCCTGAAAGGTGGCTGTGCTCAGGTGGGGGTTGGTCTCTTTCTCCAGGCAGCAGCTGAAAGAAGGAGAGGACACAGTCTTAAGCTGCACCAAGGGAAATACAGGTGGGATGTTGCAGGGACAATGATTTTAACTACCTGGAGTTCCACCTCTGGCTCGGCCTCTAGTCAGCCTCCTTTACGTCCTTCAGATCTTCCTCCTCAAGGTAGTCTTTCTTCGTCCAGGCTCTCCCCATCCAGCCAAACCAACCTTTTATCACACACATATTTATTAGTCACAGCTGTGACCCATTAAGGACAAGACTGGTCTTTGGTAATTAGTACAACTGTGACTTACCAGGGGCAAGGACACTTGTAATCCCTTCTTCTACACCTACAGTTTGGATATTAGGAAAAATTTTTTTACAGAAAGAGTGATAAACTACTGGAATGGTCTGCCCGAGGAGGTGGTGGAGTAACCATCCCTGGATGTGTTTAAAAAAGACTGGATGTTGCACTTGGTGCCATGGTTTAGTTGAGGTGTGAGGGCGTGGGCTGAACTCAATGATCTTGAAGGTCTCTTCCAACATAGTGATTCTGTGATCTGAAATTCTTTCCAGTTGATATATTCACTACAATGCTTTTCTGAAAAAACACAGTAGTAGTATTTTTGTGGGGAGGAAGGGGAAAGACTTAGCCAGGGGGCTAAAGCAGAATGATAGATTGCTTGCCCACTCAAATTAGGGGTGTCAAGTTTCTTGTATTTATCTCCCTTTAGCACTGGGAGAGCAGCTGACCGATTTGGGATTTACAAGTGTGTGAGAGGTGCCTGTGCGTGACCAGCTCAGCACCTTGCTGAGAGAGGAATGCAGCAAAGAGCAGGTTGGACACCTGCTTCGTCAGCTCATCTCAGGACGAAATACTTCACCCTCAACTGGCTGGCAAATAGAAAGAACATACAACAAAGAAAATTCAGAGAGGAAAGAGCAGAAGCGAGTGTTCTGCTCAGAATATATTTAAAGTTGTCATTTCACTATAGGCTGCTTTACCATCTGTGATATCTGTGTCTGCTTCTCACCCCCCCAGTTCACTGCTCTGATGGCTCTGCCACCTCCGGATCCACAGTTTGTGCTCAGAGGTACCAGTGCTGCTGTCCACACTCTGCATTTTTCCTGTGGAGGTCCAGAACCTGATGCTCCCCTTCTTTTCTCTGGGTAAATACACCAGGATTTCTGGCTCTGCTGAATGTCATATGGTTGTTTCCTTTTGAATTGAAGTGTATTATTTTGGCAAAGTGTTTCTGGGGAAAACAGCAGCATTCATGGTTTTGCATGATGGGTGTGTTACTTGTGCATACAGCTTCAGTTTTGGAAACAAAACAAAACAAAGTGAAAAGCATCAGACTCTGATCACCTCCATGCAGTGCTCACACTAAAAGCATCTCTTCCTACTGCCAGGTCTGAGAATGGGTTTATCCATGTCTGGAACCTGAAAACACACAGAGTGGACACAGCATTGGATGGCCATGGAAGAAAATCTGTCTGCTTCGTGGAGACAATGGGTGGTAAAGACTGGCTTCTCAGGTTAGCAAAGCAGACAAAAACCAGTGAAATTTTTCTTGTCTCTTATCTGTGATTGAAGGAAAAAAAAGAGGGGTGGGGACACAAAGGATTCTCTTAATTCTGGAGTCACCTAAAGTTTCTCCAACACATATGGAAATGTACTGAAGTAAAAAAAAGATAGCAAAACTCTAGAATAAAAAGTATGGGGGTTAGAGGGGGAAAGATGCAATTAATTTATTTATGATGTGTGTTATGATATCATAACAACTTGGGACCTGTAATGTCTCTTTACTAAAAACAGGTGAGGTCTTTGGGTCAAGGAAATACACATGGATTTTAAGTTGATGAACTTTTCACTGCTGGTTCCTAGGGAAGATTGAAATAAAGAATTTATAAATAGAGGCAAGATGGAGAAAAGGGTAGGAAGAAAGAAAAGAATCAGAGATGGAGAGTAGAAGACTGAAAATGAGCAAGAATGCTGAGTTTCATGCTTTTGCTTTGTTGCAAAATACCTTCTGTTCTTGTTTAGCAAGGGAAGGTCAGGAAGATTTGTGTACTTTGGATTAGACAGGTGATCTAGAGTAGATGCCAAAGTGTCTGTATGATTAGGAGGTGTTCTGACATGTTTATCTAGAGAAGACATCTCATAATATGCAGGGGAACTCATTAGCATTTATATTTCTTATCTGCTTAAGTACAATTATCAACATTCTCCCCCATAAAATCATATTGAATGAGTATTGTTTGTATAGAGCTTTTCTGTACCTCTGTTTTTACCATAGAGTTCTAACACGTCACATAGCAGTGCAGTTTTAGGACAGCATTTATCTATATTTTATATATTTTCTCTCTTGTAAAGCTAAATCACAACAATTTCTTGCAGTATCACACTGTTTGTATCTTCAGTGCTATAAATGTTGTGTCAGTTTGTCACTCAGCTGAACAGCACTGATGTTGAAGAAGTCCCAACACCCTGTAGATTTACATCTCCTCTGTTTTGGTTTCATGCTTCTTCAGGTGATACTGCTAATTAAAGTAAGACATGGGTAAGGGATTTTAGATGACTCCTTGCCCAGGTGATAACATGAGGACATGTATGCTGTGCTGAGGTAGTTTATGGATTGGAAGTTTCTGCACAGTGCTACTTTGTTCCAGAGCCAGTGGGATCACATAAATCTGCAACAATTCCTGCTGTGCCCTTTGTGTGGCCTCCTCGCTCTGTCTGCCTGGGAGCAGCACAAAAGCACAAAAGCCTCTGGGACGGGGCTGTGCCGAGCAGTCCGTGGGAGCTGCGCTCGTACCTCGGGTGCAGCTGCTGCTGCTCTCTGGCCTTGGGTGTTGCAGCCACAGCGTTTCCTCGAGCAATCGCTGCCAGTCTCTCTCTGTTGTGTCTCCCCACGTGCACGGTCCTAGGAGCCCTCTGTGCCCGTGGCTGTGAGAAGTTGACCACTGAATAACTGTCACTTTTTATTTACCTCTGATGAGGTCTTGTCTTGCTGTTTGTCCTTCCGCTGTCAACACATGACATTTCCATTTCATTGCTAGTCTGAATGAGCGTTACATGTGTAAATCTTGGGATACTTTTGTTTCCTTTTAAATTAGATCTAATCAATTATAAAATGTAAGTATTTTTTTACTGTGTATATATTCAACTGCTCATAAGAATTTATAAATATATTCTCACATATAAATAGCACAACTCAGCCTGATCAAGTCTCTCTGCTCAACAAAACAAACCGCGATTGCAGTGTATCTGACTGGCTCCCAAGGTCTCCCCTTCCAGGGACAGTTGAACCTCTTGGCCTGTTCCACAACTGGCAGAAGGGTGGTGGTCTCGGGAACATTGAACTCCCCCACATTTCATAAAACACTCAATTAACGCCCCCACAGAAGCTGTTCGATGTTTGGTCCTTTACTGTCTGTTAAAGACCCAGTTCAAGTTACTGCCCTGCAGGCAGCCAGGCTTCCACAGACTGCAGCTCATGGATAACTTGTTTTACTGTAACAGTCAGGGGCGAGACCAGAGGATCTGCTTGTGGGATTTAGCAGAGGGACGGACTTCAGTGACGGATTCTGTCTTCACGGAGCATGTGGGATTCTGCAGATGCTCTCTGTTACAGGTGGCGCAGGGACGCTGGCTAATGGCCATGGCAGCCAGAAGCCTGGAGGAGGTAGGAAGTGTCTCTTTCTCTGTGCTTGAGAGGTTGCTTTTGGTACTGAAATGACATAGTTCAGAAGGGGAAACATCTGTGCCATTGAATTCTCTGCTCAAGAGCAGGCAGCACAATAAACTTTTGGGGGTTTTAATCACTAATTTTACTGCCACAAGGATGACTGAATTATATAACTCATGCTTTAATAACAAGGATACCACCCCAAGATTTGTCTAGCGTTTAAGTATTTGCAGCTGCTGGTGATCTTGACATGCAGGAGTTTTGAAAACTCTTCTGGTGCTGCTGAATACTGGGAACAAGAGTCCTTCTGGGGAACTAATGGTCCGCAGGTCTGTCCTCAGATGGAGGAGCTTATATTCCATCTGAAGCTGAATCGGGTTCGGCAAGAAGAGGGAGGTGCGGGTAATTTGTAATGCAATACGTGGTCTTTCACCCGAGGCTAATTCCTTACCTGGAACTGGGGCTGGAAATGGTTGAAGTACTATTACCAGCCAGAGGTTTGCTCTGTGTGAGATAATTGCCGGGTCCATTTCAGTTCCTGCTGGGTGCGTCCACATCTAATGCCACTATCGCAGCACTCACTGACTTGTTGCTTTGTTGGCAATGTCCAGTTCTGCTTTGTAGAAATTAGAGTTTTGTTTTCTACAACGGACTGTTCGAGGATATCACACAAAAATAATACCAAATACTTGACATCAAAATACCAAAATTATGAAGGAAGAAAAAAGTGGCATAAATATGAAATGAAATACAGTAGCTAAATGCAAATGGCTGATGAGCGTAAAACTTCACATGGTTTTCTGGACTATAGGTTGTGTATCTTAAAACTGAAATTTGCATATTTTATACATGAAATAATAAGTGCCTGTATTGCAAGAAAATGTGATCTTTTTATTAAACAGAAGTTAAGCATATTTTTAAGTACTTTGTTGACTCACAGCCAGAATGTTCACCCTTTTACAGAACTATATATGCCTGCGGACACAGACACTGCACCAGTAAATACAACCATTCTAAGTCCCATACCTTGTTCTGATCAAACAAAGAACTCCCTCCATTTTAAAGCAGTGCTCAATAATACTTAAGTTAAACAAAATTGACAAGTGCATTCTCATGTCAGTCAGAGAAGTCCTGCTAATGAAGAATTAAATAATCAACTGACCCAAACAGAAGACATTTACGCCGGTGTCGCTTACAACTCATCTCTGTTTTATTCTCATTTGTTTGCTTGGGCCCTGCAAGAGGAGAATGATTTGCAATCTCCTGAGGTAGAAGAGTTCCACACACTCTGTGTGTGAACCTTTGCATTAGAACTGTGTCATGTTTCAAAAAATTCACATAAGCTCCCATAATATATAGTGCTTCCAAACAGGCAGCACTGTGTGAGACACAGTACATTTGCAGCTTATGATTAAAATTAAGACTTAATAAGTGTTTATGCTTGGCTGGTGTCCAAAAAAAGACTAATTTTGTCTTGAAGGAGGTTCAGTCCATAAATAATGAGATCTGAACAGGCATTTATTTGTTCATGATTGCATTTAAATCACCAATTATGAGTTACATGCACTTTTCTTGCCAATTTGCCAGAAACATGTTAAAAGCTTTATTAATGTGAAAAAGAGAAAGGGTGTGTTTCCTTGTGGCCAGTTTTAGCCACCCAGGAACACTATTAACCTCAGGCAAAGGCAAATCTTTCTCCTATTAAGCAAAACCAGTATAAACACGGAACTTCAAGTTTTAGGTTACAGTTGTCAAAATATGTGAAATAGTATTTATTTCTAAGGCTCAGTTGCCTTTAATGCAGACAGTCTCTGGAACTGTCAATCCAGCTCAAGCAGCAGGTCATGCCTGCCTGCCTTCTGCACAAAGCTTTTCTCATTGTTTTTCTTTGGCCTTTGCAAGCCCAACTGTAGCCCTTGTACCAGTTCATCTGTTTTTAGTCAAGGTAAAGCAAAGAAGGTTTGGTTTTTTTCTTTTAACCTGCAGAAGTGAATTTATCACAGCACACTTACCCTTCTTTATTACATAAAAGTTGCAGTTTTGGTCTTGCCTAGGAGGCAATGCCCTTTGGAGAGACAGTGATGAAAGAGGCAAGATGAGGGCAGGTCATCTCCATATTTATAGCCTGTTTCCTGCCACAGCTAACTTGGTCATTATGTTGATAGCAAGAAAGTTGACAAGAGAAAAGCATCTTTTGTTAAGAGTGAAGCTCCAAAGAACCAGAATTCCCAGATGATCAAACTTTGGTCTGTTCCCAGGTTTGGTCTGCAGACTAGATGGCTCTTGGCTGTAGTCACTATTCCTCAAATCTGGAAAACAGTTTCCTGCTCTATTGCTCAGTGGCTTTTGAAAGTGTTCTGTATGTTATGTGCAGTACACTGTACTCACAATCTTAGAGTGCAGCTGGCTTTTGGCAGGCTGGCTGACAGCCTCTAGAAATAGGAAGATGTTCTGGCAAGCTTTGAACTAAAGGTATGGGATTAGAAAGCCATCACAGCTGCCGTGGTCTTGATTGATGGTTCCCAGAGGAGCCATATTTGTGTAATACCTCATCTCAGATGCTTAAGGAAATTCGCACGACTGGGGCTGTCCAACAGTTCTGTTGGGCTCTTGCACATTCTGGAAGAGCCTAGAGTGGCTGGTGATGCTGGATTTATCAAATGTTTCAAGTAGTTTAATTTTACCACATAATGCCAACCATTGTTTATTTAATTAGAAGAAAAGATCACCTTGTTGATTAAGTATGCATGTGAGAAACAGCAACGTTCCTGGCAGCAGGTTTTTGATACTCAAGAGCTTCTGTTTCTCTAGAGTTCCAGGCTTGAGAACCAGCCCAGGGCTGAGGCACTGCCATGTCAATCAAGAGTCTCAAAATCTTCCAGTACCAAAACTATAAAGGCAGACTCCCCTGATCTTGCCTGCCATCATCCTGAGGTGGAAATGAGCTACTTTCTTGGCAGAGGAACAACTTGCCCAATGTTAAAACAAAAGGAAAAAAAATGAAACCCACACAAACCAGGTCCATGATTCATTACCATCAGAGCAAGCAACAATGGAAGCTGCTCTGAAGAGAGAGCAGGTGTTTAACACAGTATATTCTGACCCTGCTTTAGACAGGGTCAGACAGGGTTGTGTTAGGAATACTTGTGTGCAGACGTGGCTGCAACTGGCCTTAGCTGGTAATTGTGGGGTTACGATTTGTTAGTGCAGTCAGCAGTAAATAAAAAATCCCCTTTGCATGTACACACTGCCTATATTTCCATGCAAGCTCTGTGTTACCACAGCAGCACAGAGGAGAGAGTGTGACTGTTCACAGGTGAATACAGCCAAAAAATTAGCAACAGAGCTGGAAAAAGGGGAAAGAAAGCAGGAGGGGAGTATTCAGATTAAGCAGTCTGCAGTATTATCTGCTGTGTGCACAATGTCATCCACTGTTTGAAAAGAAGGCTGTAATTAAATAGCAGAGTGGAAGAAGAGGATGTGTTCACTCTAGCAGTTTTGTCTGGTCTTTCCTAAAACAATGCATTTCTTTAGCTAGCTGTAGATTCCCCTTACAGCTCCAACTCAGCATGCATTCCTCCGTTTCCTCCAGACAGTTTTTACTGGAAGAGCTTATACTAACTTTAATCACCTTAAAAGACTTGTGTTTTTAACAGCAGAATTTTGACCTGGAGCCTGACCAACTCCTGTTGTTTTCCTGATGTCAGGTTCAGATTTTGGAGCTGCCATCCAAGACGTCAGTCTGTACCTTGAAACCAGAGGTGGGTGCCAAGCTGGGCATGCCCATGTGTCTGAAGTTATGGCAGGTAAGGCAAGAGCGCCTGCTAATTGTGAAATGTTTTCCCTGTGATTCATTTTATATGAAGCACATGAATCTTTCTTCACTTGGATTTTGATTTATAATCAAACCAATCAAGTAATTATACTATTAAAGGGGGGAAAGATTTGTGAACATCCTTAATGTAACTTTCAGAGCTTTCCAAGCTTTAATGGAAGATTTGCAAATGCTCAAGGAAAGCTTTGTATCCTTAGGATAGATACAGTTTTTGCATCAATCAAGAGGAAAATGAGTGACTTACCAAAGCCAGTTGTTTGATATGGTTTCTCACTGCATTAAGACTGATGAGAAATGTTTGGGTTGCTTAAAAACAGTGATTTTAATGGCAGATTCCATTCACTGCAGTGCCCTCAGGATGAGGAAACACTCTATGAACATTTCTATTCCAGACATACAATAGGAACAAAATATTTATGGTGGTACTGACTACAGACAAAAAGGTAAATAAGAGTAGTTAGTGAAAAAAACCACACATTTGCAAAATATATAGCAAATAATGTTTATGGGCTGCCAACAGTGAGCACAAGTAATACAGAAAGGTAGCAGTAGAGGGAGGAAGGAGTTCAGGTGATTGGCTTGAAATCTCCAGAGAATTGGTGGCAAAGCTGATTCCTATGTAAATCCCTGACAACACACTGCTACAGATCTACAGGACCAACTGAGCAGATGCCACGGGTGTAATTCCTGCAGGCTCCTTGAAACATTTGTGTTGGTTTTGGTTGAAAATATTATCAATCAAAGTGAGCCCTCAGTGTCTTCACCCAAGACCCTGAACTGACTGAAATCTAGAGAAATTCAGTTGCTGACTTCAGACAAAAGCCAAGAGAGGCCACAGTTGAAGTTCCATGTAATTAAAAACTAGGGAAAAAAAAAATTAAATAGGCTGATTGGGCTTTTGTTAAACAAAGTGCCTCCTAAAAATGCAATTAGTGTTTAGTGCTTGACTAAATAAATGGGTCTTTCTGTCTCCTCAAAAACTTTTATTAAGATGGTGATAACTGTGGAAATGTTCAGTGTTGAAAATTTTTCTTGCCTGTATAAGAAGTCCTCTGTCTTGCCATATTTTCTACATGCATTAATATTGATATTCCTCTAGGAAGCAGAGCAGGTGCAAAGTCTTAATTTTATATAGTTTTTTATTTTGTTGCCAGTGGGGATAAAGCAGAGGACTGGGAACTGGGAGAGCTAAATAATTCCATTCAAATTCTGACTTTGAGAACTCACCATAACTTCCTAGACTGCACCAGGCAAGTATAGATAATCTCTTAGAGTCTCACAGCTGTATTTGCTCTTTTACAAATATGTGCAACTTGGTTTAGAGGCATGAGGAAGAGGATACCCTTAGGGAAATAATTGCATGTGGTGTACCAAAGTGATGCTCTGCATTCTGTTCTGTGGTTGCACTGGAAGTGGCTCTCTGAGTAACCCTGTAACCATAAACCAGGAGAACACGAGCTCACCCAGCTGCACCCCTTCCTGAACAGAGGCCCTCCAGGATTTCTTTGTACACGGCCGTGTTGGGCAATACAGACATACCCGGCAGATGAGCACTCCCAGCCCAGCACTCAGGGGTTGCCTAAGAGACTATTTGATGTTGCTTATGGCACAGAAAATTAACAAGTTGAAACAGAAGCTGACAGGGAGAGCCCCATAAAGGTCTGAAGGAAGAGTGCTTGAGGTGGTTGGCCAGTGAGAGTTTGGGGGCTGCAGCCAGGTACCATCATATTTTTCTGCAGTTCAGGTAAACTGCCAGCAGCAGTGTGAATGAGAAACTTTATTATAGAGCAGAAAGCAACTGAGGTTAGGCTTGTAGATTAAGCCTCACTGGCTTCTCCTAAGCAGTCAAAAAGCTTGCAGCTATTTATTTTGTTCTTTTGAGCACTTTCCCCCCTTATTTTTCTAGGTTTGTCCTTAAAGATATTCTTTGTTTTGAAGATTCCTGTTCTTAAATACATTGTCCCTTCAGTTTCACACCTTCTTGCTATTACTAATTGGGTGGAGTAGGATTTGTAGGAGTAAGGATAGTCTTCCCTTAAATTTTTTGCACTCCTTGGGGAAGGCATCATATTGCATAATGGTGCAAACAAAATAATTCAACAAGAATAATACATGTCGAAACTGGAAATACCGAGTTATTACTTTATATAAACTATTGCAATTATTCCTGTTGAGTTGACAGCAGATCACCTTTTCTTCCTTCCTTGACAATTATCCAAATGCAACAACAAAATGTTCTGCTTAGGAAGAGCAATGATTTATAATTTAATTTTTCTACTGAAACAGAACATGAATGCTGAGACTTCTCTCCAGCAGTGTCTGTTATTGGGAATTGAAATAGGCCATTGTGAAGCACTGCTTGGTGAGTCCAGGCTCAGACCAAGAGCTCCAGTGATCTTTCAATAACTTCTATTGTTCTAGTTCATGTACCCATTGAAATATTACACTTCATATGGCTAGGAAACTTAGGAAGAAGTAGTGTGGGAGACCTACTTTTCATAGGAAACAGGACTTGGTTTTAAGCCATACCAATCGTAGGTCTCACTTACAAATTACTGTTTTTCACAGCTAAAGTGCAGTCCCCACAGCAAAAAAACAGAAAGGGTTTTGCTTGGCATTCCCAAAATGCTGAGCACTCACCTGCCTCTGCCATCTGCACAAGAGTGAGGAGCTCCTGTGGAAGCCACCATCCCGCTTGGAGGAGGGAGAGGAGCTGATGTGTTTTCACTGCCTGATGACAGCTACAACTTCTGTGAAAGCCCAGCTCTGAGGGAGTCTTGTGCTCATAGAAGAGCAGCACAAATAATTGTGGGGGCTTTTTATGCTTAAACTGAGGGTTTTCTTTAAACTTAAAAGTACCTATCAAATACTTAGTTTTGCTTTGAAGATTTTACCCTTTATTAAATACAAATAAAATCTGGAATGCTCATTCAGATTTTTTAAAACATTTTTTGATATCTGGTATCCAAAACCAGATATTCTTCATCCAAAATACCTGATGAGTTAACATCAATTCGCATGTATCTGATGCAATGTATGAATCAAGGTATTCATTGCTCTGATGTTATATTATTTTACCAAATCAAAATTTTGACAGAAAAATTGTTCGTAATTCTGGGCACTGTGAGAAACCTGCTTTGTGGGCCTTTCTAGCCAGAGCATGTCCCTACCTTTTCAAAGGAAAAAGGATCTTAAAGGAAGGAAGGCAGCTCCTCCAAGGTCCCAGGTGTGGACAGACCCATTCAGAAGGATGATATAGGGGATTTCCTAAAGTTACAAGGATTTCCCCTTGGTTTCCTTCTTTTAAGGAGCAGTGTTGTTCCCTGCTTATTGAGCTCTATTCCTCAGACACTTTTCTAGGCTGAGGAAGTACATGAGGCTGGTACTCAGAAGTTGTGTAGCTCAGACCACCCATCTCTTTTTAGTTTAACTCCCCCCAGAGCACAGAATAACCAGTGGGAGAAGAGTCTGGACCATTAGTAGAGGCAGTGAGCCTTTGGCCACTACAGGTTTGTATCATGACACTGACAGCTAGCGAGTTTGACCTCATTCAATAATTTGATACTGGTAAAAATTAGTTCTTTATGCCCTTTATCTAAATTGAATGCTGAGCAAACAAATCCTGTAGGAGCAGACAGTACTTGGAAATATCTGCATACCCTGTTGGATACATTTCTTAGATGTGCCTACATGAGGTGATAATAATCCCAGTGTCTATTTTAATATTTCTTCTCCTATTAAAGAAATAACTGGCATTAACAGATGCCGTTGTTTTCGTTGCTTTTCACTGGGGATTTGCATCTTCACTCTCGGAACCAGGTACTGCTTACAGGATCATTAGTCTTTTGGCTGGAGCAATGATGAATATTTTCCTTAAGTGTGACATGTAATCCAGTAATGTTCCCTTCTTTGAGTTATTTCAGAGGCTTAAATAAATTAGGTGTCTGCCCAGGGTGCCCTGCCCTTTGGCCTGTGACATCATTAATCAAAATAGCTTTCAATTGGTTACAGTGGGACTCGGCGCCCATTAACCCCTTGGTGACTGACCCAGCGGTTCCTGCTGGGAGGTTCAGTGTTTACCTTCAAGCACTGTGGGGTACTTGGGCAGGCAGTCCCTCTGTGCAGCCCTGCACCTGGCAGTGTGGAACTGGAATCCCCGAGCATGGCACTTCTCAATGCCCACACAGGCTTGTATTGCTTGAGAGTAACTCAGCTGCTCTGTGGAATTTTTTCTATGAAGTGCAAAGTTCAGACCTTGAAGTAAAGCTCCTGAAAATTTCAGTCAGGCTCTTTTCAGTTGTTATAGAGGGCAATAGTTTGGATTTTCAGAGAGAAATTTTCTCCCTCTATATGTGTGTGTGTGTGCGTGTGTGTGTGTGTATATATATATATGTGTGTGTGTGTGTGTGTGTGTGTATGTGTATGTATATGTTAAATATCTATAATATATATAACATTTAGAATTTGATATGTAGATATAAAACCTGTAAGTGCATATTACCTAGTAATGCTTTCTGTAAGTGGATGGAATATCAAAATTTGACATTCAGATATCTAAACTTCTTTTCACTTCTACACCAGCCAGCATTTTAATTTATTCTCTTGGTGCTTGGACTAAAACCTACACAGGGATGGTAATTTTCTTAACAGACTATTTACTTCTCAAACAATTTTATTTTTCCTTAATCAGCTCAGCTGTGGTTCACAGCCTGTGCTTCTGGCTGGCTATGAAGATGGATCAGTTGTCCTCTGGAATGTGTCAACGGGAAAAGCGTTGAGCCGACTCACTTGCCACCAGGAGCCAGTGATGAGCCTTGACTTTGACTCAGAGAAGGCCAAGGGGATCTCAGGCTCATCTGAAAAGGTGCTTAGCATCTGGAGCCTCAATGAGCAACAGAACCTCCAGGTCAGGATCACTGGCCCTCTAGTGTCATTTATCCCACTTTGCACTAACAGTTTGATAGACTAAAAAAATATTTAGTCATGAAGAGGAGTTGTTGCAGATCTCTAGCTAATTAATCACAGACTGGTTAGAATGTCTGTGCTATGTGACTAGACTTAGCAAAAGATGGTGAGGATTTAAAAAAAAAGGGAAAAACCCTCTCTCACATGTTTCTGGTTTTACCAAAGTTGCAACAGTCACACAGGCCTAGCATTACTCAAGCCATTGCCTCTGTATCTTCATTTATCACATTGGTGGTATCCAGCTCTCGGAATGTCCTAAACATTATAAATGAGTTATAAAAATGAGAAACAAAGGATTGCTTTTCCAAAGGTTCTGCTTGAATGGCTATAACGAGCTTTCCACTGTGGGAAAGACAGAAGTATTCCATTAAATACTTCTCAAACAGAAAGAGTAGGAGTAGCCCAGCTAGCACCAAGAGGACATGACGTTTAGGCACCCAGCTTCATTTGGCACCTACAGGGCCCAGCCAGAGACACAAAATCAAGCAATTGGCTGCCCCAGTTCATGTCTGAGCTGTGGTGCTGTGAATGGCTGAGTTAGAAGGAGGTTGTGTAATCCCCAGCTCAGGCTGTGCTAGGGAATGGCCATAAATAATGCTTTCATCTAGACAACTTTAGCAAGTGTTCCAACAGTGCCAAGGCGTTAAGTACAATCTGGAAATGTAGGTGTGGAAATAAAGTGCAAAAAGGCTCATGAAAATTAAAATGGCCCAGTCTCTCCACTGCTGGGTGCTTTAACCTTTCTAAAGTGGCAGCTGTCCCATGGACAATGGAGAGGGCCTGAATCAGCCCCTGTGTGCCCATGTCATCCTTGAGAAGAATCTCCTGGATACACCAGTTCAAGGGACAACAATAATTGCTGTTCCACCTTGCAGCTTTTAAGGAGTTACTTTTTTAAGTAGTACAGCAAGTTGATGCTGTTTTCTGAATGGTGCTACAGGAAGAAAAGGACATGCTGGGACATCCTGTGGTAACTTCTCACCTGGGGACATTGTAAATGTGTGAAATCTATGAGGCATCACCACAGCACCTGCATGTCTGGGGTGACAGGGCAGGGCAAACACATCCAATCCCGGTGAAGTTTGGAGGACATGGCACTCACTGAGGAGGCGGCTGAACCTTCATACACAATACAACACAACTTGAAAGAGGCACTCTACACTCTGAATTGTCTTGGTTTGGGTTTGCTTGGTTTTTGGTCCTGTTTCCCCTGCCCTTGCCCAGCCTCCCCCTGCTTGTCTCCATCTGCACCAGGTGTCCTTAACTCGGACAAGGGGAGGGAAGGTGAGCAATCCCAGTAAGAAACTTGGTATTGAGACTCTTTCTCTAAGGTAAAGGTGACAGAAACCTGACATCATGACAGGCTTCTTAAATTTTCAGATACTCTGGTGGTGGAGAGAAAGCTGTTCTTTCATATTAATTATAGCAAAACTTTTTTTCCTAAAATAAAATATTGTTCTTTACAGCACATTTCACTTAGGAGTTAATGGTATGCAGGGCTACAGGTACAACTTGCAGGAGAAACAGTTGTTCACCTGAAATATTGCAAGTATTGTTTTTCACAAGATATTCCCATTCCCAGGGGATGTAAGATTAGCTACACCTTCAGCACCTCACACTGAGAGATAGAAGGTTGCCTCAGAAGAAATTTAAATGCCAAGTATTATAAGCTACAAGCAATGTTCCTGTGCTTCATGGGAGCACGAATGCCCTAAAAACATGCATCCTTCATATGAGCACTAGAGATTGTCAAAGACATAGATTAGGTTTTTTTCCACTATTGCATTAATAATATGAACCAGATGGGGATTTTTTTCCCTGACATTCCAGGTACCTGAGGTAATGGTAGATGTTGGAAAGCCACTCAGTGGCACATTATTTTTATTCTAAAAGGTTTTAATAAGTAACTGTGGTGCACAGCTATCTGCCGTTGGAGAGGGAGTGATGCAATGATGGTACTGAGCTCTGTTTTAAGTGGCAGTGTTCCAGTGTGTCAATGAATAGATGATGAAGGTAACTGCAGAGTTTATTGCTATGAGGAAAGTTTGTATTGTCTCCTACAGGAAAGTTGCTGAATTCATCACTGTCAGCAAATGATAGGATTGGTTGTGAGCCTTTTGATTTGGATGAGATAGTGTAATTATGTGATGATGTTTGTGGCAGAATGTAGGAGGTAAACAGCTTCTGCAGGTGAATAAACAAAGCAGAACTAAGAAATCTGATAACCACAGAATCTTCTTTTTATATGACAAGAGAAAAAATCCTGTAAGCTGTACTGTAAGTTTTGTTGGTTTGGTTGCTGAGGCTTTTCCCCCACATGCTGAAGCATAGTCTGCTGCTATTTTGGTTATTTTCCTAATAAGCAGAGGTCTTAAAGACATGCTTTGGTTGTAGATGCAAGTGTCCTTGAATGTGACTGGCTGAAAGCAGCTCACCTGTTTTTACCTCTTTGTTTTCTTAATTACAAGCTGGTTTTCTGGTTAGGAAATTTTGTTGGTATTGGACTGCTGTAGTTATTGACTTACTGTAGTAAGTCCTGGGATGGTACAAATCCTGGCAGTAGGATTACACCTGGTTGCATATACCTTGAGCAAGTTTTCTCCTTTGTGTTGTTTTTCTCTCTCACTCTTGTATTTGCAGATCATGCATAAATGCCCACTGTTCCCTCATGTTCCATAGCCAACAGGCATCACCATTGCAGGCTTCCTTTTCAAGTTGTAGCTTGCTGAGGACATGCCATTTCTCCAGTCACCCTGCTTGTGCTGTATGCATCTTGCCCACATAATTGACATTAATGATGGGAGCACCACGCCTGGGATTGGTTATAGCCATTAGCCAATAATCTCAGATGGGAGTAAGACCCATCCTACATTTGCCAGGCTGGTGATGTAAGGAATAAATCTTTCCCTTGCCAGGAAATTTACACCAACAAAAATTCCACTGAGGCCATGCTGCATTAGGCCTACCCTGGGGAGTTTGGAGCACATGTACTAACAAAAAGCACAGGTTGTACAGTAGCAGCCCCACCAAGAGGCCCCCATTTAGCCTGCTATTTCTCATTTGGCTTTAGCTGTTCTCTGTTCTGAATTCGTTGCAGACACATTCTTCAGGTCATCTTTGAAAAAGAAATGTACAGAGCATGTAAGAAGCATGTCACGTTTCATTCAGCCTTTTGTCTATGAACTGCACAGCTCTTGCTGTTTGAGTAGGTAGCTGGGTAGTTCTTACATAGTTGCAAAATAATTGCTTGCGGCTTTGTGCCTGTAAGGTTCCAAGATGTGTTCAGCTGCATCTGAAACCAACTTTGACCAACATTTCTGGAGTTTTCTACATCCAGTATAAAGGTTAAAATTATCTGCAATAACATCTCTTTATAACCCTGCATCATGGAATGTCCTTCAAGGAGGAAACCTCCTCAGGTGTGATGTACTTGGCAGTCCCTTCCTGCCTCAGACAAACAGGAAACACCACACAGTGAATTAAAACAGGCACTGGATGATATTAAGCTTTGGTACAGGATAGCTACAGACTCAGGCTTAAGGAGACAGTGGCATTAACGTGTTGTTTCCAGTGGTACTTCTAAATAACAGCAGTTCAGGGCCAGCTTTATAAGCCAAATGTGTTTTCCCCATTTTGACAGAAGCTGAGCTGTTCCTGTACAAACACACACACACACTCTTGTGTGCATATTTCACAGGTGTTTCAGAGGCAGATTGCTCACTCACACAGGTACCTGAGGTGAGAACAGCAAAGGTGTGTTACTTTAAGCTTTGTGCCTCAACAAACATGTCAGTGAAGCAAAAACTTTTCACTCCAGGGGCTAAGTCCTGTGCAGCCCCAGTGCCTTCTGAAGGAAGCCAAATGCCTCCCAATTGAATTGTGCTCCTCTGTGCCCCAGTAGTCTCCAAACAGTAACAAAAGGCTTCCAAGACTGAAATCAATAACTTGGCCATAATCCCCTCCTTGGATTTGGTGTAAATAGAAGTCTCTTGGGAAGGAGTACTAGAAATACAGATTTCCTGACACTGTAACCCAATTCCTGGAAGCATTCCTTTCTCAAGACTGAGGTAAATGCTACAACAGCTTATTGGGGGTTTTGTGAGGGGCCACAGTAGTAGAAATGAGTAGCAGGTAGCTTAAGCATCAGCTCAGAAGGGTCTCAGCCTGGGAATTCTTCTGCAAAGAAGCAGAGAAAATATATGGCCTTAGCTCTGAACGTTTTAGCTCATACAAGAATAGCTGGAAGAAAAGGGCAAAGCTGTACTCAAAACCTCAATTCAGAGCTTCACTTGTGACAGAATATATATAGCTTTAAATGCAAAATAAACTAAAAGCATACAAGAGTTTGGTTTATTTTGTGAAAATTGCTCTGGAAATGGGAGGCTCAAGTTAAGGTGTTTTCTGTCTCTGTCTATTGTTGCTCTCACCAAGCACCATCCACCACATGGTGAAAAGCTCCACGGTCCCTGTGTGACACTGGTGTGTTGGGTGGGCACAACACCTGCTAAAGTACCGAAAGATCCCTTTTTCTTCTGTTTTGAACAACTTGAGCTCATTTGTAACTTTTTCCCAAAGGTTTACAAAACACACGAACTTGTCAATGCTGGCATATCTGATATCACCATCCGTCCAGACAAGAAGATTTTGGCAACAGCAGGGTGGGATCATCGCATCAGGATCTTTGGGTGGAAAAAGCTGAAGCCCTTAGCAGTGCTGGACTATCACACAGCAACCGTCCACTGCGTGTCCTTCTCAGATCACAGCAGCCCCCCGGACAGACTGCTGGCAGCTGGCTCCAAAGATCAGCGCATCAGTGTCTGGTCCATATATGCTCAGACATGACACATCCTGCACTGCCATGGACTAGGAAAACAGGACTGATGAAGCAATTCCTAGCGCTGTAATTCAAACGTGCATGTGGGGAACTGGTAGAATCTGTCTCAAGGCTGAAGTGAGAGTCCTAGGTTAATTCTTATGCTGCTTGTTTAAGCTATAAATTTTTTCTTACATAGAGGAAAATGGATTTTTAAAGTTCATAACAAGCAGAGCAAGGTCAGTCACAAACAGAGACCAAAGTTGCTTTGGGTTCTGCTACAGGTTTTGCAACACCTTTCCTTTGGCAGGTTGCTGACAAAACTTGTGCCAATATCTTTTGTAAAAATGGACTGGAATCCCTCAAACTGCAGTGGGGGCAGAATATGTCTGTTTGTAAGTCATTTATGTATCCAAGAATCTGAATCAGTGTAAAACATCACTCTTCCTTGAAAATTTATACCCATTAAACCACCTCCAGTGGTTTCTCATTGTCAGTTACTTTTTCTTCCCCGCAACTGAAAGGCTATCAGAACACCCTTGATTTGTTCACACTTCTGTCAGTTTCTAACTTAAACCAACAGCCAGGAATGTGACTAGGGATGGCCTTCGGCATTTATGAATTTCATTATGTCTCCTGTCACCTCAAGCCTCACAATTAATCACAAGAAAGAAAGGAAAAAAAACTTCCCCAACATTGCACTGCAAAGCTATGTAAAGCCTTTTACAGAGCCAGTGCTAAATCCTTTCCATAGACTGATGAGCTGAAGGATTTAAACTCGACAATCCAATTAGCGCCCTTCTCCTTGGAGAGTCAGGGCTGAGTTTTCAGCGTGGAAAGTCGGGAATTCAGCTGCACAGCTCCCATTAACATTTAGGGGAATCACATGGGTAAATCCTTATCCACCCAGTGCAAATGGTTCCATTAACTTGTCATTTCTACAGTCATGGAAACTGAAATTCATTCATGAAAGTTTTTTTGTTTGCCTCACAAAGCAGCATTTGCATTCTTCTAAAGCATATTAGACACACACCAGTGTGCTGAGAGCCAGGGTACTGCTGGATTCCATCACAAAGCTGCAGTGACAACTGTGTCCAGGCTGTACACTGTTGATACTTTATTGGAAATAATTGTTTCTGCTCTGTAGAGAGGTGGAAATCAAAGAAAAAGTGACCAAAAGTGAACAGCAACATCAAAGACTTTGAAAATTATTTCAAGAAAAACACACATGCAAATTAAGGTTTGGGTCTGTTATCCAGCTGTGCCTTGCAGACAGAGAATATTGCTGGATTGAAAGCCTTAAGCACCCAGCCTGACGTTCTTTACATTAAAACACAGAACCAGGATACTTGTGCTGCCAGGCTTTTCTAACTAAAACGTGGCCATACACATTTTAGAGTGTAGTGACACTTTAAATAATGCATTTCTTTGATTATTTCTTTACTACTCAGTAGCTGCTTGGAGGATCACATTGCAGTTGAAAGTTAAAGCCTAATTTTGAGTGATCCCGAGTCAAGGGGAGGTGATGGTGTTCATTACATCTACCAGACAGAGTTGCACTTCTCCACCCATTATCCACCTCCCACACAGAAGAGGAGCTGCCCCCACTGTGCAAGCAGCTCCAGCCTCAGCCTTGTGGAACGAGATGCAGTCACCTTCCACAAACCTGCTGCTGGAAGAAATCTTTTCTTTTGCTCTTTTTTCCCTTTCTCAAAGTAGGTCAGAATTGACACAAAGAAACAAATAAATAAAGAGAGAATGTGTTGTTGCATGTGGTTTGGGGGCCTGTCCTAGGGAGTTTGCACAGAGATTTCCTTTTGCCTGTGCTGTCTGGTACAACACCACACGTGGCCCAGAAGGTGGCCCAGCATTCCTCCTCCATGGCAGCAAACAGCAGCCTGCACTGTTGGGCAGTTTCCACAGAAGTGAGCTGAGGGTTTAATGCTCATCCAGCAGGAAAGGAAATCCAGGGCTCACCCATCTTGGGCAAATGGTTAAGTGTAAGAAACAATTTTTGATGCAAATACTCTGGCACTGGAACAGTGGCACCCCTCTGGAATGAAGGATTAATGCCCCATGCCTCACTGAGAGCATTATTAGATCAGAGGCTGAAAGTTAGGAATTAAGTGTATTTTCTCTGAAAATTGCCATTTACTGTCAGCATCTGTATCTAAAGATTACTGGGTGCTTTCATCTAAATTACTACCTTTTGCTGAGAGTTAAATATTTATGTTTGTCTGATTAGGTAGATTTAAAAACAAACTTAGTCATGCAAGTACAAATTGAAAATGAGGATGTGAACTGCATCTCAGACACACAAGTGAGAGTTTCATCAGCTTCAGGAGGAAGGACACAGATTGCAGGGCTGCTTGCAGGAACAGACCCATCCTTTATTTCCCATTACCAAGGCACTATCTATGTCATGCCTTTTCACAATACAATTAATTCATTAACACTACTGATTTTATCTAAACACCCAGAAAAAAGATTTTTCTTTCACATTATAGTTTCCTTGAAATGAGCAACCAGACTACACTAGTTTGATTTAGAGCTGAGCCTAAATGCTATAGTTTGATTGTGAATTACAGTCTTCTAACAGTTTACTTGCCTAAGGAACTAACCTGGACTTCCCCAAAGAAGAATGGTTTCCAACAGGAAAGACAGTCTGTATCAGTATAGGCTGTAAAACACAATTGTCTGATTATAACTGTAAAATACAGCTGATTACATCTAAGAAATTAACTTTTTTAAATTAAAAAAATAATTACAATTGTGCCATGAGCATGGTTGTCACTCAAGATTTCCACTGACTTACTAGCAGAAGGTTGTGAGCGAGGAGCCACCTTAAGGTGCTGGAGTTAGCTCTGAAATCTCACCTGCCAGAAAGGAACAGGGCTAGCCTGTACCTGGCCTAGAGGATTCAGGAGTGAAGGTGATGACAGCTAAATTATTACAAAAGGCTTTCCTCCCAAGAATCACTGTCTTTGGCACCATGAGAGGGAAGAAAGCAACCAGTAATAGAAATAAATCCCAAACACCAGCATTTGTGCAGCAATTACATGGAATATTTATCACCACTGGAATGAATGGGATCTCTGACCCTCTTAAGATTATTTGCAAATGAATCCATTAGTTACAACCCCTTTCTCTTATCAGTACACGAGCCATAAAGCACTGCAGTCCTTAGCACAGATGAACAAGGAAAGAAGAGATTGTGTTTGTATTAATGAGTGAAAAAGGAAGTAAACTGGGGGCAGGTAATGAGACAGTTGTTAAATTTAGTCCTTTAGAATGCAATAGCTACAGCAAGCCAAAGAATTACTCTGTAGCTTGACTTGAACTGTTGCAAAGGTTTCAGTTTAAAAGAGCAGATTTTTATAGTTAAGCCAATACTGGCTTCTGGACTGCTTTTCTTTTTAACATACTTAAGATGCATCTACAAAGCCAACTTGCAAATTAATAAATCTTTCCTTTAATTCAGTCTGTCAAGAACAAAGATAGAACACTGACTACTGCAGGAGCCATGTTAGTGATGTAAACCAAAGGACTGGGGATTAAACAAGGATTACTGAGTGCTAAATCAATGTGTTTCCTTTTCTGGCTGTGTGTCTGTGGTGTGAAAGTGTGGATCATTACATAAAACATGGCACATGACTGCCTGGATTGATACCAGGCGATGCTACGGCAGCGTTGAACACAAAGTTTGATGTTTAAGCATGACCATTGTGCTACCAGGAAAGTAACAGCCATGACTAAGGAGAAAGGCAAGGAGGTTTCTGCTAATCCATAATATACTGAAATTCCAGCCTGGATCCCCCTGCTATAGCTTTTCCAAGTAAACTTGGCTGTGTTCATCTATGTCCTACTCTTCTGGGGCATCCTGGAAGTTTCTTTTATAATGTGAAGGAAGCTATCCAGAATCAAGATCATACTGCAGGGTGGGGGGGAAGATGGCAATTCATGTAAGGATCTCACAGTATCAAATTAAATGAAAACAGAATCTCTCAGTTGGGAAATTTTTGTTCGCCTGATTAGTGGTCTGAACCTCAGCTGTACCTCCTATCAGCAGTGCTGTGTACTGCTTTATTCTGACCTCAGAGGAATTTGATTTGCAGTTTGGTTTGTAAGAGAAAGAGGAAGTGAGGGGGTAAATCAAAACAAAGGAGAAACTTGTTCCTCTGAGTTAGGTGATAGGAAGACTGTGGAAGGTATGAAGGGCCTTGGAGCAAACCACCAGCAGTGGCCAGATTGTTCCTGGGAGAGGGACAAGGATGGCAGGAAGAGTACCTGGCAGAACCATACAGTGATAGGTCTGACCTCGAAAACTCATACACTAACTTATTTTTGTCTCAGACATATTTCCTTTTACTTCCCCAGCATCCTTTTTTAAAGGTGTCAGCACACTAGGAAATCCTGTAGACCACAATCTACACTTCTAAATAAGCCTGTGTTCACCCAGAGGAGAGTGTATTTATTTCTGTGCTCTGAAGAGTCATAAAACCAGAAGCTGCAGTGCCACAGGGGATAGCAGTAGGAAGGACTGAGGACCTGAAGCAGCCACGTGAGAAGCAGCCAGAAGAACCACCCTGAAGTATTAAAAATTTCCTCACAGGAGAGTGACATGGCAGTGAAAAATAAATTAATTCTCAGAATTCTCTGTTACAATTTGAAGTTCTAAAAAATAAAAGGGAATAAAAAAGACTGTTTAATTTACTTGAGATTGCAGCTGTTTCCTTCTAATTCTTATTCTCAGTATACATAAACTAGGGCAGCAAAAAAACACTGAAATCCTCAGATGCTTTCTGGACCAGCTCTCTTTCCAATCAGCGGCAGGATTGATTGATCCTGATTATGTCCAGATCTCGAAATTTAGTGAGGATGTTCAGTGCTGAGCCATTACTCTGCTCCACAGCTCTGGCATCTCACACATGCAAAAGTATATTTTCCAAGCCCCTATGGCACTGCTTGCTATAAACATGTTCTGACATAGGTAGGAAGGCAGTGGGTGTGCTGGGCCTATGGAATAATTTTTAACATGACAGAGAATGTGGCTGTGGCATTTGTCCTGATGGTAATTTTAAAAATTGCTGATACTCAGTGATTCATGGATGCATTGTTTGCGTTCATAGAAAAACATCTAGGCTGCTCTTAACATAACACTTAGAGTAAGCAGTGTCTGTTCAGATTTTTTTGCCTCAGATATTTTGATGGCATGCACACCTGGCATCCTGCTAAATAAAGACATTGAGTTTTTATAGTTTTATCTCTTGAGCCCATCTGGTTTGAAGTCGTTGGCAACAAGCAGGAAAGGGAATAGAATGAAAGACAAAGATTCACTTAGTGTTTGCTGAAATAAAAGAAATGTGCAAGGCAGTGCTCAAATAGAACCAGCCTGGGAGAAGGGCTGCCTCTTCCCTTTCCAGATGATGGCTTTGTCTGCAGCCCCTCCACTCTCATGCTGGTTCTTGCTGCCCACGGTAGGAGCTCACACCCCAGACAAAGGGCAGCTGAAGCAGCCAGGCCAGAGCATCATGAAAAGGGACACCATTGCCCCCTGGAACAAGGAACAGTGAGAGCATGAAGCAAGTGGAGCAAAACGCAAACACCCACCATCCAAACTAAAACCAGTGACAAAAGCAACAGTGCTAACACCTCACACCAAGGTGCCTCTGTAAGTTTTACATGTTGTTTATTCTGGTTTTCTCTTCTTTTTTTTTCAATTTAAAGCCCAAGGACATCAGTCTGAGTCCCTGGGCACCAGTGAGGTCACTCCTGTGAAGGCAGGCACTGAGCACAGCAGGGGCACCTCAGGTGTCCTGCCCTGCCCACTGAAGCACCCACTGGTGTCCAGAAGGAGCATCAGGGAGGAGGAGGACACTGCAGGAACATATTCCCTTTCCTTCTCCATCTCCCAGAGAACACGAAAAGCTGTTCACAGCAGTGTAGAACCCAGGCTGGAGTGGATGTTGCAGTCACTCGCTCTCACAGTGCCTCTCTCACAGAGGGGGTGGGAGGCTGTCCTTTGGCAGTTCCAGTTGCACTGGGAGCAGGAGATGGAAGCTGCTCTACAACCTGGCAGATGTCACAACATGGAGCAGTGAGCCTTGAAAATGTGTAGGGCCTCTTCTATCTATGCTGCTCCACCTCCTTATAGAATTCAGTCCTAAATGAGACTTTTCTGGCTCTTGTTCTTAATCACTTTGTTCAAATTTATAATTTTAACCTAAATAGAAGTGAGTGATTTATTGTAATTATTTTGTATAGGCTGCTCTCAATAAACTTTTTTTTTTTAATCTGGAAAAACATTTAATTTCCCATATGGAAAGAACACATTTATCATACTTTACTTGGATATACTTGGCCAACTATTGCACATATATGCAAAACATATGTGACAAATTCAAGGCTGAATTTCATAAAACAGAAATGCTGTGAAATGTGATATAATAAATATATTACACAGACATATGTGGCCAATTTATAAAACTATGGTATCTTTGGTAAATTTATAATAGGTCATTTCTACTAATGGGAGGGAATGAGGGCACATTTTCTGGCATATGCAGCACACATAATACTTTGTACAGCCCTCCTGAAGGACAGTGGGCCTTTGGAGAGCAGACTTGTACATGTATATACATTGTGTATATGGGACATGTCTGTGTTTTTCAAAATTAATGTGTGTCTTCAAATCAGCTCTTCCTTTTTGCATTGATTGTGTGTGCAACATACTAGGCAGGAAAAAAAGTATCAAATACTATTCTTTGAGATTTCCAACCTTTTATACACTATCTAGATTCCCACCGACAATGGGTGTCCCACTGTAACTGCACATTTTATATGCACATGCTGAGCTCACAATAATGGCAATAACAGAAATCTTTGGGTACAGTCAGTTTCACCTAGTTTTGTCAAACACCTGTGTAAATTATATATCTGAGCAATCAATTGAATTGGAATAATTAAATGAAGAACAAAATGCTTATGTTTAGAAAAACGTTGCATCCATACACAAGTACTTGCCCCTACACATGCAGAACGGATTCTTAATAACACCAGCTTAAAGCAACGGCTGAGCCATTGCTGGCTGAGTATCCTCAAATTGTAACTCACAGGAGAATGCTCCTTCTTATTTATGCCAGAGTGTTTCAAAGGCGAAATCTTTCCTTTAACCTCCTAATCTATATTTTCCTCTCGTCGCGTATTTCCCAGCTCCGGAAGATGAAGCCCCTCTCGTTTTCCGGGCGTGCCGAATCCACCGCGTGCCATGCCCGCCTCTTCCCTCTGGAGGGAGCCGGCTCTTCATGGAGGGCCGGCCGAGGTGCACGCAGCATCTTCCTTCTCTTCCTCCTCCTCCACCGCGGCCACCGGGCAGCGATACTTGCGGGGACCCTCTGAGGTGACCCTCGGGGCACACCGGAGGTGTCCACACAAACGGCGGGGGAGGCCGAAGAACCCGCGGTCTCAACGCGCAGCAGAATTTGGTTTCACTCCATCAGGAAACCGAACAACAGAAGGCAAAGCAACCAACATATGTATGTGCACACAAACGCTCTTCTCCCACCCCCACCTTCCAGCCCAGCCGTGTTCAACAGGCTCACGGCAGCTTTTTGAGCTCTTTGGGTAATGATGCTGAAACCTGCTTTGCAGGTACTGCTGCGTTTGCTCTTCCAGCCTTCTTCAGGCAGCAGGGCTCAGCTTCTGCCCCCCAGCCCAAACCTGTGGGTGCCTGACTTGTTTCTAGCAGCTACAGAGATACCTTTACACAGGCAGAACATTACACAACCTGCTTTTCTTATTCCACACAAATCAAGGTACAACAGCTCTTTGGTGAGGGATCCAGCACCATAGGCTGAAATCCACTTGCTGGAGAGAAGGAGGAATGCTTGGCAGGAAAGGACAGTGCCCCAGCTGAGGTAGCCCTGACCCATGTAGCTCCACTAGCCATGGCTCCATGTAGAGATGCACTAGAAGCCCACAGCTCATGGGAGACCCACACTGTCCCCCAGCAGCCTGCTGCACACAGAACACCTTTCTATACCTGCTACAATCCTTGGGTCACTCTCCATCCTGCAAGCCACTGTTACACAAACTGTAGCAGGAAGCCAAAGTAATTGCTCCCCTGGCCATGCCCATGTGTACATCTGCTGGAGATTGACTGAAGAGATGCCAACACCTCAGGATGCTGAGAGGCAGCTGCTGAGGACTACCTGCACAGTTCCAGCCAGAGAGTTATAGGGGCTCCCTGAAGAGAAGGAAAGACTAAAAAACACCTATGAAATGTGTAAAGAGTGTGCATGAACACTGCAAACACACAGGAGTTTCATCCTGATGCTTCTATCCTACACTGAATTTAGTCAATTTCCTTAGCAAGGACAGGATAAAATGAACTGCAAAAAGCCATTTCTGAAAACTGGAGCTATCCCCAGTGTTTGGGTTAAGTGATTAAGCAAAGGCCACCCTTGTTCCACCTGTGTGGAACAAGGAACTAATCCTGGATTTATCCACTGAGCTAGGTGATGTGGTTTACAGACCTCAGAAGCAATCACTGAACTCAGACTGTACCTCTTGAAAGTAGAGCTAGATGGCTAATTTATAGAATATAAATATATATTTTCCCTATTTGGAAAAGACAAATGATGCTTGTAACCTCCACACTTCGGCCTGTTTTACAGACACTTCATGTGTAAGTGCTTTGTGTAACTTGAGGTAACCACAAGTAGAAGTATCACCTGGAAATGCAGCCACCTTCTTTCCTAGTGTGTGCCATGGGCCTTGGTCACAGCGTGGGCTGAGCGAAGTTTAACCAGACACGTAATCAAATCATCCAAAGTCATTTGTTAAATCAATCTACAATACACAGATAATGCATGGCCTATACATGATATGTCCTGACTAACAGGCTGACAGGTAATATGACATTAAAGGGTTACAAATTTTCTGTGATTTTCAAAAGGCTTCTACTGGTCAATATGCAGCATCCTGGGGTTTTGTTTATTTGAAGTGTATTTTTTACTGGGATAGAAAAATGACCCTTTTTGTTTTCCATATCTGTAACACTCCCATCCAGTGAGAGAGACATTGTTATGGAAGGAGGGACACCAGTCAAAGCCCTGAAGAATCTTGATTTAAAGATTAAAACACAACACAAACTGGACTGCTAACATGCTTCAATGTGAACATGTCTAAGCACCTTGCATGCTGATGGACTAAATGCATGGTTAGAAATACCATTTTCAGACTGTAGGCTTGACACAGCTGCATGGTCTCCTTCCCATTCAGCCTCAGGATCTCTGCAGCGGTTCTTAAGCACAGAACACAGACTGGTGATCCTGAGGGCCCTACCCACAGCTATAGTTTGAAGTTATGTGATTTTCTCTTCTTCTAACAAATATAAAATTGAAATTCCTACAGTCAAGGCAAGGAGCCTTGAGCCACTTTCATTAAGGGCACGGTTTAGTCCTGACACCCTGGGTCATTCTATGTGTGCTTAAAGAGAACAGGTGTTTAGCAATACAAACAGATCTATTTTCACCTGGGAACCCCAACCTTGCACACTGATGTATTGTGATAGATTACCACAACTATGAGCACCTGCAGCTACCAGGGACAGAAGGGAAGGAGCAATCACCTATGGAGAGCCACTGTTTGCTCAGACTAAGAACTCTCCTTATTTAAATAACTGCATTTTGTAGGGGAGGCTTAGACTTCAGGGCAGACAAACTGACAAAT
This sequence comes from Serinus canaria, assembly GCF_022539315.1. Taxonomy (NCBI): domain Eukaryota; kingdom Metazoa; phylum Chordata; class Aves; order Passeriformes; family Fringillidae; genus Serinus; species Serinus canaria. Next base: position 6,592,826 of record NC_066329.1, on the reverse strand, counting down.
ATACACAAATAATCAAACAAGAAATAAAGGAAAGAAAGAAGAGGAAAAATATTTATAAATGTCACTGTCCAATATCTTTTCAATTGAAATGAAATAAGATTATCTACATATATCTACAAATATCTACATGTATCTACATTTTGCAGATATGATTCTTTGGTTGTCTTCACTTTTTTTCCTACACTGAAACTATCAAGAAAAAAAAGGGTTTGTATAATCTTTGAAGGAAATAATAAATATAACAACTTCATTAAACATTTGACCAAAGCTTTGGCACTAATCAGTTTACAGATAACAAATCATACTGAAAACTCTGAAAGCGGCAAAGCAATAGCAATAGAGCACATCCGAGAGCCATTTCCCACTGACTAATAATAAGCACAAGGCCATTTTACATCAACCTTTCTGAGAACATTATGCTTTAGTCAGACATTAAGAATCTCACAATTCACTGCAAATGTCAAATAAAATACATATTTCTTGCACAAGTCTTTTTTTATGGATCCAGATATATTTTTTTAACAGAAAAAAAACCATAAAATATTCATGGTAGCCTGTATCCCTTCTTAAACCTTTCCAAAAAGGTTCTGGAAGCCCAAAGCCCACTGCCAGAGACAAAATAAACATTGCTATTAACACTGCCACCTGCACAAGGGAAAGAACATGTTTTAAAGAGTTTGTAATGAAAATGCACAAACATGGACGAATAGATAACTTTAAAAGAAATAGCCTCCATCTTTTAATTGAGTCATGTGGAAGAATCAGGAAAGTGTTCATAATACTGTATACCAACACAGCTGAGGAGCTGCTCAATACCTTCTCTGAACACAAAGGGACTGCCTTCGGTGAGAATCTGACAAAAACACAAGCCAACTATTCAAAACACATCACTGGAGAACTCTGATGAAAAGGGCCATCTTTTCAGCAGGAAGGAATGACTACTGAATGAAGACACTAAAGGAAAAAGTACTTACCAGCATTAAGAGGGAAGATGCAGCAAGCAGGAAATGCAGAATAGATGCTTTAGAACTATTGCAGTTTGGGTCAGCCAAATATAAGGGGTGAACTAGTCAGAAAAAAACCCTGAAGTCCCTTTAAAAGGCACCTCCATGAGAGAGTATTCAAGAGCTCAGGAAAGGATGCAGGAAGGCAGAACTGTGTGAGCCTGCCTGGGAAGTGGGTGGGATACACACAGCCTGAAATCTGCAGATATTCCCCCACCCCTCAGGCTGCTTTTTAAAACTTTGCAGGTATCGTTGGGAAAACACAGCTGCACGTGTCTGTGCTCTTTGCCATAGGCCCTTCTCAACAGCTCCAGAAAATGCTGCTATGGGTAAGGCATACCAGTGAACCCCAAAACTTAAAAATGGGTCAGGGCCGGAGAAGTGGGAAATTTGTTCTGGCAGTGAGGATTCAAAGCACTCTCTTAAACTAAACTCTGCTTCCCCAAGAATTTCCTCAAAGAACCACCTGAGCCACGTGTGAAGCAGCCCCCGGTGTGCCCCGGGTTGGGAAAGACTGACACCGACAAGTGCAGGACGACGCACGGCTCACGGCCGGCCCCAGAGCCCCTGCTCGGTGCTCACGTACAGGCCCCGTGGGCACCGCCAACACCGGCGCTAACACCAAACCTCCATCAGAAGACCAGGCGGGCGAGTGAGAGGGGACAAGTCACTTCACCGCTGCCGCCTCACCGTCCTCCCACAGCATCCCAGCCGCCCGACGGTCCTCGGTGCCCGGCACGAACGGAGGCGCAGGAGAACAGAGAGATAAGGACATATGGCTTCATTTATCAAAGTGCAGCCGCGGGTCACACCGCGATGGAGCTCCCGGCACAGCCGCCCTCACAGCCCCCACAGGGCGGGGCGCGGAGCGGGGCCCGGCTGCCGGCGATTGGGCTGTCTGGCTGTCGATCAGGTCAAGCTGGCCAATCAGCTCACTCGTAAGGCGGGAGGTGGGGGAAAGGCGGGAAGGGGGAGGGCGGTGTCTCTCGTGCCGCCGGTGCCCCGTTACCGGGGCCCGTAGTCGTAGCCGGCGGGTGCTCCGGCCGGCGAGTACATGTTGGCGGCCGCCGCCGCCGCAGCCGCCGCGTTCATGTGGTGGTGATGATGGTGGTGGTAGCTGTGCCCGCGGATGCTGGGGAGGGGGTAGGGGGCGGGCCGGCTCTTCGCCCCCAGGTAGTGGTCGTAGGCGGCGGCCGCCGCCGGCGGGTACTTGTAGGGATGGTGGTGCAGTGGCTCCGACGCGGCGGGCTCCAGGCGCAGTTCGTGGTGCGGCGGGCTGGGCCGGCCGCCGCCCGCCCCGGCCAGCGGCACCAGCCCGCCGCCTCCGCCCGGCAGCGCCGGGCTGAGCACGCGGGACATGAGCTGCTGGTGCGCGGCCTCGGCCTGGTGCAGCGCCGTCCCGCCTGCCTCCCGCTCGAACTCCCGCCGGCTCTCGGCAGCATCTACGGGGGCAACAGAGTCAGTGCGGCCGCGCCCGCGGGAGCGCATCCGCACACACGGAGAAGAGGCGCGCGAAGGGAAGAGCGGGGCGTGCAGCAGCGGCATGCGGCAGGAACGGGGCTGGCGGGACGGGACCTTCTGACTGCGATAAATGGAGTTGAGTTGACTGACAAGCTGGTACACGCCTGACATTTTTGCAATTGTGTAACACTAAACAAATACAGACTTCCCTTTATTTTGCAGGCCCGGTGTGCGTTGGAAGAAAGGCCTTCGGTTGTCTTTGCAGTTGTTTGCTCTGGGTAATGGAAAAGCAGTCAATGGGCAGAGGTGCTGTTCGACCTGACTGCAGCTCCTGAATGGAGTGGGTTGGCCCCAAGCACACTGCCGAGGCGCATTAAAAGGGCAATGCGAGAAGGAACCTGCGGCCAGCACTGCATCTCTGCCTGAAAAGCTGAGTTTGTTGCTAAAAAGTCGAAAATGGGATACTAAAGGCAAGGGGCAGTGCTTTTTTTTTAAAGCAGCAAATTTTCTTAAGCACACAACAGCAAATGTTGAAGTCCAAGGAAGAATGAATTAGGCTATGAAGGCAGGTATTTTTCTTTAAAAAATAAGCGATAGGAAAAGCTCATTAGCAATGGGGCTGTGCACCAGCCTGGCAAGTAAGGCTGGCCCCAAGCATGCATGCACAGGCTGTGCAGGCCAACAGGGCCTGGGAGATGGGCTGGCCTGGCCACTGGGGGCTCTCACCTTTCTCTGTCCCATTCTGGTGGGCTGGGGAAGAGACTGGATTCCGGGATCTGGCAAAAGCGCTCATGAGCGGAAGAGGCCCTGGCCTGTGGTTCCTGGGCCTGGAAGAGGAAGGGGAGAAGTGATACAGAGCTGATGGTCCAACAGAATGAGCAATTTGGGTATTACCTCTCTGAGCTGCAGCTGGCAAATGGGGCCCAATGCAGTGTCCCCCTCCATGAAATCCTTGTGCAAATGTAAGCTGGGCAGATACACATGAAATAGGGTGAGTGGCATATTGCCATAACCAATAAAAGCATATCCTTACCAGTCCTCAGGGTCACAGTCTCTGAATCCCTTGGCAAAAGGGTTGCTTGCAATCTTCAACTGCGTGATCTGTAAAAAGAAGTGGCAAAATGTCTCAAAGCAGCACACAGGGCTCCCTGGCCAAACAGTGAGTGTATCTCTGAGCAGGCTTTGGGACTCAGCAGTGCTTGGTGTAACAGAGAGGATCCAGGTGGTTGGTGGAGCCAGGGTGTTCACTGCCACAGAGCACAAACATGTGCTTTCCCTCTGTTAGAAAATGCAGGCTAACGTGCTACCTAATATGAGTTCAAGGTGAAGGGAGAGGCAGTCTGAGTCTGCTGCAAAATCTAAATAAATGCACTTGTAAGAAAATGCCACATTATATGGGTCACCACTGGAGCAGTTAAGACAAATCACTGGATAAATCATACTTATGTATTTATTTAGTTCGCCAGGGAGAAGGCAGGACATTTTCTATATTTAAGCAAATCCATGGATAAAGTATGTGATTGTGAGTTTCCGGAATGGGTTGAAAAACAAACTTTAAGCCCCTCAGTGACAGTTCCAGCCTTAGAGGTCAAACTGATAGAAAGCAGGAGAGAAAGAGCAGCTGTCCGGAGCCATCAGGCAAATGCCAGCCGGGGAGGGACTCCAGAGCCCCTTAAAGGCACAGCCTTTCTCTGGCCTCGCCGCCTCCACCGGGGTGAGGTGCGGCCCGACCACAGCATCCCGTAGAGAACTCAGGTCAATTTGTTTGGAGCCACTGCAGAGGGTGGCACTTGCGCCTGTTCCTCAGGGACAGCCCCGGGACACAGCCCTCCGCGGCATCGTAGCGGAGCGGGGCCATTCGGAGCAGCGCTGGAAAGACCCCGCTATGAAATCGTATTTCCACTCGCTGCTGGGATTCCGGCTCTTTACATTATACTGATGCGATTTAAAGGAGCAATTGGATTAACTGCTTCTCAGAGATCTGCGTTAGATTGGAGTGGGGGTGTTGTGTTTCGTTTTGTTTCGTTTTTAACGTATAGTTGTATTCTGAGGAGAGACAGACCGCTACGAACTTAAAGCAGTAAAATCGCAGATTTATCCAAACAAATTGTGAGTGACATTTCGCAGCGGGAAGCCTGTAGTTTCCGCACTAGCCCCGGTCTCGACTTTACATAGGTAATGAAGTCCCCCGGGCGGGGGGAAGCTGGCGATGGGGCTAGAGCCCACGTCGCTTCCTCGGCATACACCGATGCAGTTCTGCGCAGCTCCCCGGCTATCGGGTTCCTACCGCTGCCCTGAATGGGTTTAGCAGATGGGGAGAAGGCGGGAATACCCCCAGCCATCCCCGCCGCCGCCGGACACCCGCAGCCCGGCCTCCAACCCCGGAGCCAGACGAAGGGGCTGAGCCAGCATCGGATGCACCCGCACCCATGATACCTCCGGGGCTACCCCAACCCCCGTTTTCTGCTGCCCCGAGCTCCGCTGCTGCCTCACCCGGTGGTTCTGGTAGGCGGTCACTGCCGTGAAGCGCGTCTCCTCGAAGACGAAAGTTTTGAAGTTCTCCTCCGCGTACTTCTCGCTGTCTTTCCGGGGGTCCACGTAGACCACGTGAAAACGCGGCTGGTATCTGTGCATGGAGTTCAAAATGATCTGAATGATAAAACGAGCAAGGAGACAATAACTGATCCAGGCGGAGCATGGAGAGAGGATAGCGCAGCCCCGGCCCTGTCGGCGGCCCGCGGCTGTCCCCGGCCTCTCCTCCACTGCCCGGGACAGCCGCGGGGCTGGGGCAGAGCCCCCGGGGAGGGGCGCGGGCAGGGTCACCCCACGGGAATCACAGCGCGGGGAGTTCCCACCCCGTGCAGCCCCGTGTTTGACATGTTTTCCCGGGAACACTTACATGCCCGTTGTCATCCAGCAAATTGTTGGTCAGTTTGAGTTTATCGAAGGAAACGATCTGCTTCATCCACTGCGCCCCTTTGGCCGGGGAGTCCGGGTGGTAATGGACTCTCCCGGGGGTGGCGGGGTCGGCTTTGCCAGCCACCAGCCAGGAGGAACTGTGGAAGGCGTACCTGCGGGAGGGAAATGCACCCTCAGCCGCGGCCCGCGGGGGCTCCCGCCCGAGTCCCTGCAGCACCGCTCCGAACGAGAGCAGCACCGCGCCCCGCAGAACCCGGCCCGGGACGGTTCCCCTGGCCCACAGAGGGGGAAGCACCGCCTCTCCATCATTCCCGCTTCCCACGAGAGGAACGAGCTCTTTTCCGCAGCCAGAATTGCTGCGGAGGGGATATACTATTTTATCACGTCAGCGATGGAACTGTCGTGAGAGAAATCTGCAGGATGGAGGAAATTTATGGCTACTCGTGTAGATTTGGGAGAGAAGCCACAAAAGCCTCCCCCTTCCTCTAAAAAAAAGGGGTGAAAAAAAGCCCTCTTTGCAGTAATACTCTCGCTTTAAGTGAAGAGTGGAAAGTTGTGTGTAGATTAATAGCAGGTTCTGAATTTAGCAGCCTCGTTTCATATTTTCAAAGTACATATTCAACAGTAACATTTAAAACAGAGAAACCAATCTTCTATACACGTGTTTACTTTAAAAGCCAGTGTTTGCATAGGGGGAATTAGACACCATTGGACCTGAGCAGAAACATTACTTTTTAAAGATATACTCAATTGGATGTTATATATCCTACTTCCCTTGACAAGCAAACATTTCTAGGACGCCCTGAGAATTTGGATATCTGTCTAAATATTTATATATCGGACCCTGCGATTCCTATGCGGGCTGCCTGCTTGGCGTCTTGATCTGAAGCTAAATACATAATGCGCTTTTCACTGTCTTAAAGGGGCTCCAAACCAGACCACATCACTGCCTTGTGAGTCGACAGTTTCCAAGGTCTTCCTACACTGACACTGGAAACAAGAGCAGGGTTTTGTGGCTTGGGTGGCTGGTGCCTTTCCTGAGCACAAAACTCACTGTCTTCACCCAAGCACCCAGGAAGCTCCCCAGCTTCGGAACATGTGCTGAGGGGCTACAGCATTCAAAGAGCATCGAGGGGATTTTCATTAAGCAGCAAAGGCTGTTTGCTGGTGGAGATGTGTAGCAGTACGACAAGGAGAGCTTTTCTGGGCAGGACACGGCAGCTCTTGCCCTGTGCCCTGTGGAAACCTGCCCTTCTGCCCATGCTGGACTGGTCCTGGCCACCTGAGAGCCTGGTGTGGAGGCTGAGGGGGCCCTGCGGTCTCACACAGCTGCTCCTGGCCCCAGACTCGTTGCAAGGGTGTGAAAGAGACCCCAGGTCAGCCACATCCCATGTCTGCTCCCTGTTTCACACCGACAGGTGTCACGCCCAGGGGCACATCCCTGAACCCCAGAGGACAGGAGCAGAGGGTGGGCAGCGACCCACCAGCCCCTACAGCTCCATGTACCGCGAGACAAGCCAGGCATTTGTTACTTGCCGGTATCTCTTGTCATCCACCGGGACGAAATCCATGAGGAGCATGTAGTCAGCCATAGGGTCCATCCCAAATATCTTCACCTGGAAGGTGGGGAACATGCGCCTGGCACAGAGAGGAGAGAGAAGTGCTACATTGAGGAGCAGCAGGGAGCCCCGAGTGGCCGGCACGGGTCTCTTGCCCTCCAGCTGCTCCAATACCCTCCTAGTTGTGATGATAAGCCCCCTCGCAGAAACCGCTGGTCGTAGGAAGAGGCAGATACGCCCAAGCTGTGTGGGGAGACTGGCTGCCGTGTTCCCCAGACCTCGGCAACATCCCTAAAGTCAAGCTGGAGGTCCTGCCTCTCCTACTGGCTCCGGGACCGTTCATGTCACACATTCGAAATGCCCCAACGAGGTGGAAAGGAGAGGACAGGGGAAATAAGAGCATCCTCAACCTTTGCTATGGGGAGATCAAGTGAAAATAATTTCTTCCCTGTAGTTTCCCCATCATTTTAGCTGACCTGACTGGAGGCAAATGCAAGGCATTACCCCGTCTGCGGACCCGCACTCAAGCTCGAGAGTCTCAGGCAGCCCGTGGGGGTCAAATCTAAAAACTTCAGCAAACGACACGAAGTGATCGAGTTCCCACCTGTGCAGCTTCTGTACCCACCAAACTGCGCCCGTTTGAAAGCAGTAGTTACAGCAACAGCCCCTCGGGCCAGAGGGAGACCTCTCCCAGCCCGGAGGGGCAAACGCTCCCTCTCGGCGGGCAAGGGCTAGAGGGCAACGGGGATGTCCCAGAAAGCCCCGTCCCGGATCCACTTCATTGCATGAGCCCGGTCGGGCTCCCGCTCCCCGCACCTTTGCGGAACGAAAAGGGGAGCGGAAAGGAGCCCAGGGCTCCGGAGTTGGGCAGGCCAGCCCCCGCTGCTGCTCCCCCGCTTCTTCTCCGTGTAGGCCCCCGGGGACCCAAAGCTAAGCCGAAACGTGGATCCCACGCTCAGGGAGGGCACGATTCCTTCGGGGGCCTGCAGTACAAATGCGATCGGCGGTGGGCTAAGGGAAGGGGCCGGGACGGTCCACCCGTCCCTCCCTTCTGCATCTGCACACACAGGGACCAGGGCCTCGCCCGCAGCTCCCCGGCGGGACACGCCGAAGAAGTGCCCTGGTGTCGGAGCTCGTTATGGCTTTGTTTTGTTTTAAAGAATAGTAGACAAAGCGAGCAATATAGGCAATATTTCGGGAAGGGTGTTTGCAGTCGTTGAACAACCAAAGCCCCAGTCGCCCCCTGAACAAACAGCCCGATCAAACCCGGACACAGAGAGCCCCCCCCGGCTCGTTCTCAGGGCACACGGCCGGACCTGTTCTGTGCCCCTTCTCCCCTCTGAGGGGCGATGGGTCAGCGCGCCTCTGGCTCCGCAGCTCTTCCACATCGGGCCCGGCACTGCCGGGCTGCATAGGGATCGGGCAGCTACGTCTCCTTCTCCGTAAGGCTTCAGCAAACTCTGGAGGACGTTTTCAGTCGCTCCCTCTGTTATTATTATTTTTAAACATGTAAAAGCCCCCATTAGCTCCAATTCCGGTGTTTCTTGTTCTAAACTTTGTTTTAAAACAAACAACCTGATGATAAGACCCATCTAGACAAACAGCAGGGCCAGCCCAGCTTTGCAGCGCCTTCCCCGAGCCTTTTCCTGCTGGTTGTACCTCGTTTTCTCCTGTTTTTACTCGCTTGTCTGGAGTTTCGACTGTGTCATAAAGTAAACGAAGAAAAGGGTGGGAGAAAAGCCCCCGATTCAATTCAAATTGGTTAATTTCCGAAACCTTTTGAAACGGAATATTTGCAATCTTTTCGCTCTTCTTGGAGAGCTAAGAAAGCCAGATCGAAGAACTCCTGTTTGCAGAGAGCCTCCGCCTGGAGCCTGAACGACCTTTTCCGCTAAGGAAAGCAACGCCGAGCCCGGCGCCGGGCTGAGGGGCCGCGGCCGGAGACAGCGGGCTGTGCGACCCGGCGTCGGGGCAGGCACCGTCTGCGGGAAATTCCGCCCGGGTCCCGCAACGCAGTGCCGGCTGCTTTTGCACCGGGAACCACGGTGATTTTTTTATTTTAGGAAATTGCTACTATTAAAAAAAAAAAAAAAAAAAAAAAAAGAGCCACTGCGTACATGTAAGTATGTTTCTTTTTTTTCTTTTGCACTTTCGGGACCCTCAAAGTCGCTGCCGGGAGAGCGGGAGCGCACGGCCGCGGCCACAGTTCTTGCCAGACCGTACGGAGCGGAGTCCGACCCTCTCCCCCGTCCGGCCACACCGCCGCAGTCAGCCCCGGGGCGAACTGAGAGCAAGCAACGGGGGATTCCTTAATTTGTTTGTTTTTCTTTTCTCCCCCCCTCCGCCGAATCGCTTTAAACCAAGGGAAGACTCAGAACCTGGACAATTCGCAGCTCTGCCGGAGCCTGGCGGGGAAAGCCTCGTAGCTCTGCCCGAGCCGCCGCGGCCGCGGCGCTTCCCGGGGATCTCCATTAAATGCAGTAACTAACAACCGTAATTGGGACTCCTCTTCCCCCCATATGTTTTGCTCGTTCCTAACGCGATCGCATCAGCCGATTTTTTTGTTTCCTGCCCAGGAGCAGGGTCCTGGCCTCGGAACCGCGCCGCGGCGGTCGGAGCAGAGCTGAGAGGAGCCGCGTTCAGCCGGGCTCGTTACTCGATAATCGGGAAATGCAACAGCCCTGGAACACGTTTCAAGGTGCAGAATTAGGGTCTGTTCGCGTCTCCGCCGGAAGGAAAACATCTGCCCGTGCTAAGAATGTATTTAGCAGGTTTTGCACGGTTTGCGTGTTGTTTTTTTCCCTTCCCCCGAATCGTTGCTGTCAGCCCCGGGAACACACACCGTCCTCCGTAAACACGGATCAAAGTCCCGTGTAGGGTCACAGCCGAAGGCGCCCGGAGGAGCACAGCGCCCTTTTAAGCAGGAGCGAAACCCAGTGCCCTGCCTGCCGTCCTCCGCACGCCTTCGCCGTCAGCCCGCAGCAGCAGCCGCGCGTTCTTCCGCAGCACCGAGGCCTTCGGGCCGCAAGAGCTCGCAGATTTCGCCCCAGGAGAAGCGCAAGGATCAAATGACGGCGACCGCCGGGCCGGGTCGCTCCGCGACTCGCCCTTGGGCAGCAGCTTCAATCTCCCCCCAAACTGCGAATTCAACCACTCGCACCGAATTCTCCCGCCCCGACTGGCCTGGGTGCCCGGGTCCGGAGGGAGCGGCTGGAGAGCCGGGGCCGCTCGGGAGCTCCGCACTGACCTGCCTGCTTTGGTGACGATCATCTCGGTGCCCAGCTGATTGAACTCGTCCCACAACGCCTTCATCTCTAGTTGGACGCTCACGTTGGCCACCTTCGGGTTCTTCTTCACCGGCGCCTTGGCCGCTGCGGCCGCCCCCGCAGAGCAGCCCGAGACTGCGGCCGGCCCCGTAGCGGCTCCACCGGCGCCCTCGGGCTGCTCGGGGCCTGGGGGCGGCGGGTTTGTCCCGGCCGCGGCCGCCGCCGCCCCGCTGAAAGGGTAGCCGTGCTGGGGCTGGGGCGGCGGGTGCGGGTGCTGCTGAGCCGTGCAGGGCTCGTAGTGCGGCGGCTCATGCTGTCCGTACGGGTCCCCCGGGGAGGGGGAGAGGTGGTACCCCCCGGAGGCGTTCAGGCTGCTCAGGCTGTTGGCCGTGAAAGCTGCAACATCGCAAAAATGGGACAGCTGGGTGAGCCAGGGGCTGGAGATAGCTGAAATCATTCCAAAAACAAGCGGTCAGGGCTCCGCTCCGGCTCCCGCTTTCCCCCCAGCTCCGCACCGGCTCCGCGCGGCCCCCGCCTCCGCACCGGCTCCGCGGGGTGCCCTCCGCCTCCTCTCCTGCCCCGCGCCCAGCCCAGCGGGGCGCCTCCCCCTTTCCGCTTTGCTTGGCCCCAGCCCCGCTCCCCCCGGGGCAGGCGGGGAGCTCGCTGCTCCCGCTGCCTGCCTGCCTAGGCTTCTTTTTTTTTTTTTTTTCCCTTTTTTTTTTTTTTTTTTTTTTTTTTTTTTTTTTTTTTTTGCAAACCCGAGAGGTCTGCCAAGAGCCTCGGCGGTGCAAAGCCCGTGCTATCTCTGCAGGCCTCCCTCGCCACACACCACACCACTTGGGACAAAGCAAACTCCCTCCTTTCGCCCCCTCTCCAAAAAAGGGGGGGAAAAAATAGAGGAGTGGGAAAACTCAGAGAAAGAAATCGGCTCTTATTTCCGTGTAGCTACGCCGCTGCAGGTAACGTCCTTCACTCTGGAGCCGCGGGGCTGCGGCCGACAGGGGAAGTCTGATCTGGTTTGGCAATGTCCCATTCCTTCCATCCCCGGACGAGAAAGTGGAAGAGGCCGGGACCAGAGCAAACCTCCGGGTCCGCGCCGAGGAGCACTGGGACGAACCCGGCTGTGCAGCCCTCGGCTGCCGGCCCGAGAGGGTCCTGAGGTGCATGAAAGGCCGCCCGGGGGAGCGGCCGGCTCCTTCGGTCCCCCTCCGATGCTGAAAGGCTTCTCGAGGTCCCGGGGGTCTTTTGCGTTATTTCCGACGCAGCCCCCAAGGCCGGACAGGGGCTGCAGAGCCGGTGGAAGCCGAGCCCCGGCCTGCCAGTGCCTCAGGCACGGCCGGCGCTTTCGGGGGATGCTTTCAGCACCTCTGAGAAGACGCGAGTCCCAGCGGCGGAGCCGTCGAAAGCTGCTACCGGGCCACGGGCAATGCCTTTCTCTAAGGGAGGGCTACAGGGGCCCCGGCGTGCCGGGAGAAACCGGCTCCGCGGGCAGGCCGCATTCTGTGCGCTGCCCCTGGCCCGGCCGCCGGCACGGGCCGCGTGAAAGCCCTCGGATACGCGGTGGCCGGTGGTCCCGTCCCCGCAGCCCTGCCGGGCCGAGTGCGGCACTCACCTTCCATGTCCCTGGTGACGGTGCTGAAGTGCATCTTCTGAGGGCGGCAGCCGGGGCGGGCGGGCGCGCTGCGGCCGCCGCGGCGCTCCTCCAGCTCTCCTTTCCCTGCTTGCTCGGCGGCGGCGACTGAAATCAGAGAGGCGATACTGAAAGCATTTGCCTTGGGAGACAGAGGGCTGTTTTCGTCCATAGGGGAGACACCAATGCAGGAGCAGCAGGCGCGGCAGCCTCCCACCACGAGCCCCCCCCCTCCCACCCCCTTACTCCCCTCCTTTCTACCGCACCATCCAGGGAGGTGCGAACGAGACCCCCTCCTTCCAGACGGGGGGGGAGGCGTGGGGAAGGGAAACTTAAAAAAAAAATAAATCCAACAGAAAACAACCTAAACCCTCGCCCCCCCGGGAAGGGCGTTGGGGAGCAAGAAACTTTACCGGGTCTTTTTGTAGCTAGCGCCGAGCACCGCAACGGTGGACCGAGCTCTGTCAGCGAGACGGGACCGGGGGGCAACAAATAAATAATCCCACGAATTTCTTTCTCGGGGTGTCCATTTCTCACCACCCTACCCCTCCCCAATTCGTTCCCTACGATTTATTAATTCATTTTCTGTCTTCCCTTTCCCTCAACCACCACCTCCTGCTTCTGCCCCCCTCGTCCCCTCCTTTTCTCCTGCACGAAGGGAAAGTGTCTCCCTTATAGGCGCTTTCCCCATTCAGTGGCTGGGAGGCGTCACATGGAAGCCGAGGGTGTTTGCCTGCAGAAGTGGCGGCGACGGCGGCGAAAGCGAAGTGAAACTCCTGCCGAGACGGTGTCAAAGGGCTGGGGAGGCCCTTCCCCGCCTCCCGGGCACGGCAAGCGGCCGCCGGGGAAGGATGGGATGTGCTGCGGGGCGGGCGGAGGGGCCGGCGGTGTCAATCACGGCGCCGGGAGCCGGCCGACGGGAAGGGAAGAGCCGAGCTGAGCCGAGCCGAGCCCGGCGTCACGCTGCGGATGTCCGGCACCGAGAGAAGGGATAGCTCTTTTCCTCCAGCTCGCATGCACTTCGGGGCTGCGGGCGACCCTCGGGGCTCGGTAGCCGTAGGGACCCGCAGTCTGAGTCGCCTCAACAGGCGGGGTCTGGGCACGTCAGGGTGAGCAGCGAGTGCAGGTACTACCGGCCACTTCGCTCGGATGGGACCCCCGCCTAGCCCTGGGCCACCAAACTCCCAAAGCGCCCGCCAGCATTCCAGCATTTCCTTCGCCAATAAAAAAAACCAAAAAGCGGAGAAAACGGAAAGCAACTAACGAGGCGGCAGGCGAGCTCCTGCTTAGCCCAGCGTGAGAGGCCGCTTCGTCGGCAGCACCTGCACGGCCCGGCTGGGCCGGGAGCCGCGCCCGGTTCCCGTCCCTGCCCCGGAGAGGACGAGGCGCTACTCACCGCCCGCTCCCGGCCCCTCGGAGCGACGCAGCGTTCCCCGGGCCCTTCTTTCGCATCGGCGCGGGGCAAGGCGACGCGCCCGCCCCGCCGGGTCCGGCCCAGCCCGGGTACCAGTACCAGTCTCGGTCCGCGCCCTGGTGCTGGTCCCTCTGGGCGGGTAGCTGCACCGAGGTCCTGGGGAATTGCCCCGACGGGGCGGGCGGAGCTGTGGGGCGCGCCGGTGGCTACCGTCGCGATGGGGGTTGCATAACCCGAGCGATGCGCGGAGAGCCGGAGTGAGCAAGCGGGTTATATATAGCTGCCCTGTCTGTAGCCTGCGGGGCTTGATTCTTCTGTTGAAATATTATCTTTGGATGTGGTAAAAATATTTGCAGAGAAAAATCTAGACTACTCTTACATATTTGAGCATATGTTCCTGCAGCTAACGGCATAAGGGCAGAGCGTGACATGATCGGTGTTTTGTTTCTTTGCTGCTGCTGGCAGCGCGGTTCCTGGCCGGGGTAGCTTCTGTCGCGAGCTCAGGGACACGTCACGGAGAAGACAGTCCCGGTACTGACCCGTGCTGCTCACCTGGCGGCAATACAAGAAGGAGGGGAAGGGATTTCGTTTGGGCACCCCGGGGCAATATCGGAGGAAAGCGAGGAGCCGCGGGTGAGAACTCCAAGCCGCCTCCGGGAACTCAAGGGCTGATGTGAGCGGGACGCTGATGCCCCGTCCCCGCGGCATGCTTGGCTTTGGACAGCCTCTGCTCCAGGAGGAAAGAAAATATTCCCCCTGGAAATTTAGAAAAAACCTGAAATCAATGCCCCAGCAGAGTTTGGGGTGGCAGCCCCTGCCTTAGTTGCCCGCACCGTTTCCCAGGTTAATTCCTTTCTCCTTTCCTGCTCCTTACATAAAACTCCAGCTGTAAGGGACGCCAGGTCGGGGACAGCCCGGGCGTGGACCGGTCCCTCGGCCTGTCCACCCGGCCGGCGGAGTCGGGGTTGAGTGGTGTCTACCAGGAACAGAGGACCCGCCGGGAATCGTTGTCACCTGGGCGGCAGCGGAGAGGGTCCTCGCCAAATGGTGGGGCTGAAGCCTCGAAACCCCAAATCCCTGAGAGTAGATCCCGCCGCCCCGCTCCCACATCCCCTGCCTGGCTGGCCTCGCAGACACGCGGGATTCCCACACGCGTGAGCGGCGCGTGAGCGGCGCTGAGACAATGTACGGGGAGACCAACCCTGTCTGCCCTGCAACAGGGACCCCGCAGGGACAGAACCCACCCGAGGGAGAGGGTGGCACGGCGCTGTGCAGCGAGCGGAGTCGACCCCTTTCCTGCACCCCGAACAGGGCCCAGAGGTCCCATTTGACAGAAGTCCCGAGGACGCATGTCCGCGTTCCTCGTCCGCCCCTCATCAGCGGAGCGCCGCAAAGCGCATCCACTCTCGACGCAGGGTTGCTAAGCCCGCCGTTAGCCATTACTGCTATGCCCCTGGCTCTGAACTCGTCTAGAGGACGGGTGTGTCTGTTAGGATCGAGTCCAGAGGTTCTGCTCCCCGCAGCTCACACTTCGCCCGGGCAGGTGGGAGGAGAGGTCGAGGCTGTCCCGCCGCCTCTCCTCCGGTACGGCTCCGCGGTGAGAAAACGCCAACTGCTCGATGCGGAATAAGGGTTGGGGCACCTCTCCCCCTTCTTCCTCATCCTCCGTGGACACACATCTGCTTCGTCCCGGAGAGATGTAGCCTGATGGCTCAAAAGCCTGTGGTAGCACCGAGGAATGCAACGCGCGGCAACGACTCGCGCATTCCCCACGACGGCAACCCCCAGTCCCGTGACGGCCCCGAAGCCGAGCATCGCCGTGTCCCTCTCCCGACGCCCCCGCGATAAACATCCGCTGGAACACCCTTCCCTGTCTGGGCCCCGCACCCCATCATCCCCCAGACCTTTCAGGCGAGGCGGACACCAGTGGCTGCTGCCTTCGTCGTCCCTCGCAGGGGACTCCCTGCCGGCACCGTTCCCCACGGGCCGGGATATGTGTCCCTGGTCACAGACACTCACACCGAGCCATGGCCCCGCTGCTGCAAAGGTGCCCAGGTCCCCCAAGCCGGGTTCCTCCGCGCACCCTGAGCCCAGGCTGTGATACAGGAGCGTCGCGGACCCGATGGGCTGTCCCCGCGCCCCCGAGGCCTGGCTGGGACACAGCCCCACTGTCCGCCCTCCGCACTCACCCCTCCGCCAGCATCTCTCCACTCGTCCCTCCCGCGATCCCTCCTTTCTGCCCGCTCCCCCGGCCCTTGCCCGGCCCCGCCGTCTCTCCCGCCCCCAACCTCTGCACCCCGGCTGGCCCCTGGCGAGCCCGGGCTTTCGGAAAGGGTGGGGGGGTGGGGGGGCGCAGACTCTGCAGGGGAGCTGGGGCCGGCCTCGCACGGCTCGGCTCGGCTCGGCTCGGCCTTGGCACGACAGCCCCGGCTGCCCGCTGAGCCGTGGGGCAGCAAATAACTATCGGGAGGACAATAGCAACGAGCCGGGGCCGGGACCCGGTGGGGCCGGGAGGCGCCCCCGGATTCCGCTCGCACCAGCGCACGGGCCGTGCCTCCGCACGCTGCTCGTATGAACAGCCCAGCGGCGCAGCCCCGGGCGGCCTCCGACGGCCGGCCCGGGAGAGAGAACCCCGCGGCCCCGCCGCAGCAGCACCGCCCGTGCAGCACGGGAAAGGCTGAGGCTGCCTCGCTGGTGGTGCTTGTGCAGGAGAAAAAAAAGATTCGTAGGGGTTCAACTAACGGGAACCGCGGACGTTTACGGATTCGTTGTAAGGGTGGAAATAAAGAGGACACCGGGGACATTTCGGCAGGTGAAAAAAGTCTGAAGTTCCTGCGAGTCCTGGGAAAAAACGGGGATTTTCTGGCGTTTAATTTGAGACCGTTATCGATGAGTACTTTTCTTATATTTACAGTTACCCTCGTTATTACTCCGACTACGGCGACTATCATAATGATTTTGCAACTGACGTTTGTACCGAAATAAACGAATCTCTTTAAAAGAAATCAAACGCGTGAACCACGTCTCACCGAAAAAGACAGACAGTAAAATAGAAAATAAGGCAAAACAGACGAAAGAAAGAAAGAAAGAAAGAAAGAAAGAAAGAAAGAAAAGAAGAAAGAAAGCAACAGAAAGAAAGAAAGAAAGAAGAAAGGAAAGAAAGAAAGAAAGAAAGAAAGAAAGCAAGAGAGAAGACGAGAGAGAGCAAGAAGAAGATGGAAAGGAAAGCGAAAAGAAAGGAAAGGAAAGGAAAGGAAAGGAAAGGAAAGGAAAGGAAAGGAAAGGAAAGGAAGGAAGGAAAGGAAAGGAAAGGGAAAGGAACGGAAGGAAAGGAAAGAAAGGAAAGGAAAGGAAAGGAAGGAAAGGAACAGGAAAGGAAAACGGAAAGGAAAGGAAAGGAAAGGAAAGGAAAGGAAAGGAAAGGAAAGGAAAGGAAAGGAAAGGAAAGGAAAGGAAAGGAAATGAAGGAAAGGAAGGAATAGGGAAAGGAAAAAGGAAAGGAACAGAAGAGGAAGGAAGAGACAGAAGAGAAAGCAAGAGAAGAGAAAGAGAAGAGAAGAGCAAGAGAGAGAGAAGAGGAAGAAGAGAAGACGAGAGAAGAGAGAGAAGCAAGAAGAGACAGAGAAGAGAAGAGAAGAGAAGAGAAGAGAAGAGAAGAGAAGAGAAGAGAAGAGAAGAGAAGAGAAGAGAAGAGACGAGACAACGGAAAGACAGCCAAACGGATAAAGACGAACGAACGAAAAGTCAGGCAGGGAGAGCCCGAGCTCCTCGGCAGCCACTTTGCCCACCGGAGCGGTTTGGGCTGGGGGCATTGCCACCCACGGCCCGGCGCCAGTCGCCGTCCCTGCACGGGGCCCCGCGGGGTCCGCCGGGGTTCACTGCCCCTCCGCAGCTCCCTGGTTTCTCCAGGCCGCCGGATGCCGAGCGGGGGTTTCACCCGCCTGGCCCGTCCGGCGGCAGCGCGGCAGGTGCGCGGCTCCGCGCAGCGCGGCTCGGCCCCCGGCGGCGGCAGCCGCGGGCGGCACCGGGCACCTGAGAGTGCAGGGCAGCGGCGTCTGCACAGCAACCGTGCTGTGCTCCGCCGGTGGGCGTCTGAGAGAGGAGAAAAGAGAAAAGAGAAAAGAGAAAAGAGAAAAGAGAAAAGAGAAAAGAGAAGCAAGAAAAGAAAAGAAAAGAAAAGAAAAGAAAAGAAAAGAAAGAAAAGAAAGAAAGAAAAGAAAGAAAAGAAAAGAAAAGAAAAGAAAAGAAAAGAAAGAAAAGAAAAGAAAAGAAAGAAAAGAGAAAGAAAAGAAAAGAAAAGAAAGAAAAGAAAAGAAAAGAAAAGAAAAGGAGATATTCAGATGGAATAATTGTTTTATAACCAGCTCAATCCTCATGAACAACGGTGGTTTTCATGCTACTACACAGAGATGTGTCAGTGAAAACTGGGACTTGTGGGACCCCATGGGCTGCCTGACTGATGGGCATGGTGGGAGTCAGTGGGGCTCCATAGAGTCCAGGGCAATGGGACTGGGCTCCTATATCTCTCACTCTCCCCACACCTCCCACTGGCTCCTGCTTGCCAGCCTTGGCTCCATGTTATTTGCCATGGGGATTTCAGGCTGCTTTTACAGGGTCACTTGCCTGCAGATCCCAATGTAGAGATCACGCACGGGGAAATTCTCAGAAATAAAACTGTCAGCCACTCTCTCCCAGCACACAGCCGGTGGAGTTTCTCCCTTTCCCCTCTTTTTTCTTTTACTTCTCCTGCCCCACCCCCAGGCCCCCACCCTGACAACTGCTCGTACTTCTCTAGTGAGATATCCATGCTCTCCTGCTGTGCAGCTGCCTTGTGTGGTCCACGGTTTGGGGCTATAAAGTTTTTGGGACCCTCGCCCAGCCCCAGAATGCAGAGCTCCATTGAGAGCTCCTGGGGTGGCCAGGGCAAGGGGACCTGACAGTTGGGGTCATTGCTTGGAGCTCTGCCAGGAGCAACCCTTGCTTATCTGGTTTTGAGTGCACCAGGAACTACCTCTAAAACCACTCACTCTCTGTCACTCCTGTCCTCATTATTGTTCATTAATGCTGTCAAAAAGCTCTGCATGGGGATGCTACTCTGCTGCCTCGGGCTGACGCACACATCTGCTGCTAAGAGGTGTGAGAGAATTAGTGCCCATCCCCTCCTGTCTGGGGAAGCTCTTGTCCAGCTGCCTGTGCTCCCTGGGTGCAGGGAAATGGGGCTGCAGATACAGGGTAATGAGGTGCTATTAGTTTGAAAGAAGGATTCTCCCCATGCCCCAGAGTATGCATTATTATGTATGCATTATCACAGCATAAATTTGGGGAAGAGGGGGTGAGAAGTCCCAAAAAGAAGAGAAGGACACTGTTGCTATCTGCATGCAAAGGGAAAGCAGCTGCCTTATTGCTTCTTGCTAGATCCCTTCTGTGGAGCCAGAGTCAATTTCAAGCCATCCACTTGCAGCCCTGTTGCTAGAGGGAAGGTCAGGCATTTATCCACAACTCGCTTGTGGTTGTTGCATTGAAGGTTTATAATTCACTCAGTGCCACTGCAGCATCCTGTGCAGACATTTATTTTGGCTAAAGGCAGCCTGGTTCTCACTTGGATGCAGTCTCTGAGTCCTGACCCACACAGGCACTGTGTGCCAGCAGAGCCACTGTGGCTGTGCAGGTTGTCTGTGTGTGCCTTCATTTCCACACAGGGAGGCCCAGATGGTTCCATCCCACAAGAGGCTTCAGTTAGATGAGGACTGTCCTTGCATGGACGGGAGGCCATTGCAGAGCTCAGTCACTGTCAGGACATATGGTGTCCTGCACAGCTCCCTGTTTGCAGCTGCTGTAGACTGTCCTGTAAGGATTTTTTCCTTGAAAGAACTTTTCTACTTTTCTGTTAGGCCATTAAAATAGCCTGGACATTCCTTGTTGTTCTACCTTGTCTCGTGGCACAGCAAAGAACAGATTGACATCACTTGTTCTGGAGCTCAGATGTTTTCATGGGGTTTGGTGTGGCAGATGATGATATATATTAATCACTAACATAACACAGCATGTTAGCATAAACAAATGAACACAAACAACAAACCACAGGGCTCAGCATGCTAATGGGAGGCTGCACAATCCACAAGAGATCTCACTGGGATAAATCTTGTCCCTGCATTGCTGGGTGTTACATCAGACCTGTTGCAAACTTAACCCAAAGGCCATAAGGAGTGGATGCTTCAGCCAATGTCAGCTGCTTCTTCAAATCCAATCCAGCATAAAAACTGGCTACATCATGGAGATTTTTCTTCTTGCGTCAGTGCTGGAGCTGAACCCTCTGGATCGCGTCCAGCTGAGAGGCAGCAGGCTCTGCACTGCCACTGAGGGCAGATCACACATGTTAAAGTCATATGGGAAAGTGCAGTCTATGAGAGCAGAGACTAGACTTGAAGATAAGCCCAGGACCCTTCCTGGAGCCCATTTTGTCTGAAAAAAGCAGAGGTGCTTCTATCAGCCTAGTCCTTTCTCCTTCGCCTCTTTGTCACTTTACCCACTTGTGGATGAGCCTGTTCCTAAGGGATTTTGTGATCTGTCCATAGTTCTCAGCTCCACTTGCTATTTCCTCATGCCCTGTGGGACACCTTGTCCCTTTTGAGAGTTCTGTGGTGGGGCAGGTGAGACAGGAGTGGTGATCCCTTCTGCCTGCCTGCAAAGCCCCACCAGTATTACTGACAGCACATTCCTCTCCCCAGGCAGAAGGATTTTGAGGATTTCAGACCATTGCTCTGACTCCTGCTTCCACCACCCCAGCACCCAGACAGATGCCCTGCTGAGGGTGCTGAGGACAGGCAGGTTGTCTCTGCTGGAGGCCAAGGCTGATGCAAAAGGCAGGCACTGTAATCACAGCCTGCCAAGCACACAGATCAGCTGGACGGGTGAACCAGCCCTGCCTGAAATGTGATGTACCCTCCACCCTCTGTTCTCCTGCCTGCAGAGACCTGCACAGAGAACTGGCACCCCTTAAGAGGCATCTTGGGGAAAGGAAGGGGCAGGGACTTCAGCAACCCTTAAGGTAAACCCTTCCAATACACTTTGCAATCCCTGCACAAGCCCTGTGAAGGGCAATGGTGTGTTACTGAATAAGTACAGTGATGCAGAGCAGAGCAAGCCTCAGAGCTCCCAATCCTGCCACTGTGATGTCTCAAACAAGTTCAGTATAGGGTATCCAGGACTGCTTGGCACATTGAAATCCCTTTGCTGTTTAACTCTCAATGTCCTTCTGTGCAAACAACAGTGATTATGTTTAGTCATCTTCAGAGAGCTGTCTGTTTGGCATTGAAAGGGATCCAGGATAATCTTGGCTTAGGTTTTGTATAATTTATTTATTGTATTTTTAGGTTTTGTCGTACAAAGCAACACAGCACCATTTCTAGCTCTTTTCTCACGACATCTTGTCATCAGAGAGTCATCTCTTCTTCTTCCTACTCGTTAATTCCATTCCCCCTTTTTAGTTGAAATTCCAGACCAAAGCCATTCAGGAATGCACATTGATTAGGATTTTTTACATTCGTTGTGATTTTCTCTTATAAAATTTTTAATGTAAAAGGCTGTTCAAATCTAACCAGTTCTCACACAAGTGGCTGCTGCGTAAGGAACATCCTCCTTCTTGTCCTGCTGGGCTCGGAGACAGGGTTTGGAAAAGACATTTGAAGATGCACTGTCAGGCTCCCCAGAGGTGAAAAGCAGCAGAGCTCTTTCCTTCCTCATGGCTTTTGCTGGGGAAAACCCAGCCCTGGTGAAGCCAGCAGTGGGATCCCCATGACCTGAGTAAGGCACATGTGTAAGGGGACCCATAGCACACCCGGGGCCGTCCTGGCAATTGTCCCTGTGGAGCCACTGGCCCTGGAGGCGAGGGCTCTCCACCTCCCCCATGCACGACTCGCTGCGGTCCCCAGGCGCTTCCCTGGGAAACGCCGCCATCCCTGCAAATAGCACCAAGCAACTGGCACTGAGGGCTGGTTCAGTTTCAGGAACTGCCAATGCTCACGCCTTCCTCTGCGGAATTAGCACAAGGACAGATTAAAGAAAGCCAATTTCCTTTCTCATCAAATCAATTCCTTCTGGGGCAAACAAAGCCACGAGCACAGCGCTCTTGTCCTCCCGTGATCTTGTGGTTTGCTCTGGTTGGAAGAGGCAGCTTTGGAAAACCCAAGCCCATTTCCTGCTCTGCGTGCTGCGGTGTATATCCTCGCCTCAGCCCTGGAAATGCTTTGATGGATATTATTAGGCCCGGAAAGCATTTGGAGCTCCTTTCTTCCGTACGAGCTGAACAAACTGCTATGGGATGAAAGAGGGGCAAATTGGAACGGTCTGTGGATGCTGCAGGCAGGCTGCCTCACTAAGGGAGCCCATGTTGTGCTGCTCTCTGTGATAGGGACAAAGCAGCCTTGGGGCCACGGTTGTTGCCAGCCCCTGGGGAGGGGGGACATCTCTTTCATACTCTCCTGCCAAAAGGCAGAGCTGTAGTGGGGCACCACCAAACTGACAGTAGTAAAGCCTGACCCCTCCTAATTGCATCCAGCCATACCGAAGACTTTGGCCTCTTCTTAAATCCATATACCAGGTCCAGCAAATCCCATTGCCTACCTCAACATGCCCTCATCAAATCCTGCAAGTAAGGGGAACCAGCTTTTCTCCCCTCTCACAATGACCATTGCCCACCCCAGGACAGACTTGCTCATTCTTTCTCAGCCTTCCAGACACTGGGTGCAGGAGTCTCTCACTGCTGTGAAAAGGAAAGCACATGAAAAGCAAAGCCAAGCCAAACCTTTGCTTTCTGAGGGACCAGAGTTCTGAGTAGTGTTTTGCCATTAACACAGTCAAGAAATGACAGTGAGGAAATCTTAGGGAGTGAACAGCACTTGTGGTTATTGGTGAAATCCCATATTAGTAGAAAGGTCTGGTAAATGGAAGCAGGAGTCGCTCTGACTATAGCATCTGTTGGATGTGGAGAGTGGTTATGACTCTCTCCAAATACAATGCACATGTACTGGGGAAAATGACTGCTACAATAACAGGAATAAATCTTAATAGAGACTTGGGTGATAACAGACACCATAGGGGAGTTATCAAAATGAAAAACATATGGCAGCGTCTCTGCCAGACCTGCATGGAAACCCCTTGGAAAGACTAAGCAGAGCTTGTACCTGAAAACAAAAAAAGAGCAGAAGACACAGTGACAGGGGATCAGGGCTGAGGGAACCACATAAATTCTGTCATCATGCCCTCCTCAGAAGAGCAATGGGGGTTTGGTGTCAGCGTCCTATGGCCCATCTCCTTGCTGGACAAGTCCAGGTTTAAAAGCAGCCTGGCCTGACAAATTCTTTCCCACTTCTCTCAGGTTTGGCAAGGCAGAAGGCTGCTAGTCAGGCTGGACAGGGGCCATTTTTGATTGTGTTCAAACAAGACCTTGACCTGCATTGCTTATTAGCATTAGATCCCATTTTCTCTGCCTTTTGGCAGCAAGTAAGGGCAAGAATGGCAGAAAAGGAAGAGTGGAGGAGCAAACTCAGGGCCCTGGAAAGTTCAGGCACAGCCTCAGCTGCAAGGGCAGGATGGATTTGCTTGCCTGCAGTTATAGGAGCTCAAACTGAGCCCAGACTTCATGGTATGGCAAAGAACAAGCAAACGGGAAGATCGGCTGGAACCGACAGTTTCTTGGCAGGAAGCAGCAGGAGACAGGACACAGCAACGTTAAATGAAATTGCACCTTCTCCCCAGCACTTCAATGTTTTCAGCAGAGGTGAAAGCACAGATTAGCTAGAGTACAGAAACCCAGCTTCGTTTTGCTCTCCTCAGGAGCAGCCTGGCAGGTGATGGACAAACAAAAGCACAGCAGATACAGAGCAGGTTGATGTGAGATGTAGGTACTGTTTGTCTCATTGGTCTGCAAGAAGGGAGCAGGAGGCATTCCCAAGATCCCTAGAGCAAGGGGAGGTGTCCAGCTTCTGCTGATCCCATACTTTGGGTTCAGGAGCAGGATATGAAGATTGCTTCCTGGGTACCAGCCACGGCTCCTTGGTTCTGTTAAAAGGTTGGTCCCACACCAAACCCTGACTGCACTGACTCCTGTGGCCATCCAGTACTAAGGCAGAACCCAGGGGCAGAAGGAGAGCCTTGAGCAGGGACCATCACATCCTCTTCTCTCTCAGAGGTGACTGTGTAGGCTACCATCATCCCATCCAGTGCCAACTTGAAAACTGGGGATTAAATAGTGGAAAATTCAAAAGACAGCTGATGATGGGGCTTATATTAGTCAAGACACTTGGGCAGCTAGCTTTGGATGACCAGGGTCACCAGCAATAAATAGAGATATTGTTATGGTAATGGAAACAGGATGGAGGGCAGGAGGACCACGGAGCAGACCCTAAGTGCTAAATGCCTCTAAACTGTCAGGGACTTTGCCCCTGGCTGTCATTATTTTAATTGCATCCTAAATCTGCAGCCACTGGCCAGAGCAGGTGTCTGAGGACAGGGGATGGTTCTACTTTGGTGCCTGCCACAGCCAAGACTGAGCTGAAAAGAGAGCTGGATGTGACATTTGTTACACCAAGCAGCCACGTTTATATAATCTAGGGTTAGTAACCCTGAATGTCTTGTTTGCTTACAATCAAAAATCTTCCCTGCCCAGGGGATGAGCAAAGAGGAGCCTGAAGCTCTGAGTGGTCTATTCCAGCATCAGAGGGGCAGATCCTGTTTGTTTCCCCAGGCTGAGACTCACTCATGCCCATGGCCGGTATAGCCACTGGGACAAGACCCAGGGAAAGGCAGAGACTGTCTGACCCCAGACGGGCTGCAGATGCCTTGTTCTGGCTCAAGCAAATGTACATCAGGCAAATCAATTCAGAGATCAAACAGCATCTTTATGCTAGTCCTGAGCAGAAGGGCTGTTTTATTCTGTGCTTAGTCACAATAAACAAAACAATAAAGTAGTAATAAATGGTCACCAAAAATTATTTCAGAGTCCATAAAACAAAAACAGAGTTTAACAAGGACAAATGAATTGTTAACACTCCTCCTCTTGCCTGTCCCATAAAACATGTCAGGTTTTACAGGCGATGGGGTGAATGCCAAGCTCCCCTGGCCTTGTGAGACTGGCAGCGTGATCATTGCTGCCTTTTGCTGTGAGCAAGGTGACAACCTCAAAATCCCATCACCACTATAGCCCCAATTCCCACTTCTGCTGCTGGCTGGGGACCCTGCACAACGCTGTGGGCTGCCCATGGCTGTGCCCACACCCCATATTTCCCCTCCATTGAGGCAGGGAGTGCTGTGGTGCTGTCAGAAGCCTGACACTAAAACCACGGGATGCTGTGCTGAGCTCTCGCACTGAGCAAACAAGGCTTTCTAAAGGTTTAGAGGACCACCTTCACGTGCAGAATGACCCCCCATGTTTAAACCAAACAATCTTGACCTCTCTATGAGTCTTAGCCACATAAAAGCTCACCTCTTGGACTCTCCATTAGGTTTTATGATGTGCTTCCATATTTAAATGGACATGACTCACACCAGGGTTTCTGCCGTGCATGTGAAGGAAAGAGAAGATGAATGCCAGATGTTACGTATGAGTTACTTCAGGGAAAAAAAAAAAAAACAAAAAGAGAAAAGGAAATGTTGGGCTGGGCTTTCCTAGCTTGCCCTGCTCAGGTGAGCATCAGACTAGGATTTGACTTTTCTTTAAAAATGCAGCCTCCTCAGCCTGGCCACACTCCTGGCTGCTCTGCAAGCACACAGCCCCCCCAGTTCGCCCTCCTCACAGCAGGGGCTTCAATTTTCTGTCTAAAGTCTTCTGGCCAAACCTGGCAGCTGTCAGCACCTCCCTGTTTATTTGTGGAGCAGGAGGGGGCAGGAGGAGGAATGGAGAAGGGGTGGAGGGCAGCCCCTCTTTGGGGTGACACATTCCTTCACCCAGAAAACTTTGGGTAAGGCAGGCAGAACAGCCGGGTGATGCAGAGGAGCAGCACAGGTGGGTGGTGAGGGGAGAATTCTACCCACTGCAACTGGAAAAGCACCTGACAAGCTGCCTGCCATCCCCATGGGCTTATGGCTGCTTTCCTTTAGGCTCCTGTGACATGGGTAGGTAGGAAGGGCTGAGCAGCAGATTCCCTTTACAGCCTTGCTCCTGCCTCTCTGAAAGGACTTTCTGTCCCCACACAGACCCCTCGCATGTCATTGCCTTGTCCACTCTGCTCTCAGTGTGCTCATCTGGCACATTCTCCCATTCCCACCTCCGAGGGACAATGGCAGAGCCTCCACCCAGGCAAGCATGGAACTGGCAGGCTTGTGCCATAGGTCAGCCCTTTCCTGCACTTGGTGCTGTACACACATAGAGCATGAAGCACAGCCATGACCACACTGAAGTCACGGCCAACAGGTCCTGCTTTCAGACTCTCAGCACCACCCATGGTGAAAGAAGGATAACTCCACCCATTGCATCTATTCCAGAATAGGGAGACACAGCCTTAAAAACATAATTAGCCCTTCTCAGGAGGCTCCTCCTGGGGGGCCTGATGCTCCATGTGGCCTCTTCTCCCTGCAGCAGGCTGGGGGACTGACATTGACATGAAAGGGGTCCTGCTGCTCCCAGCCAGGGCAGGCTGTACCACTGCAAACAGATGAGGTTGAAACTCCACACTAAGCATATGCAAGGACATTAAGCTGTTGGAACTAAAGGATAATTTGAAAAGTATTTTTCTTAATACTGGCATTAGATTTCCCCAGCTTTGCAGTTGGTAAACAGAAAAAGAATGTCCTTACTAAGGAAAAGCAAGTGAAAGCTGAACCAGAGGGGAATTAGGGGGTGGTGGATGCTTGAAGCTGGGTCCCATTGCTTAGCTCAGGGTGCTGATCTTTCTTGGTGCAAGAACATCTGCTCCCACCCAGACCTGCAGAAACAACCTAGGGATCACTGGCTTTCCCTCACTGGCAAACTACAACATGGCAAGAGGGAACTAACATGGTCACACTGTCCTGGGAGCAAGAGCACCCATGCTGCATCCTGCCTGCACCAAGGGTAGGGCTGCACTCCCACTGAGGCCCTGCAAATATTCATCTTAAGCAAAACATCTGTTTTTTCTGAAGTGATGAACTGAGAGACTTTTCATCTTTATATCACACAGAAAGTCCCCTTGGGTACCTGCTGAACTCCTCAACTTCTTTATACAGCTGCTGAGTGACTCAGTCATGAATAGAGAACACAGAACTCTGCAACCTTTACTTCCCATTTTAGGTGTCTGTCTTTAGCTGGGTAGATTAGTGCAGAGTTTATGAAAACAGGAGATCTGCAGCTACAGCAGCTGCAAGTGGTGTCTGGTGAGTTATGGTAGTTCTCAGCACTATCCTGTTCCCCAGCCCTGCAGGGATGGCAGCCCTTCCTGAAGCTCTGGGCCTGGTGAGTCACAGCCTTATGGTGCAGCCTCTCTGCAACCTCTGCATTCCCACCTCTGCCCCTGCAAAGGTCCTGGGGCTGCAGGCTCTGCTCTTCTGCTTCCTCTCCCTGCCTCTGGCACCACAGGCCAGTGTGCACAGCAAGTGGGACGTGTGGCCCAGTGCTGCATCCCGAGCTCCTGAGGGCAGGAAACTGGGAAGCTGGCAGCTCAGGGACCACAGGGAGGCATCAGAAGAGCCCATGTCCCCCACAGAGGAATTCCTGTGCCCTTGCAAAATGCCCATGTGAATGGAGGCAGGAAAATTAGCTGCAATATGGCTTTTTGTGATCACAGAGATATTGCAAAAGGAAGGAAAATAAAAAAAGGTTCCGTTTTCCTCTCATTCCCCTTCCCCACCTCACTGGAAAGACTCAGGAAGTACCCAGCCATCAGGAACAATGTGAAAATAACCCGGTACCATTTTCCCTGGTGAACCTGGCAGGAGCCCAAGCAGGGACCATAACAGCCAGTGGGAGTGAGGCTCCCTCATGCCTCTCCTGGAGAAACAAGTGTTGGGCTTCTTCATTTCACTTTCCTCCTCATCCTTTGTGGAGTCCTGCTGCCATGCCCCCAGCATGACAAGGAGGGATGTCTCCCTCTGCCTGGACATTCAGAGTGCACGTGTAGCAGATAGGGCTGGCAGGGGGTCCCCAATGAGCTCCCTGCCTCTGGCCTGAGTGAGGAGCCGTGGCTTGCTGAAGGACACAAGCTGGTCACTCCATCAGCCTCTTTATTTTCCAACTCTTCCCCAAAATGCCTTTTAATTGAGCATCAAGGCTGCCCAAAAGTTTTCTCATCCCAAACCACTAGCGTAGATGCAGCCCGTGACAAAGGCCAGGACATGTCCCTGGGAACATTAATCAAATTTTGCAAGAGCTGCAACCACAAGAGTGTCTGGGCAGAACCAAATTTACCACAAGCCACGTTCCTTCCCTTCCTGTCCTGCCCTGCCCATCTGGCACAGCTGGGGGAGAGCACAGGCAGAACCGGATGCCCAGGGTCACAGCTCTTGTACATCCCAAGCAATGGGGTGAGGGAGAGGTCTATGGCCCAACATATACCCATGCTGGGTGTGGGGAAAGCCCAGGATACTGAGGAGCATCTGTGCTTCCAGAGAGCACATTCCTAGGAAAAGATACCATGGCCTGTCCTCCTCCAGGGCCTCATGCATCCCCTGGGCTTGTGTGCAAATGCTGTGCTTCCCCAAATAGACACTTTTCTGGGAATGTCCCATGGCCCTGAGGAGGCTCGGCTGGTTGGCATCAGATGACCAAAGCCATTGCGTGCTCCCATTGTTCCCCAAGGCAGTTATTAATAGAGCACTGTAATAATAGGGGATATTTATAAAACACCTCTGTGCCTGGGAATCCAGAACAATTTGCAAACCTGTGCAGGTCTGTGTGCCAGCCCTGAGCCCCTCTGGTGAATGTTACAAACAAAAAATAAACCCTACACTCCACAGAATTGTATGAGAAATGCAGGGGCTGGAGGGGACACTGCAAAAGTCTGGTGTAAGATGTGACACAAGCACTGTGATCCTGCAAGGGTGCATTGCCCAGGCCCAATAACCTCCCTGGCAGCAGAGCAAAGCAGGGAAAGAACAGGAGTCATAGGTGCTCTTTCTCTGGTCCCAGCTTGTGGGGAAGAGAGATGTCATTGAAGAAATAAAGGCTGATATGGTCCATGCCCAAGCTCCCCAGGACTACCCAGGGGGTAAGGGTGCAGCTGGCAAGGGGGCTGCACTGGTGCAATTGCCTTTTATGCTGAGTTTGATTTGTTGCCCTTCCTGACATCTAGGCTGCAGAGACCAAGACCAAACTATGGTGACAGGGTTGAGGATCTGTGCTTAAATAGTGGAGATTCACACTTGCAGAAACCTTTGCAAACCTACCAGTCCCTCTACAGGAGAATGCACACTTTTGATTAGTTTTATAGATGGAAAAATCAAAATGAGGTGTGGGATTCAGTTAGAGCATGGCCAGGCATCATGGGCTGGGGCGAGGTGCGGAGCCTCACACTGGCACCACACAGGGGCTCCACACACAGCCAGGATGGGGATGAGAGGGAAAGGAATGCAGATAGCCTTGCTGTTGGGCTGCTCCATCAGGATCATAAAACCAAACAAATCCAGTCCTCCCCCCAGCCTTGCTTGAGGAATTAGAGAAATGAGGCCATTTATGTCTTCACACGGGCGACTGAGCCTGGCAATGACCTCTGGTCACTTCGAAGCAGGGCTGGATTTGAAATGTGAACCAGAGACCAGGAGGTGAAAACCTCCATATCCCATTACAAATCGCTGGGGATGCTGAGGGCTTGTCAAGCCACAGTGCTTTGCTCTTATTTATGACTATTTGTCTGTGATTGTAGCCATTGCCAGGGCTGGCCTTACTGCTTGGGCAGTGGTCAGCTGCTGAGTGGCCTCCAGGGCCAGCCTGTCTCCCAGCAAAGCTAGAGGCTGGGACCCTGGGGCTGGAGTGGTCAAGGTGTCACTCCTTGCTGTTGGAAAAACACATTGGTCCTTCTGTGGCAGCAAGCACAAGCACAAGCATCACAGTGGGTGACACAGTCCCCCAGCTGGTGACAGCCATGAGAAGGTGAATTCAGTCTTTAAAGTAATGAAGTATACAGCCCTACACAGTGAGGATCCAGGAAAAAAAATCCCTGAGCCACAATGTAGTGAAATTAATTCTATATATTGTATATTCAATCTTGTAAACTGGCTTATTCACCACCAGACAGCACTTGCTGTTTGATTATTAGTGCTCTAAGACAGGAAAATCCTCTGTCCGGCTTGAGCTTGTACTCTGAAATGACTGCACAAGATCTGCTTTATTCACAAGTGGTTTAAGTGACTCAAGTTTTCTTTTATCCAAACAGATCTCTAACTCATCAAGCAACCATGGCTTCATGAGAAAAGCAAGTTGGAGACAGTATGCATTTCTTAAAAAAATATCCTATCTCTCTATAAACAGAGAATTTCCTTCCATCTCTTTTAAGCCTGCTTCACCTACTCCTCTCCACTAATCATCTTATTTCTATTTTTGTGGTCTAAGAGGCATCAGATAATTTTGCAGATCAGAAGCTAAGGCAGGTCCCTGGTTGGTCAGAGAGAGCCTCCCCAGAATGGCTTTGCTGGCTCTGCCCTCCAGACAAAAGGGCAGGTTCCCACAGCTCAACAATGGGATTTGGAAGAAGATGTTTCATAGAAGAAGTTTTAGCACCCCTGTGTGGTATCACTCTGCTATGTGAGAGCAGAGCAGCAAAGGAAAATTCTGCCTGAAACTTTGATGAGTCCACAGCAGCCTGGGTCTGCTGATGGAAATGTGACTGTTGGGAGGCCAAGCCCAAGCAATTTCCAAATCACCGGTTCAGCCTCTGGGGAAAGCCACAAACTCACCTCAAGGCAGGGATGGGCACCACAGGGCTCTCTCTGGTGGAGTTACTTAGAGGCACAGAAACAGGAGAGAGAGCAGTGTGTAGAGAGCATGCAGAGATAAACTCCATAGATCCATGTGTCTGGCTGTGACATTAAATGCTTTACAGCAGAAGTGCTGATAATTAATTTACTTACGATGTGGGACAGCTGATGGATGTGTTGATGCTGTCAGGATTCAGTGAAGCTGCACTGATTCTCATGCAGACTCAGGGGCTCTGTTTAGGAGACATGATGGGTTACCTCCCAACAGGACCACGGTGATTTAGGAGATGGAGCTCCATTTTCAAAGGTGAGAAAGTATTGTTTGCTGAGTACCCACATGTTTGCCATCTGAAAGTATCCAGATACTGGCTGGGGATGGAGAGAGAGACAACAAAAACCAGTGAAAATTAATAAATCAGGGTAATACTGGTCCTGACCTGCTGACTGGTTTACTAGGTTCACCAGGCACTATCTGCATTTTATAGGAATGCTTACACACTCCTGCAGATGTGATGCAGGCTGTCAAAACGCTTGCACTCTCTTAAAAATGCACCAAGAGTGCATTTCTCCCAGAATCTTGGTGGGATTTATGCTGTTAAGTCTGTTCTGGAAACACCAACCAAGAAGCTGCATTTCTCCAGTGTCCAGCTGAAGTGCATTCAGTCCAGGTGCAGGTAGAAATGTGAAAAGCAGCTCAGCTGATGGGAGGGAAGGTGTGTGTTGATGGTGCCAGATGCCATGTCCATTCTCAGCCCTTTGCTATGGGGAAGCTCCTTTCCCCTCAAGGCTGTCCTGCTTGGTGCTGCAGCATGTCCTGGGAACAGTCCTGTCACTCTGAGCAGCTCTCCCAGTCCCTGCTGCCAGCAGAAAGGACCTGTGGGGGGTGAAGCAGTGCCAAGTGCCTGCTGCTCAATAGAGCAAATATATTCTGAGGGTTATTCATCAAGAATAAAACTACAACAAGAGAAATATAGGACTGTAAGGAAGTGCAGTGCAGGTCTAGAGCTGAATAATGGAAATTCCCAAGAACGAGGCTTGCTGGTGGCTCTTCAGACACAAAGTTAATCCAATAAAGTGAATTGTCCTGTGCAACCTTTGCAGTACAGCAGCCTTTCCTTCAGCAATAGGATTAACTTTAGGCTCAACCAATGTATGCAATACTGAATTATTCTGCCTTGGTGCACTATCAGAGTCTGAATTTCCTATTTTCCATTTGCTTTCTTTAGCAGAGCATTTTGTTGCCAGTCTGAAATGACAACCTTAGTGAACACACAACAAAAAAGTCTTAGGTTCCACTGAAACACAAGTTAGTCAAGTATAAATAATGTGTATGCTGTTTATGGTCCTAAAACTTAGATTGGCTTCTAGTTAAAATTACATATGTGTTCCTAGTGTTTGTTTTTATTACTTGTGTCAGAACTAGAATCCAAAATACCTAGGACTACATAACAGCTTTGGGAATATCACATTTTCAACCCAATGGCTGGGTTTTGCTGTAGTGATTTTAGGCTTCTTGAAAACATGGCAAAGAATAAATTGGCTAAGTAGAAAAAAATTAAATGTAAAATCTCTTTGAAACAATACAGTGATTGCAAAAATAATCCAACAAAACCTCTTTTCTTGGTGTTCCTGTGCTGAGAGCATTTCTTTTTCAATGCCAGGTTTAGAAATTTCCACCTTTTTTCATGCTATGATGAATCTACAAGAGTTTTGTCTGCTCTGGCGTGAAGCACTGTGCTGTGCCAGAAGAGGCAAGAGCTCTACAACAGAGTAGAGGCAGGAAAACATGCTCAGCTCTTACTGCAGCTCTCTGTTGTTCAAAAAGAGGAGATCTTGGCATGTGACAGGTTTCCTCTATGGCTACTCTGAATCCAAAGGCTTGTCCAGACCTTGGCTTTGGCATGGCACCTGAATCAGCTTTGGGCTCCTTTACTGAAAATCCCAGTCTTTGCAAAATCTTTTGTCCAAGACCCCAGGTTGCTGCAAAGCACCTCTGGGTCCCTGGGGCAGCCTGGGCATCAGCCTGACTTGCCCAGTTTGTGGAGAGAGTGGAGCTTTTGCAGGTGGCCAGACTGATGCTATCAAATCCAAGTGTCAGATTCCAGGGGGAGCAGCCTGCCCTGGCAAGGGCAGCAGGCTGGGCCGGGTGCTGCTGTCACTGAGAGCAGGTTTTTGGCTTAGCAAGTTCAGCAGGCATCCAGAAGGTATTCACAGAGTCTGTGGGGGATTGACCCAGACAAATTTGACCTCTAGCATGTAGAGAGCATCAGGGAAGGGTTCTGGTTTTACTGTCATATCCAGTAGGAAAAGCTTAGCAGTTTTGGGGAGTGATGCACTGTGTCCCTGTGAGCAGGAGTTTGGCAGGGAGGGCATGGCAAAGAGCTGGTCAGCTGTCCCTATAGCTTTACCTAAAGAGTTTTTAATTAAAAGAAATCTAGGGGGACAATAAAAGCAATAAAAAAATCAATGCTGGCTGTGGCTGAAGAAAACAAGACTTTGTGGAAGTAATCTGAGGCCCCAAATAAGGAGTTTCATGCTGGTTTTATGTGGGGTGTAACTTTCCCAGGGCAGGTTTCATCACAGCTCCCACAGTGTTTTCCCCACAAGACCCTCCCTGCAGATGATAGGAGAATAGGTACAATGTGGGCTAATGACAGATTTTCAATGTATTTCTGAAAGTCTTGTTTTTACTTCTGCCTGGTATTGTCAGGGCATCATTGGACATGTGACTCTTCATCTCAAGTGTCTGCACTGCCTCCAACAGGCACAGTGAGTGCTCACAGAGACATCAGATTCCATTTGAAGGCCAAACTGAAGTGTGGGTAATTACATTTCCCCATTTAAACTGCTGGCCAGTCTCAGCTGGATAAAATGTTCCCTTCCTAGCTGGAACTGTTGCCATGTCCTGGGAAACAGCTGCTGTGACAAAGCGAGGGGGCAGCTGCTGCGTGAACAGGACTGACGTATCCATGGCACACAGCCGCCCAAGCCCAGGTACCCAATGGCAGGAGCCACTGCTGCCCAGGGCTTGTCTGCACACTGGGAGCCCCAAGAGCCTTTCTGGGTTTTGGTACAGCTTGAACCAGTGCCTGGCCAGTGAGAGAGCAGAGGGATAGAGAAAGGATCAAAGCCAAGTGCAAGTGGGATTTGCAAGGCTGAGTAAGGGGCCGCTGTTGCCCAAAGCACTGCCTGCAGTGTTTGATTTGGGACAGTGACACCGGTCGGGGTGCCCATGCTGTTCAGAGCACGCTGCCCCCACAGAGTGATTCTGACATGGCTAAGTCTGCAAATGAAAGCAAGTCCAACGACATCTGAGCCAATGGCCCAGCTAAGGAAAAGCTGGTGAAATACAGACTTGGCCCTTTTCCTTCCCTGCAGCACTGGAGAAGTGTACAGTCTCTCAAGTAGGTCTTTATAGCTGATCAAAGCGTCTGTGTGGCTTTTGAGGGGGTTGAGCTTCCACTCACAACCCAAGGTCCAGTTTAATAATGTAGCTTGTTAAATAAACAAGTGGATATGCAGAGCCCCAGCACTGTGACGATGGAGAAGATCCGGTGTTCTCTTCCCACTCCAGAGCCAGCTGTTGATGGACATCTGTCTGTAAAACATTGGGCCTTTTATTGTTTTTAATGCAAGAAATGCCTTTTCCTGGAGACCACCACTGAATACTGCTTTGCTAGAAAGACTCCTTCACAATCCAAACAGAGAGCAAGTGAGCATAGAGGATCCATTACCCAAAAACTCAACAAAATCTTCCTCACCCATGAAAAGTGTATGCACAGCGGAGGACGATCTCGGGGATGGAGCTTGGAAGAGGGGGGAGCTGTTCCTGAAGGGTGGCGTTCTGGGACCCACCAGAGGAAAATACTTCCATTTTTCTATCCGATAACTCTGCTGCCTGGCTAACAAAAATAATCCCTTATTAAAGATAACAGGAATCTGGCTTGTATAATGCATTCATTGAGATTGATGTGCTTCCAGTTTTCAGAGTTTCTATACCTTCAGAAAGACTAAAAGCCACAATATCAGCATGATGGTGGGGACAAGCTTTTTTGCAGACACAGTTTGGGTTTATGATTTTGTGTGTACTTTTGAATTGCAGACTTAAACTTGATCTCAGCCATCAAAATAGAGTTGTCAAGGTCTTAACATGCCTGAACAGGTTACCCATTCAGCCTAGCATTGCAGTCAAGGGCTGCCTAAGTGTAATCACCTCTTTTTACCAGGGACATGGAGCCACCTATCTGAATTCTCATCCTTTTATTAGACCAGAGATTTGTTTTATTAGGAAAATATGGAAAATGCAAATTCCAGTAATATATTCCTTTAACTGAGCCAAATTCTACATTCTCTTCTGCTCTCAGATGCCTTTACCAGCAGCAGTATTTTGTCTAGTGTGCAAAAAGCACAGTGGGTTCTTGGAGAAAGCAAGCTCAGCTGAGCCACTGCCACTGTTCCCCAGGGGGCTGCCCCGGAGCCCCCTGCTGTAGGACAGAGGAAGCCAGAGGGTTACAAAAGCACCGATTCTGCCACAAGTCACCCAGAGTCCCCTCCACACTGGCACACAGCCCTCACATCTGTTTTGTGTGGGAAGAAGTGATTTCAGCCTGACAGGTAAAATCAGGTGTTCTTACAGATCAGTCCTGGAGGAGACAACAGTGGCAAGATAGATCTTAATTTCTGATGAGAAATGGTCCACCAGAACTGGCAAAGGCCCCAGTTCTGACGTGGTAAATAACCCCAGCACTTTTCTGGCAGTAAAGCGAAAATCTGCTTTTGTGCAATGGTCAGCAGAGGAGAACTCAACCAGAGCAGCCTGGGCTAAGCAGAGGGACTCCCAGGGAGAAGGTTAATGTAGGGGCTGTTTTACAGATCCACAGGATTGTGATCCATTTTTGTGCCCAGAAAAGGTCTACTTCAGCAGAGGAAAGTTCCACCACCCATCTCAGAATAGCTTTGGTTTTCTGAACACAATTTGATGTCATCAAAGATGATTTCACCCTTTGTCTCTTCATGGGTGAAATTGCAGCTGAGTGACATTCTCACATTAAGCAGGGACAAGTGCTATAGAAATTCCTCCAGCTGAGGAGCACTTAATTGCAGGGTCACCTGTCAGTGTGGTGAGGAGATCCCCTTTTGGTTCCCACCAAAGGCAGGTTTGAGAGGCCTCAACTCACGTGGTTGCTTCCCAGGTCTTGGCTCTTCCCACTGAGCTTCCTGCAAACAGCAGGACCATGAAAGCACAGAACCCGGATGTCCATCTCCGGGCTCCTTTCATTCCTGTTTTCCATAGATGAAAAGCATGGTTTCATCCTGCTAACACCCAGGAGCTGGCACGTTTCAGCCTGGAGTTATTTCTTTTTTTTTTTCTCTAAAGAGCAGTGATAAAAATAACCCCTGTGAAAAAAAAAATCAACCCTGAAGGCCTGACGCAACCTTCACCCACAGGAGCACTAGGGCCGACAATACCATAATAAAGATCTGAGGTATCACCAAGAAAAATAGGAAGCAGCCAAAGAAAAAAAGGTCACCACAAGCTCACTGTAAACACCCTTGGTTTGCACATATCTTGGCTATGCTGATGTGATTGCTAGCAGGCCAGTGTGATGCTGCATTTTCACTGCTACAGGTATTTATTTTACACTCTGGCTCTGAATCCGAGCCTCTGAATGTAAAAACAATCAGAAGGCTGAAGTGTAAATTCTCCCTGCTGATTTATTTACTGTTGTGTTTTTATAGCACCACATGGCTCTAAGTTTGCACTGGGTCCATTCAACCAAAACCCATGTCATACACTTCCAGAGAAATGAATGACTTTATAAATTCTCTACAATAATAATCCCACGTACAGGAATGCATGCAGAGAACACCCAGACGGGGCTGGAATGTTTTAAGAATATAATATTGTGCTTTTTTGGTCAGGGAAACACATTTCTCTCAGGAATATGTGGTGTGGCCCAGGCTCCAGCCCTGTCTGCCTACCACCTGTAATAAGCCCTTTGGGAGATTTTAGTTCAGGCCACCCAAACTGTGAGCTGGGCAAAGAGACATCAGCACTACGAAGTTAACAGCCTTAATGAAGCCCGGCCCAGAGGAGACTCAAAACATCCACAGTAGGGGAAAAAAAAGGAAAGAAAGAAAAGGCTTTGATAGGAAAAACATCTGATCCATGTTCTCTAATCTTTGCTTTGTTAGCTAAAGCATCTTTAAAGGGCTTAATACCACTGGAACAGGGATCTCTTTCTCTCCCCTTCAGAAATACCAATTAGAAGAGCAGGAAACTGCTTCCAGTATGGGGGGGACTCTAAAAGAAATTAACTTCAGCTTGAGCAATCTGATTGTCTTTTTTTCACAAGCAATTTTCCCCCTGTTGTGTGGGTGAGCAACAGTTTTCTCCAGGGAGAGAAACCAGCTCCACGTGCCAATACTGCTAATGGAAAGGGAAAGCAGTGAGGCAAGGAGAGGGGAAAATTTATCCAATAAAGGGACAAGAAAACAAGAGGGTTTACATTTTAAATATAACAGGAATGACACCCTTCTGGTGTGGCAGCCTGAGGAGTGAGTGTGCTGTATACACTGGCAAGAGGGAAGCAGCAGGGTGGGTACCAGCATCCAGTCACCAGCTGTGAGCAGGATCAGTGAACAGCCCCTCCAGCCCTGGCAGCAAGGGATCAGCTGGGCAGAGGTGGTGCTGATGGCAGCAGATTGCATTGTCTTTGCACTGCTCCAGTCTCCTCAGGAAGGGAAAAGCTTCCCCAGAGTCTCAGTGTGGGGAGTGTGTGGGCAGGCACAGTCCCTGTCTGTGCAGCACAGCTGATGGCCAAGGGATGGCAGCTCAGTAGGGCCAGCCCAGTTTTGCTGCCAGCAAACCTGGTCACGGAACTCCTGGTGACACGCTGGGCACAGTGGGCCACACTTGCTCCTGTCCCAGGCTTTGGTGGTGGGAGCAGAGGTGCCTCTGCAGCCTCTGGGGCTTGGCCAAGGAGCACTCACCTGGACAGTGTGGTTGCTGCTGCCATGGCAGTCTGTGCAGCCAGGCTGGAGCTGTGATGGCCATGGCTGCCCTCCCTCAGGGTAGCCCTCCCTGCCGGGCCATCCTGCAGCCCCACTCCAGTCACAGCTGTTCCAAATGATAAACTCTCTCATCTCCACAGACCCAGCTAACGCAGAGCCTAGAAGGGAAACATCTGAATAAGCTCCTGGCTCTGTTCATAAAATTCCTGGACATAGTCCATGCTAAGATCTTTTTCTCTGTAGCTGAGTATTTTCTTTTGCACCTCAGGGATGTTACAACAGCTGTTTGTAAACAGTTTGCATCCAAAGTTAGCAGAAGGGTGAGTAGGGGAATCATATATCAACTCTGTCCTCTTGAACATCTAAAAACTGTTGCACTACAATGGCAGTGCCATGGCAGATTTAAGAAGTCAGTTGAAAAGGCCAGTAACCACCCATGCCTACTCACACACAACCAGGCTGGAGCAGGACTGTGGAATGCAGCCCTGTGGGATGCAGCCCTGACAGTGCCTGCCTGCTGGAGGCACACGCTGCCTCTGCTTGGGATGAAATTTATCTCAGAGCCTGTGGTCAGCCAGAATCCAGGAGAAGGAGGTTTTCTGGGAAAGGAAGGAGCCAGAAGCTGGTAGGGACTGCTGGAGCCAAGAAGCTGCAGGGCAAGTGTGTGCTGAGTGTTGAGCACTTTGGAAAACCTGGGGTACCTCTACAAAACACTAAGGTGGCTGTGGGGTGGCATACAGCTGGGCTTGAACCTAAACCCTGACACCACTGTCCATGCTCCCTAGTCCCTCACAGTATCCAGCCTTGGAAACAAGATAATCCTTCCCTGTTCTCATTTCCTCCAGGAGTCCCTGCTCTGAGCCAGCTGAGTTTTGTACTGAAAAGAGAAAACTTGCAAAAAAAAAAAAAACCCAAAACCATAAATACCCTGCATCATAATAGGGGAAGGATAAAATCTTGTCATTATTGCATATAGGGTATCTAGGTTTCTAGAAGGTTTTTGCTTTCCTATACAGCCTGAAATGGGCTGGCCCCTATGAGAGTTCAGTACTGCTGCAGGAAGCTGTTGCCACAGTGATCCCTGGAGACCTCAGCTGGTGTAAAAGGGGGCTCTGCAAGTCTCAGTAGCCTGATGCAAGACCTTGGATTTAGGACAGCTGAGCTTGTCACCCTCAGGAAGAGCCACAGGGGCCACAGCACTGGGCACAAGAAGCCTGGGGGGCATCTGCTGG
Source organism: Serinus canaria (assembly GCF_022539315.1). NCBI lineage: Eukaryota > Metazoa > Chordata > Aves > Passeriformes > Fringillidae > Serinus > Serinus canaria. The sequence goes on along the minus strand of NC_066329.1, from coordinate 6,554,446 downwards.
CCATCTGTGTTGGCAAAGCTTTTTCTCTCTCTTTTTCTTCTCAGATTGTGTTACCTGTCATCATTTCTGGGAACAAGTGTATTTTAAGAGACATCTTTAGAACTGCCCAGCGACAGGCTCCCATTCGTACACCGCTCACAGTGCACTGGAATAAATTGAACCCCAGCTTTTCCCAGGGGCTGTGTTTGCTCCCTCAGGCTTTTCTCTCGGGAGATGCCTCAGCTGTCTGACTTGGGCCGTTGTTGCAGGTGGCATAATGCCTCTGTGCTTATCCCTGCCAGCCCTGACTGACTGGTACTGTGTGCTGGCACACCCCAGCTGTCCTGAAAGGTCCTTGAGTGTTTTTCTGGATGGGATGGATTGGCACAGGCCATCAGCAGAACCCAGAATTTTTCTTTCCATCCTTTACTGGCAGTCTTTCAGCTGATGTTGGGAGTACCTTATTTGCTTTCTTCTTCAACTAACACTTTCCCTTGGCATTAAATGATCAGAAATTACACTGACACTGGCAACAATTCCAGAGTATTTTTTTCCAGCTCCAGTGAAAGGTGAGTTATGACTCATTGTGCTCAGTCTAGCACCAAATAATTCTGAGTGTAGGTGTGTGTAGGATATGAAAATGTTTTTTGTGTGTGGCTTCTGAGGCTTCTGCTCATTTTCTGATGCTATTGAAGGCAGCCTGAACTGAAACAGAAAAATGAAGTATATGACCTCTGCAGACCTCTGGCATACAACCAGCAGCAGGAGCTACCTGAGATGGGGCAAGAGGCTTTGTGGATTACTGCCCTGGTGTCAGGTTAGTGCCAGGCATTTGCTGTGGAGGGTCACTGCAGTTTTTTCAAGTGCCAGATGCTTAGCTAAAGAACAAGCCCACATGGTACCAGGTACAGCCCTGGATGCTTGAGCTAGGTTAGGACATCAGCACGGGCAGAGATGCTTATGGATGTCACACCCTGAAGCAACCTGAACAAAATGCACATTGCAAATAATTGCTCAAAAAGAGAGGAGAAGCAGAGGGTGGGATGAACCCTTGGGCTTTCCCACAGCACAAGGCAGAGGCAGGGAATTATTTTTACTTGCAGTTGACCATGTCCAGCTCTTGTTTCCTCCTCTCCCAGCCAAGGACTCTGCTCGGTACCAGATGCACTCTCTCCACTTGATGCTGCCTTGCTTTTGCAGCCTGACCCGTCAAACTGAAACAATACAGGACATGTTTTACAAGGTACTTCTGCAGTGGGGAGGGAGAATTTGTAATTTTATGGAGCTTGTAAATTGAACTTGTAAAGTCCTTTAAAGCCCATAGCTTGGGCATTTCATCCTACTGATGTTTAGGGATAAAGGCCAGCAAGGGCAGAGGTGAAAGGGGCCAGATTCATTGCTGAGATGACTGCAGGCATTGAAGCTTACAGAGGGAAGGAGTTTGGTATAGTTTAACCACTAGCTTTACAAAATTAGCCTTGACCATCTCCCTTGCAGCTCTTGGGAGTCTTTCTGAGCTAGTTCTAGCCTTGTGTGAATATGGGAGTACAAAAAACTCCAAATCAGTGCAGCTGAGCCCGGACCCAAATGAAGTGCTTTTGGCTTGCACTTTACCCTATATGGCAGCATCTGGGGAGACAGCTTACACATCTCTGCCAAATTTGGTTTGTGTGTCTCAAAGGTTGGGGTGAGCATCCCTGGCCTGCAATACCACAGCAGTATAAGGTACCTGCTGAAACAACCCCAAAAAGGAATAAACAGCCATCTATTGCAAAACACCAGGCATTGTAATTGAAGGCAAATTATAATATCAGTGAGTATAACAGCAGGGCTCCTAATAAAGCCTGCTCTGTGTCCTGAGCCAAGGGCTTTACCTGCCACTGTGGCTCTGCAAGGTAATTATTCCATGGGCAGCCGAGATGATTGATGGAGATATTCATTAAACACAAACCTGACACTTTGCTCTCTAAGCCCAAATAATCCAACCAGGCTGTCCCTGAACAGGGCACTCTCCCCTTGGCATGTTTTTCATGGGGAGGTTTCAAAAGAAAGTCAGCAGTCAAGTACCAGAGCCCAGACCCAACAGGGGGATCCTGGCTTGCTTCTGAGGGCCGAGGGCAGGTGCTCAGGCTGGAGCCAGCTGTGCACACACGGACCCTAAGCAGCGAGTATTAGGCTGTGACAGCTGCAGCTGGCTCTGAAATAAGCACCAAGCATGAAGAGATTATGATAGATTTTAGTTGTATTATGAAACTGATTTTACATCACATATGAGGCAAAAAATGTCTGTCTCTCAAAGGGATGGAAATCCTTTTGCAGAGCCAGAACCATCAATAGAGCAAAGCTGAGGGTTGCTGGTGGGGGTCAGGCTAATGGAGCATCTTCTCTGCACAGTGGCTGGTCCATAGCATATGGCACAGAAAAAAAAATCTGAATCTGATAGTCTGACTTCAGTTTGGGGAAAAAACAGACTTCTATTCTTTCTCTCTTCTCTTCCCAAAAACAATTTTCAAATTTCTTTTCTATTTTTGACCAAGAACCAGGCTGCTTTGGTCCAGCTGTTTTTGTGTGCACCAAAAGTAAGGGACAAGCTAGGGAGGAAGGACTCATCTCTCCCTACATCGTCATCAACAAGAGTCATAATTCCCATCTGAGACAATCATGTTGTGTTTGATACACTTCTAGGATGAAGTGCTCATCACATCCTTCCACATACTTCTGGGCTGCTGGAAGGACTTGCCCATCTGTTTGAAACAGACTTGGAAAGAAATGGCCTCAGAGCTGCAGGCAGGGAAAGTGATGGGTCCCCAGGGCAGCCCAGCCCAGGGCACTTTCTGTCACTCCTCTACAAGTGGGGAAGTTTGGCCTGCAGTCAGCAATTCCTTGTGCCATCCAGATGTAAGTACTAATTCATAAGAGATCAATCTTACAGTGTTGAATAATACTAATGGCACAACCAGCACCACCTCATTAGTCCTCTAGTACCTGCCCCCCAGGACAACAGCATGTAGGAGAATAAAAACCCCAGCTTTAAAAAACAACTCTCTTACTCTTTTGCTACTATCTCTGCAGCTATAAACATGTCAAAGCTGCTAGTAAGGGCCTCTGCTACTGGTGAGAGGCTGTATAGCTGGTTGTGAACTTTTATGAATATATTGAACTATGTAATTTGGAAGCAAAAGAGTTATGTGCTCATTTCTGAAGCAGATCATTTTTGTGTGACTGAAATAGAACCTAATTCCTCTTCAGTTAATACCACAAAACTACTTCCATGTCAAAACTAAAGGAAAGTATTAGCATATGATTAAAGTAACAGATTATAACTTCAGACCTTTTAAAACTTTGGTTCATATGTCTTAACAAAAATTCCAATTTTGGAAACCATAAAGTCCCTGCAAAAATGCTACCAATGTCTGCTACCTTCAACTGAAATTGGTTTTTAAAAAAATTCCTCTGCTGAGAATTGCCATGTCTCGGGCAGTGACCAGGACCCAGGACAGCTTAGCAACAGCTCTCTAAGCAGGCTGAGGCCTGCCAGGAGCAGGTGAAGGGCTTGTTATAGGCACTTGGGGAATCTCAGTTGAGCACATTGGCAGGTTTGTCTAAGGATGGATGGTGCACCAGTACCGAGTCACTGCTGGAAGCAAGGGACAGGCTTTGGCAGAGCTGTGGTTGAACTCAGTGCTGTGTCCCTGCACCATGACAAGGCTCTGACAGTGGGTAGGAACCAGGGTCTCCAGACCATTTTGAAGGGCAAATACTCCCAAAAGTGGATGTTTTTACTCTTTCAAAGCCAGTGAAAGGCTTGTGGTTCCCAGGGCACATCTGATCCCCCTGGGATGGTTCCTCATTTCCTGCAAACCAGGTGTCAGCATGGGGAAGCAGGATGCACCACAGCTTCAGGCTCTCCTCACGGCACTATTTAGTCACTGGGGTTATGGGAAATAGCCTGAACCATCCAGGAACTGACAGTGGACCCCATCCTGTTATCATGCTCTATGATGGCCTATCAGGAAATGACATAAATACCCTCATTACTCTCTTTTTTATTTTTCATCATTGTGAAGCATCTTTTTTGTTTTGTTTCAGCTGGCAGTAGGCAACCAATCACAGTGCCCTGGCTCCCCACATCCTGCTGGGCAAGGTCTGCCTCTGTCCCTCTGAGAATCAGGCAAAGGATGTGTCTGTTTGCTGGTGTTTTTTCTTGCTGCCCCAGTGATGTTGCCTAGGTCAGGAAATAAACCTTTTGGGAAGGGGCAGGAAGACAGGCTTTTATAATCAGACAGGCTGAATGTCCACAGCGAGATGGGCACCGTGTGTCAGCTGGGCCAATGCTGGGAGAATGAATTTGTGCAGGTCTGGCTGTTTTGATCCAGAGTGACTCCAGGTCACTGACCCTTTCCCTCTTGGAAGCCTGCATCTGTCTGGAGTGACCTTTACAGCAACATTTTAAATTTAACTTTTGCACTCTGCATCCTGCCTATGCTGAGAGGGGAAGGTCCCTTCCCAAAGAAAGCTTTCCATCCTTGGAAATACATGAAATAGTACTGCCAGTGAATTGCCTTCTGAGAGTAACACATTGAACTGCTAACCAGGGGAGAACCAGTGAATACAGGGAGCCATTCACCAGCTCAGTGCCATTGTCTTTCCCTGCTGTGGTCACAAGTTCTTTGAGGACAGCAATATGGGTATCATGGATACCATGGGTCCGACCAGCATCTGGCATTGAGCAGGCACCAGCCTGATACCTAGGAGGAACCCTCTTACTCTTGTCTGCTTTTCCTGCTCTGAACTGCCCAACAAACAGCCAGAGAGATCTGTCACAGGGTGATTTTCTGATTTACAATGGGACTGTGCTAGAGTATTTCTAGCTCAGTTAACAGCTGTTTTGTTAACTCCTAATTTCTCCCATAATCTGTATATTTTTGTCGTAGCTAGGGCATGGTCTGTGATATATGATGGAGAGCTTTGCCATTAATCATGTGCAAGCGAAAGTATAAACTGGTTTTATTAGTTTTTGGTGTGCCAGGTCATATAAATTAACTGGAGCATGTGTTTAATGTGTCCTGAGCAGGGTCTCCTACCTTTTCTGGTAAGTCAATATGTCACCCAGGAACTTCCTCTATCTGCACCAGCAGTAGAACCACAAACACTCTTGTGCTACCCTTGGGGTGACATTTGCCTATGCTGCATTTAGGGCCTGCCTATCCCTGTGGAAGGGGTTTTTACTGTGACTGAAGTTTATAGATGGGCAAAGTGAGGTGACACAGAGGGTGTGCTGCCACTGTGTGCAGCAGCAGAAGACCAGCCTGTATAACTGGAGTGAGACTCATGGGGCAGAAGTGTGAGGCCAATGAAAACTCCCTGAAACTATTTCACTGCAACCCAGGATGCTCCTCTATCTAAAACTCACCTGCTTAGGACAAAGCTATGAAAAAAAAAAAGTGACAGCTCTTTATGGCTTGAGTGCACTTGCACTTCCTATGGTGCATTGTCAGTATCACTCCAAAGGCTTGGTTTTTCTTGGGAGGAAAGGGTGTAACCAATTCATTAGCTGACCCTTGGCATCCTGATTTGCATAGGATGCTTCTGCTGACTCTAGAATAATAGTGGTGATTATAAACACATGATGGAGAGGGGCGAGGGCGGTGAAAACCATTGTAGTCACACATGGGGCGGTGTGCTGACTGACGGGCTGCGGTTCAGGATCCCGGGCTCTGGGCAGCCTGCTGAGCTCCCACACAGTGCAGGAAATCCCCCAGAGCAGCTCAGCAGCTCTCCTGCAGGAATTCAGCTGTCCCCACCAGGGCCCTCCCGACATCGAGCTGCTGCCATTGAGCAAGAGAGAAAATATAATATTGCCTCTATGAAATGCTGTCATCCAACTCCCGGATCAGAGCCTGTGATCCTGCACGTGCAGTCTAGACAGCCTGCGTCTGTCCCACAGCTCAGAGCCCCTGGACTGGCAAAGCCAGGGCAGCTGGAGCACAACGTGCCTGTACTGTTTTTGTGTACTTCTGGCCCTCAAAGGATGCTCAAATGATCAGGTTCTCACACAGACTCATTTGGGCTGATCTGACCCAGAGCTGCAATGACCCTGAGCTTGATCTGGTATCGTAGGTGGGCTCACACTCCCTTCTAACCTTAAATATCCTCTCTTGATCTTATTTGGATACTCAAGTTGTGCTCAAAATACCTTCCATTCTTCTTAGGGCTATCAGAAGAACCTTGGAAGATGTGATACCTGCTCTCCTGGCACCCATTCACTTATACACAGGATGTATTAATGTGCAGGAGTGTGTTATAAATTATTTGATATGTATGTAAATCCCAGAGCCAGAGTGTAGTTTTTGGCACCCTCTTCCACAAGCTGATATGTAAACTCTTTTACTTGAAGACTGAAAATTATTTGCTGGGTCTCACACTTTCCACATGAACTTGTGGGGACTCTGTGTGAAAGAGATGGACAACACAGGCTAACCTGCCCCTTGTTTTGGGGAGCTGTCAGATCTTTCTCGTCCCTTGTTCCACATGAATGCAATTTTCTGGCTTGTTCCCATCACTCTGATGTTTTCAAAGTAGCTGCAGATAAGAGTCCAGTGACTTGGCATGGTTGTCATGCTTTTTTGAAGAGTTTTCACCATGATTTTTTTGTTATTCCTTCATTTTATTTTGGTTTTGTCTTCTGATTTTACTTGCTCAGAGAAGCAAAGTGAGAGGGGATAGATAGCTTTGAGGGAAGAGAGAATGGTCTTAAACTCAAGACTCCTCAGTGCATTTGGACTTTTCCCTTCTGACTTACAAACACAAAAATAATTTACGTTTAGGTTACTAATGCTCAATGCATCAGCAAGAAAAAGACTCAGAATCTGAATATACTTACAAAGCCAGCACTTATTTAGACAGGATGAATTAGACCACTTACTTTCTAATTGAAAGCTTTTGCTTTCTAACTTTATTTCTGATGCAGACTAGGATCTCCCATCAAAGGAGAAGCTAAAAAACCTGAATAGTTCATATGGAAAGGAAGATGTCTTTCCTAACACTGGCAATTAGCAGTTAAGTTTGAGGCACCAGTGTTCCTAGCATCAATCCATACATGGTACATCCTGTCTAATGGTCTTGGCCCTAACTCAATAAGAACCCTTCTCATAGATAAAAATGTTTGTGTTCTTGATAAAAAAATGACCATTTACTATCCTCTGGAAGTCTGGTTTCCAGTGTATCTTTCAGAAATTATTCCTGTGATCAAATTGTCTCAATGAAAAAAGGTTTCTTCTTACCATCTCCTTCTTCCTTTTGCTAATAGAAATAACCAACCTTTCATGTCCTTAATAGGTCTCATGTAGGCCCTTTGGTAACTGGTTTGGGAATTATTCTTGCAATTTCCTAGCTAGCTACTGACTTGGCACTGCTGGATATTTTCCTGGTGCAGAAAATAAGGAGGGGACGGGATGTCCCTTTCAGCAGGTAGAAGGGACTGAAGAGACATTTGAATAGTTACTTGGCACTTGCTCCAGTGCTTAAAAACACTCATGTTTCCCAACTGGGCCCTTTTTTTCTCCTAAAAACATTCGCTGATTTGTGACCTGTCTGCAGGTGCCTGGGTTTTTGTTGGCTGTGTCCACATCCAGAAATGACATTGACTATTTGAGGATTTGCTTCTCGTCTTGCAAAAACATTTGGATTTCCAGAGCCAGAGTCCCCATGACCATGGGCTGGTGATTTGGTTTGTTTTCACACACAGAGAGGGGATGTTGCAGAATGACTGTTGCTGGAGGCTCACCCAAATCTGGCAGGTGCCTGGGTTGAGATCATGCTGGGAACTTGAATTGTTGCCAAGTTGGTGTGAGAGAGGATCATCTCATTTGTTCTTTTTCCACCCAGCTGTTGTCTGTCAGGTGTTTGTCCTATCAGCTCACACAGAGCTCTGAGCACTGAAGCCATCTCCCAAATACATCCTTCCCATATTGGAGGCTCTTATTTTCACTTTCACAAGTTGCTGTGTATACTGGGACTTTTCTCAAGTTTTAAGTCCATTCATGACTGAGCAAGACCACGGTTTAAGCTTAAAAATACCTCAAGGCCCTCTCAGGACTTACTTTGTGTCTATCATAGTCTTAATGGTCTGGGTATGGGGTGACTTTGTGCCAGCTCTCCTAGTGATTTCCTGGCTGCCACTCTACCATTTTACCTGTGGAGGGGATTTTGCAGCAGTAATGTCTATTAACTTCTTTTTCCTTTCATAAATCTGCAAGGAGACATAGTCAACAAAGGACAGTCTCTCACTGTTTGCACCAGGTTTTAGATGAGCTGCACACTCCTCAGTCATGGGGAACCCAGGGCCCACCCAGACCGGTCTATGTTCAAAAATTAGGGCTGAATCCCTTCTGTTCAGTGTTGTGTCAATCCACCCAAATTCCCTCTAAAAGCCAGGCCAGAAACACTGATATGTCTAAATAATTCATGTCAAAATTTTCCCCAAACCTGGAAACCTAAATGAGACAGAGGCTCCCTCTAGGAAGGATGTTAACATGTGAAAGTGTGACACACAATGAAAAAGAGATTACTGGAGAAAGAGTTCTGTTATCTTATTGCTTTGCAGTAAATATGGATTATGTGTTTAACAGATTTGTATTCTACTGTCCTATAACTCCCTCCAACAGGAAGACTTATTTAACCAAATGGATCACACTTTCATTTGTTTTTCTAAGAGCAAACCATCTGTGCACCGGGAAAGTTTTTATGGCCTATGAAAGAGTACTTATAGGTGCAAAATATCAACATTCCTGTAAAATTAAATTAATTACCTGTTTGGGAACAAGGATTCCTTTCTCCCTTGTTTAACTGGAATTCCCAGGTCTGCCCTCCAGTTCCCTTCAAAACTGGGAACTCAATCAGATTAATCAAGGCGAAAGGCATTTCCGCTCGCTATTCAAAACATTGCAGCTCCCCTTTGTCCTTATCATGAAGCTGTTCAATCACTCACTGCCATAGAGGAATGGGATTGGTTGGGGATGGGGACAATGCATGTGCTTCCTTTGACTCAGATCTACCTTCCTTCCCTTTAGAGTCACTGTAGCACCTTCTATTGCTTGGAGCCCAAAAGTAAGAGCTGCTCCAGAGGGATGCAGTGAGATGGTCTGAGCAAATTTACTTGCTGAGGTGAAGGAGTCTAGATTATAATTTCACTGGCTCATCTTTCCTGTAAGAGGTCTGTGCTTCATTTTTTGCTCTTTTTCTCTGAGAATGATTACATGACTCTGTTATCCTTCCCTTATATTTCATGTGGTATCAGCTATGCCGCATAGTTTGCCATCACATCTTTTCCTTTTGTTTTAAAAGAGTGTATAATCTATCCCAGCAGATAGCTATACTTTGGCAGGAATATGCTTAAAATTCAGTGATGAAGCATAAAGGGTAATGGATAGCATGATATGGAAAGAAGAGATTCAAAACAGACATAGCTCTGCAGGAAACTGCATAAAGTCAAGAAGCCACTTTAGTATAGATCTGGGGAGAACTTTCTTTACAAAAATCAAATGATTCCTCCAAAAATAAACTCTCCCACTTCTGAAAGCAGGACACTCTAAAATGCCCAGTTGGCATTTACCCTTCTGAAAACCATTTTAAAGTCAGAGGATTTTCAGAAGCAGCCTATCTGTCAATTATTTTAATCCTCTAACTATGAATATGGAGAAATCACAAACACAATGGTGGAATCCCTAGCAAAAGTCTTCCTAGCTGCTAAAACAGTTTAGGGATCAGGAAGCAAAAACTTCTCCAGTTTAGATATGTAGTGCCTTTCTAGTTATAGCCTTCACAAGTGTCTCTAGAAAACCTGCATGTGAGAATATCAACTGCAAAGATGGGCTGATATGTCCCATGTCCTGGGATAACACACTCCTCCACACTGTAGCCTTAGTCACTGGAGAAAACTCTCCATGCTCCTCTCAGCAATTGGGATTTAAAAACATTAGAAACAGCAGAGGCACAACAGATAGAGCTAGAAGTTATAAATTATTACATTCTTACAGTTGGCTCTGAAGACTTTATGTAGTTGATTCAGGAAAACACTTGCATTAGAGATGGAGAAGATTCACTGTGCACCCCAGAACCCTTCCGTACAATCCTGTGCACCACTGGGGCCAGCAGAGTTTTTAATGTCTTGGACAATAGACTTCTTTCTCTCACTTCTCTTGGAAGATGATTAGAACCCATCAGCTGAATGTCCTTTAGTTTTAGGTTATCATTTAGCTTGAGCATACTCATAGTGTTTGGTATCAGTGCAAGTCCACAGCCAGATGTACACATGGATCTGAGCTGGCTGAGCAGGAATTCCCTGCTGGAATGGTGTGACTGGGAGAGGACAGTGTATGGTGGCATGTAGCTCACAGGAACTCGGCACCTTTAAGACAATTCTGTGGCTGTGGTCATGCAGGAGGAGGAGTTTCCCCCTTTCTTTTTGTCCATGTGACACACAGTGAAGGATGCCTGAAATATTAAAATAAACAGAAAGCTTGACTTGCAGAACCTGTCTGCTAAGCCAGGAATCACATTTCTTGCTGCAGTTTCAAACTGCCATCCAGAGACTTGTAAAACATTGACGAAACCCCTTTGCCCCCAGAGCTTTCAACAAAAACAACAGCCAGTACTCGCACCCATCCCTGAAAGAGCAAATATATTAAAGTCAGTTTCTGCTTCACTCTCCTCGCTTTCAGCCCCACAAAAGGAGAATCTCTGAGCATATTCTCCTTTGTAATTACAATTTCTTTTCCATTTCTGCTATTATAGCTGATTTAAGGATTAGAAGGCCCCAACGTGCCAGATGTGAGGGAAGCAGGCTTAGTGGATGTTGTAAAAGAAAGGTGAAGAAACACCCTGATCTAAAGGCCCATTTCCCGCTCACTCTCATCACTGCCTGCTTTCATTGGGGAATGAGTAATCCTGTGTTCCACAGAGCAGTGCCAGCTTGTAAGTGGGACTGCTCTGAGGCTGCCTTACTACTGCAAGGTGTAGTAAAGCACAGGGTACCCATGAGATAGAGACCTCCAAGCAGATTATTGATGGATCTAAGCAGATGTTACATAGATGCTGGCTCTGTAAGCTCCATTCCTCAGAGACACGATGGACTCAATAGTCACCACAGATACACACACAAGGACAGGGCAGGGTTAGTTTGTGACTCACCCAGGAAGTCTGTGGCACTGCCAGGAACTGCACACCGGTCTGAAGGATGAGTGGTTATATTCTCCATGGTAGATCTGCCTGGTTTTCCAGCTACATTTTAATAAACTGCCTGTTGCCATCTCTATTGTGAAGAGAGGGACTTCCCTAAATTACTTTGTTTGAAAAAAATCTCAGTGAATAGAAATAATGAAGAATATTCATGACTGAGGTTTGAGCTTCATAATAACTGAACAATTTTTTATCCCCTGACACTTCTTGGTACTAAATACAAACTCAGAAGGATGCTGGGAATTTGACTGAGATGCTTGTGAATTTATGAAGTGTTTTCAGGTGATGATGTTTTATGGAATATATCCCAGAGCCCTCTGTCCTTGTGCTTGGAGAGAAGGTTCAGCTTATATGCCACCCACAGGATGCACCAACTCTTCAGCTGAAAAAAAGAACTGAGGCATTGCCAAAGATTCCTGGTGTTCTTGCCTACCCTTTGCCCCTCTACAATCATAGTGGGATTTGAGAAGATATGAGAAGTGAAAAAGAAATTTAATTCTACATCCAAGCAAGACAACTAATACTATCCCACTCTTAGGATTAACATATTTCATAGTAGCTGCTGGCAGAGTATTCCAGGTTAGGTGTCCAGTACTCCTAGGAATCCACAGTCAGCAGCCAGTTTTGAACTGGGTTTTTTTGGTGAATATCAGTCCTACAGACAGATGGGCCTTTTCCTCCTCTGGTTTTCTTAGGAAATACTCTTTCAGCTGTTTGGACACACAGATCTTGCTCATCTCAGAGTAAGGACAGCAGAGACAGAGAGCATCCTCCTCTCACCTATCCACCCAGCAGGACTCAGCTGGGGTTGCTGAGCAGAAGCAGTGCCCAAAATAAGATCCCTCCATCCTGTCAGCCAAGGTCAAGTTTGAGAGCAAAGCTGGAAAGTTTTATACATGCAGAGGAGACCCCCAGTCCTTCTGGTGAGAGAAAAGACAAAAAGGTGCCAGACAAGGGATAAAGCCTTTCTAAAGCAGCAGAGAGGAAAGGGGAAGCTGTCTGAGGTGCTGTGCTCTAGGTGATGGGAGACAAAACCATCCAAAACCCAAAACACCATCCCAGGGATGAATAGGGAACCTTGGGGATGTTCACATTCAGTTTAAGAGAGAGGTTTGATCATATAAGCCCCAAGGACCAAAGAAGCCAGCAAAGTAGAGACTTAACATCTCAACAACTCACAGAGGAGGTGATAGAGAGATGGTGCAACAGAGGGAGGCATAAAATTGTAAGCTTTTATTAGGTGTGGATGATAACAAACTCACTAAGCAACCACTGTGTGTTTGGCATCCCAGGAACTCTCACTCCAGAACTGGTATCCAGGGAAATGAGCTCTCCAAACTGTAAAGCTCAAGAGCTTTGCTGAAAATATATGTCAGCTCTTCCTTTATCAAATGCTGCAGGAGATCAAGTGAGAGAATTTGTTTCACCTGAATCTGCAAATCATTGCTAAGTCATTGGGCTCATCTACACACACAGCAAGAGCATCTGGCCGGCCGGCCTCCCTAAGTGCTGGCTGAGTGCTTTGCAGCTCTTCAGCCACAAGTGCTGGGAGCAAGGTGTGAGGTGCTGAAGTGAAATCGCCAGCTGACAACTTCCAGGAGAGCTTGGGAAGCTCCCTGCAGCCTGTTCCCTCTTACACTCTCTGACTTCCATGACCTCTCCACAGATGTGAAAATGGCATCTGAGAGGCCTGTGTGCAGAGCTAGTAATTTGTCCTCACCCAGTCTATTCCAGTATGCAGAAACATGCGTGGTGTGAGAAATGTGTCCATGGCATAAAGCCAGAGCCAAAACAGACAAAGAAATAATGTTTACCCCCAGGGCCTTTCTGACAAACAATAAAAAAGCAATAGAGTCAAGATAGATTACGCGTCAGCTAAAATATTACCTCTTCCTGCCAATTCTTATAAAAGGAGGCAAAGCTGCTCTTCATGCTGAACTAAAACTTCTGTTAAAATACTCAAGGAAAACAATCATTTAGACAGCATCTTTCTTTCTAGCCAATGACAATAATATTCCTGTTAAATCTTTACTGTGGCAGGCTGCTTTACGGGATGCAGCAGGCAATTTGCTTTCAGAGCCTGAGATGAACACTCTGGTGACAATATCTTTGCAAGCAGAGAAATGAACTAATTCCACCTTCATCACATACAGAAAGCAGCTTTAGGTTGGTTGTTGATTATCTTCTGCCCTGTGCAAAACCCACTTCCAAAGGCATCAAGGAAATGATTGCCACTTGGGCCTCAGAGGGAATGACAAGCAGGAATGGCAGCCTGCCTCACCTGAGCCAGCAAACAGCAGCCAGCTCCTGACTGGATGCCTGTGCTCACCTGAATGGGTCTGAACAACATGGAGATGAATAGGCACCTTGTGAATATTTTATTCAATAAACTTGGCTCTGCTGTTGTGTGGTGGGTGAGGCATGTGATTTATTACTTACAAGAATTTGGACAGCCCCTGGCTTAATGTGAAAACACTGGCAAGTGTCAGGAAATTCATGAACTTTGCACACATGATTATCAATGACTTGTATTAGCAAACAATTCTGGATATCCTCCCTTTTGCAACAATGCCAGTGGCCAAGCAGAGCAAAACACCTATGAGGGCCCGAGGTGGCAAATCACACCATCATCTGCAAATGACCCACAGTCAGAGATTTGTCTGTGTGACATCGGCAAGAGGAAAAGGCTCTGCTTAGGAATAGATTAAGAAAGAAGAGTTTACCCACTTCTGCAAAGCCTGGGTAAGTTTCCAACAGGCACCACCCGTAGCAGTGTACAAGACATAGGAAGCCTTACCTCTCTCCATTAAATTTGATGGGCATTTGCTCAGAGTCTCTGGGGATATTTATGCCATAACATAAAGGAGCTAATAAAGGAGACCCACGCCTTTTTCAGTGAAAGATATGATCAGACAGATGAGATAAGCTTCAGACAGCTTTCTTGGCTTGGCAAAACTAAAACTTCCTGTTACAGAAAACTACTCTCTGCACTCAACAGAAACAAATTTTGAATACTGGGCTTCCATGTTGGTTATTGGGTGAAAGTACATGTTTCCATGAGTCAGACGGATCCTACTCACACCTACCCATACTTGTCTAAACCCACAAATCTGGCAGTGGGACAAGTTGTTTATGCACAAGCACCTATACCTGAAATGAAGAGTGCAAAGTGGCATATATAAGTACTTAATTTATAAAGTAAGATCTGTTTCAATAAAGGTAATTGAAGCATGCAGTCCAGGGGAGATCAGGTAATACAACATCATGCTATGCACAGACACTGAATATGAAGCTCTTCAGAAAGGACTTGTTCTGCTGAGAAAATTCACCACTTGTCCCACTTTGGAGTTAGGAGATTGTTCAGATTTTAATTAAGTACTTAAACATATGCTTAATCAAAATTATTCAAGGACAAACTGTAATGGAAACCAAGCCCCTCCAGTATAATGGTGCTTAAGAGTGAAGTTAAATGGGATTATTAATATAACTACTCTTCCCTGGGTGAAAGGGAAAGGAAAGCTAAGAATGGCCTTTCAAGTAAGAATAGTAGGAAAACCAAGAAACATATCCAGAAGTCATGAACCCCATTAGAGCCAAGAACGATGAGTCCCTCAGTCAGGAAGCACTCATAAATACCTATTTCTGCTCTGATTTTTTTAAAAAAAGAAGGCATATTCCTGTCTTTCAGTGATAATGGCATCCTCTCTGGTCCATCAGAAGCCAGGGAAAACTTTCAATAGAAACCAGTCCGCTGGTTTAAAATCAGCAGAAGTGGAGCTGTATGACCTGTTACTGTTAGATTTAAGGAATTTTTGGAATTTGAGGGAAATTCCACAAGACTGAAGAGAATTGCAAAAAGTGCCAACATTTGAACTGGGATAGATGGAAAATCCCAGGGGGTATTAACTCAGTTAAACAGATGTTGATTCTGGGTTCAATTGTGAAAAGACTGATATTGGATACAAGCATTGAAGAATTTAAAGGCAGCATATTTTTTTCCAGTCAGCACAATGGTATGGAAAACAGGTTTTGCCAAACTAACTTTTTTGATGAAATCATAAGCTTCATTAATAAAAATGCCTCTTATATAATATAGAGATTTTCCTATAAGGCATAAGGTTTATTTGCACAACACTGACAAAAAGACTGAGCACTCTACAAAGCAGTGTAACATTTCTTGAGTTGAATACAATTAGAGAACTGACAGAACACAAAATATTTGTAAATTAGAAACTGTGATGAAAGGGGGCTGTTTCTGATAGCATCCTACCCTTGACCAAACACCATCCAGTTTCTTTCTTAAGGATATTGAACAAAATGCAGATTTAAGTAGGGGTAACACTGGAAGTGGATCAAAAAGGGAATGTGGTACTGTACCAAGAATGAAGCTCTGGCTTCTTTCATTAATATGCACTCAAAGTTGATCAAATGAGAAACCAAACAGCCAGTGTGAAGACTGGAGGTCCCATTTCCAAGATGGGAAGTTCTAAAAACATTAGGAGGGCATTGGGGAACACAAAACAATCAGTACAAAACTGTGGCTAAGAGTTTTTGAACTCCAAAAGAACAGACTATCAAGGAAGATGAAAATTGTATTATCTTTCCCTGAAGAATTAGTGATACCACTTCCAAAATATCTGTCCTGCCTTGGATCTACTCTTCAAAAGGATGTGGAAAAATTTGGGATACACTCAAAAATTTATATCTAAATGAGACAAGATTTGGAAACTATGCCAGAAAACAAAGGGCTTGTAGAACATAACCTATGTAATTTATTGAGGAGAAACCTAGAAGAGACTTTGAGGAAAGCTGCAACTTTTTCTATGTTCATTTTTGCTTGAAGGGAAACCAAATTTTAAAGCCGGACATCTTTCATGAAATGGATCTCCTGGTCTCTGAGCTGTTCTCATCCCAATAATCCTAAACTCTAACAAATCTTATGCCAAGGGTAATACAAAGCTGAATTTTAACTGGAGTTTGGTTACATTTCTTTCTAGACAAATCATTTGCTGGTGTGTGTAGCTCCAGAATTACACACCCCGATGGCATGAACAAGTTTTTCTTGCACCCAGTGAGGCCTTATGGCTGAGAAATGGTTATGAAGGCAAGGACTGAACTGTAAGCACCCTGGGCCCTAATCTCACCTAAGCCCCTGCCTGATACTTTTAACCTGAGCAAGCATTTCACCCCCTCAGCCTCCAGTCCAGCTGTAGAAATGGGAAAAATCAAGATCTTGCTGAAAACCAGATGTTGCATCTCAGCTAAGATTTATCTCCAAGAAGTAACTCAGTGAAAAGATCTGCTGGGGAATGCAGGCAAGTGGATGGATGGAGACTGTTGCAAATACTGTAAATTCACACTATTCACATGGATACTTGGGAGTAAATGGGAAGAGGCCTTTCCCTGATGATCAGTTTATAGGAGTAGCATTTCCAGCCTCAAATTCACTGTGATAGCACATGCAGTGCTGCCAGCAGGCAGCTTTGAATTTTGTGGATTGACAGCCTGGAAAGCCCCCCTGCCTCAAGGAGAGGTGGTGGGTTGTAGGCATTTTCTTGCTCCCATGGTTTGGAGGAGGCCAGTGAACCCTGCCACTGGAAAGCTGTCAGTTTCAGTTGATATTTATTCATGTGCTCGTTTTTCTTGTTTGGTGAATGTTGCATGTCAATATTTAGTCACTGCTGTGGAAACAGCAAAACACATGCAAAGGGAAAGGGGGGAAAAAAGGAAGGAAAGAATAAAAACCAGGGTTTTAAGGCGCAACCAATTTGGCTGGTTTTGCCCTCTTGTTTCAAGAATATGAGTTTGTGTTGCCCATGTGCCTGCAAAGGGAAACAGGAATTGAAAAGGGAAGTGTATCAAACTGTTTACTTGAAATTGTGGGCAAGAGTGGGAGCCAGAACGTCTGGGAATCCCATCAGGCATCCTCTGTGCGTGCACAGCTCCCTGGAATTGCTGCCTGGGGCCCATGATGCAACATTGTGTTGCTGTGAGCTGTTGTGTTTGCAACCACCTCCTCTTCTCACCAAACCTTGTGGGGGTACCCTGAGCTCCTCTTTGGAGTTTTGTTTCTGATCCTGGAGCACTGGGCAGGCTGGATCAGAGCTGGAGGTGGGCAAGAAGGACCAGAGACAGAGCATCCAGCCATCCATCCCACAGCAGCTAAGGGGCAATGGAGCTCTGGGGCTCCTTCCTTCCTGCTCATAAGCAACTTGCCTTGAAAAAGCAGCAACAACAAAAGGATAATACTCAAAGGCCTTTTGTTGGTAAGACATATGAAACACCGATTACAAATAAAGTTTTGCCAAGTAATATTACAAATTGCCCAGCATTTTAAAAACTACATTTAAATTGTTGCTGATGATATGTATCTGCTGTGTAGTAAAACCAAAATGACATGGGAAAATTCTGGATTTTAATTAGAAGAAAGACAAAGTCCTTAGGTTATATATTTCAGTTACATTCAATTTGAAAGCAAAAAAAGGAAAATGGGGTGACTGTGATCTCCAGAGAATATTATTTTCTCCATATTTACCCACAAATTAAGGGAAACCTTCTTTGTTTCTGTTGTTGGAAGTGGAAGAAGGGTATCTAGTTTTGATTTGGAGGAAGTGTCATCAATACAGTGAAAAGTAGTTATTATATGTTGCACTTGGCAATGGGAACATCCTGAATAAAGATACAGGGATGTGCATGCAGAAACCTGAGGAAAAGCCTAACCTGGAAGGAAGGTCATCTGGAGCTGCCAGTTAGGGCTGCAGGGTTTGTTCTTCTCAGGCTCTAGTCTTTCAGTATGACATTGCCTGTTGTCAAAAAATGGCAAGTCTCAGTGAAACCCTGGAGAAAGGGGAGACTGGAACACCCCCAGGCTTTGGCAATTGTTATAGAAAATTTGTGTGTGTGTTTAGATCCTTGATTGCAAAAGAAAAATGGCATTAAGTTGGCACCAGCAGGGAATTTTATACCTGTCAGTTTTTGCACAGGTCTGTAAATGGCAGAAACTTTCAACTTCTGCCAGGAAAGCATCAGGGTTCCCACATACAAAGCCAAAGAAATGATATATCTATACCAAATACAAGAAATTTATTTTGATTTCAATACAGTCATTCTGATATAAGAGCTGAATAGGTTTGTAGAGGCTTGATATAACCTAAAATGGAAATAGTTCTTGGTGTGGAGAGTCACATCTCCCATTTTTGCAGTCAGACCAGCCTGTAGCATAAAAGATACATCTCCTCAGGAGATATATCTAAAAGCTACATTAACTTATAATAAAAGTCTAATTTGACCTCTCAGGAGCTAGAATATTGGAATTTCAGATCAAGCGTCATTAAGTACAAAGCAAAAGTTGACCTTTAGTTTTGTCCCCACTATGCCAGTGCTCTCCAGATTCATACAATGGTGATTGTGTGTTTTCTGCCCTCTCACCTGGGCAGGGACTGGTGTCCCTGTTTGGGCCAAGTGAACAAGAGACCCTCAGCTGTTGGCTCCAGCCCTGCAGTGCACGGGACCTTTGATGCCAGGTCCTGGAGTGGCCTAGTGCCAAAGAGAAAAGACACAAAACTGCCCTGCAGCAGATGTGTGGTGAGATGCCTTTTACATGGACCTCCATTGTGAATCTCATTCTAATAACTCCTGGTTGGTCCAAACCTTTGTGTCCATCCACAATTCAACACTTGTAAGTAATTAAAGATAATCTTTACACAGGTGCCAAGCAGCTCACAGGTCTTTCTAGACTTAAGACTATTGTTGCTGGGTCCAAGGTCTGAGGTGATGTGTGGGTCAGGCTCCAGACATGTATGTGTGGTCACTGGTCCCCTTGTCTGCTTTCCCCTGTGGCTTTCCAATTTTCATGAAGAAAGTGCAGAATGCAGCTTTTTGGTTGCTTTGCCATGTTCCCATCCAGACCAACAGTATCCTTTCTTGAAGAGGGTGTGTATCTTGTGCCAGGTCCACACCATGAATGTTGAGTACATGCAGTCCCTTTTGAATCACAGGAAGTATGTAGGCTTTGGAGATTATCAGCCCATTATTAACATTTCAGAAAAATATAAAGTGGTTTCCGCTTTATCTGTTTACTCTGTGGCTGATAAAATAT
The DNA here is from genome assembly GCF_022539315.1 of Serinus canaria. NCBI lineage: Eukaryota > Metazoa > Chordata > Aves > Passeriformes > Fringillidae > Serinus > Serinus canaria. Next base: position 6,535,131 of record NC_066329.1, on the reverse strand, counting down.
TAACATTTTTCAGCCTCCACTGAATAATCCCTGGTCCCCAAATTCCCAGACAATACGGTGTGTGGCTTAAATGGATCACCCCAAATGAAGCTGTTTCTCTTGGCTACTGTCATACAGGAAGCTGGTGAGAAAAAGGTTGTTTGCACAGGATTTAAGCATTTAAAAAAAATTATGAAAAAGTGATGCTGAGGAAAACATCAGGCAAGTAGTAAAAGTGCTTTGCATGTGTGCAGCTGTTTCCTGGACATTTCTTTCTATTGCAGAGGCACTTGGTTCACAGGAAATTCCAGCTCACATACAATGCCAGTCTTCCCAGAAAATGGGCTCTGGGCTCAGCCGTATTGATCTGCTTTGTGCAACTGCTGGTGCTGGCAATTAACACCATGTGCACACTCACAGACAGTAGAGACTGTTTTGATTTGATTCTAAATGGGTTGTAGGAAATAATAGTAAACTTGCCTCCATCTGTTTTATAGTAGGGCTGTTTTTTCTCATGGTTAGTTTTGGACCTGCCCAGATTAGATATTGGTACAGATATTCTTACCACGTAAGCTCTGTGGGCCAGCAGCTGGCTCTGGACTTGTGCTGAGCACCACGTGGAGTTGTGCTTTTTGGTGAGAGGTCCAGCAGAAAGAAGCAAAACTGCAAATTCACAGGCTGATGCACAGACTGAGGGTCTCACATCAGCCTTCTCTACCCATCTAGAATTTGCACCAAGTTTAGAGGTCCTGAGAAATTTTTTGTTTCTACCAGCTACTCTTTCTAGACTGTTTTTCCAAGTTTAGAACAGTGACAACACAAGATGGGTACAGATTCCAGCAAGCCCAGATAAACTCTACATGTTTAGCATTTTCTGTTGGATAGAAACCCCAACATGTTGCAAGCACTGGTATGGCTCATCTCATGGCAGACCCAGCAATGTTTAGTTCTCATCCGGAGGTGCTGGGAGCAAGACAAGTGCGAGCAGGGTTAGCTGGAGTTCCCATTCTGCTGAGTTGGCAGAAAGCCTCATGGCAGCAGATGCAGGGGACCTGAGATGATAAATGGACTTTGGAAAGCAACCCAAACATGTACATACAAATTAGTATTTAACATACAGTTGCTATTTGCAAATTATGCCCTTGTGATTTAGCTCTTGAATGAAAGCAACTGTGTTAGCTGAACAAACAGTAGCAGAGGAGGCTGCAAAAACCCAACTCCACTCCCACCCCCAGCTGTACCCTGGCGAGCCCCTAGGCCAACCTGCCTCTGCATTCCCATGAGGCACACACACCCCTTCCCAAACAAGCCGTGAGAGCCACCCAGGTTTGGTCTCTTTTCCCACTCTACCAGGCACTTTGAGCCACCCTTAACCAGGCACTAGCCCTGAGTAAGGACCTGAGACTGTGAGGAAGGGGCTGGTGGCCACGTGCACTGTGAGCATGCAGGTTGCTGGTGAAGGGGAGCAGGGGCTGGGCCGTTTGCCAGGCGCTTTGGCAGAAGACAAGCTGGGTCACTATCCCATGTTTTTAACGGGAAGTGATGTTATGGCAACACATGAATCACAAACAGCTTGACACCAAAAGGAATAACAGTGGCCCAACACCTGAGCACCCGCCCCGACATCCGGAGTGACACAGAGGGCTTGACGCAATGGGCCAAGCTCTGACGTGTGCTGTGAATGCTCCAAATCCCAGAACTCCTCCAAAGCTCAACAATCCAAACCAGACCTTCCCAGTGTGAGTCCCAGTGCTGAGAGCCTGCTCTGGTCCTGGGGTTCTTGGAAGGTCCCAGGGCAGAGGGGAGGAAACCAAGGCTGAGGAGCATAGAGCATCCTTGGGGTGCAGTCAGCTAGTTAGTCTGCGAGGTGTTGGGACAGCACATCCCAGCTAAGGAGACTGCTTGCCTCCAGCAAATATGAGGAACTGGTGGGCAGCTGCCTCCTGCCATTGTTCCTGGCACAGCATGCTCAGGGCGGGCAGCCTGAGCGCCTGCCCAGATGAGCTGTGCACATGTGCTCTGCAGGACCTACCAGGAGCAGCACAATGCACCAGCCTCCCCCTGACCCCACAGCAGGGCTGGAGTTTGGAGGTACCAAAAAGGTGGTGTTACTCAGTGGCCTACATTTTGGAGGTCAGGTCTTTCCCAGCCAAAAAAAAAGAGGAAAAGGATTACATTTCAAAATAGTTTTCCTTCCCTTTGGAGGGAGAAGTCAGAGGTAGAGCCAAACAGCTGCTACTATGCATGATTTAAGGAGATAAGAAGCAGCAGCAAGAGGGAGAGACTGGGATTTATAGTATCAACCCTAAAAATAGTTGTTAAGAGAAAGCCTAAGCCTGGCAAAGCCTCCCTGGGAGTTGCCCCGTACACAATTGCTAAGCTCAGCAGATGGCATCTCAGCAGGGAAGATTTGCCTTTGAAGAGTTTGTCTCCACCATCACCACTTTCACCCAAGATACTCCTTCACATCTGAGGTCCAAGTGGCTCAACCCTTTGTATGGGTGTCCCTGGGAGACAGGTCACACTGAAATAGTCTGAAACAGAGCTGTCAACACAGCAGCACACAGGCTTATAAAAATAAAGTACAACTGAAGCCAATACAACTTCCTCTTCAAGCATCTCTGAGCAAGGAAATGACTTGCCCAAGCAGGTTGGTGGCAGACACTAATGTGGAGAGGGGCTCTCTAGGCTGCATTCGAGCCAAACTCGAATGACATACCCAAGTTGGCAACCAGACCTGGAAAGATCGTCTGCGTGTCGAGTCTAGCCCTCTGCAATCGCAGACAACCGTGTCATATAAAACCATTTAACTTTGTAACTATGCTGCTCATCCCTCCAAACCAACCAGGAGCGTTTTCAGACCCTCTCTTGTCTACAGGAGTCGTCTTTGCTTTCCTTGCTACAGTCCCTAGGGCAGTGGGACCGATAAATACACATTCCACACTCAATCAGGAAAGCCCATCTGCCCGGAGAAAAGAAATAAACACAAAGACAAACCCTAATGAGGCTGAGATCAGTAAGTATCAGAGCTGTCAACTCTTCTGCTGGAAATGAGCTTTCTACTTGAAGTTGCACTGAATGTCACCCACATACAAAAAGAGACACTGGGGCTGTTGCACAGGTATGTATTACGTATTCCACACTTTGAGGAAAAACATGACATGGCTTTTTAAAGTATCTGGTTTGGAAGTTGTTGGGAATTTGATTTGCTGCCCAAGAAAAATACTTTTCTGGTTTAGCTTTTTAAAAAATCAAATTTAATTTACTTTTAGTGATGGGAGAGGAGCAGATACTTTTTAAGGGAAAGGTTAAAATAAAAAGATGCTGTTTCTGGGGATTTCCAGCTAGATGCAAAAAATATTTTTTCCACTAAAAGGTAAAATGTTTGATCTATTCCTTTTTTGGTTGTCTCTCCCTCTCCACTCACTCAGGATGCTGAGCACCACGTAAGCCCAGTCTGTGCCCTGACCTGGCCTGGCTCTGCAGAGCCTGCGACAGTGTGCCTGACATGGCTGCACACCTCATCCTCCCTGGCAGAGGAACTCACAACACTGGTTTTGCTCAGAATGCCCACATGCTGTTTCTAATAAAACCTGGTCTCCTTCCTTTTGATGCAGATGACAGGAACTGGTCCTGGTTTAAGTCACCCAGCCCGAGAGCACACACCACAACTGGCCCATGATAACTCTGGAACTGGAGAGAGGGACTCAGGAAGCAATAAATCAACTCTGCTGAGTTATGACATTGGTGACAAAGAATGGTTTCTCCTCCAGCAAGCCCTGCTGAAGGTCCTTGGTCTCTGAAGTCACTGTAGGGGCTGGGCTGGCAGGCCCCACAGTGGAGCAGACAGTGTTTATTTGTCCTATATGCACTCTAGAAACAACCAGTGCTGCTGTGGATGGTTCACATACAAGCCTAACAAACAGCATCAATAACACCGAAAAATTATTACTTTGATAACATTTTGAGGCCCCACTGAAAGTTTGTATGTCACTACACTAGGAATATACAGCTTCCTAATAGCAACTGGTTCACTCCTAAACAGGGAAGATCAATGAAAAGTAATGGAGGCAGCTAGGGCAGAGAATGGTGGAAAGATGTCCAAGGTCACACAGCACCTTGTTGGTTCACCAGTCCTGGTTCAGTGTGTTATTTGCTGCTCCTAATTAATCCCTCTATCATTATTCATACTAGAAAAGTATCTTTGAATCCTCTAAAATACTATTTGACCATTAAATCATGTGATGGAGCAAAGGTAGGACCAGTGAGACTCAGGGAAGCCAGGACCTGTGTCTCGAAAAGCTACATCTGGTAGAAGCAGCCCCTCTTGCAAATGTGTTCCCAGAGGAGGTGCAAGCCTGGTGCTGGCTGGGAAACATCTGAACTTCTAATACACTTTGAGCAACCACATCCAACAAACATAATTTTTCACTACAGCCCCACAGTACTCCCAGGAAGGAAGCACTGTGACAGCAGTAACTCGTCACCCATTCACTGGGCAGGGAAAGGAGCTAGGACTCCAGGCTGCCAGGCATGTTTTCTACTTGAATTACCTTCCTACCCTGATCAAGTAACAAGAAGCCCATATAGTGCTGTGTGGCATCAGAGGCTTATCCACACGGGGGGTCTGCAACCAGAATGAGGAATCTGACTGGGTGGAAACACTACAGAAGGGGGGCTGCACACAAGCACAGAGCTGAGTGGCTTCCAGAACTCAGGGGGATCCCCTCTGCACTCCCCTTACTGAAAACCTGAAGGTTACCTGGTCTGGGCCAGTGTAACACACCCTGGCCAAGCTGTGCAGAACATGGCTTCCTCAAGGGGCAAAGGCAAACAGACCATTTGTTCAACTTTGTCTAGATTGTCTACAGACTCCAAAGCAAATAGCTAAGCATGCATCTTGTAAAAATGTCATGTCCCCCTGTTTACAAGAGATTTCTCTGTGATATTTGCTCAGACCAAAGGTAAAGTCACGCCAGCGAAACAAACAAGAAAGGAGAAGGAAGTCACACAAAGCAGTGAAGATTAAGGACCAAATCTGCACTGGCAAATGGAGGTTGTTGGATATGGTCACGTCACCTCCCTCCCTCTCTTCATGCATCAAGTTATTTGTGGCTGAGGAAAGAGACCATTTTAACAAGAGCCTCCCAGGGAAGCCTGGTCTCAGCCTGCAGTGTGTGATGTGATCTCTCTTGGCCACACAGGATTCTCTTGTGGGGCAAGGAGGTTAGAATGTGTCTTGTCTGCTCTGGAAGAGGCTATGGTGTGCAAATCCATGCACAGCACACCAGAGCTGGGAGTCCCTCTTATGTCCTGAACAGCTTTTAGAGGGGGGATGGATGGTGCTGATCTCCTGGGAAAGGTGGCAGCATCTGCAAGGGGGAGCTGACCACAGGCTCTGCAGAACAGGACTGCTTTCCATTCCTGCTGCTCCCATTATAAAGATTCTTCTGCCACTGGGAAGTGAGTTGTGGATTTCCCCTTCAATCCTGTCTGCTCCACAGACAGTAGAGGATAAATTGAAGAAATTTGACACCACAGAGAAATTTCCAAGGTGCCATAAACTCCAGTGTGGGTTACATGTTGGGTGAATGTAGGTGAGAAAAGAGGTGTAAGGGGAAAGCACTGTGATGCTGCAAATGGCAGATACACAATGTGCAACTGACCCCAGACAGAAGCAGTTCCATCAGTTCAGGAACTGTTTTATAAATAATTTTAAAGGCAAGCACATGGGCAGATACAGATGTAGAAGAGGCACCTCTATCCCTCAGGAACTGCTGGCTCCTGTCCATGGGATTTTCACAGAGCACTTCTATCTCATTAAAATCGTTTCTTCATGGGCCATGAAATGATTTTCCATGCATGGAAAAGGTTCGTAATGCTCTCAAGCTCTGAGCTAAGGAACACACTGAGGATGGATGGCTTGGAGAAGTTGACATTATACCTGGCCCCAAACAGAAAAATGGGAGCAAGCTCAAAGCCATCAACTCTGTGATACCCTGAAGGAAGATGCTGAAAAAAACCAACCTCAGTGGCAGCATTTGGGATCACCAGGCAGGCATCACTTATCCAGCTCTGGCTGACACAGTCCAGAGAGCAGCTGCAGCTTGTTTCCCACAACAGAAGCCCCTCCCTTGCCTCGCCTTTACCAGCATTTTAGGGTGAGCCCTCTCCAAGGAGGGAGCACACCCAGCTGCCTCAGCAGGGTGACAGCCTTCCCCTTGGGGTGCACCTGGCTCTGAGCCCTCTGTGTGTCCTCTTGGGCTGGGGGCTGGCATTGTTGGACACAATCTGGGGCAAAAGGGAGGGAGATGCTCCACACTCAGAGTTTCTCTCTGCCCCTTTCAGCCATCTCCACTGCAGAGCTAAAGGCTGCTTTGCAGTGCCCTGGGGCTGCAAAGCTCTTAAGGCCAGAGCCTGGGCCTGGTCTTCAGCTGCTGAGGCTCCAGGAGTCTTCAGCCACCTGGAAGAAGGAGTATAAATGCTGCTTATTTGGAGAAGGCACAGGTTGGAGGAGTGTCTCTACCCCATCCCCTACACAAAAGGAGGGTGCTGATGTTCACTCCCTTGTGCTGTTTGCCAACCCCTTTCTCTTCCCTTCCAGCTCTTTGCTCCTCCTTCTGACTTTTCCTTTTTGAGAGGGTTGGATCAAGAAACACAAACACTTCTGGACAGCTTATAGTAAAAGAAGTACAGTATTTTAGCTTCAAGAAACTTTGGAGAGGCTCACACAAGGCTACAATTTGGCTTGCATTTGAAAAGCCAGGCTACAGAAAACCCCCCTTGAGATAATTTTACTGATACCTGGGTTACTTCTTCTCCCTTTCTGGCAGGAGGCTACAGCACCAGAAAGTGTCAATTTACTCTCTCTGTTGGGCCAAGAACATCCCTGGTACAAATTTATTGCTCTTAATAGGGCTGGGCCTTTAATTCCTAGCACATACTTGTGAAGAATTTTGGCTTGTCACTGAGGGGTAGGAATTATTTTCCTCTCTACAGGTACAGGCAGGTCCTCCTTTTGCTGAGGGCTCTGCACATCCCAAGAAGAGCATTACTGCAGTGCTCCTATAAAGAGAATATGAAAACCACATAAGCACCTGCTTGTGCTGAAAGCCAGCAGCAGAATGGCTGCTGTTCAGTACATGGGATTTTTTTCTTCTTTGTTTCCCCCTTTTTATTGTTCTGCTACTTGTTGAAGTGCTACTGTGGGATCAATCTGCTCCCAGTCCCTTAGGGAATTAGACAAAGGAGTAAAAGGTTCCTATAATGAAGATAGGGCACTTTTGCCATTAAAGTCACTAGCAGCTGAAGCTAGGACTGTTTCACAGCAGATTTTATGATTTCTTCCCATTTGTAAAGGAATGTGGTTGAAATGCTTGTCATGCTCAGCTGACTGGGGTTCCTGTCATGCTCCTCTGTGGACAGTGCTGATGTTCTCACGGCTCCAAAAGCTGCTGCTGGTGGCTCCTCATCACTGATGGGGCAAGTGGCCACCAACAATGGCAGCCCATTAAATGTTATTCCCTGCTTGCTGATGACTGGAAGGAATCTCCCTCCTGCATTCCAGCTCACTCAGTGTCTGTAGGGCAAATCTGGGCTGATTGCAGATCTTTTAGCAAAAATCAGCCCACAGGAAAGCAAAGAGCAGAAATGAGCACAGTGCCAGCCTGTGCCAAAAGTCCAGACTGCTGGCATGTCCCTTGCAGTGCATGTGGGAGAGATGAAGAGACCTCTCTGAGCAAATGTCCCTCTGCAGCCCAGAGGGCAGCCAGGCTGGCCAGGCCAGTAGCTCTGCTCACTGCTCTAACAAACAACACCTGAGAGCACAAACAACAGGGATCACTGAGAGACGCAATTCCCATAAGTACATCAGGCTACAGCTTCCCATGGAAATGACACGGGTTCAACCAGCAGCAAAAGGCTCTGATACTGCAGTTCCTTCTGCCCACTTCCAAGGGGGCCTCTGCACCCAGCCTGGCAGCAGATGCAGTTGCACATTACCACTAAGGCACCTTGAAGGCTGTGTCCAGTTCTGGCCCCTCAGTTTAGGAAGGATGTTGAGATGCTTGAGCGCATCCAGAGGTGTCAACGAGGCTGGTGAGGGGCTTGGAACACGAGCCCTGTGAGGAACAACTGAGGGAGCTGGGCTTGTTTAGCCTGGAGAAAAGGAGATTTAGGAGATTTACCTTATCACTCTACAAGTTCCTGAAAGGTGGCTGTGCTCAGGTGGGGGTTGGTCTCTTTCTCCAGGCAGCAGCTGACAGAAGGAGAGGACACAGTCTCAAGCTGAGCCAAGGGAAATACAGGTTGGATATTAGGAAAAAAGTTTTTTATGGAAAGGGTGATAAAGTGATAAAGTAATGGAATGATCTGCCATTCCAGGCAGGTGGTGGAGTCACCATCCCTGGATGTTTCAAATAAGACTGGATGTGGCACTTGGTGCCATGGTTTAGTTGAGGTGTTAGGGCATAGGTTGGACTCGATCTTGAAGGTCTCTTCTGAGCCAGTGATCCTGTGATTCTGTGTGATTCTGTAAACTTCATCCCAGTTTGAGCAGATTCCCATTTTGACATCTTTCTCAATAATACTAGTAACTTTCTCGTTATTCTGAAATCAGCACCATGAGCATACAGTGGCTTGCAAAGTCAGGTGAAAGAGGGGATATTGTTTCAGTCCCTCACATTTCTGAAATGTGAACAGGAGATGCAGATTGCTTTTTTTCTCCAAGGAATAAAACCCAGACTCCATGATGAAAAATCCTCTTTGGATTTCAGCTAATGAGTGCCTAAGCTTCATCAAAGCTACAAAGGAGGACATGTGATGGTTGGAAAAGCCCAAGTAAGAACCTATGGAAGAATGAAAAATTATGAAAATTTAAATGTCTGTCTTTACCCTCCTATAAAACTCTTCTGCACTTGACCATCATGGGTCACTTGTGGGTAAGTATAATAAAAATGGTCACTATTCTTACAAAAGAAAATTATACTTACTGGAGGTCCCCAGTCCCCAGATCTGGGGGCTTGGCAGATCTGCTCCTTACTTTAAAAATCCATTTCTGCTTTTTGTGACTCTGCATGCCTAATGATGTTTTGTGTACATCTGAGAGTCTACACAGACACTCAACAAACCATTTGCCTGAGGCCTTCATTTCATGGGTACTATGTGAACTGGTCTCCAGATAGATGAGGTTGCAGAGGTTAAATAGCTAGTTACAGCACATAAAGTTTATAGCCACTGTGACTAGATGAAGCTTTTCTCTTCTTTTAAGTGCTTTTCTCTTTATGGAAAAGATGACTGCAGCCACATCCCAACTTTATAGCATAATCCTATTTTAATGGTAATAACATACAAAATCCTTCCTACTTTACATCCAAACACCTGCACTGCACTTCTGTGGCAGTGAGAGATGCTGCTCAGCACGCAAAGGAGACTTGGTGCCTGCGACTTGGCAGTCTGTCTGACCTAACAGTCTTCTATTTCAGACTGCTAGTGAGATGAGCAAGGCTAAATGCAGTGGAGATCCAGAACCTGGCCCAAGAAATTGAGTTCTACAGGTAATTTTTCCTTTATTTTATCAATTGTGTACAGCAACAATGTCCTTCCTGCTGTGACTTAGTTTTCTACCAAATTTCAAAGAGAAGGTATTTGGAAGATGGTTGATTGCATATTTCATTTAATAAAGTTAAGAATACTTCATCAAATAAAGAAAATACCATTACCAGATGCTCCATGCTGGCCCTAATGGAGCTAAATAGTCCCAGGCAGGTAGTGCCATCATTTCTTTCTCCATCATGCCAGGAAACGCTGTCTCTAATGCAAGTTGGGGACATCCCAGGAGGAATGATTTCTCCAGGGGCTCACTAGTTTGGTGACCTATTCCTACCCACCATCTTGTCCTTATGTGCTCTGGGGCAGAAAGTGAGGAATTTTTAAATAACTCATGAAATAGTCAAATCTAATTTCAACCTTGATGCAGTCTGGAATTCTTACGAACCATCTTCAGCCATCTCCTCCATGAAAAGTGGGGGTTTTTTGATCATGATCCCTCTGTGCTCTGCCACAGGCATGTCCCAAAGCAGTGGCTGTGCACTGGACCATCACATGCTCTCCTCTGTAAATAGATGTGAGGAAGCAAAGAATTGTGAGGCAGGAAATGGCCACTTGGGCCAACGAGCCTGGCCCTTTAAGTTTATCTCCAACGCACCTCCTTGCTTTGTCTTTGCATCTGCAAATCTCCTTTCTCCTCATAAAAATGTCTAGCTGTCTCTTAAACCCATTCAAACTATTTGCTTAAGTGACCTAACTTGGCAGCAACTCTACAGCACTTGGGCAGGCCTGAGTGACATAATGCTGCCAGAATCCCCTGTTTATTTTTCATGTTGCCTGCAATCCTGCCATACTGGGCTAGGCTGTAGCAGATAAACAAGTCCTGTACAGCCCACAGGAGCCATACATGGAAAACTCAAAGCTACCACAAGTGGCAATGCTGATTCAGCATCCAAAATGCTTCCCATGAAATAACTCAGGAGGTGGCCTCTTTGGAGCTTGTGCTCATGGAAGAGCCATCTCTGGGTAGAGTTCTGAATTGGCTTCAGCCTGTGTTCAAGAACAGATGGGAGAGTTCCTGCCACTCTCCCATCTAAACTTTTCTAAGCATATCAAATCATCTTCCCAACAGGCAGGTAGCTAATTTTAAACTTATGTACAGTTAAGTAGTAAAGATTTTGTGAAGATTAGCTGGCTTTTCTGCTGGTTATAACTTTTCTTAGGAATGTCATTCACTTGCTTGTTCTAACTCTAGATGAGCACTGCCATTTGGTTCACTCACTATGGCTCCTTCCACCCCGTGAAAGACCAGCTTCACTCATCTGCTCAAACCTAGTGTAACTCTGCCTCCCACTGGAGTTTACAGTGGATAATTTGTTTCCCTGTATCTGTTCTTAAATAGCTGTTTCTGATGCTGCTGAACACACACTACCCCACAAGGGGCACGTTTCAATTGATGCAGCTGATGCTGTGTATTTATTCCTATCAATCCCATCCAGTGCTTTTCACACATTCTTGCTTGGCAGCACCCCCAGTTCCCAATGTGGGACTGCACACCTCATAGCACAGTGGACTGAAGCCAGGGAGATTGTCATCATATTTTCCTAGCTACCCTTCCTGCATCCTGGGAAAGATCCCAATCTGAAAATCATAATCACAGAATAAACTTTATCAGAGGACATGGATCCTGATCCACATGCACCATTACATGTGTACCAATGGTTACATATAATGCCTAAAGCCTTAAAGTCACTGAAATAAACACTGTAACATCCAGCCTTCATTCTTTTGTTGCAGTTCATACTCTGGAACCTGTTGTGAGCAGCCAGTACAGTTCTTCATCAGCTGCCTGAGCATTTGTCAGCTGAACTGCAGCAGTGGGAAGAGAGGAATAAAAAACCTCCAACTGTAACTTTTCCATGTACACTGTATTCTTAGGTTACAAAATAATTCTACATATTCATATAAATGTAGCCTCACTAAGGCAAAGCACCATTGATATGAAAACTTACCCGGAATATTAGGATTTCCTCAGTTCTGGTTATTTTCCAGATTCTATGAATGGAAATTGGCCCATGGAAAAATCCCCTAGGTCTTGATATAAATCCCATTCTCATAAACATTTTAAAATGCTCCTATTCCAATTTTGAAAATAAGAACAGACATTTAAAGCATGTAGAAACAGAATCAGGTTTTTAATGAGCCTTTTTGCTCCTCTCTAATTACTTTTTGTAGCACTTTAAATGACAGGGTTCCTGATGTAACCCTTCTGCAATCTCTAAGAGACTATTGTGATTTGATTTTTTTGTTTGATATATTTTGAGCACTGATCATGTATTTTATATCTAATGTTGCTATCCATCTACAGGCATGTGCCAATTTGTTTTTTCCTCCTGTTCTTGGGTACACCTATGACTGGTAAGACAGAAGGCCAGATCCTGCTCTCCCGGGACAGCTTAGTTCTAATTCATTTAATTTGATGTGTAACAAAATTATTTTCCATTTTCCCATCTGACTCCTTCAACTGTTTAAGGCCCCTATGTGTACTAGGTTGTGCTGACTTTTGATGATTTCTTCACCATCAGTCTGTGTACAGAATGTTCTGTATTCAGAGACATATATGCAACAATGCAAAATACATTTCTCTCTTGAAAAGTAAATCCCAGTTTGTGAGAGACATTATTTGCCATCACAGCAAGCTTTTCCCATAAACTTCATTTCATTTCACCCTGCCTCTTCCTCAGCCTGGCAAAGCTCACATTCCTCAGCAGCTTGACATCAGCTAATGCTATATCAAAGGATGTCTAACCCTCAATTAACTGTGCATAGGGGGATATGAAAGCTCTCAAGAAGACTAACAACACATAGCTGGGAGTCCACTGCCACAAGCCTGAGCAGCCTCAGTCTCCCCACATCTTTCCCACAGTTGGAGAGCTGCAGCTGGTGCCCAACCAACTGAGGATGTGTTGCTGCTCCCCCATGTGCACCTGTGGCTGCTGAGCCCACGGGGCAGCAGTGACCAACCCAACCAAGGCTCACACACTCTGCCAGCTCACTGCACTCAGGCTGGAGATTCCACAGAGAACAAAAAGAACGACAAACCTACAAGAGAAAACTGAAGAGAAGTCCCCAAGCAATGCTGTATTGGAGTATTGCTTCTCCTGTTTCCATACCACCATTTTTCACTTGCTTCTCTGTGTCTAAGTATTTTAATGCAGAAATCTGATCTGCCCGTTTGGGTTCAAAGCAGGCCAAGTTCCTGCTGTAGCATTGCTTGTGTTTGGTATCCAAATGGGCATGGGATGGAGGCTGCCTTCCACAGCAGGGGATCTGAGCACCTCTTGTTGATTTAAACATCTTGTCCACTTTAATGGAGAACTGTCTGTGGCTTCACATCTGCACAACCCAACTACCATGGGCTAAAAGCAAGGGACAGCCTGGGAGAAGGGAATAGCTTTCACAGAAGAGCTGGAAAATAAGAGAGGTTGACTGTGCCTGGTTGGTACATGCTTTTTTCACTGATGCTGGCTGATAAATCACTGCCCTCTCATATCCCCACGGCAGGTGTGTACAGAGCAGCTGTTCTTTGGGCTCTGTTGCCCTGTAATGGCACATGTATGTTCTACCTACACCCCTGCCACAGCTGCTGGGAAATAAATCTCTTAACCCACTGGAAGGTGGATTCCCTCATTATGTCATGGTGAGAGGATGGGAGGAAATAGGGCTTTGCAACCAGAAACATGCAGAACAATATTCAGAGTTACAGTCCTGTCTTGCCATCCAGATGTTTCCAGAGACACCAAACCACTGCATACCAAACTCAGGGCTTCTCATTCCCACCAGACAGGCACTTCATGAGGAAAGGATATGTGCTCTGTTTAACCTCATTTATTCCTTAGCAACCAAAAGCTCCCTGTATTTTCCCATCTTGGAGGCTTATGTGTGGATCCCCATTCAGTGACATTCTCCCACCATGAATGATTAAGGAATCTGAATCTTTAAAAATTGCCAGATCCCATTTCGATTCCTAAATACAGCCCTATAGAGAGAGATAAGCCTGGGAGGCCTGGGGATTTTAGTTTATGATCCCTTTTTATGGGGCCAAGAAGCAGTGCTATGAAAAGGAGGTCTGGGGCCATTTCTCCCCTCTGTGTCTGTGCTTTGCAGAGATTTATGCAAACATTTTTTTGTGCTTTACCTAGCTGTGCTGGGTTTGCTGGGAAAGCAGCTAGGGTCTTGTCCCGGGATGTATGGCCCAGATATGAGCCAGGTCTTGGAAGGTAAATTCAGCACTGGCCAGTGCTAATGGGAAGTGAGGATTAACATCTTAATCCCTGATGTAGCTGTGCCACCAGCAAAGCCAAGGCAGTGGGCAACTACCTCAAGGTGGAATGAAATTCAAGACTGGTTTGAAAAGGCTTCCCCTGAGAGAGCTGCCCATAGCCTTGTCTTCCTATTTTGGGAATCAGTGGGATTTTGCCTCTCATTCTTCAGTAAATTACTTTTATCCAAATGAGAGCAAGTGAGGAGTGGTAACTTCTTTGCAAGCTCTGTTCTGTGCAGGACTTTCCTTCCCTAATACAGCTCTTGAGGACAGGATTATTTATGTGGTTTACTTCACATACCTGCAATATTTTCTTTCCTGCACAGGGCTGAGTGTACTTGTTTAAATTTATGCCCAGGACCAACTCAAAGATCAGTCACTACACATCAGGTACATAAGTTTCACTGTCTCATTACCTGTATTTTCTTGAGAGGAGGTGGGATGACAAACCATGGAACAGGAGGGAACAGCCATGGAACATGGAATGTCCTTAGCAGTGCTGCTTGACCTTAGAACCTGCAGGCTTAGGGATAGGGGAGTGTAACCAGCAGAGTCAGCAGCTGGAATTCAACTGCCCCAGCAGGAACTGAAAACAAATGAACGGACTAACTGAAATATACCTACCCCTGATCTCTCTCTGAATCAACACCCTGCTGTTTACAGTAGTATATAATAATATTGAATCAAGATTTGCATGGGACAATTTCTATGCCACAGCACATGATAACTTTGCAATAACTTTTTTTTTTCAGTGATGCAAAAACATTTACTTTAATGATAATGAAAATAAAGTCAGTAAAATCCCTTTGTCCTGTTGTTTTGATCAGATAAACCATATCTACCAACTGTTAGAGGGAGGATTAACTTGGGCTGACACTTTTTTTAATGTACTATGAGAAAAGCCCTGGGGCCAAAACATTTACAGGCCAGGTTTTAGTGTATGTTGATCTAATAGTTTCGCTGAAGAAAATGTCTTTAGACCTGGCAGGTGTGTATTGGTTTTCATTACTTCAAGTGTCTACTAGCAAAGTTTTAATTAACACAGTTGTACACAAAATATTTTCAGTGGTGCAAGAGTGAGGAACTCCAGAGCAGGACTCCTGAGCCCTCTTTCCAGTTGTTGAAGTGGGCACAGCAGACAGGGCTGTAATAGTCTTGCCTGACTATCCCAGTGCTCTCAAATTCGTAAGACAAGCTCTCCTCCATTACCCAACCCTCATGTACTATTTGCAAGACCCCAGTCCAGCTGTCAGATACTGAAGAAATTGTCTCTGCTCTGGACTAAAGGGAAATACAGGAGCAAGCAGATGGACAGACTTGGCTGAAGTCTCCCAGCAAGTCTGGGACAGAACCAGCACAGGCCCCCAGGTGTCCCTAGACTTATTCCCGTGACCTAACCATCCTAAGCTGGCTATTTGCCTCTCCCCATTCCACCTGGGGAGATGCCCACTTTTGAGAACTATGGAAGAAAAGGGAACAAGCTTAGCAAGCTGCTTGCCTACTACAAACATAAGAGGAGAAAACACAGCATTTGCTTTGCCTCTTATCAGAGACGTTAGGCCACAAGAGATAAGGTTATTAGCAAAAACATAGCACTGGTGCTCTAGTCAGATAGCAGAGGAGATAGGCCACTTATCTTATCAGCTCCTTTATGAAGTCTCCCTCACTGTTATTAAAATTTTCTGATAATATTATATACAAAATTGATAACATTATATTTTTCCTGGACAGGTCCTTTACACTTGCCCTTTTCTTAACAGGTTGTCTTTTTTCCTCCTGAAGTAAGCGGACTTCCCCTCTGAAGTCCTAAGTTTGGCTGCTCCGTTTTTCCTCTTTTAGATCCATTTCAGATTGCTTCAATTGCACTTTTACAGTCCTTTGTCTTCTGCTGCCTCTCTTTCAACTGAGATGCTGCTCTGCATCTCATTTTGAAAGTAACAACAGTGAATGGGATGATTTGCCCTTCATCCAAAACTCAACTCTTTGTCTGACGAGCATTTATTTATCATGGATGATACAGTCCTTTTGTGTACTTGGGAAAGAGCAATTTCATGATTTAGCTGTGCATTTCTATGGGATCCCCCATTATTTTGTCCCTCTGCAGTGTCCTGAATGTTATGTAAAGGTTTGTTTTTATTAAATTTAATGAAATTGAAAGAATCAGTGATCGTCAAAGAGCTCTCTGGTGACTGGCTTGTAAAGGCAAGCTCCTTGAACAGTCCCTGCTGTAGGCTCATTTTTTTGACATTAAGGTTCATAACTTTGAGAATGTAAAAGCACCTTCATGCAGACAAAAATTAGACCCTAAATTATGAAGTGCTGATCTTATACCTCTAAAATTAGTGAGAGATTAGTCAGACATTTCAAAGGGCACAGGGTCAGGCTTTACCAGAAAAACACAGTCACCCTGATTTATTGTGCACATTTTCATGGGACAGCCTTTGAGATGCAGTGAAGATCTCAACATGGCCAATTGGAACGGTATGTAGAGCCCCCCTCCTCAGAACCATCTGTATGCTCCTTATTGTGTCCTGCACAGTCAAGCTGAAAATTTGGGTCGTTACCATGCAGATTATAACTAATTTCATACATATGATTTTGAAAGAGATCACTTTACAGGGCCTTTGCACAGGGATTACTTGCAATCCTCCTTGAGGGGTGATCTCAAAAGTTTTTTCTCAGTATGATAGATTGATTTTTCTTTTGGCCATTTGTGATGATTAAAGCAGAAATCTTGACAGGTCCTCCTACAAAGGGTCAAGTCCTGCTCCTGGAAAGATGGGAGTTGGCATCTGGTAGCCTGAAACTGGGACAGGCATTTTAAAAGCCAAACACTTGGCCAGGCATTAATTCAGACTGTCTGGATGGGACAACGTTTGTCTGCCCGTGTGGTTCTCATATGCATCGTTTTCAGGAGTTGTCCTTCCTGGAATAACATAAATCTCTGATGCTGTTTGGCTGCCTAAGAGCACCTCAGTGGAGCAGTGCATGTTGTCTTAAATAATTCCTAATTCCTTCCTTTTAGTGATGTTATAAAGCCTTGTGTACACTGCTCTGGCATTGGGCCTCTGCCTTGGAACCTGGCAAGAGGCTGCATTATTGTGCTCCTTAGGGGATCAACAGCTTGGCACACCGTTGTGTTTTCTGAATCTTCATCAGTATCTGCTGCAATGTTTTCCTTCTGTGATATCCAGCTACATCAACTGAGTTTTTCATTTATTAATCAAGAAAGGGCCAGGCCCTGCCCAAGAGCAGAGCTGGACTATTCTGGCTGCACTGGCTGCAGTGCCCACCACTCACTTTACAATCCAGCCTGCTTCCTTTTCATTCCAGAAAAACCACGCAGCCCTCAAAAGCTTGACTTTGTCAGTGGACATTCTCCATAAAAGTTGCCTTGGTTGGTGATGGTATAATACTGGATCATTTTGTCTGTGTTTCATAAGAAGAGCTTATTTATAAAAAACTGCTAAAAGTAGTGTAAATGCTTTAAGTCATGCATTTTATACCTATAAATAAGGTATATTATGAATGGATATGACCAGGTGAGAGGAAGTTGTCACAGAATGTTTTGGAGGGCCTCTTCAACGCTACTGCAATCACCGTCCACCATCAACTGCCCTATCTGTCATTTACTAACAACTTACTTTGTATGTGTAAGTAGAAAATACAAAATACAACTGGATTTTCTTTTTGGTGATAATCTTGCAGTCTGAGCAATCCTCTACTCTAACTTGCTGGATCCCCTCAAAGATCCCAAGACACACAAATAGGAACAACTCTGACTGTTTCTGTCTTCACAGCCCAAATCACAACCCTGCAGCAAAATAAGTCTGAAACAGCAAGCCATTTGGGGCCTTTTTCAGATACTGACAGAAATCCAGATAACCTGGAACACATAAGTCAAAACTGACTTACTAAATTTACAGAAAGGTCTGAGACAATCATACAGCTCCTGGTTTGAAAGTGTAAGTAGACTGTGAAGTGACATCCGAAGAAGACATCTGAAATACAGTGTAAGTCCTTTAACTGTCAAAAGTATTTATTTACCTGATAGTGATGCAACATCAAAGTTTCTTAATACAAACTGAACTACAGATCTCTTTTCACGGTACAAAACGGTAGGAGAGGGAAGCACAGTGGCACTACTTGGTGGAAGAAGAAGCCAGCAGCAGTGGGTGCTCAGGGGCTTGCCAGGCCAGCTGCCTTCTCTATGGGGCAAAGGAGCTGAGGGTCTTGGTGTGAAAACACACCCACACAATCCCTGTGAGTCTGTGGTATTTTGGTCTCTAGTGAAAGCTGAATCGCTTTGACTCAGCTGCAGAAGCACTTAGGAGTCGTGTGGGAGACCCCCAGAGCACATAACAAATCATGGAGTAACAAAGGGAATTAAAAGGTAGTAATATGATACACAATTTAAGAGCATGGATTAAATATTGAATTAAGCCCTACTCCCCATTCAGCCAGTCTCTTTGCTATAAACTGGCACTGAGGGCCAAATTCTGCTCCTGCTTTACTGGGAATGAGGAGGAATTGCTATGGAGTTATGTCAGAACAAGCCTGAGATGGTGAGAGGAGCCTGAAGCCAGGGCAGCAATGCGGTCAGAGCATGCCCAGGAGGGGATGGGGTGGACACAGCTCCTGACACAGTTGTCAGGGTAGGCAGACAGGCCCTAATTGGTCTGATCTGATTACTTTTTCCAAAAGCTTTGAACTTTGCACAGGATGCCTTGGGCCTGCCTGCAGGAGCCCTGCTCTGGTGGGGAATTAGCACAATGGCTGGGCTGACCTCCCCCCACCCCAATTGAATTTTATTATCTAACGGGCAATGGTTGGTGATGAATGACTGACAGGTGGGATCAGCTGATGGCAATGGCTGGGGATGGTACACATGCACTGCGATTTTACCAGACTATAATGTGTTCTGCAGTGGGCAAAGGATAAAGCTTGTAAAACATTTGTTTTAAGTCTTAAAATATCAAATTCCTCATAACTATGGGCTTCCTAAAACTGGCCCTGGTAATTACAAGTGTTGAGCCATGAATAATTTCACGCTAGGAGGTGCATTAATTTTAACCTCCTCCCTCCTCCTCCAGACATTGTGAAAGCACATTACCAGTGAGGACAAGTTTATGATCTTATCCAGGACAACTGGTGCAATAATATGAAATGAAAACCAAGACAAAAATGTCATTGTCTACACACACTGTACAAAGGGATCCTGCAGAAAGCTCCCTTTGCAGCCTGAGACCAAGAGTGCTCCAAAGGTGCGAGCAAGATTTATGGAACCTTTCCAAACACATGGCTCAGACCCTGTCAGATCTGACTGTCATCAGCCTGGTGTCTAGGGATTGTTTCAAGGAACAGGGAGGAGTTTTGACATCCCTGTGCTTTGATTGTCCCTATGAAGATTTTTATTTAAAATCTTCAACCATGCTTGCACAAAAATCCACTGAGACTTGGGACCACATTGATTCCAATGTAGCATGCTTGGTCCCAAAACAACCACCTGCAGTCTGGAGTACTTGGGTTTCTAATCTCACTGTCATTAAGTTCAAGGCAGTGGCATAAGGATGTATTTGGCAAGCTTTCCCTGCTTAACATCTACATGCTTCTGTCTGATCACATTTATGACAGCAGCCCCATAGTTTCACAACTCACTCAGAAGTTACACCTCAGTCAGAGAGGAAACAGGCAAGTCTGGCTGGAGGAAAGATCAGAGATTTCTATCTTGGGCAGGGCACCCCACAGAGTATTTGCCATTCAGGCTGTGTTGAGGCTGCACTGTCAACACCATCCTCAAGAAGGATGTATAATACAGATGTTAAACACCAATTATCCCACTAAAGATCAGGTAAAGTTAAATAATGGCAAGGGTGTGATGCTTAACATTGAACAAATTAGGGGTGATATTCTCTGCTTAAGGTTCCCAGGTGCCCCTGTGATAGCTCTCCCTCACTTTGTACTACATCAGATTGTGTGTGCTGTTACAGCAATGCTGGGTTGTGAAGTAAAAAATTGTCTTGATGCAGATTTGAAAGCCTTGAGGTTTGCTTCACAAACTTGGTGCTAAAATGCTGACAATGTCATTCTCAGTTGCTTCTCAGTCCCTTCAGACTGAGCTAAATACCTTGAGCTAAATATATGAGCAGTCCTGGTTTGTATCAAGACATCACAAGTCATTATTGTTGTTGGGCTGCACAAGGTAGAATTTAATTTCTATGTCTCATCTATGATCCTGAAAAATAATATCTTTGGGCACATTAATGACTGTGCCCCTTTTGTCCTTTATAACATTATAACAACACTGAAGCCAGCTATAGGCTATTTTATTGAAATTTTTCATGCTTCCTTTTTACTCTTTAAGAAAAATGTATCAGTGTGTGACTACAACTAGGATGACATTTTCCTCTGGAAATCAAAGAACAACGAAAACTCTTTATCAGTTTCCCCATTCTCTTCAGAAATCTGTGGTAGCAGATGCCTTAAACTCTCTCGTGGGTGAAGGGGAAAGGTTGGATTACTGAAAAAACAAGGCAGGCTTCAGAGTGTGGAGGAGGCATTAGGAACTGCTTAGGATCTCAAACCTGCAACACCTTGAACCCATCACCAGCCAGAACCGTGATGGATGGGAGAGGATAAAGGGCAGTCTAGCTGACCCATGATGCCTTCCAGTGCCCTCCAAGAAACAAGAAGAAAAGAGATTCTTATCACTCTGTGAAAGAACAGAGGGGAAAATTATCATTAAAATGCCTTCCTAATAAAACTAACAAACAGGAACTTTTTTTTTCTTTCAAACTCCATTCTCTTATCCCTTCCCTACAAGCTTCAAGATGGCCATGACTTGAAGAATTTTAGTCTTTGAGTGAACCTTTCCTAAGTAGAGGTCACATCCTTCTGCTTAGACTTTAGCTTTGTTAGACAGTCTTCTTTGAAAATCTCAAGAAAATAAATAATTTTATGTATATCTTTACAGCCATCAGCGCATCAAATCACTATGCAGAATTATGGTAACACACAGAATTAATATAAGTAATATAATTATGTATTTGTGAATGTGAATTCACATCCCACATCACCTGCCAGAGAATCATTGACGAAACATTAATGAGTCACTTCTCTGTTTGCTTTAGGTCTGGGAATTTTGCTGTCTCTTTGTAAAGTGCTCTAGGATGAGGTCAAGTAGTGAGAAGTTAGTTGTGTTATGGAATCAAGGCAATTACAGACCTTGTAGCAAAGAATTTACAGTACAAAGCTGGCCATTGGAACTTAATTTCCTATGTCTGCTTTCCCCATAGATATTTGCAGCCATGCATGTTTGTGTCTCTCCCAGCCAGCCAAAGAGATTTACAGAGCTCATGGAAATCTTTAGGAGTCAGATCTCCCCAAAAGGGGCATGATGCTGCCAATGTGCTTTTACATCATATCTTTCTGGTGGTCACAGGGGCTGGTAGGACAAGGCTGCAAAGCTGAGTGGATCTCAGGTTCAATGTCCAGCTACAGGGCACCTTGCAGGACTTGAAGTTCTGGAATCAAGAAATGACCTGTGGAAATTCACTCGTTACAGCCCAACACCCTATCCACACACTCTCAGCAGACAGCTGGGGAATAGAATCTCTTTTTCCCTGTTCCCTGAAAGCTGCATATAGGATTTGGAGCAGGAGGGCTTGGAAACCATTTAAAAAAGTTAATACTAGGATTCTGAGTATTTTGGAGAATCATACGTATCTCTGATTCTTTTCTGAATCCTGTGGGGTGAGTCTGAAGCCCAGGAATTGCTTAACAGCCAGTGCTGAACCTATGTCAGGCAGGAGGGATAGTAACATAGACGCTGTGTCTTTCTTTTGGCTATGGAGCTAGAAGTGTTTCCCAAAAGCTGCTGTAATGTGGTGCCCCAGGCTTTGCCTACCATGGGACATTGCACTACCTCCAAGGAACTGGTTTTGGGTGTGAAAAAAATTCAAGTTACATAGACATGCTGGCAAAAGGCTTTTCAATGTAACTAAACCATCAAAACCAGGCTCTTTGCTGTCCATCCTCCAGCGCCTCAGCCCAGGCATGACAACCCCTCTACCTGGGACAGCTGCTCCAGTGAGCCAGGGCAGAGGGGCTGACATCAGACACTATAAAATTGTGTGATTTAATGAGTGCCATGCATCACATGACTCAGGCCTTTAAAACAGCCTTGCTGCTGAGTGCCCAACATACTGAACCGCCCCAGATCGCTTGTAAATCTTGTCTCTTCTCCTCCAGAGCCTGCTAAGTTCCCAGGATCACTGAAGGAACAGGGGTAGTTTGGAACCTTTCTGCATTCAGGGTTTATTCCTAATCCTGTTGGTTCCTATCTCACAATGACATAGCTTGGATCCCCCAAACATTCCAGTAATTCCTCCCTTTTGAGCAGGCAGCCGAGGTGCTTCCTTGGCAAGCAGGCATCCCACATTCCTGGACTCAATTCCCAAGCTGTCTTGCCCACTCTTCAGGAATGGCTCCCTGCAGGGACTTATTTCCTCAAGGAGGAGAGATTTTCATACTCTGGCAAGCTTCCCACTTCCTATCATCACATGTATCCTGTGCAAAGAGGGAGCAGAGAAGTGCAGGTTTCTTCTCGGTTGTTTTGAGTGCCCAGACACCTCAGGATGACAAGCAGGTGCTTGCAGAGTGTGTGGTCCCTTGCTCCAAGCTGGGACACTGCTGGAGCGCTGCTAGGGGTCCTGGGGAAAACTTTGCCTGAGCTGTGACAAAGCACAGGGAAGAGCCTTTCAGATGTGACATATTAAACTCAGGGGCCTGCTCAGAGGTGCTCCCAGGTTTGTGGCAGAGACCAGCTCCCAGCAGTTACCAGCACTGACAAAGCTGATGCATGAGAGCTCTGCTGCTATGTGAGGATATCACAGTTTCTAAGCAACTTTCTACCTCAAGCTCAGGCGAGAGTGTCTGAACATTAAGTTTTTCTCCAAGAACAATCACCAAAGGGCATCTGGGCTGAATTCCCTAATCTCTGTGTTGTGTTGCCTTCTACCTTGGTGCCTTCTTCCTTGTGCAGTCCAGCACAGCAGCACTTTGCATTTCATCATCTCCCCAGGCCTCTCCCTGACTGCCCAGAACTGTGCTGCTCACCTGCTCACTCACACAGCCCCTTTCCTCTCCTCTCCCCAGTGAGCTGAGACTCGTGAAATACCCCCTCACTGGGGCTCTAGCCACTACTCTCTTTATGAGCCAAAAGAACCTGCAAGGAAAAGGATTTTTTCCAGTCCTATTTTCCAACACAGATGCACAGAGGTGCATACAAGTTCAGAACAAGTTATTGGGCTGGTTATCGCAGGTCACCAGCTGACAGGCTGCCTAGTTTAATTTCTTCCTCCAAATACTGTTAGCTACTTCTTTTCTCATTTGCTGTCCATCACTGGGCTCCCAGGGGTGCTGCCAGCATTTAAATATATTTTGCTATGAATTCTAGTTATTTAGGAAAATAAATTCCTTGCCATTACTGAGAGGCTCGGTGTTAATGTGATGGAGGCTCTGATTAACTCCTGTTCTGCCAACCTTCCTCTACAGGAAACATTTCTGTCCGTTCCACATGAGGTGCCTCAGCGTGTTCAAGCAGCGGATCCGCAGGTACAGCCCAGCAGTCCGCGGCACAGCCGTGCTCCAGCGCTGTCCCCGCTCCAGCCCTGTCCCCGCTCCAGCGCTGTCCCCGCTCCAGCCCCGTCCCCCCTCCGTCGGTGCCCGGGCGCCCGCGGCGGCCGCAGCGCAGCGCACGGAGACACCTCGCGGCGAGCCAGTGACTACACAGGGTGTCAGAGTCCCGCCCCACTTCAGCCCCGCTGACCGAAGAGCCCCAGGCCGTGGCCGCAGAGCAAAACAGAGACAACCCGGTGACAGCCTTCTGTTCTGCCCAGATAGGGTGTAAAAGTAGTTTTCCTTCTTAACGCTGACAAAAGGAGATGATGCAGGACACTGAGTCAGAGCTGAGGAGCTCTCCTGTGGAGAGCAGGCCACGCAGATTTGTACTCCATCAGTATGCATCCAGCCAAAACCCTGGGACCTGCAATTTTCTTCCCAAAAGGGCTGAGGTGATCACCCACTATGTGGCCGGAGACAGAGCCTACTTGATGTCTACTGGCCGTGTGTGCATGTCTGCAGCATGACATGACAGAGTCATGCAGAGTTTTCCTGTGAAAATGAGAGCCTGGCAGCCTACACTTCTGATGCTGAGGCACTGTTGGAAGCTTGCTCTACTTGGGGGTTTTGGTTTCCTTGACTTGAAAACAAAGTAGTAATATATGACCTGCAAGGGTGTCATTATCATAGCAGAGATCTTGGAGGTCCTTGGAAGAGAAGTGCTGGAGAAATGCAGCCTATTAAAAATGCAGTTTTCTCTTTGCCAATTCTATTTTGCTTCAAGGAAAGGGGCTTTTGCAATGACAGCTGGGATGAGCTGGTTTTGACAAGTCAGAGTATGCAGGTATTGATGGAAGTTTTAAGTGAAACATGACGGAAAGACTACATGGTTTACAGTGCTTTTGCCTTCCATGCCCAAGTACTTCACCTTTCCTAGAAACAATCAAGGCAGTGAGCACTGAAGTGTCAAGAATCCATACCTGATTTCAGCTGGGTACCAGCAAGTCCAGAAAAGTACAATTGTCCAGACAAGTTCTTCAGCATATTCTCCCACTGGGCTTCTTGCTAGACAGCCTGGAACTGAGCCAGCCATGTCCTGGCTGATAATCTCTGCTCTTGTAACTCATTGTAGTTCTCAGGTAGTGAATTTATCACAAGGCATATTTACACACCTACTTGCCATTCTAGAATTCTTTTTTTTTTTTTTCCTGCTAAAAATTCTTCTGATTTTATTTTAATTTTACACTGAGGGTGGGATTATCCTCCAAGGGTGACTGCCACATACACCTCCTTGGGAGCTGCCCAAAGCTGCCCAGGGCCAGCTGAAAGGCCAAAGCTGCATGTGTAGATTTTCCCTGCAGTGCTTTGGGGAATGCTGCCTATACTGGGGGCTCAGGCAGGCCCTGCCTCCCAGACAAGAGGAGAGGAGCTGGAGGAGAGACTGAGTGCACCTCACCCCTCCTGATGTGCTGTAAAAGCTACACCGGATGCACCAGCTGGTTTCAGGGCTCTGCTGGCAAGTGCTGGCGTGCACTTCAGCCTGCTCATGTGTGTGGGGGAAACCATCAGGAAGATCTCCTGATTTTATAGCATCAGATCACATTTGGGGCCACAACCTGTTCCAGTAGAGTTAAGGCAGAAGAGAAAGGAGATTTTGCCAATGTGTTAACTTTTAATTAAATCTTAATGCCTTAATTAAAGCAAGGAGAGCTTAATTAAGGACTTAGCTAAAATTTAATACTTTAATGGGACTAAAGACTTTAATTTATCACTGAGCTGAAAAAGAAAAAAGCATTAGGACTCATTCTGAGATGCACATACACACACAGCCAATTATGAAAGAATCCTGGAGTGTCAGGTTCATCCATCAGAGCATGCTGTGCACAAGGGTGAATCTGTGGTTGTTCACATTTCCAGGTTACCTGCCTAAAGCATAAGTATAATTTGAGATCACTGTATTAAAAGGTACATGGTACCTTTGTCTCTTTCTAAAGACCCTTTTCTGAGCTGATGAAGCCCTTCCTCTGGGCTGTCCAATTCATGCTGCTGCAGCAGCTCAGGGATGAGGCTGGAGGAGTCCTGGTGCACCTGCAAATGCCCAGGCTCTGAGCCCATGAGCTGCTCCTTTGGGGCGGTGTGTCATTTGAAGATGCCCCATCACTGGCACATGGCCCACAGCTCTGAGGACTGGACAGTTCCTGCCCACCATTACTGTGGTGACAGAATTGCTGCAAAGCATGTGGCTCGCATATGGCCGGGTTTTCATAGAGCTCAGAGCTCAGCACCTCCCATCCTCCTCAGGTGGGATGTTTGTCAATATTTCTTGTTCCTGCAAAATACGAATCCAAGCCACTGTGTCTCACTTTCAGCTTTTCAAGTGTGATGTCCTTACACTGTAACACCTGTACCTCACAAATAAGTGGGTTTTAAGGAGCTTCTGATCACAGCTTCTAAAAGATTCCCTACATGCACTAGTCTTTCAAAGGAATAATTTCCAACCATATGACTTTTCAAGTTCATAATTCAGTACACCAATTAATACAGTTACCTAGAGAGGAATCTGGACTAATGACAAGCACAGAAAATCTACCCTTTTACATTTCTTTACATTGTGGTTTTGCCCTGTAACATTTTCTGCAACTGATCTTGAAAGTATTCTAAAAGGTCAGTAGGTATCATTGTGATTTTACCAGCAGAGAAGTTGAGGTATGGATGGGGCAGTAAATGACTAATCCAAGATCAGACAGTGATCTCACAGATATTTTGAAGACACTTCCCCATCAGGCAGAGTGCAGCTGCAGTCCTTTGAAGGGAACTGGAGCTTAAATAGAACCTTAGGTTGAGAAAACTCAGCCCTTCTCCTGGGTGTAATGTGATACTATGTGGGGCTTGGCATTTTGGTCAGACTGTCATTTCTTCAAACAGAAATCTGCCCAGCCTCTGGAGAAAGGACACATATGTTTCCTATAACAAGACTGTACATTATTTTTTATATGCATAGGAAGGCTATAATATCTGAGAAGACTCATTATGTGCTAACCATTCATATCTGCAATTCTCTGTGAAGTCACATAGGCCTAATACATTAACTGCATCAGACACAGGGAGGGCCAAAGCTTTATCTCTGTCCAAGGAGCACAGTGCACAGTGCAGCAGGACTGGCAGGTCAGGATGCAGAGACCCCTCTCTGTTTCTCTACCAGCCTTCATTAGGAGCAGAGCAGTCCCTCAGGAACCCCAGCAATACTTAAGGCAGTTATTCACTGCCAGAGGTGGGAGCACAGCTGGGAGCAATGGGACAGGGTGTGAGGGTGCATGTAGCCCAGACACATCCCCTGGACTGATTTGCTACAGGGACACCAACATACAGGAACTAGCAGGAGCTCTGGGTGACTTTGCTACCCCCAGGATGTGCATATCCATGTGCAAAGTAGAGACAGTGTTAGTGGGGTGCGAATGTAAAATACTCCCTAAACCACGTTAGCCATTTCTCCCATAAATCAAGAAGATGTACTGGGTTCCGCCTGCTTGCAATCCTCCCCAGGATGTGAGGAGAACACTCTCCAAGCACAGCCTTGCTTGCTGAGCCTGCCTGCTCAGCCTGAGGAGGCAGCTTGGGGGTGAGGGGCTGGGGACTTGCCCCATGCACTACCAGTAATTATTCTGCTTTGATTCTTGCTCATCTCTGGCCCATGAAATCAAGGCCAAACTTTGGAGTGTGTGTGGGGGGTGAGGAGATGGAAGCTGGGCCCAAACTGCCTTAACTGGTTCCACAGAGCTGCTGCTTTCCGCAGCAAGCAAGCCAGAACAATGTCATCTCAATACCCCGTGCTAATCTGGGGGAAACTGAGCGTGACCAACTTCACGCATGACAGCCTGGAAGCCAAGCATGGGAGGTCAGCACCAGCCTCGCTCAGAGCTCCCTCGCAGTGGCTTGGAGAGATGAGGCACACGGACAGGCACATCCCAGCGCCCTGTCACCCTCAGCATGCATTGCCACAGAGCTTGGCCATTGCTCTGATACCACAGTCCCCATGCTGACAGCCTGAACCTCCAGGGTCTCAGCTACCCACCAACAAGAAAGGCTGGTGCACGTTTTAGGCGTGCTGTCATTAACAAATGAGGCACAGCGCTTGATTAATTCCACAGGTTTCTTCCATTAGGAGCCACTACATCATTGCTACGCGAGAGCCTTCCTCCCCTCAGCGCTGACCTTCCTCCCACAGCTCGCCCATTTCCCTTGGCTGTGGAAGTTATTACAGACTGGTTATTTGAAAGACCTGGAAACCGGGGCAGCCGCTGCTTCCTTTCATCTCCAGCTCTGCTGCTCCTCACTCCTTGGCAGTTTGGAAGGATGGTGGAAGTAATTAATGGCTGGGGAGTGGAGGAGGAGGTGCTCCTAAGAGGGGAGTCAAAAATTCCTCTTGACAATGACCACATGTCTGAGGCTCGGCTACTAGTTCACCTGACAGCAATAAGGGCCTAATAGTCATTAGTCACCACTGCAGACACGCTCCATGCACTTCTCCATACTCTTTTTTGCCATGATGAAGGCTGAAAGTAAAACAGCATCAACCACCCTGATGCTTTCAACAAACTTTTGTCACCTTGCAGGGAAAGACTGGGGAACTGATGGCTCAGAGAGCTTTGTCAGCATCCCCAGCCACAGACAGGGAAGGATCTTCAAGCACAGAAATACAGCAAATAAAAAAATAATTTAAAATGTCAAGTAAAATCCACCAGGAAACGAGACAGCTGAGTTGGGACAGAGAATACCCATAGGGAATTCAGGCTGATTGATATGGAAGGTTTGTGTGACCTCATTCCCTGTCACTTGCAGCTCCCAGTTTACTCTTCCTGTCTCTCCTCCTCAGCAGTCTCTCCCCTACCACCCTGCCTTTAATTTCTCTCTGCACCTGATCCTGAGTTAGCTAAGGGCTTGCATTCAAAGAACTTTGTTTCTGTGGGGCAAGAAACAGGCAAAAAGATACAATGGTCATACCATAGCCCAACAGCAAGTGGAGAGCTTGGCTTTGCAGTACTGTGCTTAGAGCAGTAGAGAGCAAGGGTCAGACCCCAGTCCCTGTCTCCCAGCCCCCGCCTGCCCAGGCTGACATGCTGAGGCCAAGAACCTGTGTGCTGCTCTCCCTTCTGCCTTTCCCACCAGCTCACACATGATAATATCTGAGGTTTTGGCTCAGAGTCACCTGCAATTAGAACAAAACTGGCAAATTTCTGATGTTAAACTTCAGATAAAATTGGTTGTGAATGAAAAAATAAAAAAGAATGAGTGTTATAAAGTGGAAATGATATGTCTGAGAGCTGATCAGGATCTAGAAGAGCGATGCAGGAATGCTAATGCTCCTCCGTGGAGGATTTGGAGATTATGTTTTGGACTGAATGCAAAACCAAAACATTTTGAAATGCAGGCAGGAAGGGAGTGCAGCTCTAGATCTTGGCAGCCATCTGCTTGCCAAAATGTCCCACAGCCACAAGTCATGGGGACTCCCTTGGGCTCTGAGCCTGTCCAAGACCAACTGACCACAAGGCCAGCAGCTGAGGTACAGACCTGGCACCTGAGCTGTGCCCACCCCTCAGCTTGGAGTTGTCCCCCAGGTGCGCTAGCAAGGAACAAGTGGGCTCACTGTCACGGCTCTGCAGAGATCCCTGCCTGGGGCCCTCCAGCCTCCCTTATTGGGGAGCTGCTTCATGGTGTCAGCTGGATTTTGGACTCTCAAAAGCCTTCTGAGGCTGTGGCTGCAGCTTTGCTTTTCTGAGAATTGTTCAGTTTTTCTACTTTATAACCGAGCACTCTGCATCACCTATCCCCCTGTACCCCTGCCAGACAAATTAATCCTGCCATTCCCATTTTTCAACGGAAAAACAGGGGCATAACAAATCACAGTAGTTGGCCCAGGGCCAGACAGAAGATCTGACCTATTGAATCCAGGTCACACAGTTCTTCAACCAGGGTCTTAATTGCAAGATCATCAATTTCTCCATCCACAGCTGTCCGAGACAAGACTTTTTTCCCAGAAAAGTAGGTAAAAGACTCTTTGGGCCCAGCTGCCTTTCATAAGCATCTTTGCCAAGCTTTTCTGCCCCATTTAAGAGGGCTCAGGCATGGTTTATAAAAATATCAGATGGAGAGCTCTGAGATAAAGCCCTTTCTTTTTGTAATGCTCAATACAGTGCGTGATTTGGCTGCAGAGGGAAAGAGTTGCTGTTTGGAAAAGAGCTCTCCTCTTTGCCTGACCTAGACATCAGTCATTATAAGTAATTGTCATATCACACAGAAAAGAGCAGATCATTTCACTGGTGGAGCAGCCATGCTGCTTTTGAGGAAAACTGCAGCCTCCAAGGAAAGCCACAACAGGCTTGATTGGCACCCAGCTGCCATGCAGAAGTTAAACCAGATGAGCTGTGTCAGCCCAGTGGAAGGCAAATGCATGGTAGCTGCTCCAAAAGCCTCTCTGCCCCTAGATTTGTCACTGACTGCATTGTTATCTGCAAGGGGGCAGAATCTAATCAGAAACACATTTTTGAGTGAAGGACTGACCTCTGCAGTATGACCAGGAATTTTTGAGGCAGTACAGCTGTGCAAGTGCCTTCCCATCTCTGTGAGGCAGAGTCATGCCCGCTTTCATTTCAGCTCCAGGCTCTCACATGGTGCTGAGCAGCATTTCTTTCCATCTTAAATCCATTCACTGTGTTTGAAATACAGCTGTGGAGCACTGAGATATTTCAGAAGATGGCAACAAGTCAGAGAGGATCAATTGAAAGAACTGAAAGACTCTTACAGGAACCCTTGCCTCTCCCAGCATTTCACCATTGTATTTCTTTACAGTGCTCAATAGTGTGTGTTTGGCCACTCACCACTTGTCTACCAAAAAAGTACCTCTTGATCTGAAGAAGCAAGAAACACACAAATGCACATATAACCTTTTTCAAGTGATTAATTATTCTCACTGTGAAAAGGGGGGAGAAGTGTCTGATTTTATAATTATTTGGCTTTACCTTTCAGCCAATTTCTTGTTTTGCCTTTCCGCTCAGATTAAACAGCGTTTAGTTCTTGGTATTTTCCTTTTGAAAAGTTGCTCATCTACTGCAGCCAAGTCACCTCTTAGACTTCACTTTGGAAAGTCAGAAGAGTTGAGCTGTTTAACTATTTCACACTGTTTAGCTTGAAATTGTTTGTGATGCTCCTTGTCCCCTGCTCTTCCCCCACCTCCATTTTTAATAGTGTGGAGCTAACCCCTAATATGGGCTATAGAGGAAGTCCTAGCATCACTCCTACCAATGTAGCCCAGTGTCAGATTCCCTTACTTACTGTTCCATCCTGATCCCTTTTCAGAGCCTGGGGGGAACCCTAAGACCATCCAGGGACACAATTCCCACTCCAAAACTATTCTTGTGAAGGCAAAAACTCTCTCTGAGGTCAGATATACAAGAGCTGTGAAGACTCTGGGCTTGGTCTCCAACAGGAGCAATAGATGAAATTCTACAGAAGCTAATAACAGCCTCAAAATGTAATTAATTTCCTGCAGAGCATTAATACTTGAACAGCCATGTTCTCAGAAATGTACAGTGCCCACAGGTGCTCAGCACTGGAGACCTCTGAAAGCTGGCCCCAGTGCTCAGTCTGGAGGGTGCTGAACACCTTCACATTCCTGAGCAGTGCACACTCTCCATGCAGCCTCCCGAAATGGCTTTGAGATGGAAACCCTGGAAAGGGTTTACTGGCATACCAACGACAGGAGTTTATTATTAATTACTGCTAAAACTTCCCAGAATAAGAGAGATTATTTCTTTGCTCTCCTTCAGCTTTCTTTTTTTTTCAGGATTACATCAAGTAGTCCTGAAAAAAAAAAATAAAGTGCAAAAATTCTTTATACCAAAACTATAAGGATAATAAAATAACCAGAAAAATAAAATACAGAAGAATAAAACCACTCAGTCAACACTTTTCCCCCTTGTTTTGGTCTAATCTACCTGATTTTTCCCTAAACCTACTCACAAACTTTAGGAGAAAGGACAGATCAATAATTCTAACAAACATGACAATTTTCCAGTGATTTAAGGTCACAGTGGGATCGGAGAGCAGATGAGCTGAACACAAGTTTTCCCATCTTATTCTGCAAGTAAGGGCAGGACTCCCAATTCTCTTGCATACATAAATCCTATAAATGCCTGTGCACCTTGTACGTGGGATTAAGACCTTTTCAAGGTGAGAAGTTGTAGCCACAACTAATATGGTTGGAAAGCTGAGTTTTCACCTGGCATTGAGACAACTTATTCACAAGTTCCTGCTCTTGACAGCTGGCACTCTGCTAAAATGCAAGTGGAATCTTTTCAAAAGCACTCCTGAAAGTTAAATCTTCCATTTTAATATTCAAAATAAGAAACAGCCCTTCCAAAACACTTGGCACTGCCCATCTGAAAAACACCAGTCACGTCTGTGCTTATTTTGTAACATCTGGCAACTTTCCGTCATGCCCCACTGCTGGGTAACAACCTTGGTGACTTTTTGGCAACTATTACATTAGCACATTTCAATCCCAAAGCTCAGTTGCTGGATTGAAGACCCTGAACAGCAAAATACTTAGCTGCTCTTCGTGGTTACTGGGAAACACCTAAAAATGCAAAACAAACATATCCTAAAGGCTCAGATGCTAAGAGGAAGATTATATTTTTAAACTCTTGATTTTTTTGGCCTGCTGCATACGTTTTGATCACTGAAGGTTTTGCAATTATGCAAATGGCTGAAGAACCCTCTGAAGCTGGGGCTGAGCTGGAGTTCAGAGGCATACCTGTAATAAAATCCCATGATGACTTAGGAGTGCCACTTCAGGCAAATACCCCTTTCCAAGATAAAGAGCAACACACTATTGCAATACGCTGGGTTCTTCTCATTCTTTCGCCTTCCCGATGTTTGGCACAAGTCCAAATCCTCTCTGCTTTCCACCCACCCATCATACATATTCTGCTAAATATCCTGTCCTCTTGTCGTTTTGGCAAAAAATAAACTATGCACGAGAAAGAATTATGCCTGTGAGGCTCTCATAAAAAAATTCCTGTGAACGATAAATCAAAACAAAATAATAATTATCACCAGCCACAGGACCACATTTATGTTTCTCATATTTTCCTCGTATTTTTTGTAGATTATCAAGTCTACACAAGAGCAAGAGCCAGATTTTCTTAAAGATACTTATACACCAGTAATCTCCAACTCCAAAACTGAAGCTCACCTTGTCTACAAGAGAATTCTCTATGCTATTTACAAAAAGGTTTAAAATTTTCTCTTAGAATTATAAATAGTGCATTTCTGTCTTGGAAACAAGATGCCTTGTTTTTTCCTATGGCTACATAAAACTTCCACAGTCCCTGTGCTACTCCTGACTTGCATTTAATAAATAATGAGCAGTTACAAAGTGATTTTTTTTCCTAAGGCTCTCAAAGGCATTGACAGGGACAATGGGCAAACTGAGGCACAAGGGACTTGCCCAAATTGCCACTATGGCTGGGTGGAGGCAGCTGCCTGATCTCACCTGGCAGATGTCCAGCTTTCACTGGCACAGCAAGCCCAGATCAGGCTCAGGGGAGTTTCCTCCTGGGACCACTGAGCACAGGGAACATCCACCCATGCAGGAACAGCACCTGGCTCAGAGGTGCTCTCCAGCCATGCTGGGGTTGAGGAATGCAAGTGGGGCTGAGACAGGAGTTTCCACTCCTGCAGAAAGGGTTGGGCTGAAAGTGGGAAGGGCCAGTGAGGCCAACTCCCCTCCCTGCTGACCAAGTGCTGCCCAGTTTTTGGATGCCGGGCTTCAGTGTGACATGGACCAAAGGACAGAGCAGAAAGGACTAGAAGGAAACGTTCTCTAAAGAAATGTTGAAAGAATCAGCATGGTTCAGTCTAGAAAAGAGAAGGAAAAGGAACACTCCACTGTTTTCCCCAGCTTGGCAAAGTACTAAAGGCACCAGTCCCTGAAACAATGTGGAGCTGTGGCAATCAGCACCCAAAGCTAAGGTGTAACCTCACCTTTCCTTCCTCAGCAGCCTTGGAGCTCGAACAGAGGCAAATCCTTCCAAAAGCCCAAGAGCAGATGGAATTAAGCATGAAGCCCCACCAAAATAAACGTCCACGGGACTTTTTCTAGCACCTCACAGGAGCTCAGCTATCCAGCCTTTGTGTCAGCACCTGTCAGCTTATTCCCACTCCAGCAGGCATCAGGACTTGTGCCTCTGTGTGCTCTTACAACAGCAATTAGGCTCATTAGAGAGCAATTAACACTCTTACTTATCAGCAAAGTTCAGAAGTATTTTAAAATTAGTTTGTAAATACATTTGCCCACAGGAAAAAAATACCATTTGCTGGATTTCAGCATTCCTGGAACTTAACTGTATCTTTTCCTGTGTAAAAAGGAAAAAACATAAATAAAAAACCCACAGGTAATTCCTAACCAAATCCACTGAGAAGGGGCATTGAAATAATTATTTTTTATGAGCTCTTACTGTTGGGATTAAGGAAGAAATTATGGCAATGCTTTTATCTTAATACCTGAAATTTTATGTCAATATATGAGTTATCCTAGTGTCAAACAAAGTCCTGACTGCAAAGTGATGCAATGTGCAAAGGTGCAAGCCCAGCCAGACACAGCACGGTGTGAGCAGCTACCACAGGGGCTGCCTAAGGATGATGCTCCCTTCCCACACAAGTCAAAGGAATTCCCGTGTAGCAATACAGTTAACAAAAGATGATTCAAGGCACTGGACATTTACAGAAAGAAACAGCAGAGATCTAAGCTGTGGCTGGGGTCCTCTGGTGAGTTTGCCCTGTGAAATGGAGCGTGGTACACGTATGGAGAGCACACAGACACAAACTGTAAGCTGAGGTTCAGAACAGAACCACCTCCAATGCCTTGATATGTTGCTTGGATGAGCTAAGCACTGTATACAATCTAGTAAAGGCTGAAATTTATCAGACTTATGCAAGCAGATCACATCTGAATCCAAGCTGGCTTACATGCAACAACTTTCTCAATCCCACAATATCTTTGCCCACTCATCCAGTCTGCAGCTATCACAGTCTCATCCCTCTGGCAGACACTACAACCTTAGTTATGATCAGTGTTCACTGAGGCAAAGTACTGAGGAGAAAACCAAGCCCTCTGAGAGCACCCGTGGAGGATGGCTGATCATGCACGGGGTGAATAATAAATAGATGTAGTCTGTAAAAATGAACACACTGCAAGTTGTGGAGAATAGGCAGAGGGACACTGAGCTGGGATCCAGATGTTATCACTGGAGATCAACTGATACCACCTGTCAGCATGGGGTGTTTCTGCAAGACAGAGTGGGCTAGAAAAAAGTATGTTTGGAGGTTCAGAGATTTTATGACCAGGCTGATGTCTTATGTCACTTGGGCCAAAGAGCTCAATCCTCTTTGATCTAATCCTCCAAAGTTTCTTGTGCATCCTCCCAGACAGACAGCACTCACCAAAGCTGCTAGTTTAGCCATTTGTCATTAAACTGTGCTGTCCACCCAGCCATCTGTGGTAGGATGTTAGGGGGAAGACTAAGGCTCTTGGACCTGGTTAGCCTTTTGGTTTTGTTTTGATAACTACAGTCTCCCAAATGTAAATGCCAAACAAGCACATCACAGGCCTGGCAACATGAGCCACAATCTTGGAATGTGACTGCATGGTAATGTCAAGGGCAAATTTCTAAACACTCCCCACCCTTCCCTGAGAAATGCAAAGACATAGGCTATTAAATAATCTCTTCATTTTAGTAATTTAGTTGCTGTTTGTACAACGTTTTGAACGTGCATAGTGCTACAGCACAGAAATGCTAACTACTGGGTTATTTAGCTGTAAAGCCTGTGATAATCCCTCATTATGAAATAATAATTAATCATCATCATTTTATTCAAGAGCTCCTCACCCCTACCCCCACCCAAGCCCTACAGGCACTGACCAAACTCTCTCCTGTCAGGACAGGACAGGTTGGTTTATGGATGCAAAGTTCAGGTATGAACTTTCCCAAAGTTCAGGGCTGTGCCTACCTGTGTGTCTCACCCAGCCCAGAGGATGGACAACGTTTCCTGATCTCCAGCTGATGATCAAAGCTACGGATACACCCAGCCCAACCATTCCCATCATTCTCACTAGTCCAGAGAGGGAAATTGAGACATTCAAAGGGTAACAGAGGACTTCAGGAGATTACATCTAAGGGAGCTCTCTCTTTTCATGAGGAACAGAGTCCCTGACTCAGCTATCTCTGTCTTCTGTATAAAGATGGGGCAGATCTTCAAAGCCTCCCTCCCTGGAGGCAAGGAATATCCTGTTCTCAGTGACTGCACAGAGCAAGGTGCAGGGCACTGTGAGGCTGTTTGGTTTCAGAGCCATCTGAATAAAAGCAATGTGGCCTTTATAATATTAAAAATTAGCACAAAAATATAGTCATGACTGATGCAGGTGGAAGACAGAACAGAGCCTGGACATGTGAGAAGCCAGAGGGGTCACACTATAGCAATACTGGGACCTTGAACTGGCCCCCAGCTGTAAAGCCCCAGTGCATTTACAGCCTGGGTAAACACTCATGAAATGAGGAGGCAACAGACAGGGCTTAGTCATCAAAGAGGAAGATGCAGGTGTCTCCTTCTTACTGAGACCCTGAGCTCTCCTCAGCAGTTAGCAGTGCAGACAGTAAATGCCTGCTGTGAGTGTCACAGCCCTTCCCCCCATCCCACCTCGTAAAAGACCCACAATTCTGTCCGGACATGAAGGTGTATTTCTTGTGGGAGCTGCTCTGCTTTGTACAAGATGTTTCAGAGCTGAGGTAGATGTTCATGTACCAGCTGAGTGGAGATGTGCATTCCTACATGAGTTTACAGCATTACAGACATCTTTACAGCCAGTAGATCTCCCACCAGCCCTGGTCATTCTGGAAAACCATGCCTCAGCCTTCTCCCAAAACTTTACCAAAGAGATGTCTGCAGCTGCTCCCATCTGCTTTAAAGCTTTAGTAAACTAAAGTGGAAAACCTTCTGAGATGGTTCCTATTTCATCATGGAGAATCTAAAATTAATGTCCTAGATACCAAAAGCAAGCTTAGGGTGAGCTAAGTTACATCTGACTGAGAAGCTAACATGAACAAAGTTTCTTGTGCATCCTCCCAGACAGACAGCACTCACCAAAGCTGCTAGTTTAGCCATTTGTCATTAAACTGAGCAGTAAGAGGAAAGACTGGGTGGGGATGGCTACTATGAGGGATCAATTAGACACACACTAGTATCAATCTCTTGCTATGAAAAAATAGAGTCAAGAGCCATGGTCTGCTCTAGTGCAGAACTCTGGACGTGGAACTCAGCTGATTTGGGCTCTTCACCTGTGACAGCTACACAATAGCTCATTGTGCCTTGGCTAAGGTTCAGGAATGGTTTAAGAATTGATTTTATTATTAAGCTTTGTAATCAGGCAACTGAACTCCTTTTAATGCAAATTAAATATATTATAATTTTAGGCTAGCTCAGTGTTTAACGTGGAACCCTCCCTCTTTTATGGAGATAGAAAACCTAAATAAATCAGAATTACTGACATGCCCCTTCTGCAGCTGAGCTAGGAATGATGTGAGCACTGGTGTCAGGCAGTACCAGGTAAAGGGAGACTCAAAACCCTTAGCAGATGTCACACAGCACTTTCTGTCACAGAGCAGACACAGCAGAGCAACAAACTGCTCTAGCAATGTAGCCCTTATCAGCACCTCTATTTTTGTGAGGTATTACAGTCCTTCATGATATTGTGAGAGAAAATACTAACAAAAATATGTGCAGGATGCATTAAATACCACTTCAAAGACAGAACATGAAAAGAATTTTTAAGAGGGAGGAATTTGGGGAGTTTTTGAATGTATTCTGGACAGATGTATTCTTGTGCTTTTAGTTCAACAACCTTTTCACTATTCTTTTTCAATAGCATGGAAGAAAATATAATACCAGCATTGGAAAAAAAATTCTAGCAGAGTTGGATTAGCTTTTCATTCTTGCAGGAAAAGGTACCCTGAAATTCAGGTTCTTTAAGCTCTGCGTAGTTCAGTTAATATGAGAAATAAAACTTTCACTTCTAAATGAGTGGTTTTCACAACTGGAACTGAGGGAGCTTCTTCATCAGTCTCACTGCTAAAATACAGAAGAGATCTTTCTGCAGTAGAGCAGGGGAGCTGTAACCTGTCCACAGATATTGCTGGGTATCTTGCCAGTGCTGAAGATCTTTGGTCTGTAGTTACACAGCAGGTCTCTTCTGCCCTTAAAGTCTCTCTAGTTACATTAGACCAGGGCCAAATGCTGCTCAGAGTTACACTGAATTTAATCCAGAGCAATAATCCAGTGTTTAATAAGCACTAGCTTTACACCAGCATAAGGAACAATATACTTATAAACCCTCATATTTAGATTTTTACTTTCTCACAGGAAAACAGACCATACCTAAAACAGTGAGACAGCTTTCTTTTCAGAGAGCTGCCTGCTAAGTATTAGTAAGATACTTTCCATGCTGGGACTCTGTGTATTTCTCTTTACTCTTCAGCAGGTTTCCATTCAAATCAAGTTGTTTGCCTCTTGGCCATGGATATTTCTGCAAAGAACGACTTTCAGATGGGATGACATTTCCAAAGTGCTTGGAGGGACAAGTCTGACCATGCTGTTCTGTGGCTGTGACACATTATCAGATACTGACCCAGAGGGAAGGCTTTTTGGCTGCAAACTGAGATAGAAATAGATGCTTTTGCCTATGTCACAACTTCTTGACAGTGAAGATGAAGAAATGGGCTATAGAGGGATACTGAGGAAGAATGACTTCACCACAAAGCTTTTCCCCAGCCAAGACTTGCAGTGGATTCACTAAGGAAAAGCAAAGTTTCCAAAGCACACAGCCCTGTTTTCATCCTACAATGGCAGCAAAACTGGATCCAGGTTTGACAGCTCAAAAGACAAGAGACAAGATGGCACAAACAAACCACAGAGCTGAACCAAGGTCCTACTGGGACCTGACTTTGCTCTCACTTACATGGCTACAAAACCCCCACATGACTATGAAATCCCATCATTTTAAGGAAAAAATGGAGCACAAGTTTTATTTTTAAGAGATTACATTTCCCTCTTTGTTACAAGATTATAGTCATGTTATGCCAAGATCAGATATGAACCTTGATGTTTCCAAAGGCATAATGAAATACTAATGCCAGCATTTTGCCCTTACATACCCATTGAGTGAACAGCCATTCTCCAAAGCTCTCTGGTGATTACACCATGTCATTGGCATCTCCTCTTTTAAAAAACACTTGAGAAAATAAAATAAAAATCATGCTGTAAGCTTCTTCCCATCAGAAACCTCAGGGATCTTTAACTGCAGAAAGAAAAAAAGCTTTCCCTAGTGCCTGACAGCAAGTTGCATTCTTTGCTGAATGGGAGGTCAAGAGGTGACCTTGCCCCTGCCCAACTTCCTGCTCCTCCCCGGCTGCCAGCGCTGTGCCTGGGAGCCCTGGGCCGCTCGGAGCTTCCTCGCAGTGCAGGCCGGCACCAAAATGGCCTGACAGGGCTGGAGGGAAAAGGAAGCTGCTTCTATTCCCACAGCCTGTTGTTTGTTTTTAATGGTAAATGGCAGCTCCATCACTGCATCCCACAGGTCCCAGGGAGGGCCGCGGGCTGCACAGGGATCGTGGGCCCGCGAGCTGCACAGGTGCCACCACAGCGGGGACTCTGCAGGGGTTCAGACAATGCTGCAACAGGCAGTGAGTGCTGGGGAGGGATGAGACATCAGCCTCATGAGACTTACCTCAAGACTCTTCTGCTTTGTACCTGATTTTCTGACTTGCAAATTATACTTCACTCCTAAGATAAAAGTATTTCCACTTACATTTCACTGCAGAGCTAGGGACAAACAGTGCCTTTGCTCATAGGTTTGTTGTTGTCTTGAGTTTTCTTTTGGGCCTGAACTGAGAACTACTGCCCAATGGGATACTGCAAGGCCTTCAGGAATGGGAACTCCATCGAAGAAGGAACAGTAAAGCACATCCTTTGCATGAGACACAAATCCAAGCTCTTTTTTCTAGTTACAAACATGCCAGAAAGTGGAGGCAGCAGTCAATCAATGCCCTGTCAGTGTTTGGATTACAGTGACCATCATGAACATCTCACTCCTTTGTCAAGAGAGTTGGAGCACCACAAGAAGAGTCAGCTTCATCACAATGTTTTTCTCTGAGCAACCAGGAGCACAGACAGCTCCTTTTGCTTCTGAGGAAGTGTCTGTGAGGGTATGCAAGGGAGATATGCAGGAAGCTCAACACCAGATCCAACTTGTCTTTCTCATGTTAATCACTTGTCTGTCATAACACAACAGGTAAATCTCATTGTACAAGCAGGCAGTTGGAAGACAAAGGCAGCCACCCATATGTAAGGCTTAAAATGACTGGCAAGTGCAGAAAATTGTCCTACCTGAGACAATTATGTGCCTTTCTGTGAGTGAGCTTGTGGTTCCCCTTCTGAGAACCTGGCCTGCAGAAGCATTGCAGACATACAGCACTTCTTTTGCAAAACAAACATATTTTCCTATATAAAATTGTGCTGGTTGTATCATCAATTCTTTGAGACTGAAATGCTTGAATACTCTTTGGCTTTACAGGGCTAATATTTTTTGCACAGGGCTGCAGTAATACTGCTGTC
The DNA here is from genome assembly GCF_022539315.1 of Serinus canaria. Taxonomy (NCBI): domain Eukaryota; kingdom Metazoa; phylum Chordata; class Aves; order Passeriformes; family Fringillidae; genus Serinus; species Serinus canaria. The sequence continues at coordinate 6,494,939 of NC_066329.1, read as the reverse complement.
TCATCTGACAAACACCTTCTTGCAAGAACAGTACATTCCTCCCTGGTAGCTTCTGAAAATGAAACTTCAGAGGAGTTTTCCACCACACATGTAGCAGTATGGGGGGCTGTGGCCTGCTCCTGCTTAGTTTTTCCAGTCATCACTTGCTTCCATAAAAAAGGAAGAAATTGTGAATATCATAACATTCGTAGATTATTCCAAGGCTGCCTGCCTCTGCTTCTCTCAGCAAAGTTTTATTTGTCCCAGGTCTGTTGAGCTTTAGCTGATGTCTCACAGCAACAACACATGCACAGCTGCACTGGCAAGAGGAGTCTGTTTTATGGCCACATCCACAGTGCCACTGACTGGTGTTAGGTTATACTCATGTCCCACAGTGAAAGTTATTTTACATTGCTGTATGCTTGATGCTGCTCTACACTGCTATTGTACCATGAGGATTTAAATTGTCAAGCAAAGAGCCTGCTCTCTATTTTCTTTGCTCTTTTTTTGTGTCTGCTTTACATACTGATGGAGGATTACCCTGGTTTTACCTGCTTGTCAGGCAGCTATTCCACTAAGTACTAATTGTATTGTTCTAAATCTCTCACATTTCTTGACTAAAATTCAATTTACTTTTTTTGTCACAAGAACCACATGCCTGATTGTCCTGGGCTCATTCTCCTTTTCTGGTTTTCCTTGTCTTTTCAAAATGAAAAGCTTGAAAAAAAGCTTTAACTGAGCTAATGGAAGGGGAGATTGTTGTTTTTAAGGCAGATGTATGTCTAAGAGCATTTTGGCACTGTAGAAGGAAAAAAAATATAGTCAAAGCAAAGGCTTCAAAGAAAGTCTGCTGTCTTTATTCTGCATGATATACAGCAGTTGGTGTTTTGCAGTGGCATGGAGCACAATGATCACATATAATCTTTTCTTTCTCTGTCCATCTGCTAAACACACACCTCACACCAGACAGCTCTTTAGGTCCCCTTTGCCTAAGTCACAGGATAGACCCTGGGTGCCCCAACTCTTGGTAAATGGGGATGGGAAGAGAGGCAAAGAGCAGCTGAGACTTCTGGATCATGTGCCATACAAAAGGAATGGTTTGTTGATGAGGAGGGATGACAAGGTGAAAATCTGCAGCCAGGTTCTTGGCCAGGTTGAAGTAGCAGTGAGTGGGCTGCAAAGTCACAGGGGGATGTGAAGAGAGTGGCCAGGGCTCAGTGGCACTGAGGGGCTGGAGAGTGGCAGTCACCCAGCCTGCTCCTGTCCTCTGCAGCTGCCACTGCTGGCTTAGGGGGTTTGTGCTAAAGAACTCAGCTCAGTAGGATGGGGAAAGGGTGGTGTGGAGGCAATTGCCAGGGCAAAGGGGAGATGAATATTTCATTTGTTACGGGGCCTGAAATAGCTCTTAGCAGCCCTGAGTGCGAGAGTCATGTTGCGAGGTGGGGGGAGAGGTGGGTGCCAATTTGTCAACAAAGCTGCTTCAGAGTTACACTGAAGATTTATGAGTGCCTGCATGGTCCTTCCAGCAACCAAATCCTGCTCAGGGTAGGTGAGCTTCATGCTCTGGAAGGATAACAGAGCTCAGATGTGTTCACTCAGTCTGGCCTAAATGGAGAGCACTGTTACCTGCACACTTCTAGGGCAGCAGCTATGGCCTTGGAGCTCCAAAGTGTCCTGGGGAGTCACTTCTCCCTGGATGTTTAGCTGCATCTGGCCATTAAGTGCCTTTTAAAATGCCACCCAGAAGGTTAAGAGACAGACCACAGCCTGATAACAGACCCAAGGCAGAGCCAAGACAAGAATCTGACCTAAGGACTGTACAGACCCAGCACACAGGGCTCACACAGAGAGACAGCTGTGAGAGGCTACTGCCCACACTTTGATTCACACTGGGGTTTTAATATAAAATATCATTTTTTATCAATCAGTTTTAATGTGTGTCGTAATGGAAGATACAAGGCACCAATCTGCAGGACAGAAGTCCTAGATTTTGGCCCTGAACCCTTGTTATTTCCAAATCAGAAGGATAAAACTGAAATGAACAAGTTTCAGTTTAGCAGCTCAGTGCTATCTGACCTCCTTATAAATCCTGACAGGTACCAGTGTCCCAGCCCAGCCTTCACAGGCTCTCACTTGTTCCCCTGTCCCACTCAGTGTACCCAGTTCCTCACTGTCCCAGATGGAGCCCAGTCCTGACAGTCTACTTGGAGCTTTGGACAGCAGCACAAAAGTCTGGTTGTGCTCCTGCACAGGCTGGAACTGGCTCAGATTATTGAAACAGCTCTAACTCTAAAGTTCATGAGATGTGTTATCACCCAGGGATACAGATGTAGTTCACTGAATGCATTTAATAAGCTTAGCTAAAACCAGATTGGTTTTAGGACATTTTAAACTGATTAAGCTGGGCCATGTGACATGGCTTTAGGTGGAGATGAGACCTTAAATGATTATTTTGCCTCTTAACTCTAACAAGGAACCAAAATTTCCAGGTTTTGCTGCTGATACTAAAGCAGTCATTCATTACTGGAATGAATTTGGAATAAACCTGGCAATGCTTTAAAAATATCAACTTATTCTTCAAGGGAAATACTCCTGTTGGAGTTCAATTTCAAGGTGGCATCCAGACTTGAAGTTGGATTTCACAGTCACAGCGTGAGCTATGTGGAATTAATAGAGCTGAAGTCAGTCAGAGGAAAGGCAAAAACCACTGCTTGAGTGCAGGGCATCCTTCCCAGGAAAAGGGGCACAGGAAGGGCCTCTTTCGGGAATATTAAGGAATTAGAAGTGGACACAAATAGTTTTATGACATGATTCCAGAAGAGTTTTTAAATCCCCTGTTTCCTCCTGTAACACAACAGGCTTCTGAAACACTGACACTGACCTCAAGATTTTCCCCTTCCCCACACTGGGGACTAACGTGGAAGACTGTGACTTTTCCCTGAGAGCCCCTTTCTCTTAAACACCAGCCTGTGCTGAAGCTGAGGGTCAAAGCATGCTCATTCAGCAAACTAGAACACTGCAAACAGCATCCCACCCCCCGCAGAAACACCAAAATCATTATCTTTTAAGGAACAGCCAGCCCTCAGGCTGCAAAGAGGAGGGGGGTGAGGGACCCATAACCCTGCACAGCTCCCACTGCAAATTTACTGGCCTCCTGTCTCGTTTTAACAGAGTGAGGCTGGGGGAGAGAAATACCACACATAAATTTGCACAATCAGTCATACAAGGGAGAGAAAAAAAAAATCCACACTCGTCTCCAAGATTTACGAGCCCCCCTGAGCTACAGCACAGAAAAAACAAAGACACACACACATACACACAAGGAGTGAAGGGAAACGTGATCCCACTTGCAGCTTTATTCCTTTATCATGTTCCCTGACAGCAACCTGGGCCCGGGCTGTACAAAGAGGAAGCATACAGAAGGTGTGGCTGTGAACAGCAGAGAAACAGCCCAAGACTAGTAATGTCCATGTCATAAAAGCTTGGCACTGTTCCCTTCTGGGTGATCTTGAAGCACCAGAGAAATCCTTCAGTCCCCTCTGACCTCAGTTTAACTGGAATAAACTGAGTCCTGACATCTCAGTCAATGGAGCAAGCTCACCTGGGTGTAAGCTGGGACCGAAATATGTCCCCTCATTGCTTACATCCCTGGGATGTGCCCATTTGGACACATCCAGTGCTATCTGCACTGCCCACTCACTTACAGCTCTTCCACAATTTTTAGAAAAGCTATGCTTTAACAAGGAAGAGGTCTGTGGATCCAGATCCTCAAGCATGTCCTCCTATTTTAGACAACACAGCACATATAGAATTTAGATCCCTTTAAATTCTCAGTTTGAGCATTAAAAATGAATGCTGCACTAAACAACACATTTTTTTTGCAAAAAAACCTTTTCTGATTGTGGAATCTCCTCTCTCTCTCACAGAGACAGTGAATGGTACATGGTAAATGATACACTTAAAACAATCTAAATCAAGTGAACATGACAAGAGCTTATCATCAATGATCAATCACAGTGCTTGTTGCTACATTCCACCCAGCTCTTTATAATATTATATCATCCATGTAGGCTGTGCAGTGACAGGAACATTCCCCTCTTACTTGGGTGTACAGCACCTAACACACACTTCCAGACCCAGTCCTGTGCTTTGACCACTAAGGAATGCTGGCTCTGCTCAGCTGCTGGTGGACCTCTTTGTGTAAATTAATAAATTCAATTAAGATTTCCATGGCCTGGTCATTGTTGCTGAAATCTCCTAACTAAAGTGCTCCCATCCTTTTGCACCTCTCTGTTTTTGCTTTCTAGCTAGGTTCAAAATAATAGATTTAAAAATTTGAAACATCAGTAAAGCTCAAAGTAAACTCAGAATCAGATCTCAGTAGCCTATTTTAGCAGCTTCTTCTTATGAGTTTAGCTTTAACAACCTCTAGCCAAGGGGTGGTTTGGTACAGCTCACCAAAGCAATATAAGCAGAGGTATGGTGCAAAGAAGCAGTGCAAAAGCACTGTTTTATTTTCTCACCACTGGTCCTGACTCCAGCACAGAACCAGTGACTGGTTTACATCCATTTCCTCATTAGTTGACATAAGCAGTTTAATCTGCAACCTGCCCTACCACATAGACTGAAAAGCCAGTGATTCCTTCCCTTTTCAGTCACATCATATGACCATGGCCAAAAAATATGTTTGAACAGCTCTCCCACCTCAGGCCAGTTTGAGGGATTATTTGGGCATGTTCCAGTTCAGATGCCTTTTCTGAAGTCATTCTGTGATTTTCACTTTAGCAGTTCTACAGGCTCAGATAAGTCACAGAGTCTGCAGACACTGAGGCTCCGTCCTTAGGAACACCTGTAGAAGGGGAATGGCAGGTGCAGGTGAGAGAATCACCTGGGCCCACAGACCTGGGGCCCATGTCCCAGGTATGCCACCAGCTGGCAGCCACTCAGTGCCAAGTTTTTTAAAAATAACATGACTTGGTAGCATGAGCTGTCTTTGTAAAAGTCACTGATGAATTTTGAACTCCTAAGACCCAGTGTCTTTCCTAAAAGCCTTGGCTCCTAAAAGCCCTAGTAGGGCAGATGGGTGCAGACTGGCACCAGGAGTGTTAAGTAACAAACTACCTGACTGCATTTGCAAACAAGAGTTTCAGCAGAACTGGAATTGGTCCTTAATGACCAATGCTAAAGCCAGAAATTGAAATTATCTTTTCCTATACTGCCAAATACACGTTAAATTTATGTTGCATCTTTATGATAAGAAAGCTGTAGTGCATGAGGTCTTTGGGATTCATTGCTGCGTGGCTCAGGAACAGGAGGGTGTGGCAGGCAGGGGCAGGGCCAGAGAAGTGCAGCTCAGCTTCCTTTGAGATATGGATCTGAGTATGAGCGTGTGGGAGCTGTGCACCAGCCCATGGGATGGTTTTGCTTGGTCTGTAACAGATACTGCCTCAAACAGGATTTCTTCAAGGGGACAAAGCAGGCTGGAAGAGGACTAACACAGTGCCTCAATGGCTGTGAGATGATGTATTTGTGCCTTACCATCACACCTGTTAAGAGCTCAAATGCACTTTGCAAAAAACGTCCAACCTCACTTCAGCTAGATCTCATGCAATCCAAATCCTCCACTCTCCCACCTCCCAGAGCTTTTGTGCTGCACTTTCAGTGCAATTACATGCTAAATATCTGTCTGTCAATGTGTTGGATCCCCTCAATTTGTATGACATGCTTTAACGCAGGCCTAGCCAAGCCTAATGGAATGACAGCTATGCCCTCCAACCATAGAACGAGTGCTGCTGGGAGAGCTTGACTGGCTCCGTGAGGAGCAGGGGAGGGGGAGGACAGAGGAAAACCAAATGCCCCCAGTTAGCTGCCACACTTGGACCTGTGGCTCAAAGAGAAGAGATTGCCACCTTGTCTGTTGTTGGCTCTGGATGAAAAACCAGCAAGGGAATGCCATGCTGTGTGTGTTCCCTGGCCCCAGACAGACACACAGCCTCTGTCACGGGTGGTTTGCCAGCAGGTGTAAACATGGGCTGCTCAAAGTGAACTTTACTGGGCAGTGCTGGTTTACAGCAGCTGAGGGTTAGATCCCTCTGTCTTTGCACTGATCCCATATCATGGGTGTTTTAGTCATGCACACCAGGAAAGAGTCAAACTGGAAAAAAACCAATTATTTTTGAAAGAAATCCTTAAACTCCCAGGCTAATCTTCCATAATATCGATGAATCTCTCCAAGCTTGTTTTTGTCTTCATGTCCAAAAACAGCTGGGAAGGTCCTTAGAAATTACCAAATCCATCACCCTCTGGTAGGAAACGAGAAAAAAGGGCCAGGGAGAGCCGCTTAACAACCAGAGAGAATTCTATTTGTTCAAAACCTGGTATAAGGGGAGGGGGAAGATAAAATGTATCCCAACTGCACATTATCAGGAGGGGAACGAAAACCGACTAGAGGGACACGGCACTAAAAATAATGATTTTTCAGCCAGCAGCCAGACAGGCGTCTAATCCCATCTGAATAGAGACATCACTGGAATAGCACCCGTCAGGGTGACTGCTGATGCTGATTCCAGCTGGACAGGTCTCATACAGCCCAATAAACATAGCTCAGTCCTGTGTTTCTGTTAAACCTTTTCTTTTATTCTTTTTAACTGCTTTCTTCCCTCAAACCTTATTGTCTCTATTGTAACCCAAGAGGGCTATTTTAAAAGAGTAATGAAAAAAATTAAATTAAATCCATATATCATTAACCCTGACATTTCTAGGGACCGTCCTGGCATTTGGTTGTAAATGTGTTTGTAGCTGGGCTGTGAGACTGCTCCTTTCTGTGGTGTTTGACAACTCCATGGTGCAACATCTCATTTTTACAGATAAAAACTGTTGACATTTTCCTTTTCAATATCAGAAAGTGTTTAATAAACACTTCCACATAACAAATACCTACTCCTTTGCCTGGCATAACAGCTCTGGACAGAGATTCTGATATCTTGAATTTCCCACTCAGTAGGGAAAGTTTGTTTTAAATCAGTGCAAGAATTTCCTAACTTATATTTATGGAAGAAAAGCCAATAAATCAAATTAATACAAGCCAATTCTTGCCTCTGGTAGGAGCTGTCAACTTGAGCTTCCAACCTTCCTCCTAGTCCTTCTTGCAGGAGCCACTGAGCCTCTGTGAACCAAAGGCTATAGAAGGGCTGCATCCTGGATAAATCATGGATAGAATATTTTAGCTGTGGGATTCCTGCTCTGCAATGGCTCTGCAAGTAAGACAAACACTGTGAGTGGGTGGTGCTAGAGCCCTCAAGCTGAGGGTAGCATCGAGCAATGTGCAGCTGGATTCACACTGGGCACATTGCTCTGTGATGCCAGGCCTGGTTAGCCTGCAAAGGGAGCTCCTCATTTCAAGACTCTCTTCATCCTGGCCTAATGTCCTGTCAAGTAGCTGACGTGTTTTATTGCACATTTCAGCAGTGACTGGAACACGAGTGTGCAAATCAGCATCCCAAACAAAGTATGGCAGGGCACCAGCTCAGTCCTCCTGCTCTCATTAGCATTTTTATAGCCTTGAAGTAGAGAGAGCCTGCTGGCTAATCACCACAGGGCACCAAGGATGCTCTGCTTTCTGATTTAGTGGTCTTTTTCTTGTCTTTTGTTAGTGTTTAACTATGTCTATAAAGAAGCATAAGCAAAACCCCTCTACTTTGTTTTATGATGACAAGAACCACAGAAGACCATCCCAAGGAAAGAACAGCACCTTTTGTGCCTTCTTCGTTCACCCTCTAAAGCTGATTGCTAGATTCTGTTTGTAATTCCTTATTCCTCCCCTATGCGAACCTTCTTGCCTTGTTTATTCTGAAACTACAAACCACCTGAAAGAACAAAGGTTATGGGGGAAGGTTTAATTCTCATGTTCAATGCATTTTGACTCTTGAACAATCTTTCACCTTTCTCAGTGGGTAGAAAATAAAGACAACCCAGACTAAAATGCCCCAAAATTAAAGCACTGAAAAAAAAAATCAAACTTCAACATGGTTCAAAAGTGCCCTGTAGACTGCTTTTTATAGAGGACTGAAATGAAATTCTGTTTCCAGGTTTTCCCTGGAGCACTCCAAATCTGGACCCATAGCACCATTACTGCATTTTAAGCACATTTACTGAAATATAGAAAACACCTTTGCTCTTTATGAGTTCAAACACTAAATGACTCAAAATGAATACCTGAAGTAATGTCAGCAGAGCCAGATGGTTAGCATTTGTGGAAGTTAGTACAAAACAGCTCAGTCTGGACTTTTCAAATGCTCAGAAGCAAAATATCCCAAAATATTTCCAAACATGTCAAAATCAGAAGTTCTTCATATGCTTTGTGGAGAGATTTTTATTTTTAAGTCAGCTATATGTTTTTTTTCCTAGGCCTGAATAATGATGCAAATCTGATGAGAATTAAGACAGTAAAGGAGCCTACAAAATCCTTTGGCTACACAGCAACAGAGAGGGGGTCTCCAGAGAAGGAAATTTCATCCGTCTGCTTTGCTGACAGGAGAAGGCTCAGCGTGATAAAAGAGATCCTGCCACTTGCTCTGAGAAACCCCAGCAAAACTCTGCACTGATACATCTCCTCTGACACCTGCTCCAGCTGATCCTTTGCAATTTGACAGGGCTGGAGGGCTGAGGGCTAAAGAGGAGGTGGGCCAGGTCCTGAGAACAACCATAACATTTCATGTGTCTGATCTGGCTCTTGGCTTTTGCGAAGGCTGAAAATGAAAAAAATCAAATATTTGGGCACCCATTCTGTTATGTTGCCAAGGCTATGCAACCTATTCTCTGATGTTCATCTCCTACCTGAAGTTCATTTCACAGTAGAGTACAGTATTGTTAGACAGTTTTTTATTTTGCCTTTTCAACATTTTACCTTACAAATCAATCCTTTCAGCTCCCTATTCCTTATTCTCCTTGAACTTTAATCTGTGCAGGAGAGCACTGCATCATTTATCCCTCTCTAGTCCTCTGGGGACTTCACTGAAATCCTCACCTTGAGAACATGAAAACATTAACTGCCCCTGGCTCGAGTGCACAGCCAAAAAGCCTTGGAGGTTGCAAGAAACCTGAGGCAACGTTCCAGATGTGTAACACATCTTTCTCAATTTACATGAAACATATTCACTTGCAAATACTGACAACACACAAACTCCTGATAATCTGCGTGCCACACATCACAGACACACTTGCCATAGCATGACAACTTCAACTAATATAGCTTTTAGAGAGTCTTAGAGAAGAGCTTTCTCTCACAAGACTGGCTTTGTAGTTTTGTCTCCAGAGCTTTTCTGTGAGCATTATTGTTTGAGGCTATGATTTATCTCAGTTATTGACTGGGAGGAGAACAATGTAATGGTCTGAACCTCACAGAATTTCTCAATTCCATGTACTGGCACTGCTTTTCTTTCTGGAGTGAAAGGGTGTTTAGTCTGTTTAGCCTTCGTAATTCATGAAAAAATAAATAAACAGGCACTGGCTGTGTTGTTCTTTCCTCCCCTTATAAATACATCATCCTGAAATGTGTTAGCTGCTGCAAAACCCAGCCAATTTGCTCTTTCCTTTACAGATAAGATCAAGCATCTTTTCCCAGTGATGAATAACTGAGTCAGACCACATTACCTGCAGTCAGGTTGCAGGTGCCAACCAGCTGCCCATCTCCAGCCCCCTTCCCCTGCTGCTGTGGTTTGCCTTTCTGTGACCTGCTCCCAGGGACTGCACAGAAAGCAGGGAGGGGGAGGCTGAATGCACTGTTTCCACTCATAGAAAGCATAAGCCTTGCACAGCACTGGCTCCTTTGTGCCTCTCTACCTGAAGGAGGATTCTGTGTTTGGCCTCTAGAACTGAGCATGGGCAGAGCTTTATTCCCCAGAAATGCTGTGAAATTTCCCCATATTATAATTCAATTCTCATAAAGTGGTACTATCACAGCAACAAATATGTTGCTGTCCTTTCATTCCCTGTCAGTCCATTTATGTTTACAGTCTATTCTGTAACCACTGAACTTGAGTTTCCTCTGGTAAAAAAACAGTAAGAACAAAAATCAGGAAGGATTACACAGCAACAAACTAGTTTAAAAACCCACTCTGGTGGCATTTCTTAAAATCTGTGCCAGATGGAAGACTTTCAACTAAGAGAAAAACTTGGAAAAATCCCATGTCTTTTGGCTGAACTATGAGAAACTAAGTTCTGTTGCACTGACATGAAAGGCAGTAAGAGGCAGTTCATAAATTATTCTACTGCTGCCGTCATGAGTTACCAATTTGTAATTTTGTAGAGATTACACCAAAGCCATGGGCAACATCAACCTGTCCTGAGCTCTCAAACTCTCATTAAAACAGGACAGTGTCACTCCTAGTGGCATAGGTAAAGCCATAGTGCATATCCCCTCTTAAGGAAGCATAGTCCAGAGCAACACCAGCCACACTCTGAAACCCAGAGATCCCCTGTGCACAGAGCAGTGTGAGCTTTATGAGCTCACACATCATAAGACACATTAATGCACATGATTGCAAAGTGGATTTTCACCTATTTTGCAAAGTGAATCAAAAAAAGCAGAATTTTTTAACACTTTAGTTAAGTTTGATCCAATCTCAATTTTTTTTTTTTTTGAGTAGTTGGTGACTTGCCAAATGAGCAAACATGGAACAGCTCCACAAACACAGAGCAGTTCACTGGAATTCAGAGGGAGCTTGGAGAAACTGCAAAACCCAAAGGTACGAGGCCCAGCCCATCCTTTCCTCCCTCTTTAGCCAGCATAGAGCATTCCCATACTGAATTTTCCTCATGAAGGAAAGGAGAGAAGGGAGAGAGCTGGTGTCAGGTGAGGATTTCAGGGTCTGGCTCATCAAATTCCAAGAGAATGACCACCCTCGTAACCCAAAACAGCTGCTGTGTTTATAGTAAACATAAATGATAACTGGGTGGCCTTTGAAGCCACCATGTCCAGTCCTGGTAATTATGGACAAGTGGATACAGCAGTGATGATCCAGAGCATTTGTTTAACGTTCAGACATAATTAAGGCCATTATCAAATTTCTGCCCCTTCAGCAAAAAGGGGGAATGGGGTCAATCGTCTGATACCACGGGCAGAAAAGCAAGGGAGGAGTTTCTTCCCAGAGTAACTCACACTGGATAAAATTCCTGAGCACCACCTGGTGCAGCGGAGGCCTTCGCTCGGACGGAGGCAGGTGATGATGGAAGGCCCCTTGGGCACACCAGCCAAATGGATTCAACACCAGGGCCTCCCACAGAGTTGTCCCAGCCCCTGTCCCTTGAGTCCAGGAGACAGGGTAGTTCAAACACCAAATGCATGTCTTGGAATGTCACTTCTTGAGTGAGGGAGGGGGCAGTGGCAGCATTACTAATTGCAAGGAGGTATTGCTTGTGTGCATTGGGAAGCATTACCCCCCAGTGCCACCCCCATCCTGACCCATGGTGACTGCTGTGTGAAGGATGCTTTCCTTTCCCAGACACTCCAGCTTTATGGCAGAGGGAAATACCTAGTTTGCAAAGAGTTATCCCAAACACCAGAGCTGATGAAAAGGTAACTACACAAGGCCTTTATGGTGGGAAATTGAAATGACCCATAGTGAGAATTATCAAACAAAATCTAACCAAGTATGACACTGAGAAAGGCTGGAGTGATGGGGAATGAATTTTACCTTTTCAAAGGTGGAGACCTGGTGCTAGGATCCATGTAGCATGTTTATTCCCTAAATAAAATCATGTGATTATAGTGCATTTAAAAATTCTCCAGAAGTGCACAGGAGCTGCAAATGCCTATACTGTCACAACCACACTTCAGCCACACTTCAGTGAGATCAAAAGCACCATCCACAGATACTTGGGCATCCCAAAGGCCTTTTCTATTGTGACCTCCCAGGATTAGCTTTCTTTCCCTCCTCAGAGGGAGAAGACCACAGGTTGGGAAGTGGACTGAGATATCAAAATGTGGCATGCAGGACCAGGAGTAACACCCCTGCAGGTCTGCTCTGCACAAACACAACTTGTTGCTGAGCAGTCTAGGTGTGAAACACCACCTATCTCCTCAGCTGCAGGAGTCCCTGGCACAGACTACACTGCCAGCAGCACCTCTTGCTCCATCCGAGGGGATGTGGCTTCAGAAGCCAGAGGGGCTGGAGGGATGGGGTAGCTGTTCCCTTGGGAGCTGCTCCCTAAGGTCAGGGCTGGGGCACAGTGCCAGAGCAGCACTGAAAATGCTCAGAGCTCTCTGCTCAGAGGATAAACAGAGGGTTGAAATCTCTGGGGTTGTTAATCTGTCACCTTTCCCCAGCACTGAATTAATTTTTTTAATGTGTTTTTAAAAGGAAAGTAAATAAAAAGAAAAAATAGAAGAGATGATAAATGGAGCCCTTTCTATTCCCTTCATCACTGGGCAATACCACCCAGATGTCTGGCAGGGACAAAATAGTAAAAGGTTTTTTTTCCTTGCCCAAGGATCCCCAAGAACCATCTGGATTCACAGAAGCTCTAATAATCAGTGTATCCCAGATTTACTCTCCTCTCCCTGCTGCTACAGAAGCTACAATGAAGTGACTCTGCTTTTTCCAATTCATAAAACTCTGGACTGCATGAACGGTGCTGCTCAAGTACAAACTGATTTAACACCATACTAAGCTAGTCCAAAAAGATCCTGAGTTTCCATTGTGCTGCCTGCATTTTCCTACTAAGAAGCTGGAAGAACACATCTCATAACCTGAATCGATTCTGTGCAAAGCCTGCAGCTGTTAAAACAGCAAACAGTTTCCCAGAGTGTGTCTGTCTTTGCTGCAGAAGGGAGTGTGTGCGGCTGCCGGCCGTGCTGGGCAGTGAATCGGCCTGGGACCCGTGGGACCCGGCCCAACTCTGACCTGCTGTGTGACCTTGACCCTGTTACTGCACTTCTTTGTGCCTCTGCTCCCTTTGCAGTACTTTATCTGGCCTCCCTGTTCACCCTGTCAGCTGTCTGCGCTGGGTTTGTCTGCTGCAGCCTCGCACACATGACACAGGCAGGGGCTGATACTGTAATATTAACACTTGCTAGCCAGGTTTTGCACAACTCTTCATCCCGGAGCAAGAGACTTCTATCCACAACAGTGAAACATGGTAAGAGCTAGTGCAGAATCTGCCATCACCCATAAAAACAGACTGAATGACACACAAATCCTGACAATTGTTATCATCTATCTCTAAGAATCACTGCTTCCACCTCAGGGAAGGCTTTCTCCTGAAACCCAGTGCCTTGCAGCCAGATGCTGTTGGCCTTTTAGATGAAAGATGTGTGAGGAAGCATATTGCCACAGGGAAAACTTACAGAGTTTCATTCCATTCATCTTCCTTGAAAATCTAACTGAAGTAAAGCAAGCACTTGGCAGCATGTAACAGGAGAGGAATATGCTCCAGAGACTGCTGGAGTGCACACCAGTCCTGGTGACACCAGTGGTCTTTGGAACACAGGTCATCTCAGCTGGATTGTCTGCTTTCTTCCTAACACAGCTGCCATTAAGGAGCAGGATATAGACCCAACTTCAGCCCCTGCAAAGAGCACTTTCATGTGTGCACCATCTCTCCAACTGTCAGAGCCAAATGTTTACTTGAGGCTCGAGAAAATTACTACTGAAGACACACCAGCAAGAGCTGGTTCAGTGGGAGACACACAAATGCATGCTGGGGCTCCCGTGAGGGTGTGAAAGCTGCAAACCATGTGCTGCTCCTCTAAAAACACCTGTAATTGCTTCTAGCCCAATATTTACCTTCCTGAAGAGAGCAGTGATCAACCACCCAACAGCACCTGGATACTGTACAAAGCCCCAGTGGAGCTGCTTCCTCTGTTTTGTGTGAAAGAGGAAGTGGGGGCAGCTAATAATTTCTTCTCTGTAGCTGTGCCACACAAGTAATCAAAAAACTGTTGACAGTTGGGAAGGGAGGTGTTGGAGGAAGGGCAGGGGGGGGGAACGACCATGTGTTAACCTAACTGATAAGATTTGCCCAGCCACAGCTCAGCCTGTCTTGAAGGTGGGGTGATGGGCATGTGGGTTTGTTCTTAGCAGTTCACCTGCTGCTGGCTTTCAGCACTCTTTATTCCGTTGTTTTGTTTACCTTACAGGCCTATTGTCATCACCTCCGCGCTGCCAGGGCGGACCTCAGGTGCGAGCGGTCCACGAGCGCTCGAGGTGCAGCCACCACAGGATCCTGCTGGTTGTGAAAATTGCTTCCTCTGCTGATGGTGATAACATCAGGCAAACAAACTTATGTGTGGACTATTGAGCTTGTCTTTCTCCTCGGGACTTGAATTGCGTGGAGCATTGAAAGCAGTATAAATACACCTAATGTCCAGTAATGAAGCTGGAGCAGACACGAGCAGGTCTGAGTACCACTTGATGACAGGTTCTGTTATGGCATTATTGGACAAATGGAGGTGCTAAGCATGGTTATTGTTTTCAAGTAAGATTCAAAAAGACTGCTTCCCATCTTTTGAGCTCCCATTTTCAGATGTAAAAATCCTGCCCAATAAAATCCAATATATTTGCATAGGATTTTTGGCCCACTGTCCCAATTACACACACAATACAGGCCCAGGGAAAGGCATCCTGGCTAACTCAATTTTGTAAATTTTCTGCAGATTGGGTGTGGGTGGGTGTGTAATTGGGAAGAACCAGTGGAGGAGCCAGATTGTTACAAAAGTGCCCAAGAGGATAAAAAAACCCCATTCAGGGGTCTGTGTCCAACTCACTTATGTGTCTTTAAGAAGGCTTTAACTAAAATACAGCCCACCAGCTTTCAGTTAATGAATCACCTGCTTCCCTTGAATTTCCTCCCAGTGTACTGGCAGAGCTAGTACAGCCACATCCCTCCGCTATTTTTTCTGCTAGACAAAATCAGCTAAATTTTATATATAAAATCCACAAAATAAAATCCATTTTCCTGATCATTTTAGGAGGTCTTCTCTGTACTTCCTCCAGGATCAATCTACCTCTTCTGATTATGAGTAAACCAAACCAAACACAGCATTAAAGATGGGATTTCCCAGATCTCCTAGATGGCATTGACAGAAAGACAGTGCACCACCAAGCACAGGCATTCAGCACTGCAGTCATAACCAGCATCTTTAATGGTACCTCCATCAACATTTGAGCTCTTCTCCCCCCTGTCCCAGGCACTTTCCCTATTCTGCTAACACAGCACAGGGTGGCTGGTTCTCAAGCCTCCTGCTCAGAATCCTGCAGCAGCCTAGTCCACAGCTGCTCAGCCACTCAGGGATAGTGGTGTGCAGCTGCTGAGCCTCAGAGTCAGCCTCCAAGAGTCCTGACATGGATTTTAGTGGGATTTACTGCACTGAAATGCAGAAAATCTTGTTGCCTTTAGGATTAGCCCCTTCATTTGCACATACAGTAGTGCATGCTGCCTGGGTCCACTTCCTTGCACATGGTGCTCAGTCCTTCAGTTACCACCAAAAGAACTGCTCACAGGACACCCACAATTATAATTCCTTCTATCAGCAGTCACTGCAGCTGGGCAGCTTCCAACTGTTACTGGAGCAAGGACCAGGAATTTTATCACAGTCAACCAAACTTCGGTTAATTTATACTCATTATGAATGATCCCACGTCATCACATTAGTGATACTGCAGTATCACTATTAGATTAGTGATAATGCAGTACAGGAGTTTTACAGTGCTCTTGGAACTAAAATGTAGTTATTTCATTAGAAATGTTCTAGTTTCCATTACAAATGGTAAATAACAAGGTTGGAGCAAGGTGGGCTGAGGAAAGGCTGCCTGGGCAGGAGCAGTGCGGCCCTCAGCCTTCATGGCCCCCAGAGCCTGCTTAGGGAGCACAGCTGCACTGCAGGGTAGCATCCCACAAGAATAACAGATAAACACACTCACTTCACAAGCCACTGGGCACTATATTTCTTCTGATGAGAACCATCCATTATTCTTCCGTCCTCCTCTCTGTGTCACATTAGTGAGGGGTTTTACAAAGCAAGTCAGGGGACAGCTTTATTTACTCCCAGCCGCGCTGCACGGCACCCAGGTCCATCGGTATTGGTTACACATGACCTCGGGTCTTCCATTATGGGCTAATGTCTGCAGCCCTCTGACCTCCGGAAGTGCTTGAGGAAGAGCTGCAGTAAATCAGAGCAGCACTTAGTCGTGGAGGAAGAAATTCCCTCCTTATCAATCTGCCAGTGGCAGAGGAAGGACTGTGGCTGGGCTGCTGAAGGGTGATGTGCTCTCAGCTGCTTAGAAAACCCCACAGACAGGAGCAGCCCTTGCCTTGCATATTGCTACTATGGAGTGTAAGAGTGAAAGCAGAGCAGGATGAACCTGGCTGTGTTCCTCTCTCAGCCTGGGCTGGCAGGAGAATCCCAGCCACTCACTTCACGGGGCAGGTCCTGTCTATGAACGCCTCTGCTTGGCAAGCACAGACTCCTCTACTGCTTTGCCTTGAAGGATGCCTGGTCTCACACACTGACTCCATGGCAAAGTGAGGGCCAACCCAACCCTAACCCTAACCCTGCACTAAAGTCTATAATCAATCCTTACCACTCAGCTTCTTACCAGAGGACACGAGCAGTCTGTGCAGTCTCAGCAAATTCATCATGATGGAGTTAACCCAAGGATGCTATTGAACACCCTGTGTGGCAGAGCATGAGAAATTACAGGTGGAAGCAATAATTTAACCACAAAACACCACACTTGCAAATCATCATCCGTACAAGCAGTTCTTCCCGTGAGGGTGGAAGCAATCAAATTTGCCACATCCTGTGCCGACAGGTGGAGCCCCAGAAGGACACAGAGCAGGGAGAGCATGAGGGAATGAAGCTCCTATCTCTGCTGGTCCTGCAATTAGCAGGGGATTTCAAAACTAGTAACAAGTAGCTACCAGGGAGACCCAAACAACACTGGAATGGGACCAGGTACTTCTCTGTTCTGGATGGGCCCTGAAGGGGAGAGGATGAAAATCTGCCAATGAAATTCATAACTTATCCCTTACAATCAAGGCAAGAGGACCTTGGAGAACAAAACAATCAACTTTTCTTCCCCATTTATCTCCTACACAGTTCTAGTCTTCATCTCTTTCTCAGAGTGCCTGGCTCAGTCAGGTCACAGGAGCTCCTTATCCCAAAGACAATCCTATACCTCATACAGTATTTTTCTTTACATTTATTTTGCTGGGCAAGAAACAAATTAAAAAGCAGCTGATCAGCTTGATCAGTTCTGGAAAAGGCTTGAAGTTCCAACATCCCATCTCCATCCTTCAGCCTGAGAGCAAGAATACTACCCAACATAAAAAGCAAGGGAAGAAAAGGGAACAAAAGGATTTTTATTGTAATCAAATGTGTCATATGCCTAAAAAGTATTCTGCTATGTCATATACATGCGTACACAGATTGCTTTGTATGTGTTTTTTCCTTCTTGCCTGTCTCCAGAACAAACACTGCAATTTTACTCTCCCATAACTGTTTCTTGGCTCCTTCTACACATTCCAGTACAGCAGCATCACAGATTCACTATAGGAAGGACTTACTCCTTCAGCTGACGTAGCTCACTGCCAGAGCAGCATTATCCTCTTTGTATGAGGATTGGTTCTCTGGGGAAAGGCAGGGTGTAACATCTAGCAAAAGGAGAAGCTCCACCCTTAGGATATAGGAAATACTATCAGAAAGAATACTTTCTTTCTGGCAGAGCTTAAGATCCATACAAGATTCTCCAAGGGTGGGGAATCACCTCCTAATGACAACTCATTAGGTCACCTGGAGGGGTTTTTATGGTTTATGTGCTCTGGGGTTTTTGTATTCTATTGCAAAAATAAGTTTACAATGGGGAAGTTTTTGCTCAGCTATAGTTAGAGACAGGCCCAGACCAAAACCTCCTAATTACAGAATCCCAGATCTTGGAAATGCCCACGCATGTATTCACACATCCAAGTTCAGCCCAAATTTTCCACTACATAAGGACCAGTATTTGGGGTTTTTTAACATGTAAATTTTAAAACCAACCAGCAACACAAACACAGAGACTGCAGAAGGAACAGCATGTTTCCACACAAACAATGCAGAAAAGATTTTTTAAAGAATCAGCAGCAACCATTGAGATCCTGGATTCCTGAAGACAGCAAACGTGACACCCCTTTTTTCCTTACCTCAGTAACTATCTGCTTGCTGTTTACTTGGTGTTTCAGAAGTACCAAGCCACAAGATCCTGTCCTGTCAATTCTGTCACATTTCATGTGACAGCTGTCCCTCTTCCACATGATGATAAGGACTTTGAAATTCACTTGGCATTTCAGCTCCCTTCCTGCTTCTCTCAACAGCTACACAAATGATGTCAACACGTACAGAACAACAGTGAATCACGAGCTGATAAGCACAAAGTGCACATCAGCCTGGTTTCCACAGGGTGATCCCCAAAAAGATTTTAATGCACTCATTAAAAAATTTATAGAAACACCATATCTCATGGAAATAAGGGAGCCAGAATTTATTGCTCTGTTCATGTTGAAGGTCCCAGGTGTTGTTTAGTACTGATGCAGATGGATCTTGCAAAACAGAAAGCTAAGTTAGGTAGACCTGAGCTGTCTCAAGGACAAAACTGAACTGTCCCACATGTGTGTCTCAGTTGTCACAGTCACCAGGGCTGTGATCTTCTGCTATGCCTGAAGGAATGGGCAGGATTACAGCCCAGCTCCCCACACCAAATACACATTATGTGACTTTTACACTACAAGCCAGAGTTTCTCAAAGGCATACACTACCTAATTAAAGTGTAATGATAGCTTATCACAATCCTATACTTTCCCTACAAATATAGCCTAAGATAAAACACAATGTATGGTGTTCTTCAGAGGTTTCTTGTTTTGTAGTTACTTCATCTTTTTCTGTGCAAAAGTTGATTCAAATATTTCTCTAACCAATTAAAAAAAAAAAAAAGAAAAGAAAAAAGGCATAAATAGAAACCCAATGTTGTTTTTTGTGGTGCAGACATTTAACCTCAGTTTCGTATTATGGCAGCTTAAAATCCTGTGACTGCCACCTAAGACACTATCTGAAATAAAATAAAAATTGTGGCAAGTCTGTAGCCAAAGAAAAGTATCACCAAGCAATAACTTCTGACATGCTGTCTTTGGCAGTGGAGACATCCTTGCCTTTCACTGCTTCAGCCTATTCCCAGAGTGCTTTTATAGAGCGTTGTTTTAAAATCAGAATCATTCAATGACCAGATTTATAGCACAAGTGGAAAAATCATGCCAAGGGTTCCTTCAGTCCTGCTCCATAAGCACTGCTTAAGGCCCACCTCCTCTTTATTTTTTAACTTTTCTTTTTTTTCAACAAGCAGTTTTCTGTCATGAACACACTTATCTATTAGCCATTAACAGAGAATGGTGGACAGTTAACATGGGCACTTCAAATACCGGGGTCACATCAGCTCGTGCTTCAATTTTACAAGTCTCTAAAACAGGAATAAATGCAACTCAAGTGTGCAAGGAAGCTTTTACATAAATATGAATAAACTGAATTTGAGAGCTTTGAAAATTTGATAGTGCCAGTGAAATCCTGCTACTATGAAGACAACCAGACTTTGCTCCCTTCCGTACTAAATCATTTTGAAACCTGTTTGCCGACTGTTTTTATAGTTACTGTAAAGTGAGAGAACTTCCAAATTCACACTGCCTCAAGTATTTTTTACCACAGAGAATCTTACTGCAATTAGTCTGGTTTGTAATGGAAAACAGATGAAAGGAGAAATTAAATCAAAACCTTGCCTCATATCTAAGGTGTTTTCATGCCACGCATCCCAAGAAGTTTTCCCAAAACCAACAACATTAAATTAAAAGCTTAAATATTCCTACCAGACCCAACAAATGCAGATTAAGCTGAAATTTAAATGGAAAGTGAAAAGATTTTTCCTTCTCCTCACCTGCCAAGTCTTCAAAGTTCAGGGCTCCGTGTTTCTCTTTCAACACTCAGCAGCAGAAACACCTAGGGTTGAGTGGAGAGATTTCCTCCTCACACTGGCATTATTCATTATTTCTGAAGTGTCGACAAATGTCTTCAACACTACACAACGCACACAAACAGGAGTCCCTGCTCCAACGAATTTACAGTCTGAGGTGTTTTCTTTGTTCTGTTTTGGTATATCACCACAAATTTCAACAGGGTACCAAGTGAGCCCAATCCACCTTCCACCAGCAATTTTCCACTGCTTTTAATAGGAGCTGGAACAGCCCCATTCAGACTAAGTTATGGAGTTAGCTATTGCAGGAGAGAGCAGAGTTCTTGGCATGTATGTAAACAGCAAAAAACCTGATTCTCAACAGTTTTGTTTGAAATTAAGTGTATATTTGAATGTTTTCACACATAATACATTTTGAGAACTTAAAGAGCTCCCTTTCCACTCTGTCTTTCAACCCCAGCAGTGCTACAGATCAAGCAGCAGCAGGCAATTTCTGAACCAAGGCAGGCTGGCAGCTACAGTAACAGCTCCAGCTGGTGGAAGTTGGTGAAAGTTTTGGTTTATTTTGTGCTGAGCTTTCTGCCAGGACATTTCACACATTGGAAGTGTGTATTTTCTCTGACATTTCTGAGAGCCTCCAAGTGTTCCTGCAAATAGACCCACAAATTTATGTAAAATTCAAACTGGGGCAATTTCTGCTTATCCAGACCTTTGCACTGAGTTGTTATCTATGCCTTTTCCCCAGCTGTACCCTGTGGAAAAGAATGCAGTCACACAGCCCAGTGCACCAACACACACAAAAGGCACATACACCTTTTACACCCTAAAGGCTGTACAAGGATAGCATCAACTGGAGATGTTGCCCTCCTAGCTTGTGCTCTAGCTGGGGCATGGGTCCTTGTCGACATTCCTGTGTAAACCAGACTGAATTTTAAATGTTGTCATAATTAATTATTGCAGTTCAAGCAGCATTTCAAACCACAAGTGAAACACATTCCAGCTAAAGGCAGAAGGGACAATTACTGGGAAAAGACTGGGAAAAAAAGCATCTTAAACCCACACCCACCACATGTCCCAGTTACTACTGATTCACATCATGCCAAAGCTCTGCACCAGCACAGCCAAACGCCACAGCTCACAACAGCCTGACCCCTCCACTCCATAAACCACGCTGAGTTCAGACAAAGACAATGTGAAATGACTGACAAAACTTCACAGTTCACGGAGCATCTTCAAAATCACATGCCAGCAGTGTCCCCACCCAAAGCCCTCTCCAGCCTACCTGGTGCTGTCTCCTGGTAGAAAGGGATCTAAAAAGTCTTTCCTGCTTCCAGCATTTTGCTGACCTGTTCTCCCTTCCAAACAGGACATGGCCAGAAACTGCTGTGAACATCCAGGCAAGATGCCAGGTGTTCTTCTCCTTCTGTCCTCCAGCTTACAAGCACTTCTTGCAGTTGTCCCTGCTTACAACTAGTATTTTCCTGATTTGCTCAGAGATGTCCTCCTCCCTCCAAGATGAGAAGTCCAAGGGGTTTCCATCATTTTCCTCTACTGCTTTGCTCAGTCACTCAGCCACTGTGGAAAGCAAAAATCAAGATCATGAGACTTGTGTGCAACAGAACAAACAACTTGTTTGCCATAAGATGTGAAAGTACACCACAAAAGTTTGCTCTGACAAGTCTTACGTTCAGCTCAAACAAATTCCTCTCTGATCCTTTTTAACGGCATTTTTTTCTTCTATTTCACTGATGTTTCCAAAAGCCCTAAAACAAACATAGGCATAAACAGCTTTCATCAGAAAGTATTCAGTCTACTGATCTAGAAACACTGCTTGGGGAATTAATAAGGTAACTACTTGTCTATAGTGCATCAAAATACTTAATTTCCTGAACAAAGCTTTTTAATACTTATTAAAGTTTTAGCCTGTATTTAACTTCCTTCTTTTGAAAAGCTTTCTCAGTTTCCTTCTCGGAGGTAGCATCACCCCATTGATTAAACACTTCATGAAGAGCTGACAGGACCAAACACACTGCCCAACTCTGTTCAGTGTATAATTCAAGATAATCTCTTTCCATCCTAAACTGATCTGTTTATTGTGGAACCACTCTGGGATACAAACCTAGTATCAGATTGGTTATTTGGACAAGAAGGAATTTTTTTGCCACATCTATCAGATGGAAATGGAGTGTTCCAAGATGCACTAGGTTTAGGCTGTTGTGATCCACTATGGGATCCACTGTGAAGGTCACATGCAAGCTTAGTTTCTGAATGACTATAAAATTTTGGATGCCCAGGTTGAAAGCACACGTCCAAGTTTTATATAGAAGCTGCCTTCAGGTTGAAGAAATGAAAGGGAATGAAAGACTAGCTGACTTCCTTTATAAACCCTGAAAAGTCTCTGGGGAGAAGAGACTTGGACTACACTTTTGACATCTAGAAATAACCTCCTTTTGCTCCCTGTCTCCTACCTTCCACTTGCCCATTTCCCATAAGGTCGTTTCCAAACACAATTGATTTGAAAACTCAGATTATTCTGTTAAAATTGCTGACTGTGTACTTGGCACCCTGAGCCAGATTGGGACAATCCCCTCAGGTCCTTTTTCCAGCTAATTTATAGCAATTTTTGTTGAGACAAGGAGTTATGGTCTGTAAAAGGCTTGCTGTCAGCCTCTCATAACACCCCAGTACCCTGTCAGAGAAGGGACAGAGCCTGGGAAGAAAGTTTCAGCAGTGATCAGCTGGTTTCCAGATGGGTGGCCTTCTATACACTGTCCAACCCCATGGGCCCAATAAACCAGCCCTGATTTTGCACTTTAAAAAAACAAAGATACAAACCCTCCTCTACTCTCCAGTAGGGTTTTATAAACACGGTCCCATTCTCTGTGTCAAATTTATTAGGAAGAAATTAATTCTGCTGTCTCTCTCTTTGCATGCATGTGGCCAGCCCCTTTTGCTCCAGTTTCTCATTTTTACATGGGTGGAGAGACTTGCATCATGATTTACACCCTTCTGGGTTGTTTTCCCATCAGAAATAAAGAAGGGGCTAAACAAGTCAGAAAGTTGAGGGATTGGCCTCCAAGGTATAAAACCACCCACATGAGGCAATGTTTGTTCTCAGTCTGGCATAAATTCTCCTCTTGTCTGTCCTCTCCACCTCAGCAAACCAGAAGAGCACATGATTCAGGAGGTACAAGGCTGATCAGCAGTGCCAGTAGTGAGAAAATGGCCCAGTTCAGAGCAGGAGAGCATCCTGCCCCTGGAAGAGCACTGCCACTGTATCAGTGCTGCTGCTCAGGGCCAGGTCTGCCTCAGCACCAAACACTGATCACACCAAACCTGCACCTACAGATCTTCAGGTCCCTTCTAAGTACAGAAATCTGTACCACCCTCTAGACAGCTATTCATTCAGCTAATATGTCTGTCTGTTTACATTAATTGTTGCATGCATAATTTTCCCTGTCTTTAGCCCAATTTCCCCTTTTACTTTCAGCTTATTACTCTTACTGGCATCATTCACTTCAGCAGTGCAAAGATTTCTCACTTGGCATTACCCTGAAGAGAGCCAGAAATGGCTGTTGTCATTCCTTTGCCTGGTAGGTGTCTCAGAGCCAATATTCAGGCTTTGGACTTTCATCATAAAGCTGCAACTTCAAAGCCAATTTTATTTTTCTCTAAGCTCAGTCCAAGACACATTAGTAGTACTTCTACACAGGAACCATTAAGACTGTTCTCTCAACTGTCCCATCAAGATGATGACCCTGATTATAACATGCTCAGAGACTTCCAAAAAGTGCAATAATAAAAAACATAATTGTAGGGGGAGACTGATTGGCTTCACAAAGAGTGAGTAAATGTCATATTTAATAAAGATGTCGAACTAAATTTTTAGGCATCGTAAATGTCTGCTCACTAAAACTCATAATTATGGATGATCCTGGAATTTGAGTATGTAGGCTTTGTACTGAAGAAATTAGTAGAAACTAATGCTAAGGAACAGAATTAATTGTAAATATGTGATAATGATAGCACCAATCCCTTAAAGCTCTCTGAAGGATTCACTCTGTGTATGGGTTAAGAATGAGCCAGATGATACTGTGTAAATGTATTCTTTTTTTAAGAACCCACCTTTTATGAAGGTCCATTGCAAAAGTTTCATAATAGTGTGAGGAGGAGACAATTAATAATCCCCATCATTTATGTGTTATATCTATTAGAAGAAAAATCCAGATTTGCTTGCTGTGACTTGCAACCCCCTGAAGGCTATGACCAGCCTTCCATGGTCTTCACCATGGCCAGGATTTCAGTCTCAGGTATGACTAAAGCTTAAAGAAAAACATGTCCCACAAACAATTGCAGCATTTTTCATCAACACAAATCTCATCAACCTCAGCAGCACAGACAATCTTTGTTAGGACAATCAATTTTCAGTGGGAGCCTACAGAAAACTCACAGTGTAGGGTCAGGGTTATTATTACTTTTTTAGAGATATAAAGTTCCCTTTATATCTCTAAAAAGAGATCCCTTTTCAGGTGCACTGAAAACCAGAGCTCCTTCACAAAGAAAAATGCTTCAGATCCACAATTAATAAGCTTTCACTGCTGAGGTTCAAGACAGCCATAAAAAGCTAATATCAATCTTTCCTGTGAAACTCTGCCCATCTGCAGCATTTGGCACAGATTTTAAAGTACAGTAGACTGGAGTTTTCCAGGGAGCAGCCATCATTCCTGTGCTCCCTCTAGAGTGACTACTGGAAGCCAAAAGCATTTAAGCAAAGCTAGATAAAATCAGCAGCGCCCAATGTGGGTTCTTTCTGGTTTCCTGCAAGTAAACAGACATGTTTACAAGGGGCTGTACATTCACATCAATCATAACATGACTTTGTTTACAGTAGAGGAATTTCCTGCAGGCTTTTGCTGTCCTGGTTTCTTTCTCTTTGTATTTACTTTTGTTCAAATGCAATTTAAAAAAGCCATAGGTACTCCAGCTCAATTCAGAACGTGACACACTGAAATCTGAAGCAGGCTATAATTCATGCCCAGATTTAGTTGTTCTTTTTCTTGTTTGTTTGTTTAAGCTAACACACGCCTCTGCATTAAAAAGCCACTTTTCTCTACCCATCCAATTCATCTATACCTGGAAAAAGGCAGATTTAATTTATCACTCCATTAAGAACTGCTTTTCTCATCAAACCTACAAAATAGCAGAAGGCCACCTTATATAGGGATCAGGTTTATAATTCAGGCATCTAAGAGACAGATTCCTCAGAGGAATTAAAGGAAAAATGTTAGTGAATGCAACTGAAAGACTGGTATTAATAGCACCTGAGCAGCCGGGATTAAGGACTTCTGCTGCCATGAATCAGAGGGAACTATTTCTCCACCACTTCACTGAACAAAAATTTATTTCAGTGGGGATTGAATTTGAAGAAACACTACAGTATTTGGCTGCAAAGTTCAGAACTTGGACAGGCAACCATGTTGGTTGTTCTGAGATACACAGACCCTTTGATCAAAGCTGTAAACCAAAAGTTCACTCTGCTTAAGCTACTGGATACAGATAGGAAAAGACTGCAGCAGTCGGGCAGCCATCACAGCTACTCTGATGGCACAGATTCCACAGCTGCTCCACCAGCCTCCTGAAGTGATGAGCTCACTCTGCCTGAGCTGTTTGCTCTCCATTCTGCTGCACGCTTCAGCCTCACTTTAGGTCACTCTGTATTATTATCCCTGAGTGCAAGTGTGCACTAAGAGGTCAAACACAGGAAGGGCCAGGAAAGGACACTCCTTTAACACACAGGACAAGACTTCTGGAATTTCTTTTCAGTAGTTTCCAATCCACAAGCCATGATTCAGTAAAAAATCAGCCTAGTACAGGCTCTCTTTGTTAGCATCTGTTAGCAAGAATGTCAGCTAATCAATACCTTTTTATTGCCAGATACCTACAGGGCTGGAATAGACACTATTTCTGACATTATGTTCAGTGTTCTTCTTACACCTCATTTTCCTGGAAGCTGTTTTCTTTCACCTTGTGTGGCATCATTATTCATCTTCACCGATGCTTATCTACCTCCATAAATTTGCAAAAGGCCATCCAGGGAGTTGAGTCCCTCTGGACAGGCTACTAAACTCAGGCAGCTAACTGCCTCTTCCTCACCACTTCATGTTTTCAGACTGTCACCTGCACTTGGGTTAGGCTTTGGCTCTTCATGATGGTGGGGACCCTTGTAGTTGACCTGCAATATCCCCACAGAGCAGTTTCCCTGCTGTAGGTGACAAGAGGGAACAGCCAGGACTTGGCAATACACAACAAAAAAATCTTCCCAAAGCTGTAATCCAATTTACAAGCAGCTCCTCGTACCACATTTGTGTGTCACAGGTGAATAGAGCCATGAGCTATATCTGTTAGCAGCTTCTGCTGCAACCAGACTTCTGCAAAACTATTTGGCACCCTGGAGAATATGTTAGCAAGCCTGGAACTGCCTCCTGGAAACTTCCCAGACTCTCTGTTTGCTTCTCCAGACAGACACCTCTTCTCCCGTTCCAGATACCTGCATTTTTCTCTCCCATACACTGGCAGAGCCCTGGGTTCCTCAGTGCTTTGTGCTTTTGAGGAATCCTGGCTGCACATTCACAGGGCAGAGATAGTGGCACGTGGTGCTTTTCTGTTCCACAAGTGCTGTGTCCCAGGAGGATGAGCAGCATGAAGGGCAGGACACTCTGAACCAACTGGGGAGCTCTGTAATCACTTCCTGCTGACCTCTTGGCAAGTCACTCATCTCTCAGGGTCCTGTCCTGCACCTCAGCTATTGAACTGTCTGAAACAGCACCTTAAAGGCACAAGCTCCAAGCTTTATGCCTTTGCTCTGCTTTTCACGTTTCCTTTGATATTAGGCCAAGTCACAGTCTTTGTGAAACTGTGTCCCAACCTGGATGGAGGGCTTCTCCTTCAGCAAGGAAAAACATGAATTGTGACACCACAGGGGGCACAGAAAAACACAACACCAAAATTTTTCTAAGATGCCCATTACCATCATAGAAGCTACAGAGAGCAAGATTGTCTCTTGTCACATGCTGGTGAAACCAAGCCTCACCATGCTGTGTCACTTTGTACTAATGCTCCTCACTCTACAAATAATAGTTATTGGTGTGTGGACAATAGTCAGTAGAAGAAGTACCAAGCATATAGCATATACCACCTCCAAGTTAGTGTCTGAAGGGAGTAAAATTAAGGTAAAATTTAACGACTCTCATTTCAAATTAAGTGCATAAGGCAGTATCATTAAAAGGAAGGGAGACACCGACAACTGTGCCCTGCACACTTTGGGAAACACATCAGTATCAACGGTATCTTGGAATAATATATTTAAGAGAATTATTTTAATTCTGAATACTGTCTTGCCTCAGGATCAGTTTCTATTTGTCCCAAGACATGTTGAAACAATAAAGAACATTTTCTCACCAAGCCCCTGCAAAAAATTTTCTCTTAAGGGTTTAAAAAATTGGCAAAAAGCCTTCTGCAAGAACAGTGGAAATACTCTTTATTGCAAAATCATCACACTCCCTCAAAATGTGCATACAGATATTGGCAACTTAAAAAAACCTTACGTTTAAAACAAAGTACTTTTCTGGTAAATACAATGACCACACTGCCTTTAAATTAAGAAAGGGACAACATCAAGCAAAACTTCCCAGCATAGTACACAAATAGATGATCTCTGTAAATACTTACACTGATGAAGCATGTGCTGTATTTGACAGATAGGTTGTGATATGTTTACTTAGCTGCAGGACAACAAGATTCTGGAGCTTCTATGTGCTAATACAATCCAAAGGATCATCAGGTATTTTGAAGGTTTAGAAATAACCAGGACATCACAATGAACACCCAAGTGTTTGGCATTTGCCTTACATTAACTGACTTAATAAGTCATCTGAATAAACCTGCATGTACATAAAACTCAGATGAACTGATCAAAATGAGGAGCTACTTTGCATCATGTCTGGCTGCAGCTTTAAATTGTTCAAAGCAAACTGGCTGAAGTATTAGAAAAGAGGCTTACTTCTTCTGTAAACCTCTTTAGAGCAGTATCTGCCACACAGAAGATACTGAGAGAGAAGAAACACATCCCTAGCATCCCGTGTCCTCATATTTTGGATGGAAACACTAGGTGGTAGCCTGAAATTCATCAGACCTCAGAAGGAAAAATGTGAGTTACATCAAGTTCTTCTTTAAATTACTCTTTTGCTGTAGAGAGGACTATAATGGCTGTTGAGCAATATAGAGAGGCTCTATGGAATAGCAATGGGTACAAGGACTTGCTGTGGGTCTCTTTGGCAGTGCCTGTCACAGTAGCTCAGAGCTAACCAGCAGTGGGAGGAGGAAGCAAATGAATTTCAGTGTATCAAACAAAAGACCCAGCAGTTGTTACCATCCTGAGGCATCCCTGACACAGAGCGGGCTCACTGCAGGAAAAGAACAGTGACCTGACTCTCTGCACCATGTACTCAGTGCCTACACAGGAAACACAGACAAAGCTTCGAGAGTTTGCCAGCTCCCAGAGGCACCCTGCATGCCAAGAGGAGGGGGTTCATCTATCCTATAGACAGGTACAATGTGCACTAGGGATAGGAGTAACAAGGAAGAAAACTTACTGAACTCAAAGGAATGAAGTCACTGAGGAATGGCTTCCTTGTCCTTGCACCCCATGTGAGGATAAACAAAGTCTCTTCCTCCCTTTATTCACAAGTACCCCAGTGAGCCTGGGTTACTTACTTCATCAGAAAAAGCACCATCTATGCCATGAAGATAAATGAGCTACAACTGGAGGTGTTTTTCATGTTTAAAGAAAAGTGGGCAACAGCAGACACCTAAGTACTTGGTATTTCTCCTCCCTGTAAGAAAAAGGTTTCTACAACTTTATAAGAAAAGCAGAGGAATCCTCAGCATTCCAATCTTCTTGTCATTGTTCACGGTGAATATTTGCGTAACAAATCCTGCATACCTGAATTTCCCTACCCAGGCTGTGTGCATGCTCACACCTACCTGGCAGCAGTTCTGCTGTATTTGCTGCCATAAAGATTGCTTGGCAAACATCAGAGATACAGCAGCAAACTCAGCTATCGTTCTAAGGAATACAATAAATTCTAATGTAAAAATTAGTTAAGTGTTCTTCCTTTCCCCATTCTGCTACTGATTAAAAGTTGTAACAAATTTAACAGACCTCCCACCCCTCCTCATCTAGTAAAACCATTTGTCTAATGCACTGGAGGGGTGTGGCATAACCATTTGCACTGCCCTGCAGCATCAATTCAGAAAAGTGTTTCAGCATATGTTTAAGGTCGTCTGAATACAACACTAAAGGTAAGCAAATGCCCAAGGACCCTGCTGACCTGGCTGTACCAGTGAATCAAGATTTTTAGCTGCCCGGCTTTGAATGAGCATCTTGCTGGTGCACCCTGGTCTCAGGGCATGGGCAGCAAACAGAAAGCAGCACTAGGGCAAAGCAGTGCCGATGAGCATAAAAGAACAGCATTAAAGATAGGAAGGAAACACTTAAAGATTCACATCACAGGATGAAATGTAGGTAGCAAGAGACATCACAGCTAACAAGAAATCTTTTAAAGCCTCCTCAGTATCAAGACAATTGGACCAGATCCACTATGGTCCCTTCCAACCCAAATAATTCTGTGATTCTGAGAAAGTGAGAAAAGAAAGTGTTGGTGGCTTGCTCACCTTCTCTCAGGTCTGTGATCCCTGAGCTAGGAAAACTGGAGTGGAGCAGGGAACAACCAACCCAGGCTGCTTCTAACCCTCCCATCCAGCTGTCCTGCTGCCACACAGACAAGCTGATGGGCACACAGGCACGAGCACAATTCGGAGGCAGTGTTGGACTCCTGGGGGCAGAAGATGATCACTTGTGCTGTGCTGCCAGCCACTCCTGGGATCCCCTCCAGAGCTCTGCTTGCCCTGATGTCTCTGGGCACCCCACACAATTCTCTCTGTGTTTTGGGGTGGTATGCCCTAGGACAGCACACACCTGCAAATACACTCCTCCAGGAGGCAAACAGAACAGGAAAGTGGATCTCCACTAGAAAGCAAAAAACCTCCTGATAATAAGCTGTGACTGAAGTGAAATTCTCTTTATGCAAAGCCATGTGATATCCAAAACCAACCCAACTGTCCTTCATTTTGATCTTTACCAGGAATTATTAGCACCCCTCCAGGAGAAAATCCACCTCCTGTATTCTGTTTCCAGCTGGCTCCAATTCACTCATGTTCTAAATGTCCCACTGGATTCTTCTAACATTTTATAAGGTGTCAGCTTAAATTCCTGTAATTCATGGCCCCAACTATGGCTATTAGCATGCAGTATGAAAAACAATATTTGGGAACAGGAGAGCCAAACTGTGAAAGTGCAGTCTCTAAATATGGCTGCAGCTTCAGAAAGGAGTTTGCAAATGTCCAGAGACTGGGCTGCTGTCATGTAAACCAGGTCACTTAGACATCAGATCTCCTGATCTGATCACATGTGCTGGAGCTTGAAAGAAGCAGGGAGAAGGGGAATATGTGGAGCTACATAAAGCCTCCATTTGCAACAACTGCCAGCGTACATTTTATCTCAAATATGTCTCCAACAGGAGAAAATGAAAATAAAAAATCTCCTGCATCTGCTTGGCTCAGGACATAATAAAAAGTGGCAAAATTTCTCTCTATGAATACAGACTATTAGGTTTTTTGTCCCAAGAAAACTGAGGACTCCCTGCTATGTAAATGCTTGTTTCTGATAAACATAAAAGCTGGAGGACTGACTGAAGAATTATTTGTGCCTTCTTTTCTGTTGGGTGCAGCTGAGGGCCAGCTGGCTGGTACCTTAACTCTCCCCTACCTAAGCATCTTGACAAATGGGTTTTTAAACAGCTCTGGTCCCTCTGGAAGGAGATTTTCTACAAGAGCACACAGTGATAGAACAAGAGGGAATGGCTCTAAACTGAGAGGGCATGTGTAGATTAGATATTAGAAAGAAGTTCTTCCCCAAGAGCATAATGAGGCACTGGCACAGGCTGCCCAGGAAGTTGTGGCTGTCTCATCCCTGGAAATGGTCAAAGTTAGGTAGGATGGGGCTTGGAGCAAGCTGGTCTAGTGAAAGATGTCCCTGCCATAGCAGAGGTATTAGAACCAGGTGGTCTTTCAGGCCCGGTCCAACCCAAACCTTTTCATGACTCTGTGATAATAAATCAGGAAACCTTGTCTCAATTAGTATCTCTCCAAATTGGAGGGGAGTGAGAACAAGAGGAAGTTTAAGTCTTGGAGAAGATCCAGGTATTATACACTGAGTATAATACAACAGAGTGAGAACTAGATAAAGCTAATAATAAAGTAATTATTAATAACAAATCTGTCATGCCCTAAGCAACAACATATCATCTGCTAGCAGCCTCAGTTTAAAATGCTGTATGTACGAGCCCCTTCTGCATGCCAGATTTTGATTTCTTCTCTCAGTCACATTCAAATACAGTGGCCCCTGAAACTACCTTATCCCAAAGGAAACCACAACTTTAAAATGCAAGATATGAATATCCCCATGGCTACAATGATTCTCAGCAGCATTTGGCATCACAGTCAAGGTCATTTATTCACCACTAAAGGATCATTAGTGACCTACAAGTGCAAGTCTATTACAAACCTGTAGGTCTTAAATGAGCTAACAGCACATACCGTCTCCAACCTTTTAGGGTAAGTGTGAAGATGCCTCTTAGATCAGATCCTCAAGATAGCCTGGGGATACTGATGCATTGGTTTGAAATTCATGCCAAAACAACCCCAAATAAAAATGCTGTGAAAAAAATCCAGGGTAAGGGTGTCTAGTTGGGAAACAAGAGTGCCAAAACTACTTATTTTGCTGGCAATACAGCTTTTAGAAACTGCAGGCCTATTTAGGGGTGTATGTGGGACACCGGACAGAAACACTCGTTACCAAACAGTAGAGAATTAATAAATGTTTCAAGTAGGATGAACTTAAGCTTATCTCCATTTTTTGTTGTTGTTGGGAGTAACATGATTCACGGATATTAATGGACACATTTCCCATGAGTGTCCTGGATTGCACCTTTAGTGTATGGTTATTGATGAGCAGTACTGTATGTGCAGTTCCTCCCATCTGGGTGCAAAATCTGCACTTACTATATTTGGAAGCTGAGTAGAAAGCCACTAGGCCATCTCGCCTCCTTGCCCTCACAGGATGCCCCTTTATAGCCAAGCAATCACCAAGTACAAGGCTTTACCTTTAACCAGCCACTCATCTTGACTCAAATGTTTGTAAAATTTCTCATTAGCCCATTTTCCTCTGTTTGCCACCACCAGTATTTAAGCTCCCATTAAACTGAACCAAGGAGACATTCAAACATGACAGATCATCTCAGGATACTTTATTTTTAGAAATCAGCCTCAGGCTACAACAGTTCCTGAGATTCCTACCTCCCTTCAGACCCAAGTTTATAATGTATACCCTATGAATCTAATTTCAAATTATCACTGCATCGTCCCCAAAAGCCACAGAGAAGAATGAGGCTTCCACTGAGCCAAAAACCCCACAAATGTCAGGAAACGTAGCCCTAACCATTTGTAAAATCCAGTCAGAGTTGTTCTGGTCATTGGAAAGTTGTTCTCACAAATACTTTGGTCTTCCCCCTACCCCATACATTTTATAATTACTTGCTTGCTTTTATTTAACAAAATACTTTTCTCATTCACTGCCTTCAAGGTTACCCTACTCTGGTCCAACGTGAGCTGGCAAAAGATAAACACGAGCTGCTTACAAGATAAATCTAGGGAGGAACACACTCCATAGTAAAATGCTCCATTGCATCTGTTCCCTTCACATGAACAACTGCTGCAATCTGGTATTTCTGTTCCAAGATATTTATGTGTTTCATACACCAGTGGGAAGCAATTAGGGAAGGCAGTCCCGACGCTGCAAAGTGCTCACCAGCTGAACCGTGCGTGTGTGGGACGATCAGCTGTCAGTCTGAACCCACATGGATTTTGTTACCTGTTGCCCCTGTGCAACACAGTAATCAATATTAAGGGATTACACTCTAAGAACATGAGTGGGGTTCAGTTTTCTCTAAGTGACCCAAGCACATGCTCAACGTGTTTGTATGAGGAGATCAAGTGAAAGATCCATTAGACAATAAAGCAGCACAAGCCCACGTTCCTGTGGGCTGAAATCAAGGGCACATTTTCAAGCACTGAGTAGGCTAAAGAAACTTGATGCCATCTGAAACACCCCTCAGCCAGTGTGTGCTGACTGGATAGAAAATTCTTATTATCTTCTTATCCTGCTTTGTTCCTTGCTAGGTTTTTGTGGTCTCAATAATAAAACAGCAAAGTAACATCCCAGTCAGAAAAACTAAAGTGCCACCCCATGTTTTCTTTATGAAGTGCTTCATGTATTTGCCTCCAGTAGCTTTTTCATAGAAGCTAAGGATATTCATGGGGAGAGGCATAGCGAAACCAATCTGTGTCTGGAAAAGTTGATATGCTCCTTACTTGTTGTAACCTGAAGCCATTGCCTTCTTTTTTCTCCCTTTTTTTTTTCTTTTTTTTTTTTTTTAATTACTGGTACATATTTGAGACCTGAGCCAAAATGATATAAGAAGGAATCCTGCTGTGGCTTTGCTGATTACTTGAACGGGTCCTTTGATGGCAATAAACACCCGTGCTGATAGCAGAGTATAAGACAATTTCAAATCAGGCCATAAAGCAGGAAAAACAGATGACTGCTGAAAAAAAAATCCTAATGTAAGTGCATGTGGTGGTCTACTACTGCAGTGTAACCCCAGGTGCTCTGGTAACTCCTTCTTGTCAAGGAGGCTGCAGTGCTTTAAAAACTTTCATGAGCTAAACACTGCAACATCTCATAGAAACAGGGAGGTATCCTTCACTCTGTAATCGGGTAGAGAGAGCTGATGTCAGCCCCTATGGGGATGGGGACTCTGATCCCAGCAGGACCACACAGTGCTCCTCCAGGAAGCCATTGACAGCACTGGGACTAAGCCTGCAAATCCCAGCCTCTTCCCTAACCAGGAATACAGTCCTTCCTCCAAGATGAAGGAAGAAAATAGACAAAGTTAGATTGATAGGCTAATCTGATGACAGATGCTGTGCTGAATTTCCACATTAGACAGTGATAACAATAATAATTCTCTATTGAATGCACAAAAAGATTAATAATGCATTTCTTTTACTAAATATTTAAAGCATAGTCACATAGTGTCATACCTGAGCCCTCAATTTTATGATTTTGTCTCCAAAGCCATGACATTAATATTAAGATATCATAACTTGTTGGGTCATTGTTTCTTTTAAATTTGCCTCCTATTTCTGAGCCTTGAATCTTGTTTTCCAGCTATTACATTTTTCCTATGACAAGGAGGTTAGAAACTACATTGGTTTCTGAAGGCTGAGATTCTCCATTAATTAAATGTATGGCTCTAGGAAATACACCAAATATCACACAACTTGGCATTCTTACCATGTTTCATGTTCAAAGCACGTAGCAAAATTCAGTTAATGGGTCCTGCTAGCACTGCAGTATTTGGATTTAGTGCAAAATGATTGCTCTGAGCAGGACTTGGGACCCTGACAAGGCTCTTTGGAGGATCAGGCCCTAAGCAAGATTTCTCAGGATCATTGGAGAACTCATAACTGGAATTACAGTTTTGGATTCCTCCTGTCCCAAAAGCACACTTCTCTTATTTAAGATTTTAGCACTCAAACAGAGCCTCATCCACTCCTGAGCATCTGTTTATACAGTCTAGGTAATTTTTGCTTAGTTTGTTACTGACATACACCTCTAGCCAACCCCACTGTAATAAAGCAGTATACAACATCAATAAAAACAATGCACAAAAAAGGTTTTCAAATTGAAATACCACACACCTCTGTAAGATCTGGGAAGTAACAAAACACAAGATGGCAGCTCTTGTTTCCACACCTGCCCTTCTGTCCCATCAACTCACTTAAAATTTTAACAGAAGTGTTTATTTGGAGAAAGAAAAATTAAAAGCTAATAAGTAAGAGATGCACACGGGGGATTCAGAGGGCCCTGATCTAGCAACAGGGATGGTCTCATTATACCTGGAGAGCCCTTTTTCCTTTCACTGCTAAATCCCACTCTTGGACATCCCTTCTGGAAGGCTTTCTGAGGTTGGTAGTGTTTGCACTTCTTTGAAATGCAAGTCTCCCCGCTTTGTTTGTTTTTGAAATGGCTTGAAAGGGAGGAGCAGACGTCCTTGGCTACTAAAGCTGAGCTTTCCCAAAACACAAGCTGCTGCTCTTTGTTTGCTTCTCGTTAATTAGCTGTGTGTCTAATTAGTGACAGGTTCCCTTTGGCTTTCCTGAAACCAAAGCCGCTCCATGTCAGTAGAGGTCCATCAGGGGACTTGTCAGTGACCGAATGGTTTCCAGCTGCTCTGGGGCTCTCCTCAGGAGCACGGTGCACACACACTGCCATTTACCCTGAGGGACTGCTGATAGCCCTGACAAAGGAGAAACCAGTCCCTTTATCTGCACTGAACCCCTGATTTCAGGCAGGTCTAATCTGTAATATCCTAATCCACATCACACCCTAATTCACATCACATCCTAATTCACCGTGGAGACAGTTTCACAGCAGGATAGGAAACAGGAGCTCATTTTCTAACCCTCGGCTCTAATCCACTTTCCCTTCCCAGTGTTTTGCTCTGACACTTGGTCAAGATTCACCTCAGTTACTCCAGTCTAATAACACTAAGTTCACCCAAGGGTGAAAACTACTTTTCAGCTGCACAGTGCATCACTCAGCTTTCAGGGCACTCACCATAGGATACTGTTATTGCAGTTTGTTTATTTAAACTGAGGTGAGCTTGGCCTATTACCAGCTTTAAATACACCTTTTTGGGGACTCATTGAAAAATCCCTTCAGCTGTACATGCTGGTGTGAGAAAAAGGGAGGACACAGACTTGCACCATCCCAGGGGACCATTGAGACTGTTTCTCCCCCACGAACACACTTCCTGCTCTTCTCTGCTCACTTCCCCCCTACGGGTTTCCATCAGCAGATCCCTAAAGAGAGAGGAGTTTATTTAATTCCCCACTGATGTCAGATCCTGTTGGTGCCAGAATGATTGATGGCCAAGCACCATGACTGACGGGAAGATGCGCTTTCAATTAGTGCTGTGTGGGCCCCTTCCCTCTCCTGCTCTCCCTCCCCAAAGTCCCTCTGGGGCAGTGCCCTCATTGCAGGGTTTCTCTTTGTACCAGAATTTTGTATTCCCTACCCTCTCTTATATCAGCAGCACCATTTTACAAAAACATGGCTTATTTTAAACTGGGCAAAGCTGAACATGGAATTGTCTTGGACATTAAACAACCCCCAAACCCATCAACCCCAGGACACCAGAGAAGACATTTCCCCCAAAAGCCACAGGGTTCATAGCATTTTATTCAAAACCTCTCTGAAACCCAAGGTCTGTGAAACGTGGCACATGACAGCTCCAAGGAATCATGGAGCCAGGAGAAAAAGCATCATCTTTACATGGTTTTGACTCCTATTTTACAGTAACCACACTAAGAATGAATTCCATACAAAAAATGGGATTATTTCAATGAAACACTCTCAAATGCAAGAGAGATGAGAATTCATCCTATTCACTTTCTCCTTTCTGCAGAACTTGTAATATCTTAGCTCTTGCTCTCCTTCATGGTTAACAAATCCAACCCCTGGCACAGCCATTTGTGCAAATACTATGGCATAAGAACATCAAAAGAGCATTTTCTTTTCACTTTTTCAGAGGTGATTTATTTGTGTTTCTTTCCAGGTTGCACTAGAAATAATACAGTTTCCTAGAAATATTTTCCTGCACCAAGATTTTCCATTAAGAACAAACAGTACAATCTAAACATTGACTGCAGCTCAGAAGACTGAAACCATTTTCCTCTGTCAGAGTTTTAGCAATAACCAGATGTTGATGAACAGCAGGTGCCAACAGAAAACATCAGCTCTGAGCTCACATGCTCTTCACCAGCCAAGTCCAAGGCATGCAGCAAGGTTATTATTCCACTTCCACTTCCCAGAGTAAAGGTGATCTAGTCAGTAACAATGGTGTGGAGATGAGAGAAATCAGAGCACTAATGAAGAACTACAGTATTCTTGGACAATCAGCTCCAGAAACAAAAGCACCGGGCTTTTGAAGATGAAATTGAAGAGATATGTAGAGAGACTTTGCTGGTGATGTACTAGAGATATGAACATCTAAGACCTCCTCTACTGATCAAATAAAGCTGTTCTGAGTAACTTATATAACATTAAATCATGGCCAGATAAATTTATCTTAACCTAAATCCCCTGTAACTGGTTCTCTGTGCCCCATCCCTCCATCTGCAAACAAGGTTTGGTCATTTCCAGTAGATCTACATATTACAAAGCTCACTACTCCCAACCCCCTGGCTCTATATATTTCCAGAAGCACTGTTGTCTTCTGGAGTTTACAAATAATCTTGAATTCAATTCTGGAAACACACACCTAGAGCTTGCCTAAAATTTATATGTAATAAACAAATTTGAGACAAACACTTCTGTACTGGCTGGTACAAAGATTCCTTAATTACACAAACTAAACAGTGTGCCAATATCAATAGCAATTAAGTGCAGTAACAAAATCATCATTTCCAGCAATGAACCAAATCTTCCTTGTTTTAGACAGGCAACATAACTCAAAGTCAGTAACATTATGCTTGTACTGTTTGAGGAAAAACACTCCAGAAGACTGGAAAGAAATAGCTTCCACTAGAGATCCTTTCCCACATTTCCACATGGAAAAAGAAACCCCAAAGTATGTCTCTACTGCAGCCTTCCAGCTTCTGTTGCTTTTCTAGTTCAAGTTAAAAAAACTCCACAGTCCACAGAAATACATGAAAAAGAAATCAAGCACCTGACCTACTTGGTTTAGGCTTTAAGTGATATGTATAACTAGATGTGTGAGACTTTCCTGTATGACTCATTGCTCATCCTTGGTCAACTACAATTAGGAAAACAACAGGGTGAATTAAAATGGGACAGAAAACCATGAAGGAACAAAAGCTGAGTCATCAGTCAGCCTAACCCCAACCTCAGTTACAGCATGTGAACCTGGAATAAGTCTGCTAAAATTAGTGCTATACTTCCAGAGTTACATACAGAGATTAGGAGGTAGTTCTGACAATAAATCAGAAGATGTGCAGTATCATCACTAGTTTCACTGCAGCTGGTGTACTGCAACACATGCCTCTGGCAGGGGGATGCTAGAAACAGTTGAAGCCTGACAGTCAGAACTGGTTTGGACTCCAAAGATTGAACTGTGAACCCTCCTGTGGGTTGCACAGTGAAGGATGGCAGGCTTGTCTACACACTGCCTGCTGGGCAGTCTGAAATGAACAGGGAATCTGACTTCACTCTCCACTGTTCATCTGTTGGGCAAGAATTTCCAGAAAAAAAAGAAAATATATTTCTTCTTCACTTTCTATCAACTTCCCCTGCAATTACATATGGCTTAAATCTACTGCAAAGGAGGGAACAGGGAACAGGGAAATAGGGTTGTCTTTGGAGAATCAACTTAACTATGTGCAATGTGGAGCGAGATCATACATTAAAAAGGCTATACTACAAGGAGTTCAGCACGCTATGAGGCAAATAAGAATTTGAGTTCTAATAAAACAAGGAAAAATGAATGTCTTTTCAGATATCCCATGCTTTCAAAACCAGGGCACAAAGCCTATAATGAATGCCATTAGTGCCAGCCACTGCAGCACGTCTGGCCTTAAAGCTGCCCTTGTGACACCACATGTGTTTTTTCATCTGTATCGGTAGAAAAGAGCAGTAAACAATTCCAGCAGAGCTGTGCTTTGGTCACATTTGGGATAGAGTTAGAAAAAGCCAAGTGCAGGCTAAGTAGGGAGTGCTCCCAGAGCCAGTACTAACTCCTAAATAGCTTGTCTCTTGATCTAATAGAAATTCACCCTGGGAAATGCTGTGTCCTGATCCAGAGATGTGTTCTCTGTGAAACACCTCCAAGATCGCCTGTAATATGAAGCAAAGGCAGAAAGATCTGATCCAGCCACTGACCCTGCCAACAACATTTGTTTCAGCTACGGCAGCAGAGATGAGCGGGCACAGCTCTGCCTGTGTGTATAAGCCCCGTGGGCAGGAAATAGGATTCAGGGAATCCTTTTGTGAAGCAGCCCCTTGATCCATTCCCCCAGTCCGGCCGGCTGGAATGAGCAACCGAGTGGATGTTCCGGCTGGGGACAATTCTATCCAAATGCCGCAGAAATCTGCCCCAGAGCAGGACGTCCCTTTTCCTCACCCGCTGGCCGGTGCTTGGCAGAGCAGGCGCATCCTAAGAACCGTCTCCAGGTTACTGGTGCCCTCTGCCGACCAGCGGGAGGAGGAAGAGCCTGATGGGATAGCGAGGGGAAAAAGATCACAGGCCTTCGCCAGTCTGCATGGAAAGGCCTCAAACACAACGCACAGACCATACTTTGGTGTAAGAAGCTCCTCACCTTTCCCCAGTCTGACCGGGTTCCCCACGCAGCAACATGTCTGCCAAGGGACAAAACGGTGGCTGTAAAATCACATGCATGAGATGATTGAGGTTCATTCTGAACTTCAGCCCTCCAGCCAGCAAAGGTATTTTAAAAAATCATCAGCATCTGCCTGTTTGTCAAACAGTGAACAGCCCCCTGAGCACACACTGAAGTGCATCAGCCCCTGCAGTCCTGCCCACAATGGGGCAGGGGAAGGCAGTGTGGCCCAGGAGCACTTTGTTTGTTCTGAGTGAAAGAGGGGATTATCTGAGTGGGGCTAGACAAGTGCCCCGAAGATTCAAGCAATGTCCAGAGACAGCTGAAAACAAGCTGTACTGCAGCCACTCTGATGGCAAAAGATAAAGGGGCTGATGGCTTAAAAGAAAAGGGCTCATTGCACAGGAGAAATGGAGGGTCTTTTTATTTCCTGCTCATGTCAGCTGGTGATGAATTAGGAAGAGAAGAAGAACCCTGACAAAGAGCTCCCATAGGCCAATCAGCAAGCTGAGAATTTGGGAGGTTCAGGTCTGCAGGGCCCCCATGGCTGCCTTGTCACACCTGCCCAGCTGTCTGTGGGCTTGGAGTCTGCAGGGTGGCTGAAGAGGCCGGAGCTGCCTGGGGACTGCTGCTGTGACTGGCAGAGCAGCTTCCCTCCCAAGGCTGATGAAGGGGCTGAGGAGAGAGGAAGAGGACCTCTGCTGAAGTGTACCAGCCTCCTGTGGCAGGGCCAGCTGAACAAGAGCTGCTCAAACTTTGCTCCTGGCCTATCAGGGCTTTTTACGGGACAGAACGTTGCCCTCTTAGCACAGCTTCAGGAGGGCAGACCATGGTTTTCACACCCCACCAGCTCCAAAGAACAAGCACTTGCTGGCAACCTTTCAGTTCCAGCCTGTCCCTGTACCCAAGAGCTCAGGAACAGATGGAGCAGGCTCAGAGCACCTACACTAGAAGGTTGTACAAAACCCCAAAGCCACATTACTGTTTGCCACACAGAAAAGGGCGCATCAGCCCTTCCAGACTGATCTGCCACCCTCCAGCTTACGACAGATTCAGCCCTTGGCCACCCACAGCAACTTTATATCCACTTTATTTGTTAGGGTGTCACCAGGCTGAAGGAGCCTTTTCCCTGACCTGTCTTGAACCCAGCCAACCTCAGTAAGAGCCCTACTTCCTCACCTGCCTCAGTGCATGTAAGTGTGCATGCCACACTTTATGTGCCAAAGAAGAGCACGGGCATTGGCATCTGCTCTGCAGGCCCAGGAGGTATGCACTGAAAGACACCTGCTTTCAGCCTGTGGGAACAACCCTCTCAGGTCTCCATTAGAGAAGGTGATGACAGTTGCACTTATACAGGTGACTAGGTTTCACCCATAAGAGACAGGCAGAAGGATACTTTAATGAAGGGCATACCAAAGAAATGCACCTAGTCCTGGCTAACCGCTGCCCTCCTGGTCCTTGCCACCCACAGTCAGCTAAGGGTGTTCCTTGAGGTAGAGGAACCAGTTCTGGTGGCAAAAGCTTGGCTCGGAGCAAGAGCCAGAAGTTGCAATAAACTGATCTTTAAAGCCTGTTCTCCCTTAGGTGGCACTGCAGCACCTCCCCTTTCCAGGTGCCCTCTCCTGGACTGGACCTCAATTAACTCACAGCCTCAGGCTATAAATCAAGTCAATAAAAGGGGCTGTAAAATAAACATGAACAGATCTTCCCCTTTCCATTCAAATGTAGTGAAGTGGCAAAGCCTTTTTCCAAGCAGAGCTTAGACACCCTCTACTTCACTGGCTTCACAAGAGGGAAGCCAATGTACTCATACATTAATAGAAGTGACCTGGTCACTGGGAGGCAGGCAGTGCTAGGAAGTGCCCCATGGCTTGGAGGTCAGCCTCAGGTCGCTTATTCAGAATTTCCATGGGGGGGGACAGTTCTAATTTACAGCTCACAAGAGTTGGAAAATATTTTAGAGAGGGAGGTTAAATAAGCAATGTTGTTGGAGTTTATTAAAAGGCCTGGGCTACCAGAACATAAAAGTATACATTTCATCCAGCAGACCTACCTGACACCTCAAATAAGGAAGAAAAGTAGATCATCAGCACTGGAGCCAAAATCTGCTCCAAGGGATGCCCAGGAGGTCAGTAAAGTTGGCTGTGTGACACTGTAAACACAAAGGACTAAATTCTGCTGTCAATGTAGCAGCCATGAGAAGTATGACCCTTTCTAATAATTTGCAAAGGAAGGGATCAGAGGATATATAAACTATTGTTATTTGTAGTGCTCCAGTGTCTAAAGCTTACAGTTGAAAATGGGGCCACAGCATGCCAGGTGCTGTAAGCCAAAGTGAGAGGAACGCCCTGCTTTGAAGTAGTGGAGTCCCTGTAGGCATGAGGGGGTAAGAAGATAAAGCAAGGAGAACACAGCTTTGGCCTGTTCTCCTGATCAACCCAAGGTCCTGTATACCCACATTCGGCAATACAGCAGGATAACCCTTTCAAAGGCTGCTGGGAACAGTCTTCTAAAGTAAGATGACACAGTTTAGGGAAAGTTCTGCCTTTCAACCAACTTTCCACACTGTCCAGCAGCACAGCAGCCTCTCTCATCTGGTCCACAGGAAAGAAACCAGCTTTATTACTCAAAATCACTGCCAGTTCCCTCCATGCTCCAGAGCCTACATCAAACATTTTTATAGCCTTAAAAGCCATATGGAACCTTGAAATACATTATCCACCTTCCTGGGTCAAAAACAGCAAAGTACCAGTAACTCCCCAAATCTATGCACTACCACACCCTTTGGAAATCATCCATCTCCCTTGTAGCTCATAATCCAGCCCCAGGGAGTGTCTAACTCAGAATGAGACTGTTTGCTTGGAGCTAAATCCTCTGCATATTATCGTTAAGAAATGGATGAGGCAACTGTAGCCTGTTTTCATTAGCAGAGGGTCCAAAGCCTGTTCAGAACTGAACTGGTCCTTGCATTAGGGAGTGAGTTACCATATGTGCACACATCCAGGGTGGAATGAGAAGGGTTAAAATCCTCAGGTCTATCCTTTTGTGTCCACTCTTTCTGTTATTGTTGGTTCAAAAAGAAGTGCTTATTCAAAGAAGCAGGTGAGACATCTTTAGAGTCAGGAGATGGATCAGAAGATACAGAAAAAAAAGAGTTCAAGAGAGGAAGAAAAAGCTGAAGGGGACTGAAATCTTCATTCAAGTCTTTGTCCCTCCTCTATAAATGGGGAACTATGACAATGCTCCTGTAGTTTGTCCAGTTAATTATAGAACAATACGAGGACCTGGGCTGTGATGGATTGGTGATTTACAAGATAGGAGTGTGAGAGCAGAGAATGGCAATTACACGAGCACTTCCACACTGCCTAAATGACAGTGTTTGACTAAGGAACTGCCTTCCCCTGGTGATAAGAGCCAATGCCTCACAGGCCCAGGTAAACAACAGAGTTTGGCTTCACTCAGTCTGGATGGAACGCCTGTTATCCTTCCCCCCACCCATCCTGGAGAGACACCTAGGGAGAAGGTGCAGCACTGGCAACTGCACCTTCCTTGCAGGGAGTGGATGCCCAGGACCAAGATAAGAATCACTGAGGTAAGGCCAGAGGCAGGGGACAATGGCCGGGCTTGGGCCACAAAGCCATCCATCACCTGGGAAACAAAGCTGTTGTCAGCAGGGGTGGCTGCATCCTCCAGGCATGTCAGTTGCCGAGTGAGTTGGATGACAGGCACGTCAAGGACTGAGGAGGCCTCTGGGGAGATGCCAGGAGGAGAAGAAAGACCATACAGTGATTGTCACTACTCTGCACCAATGCCAGGAAAGGCCACACTGCTTCCTTCACAGATTTCTTCCAGGTGAAGAAAGCATAAATCTCTTGGTATCAGGTTTGATTTTTCTTAACTGAAGTATTCTACAGTAGCTGAGGATGCAGCACTTTTCTTTGGCAAAAAAGAGTATTGTAACTGCACAAATTAGGGCCCTTCATATTTTCTGACCAAAAAATCCAGGCTCAAAGTATTCAGGGATTCTTTTTTTCTCTTTTCTAAATGGTGTGAGCCTTTCCCTACAGTCTCTGAGTACCCATACAAGAATCCCCGCCTGCCTACAGCTCTGATACAAGTTTGCTCCAGTTACCCCATCATAAAATAGAGGAACACTGGAAAGCACTGTTGGCTCCACAGAGGGGTTGCAAGGGAAGGGAGCTGTAACGTGGTGTACATGTCTCCTTCACACTTCACACATATCCCACAGCACTACTTAGGGCTTGCATGAGGAACAGTTTATCTGATAAGACCCTTCAAGGATTACTCTTATTTCAGACTAACAAAGCAGCTCAGTGTGACTTCCCGACCCATTCATGTCTATTGCCCCATATGGACGAGCCCTTGCACAAGTAGCTTGGTATATCTGTAGTTCCACCAAATGATCCACCTTGAGGGAACAAGAAAATTTCCAGCAGGTCTGGCTTCCACATGAAAGTGATACAAGAAGAGAGTCTTTCTGAGTTCAGTACTGGCCAGAAGACAAGAATGAAACACATGTTTCTGATCATTTCAGAAGCTCCAAAAGAAGTCTGGTTCAGAGAATGGGCAAGAGTTCGAAGGGGAATAGGGGAAACACATGTCCTGTTTGAATTGTAAGGTCTCATTTTATTATTAAGCCATCTTAGCTACTCTTAACACATGCATGTGAAGTGTCAACCCAGGGCAACGTGCAGAGTAGTTCATGATGCACATATTAGAAGTTAAGACATCCCAGAGTTTGGAAACTGCTGAATTCAACAATGTGGTCTGAGCTCATTGTAAAGAAATATTAAAATGGAGATGAGAGTCTGAACTTGGACTCACAAGTACCAGGGCTTAGAGCAGGGTATATCTTGAATTATAGGCTGGTCTCTCTCCTTCCCTTCTCCCTGTTGCAGCTCCTGAGACTTTCCTTCTCTGTGTCATGTTTGGTGACTTTTTGCTTATTTTTCTGCCGTCGGGAGAGATGCCACAAACCTGGAGCTGGGCCCTTCCACCCATTAATCAAAAGCTACAAGTGCTCTGCAGGGAGACAAAACCTCTGTGTGTTTTCTCTGATATTTCTGGAGCAAGGCATGGAGGGCAGGGGGGCTGGGCCAAGGACCTAGTTAGATTAACATTTTATTCAGAGACCTATTAATCAAAGTCAGAAGTGGCGTGAAGCAGCACCAAGGGAGAAAAATAGCTGGACAATTAAGGCCCTTTCAAAAAAAAAAAAAAAACCAACCAACCAACCACCCAACAAAAAAACCCCTCAGTTTGTCCTGATTTACTGCAACTCAGTCACAGAACTAGGTGGGAAAGGGGGGATTTGCAGCCTCTATCCAAACAGGACTGGACCATGCAG
This sequence comes from Serinus canaria, assembly GCF_022539315.1. NCBI lineage: Eukaryota > Metazoa > Chordata > Aves > Passeriformes > Fringillidae > Serinus > Serinus canaria. Next base: position 6,450,002 of record NC_066329.1, on the reverse strand, counting down.
GTAAATTCTGGCTTTTTTCACTTTAAGCAAACAACTCTCTGTATCCTGCCCTCAGCACCAGTCAAAAAGGTCCCTATCTTTCTTTCTCCAGAGCATAACATGCTTTCATGCAAGCTTATACTTTTTAATTATTATTTTTGGAAGACCACACAATTACACTCCTTTTTCTTACAAGGAAAGACAGGCACAGTTAACGGGAACAGGTCTGGCCAGCGTTCTGCAGGGCCTTTTGGGGAGGAGATAAATGACCTTAACAACACGACATGGACAGGAGTCAGGCGTGTATGTGTTGGGAGCTTGAACAACCCCGTGTTTGTTCCCTCTGGCACCGGCATTAACTCATCATGAGACGAAGCACAGGGACACAGGTGGTGTGAGCCTGAAAACACAGAGATGCACTGGGCACAGTGCAAAAGGGGTACTTTGTTTTATGACAGAGATCAGCCAGGGAAGAATTCAATCCTCAACTCTACAGTTTGCCTCAAGAACACAACCACTGAAGCTCTGTAGGTCTCAGTGAGAGTCTAGTCCCTCCTTAACTTCTGTCTTCTCAGGCTCTTGGAGGATGGTACCTCAAGGACCTCTGAAATCTCAAGACACAAAAGGGAATTGAGCCCCATGATCCCAAAGGGTGATGGCATTAAGAACATTATTCTGTAGGGGCTCAGCCAGTAGAACCACATAAATTAAACAGTCCTCAGAGGAAAACCTTGTGCTTTCCTCTGAAAGTGGGGCAAGCCTTGTAGAAGACAGAAGGTAAGGACTAAGCTGGATGGCAACATTATGACCAGTCACGTCAAGCAGTTTGTGGGAAACTATAGCAGCTGCCTTACACAAAGACAACTTTGCCACAAGGAAGAGGAGATGGGGAAAACTATGAATGCATTCTCTGCCCAGAAAAACCAAGGCATCTTCAGCAGCTTCGGGTTGGTCTTCTCCCATGGCAAGTTCCTGGCAGCTGATGATGGCAAGGAAACTTAAGGAACTTGATCCCTTCTCTCTTCCTCAGGCTTCTGCCCCCTCCAATCCCAGAACACAAGTATATGGAGGAAGAAACAGATTTTTCCTGTACAGATACACTAGACGCCAGGCAAAGAGAGGCTTGTGGAATGCACAGTCCAATGGATCTAGTTTCCCAGAAAGACTGGCCTGGCCTTAGCAGAGGGTTAATTAACTCTGGCAGCTCAGGGCTGGAAAACGTCCACTTCATGCACTGGAGTGCCTGGCCACGGGTGAAGAGAGGGCCAGGCAAACCATAGGGGCAAAGGTCCATCTGCAGACATGTATAAAAAGCTTGGCTGGGCTTGTGCCTGGGTCCTGAGGGAGGAACACAGGAAAGATTTAGCCAATTGCTATAGCCAGTGAAGGGTCTTGTGGGTGCAAGGGGAGAACAACAAAACCACAAAAGAGCTAGAAAAACACAGCCATGCCAGGCGTAGGTGGAGAAGCATTATCATAGGAGGCAGGCGTGCACTCTGCCTTCCCTTCTCTAGGCATCACAAGTGTCTTTGTACCTCAGCCTCCAGTAAAAATGGCTGAGGACTTGATGGGGCTTAGAGACACATTCCTCAGTGGGCGCTGGGGTTCACAAGTAGGGAAGCCAAATGCATCACTGCGGCATAACAAAGAAATGAAGTTACTCCAAGGCCATGCAGACCTGATGAAAGCAGGATTTGGCTTCCCTTGCACACTGAAAGAGGACACTGTCCCATATCTCTGTGCACGCTTGAGTGAAGTGTGTTCAAGACAGGAGACTTCTGTTCCCATTGCTAGTTTTGCACATTGCCAGACTGCAGGATACATTTCATGGTCAACAAGAGCAAAGTCAGAGAGATCTCTTCCCAGTGTAGCAGCTCCCAGCTGCATCACACATGAAAAAGTGCCCTTGTTTCCCATTATTCCTCTAGCACCTAGGATCTGAGTTCTTTGAGAAGACTCCTGGCAGCATTTTACAAGACTTCTGTAAGGTGGCAGCAGCCGCCCATGTAAGCCCAGGGTCTGGAGACAGACACTGCTTCCCAGACCCTGATGTCAACTGGTAACACCAACTCTTCCATCCTCTGACTTACTGAAACCTAAAGGGAGCTTGGCAATTAGCTTAACCATGAAGAACAGGAGAGCATGATGCCTCTTCTCCAGTGTGCCAGTTATTGAGAAGGAAGCAAGGAAGAGCTACGTGCAGAAAATGCGCCTTGGGCTGCACATACTTCCAAGGAAGGTGGTGCAAAATGGCAGGGGTGTTCAGTCCCAGCTTTGCTGCTGATGTGTTCTGGGAGAGCAGGATCTCTTCCCCTGCTTCAATTTCTCCATCTTTGCAATGGGTGCAACAACTGGTATCCAGCTTGGCAAAGTCCTCCGAGATCCATCGACGAAAAGGACCTATGAGAGAGCTGGTATTGTTTAACTAATTACGTTCCTCACACTTCTTAAAACAGCAGGTTCATCACAAGGTAGGGAAAAGGAGGAACAGTGCCTGGAGCTATTTTAAAGTGTCCCAGAATCCGAAAGATAAAAGACCAAATTCTTTATGCTGTGTTAGAATAGAACAAGAAGCAAGTTGGGAGCTTACCTATCTGCCTAGGAAAGCCACTGTGAAGCAAAAGGAGGGTGAGAAATTAACACAGAATTTCTGTGATTCCTTGGCTCACTACTCAAGATGAGTATCACAGCCATAAATATTTGAGGGAAATACTACACCTAAACAAAGGAAAGTAATGTTCAAAAGGAATTGTTTGCAAAGAATAGGAAAAAAAAAGAGAAGGAAGACAGGCTAGGAGGTATTGGACAAGCCAAGGAAAACATTTTGAGAACACCATGCCACTTAGTGCAGTCAAATGTATTTCAAAAGCAAAGAAATAGTTTTTCAGAAGTTACTGCATAGCCCAGCTGTTGGCAGGAGGTTTCTGTTGCCCCTGCTTTGAACCAGACATATCCTCTCCTTCTGCCCAGCATTTTTCACTCAGAAATTTCAAAGCACTTACAGATGTTCAAACTTAGCATACTTCCGAGATTAACTTTCTAGATTAAGTTTCTTGATAACTCTACTCCATAAAATAGACTTCAGCTTTTTCCTTCTGCTCACAAAGGTCCTGCAAATGCTGCTTTGCTATGAAGTATTCATGGCAGCCCCCAAGTTCTACTGTTTTCCTCTCCACTGCAAGTGCAGCAGCTCAAATATGTTTTAGGTACAACTTGGCATAGACTGACTTGGGTACAGTGACTCCAACAAAAGAGCCTTCCTCTCCTGTGCTCTGAAATAGGACTGGATTAGCCAGAAAGGTAGAAGGGCAGGGCAAGAGGAGAGAAAGTGATCACCAAGACAGGCAAGGGAGTCCTGGCATTCCTCTCTGAGCCTGTAACCAGATCCTCCCTCCTCTGTTATTCTTGCCACTCATTCTCAATCTGTAGGAATTGCTGAGGAGACAACTAGGCCAGCTCAGTAGGCACTGATTCAGCATTTGTAAATACTCAGTAATCAGCCCAGATCAAGCTCTTGATGCTGGGAAACTGCCCATCAGGTCTACTCCTTTATTCTGCTCACCCCTGGTCTTTTCCTGGATGTGTGCACAGACTTCATCCTGAGGGCTGTTTGCTGTCAACTCTGCGGTGAGGTTCTTCCTTAGCTGAGTGAGGAAACCTTTTCCAGGCAGCTCAGAGCAGCAAATGAACAGCCAGCAGGGAATGCTTCCATACACCTGCCAGGGACCTTTTCATCTCTGCAGAGATCAGGTCAGACCTTCCTGGCTTAGGAAATCCAAGGGGAAACCGCCAGGTGGAGAGCAGCCCATTTCATCCCATATGAGGATCACAGGGGAATCCACTCATGGCCCAAGCATTCTGGGGAATCGCTCTCAAGATGACAGTGCCCCATGGCATAAGCCTCCTCCCCTCAGCAGCAGGCCATGAGGTCACTGGTAGTTGCACTACCAAGGATCATTTACCCCAGACAGAGCCTCCTGGCTGTGCAAGATACAAAACTGGTGGAAACCATTCTATGAACTATTTATTTTTTAATATGAAACCCTCAGCTTGGCACAACCAAGACAGTTGGTGCATGCATTTATTTTTAAGACACAGATTAAAAAATATCAGTGGACTTGTTTAGCTGTCTGTTTTCCAGTTAACAAATACTGAGGCTCCAATTTTTGGATTAGAGTTATTTTTCACTTTGAGAGTCAAGTGTGTTGCTAGTAGGCAGGTGAGTGAGCGTGAAGATGAATGCACCAGTTGTATGCTCTGGGTTTCAGCTGAATTGCTTCCAAGATAGATTTTTTTTTTCCTCTAAGATGGGAAACATCCGAGATAATTTCCCATCCCACAAGGATTTCACAATTTCCCATCCCTGGGAACATAGAGTACCTAGTACACGGGGCCCTACAGACATCTACAGATAAAGGCAAGGCAAGGTAGGAATGCTGGAAACTCACAGACAAACAGGGATTGAAATTACATGCTAATTTTTCCACAGCTAATTAATCACTGGAACAAGTTTAAGGAATACAGTGCCCAACCTTCATCCCAATTTTCTTTCATTTTGACAGGACTCAGATGCTTTCTGTGGTTTTAGAAATACTTGCTTTACTGTACATAACTAATGTTACACTACCAAGACATGCATAATCCAGTGCTCTTGCCCCAGAGCTGGGCCTCCCTGCATTGGATCTTCTTAAAGAGATTCCTCTTGGCAGTTTGTGTGCACAGCCCAGCACATGCTCCGAAGGGTGAACCCTGAGCTTTACTGAAGTCAGTGGCACAACAGAGCAGGGCCAGGATTTCACTCTACTCCCTTCAGGTTTCACATGCTTTCAGCAGATGCATCTCCAAATAATTTTTTTCCTGCACATCTGGAACACAAAGCAGGGCACTGGATTATTGCAACACAGAGCAACTTAGCCACAGCTGACTTCTTCCAGAGAGTGAACACCACCACAGAGTTCTGCAGTTACCGAGGAGCTTCCTTTCAGATATACACATAGGAAAATACATATCATTATATATTTTCAAATTACAGACAATACAGCACCCTCTCTCCATCTCTACCTGATGTAAGTATATCTCTTTAATCCTCTCAACACAGAAACAGAAACCAATACAGTGGGTTTTTTTGCTCAAATCCAGCAATGGACGGAATACAAAACACTACCCGACGTACTGTAGAAAACTGCATGGGAATTTGCACACTGAAATTCACACACAGCACTTGGAGAGAGTTTCCCTTCATTTAGGCAGCACAGAAATGACAATGCTGCTTCTTGTGCTCTTTGAAGTCTCAGGAAAAAAAGGAAAAGAAGCAAAGGGATCATTAAAATGCCGTTCTTGATGGATAGTGGCAAGAGGGGATGACAGGAGAGGAAGTAATCAAGAACACCAAGGTCTTGCTTTCAAAGCCTCCTGCACTGGATGATCAAATTAATAAGTTTGGTGGGTTTGCTGCAGCTCGGCCATCAGAGAGCCAAACATGGGAAAGCAGCAATCTGTATTTTATGTACAACTTGGGAAATGCTGACAGCAGTGGGAAGGGTGTGGAAGAGCAGGTACAGACAGAATAGGCAGCAGCTCACAGCAGAGCTGAGGACAAGGCATGAAAGACAACAGTAGTTTGGCTGGAAGTGAGCAGCCAGCCCAGGCAAGAGGCTTTGGGCTGGACCTGGAGAGAAGTGTCTTAAAGCAGAAAATACATACAACTGCACAGGGAACTTGCCCTCCACTTCGTGGGTGTTAATGGGTACAAATTCCCTGCAGCACATGGGGATTTATGGAATCTAAATATAAAGCCCAAGTCCCACTGACTCTCATTTTGTCTCAGTCCCCACAGAACAAAGATTTCATGTTTTACTTCCCTTCTCTCTCCCTGCAGGAATCAAGGCAGCTGACCCAATATGAAGATTCACCTGTGAGAGGTATAAAACAGCCCAGAGAAAAGCCTTCATTTCACCAGCAGGTTCATTCAGAGAGATCACGACACACCACATAAGGGGGCCATTGTTTCTGGAATAAAATCTCCATTTGAGCTCTCTTCTTTGGCCATGATCAATGGGAGGGAATTAAAGTCTCATCCTGGGAAAAAAACCAGTTTGCTAACACTGTGTTGAAAGATCAGGTAATGGAGATACAGAGCAAATGTGGGCACCCACATAATACTTTGGTGAGCTTGAGAGTGCTGGAGGTAAAAGCTCCCCAAACACAGGCACATCCCTTATCATACCTTATGAGAGACAACCAAGTCAAGAACTAGGAGTCCTAACACGAGTTGTTGGTATTTCACAGCCCTCTGATCCAGATTTCAGCTCCCCACAGCTCCTGCCAGTGCAGGGGCATTTATATTCCATGGGTGCTTACACAGCTGCCTGTTCAAGCCTCTGCATTTTCTGTCCCACAGAGGCACAGAGCCAACCCCAACAATTTTGATTCCTCTGTCCTACGTAGCCCTGGGACATTCTGAGAGCTCTTACCTCCCCCCACCCATCCTCCTGACTCAACATGAATGTTCACCTGTGAGAGGTACAAAACACCCCAGGGACCTTCCCATCTCCAACAGGCACTTCAGTGAAAACCCACTGCTCTCATTGCTCAGCGACAATGGCAAGAGCTTTTATTACCACCTGCCAAAGGATGGGTTTCCACCCTCCAAAACTCATCAGACTAAGCGCCCACAGAGAACCAACCCTATTTACATTATGGACACAACATCATAATGACCACCTCCTTTCCCTCTCTGTTTCAGGCCGATGCTTGGAAACAACAACGAGAAAAGGAGCTTTTTACCTAGTAGTTACTGGTTCCAGAAGCAAAGACTGCTGCTTGGGCAACTAAGTCTGGAGCATCCCTGTCAGCCTCTGGCTGACATCACACTTGCCTTCACCCTCTCCCAGGCCCAAATCTCATGTGTATTTTACTAGTCAAAGCAAACAGGAGTTTAACAGCGATTTGCTGCCCTCTCCTGAGCGAGCAGTGGCTCGTCAGTACTGCAGTGGCTCTGGAGACAGACTTTCCTTCAGCGAGCACAGCTGCTCCCATGCAAAAGGAATGGCGCTGGTGTGGAACCAAACAGCTGTGACAGGGCAGGTTAGAAGTGATTATCAGCTGTGACAGACGAGGGCGGCAGATCAGCTACACAGCCTGAACCATTTGGTATCCACAGAGGGCATTCCTGGCATTTTGTTTTTGTAACTCTCAGGTAATTTTCCTCTGTGTAAATACAAAGAAATACCACCCAGCATATTCTATTCTCAATAGTCACAAACATTTCAGAGCAGAAGCAGACCATGATATATATATAAAGAAATAGGAAAAAAATTACTTGTAGATTTAATTTGTAGGGTAAATTGAGGAGGGTTTTTTTTTTTTTTTTTTTTTTTTTTTACTAAACCCACTTAAACCTTTTATGTCCTCCAGGAGTGCTCCATCCTATCCTTCCAGGGAGCATGTAACTTTACCTAGACATACAGTATGTACACACACACTATCTTCAGAACAAAACACTGTAACCTGCTGCTTTCAGTGCACTTCCCCATGATAACTAATCTTTTGCAGAAACCTCTTAAATTAAGTTGTGCTCTCCATTAAAGCCCTCCAAATAAAGCCTATGAACCTGAAAGAGCCTTTGTTTCCATATGCAAATATAGACATAAAAAAAGTAAAAGTCACTTCTAAACATTTCTCAAATGTTTGTTTTTCCATGTACCCTAGGACAGATAAGATGTCCCATGATGTGGAATCAACTCTGTTTTCTTGGCACTCTCTCTGGGCCGCCCTTCATGCTTCAATCCTGAAGGGAAATGAGGGGTTTAGAGAAGGCCAGGCAGCCTCATATTCATGACCAAGAAAAACGCCTCTTACAATTTGTAAACAATGCAACAAATGCCACCAAGGCATCCACTGAGAGTCCTCGCTCAGGCACATGCACAGCACACAGCTCTGACTGCATGAGAGGGATGTGCCAAGCCCCATACTATCTCCAAGCACTGCCTAATCTCCAAGTGCTGCAAGGAATTGCCTGTCCCAGTGACCAAGCCTTGCAGAGGGTGATAATGTGTGTACAGATGTGATATTTTCATCGCACACCTGAGGGTGCAGAACCCATGAAAGTGTAAGTAAAAGAAGAGGGGCAGGTTCCCAAGGGTCACAGGGATCCAGGCAATCTGTAAACAAGGGCCTGCAGCAATCTTGAAGCAAAACAGAACTACTATCACCATATGGTACAGGGACTGTGGGATTATGGGTTAAAATTCTCTAGGGTCCAAAATCAGCTTGCTTTGCTTTCAAGCCTTCTTTTTCTCTATAAAACATAAAGATAACCAAGAAACAAGGCATTTGGAGGAAGAAAAAAGCACTGCGCCTTCCCCAATGTCATCTACCAACCATTTGGTCCTTCACTTAGGAAGTGCTGACTTGCTTTTTAAACACCTCAGGTTTGGAGCTCTGCATCATGGAGGCCGCAAACACCTTGGTCTGGTCTCCCAGGTTTCTTTAACCTGATAACTTTCAGAGAAAGGAGCTGTTTGGAAGCACCTGAACCTTTGGCAAGGCACTAGACTGTCCAGCAAGCCTGGCAGCCCAAACCTGCATGGCATGGGCTTGGATTGGCCTCGATACTAGAAAATTATTTGCAAAGCAGCTTAATAGCTTGTGCTTATTATGTTTGCCATATTTCACCGCTGCTTCCCCTTCGAAGCATCTGTGCATTCTTGGACAGCGTCCCTTCAGAATGAAAGCCAGTTCTCCTTTCACTGGCATCCCAGCAGATCCTCCACTGGGTAGCAGAGCAAGAAAGCATCTGTGACATGCAGATTCCTGAGCCAGGAGAAGGCAAGATATGCAGGCTCTGGATTTATGGATTAGACATACTGCCATGGCACACAAATCACTCTGCACTCAGTGCAATTCATTATCACAGTGCCATGGCTGGTCACATTTTTCACAGGTGCAAATTATGCCAAAAAAGGCTTTTAAACTTCCATGTGCCAAGACTTAGTGATTGAGAGTCAGGAGCTCTCCTGCCTGCTTGGGGAAGCAAAACCAAAGCCAACAGTTGTTCTGTCTCTCTGGACACACTAAGCCATGAAGGATTTTCAGCACCCCATGGCAGTGTCAACAGACTAAACTGTCACAGGGCTGGGACTATGCCTGCTCCCAGTTCAGTCTGTCCCAGCAACTGAACCTGTTGAACTGCCCACATGCACCAGCAGCACCTTCTAACCCAGGCAAATTCAGCTAAAAATCCACAGGCCCCAAAACCACCAGGTGTTGCAGTGAAAAGCCCCAGGTGCTTGGGGCGGCGGTGCCGATGGAGCTGAGGTGGGAAGATGGAGGCCTGTGGGTCACCTCATGGGGCCTCATGGAGCACCAATCTGGAGCTCGCCACAGAGGAAGGTCCTTGGTGATCTATGTCCCTCCTTGGAGGTCGTGGTCACAGTGATATTGCAGGGAATACTGGTGCAAGATGTGCAGTCCCCAGAAGAAAAAATAAATCTGAGTTAGACTCACATTTCCTTGGGTGCCTTGCTACCACATCCAGTCAGGTCAATGCCACAGGGGTTAGTGCTGGAGGGACACAGCAAGGAAAGGGCAGAAGGAGACACCTAAGACAGAGCCCTGTGTTACTCACCTCAGTCACGCTGGCCCCGGCACACACAGCAGAGGGAATGTCTTTCTCAGCCATGGACTCCACCCGCGAGCTGCCCGTGAGGGGACCCACAGGCCTCCATCTTCCTGCCTCAGCCCCATCGGCACCGCCGCCCCGACCACCTGCGGCTTTTCACGGCAACACCCGGTGCGTCTGGGGCTACCGCGGCCCCCTGGGCTGAGCTGAGTCGAGGCGAAGCAGCCTGAGGCAGAGAAATGCCCCAGGACTCCCTTCTTCCCCTCAGGCGGCGCCGGAGAGCCTGGACCGGCTCCTTCAGCTCCTTCCCCCGTCACGGGCTCCCTCAGCGGCCTGGGGCAGCGGCCAGCGAGCCGCTAGGGGGCGCTCGGCGGCCGCGGGGCAGCGCCGCCTGGCGGTGTCCGTCACTGCCCCGGGTCCCTCACTGCCCTCCCTGTCCCGTGTCCCGCCACTGTCCCTGTTCGGTCACTGCCCTCCCTGTCCCGTGTCCCGCCACTGTCCCTGTTCGGTCACTGCCCTCCCTGTCCCGTGTCCCGCCACTGTCCCTGTTCGGTCACTGCCCTCCCTGTCCCGTGTCCCACCACCGTCCCCACCTGTTCGGTCACTGCCCTCCGTGTCCCGTGTCCCACCACTGTCCCTGTTCGGTCACTGCCCTCCCTGTCCCGTGTCCCACCACTGTCCCCACCTGTTCGGTCACTGCCCTCCCGTGTCCCTTCACAGCTCCGTTACTGCCCCCCCTGTCCCATGTCCCATCACCCCCTGCCTGTTTGGTCACTGCCCCGGCCTGCCCCAGCCCCTGCCACCGGCTGCCCCGTCCCCACCGCTGCCAGCAGCCCCTGGGCAGAGCTCTTCCCGTGACCGAGCTGCATTCGCGTGTGAGCTGAGTGAGGAATGGACCCCCCGTGACTTGGGTTTGGGGGCTGAAGGGCACAGGTCGTTCAGCCTGCTGGCCCCACCAAACGCCTCTCCATTCCAGCTGCATCACAAAACAAGCAGCCAGAAAGTGGCTTTGGAAGAAATTCTCTGTTTCTCCCGGCCCATGGTAGAAGCCAGCAGCTGCCAAAATTTAACTCTACGGTGCACTCCAGTAATTTCACCACCTGCCCTCAGGATTTGTTTTACTTGGCACAAAGTCTGAGGGTGAGGAACAGTCTCAGGGAGCACAACAGCATGCAAGATACCCAGTGCTGAATGGAAAAATAAGCCATTTACATCATCATGCATAATTTTATTTAAATTTTGCTTTATTTCAAAAATAATTAAGGGACACCATAAACAGCAGTAGGCACATCATTGGGGTTTGTAGTTTGAGTCTCTCAAGACCAGATCTCTTGTGCCAGGCACCATACAGGCACAGTCAAACAATTCTTGTCTTCAGGATGAATTTCTCATAAAGATTCAGGGCCCCAGTTTCACTCAATTCAGTCAGTATTAAAACTATAGTAGACTAAAAGGGAAGCAGATAAGGTAAGATGAGTGGGCTTTTAGACATACCCTCCTCCCCTAGAAGAACATTGGAAAAGATGCATTAAGCAAGAAGATATTTCCTTTCCCTCTTACTTGGGAAACCAAGGCAGGAGAAGACTAAAACCCTAGTCCAAAGCTCTTAATGCTGTCTGTGGTGGCAGAAGGAAACTATTTCTCCATTGTCCTAGTTCAGAACTCAAACAGTTTGCTGGCCACCTCTGTCCTCACCTGACCCAGCACAACCAGAAGCATCCTGGGAAATATGGCTGGAATACTGTAGGAGGGGAGGGATCTAGCACTGGAGCCCCTATGAGCTGTTAGAGTCAGTTCTGGTCGCTGTAATTTATGATTTCCTTAGTCTACTGAACACTTCCAGCTCAGACAAGCAGCCAAGATCACGCTAAAGAATTTAAAGCATTGAAAAAGCATGAGATTGATTCTTTAGGAACACAGAAAAAGTCTGATCAGTTCAAGTCCTGCTTCAGACTGCAGTCAGGATTAGATGTCATACTAAATTGTCCCCTCTGGGTATCACAAACTACAGGACTTGGGCACAGCATCCCCCAAAGGACGCTGGGGGTCCTCTGGGGGAGAAGGGAGAAGGGTCTTCTGTCTCGTGATGTTAATCCTTATTGGAGGGGTTTATTGAAGAAGATGCCCAAGGGTCCACCTGGTGGTCTAGTTCTTGGGTGGTGCTCCGGACTTCAGCGGTCATTCTCCGAAATTTGTGCAGGTAGACAACGATGAGGATAACCAAGATACCCTGGAGGATAAGGAGGATGAAGAGGGAGAGCTGAGAGAGCAGAGCCAGGCTGCAGTACCAGTGCTGGCACGTGGAGACGATCTCATCTTCTGTCAGGTAGGCAATGATGCGGCCCTGCAGGTGCTCTGGGGAGCTGCACCTCACATCCCTGTACAGGCTCCGGTTCTGCTGCCACTGGAGCCAGGAGCGCAAGTAGAGGATGTCACAGGTGCATTCCCAAGGGTTGCCCTGCAGGTAAACCACCTGGAGGCTCCTCAGATTGTCAAAGAGCCCATTGGGAATAGAGGTGAGCCTGTTGGAACCGAGGTGGATGATTTCAGCCGAGGGACGGAAGGCAGTGGGCAGGTTTTCTACAGTCAGGTTTTTCAGTGAGCAGTCAGTAATGTTGGTGGTGCACCTGCATGGCACAGGGCATATGGGTATCACAAGTGGGAGGAAGCCAAGGAGGGACAAGAGAATTCCACTGTTCATTTTCCTCTGCAAACACTTCCCTGGTGAGATTGGATGAGGTGGAGACCAGACACCACACACTCTAGGGCTGACACCACAGCCAAGGTCTTTTGTTGTTTTGTTCTGAGGATGAGCTTCTAAAGTTGGGTGAACTTGGTGTCCTCCACTGGAGACGCGAGAGCTCTGAAAAGAACAGAGTTAAAAGAGAGCAAATTCTGGTCTCTCAGTATAGGTGAAGGAACTTTCATGGTCTTCCAACCCTGGATTTGAGGAGGGATATGAATACATGGTACTGGAAAGCTTAGCTGCAGCCATCAAATACATTTTCACTAGTCCTCAGAAGTATACAAGAGCTGCTTATGTTTTCAGCACTACTGAAGGTGCATTATCAGGGTAGCCAAGAAAATTTCTATCAAGGAATCAAAAACTAGAATATGAACTTCCTCATGCCTTAACATAGCTCTGGATTACATCTGTAAGTAAAGCTTCGTTCATGCCAACTGCAAGAGGAGATTCAGAAATAAATTTACTGTTACCATGTGTAAAAAATAGCCTTTCCAGCCTTGAAAAGAAGTAATAAACAGTCTTTGGCTGCAGTGAAGGTGCTGACCACTGAGGATGGAGGCCAGTGGAGTTTTTCATGCTAGACACTGCTCCAGCAGGTGAATAATCACCTGTGCTGGGAGACATGGGTCAACGAGCTTTTTTTATGTTACAGTCTCATGCCACTGCTGAACAGGAGCTGCTGTAACTTCTCCAGGAGAACACTACACATACTTGCAACAAGGCAGCATTTTTTGTGCTTGACAAATAAAATTTTAACAAAGAGTAGAAGATAGCATTATTGACTTACCAGAGTAGCTCAATTCTTGCTTTCTTGCTGGCTTTACAACACAAGAGAAAGGTCTCGAGGCAGCCCAGCCAGCGCAAGAGTGTGCATAGCTCTGTTCCCAGATAATCCCCTTGCAGCTGGCTGGCAAGATAAGGGTCAGGCTCATCCCAGGGACACCTCCCACATGAGGCCTTCCTGCAAGTCTGCTGCATGTCACCGGAAGCTGAGGCTTCATTGAGCAAGTCTTCCAAGAAAGGGGAGCTGACACTGCTCACAAGAACACGTTTGCTGCGAAATGCTGCCAGTACTGGTAACTGATTCTGGGCCCACAGGCTCAGCCCAATAGAAATGTTATGAAGTCTCAACAGCACAGTAACTCAAAATGCACTTCAGACTGGAAGGTGATGTTACTGGTTTGTACTCCCTCACCACTGTGACCTTTGGCTTCCCATCTCAGCAGGACAACTTGGCAGAGTGGTGACACCTAGCACTTTCTGGGTGCTGACCCTCAGGTTTCCCTTGAAGCAGTGGCACAAATCTAGTACGTAGTGAAAGATCTGCTGATAGACATGGTCTTCCAGTCCATCCATCTTTCCAGAGAAACTCTTCAGACACTTGTATCCTCTCATGATTGTTATAGGGGTAAAATGTAATTCTTGGCATTTCACTGTCTACACCAAAATAAAACTAGTTGGATTTACAGGAAGGCCAGCAGACTGGGAAGGGCAGTGCTCTGAGGAGCTGCTCTTCAGGCAGCCAAGTGAGCCCACAGCCCTTGACAAGTGCAGTTACTGACAAAGACTGACCACATGCTTTATTTAGAAGCTGCATTACACAAATACTTCAACAGGTAAATCCAAGGATCAAAACTACATTCAGACAGAATCACATCTTCTTGTGGCCATCACATCTTCACAGACACTTCTCTGCCATCAGCCTGACCAGGCATACACTACACTCCTTAGCCTAAGGCCACCAGAGTCACATTATGGAACTGTCGCCCCATTGAACTCAACTCTCTTACATTGTACTGTGGACATCCTGGAGACCAGAAATGATGAATGCCCTGAATGTGCTCACGTTAAGAGAATTGAGGGTGCAAAAAATTGCAGAATGTGGCCCCAACCAAGGGAAATATTTTATGCTCTGAAGAAAACAATTAAACTTTAAATTTCTACAAAATTGGAACAGGTAATTCCAGTTGTTTCACTGTGGTGACCAGGCAGAGTGGGAAAGATATCTTAGGCTAACAAACTAACCCAATTTTTCCTGCAGAGTCTGCTTTCCACTTGGGAGCAGCTCAACTACAGAAGGGTAAGTTTGTTCAGCAAACTTACCTCATCTCATGTGTTCAGTGCTGTGTTTATTCACAGGCAGGTGTTCAGGCCAGGTGTGGCATGGAGCTGATCTAGAGCCAGACCCATTGTGGCTCTGCATGCAGCATGGATTTGGCAATGCTCTCCTGGCTGCTTACAAACTGGATTTTCTGGGCCTGGATCTTGCCCAGCTGACCATTGATGATTTAGATATCACTCCTAGGAGAAGCTTAGATATAGAGGAACCTTCAAGATCATCTTGCTAGCTTCTACAATAAACAGGCCAGAAATCCCCTGCAGAAAACCTGTCTGAAACCTGCTCTGACTGAATTAGATAAAAGGAGAAACAGGGTCAGTTTTGCTCTCTCCTGCCCATAATGTATCACCAATGCTGCTCAAGGGGACTGAAAATTAAACAGAAAGAGGTTGGATTTTTGAATGTATTTATTTCACTGATCAATTCAGGTAGTAAACATTAATAATAATAACAATAATCATTTAATAAAATGGATATGTTTAAAAGGTTTCATTTTCTTTGTTCACAATGACAAAATGTTCAAACAGAAATTTACAAAAAAATATATAATTATAATAACCCAACAGATGGACAGGAAACATAGAGCCTAGGAATGGAGCAGGGGTGAGGAAGGTGCATGGCAGGAGCAAGCCAGCATTAAAGCACAGCGGAGTTTGTGAGGAAGAGCAGGGAATGCCATTGCAGAGCACGAGTGGGAGCCCCTCCTTTGAGGGGAGGCATGCAAGGAGGCAGCAAGGACTGCACAGGCAGGACCAGCACAGCAGTGGCACCACAAGGAGTTCATGCCATGGATCCATCCTGTCAGGCACAGGGGCCAAGATGTACCATCAGCCCCAGCTGCAGCCTGGGATAGCTGTGGGGTGGGACACCATCCCTGCAGCCACTCACTCAGCAGGGCAAAGCTTGGCAGGGGCATGGGAATGTGCCAGGGGGTGCAGGGATTGTATGTGAGGCTGTGGAGGGGAGATGTTAAATTACTTTCCTATCCACACTTCTCACTGCCAGAGCCACATGGCTAAGCTTCCTGTGTTCAGGAGTTTCTTTTCCACTTACTGTGAGAATTGATGCCACAGTACAACACACTCCTTAAATAAACAGATTCCACCTTCCAGGCCAGAATCTGAACCCCTGATGTCCCCCAAAATGAGTTTCTAATCCCTTTCCAAGCAGTCCCTAAATTCTGGCACTCAGGCCAGAGAACATCCTACAGAGACATGATTTCAGTGGTACCACCACTCCTCTGTGGAAGCCATCTCTGGTGCCTCACTCCTGTGTGGTTTTTCCTAAATGCAACTTGAACCATCTTTGCCAGCTGGTAGCCAAAGGCTTCAGCTCTCTGTAGAGGACAGGCTTGGGACCCTGGACTTGATGCAGGAGGCACGTGCACTGAGCTGGTGGAGACTTCCCCAGGTGGAGGGATGGGCAGATCCAGCCTCAGCAGCCCTGCCTGTGAGCAGTGAACCCTGTGCTTTCACCAGCACACAGCACCTCTGTGCACAGCCCAGCATGAAAGGTGTCAGCTGCTCTATGTCCATGCTAAAGGGAAAAGGTCTCCTTTATCTTCTAGGAATGAATCTGTTTGAAAGAGGACAATCTCCAGGTGGACAGGGCTCATTTGCAACAGAACACCCTCCTCACCAAGATTTTGTAAGAAAAGAGGGGACAGGTTACTTCAAGATGTTTCCTTTTATGTTAGCGCAGACAAAGCCAAGAACTCAGCTGTCCACCTCTCTGGAAAACCTGAAGGAAGCTCCTGTTTCAGGCTACTCCACTGCCCAAGTAAGCACATCATGCAAAGAAAGGTTATACTTCCTCTCAGGTGCTTCAGTCCTTACTGTTACTGAAGTCAAGCTGAATCCTTCTGCTCTCCTAGGATGGCACTGCCACTTATGAGCCCAAAATAAGGGAGCATGAAAAAAAACCTCTGAACGTTGTTGAACACTGCTCTTGCCCAGCTTGCACAGTTCTGTCAAAGGGCTTCCATCCTTATTTTGTCCTCCCAAATAGTGCCAGGGTCTCTCCCCTGCCCCTAGAGCCCATGAACTGGCTAAGCAGAGTCTCTGTACAGTGAATAACTGGAACCAGCCAACCTACTCACCACCTGGACAAACCCTGACAGGGCTCTAAAGCCCCAGGGAGGAATGAGACAAATGCAGTGCCTAGTAACAGAATCTAGGGCCTGGCTATTCCTGGCCAACACTGTGCTTCCTACCCAGGGAGATCCAGAGATGAAGGAACAGATACAAAAGGGGAAAGGGGGCAGAGGAGTCAGGCAAGGAGCAGAAGGGCCCAGCCCATGGCTGCACTCCCTGGAGTCAGAGGGAAAAGCCAAGTGTCTCTCCCTCCAACAGCCCTGACTCCTGTGAGCGTGGCAGTGTTGCTGGCAAGCCCTGCCCTGTCAGGCACATCACACTCCAGGGCTCTGCTCTGGCTGGACTCAAGTTAAAAATACTGCAGGAAGCAAGAACAGGACAGGAGCTGCTGCCCAAAGAGTGCTTTTATCTCTGCCCAGCAGACCCACCAGCCTTCCCAGCACTAGGGCAGGAAGAGCCAAGGAATAAGGAGGGGGAGAAGGGTTGAGTGCCTGGGGGAAAGGCAGGGGAGCAAGAGCCAAGTCTGCTGGCTGTGCTCAGCCCCACTCAATGACAGTCCTGCACCTGCCAGGCTGACCCAACACCTGCCCACACAGGCTGCCTGCAGATCTCTGATACAACAACTCTACAACAACTGCCCCTTCCCCCAGGAGAAGCTTGGAGCCAGCTATGTGCTCATGGGACTGCAAAGCCTGGGGGTAGGGGACAGGTCTGCATTTTGGGTTGGATTTCAGCCCTAGGGTTTCTACCCCCTTCAAAGCAGTCTTGGCAAGTGCTCTGGATGCCACTGTGCTTTACAGAGCAGACACTGAAGTCACACTGCAAGTGATGACCAGAGCTAAACCATGAAACACCCTTACCCAGCTACTGCAGAGCCCTAGGGCTCTTCTACCAATGCCTCCACCTGCTGTGGGAGGAAACCATAGCAGGGAAAGTGCTCACTCCCATCACCTCCTTGCAGGCAATACAACTCAACTTCTTTGCCAGAAAGATGTAACTGAGAACAGTTTTCTTGTAACCAGCCTCGAGGCACTCAGTCTCTTGCTGTTCAGTGCAAACATCCTGGAGTTTTCTTGATAGGAAGAACAAAACCAACCAACTAAACAAAAAACCCATAAAAACCTGGACAGGATACCAGGCAATCATCAGGACTCCTGAGCAGGTCAGTGCACAGAGGAAGCCCCAGCCCCAGTTCTCTGGGCCAGCACCGTCCCCAGGCTGAGAAGCCCAAGCAGCACAGGTCAAACTCACAGGAGGGTATGGCTGCCTTTACAATGCTTGTGCTGGCCCCAGACAAGGGGAACAGGGACAGGGGCACAGCACCTCAGTTGGGAGTAAACACCTACGTGCATTGACACAGATACTTTAAGTTTGTACACCAGAGAAACCAGGACTTTAAATACCAGAGCATTCCCAAACAAGAGATTAGTACATAGGAAAGAGGGATCTTTTTCTTTTCTTATTTTTTTAGGATGCCTTAGAGACGTCCCAGGCTAGTTTCTTAAAAAAAAAAAAAAAAAAAAAAAAAGGAAAAAAAAAGAAACAAAAGAATAATTATTAAAAAAGAAATACACATCAGTAAACTGTTAAGTGAACAGCCTCCTCCACAATCCAGCTGGTCAAAAAGCCAGCACTGCTGCTAATAAATTAGAGGGTGCGGGTGCAGCAGTTGCCCACAAGTCTCTACACAACAGGAAACCTTTTCTAAATGTTCACAGCTCTTGCCAGGTCTCAGATGGTCACTGGGGGATCCCCTCTGCCCTCCAGGTACCCGCCTCTCACTGATCCTGCATCTGCTGCTGCATCTTCTGCAGCATCTCTTGCATCCGCCGTAACTGCAGGAGACACAGAAGAGAGAGTCAGAAAGGGAGCAGAGGATCCACACCTGGCAGCCCCTTGGAGCTGACAAGGGGATGGATCCCTCAGGGAGTGTTAACTCCTGCCTGAGCACAGAGGCACCTCTGTCTGGGGTGGAAGGGAGCTATGTCTCCCTGACAGAGGAAGCCACAGCTTTCAACCCTGTCCTCCACCCCAGGAGCCCACAGGGGGACACAGGAGTGGGAAGCCTCAGGACTGCCTCTATGGGCCAACCCTGGAGAAACTCCTGGGATTCCAGCTCCAACATCCAGGAGGCACAGGCAGAAATGGTACTCACCTCCTCATCCTTCATCTTAATCAGCTTCTCTGTCTCTGTGTCTGGTGTTGGGAGAGGCAAGATAGGAATGGGGCTTTCTATCCTGTTGTCCTGAGTCAGCTTGCTAGAGAGATGGAGAGAGGGGGGAAGAGCAGTCAATCGGGGTCCAGGATGGCTGGCTTTGGTGTCACCACATAATGACTGTCACTCCCCATGGTAGAGCCACCAGCAATGCAGCATCACACACCCAACCAAGTGGAGGGGCTATAGGGCAATCCAGTCCAGAGCTGTGGCATGCACTTGGATGGAGAATGAGACCTCCTGTTCAGCAGCTGGGAGGCATGAGACAGGCACAGCACAGCAGCATTGCTCTGAGGGCTGGGGTGCCCATGACTGCAGGTAGGGGACACAGGAAGGAGAGGGTTTTCTTTCAAAAGACCCCAGCTCTCAGTACATGAGGAGGGAATGGTAGTAACCAAAGAAGTCTGGGCTGAAATTGGAACTTCAAGGTGCCATTTGCAAGTGTTCACCACTTGGAGTCACCATTGGCTCATTATTGAGACAATTCCAGCCTTGGAGCTTTGGATTTCCTACCAAAATGACTCTCTAGAAATGGCCCTGTGCTGGTTTTATAAAACTTGTTCACTAGCAAGGAACTAATCATGGCAAACAGTACCAAACTGAAGCTTTCTCTAGGAGCAGCAACCACTTTTTCACTGTGCTCTTCTTTTAATAGACACACAGCCTAACTAAATAGCAGCTGTGACACTGTTCACCCAGCTCTAGCATTTAACATAGTTATTTTGGGACTCCATATACTTGCTGCTGAAAAAAACAGGCTTATCTGCTATGCAAAAGTACAGGGATACACTGTGTGTCAGGAGAATGTGCCAACCTGCACGTTGGCACACATGCAGGACTGCTCCTTGCTGAAGCACAGCCATTCTGCTCTGCAACGTGGCAGCACAGAGCTACCCAGCCAGGGCTGGCAGGAAGTGAAGGGAATGGTTCACAACAGAGGAGCCAAGACCTACTTCAACACAAATTTTTTCACCAATATATCATGGAAGGGAGAAGGAAAAGTAAAGGTCTCAAATGAGAAGCCTGTGAGTGTTCTCTCTTCTGTTTTCTGATCCTTCTGACTAAAACCACAGAGCATCAAATGAAAAGAGAAGACAATGCTGAGAAATCTTTGAAGATGTGTTGTCTTACTAACTGCCTGGGCCTTGTTGTCTGAGAAACAGCAGCATCCCAAGGGTCATGCTATTATTTAGACATAACTACAGACCACAGATGCATTCCTGTTCAGCAATGCACACAGCTATCCCTCACCAGAGAGATGGTTTATCCCATTTTATTTGGCTGGATGTATTTCATCCACTGCTAGAAACAGCTCTTCAAGAGAATCTCCAGGCCTATTTCTTTATATCTGCATGAGGAATCCTCAGACAGGAATGTGGATTCTCAGAAGCATTCCTGCCTTGGGTTCAGGCTGTGGGAAACATGCTTGGATTTGCTATTTTAGTTCCCAGTGCCATTCTTGGAGGCTGCAGCCCAGCAAGTCCCCAGCAGATCCACAGCCTCCTGACCAATGGGCTGTTGTGAGAGCAACCCCAGTTCCACAGAGGGTGACAGACAGAGGTGGGGACCCACCTGGTCATTTGCTGGATGCACTGAGCTCGGTAGTTCTCGTAGTGGACATCACAAGTGACGTCCTTCAGGTCGTGCATGTGTGTCCGGATCAGCATGTTCCGCAGCTTCACGAAGTCACAGTGGGCCTGGTTTTCCACTGGGGAAGCAACAACGGGAGAGTGTTGGATATCTCATCTCACCAGGCCTCTCCAGGGAGCCCCTTCTCAGCTCCTGGACACACAGACTGCACTAAAACTCCCCACCAGGGCTCCCTCCTCATCGTCCCCTGCCACTGCCCTGGCACAGGCCTCAATGGTGCTCTTCTACACTTCCCAACACTGAGGCCAAACTTCTGAATGCCCCATGTTCCCAGGACTTTTCTGTATAAAAGGATTAATTAAGCACATACAGCAGAGCCCTGAGAGAGGATCCCAGGTAATGGGATGTTACTGGGATGAACCACAGTGAGCACAGCTGGTGCTGGAGGTAAATTGCTTGTCTGATCAGAATTTAGGACTTATCAAAAGGCCCCTGTAGACAAAATCAGCCCCTGGGGGCAAAGCCAAGAGCAGGCAATGGAGAGCTGAAAGAGCTGCTGTTGCCATGGGGAGCCTGGCTGCAGACAGCACTGTGGGAAGCACTGTGCTGCTGTGATGATCTCCATTTGCCTCTCTGTAGGGCTGAGGAAAACCAGCTGTATTGGGCACAGGGGTTCACAAAGTTGATCCTACTGCCAAATGCCAGCATCCTAACAGGCACAGCCCCCTCTGGAGCCATTGAGGGAGCAGAGCCAACAGCTGAGCAGCTCAAGCAGCCAGCACCAGCCCATGAGTGCAAACACAAGCTTTTGGGATCTAAAGCTGCAAGGTCTTAAAGCAACAAACCAGCAAGGGCAAATCAGCAACAGCAGCAAAAGCCATTCCAGGGTTATTCTGCCTAAGGGCTTTATGAAATTTCTCCCTTTAGAAGGGAAGAAAGTTGGAGACAAACACTGTGCATCAGCGCAGCCTCCAGCCCAGCACTCCCAGCACTTACAGGAGCAGCAGAGGATGGAGTGCATGAGGGTTTCTGATTGTTTGGCTGACGGCAACAGCTCCACCCCAGAAAATAAATAGGCAGGCAAGCCTGCCCTGCTTAATAAAAAGCCACGTCCTAGTGCACATTAAAGCTTAGGCATTCATTCATTCACACTGGAGCCTCTCTTCCTCAGTTTGCAACGGGAGGGTTATTGCTGTACTCCCAGTAACACAGACCTCCTGAGCCAGTCTCAGTGCCTCTCTCTCTACCCTACCTTGTCCCCTGCCATCTGCCAAAGGTGGCACAGACAGTCCCAGCTCTCCCCTGCCATCCCTGTCGGAAATGCCTGTCTGTCCTTGCCCCTCCTCCCAGTGCTGCCAGGCTCCATGCTTACCTTCCACAATGCCCCAGGGGTAGAGCCGTCCCCGGACCCGCTGGCCTTTTGCCTCCACCACGGTGTTGCTGCCGATGACAGCGAAGGGAGCGCTCTCCTGCAATGAGAGGCACCACTGAGCCCAGCTCAGCCCCTGCTGCCCATGGATCCCTTCTCCAGGGGCCAAGCTCAGGCACAGCAGAGCAACAGGAGGAAGGTGCTGGTAGGAAAGGCACAGGGACATCCTAATGTGCCACAGAGCAGGGTGCCACAACCCAGTTGACAGAAAAGCCTAAAGCACTGGGATCTACAGGCAGCCTAGTTCCCAGCCTGAGCTCAGCTGTCCTGAGGGAAGCTGTGTTTCTGCAGGTGCCTGCATCCCTTCATTAAGGGGAAGCTCTACAAGGAAGCCAGAAGAAAGAGGCTGGGACACCAAGCCAGTGGGACAATGTATGCCTAGAGCAGGAATGTACAGACTGTGCTCCTCTCTGCTCAGAAGGGGGTCAAAGCCCATTGCCCCCCTCTGACAGGAGAAACAAGGCCGTACTGCATGCACACACAGGCCTGGGAGGCAGTGAGGAGTGGGCTGCTGGGCCTCCAAATATGCCCCTATGATCATGTTGTGTACCCCAATGCAACTAATGTGTCACAGTGGTGCCTAATCACTCACAAATCTCTCCTCCTTGCTGATGGCATCACCCACAAATAGGGGCTCAGAACTGCTGTACCCAGCTTTCATGTTAAACACACAGGCTGGGGCAGATGGAGGAAAGACTGACACTGCTTGGAAGGAGACCAGAAGGGCCACACTTGGCTTCATGGCACCAGCAAGGACATCAGCACCTTCTCCAGGCCATCTGCCACATGAGCCAAGGCTGTTCCCTGGGTAGCAGTAGCACAGGCCTTCAGCACAAGCAGGACAGCTCTGGCTCTTTCTGGACTGACCCACATATCCAGCCTGATTCCCCAGACCCTGCTGACTAGATTCCTTACCTTCAGCTCTCTGTCTTGCTGCTTGAACTCCTCATCTTCATCAGAGTCACACTCAGGAAACTGATACACTTTAATGCCAAATTTGTCAATCTCTTCCCGGATCTATGTCCATGCAAGACAAAAGGATGTAAAACTGAACAACATAGAAATGTTGGGTTTATTCTATTTGTGCTACCATGCTTTGCTATAGCCTACAGATGGCAAAAGGATTTGATGTTTCTTCTACAGGCAGCCTCTCTGCTGAGACAGAGCACAGCTGCAGCTGTATGTGCAGATACTGTGTGTGTGTGTGTTGTGTGTGTGTATATATACACACAAACATGCTGTACAGACACATAAATACATACATGTCTATCTGCCCTCCCTCCTCAGCTCATCCCTGCCACTGCTTCAGGTATAACTCTGTACAGAAGGAGCATCTCACCCTCTCCTTCAGCTTTCGGATCTCAGAGGGGATCAGGCAGTCAGCTTTGGCAATCAGGGGCACAATGTTGACCTTCTCATGCAGAGCCTTCATGAACTCAACATCCACAGGCCTCAGCCTGCAGCAGGGATGAGGGACACTGTTAGCAAAGACACACTTGGCAGCTCCCCCTCCAGCCTCTCTCACCCAGCCAGCACAAAGAGAAAAGGACAGCACTGTCACAAGAGCCTGCAGCAGCACTGGGACAGCCCTCAGCTAGGGCTGTACCTCTCTTCTATTTGAGTGTCTCATACAGACACTGGCTGGGTATTTGCTCCCTTACAGGCCAAATACTGCCCAGGTCACAACCTGGGGTCTCCCTCCAGCTGTCCTGTACCACAGGCAGCCAACACAGCCCCCTTCAGCTGCTCCAGGCTAGGCTGACACATGAGCCAGCAAGGGGCAGGGACTGAAGGCAGCTTACAACTCCCTGTCCTACACATCAGTCCAGCTTAGCTAGATAGGATCATACAAGTCTGCATGGCATTATTTCTCCTGATTTTCAAATCAGGCTGTAAGGCCTGAGAGAGACCTGCTGTGTCTGTTCACAGGCTGTCTGTCCTGCCAGTGAGGGAAAGGGAGTGCTGTGATGCTTAGCAGAGGGAGAACATCCAGACAGCTCCTCTCCTGTGCAAACAGCCCTGGCAGTGTACAAGCTGCTACAGGGCAATCCTGAGGCACAAGGGTCTTCCCTCTGAACTGAGTTACCCCCAGGCCTGGAGTGTGGGCTCTCACCCGTGCCCAAAGGGAGAGATGAAGTAGAGGCAGCAATGCACTCGGTTGTCCTGGATGTTCTTCCGGTTCAGGCCACTCTCATCACGGAAATACTGCTCAAACTGCTGGTCAATGTAGTCAGTGATGGGCTTCCAGCTGGGAAGGGAAATTCAATCAAAACAAAATCATCAGTAGTGTCTCCTGTCTCCTAATGACTGGGAGGTCAAGGACAAAAAGGAAGGCAGCAGTGCCCTGCTCACCACTCCGTGTTGTTAACAGCATCTCCAAAGCCTGGTGTGTCCACTATGGTCAGCTTCAGCTTGACACCCTTCTCCTCAATGTCCACTGTGTGCTTGATGATCTCCACTGTCTGGTTGATCCTCTCTTTGAACAGGAGCATGTGAGTTAAAGCCAGTTAATGCTGGGGATCCCCACTACACCCATGACAAGCCAGCTCCCTTTTACCACTGAACACAGGGAGTAACACAGGTTTCAAAAACCCCAGATCATGCTCTATGCAGCCTTAGGGGGTGGTACTGCAGGGGCCAGCAGCAGGCAGGCAGACTCCAAGAAGATAAAAATTCTCTGAAGTGCCTGTAGCCCAGCTGTTCTGAACATTTTGTCCAGTCACTGGGGAAGGGGAATCCCTACCATACTCCAGCATCCAAGAACAAAAGACAAATCTCAATATCTCATCCCAAAAAGCTAGAGCTGCTCTGCAGCTTCATCTTCCCTTCCAAGGACAGAAGAGCCCTACAGCCAAACCCCTTTTGCTCAGTTCTAGAGCCTTTGCAGACACAAAGGAGAGCAGAGCCAAACAAGAGGGCTGGGATCCAGCCAAGCTTGTAGCTGCTGCTAAAGCAAGGAACCAAAGTGCTAGTCCTTAGGACAGTCCCATTCACCCTGCTTTGCCCCCAACTTACCCTCTGCATTGAGGAGCTTCCTGTCTTTGTAGAGGTCTGTCAGGAACAGGCTATTCACCAGCGTGGATTTGCCCAGACCCGACTCTCCTAATTGACAGAGCGCAAAGGGGAGGAGGAATAAGCAAGCAACATGACCCACTAATTGACTTACAAATGAAACTTTGAACAAGGCTTTGAATCCTGAGCCAGAGGAAGCAAGAGAGACAAGCTGTCAGGAGCTGTTTATTGGCACTACATTTTTCCAGTAGTGGAAAGACTTTTGCTGCAAGATGTCTCAATCCTTGTAAAAATGTGATCTTCCAGCTCCCCATTCTTCTTCTCCTTCCTTTCCCTCGTTCCCTGTTCAGCCCTGCCTTCACCACCCAGAGCAGTCACTGTTAGAGGAAAAGCTTGCACGAGTGGGCTACGAGGGGTCAGGAGGGGCTTGTTCCTCCTGGGGAAACTCCACTGGCTGGGGAGCAAAGCCAGGCCTGAGACAAGGACCAGAACAGAGTGAGGGAAGGATCCAGGTGCTATGGGGAGCACCTAAGGGAAGTGAGGAGAGCTGGTTCCCTCCACTTACCCACCGTGTGGCCCAGCCACCTCCATCCACGGGCAGTCTCACCTGCAACCATCAGGGTGAAGTCGAAACCCTTCTTCACGGATTTCCGGTGGACCTGGTTGGGCAGAGTGGCAAAGCCCACGTACTGCTTCTCGTGGTCCTGTGGGGCAGAGGTGGATGGCAGCAGGTCAGAGTGTGCCACCCCTTCTGCTTGAGCCTCACAGAGTGACAGGGAGTGGGACTCAAAAAGCCCCTGGGGCAGAGCCAAGGGCTGGAGGAGAGGCAGGTCCCTGTCCTGGCAGCAGTGCAGGGCAAGGCACACACCTCCTCTGGGTTTAGGGACTTGGCCCTTCCCACAGGTGGGCACCAAGGGACATGTCCCAGTCACAGCCCTGCTTGGCTGCTCTCCCAGCAGCTTCCCAGCACAGAGAGCACAAGGGAGAAAGCACATCCCACCACTCCCACCAGAGAGCACATTCAGGCTGCTGACAGACAGCCTTCCTAACTCTGCTTCATGTGCACAGTCACAGGCTCCCTTCACAGCAGGGTCACCAAATGCCACTTCCCCCCAGGTCATTTCCACATCCCTCCCTCCAGAGGCACGTGTACTACATGATGGAGAGCTCTGTAATTAGCACCCCGGGGCTTGCACAGTCCTAAGCCATGTCTAGAGACAGGTACAGTGGCTCAGCTTCTGCTTGACCTGAGAGGGGATTATTTCTTGCTGTGTCACAGCCACTCCTGGCTGAATAAGAGGAAATCCTGAGTAATCTCTTGTGCTATTTCTGAAGAGACCAAAGTTCAAGGAGCATGGGAAGTAGAAGGATGTGGAAATATTGATAATAGAACTAAGATGATTTTGGTGAGGGTATTACTTTTAGTATTACTGGAGTGTTACCTTTCACCCAACCACCCCCAAGACAGAGCCCCTTGTCACTGAGTGCTCCCTCACAACACAAAATCCGCAGGCACCTCACAAGCACAGCATACTCTGTACAAGCTCACCAGGCCATTCACAAATGCCTGAGCTAAAAGCATGATAGGCTCTGCATTTTAACATCACTGAATATAATCATACCACTGGGATTCACACCACAGACACATCCACGGAGCCAGGAGTTCCTCAAAACTGGCCCTAGCTCCTATTCCATGGGAGCACATCCATGGAATTTATGCAGCTTCAAGCACAGGACTGCCCTCACCCATTCTCCAGGCACAGCAGGGAGCACCTCCATTTGTAAGTTTAACTATCTCCATTCCGGGGCAACACACTCAAAGAAATACAAAATATGATCCAGGGTGCTGAGCTTAGGGCAATGTTGACTTGCACCTATTTCCACACTGCAGGTGGGCAATGTCCCTCCCAGGCAGCTCCCTACAGCTGCACGTCCACCTGTGTGAGAATCCCTGGGCACCCTCAGTCTGACAGACTGCAAAGTTCCACTGGGGACACCGAGCAGGGAAGACAGAGAGTCTCCTCCTCCCAATTTATGGCTGCTCTGGAGCTGCCCACTGAGATGGAACAGATGTGGCTGACGGCCATTGTGGCCCAAGGACTCTGTCCTTTAGCACTGTCACTACCTTCTAGCAACTGAGGTTTGATTTGGATCTGAAACTTGGTCATTTTAGCCCTGAGTGATTGTGGGTTCTGACCTCCCTCACCTCCCATAGCTGAAGCAATGTTGTTTCACCACCCCACAGTCCAGAAAGGCAGCAAAGGACAGAGAAAACTAAATTAGAGAAACGGGGAGAATTAGAGTGCCCAAGTGCTCCACTGCAGCTGTAATGGCTGATCTAAGAGGCAGTGACATCCCGAGCAGTGGTGCAGCGAGCGGGACCCCAGCTGATGAGTGATGGCAGCTCTGATGAGCTGCATGCAGCAAAGCAATGCCTGCCTGGGGGACACCACAAACTGCCACCCAGAGGGCTCAGTAAAGGGCAAATGAGGTGTGCAAAGCAGAGTGAGAAACGTGATAATGGCAAGGTCACAAAAACAAGGAAGAAGAAACTGCTTCCAGCTTCTGTCTCAGTCCCAGAGCTGTCTCCCACCTGCTTCACTTCCTGGTCAAACACATCCATGAGCACAGCCAAAGTGGACACGTAACAGCCAGCTCCTCACAGTAAAAGGTCCAGTCAAGTTTCCCAGCAAGCATCACAAATACACAACTTACTTCCCTTTTGTGCTTGTCCTACCCTGATCTTTACCAAACTTTGGAAAGACAATGATCACCTGCTCTCTCCAGTGACCTGACATGTGAAATAGTACTAGTAATGTGCTAATGAAACCATGGCTGAGGCTTTGGGTGTGTTTCTCTTGTTTTGCTTGGGTTTTAACCTAGATGACTAAGGTCTGACAATGGAGACACTGGGGAGCTGTGCTCTGGTGCAACTCCACTTACTTCTGCCAGGTGTAACTGGCTGAACCTGATCTCTCATTTCTGTTCAGCCCAATGAAGAGAGCATGGATTTGCTGTACCTCTGATTGCCTCCCTAGAGCTCCATGGAATCACGGTATTCAAAATGAGTAAATCCCAGCTGGTGCAGGACACTGCCCTTTACCCATGACTCATGTAGTCATTTCCCTTACAGAAGGGAAGGTCAGGGCTGAGTGCAATACCAACAGAAGAGCTTCCCTCACTATGAGAGGCAGTCAGACCTGTGAGGGGAAAAACCCTGTCCCCAGCCATGTCTGCCTCTGACAAACCATGGACACACTGCAGAGCCCTGTCAAGGGTAAAAGCAAGAGACCCAAGACAAGTTGTGAGGGGGGATCCCCTTCTTGTAACAGCTGTCTAGCAGGAATGGCAGCGTGGTCTCTGCACCAGCCTCAACTTGTGG
Source organism: Serinus canaria (assembly GCF_022539315.1). Classification (NCBI taxonomy): domain Eukaryota; kingdom Metazoa; phylum Chordata; class Aves; order Passeriformes; family Fringillidae; genus Serinus; species Serinus canaria. The sequence goes on along the minus strand of NC_066329.1, from coordinate 6,421,815 downwards.
TTCTTCACCTTCACTTTGAGACATTCAGTGTGTGCTCCTATCCCAGGCATATTTGGGCACTATGACAGGCATGTACCACCACCTCTGCCAGCATGGCAACATCAATATGGCACTCAAGGAGCCCAAGTAGCCTCCCAAGCCTGATGTGTGCCTTGCTCAAAGCTCTACACCACTCACCACTTCCAGGTACTACCTACAGAGCAAGCATGCATGTGGTGAAGAGGCCTGGGAGGGCTACTAAGAGAGACAGGGGGCTTTCTGGGTTATGAAAAGCTAAAATCCATTCACTAGATGAGAGGCTTGGATGGAGGGAGTTCCTAAATGCATCACAGCCTCATGCTCTTGACCCTCACAAGCCAGGTCCCATCAAGCTGACAAAAGCCAAGACAGCTGGTTCCTGCACTGCGCTTCCCTTGCCAGCTCCAGCTGTCAGGAAAGGGCCTCGACCAGCCAAGCCAGCAGCACTCTGGCACAAGGAGCCCCTCTCCCACTGCCTGCTCCATGCTGCTGCCTTTGTTCCCACTGGCATCCCGCAACCACTTGCCTGGGAACGTGCCCCACACACCACCACAGAGGCCACAAAGAGCTGTGGCCAATCTTTGGGACCCTGTCACAGACCAAAGCACCCCAGGCCAAGAAAAACACACCCATACTCTCCCTTGGCACATGCTTGCTAGTTCACTAGACATTACAGCAACATGTCACATCCTCTAATAGCTGGCCGAGGTGGCCAGGCTCCCTGGCAGCCAGTGCTCTCCCTGGGAGTTCAAGCCAAGCAACAAATCCTGTGTGGGCTCAAGCCCTGTTCATGTGGGGGGCGTAGAAACACTCAGGATGTGCTGCACAGAGGAAAAGCTATCCTGGTACTGAGGTGTTCACAGAGCTGTCTGCACTCCCAGACAGAGTACAGCCTCCATCACTCCTGTCCTTTCCTCACCTCTCTGCTGGATGTGCCATTTAAACCAACCCAGATCTCACGTGACTTCATTCAGCCTGGGGATAAAAGGGGCCTTGCTGGGTATATTCAAAAGGGCTAAAATTAAACATTATGTGACCACAGCAAATTTGAAGAATAATCCGTGTCAAGGTCTGGAGCAAGTCCCAGAAATGACAGAGCTGTGCTAGGACCCTCTTTAGGGGGAAGGGGCCCTCTCGGTGTCACAGCCTTCACAGCCAGCTCCCTCCCAGGCAGCCCTTCCTCCAGCCTGTCCCCTCCGGCCAGGCACGGCCGCCACATCCGCGTCTGCACGGACCAGCACAGCCCAGCCCTGGAGGAGAGGCAGACCATTTGCTTCCTTTCATTGCAGAAAGCTGCATAAATTCATAACACAAACAGCCCCCGAGGCATCTGCCACGGACATCTGCTCCTCGGGCCTGGGGCTGAGCACAGGAGAATCGGCAAAACCACTCGGCCACTAGCATTCGCTGAAGAGAAGGAACGCGGCCAGCAAAGCACAGCATTAACACAGTGCTAAGACAAATCGGAGTGAGTGTGGGCATAGATAGCGCTCCTGCCCTGAGCCCCCCCATGCACGCACACGCCATTCAGGCAGGGAATCGCTGCATCAATAACCGCACAAAAGCGTCGCGCATCTCCCCGCAGCCCGCGGGGGCTGCTCCCCTCCTTTCTGTGCCCGCCGTCCCTCCCTTACCGGCGTCTTCCCGCTCCTCTGCTCCTCAGAGCTCTCATCTTGTGCTGCGCGCGTCTTCTCGGGCACCATCCTCCCCCCTCCTGTCCCCGCTGCTCCCCGGCTCGCGCAGTGCTATAAATACATCCCTGTACCTTCAGTTTGCCCGGGTGGCTTCGCTGTGCCTGCGTCCGGGGAGACAGCAGCCGCTCCACTAACCGCTCCTGAATAATGATCGAATCCATAACCGCGGCTGGCAGGACGGACGGACAGCCACGGCGGGCCAAGGGAAAAAACCCCAACCCATGTGTTCCCTCCCAGCCTTCGCTAAATCCATGCGGCAGCCCCCCCGCCTACGCGTGCACACACACGCAGGGCTGGCTCGGCTCGCCTCGGTGCCGAGGCGAGGCGAGGAGGAGAGCCGAGGAGAGGCGAGGAAAGGCGAGGAGGCTCCCAGGCAGCTGCCCGGGATTTCCTGCCTCCGCCTGTGCCGCGGGAGGAGCCTGCCAGCGAGGACAGGACAAAGGCCACCGCGGCCGCAGGCCAGAGGCGACGTCTCTCGCCCCGCCAGTGTCCCGCGGAGAGGCTGTGCACGTACCGGATGCTGTCCCTGCCATCAGTCTGACTCCGCGTGACAGATGGGCCTATTCAGCTGGAGGATTTCTTTCATACCCTGCCTGATGCGGCCGAGACAAAGGTTTGCTGGAGGAAACCTGCTTTCAGCAAAAAAGTGCTGCTTCTGGCTGTGTGGGTGAAGGTCTCAAGGGTCCACAAAGCCCCCAAAAAGCAGGGTTCAAACATAACCCCCAGATGGCAGTCCTGGTTGACGTGGCTCTGCTCCCACGTGGCGCAGGCTCATCTCTTGTCTAGTCCAGGCTCTATTGCAGCCTCATCTCTGAATCCAACTGGAATAGCAGCAGATGCATGCTGGATCTTACAGCAACCATTCAAGCTCTGAAGACGTTTCAGAATAAGGAAGTATCTTTGTGTTCATTAAGCAGATGAACCCAACCCAACAACAGCCCAGCACACCAAAAAGTTATTCAAATCTCATGTCTGGGTTCTGAACCTTTCTATAAAATATGCCTTCCAGCTTTTCTGTGCAGCCATAGAAACTGAACAGGAATTTATATTAAACAGACAAAAGCTCCTAATTTCATATAATCACACCATTCTGGAAAGCAGTGGGTTAATACCACAGGCTGTATAATGAAGTGACAATACCACAGCATGTATAATCAAGTGACAGGAGATGACAGCACTGGTGGTGCTGGAGGAACCTGTCCCTTGCCTCATGGGTTCCTGAGCAGCTTTCTGCTCAGCAATGGGAAGGACACAGGCTGCAGCCATACTCCTGCCTTGCTCTCAGCCAGAGCTCCTGCTGCTTCTCTGGGATCTACAGGACTCCAGCAGTAACTCCACAGAGTGCCAGAGTAGCAAGGCCTGCCCTGGTCACCTTGGGTCACAACCCAGAGCCTCCACCATGTCAGTCTGGCTGACACCAGGGTCTGTTATAAGGTACTGAGTCACTATAAGGTCCAGAGGCCTCAAGTCTGGGAGCAGCTGTGAGCGTGCAAATGAAAAAGAGGGGAACCCCACCCAGTGTTTTATCTACACATCCTATAGGCTGATGGAGGGTGACGTCAGAAGTCAAAGGCACAAGGTCCTAGAGGCTGATAAAAACAAATGGAGGAGAACTGGGAAACACTCCCAGAGCAGGAAAACCCCTGCCATACAACAGCTGTCATACCACACACATGAAATTCTTCCCCAAACCACCCTACTCTGCCAGCAGCATCCTTAATTACACCCATTGAGTTTTGTTCCCAGTTGTTTCTGTGGGTAGCAGTCAAGCAGAAGGCCTGGACTAAGATCCAGGTGTGGCAAGAATCGCCACTGCTCAGAGCACGTTCCTGTTTGGCAGCTCTGCCCTCCCTCTGCTGCATAGCTCCATTCCCCAAGGAGCTGACAGCCCTGCATTGGTCTCCTTGCTCAGTGGTAGGTCAGGCCATGCTCATGACACCTCTTCTTCCTCCTAGATTCACCTAATCCTTGCTTTCCAGGACTGAGGCACTCTCCCACCAGGGTCTGGAACGGGCACACGACTGAGGAGCAGTGACAGCATCACGCTGCCTGCACTGGGCAGCAAGAGCAATGGCTTGTGGCACACCCAAGGTGCATCCAAACCTTCTTAAGATAACAGGAGGTTTCACCAGTCCTTCCACACCATAAACCACAATAGCTGCAGGCAAACCCTCTTCAACTCCCATGAATTCTCATGGCTTGGAAAACTCTTGTCTGAGTACCACAAGCCACATGGCCACCAACCACAAGCATTTTCCAAAGGCACATGGAGATACATTGTGTCCCCACCAGCCCACTGCACCGAATCAGAACAGTCTTTTGGGCTGGGATCATAGATGAAGTCAACAAGGATTTGGTTGCAACAAAACCACAGTGTTGTTCATGGCCCCAGGATTTGTGCTGACAGTGCAGAGAGGAACAAGGAACGACTGTCTCCTGAGTGCCTTGAGCTCTCACACATCACACACGCTCTCAGGACTGGCAGCCAGGGAGGAATTCCAGTCAGAAGTCCATGCCTGACAACTCAGAGAACACATCAGGAAAAGAAACAGAAGAGTAGATCTTGGCTACAGAGATCATCTTAAGAGTGAGTGGCCAATTCTATGGCTTCCAAAATGCTGAAGGACATTCAACTGGTCTCAGTCTCTCCTATCCCTCCTAGAGACAAGAGAGATGCTCATCTGGCATCCTCAGAGTTACCAAACCATAAATGACAGACTCGTTTGTGTCCCTCAGATGTGCCGCATGACACACCCAGAGCTGTTGGCTCAGGCTGATCTGTGTCCAAACTTCCCAAAGACAGCCAAGCCAATCTTGTTTTGCCCCTGTCTTTTCTGATCACAATCCTCTTTCCAAACAGCCCTTAGAAAAATGCCCAGTGTAATTCCTGGCCTGCTCACTCCAACAACAAATCTGATGTACACCATCCTTAAAAGAAGAAAAACAGAGGACATCTCGTGAAGCATACAGCAGAGCTCAACAGAGAAAAACTTGTCATTTTCAAGACCTAGAGCAAATCCAAAGTGTTTTCTTCCACTGGCACCTCTAAGCTCCTCTCCAGGCAGGTGCTTGCAGCAGCAGCTTGGGAGTCAATCTGGCTGCAGGATCCAGGTTTCTGAGTGCCAGAGCAAACAACCCCAACCTGCCCAGCCCCAAACAGTCAGCCAAGGCAACACAGACTTGGGGTGCACCAAGTCCTTCCCACCTCACAGACCAGCTTTTTGTCAAACTGTGACAGCAAGAAGTCTTCCACCTGCAGGGGAGCTGTTTCCTGGCAGAGGTGCTGTGGCTAAGGAACTGCATCCTTGGTGAGCAACCAGGAGCATGTCATGAAAGGAAAAGTCTTCAGCCTGATCCAGACAGACACTCATGAGCAGCACAGAGCCAGGCAACAGGGTCCCACCAGGGATGCACCCAGCCAGCCTGGATGGAAGTGCATGGAAGAGTGGTGAAACTCCATATCCATGGCTTGGCAGGGTCACACAGTCACATAATAACAGCATTTATGTTTCTTCCTCTGAAACAACTAAGCTATTTTCAGTATTCCCTGCAGAAGGGAAATTTTCTTTCTGGCTGTTTTCTAGGACGAAGGGAAGGGCAGTTCCAGAGAAGCTGTTTGCTCAGGCTGAACAGGAGCAGCAGCAGGCAGCAAACCCATTCCCAGTTTGGACCAGGGCAATGGAGGATGAGGAACAGCCAATACTCTCCATGCAGGTGCATAGCTGGGAACCCCCAGGGCTCAGTTACCACCTTCTTCTCCTGCTGCCTCCTCTCCCACTATAATGAACATCAGTGCTGACTTCACACAGATGAATCTCACGGGTGTTGCAAAGTCTGAACTCAGCTGCTCCATCACCAGCAGAGCTGCACACTCACCCTGAGGCTCCTGCTGACCTGATCCAAGGGAAAAAGCCTTGCTGATCTAAGCTCTGATGAATAATTTAACTTCAAATTTGCAAGCAAGGCTCCATCTAAGTGGTTTCTGGGAGCAGCAGAGCCCTGACTCTTTAGCCAGGTTTCATGCTGTGATGATCAGGAAAAAGCAGGATACCAGACAAGAAATGCAGAAATCCCAAAGCGCAGGATTAATCCTCTGTACGTTCAGTGCCACAAGCATAATCTGCACAGCAGCCAGATCTCATGTTTTCTTTTACCTATCCCACAGGTCAAACTTTTAATTTCCGCTCAAGGATCACTGCTGCTTTGGCACATAATCCCTCCAGAAATGTATCAAATTCTATTTCAAAGGTATTTATGCTCCCTGCTTCCTCTTGAAGTGCCTCGCGCTTCCCAAGAAGCACTGTGTGACTCATGCCATGCCTCCACTTCCAGCTCTTAAAAAGGAGCGACGACCATAATTTGCCTCCTGCTTGTTTAAACTCGTGACTTGCTCTGGAGCGAGTTCACAGAGCTTCTCACACCCAGCTCCTCATTTAGGATAACCTGCACGATAAAACAAACTGGGCAGACGCGGAGCTGGCTGGATCTCTTCCAGCAGCCCCTCGGTCGCTGCCCGGATCTCCTCCAGCAGCCCCTCGGTCGCTGCGCGGATCTCCTCCAGCAGCCCCTCGGTCGCTGCCCGTTCCCGTCCGCGGGAGGAGCCGCGGTGCGGTACCGGAGCGCTCCGCGCGAGGGAGAACAGGCGCACGCAAGGGCCGTGTCCGAGCGGGGAGAGCCCCGGCGGTTTCCCTGGCCAGGGCCACACGGAAATCAACCTACAGGGCAAACTTGCCACCCTCGCTGCTTCCTCCGATTTCGAACATATTCCTTAGCACAGGACAGAGGTTTCCAAATTTAGCCTGCTAAGACATAAGGAGAAACCAGGTGGTGCAAGAAGGTCTGCGGCAGTCTCGGCACTACTGCTCATCTCTCCCTCCAATTCACCCTCCAGCTCTGCAGCACAGATCAAACTTAAATAGATGCCAGGCCTCTCATCTCAAAGCTGCAGCTGGGAACACCAGGGAGAGGCAGAGCAGAGCCCTGCCAGCCCTGGGAAGCCAGGAACAACAGTGTTTGGGAGACAAACAGATTCGCATTCCTCTGGGGCACAGAAGCTGGCTGGGCTGAGGGCGGTTTGGTGGAAGAGGATGGAAAATAATGGTGATTTATCCTCTGCAATGGAAAGGCACTGCTTCTTCCAGCTCTCAGGTTCTCCATCCAAATGACAAGAACGTCAGTTTTGGAAGTTCTTGGTGCATGTTAACATACAGGAATAGGAAAAGGTTGGGACAGGATCCTACAGAAGGTGCAGTTTAAGTTACAGGTAGTGGTCCCAGTCCTGCGATCCTTACTCACCGAGTAGTCCCTTTGTAATAGAGACGACTGCTCACGTGAGTAAGGGATGCAGGATCAGGCCTGTCTACCAAAGAGGCTGAATCCTGAACTGGAGAGGAGCATTGTGAGACACCTACACCTGGTCCAGCAGGAGCTAATCCAAGGGCATCATAGGGGAAGACAGTCCAGGCTGGGACACCACACCTGCAAACAGCACACTGAGCACAGAGCATGGAGGGCAAGGTAGTGGACAACAGAGATGCTCTACTCAAGTAGAAATTCTCCTGATTCATTCCCAGTTCACCCATCTCATGGATACTCCCAGGTCTGCAAGGAGATCTTTCTTAACCCTGCTGTCCTCCCAGCAGGCTCCCAAAAATCTTATTGGGAGAATGAAAGCCAACTGTCTTGGGAGAATTCCCAACCTCTATCTCCCACCTACAATTAACATAAGTTTAGGAGTAGCTGATGCCCACGAGAGGGGAGAAAAAGCCCACTCAGCTCACCAAATAATTTTTAATTCCATTAATTAAGGGGGAAAAGGCAGGTCTCTATAGCAACTTTCAGTTCTGGGAGGCACCCAAAGAGACAAAAGTTGGCCTAGACTGTGTGAACAATAACCCCAAAAAGCTGTGCAGAACAAGGAGGTAGAGGCACCTTCTCCTTCCTAAGAGGTCTCCTGCAGGTTACCCATCAAGGACTCAGATGCCCAGGCTCCAGCCACACACCCTCCCTCCCTGCTGTCAGCTGCCTCTGCATACTCAGTAACATGAAGTAGAGTCCTTGTGCACCTTGAGACAGCAGAGGCACACTGGGACCTTCACCTTCCTTCCCACCCTCATCCCTGGGCTTGCAGCCCCAACCCACTAGATGGAGATGAGCCTGCTGAGAGGGAGCCATGCACTCACCCTCCTCCCTTTGCACCAGCACAGCTCTGCCTTGCTCCACCTCCATCTCCACACAACACAGCTGTACCTGGCTGCAAAATGCTGTCCCTCGGAGCCCAGCATGGGCCAGTGTTCCTGGAGAAAGCAGCTGTGTGTCTTCCAGTCTGCCCCAGCTCGCTGGGATGTGTGCTGGACCATCTGCTACCCCAGAGGGGTCCCCCAGGAGCCTGTTTCCCAGCCCCACCATAAAAACAGTCTGCAAACATCACTGCCCACATCAGCCTGCCCAGGGCTGGGTCCTGTGTCGGGACTAGCATCTGTCTTTGCAGATGGATAATTAGATTCCCTTTCCATTTCCTTTCCCCTCCTGATGGTTTCTCTGGCTGGCAGTTCCTCCGCAGCCCTGCACAATCCAGCAACATTAGTCAGAGGGAAATTTTGCTCCCTTCCTCCCCAGGATGTTGTTCTTGGTTCAATATGGACAGCAGAATGAATGCATGATGATTTGAGTGCCTCATTGCAGTAGCATTTGTCCTTTTCAGCCTGGCAAACACAGGCTTCCCTCCCACAGCTGCACCCTGCCCCTTTTCCCCAGGTGACACAGAAATCACAGTGTGAATTCAATGAGTGTGATGTTGTTGGCAATTGGAAGCAATTAGCTAATCAGCAGGAATATGCAATCAGCTGGACTGGGGTTGCAGCACACCTCCATTTATGAGCAGTGGTGCCAAACACTCCTTTTGGGCAGGGCCTAAAGAAGCGTACCTGATTCTCAGCCATGGTGTGAGATGCTCTCAGAAAAAGATCATAACACCCTCCTGCAGGAAACCTGAGGAAGAGATGGAGCAATGTTGAAATTGGGGTAATTTAACACAGAGCTGTATCTCAGAGGTCCCAGAGAAGGAGAGGATTGTGTGCCCAGATGAAGTATCCAAAGAGATCCTCAATGAGCATACAAGACTGTCTGTCCTCCCCTGCCACTAAGAAGTGGCTTTCTGGGAAGCAGTACTGATACCTCAAGCCCAGATGGTTGCACAAACATCCCCAGGACCTGCAGAGATGCACAGACACATGAGTTCCACCTGACAGAGAGGACTTATCCTTCTGGGATCCACAACTTTCCTACAGTTTCCCCCTCACAGGAGATGTATGGACTGAAGCTTTCAGAGACAATCTGTCAATTCTGTCCTCTTGTACCATGTGACAGCTGTGTTCTCTCTCCATGGGCAATGTCCTGAATCCATGCAGAGCATGGAGCTTACAGCCCTCCAGTGCAAACCATCAAGACTTCCAGCAGCTCCACATCACTGCCTGGGCTTGGTAGCTTCTATTCTGCACAGGCTTCAAAAACCAAACTGCTGCCTGCTCCATGCAGGGAGCTTTGAAATGCCTTTCAGAAGATTCCAGGAGTTTGCAGCTGACTCCCTGCCCTGTGATCCATGCCAGCCCACTGCTGGCTGCCCACCAAGAGCTGGATGCATCATTACCCAGCTGTGCCAGGCTCACAGGCCACGAGGCTCAGGCACTGCAGCCATGGAACATTCAGTGCCTCTTGCACCCTTTGCAGGCTGGCTGGGCTTGCCAGGGCCCGGCACACACCAGTACCCGTGCCAGATCACGGCAGCAGCGAGGCGCAGTGCTCCCAACGGGCATCACAGCCCTGGCTGCCCAAGGAGGTCCCCAGCACAGCTGTGGGACCACCCAGGCAGATACAGAGTCTGGCAGTTTGCTGCATGAATGAAGAAGAAAAGGTGAGGGCAGCAAGGCAGCTGGGGACCAGGATTTGTCTGTGGTTTTGCAGCCATCCAGCATTGACACTGGTTCCTTGTACCCTGCCATCGCAGACACTGAGGCTGTGCCTGGGGGGCAGCTGTCAGAATAATCAAAAACGGAGTCAAGAAATGCTTTCCAACACCTTTCTCTCCCCTTCTCAATCACCTACTTGCTCCAGCAAACACCAAGCCTGGTTACACCTTTGCTGCACAACTCACCACTTCCCTGTGCCCTGCAGTGTGACTGGAGAGTCACATTTTATGTGATGATGGGAGAAAACTACAAGTCACTGAACATCTAAATCAAACTGTGCTGTCAAAAGTAATTTAAATAAGTTTCTTCCAAGCTTAAGAGTAATAGTCAGTAACTGCTGAATGTTGCTTCTCCTTATCAGGGAGATGTTCACCCTAGACTACTGTTGAACTAAGACCAGTTAGTCTGAGTTTGTAGTGAAACAGAGCAAAGAATCTTAGATGAAGAAGTATCTGGCTCAGAGTCTCAGCAGGGATTGTGTCAGATAGAGGGCTTCCCATGCCCTCCCCTAATACAGGTGTGAATTGCAAGGTCTGGAGGCCACAGTAAGGATGGACCACACAGATCATTTACCAAGGCTGGTGGACACTGACAGGTCCCAGTGGCTCTGCAGCACCCAGATGAACACCCTGCCTGAGGCTGCTGCAGGACATAGCACAGTTTGCCAGGCTAGGGGGTCAGCTCAGCAATCTTGGTGCTCTTGTGACAGGGGGGCAGTAACAGGCACCCCAGCACAAAGCCAGGAGCCCAGCACAGCCCACCAGCACAGCAGCCTTGTGTGCTTCAGTCCAGCCCCAGAGTTCATTAGCAGTTTTGCAGCAGTGAGAGATTCCTGCTAACCACTGAGATGGAGCCATCTGTTTCCATTTATTTGCTGGCTCACAGGAGCAGCTACACAGCAAAGGACTCTAGAGAGGGTTTGTTCTCCTGGGCACACAGGGAGTGAACAGCCAGCCAGTTGGGACAGAGGCTGAATTCACCCTCCACAGTGACCTAATACCTCCCTTCTGCAAAATGAACACCTGGGAGGCACTGCAGCCCTCCCCCTTTGATTTTGTGACCAAGCTCCATCATTAATCCACCTACAGGCCATTTCCCTGAAGGCACAGAGGACTTGCTCCCAAGTGCATCTTACACCAGATTATTGCTCTGCACGGCACCACAGCAGAGGAGGCGTTGATAAAGCTGTTCCCACATCTCTTGGCCTGCCCCCTTAAAGCCAGAAGCAATCTGCCACTGATAAGCCAGGATCCCTAAATTAGCAGCCACCAGGCCCTGTTTTTTTTTTCTATATCAGGGTCCTGCAGAAATCATGATATGCAAAGAAATCTTTACCCAGACACATTTTCCACGCATTCATTTTTATGTACATGCTGCTTGGGCAAACCACGTACCCAGCCCCACAAAAGAGCAAAATGTGCCAGTGATGCCTGTGCAAGACAAAAGTCTGGAATGGGGATGAAAATGGCAGCAGGTACCATGGGAGAGTCTAGGCAGCTTTCAGAAAAGGCAGCAAGAAGAAAGGGATAAAAACTGGGGACACGTTGTGTGGCGAGGGCTACAGAAGTATTAGTCCTGTCTGGCAGCTGAACTTTGGGAGGACTTTGCCACCTTGCTTTACCAGTCACACCTGCTTGGGAGGGAAAAGAGTCTTCTTGCTCAACAGGAGGCTTCATACTATAAAACAGATTGCTTAACTATTGACAGTTTGTGTTTGGGAACTACCCTCTTCCTGTGTTTGCTACTTCCTCTCTGAGCACACTTTTTTTTCAGAGCCAGAAGAGACATTGTGCTCCTCTCAGCCTGCCCATGGGCCCTGCAATTCCCTTCAGAGATGCATTCCATTTGGAAGATCTGTGGTGGACTCACAAAAACAGCAGAGAGCAGCAGAACATATCCTAAGTTCTCCTTTCCTTCACAATAAAATCTTCCTAGTCTTGACTGGAGAGAGCAGAACTGACTGTTCCAGGAGCACATCGTTCTTAGGTGAGAAAAGATGGAATATCAGGACATAGCATGAACAAAACACAGCAACATCCTGTGATACTGCATTAGCAGCAACTGGCTGGACAAAACTGCCACAAAACCAAAATCCTAAAACATCCTACACAGCTTCATAGAGGGATCCTTCCCAACATGATCTTGTCTTACTGCCCCAATCCCATCACCAACTTCTCTGCTCCATTGTGGGTTTGGTTATCTCAGCTCCAACCATGCCCCTCTGCAGAGGCAATTCTGGATCACTTGGCAGCCACCACAGTGCTCAGTCCCATAACAACATGGCACTGATGCTGCAGACAGAGGTGGGAGAGCAGCTGGACCTCAGGTCCATTCTCAATAGCTGGAAAAGAGCATTCTCTAAAGTGTATCCTCCTGTAGCTCATGTGTCTGGTCTAACAGCCCAAGCACAGGAGCTTCCCTTGCTTCTCCAATCTGCCTTTGCTTTGCTGTCACATATTGTCAAGCTGTCCTACTCAGCCCTGCTCTGCTGAAATCTTCCCAGGAGACATTTCTCCTCAAAGCTCCAGATCGAGTGACATTGCCATCCTGGTCCATTACAGCCCTGTCCCAGTCACCCTGAGGCTGCTCTCAAGAACTTGATACATTGCAGGGAGCACACACAGCTTCAGGCCACAGAGCACAGGGCTGCTGAACCTGAGAGGAGCCCTGCCTCCTGCAGCTCCCAGCCCACTGGGCAAAGCTGAGCTCAGGCAAGCAGGATCTGCTGCCAAGACCTCCCCCAGTGAAGGAAGAGTCAACATCAGGGGAGGCCCTGAGCAGCACAGCAGGGCTGGGCACAGAGCCCTGAGTTACCATCCCAGCTCCAGAGCTGACAAACCTCCCAGCAGAGGCAGTGCCTGGTACAAAGCCTCTTCTGTTCCTGACACACGAGCCCGCTCCAGGCTGCTGCCAGGACACATCTTTATTGTGCCCTCCTGACTTCAGCAACAGGCAAGGCTTGGGGATAATGGTCCCTTTCTGGGATGCTGCTGGGGCTCACACACAGAGGCTGCAGATTCAGGGGGCTGCCAAGGTCCTGAGCCCTGCAGGCAGCCAGCACTGGCACCGTGCATCCATCACCACTGACAGCAGCACAGACCTCTCCTGGGGCTCTGCTGACCCAAACTCCTCCTCAAAGACATGGCAGAGCTCCTCTGTAACCCAGCCAGCCCCAGACACCTTCAGTGTCATGGACACAGCTGTGGGATGCTGAGCAGAGAAGAAAAAAGGGGCATTTTTAACACAAAATATCTGTTTGTCTATGCACGTTGGGACTGTTTCATCACATACAGGCATGGAGACAATTCTGAGGCAGGAAAGAGGAAAGTCTGCCAACTCTCGTCCCCACAGTGACATGGTCACAACAGGATTCATTTTCAGTCCCTGCTCCCAGTGCAACAGGGAAGATGGGCAGGAAGGCTGGAGAAAGTCTCTTGCTAGATCCCATGAATGGTTAAACTCTCCCTATTTAGCAGTGGTGGGAGGGGAATTTATCTCCAAGCAAGAGTCTTGATGCTACCTGGGACAAGGCCAAGAGAAAAGCAAATTCTTCCTGTCAATTTATTCCCTTCCAATATTGGCCTACCCCGCTACAGGGAGTTTCTGCAGCCACACAGCCACAGAGACATGAGAAAAGACTGCTTTTATTTTGCCAGCCATAGCCAACCACAGCCCAGCATCTCTTCAGCTTGAGCCAGAAGACAACTAAGCTCAAGGGGAAGTGGCTGGACACCCACACACAGCTTGTGAGACAGCACTTGGAAGCCATCCTTACTAAAAAACATGGACATTTACTGAAGTCCAGAGCTGCACCTGGCAGACCAGCTCCTGCATCCAGGATAGAGCTGGGTTTACTGGACACCAGCAGAGTCCAAGGACTCCAGGCTCCAGCTGTGCAACAGGAAATCTTGGCCACCTCAAAATAGCAGACATCAAGTCAGGAAGGGCCCTTTTCCATGTCAGGAAGCAGAATTATCTGGTAGTTTCTGCAAGTAGCATCTATGGTCTCATGTGCTCCTCATCACTATCTGGACCAGCAGCTGACACCCCAGCTGACTCCCACCCCAGGCTCCAGATCCTCAAATCTCCCATATTTCTCACTGACATCTTGGGTCCTAAAATGCAAAACCTCCAGGAGGGCTCTCATCTCCTTTTCTGATGAACCACAGGGTCTTCAAATTCAAAGAACCCAGCAGGGACTCTTCCATCCATGCACATACCTTCAGCACCTTTCCACACAGCACATGACCACACTCAGTGTGTTTTCCAGCTGGGCACAGCTCAGCACCCTGCAGGACAGGGCTGGACCTCTCATCAGGAACTAGCTGCTCTGATATGTGACATGTCCAGCTGTGTTTTTCAGACTCTGCTCTTCCTTCCTACTTCCCCCACTCTAGCATGGAGAAAGATGGGAATAGAAAGATAAAAACCCCCACAGCCATCACCCACTTACCACCCCCTCACACAGCTGTACACCACTGGGCAGGAGTCACAGGGCTCTCCTGGAGCCTCAGCCCCTTGCCTGCATCTTTCAAAGAGCACCATAAGCTCTGGCTGGGCCTCCAAACACTGCTCCACCTCAGAGCTGGAGACAGATGAGGTCACCTCCAGTCTGAAATCACTTCCGTTCTCAAACTGCTCCCAAGACTGTGCCACAGATTAAAAAGAGTGGGATGGGTGGGGAGGGAAATCCAAACCAATGGAGCATGTTCCCCATTAAGAGCTCAACACTTAATTTATCTCTGCCTCCCAGTCGACTGCCATCCCAACCCTCCACCCTCCCTCCTTCCTCTGCAAGAACAAATCTGGCAGAAACTGCTTTGAATTAACAGCAGGGTATGGCACAAGCTGCACAGGACTACACTCAACCCCCAAATCCCCAAATCTAAACCCAAGCAGAGCAGTGAGGAAGAATCACAGCTTGGTGTTGTCAGATGAGCTCAGCCACACTGCTCTGCCTCGTGCCAGCTCCAATTGCTGACTTCCAACTGCAGCACCCCAAAAGGAAAATGAAAATTAAGGTCACCAGCATGGCGGAGTCATAAGGAAAAGAGCCTTGCAGTGGTCACACTTGGCCAGGAGAAACCAGACTGACAGTTCAGTGGCATTCTTTAAAAAACACATTAACCACAGATGAATCAGTGTCTCACTGCTGGAAGCTCTAACCCGACTGCAGCACCCAGCAGTGCCTCAGGCAGTAATGGCCACTACACATCACTGTCATACACATACTCCCCCACAGTCATGAGTTTTTCCCCTCACCCCAGACTTTGCTCAACACAGGAAGGCACCCAGGTTCTGTGGGTCTCTTCCAGAATTCCCAGTCTCACTGCAATGGCAGCCATTGGATGGGGCCATTGTGTCAGCCAATACAGCTGCTGTGATCCATACCCTGTTTGGAATCCAATGCAGCTCACACATGCACATGGCCTTGGCCTCACTGGTGACACAGCAGCCCCTGGGCACAACCCCACAGGGTGGGAAGAGCTATTGCAAATGCAGTGGATAGAGGAACAAGGGGCAGAGCATGCTTGAATGCAGCTGTCAATCACATGCTGCATAATTTTAGACTTCCTTCAAGCAGATGGAAGACTGGGTTGTGTGTGCTGCCAATCCTGTGACAGTTTCTTTGGATCACACAATCTTGGGGCTGAACAGCAGGAGAAGTACAGCATGACTGCATCTCCCAGAGAGCACTTGGTTCCTCAGCCTCTCTCCAGAGGCCAGCCCTGGACAACAACCAGCCAAAACTGCAATGAAAGTGAGACCTTTTTTCCTTGTCGGCTTCAGACATTCTAGATGCAGTGGACATCTGAGAAAGGAATCTCTCTCAACCCCTGGCACAGACCTGGGCTGTTCAGGTAGCTCCTCTTCAGCACAGACTAGGAATAAATACACTGCAGGACAAAGAGGCTTCAACAGATAAAGCAGCACACTGTTCCCACCTGGCTGCACTCCCACCAGCTTCTTTCTGCCAGTTCTGGCTTCCTACCTGTAACTCAGTAAGATGCCAGCAGTAGTCATCAGTACAGTGAGGACCTGGTGGGGAAGTGACTGTCCAACAGACAGGCTGCCTTGGTGGGGAGATGAGGAACCACAGAGCTTCCACAGCAGGGCCTGTGAGTTCCCAGTGGGAGAGCTCCAACAGCAGTGAGTGGAGCAGGGAGTGCTTCACACCCTGAGAAAAGCAACCACGACATGGAAGGAACAGGTCTGAAGTTGAACATTTGGGCTAAGGGGAAACCTGAGGTTAAAGAGCCTCTGGGAAGCTTTAGTTGTGGTGTGACTGACTCACAGGGGAGCACAGCCACTCCTCATCAAAGTATGCTGGGTCTCCCTAAAAATCATGGCCTCCAGACAGAAATGCCTCTAGACAGAGCTGTTATATATTGGGCTTCAGTTCCATCACCTCTGAGCATAGAGAATTTCACTGCAAACACCCACACCTGCCCTAGCTGGGCCGGTGCTATCTGCTGAGCCCTTAAGGATCCAGTGCTAGGTGAGCACTGAAGAAGGGTCATGCTCTTCACCTTCCACCCAGACACCCTGGAGAGCTCCAAACCATGTTCTCTGTCCCCTGAAAAAGACATCAACACTGCAAAAGATAAGAAATTATCTGCAAGAGCAAAGCCTGTGTGAGTTTTCCATGCTCTGATGAGTCTGGGTGAAGCAGAGACAGGCACATGGGAGCATAAGGCCTCAGGGCAGTGCACAGCCTGGCTCTTCAGCCCTGGATTTGTCATCCAGAGAGCAGACTGCAGTCAGCTCCACACTCCCAGGGAGCACATCCCTATGCCAGGGTGCAGAGCTGGAGCACAGGGGCGATCCCAGCTGCAGAGGGCCCATGCTCAGCACACAAGACAACTGCCAGGCACACAGAGCAGTCAGAAAGCAGCAGAGTCACTGTGATAAACAGTGACTATCCACTAGCCAGCTCCTGGCAGGGAGACCCAGGAGGGGTTTAAGGAGAAGTCTGAAGGAAAATAAAGAGGACAACTTTCAAAAGAAGGTGGGATGAGCTTAAGAGATTAATCTGCAATGGAACATCTCTGCTGAACAGATCCCTAAAACAGAAGCAGCATTGTAAAAGTTTTAGTTCCAATACAGAAACCAAAATGTTAATTGGGTCTGTCACTCCTGAGCACAGCCATGTTCCTTTCACAGAGCTACAACTCTCACTGGTTTTTTTTTTTTGAGGCAAAGATGAAAGGGCCATTCAGAGCAGCCTGGAACATACCTCTTGCAGTATTTTCCTTCAGCAACCCCTTTCCTGGACCTAATCCATAGACCACAGCACATGAAAGGCAGCTGTAAGCCTGGCACCAGGTGTGTAAATGCCAAGGCAGCAGCAGCCTCCTCATGGGAGATGGTGAGAGCTCTTGTAACACAGCAACTTAGATCAGAGAGGGATGGGGGGGGGAACAGCAGTGACAAGGCTGCTCACCAGAGCCAAACTTATAAAAATAGAGGAGGTATCTAGCTCCTCAGTTTCAAAGGAGTTAGGCACTTTCATCTGTATTAAAAGAAGGCTGTCCCTTGGTTCCTATTATTGTAAATTGCCTAAAAAATTTGCCTTTTAAATAACTACATTGTACAATGGCCTTTATGGGAATGCTCATGTTTCAGCCTATTGCCTTTCATCTCCACACCACCGACCCAGACCAGAGGAATGTGTCAGATCCTTGGTTAATCCAGAATGTGCCAACAATTTCAGAGGCACTGCAAGCAGGATCACTTCATTTGTGGCAGGAACAGCCCACATTCCTGGACTGGCACAGTGGGAAACTGCAAGGCTGTGGCCCAGGAGAGGCTCCACAGACACCACTGCCATGCAAAGCACTCACTAACTGCCACCTTGCCACAAGGCCCCACTGAGCTTCATCCTGGAACAAGAAGATAAGAGCTGCTGTGATCTTACAAAAAAAAGGCACTGGGTTTACAACCTAACTCTGCAATTTTGGCAAATCTCACCACTGATAATTCAGTATAAAATACTGCAGCCAGGCCAGGCAACCCAATTTGACCAGGACAGATGTGGAATACAAGTATTGTCCTGACAAGGTCTCAGGGATGGTATTTTCTACTGAATTAAAGACTGCCATTTTGCCTCTCTCCTCATCAAAAATTACAGCCTCACCCAGCTGGACTGCAGGAGACAGATACTAAAGTCATACATCTTGCAGAGGGTTATTAAAAGACATTCAAAAGTGCATTCTCTACACCACCCAAAATCCTTTCAACATTAAGATAACAATTTCTTCCCTTAAAAACTGAGAGAGAGCAATCACAAAAGGTTAGTGTCCCATGCTGAATAACTGCTGTCCTTGCATCAGGACCACAGCCCAACCATTGAACAAACAGGATTCTCTGTTCTTTGCTGATAATACGCCTGTGACACTGGTCTTTGCTGCTATTTCAGTCTTGATTTCCACTGTCAGAATCATCAATATACTCTCTACTTGCCCTGTAGAAAAACCATTATCAGCAGCTCAATAATAGAGCCTGATTGTAAGGAACAGATAATGGAGGAATCCTCCCTCCTGAGAATTTTTCTGCAGCATTGCTGATTTCATGAATCTCTTTCTGGGCTCATCTGAAAATAAAAAAAAAGGTGAAGTACATGAGATGTAAGATGAGAGATGCTAGAGATGCTAACATAGCAGGCACTGAAATAGCAGAGTTCATGAAGATGTCACCTTTGAGATGATTACATTGGATTTCTAGAAGTCAGAATGAAACCAGATTAAAAAGACATTAGAGAAGACAGAAAGTCATTTGACTGTAAACGTTGGACACACAAGGGGCAGCAACACGCAATGTTAGAAAGAACTTGGAAGCAATGGAGTGGAAAAAATTGCATTTGCTAGGCTGTGTTTTCCTACAAGGCAACCCAAAGGAAATGGAAACAGCCGTGTAGGTGAGGCAGAGCAGCGAAGCTGGGCAGGGAATGCTCTGCTCAGTCCATGGGTTAGCAGAGAGCCAGCACCCCCATGCAATGTCAGCTCAAGTGACAGCCATAACAGGCCAAGAGTAATTTGTCACTCACAGCCCTTAAATGAGAACTGGGTGCAAAATCAAATTAGATACCCACGAGTAGCTCTTAGGACGTGCAGCACAGCGTGAAGTCAAACCTTTATATGTTTTAGGAATCTAAAGATTACTATCTTCAAGCAAAGCCTGGAACCACCATCACATGCAAAGTGGGGAAGGCTTCTCCTGGGCTTCTAGTCTGGGCTCTGACTTGCCAGGCCAAACAATGACCTCTTGGGATGTATTTTCTGGGATTTATTTTCTCAGATCTATTCTCTGTGTGGGCTCTCATCCCACTACCCCTTGCAGGCTTTTCAGGCTCATTTATAAACCATTGCCTTGAAAATACAAAGCAAGACCTGCTTCCTCTTCTGAAGAAAACACATGCTGGCCTATTACTGCAGGATGCCAGCCAAGAGGTGGGTGGATGCTCTAATTATTTTATTTTCATTTTTGAAAAATAATGAAGAAAAATAGTTATTTGTCATGAAGGAAAATCCCTAATCAACTAAGGGACAAACTCTAGGTACCCAGTACACATGGACTCACTGGAGCCACAAGGAAGCTCAGCCCTCAAGCATTCACAGGGTCTCTGAGGAAACGAGAGCAGTGGTCTCATCCAGACATTTCTTGGATGTCCAGTGCCATTAATGTAATGATAAATGGGATCTGAGTCCTCCAAAATGCCCAATATGTGCTGTGAGCTCTAACTTGCAGGGATACATTTAAGTACCAAACACACCCAAATGCAAGGTGCAGCACAGGAACAAAAGAAGCATTTCACATAGAAGCAGAAGATGGCTCATTAAGAGACATCAAACTAACAAGCCCCATGACATCCCTCATTAGCAACCCCATGCACACACTGCACTGCTGCCACATGAGGGGCAGCTCCAATGACACCACCACTTGTTTACCAAGAGAACAATTCTGCTATTGACTGACACCTGCCCATGACAGTGCGGCCACGGGAGGAGCAGGGAGATGTTCAGAGGACACTGGGCATTCAAAGGAGGCAGCAAAACGCCTGGCACTGGCTGGAACGTCTGAGCAGCTGCTGAGGACCAGCCCCACCACCTCAAACAGAAAGGCTTTCACTGACTTTAATAAAAGCTGCTGCAAATAATGCCACCCTACAGCTCTGAGATGGCATGCAAGTGCATTTGGGGACTAGCAGCTGAACAGAGCTGGTACTGAGGAAAAGAAATGCTGGGCTCCATCCAGTTGCTCCTGGTTTACTCAAATTGCTGTGAGATCCAATGCTGTGAACCTAGTGTGAGCCAAGCATGGTGGGGCAGGGCAGATAAGGCTTATCCAGGTGACAAGAGGACACATTCCTGCTGCACAGTGATGGTGATCAGGGTCCCAAGCAAGTCCATGTGGCACTACTGGGACGTATGCAGCAAACAGGCCTCTAGCTCACTGACCTCCACAGGCCTGCCCTGAGCCTCTGAAGGGTCAGCCCCAGGGCTGTTGGCAGACCAGAGCTGATCCAGAGGGTCCCAGCTGCTCAGTGAATCTGAAGTGCTTCCCAAGCATGTGCCTGGATTAACTGCCTAGTAAAAGCATCAAGTTCTGCTAAATTACTGTCCTCCCCTTCCCTCATAAATACATGTGCTGCCAAGGGCTCCTTTCAAGGGGAGGGGAGCTCTTTAAAGCAGCTGAACAGCACAGGTATAAACCTTGGAATGGGACACAAGCAGTTTCTCTTCTGCTTGCTACAGCTCCAGTGCACTGCTCCAGCTGCATCACAGAAACCATCTCTGAGAGTCAGGACTGCAAGGACAACAGCCAGGAGACAAGAGATCATCCCTGACAGCATCTCTCACTGTCCCAATGACACATTCCTGCTCATCTTGACCCTGTGCAACCATGGCAAGGCTTTGCTGCAGACCAGCTGCATCTCTTGAATTAACTCCTGCTGCCTTGATTCAGCCCACTGCCTACAAAACAGGGCAAATACCAGCTCCTGAAAGCTCTGATGCTTGTTCCATTACTGTCTGATCCCAGCTGGCACCAAACTCCCTAAGCAGCAGGAACCTCTGAGAATCTATAGAATCTTAAAAGCCATAAATCTCCCTGACATTTTTTACAGCAGAGGGAAATTACTATTGGTCCAGATGGACATTTCCAGGACTTCATATTACTGGCAGAGACTCAGGAGAACTTCAAACCAAAGAGAAAGCACAGCCAAGGGGACTGTGCACAGGGCAGGCAGATGCCTTTGTGACTCAATTTCACCTGAATATATAATTAATGTAGTATGTAATTTATTTGAAAATTTAAGTGGATGTAAGACTGAAGGATCTAAAGAGACTACTTGTGTGTACGTATCACAGCAAGAATGAGCTCAGTGCGTCAGGAAGGATTAAAATAGTTCCCACGCTGAGGAAACAGAGAGGAGACATTACAAAAAGCTGCAAGCAGAGCGACTTGCCTGGGAAGTAACCTTAAAAATAATTGCAATACAAACTATAGCAGTAAAAGGCCTGGCTTGTGCTCTCATGTGTGTTCACACAGCTTCATGCACCAGAGGTCTGCAAGAAAAAATGAAACGTAATCACTGGAGCCACATCTGTACTTCCATGGGCTTTGCCTCACAGAAAGCAGAAGGAAGATGTTAAGCCCTTGGAGGCTCTTTTCCCACAAGCTGAGTGGATGTCTTTCCCCTCCCTTGCTTCTGCACTGAGAATGTCCAGAGGTCAGTGGGACGGGCTCACTCCTCATGGCCAATCTCCAGGAGCTAGCACTCATGATCCTGGGGTTTATTTGCTCAGCCTGCACTCTCAGCTCCAGTTTCCCTGCCAGAAGTCATTCTGAGAGAATGGCACCAACTGCCTCGGGAGGGGTCAGGCAGAGATGGGCCATCCCAGCTCCATGCACACACCCTGGACACACTGGATAACAAGCAGCAAGACAAACAGGGCACTCCCAAAGATCCCCAGAAGAGCAAAGGGCTGAGCCTCACAAAGCTCAGTTCTCCCCTCCTTGGCACTGAGTGCTCACACAGCACAGGCAGGGCCAGGCAGCCACTGCCCCTCCCTCCCCAGCAGGAGTCAGGGCAGGAGAGCACGGCTGTTCCTGCCACCAGCCACTGCCACTGCGCACAGAAACAGCCCAGACTGAAGAGATGAGTGAGTGAACAACTGGAGTTAACTTCTAGGAAGGGCTTCCCACCTCTGACTGACACAACTACACTGGCTGACACCCCACAGAGCCCCAGGCTTGCATGAACCACAGCCCAAGATCCTTCAGTGCTACATTTCCAAGCACTAACCCTGAGCCTCCCTCGACCCTGCCATGGCACACACCAGGCTGGGGCAGGCCAAGGGCTCCACAGCTGTGTCCAGAGAGGTCTCTGCAATCCTGAGCATCCCTGCCCTGTCCTGCCCTGCCCAACACAGCTACATCCCTCTTCCAGAACTCAACTTCTCTTATTTCTTTTGACTTCAGGACTGGACAGTTGTACTCAAGCCAGAAACTAAACAATTCTCCTCCCCCTCTTGGCGTTACACCCTTGCAGATGCTTGTGCAGGGTTTCACTTCCTCTTCAGCTCTTGGCCAACACTTAGCCAAGCTTTGCTCATTAGCAAAACAGTCCCTGCATCTTCTCAGCACACTCTCCCTTCCAGCCACCCCCAGGACTTGGCTGCTGTGATGTTGCTGGGTCCCAGCCTTGCAGGCAGGGAGTGAAGACTGAGGGAAGGGATAGCAGTCTAGAGCTGAATGTTAGCAGGTCATAAGAGATTTCAATTAATGCACTGGAAATACAGAAGAAGAGGAATGAAGAATATCACCCTATTTAGTCCTAAAACAAAATCAGAAGCAACAGATCTGTTCCACTTTCTGCAGCCCAGCCCCTATGGTCAGCATGGTAAATCCAAATCTTCCCTCTCAGTGTGCAGTGCTGCCTTCCCCTGTTCATGCTGAACAGTGTTTCTGGAAAGCCAAGTCATGGATGAACAGCAGCACACATACATACTGATGAGGAGCATATGTTCTGGCATCTGATCCCACCACCACACACAAATCCAGCTCCTGAACACTTTTGTGGGAACAAGATGACTGCAAACCTCTTCACAACTCCAGGGACAAATCTCTGGGAGAAAGGAATGTGTAACAGCAGACAAACATTTTTTCCTGTGCTTCAAGGCTAACCACACTGCAGACATGCACATACACAAAATCCAGCCCTTATGGGAATTATTCTAGTATGCTATGAAACAACTTCCATACACTTCACAAACATCTGAAGTCACACAAGTATTAGAGGTGCCCCACGTTTCTCTCATGAGTAGAGCATTACACTGTGTGGTTTCACTGCCACAGGGAAACCTCTGCCTTGGGCAAGAAGGGGACAAACACTTAGTGTTGGTCAGGAAAGAAAACTCTACAGGTAAGAAGAATGCGTTCTCCAGCTCATGCTCTGTTATCCAAGAAAAAAGGCAACACAGAGACCACTTGAACTGGAAGAGGAATGGGAAAGGAATCCTCTCAACTTAGCCAAGAGGTATCTCAGCAAGAAGTACCTGAAGTACTAAGGATGGAGCTGAGATCCCCAGGCTTGGTTCCAGCCTATATGAGCAGTAACTGCAGCATGGTTATAGGAGCCACCACTGTGGGGTGTCCCAAAACAGCTGGAGAAACCCCTTGGACTGAACATTTAAAACTAATTTGGCAAAGCTCTTGAGAAACCCAGCCTGGCCTGGCACAGTGACCAACCAGCTGGCTGAGATGGAATCTCCTCTGCATTTCCAAGATGTCCATTTCACTGGGTATTTAATGAACAGCATCATAGACTGAAACTGGGCAATATGAGTTCTAGAAGACACTGAACTCCACCAGTTGTTACCCTCTCTTGACTTGCCATTCCTCAACTTTTCCAGGGAACAGTCATAACACAAGCCCCTTACATTTACTGTTAGAACCATCAAATGAAGAACAGCATCAGTATGAAGCCAGCAACATTTTTGAGAGCATAAGTGGTTGGATAAGAGATTCCTTGTCTTTGGAGACTGAAAGCACCCAGGGACTGTGTTTCTCCTTTGTTCAAATGGCAGCAACATTTTCCCCTCTGCAATTGCAAGCTTTTGCAAAGCCCCAGCAGTCTGGAACCCAGCAGCTGAACAAGTATCACCAGCATATCTTGGGGTTAAATGAAGGTTGTTCCTACTCCCTCAGTATCAGCAAGGATCAAGCCCTGACATCTGTTGAACTTACACATTTGTTTAATGTGCCTGGAACACTGGAACAGCCCTGTACAACTCTCACAAGGGCAGCAGAATTTTGGAGTTGTGAACAAGTAGTTGAGCAGGGAAATTGAAGTGACAAAAATCTTGTGCAGGAAGCACTTACTTCTCCTTTCCATAGACTGCAGATTGGTACTTGCACCAAGAGGGCTCAACCTCTCCTCTGCCCTGCACTCACAACTGTTTCATCCATTTGGAGCATAAATAATTGAAGAGAGACAGCAGCAGGAGACAGAATCTGTGCCCAGCTCTCCAGCAGTTCTGTTTCACCACAAAGTCCATGCACTCACCTCTTTTTAGAGCCCTTTTCCAAGCAGCCAAGCAGACAAAGAATGAAAAAATGAAAAAAAAAAAAAAAAAAAAAAAAAAAAGTCCAAGTGCCCAGGATGAACTTCCCTTCCCAGCCCAGAACAGCCCATCTGTGACACAGGGCCTCCTGCAGCCAGGCTGTTTAGACAGATGCACAGCAGAAAGACAGGCAGGGCTGAACCTCCTGACCTGCTGCAGTCCCCCGACACTGTTCTGAGCCCTGAGCCTCTGCCTGGCTCTAAGGGCAAGGGACCAACGCTGTCTTTTGAAATGGGCCAAAAAAAATGAATCAAACACACAAGGCTTTTCAAAGAGAAGTAAAAGCTTCCACTCCTATGTTGCATCTGGCCAAGATACACTGGGACATCAGAAAAACAAGCAGGGATGTGCTGCTTTAAGAGTGTTTCCAGTATTTACCTCCAGATTCTGTGACTAATTTGCTACTCCCCTTCTGGCAGGCACATCTTGGTAGCCAGGATGCATGACCAGGGTTGGAAAACACAGAGGTTGGAAGAGACATTAATGTGGGGAGTCAAAAAGAAACAGCCTCACCCAGGGCAAGCTATGACACAGTGAGAGACTATCCAGCTGTGGTGAAATATCCCATTAGACAGCTGCAAACATAATTTTGCTTTCTCTGAGGGGGAAAAAAAAAAAGCCACCTCACCACAACCACCCTGAATTGACACAGAGCAGGAACACAGATCCATACTGCTGCTCCCAATGACTCAAAGAATCACAATTATAAAATAATTGGTTTAATTCTGAGAAAATTAAAGAGTCGGTGCTAGTCTGTTCTCCTTCCAGATTCCATACTTTTCTGCACAAACAAGAACGTTCCTCTAGCCACAAGACTACAAGAACTGTTATTGTACGAAAAACATTTAGGTGAAAGATGGAAATGCCACAAAGGAACAGTGCGGGTACAAGTCCTCCAAACCACTCCAGAAGAGACTTTGGGGAGATTCTGTAAAGACTTAGCTCTGCTTATGGTTTTTGTTGTACAGTTGCTGTACAAGAGAACCTACCACTCTGGTGGTACTTCTCATCACATGTTTCACAAAACTCAGTTAATCAATTTTCCCCACACAGGTATCTACATAGGAACTGAGGATCACAGTAGGTCATATTCAACCAGCTCAAGGCAAGCACAAGGAATCACCACTTTTCTCTCCTCTTAATCTGTTCTTGGTCATCAGCAGCTGCCTGCACTGAGTTGTCCTCAGTGTGATGGGCAGTATCTGTAACTACCTTGGCTGTCTCAGCTCCATGCAGAGTGCAGTCTTTCAGGAAATACGCTTACCTGTAGCCCATCTGGGCTTACTTCTCCATAAGCTCAGTAGAGAAAAGAAGGCAGTTCAGCACACATCAGCAGGGAACTGGGGGATTTCCACCAGCCAGCATTCTCTGGTAGGCAGGACTGGGGTTGAAAGTTGACCTTAAAAATGATGCTCTGTGTTGGCACAGTTGCTATTTTAGATAGAAGACATATCTGCTGTTGCAATATCTGCTGTTCCAGGAATGATAGAAATCTCTGCTCCATTTTTTATAAGAAAAAGTTAAAGGAGTCTGAATGTAAGTCTTTAACATATAAAACCAGATTCTCAAAAACTGAAACATAAGGGCAATGAATTCAGTTTTCCATGACTTGCACTGAAATCACTCCTCCAATCAAACTACTTTTTGCACAGTCATCTTCTCTATACACAGACCCCC
The DNA here is from genome assembly GCF_022539315.1 of Serinus canaria. NCBI lineage: Eukaryota > Metazoa > Chordata > Aves > Passeriformes > Fringillidae > Serinus > Serinus canaria. Next base: position 6,395,832 of record NC_066329.1, on the reverse strand, counting down.
ATATATATCTTTACTGACAAGCAGACCACTTAAAAATAAGTTCAAGTAGAAAAAAAAAAGACTAAACTGAATGCAAAAGGCACAGCCCTGTAATTTCAAACCCACTGAAATAACTGGATCCACCAGATAGTCTCTGCTCCCACACCCAAACAACTTTGCAAGTTGATGGGGTGGGGAGAGATCAACTTGGGAAGGAGAGGTTCCCATCCTCCTGATTTAAAAAGAAACAATGACTTCAAAGAACATGAGAGACATGAACCTGAATGGGCAGGAGCCAGCTTCAGAGACACAGTAAGGTACCACCCCAAACACACACACGCCAACAACACGAGCTAGGAGGCATGTTCTGCAGGAGTGTGCCAGGAGCCTCCAGTTTAACCAGGTACTTGGAAGGTTTCACCTTTACTCCTCCCACAGCAACACCTCTGGCTTTGGCAGAACATCCATCTGCTGTACTTGCCCTGTCAAATTCTTGACAAATTGCTGGGTTTCCCTACATGGGGCCTACTCCTCTGCACATGTGACATTAGTTATTGCTTCATTTCCTACCCAGCTCCACCATGAGAATCTCTCTTAGTGATCCAGTGGTAAATAAATTGCTAGGAAAGAAACCATCCCTCTCCAAGAGGTGCTGAACTGAGGTATAATAAAACTGAGGAGCTTGGTGTCACCAGGCAACCTGCCATAGAGCTCCACATCAGCCCAAGCTCTTAAACCACAACCCTTCCCCTGGGAATGCTGGATGCTCTGCACACAGAGACCAGGATGAAACCTCCACTGACTTCAGTAATTAAGAGGTCATTCCTTGGAAATCAGAGAGGTGGAGAGTCTACCGTTATTTGCTCCTGATCAATGGTAGTAATTAGGAGCCCAATCTGCAAATCAGAGTACCCTGAACCCAGACAATGCATCAGCCCTGACCATGCTGTGAGGGGAGGATGAACACACATTCTCTGACACCACATTGTTCCATTCTATGGACTAGGTAAATCTTGAATATTATTAAGACTTTACCAAAGGCAACCCTACTTTCATGCAATCTATTGGACTGCCCTCTGAGAAGCTCACTTCATTTCCCAATTATTTATTAAAAAACAGCTTTTATAATAATTTTTTTAATCAATTCATACAAGAACTATAGCTTTAGTAAATCCTTTCAATTGTTATCTGCTGTCAGATGCAAGAAGATTGGAAAAAAGTGGCACAGGCAGAAAAATCCATCTCATAAAACTGCTAAATAAAAATCATTTATGCTTTTGCATATTCAGTATAATTTTAACAGATTGCTTTGTGCTCACAGCTTGGTTCCCCCTTTCCATCCACAGGTAACAGGCCTGGCCCAAATCCATAATGAACTGTGCTCTGTCATGCAGGAGCCACGCTACACTCAGCGTAACACACAAGGTTACACACACACTCCTCCACACTGGAGGAAAGCTCTCCTCTGGCCAGCAGGAACTGCACTGGTCTGCACACACGGGCTCTTTGGGGTACAGTTCCAACCCACTTCTGCCTATGCAGTGTGACAAGAGCCTTCAGGAGTTCTGATAATATCTACAACAGACTCCTCTGATCTCTACCTCGCTTCTTCCCCTAGGGAATGCACAGAAAGGAGCCTTATACATAACCCGCTTCCCTCTTCATTTAAAAACATGAACTGTAGAACAGCATGGTTTGGGGGGAATGTCACAAAGCTTCTCCCCACTTCACAGCTTACACTAGATGTTCCACAGTGTCACAACACATTCTTGATTGCTTTTATGCAGAAATAAACCAATAATTAACTGCAATATTCACAAATAACTACAAAATACTAGCAAAATTTCAAGCACCTTGGGAAAAATGCATCTGGTGATCCCATTATCCTATTACCCCTAGATTTTACTTTGTTCTTCTCATCACTGCGATCAGCAGCTCACAAAATGCACAGTGTCAAGTCTGCATTATACAGGGAAACACCATCTCTTGCCATGGCCAGGTGAATAACCAAGCTGCTACAAAGCTAGTTTGCTTTTCTGTGGCCCAAAAAGGCTGTGCAGTACTAGGGTCTTAGCAGGCAAGGTGTTTGCTTCATACAGAATTGGAGCCTCAAAGACTGGACTCAAAGGCAGCTGTAAGCCAGGCTGGGAATGGGTGAGATTCTTCCCATGCACTGCTCTGCTGTGTTAACCATCATCTCCATCCCCACCCCTGTGAGACAGAAAGGCTCTTTCCTTTACAGCACACTTCCCTATGTCATGATGATGGGTACTGAGGAACACACAGGACCCTGATAACCCCTTACCTAAGCATTCAAGCTCTGCAGAGGAAGATTCCTCTTCTTTTCAAACACCCTAAATCCCTCCAAATACCAAACAGACAACAAAAAAACCTGTCGATGTCATCTGATTGCATCACCCCTCCTCTCTCTCCAGGACTCAGAGGCATGTCTCCAAATAGCTGTTAGCTTTGCAAAGCAAAACAGATGTTTCCTAACACCCAAATCCTGGCCGCCTGCGAGGTGCCGATCGGCTGCAGCACCAAGGAGCGGCAGGACCGGGGCTGTGTCTGCGCATCTGTGCTGCGGAGGGGAGAGGGATGCGAGACGTGCTCCCAATATCCAAACGCCTCTGCCAGCCCCGCGCTGCCTTTCTCCATCCGAACCCGCTCGACACACCCAAAGGCAGCGACAAAAAAGAAACCCAAGCCAAAACCCGGGGGGATGCGGCAGGCAAAGCGCCTATTTCCCGGATGAATGCGGCCAAGCGGCCGCTGTGCCCAGGTAGCTGCCGCATCCCCGCGGAGAGCCGAGCCCGGCGGAAGCCCACCTACCTGCTTCTCCTCTGCGAGGCGGCGCGGCCAGGGCGGGATGCCCGCGGGGGGGACCGGCAGCGGGGAGAGAAAAGGAGAGACAGTGAGGCGAGGGGGACGCGCCGGGCCGCGGGGAGGAGCGGCCGCGCGTCCCCGCCGCCTCACCTGGGTTGACCAGCTTGCTCTTGTACCGCATGCCCGTGCTCATGGTGCCTCCCCGGAGCGACAGCCGTGCCCGTGCGTGCGAGGGTGGGTGGGGGACTGAGGGAGTGCGAGCGGCGGGGCCGCCCCGCGCCGCCGCCGAGGGGCCGGGGCCGCCCGGGGCCGCCAATCCCGGGAGCCGAGCCCGCCCCGGGCCCGCCCCCGCCGGGTGACAGCCGGGCCGGGGGCTGCCGGAGCCGGCCAGGGCAGCGGGAGCCGCCGGCCGCAGCACCGGAGCGATCCCCCCTCCGGCCCCGCCCCGAGCCAGCGGCTGGCGAACACAGCCCCGGGCCGGGCAGATGGGCAGGAATAACCCCCGCAGCCACCCGGGCCCGGGCAGGCTACACCTCCCTGAAGGTTTGAACACTATAAAAGGCAGCATTCCCTGCTCTCGAACAGAAACACAGCACCGAGAAGGAGGAATACAGTATTAAAAAAAAAAAAAACAACCAAAAAAAACAAAACCCAAACACAAATGAAATAAATAGGAAACGTGTTTCCAGATTTAGCATCTCAAAATACAGTGGGAAGTCCTGAATCATACTGCAACCATGCTGTGTGAAGTAGGAATGTGTGCTCTGTTTCCATTAAAATTTTTAAAGAGGTTATATGGGAAGTTATTTTAGGTAAAAGCTGTCAGCATAACTCTTTAAGACAAGGCAAGAGAGAACTTAAATGAAAAGCAGCAGTTGCACATGACATGAGAACAACTCATAGAAAACTCAACAGCAGAGAAGAAAAGAGACTGGGATGTGAAGACTAAGAACACCCAGATCCTTCCCCTGACTTCCACGGCTGCAGGGAGGGGTCACGTCTTCACCATTTCAAGGATAGGCAAACTATCTGACCTGAAACTTCAGAATACAGGACAGGATAAGCTTGGCAGGGCGATGGCTGCATAACTAAAAGGCACTGCCCTGCCTGGGAACAAATGCGACACTGATGCCACAATACCAACTGTTCAAATCCTTGCAGTCATCACAGCATTTATCTTGGCATTTCTTCTACCTTCTCATTCAAAACATCCCTCATAACAAAACAAGGAGACACTTCCAAGGCCTGGCAATCCGAGGCACAAGCATTTTAAAACCACATTAGCTCACCCTGAGCTCACTTTTAGCCATTGATTCAAAGCATCAGAAAAAAATGAATCAGGTAATTGTCAGCAAATTTCTTTGGTTTTAAATGCTAGAAAGCCCCAGACCATCAGAGACTCTGCACCGCAATTAAAGGCACCAACGAGCCAATCAGCCTTTCATGAGTTGTTTTATGGTCTGCCACAGTGTTTTAAAACTAATGAGGACTGAAAGGACGGCAGTCAAATGCTCTTTGATCCTTCTGAACAGTCATTAAAAAAGTTACATGTGGGCACTTTGTCCCAGCGCTGGAAAACGTCTGTCTGGAGAAGGCCAGGATGAAATTCAGAGAAAGGGACTTGTCTTGCAAGGCCCTGGTACTGCCAACACCTATGGAAGTTGAAATGCAAAGTCAGAAAGCAGGCTCTAGCCAGTGTCCTCTGTCCAGAGAGCTCCACAGTACAAAGACTTGGCTTAACAACTATATATTCCCCCAGTAAGCTGTTAAGTATTTTAACAAAACCAAGTTGAAATGTAACTGAAAACTAACATCAGTCAAGATCAAAGAAGTGGTAGAAAGCATAAAAAAATAAAACTACATTGAAAGGAAAATACTCACATATGGAATCAGCAGCTCTACAAGCCCTTCTTGGACAATTATTAAAATAGATCTCAAACTTTGAGCCAAAATGCTCCATCTGGAATCCACAAACCCAAAGAAAGCACAGACTATCAATCAGTACTCAGTATCACCAAGCAAAAAGCTTTTCACTGAGGCTTTCTACACAAGACCTGTGACAGTGACTTTAGGTGCCTTGCTTTAAAGAGAGAAAAAACTCCTCTGTTTTTAATAAAATTAAAGACTAGATGCTTTTGAGAATCTACTTCCCCATTGTCCTAGCTGGCTTTGAAAGGCAAAGCTTTCATGCCACCTTTGTTCAGAGAGCTAATCCAGCTTATAACTAAGGTCTCCAACTGAAATCTGGGTTTCTCAGGAGGGGTGTGGCTGTTCAGACTTTCACAAGCACAAACGGACAGCATTTAATTAAGATGGTTGCAAAATATGATGCAAAATCCCAGAAGAAAAACAAGAAATGTGCAAATAACAGCAAACAAATTATGAGAAAAAGTTTGCCATTAAATCTCTCACCTTGGCCCTCTGGACAGACATGGTTAAACTCAAGTCTTCATAAAAATGGCAGAAAATTTGTGTGAATGCAAATCTGTCACTCCATTTCTTCTTTCAACTTCGTTACAGCAGCCATTGAAGTAACAAGGTGAGGTCCATTTTATGCAGTTCAACTCCAAGCAAGCCAAATATGCATCCCAGTAATGCCAATCATTTGTGAATCCTATCCTGATTAAACACTCATTGCTAGACAGCAAAATTAGGGGTAATCATTACATGAAAGACACCCCAGTTTTGTACAGAAGACAAAGTGTCTCAATCCCATATTTGGAAAGTAATTTACACTTGTGCATATATAAAACACACAAGACTACAAAAGCATGCAGAATAGAGCTATAAGTCAGGAACGACATACAGGAAATAACAACATTCATGAACTTATAAAGTAAGTTGTGTGATCAGATTTTCCAAGATATTCATCCACTCAAAGACATCAGTAGGTGCTTAATGAACTTTGGAAAAAAAATAGATGTGAAGTTTTGCTACCTAACTTATAGGTAAAACACTTTTAAAGTCGTTTTGAAATTAAATCAATGCAGTTTGAAGGTATACAAATTTTAGAAAACACCTTCATACCCCAGGGTAAACATCACAACTTCTTTGAATATGCACTGTGCACAATGCCATTACAGCATTTCATACATTAGCTTGAAAAGGCAAAACAAAACAAGAAAAACCACCCCAAATAGAAAATCAATGTTTTCCACATTCATACAATTTATTACAAAACTTCAAAGTAGTGCTATGGTATATATAAAAAATCAGGACATGCCATTGCTCAGCTGACAGATAGAAATGCCTGTGACAAATTTTTACCATCAGTTCTTGAGACCTGAAGCCAAAGCTCCAGAGGCATCCACACGAGTTGTTGGTGTGTGGAGTGTTTATGGTGTGTTAAGGCACGGCGATTTAGAGAAGTCAGCTTTTTCCAATCACTGGTGACTCATCAGTGTACATTTCGTACATTTTCTCATACATCACACAAATGCAAATCACCAGAGATGAAGCTTCAAAAGCAACAAAAGCACAGAGGAAGTTCTGAAAAACTGATACATAATAACCTAAAATGGCAGGTGAAAGTTATAACACTGTGCAAACACACGTACATTTATAGTAAACAGGCCACAAAGTCTTAGCATTAACCACAAAACTGTTCAGAACAACCTAGCAGATAAATGATCAATTCTTTAAACCCACCACAATGACTAGTCCAAACAGTGGTTTGGCAGTTTCTGAATAAAAAGGTACAGGAAGGATAATAAAACCATATTGGTAAGTATGAAGACAGTGTTATGAAAGGAATCAAAAAAGATACACTATAAATTGAATAACAATGATTATATAAAACAAGCAGGTTTACAACACGATCTTCAGACTTTGTGTTTTAATGCAGGTCTTGGTCTGTGGCATCCAGCTTTTGCATTTGAACGTTACCACTCGGGCAAAGAAAAGAGAGCACCCATCCACTAGAGAACCGTATGCTGCTGGGAACAAAAGTGGAAAACAGAGCATTAGAAAGGACAAACTCTTGGCACTGTCAGAGCACTGGGGGCTGCTGGAGCCCCTCTGAGCAAAGCAGCATAATCCAAGGAATGGGGAGTTCCTGCAGCACAGGCACCTGCATTGCAACTAGATCAGCTGAGCAGTTTAGTCCCAAATATTTATCACAAATGTCAAATAAGAGCTTCTAAATGAGAACTTATTTTTAGCTACATAACTTCTTAGGCACCCACACCCCCTCCAGCCTGCAAGAACACGAGGAGAGCGTTACAGCTCCTCTCAACAGTCCTGCACACAGCACATCGACCTTGGCCTGCTCTGTGAAGCATTATTGCAGCTGAGGGAAACAAACCACTCAGCTAAACAGGGCAGGCAGTAGGCAGCAAGCTCAACATCATGCTCCAACACTGCTAAGGTAAAGCTGGAAAGCAGATATTTTTTCAAGTATTCATACAGCAGTGTTCCTGTGGCTGGGGAAAAAAAAAAAAGAGGGATACTGGTCTGTAGTTTCAAAAATAACTATCAGTTGGGTATTTCTACATTTACTTGCCAATCAAAAAGGCTGCTACAAAGAAAGCAGAATCCCAGCTTTCTCTGAAAGCTGGATCCTGCCTAAGAAGTTGTGTCAGATTTGGAACTCAGGGGATACACCTCAAATTCTCCAGTCCCAAAATCCTCATTCCTGACAGAAAAAGTTAGATTAATCTAAATGCTCATCTGGATGGAGAAAATAAAAATATCCTAGAAAACAATGTGTTTCTTTGCCAACTTACTTGTAAAATACACTGTAACACTCATCCAGACTAGAGTGGGGATGAAGAGCAATGTGCTTTGCTCTTTGCCCTTCTCACTGTGGGACTTTGTTCAATACACAATTCCTTCTCATTTTAAGGAGCCCATCACTTCTAATAACAACTGCAACAAGCAAGCTAGCAATAAGGCTTTAAAGCCAGAGTCCATAAACTGCTAAGTAAATTCAAACTCAACCTGTTGTGCTACACTGCTACTTTGAGTTTGAAAGAGAAACTTGGTTTCTGCCACTGCCTGCCCAACTCTAATCTGTTACAGAAGATACCTCAAGAAGAAACTGTAACTCATGTTTCAAACTCACAAAAAGACTGGAATGTCCAATAAACATGAAGGCTTGGATTCTAAGCCCAGCTGTGCATTGATGTTAGCAGCATTAGCTACACAATACCTACATTTTACAAGCTTATAGAACACATTTGGGCAAAGTATGTTTGTGCAATTTTAACATGGGTTCATTTCACTGTTCTTTCTTCCTCATCTCCTTGTAAGGCAATATTTTATGATACAATTAGGTTGATACTATTCTTAACAAGTTTGACCTCCAGCTTTACTAGACCAACCTTACAATGCCCCATGCTCATTTCACCAACACACAGAGTTAACAAATGCCTCCATCTGCAACGTGAGTTCATACCACCATTGAATAAAGAGGATATTTCTCCAGTGGGCCATTAAAACAAAACTCCCTCAATAAGGAGCATAACTAGCAAGTATTACCTACACCTGCACCCTGACCCAGTGGTCACATAGCTCAGAATCCTGTATTTGTGAAGATTTTGAACACCTTGTAAAGGAAATGGGTTTGTCCCCTCAGCTCTTCCAAGACCCCACTACAACACAGGGTGACTTGGCACTTCTGTGTTCACTTCTGAACTCCAAATGAAAGAAATTTGCTTGATAAGCAGCTACATTTTCTCACTCACCTCAATTGTTTTTCTTCAAATAGCACCCATTTTATGATAACTACAGCCCACTGAGTGTCCCATCATCAGCAAGAACTTTGAGACATGGAATCTTTCCAAAAGGCAGAGGAGTACTGGATGACACCAGTGCTCTGCTGTAGGTTTTGACTCATTTTGTCACCACACCCCAAACATTTTGGTTTTCTGGTGTTTCAGTCACCCTCTGCTGACTTCACTGCTTCAAGTTTGTTCCCTTTCCTTTGCTACTCTGTAGCAAGACCTCAGCCTTACCCACAGCAAACATCAGCCCAGTTCACAGTAAATTACAAAACTGGACCTTAAACTGATTACCAATGCTCATCAGTTAAATATGTCAATAGGGGGGATAATCACAGAGTCACATCTACATATCAGGATCCAAGCTCTAGAACTGTCAGAAATGTTCCTCTGTTTCTTTAGGGAAAAGTGGCCCTGACACATTTTCAGGTTCCCCATATTACCTTACAGTTTCCAACAGAAATCTGCTCTCTAAAGGTAAAAAAACTTATGCCAGCCCATCAATGCAGGGCTTGCTGACTTCTCCAGTCAGAGGGGCTGAGGAGAGGTGGACACTGATAGCACTCTCCCGGTCTAGTTTCTAGCCAGAGAAGCACCCACTGGCATTGCCAGGCAGCTGCTACAAATACTACAAATATGCCCAAACATTTTCTGGGCTCTCAATTTCAGCTGCCAAAAAAGCTACAACATCATCTCTACTTCCTCAAATGACATTTCTCATCAGATCAATTCAGCTCGCAGCAGCATCATTTTAGAAGGCTGGTTGCTATGACAGTGCTTTGTGTTGTTCTGTTAAATGATGTCAGTTCATTGGGAGAAAGAAGGAGCTGTTTGGTGTCTTTAGCACTGTTCTTATCAAGAACCAGAACAGTGTTAATGTGCTCAGGAGGCTTTAAAATGCTTGTGGAAATCACAAGCTATACTAATAGAATTTAAAACATCCTACAGATATTTTAAGTGCAAAATGCTTGGGTTTCTTTTTTTTCTGAACATATTTTCCTAACTATAACTACATTTCCAGATGGCTGTATTAGCATTCCACAGCCTGGCTTCTGTTACTGATTTGTCCCAGTATGATCTTGAAACTGAGTGAAGACAGACAAATCAGATTTGTAAAAATAACAAGAGGAAAACAGATTGCAAAGAGATACACTTTGAGAAGCAGAGGAGGAAAGGGAAGAAACATCCACCAATAACCATTTCACTTGGTACAGTTATTCCTGCTTTTCATAATAATTGCTCATCTGAGATGGACAAGTTCAGAAACTAGTAAATATGCTATTGGAGTTACTGCAGGCTTATTTCAAAAGCATTTCATATTTGAGCACCCAAATAAAACTAAATGTGTTTTAGGTTTTGCTACCTTATTCCACCTTCCAGCTTTCTCTTCAATCCTTCATGTCAACTGTCAAATATAAGAACCAATAATCTCCTACACTTCATAGCAGTGTCTTATGTTTCACAAGAAAAAACAAATCTGAGAAAGATCAGCAAAGGGGAGTATATCAAAAGTCAGGGTAAAAAAATTGTAACTGCTTATTCTAAGAATATTCTGGTGTCTAGCTGTGCTCTCATTGCTGCTCCACCTGCACTAGTTGCACACAGAAGCTATTAAATGCTTAGAGGAAAGAGACAAAAGTGTAGGTCAACACACCTTTGTCAGGGCTACACTCAAAAGATCTTAATCACCACAATCTGTTCCCACAGGCTTTTGTCAGAAACTGCAGTTGGAAACAGAAATGACCAGTGTGCCAAAATCATCTTCCTTTCCTACCTCTAACCCAGTCTTCACCAGCATTCATCTTCATTCCCTTTCAGGATTCTACTTCTCCACAGCAAGAAATCTGTCTGCCCTCTTTGGAAACTTTGAATGTATTCCCTGCCTCTAATCTTTGCCTCTGTTACTCCCCTTATTCTCTTACTCCAGTCTTGAAAGTAAAGGAAACTGTTTGAAGTGAATTCTCCCTTTGCTCTTTCCATAAAACCCTTAAAGATGGCCCTATTCAAAAGGGATCAGGCAAACCAGATCTTCCAGTCATCCCATCTGTGTAGCACTTTCTGGGAACACAGACTTGTCAGTCTTTCTGGCAAGAATTTGGGTTTAGCACTTTTTAATCATTATGCAATACTCATCCTAGAAATCCCCAAAGCATTCAGCAATCTCCTCCCCACTCCAGAATACACCTGAAACCAGAAGTGGGTATTTCACATATTTGGGTATTAACAGATTTCATTACCCTGTTGTTTATTCTCCAGCTCTTACTTATGAAGGTCTTCATACCATACCACACCCTACTTCTCCCAAAATACCTGAAAACTGTACTTTATGTAGGGGAAAGTATTTTAAGAGACTTTTGAAGAAAACACAAAAAATAGGCACGTATCCAAAATAAAAATAGTGAAAATATTAATTTTTACATAAACTCTCTGTTTATAAACTCACGTATTTTTCTCAGCACAAAGAAAGGGTGCAAAAGAGCAATGGGAGGAGAGACTGTGCTTTCAGTAGAAGAGGTGATCCTTTAAAGTTCTTGTAAAACTAGAACCTGAGAGATGTTCAAGATAAACTGTGATAGAACAAAAAGATTAATACAAACTACATTTAAATTGTTGGCAGTTTGGCTCTGTTAATCACTGTGTTAATTAAAAGTTTCCTGGTTTCTCTAGAAATAGTGATTTCAATAAAATACAGCAAATATATCTGATGGGAATGGTGGAGGCTGACCTCATCACACCTCCTAAGTTGCAAAGTCAGTTAGCATGAGAGAAACTTCCCCAAGGCTAAGCTCTGAATGAGGATTCCCTTACACATGCTGCCAGGATCACACAGCAACACCCTGCTTTAGGAGGACTGCATCTCCAGCTCTGACTGCATACTGGCCAACAAATTACTCTTTAAAAAAAAAAAAAAATCAATCTATCACTCTCTCACTCAAGGGTAACAAAACCAGAAGTTCCAAAGTCTTTCCTAAAAGCAATCTGTCAAACATGATTTCCACAGCAGCTGCAGAAATGTAGCTTAGCAAATTCCAAAGTAACAGCAGGACCTCTATGTACGAAGATCTCATTCAAATCCCTCTCAAAATCATCCATACTCAAGTATTTCAGCCCAATTAACTTCACCTCAAGATTTAGTTCAAATCACAACAAGATCATGGGAACACTCAGTTAAATCTGCAAAGTCTGCTTACAGAGTGGTCCAAGCTGCACTCCAGACTAGCAGAGTGAGGTATCTACAGAAGAACATTTCCCTAGGACAGACATGGGCATGCCCAGAACTCTGTTTACTTAAGTGACCATGGCTGCAAATTCAGCCTGGGACAAACCATGCTCCAGTTCCTTTTTAAAAAGACCATATCCAGTATTGCCAGAAGCTGTGAAACACAGGGGATCTGGGGCCATTTCTGGCTAACCATTAATGGGAATACTACATCCCATCAGCCCTCAGATACTGATTTCACAGTAAAGCCAGCATCTAGGAACTGAGCAGAGAACTCTGAATATATTTGTACCTCTTGCCATCCTCTGCCCTGCCAACAGCTGTGGACAAGGGCAGATTTATGGAGTGTTTTTCTTATTGAGTATCAGTTTGAAGGTGTCATGTGATTAAACATGATTTCTAAATCCTACAAAGAACTGAGCTCCTTAGCAACAAACCGTAACAATAATTTACACTAAAAAGCTTTCCCACACTAAATAACCATTTCTACAAGTGGTAAGAATTTGGCTACATGACAAGAAAGTCACAGTGAAAACTTGGAACCTTCAATTCTGACTATAGTATTTAGCACTATTGAACAGGCTGCAAAATGCCCAGCTCCTGGCTGGACAATGAGAGCTTTCTGTCAGACACTGCTTTCATGTACACCATGTGGTCAGCCACAAAATTATCCTCAGTGTTTAGATTTCCAACTCTGGGAAAACATATCTTGGTATGGAAGTTGGAAGACATGATGTGAAGACTCCTCCATCTGCAACAGTTGAAACTGTGACTGTAAGAAACCTGAGACTGAATTACTGAATTCCCCTAAAGTACTTCACTCAGAGATAACAGTGCCCATACCAATAAAACCATCAACTTCTGCTTAAGTGAGAATCCAGTGAATAAGTTTATTTCTTAAAGATTTTTTCTTTTTTTTTTTATGTAAACAGGAAGACTGAAGGTTCAAATAAAGGCAACAAAAAAATCTCCTTATTTTAGGCTTGGAATGTTGGCAGCTGACACAAGGTCATAAGGGATAATATAATCCATTTTATTCAAGCTTTACATTCCACAAGACCAGCAATCACAAGTAGAGTATTAAACTGAAGTATTAAGCAACAAGACTTCTCATATCCTTCCATTTTTTGTTCTTGCATTTAAAAGAAAAATTCTACCAGAAGAAAGAATGAATATGTGCTACAGCAAATTTTTTTTCTTCACCCACTCTGACCTCCCCTAATACACCACACATATCATCAAGGGAGTCTGTATTCAGTACACCTGACCAAAATTCTGTCTGGCTCTTTGAGAAAACTGTTAAAAACTCAGCAGCCAACACACCCCAAGACACTCTGCCTTTTGTTTACATATCAAATTAACTTTCTGACCAGCTTGTGCTAGCAGAAGCAAAGCCTGATAATCCAAAAGTAAGGCACTGAAGACAAGGATTTACAGCTGTTAAAAACAGCTGGAAGATAACACTGGCTGATATCTTTTCTAGTCTACTCATGACAACACTTTTTCCTATTAAGTACAGTAAATGCAAGGACAAAGTGCAAAATTAACAATAATGATTGCCAAAATCTTATGTAAGAGGTGAAAACAAGTCAGAAAAGCAATACCTGATGCATCCAGATGCTAAGCACCTTAGTCATCACCAGGCTTCATCCTCATCTGGGCTTGCATCTGGGCAATCATCTCCTGCATGCGACGCAGCTGGAAGAGAAAGACACCCAATGTTCACAACAATTTCATGGGAAGCCCAAAAATCCAAGAATCCTTAAAAAACAAGAACCCAAAAATCTAAGAAACCTTAAAACTTTTTTGTTTCCATGGTAGAACACAGATCCTATTTTTTCTTCAAAACTGGAAATGTTCAATAAATCACAAAAGTGATTACTTCGTTTTCTCCATCTCTCATTCTTCAGTTCAGTACATCTAACTTTCACAAAAGATTTGTAAGAACACTTGTAAGGAAAATTAAGCAATAGAATCCAAATCTTTCAAAGCCAGCTATGCTTGCAGACCTGTGAATTAACATTTAACTGATAATAAGGAAAGCAGGTCCTTTAGGTGTGCACAGAGCTACACCTGAGTGCAGCAGCTTTGTTCTGATACAAGTGCTCAAAGCATAAGATCATGGAGGAACACTCATCCTGTGACTATCAGAGAACTTTGCGCATTTTTAGCAGCAGTACCAGCCAAACATGAAAATAAGATTTAAAAACTATTTCAAAAGAGAAATAGAAAGATGTTTATAAAATTTGGAACGCCAGACTAAACATATTAAGCACCAATATTTTTTACATCTAAACAATTATTTTTCCTGGAAAAAAACTGTTTGCTCAAGGCATTTTCTTATAACACTTAAAAGTTAGTTTTCATTTCATAAAAGGCCACATATAAATAATGCTTTGTTGCTGGTTGTTTATTCTAAACAAAAGAAAATATTATTCAAAACAAATGTTCCTAAGACAGAAGAAAGAACACTAATATGGATTTTCAAACTATATATGCAAATGCCTCTTATTTGCTTTACAAATGACTGGGTACTTCCTTCCAAGTGCAGGTGGGGAAGCTCCACATACAGAACCACAAGAGCCCCATTTTCCAAGGCGGGAAGAAAATGGGCTGCTATTTCCATGCACATTGTATAACCTATGAGTCCACCTCAAACCAGAGATCATGTAAAAGTCTGAGGCTTGTATAGCAATTTCTTTTTTTTTTTTATTTATGTAGAGAAGTGATTTCATTGATTTTCGGGGGAAGCTAACTGAAAAAGCACTCTGTCTAAACAATTATACTCTATTTTCATCCAGTCAACCACATTAACTGTTGTGATGCTTGTTACTCCACCAGGTTCAATACAAAAGAACCTGAGACAAATTCTTGAATATATGCATGTGGTGTTGAGCTGTTGCTTTGTTTTGTTAAAAAAAAATCCATCAAACTGAAAGAAACATCACAGAACAAGAAAAACTAACTGCAAGTGCCCATATCACTTTTTCTTGCCTGCTCTCAGATACAGATTCAGGAAAAAGTAAGAAACAGAAGATTAACTAAAGGGTAAAAAAGATTTCAGCACAGCCAGCAGTACCAGAGCTGCCTAAAACTCACTGGCTTATGCACTTATCCTCTGGCTGCAGCAGCCCAGGGCTCAGGAGAGGCTAATTCAGGTTCCTGTGACTGCTGCAGAGATGCACTCTGACAAAAGAAGATTCACACAGGAACAGCATGAGATACAGCTAAGTCTGTGAGGATTATTATAAACCCATCTACATCTTTCTGCTAAGTACTTAAAACAAAAAGCTTCTGATCAAGAGGATGGCAAAATGTTGCAGGAAAGAGAAAGAAAAAGCAGAAAGTTCCCAAAATGAGTGCTGCATTGATTTCATGATACAAGAAAAAAGAAAAGCTTCAAAGATCAACTTGTAAATATGTAAGACACCTGGTCTTTTGAACTGTCTCTCTGCAGATTTACCATCAGAATAAAACTAGCTTTTTGTAAGCTCTCCTACTTGAGCTTTCCCAAGAGCACTCTGAGCTGAGCCATGAAACATTCCCAAAATAGAAACCATTCAGTAATCACAGGGGGAGATACTGCTGCACACATATTATGGTGATTGCTCAAATGCACAATTCTGCTAATAGCCAACATTATATTTTAAGACTTAAATACAGCACTGAGAATTGCATTTTCTTAACTTTAACTGATGAAAATATGCCCATAGCACAAAATAAATCAGATGCTGCATATGACACAAATACAAGGTAGCACAAAAGCCCCAGGAAACCTCTGCTCTAACATCCAGAGTGTAAAAGATTTTCCTCTTCCCTCCCCACGTGGTGTTTTTGAGACCTACTGGTGAAGTCTCAGTCTTTTCCACTAGGCAAGGAATGGCAAGTTTCTGAAGTTATTTTAGAATAACCCAGTAGAAAACCTTTCAGGCACAAGGCCTGTGAAAAAAATGAGGCACACTGTTGTCAAATTAGGAAAAGGGAATCAAGCTCTATTGTGCTCAAGGAGTAACCATGCCAGTCTCTTCAACAATTCCTCTTTGAGCAGAGGACAGGACACAAGAGCTGCTCCTCCACATTACACTACAAACAAAACCAGCTCTTGTTCACCTTTCTGGACCTACTGAATAGACTGAAAAACCTCTGCTCTTAATAAAGGACAATGTAAATGAATCACACCAAAGACTGAAATTGCTGTCATGTCAACCTCTGCATTCCCTTTGCTGTTGGGGACTGCAAGCATCAAGGGCAGAAGATGACTTTGATCTTGCTCAGCAGAGTCCTCTCACTTGCAAGGGCAGCATTGATATATTTGTGTTCATCCCCTAAAGAACAGATGCTACAACATGACAGCATAGGGCCAATGCACATCATGAGTGGAAGGAAGCTAGGAAACAATGTTTGGAAATCTGTTACAACAAATAATTCCTGTAAATTTTCAGATAACAAAAGAATAAACATAACCTTGGTATAAATGCCCCTTAGTTTACTTATGTCAGGTCTACAATTTAGTTCAAACAATCATGTAACTACTGCAGCAAACCAGAAAGGAAACAAACATTTAAAAGGAGAGCTAAGGTTACAGAGTAAAAAGTGAACCATACATCTGGTTAATAGTCTCCACACCCTTAACAGAAACCACAGACACACAGCTCTGCTGTAGCTACAGAATTTCATCTCAACACCAACAGACACTATTCCTGTTCAAACATGAACAACTTCTCAGCCAACATGCAGATATCACAGGAGGAGAAATATTAAGAAATTAACAGTATTTACCTCCCACTGATATGTTTCCTCTCTACCAAGTCTGATTATTTCTGCCCATGCCTTTACATAAGAAAGGCATAAATGAAGATGCTGCAAGAACAGGGAAGATGGAAAACTGCAGACAGTGGAATTTCTACTGAATGTTCCTGTAAAAGTTCTTTTGATTAAAAATACTTCCAATACCAAAGAACACAAGTAATTTTGTTAACTGAAGACTAGAAAAATATTCCTGATAATTTGGAATTTGGCTACCATTAAGATGTCTTCCATAGGACACATTCACTAAGAACAGAAGTCACTCAAGCCACAGCCATTGAGCTGTGCATGGCTCCTTCAAAAAAACAGCTAAAAACAACAAAAAAAAAAGCAATTGCTCAAAGGAAAATAATAAAAAAAAAAGCTTTTGCATTATAATTCCTCAGAGATTCCCATTGCTAATTGGGGTTTTCTTCTTAGGAAGTTCTCCAGGACTAAGACTGCACCCTTCACAGGGCAAGGCTGAAGCATTCTGCCCCCTTGCACTGAGCAGTAACATCCCACAAAATAAATTAATCTTTAGACCTGTTTTTATTTCCCTCAGGTCTGCAGGTCTTCATCAGCAGTCATGCTGTCTCTTCCTATTGAAGTCTGCCCCTTTTCTCTCAAGACAATGCTCTCCCCAAGCCCAGCAGCAGCAGGCAGGTACCTGCACACACCAGTCCCATCCTCACTCCCCACAGGGCCACTGCTGGCCCCCAGCCTGGCAGCCCCACTGCTGCTCCCCCTCCTGACTCCACACTGACCCAGGGCTCTTCATCTCATCTGCCAAAGGGTTCAGAAAGTGGAAGAACAGAGAGAAAACAAGTTCAACATTGTGTTCATTCTACCATGCACAGCCCACTGCTGACCAACTTCAATGAAAACAGAAGTGTGGAAAGATTTGCCCAACGTCTCAGGGTAGCTCACTAGAGAAACCCAGAGGAGTTTATTCCTTGCTGTTTTCATGTAACCACAGCCCTAACATTTTTCTGGAAGTACTACCTGTCAAAACCTTCAAAGGTTTTTACAAGACGTCTTCAGAGTAGGAAAAACATGGCACAAAACTACAAATTTTAAGTTTGTGCCCACTTACACTACAACATCAAAATAATCTGTTCTGCATCATATTTACAGTAAGGAACAAGAACATCTTTATGTCTATTTTCATTTTCCAGCAAGGTCATCACTTGCAAATCAGCAAAAGCACAACCAGACTAAGCAATAAATCCAATATGACAGATTGGCAATCACAAATTGGCTGAACTGGGGACCACATCCTTTGGCATAATAAAAGACCATTTAGCAAAAGTGATGCCTTGATAAAGATGATCCTGGCACTAGTTCAAGCATTCATTCCTTCCAAGGTTATATAAACCTCAGAAAACTGTAAATAGAACATCAAGCACCGTTACTGATGGGAATGCAGAACAGGAGGGGAAATTGATATTTGTTTTCTCTGTGAAGGCCATGGAATGCAAGCCCATTTCCTCTGTGCCTCTTTCCTCCACAGATTTTTCCCAGTCTGAACCTTAGGGATGATTTGGAGATGAAGTGACTTCATACCAGCTTATCTACAGAAGATTCAGCAAAGCCTCTTGATCTCTTTGGAACAATAGAATGCAGAAGTTAAAAATGTATTTGTTTTTTCAAGTTCTAACCTAATCCCCTGCAACTTCAGCAGCAATTATTCAGAGATGATTAGCCCCAGAGAAAGCTTACAAAGACTGAAAAATTCAAAATTTCATCCCTTTAAGCCATGTTATATAAAAGACACATATATAAATATTACATATTTATATACTGGTCTATTTTGACCACTTTGTCAATGCAGAAATAGAAAAAAAAAGAGAAAAAACCCCCATATATATATATATATATATATATATAGTGTGCATGTCATATCAACAGTTTCCAGGGAAAATATTTATAGGAGACTTTCTTCAGACACAGGTCTTAAAACAAATAGTTCTACAAGGATACCCAAGATTCTACTTAGCTACTAGGCATGTACAATTCACACAGTTCAAATAACAGGAGAAACAGAAAATTCTTTAAGTCTACTTGTCTACTTGGAATCATTAAGGAAAAACAGAAAAACAAACAATCTTTTCAAGAAATGCTCTTGACTTTTCTGAAGCATTCAGTACTGCTGGCTGTCAGCTGATGGGCTCCTGTTGCTTTGCATATGCCCCAGTAAATGGGAGGCAGTTAATTTGTGTACAGAACACTTGCAGAAGTTCCACTCTTGCATGTGCACAGTCATCAAGTGTGCTTATGCAGCTGAAATGAAGTTATACAGTGATAAATATGCAGCTCACTCAATTTCCAGTAACTCATATTATTAACTACTAATTATGGTGATAATCAGCTGCTTCTGTATTTCCTTATAGGAAAATTTTTTCCTATTTATATCAACATGCCAGGGTTAGCCAATAGCTAACCAGGGTCAGCTATTTTTAAATATGGATGCTATAAGGGAAAAAGGAAATGCACAGACCAAAGTAAATTTCAAAAATTTCCATGTATGGGAATCAATTTTCCACCTCAGAAACACACAAAACTGTTTGCAGTTTTTTATTTTTTATTCCAAATCACTGCACATGTGCAATGATCTTTCCTGCAGTTATGGATGTAGATCCAAGCTGAATAGGATAAAAGAAGGATAAAGAGAAAAAACCCACTGTCTTACAATTGGCAGTAAGTTTTCACACTGCAAGTAGTATAAGGACTGGCAGCATACTGCTAGAATTTAAATACCAGGCTAAAAATTTCTGAGTCTCTACAACTTCAACATAAAAATACTAAGTTAAAAGGTTTAGCAATAACTTGGAAACAGAGTGAGAAATGAGAGTTTGACAACACTGATTTCATAAACTGACAGGCACAACAAAAATACTATGATATAAGTCAAGGTTAAGATGAAAAAACACATGTATTAATTATATTATGGGATTTTTAAGACTCAAGAGCCTATTTCTACTCCATAGCCACGAGACATAAGAATAAATTTACTGGTAATGTGCTTGCAGTAAGCACCTGCACATCTGAAATGACATGAGACTGTCAGTCTATCCCACCACAGCACCCAGCATGTACAGCTGACAAGCATAAATTGATTTCAATAGCAAATATCCTTATGGAAAATTAGCACCCAAACAGGAAATGTTAAACATTCTGCCTACAACCAAGAGTGCACACACAACCTCCCATCCACAGTGCAAGTGACTATAAACAAAACACTGCAAGGGCCACTTCTATGGTCAGGTTATGCCTGTCATTTTGCACAACTCCAATCCTACCTGCCACAAGAAGTAACTGATGCAGAAAACTGAAATTGGAACTTAGCATGGTTTATTAAAGAACAAGTTTTAGAAAGCTCCTCTTACCTCAGCCTCTTTCTGCTGGAGGATTCTATCCTTGTCCACCACTTCCTCTTCAACAGGTCTATTGAAGAAAAGAATGCATTGACAGCATAAAACAGAAATAAAAATCTCCAAGAACAGATTTAAGACTCATATTTCAATTAATATAACATCACCAAAGTCTACATTCTTCCACACAGGACAAATTAGGAAATTTTAAAAATCATGCTGCCCATATGTAAAAGGCCATCTTTACCTCACAGACTCCTGCTATTCACTCTCCATTTCTTAACATTTTATTTCTTTACTGTTATATTATTTTTTTTTTGCAATTTACTTTAATGAAGAGATTTCCTTCACTATCCATGGTACAAAAATCAACCACTAAAAAGCTGTGGAGGCTATTTAATTTCTTCTTTAACATCAAAATGCTTTGCTGAATACTTGAAGAACAAGTGGAATGTGGACAAAAGTAAGTCACTATCCAAAAAGATGCAGCAAAGGTAGTTGTGGATTTTTTGCATTAAGTTGCCAAGGATAGCCTTGCCAAGAATTAAAAAAGATATAATAAATTCCACAAAACACACAAATTATCAGAAAAGATTGTTTGGTCTAAACTTCTCTCTTTAGCTACATATGAAGGAGCAAGAGAAGCAATACCTCCCTAAGCAGATAGACTGGGGCCTATTTAAATTTGCCCACTAGCATTCATTTTCTTCAGCAGAAATTATTACATAAAACCTATCTTGCTTGCAGGCATCTTCTTCCTGCACATTCCAATTAAAAGCACAGAGAAAAGGGGATTTAAGCTGCTTATAAGCACAGCACTTCGTTATATTCTATTCCTCTTCAAGAAGAGCATTTCACACAAATTTCAGAATTCCACAGATTGAAATGTCATCAGAAGTAATTGTTTACAGATGGGATTAGTTAGGAGGAAGAGCAAGTCCCTGTCAGTGGGCAGTGAGGAGCAGCAGAGCCCAGGGCAGCCCACACTTACTTGCCAGTGCGTTTGAGCCGCTCGGAACGGAAGTTCTCGTAGTGCAAGTCTTGGGTCACCTCCTGCAGGTCCTGCATGTGAGTCCTAGAACATGCAAAGGGCTACTGAACACCCAGCAAAGCAAAGGAAAACACACTTTTATCTTCTGTTTCTGTTTTATCTAGTGGATGTATTTACCAGAAAAGTGAATCCTTACAGCCAAGCCTGCCAGAATTCTGCTTTCAAGTTCATTGATCTTGAATTCATTTCTAAGAGCCCCACCAATATCAAAGACCCAAAATATGCTGTCCTCCTCTTAGACATTAATTATTTCAGATGAGTTGTTTATATAGTTTTTGCAGTGTTAAGAACTTGCAAAAACAGTAATTCAGGAAGATACTTTAATTCCAAAAGTATTTTATTACACTTAAGTGCTGTCAAACATAATTTGTGACTGGGAACTAGGTGGAGCTGCTTGGCTCTCACCACAGCTGCCATTGCTTAACAATTTCCAATTGCCAAGAAAAAAAAGGAAATCCCACTTGCTCCCAGTGCCCAGCAGAGGGCAACCCCTGCCCAGTGCAGACCCTATTTGGAATGACACAAAGGAATTCATTTCCAACAATGGCAAAACATCATTTAAAAAAAAAATCACTTAAAACCATTTACGCAGGCAGAATATCCGTATCGGCTGAAATCATAACGGGGTGGGGTATCATATTTAACAAAGGATTTCCCCTACTGCCAAGAAAATTGTGCTTTGCTTTTGGAATATTCTTCACTTTGAAGAGTATTTTAAAAGCCTCTCTGCCCCATCAACTGCACTATAACAAAACTTCAGTTGGTATGTACAGCCATCAGATAAGTTTAGATAAGCCATAAAATCATTGCATATATCTGGCAACATAAAATACAGAAAATATTTTCTGGATTGAGAGATCACAGGGTACAGCAGGAAAACAAGCTGCAGGGGACTAAAACATGCTGGCATTAGGACTAATTTCAAATGAAGGAATGAACGTTGCTATAGGTTTGTAGTCATTGTGGCAGTGACGTGACCACAGGAGATGGGATCACTTTACCATTACTCACACCAGCATTGTGCGCAGCTTGAGGAAATCGTTGTGCTCTGGATTTTCAACCTCAACAACTCCCCAGGGATACAGGCGGCCTCTGATTTTTTTCCCCTTCACCTCAATAAGTTGATTGGATCCAATAACAGCAAAGGGAATGCTAGCCTAGTTGACACAGAAAAAACAAGTTACTGTTTTGATTTTTGGCTGGTTAGTTTTTGTATTTTGCTGTCTTTATTTTAAAGAAAGCACAACAATTCAAGTAACAGGCAAGAGAGGGGGAAAAGAAATGTTGACAAACACTCTCTACTAAAACCCTCTCGCTTTAAAAATCCAACAAATCCCATTTCAGGCAATGGAACCTCTCCTTATGAGCACCTGTAGCTGTGTTAGGACTGATTTGTTTTAACAGAGGCCCAGAAGGAAATGACGCTGGCTTTAGGAACACTCGACTGTTGTTCAAGTACAGTTTGGGCATAATGTGTCATCTGACATAACATCATGCATGGAGAACAGCCAACAGAAACACTTCAGATGCAGAGTAAAGTAGCTAGAAAGAGAATTTCAGACACATTCTTCAAACACCTTTGCAAGCACAAAGAGGAAATTACTTCAGTAAAACCTTGATTATCTGCTTTAACACAAGGCACGTTGTTAATTATGTACAGCAACCGTAGCACCCACAATCTCTCCCCTGGCTCACATGTTAAAATGTTTGAGTCAGAAAACAGAATGCAAATACTAGTTCAACCTGAACAGTGGTTTACACTTAAAAGAGGAAAGAGAGAAAGTCATGACACACTACACTTGGAATTCTGATGAAGCAGAGACTGGAATAAAGGGATTATAACTCAGAGTCAACACAGAAAGGAAACTGAAATTTTCACCACATTGTGAAAGGAATAAGTACCTTTAGGCATGTTGTAGATTAAAGAACTACAGCAGCAAAATGATAAACTAGGAGTGAAACTTGCCTTTAAAACTCTAGTTTGTTCTTTAAACTCCTCATCTTCATCAGAATCTGCATCAGGGAGCTGATAAATCCTAATGCCATGTTCAGAAATCTCATCCAGAACCTTAAAGTTTGCAAAAAAGAAAGAATAATACTCTTAATTCATTGAAGAGGTATTCAGTTAAAAATATATGATATTGATTAACTAGTTTGTCACAAATATTCATATGACTCAGTATCCAAATTGCAAAATACCACAGGCTTGAGGATTTTTTAAAAGGCACAAAAGATAAATGTATTTTTGGAAAACACAGCAAGTAAATAATTGAAAAATGACACAAGATTCACAAGCCAAACACAGAAGCAAAGTGAGGTTAATATGAAAAAAGAATGGAAGTAACAAGAAGGAATTCATTAGTGACAGAATCAAAACCATTCACACAATTTCAAAATATATTTTTGTGCATTTGATACATTCAAAAATGCAGAAGATAGTGCCTATTGCCTCTTGAATCAAAAAAGATAAAAGTTTATTATCCACTTAAACTGAAAAAAGTCATTAAAAATCCACTAAGAAAAAGACCCTGTTCTTAAACAGTTTTTTCTTTGTCGTTAATGTCTGAGGGTAACATAAAAAATACAGTATCTGTATTCCTGGGCACATTCTTTCCCTAATGAAATCACTGCAGGGGTGAGCAACAGCAAAACTCCAGGCCTTTTGTAGTTTCAAAAGGTGGCACAAGTCAATTCCTTTTTCAAAACCAAGGAGAATGTTTCTGCTGTCACACTACTGAATATA
This sequence comes from Serinus canaria, assembly GCF_022539315.1. NCBI lineage: Eukaryota > Metazoa > Chordata > Aves > Passeriformes > Fringillidae > Serinus > Serinus canaria. The sequence goes on along the minus strand of NC_066329.1, from coordinate 6,372,134 downwards.
CTTAAGTCAGCTCTTGTCACTGTATCAAATGCACTGACAAGAGTTACTTTCAGTAAAGGAAGTGTGGTGGTATAAGGAGAGCATGAAGAAAGCTGAGATTCCACAATACAGCTGCCTCAATGAACTCTCAGCACAGATGAAGTTTGGGCAAATTCAGGGAGAGTTTTGAAGTAATGGTAAAAATATTCAGAAGAGCCTATGTAAGGACTTGTGAGGCCATTACTTGGAAATTAACTTGGTATGAAACAAGCAGACTTCAAATAGAGAGGTCTTAATGAGCCTTCTCTGAGTATTGTTGGGTTCCTCCATCCTCTGTCATGATGGCAACCGACAGCTACAGTATAAATGAAAATTGTCCAAGCAGAACTTGGTGATTTAACAGGTGTTTAAAAGAAAACAATTCTCGAGGCACAGCTGTTCCCTGACAATGTTTTCCTGCCAGGTATATAAACATCCCCCACACTCACACACGCGCACACACTGAGTACCACGAGCCTCCACCTACACAGAGAGCAGCATTTTATAGAGAGAAAAGAAATTTGGGAGTAAGTGTTGCCAATAAGTAAATAAGACATTCACACAGTGACATTTAAATCAATGGATTTTGTTACTGTTTTGCAAAATGAAAGAGACCTGAACTGTCACCAAATGCCAATAAAAGATGCACAGCTGGGATGGGTGGGGCAGCACTGCAGTTCGATGCCTTTAAGTAGTTGCATAAAACAAGAAAGCACATTTAACCTGGCTGAGATCTTTGAGATAAAATGCAAGTGGAACAATAACGGGAAAGCCAACAGCAAGGGGTGCTAGAATAATATATTACAGCTGTTAAACCTAGTGCTTTCCTGAAAGGAAAAAGAATTGCAATAAAAACAAACTGTATTTTATGCTCCTAACAATGAAACAGCATTTTGCTTCTTCAAATCTGAATTTTATTGGCCTCAGAGGATTCTGTGTTCCTAAAGATTAGCCTTCCCATGGGAAATTAAAAAAAAAAGTCAAAATATTAGTTCCCCTCTCATGAAGTCATTCTTTTGAGCAGGTTTCCTTAGCACCCTTGCATGGCACAGCTTGTGAAACTACCGTGCATTTCTTCCCACTCAAGAGTTTGAAAAAATAACTTTGAATTCCAGAAAGCCCAAACAGGAATTACTCCAAGCTGGGTTTCCTTTGCAAGCACCACAAGCTAATCTTGCTGCTTAATCCATAGCGGCAAAACAAAAACATTTTACTTCAGATTGATGGCCAAATGGCAGAAACATCTAAAAAAAGTAAGACTTCAAGCTGCGTCAGCAAAGCAGGACTTTGATTCCTATTCTTGATTAGAGACTCTGTTGGCCAAGATGCTTTGACTTAGAACAATATACAGTAGCTTTGATTTTCAAAGCTTTGGAAGCACATTATACATTTGACTTATTATAAACTCAGTTTGCAGAGTGACCTTTGCCAGCAGTATAAAAATAATGAAACTTGTTTACCTGTTCCCTAACCACTCCCTTAGACTAACTACAGATCCCCTTCTTCTTGCTGTACTTAGCAGTGCATAAATGTGGTGTCCATATGTCTAAGTCCAGACTTTTTTAAAGATGAATTAGTTAAAAGTTAGTTAAATTCCTAGTGAATTATAAAATAATTAATGTTCCACTTAAATGCATCCTTCAAATCTTTCAACATCATTCTGCTCCCAAATGCTGAACCAAAAAGTAAGCAACAATGAACACTGAGCCTGAAGTACACTGCTGAAAGTGTGAATTATGGGGGTTTTACAACAGGTGGCAGCTCCACAAACAGTGTGAGATAAAAATCTTTTACAAAGTCAGTACAGTAACAGAAAAGGAAAAGCAATAAAACCTGCACAATCAGCCACATTTCTGCTTTATGATTTCCTATGAGTCCCTTCAATTTGAAAGCAGTGCACCTGTCACTACCTTATAGAATTTGTGGAGGAACAAAATTAAAGTTCAAGAGCTGGGACAGAATTTCTCCCAGCAAGATCCAAAGGTTCTTCTTGTCTCAATGAACAGACTTTTTGAAATTTCTTTCCTCCTTTTACCTGGTTCACCATAAAGCTGCTCATTTCTGTACAAGTATCTCCTTCCCTTTTCAGTGGATCTTTGCCTGCACTGCAGACAAGGCTCATACAGTCACACTGTCCTCACTTTTAATGTTCTCAAACACTGAGGGACACTCGGGCCACTGCTCTCAGAGGGCCAGTCTGACACATCTCCACTTCTCCTTTCAGGATTGTCTGAACCCTTGTTACAAATGGTGTTGCTACTGGGTGCATGGCTTTGCTAAGATACATGAAGTCAAGAACAGCCACATTCTTAGCAAGTGTAACTGGCAAAGCCTCCAGTGAAGATTTCCCACCTCACACTTCCCCAAGATTAGGTCCTTGGCCAATATCATTTACTCCTCTTGAGTTGAAATTACTTTATATTGCTCTATTCTCATAATCAAGTGTTAGACCTACTCTTCTCTTCAGCCTCTCCCTCTCCTTCAGCGTCAGGGTGTCAGCCTTGGCAATCACAGGGACAATGTTGACCTTTCCATGAAGAGCCTTCATGAACTCCACATCTAATGGCTTCAGTCTGCCAACAAACAGGGGAAAAAAAAAAGATTTAAAATAGGCATGGAGTCTTGTGTTGTTTGTTTTATAATAGACCAAATGTATTAAAATTTATTTCAAGTCCACATAAACAGTATTTTTATAATAAATTAAGTCATTAAACTTAATGTCCTTGCCTATCAACTTGATTGTGCAAAGTTTAAGCTGCAATTAAAACTGTTTCTATATAATGAAGTGGATCTTAAAAGCCTTTATGTTTCTGGGTGATAAACAATGCAGTACTGACTGCCTTGAAACAATATTAAATGCAAAAGGGGATGAAGTAAAGGAAAGCACTATTCTCCATAGACTGTTTTAATTGCACTGGCTAACTGACAGCTGGGGAACTCAATTAACATTACTGTTAAGTTACCAGTTCAAGTAATGAGCAGACTCATGAACTGTTATGAAGGTACAACACCCTGAAGTACAAAAGCTCAAGGTGTTTCTTACCCATGCCCAAAAGGAGAGATGAAGTAGAAGCAGCAGTGGACTCTGTTGTCTATAATGTGGCGCCTGTTCAGACCACTCTCATCATGGAGGTATCGCTCAAACTGGTTGTCAATGTAGTGGATAATTGTTTTGAAGCTGTGGCATGGGAGGGGGGAGAAAGACAGGCATCTTATATCAGCTTTAAATAATGACAGAATCATGAAAAGATAAGAACAGAATGAGAAACACATTTTATTGAAAACAGTACTGTTACTGAAAATTCAACTTCCTAGCATTTTATCCAGTACTGAGGAAAAATATTTTGATAATGCAAAAGGGTGTTTTCATAACAACCACCAAGTGTCAACTTATGCCTAGAGCCAATTTCAAGTGTTACACTGTTCACTGGATAAAAAGTTCAAGTGCAAGCTCAGAAAAAAGCACCCGGTGCTGAGACAACACAGGAACAGAAGATTGAGGATTTTTCTGCTTTTTTTTCTGGGGGTAGGGGCTGAAGATTTGTTTTTAAACTGGTTGATGAATGACATATCCTGGATATCCTCTTGATTTACAACCCTGACCCTAGAGCCATGTTTCTATAGTTATCTCTGAAAATTTGGGTATTCTGTTATAATTAAGTACAAATACATTTGCAAGTCATGCACTTAGGCATCACATGATTTATTAAGCTATTTTTGTTACCTTACAGAATTCTTTTCTGCTGGCAAAGGAAAAAACTATTTAGTTCAAGGCAATTTAAAATATTCCCTACAAAGAAGTAAATGAGCACAAAATCTGATCACAGATTAATCAGACACAGAGAGCAGTGACTAGAGAGAGAAAAGAAAACCATGCATAACTAAGATCATTTTAAGCTATTCCAGAGCATGCAGACACCTGCAAACACCATTTATATAAAAGGACACTTTATATTAGGTACTGCAGGGGAAGGGAAGTGAGCAGCTGATGAGCTGATGTAGATAATGTTAGGCAGATGATTGTGTATGAACATGTCTTAAACTACTTGAGAAAAAACTAAACAGAAACCTTGAGAAATAGCAACACCCATATTTCTGTTACTGAGAAAACACAAACTTGATGGGATACATTTAAGGAGGAAACAGAGCAGATAACAGAAAATTAATAATTTGGAAAATAAACACAGAATGTTGGCAAGCACTGTGATAGGCAGCAATGATTTACCCAGGGCTGCATGGCTGCAAAGGAGATAATAAAAGAAAGCAACAAGAATGATGGAAGAGATCCTGGAGGGAATTTGATTCTCCAAAGCTAAGTATGCTTTTGGATTGAAAAGGAATAAATCCACAGCAGAATATATACACACACACTTACAACATTGCAAGATTTGGCTATTCTAAGTCATATTACAGAAGACAACAAAGCAAAAGACTGAATTAATGGGTTTTTGGCCTTTTGGCTACTCATTAAGAAACAGCATCTTAATACCTAAATGTGCTGAAACACATCAATATGGTTTTTGTTCCAGTTAATCTTCAATACTTCTCTCAGCTGGTAAAAGGTAACGAGACTGAAGACATACAAATACTAGGACAGAAACCAAACACTAACAATGGGAAAGAACTATCACACACTTCTCTGACAATGTCATTAGTTGACGTGCAGTTTTCTAGGTCTAACAGCTCTAATTTTCCCTATAAATACGGTGTTGGTGTCCTGTACCTCCTGACTTCCGGGAAACACCTGGCTCACACCACAGTGCTGTCATTGCTTAGGAGATAGCACATCCTGTATTGTAACAGCAAACAACACAAACGTTGCATTTAAGCCCACTGGGGGAAAATGAACTGTATTATCAAGCTGCCAAAACCCATAAAATATAACCTTAGTCAGTTAAAAAAAAAAGGCAAAACAAGAAAGAAAAAAAAATTAGCAGCAGCCAAAGAGCTGAGAGCAGCTATCAAAGAATGACCTGTGACACTGCAAGCAAGATGAAATAGAGTGTGATCAGCAATATCTAACACATTCACTTCTAGTCTGTTTTTGTCATCCACTTTTTGAGGCCAGATATCAAAGTAAATCTAAGCATCAAGCAATTTTTTCCTCCCTTGATTAGAGCCCCTCTGTTCTGATGGAAGATGTTATTTTAAGGACACGCTTCTCTCATGATCCCAATGTACCTACGTATGCAAAGATGTTGAATGCGTCAAACCTCCCACCACAAAGAATTTTGTTGTTCTCCAAACACACCCCTAAACTGAGGCCATGAGCAATCCTAGGTGTGGGTCTGATTCTAGAATACAGAACTCCAGCCAGCACTAAAGCTTCACACAGAATCTTAAAAAAATCACCATGGTTAACTGTGGTTCACCTCCACCTTACCTTTCATATTCCTTTAAGTACAGTAGCATCCAGAAAACAAGAACTACTCTGCTTCCTAAAGTGTGTTGTACTAAATCTATAACAAATCATCTCCCAATCCAACACTGTTGTTTTTCCAATCCAATCCAATAGACCTCCTGGACTCACTCCTACTAGCACAGAATCCTAATCAGTACTTTTTCTTTGACACAAAATACATAAAAATTTACCTCATCTCCCATCCCTGAAAGTCAAACTCTAAAATTTAGCCCCTTTATCAATGCACAAAGACTAAAAGCCATTAGGGAACCTACTCAGGAGAAAGCTACTCTCCCAGCAATTGCTATCTCCTAGAGACATCATGCCAGTTTGATTTACCTGTGTTCAAAAACAATCTTAGTAAAATTTGTCACCTCAAAAAAACAAGTAGTGCGCACAAATTGCAGTTTCCTAAAAAAAGGGCTTTATAAATCTTGGGTCATGTTCAGCAGTATCTACTGGTGAACCATGACTGCAGCAAAAGCTGCTGAACACAAACATAAGTTCAAGAACATGAACTTGCTCCTTCCTCTGAACTAGCAAGGAAGGAAGGTGGTTGCTCTGGGTTAGTCTTCACTACAGCTCAAAACAAAGAGTCTGCCCATCCAAGTCCTAAGACATCCTGTAAAGATTAACAGACTTTGTCAAAATGACACTTGCCATGGCTGAAAGGCTTTTCATGTGTCATAAGTAGACTAAAGAGATAACATTTACTGCATCTTTTTATTTTATAAAATGTAAGTACTATTTGTTCCTGTAATCTATTTGATGTTTCAGATTTGTCACATAAAATTACGTAGAAATTGTTCTACTCAGCTCTGAATCACCACAGAATGATTCTATTCAGAAAACCTCCAAAAAGAAAGGGGAAAATCTGAACACGTAGGTCTCTAAGAAACATCTGAGCAGAATAAACAAAGGGCATTAGAACACAATCAACAGGAAGAGCTCTCTCTAACACAATGCACAGGCTGCAGAGCTCTCAGCTCCAGCGGAAGGAAGCTCTAGTCAACAGTGCACAAAATAAGCAAGACCATGATGCAGCCCAGAAAGATGCCTTTGTACTATTCCAAAAGTTCAATTTTTTTCAACTTACTAGAGTAGGAAAAGTGGGAGGAAAATTAAAATCTCACTAGAGCTTCACTTTCAGACTTTCATTTAGTGCATTACAGAACTTCACTGCCTTCACCTTTGCTGTGTTCCTACACCTACACCATAGAAAGAAGAGAAAAACCATCTGATAACAAGAACATTGCTGATACATCATTCTGTCACTGAAAGATTGCAAAACATTCTATTAGCATTATATATGTTTATTTTATCTGCTATTTATCTATTTCCTGGTCTTTAGGTGAAGGACTCAAATCAACCTGCATTAGCTTTATGTTCCATTTCTCTGCACAGTGATCCTTCTTTGCCTTGGGATTACCACAACCACAAATAAAGTGTCAACAAAATTAACAACTAAGTAAAATAAATATCGTTGGCACTTCTTAAAAGACAACCATGTGAAATGTCAAAGTTTTAATCCACTGAAACTAGAAGCATTCCAGTAAGGATATTTAATCTTCATTTGAAAAAATTCATCAGCTTTCCACAGTTAAAGAGAATTGCCTGATTGTGATTATTTAGAAATTACATTTATGAATTTAGTTTGTTACAAATTGCCCTCTTCCTCTCTAGCTGCTCTACAGATTTCTTTCTTCATAATCATTATGCTAAAGCAATTATGTATATTTTCCAGTGTTATCTACTGACAATTATTTAATCCACTAAAGACTGTCATTGATATTTAGGCCAGAGAGAGCCAAGTGGTAACTTCATTATAAAAAACCACCAGTTCTACCCAAGTTGCTGGTAGTACATACAGAGCACAGGGAATTAAAAGAACTGCCTTAAAAACATGGAAACTGGATGGGCTAGAGTCACAGAAAGTAAAAGACAAAAATTTTCCCCCACCAGAATTTTGTTTTATTGGAATGGCCACAGAGACAAAAAGCTGACTGCAGTGCTCAGAGAAATTTCTTGAAGAAGAGGCTGTTAATTTTGAGGCAGAATCACAGATACACCCTACAAAACTTTTAAAAACATCAGAAATGGTTAGAAAATTGAAACTGGAAGTTGTAGAAAGTACCAGACACACTAGAATAGTGTTTGTGTAAGACACACACTTTATTAACAAAGCAGTATTTACACACATACCAGTCCTGGCTGTTAATGGCATCTCCATATCCTGGTGTGTCAACTACAGTTAAACGCAGCTTCACCCCTCGCTCCTCTATCTCTACTGTAGAAGCTTCGATTTGAACTGTCCTCTCTATTTTCTCTAAAATAAAGGAACATTTGGATTGTTATTTGCCTATCAGTTCCTGCAGAGACCCCCACAGGAGAGAGCAATAGAGGAGGAACTGCAAGCTAAACTGTGTTGTAACCTGCATAACATAAAATATTTTATCAAAATACACCAAGTAGTAAGCAGAATTTAACACCACGCTTTTGTAAGTAAACAAGAAACAATGAACTAAAACATGGGTTTGCTTATGACAATATATAAAAATAAAATAATAATACTCAAAAGCACAATAGATTCTTTGTCAAAAGTTTATTTACAGCTCTAACCAGGATTTAAGGCACTACAGACAAAAAGCAGTAAGAAGTAATGGGGATTAGAGTAAAACCACATTTAGGTATATTGATACCTAAAAGGTTTGGGAGGTGTTTTTTTAAATAGCAGCTGATAAAGAAACAAAAGATGTCTTTGAAAGGAAATCTAAATAAGAAAAAGACAGCTCAACAAATCATAACTTAGAAAATTTAAATACAACATAACGAAATGGTTTAATGGGTAAAGAATGAAGAAATATTAACTGAAAGAACAAGAAATTGTATAGGGTGGAGTGTGCTGGAGGAACTGCAAAACCACATTTACCTGCAGCTCCAGGAATATAGCGTTCTGGATAAAGATCAGTCAGGAACAGACTGTTAATTAAAGTGGATTTTCCTAAGCCAGACTCACCTACAAACAAAATAATTCAGGTTATTAAGCATATACACTTTTTACTCCAAGATTTTAAAGCACCTTGTCTTTCTCCAAGCCCACATTATGGAGGAAAAATAATTTGTTCATCAGGATCCACCCTAGCTTTTGATATAAAAACATCAAAGGTTCAGCTAAGCACTTTGAAAACACCGGAAAAACAAGCCTCCAGTGTTTTCATAAATGTTACATGAAAATTGTAAGTTTACTGTAAAAGATGTCACAATAAAAGCTGAAAGGTCATACAGCACTTGGACTATAGATCTAGAGATAGCTCAGTTACTTGAGAGAAATTACAGCTCTTTTCATTTAAACTTACAAAATCAGGAGCTGTAACTCTCCTGCTGAAAATTTCTGAGAGCTTGAATGTTTTTCTAAGCTACAAACTGAACTTGGAACACTGCTGGGAAGACAAATGAGTAAAGCAATCCCAAACTAATAGTCAAGTTCTGCACCCTTACATTTAAGACCATATAGGCTCCATGAAACTGAAAATCATAAAGCAAATTATTCAAAATTCACCTGAGAAGTTTCATAATTCTGTAACTTCAAATTATACAAATTTTGTCCTACATCTAAGTAACAAAGTTAAACATGTATATTTAACTACTAAATCTGAGTTGCAAAAACTTGCTTTTTTCCTAACTCAAGGAATCACAGGAGTCAGCATTTAGACCAACTGGCCATATTATTTTAAATACAGTAAATGCTGTAACCTGATATTAGAAATGAAAAAACTATTTGTTTTTCTCATCACAAACTACATGACACAAGAATTCTACAATTATCATGAATTACCTGTTTATCTCTCAAACACTGCTGAATACTGTCACCAGGTAATCCCAAATGGTACTACAGAGCACATTTTCATTTTTCACTAACTGCTGCAAGAGGGTAACAGTACTGTGGATCCCCTTTGCACATGCAAACCATTTAAACTGATTTATTGTAAACATAATTCAACATCACTAGGAAGAGCTTTGTGCTTAAGGACTCTCCATCAAAGAGACTCAGAGGTGCTCATTGACAGAAGAGGCAAATTACAGGTTTATCTCTGACACCAGAGTGAGTCAGTACAGAACAGCAGAAAGCACAACAGCAGCATCACCATTTCAACAGCAAGACACTCACTGTGTGCATTCATGCCTTCAGTGGGGAAACAGGACTGAAAGATTAAACAACCACCTCTGTCATCTGACAATGAATCAGGAATGCCAAAATGTCCTGTTGGCTCCAAGTCATCATCTTTAATCACTATAAATACTCCCTCCTACTAAACATGACAAAACAGTAACAGATGTAATTAGAAAGCGTGTAGAGGTTCAAAGCGTTTTCTATTGTTAACAGTCAATTGCTAAGTAGGAAGATGTACACATCTATTGAAAGAAATGTTGTTGTATAACAGTCAAAAATACTTCAAGAGTTCACTTACCAACCACCATGAGTGTGAATTCAAAGCCCTTCTTCACAGATTTCCTGTGAACCTGGTTGGGCAGATTAGCAAATCCCACATAGCCTGCCGAGTCCGAAAACTGACAAGAAAACAAAGGTTGAATATAAATGAGATCCCTTTCCTCCTAAAAAGCTGAAAAAGAGTTTACCTGATTCTACACAATAAGTGCAGGGGTATATAAAGCACAAGGAAGAATAGAGAATGAAACCATTTTTGCTTCAATAGCAAAGCAGACCTTAAAAAGGCTCATTTACCAAGCAGACTGAAATAAATAGAAATCAGATAAGTACCTTGAGCTACACAAACAAAAATCTACCCTTGGATAAAATAAAAATCTGCAAGCTTGCAAGATCACACTATTATTAATCTTAAGAAATAAATACAGCTCAGAATAAAAAAATCTGTTCAAATTTGGTGTCTGCTGCTACTATCTTCTATAAAAATAATGCATATGCCTACAGGTAAAATATAAGAACATTGAACTAATGAGGGGATTACTGAGATATAATCACACAGAGATGTATCTTTTGCTCCTTAAGTTGTTCACCTAACTTCACAATCTTTGACTTCCAACACAAAAGCAGGAAAAAGAAACATGCCTGAAAAACTTATCAAAGAGATCTGGGCTATAAACAGGGCAGTCTGCTCCAACATCTGCTACCCACTGACTGAAAACCTCCTAGGAGCCTAAATAAGAACTGCAGCTATCTGATTTAGAGACCTGTGGGCTATCTGGAACCAGATGTCTTCTTCACAGATGAGTTTATGATGAGAACAGGTGAACAGGTTTTTTACAATGCCACACACTTCCAGAGGGGGGATACAAGGGAAATCACTTAAAAGGTAATTACTTATTTGTTAACAATCCTTTTAAAGCCCATCCAGGTGGGCAAAAACATTAGGAATGAAGGTTTTTCACATGAAATTTCATTAGGTGAAGGTACCATTTTAACTTTGTAAGCAGAGACTGAATGTCTGGTGAACACCAGAAAGTCCATCACTAGGATCACATACAATCTCTGTATCAACTGAGCAGTTCCTTTTAAGAAACTTATCTGAAGCAATAAGGTATAATTTATTCACAATTTTAGCACTTCATTAAAACAACAAATGTTTTCAGAAGTTGAACAGAATCTAGACAAAATATTGGCTATGCAGTCATCTCTTTACCTTTACTTTTTCACCGGACTGAGACATGTTTCTTCACTTCAAGTTTCAAACACTGGAAGAAAAAAAGCCATAGTGCCATGTTAGCTGACGTGAAGATTACATTACTTTTAATTTTGAACTGATCAACTGCATGTAATAATCACATTTTATTCAAGTAGAATGAAATGTCACATACTCAAGGATTACCAGAACAAACAGGCCATAATCAAAATGTCTTCCTTCTGAAACAAATCACAGGAGTACTTACTTTAAATACTTAAAAATTTCAAAACAGAAAAATTCCTTTAAAATGCAAAATATTAAAATATAGTATCATAACAAACCTTCACCCATCCTGTCTTTGTAGAAGGATGGTTCACAGATAGGTGAATGCAATGCAAATGTTGTCCAAACATTACATTTGAGAATTATTACCACATCCAAAAACTCTCATGAGAACAGGACACCTACATGATTCCCAGGTAAGGGTCAGAACATAACATTATTTTCAGTGACTTCAAAGTGCTGTTGCTGAACAGGACAGTACACTTGGCTAACCCATGCTGGATGCAAAAATCCATGCCAGGGTGAAGGACTATCAAAAGAGATTTGTTCTTTAGTTTCAGCCACCCAGAACAGCTGGACTTTGGCAAGCCCTTATCTCTTTACTCAAGGATGTTAGCTGTGCTATAGATTAGTTATCAGGGCAAGAGCAAAGCCCTTTCATTTAGAGCAGCCCCAGAGTAGGGACAGGAAACGCAGAAGCGGCAGGAGCACTTCACAGCTTGGTTTGTTGACAATGCAGCTCTTGGCCTGGAAAAGTAGGGAAGTGACCTATGCAGGCACCTGTGTGTTCAGACCTTCCTGTTGGGTAGCAGGAGTCATTTTAGCAGGATACAGTCCAGTTTCTGACACTGGCAGTTTGACAGTCAAATCCTGGCAGAGGCCAAGCTCTGGACTGAAGGAAAAGTCGAAGTTAGCATAATTGCTGCTTGGAGTTCTAAAGAAAAGAGATCTTCAGCTCCCATGGCATTTCATTTGCCCTGCAGCAGGCATGTAAAATCCTGGCAGCTATGCAGGTACCAGCTACCCTATAAGCAAGGAAAGTTGTTTTTTTTCCTCCTTCAACTACTTTTCCCCCATGCCCAGCTCATTTGCTTACTAATCAAAGCCCAATGCATCCATTGCCTGGAAAATAGGGAGGGTCCTCGTTCTAATCATCTGTCAGCCTCAAATTGTGTATTCTTCAAAACATTCTGGAAAGCATCCCTTAAGAATGGTTTTGAAAACCAGAGCTCCTTTTCCTTTGACCAGTATGCAAAAGCTCATTCCAGCCTGCAGCCAACCATTGTCACAGATACTTACAGACACTCACAATCCCACTGACAGAAGTAACTCTGTTGACATCTTGTTTCTAAGTTTGGAAACCTCTGTTGTCACCTTGTCAATAAAATTAGTAACATAGTTCAAGAGTTTAGAAAAGCTCATAGTTACTGAGTGCCCATGTAGATACACCTCACCCATTTCTCACAGTAATGACAGAGGAGAATCACCCAGGCCCACTGTCCATAGATAAAGGAGAGACAGGGGGATGATTCAGGTTTCAATATGCATGGCAAATTCCCTACTTCTGCTTTAGGCTGACAGTACAGTCACATCCATTGTAGCATTACTCAAGTTACTTAATTAAAAAGTAGAAGAGTTAAAATTGCCATCAACTGATTATGACACATTCAGCCTCAAAGTTAGTCTGTTATCACATAAAGAACATTTTTTCATAAAATCATCCGTTCCACAAGTACAGCTTACAAAACCTGTTTCCTACAAGGCAAACCACATCACCTTGTGTCTTACTCTGACTGAAAAGTTGCTGCAGCCAAAGCAGCAGCCCAGCTACTCTGATCACATCATGACTGCAGCTCATACTTCCAGTTAGTAATTTCCCAATGTCTTTTGTTAGAATAGAAATGTGCTAGCCAAAAGTTACCTCAACAACAACAAAAAACCCACAAAAACACCTGCTCTTTCACAATACCTCAGGTGCCAGGGTTCATTTGAGAGCTCAGTTGCTCAGGCTTGACATTTTGCAATTCCTAATACTGCCCTCATGAGGTTTCCTCGAAAATCATTCCACCAAACTTCCCTGGTGACCACGTGCTGCCTTCCCAAAGCTCTACCATACAGTACAAATCAAAACCTCAGAATGAATAAAATGCCACACCTTAAATCCTCTTACAGCACCAAACAAGCCCAGCACTCTCAGCACTGCTCACAAGTGAGAGCTTGGCACTGCACCAGTCCCCACTGTGCACCAGTGAGCACAGAAACCCACAGCTCTGTCTGCACACAGCTGACTCAAACACCAAAACAAGGTGAAGCTGAGTCTCTGACAGCACTCTGAGGAGTTCACACACCTGAAAATTGTAGCATCTGATTTCTTATCAATTGTCCAGAACAAAATGCATTAAAAAACCCCACAACTGAGGCAAACCAGAGCAAGAACTGTATCTGCTCCGTTTTCTTTAGATTTTCAAAGTACTCTTTCAATCAGTATGAGATAAGCAAAACAGCACATACCAAACCGTTCAAGGAGAAAGGAATAGATAAGATACATTTGCAACAACTTACAAAAAGCAATGAAACTTTGTCTGTAAAATAATGCTGGGCTCTACTTAGCAGGCCTAGCAGAAAAAAAGGGACACAGTGCTACAGCAAGAATGTCCAAATCTGGTTTTGAACAGTGGATAACACAACAAAGTTTCATTTTGGCTTCCAACAAATTCCTCTCCTGAACAATGTGATGCTGGCAATGTAAAGGAGCAAAGTGCCACCGAGTTCAGCTGCAGCTGGAACGTGCCATCCCACTGTCCTCTGCTAAGAGCAGCATTCCGGTGAGAGAGAAAGAGGGAGGAAGGAAAATGGGTCATTTCCTTTGTTCCTGTCAGGATGCAAGAAGTAAACTGTGAGGAACAGGCAGACTGGGAGCTTCTCAATAGGAACCAGCACAAAGAAAGCACTACAAACATGTACAAAGAGCGTGTCCATATAAGGATATCAGACAACATTTTCAAAGAATCGCTTCTGAGTGACCTTACAGCCATCTCGACCAGCAGAACAGCCCTCCTGATTTCTCAAACAAAGCTTCTTTCTTCCATCAGAGGCTGTACAACTCAGATACTTTTTTGGCAGTATTTAATAGCCACAGATAGGAGTAAAGACTTAAACAGGTTTCCCAGTGCTGGAAATAGCCTCAACAGCATCAGCTTTCTGAAGTCACTTTTCAGATTTAAAGCAGACAGAAACACCAAGATATGTCAGTAAAACAGCAGTACTTGTGGTTTCTCACTAAAAGAGCTACAAAACCCAAGGAAGATATGTCAAATCTGAGTCACATCAATAATAATAGAAAAAATGGCATGATTCTGTGAATCACTGAGTTCTAACAAATGTATCCAGCACAGCCTGTTCTGTGTGCCATGTTTGGTCCTGGCACGTCCTCACCTCCACTGTGGGAAACCTCCTCCAGATGAACAATCCCAGATGATTTCACTTTTCCTCATTAGAAATAGGTATTATCAATTGAAGGAATGCTCTTTCACACACTAACATTTCAGCTTTACTCTTATTCAGGAAAATGACTACATCACTTCCACCAAACATGGAATTTACAGAAAATGCAACAACCCAGCTGTGACTTTTCCAGACAGACCACACTAAGCGTGAGCCACTGCTCTGACTTGGAACTGATGTTCAGAGCTCATAAGTTCTACAGACTTCCTTCTGGCATTGTATTTGAACCAAGGAAACTGTACAGGGATTACTACTGGGAATGTATCAAAATTGGATCATGCCTGTGACTCAACAGCACACAGATGCACAGCAAAAGGAGTAAGGACTAAGCAAGAGTTCAACCACCTGTAGGAGCACTATTCTTAAAAGGCCAAGAAAAAGCAACACACAAACCTAAAGCTCTAATCTTAAATATTTTATTTAAAGCTCCATTTCAACGCTAACATATGATTCTAAACAACCACTTGAAATGCACAAAGGAGGCAGTATACCATTCTTGTAAATGATCCGTTTTAGGGCTGATGTTTCTATGCAAGCAGCATTTGACAGTATTTTTTACCGAGTTACTGTGTCAAAAAGCACTGTTAAACAGACCTATAACTGTGAAAAACAGGAGCTTTTTAAAATTAAAAAGATAAACATATTAGCCACGATCACTCATCAGGAAACAGGCAACTCTGCCTCACACCCACAGAGCTGAAGTATAATTGTGTAGATACTGCCAACGCACAGCAAACTGATAAATTTGTATTTAAATAATTTCCAAGTCATGCTTAAGTCTCACGATACCTTGAAGTCTCTGACCTACACGTGCACAATAATTAAAGACCAAAGAAGAACAGCACGGGCTGGGTCTGTTGCCAAAGCAGGCACGGGTCGCTCTGGGCATCCCCCGCCGCACCCCCGGCTCCCTGCAGCCGCGATCCCACCGTGGGTGCTGCAAGTTTAAAAGCATCCGAGGAATGCCTGAGTGGAGACAGCACTTCCTGCTCCATCCTCTCCTCGCATCTCCGGCTCCCCCAGCACCGCGGCCCTGTCCACATCTCAAATGAATCCCTGCCTTGCTTTAAAAACTGATTAAGGTGTGCGCGAAACGGCCCCACCGCGGCGTCCCGGGGCTCCTGCCCCGGCTACACTTCTCCCATCCCCATACACCGGCGGCACGACCCCCGCAAACGGCGGTGGGAGGCAGGGTCGAGGCTGTGCCCGGCACGGCGGAGCCCCTGCAGCGCTGTGAGGGCAGAGGCGCCGCCGCCGCCGCGGGGAACGCGGCCCTTTCCCGCCGCTCACCTGAGGCCGCGGCCGCTCCCGCCGCCAGGCCGCGATCCGCCGCTCCGCCCCACAGCCCTCCCGCATCCCAGCAGCCACCGCGGCGGAGCGCCCGCCTACCCCGCGCCACTCTATGGTCCGCGCCCTGCCGGAGACAGCAGCGAGAGGCGGCGCGGGGAGCAGCGAGAGGAGGGACAGAGCGTCCCCCGCCCGCCCCGCCGGGCGCGGCCATGGCGGCCCACGGGCCAGGATCACCGGCACCGCCACGCCGAACCATGTTCCGAAGTGCCACATCTACACGAATAGTTTGGTTTCTGTTTTCCACCCAAACATCATTGAGTTTTGGGATTGTTCCACTTACAGCGGGTTTAGCGATACTCCTTAATGGTAAACATGGCTGGTGTGATAGCTAGGGGGAAATCCAGCTTGAACTTGGTGCTGTTTGACTGTAGTGCAGTGTGTAACACCAGCCTGGTTGGTTTGCAGATGATCATTCACACATGAAGTAAATTCCTCTCCCGAACATTGTACAAAAAAATCCCGGTACTTTTTTTACTTACACTGTTCTCTCCCGTCAGGACTTTCCCTCTGGTTTTGTGAGAGCCCTGGTCGCTGTCACCGCTGAAGAGCCCAGTGGGATCCTCCTGCGAGTTCTCAGAGGTGTCCGGGACTCCAGCAGGGAAACCTGGAGTGGAAATGACACCTACAGTTAGGTTACAGACAGATCACTTTCTCTGGAAACAGCCTTACATAGCCCGAACTCTAAATGCAACACTGCCAAAACTAAAACACATACTAGCAGAAGTACCGGGGAGGCTTTTTCCAACATTCCAGCTGTGAGAACTGTGCTCAGGAAAGTTCCTGGACATCTATCCACACATTTTGAGAGGGCAGCTTGTGTGCATGACCTAGCAGCAAATCTTTTGACTAAAAATTCTGAATACCAAGAAACATTTCTGTTATGTCTGTATTCCCACCATTTAGCAAACATGGTTGCAGCTCACAACAGGAGAATGTGGGCGTGAAACAAATGCTGCAGAAGGCAGGCTGGCATTATCTGCAATTCACATTGTGCTCACATTATCAACTGAGCATTGATGGGATCTGAGTAAGATAAAAGCCAGTGAAAGCACAAGCAAGTTCCATTTCCTAGGACAAAATGTAATGTTATAACTCAAAGTTCTGATTCACACTTCCTGGAGGAGTTAAAAGATGGCATTTCAGTCTCCCTTAGAAATTAATGTTTTATTTTCAATTATTCCATGGATTTTCATATAGGTGTTTTGCACTATCACCAGGGGAACAACAGTGGCAGTTTTTCTTTCACTAAATTAGAACACTGTGATGGACACAAGATTTTGCACACATGCACTGCTATCACAAACTGCTTAGTATTGGAAGAAATTTAAGAAATTGGCACATACAATGCCAAACTACAGACTGCCATCAACACAGAGACAGGTGGAAGTTAGTGCTTTCCCATGACTGTCACTCCTTTCCTTTGGCAGGATTTAGTGCAAGGGGGGAAAGAGTCTCCAGAACTTTCAAAATCCTTTGCTATTGAGGCAATAATTTTCCCAAGTCATGGTTGAATCAGGTCGCTGACCAATTGTCACACAAAATGTTCAGGGAAGCCACAACCCTTTCAAAGAAGTCCCATTAGGCCAGAAAGTGATGTAAGGAAGGGCACTTGGGGTAAGGGCAGAGGTCAGCCCTGGGCAGTGCCCTCCCTCTGCAGTGCCCAGGAGCAGATGCTTAGGGACAGATAACAGCAGCACCGTGCCTGTGCATCCTCCCAGATTCCGACAATCTGCAGCTCAGCAGCTTCCTGAGCCAGAAGTTTTATCTTGATGCTTCTCTCTTCCATGAATTTTTCTTCTTGCTTTTTGAACCCATCCCAACTTCTGGCATTAAAGAGCATCCTGTGACAATGAGTGTTAGAGTGCATTAGTCACTTGAGGAAAATGTACTTTTGTTACCTTTGAAACCTGTTATGAGACTCGTTATGAAAGTGCAGTTCCCAGGAATGCCAGGCAACAGAGCTGGAATTGTTTGGGGTGTGTGACTGAGGCCCCTACAGCAAATGCAGCCCCCCCTGCATGCTGCATGTTTTTTATTTCTCACACCAATATTAGCAGAGGTGTAAACAGAAGAAGTGCTTGTACTGAGGAACACTGGTTAAATAGTCTAGAAATGTTCATGCTGTGAACAGCAGTCTGACTGTGAATCACTCATTCCCAGAATTATTATTTTTGTTTCATTTTTCCCTTGGAAGTTCCAATGCTTTTTCTTAAAGTTCCTGATACATCAGGGTTTACATTATCAAAAGCACAAAAGTGCTTCCTTGAATTCAAGTCTTAACTTTGTGTAGAGTCACATCTTAGTAAGTCAGAAATACCTCATACATTCAGCAAAAGACTTTATGTGTCTTTTGTTCCAGCTCTTACCAGAGAAAATGGTGATACTGATTATAATAAAATAATATTTTATTAAATATTAAATAAATACAGCCATAAACTGAAACCTAAATTGAGTTTTAATAGATAAACCAACTCCACATTCCTTGGCATTACTTTCCTTAAGATTTGCTGCATAAAACAGTTTTTATTTTTCAGTTGTGAGATCCCTTTTAACTCAATTTTTTTTCAGCGCAGTCTTTTCTTCATAGATGAATGTTTGGGTTTGAGTCTAAAATTCTGTGTGATTGCTATAATTAATGGCTGCACTATAAAAGCAATTCATGGAGATATTGACTCACTGCTGTAAGACATTGAGCATCTTGAACTCTCCCAAATCTCTCTGCAGATAAAATTGCCCAAATGCTAATTAAACTACTGATCATGTACATAAATCCTTTTCATTTCCATAAGATTTCAGTTTGTGTTTGATTCAAAGTATTTGTGTATGCTTTGCCAAGTTACAGTACATGGTTCCAGATCCAAACCTTTTAGAAATAAATCTGCTGCACACTGTGGGGGACATCCTCTTTTAAAGGATTAGGAGAGGAAAAAAAAATACTTTGAATGTAGCTAGTGGGAAGCTAGTGGGAATGTCAAATGAAGTGATTTACATATTCCCTGGGTTAATTTGTAGGATTTGGGTGTGCTGAAAGACAGAAGTTTAAGGGTGAAGTTCCCATTAATTTGATCAAAATACTGTTCTGTGAAGGGCTTTATCTATGGAGTCACCAATGGGATGAACCATTCTAACATCTCAAATTTCCTCATTTTTGCAGATGTGCTGCATCAGGAACCAGAGATGTCAGGTCCATGGAAAGCTGGTGTCACTGACAAGCCCTTCTGAGACTACAGCTCAGAGCTGGAGCCTGGGCAGGGTAGGAACAGGAAGCCACTATCTGTGCATGCTCCAGGATTTGCAGACACAAGCTGCTTTACAAGAAAATCTGCAACAGATAAGTATTTTCCCTTGCTGCAAAACCCACCCAAGCCTCATTTTCAGTGACACACTACAGGAAATGAAGATTATATTTGATTTATAGTAGTCTCAGAGGAACAGAAGTGTTTCTTTTGCATTTACCAGCACATAAAAGCCCTCCTTTTCAAGATGCTACTTATGGCAGTGAAGAAGCAATAAGAAAAGCCTACAAGTATTCTCCAGTATAAGAGACATTTTGCATCTTTCCACCAATCCAATAACATCATCTTTTCCTCTTACTGGAACAAAGTTCCCTTTTGAGAAGGAAGTCAGGATTGACCAAACAGATGTGTGTTATTCCCAAAAGCAGAGCTTGTCTGAGATGTGCAGGGGCTGCACTGCCAAGAAGAGGTCCCAAACCTCCCACATCTTCTCAGCAATGCACATTTCTTCAGACACAAGATAAATGCAGTATATTTCCCATCACTAACCCTGAATAGTTTTCAGTAACTTCATGGTCATGTCTTTACTAATTACTTTCAACATCTGCAATATACATTTAAAACAATGGCATTTGTCCTGGCTGACGCTGCTCTCTACAAACTGACATCTCATCTGATTTCCCAAGAACTACACGGAAAAGAGATCTACCAGGATCCTGGTACACCACAATCTGTGGAAGGAGGCTGACTCTGGAAGAGGACAAAATTAAACTATAGTTGTCCTGAAGGAAATATGATGTAGAATGGACCATTAGGCATGAAACAATGTGTATTTCCTATAGCTTCCCCCTCCTGCCTATCCAAGCTTTAATATGTAATGTTCTCAAGATCTGTCCAGAGCATTAAAGAGAAGTATTTAAAGTGACATGGCCTAAGCACATGTTCAGTGTGATCTTCTGATGAGTGGGATGATCAAACTCATCTACGTGACATTCCAAACTTTGGGAAAGGGTCTTCATTGCCCATATTTACTGCCCTGGAACACAATTAACACAGGGTTATGGCTGTCTAGTGGCACAACAGTGTTCTCTGCAAAGCTAAACCCAGAAAACAAAGTGCTGAAGGGCTGGGTGCACAGCAGCTCACCAGTGCAGCCCAGCAGCTCACCAGTGCAGCCCAGCTGGTCCTGGCTGTGGTGACTGGAAATGGTCTCTGCAGGACATGCTTTAACAGAGAGACACGAAGATCAATTCCAACACTGGGAAGATTCAAATGCTGCTCCAGAAGTTTATGTGCAAAGAAATTTAAGAGGGGAGGATGTGGAACTTACTTCTAATGATGGTTTACCACTATTGTTTCCCTCATTCAGTGAGGAAAGTACCTGTAACACTGTCTCAGCATTCCCACTGTGTGTAGTCCTGGCTGCACCCAGGCAGAGTGTGTGTGTAGAGACTAACACAGGGCTAGGGCCACTGTGTCTGGAAAGGGATCTGCAGCAGCAAATATATGAAGGCTGGAAGCACATTTATAACTTCTTTCAATGTTTTTCCAGCTACATATATCATTTTCTTCCTTTCTTGTGACCTGATTTTAGCCACATCACCACTGGGAGGAACAGGGCATCCATTTCTCAATCCTGAGGGGCAGCAGCAACACTTGAACTAAAAAAAGTGTTGGATTCTACATCATTAGCACCAGTCACTGAGAACACTACTTGTTCTTGCAAGTGACAATATCATGTTAATCACTTCAGCTTGTTTCCAAAAGAAATTAAATGAATCCTATGGGGAAATTAAGCACTTTCATTTTGTAATAACATGCTCATTTGACAAGAACTCATTTCCTATGTGCCAGTCTTCTGATGTGTCACACTGAGGACACGTTGGCACTGCTGACACACAAGAACTTCCTGGAACCCTATCCTAGTATGGATCTCTTCTACTGGGAAAATAATTGCATTTTAAAGTAAAATTCAGAAAGAAATAATCTTCTCTGGGAAACCTTAGGCTTTCTAAATAAAGAACAGCCTTTGCCTAACCCCTCTGTGTTTGTAAGTCTCCCTGCCTTTATTTCAGCACTAATTAGAATACAAAATATGGCACAAAATCTATCTCTAATAGGATTCCTAATTCTTCACCTTTGCTTATGTCTGATCCAAAAGTTATGGTAAGCTGTCTCAAGATCATTGAGCTTTTAATTAATCTTTTGACTCATACTCCATCTTATTCACACAAACAATACAAGGTTTGTGCATAAGATTGATCCCAAATGTCATTTTCCCCTCTGTCTTCCAGATGCTTAATATTTTTGGGATTAGAAAGAGCAGAAGTACTTAGGTAAGGGACACTCCACAAATTATAAACCAAGTGTGCTCTGCACACTATATTTCATGTCCCCGAAGGCAAATCTATCCAAACATTGCTGGTGGGAGGCCTTGGGGCTGAGCAGAGCCCTGGCAAGGCTGGAGGGCTGGGCCCAGCATGTCTGTGCCATGGACAGGGTTCATGCACCAGGACAAGCAATGCTGGTGAGAGCCTGGACCCCCCCCCTTTGCAGCCCTCCCAATAACTCTGTGCCTGGTGTTTGTCCTGATTGTCAGGAAAGGAGTAAAAGCACAATCACCTCTAATCCCAGAGCCCCTCTTGCTATGGTATGGCTCCTGTGCAATTGTTCTCAGCTTGAATACCACTTCCTCCCATTTTCACAGGCTGTAAAGCCCCCCTATGGATCCCCTCAGAATCATTTAATTCATACATAGCTGAAGCAGAAATAGATGTAATGACAGGAATGGTCATTTGTTAAAGAGCTGCTTTGCTATAAGAGTATTGTGCCTTTCAGTTTAAAGGAATCCAGACTTTTCCAGCAAAGGTTTAACTTACAAGGAGGGATTTGCTTTACTTAACACCCCAAACATCATGCTGATTTGTATTTCCTTTTAAGAAAGTAGAACCTTTTCATTTCTGGGAATTTAATTTCCAGTGTTTTGATATTAACACCATCAGAAACCACAACATGCTGAATTAATGGTGTCCTCAGGCCCCCCAGTCAGGGTAGCAGTAAGTCAAGTAAGAAAACCTGAGAGCACCTTGCACCAGTGATCTCATTTAAGGTAGTCTGTGCAACAAACTTTTAGGATCAAGGAATAAATTAATTAAAAATGGAGGTTGTTGCCAGTAACCAGGATAAAAGCTAATATCTGGGGTAATGAAAAGAAACAGACAAAAGTGAAATACCAGGAATGGAAATGCCTCTAAGCAGAAAGGTTCTGTTGCCTTGTGATTATGAAGCATTTATTTCCCCAGAGAAATAATTGCCTTGGATTAAGTGATTTGTAGGAATCTGTTGCTGGGTTACAGGTAGCAAAGGAAGGTGGGGTGAGGCTTGCAGAGGTAAAACAAGCCATGGGCTGGTTTCCCTTCTCAGCCCAAAGACCCAGGCAGCTGCACTGGCCCCATGAGTGCCTCCCAGCCAGCACAGGAGCACACACAGGCCATGTATCGAAGGAAACTCAGAGTTCCGTGCTCCCGGGCAAGTGGCAAGGGTGGGGCTTTCCTGTGCTTATGGGCTAAGATAACTGGCATTTCTCCCCCCTTTCTTAATTGTTCTTCTGTGCTGTTTTCTATATAATCATTATTATCATCATAAATACAGATGTTATTCAGTTTCAGACTGTGATCTGGGTTTCTTCCTGTTCACCTCTGAGATATCTCTGTCTCTGTGGATGGGTTTTTTGCACATTCTCCTCTCCCTGACACCAGGGACTCTTTTGAGTGATTGTAAGCAGCCCTAGTTTGACAAACTGCACAGGCCCAGTCACACATTCCTCCTGGACTTGCACACTGGAATTTGCAGTTCTGAATAATTGAAGTAAACTGTATGTATTTTATATACATCTGGAAGAGGAGATAAATCCTCTGAGCTCTGTTTACCAGGCAGTCTTTGTTAGGAAGACGTTTTCCATGCTAGAATTGTTTACAGCTCCTCAGGCAGAGATAATCAAAAGGCTGCAAACATCATGTGTCAGCATGTCCAACTCCATGATGATCCACAAACTCCTGATATTCCTGTATTTCTTTCTTTGAATATCTTGTGGCTAAAGTTCATCTTCTGGTTGTTAAAAAAAGGAAGTGAAAAGCCTTATTCAGTGTGCTGTGACCTTGTTGTCATCCTCCTGTTACTACACTGGGGTCCTCTGCTGAAGTCACCTGTCAGGATGTGCGCAGGACATTGCTCCTTGTTACTTCAGCAGCCACATCCTCAGCTGTCAATCCATGTGATTCCTTTAACCTTTGCTTAGTCTTTCCTCTGCTGCTTCTTCCTCACATGTGCACTTTTCCATTCATGCTGCATTCATATCAGTCTTCTGATTTGGATCACAAACATCTGCATGCCACAAGACGTGCTGTGCATTTTTGTACAAGAGTGAAAACCACTTATCCAGGGGCAGGAAATGTGTTCTTCTCAACTCTGCGATCTCCCCTGCACTGGAAGGATACTTTGGGCTAACTGAGAGTAAATCTAGTCAAACCAATTCAAAAGTCACTGTGAATGTAACTTTCAATTTTGTCTAAAACATTTAAACCTATTGCAATCAAAAGTCTGTCTCAGGACACACAGTGCAAAGCCACTGGGGCACAGCTCCTTGTGAGTTCTGTGAGGCAGCTGATGAGGTCTGTCCTCTTTCTCCAGCTGCTGTAACTGCAGCATTCACACCACAAACACTCCCTGCATCTGCCAGCCTTGGGGGGCTGAGACCTGCTGCTGGCTGCAGGGGCTTACCAAGGCTACTTGGCAAGAACAATCCAGGACACCAGTGGTCCATGAAGAGGCTGTAGCAATTACATTTGCCTGGCCTGATGATAAAACCTCTTGCAAATACTGCGGTGTTGACATGGGCATTTAACTCCTTAACCTACCATAAATATTCAAAATGTACTGGAACAATTAAAACAATTAAGTCAAGTTTGAAATCTTTGTGAAAACATGTTTAAATTGTATACCTTGCTCTTGGCTCCATAATCAGAGCAAACAGTTTCATGCCTGGTGTTAGCTAAGCACAGTTATTTTTCCTAGAGTTATCTAAAAATCTGTCTACTGGTACTGACAAGTGACATGCAGATTCCATATCCAAGGCTCTTCTATTTTCTGGATGGTTCCTAAGTGTTTGACACTGTTTTTTTAACATTTGCCTGACACAGGGTGCAGGAGAGAGCTGTGCCCGTCCATCGGTGCTTAGTCTTCTGAAAAATAATCAATTAGACTCCAATAACCAGGACTTTCACACTGCTGGGTGCCTGTATTGGCAAGACCTCTCTGAAGGTCTGGCTGCAGACTTTATCAGTAAATAGGAAATTCACAGATAACGGCACTAAAAGGAATTTGAGCAGCCGAAATCCGAGACGAGATGCCTCCCGCCCCACGCTTAACTGGGAACGGGCAGCGTCCCGGCGAGCTCCTCCCGGAGCAGGGTGCCGGGGAGAGCAGAGCGAAGTTTCTCGCCTCCGGTGGAGACCCCCGAGCAGGAGGGAGGGCCGGACACCCGCCCCCGGCCCCAGCCCGCGGCGGGCGGTGCTGCTGCCTGGCAGGGCCGGGCCGGGCCGGGCCGGGGGGGCCGGGGGCGGAGGGCGGGCGCCCCGCGGCTCCTCATATAGCACTGCCCGCGGCGGCGGCACTCAGAGCCGGCTCGGCAGCCGCCCGGGGCAGCGGAGCAGACCTGCCGCGCCTTCCTTCCTGCGGAGCCCGTGGGACAGCGGTGGCAGCAGCATGACTTCGGCGGCGGTGGAAATTTTGGGGCTGGGACTGGGCATCCTGGGCTGGGTGGGGGTGATCCTGGCCTGCGGGTTGCCCATGTGGCAGGTGTCGGCCTTCATCGACGTGAACATCGTGGTGGCGCAGACCATCTGGGAAGGGCTGTGGATGAACTGCGTGGTGCAGAGCACGGGACAGATGCAGTGCAAGGTTTACGACTCCATCCTGGCGCTGCCGCCCGAGGTGCAGGCGGGCCGGGCGCTCACCGTCATCGTGGCTCTGCTGGGGCTGGTGGCGCTGATGGTGACCGTGGTGGGCGCGCAGTGCACCAACTGCATCCGGCCCGGCAAGATGAAGTCCCGCATCGTGATCGCCGGCGGGGCCATCTACATCCTCTGCGGGGTCCTGGTCCTCATCCCGCTCTGCTGGTTCGCCAACATCGTCATCAGCGACTTCTACGACCCCACCGTGCCGTCGTCCAAGAAGCGGGAGATGGGGGCCGCGCTCTACATCGGCTGGGCGGCCACGGCCCTCCTGCTCTTCGGGGGCTGCCTCATCTGCTGCTGCTCCTGCTCCCAGCGCGACGACACCTCCCTCCCCGTCAAGTACTCGGCGCCGCGGCGGCCCACGTCCAACGGCGAGTACGACAAGAAGAATTACGTCTGAGCGGGGCTGGCTCGCCCCGCGGCCCCGCGGGGCACGGACAGAGGGCTGCGGCCCGGGAGCGTCTGCGGGGAGCTCCAGCGCTCCCCTGCCTGGAGGCTTTTCTTAGCGGGGACCCCCGTGAAGCGGCGGCCCTAGGCAGGGCAGCGCCCCGCTGCCCTCCAGCCCGACTCCCCGGCGGGTCCGGCCGCTCCGCTGCGGGCAGCGCCGCGCTCGGCGCCGCCGGCTCCCGGTACTGACCGACCGCGCTGCCGGCCGAGCAAAGCCCTCCGCGGCCGCGCAGAGCAGGCGAACCAGCGTGTCCCCGGCCCAGGGCGGCCGGGGGAACCGAGGAGTCCCGGCGAGTCACGGCGGCGTTTACCGGGACGCCCCGTCCGGGCTTCGCCGCCGCCGCCTGCCCGCCCGGCTTCCGCCGACGGCCCCGACCGCTCCCCGGCATTACCGTGACACTTGTGAGTACTTTGCTGCCCGCGGTGGCTGCCGGTGCCTCAGGGCACTGCCTGGCTGCTGGGACCGGGCCTCGGGTGCGCACCAGAGCCGAGGAGCAGCTTCCCATCTTCGTCATCTCTCCCCAAAGGCTGCACCTGGCGGTTCCCGCTCGGACTGATAAGGGGGGGTTTGATCTATTTGGGCAATTAAAATAGGGATCCTGTCCAAAGCATGACACTAACCCTGGTCCTTAATCCCACAGGCAGTAAGTCTTTGGAGAAAGTTATTTGACTTTCTTCAGTCCCTCAGTGAAGCGTATTGGTCTGTGTGTATTTGAGACCTTGAAAGAGATTTCAGGTAGTTGCTGTCCTTTAGTGGAGTACAAATCAGATTGTAGGTTGTCTCTTGAGGTTCTTCATCTCATCTTCAGCTTGTGCTCTGTTTTTACTTGAATATGAACTCATGGCCAGAATTATTGAAGGACTAGAATAAGAAATCTAAGAGATCACTGTATGTCCTGGCTCCAGCAGGCCCTTTGCTCCTCTCATCTGCACTACAGGAGATTGGAAACATAAAAATCACCCCAGATACTGATGGCTGGGGGGAATGATGTCTTTGTGGCCTTCTTGCCAAGCTCTGCTTGCTGCCAGTTCTGAAATGTGTGTTCAGTTGGATGTGAGCTTGGTTGGCTCTCCACCATGGTTTTGTTAACATGTGCTTTCCTTCATTTACCAAATCATTAAAAAAAATTGCTAGAAGAATTTTACCAAAAATATCTTGACTGAGACTTTATGCCAGGTGATCAGTTGTGAAGTCATGACTCTCTCAGCTCCTCTGCATTGCCCTAGTAACACTCTGCAGTCTGGAAGGAAAATGGTTTGGGTAACATAACTCTAATTTTCCTGAGGTCAACACCTCCTGAACTTCACCACAGTCTGAAATATTGGCTTACACTTTTTCATTCTACACTGCAGAGACAGCTTTGCTAAGGGAGGGGCTTAAGGGGATGGTGTGATACTCCTCCAATCTAATTACTTGTAAATCCACACAGGATTATGCTACTGACTGTGGCAGCATCTGCATTGCCATAAGGAGATTTCTGCCAAGAGTTAGGGAGGAAATGTGCTGTTTATACTCCTCAGAGATCAACCCTACAACCTCATAGGTCCTCACAATCATGTAGCAATACAGTGCACACCTGACCTGAGCATTAACTCTTACAGCTTTCTGGTAACACCAAACTTATTGACAAACCATAACTGTGGGTCTGACAGATTTACATTGACCCTGCTCTTGCCTTGCTTAGCAAACTTAAAGTCCTGGAGGTATCAGCAATTCATAAACTGGAATGAGAGACTAAAGCCTTGCCCCTGCAAATTTTGATGATGAATATTGAGCACCTTTTTGAAGATAACTGCTTTTGTTTCTTAAACACATAAATAGCAGGGTCTGAGCTCATCAGAGAATACAAAAGCAGAGCAATATGTCTACAACTGCTTCTGCTCTATAAAGAGGTGCAGTTCTAATACTGTCTCCATTTAAATAAAAGCATTTTAATGTTGTTTTTATGATGTGATATGTAGTTTTGGTACAAGAGTGAAACATTCTGTATTTCATCATTGCAACTTTTTGAAAACAGTGTAACCTTGTAAACTGTAAATGTATTTAAAGGCATATATTATGCAAGAAATCTACCAAAGTTGGCTTGTTATATGGTTTGGTGCCTTTATTTCATGACTACTTTGTTTTAAATTGTAACATCCAACTGTATTTGTCACTCACCCTCACTCAGCTCTCTGGTGTCTAGTAAATGAGCCCACAGATATTAGCCCAAACCCTGGACCTTGCTTTCTTTTGTCTCAAATTAAAGAACTAAACCCCACCGATGAAACTGTGTGCAGGTCTCTGAACAGCAGAACCTTCAGAAGTGCTGCAGAATTTGGGGTCTGACCAAAAGATGAAATGTTTCTGGACAATCCATCGCTAGCATTTCAAATCAAAACTGGTGTCTTTGGGAGAGGGAGGGGAAACCCATGCCTTAGAAGGGAATTTTAACAAGCCAAATTTCGTGTATCAAGGCTAGGCTGGATCCTCTTATAACCAAAATCTGAAAAAGATCTCTTGGAAGAAGCCAGTGCTAACTGTGCATGTGCTACTAAACACAGCATCATCCTACCAAAGCTATACCTTGTGGCTGAGATCAGTGGGGCAGCACCCAACAATACTTGCAGGAAGTGGAGCCCATTTTAAAAAATGTTTTTATATTTAATCTCCTCCTTCAGTATCCTTAGTTGTTGCTGTGCTTTAAAAGATAACCTGAGAGAATGCTGTTACTGATGTCACTGGCTTCAAGGTAAAAGTCTATGTTGGTTTCTGCTATGATTTTTTTTTTTCTAAGAACAAAGATCTAGTCCTGAACTTAAAACCTTAGAAGTGCTCAGGATCAGGCCTGAACCTCATCCCAATGAAAAGATAAATCTACAGCACTTGTTTACTATTTTTATTTTGTATTTATGATTTCGCATAAAAATAAAAACATGTAAACCAATCCCTGAACAGAGTCACTGTGTTTTGTGAAAGCCACTGGATTGCTTGGGCTCAGGAAGGTGGGGTGTGATATTGGTGCCCAGAGGGAAATTACCTGGGCTAGCTTTGGGAGAAGATCTGGGTCACCTCTGTGGAAGAAGGAAGGGCTGCTCCCTGGCAGAGCAGAGCAGGCAGCATCTCAGCTCTCCACTGAAGCCTCAGACAAAAGAGAGCAAGTAGCAGCAGCTGCTCTTGTGATGTGAGCACATTAGGAAGTGGAGTGTGAGTCCCAGCTATTTTGGGAACAGCTCTAAGAATGAAGCTTTTAAAGCTTTGAATTTCTACACGTTTAAACTAAAAGGAAAAAAATCCTGCTGCTTGGATCAGCCCCAACCTGACCTGATACCCTAATTGTTTCGGCCAACCATTTCTTTTTTTTCAAAAGTGCATTCAAGCTGGGGAAAAACATTTTCACAGATGCAGCAGAACAGAACCTGAAAAAACCAAAACCACAACCCAAAACCAATAAAATCTGGTTAAGTAATCTATACAGACTAATTGCTAGTGGAGAAATTTGCCTAAGTTATATGACTGCCAGGGAGGTCATTCAATATTTTGTAGATTTTTTTTTTCCTTTCAAGATTTTCAAGCTTTGTTCTAACAAACTGTTGCTTTAAAAATGAAGAAAAAACCATCTTCAAAGCCTTCATTTTGCAGCATACTTGCCAGCTCGGTTGAGATTAACAAAAGCTCCTTGCCACCCTCCCATTGCTATGCACATGCTGAGCTGGAGAGAGGGTGTCTGTCAGCTTGGCCTTTGTCCTGCTAAACGAACCATTTCATAGTTATGAATTTGAAAGTAACCTGCAGTTCATACCCTGCAAATCTGGTTAGATCCTGTCTGTGCAAAGAAGGGAAATGCACCAGGCAGAGGGAAAAGGAAGCTCAATCAGTCACGTTTGCTGCAGGATGTTTAAGGAAATATTTCCTTTTCCTGTACAAAGATGTTTGTTGGGCATCTGCTCTTTGAAACATACAAAACATTTTACTCTTGAAGTGAGAAGCAGTGTAACTTCAGATTTTTATTTAATATCTATTCTCTGATCAAATATATGGAAGGAATTTGTTCTTTTTCCTTGGTCATCTTTCAAACCCCAAAAGCAGGACTCCTCCAACCCATCCATATATCTGTAATGCTAAAAGATTGTCCTGCCTGTCTGGAGCCATATGCCACATGTAAGTGCCATATTCATACATATATTGAACAACATATTAAGGCAGTATTCAGCATCAGATGGTACCCACAATGCATCCCTTTTTGTGTGTGCACCGAAGAAGAAAATCATTAATTAAGCACACATGTTTGAGGATTTTCTTTTGTAAGTCTGCTTGGTAAGACATAACAAATATTCCTGCTGTATTAAATTAATTGGGTGAGAGAAAGTATTCTCTTTCCAGGTCAAATACTGCATTTGTTTTACTTGCAGCCTGATTTTGAAAAGACAAATCATTCCACAAGCAAAGCCTCAGGAGATTCTTATATTTATATTTTGGACATGACTGACTTCTACCATTTTGATCAGACCTTTGTTTATGTCTGTGTGTGTTACTGCTCCAGACTGCTCCTTGCTGACTCTCTACAGCAATAGGGTCTGTCTAGTAACCTCCTTCTTCTACCTACTACAACCCTCAATTAGAAGAAAAGGAGAACTTCACCTACTGCATCACTGATAAAACCTCCTATGGCAACAGTGAAGGCTTTAGAGTTGCTTGGATACACAAGACTTGCTTCCCCTTTTTCTTAAGCACAGATTGAGACATCATGAATCAGTTTAGCAGTGTCCTTTGCCTGTGCCATTTTGGGATTTTGTTTACCACACTGAGCTTCCCCCTCCTTCCAAAGCTCACTGTGTGAATTCAACCCAAGATTGGGCAGAGAAAGGTAAGGAGTAGGAGGATTCAGCATGGAAACACAAGTGTTGTGCTGAAGACATCTCCCAGGGCTCCTGCCAGTCTTCTCATGCTTGAGTCCAGCTGCTCCCTGGCCACTCATCTACTGCCCTGAGGGAGAGCTTTGCTCTCAGAAACTCCACTTGTGGTTTGGGTTGCTGATTGCTGTATCCAAATTAGCTCAGAATTAGGGGGGGATCAAATCACACAAACTTTATCACTTAAAATGTGAAAATACTCATCAGCATTAGTGTCTGTTTTAAAAGTGGTACAGGAAAATGAATATATGAATGAGTTAGGATGTCAACCATCCTGACAAGAAATAACTGGTGCATTAACTGAACTACTGGCCTTAGCTTTTTGATTTGAGAACAATAGAATCATACAGAATGGGGTACTGTACATACAGCACTGATTAAAGCAAAAGAAGAATGAGCCTTGAGACTACTATCCAGCTGTTTGGTCTCAGGCTACAAAAGGAAAATAAAAAGGAAACACCTCACTCCACAAGCCACAGCCTTTTCAACAAGACACACAAATCTCACTACATTAATAATGGAGAGTAAACAACAAGACCACCTCCAATACCCAGTACAGAAGGACTTTGATCATCTAGAAAATCAGGCAGAAAATAAGCTGCATCTTTTACTCTGATCCTCATTAGAGCATCTTGAATGGCAAAAGCTACTCACATTGACTAAAGCCCTGGCAGCAGCTGGCAGGGTATTCATAGCAGGTACAAGGTGTTCCTGAAGCCCAGTTGATATGACATCCACATAAATGACTCCTTCTTTTGGAAAAAAATAGCCTTAGTTCAGGCATGATGAGGTGCTATTATGTACAGCAATAGCAGTGGATCATTCCTTACTGCACCTCAGCTCCAAATCCAGGGATGATCCCTTCTAGTGGATCCTACAGGCTGCACCAGCCAGGCAGAGTTTGCATGGCCCAGGGAGGTGCTCTGGTGTACACAAACAAAACAGATGAGATTAAGCCTGCTCATGTTTATTTACAGTGGAGAACAAAAGTAAATGTTTAAAATAGCTGATTTTCCAGGCAAACAACAGATAACCCTCTCAAAATGACTCTGATCCCGTGAGCAAGCTGTGAACTCTGTGCCAGTTGTATCATCCTGTGCATCTCTCATTGCTGGCTATGTTCTGCAAGGAGGTAAGTTACACATGTGCACATTTTATGTCTTTAGCACCAGCTGTGCCAGCTGTTGAGCATTGTGGGGTTTTTTAAGATAAGCAGAAGATTTTTATGGGTTGAAAAAATGCACGAAAAGCTAGGAGATGCACAGATCCCACAACAATTTTAATCTGGGAGCAAAAATAGATTGCAATGTTAAATGCATTGGGTCTCAGCTGTGTATATTCCTAAAGTTTCAATGAAGCAGGTTAGCTGACAGAGCTCAGAGTGACAGTCCTCCTGATCCCATGCCAGGTACTCTGACCATTAATTTTACCATATGTGGGTCCCTTGGGCTCTGTTCCCACTCTCAAACACATCCTGAGCTGAACTGATTCCCCTCTATTACACTCATATATAACTCATTAGCATTAACTTTGTTGTTATCAGAACATTTCCACAGAAGGTTAAACCTTAAGAGAATTTAGGCTTGGGCACAAAAGATACTCAGAAAAGCAAAGTAGGCACTGCTTGACAAGAACATATGTGAAATCTCAAAAAGGTAGGATTCAGTTTCAATATACCTTCACATATTTGAAGAACTGGGACCAAAAACAGCAATCACCAATTCTTATCAGCTTTAACAAGTGCCTAGCACGGCAGAATTCTTACACTATGTATATTTTTAGATTACTCTTTCAGTTATAATGTTCTGTCCTTACTGTATATCTTTTGTTAGAATTAGAATATCTGCTGCAGCAGCCTGGATAACCTTTAGCCTGAGCTACAAAACCTTTAACAGTTTCCAATTATAACAGCAATCTTTCATTCTATAATACAAATAAACCCAAGTGTTATCTCGACACAGAAGACTCACATGAATACCCAATGACTACAGAATGATTTCACCATTTTTTTCCTCTATAATTTCCTGCTATTATTTCATTGGAAGCGACTGCCAAGACCCAAGCAACATAATACATTTCACTGTTTACATCTACTTTATTTTTGTTATACTGTTGACATTTCAAAATGTTGACACGCAAGGCATGCTTTAAAATTTTAACATCTACTTGA
Organism: Serinus canaria; assembly: GCF_022539315.1. Taxonomy (NCBI): domain Eukaryota; kingdom Metazoa; phylum Chordata; class Aves; order Passeriformes; family Fringillidae; genus Serinus; species Serinus canaria. The sequence continues at coordinate 6,339,396 of NC_066329.1, read as the reverse complement.
ATTCCATTATGTTCTTGAACCCTTACATTATTTTTAGGCTGTTCCATTTTCTCCTGATTTTCTTGTCTGACCAGCTGAGAATATCCATGCACCCAAATACTTGTCCATTTTATAAAATCTTAACTCCCACAGCTTGTGCCATGGAAGAGGAGTTTCAGTTTTTCAGAAAGGTATGACATGGTAATGTCCCTTTTCAGGCATATGGAACTAGTTTTCCATAAAAAACACAATCTTTGTGTACTGTAACAATGTGGATTGGGCAGCAGTTTGGAGAGAGAGAGAGTTCCACTGGGTGGGAATTCCATTAGGAAGAAACTAAACAAAGACATCATTAAAGCAGTTATTCTGCAATTATAGATAGTGGATATTCCCAGAAGCCAATATCATACTGAGACTCTAGGGGTAAAATGCTGTTGCTTGGATAATATCAAAAGAGACTTCTTGTCTACTTGGGGTTATTAATGACCACAACTATTTAAGACATCCATATCATCATTATAGTGTCCCTCCTAAAAGGAAAGCTATTATCCATGGCATCCTGCCCAGATTCCTGCAGAGCTGATTACATTCTTTAGAACCTGCACTTTTAGTCCATTACAGCAGTCCTGACTTCATACCTGGATGCTGTATGGGCTCATTTCACACTGTCAAGCCATTACTGACACCTGTCCTAAAGCCTGAGCATTGGTGGTGGGAAGAGCAATCCCCTTTTCCCCTGCCTCTCTCACAACGTTGGAGATTTTTTTCTTCCTTCTGTCTGCAAAATGTATTCACAGCCTTGCAGAAACGGCCTCTGGCAGACTGCAATGAACTCCACTGGTAAAAACTCCACTCAACACTGGCTAGTTGAAAACAAGCCTACTTCAAATACAGGCTGGGAGGGGGAGCTAAATTTTAAGACCAAGGTTTTTCCCCTTAACAGAGCTACTGTAATTTGACTCATCTCACAATAAGAAATTGAGAATTTCAGTTGTAACACCTGTTGGTACACAGGAATTCAGATTGTGAAGGAAAGGGCAAACTGCCATGCTTTTCCTGAACCAAAAGGTCTTAGGTCTGGCCTGGCCTCACAACATGGGCAGGCAGGATGCAGGAACTCTTAAACTGCTGTGAAACTTCACTTTGTGACCTTCCAGGAAGTTTGAGCCAAACAGAAGGGTTTAACTCAGAGGAAGAAAAAGGAAAGACAATGTTTTATAATGAGTAAAGTGGGGTAAGACCCCACTCTGCTGTAGACACCAAACTGAGTGTCTGAGGCGACAGTGAGAGCACAGACACTGCACACTGGTAAACAGCGAACAGGAATGAGAGCCTGGAAATGGAACTGAACATAGGCAGGGCAGAAGCAAAAACTAAAGAGCTCAGTTAACTTAAAATGTGAATGTAGAACTATAATTAACTTTGTTTCAGATTGTACCCAAGTTGAAGGTACAATAGGAAAGGATTTTTTAAGAGACTAGAAAATAGTACACACAATGTGTGTGTAGGTAAGGTGGTGAATGCCCTGGACAGTGGGAGGGGAAACTGATGCAATGTACAGGATTTTTTTTGCTCTAAAAACAAATGAGAGAACTTATATGAGTGATTGGACACTGGATAAAAACCAGCACAAGTGACTAAATGTAAAGGCATGAGAGGAGACTAAATACTACTTAGCTAATAACTAATTCATCTGTCACAGTAATGTCCCTTGGGGTCGCCCTGTCCATTTGCATGAGTTGCTCTCTAACATCCATCCTGATGAAGGAAGAAGGTGAGGCAAAGAGGAAATAGAAAGTTTACTGAAAGAAAAGATCACAAATATGTGCTGAATAACAAAAAAATGAGGAGTCATCACATTTCTTTCCTAAGGGCTGTAATCAGGGAGGAGGAAGGGCAGCAGTGATTCTTGAATAGTTTCTGCCAAGTCAGTGCAGTACTCCTGGAGCCATACACTGTATTTGTATCTTTGAAAGGCTCAGAGAAGATGCCCTTTCTGAAAGGAATATTTTATTGGTTATTTGGAGATAATGGAACAGATGAGTAAGCAGATATACAGATACACAGAGACTGTCAGAATGGGATAGAACACAAACAATATCTACATTTACTGGCAAAAATTCCCCAGAAGAATTGAGATAGTTGAGAGTTAATTAGATAATATGAGTTTAAATAAAAAGAAGACAAGTTAGCAAGACAACAAAGCTGGCTTTAACTACTAACCATTCCAAAAAGGTATATCTCTTTCAAACAGATCTTGTTGGCTCCTATCACCTCTCTGTAGAATGAGATGAGGGTTTTCAGACTGGGTAGATGACTCCTGTGCAGCTGTGCTACATTTCATTCTCCCTTTTGTTGCACAGACACTTTAGTGGGACACACTCCTGTCTCCTATTGCCTGTCCCTCGTTGCTCCCAGCAGAACCTCTCCCTCGGCATTTCTAACAGCGCTGTCGCTTCAGGAAATGCCTGCCTGCATTCACTGCTAAATCAAGCAGGAGTCGTGCTGGCAATTCAAGGAACACCTCATCAGAGGGAAAAAAGCAATTGCTGCTGAGCTATTGTTTTCCATTTCATTTCACACACTCAAAGAGCTCTGGTGACCACCCAGTGGGTGCCCTGAAACACAGATTCCAAGACACCTTCCTGAGCTGGAAAGGCAAACCGGATTTACTGCTGACCCTCTATTGTTACTCAGTCTCTCTTTTCCTCTTAGTTCTTTATTTTCTATTTTTGTACTTCACCCGGTCATTTTCAGTCCTTTTCAGGTCCCCTTCTCAGTTTTGTATGCAGCAGTTGGAAAGCTCTGTCCCTTTGACACAGCATGCTATGCTCAGGGACTTTTCTAAGAGGATATTCTACAACACGAGCCAGCAATTCAGTATGAGTCAGAAAAATGAGTCAGAATTCAGGAGCTTTGACAAGGAAAAAGTGTCATAAAAAGGATATGTTCATTAAGTTATTGTTTTAACTACTCTGTCCTTAACACTGATATCAGCTAATCTACTTACATGGCTACACAGCAAGTGGAACCAGCTGAAACAACAATACTCTTCCCCTCCTTCATGTTCATGAAACAGCACACACTGGATTTGCAAAGCAGGTAACCAAATCCAGCACCCATGTATGCTGTTTTTGTGGGTGTGAACAAACTGCAGCCCAATAACAGGATAAAGAAACCTAAACACTGGAGGGAGATTCAGTCCTTTGGTAGGAAGAATGGGTTTTGCTCAGAGACAGATTACAGAGAGGCAGAAAAATCTCACAAGGGGAGAAAACAGGCAGAGAGGAAAAACTGCAGGGTGGTTTGGCTTTTCCTTAGAATGTTTTAGGGGAACAATATTTCCCTCCCTAGAACAGACATGTCTGGGAAATTCCACGAATGCTTTAAAATATGTGCATACAGGTCTTTAAAGGATTGTGCTTAATTTTTCAAAATGTAACTTTTACACAGTGCAGAAATGGTGCTGTTCTGATAGCACACACTTGCAGAGCCATTAACCCTGGAGTGTAATGCATGTTACTGACAAGAGCTATAAATAATGAAGAGCATACCAGGTTTTATATTTTTGAAGTAGAAAATGTTTTCAGCCATGAAGATTTTGGCAAGTGAGAAAGCAAAGCTTGAGATGACAGACAACATCTTCAACTTCCCAAGGAAAACACCACAACCAGTGTTGGGTGGTAATCTGGTCTGGTACTAGATAGACCTGAACTCTCAGTTATAGACAAAATAGGATTTCTAGAAATCTGGATATATCTGAAAACTGGATGTTGATTTAACCTAGTAAGCAATGACTGAGTAATTGAGGCAAGCATGGACAGTGTAAATGAAAACACTAAACAAGCCCTGGCTCTGTTTAGAAGGCAATTATTTGAGCAGTGTGACACATTCCAAATGGTACCATGAAACACCACAGTTCTCAGCTAAAGGATCAGGTTGCAGAATTATATTACAGCACTAGTTCTGCAGCTGTTGAGATCTTATTTCCATTGGTAGGACAACAGCTTTTCAAGTTTGAGATCCTGTGAAAAAAAGCTCCCAAGACAGTCTGCCCCCTCATGAGTGATATAGCCAAAGACTCTTTTGAGTTTCTCTGAACTTAACAGTTACCACTGGAAAAGCCCAGAACTGTTTGGAGGACCTTTTTTAAAAAAAAATATTAATTTTAACAGCTTCCCTATGATGTACCTAAGCCCTTTCCAGTTAAAAGAGACTTCCCTGAAGACCAGCAGCCTCAGGAAAAAAAAATTATAATGCTAATTTTTTTAAAGATGAATGTCATCCTGTACATAGGGATGGGGAAATTTTGGTCAGTGCATGGTCTCAGATGAGGAACTTAGCCAGGGCCCAAGAAAGTAATCTCAGAGCTCATACCATGCTTGATCCAGGGCATGCTGTATTCTTGCTATTTGAGTCCTGAGTCCTTCACTGACCACAGCAGTTTTGAAAGAAAACACCATTTTACATGCCCCTTCCTTCTAGGCTACTGATCCAGTCAGACTTTCAGATCAGACAGTAGATCATTATTAATGGCATATTTATTTTGAGAGCCCCTTGGTGACTCCTTTCAGCAAATAAAAACATACTAAGAGCTGACTGTCCCTGTGAATTGTTTCCAATTCAATGGCAGGTACCTCCGATTTTCCACTGACATGCTGCAAATGAATGATTAAATGAAAGTAAATTCCACTGAGCTAAACAGTGGAAAGAGACACCAACACCAAAGGGACTGGGAACAGACAAGCTGCAGCAATAAGAGGTGACTCCAAGTGCTATGAAAGACAGCACCCTTTTGTTGTAAGGGGTGTTATCTCTTTTGTGAGGACCAGAAAGGAATCATCTAAATTAAAACTGGTTTTGAAAAGAAAACAAAGGACCCAGAATGTCATGGTGCTTGTCTAACACAGGCAACCTAGTCATTGACATAAAGGAATAGCCAGAGAAGTCATCTACAGTTCTTAAGCAAGTGACAAAGACTTCAGAGAAGGATGTTGTTGAACCAAGGATTAAAAAGTCCCCTCTTCTCTTAATAAAATAAACTGAGATCCAGCACTGGAAGGAACTATGTTGTGATACAGCTTGTATCACATTTTACCTTAGTTTGGTTCATATGATATGATAAGGCTTGCCCATAAATTCCTATGGGATTGGTCTTAATTCTGATTTAAGAATGACTTGTGAGCCTTCAGCTCATTGAGAATAGCATGCATCAGCAATTCTGCTGAGTGCTTGTTGTGATATCAAATTACCAGACAAGTCTTTATCTCTGGATATTGAGATTTCAGTGTATTGCCCACATGCACACCACAGGAGCAGACAGCAAGTCAAGGTAACACATGCCAGGATAAGAACCAGCAGCCACAACTGCCTTGAGGGGGCAGAGGAAGCCCAAATTATTCTATCACCCAGCAGCAGTGATTGGGAAACCCTCATTCTCTGCTCTGTCAGACCCAGGGATGGCATGAGCTTAGGTACTATGAAGTTAGGGATTTCTTGCCTATTTTCAACATGTTTGACCTTTGTGTTTTTCTCTAATTCTGCCACCTTCTGAATGACAAAAATCAAAACTCAAATGCTTTAAAAGAATGGCATCCAGTCTGAAATAAAAAGCTCCCACAATTTTCTTTCCCTAGTGAATGTTCTGCAATATTTCCTGCTAAGTCTGTGTTTATAACCCAAATGCTTGTACATAAAGGTGGCATTTTTGAGCTCCACCCTGGGCAGCATATTTTTCAGCTCTTGAATCTGCTCCAAGGGAACTTTTAGTACCACCTTGAAGCCAACAATGGTACACGAGTGCCAAGAGGGATTTCAATTTTTCCGTTTAAAGAAACAAACATTTCACTGCTTTCTTTCCCTCAAGCCAGACTTACTCACAAAGGAAATTTCAGAGGAATGTTTTCAAGAATATTCCTTCTGTGAGGGACTCAAAACCACTGATTGACAGATGTACACATAAAATCAACAAGTGATGCTGTTTATTGCTGTGAGAACAGTCCTGGTGTTTTATGTTTTGATTCCTCCTTACTTGTGATTACTACATTTCCCTTTTAATAAATACTGCTCTGTACTGCCCTCTTCTTTACAAGTCAGCACAGCCTGAGAGGCCAATTCAACACAACAAAACCATCTTCAAAGAGCTCCTGTACAAAAGAGAGTGATTTTAAACTTCCTCTTCTGGACTTTACAACTGGGGTGCTCCAGCCTAGTGATTAGTGATGTAAAGTTTTATTTCTCTTATATTTCTGGACAGGTGAGCACTGGAAATGTCCCGAAAACAGGAGTGGAAAAAGTGAAGCTGAAGCATAAAAGACAGTCAAACATGACAATTCTAAGGTAATTTTCCTGCCTGAGCTCTCTAGAATACACAGGATTTAATTAAACAATCAAACAGCTCTCCTGCAAACCATTCAGCATTTTAAAACTGCAATGGCTGTCTCAGATCCTATCAGTTTACAAGTGATGATTGCTGCTTACTAAAATAAACTCAGATTGCTGATAGAGCAGCTAAAAGCATCAGATTCTGAAATACCTCTGATTTATTGCTTCTGCCATAGAAGCAGAGCAGTAGGCTCTAAGAGAGTAGCCACAGGGAAGAGTGGGAAGAAAGAGCAGATACTGTAGCTAAATTTGATAAGGCTCATCAACTAGAGCTCCTATTGATGCAGGACCAGCTCTATTTTCATCTAAGAAAAAAAGCATAAAAGTCTGATGATAAACATACATATTCCTGTAGATCAAGGCATAACCCCTTAACATCTCCCAATATTCAACCCAGGAATAGTTTCTGTCCTTTATTACAAAAGATTTTACAGTAGCAAGTAAAGAGAATGAATATTTGCAAAATAATTTGCTTAAAAACCATTGTAGAGATTTAAACTTCCATTAATGAGAGCAACCAGCACTATGACACTGTTCCCTAGGGTTTAGTTTTCACCCAATATCTAGCTGTGATGCAGATCTACTCACCACAAAACACTGCACAGGCTAGAACTTTGCCAGGAGCCAGGAGGAAGTGAATGCAGATAAGCACTGACAGTGACCAAACACCCAGAAACCACACCTGGCTCAGGATGGTCATGAGCACAAGGACAGGGACAGCACTTGTGTCTGGAAGGAAGCATCAAATGCAACTGCTTTGTTCCTTTACCCTTCCCCAGCACCTGCTCCTGACATTAGAGAGGCCAAGAACTGACCAAAGCCCACTGGCCTCCCCCTGTGGCTGTTATTGCCACAGAAAATCTAGGCAGTCTGTGCCAGTTTTTCATACAACAAAGCTGCAACATTCCTTAATTTTTTTTTTTTCTAAAGAGAAGTAGGAAAGGAGGTAAGAATTAATTCTTATACACTATGCAACCTTGATGTTGGTAAGTACAAGTCTATTAAGTCACCACAATTTTTTCATAGAAGGCGATTCACTTCAATTTCAATCAAATCAGGTCTTTACTGTGCAATTTTAATTATGTTTAAATTTATCACCCCATGAGAAAACCAGCCATGAATCACTGAGCAGGAATGGCATAAATCAGCTTGTTCAGCTGCTTCAGTACTTTGGTATTTAAGGATTTTCAACATTTTATTTTGTTAAAGGAAAACTAAAACATTTTAAAGGATTTGTTTTATGCTGCTATTGTTCTCAGATTAGCAGCAGCAGAAATATTTAAAGAACTGATTAGGAGGCTGCTATTACAGCAAGCAAACACTGGAAGAGTTACTGCAGCTTCAATATAATCCTTAGGGAATGTTTCTATTTGCATTCAGACATGGCTAGGTGGAATATGACTGTACATTTCAGAGGCTAAGCTGATTTCTCTCAGTGCTATTTTTAGTGAGTTATTGGAGCCACAATTTCTGTTTGGGATAATCAGTCAAAAGCATCATTATCTCTTCAGGCAGAGATGACAAGTGATCATTTTACCCAACCTACACAAATTTCAATGGGCCACTCAAACCACCAAGTTACAGCTGCTGAATGAAACTGCTTCACAATCTCCTCATACAATTATTCTCCAGGTAGCATTAATATATTAATCAACAAATCTGTAGCCTAAAATAAACTACATAAGGAGCCTTGGATTGCCCACACTGTAAAATGCTGACATGCAAAATTTCTATCTATTGGCAGAGACTTCTTCAGGTGTCCATGGAGATTTGATAATTTCTTTTTACGCAGCATTCCACACTCCTGACTGATTTATAGCCACATTTGGATAACCTGGGAATCAGTTCAACAGCTGATCAATTCTAAAATTTGCAAAAGCATTCTGGGCATTTCCAGGAGATCTTAGGAAAAATTGAACCTTAAAAACCAGCAGAAACCAACCAACCAAAAAAAAAATCCAGTAAAGGTGGGACAAGGAAAGTTTATGTTTGATGTTACACACGTTTGGTTGAAGAATCTGGCAGGAAACAATTACCAACACATCCCAGCATAAAAATTAGCTCCCACTTCTCATCCTCCCAGTATGACACAACGTGCTGAAGCTAAAGGGTGCTTGTGCTTGAAAATTTGTCCATTTTCCAAAACACCACAGTCACCTAGTAAAAGAAGTCTTAAATATATGATAGGGCTGAACTAGTTAGTCATTAAATACTGCAGCAATGGCAAAGATTATTTTGTGATAAATAAATTAACTTCCCACATTTATCTGATTTAATTAACCCAGCAGTTTGCAGCTGAAAGATAAAGTGAAAATATTCAGAAGTGCACTTCACTGTCACAGAGACTTGTACTATTTACATATTAATTGGCCTGGCACAATTTGTTCAAAAGACAGCAGAAACTTCTGTGTTTCCATGTCCAGAGACCTAAAGCCCAGCAAGGTAGTTCAGAAAAGTGACAGAATTTCTGTATGCTGTAAAACCCAAAATGAGCTGCTAAGGGGCAATATAATTTATTGCCAATACTACCCAGTAAGCATGAAAAACCAAAAGGCAGCATGGCTTTATCTTAGGAAACACAATTTTTTGGCCATGCCAGCTTGGCACAGGGATTTTATTTAGATAAGGTGACAACATATAAAAAAGTTCTTAAAAACCCAAACCAACTTTTTTTTGGAATAAAAATAGATAGTTTAATTAGGTTTCTGTTGGCTACATTTAAATCACATTTAATATTAAATTAATCTGTATTAAAATATGTACAAAGAATGATGTAATGATACATAACCTCTATGTATTTGTTACAATACATGAAAACATTGAAGTCACAGTGAATTCAAGCAAACACTTCAAGTAGAAGAGCATTCCACATGTACACATATACAGAGCAGGGTAAGGCCAATGAGCCATTTCATAGGACCCAAGTAAAATGAAATCTGCTAAGGAACAGGATAAGCTACTCTGTCAATATTTATAGTGCTACACTCTACACAGAATTATCATAGTACTTCAGCCTCCTTCCAGGAAAATGATTCCCAGAGTCAAGCTACAAGTGACAATACAGTATCACAACACATGACCAAAAAGGCTTTATTGATGCTGGCATTCCCTGGATTTTTCATTTGGTATTTGGCAGTTACTCAGTATTTGGATTTTAAAAACCCCAAAATCTAAAAATTCCTCTCACCAAACAAGTCTTTCAATTAAACTAAACTAAAAAACATTTTCAGCATCTAGAACTTCAAGGAGAGTTTCAAATAGCTTGTTTAAAAAATAAAAAGCATTCAAGATAATTTTAAAATTACAATTGAACAGTAATATAAATATGGAACTTCAAAACCTATTTTTTGTTATCAGTCAACAACTAAACATCACAAGAGTACATCTACTAATAAAAACAGGCTTAATAAATAGAAATCCAATGTACAAATACCAGGTGACAGCCTTTGCCATTACCAAGGTAGGATGTTTAGAAAAAGAAGTGTTTAATATCTCTGTGCTGAGATCAAAATCCTTTTGACCTCCCAAAAGGCATAAAAACACCAGTCCAGGCCTGTACCAGTACCTAAGATACACCAAAACTGTAGCACCATGAACTTTGGAACATCCAAAATCATTTCAGAGGGTCTCATCCTCAGCTTCCAGCACAAGGAGCCAAAAGGCACCACTGCATAACAAGAGCAGAAGACAAAACAATCAGTAGTCAGAGGGTAAAGAAAGGAACAAATGGATGTAGAGATCCTGTGAGCCATGCATGCCTCTGCTGTCTAACAAGCAGCTTTGGACTAGTGTGCAGCTACTTGACAACTACAAATAAATTCTTACATCCCCATCACTGTTCCAGGTAGAAACTACACACCAACCTAGGCTACAACCCTAACACTGGGAAAGAAAAATGCAAATTCTGCATTAACATCAAAGCCAGTGGCACTGCTGTTGGGAAAATTCCATCCTGAGCTCAAACAAGCCATCAGAATTAAATGTCAGTAACAGAGGATCAGCTACAGTTAGCTAATATTTCTCTCACAACACAAACTGATGCTCCTTTTCCACCCTAAGTTAAAAAGCCACAAAAAGTTAGGTACAATGACAGAGAAGCTCAGGGATGATGAAACTTAAATAAATCTCATAAGGATGAAAAAATATTGCTTTCACATTGTCTGCCTCCTCCTCCAAAGGAAAACAGTTGTATTTGTAAGAAACTCTTAGCTTCAATTTATATTTTCACTAAAAGTTGCCATATTTTTAAAAAATATTCTACAGAGAGTGGCAAGTTACTTGATTTATAATAATTTTTAAAGTAATCCTTACTGTGTCTTACCTTTAGGACAAGAGAGAAATGAGTGCATCCAGAAATTTGCTCCGATCTTCTGTTTTCAATTCAATTACTAAAATATGAAATATTTTATTACAGGATGCAAACAACTGACAGATATACCAGATCTCACCAGAAGATATACCAGGTATCCTCTCTTGAAGAACAGTAAGCCTGAGTATACCAATTTATATTCTTACCCATCTTTAAGAAGGTGAAGCAATTTGAACAAAATTCAATGCTCACTGTTTATTTTATGCTTAAATATTAGCAAACTAATTTGTAGGTGCTCACTCCACAACAGAGCAGGCACTTCTTAAATCCAAGAATATTTCTGTGTATGTTCAACATGCACAGATAGATATTATTTAAAAGCCTGTCTCTTTTTGAAGTATGTGCAAGACAGGCTGATTTCACTGCTAAAGTGTCCCGTCAATTCCACACTGTTAAATTCCAAGCCTTTACAGATAACATCATGGACTGTAAAGTGCAGTGCACATGTGCAAAGCTCAGTGCATGCAGAGCTGCCATGCACACAGTCCCAGAAAGGCAGGCTGGGTGCTCTGTGCTTTGTGCAGGCTCTGAGCACCGCCCCCTGCAGGCCCCATTACTCACTGGACATCTGGAAGTGGTTGTGCAGCGTCCGGGAGCTGGTGCTCTCCGCAGCCTTCTCGAAGGCTCTTCCAAAAAAGCTGAGGCAGGAGCAGAAATATGGATGAGGGTCACGGGAAAGGATGTTTGCTGAGGTTGAAGCAAGGAACTTTTTCCTGGCTGAGAGGTGGAAATGGCTTCCAGATGTTTTTACAGGTGCTGTGTATTTAACAGACACCTCACTTATTCACTTGCAAAAATTTTTACATTGGAAGCTTTTAGAAATGAAGTCATGGGCCATAGAGTAAACTATTTCCCTCTTTTAAGAGGGAAGGAAAAGAAAAACCTTGCAAGGATTGCAAGATCCTGCTTGAAGATTTGTATGGCCTCACAAAGTACCTCATGCACACTGTATGCAGAAGGTGTGTTCTTGAAAAGGATACCATTCAAGTCAACATAATCAGTGTTAAATAGTACAGGACATATATTTGCTTCAGAGACAGGTTTAGAACTTGGAAACACTTTGCTTACTTCTTTTTGTCTGAGCTTTCTGTCTCTGGAGGAATCCCCACCATGATCACAGTTCCCTGTTCAACATCCATGGGTGCAGCCATGACCAGGGGCAGCAGCTTGCAGCGCTTGTTTTTTGTCTGGAAGTCAAAGCCTCTTTGTTACACAAGGTCAGAAAGCAACTTAATATCAGCTCTCCATGAGAGATAGCATTACAAATAGCCACCTAAGGATAGAGATATTCTGCAGCTCAACAGAAGGTGATTTCTTTATGGGATATCTCAATTTACTTGCTCCTTACAGTAAAAGTCCCTTTAAGGACTAATAGAAATTTCAGGGATGTACTCCCTCAAAACTTAATAAAAATCTAAACATTTGTGTAATTTTCTATCTTGGTAATGAAAATTCAATGCTATGAAATCTCCAAATAGGTATCTTCCCTGGAGCAGCATTCACAAATATGCTAAAATCATCCAATCAATAAGCAGAAAAACATTATTAATAATTTCCCCTAATGCTTTTAATAATCAACTGCAAGTATCTGACAGAACAATAAGAGCTACACCAGCCAGAAGTTTGTGAGTCAAATGCTTTTGATTTACTTACAGAGCAAACGAATGATTTCAGTAAGTATTTACTAAGCAGACACAGAGACACTGGTTTGGAAAACAGTTTCACATCTGGTGTGCCCTAGGAAAAGAAGAATTATTTTAATTACAGCCCAAGATGATTCTTACTCTTACTTAGTTTTATGATCTACTAACAAGGCTAGAAGCTGTGTGTGGCTCAAAGAACACTAACAAGAACCATTACAGCACAGGAGGTTGAGCTCACCCAGCTTTGCAGCAAAGCCCTCTCCCCCTTTATGAGGGGTGATTCTGCCTTTGGGAAGTTCAGAGCAATGTCAATATTGACCCATCACAGGACAGCACAGTACAGAGAAACAGATTCTTTCTTACAGACTAATTCTTGCTGTGCCAAGCACTTAAGGAAACTGTTATTCAAAGATGATATAGTCAAAAAGAAGAGTCAAATGACAGCCCAAACACACAATTCTGACCTCCATGAGGGAGCAATAGAGAAATGGCCCCTGGGAAATGACAAGGTTGGTGCAAATACAGCTGGCCACTGTCTGCTGAATGGCACGTAGCTGCTTTTTGGCTAGGTCCAGTCCTTGGTGCAGCTTGTCCAGGTTACCCCTGCAACAAAAAGAATAAAAACAAACACTTCCTTAGTAAAATAAAGTTTTCCACATTAAAATTATATCTAAATGCTATTCACAGGGATATTCTGATTTTTTTCTTTAATAGCTTATGAAGCAACAATTAATTTTTTAGATCCATAATCCCAATACATTTCCCTAAATAAAATTGCAAAATACTGAAGAGACATATTTTCAGTACCTGGAGAGACTGTCCAAAGCCTTAATGAAATTAGTTGTTTCAGGCCCTTCTTTCTCTATGTTCTCCATGAGAGAAGTTGTTGCATAAACGATGTCACTTGCTGAGAACTTGTTCTTAAAGCCAAAGTGAATGCTGAAAGTCTGAACTCGCAAATCTTTCATTCTGCAAAATTAAATAGACACAGGAAAATTTATTAACATTATCAACAGTGACCAGCTCTCTCCCCAGTTTGTTAATCTTAAGCACATGAAGAAAAAACTCATACTAACATTTGCAACAAATCCGATGTTACTTTGTCAATCTAAGAATCATATTTTTAAAAACAGCATATTAGATCATCTTCATACAAAAATATTTGAACTTAATTGGACAGTATTTTCAGATAAAACATTTGTATTTAAAACAATTTACCCAAATTTGTTTGCAGATTCTTCAATCATCTCCCGAAGATTTTCTTTCAAAGACATGTCCATGGAATTAAACTTCTGTTTTACTTGCTTCAAGGGCAAACTAAGAACAGATGGAAAAAAATTAATTGACAGGTATGCCAGAAGAAATAAGTATTTTGCCTTTTTCTCATAGGACTTTTAAAATTATTAGATGATTTAACAAGGTTAAGTCTGACTAAACTTGCATGCATTCGTTTTTTCAGTAATTGAAATGTGAATACAAGGAAGCAGAGGTTACTTTATTGAGCTGCCATTCCATAAAAGCATACAGCAAGTGCTCCTTGTAAACCAATACACAAGTTGTGTAACTCAGAGACACGGCCACCTATTCAGAGCCCCACAATCATATTTAAAAGCTGACAGCTTGAGTACTTACAAGCTATATTCTGAATATTTTCCTGTAAGTCATTGAAAAAAATGATCCAAATTTTTATAACTCACCCCATGTCAGCCAAAAATTCCTGGAGCCTCTTCTGCCCTTGCACAGACCAAAGCTTGAGGCTGGCAGAGGTGTAGCAGGTGTTACAGAGACTTTCATAGAGAGACCAGTGCTGGTACAGTGCCAGGCGCAGGCTGAGCAGGAGTTATGGCAAATAATTGCAAACACAAATATCCTCTGACCCTACAAACTCCACAAGCAGGAAAGAATTCAACTGCCCTTACATATTGCATGTCTGTGCTGCATAAAATGCAGTGAGAAGCTCAGCTGATGTAACCCAAGAGTAGCAATGGTGACTTGCAACCAGCTCTGAAAGGTTAAGCTGAACTGAAGCCCCACCAGCAGCTGAAACAGGGATTCATCCACAACAAAACATTTGGATTTCCCTTTATTTTATTTCCACTCTAAGCAGAGATGGTGCTGGCATTTTCTTTTTCCCCTAGGTAAAATCTCCAGAGGGGTTAACCCCAGACCTTCTTTAAGGATACTCATACTCAAATGCAATTCTCATGCAGTCGATGGACAGGGAATTCTCCTCATCCTCGTTGCGGTGGTTGTGGCGGGACACGTGGCGCTGCAGGATCCCAATGTCAGTCACGTACTTCATCCTGGAACACAAACAAGTTTGGCACTTCTCCTTCTAACTGGGAATTTTGGTTCTTGATTACAAGAAAATAAAAAATGCTTCCTAAAGTCTGCAGCAGGAAAACGTGAATACATTTTAAAACCCTCCCAACTCATTAAATAATGTTTTTACAATATTCATCTTTTTACCCAGGCAACTAAAATTAAAAAAAAATACAACAAACAAAAACCCCAACCAAACAAAATAACCACCAAAAAACCACAACCAAAACAAAAATCCCTACAAAAAACCCAAACCAAAATAATACGACAAAACCAAACAATGGACTGAGCAAAGAAATCAGGAATATCTTGTAGTATATTACAAGATAAGTGTAATATACTGTTACACTTATCTATTTTAAAATGTCCATGTATTAGTAAAAATATAACCCCAGAATTAAAGTCTACACATGTAATATTAGAATTCTGATCAAATCTAGTAGAAAATAAAAAAAGAGGAAAAAATATCTGAAACTTGTTTAAAACTGTAAAGGAACCTGGAGGATAAAGAACATGCAGAAGTTTCTTCCTTTAATAAAGGAAGCTCATACTCAGGTAAACTACCATTAAACACAATTTCTTCCCAGATCAGAAGTGATTGATTTATTATTTTGTGAAAAACAAAGTTAACTTAAAAATTCTAAATAATAGAAAATAACTTTAAAAATAAATGCATTCCTATCTTTGGAATAGGAATAGATCACATTCAGGCATTAATATATTTAATATCACTGTTCATTTCTTATATCTGTTATAATAATACCCTTATGTTTCCTGAGCTCTATTAATTGCTGCTACTCCCAAAACCAAACTCTTAAAAGACAGACAAATAAATAAGAAAGAATAATAATAATTTTTAAAAATAAGGTTTTTAAAAAATCTTTCTTACTGAGTGATTTTATCTTGGACCCACTGATCTGTTAGGCCAACAATAGCCCACCTAAATTTTTTTGGAAAAAGAGAAATAGAAAAAAAAGGTTAAACCAACAAGTATTCCAACAGGGAATATTCTATTTAACCCTCCAAGTATGTAAGAGAACAAACCAAAAACATTGTTTAGCAGCAGTACAGAGAAGTTAATAACAAAGTTATCTACTACCATTCCCTCTGTTGCAGACATACACATATAGCACCATTCTCCCTTTTTCCATGCAAAATCTGTTGCTGCTTTTAATTAATTTACACAGATGCATCCTCTAGCTGAGGACAAGCATCCACCCCCAAAAGAAACTGGAATCTCATAGTGAAACCAAATAATCTTGGGAAATCTTGCCTGCCTTTGTGGCAGGTTTAAGCTTCCAATCTCTACAAAAAATGATGATGGAAACCTACCACAACATGTCATTCAAGTCCTTAGACATTACCCATGCCAGATCAAACATCACCATTGCAGACTACAAGAGGGAGAAGCAAAAAGACAAATGAACACAAGACACTAAACAAATAGAACAGCTCAATCTGCCAAGCCCTAGCACATGTTACTAAAGCCCTGAAATCACCCTGCAATCTGACAATCTGCCAGCTTCTTCCTAAGATAATAAGTAGAAAGAAAAATATTCTAGAGAGCTGTGTAAACCTGCATTATATATAAAGCAAACAATTAAATATAAATAATCAGAGAGTCCAAATGACAGAAAGAACAGTTTGATGCCCAAAGTGCTGTGTTTGGGATATCCTGACACTCTGAAAGACAAACAGCCTCCCTACGTGCAAAAGTCTTTTTGTGACAGTATTTTGTAAATAGATAGATACCCTTGCAAGGATCTAAAAAAAGCCATAAACTATCAAACTAATTAAAAAAAAAAAAAAAAAAAATATATATATATATATATACTGCATAATATATATACAACAATAAGATTAAAAAATACAAGATGCAATATTATTATACTGAATAGCATTATTAGATAATTATATAATTGTAATAGATAATTATAACATTGGATTTTGTCTAATTACTTTTACACTGTCACCTTAAAGTTTTATGGTAAACAGTTTATACTTACTGAGGTTCCATGGTATTCATATTGTTCATAATCAAAAAGAATTTCTCGTCTAAAATGGGGAAAAAAAAACAGATTTGAATAAGTGGAGAATTGGTAATTGGAACCAATTAAAAAATAAGCCAGAAGTGGTGATTAATATTTAAATTTCATTTTAGCAATTAAAAATATTAAGTGTGGGCTAGAAATTGTTTATCTGCAAGGCAATCAGACTTCACTAACAATGTGGAAACCACACTGAAATGTACTCATAAAGCAAAAAGGGAAAATAATTACATCAGTATTCCTCAAATCCCATTTTATCTGATTTTTTCCTGTTCATTCCTATTGATTGTAGTGGAAATGTAAAAGTAGAAAACAGAAGGACAAATTTCAGCCCAAGGCAGACAAAATAAGAACATTACAGCTGTTTGAAGTGAGCCAATGCACCTACTGGTACTCAAATTTTAAATTACTATTAACAATTTCCTCTATTTAAACAATGATCTGTATATACTTTGTAAATAAAATTATAATTAAAGCATCTTGCAAATCACAGCTTGTTATCTTGTTTGTATTCTTAACACAATTTTAATCTAAGAATGAAAGAAAAAGCAGCAACATAAGAAAACCCCATTTACACACCTGCGTGCTTCCCATTCTCTCCTTTGTCTCCTTTTCATTGTCCTCTCTATTACCTCCTGTAAATTAATTTCCAGGATGTTAAAAAGCTAGAAAAAATACTCTAATAGATTAGCATCCAGATACATCAATTATTAAACTTTAATTTAAAAAATGTAATTAAAATTTTCATTAAAAATATTTATTTTCCTAAATTAAAAAAAAAAGCTATTAACAACATCTAATGAGAATAGTATTATCAAAAATCTTTCCAAGGTGCACACATAAGATCTTTGTGAAATATTTATTTTGTGTATTTATAATTTTCTTTTGAATTTGGATAGCTTCTTTGGCTAAGACAGTGCCATTTTTAAATTACTAGGGAAAAAAAGTACAATGCTAATGGGAAGATAACAAAGAAAAAATGAAATATATATTAGATCTAAGGATGTCTTCATATTCAGTTGTCCCTTAATTGCTGGTCTCATGCCTTTGTTTGCTTTTGTAATATAAATAGAAAATATGCTACAAGTAACATGGCAAACATGGCCAATTAAATTTCATGTGTACACTTAATATTCTTTTTTTAGTTCACTGCTACAAACACAGACAAAACGCATTGCTAAACTATTTGTGAGCTTGTATCTTCTCAAACACTTTTTTTGTAAAAGGAGTTAATATCTAAACAAGTTCTACTGCTAGACTACCAAGCCCACAGCACATATTAGGAGATGAATCTCTGCAGTTCACTGCTTATATAAAGAATTATGCATAAGTAAGTTCAAACAGGTTTTTTTTTAATTTGGAGAAAATATTTCTGTGTAGTTCAGATAAATAAATATTTTGTTTATGTGAAACTACCTGTTGTTTTAGATTATTTTTTAATCTTGCACTTGGATTTGTGACCTAATGGAAGATAATTTTTAAACTCAAATGTTGTTATGATGTCAAAGATATGTAACAGCAGTGTTCTTTCTCTTCCTTTCAGAACACAGCAGTGAAACAAACCTCCTCAAAACGTCTGCGCTTCTCCAGGGGCTCTGAGCCATCACTTTCCTTCTCTGAGTCCTCTTCCTCCTCCTCCTCCTCCTCCTCATCTCTGAAGATGTCATCGTAAGCAGGAACATCAAGATCATCCTCCTGCTTGACTAACAGCTTAATCTAGTAAGGAGAAACTGTATTTTAGAGAAAGTATCTTACTCAGTGAGCAAAATGCACTCTTACTTAGAAAAGAAACTAAAAATTCCTTTAGGCTGTATTAATTCCTGGCATACCAAAACATTGGTTTTTAATACAAATACCATACTGATTTATAGAAAATAAAAGGAAAAATTCATATTCCTCTGTTAGAGCATTAATGAAAACATTATCATTTTAATGCTTGTTAAAGCACAATAATTTGTGGTTAATATTTTAAATTCTAGAAGATGAGAAATAATACATGTCACATTCTGGAGGGATGTTTATCCTCTGATTTATGGCAGTTTGATTTATAGCAGTAAGATTAACAGGTGCTTACTTCTGACAACTGCCACATTGCTAACTTTAGACATTTCACTACAGGAAAAAGGATTTTTTTCTCATCACATACATTGGTACTGCAAATATTTATTTATTAATGCTGCTTTCTGACCTACAAGCTAATGTTCTAACTAGTTTTGCAAACACAGAGAAGCACTACACTGCCCACCACCACACTGTGGGGAGGTTTTTATGAAAGAAAAGCTTTTACCTGTGTGTCATTGTAAACATTCACTACATTGATCGGTCTGTGACTGTCACACACAAAAAAATAAGTGTCTTCTTCAGGCTGCAAGATTTCCAGGAGGTCTACATTGGCACCACAATTGATAAGAACAAAGTATTTGAACTGCAAACAAAGGCAGATAAAAAAGAAGTTCATTACTTAAATTTCCAGGAAAATGGAAAACTGAAAATACATTTACAAAACCTACAGAGCACTCATCATTGCCAAAATTTGTGTTTACTTTCTGATATTTGATGTCTCTGAGGCAGAAATTTTTTTTTAAGGCAAAGCACACAATTCAGGGATGTTGGACATTCAATACCAGCACCTTTAGATTTCATAATTTGTGCAAACTTAATTTGACTCTATCAACATTATAGCACATTTGTTGGAGGTGATGTTAAAATCTTGACAAGTGTATTACTGGTGCGATAAATTCTAACCACAGTTTTAAGAAACCACTAATAATAACGAGTTAAGTGTTGACACTTTAAATCAGGGAAGGGAAGCAGTTTATCTTTACAAACGATGAGCTACATTTTAAAAATTTCCCAGTATTTTTCACCTGATCTTTGTGCTCCAGAAAGGCAGTTTCAAGCTCTTGCCACCCAGCCACTGGCACGAGTGTGTATTGCACATGGTCACACTGAAACAAAGCCTGCAAGGAAGCAACAGCTGTGAGCAGAGGGGAGGGGAAACAGCCTCTCCTGCAATGCTGCACCAGGCTATGACTCTATTCCATGCAAATCCTTAAAATAAAGACATCCCAAATGACAAATCTGCATGAGCTCTGAGACTACGACTCACCAGTTTTCAGTGCCAAAACTCATGGAAACAAATCTTACAAAAGCAGATTAAAGCCTCCCCCTCTCCCCTGTTCACACCCATGTACAGGATCCCAGGGCATACATATTTTTTCATACTGTCAGCCTGCAGTGACAATGAGTCAAGACTTACTTGGAGTATTTTACAAGCACATAATGCATCAACATCTGAAGCAACAAGTAGGAGAACACGCTGTAAAAATAACAAAATAATAGCATTAATATGGGTGCCAAATAGAGCATGCTGATACATGAAATGCATAGAACACTGAGCCACCAGAAATATAGACAGACATCATCATAAGCATAAAACAAGCTTGCTTCTGAATGGATATTGCAACCAAAATTAACCAGTTTGGATATCTGTCAATATCAAAAACAAGCAACTCCACATACCCAAAATATGTCAGCTCCTTTAGGGACACGTAATTACACAGACTCCTTTGACCCTCACATACTTTTGAAGTCTCACACCTAGTCAAGCCCTACAATTATTTTCATTGTGTTTAGAATGGCCTTCATTTTCAGCAGAGATCAGCAATTTTAACTAAAAAAAAAAACTGTAGCAAAA
The DNA here is from genome assembly GCF_022539315.1 of Serinus canaria. Lineage (NCBI taxonomy): Eukaryota > Metazoa > Chordata > Aves > Passeriformes > Fringillidae > Serinus > Serinus canaria. Next base: position 6,318,954 of record NC_066329.1, on the reverse strand, counting down.
GCAAGAGCAAGGCAACCCCAAGAAAGAAATTCTTTCACCTAAATCAAAGTTGGCTGGTATTTTTTTTGGCGGGGGGGAGGGACAGGTTGGTTGGTTCGGTTTTTGTTTGTTTTGAGAGAGTGTCGTTTGAGGTCTTAAGGGAAGGGTGTTTTGAGATTTTGCTCACAGCTGGAGATATTAAGATAAATGTTTTCATTTGCACAGTCCATGATATCATTTCATCGGTAGAAATACCAAAAAGACTTCTCAACAAAAGCTTCACCACCATACCACAGCGAACGGAGTTAAGCAAACCCTGGGTTAAAAATACAAGTAGCAAACAGATGTGCTACAAGATTGCAGGAAAAACATTAAAAGATGACATAAAACAGTATTTAGTGTCTGGGCAAATAACACCAAAACGGTTAGAAAGGTATTAAAATAAATACTTTAGAGATGTCATGGTTAGGCACGAGATCCAGAACACACAAAAACACTTTTGCGGAAGGAGGCGAGCCGGCAGTGAAATCCCTGGCGAGCCCTGACGGCGCTGACGCTGCTTTGTCCCCGTTCCCAAGGGTAGGGAAGGGGAAACACCCGGGAAAGGGATTTTTACCACCCGGGTGACCGCCGGACCCGCCGCCCTCAGCGCGGCCGCCTGGCCGGTGCTCCCCGCCGCCGACCCGCGCCCCGCAGCCCCCGGAGCGGGGCCAGCACCGCCCCAGAGCACCGCAGCCCCTTCGCCTCAGCTGGTTCGCCTCAGCCGGTTCGCCTCAGGCGCCGCGGGCAGACCGGGGACGCCCCGCACCGACCCTGAGCCGCGTGAGGCGGCGGGAACCGCGGGAGCCCAGAGGGGGGAGAGCCCTAGGGGAGGCCGCTCCGCCCGCCGCTGGAGCGCTCAGGGTGCCGGCCCGGCCCGGTCACGGCGCGCTGCCCGTACCTGGGTGACGATCAGGTCGTAGAACTCCCGGCGGCAGTCGGAGACGAACATGGCGGGAACGGGCGCGCGCGGCGGGAACGGGCGGCAGCCGCAGGCCGCGCCCGCTCAAACTGGGCGCCAAAGCAGCGCCGCGTCTCATTGGTCCGCTCCTCATGGAGCGCTGGCCAATAGGAATGCGCCCATTCCGCCTCTTCTGCGCTTACTGCAAAATCCCGTTCCGGGGCTTCGCCCATGGGATGCGGAGAAGGCGGTGACAATGAGCGCTGCTGGCCAATCCCGAGAGGATCTTGGCCGGAAGCACCCTGCTGGTGTTGTCGCCGAGTTTGCCATCTTTGCTGAGGGCAATTTGCTTGCTTTGCCATTAAAGAGAGCCCAGAGAAGGGGCGGCAGGGCCGCGTCAACACCCTGTAATCGAAGAGACGTCCAAGGGCAGAAGGGGCTCCCGGCGATGGCCGCCTCCGAGGGCGCGAGGGCCGGGCTTCCGCCCTCACCCGCAATGGCCGCCCGGGCAGGCACCGCGCGGCACGCTGGGAGGGGCGGGGCCGTGGGTGAGGCCCGGCCCAGCCCGTGAGGCGAACGAGCGGCGCTGGCCCGGCCCTGCCCGGCCCGGCCGCCCCGAGGGAGCGACCGCCGCCGCCGCAGCCATGGTGAGACCGGGGGGCGGCCGGGGAGGGCCCGCGTCACTTCAGGAGCCCACAGTGGGTGCGGTGACACTTGGTGTGCTGTAGATACTGATGATTGCGTTCTTCTCTGTGTGTTGTTTTTCCTCTCTAGTTCTCTTTTAATATGTTTGACCACCCCATCCCCCGGGTGTTCCAGAACCGTTTTTCCACCCAGTACCGCTGCTTCTCGGTATCCATGCTTGCCGGACCTAATGACAGGTCAGATGTGGAGAAAGGCGGGAAGAGTATGTGCATGTTTTATTTTGACTAATAAACTGTTGGAAGAGTGTTTGTGAATAGTGTCGGGTATTGCAGCTTTTGGCCGAGGCAGCAGGAACGTTGAGAACACGGTGGCAGAATGCCGAGCAGCCTGGGTTGGGCTCTGAGGAAGGAGGAGGGGTCATGTTCCATTGCATTACTCAGTAGTTAAAAGTGTTTACCAAGTGAGTCGGGGGTTATGAGTAGTAGGAGGAGAGAGTCTTCATCTGTAAAGTTTCTTGTTACAATTTTGTATCTAGCGTGAACCATGGAAGTTTATGATTAAGGAGTTTTTCCTCCCACCGTGTTGCACTTCTTTTGATTTGTATAAAGAAAGAAATAGATTGGCCAATTTAATTTTCAGGTTGTCAGATTAATGCTGTGTTGTTTTGAGTTGCTATTGAATTGGAGATTGATTGGATTGAAGAGCACCTGTGAGCCCTAACAAATAAAATTAGCTTTGGGAAAGATTTTCTTTAGTAAAAGCATTGTAAAACCTTTTCTTGTCCTTTATTTTTCCCTGATTATAATTCTGAAATCTCCACATAACAGGGATATTTGTCATGGCTGATTCTACTGAAGTGTCTAAAAATGAATTTTCAGATTTAGGCTCTTTTTTTAGAAGAGATTTTAGAGCGAGGAGGAATAAAATTGTGTGTTATGTAGTCTTGTACAGATGTACTTTTCCTAATTTTACATTCTTATTCATTTCTGCAGTAATTATGCCACCATCAGCTTTGGATCAACTCAGTAAGTGAATACTTTATTCTGGAATAACAGCATTAAAAATAGGAACAAATGTGTATTTTAGTTATCTATTTAAGTCTTAAATAGATACCGTGAGAATAATTAGTTTAAAAATTAAGGTATTTTTTCTGTCAGACTTCATGGCTCTTGTCTGCCCCATGACAGACATCTGAAGTGTTGGGCTCCCTGAGCGTTTAAATTCTGAGTGCAGTGCCACACTGGATCTGTGGATCTGCTTTCCCTGTAGTTTTGAGCAGTTGGGATAATGGTGTGAGGGGAATCCTCTCCTATGGTCTGGCCCATTCTCTTGGTGATGTTTGATCTCTGAAAGTTTCAGAAATGTGCTAGGAGATTTTAATAAAGAAAACTTTTTCCTCCTTTCTCACTAGGCCGCCTTAACATTACTTACCCCATGCTGTTCAAGCTGACCAACAAGAACTCAGACCGGATGACTCACTGTGGAGTGCTGGAGTTTGTGGCTGATGAGGGCATCTGTTACCTTCCACACTGGGTGAGCTGTCTCATCCTGGACTGTCAGAACCTGAAAAGTAGGATTAGCAAGTTGCCCAGTTTAATATTAAGGAGGTGGAATGTTTCCTGACAGTGCCTGTCTCTGCTGGTCATGTTTGACAACAGTCTTCAGTTCTGGCTCGGGCTTCCTTCTGCAGAAGTTTAACTTGGCAAAGCAGACTGCTTTTAACATGCACCTGACTGTTCTTCCTGAAATTTAATATACACAAGAGCTGATATATACAAGAGAGAGATTTGGAAAGTCAGACACATTGATAGGGCTTTGTGTGTTTGTTTCCATTCTTGCAGATGATGCAGAATTTGCTGCTGGAAGAAGGAGGCCTGGTGCAAGTGGAGAGTGTGAATCTGCAAGTTGCTACTTACTCAAAATTCCAGCCACAAAGTCCAGATTTTCTTGACATCACCAATCCCAAAGCTGTGTATCCTTCCTATTCAACTGTGGAATAAGGGGGAAAAAAATTTTCTTCTAAATTGGAATGATCAAACAGAGCAAGCTTTTCATGTGTGGCTCATACACTTCCAGTAGTACACAGCCACTGCTGCTCCTTCTGAAAACAAAAGGGATGGGGAACTGATGTACAGAGATGTGGTCAACTGCTGGTACAAAGTGTGGTCTGAAGAAGGAGGAGTGTTGGCTTAAAATCCAATGAGTTTTGAGTGTCCCTTTGAAGAACTTAGACATCCTAACATTTCCTAAAATCCTAGCTGCAGTACTGATGACTTTTAAACCATTCTTGTTTGAGAAACTAAGGATTAGAGATCTACAGTATGGTGACTTTAAGGCTTTGATGTTTTACTGAAAACAAATATTTCATCTTAACATGCTCCAAAGACTGGAAAATGCATTGAGGAACTTTGCCTGTCTAACTACTGGGGATGTGATTGCCATCAATTACAATGAAAAGGTACAGTGTAGGGTTGAGGACTGTAGATTAAGTTCAGTTGTTGGATGTTGGTACTAAACCAATCAACCCAGAGCTGGGCAGTGTTTTGGACAAGTAATCCCACATGTGAAATACAGTTGGCTTTCTATTGGAGGGAAAATGAGTCAGCTAAGTCTTTTTCTGAGCTTCTGTTTAAGTTTCTGTGGACTCACAAGAAAATAAATGTTTGTGCTGTTGAAGGTTTTACAATTCAAAGGAAAGAATTTATTCTAAATTCAGAATTTGTTTTCAAAAATGCAGATTAAAGTACAGTAAGAGTGCAGCAAGGTACAGTAATGGGTTCTCTGGCTTCTAAGTTAAACCCTTCTGCTTTTAAATTCTGTAGAGACCCTGCAGTATCTAGTCCTCAACCTAAAGAGTACTTCCTTCAGGTCTGGAGGGAAAGGTTTAGATATGCTTTCCTTGCACATAATGCAGTCTTTACATGTCTGTGACTGTTTCAGATCTATGAGCTTCGGGTGATGGAGACCAAACCAGATAAGGCTGTGTCCATCATAGAGTGTGATATGAACGTAAGTTAAAGCTGATGGGGAAAGTCTGCCCTAACTGTGTCCTCCCAAGAGGAGAGGACACCTGTGCACTGATAGCTCTGCACACCCAGCCCAGCTGATGCTGTGAGAAAGGTGCAGTCCGTGGGGATGGGAAGATGACTCACTTGGGAGTGCTCATGTGCCTTTGTAACCCCATCTGTGATCCTGATTGGCACTTCATGTGCCATCAGGTTACTGCAGAGCCTAGAATTTTATGTTTAGCTTTGCCATGTTTTATCTGAGTTTTATTTAATAGCCTTGTCTTTACTCATATTTCAGTGATAATGTGGAGCTGTTTTACTGCTCTGTTTCCATTACATACTAAGGTTAATTCCTAGGAGGCTTGGTCTTTTTTCCATTCTGAGTTAAAATCTTTAATAACCAAACCTTATTTCTTTTTAGATGAAATGTATTGATAATTGTTAATGGAGTTTTGAGGAATAGTAGTATAAAGCTTATGATTTAAAGAAAAATATTAATCATGGGGTTTTTCATGCTTCTTGTGTAAATAGGTGGATTTTGATGCTCCTTTGGGATACAAAGAACCAGAACGAAGTGCCCAACATGAAGAGGCCGCAGTATGTTAAACTTTTGTTCTTCCAAAATGCATCCCCTAGAAGTCACTATTGATTGTGGGGGCAGTGCCAACATAATTTTTTTATTTGAACAAGTTCTTAGGGGTAAATTTTACTTACCAGAAGCTTTTGCATGTGTTGCTTAGGAGACTGGTGTTTACCAACTGTTGTTTTGGGAAAGTGATTGTTCTGAAATTTTGTTGGGTCAGAAATACTTGGAACCGTTTTCAGGTCATGTGCACGTCAGGACAGAAACGAAATGAACTTGTTTTTCCCCTCACAGGATGTGGAAACAGACCACAGTGGATATGTGAGCGATATAGGATTTCGTGTAAGTGCCCTGTTTCTGCTGGTTTCTGAATGCTGTAAAATGGTGAGGGAAAGTTGTGCTGAACAACTGTAAAATATTAGTACCTGTTTGTAGAGATGCTTGTTATTTAACTGGCAAGTGCCTGTGAATGTTTTGTGTGATCACAGCCAGGAGCAAAGGGCAGATGGGAGACTGAAACAGACCCCTAAACCCACAATTAATCTGCTTATTTGTACCAAAAAGAAGCATGCTGAATTAAATAACTAAATAAAAATTGCTGTAAGATTTTACAGATATAACATCCTTGTGCAGTGGGCTTTCAAATGCCAGGAGTTCAATTAAGACTGGTTATGTATCCACAGGCATTCTCTGGATCTGGGAACAGATTGGATGGCAAGAAGAAAGGTGTGGAGCCCAGTCCCTCACCAATTAAACCAGGAGACATCCGAAGGTATGTCTGTATCATTCACTTGTAAGCTAGTGCAGGATCAGTGTTTGAGCAGAGTTTGGTTTTTTCCCTGATCCTGCAATATAAACAAACTAATTTTGTCATGAGTTTGCCTTAGAAAATAAATAGTCTTTCTTATCCACAGGCTAATGGAAACATGCCTGTGACCAACTCCAGTGTTTGATTTACTTCTGCAATCTTCAGAAAATAATTTCAGTGGTTTAACTCTGGAATAATTTAGAAATGAAAATGTGGAGTCAGTGTTGATATTACACTGACAGACACAGAATAGGTCTCTCTGTGTCAAATTCAACAGTATATAAACATAATATTTTTATGCTTGTTTTCCAGAGGAATTCCCAACTATGACTTCAAGATTGGTAGAATCACGTTTATTAGGAATTCACGTCCACTGGTCAAGAAAGTGGAAGAGGTAAATAAAGTTGAATCCTCCCCAGTTTTGCACAGAATTAGAACATTAGAACTAAGATCCACATTGCAGCCCCTCTCTCTTTCCCCTTGTTTTTACAGCATGCTTCTGTTAAAAAGTGGCAGTAGTTTAGAATGGTTTGATTCACATGAAGCAGCCTCTGAGGTCCTTATTACTGATGGAAAAAGATTGATTGGCCTGGTGTCAGTTTATTAAGCCAGTTGGCTGAAAGGTCAAAATGCTGCTATTTTATTTTCAGGAAGAAAGTGATTTTTATCTAGATTAGGGATGTGAAATGTCTACAGTCAGTGGCTGCTCTGATGGAGTATTCTTGATAGCAGTCGTTCAGCTTTCATCACACACAAGCAGTGAGCCAAGAGGTAAAACCTTTTTTCCTTCTTTGTTTTCCCAGGATGAGTCTGGAAGCCGATTTATTGCCTTTTCAGGAGAAGGCCAGTCCCTGCGCAAGAAAGGAAGAAAGCCCTAAGTCGTGGTACCTTCAGCTAGTTGGGGGGAAAATAAAATAACAGTTGCAGCATCTTGGATCTTAGTAATTGCAGTTGAGAGATCGTTTTGCAACACAGGAGCACTTAATAGGTGTTTTGGGTTCATGTTTAGAGCTGGAGCTGTCAGACTGTCTTAATTTTCAGTTGAAAATGAAGTTCTGGGAACTTGGAAGAAGCTTTTTGTATGTGTTGTAAAGAGGGGAAGGCAAACCTGAGAAGCAAAACTACAAGCTCTACCTTACTGAGGGTCTGGTTCCTAGACATCTTCCTCTCATCTCCTGAGTGATGATGATCTCGTGTTGCTCTGTGCTTGGTATTTTCCTCCCTTTATATGTATTTTGCCACAATTTCAGATCAGCTTTTTGGTATGGTGCAAATAAAGGGTGACTTTGGTGTTTAGGATTTTAGTGCAGGGAGTCTCTTTGAGCTTAGCTTCAGATGTTGGGTTAGTAATCATTCTAAGCAAACCCCCTGTAATTGCTTTTTATATTTATAATTAATAACATGCCTTTTAATAGTTCAGATACTATAACGTAGCTTAGCAATCTCTTGGCACGTGTAGGGAGAGGAGGGACCCAGCTCCACTGCCCGGTGCCGCTTTGGAATGGTGCGAGCGTATCCTGTGCGCCCTGTCGTCTGCCGGCGAGCGTACCCGGGTGCAGGCCTGCGCTCTCCTGCGAGCCTGAGTAAAAGTTCCTCGTTCCCAGCTGCGTGCCTGTGTGGTGATTTCGAACTGACCGAGTGCCGAGGGCTGCCGGGCGCCCCAGCGCCTCCCCGGGCAGCGCCCCGCGGTTGCGGCTTGCGCCGGTGCCGTGCGGCCGCCGCGCAGCCATTGGCTGTCGGGCCCGGGGCCGCTCCGTGCCGCCCCTCGCCATTGGCCGCGGCTGCCGCCGTCAGCGCGGCGGCCATTGGCGGCGGCGGCGGCATGGCGGGCACGGGCGGCTCCTGGCGGGTAAGCGGGTGCGGGGCCGGGATCGGGATCGGGATCGGGAGGGTGGCGGGACTCGGTTCAGCCCGGCCATGTCCTTCCGCAGCCGCCCCGTTCGTGCGAGGATTACTGGGGGGAGTGGAAGCATTGCCGCGGGCTGCGCCACGCTTTCCACCACTACTACGCGCACGGGGAGCTGCCGGAGTGCGGCCGTTGGCGGGAGGACTACGAGGCCTGCCGCGCCTGGGAGAGGGACCGCGCCGCCGCCGCGCAGGTACCGGCCCCGCTCCCACTCCCGGTCCTGGTCCTGGCCTGCCCGGGGCTCTGTAGGCCGGGGCTGCTGGGACTGAAACCCCCCAGCCCCGGTGTTGGGGAGGGTTTGGAAATGCAGGCGCCGGAGGTGGGTCGGGTTGTCTTAAAATCCAGTGAAGGATCCAGGGAGTATTTTTAGTTTTCACCTGTAAACACTCTTGATTTCTGTTACCTGACATTTCCTTCCTAAAAGGGAAATCCACCACGCTTCAGAGAAAAGGCATTCCTGGGGTGTCTGGAAATGCCCCTGGCTGCAGCCCCGCGGACACTGGAGCACACGAGCCCTGCAGCGCAGGCTCCAGCCTAACTCCTCCCTCCCGCCAGCCAGGACAGCTTCTGGCCAAGAGGGTTCCACAGCAGTGCGAGGTTCCTTCATTACTTAGGAGCCAGAGGCAAAATATAAATATGATTTAGTTAAAAACTTGTATTCTGGCTTACTTAGATAATATTTAGCACTTCTGCTTAAGAATAATAAATTTTTATTTCTTCTTTTATCTCAGATGTTCACAGCAGGAAATCAGCTCTGTATGACTGGGACATCCAACATTATTATTGAATTTCTTTTCCCCCCTGTATTTCAGGAAGCTTTGTGCAAGAGTGAAAGAGCTCGAGTTATGGAAAAACAGAAATATGCCCCAGTGTGGAAGCTCAGGAAGAGCCCACCAGCTGACTGGTACCTACCTCTTGACCACGACAAATCAAATTAACAGGACTGTTTTCTGTGTTTGGTCAGTAACATAATATACAATTCAGAATTTTTTTTTTTTCCTTCCACATCATCTTGAAGTTATTGTAGGGCAGAACTGTAGCTCTGCCCTACAATACTTTAGCACTCACTCAAAAATTCTGAATTTTTATTTAAACATTGATTATTTTTAAAGGGACATTTGAGGTGCTTAATTTGGTTGTGGTCTTTTACTGTTGATTTACATAGCAGGATTTCATTTCAACAGGCACCTTTCAAATTAATGCATACATGCTCTAGCTCTGAGGGCCTCTTGCCCCACCAGCTGCCATTGAGCACTTCTGGAACATGGTACTCACCCCAGGCCTGCCAAATGGGGAAAAAACACCAAGCTGGGACTCTTCCTTGCTGGCTCAGGACAATCCCAAATGCTGGGCTTTTAAAGACATTTCCTAGAAGCAGGGTTGTGGTGGTTGAAGAGCTTCTCGCCTGTGGGCTGCACACCCTGTGTGGAACTCCTCTCCAGTGGTGGTGTGTGTTGTGGCAGTGTTCAGAATTACTCAAAAATAAAGGTTTAAACAAATGTAGAGAGAGATCTGGTTTTTATTAGGGCAAACCCATAGAAATGTAGTGACAACAGTTACATGGCAATATAAGAAAATAAAAAAAAATTGGCTTTGCCACTATGTAAGGTGGTGTAGCTTTGCTAGGTGTGTTATTACCTGGATTGTCATTAAAACACAGAGATACTTCATTTATTTTTTTACAGTCACATCCTGCAGTGTTGTAACCTGTAGGAAAATTTGTTTATTACTCCATTCTTCCTTCCTTCAGTCAGCTGAGCACCTCCTGGCAGCTGAAGCAGGAGCTGCCCTGTCACTGTGTGTACACCTTGGTGATGTCAACGCACTTCCCCTCGGGCGGATCGTAGCCAGGAAGGGGAGGAGTGTAAGTGGGTCCCTCCCTCTCGAAAGGGAAGAGTCCCTCATCCCTCAGGATTGCTGCCTGGTACAGCTCCTCGGATTCCAGCTGCAGCTCCCTCAGTGCTTCCTGCTGAGATTCTACAAGGGCTTTAATTGCTTTCTTTTCTGCCTCATCTTGTTTCTGCTTAAACACACACCACTTCTTCAAAAGTAAAACTCTTCTTTCAGACTCCTCAGGAGAAAGATCGGGAAGACTTCGCTCCCTGATGAAGAGAAGGGTTACACTGTAATGGAGAAACAGCCTGACTCCAAAGAAAAACTAAGAAAAACAAAATGCCAAAACCAAAAATCCCACCACCAGGCAAAAACCCCCCACCAAACACAGAGAATACACTGAATTCACTAGTAACTTAGTCAGTCTCTGAGGTCTTCCAGTCACTTTAACAGGAAATGCACTGGTTTTCATTATTTTTAGCAAGAACAAATAATATTTCCTGTCCACATTTTTGTCCTGATGGAGGTGGGTAAGGTTTTGTACCAAGGCTGGCACTGTGCTGCCAGCTGTGCAGAAGAAGAAATTCACTGTGAGTGCAGGTAAAAGGCAAACCTACTGACCTGCTGCTCTCTGTGTACTTCAGTGGTGTTATAAAATCCTCAATTGGAATCAGTTCTGGGGCAGCTCTTTCCAACTTTTTAAGCTTTTTCTTCATACGCTCCTTCTGTGCTTGCTCTTTCTTCACATCCACTTTCTTTTTCTTCTTTGGTTGTGCTCTACAAGGGAAACAGTACCAGCAACTTTCACTTTCTTTTCCATTGTTTAATTTGTCCTGACACAAGTTCCAGGCATTAGCTTTATTCAAGTAATGTAATTTCCAGGAGCCAGTGACATGTCTGCTGAGATTTTCTGCAGAGAGAACTGTAACTGCCTGGGAAAAGCAATTTTGTGCTGAACATCAGGGTGACCTGAGGAAGCTCCACAAAAAATTGAATTACAGTTGTTTTATCTGGCTCAGAGTATAAGCCACTTGTATAATAAACCTGCAGCACAGCAGGTTTATTATACAAGTGGCTTATGCTGGGAAGGACCTTAAACCTCATGTGGTTCTAACCCCCTGCCATGGGCAGGGAAACCTTTCACTAGACCAGGTTGCTCCAAGCCCTATCCAACCTGGCCTTGAACAAATATTCCTGTTGTTTCACATTAAAGAAGACTTCAAGTGGTTTTATACATGTTTACGAAATTTCTGCATTTGGAGCCAAGTTCAGGCTGTAGATATTGTCTTCATGCAGATCCAAGATATCATTGCACACTCCACAAATTACCCTCATTCCTGCCTGGCAGACTGAACCAACAACATTTATGGTGTGAAACAGTCCCTCTCCTAAGAGCTACCAGGATATTTTAAATCAAGCTGCATCAAAACAAAACACAGACACTGAAATGTGGCACAAAAATACACATGGGCTGCCTCTGCCTTCACAGCAAAACATTTTTGGTTCAGCCAGGCTTTCACTGGTGTTGCCCAGCAGGGAATTCTGGAGCACTGCATAAATCCCAACATTTCCAGCTGTGGTTGTGCTACCCACAAGCACAAAGTGGTAACTGTATCACCTCTGAACTCTCCACGAGCAGTTCCCAACTGCTCTGGCATATAGAAACGAAACACACACAGTTATAGGTTAAATATGGACTTGGGAAAATTTGTGTTCCCCCAGTGGATGAGAACACTTCTGTGTAACTCCAAGATAGCTGCACTCACCTCACAGGGAGGGATGTCCTGAACCCCAGCAGTGAGCTCTGCCAGTGACTCCCTCGGAGCAGGACCCTCTGGGGCAGCCAGGAGCTGCAGGAGGAAAAGAAACATAAGGCATGAGGAGGAACTGACTCTGGTGTCCTTGGTTCTGCACAAGAGCTGTTTGTTATTCACATTTTACAGTGATGAGATTTGAACCATCTTTGGCCACTTCATTCATGGCAGGACACAGCGTTTGCCTAGAGATGACCTCAAACTCTTGGGCTAGGTAACTGGTCCCAAATATGGACATGTCAGCGTGAGCCCACCAGGGTACTGTGGGGCGAAAGAGGTACAATTTGGATAGGTTATAGCAACTTTATTTTTAAGCTCTGACAATGACACGTCTGAGGAGCTGGTATGGGTGAGGTCAGACCACCGCCGTTCAGATTAGGAGGGCGATGCCGACTGTCGTATCTCAGCGGCTGTCACGGGAGGACGAACCGGCCCAGGTGCCAAACCATCGACTTCTCCAGGTGCCGGGGCCCAGCCCGGGATCAGCCCCAGGAATGGACGGGAACGGGCTGGGCAGGCACTGCGGCTAAGGGGCGCTTCCCGAGCTCCCTCCCCGCGGTTCTGGGGCAGGGGGGCCGCAGGCCCGGTCCCGGAGCGCGGTCCCCACCCTACCTGAGCCGAGCCCCGCCGAGGCCCCGCACCGCCACAGCCGCCGCCGCCCACATGGCCCCGCGCTGCGGCGCGCCCCCGCCGGCCGCGCTCCGACCCCGCGTTCCCCGTTCCGGAGCACAAACGTTCCGGCGGGGGCCCTACGCGGCGCTCCCGCCCCGCCGGCACCGCCCCGCTTCGCCCGGCAGGGGGCGCCCGCCCGCGCTGTAGGGCGGGCGGCGCCTGGCGGGGGAACGGCGGGGTCGGGGGCGCTGTTTCCCGCCGGGCCGGTTAGGCGGTTGCCAGGCGCCGAGTTCCGGCGGTGCCGGATCGCCGGCGGCGCCGGGCGGGGGATGCGGCGGGGCGGCGGCGGCACCGGGACATGGAGCGGCGCTGAGGCGGCTCGGGCCGGCCGGGGGCGCGGGCACTGCGGCGCCGGGCGCGGGCCCATGGTGGCCGGCCGCCGCTGAGCGCCGCGGCCGCGGAGGCAGCCCGGGCGGAGCCGCCCTGGGGTCCCGAGGGCGGAGGCCGGCGGGGGCCCCGGGCGGGGAACAATGAAGCTGCTGAAGCCGACCTGGGTCAACCACAATGGTGAGGGCCGGCCGGGCAGCAGGTGCCGCGGGCCGGCCGGGCAGCAGGTGCCGCGGGCCGGCCGGGCAGGTGCGGCGGGGGAACGGGCGTGCGGCACACGCGGGGGGCGCGGGGCGGGCGGAGCCTCGGGCCGCTGCCGGGCGCTCCCCCGGCGGCCGCGGGTGCCGGAGCCCCGCCGCCCCGGGAACGGCGGGTGCGGGCGGGGGCAGCGGCAGCAACAAGTCCTCGCCCGCGCCGTGCCGGCGGACGGGAGCGGGAGCGGAGTCCGGTCTCTGGAGCCGGGCGGGTTCCCGAGGGCGGCGTGGGGACAGCTCGTCCGCCGGAGGGGGCTGGAGGGGACCCGGCCCGCCCGGCACGGCGCGTTCGCTGGGACAGCCGGGCACAGCCGCTCCCGGGCTCCCAGGGAACGCTGAGCTGATTCCGCCGGACGGGGCCCCTCCGTGCTGGTGAAGGTGCGGAGAGATAGTTTGAATGGAGTACATACAGCCCGTGCAGAGGGGAGAAGGAGTTTCGTGCGGAGGTCCCCTCGGGATGAGTGTGTAGGCAGGATGAGTCGGTACCCAGTGCACTGCACTGACCACCCGGCTCTCACTTTGCTGACACAAGTACAGTATGAAAAAATTCTCAAATGCACTGAGCTGTGCTATCGTTCTCCACGGAGGGAAAAGTTTCTTCCAGCAGTTCTTTCAAAACAACTCCCCGAATTTATATAGTGTCCTGTGTGCCAGTCCTCTGGTGATGCTGGAGTAATGTGTGAGCTAAAAGAGCTGAGTGAAGTGTCGATATTGACAGAAGGCTTTGTGCTTTCCTTGTGTGGCAAATGCAGGACAGCACCAGAGTTTATGTCTTTACACTGCTTAGGATGAATTTCCAGATTAATACCTGTACTGTTCCTGGTGAAGCAGTGAGAAGAAACCTAACACAAAGAGCTTGCTTCTGTTTGTGCAAGTTTTGCCCTCAGATTCATCGGTACAGCTTTATTTTGACTGCAAATTTTATACTTTGTCAACATATAAATGTCATTAGCTGGGCTCATGTAGCTGATTGATATCTAGAGTAAAACTAAGACCAGGTTTTCAAGCTGGAAAAGTGTGCTTTGAGTTAAAAACCCCAGGTAGAACTTTATAGCTGCCTTTCTGCATGTGTTGTGTTCTTTGTGTTCATGCTGCAAATGTTGATAATGATTTAAGCCTCGAGATTTAAGCCTCGAGATTTAAGCCTCAAGTGTGCATCTTTACTTGGCCTGCTCTCCCAGGACTCTATAGGCAGCAGATGGACTCAACCTTGTAACCAAAGGTTGTACAGAACTGAAAAAAATGTGGAAGTGCTTTATTTGAGATGTTTTTTACATTTCTGCTTGGTTACTCTAAACAAATGTAGCATTTACATCTTAATCTCTGTAACTTCTTTCCTTAGTTTTTTAATGGTGCCCCTTTTGCTGTGGGTATGTATTTGAAATCTGTAGCATTTTAGAACACATCCAACCATTGCAGAGCACAGGCTTCAGCCAAGCAGGGCTTCATTTGTAGAGCCCTGTGATGATGGATAATGCACTACACAGGGCCTTGATGGTCCTGAATTTTACTCCCATTTCTGCCACTGACTTTTTGGGATGAGTTTGGCCAAGGCACTTCATCATCATTTCACCACCTGCAAAACAGACATTTGCCACCAGCTCCATTTGTGAGGTGCTCTCAGGGCTGCAGAGGTGTGCAGGACTGTGAGACAGTCACACATTGCTGTCCTTGGGGCAGGGAGTGCAGGATAAAAACCGGAGAGTTTAGTCAGTCTCTTGTAACGAGCCCGGGTTCCAGATCCTCCAGGCATTGCTGCCTGTCAGGAGTCTCCATCACTCCTCATGGGCCATCCTCTTGGCTCTGAATCCTCTCCAGAAATAGGGTGAAGAGAATTCACACTCTGTGTGCTGGAGACTCTGTGATAATTCTTATTCCTTTGATTTCTGCACAGGCACACGGGGCTGCTTCACTGCCCTCGTTTGTGAGCGACTCCTGTTAGCAGGGTTGCTCTTCCACACACCAGATCCAGCTGCTGTAGTTCAGCCTCTTCCCACTCAGTTTTGGGAGTTTTGTTTTACTGAATGGACTAGAATGATGCTTCCAGGCATACATTCTCCAGGAGATAATAGACACTAGAAGTGAGTGTTGTAGCCAGGAAATCCAGCACACCTGGGAATTGTGTGCTGCACAGCTGAGATGCTGCGTGCTTACCATAAAAGCACTTCAGCACATTTTGGCTCTACAGGATTTTGCCTTGGAGTTCTTAAAGTCACTTTTTCTGAGTGCTTATTGGAATTATTTCTTGCTCAGATGCATTTTCTATAAGCTTTTCACACACTTAATGTGGGTTTATTAGATTTTGCATGAAATTCTCCTTATTGTTGTGTTCTTCTCTTCCACGTGTCTTTGACTTAGAGCGAGGAAGAATATTCAAAAGTGCAGACTAATGGTGGGGGTGAGAGCAGATGTCTGTGAGATACAAGTGGTGGGATTGGCTTCTCTTTCCCAGTGTTGCATTCAGTACCGCTCTACAGATGCATCATACATCCAGCAACTGCCTGTACATACTCAGCACTCAGGGTTTTGAGAGCCCAGGTGCTTAACTCAGGCAGGCAAACACTGATCCCTGTGGGAAAGGAAGTTCCTTGCTGTTCCAAGAAACCCTTGCAAGCCCCAAGGTGCTGCTCATGTATAACAGCTTGTGGAAACTGGAGCCTGCTGTTGTTTAAATATAGGCATGGAGTTTATCTCTCCAAGCTGTAATGGTGGAATGTAAATATTTGAATTGATTTGTGAGTCACGTTGGATGTTATATATTAGATGGGCTAGAAGCAAATTGAATAGAAATTCATTCATTTTGAGGTGGAAATTCACCTAAAACTGTTCTTATATTTAATTGATTATTGTATAAAGTTAAGCAACAAACAAAAATAATGCAGTGTTTAAAACTGCTTTTATTCTTCACTGGTGTATTTTTTTTTAAGATGATACCTTCTCCTTGGGTTTCAATTATCTTACTTAGATCTTTTTGTTCCAAGCTTGGTTCATTATCATTATTTCTTTAAGTGCATAATGCATATTTGGGTTCTTTAAACAAATAAGCCCACAGGACATCTGGTATATCATAAGGTGTTCTGCTTTTAATGAACCTGATTTGCCTCCTCCTGCAATGTGATTCTGGGAGCTTCAATAATTTAAGCTTATCTTTTTTTAGAAATTATTGCAAGAGGTCAGAATGTCTTAAAACACACTGTGTTAGATTTTAGTGTTGCTGCTTAAATATCACATTTTGTTTTGGTGCATCATTGCTGTTGGGAAACTCAGCAGATCTCAATTAGGAGCATGGGAAAGCTTCAGTCACTTTGAAGCAGGGCCCTTGTGCCTTTTGGCTTGTTTCAATAGGAACTAACAACATAATCTGATAAAGACATGGACCTGGGGAAGAAGATGATGGCTATCAAATCATGGCTGCTTCTTCATTATTTTGAGAAATTGAAGGAAGTGAAGAAAAACCCAGAATCTGTGCTCAAATTGCAAACCACAAGTAGTATGGAACAATTCTTACACTTTAACCTGTTAGAGTTATCCAACACTGTAGATGGCATTCTCTTGACAGTGGTACCCTGGAGGAAAGAGCACCCTGGCAATGCTCTCTGTCCTGTGACCACTTCATCTGTTCTTTGCTTTTTTCTTTTTTCTTTAAATTAGTGATTGGACTTTGGGTATTGGGCAGATCATTGTGTATCATTAGTTACCTGTGGAATAAGATCCTGGATCTCAGTTGAGCTGTTTAGGAAGCTTTGTTGTCCAGGGCTTCATTTATTACTGCTGCCTTTCCTGGGTGCAAAGTCCATACCCTCTTTGAACTTCATGTGTAAAATAATGCCCTGTGACTGACAACTTTCACTGAGGTCTGTATTTTTAGGATTATAACCATTTGTGAAAATCTCAGTGCTTATTTGATTGAACCCCAAATTTATGCTAGGAAAAACCTAAAAAGAAAATGTTATCCTGCTGTGTAAATATATGGATAGTTTGTGTTTGAACACGTGGTCATCAGTGCCAGTTCCCATTCATGTCATAAAATAGAGGAGAACTGAAAGTGGCTTGGAGTGATCAGAATGATCAGAAGTGTGACATTCTTTGTACAAGGAACAGATGAGTAGAGCAGGACTCTTTGGGCAAGGAGATCATTGGGCTGGGGGCATGATGAACACACTTGTGAGTGGCAGAAAAGGGATCAGTGTTGAGTGATTTTTGTTCCCTGTCCTCTACAAGAATTAATTGTGTTAAAGTAACAAATAGCTGGTACAGATCCTCAGAGTAGGTGGTTCCTCACAGAGTGCATGGCTGAGCAGTGGATCTCTGTGTAGGGGTTGTTGAATTATGGATTTGAGAAATTGCTCATTGGATTTATAGAAGAAAGTCCATTGAGGGCCCCTGTTTCAAGAAGTCAGAACTGTAATTTCTTTGGAGTTGGAAGATTATTTCAGGAAGAGGCATTGTGTGCTTACCATTGCACAGATCCTTAGGGACTTATCTAGTGCTGGTTTCTGAACACAGGGTACTGGGCTTGGTGGACATTTTGCCTGGTGTGGCTAATTTTAAGCATTTATGGAGAATTTGTAGCTGAGTTACCTCTGACTCTCTAAGCAAAGTAATTTGCTGGGTTTCTTCAACCCCATTTGTGGATCTGTGAAAAATCTTTGCCCAGGAGAAGGGAGAGAGCTGATGTTACTCCTCCTGCAGAGTTGTGGTCTTAAGGCAGAAATTGGAGAGGCTGTGGTAGTTTTAGACATATAGAAAAGGAAAGGAAAATTATATCATGTCAATAATTTTTGCAAAGCAATGAGTGCAATGACAATTTTTTTGAATGTGTAGCATATCTGATTATGCCTGAATAGTAGTGGTGGAGGTGACTAGTTTGCTGTTCTTTCTGATTTGCTGGGAAAGTTTTCTCTTGGTGCAAATGATACAGATGCAAAATGAGCCAGGTTATTAGAATTCAAAGGTCTTTGATGGCTGGCTTCCTACTCTCCCCTACACATCTAATGGCACATAACAGAGTATATGAGCTCTTCTTGCCCAAGATTTGATGCATATTGAAAATGTCACCTCTTCCCCCTCTAAGGTCTCCAGAGTGGCCTTTTCAGTAAGTTTCAGTGGGCTCCACTATTCCAAATGATGCGCTGGTTTAATATAAGGGAAATTCCACATTTTGGAAAAGGTAAAATAAATGTTTGTTTCTTGTTTGTGCTTCTCTAAATATTCAGCTTAGCCCTGAATGTTGTGTTTGACTCAATAGAATAAAAGCAAGAATCAGGCATAACAATCTGAAGAAAAACCACAGCTCATGTGTGTCTCAGCTCATGTGTGCTATGTGGTCTGAAGGATTTGGAAGGAATGTAAGTTGAGTGCCATCTTTATGTGCTTAAGGTCTTTTCTTGGCTGCCTGTGAAAATTTTAGGGGAAGTCACATGTCAGAGCTGCAATATATCCAAATAATAAATCCAAATAAAACAAACCTTAAAACAAGTCAATGTAAAGGATACAAAAGTCAAAATGAAGCCAAAAGTGTCTCTCTCAAAAAGAAATAGTGGGTATTTGGATTTTATTAGGAGTTTAGTGTCAAGGTTTCAGTTGCTACAGTTGCACATAAAAGTTGCTCTTGGATAAGATCTCCAGGTTTTATCATTTATGTCTTAACATCTCATGAAGATACGGCACAAAATTGACATTCATGGGAAATTTATCAAGTAATCTTGGTGTGTGGGTACTGGTACTTCTGGCTGTTTTGATAAATAGCCTTATTTTGCAGTGGCATATATGTGATCTTGCTTGCAGAGGCATTCCAGTTTGAACGGGTTGGAAGTGCTGCCAGAAATTCTTTGGATGTGGAAATCGCCTGCGCGTTCTTTCACAGAGCCCTTAGTGGTGGCTCTTGGAGCATCTCTGAAAGGCAGGAAGCTGCTGCTCCCCTCTTCCTTTTCCTCTGCAAAGGTTAAAACAACTGTGAACATCTAGAGAGTGGATATGAGCCAGTGGTTGGAGCAGAACAAGTTGGAAGTGAGGCCTTTCTGGTTTCCAAAGCTGTTCCCCAGCTATGTTGTTACAGAGTTTACATTCTAGTAAAATGATTAGCTTTCTTCTGAAAGATGTAGCATATGGAGAACTGAAGGATTTAAGAGTAATACTATTGTTGGTTAGTCCTTCTCTTTCTATATGGAAGCCTTAAAATCAAAACTTGTCTTCGGGTAGAAGAGTTTCATTAAGAGAATTGAAGTTTGAGACAGGTAATTGTGTGACCAACAGATGCAGCCTGAGATTGGGAAGGATTTAAAAAAAAAAACAAAAACAGAAACCAAAAGAAGACTTGCTTCAGGTCATCAGCTAATGAACTGTAGAAACTTGGAAGAAATTCCATTCTCAAATACAGTTTTGCCTTGTTGGCACTTGCTTTGTGGTATTACTTTGCTTTGAGGTATTTGGCATATCCTGCTGGATTGAGTGTCCCTGGTTATCTCTGGTTTTTGTGGCATGATAACTTCCTTACAGGCTTTTAATAGGCTGCCATTTCTGTCAGCAAGCTGCTCTCAGCTCCTGTAGTCAGCTGGAATTCTTACAACTTGAGCATTTAGAAGAAGAAAGTCACTTGCCAGCCAGAAGAGTTTTGGTGGTTCTGGTGTTACTGCATTCCCTCAAATGTAAAACAATTCACTGTGTCGCTGTTTGTTCTCTAATTCCAGGAAAGCCAATATTTTCAGTGGACATTCACCCAGATGGGACCAAGTTTGCAACAGGAGGACAAGGTAAGTGTGTGTACTGGTAGAAGGTAGAATTTTGGGTAATAATAATAATAATCTAGTGCCTTCACAGCACTTGAGTTGGTTCGACCCTTTTTAAAAAGACATCACTTTTATCTCTAAGAAACAGATAATTATGTGAGCTATGAAAATGTATCAGGAAGTGCTGCTGCTCCTGCAGAAGGCAGGGTTACATGTTCTGATGTCCTCATCCCCTTGGATGTCATTGAGATAGTGGCTGGTATCAGTGATTGAGTCGTGGCCATATGGGCCAAATTTCCTTTAATTTGAAGAGGAACTGGATGTGCAGTTGAGCTTTTTCAGTTGCTAAATAGTAGAGCTATTGGAACAGAAAATTCCAATTATATAAATAGAATAGCTTAAGAAATAAATGCAAAAATATTATTTGGTTCACAATAGTGAGTAATTTTATGTTGGCTACAATAATTGCAATTTAGTATTTGAATATGTATCTTTTCTCTTTTAAAATACAATGTTATTACAAGTAGTTGTCCTTACAGTTGCTATCAGTTGTGTACAGTAGGACTTTTGTACAAGGCTGTATAAATTTATTTTTAATAGCTGCAAGAAAAATAAAGCACTTCTGATTTAGTCTAATTATATCAAAGTGGCATCTGTATTCAGATGTTTCCAAAGTCCCCACTGTAGTAATGCCTACATTTTCACATCTGTTCTGGAACTGAGATTGATTTTGAAAAGCTTTTTTGGGTGTATTTAGAAGGGGAACTTTTTGATCTCTTACAGGTCAGGATTCTGGCAAAGTTGTGATCTGGAATATGGCTCCTGTGCTGAAGGAAGAAGATGAAAAGAATGAAAATATCCCCAAGATGCTTTGTCAGATGGACAATCACTTAGGTAACAAAGTTGGCTG
The DNA here is from genome assembly GCF_022539315.1 of Serinus canaria. Lineage (NCBI taxonomy): Eukaryota > Metazoa > Chordata > Aves > Passeriformes > Fringillidae > Serinus > Serinus canaria. The sequence continues at coordinate 6,298,547 of NC_066329.1, read as the reverse complement.
GTTGGGTTTTTTCATTGCTGGCTATTGGTAATTTGCCAAAGTCTAAGATTTACGTGCCTGTAATTGCAAAAATAATGATGTCCAATGGTGAAGAATCAATAAAACACAGCAGAGTCGTCTCATACTTTGGTTGTATACTTCTCAAGATATTTAGGAGAAAATGCTGTTAAAATGTGAGGGAATGTGCAGGAGACTATAGATACCTTTGGAAATCTCCTCCCTATAAGCTTTTTTCAGCTGTGGCCATAAAGTATTTGATCATGCACATTCTGAGAAACAGTAGAGCTCTGGAGGAAAGGACAGGAGAAGAAGTAAATGTAAAAGATACATCATATGATGGTTTTTGTTATAGTTATAAATTATTACATTATAAATCATTGCATTTGGAATTAGTAGGGTCACCTGACAAGTTGTCCCTTCTTTTCTTCAAAATATACCTTTCCTTCTTTGCTCTCTTAATACCACTTTATTTACTGGAATAAGTTTCCTTCATTAGAGGAATATTAATCTTTCTTCCTTCAAGCCTCTTTTGGTGAAGCTTTTTTAGATAAGAGATAGAGTTTTCTAAGTAAGAAATTCCTCAACTGCTACTGAAAGATAAGTACCAATTCATTTATCTAAAGTGGACAGAGTAACTGCTTTGAGTAGGAAAAGCCCACTTAAATCCTAAATGTCTCCTGACAAGTTTTGCTTATTTGTAATATAAATCCTGTCTGCAGTCCAGAACTACTTATTCACATATTTCATCTTGCAAACTTTCTTTTGTGCCTTTCAGCTTGTGTGAACTGTGTGCGATGGTCGAACAATGGCGTTTACTTGGCTTCGGGGGGAGATGACAAGCTGATTATGGTGTGGAAACGAGCTGCGTAAGCATCCTTCTTCCTTCAGCTCTGAATTGCATCTCAGGGAGGTGACTCTGTGACATCTCAGCGCCTCCTCCCTGGGCTGCCCTTTGCTAAGCTCAGTGCTCCACCTGGTGTGGAAGGAGCTGAAAGCTGGGACACCCCAGTGGTGTTGGGGATGTGCCTGCTGTCCTTTGGGCTGGAGGGTGCCTGCCTGGGCAGTCTCTCTCCTCTGAGGAGCCGAGACATTTGCTTCTGTCCTTGAAGAAAACTTCCTGGTGAGACTTGAAGAGTCACCTTCAGTGTTGCCATTTTGTGCTATCTATAGAAATTCTACATTTTGTTGAAGCTAATTTTTTAATAATTTGAATTACTCTCTCTACAAAAACCACTTTTTTCCCCCTTCTGTATTGTAGGAATAACTGACTATAAAATATAAGTGCAGCTGATTTTCTTTAAAAAAAGTGAAGAGCTTGTGGTGGTTTTTCTTATAACTGTTTCTATTTTAATTAGGTACATTGGACCTAGCACTGTGTTTGGTTCTAGTAGCAAACTTACAAATGTTGAGCAGTGGAGGTGTGTGTCGATTCTCAGAAGCCATTCAGGGGGTAAGTTTCAAGGTGTTGAATGAACATAATTTGCATGTATTTGGAAAAAATTGCTTTTTAGCATCATGTTTTCTTGTTTGAAATATGTATTTGGTGGCAAGTCAGTAATTAATTTTAAGAGCAACAGTGAAAATGAAAAATAAATAGTTTTTAATGAAATGCAATTTTCATACAAGTAACTTCTGACAAGTATGGTAGTAGGAGAAAAATTACCAACTAAGAAACTTAGATTTTGCTATTGTCTAGCTTAAAAGTGAATCTGAATAAAGGAAGCTAAACTGTGTCTTTAATTAAATGTTCACACTAGCAGCAAATAATCTGATTGGCAAAAGACCATATTTTTGTAAACCAAAGAATGTCAGTGTTTATTTAGAAGAAAAATATCTAAAGAACAATGCAAAATTTGAAGAAATAAATAATTTCAAATGCATTTTGCATCTGCTGACATGAGCTGTGATTAAAATCAAGATGGCAATCACTTTGATCACTCCATGTGGAGCAAAGTGAGTGCATTGTAATAGCTTCTGTTACTTCTTCATTCAAAACAAGACTAAGTTCTTTGTGCAAGCATTAGTACTTCCTATAGTTACTAAACATTGCATTCTTTCCCTTTTTTTTTTCTTGACCCCTATTGAACATTGGAAGTTGGGGAGATTCACTCCCAGTGAGTGTTGCCTTCTTACCTTCCACTTTAGTGAGGTGATAATCATTTCTCAGTGATAGCAAAATACTGCTACTGAGAACACAAGTTTTTTGTAAAAGATTTGATTTTCTGATTGATTTTCTGGTTACCATCAATCTCTTAAATGGAAACTTCCTTTTCTCAAACAGATGTGATGGATGTAGCATGGTCTCCACATGATGCCTGGCTGGCATCCTGTAGTGTTGATAACACTGTTGTCATCTGGAATGCTGTCAAATTCCCAGGTGAGAGCTCTAAAGATGTGCCAGCACTTTGTGACTAAGTCTTCCCTCCTTGGGTGTCTTTCACTGACTCTTCAGATCTCTAGGAGGGATTGGGTTGTCTGTCTTCTGGAGTGACACACCTGCAGTTGGCAGGTCAGTCCTTCTTCCAGGTTTGGATGGCAGTGAGCAGGGGATTCCACTCTGCTGCAGACAACAGCTGCATTCAGTTTGTGCTGCTGATTTTACGTGAAAGTCATGATTGCCTGTGTTTATTTACATGCCATTTATTTTAAGCTGGTTTCCAATACTGATACCAGAGTTTTTAGACTTTGAAGCTAATTGTGCACCCTCTCAGCCTCTCCTCCTACAGGCTGATAAGCAAGAGTGGGACTGAATGTAGGTTACCAGGTCTGCCAGCCTTGTGTGTCTGTTGAGTCACAACTTTGACTTGGTTCACACTTGCTGCACAAAGCTGGATTAGTTGTGATAATCTTTGGGTGTGGAGGAAAGGGTGAATGTTTAACTGAAATTCCAGTTCAAGTGCTCCTTTCCACAGCTTCAGAGTGCTGCTCTGAAACACTGGGACTCTGCTGCTCTGACCTGTCTTCTAAAGAGTTTTACACCACTTACTCTGACCAGAACTCTCCTTACCATTTCTTTTATATCAGTTTTTTCTTAAGTACAGGTTCCAATTTGGTTGATCTGTTGTTTTTACACTAAGGGAAGTTATACTTACTTAATACACTGTTCCAAAAAGATGTAAATTTTCTCAACACTCTGCCCTGAAGGAGATTAGCAGTAACTACTCTCTATTCTCAATTTTTGTGTGCACAGAAATTCTTGCCACTTTGAAGGGGCATTCTGGCTTGGTGAAAGGGCTGACCTGGGATCCTGTTGGGAAGTACATTGCCTCTCAGGCTGATGATCGAAGCTTGAAGGTGTGGCGGACCATGGACTGGCAGCTGGAAACCAGCATCACAAAACCCTTTGATGAGGTACTTCACAATGTGTGACTGTTCAAAGTCAATTCCCCTAGAATAAATGAAAACTGGAAGAATAGCTTGGATTCTGCACGAACATGAATTAATTGAACAGTGCTGAATCAAATAAAACTCTCAGGTAGCAGCTACAGAAGAGAGGAAAAAAGAATTACTTTCTCATAAAAATATGAGACTCTCATTGTCATTTGTTATTGTGGATGTTGAAAGTTTACATGGGTTATGGAAACAATTAAGTAAACTTCTGAAAATACCGTGGTTGTTCTGGGGAAGTGTTTGCACACTGATCTCAATAGTCTGATGTTCTTCCCTATGCATCTCCTCTTGGCCACTATCAGAAGTGAGGTCAGTACTTAGGAGGGATCTTGGGTCATAGGGCTATTGGGTGATGACTTTGATGAAGAGATCAAGTTCCTGGGGACAGAAGCTGGTGCTTGGTGAGTGGAGTTTTCTGCAGTGATCTGAGGGTATTGTGATTAGTGCAGTTGCTCTTTCTAATAGACCTTGTCTGCTTTAATTCAGGTGGGAGCTGGTGGGGCAAGCTAGTGTCTGATCATTAGTGGTTGCTGTGCTGCAGCCCTGTTACTAACTAGGACTGTGATAAATACTGAGGAAACAGTATCCAAAAAGATGTAACATTTGTCTTTCCTTTAGAAAAGTTCTCTGAGTTCCTTTCCTCCCCCTTTTGATAGGGTTTCTTAAGTTACACTACATCACCTGTGTAAACATGGCCAAATGCTGAGAATTGTGTGCGAGGTCATTCTTTTATACTCTCAGGATACTTACTTTGTAATCATATTCCCTAAATCTGAAACTTAAATAGTTTGTATTACAACCCCTTTGTTTGCCAAACACTTTTAAATCTCCGGTATGGTTTTTTTTTGTCAGTGTGGAGGGACGACTCATGTGTTACGCCTTAGCTGGTCACCTGATGGTCACTATCTTGTTTCTGCTCATGCCATGAATAATTCTGGACCCACTGCTCAGATCATTGAGAGGGATGGATGGAAAACCAACATGGATTTTGTAGGGCACCGGAAGGCAGTTACAGTAGTGGTGAGTGAGTGATAGAAATTTATCCCTGAAGTTAAAACCTGTTGCTTTTTGATAATTTTATGTATAAATGAGACAAGAAGTGAAGATGGATGTCAAGATTAGTAAAGCAAATGCATGGTAGTGATTAAAAAATGTCAGCTTTGCATGTTGGAAGCAATCAGGTGGCTGTTGTGATAAGAGAGCTGGATGTAGATGAACGAGACAAAGGGGAATACTGGAGCATGCTAGGAATGTCAAACTTCAGCTTTGTTGGCTGTTCAGTGACTTGATTAAAATGATTTAGGTTTCTAGTGGGTTTCTGATCCCTACTAAAATTAATATTGTTTGCTTTTTCTGTGAAGGCATTCAGAAAACCCCTTAAGAAAGCCTCTGCAGCTTTTGTCAGTGCTCCTATAGAGTCTGGTTCAGGACTTTATTTCTATGAAATGTTGTTTTTTCACTCTTAAGTGGAAAATTTGCTTAGAAAGCAGATCTTCTGCTGAAATGTAATTACTGTGATAAAACTTGGGCATCTCATTTGTTCAGAAATTCAATCCAAAAATCTTCAAAAAGAAACAAAAGAATGGGAGCTCCACCAAGTCAAGTTGTCCCTACTGCTGTTGTGCTGTCGGTAGCAAGGATCGATCTCTGTCTGTCTGGGTAAGTGATTTCTTTGCTGCCTTTGAACTAACGTGGTCATTGGATAACTTGGGGGTTTAGCACAAAGGTCACATGTACAGCATTATGTCTTAGATTTAGTATCATGTTTAGGGGTTTTTTTTGTCTCTGTTGTTACAGGTTTAGCTGGGTGGTAAGGAAGTGGATTGATAATAGTTCATTTCTCTAGAGGCAAGAGCAGTTAGAAGCCAGTGGCAGAGTGTGCCCGGCTAAGGGGGGAGCAGCTGTTAGGGGATAAAACATTTTACTCCAATTAATAAATGCAACCTTATTTTCATCCTTTTACTTGTCTTCTGTCCTTGTTGAGGAAAGGGTTGAATAAGCTTTTTAAGTATTCTTTCAAGTTTTTTATATCTAGTTTGGGTTTTACTTTAAAATTGACACTAAAATTTTTATTCTGGCTAAGAGAAGAGTAGCTATTTTCACATTTTCAAATGCAACTGGAAAATACAGGGAATCAATTTAACTGATTTGTAAAGCTTTCTGATGAGAACTTGTGCCAGAACCCACCAATTGCTAACTGCAATCTACTATTTATAGCTTCCAGTGTGATATTTATCCATCAATCTCTGGATGCATAACTAAATCTGTTTCTGGTAATGCTACCAGTGCATACCCATATCAAAGTATCACTCAGTATATTTTACTTTCTATTTATATTATGAAGATTTCATTTGGAGTGGCTGTTGAGGTTACAGAAGGTAGTACAGAGATGCAGTTATAGGTTGTCTTTGCCCTGAGGAGCTTAATAAACAAATAGAGCACAGAGCTATGGAATCATAAATAACTACTGAAGATGACACTGACACTGCATCTGTGAACCTGTGAGCATAAAACTTCCTTGACCTTATCAACCTCTGCTTCATTTCAGTTGTACTATACACTTAGAAATATCAAGTCTGTTGGTTTGACATTAAAGAGCTTAGAATGTCTAATTTAGAGCAGGTTATTGGAGTTTTCATATTCAGTTCTTTATTACTAAGCTGATTCTTAGGTGTAGAGGAATCCTCTTTAAGACTTATTGTGAATCAAACTCCATTTGCTCTTGATGAGTTTCACTTTCTCAGAGAAGTAGTCTGAGTGAGGACACGGAAGCCTAATCTGTTTTCTGTCTTCTTGTGCTGGCAGTTTGCAGCATCCTTATCTCAGTACAGCTTAGAATAGAAAGTTGTCTTTTGCATCTGTGGAATTGCTTTTGGAGTGGCAAGAGAGTGTTTTAAGACTGTGGTGTAAAGGCAAAGTTGATTAAGAAATTCAGTCTGTGTTTCAGAAAGGAGAATTGAATGTCAGCTGTTTTTTTCCAGAGGTTTTCTGCCCCAGCAGGGGAGCAGGTGACTTAGTGCTTCAGATGCACCACCAGGCACACAGCTGTTTCCTGGCCAGATTTTGTTTGGTGCATATTGTGAGGCTCTGGGAGAGTGTTAATGTGGTACTATCTGTGGTAGTGTAGAACTTCTACATTTCTGAGTGTTGTTTCTTGTTTTCTTAAGCTCACGTGTCTGAAGCGACCTTTAGTTGTCATACATGAGCTGTTTGACAAGTCAATCATGGACATCTCCTGGTAAGTTGATTTCTGCTGTTTGTTATGGAAGCCAAAGCATTGCTATCAACTTTAGGTCTACTAATTAGCTGGAAATGCCTTAAAACAGTACAGGTTGTGATTGTTGGAACACAAGTAGTTGGTTCCTGAAGGTTTTGTTTCTGCTGTAGCATCTTTGGTAGTGTATGAACAAATAGCACATGGCCACTTGAGATTATTAACTGAACAAATAGTAATGTATTTAGAGCAAGACACAGTAAAAATAGCTGTGGAATGAGTTTCTGCTTGTTACCATTCTCTGACATAGGTTGTCTTAATTCTATCACTTCCTCACTTCTGAAATTCTCCCTTAATAGTTACAACAATCTCTTGGTGGGTTTATACTGGGAATTTTAAAGCTTCCTGGTTTCTATGTGCCATCTGGATTTTGCCTTGAAGCTCAGTGAACTACAAAAAAAAGCTTTCAAAACCAAAACATTTTTCTTTCATTAAGAGATTAAGGCTAGAAAGCCAGAAAGTGGAATATTTCATGGGAAGTGCTGCTATTGTTATAGCACAATAGCTTTGAATAGTTCTGTTTTCCTGTTGTGTTTTTTTATTTCTCCGTCTGCAGTTTGCCCATTTTTCATGGCATGAAGTCATTGGGAGTAATAGCTGGTTAACATTTTGTAGTCTGTGAGGAAATGGTTTTGTGGGGTATTTGAGAGACAAAGGATCATCAGGCAGCTTGGTATTTTATATCCTGTTTACAAATTGAAGCAGATGGATAAAATGTCAATAAAATGGAGTGTTCCCAGAAATGTGCTCCATTCTGAAAACAGACTTAGTAAATTCTGAGAAACCTGGTACTATTATATTGTTATAGCTATGTAATTTCTGGTTTAGAATTTTAGACTTGGATCCATCAATATAATATCTGTGAGGGATTATGTTTTCACATAACAATTGCTTGGATCCAGAGATCAATGGGAGCTCAGCAATTTTCTCTGCAAAGCAAACAGAAAACTTTCAGCATGAGTTTACTGTTTTCTATTTTGGAGTGCTGTTGGTGTACCTTGTTTCATGGTGCTGAGGCTGATTTCTGGATGTGATTCTATCAGGGCACCAGCTGCCACAAAAATAGGGGTTCCCAAATGCCTGTAGCTGTGGTACTTATAATAGATTTTTAGTAACTTGGTTAGGACTTTGGTGTTGGGCCAGCTTTCCTTTCCTCTTCCCTTCTGTGTAACAATTCATCTGTAAGCCACTGTGTCACTGTCTCTGTCCACTCTGTACTAAAAAGTGTCTGAGGGAGAAGTCAAAATTCAAGTATTGTTTCAAATATGCAAGAATAGGTTACATATGCAAGATTATCATTCTCTTAAGATAGATAGTTTCTCCTCTCTCTTTTTGCTAAGAAAACCTGTCCTCCAGCAGAGGGTTACTATGTATCCCCACAAATAAACACATGTGCAGTTTGCTTCAAAACCCAAATAATTTAACAGTAAAAAATCAAACCTGTGCTCTTGCCTAGTACCAAGATTTTTTGGCCTGCATGTCAGCTGAGGGACCATTTCTTCACCCACTTCCATTCGCACAAATATTTTGCTCATCTATTGAAGAAAATGCATTTACAGTTTTCTCTGACTGTTCATTGTGAACACTACTCAGGTTTACCCCTTCAGGAAAGTTTTCATGGTGCTGCTCATGCCATGGGCAGGTTATTGTCCTAGTGCCACCATCCTTGTGCACTCTGCAAAGGAGCATTGGCACAGGGACTCTGCTGCCTGTCATCCTGTCTCCTCACTGTCCCACTTCTTTGGTTCCATGAGTTATTGCTGTGATAATAAATCTTAAGCTGAGATTTTTACTGAAGAATCCATCAGATTTTATTGAACAGTCCATCATCTTTGCTTGAATGAAAGAGATTAAAAACAAAGTTGGACCTTTATTTCCCTCAGGACCCTTAATGGACTTGGTATCCTGGTGTGTTCCATGGATGGATCAGTGGCATTTTTGGACTTTTCCCAGGATGAACTTGGGGATCCACTCAGTGAGGAGGAAAAGGTACAGTAAGCACTTAGAAAACCTTTGATCATATTTCAAGGATGTATTGATTCAATTAAAATACTGGCCTGTTTATAGAAGTATGTAGTAACTGATTTCCATATTATAGAAAATATGTTGCTCTTGTCTGCTTTACAAATCATTAAAAAAGAGTAGCCAAGTGAATGTGTGGTATTAGTTTCTGTTCTGGAAAGAAAGAATTTGGAAAACATCCACTTGCTTACCCATCATTATACATCTGAAGTAATTATTTGGCCAAGGAAACAAGAAGTGAGTGCTTCAAAGCACTATAAAATTACTCTTTCACTTGCATATATGCAAGTCTTTTAAAACTGATTGCTCTTGGCTGTTTTTCCTCTCATCGCTATTAGCAACTAGAGCTTTGAATTTCATTTATTTTACATATTGATTTAGTGTTAGTTGAAAACACAAATTAAAAAATCTGGTGTCTAAATGCTACAGGGGGCATTTTATGGATTCCATTAGATTTGTGTGATTCCCTGATATTGCAATTAGTGATGTCATGGTCACTCACATCTTTATTGCTCCCAGAGCAACATTCACCAGTCCACCTATGGCAAAAGCCTGGCTATCATGACTGAAGCTCAGTTGTCCACCACCATTATTGAGAACCCAGAGATGCTCAAGTACCAGCAGAGGCAGCAGCAGCAGGGGGATCAGAAGAATGCCTCAATTCGGGAAGGCTCTGGGAATTCCACAGCTCCCAAAGTGGCAAGCATGGTTAATGGGGAGAGTCTGGAGGACATCAGAAAGGTAGGTGCTCTTGGGCACTGTCAAATACTGAGTCACTAAATACCAAACTGTAAGGAAAGAACCAGTTTCTGTGCCCTTCTTTGTGTTGAATGGCACCTTTCAGCCTGTGTACGGCCCAGCTGATCAACATAGTGGGTCATTTACTGGGACTTGTTGAAAAGTTAAATGCTTTTAAGCAGAAGGCAGGCTATGTGAAAGCAGGCTTGTGGATATTTCTGTGATGGGTGCAAAATTCTTGGTGTGCAGAAAGGAAACCAAGAGTAACTAATGACAGAGAAGGTGTTTCAGTTTCGCAATTACAGAGATTGAAAGCGTTATTTAGTTCTGTCCTAAACATGGAACACAATTTTTAATTAAAGATTTGATATGCTTAATGTTTTAGACTTGATTCTAAAGTGGAGAGCAGATTACATTCTCCACAAATGTCTTTTGTACAGATGGATAGGTTGAAAATTGGAAAATTGTTTGTGTTTGTGGGAAAAAGTCTTTGCTAACAGATTTTTAATTGAGGCACCTCTTCTAATACATCTATTTTTGTCAGTTTGGAAAAAAAAAATAAAATAGCATTTCCTATTTATCAGAAATTATGACAAAATGTATTTCTCAACAGAATCTCTTAAAAAAACAAGTGGAAACACGAACAGCAGATGGTCGGAGAAGGATCACACCTCTCTGCATAGCTCAACTGGACACTGGGTATGTTTGGAAGTAATCCATAAAATCCTTCTTTACCTTCTTATATGTTTGTTAGTTTTTTCCCTGTTCCAGCCTTGGCATTCCATCTTAGGGGATCATAAAGCACTTCCTGGAAATAAGTGTGTATTCTTATGAAATACAGTTTCAACCAGTGTTCTTTGGCCATAAGGTCTCACTTCTAATAGATCAGGCTAATTCTCATTATTTACAGTTCTAGATGATCAATGCTCTAATGGATTGTTGATTCTTATCTATATCAGTACCAGCTTTAATATCCTTTGGATATGAGAAATTACTCTGAAAAGGTACTGGGGATTTATTTAGGTTATATATGAGTATCCACATGTGGAAAAAGCAAGAATGGAATAACTATTTTAGCTAAAATTACTATTTTTGAATTATCTTAAAGTGGTTTTGAGAAATGTATTTGTTGTTTGTCTTTTTGTTTAGGGATTTTTCTACAGCATTTTTCAATAGCATCCCAATATCTGGAACTCTATCTGGCTCAATGATGTCTTCTCAAAGCAACCAGCAGCTCATGTCACTAGATTCTAACGCAGCAAATTCCCTTAATACTTCAAAGCCTTCTGTAGAGCCAACAGCAGCCAGTATAAAACCAACAGATGATGCAGCCAATAAAGATGGGTCAGTATTTGCTGTTTTGTTTTTCACTCACGTGAGTCTGTTTAGTTTTTAATTCTTATCTATAGTTTTATAATGATAGTTTTCTTACTGTAAAACCACAAGAATCTAATCTTCCTGAAAACATTGAGATTTTATTAGTGTTTGGTTACTTTAAATGTTGATAAATTGGGATTGAATAAATGCATGTGCATAGTTCTGGCAGTGAACTTCAGTGCAATGAAGTGCACAGCTGATTGCTAATGCTTTAGCAAAATGACTTGTTGGTGGGTTGCTGTTAGTAAATAGAAGGTGTTCCAGTCGTGTAAGTAATGAAACCTTTCTTTCATCAAATTCTGACCTGAGTCCTCTCTTCAGACATGATGATCCTTCCTTCCTGTATAACAACCCCATCAGAGCACAGTGACATTGGCCTGTCAGTGCACATGTGCTGATGGGCCAGTGTGTCTTTCAAATTACAGAACAATTGAGTTTTGCTTGCTTTTCCCTCAGTGGTAGCACTGACCTGACTTCTTCTCAGAGTGTTTTTATAGTATTTGTAGCATCATAGTGTCATTGAAACCTTTATTTTTCCGTCAAATTTGGTTGAAATTGGCCACAGAGTAAAAAATGAGCGGGTGGACTATGACAAATGATTGACAGATGAAACTATTAAGTATCCTTTTCTTTGTAAACTGTACTTCTAGCAGCTTTTTAGTACAAGCATCAGTTATTTTAGAGCCATTCATTCTCTGAATTAATTCTCTGAATGAATTGAAAAATCTCTAAAGTAAACAGCTATTGAAATAATAGGTCCCTGGAATGCTTTAGTGTGGGGAAAACACATTCCTTTGCCCTAGAGTTATGCTTGGAAAGGCCTAATAATCAGGTTGGATTTTTCAACAACAAAATCTAAACCTGGCATGAATTGTTTCGTCCCCAATTGTTTGACTGATAAACAGTGAAATATAATATTGTAATGGAAATATTTGTTAACCTGAACAAGGGGTTCAGGAAACCCTGTGATCATTTTAAAAAGCAATCCTTTCCCAGTAAGTACCAGCTAAAAGAATCATTTCCTTCCTGAATTTAAAATACACAGTAAATGAATTAGGGTCTTTTAATCCAGACATGTGGCCACATGAAGCTCTGAGGTGTACCATAGACAGCTTTTGAGAGTAAGCAAAGCTTGTAAAACACTGATGCATGAAAGAGTGGAAAAAGAATATTATAATTGATTATATACTTAAGTGAAAGGTTTTCTAGCCACTATCATTAGTGCTAGTTGTTATGAGCTATGCAGTTTACCAATACTAAATTTTTCAATCCTTATTTTGCTGTCTCTTTTCTTGACAGTGTAAATGCTACCTCTGCCTCAGCTGCTCCTTCTGCATCGTCTTCCTCTGTGTTGACAACTCCATCCAAGATAGAGCCTATGAAAGCATTTGATTCTCGATTCACAGAACGATCCAAAGCCACCTCAGGGACTGCTGTTGTAACAAACACAAATCAGACTGTTGTGGACAGGTAAGACAGCCTGGGGAGGGAGGAAGGGAATCATGTAGAGTTGAAACATTAATTCTGTGTGGTGTAGGTATCACACTGTTGACACTCTAGAAGTTGTCTTGGGTTTCTTCTGCTATTGGAAGGAAGGGGGCAGCTACAAATAGGTGAATTCTGTCCTGCTGTTACCCTTTGTACATTTGTCCCTGGCATTTTGGTATCACACAGATTCACCAAGTTCAAACTATTGTTGTAAGAGGCTGTGTGTGCACAGGCCTGTGTCACTGAGTGCAGCTGGACTCCTTAGAAGACAAAACCAGCCAAAAATAGCCAGCCTGCATCTCTGTACAAGAGAGATGTACTTCAAGGTAAATTACCGTACATGTCAGCAGATGACCTCTCATCATCACTGCAGCAGTTGTATTTCAGCTTTATGCCTTGAAGGCATGCAGAGAAGATTCTCTGAGTTTAAAGGGTTTTGGCTCTGGATCCATGGGATTAAAAAAAAAAAAAAAAAGGAAAGCATTTTGTTTTGTGACATAGTGTTATGGCATAAATATTCCTGTTTCACCAAAACAAATGATAAAAAAGTACCAATCTTGAGAAAAAAGTATATAGTTTCCCAGTTATTATCAGTAAAACTTGGTTTTATACAACATTTTTATGGTAAAGAGCTTAACCATGTGATGCATAAGCAAGATGTATTAAATTACTCTCACAAATGCTTTAATGTGTCATTAAAATATGGATAAAAGTGTATTGTTTGGCATAATTCATGTGCCAGAGAAAAAAGGTTTGGATTATGCAAGGTATTTCTCTGAAGCCGAGTAGTTAAGGAATAAATGGCAAAACAGTGTGAGTTAATAACCAGCTATTGGAGGGAAGAGTATGATTACATGACCTATTTTAGGATATGATGGTTAACAAGAGAGTTCACAGGGGTTGTGCTTTGCATTGCTTATATTATATTCAGTTCTATAGGGACATGGATCTGTTGGAGCAAGTCCAGAGGAGGCCACAGAGGTAATGAGAGGGCTGGAGCACTTCTGCTGTGAAGACAGGCTGAGAGAGCTGGGGCTGCACAGCCTGGGGAAGAGAAGGCTCCAGGGTACCCTTATTGCAGTGCCTAAAGGGGCTGCAAAAGAACTGGACAGGGATTTTTCACAGGGGCATGTAGTGGCAGGACAAGGGAGAATGGCTTCAGACTGAAAGAGGGCGGGTTTGGATGAGATATTAGTAAAAAATCCCTTACTGTGAGGGTGATAGACACTGGAACAGGTTGCCCAGAGAAAATGTTGATGTCTCATCCCTGGAAGTGTTCAAGGCCAGGTGGGATAGGGCTTGGAGCAGCTTGGCCTGGTGGAAGGTGTCCCTGCCCATGGCATGTTGTTGGAATCAGATGGTCCTCAGGGTCTCTTCCCACTCCAGCCATTCTGTGATTCCATGGTTATGTTTCCTGGAATGGAAGCTGGAGCAGTGAAGTCATGTGTGTGGTTGGCAGATACACATTTTGCAGCAGTCAGAACTGAGCAGAACAACTTGTGGGGGTAGGCAACAGAACAACAAAAGTTCTACATGAATAAGCAGAAAGTCTAATGTCCACTGAAGGGGAAAAGATGAACTACTCTTGCATCTTAGAGTGCTGAATTATTTGTATCAGCTCAGGGAAAGAGATCTGATGGTAATTGGAACTGAATGCTTAAGTAAAGTTGCTATTTGCAGCTTTATCCCATGGCTAACTGCTAGTTTGATTAAATTTTTTTAAAGGGGAGAATATGTCTGCTTGGTCTACATCTATAGTGCACATTGTCCTTTTGGAAAGGGTTTGCCATACCTCTACAGCTTCCTCCTCCTGCCTTTGTGTGCTTTGAAATACACTCAAAGAGGGCTCAGAAATGGCATCTTAGCTGCAAGAAGGCAATGTGTGGGATATATGGCAACTTTTGGAATCAGCTTTTCTTTACAGACTTTTTTTTTACAGACTGAAGGATCAGAATTTAATTAAAGACAATAAGCCCAAGGATATTCTGGAGAGCAGCAGTGACAGTGAAGAGAAGATTCCAGCTGTCAAACCACTCAGTGTACCCAAACGGAAACTGGAACTTGAGGGAGAAACAGTAGAAAAGAAAAAAAAAGGAAGGCCTAGGAAAGACTCCAGACTTGTACCAGTAACTTTAACTGTTCAGGTGAAATATCTAAAAATCATTGTGGTTTTCAAAGTTCATTTAATAAAGTCAGTCCTGTGTTGACTTGTTCCATTGACTCAGTGAAACACAAGTAGTGTCAGTCCCTCGGAATTTTTAGCCATCCCTCTTCCATACCTTTAAATTTACTGGTTTTAGAATTTAAGCTTAGAAAAAGCAGGTGCACATGGTGTGGCAAATGTGTTTATCTTTTATAGAGATATGCAGCTACTTACTAAAGGTCCCAGCATACTAAGTAATGCTAGCCTGCCAAAGACTGTCGAGAATAAAATGAAATGCTGACAGTTTTTGGTGGTGAATGATGGAGAGTGGTCCAAGAACAAGAAAGTGACTTGGATATGGTGATTTAAATGGTTATAAATTTCCTCAGAACCCTAAAGTAGTTGCATTAGAGTTTCCATCATTTTCAGGCATATAGATACCTGTGTTTTCAGTATCTAGAGCTTAGATTGCCCATGAAGAATTACACAAGAATTTTCAGGAATTAGTTGCAGCTGAAAATAGAGGTGTTAAAAAAAAAATAAAAAAAGAGACCACTTCAAATTTTTTGTTTTTCTTTGATTCTTAGAAGCTATATTTAAAAGCTTGTATTCGTACAACCAATTGGAGCAAGACTAACATTTGCAATTGGCATTATTTGGAATTTTAAGAAAATTCTTTTTCAAATTAATCTATTTGGTAGAATAGATTTGATTTTTTTTTAAATTTAAAAATGTAACTATTTCTGCAATTTTTTTCCAGTCCCCAGCTACACTGGCCTCTGAGAAGGATGCTGCTTGCATCTCTGCACCAGCATTAGCACTTAAACTGCCAACCCCAATCCCACAGAAATCGTTTACTTTGCAAGTAAGTGGACTATAAGGAAAAAATACTTTAAAAACCAAAAAAGAAATCCTGCTTTCTTTAAAATATCCTAAGGTTATTCACATCCTTTGATGAGTTAACATTTGAATGCATGTGTTTGTTCAAGCAAGCAAGATGGTAACGCTTTAGCTTCTAAGAATATGTCTGTATGAGCAAAGAAAATGGCAAATCAGCTAAAAATGGGTCACTTCTGACCCAGCTAAACTCCAAAGAGAAGTGAGTACCTCTGGTTCATCTGTCCCTCCCCCTGGTTAGCCAAAGTGTGTGGTGGAGATAAGAGTCTCTGGGGGGAGTGGCTGCTGCACTGTTGCTGCAGTGGTGTTGGGAGAACACCATTGAGGAATAAAACCAGGGCTTTTCTGAGAGCTCTCTGGAGGTGCTCTGCATCTGAGCAGGCTGGCAAATAGTAATGTTTTAGGTATTTAGGAAGCAGTTTTTAGGTGTGTTTAGGCTGTGGTAGTTTGGTTCCAATTGCAAGACTGTGGGGAGACTGGGCACATACAGACTTGATCTGGTGCCCATAATTAGGAAGCAGAGACAGACTAGCACAGCCTTTCCCTATGTTTGTGCTTCAAATGCAAAGAAATTACTTGTGTTTTAGGCAAGGCTGATTTTCAGAGGTCTGCTTCTTTTGAAGTGTCATGGTATATTTTGAACCCACATTAAACAGAGAATGCCATACTTAAATGTGTTCTTAAAGACAGCATTGTTTTGGTTCTAACAGTAGTTGCTGCTTTTTTGAGTAATTTTTTTCCTCTTCCAAAAATTATTTCATTTTTTGTATTTCAGATAAGTTCAGATCCATCAATGTACCTTGAAGTGGAGAATGAAATGACCACAGTGGGGGGCTCAAAGCTGAGCAGGTTAAAGTGTAATCGAGAAGGGAAGGAATGGGAGACAGTCCTGACCAGTCGAATCCTTGCTGCAGCAGGAAGCTGGTAAGAGAGCATCTTTTGGAGGAAGGGGGTCCTGAAGGCCAGAAGACATTTTTAGGTGTACAAAAGTACAGTTTACAGTTATTTTTCATAGTATTTATGGGTAAAAGTGTGCACTGCTCTTAGTCTCAGGTTTTGCTTCAAGAACTAACTCTGTGCAGTCCTAAAACATCACAATTTGCATTAGCCAGTTACAACTATTTTCCTGTATTTTTACATTTCTCCTTTTTATTTCTTCATTAAAGTTGACTAAATAGTAAGTGACTGGTTTTCAAGTGCTAACCACTAAAGAATGAAAAATTTGAAATGGCATATTTGGTCATGTCAAAGTATTTTTCTGAGTCTTTAGCTATTTTTTCTCTTAATTTTTCTCAATTTTGCCTAGTTCCAACTTCAGAGTTTCATCTGAAAGTGCATTTCTGAGCCCTGTCTAGGTCTGAAAAAGAAGCAGCAGATTTTAAATACACATACAGCCTTGAGGGAGAGCTTGTGTTAAATCAAAAGCTTTACTGATATTTCCAGCTATGTGCCTTGGTCTGTTTAGTTTATGACTTGTCCTCTTGGTATCGAAAATTTTCTCTTAAAGCTGCAATAGTTATTTTTTAGGGAATTTACCCAAGTTGTATGATAGCTTAAGAATTCATCCTGTTGTTATGCTACTTGCATTTGACACCACACAAATGTTTCTTGTTTGTTTTTTCCCAGTGAGATTGTAACTGTGGCCTGTGAGAAACGAACACTGTCAGTATTTTCAGCGTGTGGTCGTCGCCTCCTTCCTCCTATAATATTGAACACACCCATTTCCACCCTGCACTGCACAGGCTCCTGCATCATGGCTCTCACCACTGCTGCTACACTCTCTGTTTGGTAAGGGCCACGTTGGCTCAGGCCATGTTCAGAGGTACCTTCAGTTGTGTCCCTGCACTGCTGTTGAGACAGCAGTGTTCATTTTCAAGATGCCAAGATAAAAACACTGGTAACTCGTTTGCAGTTGTTGAATTCAATCTAATGTCTCAGGCCAGTCAGAGCTCCTAAAGGAGTTATTTAGATCCTTGCTGTTTGCTTTGGTGTAATGAGGTTTCCTGATAAAGAGCCATAAAAATTGTTCTCTGCTATTAACTTCTGTCTTGCCAGAAGGGGTTTAAGTTTGCCAAAATAATTTTGTCAAAGTAATGAAGAAAATGTCAAAACAAACCTAAAAACTCCCCAACCCTCCACTTTGTCATGAATAGTGAAAAAGTTAATTTATTAAAAAATATTGGAGTTTTCAGTTGTTTGCTGACTGCAGACTTGTCCTTTTGTCTTTTTCAGGGATGTTCACAAGCAGACAGCCATTGTTAGAGACGAGTCTTTGCAAACAATATTTTCAGGTAATAAAAAAGTCCTTTAATTACCAACCTTTGAGCTCACCTGTACTTTTTAGTGCCATTTGTGAATTTGCTGAAATTCTATGAAACCTGAAACGCCTAAACAAATAATTTCCCTTCATTATTGTATAGTAAAGGGAAGTTCTCGAAATAACAGTGATGACAAAATCAGTGAGTAGGAAACTTGTGTGAGATTCTGTAGCTTATAGTCTGCCTTGCTTCTGAATGTAGAAATTCAGTGTTGTGAAGATCACAAAATAAATACTTAATGTAAATCTGCTATTACAACAATTGCTCTGTAATTTGCATGTTTATTATTTCACTGATGAACAACAACTGATTATCTTCTGATTCATTACTTAAAAATCCTCAGTTTCAATCACTGCAATATCTGGCACAACACAAATCATCAGAAAAGCATTGTCTCAGAGTACATTAGCTTCTGGTTTAGCTTTAATCCATACAGTACTAATCCAAACCAGCTAGAAAGCAGTTGTATTAGCAGTTTGCAAATGTCATCATTAGAAGTTACATGCACAAGCCCTGGAATATGCTGGGAAATGAGACTCCAGCTATCCCACTTACACTGTGCTCTTAGAGAGCACACTTTTCTAAATATGGTGGGGTTTATAATTTTAACTTAATGGGGAAAAGAAAGCTAAAGGCTTTTTGGGTTACAAAAGACATGGCAGAATTGCTGAAGATTTTCCCTAGATAAGGAGAATGTTCCTAATTTAGCTCATTTTCTGTATAAATTGCAGCATCAAGATTGATAATGTATTTTGCAAAATTGATGTTAATGCTACTGCACTGAGCCTGGTGCTTGCCATCATTAGCATGTGTCATGACTTTCCTATCAGTGCTTGAGAACAACAGTGAACCTTTTCCTGTTAGTTGCTGTAATTGATAAGAAATGGTAGATGCCATTTTTTACCATTATGAGTCTTAGGCAAGACTCCAAAAGAAACACTTTGGTCTGAATTTGACTTGCAGGAAGTGATGCAACTGTCTCTCAGATCTTGCTGACTCAGCATGGAATTCCTGTCATGAGCATGTCTGATGGGAAGGCATACTGCTTTAATCCTTCTCTTTCTACATGGTAAGTCATGGATTACTTCCTGATTTCGCAACTCAGAGGAGCTGACGTGTTCTGGTTTACTGGGAAGAAATCATTCCACCTCAGAGTCATGGAGGAGTCATTGCTAAACACAAGGAAAGGCTACACAAGAGTCTGTGTCTTGTTGGGGATCAAATGGGCTTTCCCCATGGCAAGGCATAAGTTCCTGTGAAAAATTTCCATGGGTGAATTATTTACAGGATCTTTCCAAAACAGGTTCTTTTTTGTTTCCTAAAAAGAAAAAAACCGTGTTGTAATCCTAATATAATTGTTGTAATTAGTGTAATGAGCCTGCTGGATGAAAGGGCTTATTGTTTTAACTCCTCCTTAGAATAATTGTTGTTATTCAACTACTCGAAGCGAATCCTCTGGAAAAGGAAAAATACCCCATTTGTTTATTAAGGGAGTAAGGAGCAGGGGACAGACTCTCAGCCATAATTCTGAATTTGCTGCCATTTCTTAGTTTGTACCACAGCTTGGGAAATATATAAAAGAGCAATGTGTTTAGTCATCATACAAATTTAAACATGTTAAAACAGCAAAGGGTATTTTAAATATTTATACCATTTTACCCTTGTGCTGTATGAAATCTAAACTTAGCATTGGTTTGAGCCACTCTTTCTCCTGGCATCTCAAGCCAGTGAAGATGATATCCTTAATTAGGTGTGGAAATGGCAGCTGTAATGTCAGCTCCTTGCATATGAAGGGATAGCTGTGATTATGGAAAAGATTGTCAATGTGTGTGTGACTGGTGGGGGGGGGGACCTGACATAAGGTAAAATCAAATTCTTGAAGAGAGAGTCATTACCTATGTTCATTCCACACATCAGTCTGGGTCATGGCTTCTTATTAGATTGTAAAATGGCAAGGAGAAAATTCCTTGCAAACTAATGGTAAATTATATTATGTAATTAATATTTTTAACTTTGGGAGTAGGAGGAACACACTACAAGCAGAATTTGGACAGGTAGTGGGAATAATCAGGGTCCCTGGAATTCCTGAGCCACTTCAGTGATTTTTTTTTGGTTATCTGTAAAAACACAAATCCAGTTTTGAGGCAGAACAGAGCTGGGTCTGCTGACCTTGCTGTTTGCACTCCTCAGAGTTGTTTTTTGTCTTTTTGCTGTTTTCCAGGAATCTTGTTTCTGACAAACAGGACTCTCTAGCACAATGTGCAGACTTCAGGACTAGTTTGCCATCTCAAGAAGCCATGCTGTGTTCTGGGCCCTTGGCTGTGATACAGGGACGCACATCAAAGTACGCGCACGCCGCCTGCCTGGCTGGCTTTTGTCATGGGCTTTGTTCACCTGCCTGGGTCACTGGGTCACTTCTTGAAATGCCAGTGGCTCTGAAATGATCAGTCATTCACACAGTGATCCTTTGCATGCTTCTAGTCTGTATCTTAATGTTATGAGATTGTTTGGGGGGGGCAGGAAAGCATGCTCTAAATATAGTAATTTAAGTTTCCTCTTTATTGGATGGGTAAGGTATTGGACAATTCTGTTATACCTTTATTAGCTAAGCTGCATGTTTTACATTTTGCATTTTAATTTTTAGTTTACCAGATTCATTTTGCATTTTAATTTTTAGTTTACCAGCTTTCTGGAGTAGGCCTACAATTTCTGTGTTAGTTCAGTTGGCCTCAAAGAATCTATTTAATGAAGTCTGTGAGAAAGTTGAGATATTAGTCATCTAGTGAGTATTTTTAACATGTGAAAATATCACCAAGGAATCGTGTGAGCCAGAGCAGATTCCTGTAAGGAGCTTTATAGACCATCCTCCCTTGGATTTGAATTAGATTTCCCAAGCAGATTTCTTTGCTATTTCTGCCCTTCACATCCAAGTTTAATTTTTTTTCTGGAGAGAAACTGTGTAGTGTTGTATGATTTTATTGCTGTTCTCATGAGGGGAAGGGAAGTTCATTGTAAACATTGGAAACATAAACAATCAATACTCTTTTGAGAGAGAGAGACAATAACAGAATGAAAAATTCCCTTTTTGAAAAAACATTCTAATAACTAGTTACTTTTTTCAAATTAGCTTTCTTATGATAATGTGTTTGTATGCAAGAAATCCTTTAAGTGCTTTATGTCTTGTGTGTCTCTGAAAGATCAGTGCACTAGAGCTAGTGCTACAAAAAGATATAATCCTTAAACTTGTATCTGATTTCATGGCACATTAATCTTTTTGGTTTTGCAGTTCAGGAAGGCAAGCTGCAAGATTGTTCTCCATGCCTCATTTAGTGCAACAAGAAACAACACTTGCATACCTGGAGAACCAGATAGCAGCAGCACTTATGTTACAATCCAGTCACGAATATCACCACTGGCTCCTTATCTATGCACGGTACCTAGTTAATGAAGGTGAGACCTGCCAGGCTCTGCTGCTTCTCTGCAGCTCTAAAAAACACTCTGTTCATGTCATGTATGTGTGTGATTGCCCTTAACATCCTCCTTTTAGCACTTGACTTCTGGACTCGGGTTTGCTTAAAACCAAAACTAATTGCATTTGCTTCTGCAGTGCTCAGTCCTCAGGAGTCCTGGCTGGACACAGTGGCTGGGGACAGACTGTGCTCCGGGGAAGCAGTGCCATCTGCAGACTCCAGCAATGGCAATTGCATTGTAAAACAGCCCAGTGGTCTGTCAGACACATCCTAGGTATTGTCTGGCAGCAGCTACAGATGTTTCAGGGAAGCCAGGAGCACCTTGTAAAATGCATAACCCTCCTCAGGCAGCTGACAATCGCTGCCTGATGTGAGATGGAGGGGTTGCTCAGTCTTTGACACCTTGTGCCCCAGCACATAAAATTGCAGAGAAGTTGCTTGTATTGCTTGCACTTTATTCTTTTTTTACATTCTAAAATTTCAACTGCCTCTGCTGGTGAATTCCATATGTTAAATTCTCTGAGAAAAGAAATACACAAGAAAGGTTCCTTGTGTCTTTTTTATATTTGAATACACTTTATCTCTATGCTATTATTTAAATAAGGTTAACCAACTGACTTTATACTTTTTGGATTCCAAAGATCTCTGTTGTATCTTTGCCTGTCTACATTCATAATTTAGTAGTTCCCCTTGTATTAATTCACCCTTACTCCTCACCTTGCATAATCATTCTGCACAGAGGGAAATTAAATGGTTCAGGTTGGGTGTTGGCAGAATGAAAATCAAACTCATTAATTCTTGCCTTTTGGCCCTTACCTTATTTAACAAGAAAGCTTGTTGAACTGCATGTGGTTCTCTCTGTCCTTCCCCAGTTGAAATTAAAATATTATTCTTGGGTCATTCATTAAAGAGATGATTGTACTTTTAAAAGCCTTCACTAACTGAGAGCCTCTGCTGCATGCACTGGGTTCCTCTAGCACCTCCAAATGTTGCTGCCATGGATGGATGGATGGATGTCACAAAAACTGTGCTTTGCCAGATGTGTATTGCTTATTGCTGCTTCACTAATTTTCTAGAGCTGCTGAACTTTGAAAATTGCACATCCTATTATTGACCCTTTATTCTTATGATTATTTCAACATTTACCAAATTCTAATCTATTAAAATACTTGATCTAGTATATGTGGATTGACAAGTTACTCTTAAATAGACTTTGTTTCCTGCAAGGGAATTCCCGTCTCTGATTTTTGGGTAAATAAAGGAGGCCCAAGAAACTGTGTGTGGTTTTATTAAAGTTGTTTTGGTTTTTAAAAAGCTGGTATGTTTGTGTGGAAGAAGAGAGTGAGGTTGAGATCAGGGCAGCTCTTAATACAAGCTGGAGTAATTACTTCAGTTTTTCTCCGTGTTGTAGATTCATCTTTAGTAGTGGGTTTGGTTTTGAGAACCTTAAATAAGACTCTTCAGAGCTTATATTTCCAAAGAATTGCTGTAAGAATAAGAATATAACTTTCCTGAAATCAATGTTTTGAGCTTTATTTTATTCCAGATACTTGTAATTCTTTTCTGAATGTCTGCTACATTGTGGAGTAGTTATATGTAGTGAAATGCTGTTAAATGTGATTTTATTTCTGACTATCTCCAGGGTTTGAATATCGTTTGCGAGAATTATGCAAGGATTTACTGGGTCCAGTCCATTACTCAGCTGGAAGTCAGTGGGAATCAACAGTTATGGTAAGTCCTGATAATAGTTTAATGAAGAACAAGGAAGAGTTTCCCATAAAAATTACAGGGTATTATCCTTTCCATACTCTGCTCTGATCACATAAGCAGGCTTTGTCCCACGGCACTGAGATTTATTCCATGTGAAACCACAGGCAAATGCTTGTTACCCCACTGCCAGCTCTGCTGCTGTCTTGAGCTTCACACAGATGAAGGAGAGTTGCATGTTCAGCTCTCCACATGTTGAGACAGCAGCTTTGAAACAGGCACCTGCCAAAGACATCTTCCCTGTCAGAACACAGCCTGGAGTCTGGAACTGCAGAGGCTGCTCCAGCTTCATGAGTGTGTAAATGTAAGGACAGTTTTTATTCTGGGAGTCACGGAAGCAGAGTGAGAACGTAAAATGCACAGCTCTCTCTAGGCAGGAAAAAGGGCATGAATCTTACAGAACTTCATGGAACATGTTAATGATAACAAAGAATAGGTTCTGAGGATGCTTTTGTGTTTTCTGTGCAGGGTTTACGAAAGAGAGAACTATTGAAAGAGCTTCTTCCTGTTATTGGACAGAACCTCCGCTTCCAGAGGCTTTTCACAGAGTATCAAGAGCAGCTGGACATCTTGAGAGACAAGTAGCACGTCCCCAGATTTTCCCTGCGGGGCCTGGTCCGAGTGAAACTGCTGAACAGCGTTAGCAGAGACAGGAGAGGAGCGAGAGCCCGGCCAGTGGGGACACTCCTGAAGAAGGGCTGTGCCACAGAGGTCCCCAGGATTCCTGGAAATGATGAGTGGAGGAGCTCGACAGTTTCCCTAGTGAAACTTGACCATTGAAGCTGTGACCTCTGTTTCTATGGAAAGTCATGGATATGTACTTCAGGGGGATCCTTTTGGATCTGGATCTCATTTAATATTAAAACTAGCTGAGAACTGTTTGTGCGGTTTCTTGGATGTCCTGTGAAAAGCACAGTACTTCAGAGTACACTGAACAGCATATTTAACCCTGTTTGGGGTTTTTTGCCTGAGGATTTATTGAGGCTCAACACTATATTAAATTAGATGAATGAGCCACGTAAAAAGAAATTTCATAAATATTAAGGTATTATGCAGCCAATAGACTCTTTCCTGTGAATATAATAATAATAAGAGGCTGTTCTAACACATGGACTATTTTTGTACTAGAATTTGCTAACTTGTAATATGGAATTTTATTTGGCCAATAATCAGGCTATCACTACAAAGTCATCTTGTAGGAGTTTAATTACAAAGGCTATGTTTCAAAGTAATTCTACCAAATTAACATGTCAGCATCAGGTTTTTAATTTTTCAATGTTTGTAAAAGGCATTCGGGGGGAGGGGGAGGGATACAATGGGGTGGCTCTTTTTGTAAGTACAAAATAAAAGAACATTGCATTGGTTTAAAAAAAAACAAAAAGCAAAAACATGGTCTTGAATTATTGCAAAGAGCACAGGCATGTCCAGAAATGTCAACGCAGCTGAATCACGGTATTGTGTCTGGAAATAAATAATTTTGTCTGGATGATCTTTCCTCGGATCAGACAAGTGCTGGTGATGTCTGTGGACAGCTCCAGTGTTTGCCCCTGGAGCCCATCTCAGCTGAGGGAGCAGGAGCTGTGGGAATGCTCATCCTCTCAGGGAATGCTCATCCTCTCAGGGAATGCTCATCCTCTCAGGCAGAGCCAGCAGGCTCCCTCACACTGAGCTGAGTGCCTGCCCTGCAGCAGGGAGGGAGCTCTCTGAAGTTATGGCTGTGTTCCTGTGGAGTGCTTTTGGAATTCCACTGAAAACAAATCAGGTTGTTTTCTTTTTCCAGAGTGTACTTGGTGCTGGGACAAGAGCAAGTGAAGGTGGTGTTGATTCTTTGCAGGCCCTGCTGTTTGGATGTGCCTCAATGCCTTGCTTTGAAATGTTTTTGAGTAAGAGAATTGTAATGATTAAGTGTTAGATTAAACCCTTGCAAAATTAAGGTTTAAACCCTTTCAAAAGGGCAGTTTCTCCCCTAAACATCTTACAAACAATATCCTTCCCCCTCAACCAGGACAAGGAGTAGCTGTGGTGCTGTGGCCAAAGTCTGATAGTGAGAACCAGTTGTAATGTTGTAAATCATTCATTTGCTGTTGCCAGTTAGACTACACTGGTGGAGACAAGTATTCTGTTCCTCAGAGGAGAACCATAACAACATGGAATCATGGACTCTCAGAAATCATTTAGTATAACTCCTGCGAGCAGAGCAGGATGTGCTTGCTCACCTTGTGCTCAGGGATGCAGCCAAGGAGCAACTGATGGGATTAAAAGAGGAGCTGAACACCGTCTTCTGGGAGCCTGGGGCAGTCAGTGGGGTCTGGCTGTCCACTTCCATGGATGTCACTGCAGTGGCTCTGTGTGGGCAGCTGCCAGGTTTAACAAGGAAAGAAAAAAGGAGCATGAATGGATTTGGAGGTGTTTGATAAGTGAAAGCTCCAGGACAGCTGCTGGTTTCGTCCTGTTAAGACAAGGGATGTGGGGTTGTGATCATCCTCTGTTCAGCCTTGGTCATGCCAGTCCTAAAGGACAGTGAATTCTTTGTCGTTATGTCTTTGAAAAGACACTGAAATACTCTTGTTTGTTTGTTTGTTTTTGTGAAGAGCTGTATCCATATTAAGACACCAAGTAGGTTTTTCTACCTATTTTTTCTTGGGAGGTTCTGTCACTGCCCAACAGACCAGGAACACAAAGATTTTCAATTCCAGGCCAGAAAACATGTTTTAGTGAAGCGGCAGCCTTGCAAGGCTGCTCTGAGGTCTCACCAAGCTTCTCGAGGCTGAACATGCCCGGCCTTCCCGGCCTGTTCCCGCGGCCCCGGAACGCGCCTGCCGCCGCCGCTGTTTCCGCGCCGCGGCCGTTCCCCGGCGCACCCGGCGGAAGGCGCGGGCGGGCCTGAGGCGCAGCGCGGGCCGGGCAGGCCGAGCCGCCGCCATGGGCAAGCGGCAGCACCAGAAGGACAAAATGTGAGCGGGGGGCGCGGGGGAGAGCGCGGGGGGCCGGGCTGTGCGGGGCCGTGTCTGTGCAGTGCCTCAGTGACCCCCCTGTCTCGCAGGTACATCACGTGCGCCGAGTACACGCAGTTCTACGGCGGCAAGAAAGCAGGTAAGGGGGAACGGGCGCTCCCTCAGAGCCCCGGGCCGGCGGGGGCCGAGCTGCGAGCCCCGGGCCGCGGCCCGAGCCGGTGGCGCTGCTCGGAACTGCCGCGTTTGTGGCCAGATGAGCGTCCCCGCCCTCCACCGGGACTGTGCCCGCTGCTGGGACAGAGCCTGAGCCTGAATGATCACATTTAAACTCAGCGCTGTCCCACTGTCACAGCTCTGTTTTGATCGTTTTCCGGCAGTGTAATTTCAGTTCGGAAATGTTTGTTACAGTTTCGCCAGCTTTAGGGTATTTATCCTTGTCATCGGTAATTTGCCACAGTTTATGTAGCAATGTGTAAGTTTCAAATGTTTCTTGCTTACCTAGAATACCACGTATTTATTAAAAACCGTTGTGTGGGTTTTCTTTTTCCATAAACAGACCTTCCACGAACCAATTTTAGACGTTTATCATTTGATCACTGCAGGTAAGACAACAAATTTACATTATCATTATTTAATGACACATCTGTTTATCAGGCTGTTGACACTGAACTAAAGCCATGTTCTTCTGAGGCAGTTACTTCCATTGACTTGTGCCTGCTATGGCAGTAGTGTGGCAAAAATAGTTGAATAAGAATTGAAACAGATTCTGCATGACCCCGTGATCAGTGTCTGCAGAGGTTGGAGCTGATGGCTGAAAGGATACACAAGTGATGAAATAATGCAGAACAATTACTGTGTATGTCCCAGTCTTTCAAATCTCACGGCTCAAATCTGCTTGCCCCTGCTCAGAATGTGCTTGGTCAGTCACTCATCTTGCTAAAATAGAGACTAAGATAGATTGAAGAATATTTCTACTATTTTTTCTGTTTAGAGTTTACTGCTTGAAGTGCAGGAGTGAAGGAAGAGAGTTGGTAGAAGTGGGTTAGAAATGCTTGTAAATTTGGTAGTTCAGGACATTGCCTTCCACACCTATGAGCTAAGAGCTGCCAGGACTGTGGGAGCATCCCTAACAGGGGATGCTGAGTGTGATTGCCAGTTACATCATGCTTTCCACCTGGTTTTGCTAACAAGGTTGTGTTCTCTTTTTTCTAGTTTGTCTCTGCAGCCATTTGAATACCCAGTTTGCACACCAGATGGGACAGTTTTTGACATCCTGTAAGTTCCTGTCTGTACTTAGCTTTATTTTTGTGCTACAGCTGTGTAATCATCATTTAGTCTTAACAAGTTGGCAAAAACAGTCATGGCCATCAGTAGAGGTTTCTGATGGTGCTTGTCATTAATTACTTTATCCCTTTTCTTTTCAGGAGCATTGTACCTTGGATAAAGAAATATGGAACCAATCCAATCACCGGAGAAGTAAGTAATGATGGGTGGATTCACATCATGGTTTTGCTTTCTTTATGCTCAGTTTTTTATTTAATGTGTTAGAGAAACAAAAATGCCTTAGTGAAAGCAAAAGAAGTTGAATGGGAGTGCAGTTTTGAAGATGTGTGGAAGAAAGGAGAGCATTACCTCTATTTTTTGTAGTCTGATTGTAAATAGGGAAGAGGTGAGTGGTTCATTTATATGAACTCTCAGGATATCTTGCCTGCCTTCCAGCTGTGGCATAATGAACATCTGTACAGAGGGAAGTACAAACTGTTGTTAATGCTGGTTCTGCCCAGAAAGCCTGACTGTCATTGGTGGAAAAGACTCTACTGCTGCCTCATATAAGCACAATTCTGGTCCCTACAGGGCAAGGGGCTCACACCTCTCCATCTGGGATTAAATGTACAGCAATGTTTCCTAACCAAAGGATATTTGGCATCATGCAGATTAAAGAGATTAATAGATGATATTATGAATGGTAAGCTTACACTACAAAATCTTCTGAGTTATCCTGCAGAAAGCTTCTGTCATGGTTCACTGTGAGAGAAACCTTTGTGGGTTCCTCCCACACTTTCTGCATAAATGATTATGAAGGGATTACTTTCTGTAGCAGCATGAAATGGAAAAACACTAAATAAACATGAAGTACGGGAAATATTTCCCTGTTGGAATTATGGTTTTTTCTGATGTCTTAAAGTGCATTGTTTATGAGGGCACGGGGGAAAATTTTAAGCAGGAACTGTTGCTTGAGCAGCTGAAATTCCTTTTCCTTCAATATGTGCAGTTTCTTTTGTAGGCACTGGGTGGCAGCCGTTGCCCAGCATTGGGGAGGTTTGCCGCTCCTCTGGGCTGAGATTCCTTTTGGAATACCTTGTGTTCGAGTAAAGATTTTCCCGTCACACAGATACGAGGAAAAGCTAAATACAGGTGTAACATTCCAAACTCTAAACATGAACAGCCTGTCTGAGATTTAATATCTTCCTGCAGGTGTGTTTGTGCAATGGTGAGGTGATTAGAGGTCTTTCTTCACACATGTAGAGGCCAGTGTGTGTTGAGAAGGAATGAAATTACAGCTATTTCATTTGTTTTTGACAGGCTCTCACCACTTTACTGTTCTGTGCATTGGTTGGGAGGTTTGGGGTGTTACCAGATCAATTTTTTTTCACTCAGAGCAGCCCATTGCAGACTGTGAACCATGATGGGGTTTAAACTTGCTTCAAGAAAATGCTAAGCAAGAAGTGTAACGTGCCTGACTGTGTTGTGTAATGGAGAGAAAGGGAGACTGTGCACAATATACTTGGTGAACCATAAATGCTTAAATGAAGTCAGGCCTTGAGACCTGTTAGTTTACCAGACTTGTGCTTTTGTAGTTGATCTGCAGTGCTCTTCCAGCTCTCCTCAATGTGTGTTCTTCCTTTTGCTCTGTATCACTGTCTGGGGAGCCCTTTCTTCCCCCCTCTTGTTCTGTGGTGGGCTGGTGCTGTACAGCTCTCTCCTCCACAGGACCGAGGTGTTCCAGATGAGTTGGAAGGAAAAGGAGACACTTGTTCTCCAGAATAGGACACAGCCCTGCTGAATTCAGCTCTGTGGAGCTCTAAGTTGAAGAGTGGGGTTGAAAGAATGGTTGTGATTTAGACTTGGTTTCCCAGAAGGGTAGCTCAGGTTCTTGGAAGAATAGGGTGGCATTGGGCAGAAATGGGATAGGAGTGCTGGGTAGGTGGCAGAGGAAGTCAGTGATTGAGCTTGTGCATCTCTGGACTGTTCTGTCCTCTGTCACTGTGTGTGCACCCTCTGTTCCCTCTGCAGCTTGTTCATGGAAACCAGAAAGTATCTTCTGTGATTAATTGGTGACTTGGAGAAACTCAGGGCTCTGGGTTTATTTAGAAAGGAATTGAGCCAGATGAGCTGCATTGCCATGTTGTGTGCACTAACTTATGGAGTAACTTTGCATGGGTTGGCGATGAGGCTCTGGAGAATTTTTGCATGTATTTGTCTTGAAGTAAAAAATAGTCATGAAACCCTTTGTGGCTTGTACTTCTCTAATTGTGGCTTGCTACAGGACAGATGCTTTAGAGAAGTTAAACTACTTGGAAATGGGGGGTTAATGGTGCACTCTTGGCACTCACTAGCTCTGCCTAGCTGCCTCATTTCTGAAGTGGACCCCTCAGTGGAGAACTGGACAGCCCTGCAGCCATTAAGGTATTTATCTCTGCTGTGCTCCAGGGGGTAGGACTGTGCTAGTCTTTTATTAATTGGATGTCTGTGAACTGATCTACAAGGGACTTCTCTGATTCTTGTGAGTCCTAAACTATTGGACCAGCCTTTGTTTTTCAAGAAATGCTGCAATGCAAATCACTGTTGACCTTTGTCTAGAATTTACCATGAGCTATTCTAGGAAGTAACTTTATTCTCCTCCCCCCACCTTTTACCAATGCATTGTGGTAAAAATTGCTTGTTTTGCTGCTACACCAATAATTTTGGAAGAAGCAGTGCATTTTTCACAGCTGAACTAGAGTCTGTCAGTTGGCATTGTCTCACTTACTTTTTCCTGTCAGCTTTGTCAGGACACTGCCCTGGCTTATCCTTACACTAAAATTGCATAAAATAAAGTGGAAAGTGATAGTTAGCTCATTCCTTTTTACTGACAACAGCACTTTGGCTTCTTGGGCTTGCAGAGAGTTGCAGGCTTGCCAGGAGGTTTCATGTAGTGACGTTCTGACAGCCTGACCAGCATGCCCACACGAGGCAGCCAGCTGGGCTCAAGATACCTGTTTCAAGGAGTGAGATTGGCCAGAGCATGTCTGCTTGGTTGGAATCTCAAATATGAACAGATGATAGATCAGCGTGCCTTTTGACAGGAATTTCAAGGAAATTTGGTTTTCTTTGTTGCGTGGATATGTTCTATGTGGGCTGAGCTATTTTTCCTCCTGTTCATTGTAATGTGTCTGATGTCAATACCTATTTTTTCCACTCTGGTTCAGTGACATTCTGACTGTGTGTGGGCAGGCCAGATTGTTGTGGCTGTACTTTCAGCCCCTATCAAGGCTTTAACCTTGGGCAAATAGCTCTGTTCTTTTGTCTCAGAAGTAGCTACTGTCTTTGTCCCTGATTCCTCCTTTTCTGTGGGAATTTAACTCTTTTGGACACTGCAAAGCCAGTTAATTTGATTCAGTCCAGTTAATTTAGCCTGGCCTATGAGTCAGGTTAGGACCTGAAGATGCTGTGTGGTGGATTTATGAGACTGAGAGTCCCATTTGTGGTCTGAATGATGCAGAGCAGAATTTGTGCTGTGCTCTGTCTTGTACAAGGTTGGGATCCAGACCTGCAGGGCAGAGAGGGCATTTTCTTAAGCATCACAAGGTTTTAGATTCTCGCTATGTTGAGAAGGAAGTTTTTTAAAAATTCTGAGGGGTTTTTACAGGTTAGAAAAGCCTTTTGCTTGGTCTGCCTCTAAAGATAACCATAAAGAGGAGTCTGGTGCATATGATGAAGTAATAGAAGGGAGAGCCACTGACTTGGTAAATGAGAACCAGCTTTTGGAGTCAGAAGGCTAAAAATCCCTGACTTTTCCCAGTGAGACATCTGCCTTTTAAAAGGAGAGCTGGACACAGAGCTTTGCTCTGTGTACAATATAAATATTTGCTATTTTTCTCCCACACTCTTTAATCCTGTATTTACCAAATAAAGCTGACTTGAGGTGAAATTATGACTAACATGATCAAATAGTGGCAGTACAGGTGCCTGGCTCCTGCAGTAAGCCTGTCTGATCCAGGCTTTGGAAGCACCAGAGAGCTTGTACCTGCAATGCCCTGCAGCAATGACAGCCTGCAGGGGACACCTCCTCCCTCCAGCACTGCTCACTAGGAATGTAAACAGTGCCCTTTTTTTTCAATCATTTGTTTGAAGTAAGGTCAGTAAGATGATGCTTGCCATAATTACAGGCACCTTCAAAACCTTATAACTTCTTACCCACAAAAGAAAAAATTGCAACTACGTCTCTTATTTCAAAAGCATTCTCAAATACATTCCTTAAGTATATTTATCTTCCAAGTGCTGATGGCTATTGTTACTTCATTTGTTGTTGAAATCATGGTTTCTCTTCGATTAGGTCAAGTCGATTTCAGTGAGTTTCATAGATCCCATAGAAATCAGTTACTGGTTTTGCAGTGGAGCTTGCTGACCTGTTTTAATGAAGAGGATCTGAAGAAGATTACTTCTTTTACTGTTGATTTGTTGATCCCACTTAAAAAATGAACAAACAACCTTACAGTGTTTTTTTTTAATGCACTAAAAAAGTCTTTGGCTATCCAAGTAAGGGAAATCCTCTCTGAAAAGGATGCAGAAATTGGAGCAAAGGTGAAACTCCTTAAACATAGAAGTGTTTTTACCATGTTTGTATTTTGAAAGCATAGAGATAGAAATAGAAGACATTGATAATTGTTTCTTCACCTGGGGAGTGAACATAATGAAAAACAGGGCTTAGGTATTTTTTCTACTTTTGCAATATTCTGAATAAAGAAACTGTAGTGTGTGAGCAATGTGGGAAATACCAAGTAGGAACAGGTATTAAACTACAGTTTAAGTTCTAGCCAGGACTTTATGGTTCACTACAAATTGCTTTCCAACTCTGTCACATAATCAGTGCTGGGTCCCTGTGTTTTAGGAATGGATTCCTGAAAGTAGGTTGGATGAGCTTCACTCATTCCTGAGTCGGAGGTGTTGAGATCACAGTCTCAGACAAACCTCATCCAACCCTGAGTCAAGTGGAACGAATCTCAGGCCTCAACTGGGAAGAGGACAAGTTCCAATTTCATGTGACCCTTATGGCTAAATCTACAGTGACAGTGGCTTTTAACTCAGTTCATATGGTCTGTGAGGTAATTTACTGCAGATTGCTGCTTTAATTGTGTTGTTCCAGGTGTGTGTCTAGATAATGAGCAGCAAATAATGGATGTCATTAGACAAAACCCTGTGGTTTGAAGGTGCCCTCTTTCAGGGCAATGTAGCAGTCTATCTACACTGTCAGGAAAATGCAGTAGCCATAGATAATGTGCAGTGGGATGCATTTTCAGAGTGTTTGTTGAGAGCTTTCTGTAACTGCTGGTAATGGTACCTCACAATTCTGGTGATCATCTAAAAATGGCACGTTGAAGCAGGAGTCAGATTTTCTTGTGCTTTCTCATCTTTTTGTCTTGAGAAGTTTTCTTCACTTACTGTTTCCAGAGAGATTGTGCTTACTTTGAGCATTTTCATCTTTTGTCTGGGTACAAAATACCAGCAGGAAAATGCTGTGCAGACTTCCACAGGCAGGCTATGTCCACATCAGTTTTCCATATCTAGAGTCTGGGACTGTCTAATTAGGAGCTAAATAGTTTGACCAGTTGAGATAATTTTCATTATGTAGAGATCAGGAGTGAGTCATATCCCTCTCACGTTGTTTTTTCCTCAACATCAGAGCACTGCACCTGAAATCCAAGTAGTCTACTGTGTTTTCTCCTTGGGGCTTTGGAAATGAGTGATCATTTAGGTGGATCAGTAACTTCAGGTCTCATTTGGATGTAATGTGAGTGATGTATAAATGAGAATTTTAATTTTTCTCTAGAGAACTCCTTTCACATACATGTCAGAAGAAGTCTGAACATCTTCAGCTTTGAAATTCAAAACATATTTCTTAATTTGTTTGATGCAACTCAGTCAGGTCTTCAGATACTGCAGAAGTTTAAATGTCAATTGTCCCCTTTTTTCCCTTTTTGTTTAACTCAGCATATTTTTCCTATATATTTGAAATGAGGTTTTTTTCCTTGTTTATTTGTAAGAAAAGTTTCAGTGTGGGGTGGGAATACAGTTTTGTTCTGGGTGAGTAATAGCTTATTACAGAACAGAGAACAAAGCTTACAGAAATAAAGCCAAGGGAGCTTTGTTGTTGAAAAATGATTCAGACAAATCCATCTTGGTTTTCATGTGCTTCAGAAAGAGGAGTGAAATGATCAGGAACAGAAAACTGGGAGACTGTCTGAGGTCTTTGCCTCTCTCAGTCTGCTTTGCAAACTGCGTGCTCTGTCTTGAACCAGTGTTTGCTTTCTGCCTGATATGGCTGCTGAGAGTTTTTGCTGATGGTTTTTCATCTGATACATATCTTCTGTAAATTTTGGGTTTGACCAGCTTAGTTTCATTTGTATTGGTGCCAAAGTTGTGCTTCTCTCTGTTAGTGTTTACAGCTGTGTGTTTCGCACAGAGGAATTTAATGCTTTCTTGACTTTCTGTTGCTGAGACTTGTATTTTCCTCTCAGATGTTCTTCATGCCTTTAAGTTCTCCATACCCTACCTGCATGGTCACAGTTCTCCTCCACATCTGTTAAATTTTAATATATCTTCTTTGAACAGAGTTAATCTTAATCATACACAATAAATGCTGTGTGAATGCCTGGTGCAGTGGTGGGACTATTTTCTAATCTCTTCCTGAAATACTTTGATAATACCTGATATATTACACATGATATTGTAAAACCAAAAACTATTTCAGTGTATGTGTTGAGACAGGAAGGGTGCTTTGAGAAAATGAGAATTTTTTGCATTTTCTTTTGGTGGGCTGGGTCATTTCAGAAGCAGGTACAAGTTAGAGTTGGCCAGGATGAGCTGTAGTTCTTCCTCTTTTCTTTGTTTTGTTGTTTCCAGTTCAATGTTGCTGCCTGTATTTCTGTGGGCAGTAGCAGATCCTTTCAGACATGGGTGGTTACAGCTGTTGTCATTAAGCATCTCTCTCCAGGTGCATTTTTGTCTGGGGCAGCAGACACAGGCTGCTGCCCAGAATCCACTTTGAACAAGATGAACTCTTCAATATGCAGCAACTGAGCCGTGTCGTCTTACCTCATTGACCTCAGAAATTATTAGCTTTTAGTCAACAGTCTAAATGAGTTAATATTTGACTAGTGACCATAAATTTTCAAGGCCCCTGGATAGAAACATATGAGGACATGGTTTCTGCCCTGGGGAATGACCACGAAGTCACGTGTCAGAACGAAATGGTCATAAAACACAGGGTGATCAAGGGGATGAAAATAACACTGAGTTGTATCCTGACAGATAACTCCTTCTTTTGTTGGGCTTTCTGAAAAATTCCCTCTCTCCTTTGTTGCTGACAAACATGGATAGCTGGTTCTTTCTTTTCCAGAGTTGTTTGTGTGTTTTACAGTAGTGCACCCAGCACTACTAAGAGTTAGCCTTTATCTGTCCTAAAAAGGGGATTTGTTTTTCAATTCCCTGTATCTTTGGAAAACAGTGCAGGCTAAGAAGATGAGATTTGCTTCTACTTACTGTTCAAGTGCTTTATCAAAAAAAGACTTTTAAAACCCTCCAGTGTCATGAGTCACTGGCCAAGCTGCTGTTCCTCCTTCTCACCTTGCTGACTGTGGTGGTGGTGGGCAGTGTTTGATCCAGTAACCCACCTCTGGGCACAGGCAGATAAACATGTCTACCATTATTTCTAATGCATTATGTCTCTTACAGCAAAAAAGTATTTACATCTAGGTTTTACAGACTGAACAGATGGTCTCTTCTTTTCCTTTTCTGTGTTTTGGTGTAAGTGTGCACATTGGATGGGATTTTGTGACTGTGACACTTGAAAAACTAGCAGCTGTGAAGCGCTCTAGCCTTAAATGAGATGCAGCATGAGGTTTCCCACAGATCTTTACTTGCCTGTTTTTCACTAAAATTGGAGACTAGATTTTTGGTGCTTCTGCAAAGCTTTATTTTCCTTGAACTGTGCTGTGTTTGGCTGTGGATCTCTGGATTGGTAGACTTTTGACTGCATTAGGACTGCAGGTTTGAACTTGCAATGCAGCTACATGTCTTTTTCTCATGGTAATTTCTGTTAATGTGCTCTTTGATAGAGCAGTATTATTGCTGGTATCTGGGAACCATGTGTGTTATCAAGCATATCTTTATGGCTCTCTGGGCAAGGCTTTGGTGACCATATGGTGTCAGTTTAATTAACTTTTAAATATGTAAATACAGTGGTCTAGAAGTGTGTAATGAAGGATCTGTGTCCATTTCCAATCTAGCTCAGCAGTACATGAAGACTGCAGTTAAACAGCAGCTTCATCCAAGAATGTGAATTGAGGGTATCTTTTAGCGTTAGGTAGGCAGCTGTGATAAATATTGAGCGTTTTTCTTGTTGAATTAAACATAGAAATTATACCTGGAATTGAGACTGTTCTGTCCTCTTGACTGCTGACCCCAAATTTTTCATGGATTGTTTAAATACATATAGATGGCTTATTTTGTTAAAACAGTGCTGCTGTTTCCAGTTGCAAACCCTAATGTGTGGGCTTGAGGATTTCCAATGCCCTTTATTGTCATTAAATCCATTTACAAAATCTGAAATAAGTAACATTATACATGGAATTAATCCAGTACTATTCATTGAACTCATGCCCCACTATTTTTGGGGAGATTTTATAGCAAGGAAAATTGTAAGAGGGCTTCTTAAAATGGGAAGTTGTATGTAAAGTTATATGTAACAGGTCTCATCTTTAAAGGAACCAAGGAATGTAATACAAAATTCATTTGCTGTTGCTAAGCTAAGTTTGGTACTTGGTAGGCAACACTGCATTTCAATATTAGTATTTGTTCTGGCTTTCTCTTCTGCTTGAGGTAACTCTGTGTTTCTTGTTTTGGTGGGATGAAAAACCATCAAATGGCCATGCCAGCTCTGAATGATTTTTGACCTTATTATATGATTATTATCTGATTATTTTGACCTTTTTGATATTATCAGCCAGTTCAGATGTGACAGGTTAATTTTTCCCTGTGTAGTGTGTTGGTCCTGGTGGGATGCCAGACACTACCAAAGCTCCTCTCTCACTGCCCTCCACAACTGGGCAGGGGAGAGAAAATGTCACTGGGGGTCCATGGATTGAGATAACAGCCAGAAGAGATTTTCTTCCTAGATATGTTATCCCAGCTGCCTTAACACTTTCTGATTGTCCCAGCCTTGGCCAGCAGTGTGTCCATCCTGGAGCTGCTGGACATGGTGGAAGCTTCCAGCAGCTTCTCATAGAAGCCACCCCTGTAGCCCCCCACTACCAAAACCTGGCCACAGAACCCCAGTACCAGCTTCCCTGGATTTTTGTGTGTTCCTGACAGAGGCTGTTCTGTGTGTCTAGTCAGGGGGTCCAATCTCCAAGTGCTGAACATTTGAACGCTTACTCAGTTGCTGTTGGTAGGGTGGGAAAGTCTGTCTTTACTAAACACAGCCTGTGCTCACGTCACCAACTCTGCCCATGTGTGGGTAAAGAATCAGTGGAGCCCTTTTTGATTTGTCTTTTCAGGCTGGTGCATTTCCAGCAGGGTCAGAGCCTTATTAACAAGAAGAACGTGCAGCCACAGACCAAAGAGATTCAGCGAGTGTAACTAATTGATGCGTGGGGATTGTAGGTCATATCTGCACGAGGCACCCAGCCACGGCAGAGAATGATTTCACTCGAAACAATCGGCGTGTTCCATCCGGAGCTGCCACAGTGCCCCACTGACCTCCGTGGCGTCATCACCTCTGCCTGGCTATCGGGAAGGGCTGCTGTCCTTTGGGATCCCGCAGGAGCCGGCGCTGTCAGCTGACACAGGAGAGCGTGTGGGGCGCCGGGGCTGCTCGCTGCTGCAGGAAAGTAGGTCATGGCCAAAAGTAGCCTTGGCTGCCTCTGTGGAAGTGTGCCTGCGAGAGAGGAGTCAGCTGAGAAAAGAGCTCGCACGGTTTCGCGTTTGTTTTTTTTTTTTTAGCCCTTCCTTGCTGTGGAGCAGCTGGCACTATGTGTCATGAAATGTGTCTGCTTTCCAGTATTTCTGCATAAAATATTTTTAGAAGGGAATATGCGGCTCTTATTTCTGCTTAAGGGAAGTGGCAGATGCTTGTGGCCTTTTCATTGTCATTAGGAATTTAGAATTTAATTAGATCAAGTGTTTTTAATAAACACTTTTTTTTCCTCTTGCTTTCTTAACTGGAGCGTGGCTGAAACTGGATGGTGGGTGTGTGTCAGGGAAACTCAGGTTGAAAATAGTTTTAAACTTGAGCTATGTATGCAATATTTGTTCTCTCTTAAGCATTATTAATAATAAAAAATACATGAAAACGAGTACTTTAACTCCTTTTAGGATTCATTCACTCCTGCTGTCTCTTCCTGTGAAGATCGGCGCCCATTTGTGGCATAACGGTCATTTCCATGGCAACAAACTGTGTGATGGTGCTTGCAAAGCTTTGACTTTTGATGGAGAATAAATAAAAGGAGATTCACCCACATGCAAGATAATCCTGTTTTCATGTGAAATGAAGAACTTGAGAGGAAAAAAATTATATTACGCAGTTTGCTTATATCCTGTCCTTTTACACTTTCCTGGGTAATGTGTAGGTGTTTCAAAATTGAACCTCCTGGAAGTCCTGGTTGTGGACTCCCTCCTCTGTGGCTGCTCTGTGTGCAGTTGCCAGATCCTGTAGCCTGGTCTTGGGCACTGAGCAATCCTTTGTAGCACATCATCATCTGGTTTTGCTGTTCTGAGGCTCCAAAGATTTTCTTTGACAAAGCACTAAATCCCCTCCTACCTTGCCACACAAGCTGAAGGAGCTGCTCCAAAGGGCGTGAGTTAACATGCCAAGGTCACTTCTTCAAGAGAGGCCTGATAGAGGGCCAGCCTGTGGCAATAAAAGTTTGTAATATTCATACAGCACTTCACTACAGAGTTCTCACTCCAGGCTGTATTTTAACTCCTGTATGACAATCACTGTTTTTTTATTTACTGTTGACATAAGACTGTGTAAGTGCTGGTCTCTGTGGGGAGCAGATCCACCACAAGCAGCTGATGCACCATGAGTAACTGAGGCTGAAAAATAACCTTTTTCCATATTATGGAAATATATGACCTGAAATACCATACTATTTCCCTGAGCATGGAGTGAGAGTCCAAGGACTTGACAGCACTTCTAACAATTCATCATAGGGTGACAGATGAAAAGTGCACTGCAGCTTTTGCTACCTTTAAAGTCTGCACAGCAGTTATTCTGTCTTTTCTGTGAATTTTCTGTCAAGGTATAAATCTGAATCTTCAATCATGCTAAACTGTTTCTTACGGAACTGTTTTCATTTTTCTTTAAAGATGCTTATGTGTTTTGGGCATAGCTCAGATCTGCCAGGAGGATAATTTAAGGACCTTTCTTGAAATTATCAGTGTTTCCAGTGGTTGTATTTGTAAAGAAGCTTTTTCTGAAGCATAATTTTTGGGCTGTTGCACAACATGTGCACAGATGGATGCTGCTTTGTGTTAATAGTTGTTTAGGTTGAACAGATCTGTCCAGGATCAGATGTTCATTTTGGCAACTTGCAGTTCCCCTACTACTTCTTTGATAAATTTGTTCTTGTAAGAAGATAAATAAATAAAGCTCTGCATTCACTTCTGCATTTCAGAGTGCCATTGCCTTTGC
Organism: Serinus canaria; assembly: GCF_022539315.1. Taxonomy (NCBI): domain Eukaryota; kingdom Metazoa; phylum Chordata; class Aves; order Passeriformes; family Fringillidae; genus Serinus; species Serinus canaria. The sequence continues at coordinate 6,259,754 of NC_066329.1, read as the reverse complement.
TGCCATTGCCTTTGCTGTCCCTCTTTGTACCCCAGCAGAGGGCAGATACTGGAGTGGTTTGGGGGCGTTTTTTTGAGAATCCACTTACAGAAAAGCAGTGGTACTGGTCTTCTATCGCATAACTAAATATAACCAAACCTGGCCTCTTTTTTCCCCTTCCCATCTTATTCCTACTAGCTCTCATTGCCCTTCCTGCTAATAAATTAGAGAGATGGTTACCTTTCTGGCAGCAAATGAGCCTGCCAGTTGGTTGAGAGCAATTTGAGAAGCGCCTTCCTATAAACGAATGAGTCCAGCTGTCATAACATGTACACTGTAAAACAAGAATATGAATTTTGATTAGGCACAGAAAGCCCACTAACTTAGTTTCACACTTTTCTTTATTGTTTTTTTTTTTTTGCCATGATGATTGAAGTAGCAGTGTCAGCTGCAGGGCTGGCAAATCTCCACTTGTAGCTGTTTATAAAGAGCTGTCTGGGTTATAAAAACCTCCCTAATCTCTTCAGGTGCGTGTTTTGAGAAGAGAACCAATTGTTTCTTTTAAAAGGTCTGTGCTCTGTGTGTGCTTTTAAGGATCCATTTGGCTGTGAAACTGTCTCTGACAGCTGATACAATCAAAGGGGTTTTTTTAAGAAGTCTCAGATCCTGACTCAGCCTTGCAGCTTGTTTCATCTCCAGCTGGGTGCCACAGTCAAGCAGCACCTGACCATCCCGGTGGGCTGTGCTGGTGAGGTCACCCAGGTTGTGATGTGTCCTGTCTTGCCAGTGATGTACCCAAATCACACACTGATCCCATGGAGTGAGTGGGGGCCTGGCATGTTACTGAAGGCTCACTGTTATTTTGGGGGTGTGTGCAGTTTCCATGTCTTAAGGAAGGCTGCAGGACAGGAGCAGCCTGATTGTCCAGAAATGTTTGCCAGCCTGACAAAGAGCTCTGCTCTTCCCATGTCAGAAAACCTTCCAGAGAGAGGGCAGCAGAAAAATACCATGGACATGCTTCTGATGAAGTGTGGGAGAGCAGGAGTAGCTTAGTTTGCAGTGTCCTCTCTAGAGCTGGAGAACATTATCCCAGCCTTGGCTGTCATCTCAGTTCCCTGTTCAGTGGAATTGTTACCTGGGGTTTAAGTGGCTGAAAATCCTCCTGGGACTCCCTTTGTTACCCCAAGTGCCTCTCCAGAGAACTTGTGCCTCCGTTTCTCTTTATTGTTACTGGCTGTCGTGTGAGCTGTGCTGCACGTTTCCTGAGTAAAAGGAAAATTACTATAAAGTTATTTCAGAAAAGGCATGGAGCTTGATTGCCAAAATGGTTTGCTGGCTTTATGACTTTCGTCAGAGGTCTATGCTGAATTGTCCCTTCTGATCAGTGGCAATGATCTTTGCCTCTTAGCCTTTCATGCCAACTCCCCTTGCAGTCTATGCTGAGTTGTGCAACTCCTTGGACTGATTCTCCATGGTTAGCACTGTCCTGTGTCAAAGAGAGCCCTGTAAACAAATGTATCCCAGTTCTCAGGCTCCCTGAGCCTTGTTTTTGTGGTCTGTGACTTGAATTCCCAGGGCTCTGATAATTCAGACAACCTGCAATAGATTATAAATAAATTATGTACTCTTGAAGTCATAACAGTGATGTGACAGTTTCCTTTTATTTCCATGGTTACATTCTGTTGTGATTAATCTTTTTAATGCTTTATTTTTTTTAGAAACTAGATGCCAAATCACTTATAAAGCTGAATTTTGCTAAAAACAGTGAAGGTAAGTGCACTCATTTTCTGTGGTGGTGTTTTGTTGGGTTTTTTTCCTAAATGAGTGCTTTAATAAATTCTGGTTTGTCTTACTCATGGTGAACTTAGGTAGTTTGTGTTCTCTATCATGGTTTCTTTTAGTAGAATAATTGCTTCTTGTGAGTGATATGTTTACCTTCAAAGTTCCATGTCTGTTTTTCTTTACCCTAGGGACCTGTAAATTATTCAGCAATTTCACTTTACTATAGCTAGTACTGCACTAAGGTACTGTTTACTTTAAGGAAAGAATCAGAAAAAGTGAAATTTCTGTAATGTTATCTTATTTCCAACTTGCCTGTGGCAATATTTGCTGTTCACTTGGTTTTGAACGGCTTTTTGTTTATAGAAGGGATTAGACTTAAATAAACACGTGGGATTTTATGAATAGAAACACACAAGACAGCTGCCTCAAGTTTTATTTTTGCAAGATATAAAATCAGCCTCCTTAGAGAGCATGGTAGGAACAAAAGAGAAGAGTGGAGATTAATTCATCTTCTACAAAGCAGATAATGATTTCTTTGAAATTAAAATGGCTAAGATTAGGTGGGAATAAAATTCTGGAGTGTCTGTCTCCTTATCTTACCAAAATCTATGGATTACAAGTTCTTTTCTGTAGCTGATGGATTTCTTCTGTGCCTTTTGTTCCATCTGTCTCAAGAGCAGGGTGTTAAAAATTGATCAATAGTCAGTGTGGCCAAGGCTTTTGAAAGATACCATGACATTGTGCTTTCCCTAAAGAAGTCCAGCTCACAATGCTGGGCTGGAGTGACAACAGCCATAGAGTCTCAGAAGCCTTTTCCTTAATTCTGTGTCATTAACCAGTCAAGGGAAAATGCAACAAAAACCAGAAATGAAATGTTACATTTCTGTCAGCAAGCTTTTATCTAAATCATAATGTGGAATGGTTGTAGGATCTTCTCTGTTCACACATAAATGTGATATCAAAGATCTTTGGGCCTTGCACTTTCTCACATTCAGTGATCCCTTATGAGATGAGTACTTTCTATCCAGATCAACATGTGTGTGCCCTCAGCAGTTTTGCTTTTCCTGGGACTGAGAACAGGGTGACTTCTTCTTCTGTACAAAGCTGCAATGAGGCCTCGCATTTACCAGTGTGTTTCTGTCTCCATTAGTTGGGCACTTGCAAAAATCCCTTTCTAAACTTCTTGAGTTTCAGTCCCTTGTGGCAATGGCTTTCCTTCAGCCCTGGTGGCATTAACAAAAGTGTCCTCAGCTTTGCTTGTGCAGGGGGGCAGAGCTGCCTCTGGTGGCACAGTGAGGGGTCAGTCTCTGCAGGTGTTTGCCTTCCCTGTCCCCTCAGGTGCTGAGAGCAGCCTGTTCTGGCCTCCCTGCTGGTTTTGATTTTCAAATGGTAATTAGGAAGAAAAAAAACTAAATAGGCCCAACTTATTTCAAAAATCTCACCCAAACCCCCAGGTCTAGCAAACTGATCAAGTATTAATAACCTTCTTCCAACTGCTTTCTGCTGTGATTATCCAGACATTTTTCTTTTTCCTCCTACATTGCCTCCCATCAGTTTGCTTGCTGTTGACTTGCTTAATATTTATGCTGACCCTCCTGGGAAAATTCACAGCTTGATTAGAGCAGGAGCTGGGTTCCTTACTGAGTAACGTGTTCAGATTTAATGGCATTCTGCTTGCCACATTTGAATACAAAATGCTCTTCTCTGCTTCAAGCACAACAGCTGTTGTGTACTTTTCTGTAGGCTATAAGCTAAACTTTTATTCCTGGGAACAAGAGTGATACAGAGCAATGGACATGTTACAAGGTTCATGTTATCAATAGATCTTTGATTACAATAGTAACACTTATATTGTGGTATTTCATAAATATCAACAAGTTGGACAAAGTTCTGTGTTAGAAAATTGAAGGCAATAGATTTCAAAACTGCATTTTCCTTGCTTGTTTTATAGCTCTCCTAACTGTTGCTTTTTCTGTCACTGGAGAATCAAAATGTTATTAAAACACCATTAAATACCCACTGAAGCTGCACTTTATATTAAAAATTAATATAAATATCATCTACAGAGATCAGAAAAATTAGCTATTTCAAAGCAGTTACAGGTCTTCATGTGAAATGTGTGCTTTTTCCCCTCTTATCAGGCAAGTACCACTGTCCAGTGCTGTTTACTGTATTTACCAATAACTCCCATATTGTGGCCATCAAGACTACTGGAAATGTGTTTGCCTATGAGGTAGGTCCTCTGTTTCATTCCATTATTAATATTTTGTACTTGATGCATTTCAATCAAAATCACAAAATGTTTTAGAAAAACAAGTAAATTTTATTCTTGTTTTACAGCCAGGGACATTAAAGGACAGGAGATAGACTGATTTCATGAATTGTTGTCCAACTTTAGCCTTCAAAATAGGAACAAGTTTAGAAAACGAATTAAATAGTATTTCTAAAACCTTTTCTTAAGTTAATCTGCATGTACTGAGTCTTGTGTTTCAAAATGAGTAGCTTTTATTTGCTTCTCAGTTGAATTAATAGACAAATTTTCTGTTGTCTTCTTTCTGATACAGTGTAGTCACAAAACCACAAATTGCTTCATTTCTATTCATATCAGTGAATAAAAAAGAGCATTTTAGCTGAAGCTGGGGGAATAAGAGACAGAATGCATCAATGGACACTTAAACTGCATTTTCAGTCGTGTTTTGTGAACATTTATGTAAACCCAAGTGGAATTTTAATCGTGACTTCTTTGCATAGTCCTTGCTGTAAAAGCAAGATTTATTTATTTTTTCAATAGCAAATAAATCCATCAATTAATGAATCCATATCCAGCATTGTAAAAAGTCTGAACACTGGAACATCTTTCTGAATTCTGGTGGGACATTCAGATACTCAGGGAGGAACAGGTTGAAACCATTGCAGTCAAGGAAGAGGCTGGATTCATCATGGTTTTGAAAAGTTGCTCTGAAGTAGTAGAGCTGTCCTCACCTGAGACAGCAGTCTAGATCAGGTGAAAATAGAAAGTATTTTCTGTTCTTTCTGCAAGCAGAATTCTTTGGCTGCTGGGGTTAACAGGCAAGGATGAGTTGAAGAGTGGTCTTTGTTAAACCCTGGTCAGTACTGCAGAACTCTTGCTCTCTTTGCTGCACTTTGCAATACTGGGCTTCCTGAATGGGCTGTGCCAGGAGGGTGTGTGCCCCATGTGGTACCACATGAAGTAATAGCAGTTACTGTTTATTATAAGCATGGAATTAATTTATGGACTTCTGGAGGGACTGGGACATTATCACTTCCATCTGAGGACCACAGAGGACATTTGAATAAATAAGATAGATTCAGGGGTCTTCTGCAGGTAAGAGCTTAGAGAACTGAAAGCAAGATATTTTTTTAAATTTTGGCAGTATTTTTATGATTAGTTTGGTTTGAATGATAGACATAACTTTGGAATGGAGACTGCAAGGTTTTTCTTAAAAAAACAACCCAGCAAACCACACAAAACTGTCAAGTTTTGTAGGGATGAGAGACAAAAGCTTCTCATTTGTTAAAGCCCACATTAAAAATATTGCAGGTGCCAGTTGAGAATGAGGGTGAAATTGTTTTCTTTATGATTTGGTCTTCAACATGTTATTGATATCTCCTATTTACTTGTAATATTTACACAGAAGAATCAGATTTTTGATATCTGTGTCTTTTGTCTGGCTGTTAGGCAGTCGAGCAGCTGAACATAAAGCCAAAGAGCTACAGGGATCTCCTGACAGATGAGCCCTTCACCCGGCAGGACATCGTCACGCTGCAGGTGAACTTTCTCTCTCTTACACCTTGTCCCATGCAGGGTTTTGTTTTGCAGAGGGTGAAATGCTGCTGTGTACAGTGTTCTAGCAGGAAACTAGAGTAGCTGAACAGAGAAACTTCACTGTATTTTCTTTGTTATCAGATGAGCCACAAAGGTTCTATGTGACACAATCTGGATGAGTAGTAACATGGTCTGTGGTATCAAAGGAAACAGTCTTCAGAATCTAAAATATTTCAACTTTTAGACATGTTACATTAAGACTGAAGTGGTTTGTCCATCTTACTCTTCCAAAGATGTATACAAGAGTCAAAGGTTCAGAAAAGTATTTTCCATAGAATGTTTCTCTAAATGTAGAGTAAGGCAGCAGGAGGACTTTCTCTAATTGCTTGTTTGGAATGTTTTGCTTCTTAGTAGATACCAATGTTGGTTCTTTGCTGATTTTAAGAAAATCAAAACCTAAATTAAAAGAGCATTGTGAATTTTACAGTGTAAAAGATAGTTATTGACAGATGAAGTTTAGTATCAAAGGATCTAAAATTTTGTTTAAAAGTAGGTGCTTTGAAGCGTGCATAATTTCAAAACAGGGGGAAAAGATTCCTGGATCATTATTATTGAAATTATAAGTTAGTATGCATCTCATGAACACTTCATTGCCACTAGCCAAGACCAATATTGTCTAATTCAAATAGAAGAATATTTTTCATTTATGTCTAAATTTAAATAAAGTGTAACCCTTCTTCCCTACTCCCCAGTGCTTAACAGCATGTTTTTAAATATTTTTCCTCTGTTCCTTTGGGCTTGTTGGTGTTCAAGCTAATGCAATAAAGCAAAATGTTTTTATTCCAATGGATGCAAAAAAATACAGCTTTTTTTCTGATTGAAAGCTCCCAACAGAATGTTACTTCTGTGTAACTGCATGGTTGCTAATGGCTTTGGAAAAATAAAAAAAGAGAAGTGTCTAAAAATGTGTCTGTGCACCCGTATGGAAAACCAAGTTATTTTGAACAAACAATTGAAATGTGCAGTCACTAAAAAATATTTTGGTATGTTTTGTAGGGTTGGAATTGGATGTATGTATAAAGAGTGTGTTCTTGTTACTTGCCTAGCTTTGATTTTTCACAGCTGCTGTAGTCCTCTAAATCTCAAAGTGCAACATCTAAAAATGTAGTCATTCCCTATGTGAGTTTTTATCAGTATTTTTCATCTCCATTCTTGCCATGCTGATTTCTGTCTTGCTTGGAGGAATATGTCTAATATGAAACTAAGTAGATTCTGATAGTTGTGCAGTCCAAGGTCACAGCCACACATGTCCAGCACCTCTCCCACCTCCATTTAGGGTGGCATTCATAATGTGTGAGATTTGATCCTCTTTAGTGAACAGTTCATTGTGGATTGGTGTTAACTTCTGCAGTGTACAGCCTTGTGCTATACTCTTCTTAAAGAAGTTTAGAAATGGCAAAGACACCCCCATCTTGGGATTGGACTGCAAGAGATTTGACCATCTGAATGCTGTTGACCAGATAAAGTTTGACCTTTTGCCAGATCAGTTTATAAGTATTTTTTCCAGTATTATTTTTAACAGTCTGAAATGGCTTCAGGCTGTTGAAGGACAAGTCAGAGCCATTGACTGCACTGCACAACACCCACTGCAAACTTGCACATAGAGCTTGATTTCTCTTATTCAAATTCTGCCCTACCCTGACTTTGTTGAGGCCAGGATTCAACCTGAAGTGCCATGACTAGCCTGGGTTTTAGAATTGCTTAAGTAGATGTGGTAGAGAAATGAGTTCTTATTTTCTCACAGTGTTTTCATCATATAAATTATTGAAAGACAGACCGATGTCTCCTCTGTGAGCTCTCTTGTTGACAACACTGCAGGCGGCGTGGTGGCTTCAGGCTTCACACTGCCAAGCTCCACCACCTGTGGCTCTGTTTCTTAGCCAGAGTTCATGACTGCAATCTGTTGTGTTTCAGAGCTCTACCCCAATTCTTCCTTCTCTTAAAAACCTTTCAGTTCTGTGTTGAAATTTATCACTTTGTTGTTTTCTCATTCCCCCATGTAAATTGAGTGCTGTGGTATCCAAGAGAGCTGGAATTGAGACTGAGTTGGTATCACTGACCCCGCTGTTTGGCAAAAAAATAGATATAAAGGAAGTTGCTATAAAAAATATTCTTTGCTTTGCAAATAACAGCTGAACAGGGCTGTCTGTAATAGCTGTGTTTAGCAATAAAAAATAGAATTTCCAGAGGCTGACCCTGAATGTCCTAGGAAACAGAGGGGGTACCTGTGTTTGGTAGTGAAATACAACGTGCTAAGTGGAAAATATGAATGATGTATGTTTACAGATTATTTGTATGATCACATTTTTCCTTATTGATTCATAAAGGACAATCCTACGTCTGCTTGGATCTTACCAGAATAGTAATTGACCTCAAACTTGGCTTCTCTCTCCTAACATATATAAGTAAAAGCAAAACAAGAAAGATTTGCTCTTTTCAGAGGAGGCAGAATTGCATAATATGCTTTTCCTGTTCTTGGTGCTAAACATTATTCAAATACAAGTCATAATCCACCCTGTTATCTTTTTCTGCTAAGCACCATCTCATCTGGTTGCTTTGAATTTAGTAGCAGTTATTTATGTGCTATTTACTTGTTAAAAAGGACAACTTCTTTTTTAAATTCAAAACTAAAAAAAGCAGAATCACAACTTCAGTTGTTAATAATACTGTGTTAGGTCTATGGTGTGCTTCTCTTTGTAAAGGAATCTGCAGTACTTCCTACACGTAGCCCACATACAGAAATTACTTTTTCCCCTGTTGAAGTGCAAATGTCCTGGGGTGGAGCATGGCAGTTTTTCATCAGCATATGGCCATATTATCCAGCCAGTCAGAGCAGGAGGTAAAGAGTAATACCATATCCTGGTGTGCAAGATACATTAGCAGTGCTGGAATGGGGCTATTCAAGTGGAAGTTGTCATGGATTCTAGTTTAGGATTTTGCTGATGATGACAGAAATGCACATGACATTATTCCATATGATACCCTCCCTAGATACAGCACTCCTGGTATGACTGGGCTTTTAGACTGTAGCTCTTTACACTAAAGTTTAAATTTTCTTGTCTTAGCTTTGTGATCTTGCTACAATCTTAAATCAAGTTTTCCATCTTCTGCAGTGCAGGTCTTATATTTTTCCAAGTTTCTCTGTCCATATAATTATTTCAGATATTTTTTTCTCCCAGTAGTACTGGTTCATGTCTCTTTTAAATGGGATTTGCTGTTGTATTTTGTCTGTGTTGCTCAACTTTAAACTCACTTATATTCTTTTCCTTGATGATGATCAGCTCAGCCTAACTCAGCATCCCTTGAAATGTCACGAGTGTGTTCCAGCTGACAGACAACCAGAGTACTGTAAGATTAATTAGTTACTCTTAATGGGTAAGGCAGGATGTAAAGCACTTGGAGATCTGGGGGACAGGGTGTCTGTAATGCAAAAGCTGATATTGTTGACACTTGTTTGCAGTGTTCTTACCTCCTTCTTCTGCTTGCCATTCTGCTACATTGCTGTTCACCATTTCAATTGGTTTCACCATTTGAATTGGTTTCACCATTTTGCAGTTGGTTTCAAGGTAGGATTGAGCACAGCTTTTCAAATAATAGTGCATTAGACCTCAATGCAGATCTAGGTAATTCTTCCAGTCCTATGTTTTATGAGTTTTCAGCTAGTATTCATTCTAAATCTTTAACCTAATTTGAGATTATCTTCCAAGTAAAATTTTGGGGGATTTACTGCTTGATTTCAATGTCTACTGTCAAATCTTTATGACAAAATCTGGTATAAATTATTATTAATTAGTGTGAATATAAATTCCATGTGTGTTTCAATCCCATATTATGCAAATTATTCTTTGTGTAATGATGTGGAACTTAATGGCAAGCACATAAATACCTGTCATCTGAATTCCCCCTTATAAGACCAGGCAGGCTGAAGCAAGTGTCTGCTCCAGCTCAAGCTAGAGAGTGAGCAGGGTCAGGTAGTGCTTTGCTGGACACAGTGGTGGACTTCCCATCCCAGCAAGTGTGAGAGGTCCTGAGGAGAGCAAAGTAAGAGTGCTGAAATACCCAGCTTTCACATCCCATTTGATAGCATCCTGTCAATTTGTCATCCTCCACTGTGGCTCTGTTCACAAACAAGAGACAAACTTCAGTTTGTGAGGTTACAGCAGATATTATTCCTGCTCTGGAAACTCATCAAAGCTATTGCTGAGCAGTGTGCTGGCAGGGGATTTAATGAGAAATGTGGCTGTGCTCAGTGGCAGTGCTGCAGGTGACGCAGAGGCACACGTGGGGGTTCCTCCTTGCCCAAGGAATTGCAATAAAGCCCCTGCCCTGCTGTGCCAGGGGTGGCAGGCACAGTGCTCTGGTGGCAGCCTGCAGAGAGCCTTCCCTGGTAGATGCAGACTAACAAATGCATTTTTGCACTTCAGAAATGGAGGGGGGAAGAGAAGAAAACACCAGGCCTGGGTAAATGCTAACAGGTTTGCTGCTGTTAAAGGGGAAAAAAGCCTCATAGTGTTATGTGCTTCCTTCTGCCAGTTTTATTGTTTCTGTAGAACCTAATCAGCTGTGGACAAGACATGGCTCCCAACAAGCTGTTCAACACTGCTGACATTTGTGGCAGGAAGCACAGCTAATGAGCAGAACTGGAGGTAGCTGAGCTGCACACTGTTAATTGATATTTCACTCCTCAGCTATTCCTCATTTGCTCTTTGTGTGACAGAAGGTCAGAGCAGATTTCCTCACGGTCGTGGGTGAGGTCTCTCTGAGGGAGGAGCCTGCACCGATGGAGGTGCAGAGTAGAGGGTAAAGAAGTGGGACATGATCAACTTATGAGGCTGACAGTCCTGAGCATAATCAGGGATCATGGTCAACCAAATGGTGAGAGAAATCAGGACTCAAAGAAATCACACAGTCTAAACCTGCTGGTTTTAATCTGCTTTTTGGGGGCATAAGATAACAGAGTTCAAGCTGTTTCCCAAAGTAGGTAAAACCAGGAAAAAAAAACTGGAAAAAAAAAAGTGGAATAAAACTTGTGATTACCTGTTTTCAGTGCTCAGCTTTCAGGAAAACATGAGATTTCATGCACTTTCAAGAAAACATGAGATTTTTAATAGTGATGATAGTTAGCAAGCCTTTGAAGTCTATATCTGTGATAGTAATTTGCTAATCTTAAGTTTATGGTTTGTAACCTTAACAAGAAAGACCCTGAGACTGCCAGCCATGGTGTTTCATGTACATATTTTTAAGCATGCTGTGACAAACAAAAGTAGGCCATGGTTCATCTTCCTTTCTGGTTCTTGTGCCCTTACACAGAACTTATTTCTTTAGGTCTTTGGGCTCCAGGCCTTAATCCTAACAGGACTGGGAACATCTCCATGAGTCCAGCCTTTCTCTGACCAAGAGAGGCAATTAACTCATTAGAGCTTGAGGCTTTGACAATGTGAGTGTGTCTGTCTGCCAATCTCTGTGCTATCTCGTTTGGACTGCTCTGATTCTGTGCCCACTAACTGTCATGGATGCAGTGAGAGGAGCTTGGCAGGCTAATTATTAATGTTTAGACAGTTTTCTTCCTGAAGTGCTATGTCTACAGACTTACAAACTTACCAAATTTTCATAGCCTTACCTTTAGAAAATGTATATCTCGTGTTGTAGGACTCAGTACCACCGGTAAGGAAATGGTTTGTGTCTTCTGCAGCACAGGTTGGACTAGTCAGTTGTATTTCTCCTCTTGGGGCCAGGTAAAAGCAACTGGTATCTTGTGTTTGACTTAGTATTCACTGCAGTACTTTCACAGTATGCTAATTCTGATTCACACTAATTCCAATCAAACTAATTCTGATTGAACTTCTCTTAGTATATCAAGATGCTGTATTTTAGAGGGAGGAATAAACATGTCCTAGGTATCCTGTACAAGATGACACTCAAATTTCAATTTGAGGAGCTATTTTTGAGGGGCTATTCCACTGACAGGGGGAAATCTCTTTTGGGGTAGGAGTGTGGGTTGTCCCCTTCCCAAAGTGTGGTGAGACTCTTGCTTTGCAGAACCAGGAATACAAGGGACAGCACTGTGAACCAAACCTTTGTCAAGTTTTCCATTGGAACAGATGGCCCACATGGCTGTGATGGAAGAACCTTGTACAGAGGACCTGGGTCACAGTTCTGGGGTTTGGAGTTCAGATCTCCAGAGGGCAGATGGACAGCTGGGCTGCAAGGAGAGGGAGCTGCCCTTGGCCTCTGCTGTCCTTCACATGATAATAGATGCACTGCCAAAGAGGGGGCTGGTGGTGATTAGGAGAGCCCTGAGAAATCCCCTGCAAGGAAAGAGGCTGTGAACATTTTGCTGGAGTTGCTCAATGCCTGTGATTAGGCTGGTTAAGCCACACAGATGTTTGAATGGACTGTGGCTGTTAAAGAGTGTGAACTAATCTGATTTGTGGTACCCTGAGCACAAGGCCCTGGGTTTTATAAGGCACTGGCAGTTGTGATGTCCTTTATTTATTTTTAAACAATCAATAAGTCAGTAAATGAAGACACTTTATTTAGAGGAACATCATGAAGGTGTTTTCTGTTTTTTCTGTTTCATTTTTACTGCTGCCTTCCCTCCTGCCCATGAACAATTGCTTTCAGGGTTCAGTCTTGCCCTTCAGCTTTGCCATGAACTGCAGACATGGATTGCTGTAAATCTATTATCTCCATTAATATTAATACACAGATATTTTTTCCCTTTCCTGAAAGGGTAAATAGTCCTTCCTTCCTTCACCTTTTGAGGTAGTACATTTATGTGCAGTGCAATGATTGCAGTCTTGGAAAGCTGCAGCTCATGATTGCTGCAGAGTAATTCAGAGTGAAAACGTCTTGTGAAAACACACCAAATTCTTTCTCCACACTTTCTCTGTGCATCTTGTTGACTGTCAGAAAGCAGGGCTCAAAATCATCTCTATTCACATATATAAATATGTATGTAAGATAATAAATAGTAAATACACCTGAGTGCTGGTGTCAGAGGAAATAAAAATGGCTAAAAAACAGATCCAAACTTCCCAGTTTTTAGTAGTTTAATTCAAAGATTGTCTGTTTCTAAAGCAAAATCCTAAAGAGGTAATATTTTGGGGCAGTTTTTTTGTCTCAGTGAAGATCTATTAGAGGGCTATAGTTGGACAGGAAACAATAGAAAATTGTTATCTGGTGATTAGGAAAGGGGACAGCAGAAAGCCAGGAGGTCTCATTAAAGTGCAGAATCACACAGCTTGATTTCATAAATGTGTTTTGGTTTTACTACCAGCAATAAAACTAAAAATGCACTCTCTGGTGGAAGCATACCATTTCAGGGATGAATGAAAGGCATAATTAGATAGTTTTATAAATTATGGAGCTAGCAGCTCTGCTTGTATTAAGCATTACTTCTGACAGAGATGCAATTGTCAAACTTTTTATAAACCATGGTGGTCTGAGAAGCTTTGTTAAATTTTTTTGGATAATATATTTAATACTATTCATGTTAGGTCATAGTTTTTTGCATAATATGTTGCATTATTTTTGTCCTGAACCAGAAACTATTGCATATTATTTTGTTAGTTTGGTATTTTAAAGTTTGAATTGTTTTCTGTAAGATAGACTTTCCATTAGTGACTGGGTGTCCTGGGCTGATGTTTTGACCTTTCTGTGCTGCAGAGGAGCTTGAGGAGAAAGCCTTGAAGTCATTGTAAGGAGAGGATTAAAGACTGTTTAATAATAGTCTGAAGTAACCTAGGTCACCAGTAGGCATTCCTTGTCCCACTCTCTCTAACAAAAGGTCAGAGTTCTGCAGAAAGTTGCCTAGAGATAGCATAAAGGATCACAGTTAATGGACTGTGTGTTTTTGCTCTTTTCCTCCAGTGGTCACTAAATTGAATTTTTATAACAGTTTTGTCCTTTTTTTTTTTCATCATTTTTAAACATAGTTCTGTAAGCACTAGTAAAAAAAACCAACTGTCAACCCAGCTCTTACTGCACAGACTTGCTCTGAGGTTTTATTTGTATTTTGAGATGCATTGCAAAAGTTCACAGAGTGTGTGCAAATCTGGCCTAGGATTATAAATAGCAGGAGATAGCTGATGTGCTTTTGCATAGATCTGAGACCAAAGCTCAGAACAAAGGAAAGAACCAGGGGATCACATTGTTCTTGCTTCTCTAGGATAGGGGAGACTCAGCTGAGTTCTGGTAGTAACTTCTGTAGGTGATAAATGTGTAATATTAAGTTTGGAACTGAATTCCAGATCCCTAAGGAGTCTGCTGTGAACTGACTCATTGCTGATGTTGGTTGGGGTTGATTGCTTTATATTTTTTTCATCTTTCTGTGGTTTGGGGAGTATGGAAGTTATTCTGTCTCTCCCTGTTTATTTATTATGGTGTCTGCTCTTCAGTCTTGTCTGTTGCTTGGAATATGTGCCTACCAAGGTCCTTGATATTAGTTTTTAAAATTATTTTTATTTTCAGGATCCAACAAACCTGGATAAGTTCAATGTCTCAAACTTCTTTCATGTTAAGAACAACATAAAAGTAATTGATCCAGGTAAGGATGAATTGAAGGTGGGCTGAGAAAACACAAACATGGAGAATCTGAAGATGATTCTGTGGAATTGACTCAGTTTTTTGGAAGGACATCTCTCAGTGGTTAGCTTCTTATGCTCATATCTGGGTTTTGGGGTTTTTTAACCTACTGTTGTGCAAGCAAGCATCTCTTTCTGTTTACCCAATCAGAATAAATCAGTACTATCTCAGATATGGAATATCTAATATCCAGCAAATAATAAGCATACCAAGACAGAGGACAAGTGAAACTTGTAAAAATTAAATATTAAATTAAAATATTAACTAAATCAAATTCCACAGTCCAGTCCAGCAACCTCCTTCCCATACTGTCATATGAAATATCTGATCCTGGGATTTTTGTATCACAGGCCTGGCCATTCAGTGAGGAGATGAAAGACAGAAGTTTATATTGTACCCAACTGTATTTTGTCTTTATTGTTCTATAAAAATTTTACAAGACTTGAATGGACTTAGATGATTTCTAGTGGTTTCAAATAAATTTTCATTATAGTTGGCTTGGTTTTTTTTTCTTGTACATCATATTGGCATTTATTGTGCTGTATTTTAGGTTACACTGTCAATAGTGTTATGCATTGCTATTTGTCACTGTGTCTGGAGGAATATATATAGTTGTTAGAGCTTTTTATTTTTAAAAAAAGTAGCATTAATAGCTGGAATTTTTTTTGTGTAATTAGTTATGTTATAAACTGAAGGAGAACAAAATACAATGTTTCTTTTAGTTCTGAGTGATTTAACTTTGTCTTACCTAGATGAAGAAAAAGCAAAATTAGATCCATCTTACTACTTGAAAAATACCAATACAGAGACCCGAGAGACTTTACTGGAGCTTTATAAGGAATTCAAAGGTGATGATATTCTAGCAGCTACTATGAAGGCTCCTGAAAAGAAGAAAGTGGATAAGCTGAATGCAGTAAGTTGACTTAATTTGTAGTTTGGTACTGATTGACTTCTTCAAGAATGGTAATAGTTGTTTTTCTTCTGAGAGGCTGTATTGCAGTATAAACAAACACTGTTCCTTCTGTTTCCTCTCACACAGAAATTTGTCATAGATGAAAAGATGAGAATCATATCAGGATTCCTTAGACATGCATAGTATGTGTCAGTGAGTTTCTATTTGTTAAATCATTGCAAATGAACCTAAACATTTGAGAACTGAATCACAATGAGAAGGAAGAATCCTTATGATGTGGTTAAATATGTGTTGGCAGAAACTTTTTCCCAGGTTATAATCTCTCACTTTGAGTTTGTTTATCATTGCTTCCTGCGTTTATTGGCAGAGAGAGCACACCTTAGAGGGAGTGCAAGTGAATAATTTCTGGTGTGGACAAATACATAAATCATCCACAGCTGCTCCTCCATTTTCTTTTTCCACTGGAATGCAGGGTTTAGTGGAATATTTTAAAGGATGTTCTTCCAGGTGCATGTTCATGGTTGTCAAGAGAAACAATCCATCTACATCTAGGTTTCCTACATCAAAGGCTATTTCAAATGGGGAAGAGAGAGAATTCTCCTGTCCTTTAATAATTCTGGGATGTGTGTGCCTACTTGCTTTGATTACACTTACATGAAAACTAACAGCAGGGCAGCATACAGCTTTTAATGAGAGGGCTTAGAGACAGATTAGGGAGTGTATGTGACCAAGGAGTAGATCACAAATGCCCTCTTTTTTGGGACATTGTAGTGTTAAAATAAATAAATTTTAAAAAAAGTAAGGAGAAGAAAAAGGAGGGCAGAGATAAGGATGAGCTCTACCCATGTTGGGGAGTTGGATTGTCAGCTTATGTGTGGGTGGGCATAGCTGTAAACTTGCTTAGAAGGCAGTGAAACCTTAGGGAGTGAGCAATGACCTGTCTGGACTCTTTACAGGCATTTCCCTGGAACTGCTAAACATCTCTGGGTTTATTAGATCTTTGTAATTTACTACAAAATCCGTGTGTGAAGTTAACATTTCCCTTCTGCAGAATTAAAGAGCTCAAAATAGACCTTGGCAAGCATGGGACAGTGCCTCTGCACACAGCAGGGCCAGCTGGGGGAGGGGCTGGTTTGCTCTCCCCTGCAGTATCTCTGTGGTTCACTGGATTTTCCTTCCTCTCAGCAGCACTGGAGACTTCTACAGATGTCTTGGCAGAAGTGCTCCTTGCCTGTCTGTACCCATGGACATACAAATAAATGGTGATAATAGAATCTGCACAGTGATGTATTAAACTGCACTGAGCCCCTTTGGCTCAGTGCATGAGCAGCCTTAACTACAGTTTCATCAGAGCAAATGTGGGCAACAGATGGAGAATTATCACTGCACTGGGTATTTGTTTCCTTCAGTAGGAGCTAGAGCAGAAAGTCTGCCTTCAGAAGGATGGCATTTGTGTGTTTCTGATGCTTATATAGTATCTTTGGTAGATAAATTCTAAGATCTAATGTCCTTTTCTCTTGCTTTTTTCTCTGCAAACAGGCTCACTATTCCACTGGAGCTGTAAGTGCTTCCTTCACCTCCACTGCAATGGTGCCTGAAACCACCCATGAAGCAGGTACCAGAACTACCTACCTGCAAACCATTTATTTATTCCTGAGTTTCAAAGGGTGCTCCTTAGCACACATACATTTATGAGGACTGAAAGAATGCATTGGTAATTGATCAGTGCTGATGCCATGGAAATGTATTCCCTGACCAGATATATCCTTACTTTCCAGTGAGGTTGTTCTGAAAATACTGGAGCAATTATAATCAAGCTTTGGCTTTGAATGACAGTTACTTCTTTTAAACCAAAATTAATGAGACATTTTCTATGGCCAGGGATGACAAATTGACATATCCCCTTTTCTAAGTTAGGAATGAAATGTAATCTCTCCTCAGATATCATACAAAACCTTGCCCACCTTTTTGGCCTACCCCAGTATTAGTTAGAGCAACAGCAAATTTTGTGATAGTAACTTTTAGTTTACTGCTTTTCACACATAAATACATTTTAATTCAATAAAGTTTTCCTTTTATTCTCCAACCTAAACACAATTGTATAAGATTTATTTCGTTTGGATATAGATTAAATAGCTGAGTCGTTATTTTCATTTGAGAAAGTTGAGCAACTAAAGTTTAGATGGCAAATACTTAGGCAAAGATTAAATGCATTGCTAGAACTATGTTTACTAAGTTCAGTTCCTTTACTTGATATGAACGTGATATGAACGTGACTGAGTACAGAAAATACCTGACTAACTGGACATTTTGACAAAATGAGAATGGAAACATCATAGATTGATCCTTTGGTTTGACTTATCAGTAATGTCCCCAGTAACAGCTTCAGTTGTTTTCAGAACTGGGTAGGTCTCTGTATGTCAGCAGTTTGTGGTTGACTGATGACTGCCTGCTTGGCTTCCAGGACTGACAAGAAGCAATTTGGGTTCAAAGTAATGTTTGTGGATGGTAGACATTGCTTGAAGATTACAGTTTGTAATACTGAATGCTTCTGGGATTCAAAATATACATTATTTGGTTGGTTCTCAAAGAGTTGGTGGTTTACTGTAATGGAAAGTGTTTTGCACAGAGATTAATGCAAGGTTATCATAGATGAATTGCAGACCCAGTACCATAGGAGAGGAGGTCAGACAGTAGGTTCTATGAATTGTTTACTGATGATTTCTAAGGAACAATGAGCAAGCTTACAGAGAGCTAATTCCTGTCTCTTGCTTTGATGTAGCTGCTATTGAAGAAGATGTTGTGAGATACCAGTATGTGAAGAAGAAGGGGTATGTGCGACTTCACACTAATAAAGGAGACCTCAACTTGGAGCTGCACTGTGACATGGTACTGTGCCCCATAAGTTGAATTTTTGTAGATAACAACCAGAATTGAAGCTGGCAGTGGAAATGTGTATATGTATATATATATATATATATATATATATATATATATATATATATAAATTAACTAACTATATATATTTCCACTATATGTGTAATGTTCTCTGTGAGTCCCATCATTTTACTGGGCTACCTACAAAATGCCAAGGTACCTGTTTAGAGCTCCAAAGGATCAGGATTAATGACCCAAAAAATGACCAGGAAGGAAGAAGCAAAGAGAAGGCAGAGCACGGTGAAAAGGGAATAATCCAAGGTTGCACAGCAGCTTACTGACAGAACCAGGAAAAGAACCTCACTGAAACCAGGAGCAGTCTGTCAGTCTGAGTCCGTGTAGTTAAGATCCCCAGAAATGGTTAGATTTGTTTCTAAAGCCTAAGCTTTATAGAACAAACCTAAATGAAAACCTTAGAATATGTTTTTGCTTCCTGCTGTTCCAATTCTTAAAGTTCAAGTTTTCAAGCACCTTCCCTTTGCCATTGAGAGAAGTTGATTTTAAAGAAGTACAGGATGGAATTTTTTATAGTCTATACAGTCTGATTCTGGGGGTAATCAGTGGCTCTTAAAATAATAAACATGGCAAGACTTCTGATAGATTAATAAGTTGTGGCTACAGTGATGTCTCAGACTCACTGCTTGGGTAGTGTGTTTGCTTATTTATTTGTCCAGCCACTTCTATAAAAGGAAAACTGTTTTCAAAGCTTTGATGGTTTACTGAGATTTTTGTCTCAGGATATTGTAGGCCTGAAAATTGGTATTTTAGAAAGTTGAAGGATGTGAATAGGGGTTTAAATGGTAAAACTTCTGTTTCTTGTGAGCCTCACAAAGCATAAAGGCAGTGGTGCTGGTTAGGAGCTGGGGTGCCTGGTGTGAAATCCAGATGTGCTGGGAGAATGCATCCATTTTTGTGTGCAAGGAAGAAAAAGGAGCAAACAGCGTAAGTCTTCTGGCTTTCCCTTCTCTTCCTTTCTTTCACATGAGTAAGAAGCAAGATATGTGTAAACATCTCAAGCTGATCTATGCAAACAGCATGAGAATCTCCACAGCAGTGTGTCGTGTTAGTAATTCTGTAGGTCTCTGTTATCCCTACAGGTGTTTTCCATGCTATGAAATAGTAACACTGTAATAAGGCAAAAAGCAGAGGATGTGAGTACAGCAATATTTAGGGGAAGCAGCAGAACAAGCAGATTGCATTGAATCATTTGTTTTGCCATATGTTCTCAAACTGGCTCCTGGCTAAAGCAGGCTGACTACAGCTATTCTTATCAGCGTGGGCTTTTTGGCCACATGTGTGACCAGTGTCACTCAGTCCTGAGAACCCAGGCTCAATTGCTTATTATAAACTTCCTGTATGATATCCATTATGTTTCCTTTTTTTCCAGATGAATTTATATTCGTCCACCTTTCACACACAAAGCTTCTTCATGTACACCCTGGAAATGTGTGCAGTTTTATACAACCAGACATGCTCCAGTGCTGGCCTCCAGCCATCTGTTCCTTCGTGTCGATTAAATCTGTGTGAATCTAGCAGACCTTTGGCACTGCAGAGAAGAAAAAAGATATATATTTAGAATAAATAAGAAAAGCTTGCTGCTGTAGGGAGGTTTTCACAACATCCACCTTAGGTCATCATCCTAGGTCTGTGAAATCAGCTCTTTCCGGAGGCATTTGTTTTTCTCCCTTTACTAAATAAGGAGTTTCTGCTTCTAACTTTGGTTTTCCTGAATCACAGTGAGGTCAGCTCAGTGCAGACAGAGCAAACAACTTGCAAACATATAGCACATACATAGGTCACAAACATATACACAAATCAGCTACAATGAGTGTGTTGAGACTGCAAAGATCAAAAAAATCTAAGTATTGTTAACCACTTCCATTTCATCCTGCTTGTGAATATGTGTAGCAATAGTCTTAATTAATCATATGCCAAGTTTTTATCAGCTTTTCTGCCTTATCCAGTGCACAGGCTGGACCATTCCTGGAAGCTGTTTGGAGCTGGTTTATATACAGAATTTGGTTTTCCTGTCCAAGTGTATAGTGTGGGCAAGGTCCTTGAATGCAGTCAGGGGGAACAGGATTGTACCATAATGCTCTCTCAAATTAAACTGCACAGGGTGTTTTTAATTGCCGAGGGATATCCTGTGCATATCATTATGGAAGCCACCCTGGCAGTGATCATAATTTCACAGTAGTGCAAATATATGATTGTGAATGTTTAAGGAAGCTTGAGGATAAAGTTGCTGTATAAATATGACAGATAAATACCTGTGTCCGGAGGTAGGATTTGCAGCTCTTAAATTACATTTTAAAATAGCCTTATGGTTTAGGTTTCAATACATACTTTGAGGTGAAATGTCCTCACTAAAACAGAGAGCAGCAAGTGACATACTTGCTCCCTTAGATGAGTCTTCAATTGGATTTTCATGCCTCTTGTCTGTATTTAAGCAGAACGTTCTTGCAGTTGTGCTGTCAGCACTCTGCTCTGCTTCTGAAATCTGCCCAGTCTCTATTGCCTTTAACACTCTCCTTGGGTGCTCACTCCCTGTCCCTTCACAGCTCTTTCCTTTCTTTCCCATTTTTTGTGAGCTATTTGCCAGTATGAATTGTTTGTAGCTCAGTCTATATGGGCATGTGGAAACCTTTGTTTAAAAATAAATATAGGGTTCTTCATATACTGGTACTTTAAGGTGCCAGTCAATAAGATTGATGGTGATGAAATTCTTCCTAGCACCAAAAACCTAATCAAGAAATGTTTTGTATTGATCCAGGGCAGGAAATCAGTGTTGCAGTGTGATTGAAGTCATCAGTTACTTTGTGACAAGATTCAGAAAGAGCATGAAATAGGGCTAGAATCCAGATAATTTCAGTGTTTGAAATCACTTGTTCAGAGCACCAGAAAACTTCACTCAGGTTCTAGAAGGATGGTGAATGGTTTCAATCACTGACATGAAAAAAGGCAATAAAAAGACTTTGGAAGATAAGCTGGATTTTTGTCCCACCCTTTTGAATTTGTGCCTCAGATGAGCAAAGGTACTGTTGTTCTCTCTTGGGATCCTAGCAGTGTACCTACTGCATTTCTTGGTCATTTGTTTTTCTCCCAATCCTCCTATTCAGATACATTTAGTTCCTCCTGGTGGGGACCAATCAGATGGCCATTTGTAGGGATGTTTTCCAGGAAGCTGAGTTCAGCTGCACAAAGGAAACATTTGTTGTATACACTAATTGGGTAAAAAATTACAAAAATTCTACTTGCCAGAAGTAACTGTGGCAAGTACAGAAGATTTAACAACATCCAACAAGTGTTATTCTTTCAATTCTAGTCCCATGCATGCCAAACACATAAATTCTGAAGAAAAAACTGATGAAAGGCAATGAATATCACTGGATTTCTTGTACTTTATTTATTGTGATTTTTCTGGTCTCCTCAAGTTCTTCTAGTTGCTTTGATCAAGTTGCTGCTGGGAACAACTGCATATTATCCATGTGAATTCTGCTGCATTAGTCACTATAGTGATGGAGTTTTACCTTGTAGGTGGTGGAACAGCCATTTTTAAATACATATATATACATATAAATAAATATGTAAATGCAATGCTCCAGAGGACCCTGTCAAAATGATGAGCACATGTTTTGATGTTCTATCTGCCTTCTCTGCTGGGTGAGTCCTCTGCCTACAAGTGGTCACTGGGGTGATGATCTGGTGGTTCAGCACATGCCAAGAGCTGTAATCAAATACTAATCTGTAGCTGCCTTGGCAGGTTTTATAAATTCATTCTCTCTCAGGTTTAGTACTTTAATGTTTAAGGGCAAGATGGCAAAACAAAGAAGAATGTGAGGTGGATTTCAAAGCTCCATCTGACACTCCACAAATGCTTTTTGAGGTTTTAGGGCCTGGCAAACCCTGCTTAATGATGATGTCTTGGCATAGCTTTCCAAAGAAGCTGTTACTCTACAAACATTGATGTTTTAATCTTTTTAGGCCCTCTGACCTGTTAAATATGCCTGTGATCTATAAATGTGTAATCCAGCCCCTGTTCTTTGAAATCATCTCTCCTTTTGTGTGAGGGACTGTTCTGAAGATCAGAAGCCTGTAAACTTCTTATCCATTTCCAGTGGCAAAGAAGTGAGTTACTGAAAAAATCCTTTGACCTCCTGGCATGATGAGGTTCTCCAGTCTTCCTGAATCTCTCATTTTTTTTTCTGATTTAAACCTTTATTCTACTTGCTTTCTGTCAACATGATATTGGCACTGTCTGGGAAATAACTGGCTGATGTTTTACCAGTATTTGTTCATTTGGTAATAGGATTTGAGGTATGAAATACAGTGGTCTTGGCATGGTTGTAATGGCTTATTTATTATTTTTTCATCAAAATAGGCCATTATAGGAAGAGCTGCAACTCTCAACTTTGAGAGTTCTTGTCAACAGAAACTAAGAACAAACAAAGCTGTGTTTTTCAAGTAGAAGAGCTGGATATGTTTTTAAAAAATGTTTGTTAGAGAGGATGTTGTTACTTCTTGGTGTGTTTTTCCTCCAAGTGGTACAATAGCAGACTGATCTATTGCTCTTTGGGGCTGAGAGTAGGATGGCTCTGCACAGCCATCTTGTTGAACAGGACACTTCTAGGTTGTTCTGAGTGATTGGAAGCTGATATTTTAATAGTTTTAACTCTGGTGGCATTACACCCTGTCCTGGTTTAACTCCAGTCAGTGACTAATCCCCACACAGCCACTCACTCACTTCCTGACCCGTGGGGTGGGGGAGAGGATCAGAGAAGAGGAAAACTTGTGGGCAGAGGTAAAGGCAGTTTAACAGGTAAAGCAAGAGCTGCACCCACAAGCAGAGCAAAATAAGGAATTAATTCACCACTTCCCAAGGGCAAGCAGGTGTTCAGCCATCCCCAGGAAAGCTGAGCTCCATCACCATAATGTTTACTTGGGAAGACAAACATCATCCTTTTGAATGTCCCCCCTTCCTCCTTATTCCCACAGCTTTATATGCTAAGCCACCTCTCCATGAATGGGTCCCTGCTGCCCTGGGCTGTCTGTGTGTTTTCCTGGCAGCCTTTGGCACTGAGTAATTGGTGGAAAGGCATTTTGCACATTTGGACCCTTTCTGCCTTTCCAGCTGCCCTGGGAAGGGAATTTATGGTTATTGGATCGTGCCCCTTATTTCTGACATTTGCAGACGTGAGGTGCAGCCATCCCATGCCAGCTGCGTCTGCCACTGAGTGATCCCAAACCCAAGGATGAGGTGGGTGTTTTGGAGTTACACAGCTGCTGCTCTTCATCTTTCTCTGACGTGTTTCTTGTTTGTACCTTGGCTGCTCTGATGAGAGCAGGGTGACCTTGGGAGGCTGACAGCTACCAGAGCTTCTCTGTCTAGTGTGGAAATTGTTACAGGTTTCATCTTCTGAAAAGCTGGAATTTATGTGCAGGCAGCTGCAGATGGATGAAATGCCAGGGAGCCACAGTGGGACCTGCCTTACTCCAGGTTTTAAGCTGCTGGAGGTTGCCTGAGCAATTAAAGTTGCATCCTCATTTAGACTGTACCCACTTTTGCTGTCCTGCTTTCCATTCCATCCTCATCAGCACCCAGCCCTGCACAGTGCTCTCTGACAAGCTGCTTAACCCTTGTGTGATGACAAATTTGGAGGGGGCAGTGAGGTGGGGAGAGGATTGCTTTCTTTTCTACCACTGCAGTAAATGTAAGTTGGAGGAAAAGTAGTAGCTGTGGCTGACTCTGCCTCTGGAGAACTAGTAGTTACCATTGCCAAATTAGATGAGTGAATTAGATGCCTTGTTTAATTGGAGTTGTGCTCAGCTAAACTGATTGATTGTCCCTGTGTTTGCAAGAATGTGAGAACTAAAACTGAAGTGTGTCATCTTTTTACTGGCATCTTGTCTAAGCTGAGCATCTTGCTTAGACTTCAGAAAAGTTTTCGGTATCATCATGAACGTCAGTGTTGTGGAAGAAATGCCTTTTAAAAGTGAAATTTAGCTATCTGCTGAAGTCTTTGCTAAATAGCTGATTAAATTACAGTGAGTTTCTGCGTAATGAGAATGCATTAATTCTGCTCTTTGTTCTAAGCAAACTTGGAGGCTTTGAGGTAGCAAAATAGGCAAATGTTTGCTATCAAGTCAGCAATCTATTTCCCAAGGCATAGTTAGCTTGTTCTGATTCTTTTTTATTATCAGTAGGAGTCTGGCTGAGTATTTTACCCCACAGTGTCCCAATGCTTTCATGTCTCCCAGGGCTCATTCTCTGGAACTTTGCTCTTCTGATCACAGATCACAAATTGCCTGAACACGTTTGCTCGTGGTATAACCAGTTGAGAATTGTGTCCCTTAGGTGAACTGTGCCTTTCTTGAACTGAACCACCACAGGCAGCTGTTGTTTGCCACCATCACCTGTCACTGGCTCAGTCCCTCTCTCACACTGGGGAGCTGTTAGCAGGAAAGTGGAGCTGGCAGGGAGTGGTGTTTAGGTCTGGAGTAAATGTTTTTCCAGAGGGAAATGTCATGGGCTTCCCACAGTGAAATTCTTCCCATGCCCTTGCAGTGGGCTTTGTGATGTTTTGAGTTTTCTTGAGTTTGTCCCTCTTCCTGTGAAACAAAGGGAATGTGCTCATAGTTCATTGGTGCAAAGTGAAATGGGGTGGTTTAAAAGGCCTTCCAGAACAGTATTGGACACTGAAACATTTACTTCTTTCTTTCCATGGCTTGGAGGAGGGAACAGACACTTGCACCTGAATCACCTGGTGGTGATTGCTGAAATTGTATGATTACATTTAGCTCTGACTAAGCCCCAAATAACACCAAGCTTTTATTGCTGAATTCTCTTCTGTGTGATGGGTAGGCTGAGTACTACAGATTGAAAGGTAGGGGGGAAACTGAGTTCAAACCTTACCAAATCACCTTGTTATGGGCTCACACATTAGAAGAGTTGCTGAATGAACAATTACAAGATAAAAAATGCTCTGTGTAAAAGTACATAAATGGATTAAAGCAAAGCAAAATCCACCTTGCATTTTAAAGGAGATCTATGTTAAGAAAATGGAAAGCTTCGTTTGAAGCTTCAGAAATTTCTGTCACTAGTTCATGCCTCTTAGTAGCAGAATTCTGGCATTTGTGTGATAAGATGAAGGCTGTGGAATGCAATTTTAATTTGAGAGGAATGAGCTTTTCATTATTTCCTGCTTTGAAATATAGGGTTAATGAGCATATAGCAAGGCTCTGTAGTTTAGTGCCACTACTACAGTTCATCCAATTTAGAGAGAAGAAAGAAATAAAAGGGAAGTGAAATTAGCACAAGAAAATTATACAGATGTGCAAATGACAGCTTCTGAATGCTTAGTGTGAAATTTCCCTTCAAGGTTCATGCACATCCTCAAGGGATGGAGCATTTTGAAATGATTAGCTCTTCACATAGTAAAGCCTTTTTCCTTGCAGTCATGGCAACAACTCAGGAGCTCTTCCCTCTTTTCCCATCTCCCGCACCTTGGCAACAGGAGTGCTGCAGGTTTTCATCTCCTCCTGTTTGGCTCTTCGCTGCCCAGTAGAGATTCTGAGTTAAGGTAACTTTTGCAAATGTAATGAACCATTGTGACTAATGAGAAAGGACAGCTGCAGACTGGGAAATCAGATAGGGACCTGGCTTGGTTGGTCCCACCCTTCAGGTTTCGGGATGCAGCAGGAGAGATGAATTTTACCTGGCGTGTAGCCACCCTTGCTGGCAAAATGGAAACTGAAATTGGCTCAAATAAAATCTGCATTTATCCTAGGAGTTTGTAGTAGGCACTCAGGTTTTTTTTTGTTTTGCTTTGGTTTTCTAAATTATATATTCCTTTCTTTAGTGTTCTCTGAGTATAATGATTTCACAGTCTCCTTTCACTGCTGTTTTTGCAGGGTCATTCTTTGCAGCAATCTCTCATTAACTCTGAAATTTGTCTGGGCATAGTAACTGGTAGAGTGCTGGTGTTTCCACACTACTAAGTGTGTTAGCTAAATGGAGACTTAAACCTACTTAGAAAACCATTGGGCTGTGGCCCCATTAAATATGTATATCTGTGAGCCAAGCAAAGCATTTGTGGCATCTTCTGGGATAAGTACTCTTCTGGATTCCTGTCTCAAAGCATTTATTAAAATTTTACTGCTTGTCTTGGGTGTGAATTTTCAGCAGTTGAAAGACAGTTATCTGGCATCTACAAAATAAATAGGGAGCACAGTTGGAGCAGGTGACTCATTTTTGGTATAAATAAATTTTTTCTTCTTCCTATTTGTCATTTGGAAAGAGAAGTGTCTTTAGCTGAAGGACATCATAGAGACACTGCATTCACTTACAAGATCCCAACTTGACCTAAGAAAAGGATGATTTCTCAGGGCTCTCCTACCACACTCTTTGGTTAGAAAAACCTTCCACAATTTGAAAGTTTTCCTTTTTAGGATTGTCACTGCATCATTCTGAGAAGATATTGTGGTGGATTTGAAACCATATTTTCTGTCGGTGGATTTCAGATCAGGTTAATGTGGTTGCATTTTTCCCTAGACTTCCTTACATATAGGTCTAAGTCAGTCAGTAGAATAAAATAATTTAAGTCATTTCCTGCTTAATGTAAAAGGGATAAAGAGGGAAAAATTAGCTGTTGCTGTTGTGGCCAGTTTAAGACAAAAGCAGCCAGAACTAAAAAGAGAGCCTGGAGCACACAGTCGGTGGTGAGAGAACAAGAGAGCAGCGTTACCTCCTGCCTTTCCAGGTGCCTCCACCATCCCCTCCTCCTTCAGAAATGGTGTGAGGCAAGGGCTGTGCAGAGAGTTTCTGAAGAAGGAGACAGCATTGCATTCAGAGAATGGGAGTCTGACATCTGCCACAAGATCTTATATCAAATAACAAAATCAGGTTTGTTTATATGTATTTATATGTCATCAGTCTTTGTAGTTGGAACAAAGACTTCAAAGACTGGCCTTGTTTGTGTGGTCAGTACAGAACACAACTTCATTACTGAGGATCTGCACCTTCCCCATAAACCTCGAGCCTTTTCCTCCTGCTTTGGACAGGATGCTGCTTTAAAAAATCCCTGAAATGTGCTTGGCAATGTGAGATTTGGCAAGAACATTAACTGCTTTGAATAAATCAGATAATCTGAGCCAGATATTCTAGATTTACTGCATTACTGAAACTGGGGTTTATTACTGATTGGATGCAAACCTCCTTATTTGTGTCTACTAAAAAGCACTATAAAAGGCAGTGGTAATGTTGCTAAGGAACTGTTTACCTGCCAAATGTATCTCTGTGATGCATGAGGTGACCATGGGAACCAATTTGGTGGCAATTATTTAAAGAAAACCTTGCCATGAAATGACTATTGCATGTATACTAAATATTTCTGAAGTTGCATTTAAAAAGCTTATTTCTAGGAAAGGGTATAATAGCTAGAAATCCATTTAGAGAGAAGGGTCAGCACAGGTCCTGCATAAAAAATACATTACTAGAGCCAGTTTTTTTGATGTATATTTTACATCAAGTGTTTTGAAAATAAATAGGAAATCTGTTTTGGGTTATCAGCTTTGTGCAAATTTAAGATTATTTGGTGGCCATTCCTAGGGGACTCAGTCTTTTGCCTGGTTTCATTTTTTGTGAAAAATTAATTACAGGTTGCTGTATTCCCCCTCGAGAACTTATTAACTGTGTCTCTCTCTCTCCAAAGAGTGCTTGGCTCTCATGACATAAAGTGCCTTGGGCTAAAAGCTGCTGATTCCATTTCTGATTCATAAAGAAATTTTTAAACTTATTTCTATCCTTACTGACATTTTCCACAAGTAATAACTAATAGCAAAACACTAGGATCAATGCTATTATGATAATTGTCTTATAAAGGAAACCTGTGCTCCACAAGTGATTCCTCAGGGGTTGAATTTTACTAGAAAGATGAAGCACAAAGATTATTTTAAAGCATATATGTTGAATTCAAAGGAAAAAAAAATCACATTTACCATAAACATGGAAACTGTAGGAGAACCTCCTGTTGCTTGATATAATTTTATGGAATATAGTTATAGAGTTATGAGTTGCCCTCAGGGTGCCACCAAAGTACATGTCTTGGTGACATTGTACCATAAAGCCATTATGGTACCATTACCATTTAAGTCAGTAATGAATTCTATAGGAAATCTCAAATAATAGCTGGTGTAAAATTAGAATTTGCTAATTTTTTCACTTGTGGCCCAGGTGACAACTGTCATCTGAGGAGAGTAATTAAGAAGGAATCAATATAGAGAATTTATAATGACAGGTAAAGTTTGTTTGGAAAATTAAGAGACATTTCAGTGTAAATAAAGAGGGGTGAGAATGATTGTCTTTCAGATGAGAAAATACAGAATACTGAAGTTCTTTAGGGTTCTGGATCAATACTTGTATGGACTGGCTTTTCAAGAGATAGAGATTATTTCATCCTTAAATTATTATAATCAGGCTGGCCATGGTGATTTTTTTGCTTTTAAGTCACTTCAGTTTGCATGGCTCAGTCTCTGTCTCTCACTCTCCCAGACCCAGTGATGTCACAGCAGTGCAAAGAGAATTGGTGCCTTTCACAAAGAACAGGTCGTGTGTGTGCTCACTTACAGCCCCTGCAGCTCATGCTGGGCCTTCACTTGCCAGCACATCCAGCAATAAGGGTATTTTTAAGGCCTGTAAGAACTCAGTTAGATGTATTCTTTTGTAAAACTGAAATAGCTTTATGCACATAATCCACAGTGGAGATGGAAAACATGTCCCAAGTATAGAAAACAGGCTGTTTCTGTACTTGTATGTCTGAAGGTATTTTAGTATTTCAGAGAAGAGAACCCATACAATTACAGTGGAAGGATGATTAGGTGGAAAGTAAAGTTTTTCAGAAGGAGCTGTTTGAATATCATGACTCATAAATTTACTAAATTACTTTAATTTGCACTGTACAAGTGAATTAGAAGCTGGAAATATATTTAGCATATTTTTCTTTTATTTGGAGCTTTGAAAACAATTTGGGTTTTTTTATTTTTCCTGTGTTCCAGTGACTTGGGTCAGTCCCATTGCTACTTCAAGTGGTAAAGAGGACCAAATGCTTCTCTCCCTGTTAGCTTCAATGTGCTCACTTTGAAATAGTGGAGCAGAGGAGTCAGGTTCTTTCTTACTCTGGTAAATTACCATTTTTCAATGCTAGAAACCCCCTTTGGAACAGGATTGTGATGCACTGCTGGAACTCAGTTACTTGCAAGTCTCTGAGCTTACCTGTGTTCACCATCAAGATGTCAACTGGGAACTCCTGTTATCTGAGCTAATGTTCAACACTTCTTAGTGCTAATTGGAAGGTCTGGTTTAATTTATTTAACACAGTGTGTGTCTCTCCTGTGTACCTTAAAAGGAGGTACATTGCAGGCTTTTTCCTGTAGACAGAGCCCCCGTCCTCTTTGAGTCCTGCATGTTTGTTTCTTTGTAAGGCACAAGTGAGAAGTGATTCTTGTAACCACTGTCATGATTGTTTAAAGGTTGTGCTTAATTAAAACTCCCTGTTGTCTTTCAGACACCCCGAACATGTGAAAACTTCATCAAATTGTGCAAGAAGAACTATTACGATGGAACAATTTTCCACCGATCCATTCGGAATTTTGTGGTGAGTATTAAAAAACTCCTGGGTAATGCACAATATATGATGTACTCAAAATATCCCATATATTTAACTTATCTCAGGTTTAGGTGGTTCCATGCATGACAACTTGCAATAGTAGTGTATTAAATGTACCATCAGAGGGAGGGTTGTCCTAACCTATGCCATGTGTATTTATGGGTGGTGCTAACAATTGTCTCTGACTAACATTGTCACTCAGAACATCACTGCATTTGCTGGCATTCCAGACAAAGCCTTGAAGAGTCATTGCCTTGGCTTTTGTTATCTTCCCCAAGATGTGGGTGGGTGGTTAATGAACAGAAGGAGAGAGAGGGAAATGCTAATTTGGATAAGTAATACTGTGGCCTATTGAAATCTCATTCAGATGAAACTTTAGCAAGCATCTGAATTTCTGTTTCAGGTTGTGGTACTTGGATATTATCAGGTTATCCTTTCCTAGTGTGCTCCAGCACTGGGTGCCCAGGCTTTCTTGTAAAGGAGTTAAAGAGCACTTTGTGTTCCTGAACTGTGTCTTTGGTAGTCAAAGATCTTTATTTACAGAGTTACAGTCCAGGCAGCTTAGGATATTGTAGCTGCCCTGTAACTTCCTTCCAGAAGAATGAACAGCCTGATCCTGAAGGCAGAGCACATCTCACAAGGAACATCACTGGATGTTACATTCTGTCCTGTCATCCTACAAAAAAGCTTTTTTTCTTTTGACAGCACTGTGTATCTCAGTTCGTAGTTAAGCTCACAACTAAAATTGTGCTTTTGTGCTATTACTTTGAAACTGATCATGTCACATTCCCTCCACTGGGATTAAAGCATGGAATACTGTTTCTGCAGATCCTGCATGTACAGTAATTAATACACTGTTTTGTTACTCAAAGATTAGTTTCACATGAGGATTTTTCCTGCTGGAGGTAGTCAGTGGGATGCAGATTCAGATACAAAAAATATTCCATATTGCCCCTTTTCTTGCCTTCCCATCATGTGGAGGATTGGTAGCAAAATGTAAAGCCTTTTCTGTTCCAAAAGCAGTGTATCATCAATTCAAAAGCAGGTTCTGATTCAGCACATAATAAAAAGAATGATCTGGTTAACCCATTTGAGATTAGTTATTTTCCCTATTTACCCATAAAAGACCTATTATTTTTATGAAACTGCCATTCTGCTTATAGATGAACAATGTCAGGGATGACAGCCAGGTGATAGTAAGCTCCAAATAAGAAGGAATGGTTTCCTTGTTGCTGACTTGTCAACATGACACAATATAGAAGGCATAAAATAGAGCACAATTGGCTTTTATGGTTTGTATTTGATGTCTTTCTCATAGATGCATTTGTAAAACTGATTTAATTTTAATTCTGCAGATCCAAGGAGGTGATCCGACTGGAACAGGAACAGGTAAGGCTGAGTTTGTATCAAGTAAGTTGTTCTCACTTCATGGGCTGTGTTGTTATGTTTACTTCCAGACAATTTAAAATTAAAATTCTCTAAATGATGATAAGTGGGACATTGTGATTACTTTAAAACAGAGGTTTCCTTGATATATTTTTATGACCATGTCGACTATGTTCAAAATTTCATCCGATATATTCTCAGTCTAAAGCTTGGGAACTCTTCCCTGCAGAATTCTTGTGGGTTTTGCTTCCTTTTCCTTCAGAAAAAAAAATAAATGAAAATTATAATTTTACAGCTGGTCTTCCAGGGCGAAGAATAAAGGAAGAAACACGTTCATGCAAAGTTGCTTTCAAATTCAGTGTTAATGAAATACTTGAGACCTGCCTTAGAATTGGTGACTGGCCAGACACCATCTGTTCTTCCAGCTAGTTGCCTTGTAATGCCCAAGCTGCTCTTTTTCTAACTTTTGGGGGATCACTGCTACAAAATTCTTCTGCCTCTTCTTTCTCCCTTGGTGGAGATCTGGGAACAGTCATAGCAGGAATGGTCAGGAGGCAGAGCAGCTGAAGGGTGTCACAGCATTGCCCACCACAGGAGATAGGTCATGAAATACCTCTGGTCACTGCTGTAAATTTGCTCATTTTCCTCGTGCACCTTCTATCTGCCCACTTGTGGCTGTCACCAGCATCCCCTGCTCCTCACCTGTTAAATACTTTAGCTCTATTTACTTTGTTAATTATGTTTGTGTGAGTTGCCTGCTTTTCTTGTAGTATATGTGATAATCAACAGTTGCAGGATTTGAGACTAGTTAAAGGTTCAGTGTTTTGATGGCAAAAACCCATTAACAAGAATTGTTACCATCCATGCTTGGACTGTCAGATGTGATTTGATTTTTTTATACGGAAAGTTTTGGTTCAAACCCCGAAAGACATAATTAGGAACATCTTTTGAAATGAGAAATTAAAGAGGTGTCAGGAGACGGGAGAGATTTAATAGGTTGACTCAAACACCTCTCACCCTTGCAGGGTGGAGTTCAGATTCTGCTGTGGAATTAAAATTAACTTGCTGGTGTCATCCCTGCTTCTATTTGTGCAAATGCAGAAGGGCTCTAAGACAGCAGAGTTAACAGAGGCAGAGGACTGGCATCACTGCTGCACTGAAGGGCAAGGCTCAGCTCCACTGGCTTTGCCAGTAGGAAGTGAAATGCTAATAAGCATATAGGATGAAAATCTTCCTACATATATTCTTCCACTTAAAAAAAGGAGTCTAATGACCTCTAGTATTTTCCATCTTGTTTTCCTCCTTGTCATTCTTAATTAAAGATGAGTATATCGCAGGCGAGATGTCTCGCAAACATCTGCCAGGACTATTAAAGTTCTAATGAAATGAACAGTGTGCACTCAAATAGACATGAGTCTTGCAGATATTTAGAGACTGGCTGCAATTATTGTAGAGTCCAAATGGTGCAAATGTCTTCTTTGCACCTGAATGGCTTTTATATTTTTAAGACAGTTGAATTTTATATGTCTTTACCTAATTGCTTATTGAATATGATAATATCACAAGAAAATCTAAATGGGGAGCCTGGTGGGCTGTAGATTGCTCTTGAACTGTCATGCCTTTGTGTTTAATACTTCAGTGAAGCTGCTTAGACAGTTCACAGAGTGCAAGTAGTCTGTCAGGATTTGTTCCTGACTAGTGGATAGATCCAGGGCACTTGACTGTGAGGCAGAAATTCCACTTGTGTGTCTGGAGCTGTAAGAAGGTGGCCAGACCTGAGGCTGGATGTTCCCTTGGCAGCAGGGCAGCCAGAGGAGAGTTCAGCTCAGCAGCGCTGCTCTAGCAGGGCAGATGAACTGATGCTCTCCTGGGCTCCCATGCTGTAAAAATGTCGGTCCATTTGTTTGTGCATTATTCATGTAATCACAGGCATTCACTTTAGGAAAGCTTTGGAGTAAAGCACTGGGATTCAGTACTTTGTACTGTTTTTGCCTGTGGCCTGTTTGTTATTTGCAGGATAAATTCCCTTTTTTATGTCCTCTGCTGGAAGGGATTTCAGTATTTTTTTGACTCACTGCTTCTTAGAAGGGGAAAAAGAAGAGGCACCTTTGAAAGCTAAAAAAAGTCTGTAAGATTAAATGAGCTTTAGAATAAATAACTTGACTTCTGTAATATCAGAGAAGCATATGAGAACAGAACAGGGCTTTCTTCCCAGATATTTCAATTGGCAATAGGGAGGACTATTTGGAGGTTACCCTTTAAATGTCAATATTATAAACTGTTTCTATTAGAGCTTTTTGTAGGAATACTTCAGAACAAAAAGAACATGCTTTGTTTCCTCATTCACACAGAACCTTCTGCCTAAACTGATGATTTCTAGCTAAGAGATTTGGCCTTTTTTTTTTTTGAAAAAAACCCCTTTGATAAACTGATACATGGAAGATATGGAAGATGCATTAAGCCTCTATATATTCTTCCTCTATTTATTTAATTATTCCTGTTCATCAGGAACTTGAACAGTCTTGTTCAAATATCTTCCCACCATTTGGTTTCTGTCATCATTCATCCCATGTGTCAGGGTGTCAGGTTTATGGTTGCAGCCCCCAGATGCTGAGATGATCACCCACTCCATTGCTAACTAAGCCCAGGACTGTTCATCTTCTGGGTGGATTTGGGCACAATTAGTACAACATGCCAGAAGGTTACTTGTCATACATACAAGACTGTAACTGTGCTTTGGCTCACCAGGATTAAGTGTGCTTGTGTTTTGGAAACAGCTCGCAGAGGTAAATGCCAGCTGGTTGTCACTGACCACCTCTCCCAAGGCTGCTGCAGCTGAACTGTTCTCTGGAAGCAGCCCTGAGCCTTGCTTTGCTGTTTGTTATTCAGCTCCCCAGTATGTTCTTCTTGAGTCTCTTCTGGACTGTTGTAAAAGCAAATGTGACCCAGCAGACACGTGAAGGACAGCTAATTCGTGGTACTCAGCAGTCAACCTTGGAATGGAGAAGGGTGGAAATCAGTGTTGTGGCATCTGGGAGTTGAGATACCACCCTGAGAAAAGAGTGGGGAACAGAGTTCTACTTAGCATAGCTGTCAGACCTGCACTGCCAGAGCAGTCAGATACACAGAGCTGCAAGGATGACACTGATTTGGAGGACCAGACTCATTTTCCTAGAGCCTTCACCTTTATGTTTCATAAGACTGCTGGGAGAAATTTTATTGTGGTACAGCAGCTTATTTCTTCTCTAACAAAATAACCACCCATAGAGGCAGTATTCAGAGCAATAAGCTGAGTCATGGTCATTCTTTGTAATGATTAATTATTTGAAAATGAATTTTAGATTTGTGATGTATCTCTTTTCCTGCTGTTCATAACAAGTAAGTGGTTGAACACTGTGAGTAATTCTAACTCACGGTCGTGCAAGTGGAGCAGCTGCTCTGTATTTTCAGTGTTCCAAATAATAGAAGAAAATTTGCATGTAGAAAAAATAGGTTTAATATTCTAACCCTTTTGTATGAAAAAGGGAAAATATATGCAAAGCATCACATTTTCAAAGCAGCACAAGCTTTTTTCAGCTACTCTTTCTTGCAACCTGTTGGAAGGTCTCATGAATCAGCCTGTGATTTATGAATCCAGGAGGGCACAAAGGAGGCACATTATAGCTGTAAAAGTCCAGGATGAAATACTACTGGTAGATGGGAATTGCTTTTTTTTTGGCAGCAAGAAGAGCTCCTCTGAAATGTCAATAGCAAAGGACTCTGGACAAACTTGATCAATGCAATGTGATTTCCTAAGATGGCAAGTTCCTTAACTGTACCAGTTTTAGAGCCACTTTTCTTGCATGATTGAAGCACAGCAAAAGCAGGAGCAAGACCTTTTTATCTAGAATATACTCCTTTTAATCTGCAGTCCCTGTGCACATCCACTGCCAGGTCTGTGGGGTTGAGTACCATGTCCTCTTATCTGAGAGGAGAGAAGCACTTACTGCCTGAGCTAAGGCTTTCATATTTGCAAAACGATTCCAGAAGCTCACTTGGAAAGATCTACAGAAGTGTCAGATGTTATTATGTGCCTCGTTGTTCCAAATGACAAGAAGAAAATTACAGAAAGTAAGCCATCATTTTTGTGAATCAGATCCCTCCTACTTCCTTACCACTGCTTAGCAATTTTTAAGCCAGAAAAAGGAAGGATTTATTTAAAATCACAACTGTCATGAATGATGATTCCCAGCCCACACCTGGCTTTTGGAATGCTACATTTCTGAAGCTTTAGATGCATCTCTCAGCTCTTTGCAAGAAAGTTGTACAAATGATATGATTGTACCTCAAAAAAAATTTTACATGCTTTTAGTAGGAACAAAGACTACCAAAGAGTAATCTGGTTAAGTTCAAAAGACAATCTGAAAATTTGGCTTTTTTTCTGTGTAATTGCTGATGTGTGACTGCTTCAGATGTCAGTTCAGATCTGTTCACCTGTTTACTATCAGCACAGGATGCAGATACAAGACTGAATAACTAACCATGCTTCAGTACAAGCTAAATGTATCTTGCCACTCTGGATAGCCACAGAAATTATTAATGCTCTTTTCTAAGAGCTGTGTGGTCTGTTTCATTTCGTCTCTGTGTGAGAATGAGTTAAACACATCTTTAATTTAAGAGAATTTTTTTTAAAAGAAGAATGCATGGAATTGTCTCCCAGCTTCCTGCAGCTTTGAATCGTGGATCTGAGTAGGCATGTGAATTGTACAAAAACTCTGAAGGCATTGACACCGTACAGGTTAAGTGATGTTGAATGGCACTGTATTTCTCTGGCTGATCCCAAGTGCATTTCCAGCTTTGTGCAAGCAGGAGATTCCCATGTGCAGGCTGTAATTACTCCCAACACCAATCCATCCACTGGCTGGGGCCATGGCTGCTGCCATGTGAACTGATTTTTAGCACAGAAGCCTACAGAATTCTTTTCCAGCACTTTTGTAATAGGATCTCAGAAACATTTACAAGTCCAGTAGGCACACAGCTCCATTTGGACAGAGATAAGCTGAGAGGGAGGTGAAGTGACAGGCAGTGCTGCCAGCTGTGAATGTAACACCCGGAGTCAATTCTTGTTATCCGTGGGCTTTGCTTGTAGGCTGGTACA
Organism: Serinus canaria; assembly: GCF_022539315.1. Taxonomy (NCBI): domain Eukaryota; kingdom Metazoa; phylum Chordata; class Aves; order Passeriformes; family Fringillidae; genus Serinus; species Serinus canaria. The sequence goes on along the minus strand of NC_066329.1, from coordinate 6,223,524 downwards.
TCAGCACTGGGGTGAGGGCTTTGCATCATTGTGACTCCAAATATAGCCAGCAGAGATCTGTGTGCACCCTGAGGAAGATTTGGGGAGGGTCAGGAGGAGCCTCCTCTCTTTGTGGCACATACAGGGAGTGTAACATAAAAAGGCTGGAGCCAGACACTGCCATGCTCCCACCTCCTCTGTCTGCATCCATTCTGCTTTCAGAAAAGTACAACCACACCTCCCAACCATGTTGAGAATAAACACAGTAAAATCTTCTAGATACTTACAGACACCTCATAATTATTAGCAGGTTTGGAACCTGAGTGGTTTTCCCAAGTTTACATCGAGCTCTAATGTGGAGAGTAAAAGGTGAGAATGTAAAATCCCTGTTCCAGCTGAGCATTAGGCACTATGCTGCCGTGGCCCTAGACTGATGAGGGGTCTGTACTTAATCTTCACAGAGAAAGTCATGCTGGGTTTCAGTAATTAAAAAATGTATAGATGTAACTTGCCATCTTCTGACTTGTTCTGTCTAGTCCTGCCTCAAGCAGATACTTGAAGCCTGGAACAATTCCAGAGGTTAGCTGGAGTTTGATGAAAAGCACATTCAGGCTATTTTTAATTTAAGGAGAATACTCTGGGGTTTTCCTTGAAAAAGAAAAAAAAGTATTTCCTTTAAATTATTTTTAAAAACCAATCCAAAACAACAACAAAACCCCCAAGCTGTGCCTGCTCTGCAGAGTGCCTTTGCAGTGTCTCCTCTGCCCTTTGCCAGCCTGTGCTGCCAGGTCTCCACAGACACTTCAGTTATGTCCTTCACAGGACGTCTGGCCTTTTAGGCAAATGCTGCACAGGCCATTCCCTGCTCCTGCTGCAGCTCCCAGGCAGACAGAATTAGCCTTGGAAACAGCTGTATGGCAGACAGAGCAGGGGCTGTAGCTATCTGCTAAAATATTAGTGCTTATTTCCAGAGAAGCAGAATGAACCAAACTTAGCTTTCATACATATGAGATGAATTCTGACCTGCAGTGCATGATCCGAAATGAAATCTTACAAAAATAAATATTCCAAAGCCTAAAGATCATGGCTCGTTGCTCCTGTCTGCAAGCTCTTGGGTCTGGTTGTTTGCAATGCCAGAAAGAGAGAGTCTCTCTGTCATTCACAATTTTTCTCTTTCCTTTTGAATTATTCTTCTGACCAGTGAAGGCTTCAGGCTTGATTCCACTGTCTTTCAGCAGCTTGGCTGTAATTCCAGCATCAGCTGGAAGCAGATGAAGGGTGTAGCAGGCTCACAGGTTTGGCCACTTGCTGCTCTATCCCATCTCAACAGACTGTGCTCATGTTCTATATCCTCTGGAAACTTCAGACAGCACAAACTCCTCTAGAGCTGCCTGCAATGGTACCATATCCCTGTCACCCACCTCTGGAAAATATTGGCAAATGGGATCAAGCTGACATAATTTAGCTGATCTTAAAATATTCAATAACCAGAGATTGCTGAAGTAACCATTGCTGTACTCCTGATTACAGAAAATCCCCACAGGGTTTGTCCTCTTTTGTCACCTCTTGTCAAACTGCAGAGCAGGCAACACTCAACTCTATTAATAGGTCTTTTGAATATGATTAATTGGGTTTTTAAGTGGGTCAGCTTCTTCCAGAATTTCTCACTTAGTTCCACTTGCAGCTGTCCATATGAGATGCTTTGTTTTCATGGTATCATCTGAAACTCTTTCCTCATTTAATGCACTCTTGTGATTTTTTGGGTAAGATTTTCAGTGGGAGCCTGATTCATTCCTTGGTTTTATTTACTGCTTTACAGCCATATCATCAAATTGCTTTCTGTGTTATGTGTGCACATGGCTGTGGAGCTCTACAGATCCCTTCCTGACCTGCTGCTTCTCCACTTACTCTGGAGGGCTCTTGAGCCAGTTCTGCAGATGGACCAGCCTTGCTGCCTGTTTGGATAGTTTTGTTTGTTTTATTTTTAATACTGTCCTAAGGTGAAATATTTTTTCATGGTTTGTCAAACAAGATTATGGATTTGACTGTAAAACTATGACTCATCTCAGCCTTCGTTTTTCTTATTAAGAATGATCCTGGAGGAAAGTGCAAATGAAAATGTCAGATCTGTCATAAATAATGTAAAAATGACAGCCAGGAGGAGACCTCTCACAGACCCTCTCTCTGTCCACAGTCACAGAAAAGAAATCACTTTTGGAGGGCTGGGGCTAGGGTTTGTGCAATTTTATCATTCTTTTAACTTCACTGCACATAAGTGTTCACGTCATCCAGGTATCTAGTCCAAATATCTAATTTTTGCCTTTTAATTTGGAGCACAATATATCATCATTCTTCATTGTTTAGTCTGGGATTAAGCATTTGAGTTTGTACCTCCCATTCTTAGTTGTTTCTATGAATGGGTTTCATCTCCCTGATATTTTATTTCCAGAAGCAGTGCTATATCCAGAGTGCAATTAAACTGGTAACTCTTTGCTCTGTGTTTTGTCATGAAGCCAGTTTTAAAGATTTAATGTCTCAAAAGAGAAAATTTATGGTGGACCAGGAGGAAAAAATTAAATCCTTGACTGTTCTTCAGCACAGGATCCATAAAGCTGTTGATAAAGTGTGGTCTGTTGCAGCTGATAGTGTGAGGGCACAGAAATATGTTGCCAGTTGCAAACACCAGATTTCAAGGTCGTGCTCAAATACTGGCCTAGAGATAGGGGTGAGGTAACAATGTATTAACACATAGTGACTGCAAGTGCTGGGAACCTTGAATTTAATGTCAGTGCCTGTTGCAACACACAGTGGGAAACTAATGAAAACAAACATTATTCTTCGATTTTTTTTTCTTTTTAAGGAGGAGAATCTTACTGGGGAAAACCTTTCAAAGATGAATTCAAGCCCAATTTGTCCCACACGGGACGTGGTGTTCTTAGTATGGCAAATTCAGGACCCAACACAAACAAATCACAGTTGTAAGTAGTCATTTGCTTTTTTGTGCTTTATTGGTTGCCTCTGGACATTGTGTCTCACTCTGTTAGGAAGAAAAATGACATTTAATGAGCTACTTTAAATGTAAAGTTCAGTAAAGGGAAATATTCTGTTGAGTGGTGCATACTGCAGTCAGGGCTAGAGCTGCTCTTAGCCAATCTAACAGCAAAGTGAAGCATGGCAAGAAGACCTGTGGGTTCATTATATCAGCAAGAACTTGTCTCTTTTGTTGTTATGATTTGAAGTTTTTGTTTTTGTCAGTGTCCCTCCTCAGTATTTCCCCTATAATTATCATCATTCATCATGCCTCTTCATTCTGTTAAAATATAGCTCCATATTGAACTTTTTGAAGGAATTAGATGAAACATAAACTCTATGGGAATATAACTTCTTTTTAGTCACCTGATTTTGAATAAATGCTCTGTTGAAATGTGTAGACCCAGACATGGAAGAGTGAACAATCTGGGATTGAGAATAACTTGGTTTCCAATGTCCAAAAGCAGAATGAAGACTAAAATGAGGGCAAACTTAAAGATACTGAAGTTGTAATGGCCTTGTTCATGTGGGACATTAATATGGGTGTGTGCCTGCAGTCCTTTAAAAATGTTCTGTGTCACTTTGAGCCAACTATTTATTGGTTGCTCTGTAAGTACTGCAGTATAAAAAAATGGCCTTTTATTGGGAGCCCCAGGAAAGAGAGAGAGAGGGAGAGAGTGTGAGTGTGTGTGTGTGTGTGTGTGTGTGTAGCACTGTCACTTGGCACTGAGGAGGGAGGGAGGGTCTTGGTGTTCGTGATGCTGAGTGTTAGGATGATTTGTAAACTCTGCAGCAGTGTGGTTTGCTTTAATTAAACACAAGGGCTTCTCTCAGGGCCTCACATTCTTAGGCTTACTTGGATTCTTAAGCCTAAGCACGTGTGGGGCAGTTTGCTGGATCAAGTTGCTGTACAACTTATTTTGGATTTGAATGTTACTGCCAGCTCTCACGTGCTAAATTAGGGGAGAGTAGAGGCTTCTTTCTTTTTTTTTTTTATTTTTTAAAAAGGAGATTCTAATAACAGAGGTTACAGAGGCCATAAGCGATGTGCCATTTTGAGTCACATTATCTGCTGCTGTAAATGTGATTGTTTGTTCTCCTAAAATTTGCAAATGAAATATGAAGTTCCTTTATATGTAAGCCCTTAAGGGAGTCCAGCTGTCCATATTTATAAAGGTTCCTAGGCAGCACTTAGATCCATCTCCTCTAGCCTTGGGGACTCTGTGAATAGCTCTCCCCATTGGTGACAGGCACTACAGGGCAGAGAGAGCTGGGTGCTCCCTGCAAGGTGATGCTTGAATAATGCTCAGGACTTCTCTGAGACCCTCCTGAGTTATGTTAATTCTGTTGTCTTTATTTTGACTGTAGTGACAGGTGAGAAGCTTTCCCTGTATATGTGCTGTTTCTCAGGGGTTTTTATTACAATGCTACATAACAGACCATGTGATGATTTTAAGTATTGGATATCCAGGAGTAAAGTGGTGTCCCATGTAGGAGTCTGCATTCTGCACAGCATGCCAATGCTTTCCTAGGGCAAGCTACATCTTAATAGACTGTCTGGAACATTACAGCTGCTCCTATTTCCAATCATATAACTTCCTGAGGCAGTTGCTTATATGGAAAAGTGCTTTTGGAATGCTTATATATTTTTAGCTGTCTCCTATGTAGTGTAACAGATGGAGACAGGGAGGAGAGCCAGCACTGCATGTCCAGCCAAGACAGGCCATCGTGGTCTGCAGACCACACTGTGGAAACCTTTGTCTCATACATTTGTAGTCCAGGACTTCCAAAGAATCATCGAGCTTTAGAGTAAAGCTTTAGTAGTAAAGGTTGCTTTAGATTAGTGTTTTAGTTCCATTGTTTAGGTTTAAAGGTACAGCCCCCAAAATTAAAAGTCCAATTAATTACTTTTGACACTTTGAAGTATTCTTCTGGGATGTTTGTATCTGGAGCACGAGTGTGCTCTGTCCAGAGGAGAAATAGATCACCAACAGACCAGTTTAAGGGAAGAGAAATGCATAAAGTAAATATATAGAAAATAGAAGCTTACACTGGCAGAGGCTGTCGTGTCATGTAACTTTGTTTGCTGGATACAAGCTGCCCATCAGGCACCAGAAATGTTCTTCCCAAGCAGGAAGCATTCTTCCCATGCACATCTGCCTGCCCTGCATGAGCTTCCCAGGGCCTGCAAGGCCAAGGAGGCAGATGCTCCGATTAATTTTGGACTTGCTGCAAGGCCCTACTCTTGGAGTACTGTTTAAAAATATTGGTGTGATGAAAAGTGAGAAGCCAAAACTCCAGACATCCAGGTGGAACCCACAATAGTGAGGCGTGAAAGGATGTTTGGTCCACAGGCCTTCCAGAAAGGAGCCAGAGAGGGGCTTGGCTTCTCTCTGGAAGCCTTTGCAGACTCTTTGTGTTTTTAAGCATTACTGGCTGTTGTTGAGGGTCACTGGGGCAATGTGGTAACTGTTATATCTTTATTCCTCCCAGCTTCATCACATTCCGCTCTTGTGCGTATCTGGACAAGAAGCACACGGTTTTTGGAAGGTAAGTGAAGGATATTTTGGCTAGCAGCATAGCAGACATTCTCCCTTGTGTGTCTGAAGCCTAAAAAGAAGAATCTAGTGACTCTTGCAATTGAACTTGAGCAAAATTCCAGCTCACAATCCAGGTCTCCTGGTCATGAGTAGGTGGGCAACATTGCACCAATGCCAGTCAGCAGACCCTGCCTTTTTTCCCTCCTTTCATCCATGTAAGTTGCCTCACTTCCCTTCTGTGGGTGGCCCTCCAGGAGTCATGAGCAAAGTAATCATAGTCATGTAATGAACCATGTTAATATTTGTGCATTTTAATTGCTGGGACACAAGAGATTAGCTCTTCAATGCTGCTTTCATCCTCTTATGAGCCATCAACTGAAAAATTAGTCATGACAGGACTGTTCTTCATCATGGAATAGAGCTTCTGCATAGATGAGGTCTTTTGGCTCTTCTTATTCTTTTTTATTTTATTCTTATTTTCTTTTATTCCTGACAATTATCACTGGTATAAAATCTGTATATTTATGCACACGTATATAAAGATTCTACCAATGCCCAGACAGTGAGAGAACTTCATTCCTTATAAAGAAGTCTCTTCTGAAAGTCTTTTCCAGTCAAGTTTTCACATGATAAAACTTAAGATATTTATTGTAGAAGAAGGTACAAAAGATGCTCTTTGCTTCCTCTACTGCAGGTACTTGGTATTGACCAAGTCAAGCAGAGCTGTTCTCAGACATCCCTCATGCATGGCAGGAGTGGCAATGTTGCTAGCCTGCTGCACTGGGAGTTCCTGAGAATCTTACAGTCTTTTTTACTTGTAGATTTGGGGTTTTATTCCTTTCATGGTTCTATTCATTTGGAAGTCAGTAATGGAAAACAGAACCATGTGCTGTTTACTTTGATTGAATGTCATGCAATTGTGCTGTACAGTGAAAGTGATATATTTAATCCATCTTCCCTGCCTGAAACTTTTTGAGGCAGAAACTGCTTCATGTTAATGGCACTTTATTTTAGTGCTGTTATCTTCAATAATTGCACTCTTGGAAATGTATTTCTCTTTTCTTTCTCAGATTTGTCCTAGAAAAATTCAAAGATCCCTTGTCCTTTCGTGAAAGCAGATAAAAAAAGGAAATTCTAATACTAAAAGCTAAGAGTCAGTAATTCTTGGAGGAGTTACCTTATCCAGATCTTAGGACTACTTCACTTCAGCAACAATTTGAGTCCACCTTGCAAAAACCCCTTCAAATCCCCTGCAGTAATACTGTTAACCTGAGCTGGCCACCTCATCAAGTAATGTCTGTGTTAGACAGCTCAGCTGAAAATGTGCCTGGTCTTCAGTTCTGGGTGCAGCCTGGCCTCAGTGAGCATCCTGTAAGTCCTCCAGTGGCTTTGCTGTGTTTCCTCAGTGTGCTCCAGTTTTACCAGAATTCACCAGCAAAGGATTTGGAGAGAAGCTGAGCTTTCTGTGGTGCAGGGAGTGTGCTCCCCAAAGCCTTCACACTGTGCTGAATAGCTCAAGTAACTTGTGAGCAAAATAACTCAGATGATGTTTCACACTGTGTGTTGCCCTTTAGAGAGGAATTAGTTAGTCCAGGTAAATCTGCTCAAGCATATATAGCAGAGATTTTTGCAGTTTTAGCAAAGACTATCTTAATTTGGGAATTGTCTTTGCTGTTACAGAAATCTGAGCTTAGGTCCCAGAGTGAAGAAGTGGTGCTGCTTATACTTTAAGATGAAATACAATGGAAAAAGTTTATTAAAAGTGTTGGTTTAGAATCATATTTGGCTTCCTGCATGAAAACTGAGTGACATCTTCATATGAGCACAGAGCAGGGAAATTTTACTCTGATCTTTCTTGCATGGAAATGAAGATCAATACAAATAAGGTAAAATTAAGATGCTGGGATATATGTATCCCAGTCAGTCTGTATTAATCTACATGTTGAATTATTGAATAATTGAATTTACCAACAAATTTAATAATAAAAGGTTCATGTGTGTAGCTCTTAAGATCTGTATTCTGTCATCAGAATCCACCAGCTGTTTTTACCTGCATTGTATTTAAAAGTCATAAAAGCCAGAAGATGCCAGAGATTGTACCTCTAGTAAAACTCCAACTTCAGTTTGATATTTTAGATCCTGAGTGATTTGGTGACTATAAATGAGCTGATTATAGCACAATAATATCTGGGAAGCATATCTTGGAATAATATCTAGGTTTAAGAGCAGAATGAACCCATGATATCAGGATTCTTTGTTTCCATCAGTGTTTAATTATATTGTTAATTGGATGCTTACTGGCCTGTTGTGACTTTCATATAGATTTGAGGATTACTTATTTCAGTTAATATAAAAATCTAAATACTCTGATCTGAACTGTACTCTTAGCTACTCCTGTGTGACTCTGGTCCATGTTAGTGTCACACAGGTATCTTGGAGAGCACAATGACCTGTTTGTAATTCGTATAGAACTTTTCAGCAAGCTTTCTGTACTTAGGAGAACAAAAAAGAGTGAAAGGGCAACCATTCCCTACTCCTTTCTTTGTTTCTTTGGTCCTTTGTGGGATGCACCATTGAAAAGTGCCTTTTCTGGAAATGCATCTTATTTATATCCTCACTGGTCTGAAACACAGTTTTTATGTGGGAGAGTCTATAAATGCCCACTCCTGGGCAGTGGGACAGGGAAGAGGTGACATGTGTCTGCCTTGGTGCACTGGAATTTTCATGTCTCAGGAAAAAGGTGTGGCTGGAGGACAGGGAAGGGCTCATCATGATTGCGCTGCTCACTGTGGCAGTGATGAGGATGCTGGTCCTGAAAAGAAAGGAGATAATCTGGCATGGCTGAGGAGCCAAAACAGAGTGAGAGCAGAATGCCTTCCCTTGGAGGTGTATTGCAGGCTTGGATTTCCTGCTCCAACAGAGCTGCCTAGATTAAATTAGTAATTACCATTTCTAGTAATTACTATTTCTTCTGACTTAGAGAATGATGTAATTAACATGAAAACCAACTGGTGGTTTTTGTGGGCTTTTAGCTTGCTGGTAAGAGGTTTAAAATAGAAACTGAGATAATATCAACTAACTGACATGCCTTTGCTCTGCACAGAGGGGATGAGAAGCATTTGCAGGGGGCTGCTGCCTGGGGAGGGTCCTGCCTGCTGCTGCCCTGGGCTCTGTGCCTGAGTCTCCTTCCTACCTGTGCTCCAAGCTGGGCCTCAGCTGTGCTGTGACCTGCAGGGGCTATAGGAACACTACAGCCAAAACAGCAGATGAACTCAGGTTCCTGTTGGGTGTTCTTTATGAAATTTAGGTGCAAGCATATCCCATCCATGTTGTTGTTATGTTTCCTGTTGCAATGGCTCACAGCTCTCGTGGATCAGAGACCTGGTACATTTGCCCTTTTTTAGCAGAAATAGAAACATAATCTCTGTCCCTGAGAGCTGTGTAAGTAGAAAAGAGATTACATATAGATAAAGGGAAGTTGTGACAGTGACCCATTTCAACCTACCTTCCACCACCTTTGGAAAAAGAAAACCTCAGGAAAAACCAAAATTGCTTCATCGATGTTTTTTGGGAGCCTGTTCCAAAGCTAAAGGCACACATAAAAATGTGCATATTTAAAATAGTAGTGGAAAGTGATCAACAGAAGGAGAAAAATTCTTTCAGAATTTTGGGCGAGATTTAGGACGAGCAAAGCATGGTGGGCTTGAAAGCAAGGGCATGTTGCAGATAGGTGATGTGATGTGATGTGATAAAACAAAGGGCAATAAAGGGAGCAGAGAGAAAAGTGTTGTGGTCAGAGTGGCAAAGCTGGAAATTATCTGTACAGCAGCTGTGTGTTTATTAGAGCATCACTTGTGTTTGTCAAGAGCTGAGAAAAGAAAGTGGCAACTGAGACAGCAGATGAGTATGTCAAGGACAGTTTTCTCTTTGCTATGAGGCTGTACATATCTGCTTATGTGAATAATTTCTACTGTCTCTCGAGGTGTCTGCTGCTCGTTCTTCAATTCTCTTGTTCCCAGAAATAATGAACAAGGTGGTCTGGGACACCTCAGGCTTGGTCAGACTGGAGGCATCAGTCAATAGCTGACATGCATTCAGCTTATTCTTCTCTTTTCTTCCCTTCTCTTCCTTGCCAGATGCTTTTGTGGAAGAGAGTTCTTCCCTTGGATCAGTATCACTCTGTATTGAGTATTCCTTAACCTGTGTAATTGCTTTCTACTGCAATACTGTAGACTGGGGCAATGAAAGTAACTCTTGTCCTCTAAAGTAATTAACTACATAAAGCAACTACCAGGCATTATTCAGTTACCCAGGTGCTGTTATATAACACATTGTCTGTTTCCACTTGAAACATTCCCTGTATGATTTGAATCAGTGAGTCCCAGTTGCTTCTAAGTTGGAAAACTCATGTCCTTGTGGCTCTTCTGCTTTAGTACATCTGAAGATTGGAGAAACTGTGTGACAGCAGAAGAGCTGATTCTGTGTAGGGAGACTGACCTAATTTTGCACTGCAGAGTCTACTCCCCAGACACTGGGATAGGAGCGAAGAGCAAGGTGGGGAAATGAGCCAGGCCTCCCTGTGGAAGCCATGGCTGCACATGAGCACTGGGCTGTTGGAGCTGCATGAGGGCTGCTGTCATTCCCAAAACAGTTGTATGATCTCTGAAGAGGGACCTGTGCCAAGGCAGGGAAGTTCTTTTGTGCCAGGTTCATCTGTTGAGTCTAGTTTCAATAAGCTTTTTTCCAAGTTGTTTTATTTTCATCACCCTTTATTACCATGTCTTGCCTGCTAGATGAAGCCCTTATCTAGCAGAGAGATGGAGATGTTTTGGCTGCTTTCTTGTTGCACATTTGAATTGCTCACTCCATTGCAGATTGGGTGTATGCATAGAAAACATTTTGTCCTGAGTGTGCGTGTCTGTGCACATATGTGTTGTTCCCTCTGTGTGTGTATATAAATGTGTGTTCTCCTTTTTATAAAAATAACCTTCGGGGCAGAATGTGTTTACAAAAGAGCAATTTTTCTTTCTGTTTTCTGTTTGTAGTTTAAAGCTTGTTTTAAAAAAAGTCCAGACATTGTTCTTGTATCATCTTCAGACCAGGAAACTCTATTATGTTGGCCCACTGCCATCCCCAACGTTGCAGAAGGCAATTTAACATTGCTTAATTCCTATAATTCTTCCAAACAAAAGTATGAGAAGTAGATTCACGTGTGAATGTCTCCGGGCTGCAGGGGAGATGCAGTTTTCTTTGGGGCAGCACTAACTAAAGTATAGTGAGACCTTCATTGGCATATTGCAAATGGATAGAGCCTGCTCTGGGTATTTCACTTCTTCATCAGGCAAAGGCATTGGCAATGGTTTTGAAGCAAGGTTACTGCTGTACATAAAGGAGCCTTAACAGGAAGTAAGTAAGCACTGGAAATCTTTGCATTTCACATCTAAATGTGAAATGCAAAGATTTCCAGTGCTAACTTAGCCAGCTTTCAAGAAAACAGAATTGCACGAGTGAGGGCACATTTTTGTTTTCATTCTTATGCTAAGAGAAAAAAATACCATAAATGTACCTGCCTTGTCGTTCATGCTTAAATGTAATGCAACATTTATCAAGCTCCTCTAAAAATACAAGCTGTCTCAGGGTTGCTGAGCTAAATATATAGCTGAGATCATAATTTCTCTGCTCAACATCTACTGGAAGCACACAGCAAACTCTCGGTTCCCCGGTTGTTCTGATGTGAATGGTGTCTTGAAAGTGTCACCCTTTTCACTGCAGGGTGTCATCTGAACACCTTTTTAAACCTCAGCCAGTTTAGGACAAAGCATGTATGACACCTTATAAAAGGAATAGAGCCAGTAGCAGTGGAAAAGGTTAAACTTGTTTATGCCCTTCTCCCTTCCCTGCCATGCTGGCTCCCAACTTGGCAGAAGTGGCATTGCACGAGACCAGGCAGCACAGTGTGAACAGTCACTGGCTGTGCCACACGTTTAACATGTGTAAAGACTGTAAAGGGATGTGAGTCTGAATTTCTGGAATCTGCATTTTCTTTTACTGAAAATTATGTACAGTTGTCCTTGAATATTAGAATAATATTAAGTAATGGCTCACTCTTTAGAGGATTTTTTTAAATGTTTTTATGTACTGTTCTGATGGTCATTTCTACATAAAATTTGTATGGGCTTTTTTCTTGGCCCAAAATAGGTGTTGTTGGGCAGGCAAAGAATCCCAAAACCTTCTCTGGTGTGTTGGTTTCCTCATTGACTGAGGAGCAGTTGCTGTGAGGGATGCCTGTGCATGGGCTTTGACACACTTTATCTCATCAAACTGATTTTAGTGCTGCAATGTAACATCATGAGATTTGACAATAACAACGTGTAACGTTTCAAGGGCTTGTGTATACCTTGTCTCTTAGATCACAGGAAAGCTTACAAAAGCCTTCACAGCTTGGAATATTCAATTTCTTTTGCATCCAGCCCTGACTGCCAGGTTAGTGTATAGTTCAGTTTTTACTGGATGGGTGATGTTTGCAATCAGGCCTTGTCTGTCGCCCTGATTTTGTAAAACCTTGTTAAGCCTTCTGAAGTTTACATTCCTTCAACAAACTTTCTCACACACCATTCTGTAAATAACCTATGTTTTGCATTCTTTCATGGAGGTGGAGAGAATTGATGGACCCTTGGTCTGTCCAGTGACTTTGGAGAGGTGGCACTGTCACCCTCCAATCCACTGTCACCTTTGGAAAACTATAAATGTTGGAGTCAGGAAATAAAGGTCCTCCTTTTGTTCCCCTTGAAAGCAGCAGTGTCTGTGTCATCATTTCGTGCCTTATCACAACACCTTGTCCTTTTGCATGTTAATTTTTAGTGGTCAGATACCAGCCTCAGCTGGGCCTGACCCTGACAAAGCTCCCAAGTGCTCCCTGAACAAAAGTGACATGTAGATTATTTGCTGTCCCTCTGGTCAGAGCTCTGTCCTCTGAGCTGGTGGTCTGTATTCAAATTAGTTTTTATTTTTTAACAGTATTACAGCAGTGTCTTTATAAAGACAAATCCTATATTGAGAGCTGACTGTGCTGATAGTGTAGTACACAGAGGTTCTCTGTGCAAAATGTTGGAGAATGCAAGGGAGAGAAAAGGCAGCAATTTTCCATTTGAGAGACAAGAAGTGAAGAAGAAAAGAGAATTACATGCTTTGCAGGCATAACAACTTTGTCTTCTTCCCACTTAGCCCTTAACAGTCATGTCAAAATAAACTATTTAAGTCATTTACTGATGACCTGTGAATGCCATGTGTATTGCAGCCTTTCAAAATGCACAAGTGACAAAATATTACCAATAAAGTTTAATTAGCAGGGCAACTGAAGATCTGGTAGCATCAGTAAAATGCATTAGGGCTAATATTGTGGGAGGTCTAGCTATGGGCTAAGGGATTACTCAGCTGAGATTGCCAGTGCACAGCTGATCTGGCCATTTCAAATTATCAGAAACCTAATTAAATGAAAACATACAAGCAGATAATGAGTGAGCTGTTGGCTAGAAAATCCTCCGATATTAAATCAGAAGTTTCCTTTGGGGCAGTTAAAATACAGTGAATATATCTTGGGCTGGGTGTTAATCACCAGTATTATAAGTCAGTCTGATATTGGCCTGGAGAGAGATTTTAAAATTGAGTTTTTGTTATGAACTTTCCAAAGTTCATAGAGGGTCCTCAAGCCCTGTGCAGCCTCCCCGAGTCTGCTCCCTCCAGTCACAAATGACTGAGGCTGTTCTAGCCTGCATCCATGGGTTTCAATTGCACCTAAAAGTCACAGCCTTATTACAGAATATCAGCAGGCCCTTGGGGAATAGAGTTTGGAGTAGCACTGAAACACGAGCAAGCACAGCTGTGCTGGGGCAGATGTGAGGACACCCTCTCTATCTCAGTTCATTCTCTGTGGTGGGGTTTGTCCTTTTGGTTGTGCTTACAGCCTGTCCTAGCCCACGGGGTGGCACTGAGGGCACTGGGGAGTGCTGTAGGAAGTGGATTTCTCCATTGGATCAGCTGAGACCATGGCAGAGAAGAGTCAGAGGCCTTTCCTGGTGCCGGTCGGGCAGAGTCTGCCATGCTGGGACTGGACAGGTGTCTTTGAGAGGGAAATAGCCTGGTATGAATGTGTAAAGGTGACTGTGAATATCGCATGTGTTTCGGTCAAGGAATTGCTTATTTCTTTGATATGAAAGCAGAGTTAGGTGATAAAATGCTCTACATATTCCACCAGTTTGGTATCCTTTTCCCCACCAGCTTCATTCAGTTTGATTTTCCCCCATCTCATCTGCCCACCCCTTGCCAGCCTACCTGTGCTGGTGCTGTAGTCCCAGCAACAATCAGGCTTCAAAACAGTTACCAACAGTTACCCCTCTGTGGAAGCTGGGGGATTGCTGGCTCTTGGCTTGCCCTGTCCCATGGGCAACCCTGGACTCCTCAGTGGCCAGTTCCTGCCCCTGCTGCTGATCTCCTGGCCCCAGACTCTCCTGGCTCCTGGAGCACTGTTTTTGAGAATTACAGCTGCTTCTCATTGTCCCACAGCTGTTAGTATGGGCTGTATTTTTGGTTCCTGGCCATGTGGCTTGGCTCTATTAAAACAGATGTTGTCCAGCTACAGCCTGCTTTGCTAATGGATCTGGATCACTCGGCATCAACAGCCTGTCTTCCTCTTTATTTACTGCTCTTCTAAGAATAGCTGTTTTCAAATTTAATTGTGGATGATGAGGTGGATAAAAGTGTTAAATACCCTGGGACCAAGAGCTGATCCCAGCAGGACCCCTCTGAAAACATACTGACTCAGTGGTTCCTGTTTAAAATTAGATTTTGACACCTGTCAGCCAATTTTTTAGTTCATGTGTACTGTATTCACTTCATAGCATTCTGGTTCCTCAATCAAAATATCAGCCGCCTTCCAGAAGTCTGTTCTGTGGACACTGTTATCCCTGTTAGCCACATCTGTTGTCTCAAAGATAGAAGGTTGTTTGACAGACACTGTTTTCCACAAAACCTTGTTGATTGCTGTTACTTATTTCCTTTCTTTCTTAATCATGTCCTGTCTCCGCTATTCCATTATTTTGCTGGGATAAATGACAGGATGACAGGATTATAATTATCTGGGTTTCCCCATTTATCCTTTCTAAATATGCTTCTCTAGAATGTTCCCATTGTTCCACACTTTTTTTGAAAATAAACATGTCCAGAAAGCCTTCAGCCTTAAACATTTTCAAGCAAGTGTTTGGATATGTTGACTTGAAAAGTGAGAAACCAGGGATCTAAGGCCCTCCTAGGTGAAAACTGCTTTGAGAAGTGTCCTGGCCTTAGCCTGTGGCTGTGACTTGATGCTTTGCTGCCTTCCCAGAGCCCTCATGGGCTCACAGTCATGATGTTCTTGTGGAGGAATCCTGTGCTCTCACTGTTAGTGGTGTTAGTGCAGACAGCTCTGCCACTGCTCTCCTGTGCTGTAGTTACCATTCTCTTCCTGATAACACTCTCAGGTCTCATAGACAGTTTGAAAACAAAGAAGAAGAAGAGACTTGTTCTTCATCTGGCTGGTTTGTGTGCCTTCCAGGTTTTGGGCTTTGCTTTGCCTCTGAGTGTTGGACTTTTCCATGTTCTCTTTAATTTTAAATTCAAATCCCATATTTGAGGGAAAAATTCTTCTCTTCCACACTGAATGACATTATCTTAGGTCTTCCAAACACAGTTGCTGACTCCTCTCCCCCCAGATCCGATGATTTAAAAATCTGCTAGAGTAATGGACATAAATGAGATATATTAAAGGTAAGGGTGGAGGAATATTTGGAGTGTGTTGTGACAATTGAATAACATGTCTTTCCTCTTTTAGGGTGGTAGGTGGCTTTGAAACTCTGACTGCTATGGAGAATGTGGAAAGTGACCCCAAAACAGACCGTCCCAAGGTGTGTGTGAAGCAGTGGAGGCAGTGGCCTTATCTGGCAGTGCTGGTCACTCTGCTGACACTTCTTGAAACCAAAATAGGGGGAGATGGCACTACTGAATCAGCAGATAGAATAACTGTTCTTCTCTTCTGCTTCTAGGAAGAAATAAGAATTGAGACAACAACTGTTTTTGTTGATCCCTATGAAGAGGCAGATGCACAGGTGAGTTGCTTGGTTGGTTGAGGTTTTTTTGAAAGGCCAAAGCTTTTCTGGAGAGAATTTTGCAACTTAATGACTTTTCCTTGCACATGGGCAGCTCCCTGCTACATCTTGTTGCCAGGTAAGATTAAGTAGCTGCCATTCAACATTGCTTTTTTGCCAGGATCCCAGTGGCTCTTTCAGTGGAGAGTTACTCTTGTAACTGAGTCTGGCACAGCTCCCAGTCGATCAGGCTTCTGATGGTTTCCTTTCAGATGTCCCCAGTAGCTTTGGGTGGCTGCAGGTGAAAAAGTTTTGCTACAATGGTTGCAGAGAGCCTGTTTGTAGTGGCCCTTGAGTGCTGTCTCCTAAAGCCTGCCCTGTAATCTCAGCAGTGCTGACTGCTGGTTTACAGTGCTTTAAAGCTTCAAAGAATTGTAGACATTTTCTCCTTATTCTGCACTATCTCTTGCAACAGATTGCCCCCTTTGCTCCCTACAGGTCGCTGCTGAAAGAGAGAAGTTCCAGCAGGAAGAAGAAGCAGCCAAAATAAAAGCTGAAGTGGTCCTCCCAAAGAAAGAGGTTCAGACTCCTAAAACTTACCGGCAGGGGATTGGAAAATACATCAACATGGCTGCAGCGTGAGTTCCCTGTCCTTCTGATTTTTGCTGAATATTTTAGGTGCCTTTCCTGCTGGATGCTGGCCCTGTCCAGTGCCATTGTTCAGATATTTGTTTTAGGCCAGAAAAGACACCCTCATGTAGTCCTAACAGTCAAGAGTTTACTTCACTTCTGTTGTTTTTCAAGGTCACACATTTACTGAGCTTCTCATTTAGCCCTTGAACATGACCAAGCTGGTCCTTAAAAGCATTTGCTGACTTCAGAACTGTAGATACATTTCCAGAACTCAGAAGTCTTTGAGGAACTGTACTGTGTCACTTCTATACCATCTTTTATCCTCTTCCTTTTCTGAAGCTATTTCTGAAGGCCATAGTCCCACAGATGTTTCTCTTTGAGCAACTTCTGCCCTGCACAAAGTAGCTGCCCCAGGCCCCCGTCAGTTTGCTGCTCTGGTTCCCTGTTCAGCCACACAAACAGCTGTACCAGCACAGCTGAAATGGCTGGAAAGGGGAGCTGGCTCCCAGGCTTGCTGTGGGAGCACAGGGCAGCTGAGTAGCTCCAGGGTACCTGGCTGGTTGGACAGGCTTATCCTAAAGCATCCTCTCCCAGGCACCCTTTGTACCCCTGTCAGGATTGGCAGCACTGCTTTCTTTCATGAGAACAGCACAGAATCCTGGCTGAGCAGCAGCTTAGCATGTGTTTTGGAAAAATTAAAATAAATGCCTTCCACTTGATTTTTAGCAGACTTCTCTAAAAGCATTTGCAAAAATGCTGTTGTCTGTCTGCTACATAAAGGCCTGTATTTATGCATACACAGATCTGGGCAGCCATTTAATCAGCCTGTGTGTGCCTCTGTGACTTACAGGCATTTGCATAACTGTGAGAACAGAAATATGTAAGCTCAGGTAGGTCAGTTTAGTGTGTCAGTGAATTTTTTCAGTTGCAGAATATTGTGTGTCCCTTAAAATACTATGTCCAGCTTAAAACTGCTGACACACTGCACTCTTATTTACAGAGGAAATCCAGCAGTTGTGGAAAGGACCAGGTAGTATAGAAAGGACCTTCAGTCATTGCAGCCTGTTCTGGTAGATTTAGGGTTTTGTGTTTTCCTATCAGCTACTGATATCTGACAATAAACTACAGCACGTGAGCTGGTGGCACAGTGTTCCCTGGGGTTGCAAGCTCTGCTCAAGAGAGGTTGATAATAATAGCAGCAACTGCAACAGGCTGGGCTCAAGAAACAGGAAAGATTGGAAGAGCTCTCCCAGGTGCTTTATACCTAATTCCCCACAAATCCTTTTGCTGCCACAAGTGCAGGTGAGAAGGTGTGGGGAAAACTCATGGCTCATGTTCTCCTGACCATGCTAAAAAGGTACAGCTGTTAAATCTTCAGTTCTGGCCTGGAGAACTTTCTGTACTGTGAACATATTCCTGGGAGTGTTCAAAGCCTGATCCAAACCATCCCAGTGGACTCATGCTCCCTCTTTTTGGGCCTGGCAAAGACCCCCAACCCGTACTGGCATGCAGCTTGCACTCCTGTCTAGTTGACAAGGAATGGGCTGGCTCCAGTATAGCTGGTGCTGGGAGAGAACAGGCATCCAAGCTGCCCTGGTCCTACTGGCAGTAAAGACTCCCTCAGAGTTGTTTTCATTCTGGCTGCAGGAAGCGCAGTGTGGAGGATGATGGGCCTTCAACCAGCACAGCTGTGAAGAAAGAGAAGAAGAGCACAGGCTTCGGCGACTTCAGCTCCTGGTAGCAGCATGGGGAGCCCAGCACTGGGGCAGCACAGCGCAAACAGGAGCCTCCCACGTGGCCCCAGAGAGCCCAAAAGACAGTCTGTCCTGGGGAGGGAAGGCACCAGCCTGCCCTTCCACTGGCAGAGAAAACTGCTGCTTTGTTGAGGCTGATTAATGTGGCTTTGTTTGCTAGAGAGCACATTCCCCCACTGCATCTTCCTCGAAGGCTGTTTTGTTGTTTTTTGCAAAGCAGGGAGCAGGCAGCCCAGCTCCCCGGGGATCAGCTGGAGCCTTTCTCTGCTTGGCTGGCAGCAGACCAGGCAGAGCCCAGCCTTGCAGGGCACTACTGCAGTGAACAGCTACAGTGGTGAAAGAGCTCCTTTTACAGGTAATCGTTCCCAGACCAGCCAAGTGTGCCAAGCGAAGGAATGAATTACAGTGCTGGGAAGCTCCTGTCCTGCTGGAGAGCTCTGTGGAAGGGCTCCGGCCTGTCCTGCCCTTACCTTCCAGCTGCCTCCTGCTGGTTCTCAACAAGGACCAATTTTGTCTGGACTACTGCTGTCATCTGAAGGGCCTTGCTCACTCCGTATGAGCTCTCTCTGTACCCATTAAAGCCTCCAACAGCAGCTTGGAAAGCTGCAAATCTACATGGGGAGCCTGGTGCAGCTGCATCACTTATTCCTCCCAGTGGCTGCCCTTCCAGGCTGAGCCACTGGACAGCCAGAGATGCCAGGATGCACCAGTTTCACACCTGCCCTCAGGTGCCAGAAACTACAGCCTTGAGCAACTGAGCAGGAATAGAAACAACTCTTTTGGTTTTTTTTAACACCCATCCCTAAAGCCTGGTCCTTGCAGGGTAAAACACCCCGTGGTCTGCTCCTGCCCCGGGGTCAGGCTTCCCATCATTAGGAAAAACCACATAATGTAGCTGACAGTCATCTCAGATATTTCCATTATGTAACCACAAATTATTAGGAATTTTAATAAAGGCCTTATGGGGTAAAGATATATCAGCCTGTGAAGTTTTAATCCCAGAGAATCTGTGTGTTACCATAACTTAGACATAGCAGGCTAGATCCTTAATATCACTTTTCAGTTCATCTTAGGTGTTTTTAAATAAGAGAAATGCCCTCCCTACCTCCTGTGTGGCTGAGGAGAGAGTTTTGTAATCCTCTTTGGAACAATACATTTGTATCGGTGGTTTCATTCTTTAAGAAAAGACTCCGTTTATAGGAAATTGCTGTAAAAACTTTTGGAAATATTTTGCATTAAATGCTTTTATTTTCTTTTGACTGCTTGACTTTGACTGTTCAACTGTTATTTCCAAGATCACAGCATTGCAAACTTGATTGTTTTACAAGGAAATGATTCATTCCTGCTTTTTAAGATGCTCATAAGGAATTCTGGGATCTCTGCGGATGTGATTACATCTTTTTTAAATTATAGGAAGTCTAAACTAATTTGAAAGAATAATAGGGGGAGTTTGTTTTGCAAACGTCTAAGTTTGAAATAACACATGTTTGATTACTGGAACAGGGGATTTGATGGTACTTTCCTAAAGCTGAGTTTCTTCTGTCTTATTGGAACACCTCTTGATGGCTGGCCCTTTCATGATAAATTGTTATTGATCCCCTTTACCTAACTCAGCATACTTCAGCACACTTTTGAGTAGTCAAGTTCACAGCATTGCTAGAGCTGGGATAGGCAATTTCATTAATCCATAAAGATAAAATGCTGGGTTTTGTACTAGATTAAAATGGAGATTATTATGAAAGGAAGGAGATTTTGATTACAAGGAAGGCAGCAGAGGTGTGGCAAGGACTCCCATTTCAGCACGTCCTTGCTGCAGATTGATCTGAGGGGCAGAAGGCTGTAGAGATAACTGCCCATTTTCCTGTTCTGTTCCAGCTTTTTGGCAGAGCTCACTGCAGTCCCTGAAGGACCACTGCTGTTCACAGTTTAGAGGGTCTGCTGCCCTTCCAGGCACTGCCTTTGCACTGCCCCTTTGCTCACCATTTCCCACCATAACATCGGACACAAAAGAAAGAACAATTTCCTGGCTTCTAGGAAGGGCTGAGCGTGACCCTTTCAGTTTTGCTCCAAGCAGGGGTGAAGCTTTCCAGCCGTGGTTCACCTCTGGACCTGGATCCAGCTCTCTGGCCTGCTGGCACTCCCAGCTGCAGTCAGTGGCTCTCAGGCTGGGGGACACTGGCTCTGGCCCATCCCCAGGGTGCTGCTGTGGCCCAAGGGTTTGGCCAGTGCCCAACACTCATGAGAGCTCTGTGGGGCCAACACTGTTCCACCACAGCCAGACCCTGCAGTGAAGTTTTGTCCTTCAGAGCCCTACCTCTGTTCCCTCCCACACACCTAATTTTGTGTATTCAAGTAAATTTCTTTTTCATTTCAACTCCCCTTCCAGTGATTGGAACCCACAGGACCAGCATGACCCAAGCTCTTCTCTGAAAGATGGCAGGGGCACAGAGAGCAAGGCAGTGGGCTGTATCTCTTAATTTTTACAAAACCTGGCTCTTTGCATGGTGACTTGCAGTTTCCACTACCTGAGCCAGGAAAGGGGAGGAATGAGACTGTACTGAAACCTTTTTTTCCCTTTCATCACTTTGTTCTCCAGCAAAAATGGTGTGTTGAGGGAATACCCAGCAGCTCCTGCTATGGCTAGAGGGATCAGCAAGAATTGTGCAGCCTTACTATAGGAACTCACTCCTGGGAACCACTGTGCTGTTTGTAAGCACATTTTTACATTCTTTGACACTTTTCCAGTAAATGTGCTTAGAGAGAAAAACTAGGATTTTAACCAGGGGCTGAAGAAGCTTTTGTCGGGCCTTGACTAGAATAACACCAGCCCTTTCCTACTTTGCTCTGCTCCATACCTGAGTTGCTCTGCTGAAAGGCACTGGGTGACCATAGAGTTCATTGTTTCCTGAGATTTGGCACCATGGCAGAGACCAAAACACCCTTGAGAAGGCCGTGGTGTGTGGTGGGGCTGGCAACTGGGGACAATTGTTTCCATGCACAAAGCCGGGGCTCACGGGGGACTCAGCTCTTCACCTCTGCTTTTTCTGGCATGAATTCAGGATGGCCCCTCAAGGAGCAAAGCATTGTGTGTGTGGGAAACAGCACAGATTGAACAGTTTTTTCAAGCCAAGTAGCTGCAACTCTGTTACCATATTTACCAAGAGAAAAAGCCAAAAATATTATTGTTTGATTTAATTTTGCCTGTTCCCTGCTGATTTGAATGGCTGCAGCCCAGGAGTTCAGACTACCAGTTGCTCTGCTTCAGCATCACATGATTGATCGTAGTGGTTCCCATCTCATGTGGGGCCACAAACTGTGAGAAGTCAAACTGTGTTTGAAGGTCTCCGGGGAAATCCTGCTTTTCCTTCCACCCCTTTTAAGACACAGCTGAGCCCAGCAAGGGCTGTGAGTCCCCTCAGCTGTTGGTAGAGTCACAGGCATGGCCATGGCCGCCCTGCAGCTGGAGGGAGCAGCTGGCGGATAAACCTGCGTTCTAAGTATCAAATACTTCTGGGATCCCCCTGCCACCGATGGCCAGCAACGTTTGAAAGGAACAGGATGTCAGAAAGCTGGCACAGGAAGCATCTTTTATAAGCAAGAGGAGGGGATTTGCCAAAGCACCCCCCGAGTTTCCACACTGTTTGCTTTGGAGGAGGCGAACAAACCCCCTCAGACGGCACAGGAAGAGGCGGCAGCGCCGGGCCCGGCCGGGTTACAGCACGGCGGCGCGGCCGGGCAGCTCTCACTTCCTCTCTTTCTTTGTGAAGTGTATTTGTTATCACAGCCTTGTGGAGCATTTAACCAGCCTGTGCTGGGACTGTGGGGAAGGGGCCAGAGCCATGGCCCGGGAGGGACATTCCCACAGCAGGGGCACGCAGCTGTTCGGGACAGAGCTGGTGATGGCGGGAGGGCTGAGGCCAGCGGACCCCCTGTGGTGAAGCCGTGTGGGGCTGGCCTGACGCCATTTTCCTTCGGTGCCTGAAGCCCTCAGCCGCGGGTACCGACCGTGGGGGGCTGCTGAGGAGTGGCGGCCGCGCACGGAGCCTCGGCAGGGCCGGCACTGACTCAGCCTCCAGGGAGCTCAGGCGCTGCAGCCCGGTGACTTCATTCCCTGGAAATAGCAACCGAGGAGGAACCATCTCTGTCACTACAGTACCCGTACAGACACTCAGCCAATAATGGCTCCTTGGCTAAAATGTATGTTCCAGAAAAGGCACCTGATTCCCTGTGAGAATCAGTGAGAGCTTCAAGGGAAAATGACTCCTGCAGTTCCCCTGGTTGCAAAGTAAAGCAAAGCCATGGCAGCAGCTGGCTGGCTCAGGTAACAGGGGCCCTTTTATCGCTGGTGAATTGAATCTTCCTGAGGTTTCTGCTGGGGCAGCACAGAGCAACCCCTCATCATCCAAACTATGGCCCTGCCACAACAGCCAGGGGTGTTGGAGTTCCCGTGGAGGCACACTGGGGGTGTCCAGTGTGGGTTTTTCCAGGGGAACAGTGCAGGGACAGGACTTGTGGCACTAGGGCCAGTGTGAAGGGCTGGTGTGGGCACAAGGCAGGTGTCCCGCAGGTACCAGACCCTGCATCCACCTGCCTTGTCCGCCAGGCTGGCAGGAGCTGCTGCCGCCAGCATGATGCCTCAACTGTGGTGAGAAAAACCCTCCCCAGACCCACATCCCCAGGCTGGGGCAAGCCCATGGCACAGGGCCAGCACTTGCCCACTCCAGTGTTGATGTGGAGCTTTCAGAGGTTAAAGCATCTCTCCAGACAGGTTTGGAGAAGGACTGTAGGACTTCGCTGCATTGTGAGGGGCAGAGAAGGCGCAGAGGGATCCAGAAGAGGCTGGGATTGATCAATCTGACCAAGGGAGGAGGAAACAGAGTGGGGATCAGGGCAGCTTCCTAGGCCTTTCTACCATTCCTGATGTCACAAAGAGGCCAAATTTTCCCTTTTATACAGAAAAAAAGGCTCATCAGCAATCACAGCAGGCTGGGTTTGACAACTCATAACTTAATGGCTTTTAAAAAATAGCCACAGCCTGTTATAAAAGGTGGTCAAGGTCTCCTCTGCCCTTCCCCCTGGAAAGCCTTCCCAGCTCTCACTTTTTTGATATTAGATACTTTCCTTAATCTTTGGCCTTCATTTATTAATGGCTAATTATATCTATTTGCTTTAGTGCCAACATTGTCCTCTAGCTTGAATAGCTTTTTTGCCTCCCTAATGTTTGCTTCCCAGCACTATTTATAGGCAGCAATTGTATCCCCCTGCAGCCACAGTTGTGTTTGGCTGCATGGGCTCTGGCCTCCTCAAACGGCCCTCCTGCCTCCCTCAGTGTCCCGTTCATGAGTGGAGGGGTCAGACAGGCTCCCAGCCAGTGCCTGGCTCTGGGAGAAACCAGTTTGGTGTCAGCACTGGCCACGATGCTTTTGGGAAGGAACCTGGGGGCAGAGCCATGTGTCCCTAGGGAGTCCTATGGGGTTATTTTTTTAGGCAAAGGCAGGAATTACTCCAGGCTCCTGTTAGCCTTCCCTGTCCCTCCTTCCATATTTCTGTGGGGGGAGAGGAGCGCCCGGCAGCATGGCCCACCAAGGCAGCGCGAGAAAGCGTGTGATTCCTTGCTGCACTTTCATCTGGGGATGAAAAGGATGATAGAAAACATTTGTTTTTGTGATAAAAGCAATTGACCCGGGAGGAATCTGCCTCCCCAGGGTGGCCTGCAGCAAATCGCGGAGATAAAGCACAACAGGCAGCAAACACGGAGTGCTTCCAAGCCTCGGAGCAGCTGCAGAGCAAATCCCTCCCTGCGTGGAAGGAAACCCGCACTGGGCTTCCACAGCTGCTCCCAACCCGGACAGCAGGGTTGATTTTAGTGGATTTTGTTGGGAGCAGGAAGGTCTGCAGAGAGGGACACTGTTTTGTTTGTTTTTCTTAATGAATGGCCACAGTTTTTTATTGGAGACATCTTCACTGCAGATCTCAGCCATGCTTTTAATAGATGGGTTCCTTGCCAGTGGCCATTGCAAATTGATTGCAGCAGAAATGGCAAGTGAAGACAAATATAGTGCAGGCAGCCTGCAGGGAGAGTGCGCAGAGGAAACTTCGGATGCTATTTTTGGTGTTTTGTCTCCACTGCTTACAGTGTTTCTAATCTTTGGTTTTCCTTAAAAAAACTGTTTGGGGTTAGGACTTTATTTCTTTTTTTTTTTTTTTTTTTTTTTTTTTAATTTGAGAGGTTAAAAAACCTTCTGTTCTCTGGAGAAAGTGTTGGGTGCTATGTCCTATGTCCATGCCCAGCTTTGTGGAGCTGTTGCATGCCATGGCCCAGGTTGGTCTGGCAGGAGGGTGAACTGGTGCTGGTGCTGCTGCTGCCTCTATCCCCTCTACTGGGACCAGAACCAGGCCTGTCTGACTCCCAGGCGCTGTGCAGGGGTTGACATGGAGCCAATCCCTGATTTCACCCCAATCCATGGGAACCTTGTGGGGGGGCAGGAAAGTACAGCGCTTTGGCTCGTACAGAAAGGAAATTCTCCCACGCTGCTGAGCCATGGCTGCACCACAGGGGCTGGCAGCAGCAGCCCCAGCAGTGATCTGCACTGCTCAGGACCAACGCACTGAGTTGCCCTTAGTCCCAGTCAGTTCCAGGAGCTACAGCAGCTCCTGGAACACAGGGAGACCCAGGAGAGTGCTGCCAGGGAAGTGCTTGACCTGGAGGGTGTCAGCTCAGGCCTGCAAAATCATAAATCCAGGTGTGACCAAGAGTGTGTGGGCTGGAGTCCAACTGCAGGGAGACCGGGAGGAGGGCACTGGGAGTCTGTCAGGTTTCTTGGTAGAGAAGGAAAACACTCCAAGTTATTGCTGGGCTTGGGGAGCCACAGCTGGTGACACTGGAGTGCTGTTAAAGGCTGATACCCTAACCTTCTCAGGCCCAG
Source organism: Serinus canaria (assembly GCF_022539315.1). Classification (NCBI taxonomy): domain Eukaryota; kingdom Metazoa; phylum Chordata; class Aves; order Passeriformes; family Fringillidae; genus Serinus; species Serinus canaria. Next base: position 6,198,544 of record NC_066329.1, on the reverse strand, counting down.
AGGATGGTCAGGATGTGGTGGCAGATTGAGGCACAGTCCCAGGACAAAAAGCAGAGGTGTCTCACTGACACATTGTGTCCATGGGTGTGAGAGATAAGGCTGTGACTAATTAGAAGTAAAGGAGCAGAAATGCTCATAAAAGTGACAAACAAGGATGGGAAAATCTGGGTTTAACTACAGAACAGTGAAATAAAAGCAGCTCACAGCAGGGCTGGCTGTGACCACAATGCCAGTGTCCATCTGGCAGCATTTTGGACCATGGTACAGGGTTTATCTGCTGCATAGGGGGCTTTCTGGTATGAGAAGCCCCAGATGTTCTTCTGCCATCTTTTTCAACATCCCTATTTGTGCAGACCCTGTTTCGCCTTGATTTGATCAAGCTGCAGTCTGTCATTCACTAAAAAATCTCTCAATTTCTCATGCTTGCCTTTAAATAATGTAAAAGGCCCCTCTCCACCAGCGTGCTGGACAATACTGGCATTGGAAGAAAGCAAAAATGGGAAAAACAAGTTGTTTATCAGTGGCTCAGTCAGCCCTTTAGCAGAGGGCACCTGTGGCTCTGTCACACCTAGCCAGGCTGATGTTGCACAGCCCGGGGCTTGTACCCAGATGCTCAGCATTGTCCACCATGAGCCAGAGTGGGCTGTGACTGCTGACCACCCCGGGAAGAAAAAAAAATCGGGAAAAAATATTATTAAAAACTTTAAGAATGTTTGTTTTAAGGCGGTCACTATCATCCACCTCTGATAACTCTGTACCAGCCACTCAGCCTGCAGTGCAGTATCAGGATCCCAGTGCCCCATGGTGCTGCCTGTCCTGCCCCACTGGGCACCTCTGGAAGAAGAGGCTGAGTGCCAAAGTAGGCACATAGCCTCTGCCTGGGGTTTCCTAGCTGGGAAGGTTTTCAGCTAGCCTTGCTGAGGCTGGAATGTGCAGATTACCAGGGAGAAGCACAGCAGTGCTTGGGAGCAGTTCAAGGTAAATGAATTTGGTGCCACACGCGTCTGCCCAGTTCCACCACTGGCACAGGCACTGGCACTGGAACTGCACCACTACAGGGTGAGGCTGCTGGCTAGACAAACTCCCTTTTTGGGGCTGCAAAGGTCTCAGGGGCAGCACACGCCAGCTCAACCCCCCCAGGAGGTTATTTCGCAAGAGAAGGCAGCTTGTGGAGGAGGTTTTTGTGGCTGGGGATCAAAGTCCCTGGCAGCCGCCCAGATTCCCAGTATTTAGCTGTTGCACAGCCCGGGTCTGCAGCTGGGTTTGTGTGCCAGGCCGCGGCAGGAGGCGGCAGGGAGGGGGAGCCCAGGGCTTGCGGGGTTATGGGGGGAGGAGGGCTCAGCTATCCCCGAGGCGGGAGGCAGGAGTCAACCCTCTTGCCTCTCCCCAGGAAACATGAAAATGGGGGTCAAGCCCCATGGCCACCCCTGGGAAGGGCAGGTGGGAGGTAGGGATGCTTGGTAAAGGGGCTGCCATGAACGGGATTCCCAATCTTCAACAGTCACAGGGAAGCAGCTTTTCTTTGTCCAGCAATGGAGGCATTGTGTCCAGGTCCTGCAGCATCCCAGGTAGTGGGAGCATGGCTGGACCTTCCCCATCCTATTTGACAATGCCAGCCTCATCCCAGGCAATAATCCTGCTTTCTCCATCCTGCTCCATATCTGTCAGTCATGGGCTGTCTCCTGGTCCCCAGTGCTCCCAGGGTCTCAGCTGAATAAGCACATTTTTCACTCTCTTTGTGGCTGCAGACCTTGCGGAGCTCTGGGAGGAGGCAGGCAGGGACACCAGGAAGACGTCAACTGACTTTTACAGCTTTGATTAGTTAAGACCATATATTTACATAGTGAATAACCTGGAAGGTCACATTTTAAGACACTTATGTATTTCCCCCTGCCAGGCAAACAGCGTGCTTATCCCTGCCGGGTCTGTGGGATGGGACGCAGAGCTCGGTTCCCCTGCCAGCCCCACTCCCAGTGCCGACAAGGAAACAGTAACACCACCCACCCCACCTTGCCAGGGCTAATGTTCCTGGTTTCTCTTTTGCCAGTCACAGCGAGGCTTTTCCCAGGTCCGGTCTTGCAAGGGCGTAGCCAGTGCTCCCTGCCTTGTCTGTCTCTGTTGGTTTTCCATTTCATCCGGCCGTATTTCCATAACCAGCAGTTTGGGGGGTGGGGGGTGAAGGGAGGGGTGTCAGCTGTCACCTCACAGTGACTGTAAGTGGCAGCAAAGGGCTGGGTGTCACCCGCCATTACCATTGCAAGCCGGGGCTGAGGGAGCATGGATTGCCCTCACTCTCGCACCCACATTGCTGCCGGACACTGTCAGCAGACGCTGGGCTGGCAAGAAACCAGGCTCGCACTTGCCACAAAAAAGGGTAGAGAGCTGTCAGGATTGGGGCCAGAAGCTGTTCCTGCTGTATTATTATTGGCAACCTCTGTTATAAGGAAAAACAACAAAATTAAGAATAGATGTAAAGAGCAATGTGCTTTTTCCTTCGTTCAGCTGAGCTGTCGAGAATGAATCACTGGGTATTTTTGCAAACACTTGGAGAGGCTGGGGAAATCTGCTGGGAGCCGGACTGCTCAGGTCAGGGCTGTCCTGCCAAGAGATGATTACAGCCAGTCCTGGGGACAGAGGAGCAGGGAACAGGGCCAAGAGGTGTCTCAAGTCCAGGAGTAAGATTACAGGCTGCGGGGTCAGCAAAACCCTCCTGTGCTCTGGGCGGCACCTGAACCCTTTCCAGAAAGGAAACCACCGGAGCACCGCTGGGCCGGGCAAAGGGCCTTTGGTGGGGGGCAAGGGGCCTTCAGCAGCCCTGCCAGGAGGTGGCTGATGCTCAGGGGTGAATTGATCAGTCAATACGTGGCATTTCTGCCCAGCATTGAGATGAAGGGTCTCACATTCTGCCATCATCCATGGCTTGGGGGCAGGGTGCTCCCCAGACCCCCACCAGGCTGCATCCCAAAGCTCTGGGGTTGGACGCTTGGAAGTGGAGCCCTCTGCTCCTGACCCCCTTCCTGGAGTTGCACAGAGGCAAGGTGAACATCTTGGCAGACTGTGACCTCCCTGTCAAAGCCCAGATGAAATTTGTAATGTTCCTGTCTTAAAAAAATAACTAAAATAACTTATATAGTAGGTTAAATATCCAGCTCAGCACAGTGCGCAGAGCCTATTGGAGCAATTAATCTCTAACAAAACAAGTTGCATGTTGCTAGAGCTTGGCGTGTTGGGTTTTTTTAGCATCCTTGTGTTTTTTCCAAGGGAGGGGGCTGGCACACACTCCACTCACGGAGCACAGCTGCTCTGTCGAGAAATCGGTGCCAGCCTGAGCTTTGTTCAGCCCAGGGCCCAGCTCTGCCACCTCCACACCCCTGCCACACTTTCACCTTCCCTTAAAATCTATCCCACAGAGCAACAAGGCCACAGAGCCAAACCAGAGCCACTCAGAGCTCATACCAAAGAGACACAGTTGGAGGTGGTAGCAGAGTGCTGAGGAATGGAGAGCAGGGGAACAGTCCTCAGGTCTCTGTCTGTGCCCATCTAGTAAGTCCAGCATCTGGGCTGACCACAGGGAGACTTCCCTGTGAGAACAGCAACAATCTTCACTTCTCTATCCAGTGTCTGAAGGGACTCTGTATTTGCATTTGTGTATTTGTGTAGCTCAGCTTCATGTAAATGTGGGAAAAAGAGAGGAAAATGGGGAAAAAACGGGGGAGGAGACACTGCTACTGATAATGCTGCTGCTGCCCAGGGCAGATCTCACTGACCCGTGATGTGAGGGCTGGAGATCCTTGCAAAGCCTGGCTGCTGCCCTCGCCTCTTGGACAGAATTCAAGTGTAGGACCTGCTGCCTGGCTTGGAGGAGATGAGCTTGGTTTTCAGAGCTGACGTGCAGAAACCAGAGAAGTTTCCATGAAGCCCTTCACACTGACAGTGTTGGGTGAAGCCCTGGCTCTTGTTACAACTCCTGGGGTTTTGGAGTGGCAAACCCATGGTGTGTTAATGCTCACAAACTGGCGCCAGAACAGCAGCTTGTGTGGGCACAGGGATAGGATGTTCCATCTTGAAACAGCTCGGCTCCCTCCTAGGCACCAGCACCAGTCCTGCCCTCACAAAGGAATTATGTCCCAACCAGCATAGTCAGGCCATGGTATTGCTGGACATGAGCAGCTCACAAAGGCAGTAACTGCTCCTGGCTGTCAGGCTTTGTCTGATTGTGGCACAGCAGAAGTGAAGACCCAAGGAGAAGAGAGTAAAGGAGAAAAAAATGAAAAAAGAAGAAAAGAAAAGTAAGAGGAGGGAAAAAAGGACAGAGAGAAAAGCCAAAAGATGCAAAGGAAAACATTAGCAAGGGGCAGCACTGTTGCATGATCAGGAAAAGATTGGAAAAAGTCTGGGGGGGCTCCCATCCACTGAGAAGGACAGCTGGGCATGTTGCCCGTGTCCCATTGCTGCAGCTAATCTCATATTATGTTCATTGCACTGAAATAAGTTTTCCTTTCAACACCAGGAGCCTGAGCATTGAACAGGCCCAACGCAGTGCTCAGCAGTGCATGTCCCTGCATTGGGGCTGGTTTCCAGCAGGAGCTCCCAACTCCATCGCCTGCTGCTCTGGGTAATGCCCGGCAGCCAGGGAGCTGTGCCCAGGCACTGGTAGTCACAGGCAAGGCAACCCCTGGGCTCCAGCAGCTGGACACAACTCCAACACCCCACCTGTGTGTGCAGGCTCTGTCCTACCTCGCTGTTCTTTTACATCCATAGTACAAATGGGAAAAGCAAAGATTGAAAACACTCCCCCCACCCTCTGGCATAGCTGCAAACACTTCATCATGCAAACCTCTGTGTAATGGTCACTGCTGTGCTGATTTAACTGGCCCTGTGGGCTGGGCGTCTGCTTGCCAGGCCAGCTGCTGGATTTCTAGGAAACCAAGGGATGAGGCAGGTATCTTTAATGCAGGTTTGTGGCCTGATGTGATCAGACACAGAGCAGCAGACCAGGACTATGAGTGCTTGGCCACCACCCTGTGCCATGCTGGGCAGGAGCAAAAGCCCTTGAGCAGGAGAAGCTGCTGCTGCCAAGACGAGACGTGAGTGAGACATCCACACCCAGAGTCTCAAGTGGCAAAATGAGTCACTGCCCTGTGCCGACAGCATCGAGAGCCAGGACACGCTGGCTCCACACCCCCGTGGGTCTGCTCAGTACAGGATGAGCAGCTGAACAAGGTGGGGACTCTTCTCTTGGCCACAGTGCTTAGGATTTCAGCCAGCAGGACCCATGCTGTGGGGTGAATTACGATGCCAGTCCTATGTCTGGCCTTCTCACTTGCATTAGCCTTTAGATAACAAGCCCTGGGGCACAGAAAGTACTGCCCACCAGCCTGAGCTCCCCATTGCCTGCCTGCCCCCTGGCATCATCTTCCAGCTTGGCAGGGACACTGAGCTGCATGGCACGGCCCTATGGACCAGGAACCACCAAGGAAAAATCCTCAGGTGGGGCTCAGCTGCAGCATCCCCTCCATGAGCGGTCAAGACACTGCTGAGCACCAGGACAGGCCCCCACCGACCCCACAGCATCCTCCAGCCGAGCCCCTGTGGGAAGCTGGATCTCTCCAGCCAGTGCCTCAGTGTCTAAATATCACCGTGAGCTGCAGGGAGCCTCTAGAGCACCCGTGGCAGGGGGAGATTTAGCAGCCCATTGCCTCGGTAACACCCCCTGCCCCAGCTCAGAGCTCAGCCGTGCCCGAGGGTGCTGCAGCACTTTGTGAGCAATGGCTTTGCATTTGTACAGTGCCTTTTGCCGGAGGGATCTCCATTAATGCTGCAAATGTAACATATTTGTGTGGAGGCTACACACATCTGTCACATCCCCCCACTTCCGCAACACATCAGGTCCTCCTTGATGGAATCACCCGGGGAATGGTGGGGAAGAGGCAGATGCAATTACCCCAGCTGGGATTTAGTCAAGACCTGGGCAAAACCTCTGCTTTTGTGAAGCTGCCCAGAAAGTTTTGAGTGTCACACATCTTTGGGACATTCCTTTCTGATCTGAAATGAATCAGATAGGACCATAGGTATGGCATTTGTCTCCAGAAAAGTCTTAAGCAATTACCAAATTTGAGTTGATGTTTGGATGTATTTCTATGCAGCCTTTGGAAAGTCAAGCACTCACAGGTAAGGTGCAGCCAGGTCTTGGCATTAACCACTATCACAGATTTGTCTCATAAAATACATGGGCAGCTATTCCTGCCAGACAAACGTGACAGTCAGTCCCCTGACCCAGTAAATGCTGTGACCAAGAGGGCTTTCTAATAAAGGCCTGGGGATCACAGCCCGTACAGTATGGACAGCTTTGCTGGATTAGAAACCTGATTAATGGCCTCAGGAAAGATTAGAAATTGCTATTTTGAGAGGGGGTTTTCATAGCAGGCTCTGTGTAATCACCAGCGCCAGCGGGACAGCCTTATCCTGGCTGTTTTCTGGGGGAGCTGACACTTCTGGGAGCCCCGGGAGGCCAGGCCAGGGAGAAGCATTTGTCTCTGCTAATAGCTGTGTTTATGTTTGCTGCAGAGCTCATCGCTGGCTGACCACAGCAATTACACGGGGGAGGCATATTTACATGTTTTAACTCTGAAACACTGAGCAAACAAGGCAAGATAATCATTAACTTTGGGAACTGTTAACCTTCAGTGTGAGTTTTGGCCGGTGAAGGAGAGATCTGCCAGAGCAAGGTCTCTATTTTAGTTAACATTGAAAGAACGATGTGAGAAAGCTTTTGTTTTTGTATATTATGAGTAGGTAATTAAAGGGCATTAATTTGTATCTCCAGCCTCGATGCTGTGAGACACTTTTCATTGCAGAAGAGGGGGATAAGGGGTGGGGGGGGGGGGTGGGAGGGAAGAAAGCACTGTTAAAAAAAAAAAAATCCATTGGCTTCATCAGCTTGGGAGCAGGAGGAGCAGGGGCAGTAAAGCACAGCATTGCAGGGAGGCTATGGGTCTGCAGCTCACACATGCTCATTTGCTGTTGATTATCATGCCAAAGAAATTGTATTTAGACCTAAAACTTGCTGCAGGAGCTTGATCAGTAAAGCAGCGATAGTTTAGGAGCAAAGAGCAGCAGCTTGTCCTCTGCCCTTGAGGTTCAGGGACTGGCCATGCTGGCTCCCAGCTCAGGGCTGCACACCCAGCCAGGCAGGGTGGGGGCACAGTGGCTCTCTCGGGTTGGTTCGGCACTAGATCAAACACCGTGAAATATCTGTCTCATGCCTGACCACAAATCGTTACTGCTGCCCCTTGGGTAACTCATTCTGTGGGGGAAAGAAGAGGAACAACAAAAAAGCAAAATTCTGCAGACTTTGGACTCTTATGGGTATCATAAAAAAGTGGGGAATTGAGGAAACAGGAAGATAAAAGAGGAAGAAAGGAAGGGAAGATGATAATTTAAGTGGACAAGCAGAAGCAGGTTTTCAATCTTATCAGTTATAGTTGCTAAGAAAGTGGAGCGTGCCAGCCAGTCAGTAGTGCTTGTTTGACCACCAGTGGGAAACAGATGATGAATTCATCTATAAGGAGCTTATGGCCAGGAACAGCCTCTTGCCCCAACCAGCAGCTGCTGGGAGCTGTGGGTTGCCAGCCCAGCCTGACCTCAGGCAGTGCACAGGAGGCTCCACTTGCTGCCCAGCACAGGCTGTTAAGGCAGGGGCACATCCTTCTCTGCAGGGCACACAAAAAGCAGCATCATTTGCCATTTAACACAAGGTATGGAGAGGGAGACTTCTGGGAGAGGCCTGAAGTGTCACAAAATGTCACATTTTCCCACGGATTTGCACTTGTGCTTGTTCTGCAGGCAGGCTGTCAGAGCTGTACTGACCCAGCTCTTTCCTGGGCAGAGCCACTCTCACAGCACTCAGCAGTTGGTCCTCACCCTCCTGTCCCAGTGCCCCACATACCTTTCACACACGGCTTTATGGCACTCAGCACGTGCCTCTCTAAGTGGTTGCAGTGTTCAGCAGTTCCAGTTTAACAGAATAAAGGTTTACTGTGATAACATCAGCAGGTTTCCCCTGTGCATGGCAGAGAATCTATTAATATTTGTTTAGGAAATATATTTGTTTAGGAAAGCCCCCCCAGTCCTCAGAAGCACGTGCTTTACAGCTTCAACCCAGCCCCCAGATGTAGCAATTTCCCCAGGGCCCAATTGCAAAACAAGCTGCTCTGGCCCTTGGCAGCCCTGCTCCCTGTCACAAGATTCTGGACTTCTAGTGGACTTTTAAAGAAAGTTTTGGAAAAAAAGTTTGTTTGCACAGGCATTGCACAGAGCTCCTGCAGTTCGGGTTTGGGTTTTTTTCCTTTTAGTATTACACCTCTGTGGGAGTGATTTTATATTATCCCATACTGAAACATTTTGAATAATCTTTTCTGCAGAGTGAAGCTTAGAATTTCACTTCAAATGGACAAATAACTCACAATTCAAACACAGCTATTAGTGCCACCCAACCAACAGCTAAAAAAAAAAATCTCAAAACCTTTACCCTAATCAGGCAGTTTAATCCACTGGAGTTTTAACTCTACAGCATAAGAAAAACATTTCAGGCACCCGATACAGCATTGCTGCTCTGTCATCAGCTCTGGGTCCCAAACTGGAAGGTTTTGCTCATGTTGTAAAACTAATTTAACTTCTAGCAGGTGTAAAAGAAAGCAGATGATCATAGCTAATCATGTCAAAAAGATGTTCTGAAAATTAAATAACATTCACAGCCCTTCCTACAGGTACAGGTGAGCCATGATATTCCATGCCAGAATGGACTTTGCATACATGTGCATGTTTTAATGTCAGAATGCAAACTCCATTTTGAATAAAGGGCTTGTTTGGCCCTGCCATTGTTTTTGCTTAAACTAGAAATCACTAAAGTCTATTTGGGCAAGAAAGAAAGTTAAGCTATGCTGACTATTAAAATACAGAAATCAGACCATGAAAAATCTACTCATTCATTAAACACTGAAAAACCTGCATTGCCTGCTTTCTAGAGTGATCTTTACTAAGTAAAATCTTCAGGCAATCAGGTTAGCATGGATTAAACTGCTACCAGGATCACAGAGCACCTCAGCTCAAATCTTATTCAGCAATACTACAGAAATGAATGAGCCAAACCCTGAGAACAGCTCAGCCTCTGCTAGAGGAGAAACAGTTAATGCTCATCAGTTCCATGGCTCAGCAGAGCTGCTTCACAGCCAGGAACTACTTTGTCCAGCCTCAGTTGATCCACAGCTGCTGTGCCTGCTGGAGGTGAGTGCCAGCAGCAGCACAGGTGCTCACTCCCTGCTCTGGGGCAGAGCCAAGGGCAGGGTGCAGAGGAAGAGACAAAAGTGGAAAGAATCTCACATGGGCAGGGACCCAACTGGAGTCCTGTGCAGAGGATAAGCTCAGCTCTAGTTGTGGCTGTTTTCCAGTTCAGGCTACCTGGACTCTGGCAGTACAGACCTACTGCTGTCCCCAGTCAGAGCTGCACCACATGGGGCATGGGGGAGAACCCCAACTACACCACTGCCCAGTCACTGAAATTTTACAGGAACAAAAAGACATCTCATAGAAGGTTCTCAAGCTTTAGATGAGGCATCTGCCCATCCTTGCTATCTGGAAGTCAGATATCCTGGTGTTTTCCAGCTGGTAAGACAGAACACTGGAGTGCACATTGCCCAAATTGCTCTGGTAAGCCAGCTGCTGACAGTTGGTGTTTTTATAGTCCCTCTGATACGCTAAAATATAATGGGATATTACTATGAACATCTCACATTTGGATCTTTATTACTTCAATTATATCCTGTCAAAACAGGTTTTTTACAAGGAAAACCATATACCTCACATAAAATGCCATTTAATCCCTAGGGTTTGGGGTTTTTTCAGATTTAGAAAGATCCTTATTTCATGCCCCTAAGACAGCACTTGAAAAAGAAATAGGGTATCTGGCTATCTTCCATTTTCTCAAGATGGAAATACTGTGTGTGATTTGCATGAAGAGCATCCCTGTCTCTTTGTGAGATGAAATGATGGATTATTGAAGATGGTGTGTAAGTGTGCACTGAATGACTTCATTCTGAGCCTCAGGCAGTCCGGAGGGATCATATCACTGACAAGACCAATAATCTGATCAGAGAAGCTACAGGAGTTCCTCCCAGCCAAAGCAGAATGAACAGAGGGAGTGCTGTGCTCAGACTGCTCCTCAGGTCTACAGCTGATCGAGCTGACACAACAAAAAGCACACCCACACTTCAGTTCCTCTCAGGATTCATTCTGGGGGTTGTCCAGACTGACTCTCATTATGCAGAGGTCCCACAAATGGCTCAAAATAGGCAAAAGCCCTAAGAGTAGCAACACTAATTTCTGTATTTTGGAAAGATTTCTGAAAGGAAAAACCCCAAATGTTTTGAGGCAGTCCTAAAACCACATAAAAATCAGATTCAACCCAATAATGTTTTTAAGAGCAACTAAGAGCACTGTCTTCTCTCTCTGGCCCTACCAGAGGATAAAGCCTGAGAACTCAACTAGCAAGAAAAGATAGCACAAAACCAACATGTAACCCAACAAAACAATTGAAAGCTTTTATTGTGATACCTCGAATAGATACAGTATAGTGAAACAACAAATGATGTACAGTATTGCAAGGACAAAACAGCAACACAGCCATGTCACCTGTAAAAGAAAGCATTTTAAAGAGTTTAAGAAACAATGAGGCACAACTCAACTGCCATTTATGACTCATGCTTTAGACCTTAAACCACTTGTAACAGTCCTTTTAAAAAAAAAACCTCTGAAGCATCTGTTCCTTTTCCAGTAAGTGTTTATACTGCTGGTTGGCTTAACATGAGTCTCATCGAAGTCCAATAAAGTGTCCAAGAAGTTTAACAACAATTTGACAGCTTCTTCCTCTCATGGCCAATATCCAAGGTTGGAGATGAGTGAAGTTTGGTCTGTGAGTCTGGAGGTCATTGCTGCTGCAACCTGGCTGCTGAGATGAGCGGGCAGGAGGAGCCCGAGCGGCACTTGGAGGGAAGTGCATGGCCACCAACCCTGGCACCCAGCCTTGGGAACCCTTCCACTGATCCACCATGGGAAATACAGATGACCTTTGGTTATGGGTGCAGTGGGGACCCAGTCAGAACCTCTGAGGCCAGTTTTTTACTCAAATAAATGTCTCTCCTCTCCCAAGGACTGCAAACACAAAGGCACACCTCCCACACTGGTCACTCTGCTGGGCCTTGCTACTGGGACATTAAGATCACCGTAACAATCTTCCTTCACACAGTTTGCCATTGTACAGCTTAAAACCAACAAGGGAAATTCAGATCCTGGCCCTTTTAACTGGCAGATAAAATTAAGATTACCAGGCTGCTAAAAGCATACAGCAGGAGTGGCTAGGCTGAGCAATCCCTCACCAAATTCTGCAGCTGATTTCACAGCAAGTTTGCAACATGACAGGATTTTTATACATGGCAGCATTGCCTTTTAGTAATCAAAAAGGTACTTAAAGTAACCAGCCAAAGAAAAACTCTAGGGTTTGGAGGCTGACTCAGTCCTGGAAAACCATTGTTACAACCATTATTTTGGACCTAGACAGAGAATGTGTGGTCAGATTACTCAAGTCACACCAAATTATGATTAATTACTTTAGGACAGGCATGGCGCTTTAGAGGTTCAGTGGAAAAAACTTTCAATACATGTACATTTTTGCTAGCAAATTCCTATGCATCCCAATGAACATTTCTTCTAAGCCAGCTCATAGTCAGTTCATTTGGTCCAAGAAAGAGCCAGCAAGAAACAAAGGTTCACAAAAGCTTTTTGTTACAATTTATAAAAAACAAAATACAAAATAAATGTTAAGACCAAAAATAACCAGTACAAGTAACAAAAGTGCTCAAATTGGAGGGGAAGTAAACTTGCCCAGAGCAAACACATACAAACTTTAAATATAATCTTTAATATATTACAAAAATTGCTTAGAGGGAAAATGCTTTAGTAAAATTTTTTTTCAAGTAAGTTTATTTTTCTTTCAAATGACTGCTGGAGGGTTCAGTGACCAGACTGACCTCTTCACATCAGCCAGCAGTCATTGCTATCTGGATTCAACTTTCACCAAAACCAATAACAAGAATTCTCTATATCTTTATGAGGGGAGAAAATAATCACTGATGCTGCCAAACAACGTGGGAAGAAAATTCACATATTCCCTCAAAAGAATAAGCCTCAAGAATTGTTACATGGCAGCATAAAATAGTGATTCTGTACTAGTTCTACTCTTTATTCCTTCCAAGCATCCACTCTTAATAAAAGACCAAAAAGAATATTGCTTTGTTTGGTTCTCTTAAAAGCCATAAACATCACATATAGGTCATTAACTCTTTATGCCAGTAGTCTGAAGCTCTTTGTGCTAAGCACTTGAAGTCCCAACCTTTGGCATCAAAGTTAATTAACGTTTTGGTGAAAATGTCCAGTTTGAAATATAAATAATGCACTGAAGAAAGAGGTTGAATTTCTAAGAATAAGACTGTGTTAGAGACAGCATTAGCTTACTAACAAGAGCTAGCCAAGCCCCCAATTCTGGAGAGAAAAATACTTAATACTTTACATATTTTCTGTAATTTCATCTCTCTGGAAAAGTAGCCATTACTTTTGCCTTCAGTCCAGTGTACTGCTTCAGCAAGTCTGCAGCCAGGAAATAAGGAAAGCCCAAAGATACACAAACCTCACACAAGCTGTTCACAAGTATCAACATTGCAACAGGACTTAGAAGCCAACACAAACTTTTTGCTGATAGAAGTTTTAGTGCCTTCCTTGTTGGCAACAAGTTGGAAAACAAAATCCCAAAGAATTCCAGGTCAAAAAGAGCATGAGATAGGCAACACCCAAGCCCATCTTGCATCAATGGCATTGTTAAAATGAGACCTGATGTGAACACAAAGAAGCAATGTGCAAGCCACAAAATCCAGGTTGAATGTAACTGTACCACCTCAGGCCTCTGGACTGAAACCCAACAGCTTGAACTACTTCTCTAATTCTTACATTTTTAATTCATGGGTATCAATCATGACAACATCTGGCAGGCAGTTTAGGCAGCCTGCATCACAGAGAATGTGTACACCTGGGAGAATGCTCCTCTCACTCCTCCTGCCCACAAAAACACTGGAAAGCTGGTTTTAAAGATTTGTATTGCCCCTACCCATTGGCGTAATTTTTCATGTCTGACAATTTCTAAAGTGCAGCAGAGTTCAGAAAGCCTATGAGAGATTCCCAAAAACAGAACAGCAGCAGCAGCACCTGTGATTAATTTCACAGGTGCCATATTAGAATTGTTATTGAGAGAAAGGGATTTCATATTGCAAGGCTTCTGTATTGTTCAGTTATAGGACTTCTGTAGTGTTAAAGGGTTTTTTTTTTTCAAACAGTTTGTCCTCAAGCAGTAAAAGGATTAACATACAAAAAGTCTGTAGAGACTGTTTAATTTGAAAATTAAGTTAGCAAATTTATGTAGAGCGTTTCTTTCACAGTTGCTCAGTTTGCATACACAGATACCAACAGCTCATATTGTGCATATACTTTCCAGAAGTTTCTCTCATTAACTGATTCCATTAAAGAAACAGCATGAGAACAAAAGAGAAGGTGAGTTTCATATAAATTTTTATTATAAAAAGATACTTGGGGATGATTTAGCCAGCAAACCGGGAAACCCTTTCCCCACCCCCAAATTTTAAAAACTATCTTACTATTTTATTTTATGAAAAAACAAGTCAAACTTCCCTTCCCTCTTATTACTCCTCCTTTTCCTACAGGTACTATATTAATTTTCGTGTCATAGGCTCTGGCCATTTCTCACAAAAATAAATATTTTTGTTCAAATGTAGCAGAAGCAGAAGACTTCAACAAGTTTTCTTGACATCAACCTCTTTGTCCAGTGCATTAGGACTATACAGTTACATGGAACCAGCCATAAAACTTCACTGATGCACAAGTCCCTGTTACTGGCAAAGGTACAGTACCAAAACTTTGTTTTTTCCTAATATACCAACTAATTTTTTTTTTCAAAATAGAAGATGCATATATTTTTCTGTCTTTTTAATCTTGCAAGCTATAGTTTTATAAATTTTTTTATCCAGCAAACTCCTTAGGAAATATGTTGGTCTTAAAGGAACATATTCTATAGCATTATTGATTTAAAATCTTTCTATGTTATTTCATTTAAGATACCAAGCCTCTGGCATAACCTTTCCTAACAACTTGAGACCTGCTAACTTCAGTCAGTGCAATTGAAATCTTTTTTGAAGTGAGCACTGTACCTTTAACCAATTCACCTACAAGATGTACATAGGTTGTGGTACACTCAATTTGAAAGAAGAAATTAATAACTACAATACTGCATCCTCTTCACTGCCAAACACATCAGAAATTGCTACATATAAAAAAGCACCCCATCCTATACGTTCTTTCAGACTGCTCAGGGACAGAACTTCTACAGGACTGGAGTGTAGGTGTTTAGGCAAGAAGCATGCACAGCAGAAGTAGCATTAAAGGCATAGGTCAGAGAGAGATGCTAACCAGTAAAATCTGTTTTCAATTAGTGAACTGTTTCTTTAGTCAGAGAGAGTTTAGAAAAAGGTCATCCAAAATGTTCCAAAACAACTGTTCACACAATAATACACGTACAAAAAGAGGGAACTTACACAAGGAGAAAAGGCAAACATGGCCTGAAATAGCCACTTACACTACACTACTCATTTGTGAGGTTCCAGAGTTCAGTGATATTCTCAGGGCCACTCTAGCCAAGCTCTTCCTTTACTTTGCATTAGTCTTTGTAAAGCCTGTTCCACAGAATATAGTCCAAACAGAAGGAAAAAGGTTGTGGTTCACTCCCAGCCATTGTCTTTTATCATGTGGGCAAGTTCAATGATAAATTTTCCTTCTTTGTATTTCTGACTGCTCTCAAAAGCATGTTCCTGGAAAGGAAAAAAATAAAAAAATCAGGACAACACTGAATTAAGTTCAGGAAATTAAGTGTTTTAAACATCAAACTTACAGTAAAAATACAAACCAGGAGTCATTACTGTTAACAACCCATACTGGTTATACTGAGTAAGGGGAGGGAGGGGAAAAAAGAGATGTCAAAACACACTGAGAAAGAAACAGAAGCAAACTTCTCCTAAGTGGAATCAGCAGATCTGCACAGATCTTGCTGTAGAACTGATCGTGTTCTCTCTCTGCTTAGGGAATTTTAATGTTTTTTAAAGTGAAGGTTAGGAAATGGCATGTTATACGTGTTATTTATTTATTCCCAGAAGTAATGAAAATAGGGAATGCAAACCTCTTCAAAAGCTCTCCTTTATATTCATCATCACAGGAAATGCATTAGAAAAACTTCTAACATCTGAAACTACACTGAATCAGTGAAAATCCTACCCAGAATCTAAGATTTTCAAAACCACAAACTTGCAACACAGCTGCAAGTGCACAGGTAAAGCACCAGAGCTAACTCACATAAACTATCAGCAAAGGTGCTACTCAGTGGCTACTCAAATATCTGTGCTTCAACATGCAAACATTTATTGAGGATTTAAGTATATTACTTACATATTTCCATCCAAGAGTGGTTTTACAGTTTTCACAATAGATATCTGCTACAGCATGTAAACCTGTCAGAAGAACTCTCTCCTCTGCTGGACCACAGCCCACATTTACCCTGAAAAAACAGAGAAATTATGTTCACAGATGAGTGTGTCTCTTTTCTTACTGTTCCCCAGCTTTTCTTCAGCAGACAAAAAGTAGTTTAAAAAAATGTCTAAGTTATTCAATACTGCAGAAGTAACTTCCTCTGTTACACTGAGCAGAAGGACAGGAAGAAAAAAGGGGTTTGTTTTTTGTTTTTAAGTGGCTGTGGTGTCACTGTTGGTGATACTCACTTATTGCCAGCAACGAAGATAAGCTAAATAGTTAAACTTCCAGAGAACAGAACACTACACAGTAACTGGACACTTCTACAGTTTCAGGCTTTACTTCAAAAACTGTTTGAGACCTCTCTAATGGAAGTCTGTACCAGTGAATCAGCACCAACAGCTGAATTTAGAACCAGCTCCAAAATAGCAGCAAGAAAAAAGCCTCATAAATATTTCTTTGCTACAGATCAGCAGACTAAGCTCTGATGAACAAACAGCAATTTCAAAACAAAACATCCCTTGAAGTACTGCATCAAGCCAGTTTTTCCACAAATGAGTATGTGCAGAAAACATGAGGCAAGACTAAACCAAGCTTTTAGACAGTTTTAAATAGGAGCAAAATTTTGCCATTTTTGCTGCTGCAGTACCAGATTCTTCCTATTAGAATTATAGCAGAAATCCTAAGTCACCACTGAAGGACTACATATTAAAAGAATTTCAAGGATCTGCAATCAAATCCTTTGCAGTTACAGTTCCATTATCCTGGTCAAAAATAGACCAGGACACTCAACTGTATCTTTTCAAAATGCTGCAACACAAAAAATCTGCTGAAAAATAAAGACAAAAATGCAATCCTGCATGTAAAAAACTTAAAATACACCCATTAACAAATGCAAAGAGCCTCCTATCAAGGGAAGGACATGCCTAAGATTGCAAATATTAGCCTTGATAAGATCACAGAGACCTTTTGCCTCTAGCACATTTGCAATATTCAAGGTCATTAAAGATGTACCAGGTTTACTGAAACTTTAACCTGTAAATGTATCCCAGTGTCAGACTGGGAAATTCTTTAGACCACAGTAGAGTTGTCTGAAGAAAATTTACAGTCACTCAATATCTTGTGACTTCTGGAGTATCTCAGAATGGCAGCTCCTCTCGAGACAGCTGCCATTACATAGACAAAAGGAATTTCACATTAACACACTCCCCTAATCTTTCTGCTCTTAGCAGATTTACTTAAAATATAAGATAAACTCATATATATGCAAAGGAATGCTTCAGAATCAGCCCAGTGGCTCTTTAATAACTACTGCTGGTGAGTAAAGCCAGCATTAAAAAGAACAGGGCAAAGTACAGCTATGTCAATCCTACTGTTTTCCCTTTGGGAAGCACAAAGTTACACTCTGCAGGTGGTGTGCAGAACCATAAGCACATACTTACACAGAATTGAAGAGGTAGGCTCGTCCCTGGCTTCCCTGGAAGGACTGCATTAGAAAAAAAAAAAATGCACATGTTAAAAAACACAAGCCCCACCAAACAAAAAAATAGTTCCAGAAGGGTATGTAAGTAAACATATAATGATAACACAGATATAAACTATTTCAGATTAACTACTCTATACTAGTTCTTTATAGGAAAGTCTAGTCAGACAAGTTTTCATCTACATTAGATTTTTAATAATGATTTTATTTTACTTTGTCAAGTGCTATTGCTCAAAATTCAGCATCCATAATGCAAGCAAAACATAGTTTTTTCCTACCCCTCTGCAAGACATCAATTCTCATTTTCCTAGACATCCTTCAAGCTAATTGAAAAAATCTGCTTTTAACTCAAAGGGAATTACTCCCATCTCCTCTGTCTTCCCCAAAAGATTATTTATTTCAATTTCATTGCATCAGTTGATATAAGAGCAGTGAAATTCTGAACCAAGCATAAAACCAGCATACTGTTCTCAGGAAATGCATCTGATCAGTTTATAATTCAAAGATAAGCTCAGCTTCCTTTTAGTAAGACAACTGTTACCATCAAAGGCCTGACCACAGGCATTTGCTTTCCAATCTCTCACGTTCCTGATAAACAAAGGACAAACAATGGCACTTGGGCTTTCCTGGCTGGATCTAAATAATGTTTTAGTTCAGAGCAGTAGCACAGTTTTGAATTAAAACCCCTAATTAGCCACACTCACTGAGGGCTGGTTTGGCTTGTGGAGCAGTTTCAGTGCCTGGGAACTGCACCCTTGATCCTTCTGAACCAACTAACCCAGCAGTTCTTCCATGCACTCAACAATGTTAATGCAGACACAGACCCAAACCTGTGCTCAGGATATGAGCTGCAGACATCCTGGGAGAATTTGTGAGCAGACAGAGCCAGCCACGGGTAAAACATTCCAAACCTGTGTCAGACACACCACTGCTTTCATCTGACTCCTTCTGCATTGAATTACTTGGTAATTTAGACACAGCCATTATTTCCCATCCAAACAGGATCACACTAGAACTGAGCTTTCCTTTCTTCTCTCTTCCATACTGAATTCCATTTAAAAAAAAATCTGTAAACTGTCTTAATTTCTTTTTTCTTTGAGCCTTTTCATTCTCTAACCTACTTTCAAAGAAAATTAACTACTTTATCTATGATGCAGAGAAAGTTCAATTGTTTTTAAGAATCCCTGTGGTTCTAGTGTTGAACATCACAGACCAACTTTTCAGAAGCCTGCAAGATAAACATGGAAGGTTTTTGGAAGGAAAATATCAACCTGAATACTTGTGCATGGTTTTAGTAACATCAGGCATGAAACCAAGGGAAGAAGGTCCTTTCTGCAATGGATTCTTCTCCTGACATGTATTTAGTTATATCATTACAAGTCATTGGACACTAAAATAGGTATTTTGCCACTCTACCAACTAGCACCACAACAGCAATAATTGTTGTGTTTTAATTACTCAGAATAGTGTGCAAAAAAATCCCCCCACCTTGTAAAAGGAAAATGGATATAAATTAACCCTTTTTGATCAACACTAACCGGATTATATACTGCAATAAAGAATGTTTAAAGAAATCCCTGACTCTGGACTACTCCAGGTAGCAATAGTGCCAGAGTAGTTACATACTTACACACTTATAAAATCTTTAACATGAAAAATTCTACCTAATAGTTAATAGAATAGTTAATACTAATAGTTAATTAGTATTAGCTATTCTACCTAATAGTTAATACTAATATTTTATTATTTTAGCAACCATGTAAAAGAAGTATTGAGAGAACATATTAATGTTCTCCACAAATACTTGAAGGAAGGTTGTAGCAAGGTGGGATCAGTCTCCTCTCCCACCTAATAAGTGACAAGACCAGAGGAAATGGCCTCAGGTCACACCACGGGAGGTTTAGGTTGGGTACCAGGAAACATTTCTTCACCAGAAGGGCAGGGGTGAAGTCACCATAGACACAGAGGTGGCACGTGGGGACATGGCTTAGTGGTAGACTTGTCACTGATGGATTTGTGGTTGGACTTTATGACCTTACAGGTCTTTTCCACCCTCAGTGATTCTAAGGAGGTTCTGCCTTTAGCAAAGACAAAAGAAAAAGCACTGTCTCCACCAGCCAGAACTACAAGTCTTATTTTTCACCAGGCAAGGAAAACCAGATAGGCTGTGCAGGACAGTGAAAGCTGAAACTTCAGGCAGGACTGACCCTGAAAGGGGGAGACTTAGTTGAGAACAGCCTGAACAGTTCTGTCAGAAAGTAATTTATCCTTACAGCTGCCTTTAAGACAAACAAACAAAACCCCCACCACTAGTTCAATACTCCTGAGGTACTTAACCACACATCACAAAACTGACAGAGCAGTGCAGACCTATACTCTGCAGTTCCTACAGAATAACCAGGACTCTCTAGACTACAGCCAGTAACAAACAGAGAATGCTTACTGCAGGTGAAAACAAAATCTCTTCAAAAATGCCCATTAACAAATGAGTAACTAGCCTGGGTAAACAACACATGATTTTAGAGAAAACTACACTTGTGCAACTGCAAAATTGAAGAAAAGGTAAAGGAAATACTTCCAAAATCCTCTTATTCAGTAAGAAGTAAACGTAAAACTAGAACTTCCTTGTTTCACACCTGAAATTATTAAAAAGAACTTCCAAAGCCATGATGACCGTGATATTTGGTTAAACTACTGTAAAAATTCTTTAAATTAAAAAAGTTGAAGGCATTTCCCCTTGCTTTAAAAATTCCATGTTGTAAATTAGAATTCACAAATCCTTTTTCAAACAGCACCAAGAAATACTCTCTATTATCATGTGCTAGTTTCTCTATTTATATGTAATTACACACACCAATCACATATAAATTTATGTAGTTGGTTGGGTTTTTTTTTTGTCTGGTCCTATACACTCATTTTTAAACTACTTATATGCCATACCTGAAGTTCCCCAGCAGGCTGGGGAAGAAAAAAAAAGGACTCCAGAAAAAAACAAGAGTCAGGAGATCTTCTGAACGATCTTATGCAATTATTTCTGCCAAGTTTATGTTTAGTCTTGACTTAGTATCACCTACTAAAAGCTCTCCTTTGACCCTGGATTTTTCAAAATTAGGCAGAGGGCAGTAACAGGATGCCAGGAATAGCACAAAAAGCAGCTATTCCCTTCTCTTGTTTCATAAGCTGAAAAAAATTCAAGCCAAATGAAATATAAACCACCGGTTGGAAAGCTCTGCTTCAGTTGTTTTTCTTTTCCTAATATATTTTTAAAGATGACTTGACTTTTCCTGCACCCTTTGCTTTGTTGCCCTAGATATACTGTACTCTCCTAGGCTTATTTTCCCTCAGAAATGGCCATTACCTTCTAATTTTTAGGATTATCAAGGTAGAGCGGAGGGAGAAGCAACACAGAATCTTTTCCTGTGACAGTGATTTTAAAAAGAGTGTTCACAAACATCTCACTGTGAAAAGCTCCTCCATTCCAGCCTTGCTTCCCATTCCCAGAGTATGACTGATGCATTTGATACCATCTTTTCTTCCCTACCCTCGTGTTTAGAGGCTAAGGATTGTATTTACATGCCACAGAACACTTGTTTCCTAGCCCAGCTGCAAAGAGCAAGTTCCTCCATGTTTACATCACTCAGGTAACTCGTCAGGAACCTGCAGCAACTGCATTCTGGAACACAGAACGTGGGTCCAGGCAACTCAGACTTCCCTTTAAAACCAGTGCCCAGCCACACCATCTGTGTTTCACTGAGCATTGAGTGGTGTGCAGTCCAGCCATGCAGAACTCCTATACACTGCAATAAAAGCACTTCAAGGACATCCATCTTTAAACTCCTATGCCTTTTAATTATTATTATCAATCTCTTGTCAGCACTTGGCAGTCAGTTTCTTATTTACATGAACAGCTGCCATTTTTTCCCCAGAACTGTATTCAAACATCACAAAAAGGTATACATCAGTCACAGATGCATTCTCTTAATGATGTAAGAAAGATTTATTATCAGAGTTCTACTTTCTGATGCATCCCACTACTAGAAATGAAAAGAGGACAACTCAGTTGGTGCTTGAGCTGCTTGCTAAGCTTGTAACTTGGCTATAAACAGAGTATTTTGCATAACCAGGAAAAAAAATTAATACTGAACATTTGTTTTTACCAGCACTAGGTTTCTCATACTCTGCACTGTATGGTTCAGTTATACTGATAGGAATTTTAAGGGACTGACAGGTTGAACACCTTGTGTGTCAACTCCTCCAAGAAAATGAAAGAAAGTACTTTAAATGGCAGTGTCAAGGACTAACAGGCACAACTGTTCAAACCAGTCTCAAGACAAACCACTTTTCAATAGAATAAACATCACCTATGCAAACACAAACTTTAACTCTGCAACATTTGTTCAGCACTCCCAAGATCACGAGCATTATACATGAATCAAAACTAAAGCAGAACATTCTATTCAAACTGAGTCCTAAATATCTTACCCAGTAGAAAGGAATTAGAAGAGAGTGGCAAGTGTGACCAACTCTCATCAATAATGACTCAGAGCAACCAGGATTTTCACTTAGAAGGTGGGAAATTTATCAGTTCCACTAATAACTGCAGTTGAACTTTAAACTTGCTATAAGGCTGCTTTTTCATGGTCCTCAATTAATAATACTGTATTGATTTATGAGTTAAATTATTCCTCAGAAAATCTGTATCTTTGACCAGCTACCCATTTATAGAGAAGGATGTGTAAGATCTATCATGTTTTCTTGTTTCAGCACAGCTGAAAGTATCCAGAACATCTAATACTCTCAGCAATAATGTCCAAGTGTGCCTACAAACTACTGTGAAGTCACTGCAAGAACAGTTTGGAACTAGGATCTTTTCAAGTCTTCTGACAGACCTGTGCCACTGATACATGATGTAGGAAAGAAGCTTTATACATGTTTCACTTGTGCACACATGCAGAATTAGGTATGATCTGTGCTTGTAAGTTAAACCCACCCTTAGCTCTAACACCAGGAGTAGCTGTTTTACCCAGGAGGAGAGGAAATAGCAGTCAAGCAGAACATGTATTTACTGCCCTGAGGCACAGCTGAAGGCATGGGTGGGGGAAGGGATGCTACTGAAAAGCTTATGCCATCAATTATTCCCCAGAGATGGGATTAGATTGCATGGCTAGAGATCATGCTCTACAGCAAATACTCAGGGAAACTGCCATCCTAGCATGGACTGGGGGCAAGGCAGGCATTGTTCTGAGCAAGCCACAGGGGCATCACCAGTGTCTGCAAGCTACTCCAAACACAGAAATAAAATATTAAAGAAGGAAAATGAAAGAAGTCCATAGGTTTTCATCTGGTTTAATTTCCTTTCACTTGCTGGAGTTCCCTTTACAAGCTAAGATAGATCAAACTGAATCAATTCTCTGACCAAATAAGCAAATTTGGGAAATACAGAAAATTGTACTTGTTAAGGGCAGCATTCTTAAAGTAAACCAGAAACACAAGTGCTCTGATGTGTGAAATTATCTCCTCAGCAAGATACATCAGAGAGCGTAAGGATATTCTCTCACTTCAAGACTTGCAACATAAATTCAGAAAACTGAGTTTAACATAAGGTACAGACAAAAAAAATTCTCAGGGGAAAACCCCCACATTTGTTCCAGCTGATGTTTCCCTCACATCCAACTCCTTGATAATGCAGACCACCAGAGATGCTGCTGCCCAGCTGCTTCCTAGGCAACTTCTAGAAGACTCCATAATAAATACAATTTTTTTTAAGTTCATTTCCATTCAAGTATTTACTGAATTTGATAAAGCAAGTTACAAAGTTCAATTTGTAGAGAATAGCCTTAAAAAATTCTACCCAAAAAACTGCATGACTGCAAACCTGGCAAATGGTATTTCCCCAAAGTGAAGACTTTGTACAGCAGGACAAGTTATCTTGACCTATGAAGCTTCTTGAATGGACTTCAGAAATAATTATGTCAAAATACACAGAGTAGAACACTTCCCTTGCACTTTCCAACTCCTTTAAGCCTTCAAATCTATTCTTGGATGTTTTTCAAAGACTGCTTCTCTTTCAAAAACTAGGTTCTTCCCCCAGAAGAAAAAAATGAACCCAAAAAACTAGAAGCCTCTTGGAGAAAAAAAATTATCACCAGAATATTGATGAAATTAGTGAGGGAACAAAAAGGGCCCTCAAACATCCATAAAACAGGCCCATCTATCTTTCTAAATACTCATTATATCATAAGCAAAGGAGGATTACTAATTGAACCAAGCTAAGCACAGCATATTTACTTAAAGACAATAAACCCTTTAAAAAAATTCCTCTTGATCTCATCAGTTAAACAGTGGAGGACAAAACCACAGATTGCTAAACAAGGGTAAAAATGTTCTAGCATCTATTTAGACTCTTCCTTCTCATCAATAATAGAAGAGCAATCATACTAAATGCCTTGGAGAACTAAACTTAACCACCAAGATCATTCTTTCACTCACAAGGCACAAGGATTTCCCAATGCACTCAGTTACATATAGATGTATATACCTTTATGCAGAACTGATTCTTGAAAATATTGACCCATCTAGTCTCGTCTGTGACTTCACATGACTTTTTTCCCCTCTGGTCAGATATGCTTGGCAATGAATGAGACAGAAGAAAGTGACAGTATTTATACAGACATCTATACAAAGTAATCCAAATCCTCTCCATTCCCAGAATTAAGGCACACTGTAAGATGCTTCAACAGTCTTTCAAGCAGGTCAACCTTGAGTAACAAAACATTATCCTTTGCAGAATATCAACCAGATTCTAAGATTCTATTAAGTATTTGTATTTTTTTGTAATTTGTTGGATCATACCTAAATTTCTAAAGCATTATTGGAACTTAGCAGGTACAAGCCACTTTCAAGTGCTTTGGAACTTATGCTCTTCAAGTAACATTTGTCTCCTATAAAATTAACTACTCTCAATAATCACTGCACATTTCCTACTATTACATAACAAATCAAGAGAAAGCTCCTTCAGTCAGGCCTTCCACAAAATTTATTCTAGAATTGCTCCAAGGCAGCAAATATACAACATTTTATTTAGGCCACACAAGTGGCAACCTCCCCTGTGCTTCAAGAAGTCTTGTAGAAGTTCTCTCAAAATTATGTTTGGATTTTTAAAATTATTATTAGCAACATACACTGTTTGGTCACTTTTTATGTGCTGTTTGAACATCTTAAATCCATCAAGTATCAATTTTAAATCCACTAAGTGCTTCTTATGGCATCAGCTCCTTGCCTTACTCTTCTTGAAGACCTGTGGTTGTCTCCTTATAGTTTACTTCTCTTCTGTGCTTACAGCCATGGCAGGATAAGATTCTAAAAATATTTGCCTCTTAAAAAAATTTTTAAAAGCCATAAGTTCTTCCCCATCTTGTGAACATACCCCACTGCAGTGCTGATTGGTTTATTCCTTCTCATAGCATTTAAAAAATACTTTAATATCCTGACAGACTCTGAAGTCTTCACCAAAGAACATCCAGCACTCACAGACCTGTTAGCAACACAAATCAATCACCTCTAAGGTGCACCTGACACCTCCTCAAACTTCCACTTCAGTTAAAAGTCACCTGCAGTTTATTAGTTCTCTTCCTGGGTATCCTTCAAATCAATGCTTACCCCCAGATAAGCTGGGAGTTATAAATGACTATGGCAACTCTTCATACATGTGTGCATGTGTCCAGCTGTACAGAGTAATGTTTGTCATTATCTCTACCACCAATGACCTCCCAGTTTGGGGCTCTTAATCTCAACCAGTCCTCTTCCCACACCTTCCCCTTCCCCAGGCTCATTCCCAGCTGCATAAAACAAGGTTATTATAGAGTGAAAGCCTCCAGAAATGTATGTTCCAACCACTAACATCATGTTGATTTCAATACCGGGCAGCACACAGTCCTTTCACAGCTGCAGAGAAAGCTAAAACCACAACTGAATTCACTTGAGCAGGTAACACATTTTTGTCCTGTCTCATTAACCTGTGTTCTTATTTCTAAGCCATTGCCAAGACTCTTGGTTGCCATTTTATCACCAGCAAGGGCACAAGAAAAAGAGAGCTTTGTGATTCATTCCAGGGCAAGAAAGAGATCCTGCTGCTCAAACAGAACAGAAATAAAATGAAAAGGTGATTCGTGTATGCTGCCATACTTGTCAGACAATTGGCATTAACAGTTCTCAAAAGCAGAAGAATTGCAAATCTGAATTGAAGTCAGGGACTCCTAGGATCAGAATCAAAGGGATGATTGACAGAAATATGCAGCACTTTTTGCTTTTTCATGACAAACCAACGTATAAGAGAAACACCACTCAGTTCACAGCATAGCTTTATCTTTTCATCTTCAAGTCAAAAACCACTACAGTGTCAGGTATAATAAATTCTTATACCTCAAAGCACATTAGAAAGCCAGCTGGAGCTGCTTTAAATTAGAAGTGCACCATGCATTTTGGTTCATTTTCCCTGACCACACATGAGGAAAAAACAACCACCATGTTCCCAGAAAAGATGGGGTGAGGGACAGCCCTCAGAGAAGCAGCTACAGCCAGGCATTAAGTAAATACTATTTGCCTTTATCTGCTGCAGAGAACCTGAGGGTTGTGCCATGAGATGGTACAGGAAGCATTTGGAATAAAGTGAGAATCTACAACCAAAAATTACATTTAGAAGATGTAACACAGAGCTTTGGCTTTGAACTAGGCCTTCCAGGTAAGGCAGTGGGGGGAAGTCAGGTTGAACAGTCTGTCTCTACTCCATCAATAAATCCAAACCACACTATTCTTTGTTAATTTTGCATGGTATAGAATCAGTTTCCTACACTTCAGGTTGGTTTATGTTTGTTTGGGATTTTTTTCCTGCATCTGAAAAGTTACAGTAACTAGGATTCTAGATATGTCAAAAAACCATCTCTCTCACTAAGTTCATGGCATGTCATGTGCCTCAATGAAGGCACTTTAGGAGAAGTTCAGAAAAAAAAAAAAATCGAATTTTATTTGTACTCCCCACCCTCCCCAGGGCCAGCTGTACTTATTTTTAATGATCCAAGTCTATCTATTGCTTTGCAGTTGTTCCCATCAGAAGAACTTTTCCCATGTTGGATTATGTAAAGCTTCAGCCTAATGAAGATGGGTTTTCCAAAACTATGTCCCAAGTACAAGTACAAGAGATGACAAATGTTCTTTTTATTTTAAAAGCATACAAAAATATACCACACATTTAAATGCATTTCTCTTTTACCATACAGATTTAGACAATAAAATACGGTGAAGAAATCTTAAATTGACAAAATATGAATCAGCTGTCAAATAAGCATATGGTCAACCTGCAAGTACAAATATTTTTGTGAAGTGTCTTCATCAAAAATTAAGGAAGCCAGAAATCAAGCAGAATCCACCTCTAAATACCCTTCCCAACACCATTAGAAACAACTTAAAAGTAATTCTTTGTATTTATTACAGATTTTTGAAGAGTCCTCTATTTTTTCTTTGAATTGAAAATTTGATTATTAACATTTGAAATTATTTATGAAGCTGTAAAATGAACACATGATTTGCTTAACATATTTGAAGTATTCTGCTGACCAAAATTCCCAAGTCCTTGGAGAAAACTGGCTCATGTAGCAACTGTGGCAGCTTAGTTGGCATGCAAAAATCTAAGTCCACAAAAAGAAGAGCTTCCTATTAAGTATGTGCTTGGATTGCATTTTCTCAATGAGTTAATACATGCTAAGAGACACAGCAAAAGAGTTTCTTTTTTCTTGTAAGTATCTACAACCTGAAGTTCAGGAAAGATTAACCCCTCCCAGTATTTTTTGCCCAGAACATGAAGGGAATAGTGAAACTCTGAGTCCCTGTAATATAGAATCCAGTAGTGCCAAAAAAGCCTCATACTCAAATTCTGAAATCAACATGAAAAAAAAATAAATTCAAGTAAAAGGAAAAAAATTGTATGTGGAAAGCCCATTATTGCCTGAGAGCATACCTGCTTGCTTATCCAAGGGCTTTCTCCTCACCCAAAGAAAACCTAAATTAGAAGTAGCAGCATTTTCAAGCCCTCCCCTCTCTTCAGCACTGAAGAGCAGCATCACCTGAGTGCTGCTGAACACACAAACAGACAGGAGCAACAGAGAACTTTTAGTGTCAAACCCTTTATAACTAACTTTATTTGACAAAACAGTCTTATAGAGAACATTTTGTATTAAAAAGTTTGAAAAGCAACTGAAGTGTTTTCTCCATGACAAAGAGTAATTTAATCAGGAGTTTGTATGAAGCAAAGAATAAACCAGTCTGTCAAGTATTTATCCCAAACTTCAAGCTTTCCTACATATTTCATATATTACAAGTCTTCTAGCAACAGGGAAGAAGGGCAGGCCTAGCCTGTTTCAAGGTTTCACCTATTCTCTAAGCTCAGACAGCCCAACTCTTTTGAACACCTCTGGCTAATCATGTTCCTTAGGAGCTGGCAGACAGCAAAAGTGTGTTTAAGGATTCCATAACACAAGTGGGACACCCTGGAAACAGACAGTTTGGTGACCTTCAGTCCAACAGAGTCAAAAGAAATCTCTATCTGGAATAGCCATAACCTGAATAATTTCCCTACCCAGAGATCCATGCTTTCTTCTGATAGTTTTCCTTAGCAGGCTGTTCAGATACAACAGCTCACAAACAGCACCCACCTGACAGCAGACACAGGTTGGTAACGTGGGCAATATATTAGATCAACCTTTATGTCACATTCAGAAGTTTCCAGAATATATCCAGTTCTTAGCCCACAACATGTATGACCCAAGAGTGAACCCAGGGAGATACTCTGAAGTATGCACCAATTTGCATCCCTTATCTACTGGCAGTGGTGTCACAGTGACAACCATTTTGGTTAAGAAATAATTCACGAGGTCTCTAAAGAAACCACTTGCCTTGGAGATCAATTCATCGTGATTGGCGAGATGGGCTCTGCAGTGGATGCAGCTGTAGGTTCGATGACAGTTTGGCAGGTAAGCCTGGAACGTTTTTGATTTTGTCATTTTTACCATCTCTGCTGGTGGCTCCTCACTCAGCTCAGGGCTGGCACTTGAAGAATTACAACTTTGCTGAACTCGCTGACAAAAGAAACACTGGAATATGCAAGCAAAAGCCGTTGTTGTTCTGGAGTGTGTGTGGCACTTTCCACACAAATGACAGAAGAGAAACAGTCACAACCTGTAGATGAAAAGAGCAGAACAATTAGCAGCTTACAACAAGACCAGAGTTAACTTGTTATTCAACAAGTCCAGCCATAAAGCAAAGCATTATTTGGAGCAAATAACTGAAGCCTGGCTGCACTACAGGCCCCTTTTTCTAAGGAACTGCACAGTTCAAGTTCCATTCAACACAGCAAAAAGCAGTTCTGTTCCACTAATGGCTTCTACTCCATCACACTTCTAATGAGGGACGAGATTCAAACAGTTCTCCACTGATCACAAGCACCTTCTACGTTATACCAGGTGTACTCTTCTAGACATCCATGCAGAAATTCACACTAAAAAGGTAGGGAATGAGAGGAAGTTCATTGTCTTTGAAGTTCTAGTGGTCAGTTCCAATACAGTGAGCAACAGGGAAAGCAATCTTAGAAAACACTCGTTCTGTCCAACAGTCAATATATTTTATATATTTGCACTTTGGTTTTCAGCAAAAATCTTGCAGGATCACATCTATTTCTGAGTCAAACACCAAGTAAGACCTGCCACCCTGTTCAGGGATCCCTGTCTACTCTTTCAAACTCTGCAGAATTATGCCTTTAGGTAAAGACCTTCTTGACTGGTGTTCTGATCAAAGCTAATTAGGTACTTCCTCACTGTACCAGAATAGCCTTAATGGAAGCTACCAAACGCACAATCTGATTCTGAAGCTAAATTCTGCACAGAGAACACCCAACATCCTCAGAGTGCATTTCAGAGACCCTACATGTCAGAGCATGCCAGAGCCTTCTGCTGTGCTGAAAAGCAAACCTTTTTAGTTTGTCTGAAAACCAAACAGATGCTGAGCACTGATAACATCTCCTGGTCTGTAGAGGCCAGCATCTCCCAGGCTCTGTATGCACCACACTAATGAGTGCTCCAAACACTGCACAGTCAACTTATGTCATCAGCTGTCAGATGACTGCCTGATTAGGTCAATAGCACAAACAGAAATGAGACAATATAAAGAATTTACAGTCTGCTGATCCAGCTAAGAGCACGCAAATGACTTATCACAGTTGTAAACTGTGTGCAGGGCAGCACTAACCACTCTTCTAGCAGTAGGATACCGGTAACACAGCTAGAGCAGATAGTGAAAGCCACATAAATTAAAGTCTGTTTATAGGAAGCAGTCACTGCTTCAAAAGAAGCCTTGAGAAAGTAATCTGTACAGCAGGCCTAACACATGACAACCACAGCAAAACTCAAACGAGTTTCAGTTTAGATTTTTTTAAATCCTCAGCAGGAGAAAACTCAAACTACTGAAGGATTTGCTAGAAGAAAATTTCTTACACAAAGAATTGCAAAGGCAGAGATAAGCCACAAACAAGACATGTAACATACCATAGGCAAACCAAAAAAATTAAGCAGCAATGGGAACAAGCTGTCATCTAAAGCACGGATCTACACATGAGAATGACTGGGCAAACACCTGATAGAGGATACATTTACACATTCAAAATATGAATTCATTTGGCATGAAGAGCAGGACTCAAATATTAATAGCAATTTAATTATATACTTAGTGTCCCCAAGATAACTTATTACAACTACACAGGGAAGAATAATTACATTATTTGCAGAAAACAGTTTGCTCTTGTGGAACAGTTATATATGAAATCACATTTATTACAAGTAAGATATACAAGAAAAGTGAACTAAGAACATGAGGTTTCTGTTAAATTCCCTGTTTGAACTCAGTGTAAGATACAGATCCTATTTAAGTTAGCAGAAATAGACAAAAACAGAACAAAACAGGGTTTCAGAATGAAAGGCACCACATGCTAAGATGTTTTGACTCTGGCTTCAATTAAAGCCAGTAATTGAAACAAGAGTTTAATCCTTGCAGAAGTTCAGTAGGTGTAAATGTGGCACTTGGGGATGTGGCTTAGTGGTGCCCTTGGCAGTCCTCGGTTAATAATTGAACTCAATTATCTTAGAGATCTTTTCTAACCTTAGCAATACTGCGTGTGATGCAGAAAAGGAAAATATTTTTCTTCAATGCATTCCTAGAACTGTTTTTAAACAATTCTAAAGGCAATCTGGACTCTTCCAGATTCAATGTACCAGATTCTTCAGCTACAGAAATTAAAATAATTCCAAGGTCGATTTAACAAAACTGTATTTGATATTGTTCTCTTCGAAAAGATGACTCTGATTCACACCGTAGGAACCACAGACTTGTTGTGCCTTTACAGGCACAATTCAAAACAAACCATTTCCTAGCTCGCTCTAACAATGGTGAATAAACACAGTATCACTTCCCTCTCATAGTTCCGAGCAGTTCCTCGGGCTGCTGCTCATTATTCCGCACAGAACAGAGCAAAAACCCGAACCAACTATTCCCCTCTCGTTCTTTGGCCGCGGCACAGTCCGTGCTTTGGTCCTGCGCAAAGACAGGTGTGGCTCCTGAAGCTCTGCTTGTGTTCGTACCTACCAGCGCAGCGCCCAGGGGCTGTCCCGGCCGCAGGAGCCGGGCACGGCGATCTCCGCCCTCCTCCCGGGGCAGCCCCAGCACGGCCGCCCCGAACGCCGAAGCCCCCCGGGCTGGGGGCGAAGAGCGGCCCCGTCCCGCCGCCCGTGACGTCACCGGGGCGGGGCGCGGGGCGGCCAATGGGGCGGGGCGGCTCCGCCCCGCGCGGGTCCCGGATGTGTAAACAAACACCCCGATGAGCGTGGCGGGGGGAGGCGGCCCCGCACGGGCCCCGCGCCGCCGGGGAAAGAGCGGCTGCCCGCCGCGCGTGGGGATCCCGCGCGTTGCACGGGAGGAGCTGGGTCAGGAGTCGGTCTCTCCGTCGTTCCTGCGGGGCTCTAAGTAAGGAGCGACAAGAAATACGCTCAAAGAGTCTTTGAGCGGCTGCAAAAAGCCGGACACAGCCTGTGCACGCACTGTCAGTAACCTGCAGTGAGCTTACTCCAGCAGGGAAAAACCTCCAAGTTAAAGGCTGAACCATAGGAGCCTTATTTGCACCTTTACATACCAGGAAATAACAGGAGAAAATAAGCGCGGAGAAAGTTACCGGCTGACACCCCTCTCCCCCGGCGGGAGGGAGCCGCTGGCCGAGCGCCTTTAAAACCGTTTCCTCTCTCACGCCGGAGCACGAAGCTGCCGCGGCGGGTGACGCCGTGGCCTTTTTTGTCCCCCCAACCCCCGGCAGCGATTCCAACAGGATAGCGGCTCGTTCCCCCCTCTGGCCACAGGCACGGCCGCGCGGCCACCCGAACACGGCCGCGCGCTGTTCCGGCCGCCAGCTCCGTGCAGAACCCCACGGCTCCCGGCCTCGCGCACCGCGGGCGAGAGTGCGGGGAGACCCCACCGGCTCTCGGCGCGCCGAGCTCAGCTTCGCACCCCCCCTCAATTATGTAAACCACCCTTACCCGCCCCGCACCGAGAAGGCTGCGGGTAGACAGCGCTGCCGTCATTTCCAGGCGCTATAAATAGCGCCCGAGCCTCCTCCCGCCAGCAAAGTTGCCTCGGCGGCCTCGCGCACACGGGAGACGGCGGCCCCCCCCGGCCGGGGCGCAGCACGGGGCTCCTCTCGCAGCCGCCTTCCGCTTATACCCCCCCCACCCACTCCCCCCGCTCCAAAAAAAAAAAAAAAAAAAAACATCCTAGCACAGTGAAGAGGGGCCGCTTCTCACCCGCTCGGTACTCACCGCTGCGCCGACTCCGCTCCCAGCCCGGGCTCCGAGCAGTGCCCGGGCCCCTCTCCTTTAGGGGCCACGGGTAGGAGGGAAGGCGGGACCCCCGGTCCTTGCGCGGCGGGCAGCGAGAGCTCCGCGCCGGGCCTTCACCGAAAAACAAAGAGGGGGGATCAAGGGAGGGGGGTGGAATACGACGGCTTCCCTCGCCTCGAAGGTACCGTTTCGGCGACAGCCACCGTGTGGGGGGGTCATAGACGGGGGCCGGGCGCGCGTGTGCCGCGCTGAGGGCCGAGGGGCGGCCGAGGCATCGTGCCGTGCCCGTGCCGTGCGCTCCGCCCGGGCTACCGCTCCCGCCGCCGCCTTTGTTTTGCTTTGCCCCGGCCCGGGGGCGCAGCGGCCGTTAAACGCGCTCCCCCCCCTGCCGCCAGCCAATCGCCGCGCGCCCTCGCACCCGCGCGCGCGCGCCCCCCGCGCCCAGCCCCGCCCCTCTTGGGGAGGGCGGGCAGAAGTGGCGCGCGCCCCTCCTCTCCGTCGCCCCCGGCTTTGTGGAGGAGGGAACGGGCTCGGGGCGGGGTCAGGGCCAGAGCGCGGGCGAGGAGGTGTGTTGGGGGCGTTGGCTCCGCCCCCCGTTTGCCCCGCCCCCCGCCGGCCGTTGTGCGCGCGGCGGGGCTGGGGGGGCCTGTGGGGGAGCGCGCGTGTCGCTGGGCGCGTGCCGCTGGGCGCGTGCCGCGAGCGCCCCCCTCCCCTTCAGCCCCGCTCGCGGCGGGGTCGGGCGCGCGGCGGCGCGAGGCGAGAAACGGGCGGCGCGCGCTCGCTGAGGGCTGAGGCGGGCCCGGCCCTGAGGGGAGAAGCGGCGGGACGGGAGCGGGAATGGAGCGAACACCAGGTAATAAAACCCTGCCGAAGCAGCCGCCTCGGTTTACGGTTTCATCGCCGGGGTGAAAGTGCTGCAATCGATTATGTCGGATTGCTCAGAGTGCGTTTTCAGACCAGAAAGCGTTTGTCCTCCGCGTTTCTGCAGGAGTTAGTAAAACCCTGGGAGGTGGCACTGGTCTGGTAAAACTTAAGTGCTGTAGAAAAAACATTAAGGAAAAAAAGGCCACTTAGAGGCTGAAAGACAAAGAGGATCGGTTGGAGCACTTGATTCCAGAGAGAGAGTTTGGAGAAAGCTTATTGCTTATAGACAAAAAATACACAGGTTTTATGGCCTAAAAGAACAATTTTCAACATTAGGGAGCCAAAACACAACTTACATACGAGTAGTTTCCCAAGTATTTGAGGTCTGTTGGCAATGATCGTGTTTTTCTTTAAAAAGTCCATAAAAGCCATCCCCTGGTTTATTTTGGCTGTACCCTTCTTATTTTCACGGACAGAGTGTAGGGACACGAACTGCTGGAGCCTGTGACGAAGTTATCATTTACACTGTACCCGCAGGCAGGGCTCTGCTGTCATGCTACTAACACACACCTTCAATAACACATTTGCCACTTCCTTTTCTTGTCAGTCCTGACATATTTTTATTTTTTCCATAATCCTTACCAAGTGGTTTGTTTTCTTTACCCAAGGGCCTTTGGTACTTTGTGGAATACTAGAGAGAGGGAATCCATTACAGTTCAGCTAGTGGCTATGATCAATAAACCATGTGCTAGCTGATTTTATTCTGCCTATCCATTTTTAAATGTAATTCAAATGTTGATATTTTTATTATAATATAATTCAGGTGTTTTGTCATACCCTTCTTCCTTCTTAATGGCAAATTAACAGCCAGTCTGGAACAAAAAAGCCATGCTTCCAGAGTAAAGAAGAAATATGGTATGTTGAAACAGCGGGACACAAAAATCTAGGAGAGTATTTCCAGTAGGGCTTTTATTGCAATTTTTCCATCATCTCTCTAGCTCTGGTGCTGGTAGCTGTAGTCTTGTAAAAACAGGAGAAAGGTGATAATCCCTTGGATTTACTTAGCTACACTTCAGAGTGCACCAAATCCAGCTTCCTAATCCAGTTCCCACAAGATGAGTTAGATGAGGCAAAAGCTAAAGATGAACAAGATAATAATTGGAACAGAAAAAGAAGCAAGGATGCAGCATAGTTTATAGAGAAATTACATGGAATCTGATACAGTGCACATTTAGCAATGAGCAGAAACTCACGGTACAAGCAGTGTTGATCTTTGAATCGTCCTCCCGGCCCACGCAGGGAAGTGTCAGTCCAGCTAAGCTGTGACTGACACGTCTGGTCTGGCTGAAACCAGCGGTGGCAGTCATGACTTACACGGCCTGGCATCTTCCTGCTTCCCTGGGCTGGTGGCAGAGCTTCACACAGCCTCGGGCCTAGGGGCAGTGATGTCACAATGTCACCCTTGCACCGGCCTTCAACGCTGCACGGCTCCTTGAGCTGGAGTGCAGAAAATGCTGCCATGCCCCTCACGCTCTCTGGAGTCCTGAGTGAGTCTGAACTCTGATTCAGTACAAACTCAAAGTCAAACCTGGCTCTGGTCGTGCTTCTGTGTCTGCTTTTCTACAGCCATGAACACAACATCAGGGTTCTCTCTTCTCTTTACCTCAAGAGACCTGCTGCAATCTTGGTTTAGGTGTTAGGAACTGACCAGGTTGCACAGAATTGGGGATCAAAGTTTACATGATGAATAAAAAACTACCAGCAATCCAGTACAGAATGTAGAAATGACTCTCCTTTTTGGAGATGACAAGATGGACAAGGGGGAGAAAGAAGTGTCTGTCATTCAGCAAGGACAGCAAAGGATCCTGAAAGCTGAACAGTGTTTCCATTGTTTTAACACAAGCTCCGCTTCTCCACTGAAAGATCCAAATGACAAGGACACTGAGGGTTTCTTTCTCTTCGCTGTTTGTTTCCCTAGTAACAAATACACAAGCTGCACTGTTAGATACCATCCTTTCATCCTTTTCTCTTTTTTTTTTTTTTTTTTTTTTGAAGATAAAGACATGTCAAGGATGTAGTCAGTGGTAGCAGGTTAAGGTTGCTTGTACGAATGAACCTGCAATACAGCACAATGCATTTGAGGTCACTGCATGTAGCCAGGGGCTGAGACAGTGAAATAAAAAGCGTGAAAGAAATGAAGGAAGTAGTGATGCATCTCAATGTTTGCATCATTACTTCCTTTGCTTCTTTAGGATATGTTCAGTCTCAAAAGTTTGGAGGCTTTAACCAAATTTAAAAATCAATTGGTCTTAGAATTTCAAACATTGGATCCTCTGTGTTAGCTGAAAGAAAACCACTGAAAGAAGGAATTACTATTTAAAAAAAGTAATTTAACTACTTTCCTATATGCTTGCCATTAAATGCATGCTTAGTAAAAAAATCCAAAAGAATCTGATCTTGTGTTCTCAGTTACTCAGGTTTGTAACGTTGTGTTTTCCAAAGTTCTCCATGGAAAAGAAAAATGCATCTTTTTCCTTGTGACATGGCAGCAACTGGTCTAAATAGTGTAATGTAGAAATAACTGACAAAATTAATATGAAACTTCTTATTATATAATATGAAAATACAACATTATGCATTAATTGTATACCAGCTTGTTGCTAGGACATGTTACACTGGTATTTGTCACAGTGTATTTTAGTTACTTGTCTGGAACTGCCTGTGTAGGGGAGGTATTTTAGGTGAACAAATAAATTCCTTTCATTTGGGATGCTTTCTGAAATCAGTACAACTATTAAATTGCACCACTTATGCCAACACAAAATCTGCAAGTCCTGAAAAGATGCAGAGAAGCTGCATCTCCAGTGGATCAGGGACTCCAAAGCGATGTGATCAGCTGTCCTGAAATACTTTGATGTCTCAAGCTTTCATCAAGTGGAGAATAAGCAAAGGAATTTCTTTGGGGGCTATGAATCAAACAAATCCGTATCATGATTTTTATGTGATGTAGACGCCTGCTCATATACATATAAATGGATGTTGCGGGTAAAAAAGTCAGAATCACCCAGCGCTCCAGATACCTAAATTAGGAGAATATATGTTCTGTCTATCAGTGGGCTGAAATACACACCACTGGAGGGCAATTTGTCATCTGCAAAATCTGAATTGCTCTGTTAATGCCCACCATCACTGTGGAAGATCTACTTTATCTCTTGTGTGACTTTTGAAATAGCAAAACCAGATGCTAATTAAACTTTTCTAATATTCAGACTGACAGATATACAAGTGTCCTACCTGGAGTAGAGACGTTCATCAGGGAATTAGCCAGCACACATGCCCTTCAAGCATCAGCATGCTTTAGTAGCTAGGTTAAATTTTATGATCTTTTCCCCCTGAATTTGTTTTTTAAATTATTTAATATCAACTTTCAGTAGAATATCTAGACCTTTCTCTACATGATAACAGTAAGTTGAGTTTTGGTTTATACTTCTTTTAGTCTTTAAACAAAAATATAAGGCCCACAAAAGAATCATCATGCTATAAGCACAGTAATGAAAATGGTGATCATAAGAACAAGTGACAGCTGTATTTATTGTTGAAATGTGTTTTTTGTACTAACCAAGCTGTGGAGAGATGAAGTTTTGTCTGTCCTCAAAAGCAGAGGCAACTTCAGGGACTGTGACCATGCTGTGTAAGTGGGGAAACCTGGTTGTGTCTCCATTTCTTTATGGCTTTGCTTGTTGGCTTTGTGAAAGTTGGTCAAGAGACTCAAGAAGAACAGACAATTGCAGTGTGTAAATACCTGTGTGTCTCTTTAAAACTTACAACATTGTTTTTCTAATGGGAGAATCTGTGACTGTTCCATTTGTGTTTATATCTGGCACAATCAATTACAACATCTGGAACAGCAGGATTCACAGATCCTGTCTGTTAGTTCTGTAACTTCCCCTTATCTGTGAAAAATAAGCAGAAGTTCTTTTAAGCTATCTCAGGCTCCTTTGCAAGGGGTGATGTCTAGAGCATCTCCAGAGACATAAAAGACAGAACTGTTCTAACCCCTCCCTGACAGTGGCTGTGTGATTCTGAATGCAGAGAGGGCTGGAGGCTCTGCCTCCAGCATGAAACATTGAGATTGTAGACAAGGAGCAGACTGCATTTAACCAGGAGACTGGAAACAGCATCATCAGTTTTGCAGCTGTTCACTCCTGGTAAGTAAATTACACAGTACAGTGGAATATTTAGCATGCAAACAGGAGTGGCAACACAGTAAACCAGCACAACAACACGTAGAAACTAATTGCACTTGATGAGTACCATAGCATTTAAATCCCAAAATCAGATGCTAGCAGGGATTGTCTGTATTTAGCAGAAGAGAAAGTAGAAGGTGTGTTTTTTTGAGGGAAAAGGAAAAGGTAGTAGAATAAAGAGAACTACGTAAGCTTTTCAATGTATTCATACATGTTAAAAACTCTACCCTAATGTAGGATTGTCATATATTTCATGCAGCTATCAGATCCCTGGCTGACTATTGGCCAGCTGTTTCTTATCTGGGAAGTTAAATTTGTGTTTTGTGAGCCATAGAAAAGCAGCGATTAAATTTCTGTTGATATGTGTTTTGTAGAAACACATTCTGCAAATGCTTGCCTGTATAGGCAGAACAGTTGACTAGAGGCAAGGATTCAAGCTTTTTCTGTGTTGGGATTGTTCAGTTTCCTTTTTTTTCCCTTTCTTCTAAGAGATGTGTTTCTCATCTTAAAATCCAGATTTATATTTCCATCTTCATTTTCTATCCTGCCCAGATTAGGGCATCCAGCACAAGCATATTCAGTCATTTCACAGATAAATAGAGCCAGAAGATTATTGTAATCATGTGCTACAACTCACCGTGGGACAGAGCCATGTGACTGGTGATATTGTCATTTAAACCAGAACATCCCTTAGGAAAACAGGCCTCAGAACATCCTGTCTCCACAAATTGTTAATGCCTTGTTCCAGTCATTAATTACTCTCATTGACAGATATATAGATATCTTATTTCTCCCTTGAATGTATTTGATTTTACCTTTCAGCTGCTGTTTCCTCTGTCTCTGTAAGATGGAGGAGACTGTAGGACTCACTATAGGCATGAGAGCATCCCTTAAAGTAATAGCATTTGATAAACCACATTTTGCAGTTTCTAGGTTGTTTCTATATCTCTTATCAGATCCTTTTCCAAGGTATCAAATGATTTCTTGAGCTGTGGATTCCAGCAGTGGATTCAAGCAGGGGACTGTCCTTTTCCTGTTCAGATGAACAAATCTATCTGTGCAATTAATTGCCAGTTCAACTGATTCATTATTGGGATCCCCAAAGGCATTTCAGAATTGTTGTTCCAATTTCAGAACCAGGAATATTTTATTATAAGGGGAAAGCAAACCCAAAGTTAGTTAATTGATGGTAAAAATCTTTTCAACTTGTGTTTTCTTGTGAATCAGACTAGACATACAATACAAATTAAAAGCTTGGTCACATTCAAAAGGCATCTGCTATGAGGAATGACCAGCAGGTCACCTGGAGTTTTTCACAGAAGGTGAATTTCATTTTGTTTCAGAGGTGAATTACAGATTTCCATAGCAAAGCAATACTCTAGGAAAAATTAAATTGGAACCAATTTTGATTAGAACTGACTTCCTGTGATAGCCAGCCTATTGTTTTCAGGGCAAAATGCAACAGGGCATCAAATTATTCTCTGGAATTATATGAAGACAGATACTAAAGAGCTGATTCTTTTTGCAATGTTGAGATAAATATACAAAGTAAAGACTAATGTTGGCCAGGGAAAATTTCTGAGAAGGACAAAAATAAAAGCTTTTATTGTAATTCATATGAAGCTAGTGTAACTTTGAAACTGAATGAGAAGGAGACTGAAGAGCAGTAATAACAAGAAAAAACAGATGATCTGTGACTATCAGAGCACAGGGTTACACTGTAACTTGACACTTGACACATATTCTTTTTAGTAACTTATCTAAAAAGTGTCTACAAAAATTGCTGGAAGGAGAAGATACAAAGCAACCCCTGTGTTCCTGCTCTTCACACTGGGGTTTTTAAATTCACTGTGGCAATTGCTAGAGCTGCCTCTGCTGATTTATTATTTGTATTGATACGCCTGATTCCGAAAGATTAACTCAAAGGCCTTATTTGCCACCCTGTATTTTTTCCCTTCTCTTAATCTTTCCTTCTTTTTTTCCCTTAGGTCATTTAATTCCATAAACCCCTGGAGAATGCAACCGAGTCTAAAGACTAGTTTTATTTAGACTCAAGAAAAAGCATCACTGATTGTTATGTTTTGTGATCAGATTACCTGTACATTTCATTTGTAGGTTAGAACAAGCTGTATATGATTTCTGTACCATAAATACTAGATATTTCTGATTTTTGTTTTCTGCAATGGATTTCTATTTTCTCTAAGGCTATCTCAGTAACTGAGAAGTGACCAATCCTATTCAAACTGCTGAAGGATTTAGAGAAAAAACAGCCTTACACTTTGTCCCACTGGGAAGGTGTGCCTGGTACTGAGGTGGCTCCATCTTGTGGCTGAACCTGCACTGATTCTTTATAACAGGCTGACCCTTCTTGCCATCATTCTTATATAAATATTGATAAATAAGTGTGTGAACTTCCTTTATAACTTTTAGGAAAAATGGCTCAAATTTTTCTGATAATAGAGAAATAGGGACACAGGTTGAAGACAAGATTGGCCGAAGCAAGCATTGCCCAGTTCCCTGTGTAGCAATGTCAATCACTTTGTGTTTGGTTACATTCTCTTGCTTACTGTCAGAGGAACCTCAGCCAGGCAGGGGGAGAACAAGCAAATACCAGCTTCACTTTTTGATTCCAACCTGCACTAATGTTGCTGTTCATTATTAACTTGCTGTGGCCAGTAAAGCAATTCGCCATTTACCTTCAAGAGTGGCCTCGAGTTTCTACCAAAACATAAACACAGATCAGTGTAGTTTATTTTGGCAGCATTCTTTTTTTCTAAAACAAATATTTTTCAAGGGGTTGTCATTAAACAAAATGTTAGCATTTGAATGAAAGAAAAAAGCAGATACCTTTCAATTAACCTTTTCCTGCCATCCCTGAACTGTGTTCAGTAAATGCTTCGATTTGACTGCTCAACCACCCAAACCATGAACTGAGCATAGGAAAGGACAAAACACACAGCAGGAATTACACAAGGCTGCCAGTACCCTGGCTCACTGACCACAGGGCTCAGCTAGTGCCTGCTTCATGTCCCAGTTATGTAAGTTCATGTTTTGGTGTATAGCACAACTAGGTGTTTTCTTCAGACTGCAGAAAAGTAAATAGCTCACTTTTAGCACCTTCAGTGTTGGCAGCAGGAAGGCAGTGAGCTGCCAGGGCATGCTGGATGTTCTGTTCTGTTGTGTATCAGCTTGTGTGTTACAGGATAGATCTTCTAACAGGATAGAGCTTCTTTCACAGTAGAAATGGAATTCATCTCTAAAGATATTGCCACAGTTGCAAAATTGCAGAGATCAAGAGAATACAAATTACAATTGCAGAGCCTGGTAGAGGGCTGGTTACTGGGTACCAGGCAGGCTAAGACTGGCTGCACCCATATTTTGGCAGTGTTACTAGGAAAGACACATCCCCTGATCCACACGATGTGAAAACAAAGAAAGTGCCTGTTTCCAAGGAGTCACAAGCCCCAGCAAAATATGCATGGCAAGAAAAGTCTCTCTTGCTATGTCATACAGAGCATCCACGTTATCCAAGCTTGAGTGACAAAGCAGCTTTACCTTGTAATGCTGTCACTGAAGGCCCCCAGCTGGGTAATAATTAGCATTGACTCCATGATTCTCAGAAGGCTGATCAATCTCTTTATTATACTATGCTTATTAAGAAACCCATCCCCTTTGCAGTCACTGTAAGTCACCAGTGGTGAACCGCATTGGTCCTTCAATTTAAACACCATCACCATTGGCCAATAAAGGAAACCCTTTGGTAAACAAATATCCATAAAACATTCCACATGTTCACAACAACAGGTGCAGCAAGTGAAGTTAAGAATTGTTTATCATTCTTTTCTCTGAGCTTCTCACAGCCTTTCCCAGGACAATGCCTGGGAAAGTTGTGCATTGCTCTTTGTGGCCAGAGAGCTGCTGGCACATAATGTAGCTGCCAATCTGGAAAACATTCTATATCTAAAATTCCATTTTTTATTCCCTGCAGACATGCTCAGAAATCTGAAAATAAGTGCAGATTTGCAAGACTGCCACAGTGAGTTAATAGTGCCAAAGTCTCACTCTCTCTGCTGCACATCATACCAGTTGCATAAAGCAAATCCACTCAGAGCTGCACTACAGTTTTATGTGAAGGATTCCTTACTAGAATTTGTACCAAGAAAAAAATCTTTGCATTAAGTGTGTCATTTGGTCAGGATGCCCTTTGCACACAGGACATACTTGCTGTGCTCTGTTGTGCCACACAGCTGCTGAATGCTCTCTCTGCTCTGTTCCGGTACTCGCATGTCTGTCAGAATGTTTGCTGAGCCTGGCATAGGCAGTGCTGCAGCTTGTGGCCCAGGGAGGCAGCACAGGAGAGGAATGGGCTGGCCAGGCTGCTGCAGCCACAGCATGATCAGTGTTTGAAATGACTGGAACAAGGGTGGGAGGAAGCCATAAAAGGCTCTCTTACATCTGCGTGAGACAGCAGCATCCAGCACTGCACATAAAAGTTACCGGGCATGTGTCACAGAATGTAACAACAATTACTTAAAATAAAGGCAGAGGTAATGCTGCTGCTTCACATTCTGGAGTGTGCCAGGTTAGAAGGTTGTTGTCTGGTTACAGAGGGGTGAAATGCAAAATGCCATCTCAGCTGGTATCTAAGCTCTAGAGAGGCCAGTGCTCAGATGGATCTTACCTGCACCAGCTGGGGATTACATCTTCAACATCCTTCTCTACATCCATCTATTCCAGAAAAGTAGCGCTGATGTTGGCGT
Source organism: Serinus canaria (assembly GCF_022539315.1). Classification (NCBI taxonomy): domain Eukaryota; kingdom Metazoa; phylum Chordata; class Aves; order Passeriformes; family Fringillidae; genus Serinus; species Serinus canaria. Next base: position 6,156,570 of record NC_066329.1, on the reverse strand, counting down.
GCCATGCAAAGGAACTGTCTCAGGTGCCTTTGTCCTGTGCTTGGGGTATCTTAAACTTTTAGGTTCTAAAAAAAAGTCACCTGAGACCTCTGGATGGCTCAGGGGGCACAGGACACAACCAACCCAGCTGCTCTGGCAGGAGCGCACAAGCACAAGTCAACATAACTCACATTTGATCAAGAAACTGATACTTGCTCTTGTGTGAGCTAAAGAATTATAGAGCAGAGCAGACAGCATTAACGGTGTGAGCAGGGTGCAAAGCAGGGCATGGAAGTTGACAGAAAAGCTATTGCAACCAGCAAAATCCCCTGAGCATCACTATCCAGAAACTTCCTGTAAGACGCTTTGCTGCTGCTACAAACAAGATTCTGCAACCCCTTGGGTATTGTTACAAGAGAGAAATGTGTCATCTTAGCTGGGGGTATAAAACACACCCACAGGCTGGTGAAGTTAGTTTTTCATGTTACAAGCTATAATACTGTTCTCTCTGTCCTCTGTCTTGAATTGTTCTTTTGATATTTCTGCCAGTATGTATGGAATGGGTGGATGGGAACAGAGATGAGAAGAACAGATTGTACAAAGTTTGACAATCATAACTATCATAATCATAAGCATTAATATTCATATTAAGTTCCCAGTGCCTCACCTTGCTTCTGTGCTTCATTCCCTAGCACGGTGGTGTGCTATCTTTTTGTAGGTGGTTGGAATTGCTTGGACCCACACCAGAAACGGGTAAAAAAAGGGAAGAATGATCAAATCAGTCCCAGGCAAAAAAAAAAATGTCTTTAAATCCTCATTTCTACTGCCTTGACCAGTCATACTGTACAGCCACTGTGAGACTCAGACTGCTTTAAAATAATACAACTAAACCACCAAACCCCAAACAAAAAGAACCCCCAAACAACCTACCAAATAAAAATAGAAATTATTAATTTACAGTTTCAGAGATATGTTTATGTTGTACCTTGTCATAGGTTAGCCTTTGACAAACACTGCAGCTCTAAATCTAGAAGACTTATCTGATGTTTTTCTAGACAGTTTGGGTATTATTATAAATTCTGCTGTTTAATGATCGCAGTTGAGTGCCGTCAGCAGGGTTTTTATGTGTATAACGCAGTTCATGGCAGCTTTCCCCCAGCAGATGGCACGAGCACAGCCATGACCATCCCGACAGCTCTGCAGGACCGGGCTAGGCAGGAACGCTTTGCAGCACAGAGCTCTGAGCCACGGTTACGCTGTCTCATTTCCTTCAAAGCTTTTAACAGAGGCAAGGTTTCTACTGTGAGGCTGAATAAAAAGTGTCATTATGTCATTTCTAGGGCCGGTTTTGTCTCTGTCTTTTTTGCTTTCTGGAGATTAGATCACCATGGCCGAAAAATTTGACCCACAGACAAAATGAATAGCAAATATTACACAAAATGGGGTTTGATTTGTAGAAAGTACGTGAAAAATCCAAAACGTGCAAGGTGGTACAAGACTGAAAGCTCAGCCTGGGAGCAGGAACAGCACAAACTGTGGGAGTGCCAGGAAGGGCAGCTTGTGCAGCAAGGAGGGGCTCAGCCTTTGCACCTGCTCTATACAAACGGGGATCATCCTTCTCTGCCGATGTCTTCCAGTCAAAACATAAAAAAAGATGTGAGGAGTAGCCTCCTTTATACCCTACACCCAACGTGACTGAAGTAGGGGTGAAAGTGATTAAAGGATAAATTCCATGCCTAAACCTGTCTTGATCACTGTATTTCTTAAAAAGGCAAAATCTGTATTTCTTAAAAAGGCAAAATTTAGCTGTATAAGGTACTGGCAAGTATGAACTGAAGATCTACTTCTCCCCTCCCTTGAGCAGGTCCTCTTCAGCCCCATGCAGCCCAGAGGTGTCCAGGTCACCACATCTGCATTGTCAGTAGGTGTTGGGCTGGGTGACCTTCAGAGGTTCCTTCCAACAGGATTTTTCTATGGTTGCCTTCAGGAGCTTGGCTACATTTGACAACAGCTACATCTAATGGCACTGAATTACAGAAAGTCCTTGAGATGGACTGCCTGTTAGCCAGGAAGGCCATGCATTCATCTGATCTCAGCACAGCCTTTAAAGTGTAGGACTAAAGAGAAGAGTAAAACAACAAGAAAATAAATTATTGCACAAGACAACAAATGGAAACAAAATCATTGCAAGAAGATACCAGACAGGACACCTCTGGCAGTGCCCATTACTTCCTGAGGGAGTACTGGCTACTGGGTGAATCCAGCTTTGGGGCTGGTTTAAGAAAATCAACATGGCATTGGAAAATCCACCCAGCAGTATCGTAGCAGCTGCTGATTAGCAAGCCCTGGAAGGTGGCAGCCCATGGTGTAGTTCTCCAGCAGGGTATAGGAATTTTGCTCATAGGAAGAGCTGTGTCCCTCAAGCTTTTCAGAAATTAGTTAGCTCTTCACTGCCTGAGTAGGTGCAAAGGGTTTAGAGGTGTATTTATTATTCCTAAACAGGCAATAGGAAGAGTTTTTAATTTTTACTAGTTTACCTGAAGATTATTTTATTCCAGGGCTTCACAACCCCTGCTCCAAGCAAGCAGGAGTAAGACAGATCACTGAAAGGCAATCACTTCTTTTCAGAGTGAAAATTACCAAATATTCCAATGATTCATACATTCACGTAAAACCAAAATATACACATGCAAAATTTCAGTAATTGAACATCAACATGTCATCATGAATTCATTCTCAGTACCACTGAATGCCAAGACAATTCCTGAATATCCTGAAATGAGCACCTTAAGAGCTGAAATAGACTCACCTGCTTAATTAATTGCTACCTTTGTTTGATGAGGAGTGTGGCAATTTGCAGATAGCAATATTTATACAAGAAATGCCACGGGTTTCATTGTGCTGCCCACCTCTCTACCCACCAAACCCACCTGAATTATAATCACCACCTTCAGACAACGCCTGTTGCACACACAAATTTCATTCATTCAAGTGCATTGATTTGAAGATATTTTTGCTTCCTAGTTCCTTTTTTCCCCGAGATTTAATTCAGTAGCTATTACAGACATGGCATTTTATTCTGAGGAGGATTGTATTTGTATTTATTCTTCGAGCTAAGTGCTTTGTTTAATATGCTTGTTGTAAATAAACTCTATTACCCCTTGTGGTAAAAGACCACAAGTTCCCGCTCTGAGAAACTGTTAAGTGAAATTGTTTCTAGATAAATGTTTCCATGTGGTATTTGCCTCTTAATTAATTTAAATACCTTTGAAAGATTCAGGCTCCCAAGGACCGTATGTAACAGTTGCAGGGCAGGAGGTTTAAAGGGAAGAAAACAGTGAAAAACTACAGAAGCAATTAAAAGTTGGGAAGCAGAATTGTTGTCAACTCCAAAAAGCGAGTTTTTCCCTGCATACACAAAGACAGCTAATTGGAGCCTCAGGTAGCTGGGAACTACAAGCTGCTTCTCTCTTCAGCACTGAAGAAAATCCAGCCATTAGAATATTTCCTAAAAGTATTTCATATTCAACCCCCAAAGAAAAGACATGAAACCCCTTAAATTTTACCTGCTGCTGCACTGCCTGATGACATGCCTTCCACAACACATGGACACATGCATTCATGAGGGCAAATTGTTCTGAAGGGCTTCACACCTGGCCTTCATTCCACCTCCTCGGGACCGATTTCTAGGAGAGGGAGCACTGCTGCTGAGCACATCTCCCAGCATTCCTGCTGTCCCTCTGCTCCAGCCCAGCCGGGCTGCCTCTGCTGCTCCCCTGCCGGCCACCACACTTGCAGAGAGCGCAGCAGAGCAACACATCTGGATTGTGAACTAAAGCACAGCACTTTGTGTTCTCCACACAGGTCAGACCTCTTCCACTCTTCCGCCCCTCTCTCCTTGGATGGGAAATAGAGCACCAGGCTCCAAGGACACAACGCTGCAGCAACAGCTTCCTCATCAGCTTCCCACTGTAAATAACCCTGTGCTCTCCCGTTATACAAATGGTTAGAGGTATTTATATTAAATGGTATTATTGCTCCACTAGCAGTCTGACAGAAGGGTTGATTTGCTGTCAGCTGGCAAATAATGTGGCAATGTTCCTGCTTAGGAACAATTGCTGTCAATGCTAGAGTTGCCTGGAACTTGTTAATAGGACCAGATTGCTGTGGAGGCTGGTCAGCAAAAGGTTCCTCATACAAAGCACAGGCTCAGCCTTTCTAATCCCCAAGTGATCCTCCAGGGAAGTGCATGAGGACTGGCAGCTAAGGCAGTGTCACACGTGTACAGAGCAGCACCACAAATAACTTGACTGTGCGTTTCCAGTAATTTTATTTACAAGTTACCATGACACCTGTAGTACTACAGTTGTTATAACACCATTAGCAGTAAAGTAAGTCACATCTCAGTAGAGTAGGAGGCAGCAGAGAAAAATGTGCACAAGCGAATGCAGAAAGGCTTTTTAGCTATAACTGAAAGTAAGGATTTTTCTACACACCTAGAATGCGAGAAGGAATATATGTTGAGAAGAACAAGCTCTTCAGCCCTCTTATTTCTACAGTATGAAATTTTTTGCACAGTGACAATTTAGTATAATAAGTACTACACTAGCAGTCAAATGCAAGTGATAGGGAGAAAACTATCTTAATATCTTGCCCTTTTGAGCATCTAGAAATTAAACCCAAAGCTTCCCTTTGGACGGAGTTATCCAGGGCTGGTTTACTTGCAGAACCAGTAGTGCAGAATTGCTACTGGGGGCAGGAGGGAACAAAACTTATGACTAGAGAGTTCCCAAGCATTGCATATTGCCTGTGAGGTCTTATCTGGTCTTAAGGAGTTGGTGAGCAAAGCCAGTTGCAGCATTCCACAAGTCTTTTTACAGTGCTGTGCTCTAAAGCTGAGTACAGTTTAGCAGAATCCCAGAATCAAGCAGAGAAAAAAAGCCCTTCTGCTCTCTTATCATCATTAGCTCTAATGATGCTGGTGTTGAGCCTGGGCCTTTCTCAAGAGGAACAATGTGGAGGAGCAAATCTGGAGAAGCTCTCTAGACTCAGATGTATTCTGATGACAAGACTCAGAAGAAAATAAGCTTAATGCAGCATCAGGTGCAACCCTTTTCTGCTTCAAAGTACAGCAACAGCTTCCAGAAAGCAAACAAGTGTTATCCAGGACCTGGTTTTCCCCCAGACGTCTTTAATAGCCTGGAGTGACTGTCAGTGCACACAATCCATGCTAGTGGCTGCAAAGACAATGAAAATACAAGCTGCACAGTAATAATTATTTCCACTAGTAACTACACACAGGATATATTGCTTTTGGTACAATGCCATTTATTGTCACAAGAAGAAAACCAGTGATTAAGTTGAGCACATGAATTATGCAGACCTTTGCCATGCTGGAACAACAGCATATTTTACTTACAGAAATGTCACCAAGTCAGCTGTAAAAACAGCTTAACACAGTTCCTCCAAAATACCAAGCATATCCTCAAATCCAAATTTATATTACATTTAGCTACAACAGAATGATTAAGAAATGGTTGTTTTCAATCCCCACTTTTGTCTGGAGTGCTGTGCTTATACTGCATGGAGACAAACAGAATCAAAACACAGAGCTACAGTGACAGCCACAACACCCACTGAAATATTTCTGAGTGGGAAAACCGGCCTGCAAGTTTGTGTCCCCTCCACACCTGTGCAAACCTACTCAGAAAGCCTGCAAAGGTATGTATGTGTACAAAAATGAACAAAAAATTTTCTAAAACACAGAATGCATTAGAAAGTCTAAAGTTTGAACTCTTGAGTCTGTGGTGCCTCAACTTTAAGTTGGAATATCTGTGAGTTTTAACACTTCCAGGAACAAAGAAAGGATTTTTAGTCCAAATTTCCTTTTCAGTACTAGATATCAAAATTAAAGGTGACCTAGGAGAAAAAAGCTCGACTAAAACAACCTTCCAGCTCTCTTGCAGTATCAGTTCAGTGAGTCTCAAGCCAAAATTCTGAATATTCAGCATTTTTGCATTTGCAATTTTAAGGCAGAAAAAGATGTTCACAGCAAGCCATTTAGTCTTGGATGTTACAAAAAACCCACAAAACAACAAACCAAGAAAAACAAATAAACAAACTACCCTCCTAAAAGGTGCATCTCAAGTCTTTTAGTAATAGCAAATTTTAAAAAATTCTATGGCATTCTCTTACAGCTTTGGATTTTTTTTTTTTTTTTTTTTTTTGCTAAAAAAGCCTGAATTTTCAGACATAGATCACACATCACAGATAGATTAACATATTCCATTATTTCTAAGTTGTGTGTTCAAGGTCAGAATTAAACCCGCAAGGTGGAATAAGAGATCCCTGCACCGCTTGCTGCTGCCATCGCAGGGCTGGCCCAGGACTGGAGCTGCCCTGCACCACCTCGGTTTTCTCCCCAGAGCCAGCGGCTGAGCCAGGGCTCTAGGTCTGCTGCTGTACCCAGGCCCAGCCCCGTGAAGCACAACTGTGTCCTCGGCTCAGCTGTACAGAGGTAAAAAAATGAAAGAAGCAAATAAAAGCAGAGCTGTGAGACTGCAGAAATCTACAAGCATGCAAGGTAAGGAAAAGTAAGAACAAAGCAGTGAAGTCATCAAGCCAGAGCACACAAGGGGCTTTGGAGAAAGATCCCAACATGGAAAGTGTAAACCACTGAGGAAGAGCAGTGTCACTGGAAGAGGAACTCAGATCAAAGGTCAGCCCAGTGCAAAGCAGCAAGGCAAGGAGACAGAGAGGAGCAGTGCTGCAGGCAGCAGCCAACAGCTGAGTGCACACAAACTCACAGACTGGCAAGAGACATGAAAGTATTTTTATTAGTGTCTTTTTAGGTGAGAAACACTGCAAACCCGAGACCCCAGCAAGGCATTTCTTGCTCTTTTCAGGGAAATCAGGAATGGAAGACTTTAAGTCTCTTCAGCCTTCACATACAAACACAAGCTACCTCTGTACTAAGCTAGAAGGATCACACATTTCTCTACCACACTAATTAATCAGCTGAAAAGAGAAGGAACTTCAGGAAAAATGGGCTGTGTGTGTGTGCATGTTGAGAGGAAAAAAAGAGGCAGCTTCAGGGAACTTGCAGGAAGTTTTCAGTATTCACAAGGTACAACAATTTAACAGGATCAATAATCTGCTGTTTACCATCAGAACGCTTACAAATCCTATAGAATAAAGATTTTTTTGGTAACAAGTGGAACTTGTTTAGACTCAGTTTAAACACAAAGTAAATTGCCAATAGCAAGATGTACTGAAATCAGGGCAGAGTTTTAGAAAACATTTGAAGGAAAGTTGTCAGTGTAATTTAAAAATTATAGGGAAAAGACAGAGGGCTTACAGAACAGTTCTCACATCCAAATCCCAAGATCAGGCTTCACACAAATAGCACGTGAGCAGGGCTGCCTTCCTGCCAGGGATGTGACCACCCCTGACCCCAGCGTGGTGTTCAGCAGACACACTGAAATTGCCTTTGGAAGCAGAGTTGAGGCTCTAGAACTCCTTCTGAAGCTACCTGGACTTGTGTGCTGAGAAGAGCAAGGTAACCACCAACAGACCCGGCATAGGTTGATGCGATGATGTTTGGGAGTCTTGTACATTCCTCAAGTGTTTTTTATTTTTTAAACTTTTCAGTGTTACATATATGCAATTTAGTAGAAAGAATAACTAAAGATGAAACATGCACAACACAGAATTATCTCTGGTCTGCAGACTCCTGGGTCAGTTCTACACAGTTGGATGCCATCAGACCTACATTAATCTCTTCCAATAAACACGGTTTGTCCTCAAAAGCAGCTCCTTGCCTGCCTTCCTGGTATTTGAGTGTAGCATCTCCCCAGCACCTGGGGGTGCTCACTCGAACCACCACCCCAACCCATGTGCCCAACAGCTCAGGAGTGCCCACTACACCTGAAGCTTACAGATGGAGAGCTTAGAGCCACTTCTGCTCAAACACAGGAAATTTGTGTGGTATTTCAAACTAATCCCACTGAAACAAGGATCACAACAATGTTAAGTCAAATCAGTTATTTGTCAAAATCTTCCTGGAGTCAATCAGCTGTGCACTTGTACCTTGAAGTCCCTTCCTGAAGTCCATGCTACAGTGAACACACCTTCTGCCAGGGGAACAGCCACATCCAACAAAAGTGTTAAGAACACACAGAAACATGGTGAAAATGAAATTCTGTATTATTCTTGGAGGGGGGTGGGTGGAATCTGTACTCTGCAGTGAAAGCCAAGGAGGGGAATGAGAGATGAATTTTTACAAGCCAATCTCAGAGCTATTACACACCTGCCAGATATGGTTAAGCTTTCTTTAGTTTCAGGTCACATTTTTTGCCTTTTCATATTAGAGAAGTTTTTAGCTGCCATCATCCAGCTATACCTTTTAAGAGTTCAACTCTTTGAAGAGTTAAAAGTCCATGACAGTGATATGAACTTACTTGTACTGCTCCCAGAAACCCCATATTTCAAATCCCTGGTCGGACAAGAACCTTTTTGTACTGAAATCAAAATGTTTGGTTTCTAAGGATTACACAAGTACAAATGTTCAAGATTTCATGGGAACAGTGCAATATGAATATCCATAAAAAGAATGTCAGAAAAGCCTGTAACAAAATTAATGTCAGGTAACACTGACATTAATTTGCATCACTCAGCAGGTCAAGATTTCATAATTTTCTCACACCAAAGATAAAACATTCTGCCTGTCTATAAAGAAAGCTTGTGGGTTTTTTTTTTTGGTTTTTTTTTTTTTTTGGGATGGCTTCCCTAATTTAATTCCAAGTTGGTACAGTTACACAGGGGGACACACACCTTGAGCAGGTACAGCTCTTGCCTGCAGGCCAAGGAGGGGCAGTTTTGGATTGGCCAATGGACCAGCTCAGGTCAAAGCAAAGTCCCAGTCATTCTAGATATGCAAGGAACTATGCTGGTTTGGTAATACAGGGACACAATTTAATGATTTTCTTTGCATTTGTTTTTACAAGATTCAGATGCCAAAAACAAAACAGAACATTAAGTTACCTGATTTAAAAAAGAAAATCACAAACGTTTACAACATCAAAAGAATAAGACGAAATATAAACCTTTGCTACTTACAATTGATCTATACAGATTAACCAAATCACAAATCTGTCACAATATAAATGTTTAATTGTTACAATGAATAAGAACATACAGAAAATGATTTATTTATTTTTTATAAAATCTTCCTTTGCTTTTTTATTTTTAACTTACCATTAACTAAATTAGCTATGCAGGACTTGTGGGGTACATGACTAAGAAGGCACCAACAGTACAAAGCAAAGACAAAGCAGTTTGAGTATTTTAAGAGTGCTCTACACGGATACAACACGAGAAAAGGCAACAATAGTAAGTAAACCAGCTGCAACCTTTAGAAATTTGTTCTAGATTTACACATGTAGTCCAACTTTTACATTTCTGCCGATGTGTCACTTGGTTTGATCACAGCACATGCTACAAAAACCACTGTAAGCTTCACTTTACTAATGTGCACTTTTCACTAATTTAGTGTCTTGATTTCAATTGTTAACTAAACCATTTTGAACCACAAATGTATTTAAAACTTAGTAAAAGGATTGTTTGGACTTTTTTCTTTAAACCACTGCATTTACAAAAATATTTCCCCTAAAATCTGGGATTGCTTGAAGACATTGCTGTACAAATATAAAAGTACTATGCAAGGGACCAAATTCATAAGTATATGGTGTGTATGTATAGACCTATATTTATACCATATCACTGTGCTGTAACAACACAATAAATTTATCAATAACCAAGGACTATATAAACTACACTAACATAAGCAAATATATATTAATAAAGTTTAAATCTATAGTACAGTTGCTCAGCAAACAACTTTGACATGGTATAAATATATATATTGTAGCATATTACAGTGGGCAGCAACAACAGGTTTTTCTTTCTCTCATTCTGCAAGGAAAGCCCTGCTCAGCTCCTTAGGTTTTGTTTGGCCACTGCCGAGTTCTGTCCCCACTGCCACTCCCGGAAGCTCCCGGCGCACACGGCCCAGCTCTGGTGTCACAGGGGTGAGGAAGAGTCTGGCCACAGGCAGGACAGCAGAGTCAGAGGCTTGTTTGCCAAAGTATCCATGAGAATTTTGTGTTTGCATATTTTTCTTCAGCTGTAAGGTTGGAATGTTTTTGACAGTGAACTGTTTACATTCCTTATTCCCAAAGCATCTTTACCATGAAATATGCATGCTACTTCGATTAAGAGTTGCTGTTCTCCGCTCTAAAATATAAAAACTGCATAAAGAAAAGAACCCAATGTAAAATGATGAAATAACTGACCTAACACAGTGTTGTTAGAGGCACCTTCTTTAAGCTATTTTTAAAATCTGACCAAAGAAAAACCTCATGCTTCAGCATTTGACGCATCAACAAATTCAACCCAACAATGTTTACTGAATTCAGTAAAAGATTGATGAATGTGGTTATGGATCCTGATGGACGCCAATTGGAGTCAGCAAAAGTAGCTAAGGAAGAAAGCCCAAAAGCACCAGACATTAGGTAAAGCAAATCCTCAGCTTCTCACTCAGAGAGACAGGATGCAAGGGTAAGTCTACACCTCCTCAAACATCCCAAATTAAAGACAGTATTAAAAGAAAAGAATTGGGAAAGAAAAGGGTGAAGTAAGCTGCCAAAGTTCTTCCTTAATAAATTAAAACCGAGGTGTTACAAACTAATTTCAGTTAACAGTCATCTTTCCAACCATGCCAAAAATGACTCCTGTTGTGATGATGATCATGCAAGTAGCAGAGATTCTAGAACTATTTCAACTTTTCAAAACTGAGTGAGAAAAGCATTTTGGTAAAGATGTGTAGAAAGGTCAAGAGAAATTTCTACACTGGTATCAACAGTCAAGTGCATATTTCTTCTACAGAAATGTTTTTAGCATAGGTTCCATACCATGATTCCATGATCACTTGTGCAGTGTCCTGACAATGCTCCGAATTTGTTCCCCACATCAGAGATTTATATACCACAGGAACTTCCTAATAGAAAATGCCCTTTAATGATGAACCCTTGCTTATTAAAAATTAGTTTTGGCAGATTGACACTTAAACTATAGGAAAAAAAAAATTGAAATGGAATCTTGTAAGCACCCTTATCTACTGGAGTCTAAGTTAATGGCTTTCTAGATTTCTCTGAAGAGCAGACTAAATGGTATGAGGAAGCCTGGAGTTATTAACCAGCCAGCATCCTTATGTACTACAGTAGCAATTGAACCTGATTTCCATTCAAAGACATTACCCAAGAGGAAACCAAAAACTAATTCTTAATGTTAATGTGAAGATATAAGATTTAAATTTATTTCCAGGAATTACAAGTGCATTTTGTTCATATTAGCAAGCAGTCTTTATACAATCCATTCTTCACTGCTGCCAAAATAAAATGAGAAAAAGACAGCAGAGATATGAAAAGCTAAAAATAGAACTATTTTTCCTAAGTTATTTGTTGAATAGCATTTCAGTTGAACACAACTCAGAGGTAACAATAGATTATTTTTTTTTCTCAATCATAGGCATGTGGCACTTAGACAATCATCTTTGCACAGAAAGCTTTAACAGTCATGCGAGGGCACAGTAATTATTTTAAACAAGGCAAATTTCTCACCACAGAGAGCAGTGGGGAAAGAAAAGGAGGCACTGCACTGGAACATAACACCTAGTAAACTCCACATTATACAATTTCAGTAACAAATACTTGAAAAGATCATTAAAAGGTATACAATTTTAAATGTTATTTAGTGCTAGCTTTGTTTGGTTGTCCTAACTCAGCATTATCAGAAAAGTTTGATAGTACTTGACAACAGAACAGTACTTCATGTCACGAGCTCATGGAGGCTTGATTACAAATCACCATAGTGTAGGTTGCAAGAAATGAACTTGAGATGCTGACATGCTGTAGGAGCAAAAGTAAAATCAAACTTTCTCATTTGAAGATGCAGTGTTCCTCTCTGCAAGAATCTGAATGTCAGTGATTAGATTCAAATGTCAAAACTATCAATCCTCATTTGAAGCATTTCATTGGTATGCAGGATGTAGACTGAGTTAATTAACATCATATTCTGATTTCTTGCTTGCCACCAGATACGGCTGCCTTGCCCAGGAAAGCACTGGCCATGGGGTCACGATGCCATCGTGGTCTGCGTTAACCCTTCCAGCACGCAGGGAGCAAAGAGCAGCTGCAGCTGCCACCTTGCCTTTGCACAGGCCATACAAACACTACTGCATGGTAGGAACTTTGGGAGAACTATGCCTCCAACGTGGGTAAACTTTAAATGATCTCTCTCAGGAAAAGCAGGGAAAAAAAGGTTCCAATTTTGTCAATACATGGAAAAATGTTTCTTAGATGAATTCAGTTAAGTTGGGCTCCTATGTGGCTCTTACACTAGATAGAATACCTGTATGTACAGCACAGGACACCCAAACAAGTGCATAAGCAAGATTAACATGAACACAACTTATGCTGCAATCCATAGCATAATGGTACACTCTGCCGGATGCTAACCAACCACTTCTATTTAAAAAGGACGTGCAAAAAAATCTGGGATGTCACTGACTTAAAGTGCCCTGAATAGTAGCTTTTCTAAAAAAAAATGCCAGCGACTTCAGTAAAGTCAGAAAAACAGTTCATGGTGTAAACGTCTTACAGGTTAATGAATTATCTTCTTGGACATCGATCCAGGAGTGAAAGGAACCACTGCATCTTTCAAACCAGAAAGCAAGCAGTTAAAACACGGGCAGCAGTAGGTGCACGTACAGTACAGTACTGCAACAGGTCAACAATGGGCATTACGCATAGGAGTGTCAATTACAATTCTTCAGGCTTAAAAGATTCATTGAAAGCATGAAAAGCCAAAACTACCAGGAACCGCCCTCCTGAATGGCTCAAAGGAGTTAGTGGATAAGCTGAGAGAGGCCACAAGACATGACCAACAATAAAGAACTGGGAAGAGGAACAGCAACATTTGAGCATGCCCAGTCCTTTAAGTCCTTGTCCTACAAGAGAGCAGAGACATATTTCAGTGAAGGAAGTTTAACATCACCTTTTAAAACAAGCCCTTTCCTAATTCTGTGCTCTGTGCACACTGTGTTTACCATCAGCCAGAGCCAGCAGGATTTACACATGTTAAAAAAGAATTCAGAGACAGTGGATCTCAGGGCATTCCATTTTTAAACTATTAGTTCTTCAAAAGATTAGGAAGATTAAACATAACTAATCAATGAAGTACATTGTTTGTCTGAACCAAAAATCTGTTATTTTCATATTGCTTCTCAATTCCAAAACCCACAGCTCAGGGGACACTTTGAATCTTGAGAAAGAGCCCAGTGAGAAGAACTGGCTGATCAAGCACAGGGTGGGGTGTGCAGGAGAACACGAATGCACAGCAGAACACTGTTACTGTGCATTTGAAGCCAACTCCTGGGGACCGGCCCTCACTAGGATGTCAAGCAGCTATGTTTAAACTGTTGTGCTGTGGCATAGCTGGCAATCCTAACCACAAATGACTCGGACAAATGACCAGCATATCCTCACCAAGCTAAGTGCAATATTTCAATTTCAGTGTTGTGCTGGCCAAATCAACTCTGCATAATAGCACCCGAAGGTAACATTTTTATCAAACCAGAAATTTCTGCTAGCAACAGATCACTGATATCTTTATCCCTAATCCTTTTATCCCTTAATCCCTAATACAACCTAGGTAAGCATGGTCTGAGCAATGAGGCAAGCAAGAGATCACGAACTATGATTTACCACATCAGTAACCACTCGCTGTCCTTCCTTGAGACTACACCCTATTAGGAACAGGCTTCATTTTGTTCCTAAAGATTTCTGTAACTTTCTTCCACCATGTGCACATGCACAGCTGTGCTCTCACACAGAAAACATGGGTGGAACACGAACACCAGTCAGTTACTGTGTCCCAGGTCTGCTCTTTTAACAATGCCAACTAACAGAACCAGTGTGGGAACCTCAGATTTCCCTACCTTTCAATTATTACAACAGTTCCAATATCACCTAGCAAGCTTCAATAAGCAAAATGCAGTACTTGTAAAAATTGAAATTTGTTCATTTGTGAGCTTCTATACATCTAAATATTCAAGCCAGTGGCAACAGCTGTTACCCTACTAAAGTAAAAACTGTACTTTTACAAGCTTTCCCCACTTTCTTTTCTTTTTCTTTCCTGTTCATCATTAAATGAAAACCTGGGGATACATGCAATGTAGAAACTGAAATCACATTTTTAGTGCAGAAAAATTATTGCTTACAGCAAAGCCACAAAGCTCCTGCACACTGCCAGCAGAGCTGTGGATTTCTGGCAGCAAGGAAGTGCCCTGGCTCAAAACTTCACCTTCCTGCTGGAACTGCCCACACAAAGCAGTGATTGCAGAATGCTGCTCTGAGGGAGGAAAGCACAGAGTGCACAAACCAGGAAACCCAGGGCAGCCTGTTGCCTTTGGCTTGTTTTTCCTTTCCACTCATAAAACTTTGATACTTTCCCCTCTCAGTATCACAGAAGTTTCACAGGTACTCCAATCAAGGCAGTGTTTGCGCAGTTTGGTATGAAACGCCTGAGACTTGCAAGCCTTGTGGTACAGGAAGACCACTTAAGTTCACCGATTTAAAAAAAAAAAGGCAGTCAGTGAACATCAGTACATTTAATCTTAAATTTAAACTTTCAGACCTTCAAAATACTAGGAAGATTAACCATAATTAATTTACTAATATTTAAATACCTATTCTTATTTACTCACACTATTTGGGAGCTACGTAAAACTAAAGATAATTCCTGCTGAAGTTTCGTTGTGTGGGGGTTTTTTCCTTTAAAATAATTTAAGAGATTTCTCCTTTGTACATTACATTTAGGAGGAGGTTTTTTTAAAAGCATTTGAAGCCATATGACAAAATTATGTATCTGTAAAATATGAAGAACACTGCCCCCTAAAATGTTTTTTTATATAAAATTTGCATTTCAAAGTGTTATCATTGCCTTTAGCCTAAGCAGCACTATTGAAATGCAATTCTTGTTCCCTAAATGCAACCTACAAGTAAGGCAAACACCTCAGACAGTTGTCTGGATTCTGTGTGGACACTTCAATGCTGTGGGCAAACAGAAACTTTCCTCAAAAACAGGACAGGACTGAAGTCAGATCCTTGGACAGGGAGTTACTGGGAAAGGCAAGTCCTACATTTCACCAGCAGCACCAAAGTCTCCAATGTCCCCCCTGCCCGAGTGTCCCCTATTGCTGTGACTTTACCTATGCACGGTTTAAGATCGGTATCCTGGCTGGAATCTTGCAGTTTCCTCAAAAATCAATTCTTTCAGCTTTTCCTTCGGCAAGTCATCCAACTCCATATCAAACTTGAAGGGTGCTTCAGCTACAGGCTTAATAACACAAAGAAATATGATTACTTCAATGTCACCATGCAGTTCAATTTCATGCAGTCCTTCTATGGATGGGGAAAAAGTCTGAAAATGTCCTTCACAAAAATATCTAACACTGAGCAGTCTTCAAGGCAGAACTCCCTGTTAGTCCTATGTGTGCTTTATGAATTGGTTCCTCAAATTTTCCATCAAGCACAGTAAGTAGCTAGTGAAATCCAAACTACAAGTTGAAATATTTATTCGAGGCTCATAACTCAGTATCTACTCAAAGAAAAAAATTATCTGAAACATTTTTATTTATTGGAATAAACATATGTGGCCCTTAAGGAAAACTAGGTTACTTCCTCCTCCCCTATTTCTTCACAAAAATGAGTCAGAAATCTCCTCAGAATTGTACATAAACTACAGCCAGTTCTGATTCAGATTTGTAAACCATAATCTGATGGCAAACTCAGTTATTCTCCTCCTTTACCTCAGACATTATAAAACCAGGCCTCGCATGAGCTGAGAATCTCCATTTTCTGGAGAGGGAGGACACCTTAGTATCTATTTAGTGTGACATCTCCTAAGTGTTGTACTAAAGTGAGAAATACAAATTTTGGTAAATTGATGCAATTTGTTCTTCAACTTCATTAGTGCAGTAGAAATACTACCCTTGAACTAAAGTAGAAAATAATCAGCTGGATCACTTTATCAATGTTTACATTTTAACAATGTCTTTACCTCATCACTTGGATCATAATACTGCTCCAGATATGGATGGGCTAAAGCTTGCTCCACTTCAATCCGCTTGTGAGGATTAAAGGTCAACATTTTATCCAACAAATCAAGTGCTAAGAGGAAAAAAAGTGAGCAAGGATTTAATACACACTCCAAAAAAAGTGTCACACACCTTGACCTTACCCAGACAATACCCCCAACCCAAGGTCTGTGCTAATGGCAGTGCACCCCTGGAGCTGCCCTGCTGTAGCTGAGAGCTGTAACCTAGGCACAGTGGCTGTGCTTGCCCCTCTCTCAGCATTCCTGGGCTACAGCTGCCCTGGGCACCACCGCTCCAGCAGAGGTGTTACCCTGCCAAGTCCTTCAGCCCCAGAATGGATGGCAAGGCAAGAAACACTGAATCCTACAGTACAATCTGGCTTGAACTACAACAGAAATTTAATAGAAGAGACTTTTTCTTCTCAGTAAAATGCTTTGGATTTCTGTGCCAGAATCCAAACTAAGATGGAGCTTTTCTGAAATAAATAATTATGAATAAGTTCTTATTCTGAAAAGAGAACTTGGCTGTTTGCAGATGAAAATATCATCCAGAAGTCATTAGGAGTTCTAGATCATCACAGTGAAATATTCTGGCACAACCAGCAGCACAGAAGATACTCTCCAGAGAAGATACAAATACATTTATATTCATGAGATTCAGGCAAAATCTGTTGAAGACAACTCGCAAAGAATCCATAAAGAACCTAAAGATCCAGTAAGACAGAGTGAGGTCTGGTGAAACTCTGGACAGACATCACAAATCAGTGCTACTGCAGCTGGTCAGCTACTGTGCCTGTCACACATTTCCCTTTTCCAAGAAGAGAAAAAACTAATTACAGGAGCAAGAAGGCCTAAGATATCTGCAGTATCTTAAATTTCATCACATTTCTTTTCCTCACCACATCATTTATGAACCAGAATTTTAACAGAGGCTTCTTGATGCAGTGCAGCAGCTGCAGCTTTGCACCAGGATGAGGAGCATACCTGTGACCTCAGATCATGGCGCAGCCTGCGGAGGGAGGATGCACCATCACCATCACCCTGCCACTGCAGCGAGCTCCTCTGGGTCTCTGCAGCACCCAGCACTGCACAAGAGACCCACCTGCACTCGAGGACAGCTCCAAAAGTCTCAGACCTGCACTGGAACCATCACTGCTTTGCTGTGGTTCCCTCAGCGCCGGCAGCTCCCGCGCTCAGCCCCAGGCTGGCACAGCGCTGTCCCTGCCCTGAGGGACAGCCAGCTCCTGAAAGTGCCCTGGCACAGCTGCCCTTGGGGTGTCACTGCCAAGGGGCTGCACCAAACGGCACATTCCCCCTTAGCTGAGGTACCAGCACTGCTGCCATCTGAGCTGTCAAAGCCCACAGGGAGGATTCTCACATTGCTGTGCACTGCTATAAAAGCAGAATTAATCGCTGCTGTTTTCCTCGATGACAGGGATAATCAGCTCCATACAGTTCCATCTGCAGAAATCAGCTTTTCCATGGTAATTCAGTACCTGATCATCTCCACTAAGACTAAATTATCATATCAGTTAAAAAAGAAGTGACTTACGAATTGTGCTACAGCAGGTAAAAGAGCACTGTACTGTGAACACAACCACCCTTAAACTGTACAAAGTTGAGTATAAAAGGTAAATTGATAGCTATCTAGCAAACCCATATTTACCCTTTACTAAAGCCTTATTAAGAAAGGTTAACAATAATTATATTGCTTGCTTTTATAACTTTTGCTCCACACATCCTAACTGAATTTTTTAACCCTTACATTTTAAGCTTTCATGATACCTAAGGATCCCACCCACTGACAAGACCCTGTTTAACCTACAGCTGATGCACAGTCTGCAAAACTCTATCCAGGGCAGCAGCAGAAAGCTGCCTCCTACCTGATGTTAGAAACAGAGTTCAAGACTTGTTTGATGCCAGTGTCAAAATCCAGTGCTGATGATCAGCACTTGAATAATGTACTGTGCTTCCAAGGACCGTGACAAGAGTTTGGATTTCACATGTCAGTTAAAGACCAAACTCCAAAACAGGTAATCTTAGAGTTACTAGAATTGCATTAAAAAGATAAACTAGTGTGAGGGCTTTGTGCTGGTTTATGATTTGATATTAGATTTACAGTGCAATTTTAAGGCACCTGCATGTTCTCTTTCCAATATAAAGATAAATTCTTAGGTTATAGAAACTCCCATCCTGCCATTACTTTGATACAATGTAATAGAGTATAAAATACCTTTGGGGTCAGCATTTGGAAACAGCCTGTTCCATGGTACCTTATTTTTGTGTGGTAGAGAAAGCAAGTAGTTTCTGGCCTTTAAATTTATTATACAATTCAAATCTTCTTGGGAAGGGGATCCAAGTATACCTAAAAAATATAAACACAAACAATAGTGCATTCTATGAAAATCACATTAACACAGCTGTATCATATCTGCTAAAACTCAGTATTAAAACTGCTGGGAAGGAGATTTCAGACCAAATGTTTTAAGGATAGAGAATACCTGAGTAGTTTTTAGAAACTTTTACTAAAAACCATTGGTTAAATAAATAAATGGATCTGAGTTTTCTAATGATCTGTAATCTCTTAGAAAGATCCCAGTAAGTGGTGGGAAAAGAAATTTTAAAAAACTTGACCTGGACCTAATAATAGATATTTTTTAAATTTTATTTTAAAAATATATCTGCTGATGTAGTAAATAAATTGCTAAGTATCCTCTAGTTGTCCCCAAAACAATGATTACCTGTAGCAATTGCTGCAAAAATAAGGAGAGGGGACAGCAGACACCCTGCAGATCCACACCCTACACAGTGACCCACTGGAGAAAGACCAGCCCAGCTGCCAGAAACAATGGAGAGAGACAGATGGATGTGGAAATGCTGCTTTCCCATAAAGCTTACCAAGGATATGGTTAAGTTGGTCAAGGTAGTGTTTTCCTGGGAAGATGGGTCTGTTGGAGAGCATCTCTGCCAGAATGCAGCCCACTGACCAGATGTCAATAGACTTGGTGTAACCCTGCAAGTGAAGCAGAAACACATTTTTGTCAAATTTTTGTATAAGAGCAGCAACATGTTACTTTAGTAAGCTGTGAAAGTGCATACAAATCATCTTTTTCTTTTTTAGATGAATCGTGCTTGCTCCTGCTGTTTGGTTTTTCTGTACAAATGAAATAATTAAGAACCATATATCAAAACACTACTTTGAAGGGGTAGCAAGAACTGAAGTCTTCAAGAGACAGTTTTCAAAAATGATTTTTAAAGTTTAACTAAATCTGTTACCAACTGCAAATTGTTGAGATTCCCTAATTTTATAACCAATTTAAACTAAAACATTTTGGAAACCAGGTATTCTGAATTGCACAGCCCCTGAGAGAGTGCTGAACACGTGTGAAAGCAGCTGTCCCTGAGGGTTCTAAGCAGCACTCCAGGACCAGGCCTTTGGCAAAGGGGGAAATGGCCAAATCAATGGCTGCTGGTTGGCTGCTCTGTACAACACAACAGGCAGGAAGAGGTGAAGAAGCTGGGAGGAGACCACAGCAGTCACTGGGGTATAACAGGAATGGAACAGACAGTGGGATATCCATGTGTATGGGCAACCCCTGCCATCCACAGGAAAAGGCACAGCAGTGACACCTGTCAGTGACAGAGCCCCACTGTGCCTGGCCTGCTGCCACTGCCCCTCCCCTGGGCACCAGCTCCTCATGAGGTCATCCTTTCACCATTTGTGCTCAAGGCACCAGAGTTATAAAAGAAATCACACATGAAGCCAGGAATTTTTAACCTGACCACCTCTTACAAACACAAAATAGATTTGTTGTGAAAGCCTTTGATAAGTGGAAGTGGATAGCTCAGTGCTGTGGCCTTGGTGAGGATTTAAAATACAAGATGTGCGTTTAAAATACAAAGTGCTTGAGCACGCTACTGACACACCAAAACAAATCTACCAACTGGAAAAGCTGTAAATCCTACACAGGAACAACGGCTGTCCCAGAATACAAAATACAGCTCCAGGTGTCACCCAGGTGTTTTGCTAACAAGTGTCTGGCTGTGGGACTGAACACAGGGATTCTGAAGAACACCCACACAAGGATTGGATGCACCTTAAAACAGCCACAGAACACAACAGTAATTCCAAATATATAAAACCCAAAGGAATGATTTCACGAAGACTATGGGAATGCAATTAAGACTGACACATAAGAAGGATCACATGCCTTCATTCAGAATCAGATTCACCCTCATTACACATTCTAAACCTAAATTAAGATGTCAAGATGACATTAAGGCAACATTTGCAGCCTTGATGGAGGCAGCAGCGGAATGCTCATTCCTACCACGCCTGTCCTGCTCAGTGGCACAGCAGGTGATGGAAGCAGTCTCGTGACTTGCAAGGAACTGGAGGTGTGGAAGTCGAGCACGTGATTTCTCAGTTCTAGTACCCAGTAACTGATTCTGGAATCACAACTTATTTCAAGCCAGTAGCTCTACTGGAAACCCTGTCCACTTCTCCCTAAGACTGTGCGTGCGTTCTGATCCTAAAAACACAGAAGGGCTTGCTGTTCCAAGCACAGTTGGAACTCACAAGGGAATAAGCAGCAACAGCAGCACCCCAGCAGCTCACTGTGGCCCTTACCTTAGAATTCAGCATGATTTCAGGAGCCCTGTACCAACGTGTGGCCACATACTCTGTCAGGAATCCTGTGTGATCATGATCGGGATCTGCAACGCGAGCCAATCCAAAGTCACAAATCTGGTTTTAGAGAAGTAAACAGGGGAAAAAAGGCACATTAGACACACATTTCCAACACTCCAACATTACTGATTCACCATTCCTCAATCAATGATGCAACACCTACAAATGCAGAGACGGCAACCTATGCTTTTAGAAAAGTTATTACACAATGGTGAAGAAAAATGGTTTGGATCAATTACAAAGAATATCCAACTGCCATTCAGGGGCCAGTAAGAATAAGTAAAAATAAGAAACAGTTCACAATTTATGTTCCACTACAGGCTTGCTTACAGCACCTTTGCCAAACAGGCAAAGATGCACTGCTCCAACCTCTCAGAAACTCACCAGAAAACAAAAAGAATAGCAATAAGACTTCGAGAAAACCTAATTAGCAACCAACACATTTGTAACCAAGTTCAACACCCTATCTTACAAATGCTATCATCATAACTGCATTTTTGCATATGAAACAACCTATCCAATAATGAGATAATGGTAGGCTGGAGAGATTATGGGCTGTTGAAGGAAGCATAAGCCTAAAAGACAAAAAAAAAAACCCTCCAAAAACAAAACACAAGCAAGAAAGTATTTCT
The DNA here is from genome assembly GCF_022539315.1 of Serinus canaria. NCBI lineage: Eukaryota > Metazoa > Chordata > Aves > Passeriformes > Fringillidae > Serinus > Serinus canaria. Next base: position 6,135,054 of record NC_066329.1, on the reverse strand, counting down.
CAACACCTTATAAGGAAAACAGTTTTATCAACTGTTTTATTAACTATGAAAAGAAAAACAAACACCAATTTAGACTAGTGAGTTCAGCAAAAAGAAAAAGGTGGTTTTAGTTATGCTCTGGTAAGGAGGCTCAATGGCTTTCAGAGCTATTTAGTGTCTAGAGAGAAATTAAGAAAACTGAAAATGTGAAGACAGACTGCTGTAGAGCAGAGCAGCTGCTCCTTTCTTACTGTCCCAAAGGTCAATGGCAAGGTTGTTGAGTGGCACATTAGACACATTCCCAAGCTTCTGTTGCTCCCCAAAAATACCAGGTTATGAATGCCCCACAAAGTATATTTCCATGAAAGAATATAGACTTTTAGGAAAACTAAGCATCAAATGTAGGAGTGGCAAACAGTGGGAGTTTCCTCTGCTACATTTGTTTTATAATATTTACTCTTAGATAGTTAATTGTGTACAGTGATTATATTGAAAATGTGAAGTGAAAATAGGCTGCAGTCAATAAAGTCACTAATGATAAATCCTACCAAAACCACAGAAACTTCACTTTGCCCTAGCAGATATTTCTAAACTTTCCTGTAGGGACACCCTGTCAGTAAAATAACTGATAGAGCAGTTAGGGAAGAAATACTTCACCTGACTAAAAGCTGTATCTGAAAGACAAGACTCAGCAGCTGGCTGTTACACAGAGGGTCTGAAGAAAAGGCAAAGATGAATGCCATAAGCCAAGCTGCATGCCATTACTTTAGCTACATATTAAAAAAATAAACCCAGCTCACCGAATCCTTAGAATACAACCCCAAAAAGAACCTTTCAAAAGCATGGCAAGGCTCTCCCAGGCTACAAGAACAGAGCAGCTGCCTTGTGTGCAATTAGCTTACATAAAGAGACTCGGTACAAGTAATCAGAAGAGCCTCCTCTAAAAACAGAAACTAAGAAACTGTAGAGGACAGCTTAGAGACTCCAGAAAATAATTATGCAGCAGGCAAAACTGTTGTAATCTCTTCCTCCTAACCTCGAAAAAGCTAGATAAGATTATAGGCAAAGAGACTTGTGCAGAATTTCAGCATTACACAAAAGCAAAGCACTAGGGTTTGTCACTATTAAAACAAAAGAAAAAAGACACTGGTCCACAGTGAAAAGCAAGAACTGAATTACAGAAGATGTCTCTAAATCTCTCAACTCAAGTAGAAAAATGCTCATGGGATGGAAAGGAAGAATAATGACAACCAGAACTCATTAAAATGACAAAAAGCCCCTGCTGACTGGAGCAGAAACAGGTTAAGCAGAAAAGCAGAAACACCATTAGTGAGAAAGACTTCAAGGTTGAAGCTGCAAGGAAGAGGTTTTGGCTGCAGAGCTGCCAGGAGTGATAGCACAGAGTGAAAGGGACGCTGGAGATCCAGGGCTCTGCCTGCAGCCCCGGGTTAGGGACAGGCACAGCCCTGGCTGTAGCTGGGGAGGGCAGACCCTTCTCACCCTGCCCAAGGGACACCCAGAGAGCAGCTGCACTGCTGGAGGGGCTGTGGGGCCACTGTGCCTGTACAAATGATGATGCATAGCAGGCAAAGCACCAGGAGCTGCTTTTTAGGCTTCTCCACATGAATGAAAACAATAACAAAAATAAAATAAATAATCTGAGATCAATATAATAACAGGCAAATATTCTTGGCATTTTGACTAAGTCATAGCACAGAATAAAAAACTACATAATGAAAGACCCAGGTAATCAGTCAGTACTTCATGCCTTGGAGAAACAGAACAGATGCTACTGAGACAGAAGAAATCACTTCCCGGCTAAATAAATTAAAAAAAAATAAATAAAACCAGCATCCTAAGCTATATATTTAGCTTCCACTTCTTGTAAACAATGTTCTTGCTATCAGTATCAGGGTTTTTTAAACAGAAATGGCTTAAAATTGGATGAAGTTATCAAGCAGATGGGAAGATTTAGGAGGATCATGTACATGCAACCATTTACTAAGCAAATGAAATGACACCAACAGTACCACTAATATACTGAAATATCTGCAGTTGTATTGTTGAATAGCCTGTGCCTCTGTATTTGTATAAAAGGAAACAGAGAAATTAAGTTTAATTGCTACTGATCAGATGGTGGTTCAAACAGTTGCAGCTCCTGAGTAAGAAGTAAAATCCTGAAACAAACACTAACTTGCAGCTTTCCTTCCAAAAAATCCCTCTCTCATCACCTTCCTTTCATGCCTGCCTCAGCAGGTAACAATTCTTGGTTGTTTTATTAATTGTGAGTTTTCACTATATAGACAGAATTGAGCATGGAGCCAGTCTTTAGAATGGACCAGCATAGGAACAGCAAAGCATTGTGTGACACTCTTGGAATTGTGACAAACCTGTACAGCCCACAACTGGTTCACACTTTGAAGAGGGTATTTTTATTTTGTGGTTTGTTTATTGAGAAAGTTAGAGCTACACTAAAAATCAAAGGGTAATTAGGAGCAAGACAGTATTCAACAAACACAGTTGTACCACCTGGGATCAAGCACTGTAAACTCAGCAGTTCCACTCCATCAGTGGCCAGCAGCAAATACATGAAATATATACATTGTATTTATATATACAGTGAAAAGGCAAACAAATTCCAATGCCTCTCTCATCTTCCATGGATCTGCCACTGTGCGACTCTAAACCACAGGGAGCACTCAATGAGGGTTTTTTCCTGCTAACTTGCTTGGTGTTTTTTTAAAAACTGCACTATCTAGGGTGCTCTATGATACCAAATTCCACAGCTTAACACTGCTGCAAGTAAACTTCACCTGCTCCTTTCCTCACTGCCATCCTTTTCCATAGGTACAGACAGTGAACACAGCTGCTCCCCAGTCACTGTCCCTTTGCCACTGATAACGTTATCAATGCTGGCAAATTCTACAGGATTCCTCTCTTCCTCATGCAGTATCTCCCAGCAGAGGAGACCCAGGCTAAATAGCTCTTTGTGTTATGGAGAGCAGTACTTTGAAATCCTGCTCCCCTCATATCACTGGCAGAAGTGTAATAACTATGATCACAGACTCAAAACCAACTGAAAGGTACAGAATGGCATGTTTTCTGTTTTATTCTCTATTTCTGTTCTATTTCTTCACACTTGGTTTGCTTTACTGAATGCCACTAAGCATTGAGCTGACATTTTCCAAGAATCATAACAGCTCTAAGCTCATCCTTCTCTAGTATTAACGAGTACAGAGCTGATCACTGGAAATGCAAATTAGGAACATTCCCTCCCTAAGTAATTGCCATGCATTTAATCAGCACCGAATCTCACATGCCTCTTTAGCTGCCCACTAATATGAAGTCCTTTTCCAACAACAAAACATTAGCAGTGTAAACAGAAAAACCAAATCTTGAAACATACACAGTTCTGAGTTTACTTTTGAGGTAAACATGATGCGGCTTAAGATCAGTATTTTCACCCAGCTTTCAAAGAGGCTGTTTCCAAGTCAGCCTCCAGATGGAAACAGTGATGCACTCATTACAGCAGTCTAACGGATTCTTAGTAACTCAAATCTTGATAATTATTTTATCAAACCAAATAATGTTTTGGCAATCTTTCCTGGACAAAAATCACAATACCCAGTAAAAACCCCACATTCATGGCTACAGCAGCTCATTTACGAAAACCACGTCAGGAAAATCTGTAAGAAATTTCAGCTCACCTTGAGATCACATGTGGTGTTAAGCAGCAGATTGGAAGGTTTGAGGTCACGGTGAAGCACATTGGCTGAGTGGATATATTTTAACCCTCTCAGAATCTGGTAAAGGAAGTAACAAATGTGATCATTGCTGAGGTGTTGAGTCTTTAGGAGCTTGTAAAGATCAGTCTCCATAAGATCTTGCACAATGTATCTGTGGGGTATTAGATGTAAGGCAGCAAAAAAACTTGGTGTCATGTCAGATATCAACATACAGTACCCAAGGAAACTTCTAGAACATCTCTTCTCTCTTATTTTTCTGTTTGATGACAATTATGACATCGTGTAGCTGATTCTTGCTTTAGAAGTTTGGAATCCAATCAATCCAGTTACATGATGCAGCCCTTTATAGAATAAAGAGGCACCAGCATGTGATCCTCTCAAATTAATCATCATAAACCTCTATTTCTTCATAGTAGAGCTTGACTTTTACGGAATCTTAATTTCATCTGATTCCTATCCTGCTTGCCAAGAAACAAAGGGTGGTTTTTTGATTAATGAGTAATAAGCTTCCAAGATACTTGTTTGCAATTGCATAAAAGCAGGAATGTAGAAGATCTCATCATTTCTGATCAATTTTCTCTACCATCTCCCCACTTTAAAAATTCAACTGTTCTTCTCTACTCTCTCTATATTTATCATGCTACATTGAACACAACAGAACTGCTCTTACCAAAGTTAAAAGCCAATATACTAGTTCAGATTATTTTTTTAATTAAGATTGCAATGAAAATTAAAAGAAGGGGCTTTTTTTGGTTTCTTTTTTTGCTTTGACAGGAATGAGTTCAGTAAAATTTTCTTCCCCCTTAATTCAAGAAAATTTGAGACAATTATAGCAGTCTGGCCATTTTACTTTCTCATCAAAGCAACCAGTTGTAACAGCAGCTCTACTAAGAGCAAATATAGTTTTAGAATTATATGACTAAACTAAATTTTCTCTACAATGTTGAGTTCTTTGCCTTGGAAGATAGAAATTATTCTCTTTTCCTGGAAAAGAAAGAATTAAAACAGTGCTCATCTACATCAAAACTATAAACTGATCAAATACTATTAACTTCCCTTTTGATTTACAATAATAGAAACCAACTTTTATTAACATTTAGGAAGAAAGAGGATGAAGGGGAAGAAACAATCAAAAGAGAGGAGGCAACCATTGCTAATGATGCCAAATAACACTTTGAAAGGATACACATCTTTCATCTGTTCAATAGTTGGAGCTCTGATAATGTCATTTATTCCAATAATATTCTCATGCCTGAAGCGCAGCAGGATCTTGATCTCTCTCAGAGTTCTCTGGCAGTATGTCTGGTGCTCAAAAGGACTGATTTTCTTTATAGCAACTCGGACTTTGTTGACGTTATCATAAGCAGAACTAGAAGAGAATCAATAACATCAATTACAAGGAACATTAAATTCATTCAATTCAGAAAGAAAGAATGTGAATTCATTTAATACGGGGTGGGGTGCATTTTGTTTCATTTATTTTTATCACATGGGGAGAGGTGGCAGTGACACATCTTTTAGTTTGGTGAGCTGACAAAACACTGTTGTTCTTTCACCAGCCTATTTGGGTCTCCACAACCATTGGCTTTCCCAGCTGACCTGGAGTCTCTGATTCATGGGTCCTGAACAAAGAGAAAGGTATCTGTCCTCTTTATCAGCCTGTGCAACAACCAAGTCTGAGGTGTTTTCTATATGCTGCAATCATCAGAATTTTGAGAAAGTTCATCTAGAGTTAACCCATTCACTTTGGGGTGCAGAAAAACCTTCAGAAATCACCTCTTAAGCAGCAGAATACCACATCCTGTGTCCAGCTCCCACAAGTAATAGCAGTTGACACAATCTTTCGTGCTTCCATCAATCTACACTGTCAGCACCTCCACAACTGACATGGAAGAACAAAAGGGATGGAGAACTTGTGACAACACCTTGCCAAGTTCAACTCCAAAGGTAACAAGAGTTTGAGGAAAGAAAGCTGTATCCAGGTACACACATGGAGTGGAAGCAGACAGCAGCACAATGAGGATCACAGTGACTGTGACCCATGGTAAGGAACTCACTGCCTCCTACATTTACATGACTCTTTCCAGGAGCTCAGAACTCCATTCCCACACTTTTAATTTGCCTTACTCTGCTGAGATGCCCAGGTACCTGGTGACCAGGTAAAGCAGAATAACATGCAAAAATCCAATTAGAAAGGAGAACTTAGAGGAATTTAAATGCCTGGCCACATCAAGGCTCTTTGACAACTAAGCAGAAATACGGTGCAACAAGGTTTTTGAGATGGTACTGTCATCACTGGATGCAAAACTGTTTAAAATTTCTTTCATTTCTTTCATGATTCAATTCAGTCAGTTAGGGTCATAAGGAAGATCTTCATACAGCACATACATGTGTAACTGTAACATCCTGTAACATCCTTTTTGCACGGTTTTCCCATTCAACTCCTTTGACCTGCCTGCATCCCCTGGCCAGCACCCACAGACAACACCACTTATTTGCCTCTAAAAACACTGAACTCAAATGCTCCACGGGGGAGCTTTGAAATGCCACATGCTGAGCAAGCATTCATTACAACTGTTGCTGCTGCATATGTATAGATAACACATTAGCAGTTCCTCAGTCCCAAAATAGATAATAACCAAGTGCTGTAAGTGGAACTTGGCATCCCCTCCAAGGGCACTTGGGCTCCAGTAATTTTCTTAGCTCATCACCTGTGGTGTTTACAATAGACCAGTGAGGTCTGTCACAAGCAGAAAACAAAACCAGAAATAACTCTGAAGCATGAACAACCTGGATTTGGGAAAGAAATGAAAGAATCCTATGGGCCATTTCATCATTATAAACAAACCTCCTGCCTCCTCCTCTGTACTGACGTGAGCATTTTTTCTGCCACAATGCAGAATCTTACTTCCTTTCAAAGGACTGGACAGCAGCAGCTATGCAGAGTACAAAAAGGCAAAATGCCAATATTTACCCATTCATGCTGCTTATATAAAAGCTTCCAGTCTCTTAAAATATTTGATAAATCAGTTATTGCTTTGCAAGGGTTGCTTATTGATGGAAAATATGTTCCCTTTCCTTCTACAGATTAAATGAACATGAATTCATCAATTAAACATATCAAGATTTCTTCTCCGGTAGCTGTTTTGCCTACAGTCCTAAGCATTTCTTAGCAAAAGGTTTATGCTGTCATTTAGAAAAGGATGGCTAATTTTGCTTTCTGATGGTTCAACTAAAATACATTGGGTTCACTGAGGAAAAAAGCTGCATATTTGGAATAAAGATGCAATCAGTTTCCTCTCCGGGGTACCTTCTCCATACAGTCATCACTAGCACAGCTAAGCTTCCATTGCCTCAGCTGAGGGGAGGAAAACTGAAATATTGTCTAGTTGAAACATTAAAAGGGACACTGGATTTATTTCTGATGTCACACTTTTTGAAATATAAGCCTTCCTGTAACTTGATTAAGCATCCAAGGGATTATCTCAACTTCTATGAGCAAGAAGCTAATCATACAAGCAGTCATGTACACTTGCTGGTGCATAATATTTTAAATGTCATGCATAATGCAGGTACATTGAGAATCTGTATTATCTGGTTAACACTATTTCACATTCTCAGCCACAGCCCTTAAAGCACATATTGCTTAAGTAAACTCTGTGACCCTTTAAAAATGCTTTCTCGATTTGACACGTGCTATAGGAAAGTGTAAAAGCTACACATTAGACCGAACTTTAGTGGCATTGTAGAGTCAGGCTACAACCAGACCCCTACGTGGCCTATGAAGCCCTATGGAAATAACTGACTGTGCAGGAACCCCTTAAACTCACAGAACTGGGTCCTTTGTAAGGCAGACTGAACTACGTCCCAAGCTTTCCCCCCATCCAGCCGTTCATTGCCTGCCACCAGCAGCAGATTTACACACTCCTCCCCAGAACTCTGTGGAAGAAATATGCTGCTCATAGTGTGCATTCCAGTAGCTGCAAACAAAACCACTCTGAAGGAGCAAATGCAGGCCCTGGTGCATCTCCCTGCAGCCCATGCACGGCTCATCTCTGCGGGTTGCAGCCGCAGCTGCAATTACTGATCTCATTTGCAGCTCCTGATCACCCGTGCTCCCCCTGCAGTCCGACCAGGATCAGCTCCACAGCACATCCCATCCACCTCCCAGTGCATTCTAAATTTAGATTATTTGCATTCTAGCAGTGCTGTCCCAGTGTGCACAGTGTAACCTATTTGTCTGGGCTGTCAGCTTCTACTAAACCTCACAACAGCTGGTTATATTTGCAATGAAGCAGTTAACTGGGACATCTTCTGAAGTCAGGAACTTTCTAATATCTTGACTTTTTTCCAGAGAAGATAAAAATCTGTAAAGTGGGAATAACAGTTCCCATATTAAGAACTCTTAGGGTGCCAGTTTGTTGCTCTTAGTTTCTAATCGTTAAGCACATGTACTGATCATCACCCACAGAGCAGTCCCATTATGATGAATCTAGACACCGACACTTTAAATATTCATAAGGGAGGATTTATTTCCACCCCAATCATGTGCAGCCTCACAAGCTGAAGCAGCAACCATTGAGCTGTGAGTGCTATTCATCTGTAATGTGATAAATTTAAATATAGATTTTGCAACTGCCCAACTGTTGTAGCCACAACATTATTCCTATTTCAAGCCGTGGTTACTAAACTGTGACAATCTGCAATGGCACCGTTATTTTGATACTTTTGCAACATTGTGTGAAAATCAATACAAGCCCCAGCAGCAGAGTTTATCGTTCCCGATTTTGATTATCTTGTAAATACATAACAAAGTTTTGACTAAGAAAAACGTTAGGCGCAGCTGCACAAAATAAACAAATGAGTATTTAAAATCCAAGAATTTGGACCACATAACTTTTAAAACCAGTTTTTATCCTTCTACTCTCTAGTACCAACTTCCTTTTTAACCAGAAGTGCAGGGCGGGGCTGCTTCCAAGAGCAGTGACCAGAAAGGCACCGCAGCTCTGAGCCCACAGCGCTGCCTGCTCGGGCGGCCTCGGGCAGGCGCCCCTCTCCCATGAACTCTGGGCAAGGGAAGCTTTCTCCAGGCACGTGTGGCCCAGTGCCAAAGCTCAGCCTCTTCTGCCCACAATGCCTGCTGCATGTTCTTCCACCCATTCCTATTCCTCGCATGTCTCATTTGGGGCAGAACTGGAACAAGTGAGAGCACGCCGCAGCTGCCGGCAGGAAAGGAGCCAGCTCCTGGCAGTCCCTGCATCCCACACGGGGCTGGTCCTTCACGCTGAAAAACAACTGCCTGCTCCTCTGCCACGCTGCCTGCAGGCTTCCCCCACCACGGGATGTTCTTCCAACATTTCGAGGATTATTCACCTCGTGGCTGTCTTACAGGCTGCTCTCAGCAAACACACACGAAATACACAATGCCACCGGCAAACATCCTAATTACAACTCTAAATAAAAGATTGATTTAAAGTTTAAAAGGGATTTTTTTAATCAGTAGCTTTGTGTTGCTGTGGAAACATGATTCCAAGGGCATATCCAGAGATAAGAATCTTTGTGAAATATTGGGTAATTCGGCTTACTCACAGAATAGGAAAGGCAAAAATAATTCCCAGCAAGCAAGCTGATCTAGGAGATCTTTATTCTTTTCATTCAGTCTACATTTAGCTCAATCACGGACATTTCCACAACATGCTGACATTTATCAAGTTACAATGCAAATAGCTTAAACTTATTTTTAAGACTCCTGTAAATAAAATAATGCAATATTATGAAACAGTAACAACCACTCTAACAGACTGTTCGCTACAACTTTTGGGGATGACGAAGATGGTTTGCAGAAATGCAGATTTGCAGAGGGTTTTGGTCTTTTGTTTGGAGCTGTTTTTTTAATAATCAGATGTTAACCCTTCCAGATTCTTCAGAATTACTTTCTTCTTCTACATTATTAAACCACAGAGAGCAGCTACAGTGTATGACTTTTTAATACAGAGAAAAGACTGGAAAAAGGATAAAAATAGTCAAAGATTATTCGAGGACACTGAGTAATGTGTCATTTTTACACTGTTGAATGTATTTTTTGCAGCCAACTGTAAACACCTACGTTTACTAGAAATATTTGTTACTTTCCTCCATTTATTCATAATATTTTGAAGACAAGTGTATTATTCATTAGACTTTTTTATTAAGACTAATTTACAAAATCAGCACCTGGTTTTAGAAGGAACAAGTGCCTACTTATATTGGGATACATTTGCTGTGTTTCAAGAAACCTATTTATAAAAAGACAACCCATGTCACAGTTTCATTTTGATTTCTCAGCTGTCTCTAGAAGAGGTTCTCAATAACAAAGCATTTCTCAGGTTTGTCACCTGAGAATTCAGGAAATAAACTACAGAAACAGGGGCATCTTAATACACTTCTACTTTCCTCCATTAAACATTTAGTTTTACAGACTAACCCCTGCCATGTAGGAAAGTCAGCAATCCATGAAAATGGAGTTACCTCACTATTATATTCTTCAAAAACCAACAAACAAGTAAAAAACCAACAAGGGAGAAAAGAAATATAATTTCTCAGTGTCCTTTATTGTACCTCAAGTCCATTGCAAGGTGCCCATTGAAGCTGAACTGGAGCTGCAGACTCCACTGTGCTTTTAGTTAACCTCTGAGGCTTACTGGGTCAAACTGGAACAGCACTGCCTTCACCTCTACCACCTACTGCTTCAGTCATCTTCCTTTTAACAATCCAAATCCATCCTGATAGTAAAGCTTCCTGCTACAATTACGCCAACTCCTTCCTCCCATGACAAAGGTGAATAATTACTCTGAAGTGATTTTACTCAGATCTGATCTACTACAGGTTTCTGCCCTTCACACCACAAATTCTTAAGGCACTTTCATAACTTCCTAAGATTTGCTTTCTTTTTAATTCACTGTATCTGCTCAAATAAATCTAATTAATACTGGTGAGACACAGGCACAGGCTTCCCAGAGCAGCTGGGGATGCCCCATCCCTGGAGGCGTTCCAGACCAGGCTGGAGAGGGCTTGGAGCAACCTGGTCCAGTGGAAAGTGTCCCTGCAGGGGGCTGCCTCTACTTCATCTTTAAGGTCCCTTCCAACTCAAACCATTCTAGGCTCTAATAGGTTACAAAAGGCACAATTTTATTTTTCAGAATTTGAAAAGTAATATTTGATGGATCCTTACAAAAAATTCAATTTTAAGCTACTTACTACGCACATAATAATTACTTAATAGTATAATTCCTTAGATCACTCCTAGTATTTTGAAACTGAATAGCCAGTCATGCAAAATGGAGTCTGTTAAATTAATTACTTTTGCCAGAAGCTCAGTCAATTCATAATCCTGGGTGTGGCAGACCAGATGACTTGTTTTTTGTTAGCACCTACTAAACAGAACTATGAAGAGCAGCAGTTCTAGAACTACACCTTAACACTGGCTATTTCACTCAAGGTTCTGTATCATTTCGCTAAAGATGTTATTTAATTTTATAGTGCTTTGAATAATCTTAGTTGTTTGGAAAAAAAATCAATTCTCTCAATCTCTTCTAATCTATATTTTTCTTTCTACACCTTTAGCTGTAGAACACTGACTTCAAACCACCACATATGCCTACTCTGTTTTTTGCCACTTCAAGTTAGTCTTCAGAAAATAGAAAACTCTTACATCTCACTTTATCTACTTCTTCCCATCCCACTTCCCTTCCCTATTTTAGAGGTTTACTGGTTCTCCACTGCCAGTATTTCCTTTGATAGCATTGATGCCAAATTTAACAAACTTCACTACATTTAAAGGCCCCTTGGCATCTGTGAAATAAATTCGTTCCAAAGGCACCAATTGCTTTTGATAAAATATCACAATATTAAATATCACTATCTTTCTCCTCTGTATATAAATTCCTGTGGGAATGAATTTTGGGCTAAAATTGTAAGAGCTTGGCAACATGAGACAACCTAAGGTCTCAGTGAATTCCAAGGAGGGGCTGGGTTCACTCTCCCTTTTATGCCTCACATCCCTGCCCTTTCTCACTTTTTTGGTTGGAGCAGTGCCTTTCTTTGTGTCAGTTCAGAGAACTAAAGCAGCTCCAAGTTGAAGCAGGACCAGTAAAGAAGCCTTTACCTGCATAGTCTTATTCCCTTTCAGGGTCAGCACCAGCACTCATGGGGCTTTGTGTCCGTCATTTCAACTTCTCACCTTTCAATTTTTTTTTTTTATGAAGTCACTCTTCAGCTAAAGCAGCTTTCCAACACAGCAAATGCTCCAGCTGTGCAGGCCCAGCACAAGAGAGGAGTAAGGAGTGACAGAGCAGAGGCATGGAGGGAAAAGCTGCCCCTGCAGCAGCAGCACAGCCCAAGATCAGCACAGGTCAGCTTGCAAGGCTCAGCTCAGGGATCTGGGCCTCCCAGGAGAGCTCAGCCTCCACACAGTCGATGAGGTGCCCAACTCCTCCCCCTGTGCTTAAGGCTCCTCAAGGGGCAACAAAAACCCACCAGGACAGCAAAGGACAGGTCTGCAACATCATTACTGTTACTCCAGAGCCTGGAAAACAACCACCACATCCCCAGGCAGGAAAGCGGGAATCAAAAGTGTGTGCAGGAAACACTTCCCTTTTCCTAGAGAGAAGGGAGAGCAATACCAGAGAGCTGTGAGTGCTGATAGGATTAACAAATCCTCCAGTGTGCTTTAGCCTTTTGTCTGCTAAGGTTCTAATTTGACTTATATCCCAGATACTCCTCCTAAAATCAGCTTATTTAATTGATTCCACACCACATAAATCTTCAGAAGAGATAGTTCACAGTATTTCGTTCCAACAGAAAACAGAACAAAATCATCCATGCACACTCAAAAGCAGAGATTTTTCTAAACCTGATGTAAAAACATCAGTGCAAAATGAAAACTATCCCAAAGCACTGATGAAAACAAGGTCATAGCTACTGCCCACTCTGCCATGGTTGGTTCAGTATTTCACTTGCAAACCAAAACAACCAAACCACTAGCACTGAGCATGCATCTCACCGCTACCAGGAGTTACTTCCCTTTGTGTAAGATTACAAGGCATTTTCTGAATGTTTTTTCCATGTTTCTAAAAAGACATGCCAACAGTAAACCCTCAGCACATTCACAGCTTGGTGGTTTGTTCAGAGGAGGTATCAGCATTAAGACATGTTGGCTCCAGTAGCTGAAAGGAAGCTATTTCAGAATTATGAAACACTAAAAAAAAAAATCCAATATAAAAGTCAACCTGAATGTCATTTGGGATATTTTGCAACATCCAAATCCCAATAAAATTGGGCAAATTTCAAACTGAAGCATTTTGGGGAGTATTGATTTGGAGTGCTCAAATGACCTGAAATTTTACTCAGGACACATCAGCAATATTTGGTGAAGCAATCAGCCTTCCTTCTGAAGAAGCAAGAAGTAATGTACTGCAGTGGCAGCTGCTAACGTTAAGAAAAACTGCAAAATGAAGTAATTGCACATTATAAACTGTAGCCTAATTGCAAGTTGCTTGTACTTAAAACATACCCACAACACAGACGAATTGCTTTCCACCATGTAACAAAAACTCTCATTTGCATCCTAATCACCACAGAGTATTTCAGTATTTTATGAAAATTCTCTTAAAATACAAAAGAAGGGCTTCCAAGAGAAGAGATTTCCTCTTGGGGAACTTAGGTTGTGATTTTGGGTACTACAAACAGATGGACAGTAAAAGCATGTGCACAACTCTGCTAAAACCGAACTGTCATGAAGATTCTGCCCAAATCTAACAGAAATATTTCTACTACAGCCTTTCTACAAGACATATACACACACAAACCAGCACTGAATCCACCAGTAAGAGGTCACTGGGCTGGAGGGGCACAGCACAAGCCCAGGCAGCATGGAGGCAGCTGGGGCAGAAGGGGCTGAGGAGGAGCCGAGGCTGTCCCTGCACTGGCTCTCCCCAGCGGAAACGGGTGGAGACAGGAATGCTGGTGAAACAGAAACCAACTCCTGCACCCCGATGGAGCACAGGAAACCCTGCCAAAGGACTTACCATCAAATAACACCATCTGAATCAGTGACATTTATTACAAGCTGTAATTATCTTACCAATCTGCCCGCTCAAAGCTGACAATGAACTGCATTTGGTTTTTTGTGCACCTTGCAAAAAGATGAGTTTGAGAATAGCTCAAACATATCCAAACGTTGTACTAAAGCAAAGGAAAACAAGCTCTCTTCTGAAAAGGAAAATCATCCACAAGCGAACCAGCATCTTTAATAACCATCCTGCCAGTTAACAGAACACAGATTTCACACAGATAAATCACCTGAAATGAACAATACTGCTGAATTTCATATTATTACACTATTATTTTTATTTCCCTTACAACACAATAACATAGAAGCTATATTTTTGAATACATTTATAGCTCCATACACTTCATTTGAGTCATCTGGAAATCAAAGTCAAATACAATTGAAATCACTTAATAAAAATGTTTCTGGGTTTGGGATTTTTTTATCAGATATTATTTATTAAGTTCCTAAAATAATTCACTTTAAGTGAAAGACTTCTCAAAATTATCAGAACTACATCCAACTACATCCATGAGCAGTGCCAGCTCCCAGTGATGAAGGCTGAGCAAGGACTGAGCTGTGTCATGCGCACAGCCAGCAGGTCAAGGGAAATGATGCCTGCTGTGAGGGCACATCTGGAATTCTGCATCCAGTTTTCCTCCCTTCCAGTACTGGACCAAATCCAGCAGAAAACCATTAGGATGCATAGGGAGCTGAAAGATGTGACATGAAAGAAAAAAAAATTGAAGAAACTGGGTTTGTATAGGCCAGGAGGGGAAAAGGGGTAGTGGTGGAAAACATCCAACTGCTCTTTTAAGTTACATAAAGGAGAATCACTGAGAAAAGTGATCCAGATTCTTCTCAAAGAGTACAAAGGACAAGAGGGGATGGTCCCAAGTTGCAGCAAGGCAAACTCTCATGTTTTTAAGGGGAAAACTATCACTGAACAATTGGTTTAACACTAAAACCAGAAGTTGCCCATAGATGTTGTAGAATCTCCATCCCTGGAGATTTTGGAAATACTCAGTGGACATGTTGAGCAACTTGGTCTAATTTTGACATCAGCCCTGCTTTGAGTAGGAGGTTGGACTACATGACCTCAGAAAGTCCCTTTCAACCTACATTATGCTGGGAAATATTCCATAACAAGATGTCATAAAATATTTTCATTAAATACCAAATCAATCAGTTATTTTCATTTCTAGATCACAGCTGAAAACTGACAAAGCATCAACAGAGAAGGCATTAAAAAAACCTTCTATATTGGCGAAGTACTAGTTTTCAACACAAGCTGAGCTCTACACCTACTCAATTGGTAAAGCACCAACTCTTCTCTGGGCTGCAGATCCCCACCCCTGAACAAGAAGCCACTGAACTAACAGAGCCTGGTCTCCTACAAATACATATTTCTAGTCTCAGGAGTAGCTATAAATCTATCTGTGGAACTGGGGCATGTCACATCTCCTTGGGGAGTCTGATTTCTCACATGTGACCCAATACAATCTCTTCCCCAGTGGAGCAGCATACAGGATTCTCTTCACTTGAGCAAAATACCTATTTTTGTGAAACCTGCAGAATAACTTTCCATCTTTAGGACTTTTACCATCGGTCAGATTTGATGGAAGGCAGGCAACAGGTACTAGAATCATATGTGCGGGTATGGGAGATGGACAGATGCAGCCATATACACATGCCTTATTTCCTTAATAAAGCACGCTTCTAAGAAAACCCCTAAGTTATCTCTGTTCCCATGGGATGGATAATGCTGTGCTAGAAAAATGTGTATTTATTCATAAAATGCAAGTGTCCATGAGCTGCACTCTTCAGCTAAGCCAGTATCACATTGCTCTGGGCTGACAGCTAAAGTTGCTACCTCTTATCTTCCATAAACCTGGAAGACAGCTCTGACACGGAGCCAGTGGCTGCTGCCCATCCCTGCTGCTCAGCTTGTGGGGGCCACCAGTCCATCACCGGGGAGAGCAGGAAAAGCAGCTCTAATTTCTCCTTTGGGTTCCCACGCCAGGTTAGGTAAGTGCTAGAAGCTTGAGTGACTGAAGGGAAGTGCTTACATCTGCCTTCTCCCCAGAGGGAAGAAGCTGATAACTAGCCGCCAATTACACTCCCTAATTCCCTCCTCTGATCCTTGCACTGGGGCGGGTTGGCGAAGTTGTATCAGCTCCCTGCTGTCTTTATCACACAGACAGAACATGTTAATTACCAGGTATGGACACCCAGACCCAACCTGTGCTCCCTAAAAGCACAGACAAACAGGGGCACGGGTCCCGGCACTGGCTCCATCACTGAAGGGCTCTCTGTCTCTCTGGATCAAGGCAAGAGTTAACAGAACAAACATGAACGGCTCCTTCTGATCACTGCCACTGAGCAACCCATCCCAGCCACCATGTTGACCCCCACAGAGGATGCAAAATCCACCTTTTTATGTAACTCAAAAGAAACTATTATGCAACCATCAATTCCATTCAATTTTCATGTTTTAACATCAATATCTATGCCTTGCAGATCGTTCTATTTCTGATTTATTTCTGTTTTTAGTTTCTTTATTAATATGTTTCTCCTAATTTTAAATTATTGATGCTCTAAAAGTAGGGCACTTCCATGAAACAGTAGAGACAAGTGTAACTTTAAAGAATCTACTTCAAATGTTTTAAGTATTCTTTTCAGTATTACTTTAACATTTAACTATTGACTACCTAAACTTCTAATGTCACTCTTTCATAGCACATCAGTAACACAAAGCTCTCTTTGTAACACAGCAAATTCAGAGCAAGAAATCCAAAATTTGAGCTTGCAGATTATTTTCTTCCAACTGCACTCATCTGCATTCAACTGCTGATTTATAAGCAGTTATTTGCAGCACTGATATTATTTCACATTCATGTAAGCTTGATGACAAAAAAAAGCTTCCAAAAGCTAGGATAAAAATCAGAACATCCCTATCACATTCAATTCACCATTTCTTTCCAAAATGATTATTTGTTTTTTACTATCAAATTATCATCCCTGCCAAATTACCACTGACCAACTGGAGGAAGAACAAGTCACGCTGGAAATGTAAAGCTCAACTCTATCATCTTTTTATTGCTGTTCCAGTGTGTTTGAAGTATAGCTTGTTAACAGGCTACTTTAAAACAATACTACTACTAATAATAAAACCAAGCCCACATAAGGAGAGAAAGAAACAACCCCAACAACTTTTCCCAATTTGTTGTTTCTGAAACTCTCAGACCTGGTCTAAAAGTGTGTTCCATCTGACTCTGATGTTGATAACATCCTATCACTGAATGAAAGGGAAAGTCACTCAAAGAACTTTACCCCAATGCCCCTCAAAAGAACTAACAATTCTTAAGTGAAAGCAGAGAGGAAGAAGACAACACAACATTTACATAGATTTGGATAAATTAAGTCAGAGTAACAAACATGACTGTATGACTAAGTAATTGCTCAAAGAATGTCCTGCAGTCCTAGGAAGTGCTGAGGATTTTGGCTCAAACTTTGCTCTGTGCTCAGCCCTTAGTTTCACATGCAGAATGACCAAAAGAAAAACGGGTTAGAAAGGGGCTCTGAGAGGGATCCACCTCCTACCACTTCACCCTCTGCAACAAAAAGCAAAAGCCTGTATCACAGGCTGAACGATTCTGGCAGAGTTGAACTGGAGGACATTAGGATGGGTTTTGGCCTGATAACCTGCCTTTTCTGCTTAAGAAGCTGAGAAAGTGCAACCACAACACAGCAGTAAATACACTGCTCTGCTGAGTTTATTTTTACTCAAAATCTGATTATGTAAAAAAATGACTGCACTAGGGAAAATAGTTAAATGCGTTTAAGGGTTTTCAAATCCAGATGAGAGAACATTCACATAGAGTCTCTTCAGCCAACATCTTCCTCTATTTCCTGTACTGGTATTTTATGTTGTGATCAATATTTCTCAAACATTATTCTCGCTGTTGCAAAATCAAAATGGAAGACTGACCATAACAGCACTATCCTAAGAATACTTCATTTGCCCTTTTACACATATAATCAAAAGCATTTTATTGTTTTCAAATCCCTACTCCAATAATGGAGAAACATAAGAATTAGGATAAAAACAAGAAAGAGTGAGGGATTTTAAGAGCCAAATGACACTCGTTTGCCATTTCACAAGCCTTATGGCACAGTACACTTGTAAATAACCATCATCTCCGAAGAGCTCCACATTAGCTGTGGGTCTAAAACAAAACCGTCCAGGCCTGCTTTGCTTTCCTTTATTAAAGTGTACAAATTCAAATGGATTTTGCAGTTGCAGGAAACATCTCCATCTGCACGCTCACAGCTTGCCCTCTACCCCACCCCCTGAGAGAGAAGCTTCTGCAGATCCTCACTGCATTAGCAACCAGAGCAACACACGAAGCACAGAGCAGTGAAGTGCACAGCCTGCACGGCTGGGATTGATAGGCAATCGCATTTCATCGAGTCACCAGCACACGGCACAGCTGCTGTGACAGTGCTGCAAGTGCATCCAACGCTTTCCTGATCATGTACATGCTATAAACTGAGACTTTGTTCCCTGTCATTTCACACCCAAGGCACAAGAGCAATAATCAAGAGCACAAAATACATAATGTGGCATTTAATGTTAATAATTTTATAGCAGAAAACACAGGAGCCAAGTGCATATTTCAACTGAATTGGAGATTTGGAAATTTTGATAGTGATTTTGTACAACATTCACAGCAGACACAAAGTATCAAAAGAAGTTTTCAAATAAAACCCAACCTTTTGGATTTGGAGTGGAAACAGCTTCAGTGTAGAAGTTTACCACACATGAATTGGAGGGGCAAAAGCGGCCCCGTTTCCCCTGTATCTGCTCACTGGCACAGAGATGCCAAAAAAGGGCATCAACTGCCATCGTGCTACTTCTTGCAGTCCCTGATCTGTGGTGAAACATTTTAGCTTTTCCCTTTGCTCGTGAAACACACAGTTTAACACCCGTGGAAGGGAACTGGACTGTCCCCAGCACACACCTCGGCAATGCTATTCCCCAGGACCTTCATAAACCTGACTGTGAGTGCAAACCTGTGCAGCCACTACTGAGATTATCTGCACTCATTTCCTTACCCTGGTTCAGATGATAAAATAACCGTAATAAAGTACAGCCTGTACCAGAAGCTACATCAACAAGTTTTGGACTAGATATATTGCTGCGATTTCTAACACTGAAACAATAACAAGATATTTTTACACTGTAAACTGGATTTCTGATTCACATTTTGAAGGTTCTTCCCACAGCAAAAAAAAAAGTGAAGGCCACAACACAAAACTCTAAGAGAGAGGCTCATCTCTCAGCTAAACTCAGGCCTAGATGAAAGCTCCCTCCCTGAAACACACAATGACTTCATCCTGACAGGCCAGCACAATTCAGTGACTATGTGCAAAAACCTACAGCTATAAAAATCTGTAGCGCACAGCTGAAGGCTGTGAGGTGTCCTCACTGAGAAATGCACTGCTTTACAAAAGATTCCTCATTAGAGAGAGAAATTAATGCTGATAAAGCTTTCATGAAGTCACAGCCTGTAAGTCGCTTTTAGTACTTCTGGTCAAAAACCATACTGAAGAAACAGAGGCAGTGTTGCAAGAAAGTTGATAAAACTGCAACAAAAAAGACTTTTTCATCTGCATCCCTTAAGTCATTTCAGGACTACAGGATTTTTTTAACTAATGGAAGACAAAATATGAAATCTTAAGGCCACTGAGCATGGCAGGTTAATAACCCAGTCATTAGATACACAGATCACATAGCATCACCCCAGCCCACTGAGATTGCTAAAAAAATCCATCTCACACTCTTAATCCAGTTAGTTCACGGTTTTTGTAGTTCGTTCACGGCGCTCTAGAAGACCGATGTTACCCACAGCAAACATACACGATAGCTTTTCAGCGAGACTCAGACTAAGTCTTTATAATGCAATAGAATTTAGAGCTAGGACAGCTGAAGAGAACTTTCACCTGCACACGTTAACGCAGGCACTAACCCGGCCAGCTCTGCAGCACAGCCAGCACGTCCTGAGCAAAGTCAGGCAGCGGCAGCAACTCCGGTGCTCAAATTCACCTTTTTTATCCCCCACGACCTCGGGCTGCTGCAGCCAGGTGAGCCCTCTCAGGGCACTGGAAGGGACGCGAGGCTGCCAGCGGGATTTACCACCTTCCCCCCCTTCCTGAACGTCTGCAATTACACTACGTAGACGGAGGAAATAACGAGAGCGACCAACTCCAGAGGCACAAGATTTAAAGAAAATAAACGCAGGAGCGAAACGAAACGAGACGCTCAGCTGCACCCACCGACGGAGGGATGGGGGTGCAGGGAGGGAGAGGAAAGAAGGTGATGCCGGAGAGACAACCTCGGGAACACAGAGGGGGAGGCAGAGCTGAGGAGGGCGAGACAGAGCTGCTCCCCCTCCCCGAGGGCAAGGGCGGGCCGGGCCCGCGGCCGGGCAGGGCGGCGGGAAGGAGGGAGGGAAGGGAGGAGGGAGTTGTCCGGGGCAAGGGCGCTGCCCCGGCGGCCGCACTCACCACACCATGCCGTAGGCCCCCTCGCCGATGTAGGAGAGGTTGGTGTAGCGCGGCCCCACGTCGAACACTTGTCCCCGCACCATCTCCGGGCCGCCGGCGCTGGCGGAGCCGCCCGCAGCCCCTGCCCCCGACACCGCCGCCATGTTGTCCGTGCCGGGAACCGCGGTGCCTGCGTGCGGGGGGGCGGAGGCGGGCGAGGAGGGGGGCGAGGAGGAGGATGCGGGAGGGAGGAGAGAGGAGGAGGAGGAGGGAGGAAGAGGCGCCGCCCGCTTCGGCCGCTCCGCCGGTCTCGGCCCGTCGGCCCCGTCAGCGCCGAACCCGCCGCGGCCGCTCTGAGGAGGCGCCGCCGGCCGCGCGCGCGCGCACCGCCCGGCCCGGGAGGTGGAAGGGGGGGAAACGAGGGGGGGGCAAGGGCGCGCGCGCAGGGAGCGGCGCGGGGCGGGGCCGCACGCGGCAGGGGGCGGGGCCGGAGGCGGGGCCGGGGACTGCGGTAACCGCAGCCGCTGGGGAGGGGGCGCGGCGGCCGTGGGTCACGTGGGGCGCGCGGCGGGTCACGTGGCCGCGCGGCGCCATTAGAGGCGTCAGGTGAGGGGCGGGAAATGGAGCCGGCCCCGGGCCGGTGTCAGCGCCCGGCCGGTCCCCAGAGCTCGGGCACTGCGATAAGGGCGAGTTCATTTGTGACACTCCCCGATTTCAGTGCACAGTTTTGCAAACTCTTTTTAGCGTGTTGTTTTTACATGTAATTACGTTTTCTTGTTCGCTGCTTCCCGTGTAAATGTAAATAAACTTTGCAGGGGAGGTGAAATCTCAGCTGAAGGCTTGTCGCGGTTTGAACGCTGCTTGCAACAATGCCGTACCTTTTCTGTTTCTCTGCAAGGCAGAATTTTCCTGAAAGAGCTTTTTCTTGTTTGCAGGCGTCTGTGCACAAGGATCTTAACTCTACTTCTGCCTTTTTTCCTGCAGTTCTCTACTGACCCTGACAAAAAGTACTAACCCTTGGTGACTGCTGACATTTTCACTGCCAACATCTCTGCTGCTTCTTATCGGTCCCTGCCTTGAGGCTGTCCCCAGCCATGTCCCTGACAATGTCTTGCTTCTCCCCGAGGTCATTTCTGGCATCCCCACCTTCTTCTGGCCCTTCCTGCTCCCTGCCGGCTTCCCCTGCCATGGCCGAACCATCTCAGTGTCCCGACGCTGCTTCCAGCGGGGCGATCCCCTCTTTGCCCCCCGCTGCCTCCCCGGGCTCCGGGCCAGCTTTGCCCAGGGTGGGGAGGGCAGTCCCGGCTCTGGCTGCACCCCCAGGTGTCCGCAAGGCTCCGGGTGCCACGCAGCCCAGGTGATGGAGGGAAAGTTGTCAGGGACGAGCACCAAAATCTAACCAAGCCCCCTCTGTATTTAACAGGCATTCAACGCTACAGATTGTATTTGACTGGGATAATGCTTCTGATGTATTAATTTTTATGTGTGCATAATGGTTTTTGTTTCATGATGTGTTCTGAGCTTCAGAAACACAGCATTATTCTTCTCAGAAATTTCAGACAGCAGTAAACGTGAGTCTTTAAATTTTCTGAAACCAAGTAAAGTATTATTTTAAAGGTTCTCTAAAAATGAAAATTTGCTTACAGTTCTGATTACATACATAAATAAATCTGTCATCAGCAAATACAAAAGAAATTATTATGGAGAATGTAGCTTAAACACAGCCTGTCATATCAAATTTAATTAAAAACTGGTGTGTATCTAAGTTATTTTTTACCTTCACTGCGATGCGTATGATCAAAAAGGAAACCGACCAGGCAGACCAGGAAATTGTGGAAGGACTGTCAGCTTCTTGGAGCACTGTGTTCAAATATATGTCTAATCCAATTAAGCCCAAATAAGTGGTCAGAGGCTATGGCATGCTCTCCCAACAACTCCTGCCATGACAGGACTCGGTGCAGCATTTCAGTGAAGCTCTGCAGTTGCTGAGATAGGCAGAGCAGATGGGAGTGGTATCAATCAGTTTTCAGCCTACTTAAATACACTGCCATTACCTGCACTTAATGTTGGGTCTTTTGCCTTAACAAGGTGACATTAAAGCCTCAGTTCTGGAAAGCACATAAATGTGTTTTAAGAAAATTATGAGTTCCATCATCAAAATAGAGGGCTGTGTTGGGGGAGAAGAGGTGATACTAAAAAATTACACCAGATAATGAAAAGCAGAAGGAAAAAACCTTTTTATTTCAAACAGAAATTAAAGCAGTGCTGAGAAGAGTTTGTGTAAGCAGAAACAGGAATATTAAGAAAAAGCTAAGCCATAAGTTAAGTCAGTGTACATACGTCATGGTTTGGACTGTCTCCATCTTCAGTCAAGTTCAGGAGTCACATGAATGAGTTCATCCTACAATCAGGATCTAGAAATTCCCTGCACTGTTACTCGTTTCTGCTTTAACTGTTAATTCTTGTTCTGTAAATAGGTCTCTTGAAAAGGGAACATTGTACCACAAGGCCCTGAGCCCTGGGATCAGCAGGGCCGGGTCAGGCCGAGGACAAACACTGAGGAGCTGCCCTATGGTGCCCCACATAGTGGGGGTGGGAGGCATCTCAGATCTTTGTGCTAATTTAAAACTGAAGCCACATCTCCTAAAATCATCATAATTATAGCGGTTGTGTGATTTGTGTGGGACATTGCAGCCATGGCTTTCTCGGTAGCTGCTGTACCAGTACGTCAGCACCAACCTGAACTTCCCCATCATCCCAACCAAGCAGAGGCACTGAGTACACACAGTTTTACCAGAATTGTTTAAAAAGACCTCAAGCCTTTGTGCGGGGGTGATGAGAGAGAGAAATAAGACATGTTAAAATGTTTTATAAAGATATATTTTAACTTGTAAGGCACTCAGGAACCATGGTGATGGTTTCTGAAATTGCTTAGGTATGAGCTCTGATCCACAGGGAACTATCCTAAGATTCAGAAAGAGCATCAGCTGGTAATAATTTCTAGTCAGTACCTACCTGGGCTTGACTGAACAGGTGACACACATCAGAAATCCCTTGAGACTGACCCTCATGAATGTTGACCACTGCTTTAGCAGTGTAAAGCAACCTTAACAAAAATGAGGCTCTTGCTATAATCTTGCACTGCTGGGAGGTTAAAAACAATCTCTCATCCAAATTGCTGGGCACTTGGTGCCAGAGCAAATTTACTTTTACCCATTCAACATTCTGATGGACTTTGCATGGAGCTTACTGTGGCTTAGACACCATGGAGTTAAGATGAGAAAACAGATTGCTGTGGTTGTTCTGTGCATGCCAAGGGGAGCACAAAAGATTATTAATTGCAGAATGATTCTGACAGTAACAGCCTTGATCCTGCACTGGGTATCATTCCATCACTGTCAGAACCTGTCACTGTTGTAGGAGATGTATTATCTATCATGTTCTGGTTAGTTTTGCTGTTCACAAATACAGTTTGAAAACACAGTTGTAATTTCAAGTCATTTTTGTGTTCCTTAGTTTTGAGCAAGTAGTTTACAATCATACTCTAAATATTTTTAAAGGGATCCATTTTACAGCAACCTTAAAAGCTTGCCATATAAATCTAGCTATTTTAATTAATATACTGACATTTTGTTGCTGTCTATATAAAATTAAGTTGCTTTTATTTTTCAACTGCAGTAGTAGCAGTATCCAGGCACTGTCTTGCAGTTCAGTAATGGAAATTTCCCAGCCTCAAAGCACACTCTGTCTCAGTCAGCTGCAATAAAACTCTGAGTGATTTCAATATTGTTGTGTGCCTTACTTGTCCTCGGTTATCTGGAGCTTGTATCTTTTGAAAACCAGCAACTCCTCATGAGCTTGCTTCATCTTGCCCAAGACTTAAAATTCAGTAAACAAGCTGGGGATGATAAGAGAATTGAATCACCAGATAAAAAGTTAATTTACAGGACTGACAAAACGAAACATAAGCGTATTAAGTATTTACACAGCATATTACAGCGGCTTGTGAGTCTTCACTGAGGTCCTGCTACATGAACCCTGTTTTCTTGGGCTGAAGCCTTATGCACTGGAAGGCTATTAAGTTCTTCCAGTAAGATTTAGCTAGTACATAATATCAGTCTCTTGATCTCTGCATTTCTGTTATCACTGATTGCTAAGAAAACAATAAAAAGGAGATAAAATTATTACATAACCTCAGAAGTCTAATAATTTACAAATACTAGAACATGCAGTTTGTTTCCCCCACACTTATTCTTGGTTCAGCTGTAGGCAGGACAAGTGATGCCTCCAGCAGAGGCAGAAGTCAAAGCACATAGAAACAGGATTATTAGGATTTTATGTTGTCCAAATATTGCATTTTTAATGCTTTTTGCTCATAGCTAAAAATGTAGGGAACTTTTTGAATGCAGAGTGGCTGATGTGAGGACAGAGGAAAAAGGGTGATGCAAGAGTGAATAAAAGTGAATATGGGGGGGAAGAATGTAAATTAAAAGTAAAATGAACAGGTAGTGAGAATGAGCTGTGGGAATAGAAGGGTCCTAGGTGGAGGGGTGATATCCAGACCCCACTGCATCTGGCTGTGTGCAAGTGAAGTCTCTGGCAGACACCCAAGTCTATTCATGGATAACCAGTTTGGGGAATCATGCCAGGCCTTCTAAAAAGAGCTCACCAGGACTTGCTTTCCCTGACGTCGGCGTCTGCTGGGGTGACGTTCATCACAAACGCGTGTGGCTGATGACTCTGATGGCACACACACACACGTCCTACTTGCCTGCTGTTATTAGATGTAATCTAAACCATGGGCAGTGGCTGAACAGAAACAAGTGATAGGGGAGAGTACACTAATGGCATTCTGAGATTTTCACCAGGGTTGAACATTCAGCCAGCATTAATGGCTGTACATCCCATGACAAGTGCATGGCAGCCTTTAGGAGCAAGCTGGAGGCTGTAGCACAGCAGTTCTGGATGAAGGTTCCATATACAAACTGTCACACTGGGCTTTCCTGGGCATGTGACAAGGAAACAGGATTCCCTCTTCTCTGCTGGGCAGGTCCTGACCTTGCTAACATGGAACTGCAGAAGTGGCAGCTCCAGGTTTATGGCTGCAGGGAAATCTGCATCTTTGCTGTCTTCACCTATGCTGCTGGAGGGAGGGCAGGTATCAGTCTCTTTTCCTTGAACTTTGCTCAATCCACTGATCTGACAGCCCAAAGGGTCTTTACTGCTTATTTTTAATAGATTTTGTATAAATTACAGACATCAGTTTCTACAGTCCAAAACTGATGAATCATCATTTTTAAAAACAAATATTTCTTTTGCAGTTTTGCATATCTATACCAGATAAAAGCTGTGAAGAGAAGAGAGATTTCCTAAAGGAAGTGGTGTCACCATATTTTGAGAGAAAGAGCCAAGCTGTTGGAATCTGTGTTGCATTATGGGTTAATGCAATACCTCTGAGCACTTCCTGTTTATCATGAGAGATATAGTTTTCACCACATCATAAAACTTGCAAGCATTTTTTAATAAACACTCCTAGGGAAAAAATAATATCTAAATATACAACCCCTGTGGCATCTGTCATTATAAACAAAAGAAGGTTTTCATTATAAATATTGGAGGACAATTTGTGTGAAAGCAGCAGATTTGAGGGTCCCATCCAGCTCTTGCTGAAGGCCATGTCACATCTCTCATTAGGTCATTGCACCCCAGCACATGATTCTTCTTATATGTAAACAGCAAGATGTTTGAATGAGCAAGTGTAATTTTTACTATCATAATTCGTCATTTGCTCAAACAGTGTGGGGATACAGAGAACAAACATCTGCAGAATGGCAGGAGAGAGTCTTATATGAAAATGGCAAAAGTAAGATTTGCTTTTAACAATAATCTGCCAGTGCTGAGGTACCTAATCAAATACACAAACTGTGCAGATGTTCACAGTGGTGCTGCCTTGCTGTGTGGCCTTTCTAACTTGTCAGCTTTGTTCCTTCAATTAATTCTTCTGGATAAAGTAATCTAGTTGGGAAAGGAAGAGCTGGGGAGAAGGGTGCAGATTTTTCAGCGCCAGCAACCTTGATGGCACAATTTGCACCCCCAGCAGATAAAATCTTTGGCAAGGAAATGCAAATTATTGTGACTGATTCAGGATGTTCTTGTGATCTGGCTGGGACTTGGTCTGCAGCTGACAGACCCACGGGGTGGGGGTTGGGGAGAGAATTCAAGGTTTCTGCCAGTTCCATGGGGAAGCATTTTGATAGGCAACTGTACAACAACACTGTACAGTCAGATACAAGACAGGCTGGTGCCTCATACAGCTTCACCACTGGTAAATTCACTGTTAAGTTCAAAGCAAACTACAAGGCTTATCTCTTTGTTCAAGATGGGAACATCTGAACTGCAGTTTCATGTGGTAAAATCCCGCTGCATGGAAATGCAAGATGGGCAATGACTGTGTACAATTCTTACTTCTTTAAATGGCTATAGCATTTAAAACTCTGCCACACAGACTGTTATCACTTAGACAAGAGGAAAGACTGAACATAGAAAGATGTTCCCTCCAGCTACCAGCAGTAGATGTAGCAAAATTGAATAATTAAGACATTTGTAGCTTTTTGGATTTTGAAAGTTTTAACAATGGGAATATGATCTGGCTCCCATTATCTTTGTGTTACCTGACATATGGTGGTTATTATTGCAGATACACAGAGCCTCATGATAAGAGATGCCTTTTATAAGTCCAATACATCCACTGCAATCAGGCAGTACATTTATCTTACTGCATTACCAAGTCTCTGGGTTTTGTACAAGTGACACAAAATTGTTGTGAGGATATATCAGTGTCCTGAATATCAACTAACTTTTCAATATGATGTCTCATTTCCAACTGACATTAACAGCCCAACTGAATCCCTGGCCTGGAAATCCTGAGAGAAAGATGATAAAGGCTGCTTAAAAAAACCAAAACCAACCAAACAAAAGAAAAAAAAACCCCACCAAACAAGAAAGAACATAATTCTTTCAAAAAGATATGGCAAAATATCTGTAGGATGATGCTCTGCATCCAGTTTCCCAAGGACCATTACTGGTGGCAGGATAAGGTTAAGCGATCAGGCTCTGCCAGCAGCACGTGTGGGGGAGCAGACAGCAGATGTGCAGCCACTTAGCCTATGCCTTGTGCACCAGACCGTGGTATGGAAATGCACGTGGATATTTAATTGCTATTCAACTACAAGTTGCTTGGATTTATGAGTCTGGGAAGTGCAGATGCTGCAGTGAGGAACGAGTGTTTATTAGCACAGTAGCTGTGCTGGCCTCTCCTGCAGAGGCAAAGTGCCCCCATCTAGAGAAAATGGATTAAAAGGGGGCAGTGCACCACTCTCATGTCCCATTTACCTTTGTGAAGTGCAGCTGGAAAAATGCCAATATACGGATACATTTCCATCATGAACTCGAAACAGATTTTACTGCTGCTTATCGCAGATAATAAAAATGCAGCAGCTGTCCTCTTATCAAAACCCAATTTAGAGAAATGCATGGCTAAACAAGGGACATAAGCACCTTCAGGGGCAGCTACATAGATACACGAGAATAAACTCTTTAAGAGCCAGATTAGGAAGATGGGACCATTACCCTACACTCCAGCATTTTTCCAGTGCTTGTTGCAGTAACCTTCTGTGGTTACTCTGCATGTGTCCCCTTTCCTTCTTGGTTCCTCTTGCACTACATGCTTCCCCATGCCAGCATCCTGCTGGGCTGCTGCAGTCCCACTCTATCCTCTCTCTGCCCCAGGGGCTGGTGCTGCTGGGTGACCTTCCTTCACCTCCCTGCTCAGGTATGCTCATCCTGTTCCCTTCTGAGGGAAGCCCCACCTAGGAGGTAAAGTGAGAGGTTAAGCATCAACTAAGAGCAAGGCACTCCCCAAAACACCCCAAATGTGCAGCAAAATTCTGATGTTCATACTTCTCCCACTCATTGCAGTCTCAATTCTCACAGTGTCCAATTCTTCTCCTTTCCTGGACTGGTATATTTTTTACTGAATTCATTTTCTTGCAGTTTACTGAGCTGCGTGAGCTCATTAAAGAGTCAGACAAGCACCAGACCTGCACAAAGAAAGCAGCATGACTGGAAGCAGAAGCATCATTTTGATACCAGCAGTCCTTTAGATTTGGCTCAGCTGCCAGGTGATATCACTCCCTAAGACTAGTTTCAGCTCTAAAATCAGGAGGTTTGACTGCACTGCTGAGAAGCCTTCAGACACTACTCTTGCCTTTGCCATCCTTTGCTGCACTTTTCTCTCTTTTTGAAAAATGCAGGAAAAAGCAATCATGAGGGCAGTTTTGTAATGACTTCCTTAACCACCTTCTGCTTGTCCTCTGCCATCAATACTTCCCAAAGCCTCCCAGCTGTAATTCTCTGTGCTCCTGGTGACATTGTCCTACCCTCTCACGAGCAGCCTCGATCAGGAGAGCCTTTCCACTAGAAATTTTCCATTGCAAACTGCACAAGCAAGACAGACAAACCCAATCCTCCTTTCTCAGGACAAGCGTTCAAAAAAAAAAAAGTATTACACAATCCCCAAGACATGCACATTACTCACCAAAACAATCCTGGGAATCCTATTTGTGCCTCTCCTTTCTCTCCAGTGGTACCAGTGCCCTGAAGGCAGGACCCAGTAGCAGGACTGTGGCTGTACAAACCCAAAGCCTGCAATGGAGGGCACTGCTTTGTGCAATGATCAGCAGCCCTACTGTGAAGGACAGAAGTATCTTGCTGTGTTTGTTTTGTGATGTGTTCTGCTAATTTATACTGTTGGATTCATAAAAATAACAAGATAGAATCTTCCAAATGGAATCCATTGCTAACTGTCCTTCATAGCTCTATTCTTGTTCCACACACATTAGGAAGTGCACATTATCTGGTAAATCAAGACATTAGAAACAAATAAATGCCTTTATATTGTAAGGGGGGAAAAAAGCCTTTCTAGAAGTACTGTAGAAACAGTCACATCCTCTATTTCTGCCTTTTATAAAAGGCAGGCTGTGTCTTATTATCATCAAGGAAGAAGTAAACAAATGTAATTTAATCAGTTCTGTCTTTCGTTGATTTGCATCAGCAAGAATAAAAGACAAAGGCAGAATGGAAAACAGCAGCTTTGTGCTAAAAGTTTCAATGCACAAAATACTTCTTTCTCCAGCTGTCAAACATTAAAAAACGCTCTGCATACCAGTAATAATAAAAGTGTCAAACAATTGACCACAATGGGAATCACAATGCTTCATTAAAAGCTCTAAAGTAGAGTAGAAAAGGTTCCAGACATTTGCTAAACAGAACTAAATGCTCAGATACTTTCAAAAAGTGTCAGAAGATGCTTTCATCTAGTCTAGTCATGCAGATAAATATCTCCTTGCTTATTCCAGCCCAGTCTCCACACTCCTGCTGTTTCAGCAGAAACAGCTGCATGTGCAACTTGCTGTCCTGAGGCTGAGGCAGCTCTAGTGCACCACAAGAGGTTAATGTCCTCTCCAGTGATTAGGCTCCATTGCATGTGGCATTGCAGGGATTTAATCAGTAATTTTGTATTTACATACATAATTATGTATTATTTGAAAGCCTAACCTATTTGTTCAGCTGACAGGTGATGTTGTGATAAGGAATTTCAGCAGACAGGATATTTATAGATCCTTTATCTCTATGTACAATCAGAGCTAAAACATCAAACAATACCCCGAATGAAGGGTTGTTCCAGTTCAACTTTACCCCATTGTTGCTTTTCCTTTTTTTTTTTTTTCCTCCCTCTGTCTAGTTAGTACCTAAAACTTGGCAGTGAGGGAAAAAAGGGAATGTGACTCACACTGACAACTTCATTTGCTGTAAGAGACCTCAGTAATTGCTCTAACCCACTTACAGGAAAGCTACCCCTCCTCTTTCTCTCCTTCTCCACCCTTGGACAGACAGAAGCCACGCTTGTAACAGGAACAGCAGGCTGCTTCCAGAGGTCAGGCTATCACTTAAGGAGTAACCGGGCCTTCCTTTTCACTTTTCTTCTTCTGCATTTCAAGTTAACCCCTCACAAGAATTTAGAGCAGATTCAGCTTAAGGGGCATCTTCCCACCATGGCTTTTTCATGAACCTAATAATAAGCAGGGTTTGCAAAGGGCTCACAGCTCAAACACAGCAGGGGTGAGGTGGCTGCTCCCACAACACACAGGGCTTGGCAGCCAGGGCAGCAGCTCCAGGATAAAGCTGCCGAGGAGTCAAACAATTGTGGCCTTTTCCTTTCCTTGTGGGATGGGGGCAGGGAATGGTAAATAGAAACAGAAGAATCAGCACAGTGCCATGCAGCACTCTACCAAAATATATTTTCATTTTTACTTACATAATCAACATGAGAGCACATTCGTAGTGAGGTGGTGGAACAGATGGCAAAGCCTTCGTTTTCAGCAAGACGTTAATTAACAACAACTCGGGTTTCTGTGAGAGAGAGGGTTTGTTCTGCTCTAGCAGGGTTGAGATGGGTGCTTACTACATAAAGCAAAACTCAGTTTCCCCGCACAGAATTGTGATTTCTTGTTTCCATTACATCCCTGCTACTTTTCCAGGATACTCTAACACAGCAACATCCCAAATGCAAAGCCTTATAAAAAAATCATCACAAGTTCGGGTTCTACCAGTAGCTTGGGATTCTCCTTACAAATACTTTTGAATGCTCTGTGGATATATAAATACAGAGAAGAAAGGGAAGAAGAGTCCTGACTAAGAGAGTTGTGCACAACTTACACTGCAGATGAGGCTTGTGTTACATGCAGCAGCTTTCACAGTGATATGATTGAAGCTAAAGCTTCTTAGATGCTCTGGATGAAGTTCTCTTTCCTCTGTTCCACACACTTGGACTTCACATCTTCAACACATTGATGCAGCTGAGTTGGAAAGAGCTGTCCCAAGGGGGACTGAAGCAGAAAGTAGCTATGAAAGATATTTATTCAAACCACAGGCAGAGAATACATCACCCAGACACAATGAATAGGGAAATGGCACATGAAGCCGAAAAGTCTGGCCTCTATTTTTCATCTGATAAGCTGTCTGGACAGCCAGGCATACTGAACAGCCCACAAGTATCCAGCTCTTCCCTCCCTGTGCTGCCAGGTGATAGGAGGTTGCTTTTTCCTGCTTTACATTCAGCATCAGTGGCTCTCCAGAGTCACACGCCCAAGTCCTGCAGAGGCCTGTGGGCCACATTCCTCTGGGGATTACATCCATCCCAGCAGGAGAGAGGGAAGAGATGCAGGCCAAAAGGGATGGGCAAGCAGTAGGGAGGGAGGAGTTGAGGGGAGCAGGGAAGGAGTGAGCAATAGGGAACATCCAAATTAACCCAGGCAGGAGCTGAAGGGCAGTACTGCAGAAAAGGGAGAGGGGAAGCAGTCATACACTCCACTATGTAAAACAGGGCAAAAGGGCATCTGGATTGATCTGCTGTGGAGCTTGGAAATGAACCCATTATTCCCACGTCTCAGCATTCATCCCTGTGCTGCCAGCAAATCTCTAACACCTGACAAGAAACGTCTCTGCCCATTCTAGTGACATGCACATCTAGAAAGGTTGCTGTTCCATTACTCCCACTTCCTCTGTGCAGGGAGTAGATGGCTGTGGCTCTGTGCTGCAAGCTGAAAAATCACACCCTACTCATTACCCAGAGGGACTGAACAATATTTTTGCAGATTCTTTATTTTCTTCAATTTGTGTTAAAAACATAGTTGGGATAACTGAAAAACTACATCAAGTCTAACTAGAAATGAGTATGTGGTTGAGTGTCTGCTCCACCTTTCAGCACTTTAAATCAAAATTTCAGGTAGGCTCCTGTGCCTATTGCTCTCAACAACAAGAAAATACATCCAAACATTTTTTGCTGAGCACAACCAACCAGCAGAATTGTACAAGACTTTGGCCTCCACCAGTTCGTGTTGTGTTAAACCAGAAATGAGCCACAGAGTATATCTTGTGTACATCAGATGGCAGAGATTCTTTGCAGAATGATTTTCAGGAGAAGTGCCAGATATCACTGAAACTGTGCTTAGGAGGTGCAAAGTAAAAGAAAGAAAAGAACACTAAAATTGCATTCTGCTTAGCTTGTCCTCCTCTTGCAGGGGTTAAGAGGGAGATGTGAGAATCAGCAGAACTCTTCTGTACTTACAGCTGATTTTTTGGGAGGAGAGAAAAGTGATGAAAAATCCTTTGCAGATATTACCTTTAAAAAAATATTATCAGCATAACAAGAAGTTAGCTCTTCAATCAAAAGCAAAACGAGAAGCGACCAACAGATGCACAGACAAGCACTGACTTCAGTGGAGCTGCAAGGCTGAATTTGGCTCCAATTCTGTGAAGTACTTTCAAAGCAGGAACATACTGCATACAAATGAGCATTAAATAATTCACATCATTAAGAGAGCTCTGAGCAGCTCATCTGGACTTTGACAAAAGCTAAAGCAAACGTAGATTGTTTGAATACCCTTAGGGACAGTCATTAATGAGCACTAAGGCATCTACAGTATTGACACAGTGACCCATCCTCCTTCCCAGGTTATTTTTTTTATTGATTTGTATTTTCTTACACATGAGCTTTAGAGTGTGACAAAGCTCAGCAATTCATGTAGGAGCACCCCTTAAAGCACTATACAATCACATTTTTTGTACAGTGCATCTTTTAATTTTGGTTTTAGAGAAACATGGCCTGTCTGTTTGGTGTAGATACCACAGACAGTTTCAACACCAAAGAATATCAAAGAAACAAAGGCAAATAGGTAAATGGATTCATCCAGGGTGACGCAGAAGGAGCTGTGTAACAGAAACAGTCCAAAGGCTCTGGATGCCTGGTTTCCAGGCTGAAGCATTTCACTCAGGCAGCTCTAAGCAGAGCTGCTGTAGCACTGGGATAAACTGTAGCCTCGTACCATATCTCAAATGCTGGGAAGCATGTGGGACAGTGCAGAAGAGATCAGGTGAAGAATGCAAATTGTGCAAAGAACCGAAGGTACTCAGGTGCCAGAGCTGCAGGAGTTGAGAAGCAATGGAATACTGAGAGCTAAATATGTGCAGCAAAGCGCAAAGGGGGAGGCAGGGGCAGGCACCAGCCTACAGGCAGTCGAAGGGGAGCTGGAAGGAATCTTTAATGAAGGCAGAAATCATTCTGGGTGACTCAGAATATTGGTATTCACAAAGAGAATTGAGAACGGGCAAAAATAAATAAAAGCTGAAAGCAAAACCCAAAGGCCAAATCCCTCTCAATAGCCAGAACACTGATATAATCTGAGCAACCAAACAACAGGTCCTTGTGAAAACCCCTCTCCAGCTACTTCCTGCACACCAGCCTCTCTCCCAGGCTGGGGAGGGCTGCAGGCAGCTCCCACTGCCCAGCCTGGGAGCTTTGCAGGCTGCTCTTGTGCTGACACCTTTTTTCTGCAGAATGCAGCCCTGGTGGTCCTCCCTCCACACCCTCAGCCCTTGGCTTTCCTGTGACATCTCAAGTAGTGCATTGTGTAACCTCACAAACTTCCCTGAGCAGTTCTGTGTGGCTTTCATTAGCTGCCAGCTTTTGTACATGACACAGGCACACACATCAGTCCCTGACAGACCCAAAGGCACAGTAGTTTTATTTATGAGTGGATTTAATGCTAGCCAGCTTCAAGATCTTGCTGCCATCAGCCAAAAATGTCTGCAGGCAGCATTGAACTAAAACCTCAAGCTCTACAAGTTTTACAGTGAAGATTGGAAACCAGGCTAGTTTCAGTTTTATTTTTTTATACAAGTGTGATGACTTTTGTTCTTTCCTTTTCTTCATTTTTAACTTTCCATTGAAGAGTAGTCAAAGAAGTTACAGTTATATATTTTGGAGCAGAGATCAGTAAGACTGAAGAACAGGAAAGACTTCCTGACAGTGAGATCTATTAGTCAATGGAGCAGTCTCCCTAAGGAGGTGCTGGGAGCACAAGAAGTGCTTTAGCAGAGCTAAAGGCAGTATTAAGTGCTCCAAGTGATACAGCCAGCTCCAGAGGACTGCCATGAGACACGGCAAGGACGCCTGCCATTAGCCTGCTAATGCACATCCTGGCCTGGCCAACTGCTAGTGGGAATAGCTCATTGACTTAAAAGGTCATTAACAAGAAAATATTAGAAGACAATTTTCTAATGGCAGGGGCAGTCTCTGCAATGTGTGTTCCATTACAAAAGGTGATTATTAGTAGGGGGAAGAAACAAACAGTTTTTGACAGTATTTGTATTAGGGCTTATTCATTAGGTCTTCCTTAAATCACCTAAAAGTAAAAACCACTAAATTGCTCAGATCTCCTTCATGTCTAACTTGCCCTGCAGAAAACAGTCCTTACACATCTCTTGCTAGCATTACCAAGGAAATAAAGTACAAACCACCAATTACAAAGGTTTAAGACTGGCAACACAGATCTATAATCTCTTTACCTTACAAAGCAAACAAAACCAAGACAAATTGAAATGCTACAATTCAGGCAAAACCCAGCCTTATAAACTTTTCCATGAGAAAAAACATAATTTGTGAGGGGAAGAAAATTAAACTATTTTCCAAAGGTTTTAGTGTCAGTACAAAATCCAGCACTTGAAATGCTTTCCTTACAATTTTCTGGTATCCCTGCACAGTGCAGCAGGAACCTTGTTTCAGTGGCTTAGCTGGTAACTTTCAAACACCTTATATTTAGACTTTAAATGTAACCTTAGTACTGAATGTCTGGAATTTGATACTCACTTTAGTGTTCTGATCCATCAAGACACTAAAAATTGTACAGACAACCAGCCCATGGTCTATAGTAAGAGTAAGGTCTGTCCATGTATGAGTTGATATTTCTATCACTCTGAAGAGATGGAAATGCTTTGGAGGGAGGACAGAGAAAGGGAGAGGATTACTGTTTGGTTTTAAACGCAGACTCACCAGTGCAACACCAAAGCCTGCCTGTACTGTTGAATTTGACCTTCATCTCACTGGCAACATTTCCATTCTTCAGAAAGATATGGGGTAGAAAGAGGGACTTGGCAGAATCATCTCAACAGCTGATCCATTCTCCCATCTCCAAGTCCATCATGGTAGGGGCTCAACAGGAGCAGGGCTAAAGCAGCTGTGCTCCAGGGAGCCTTCTGACAGCCAGCACTAAGGAGGACACAGTACCTGTAAAGGCCAATGACCTTGTGCCAGTTAAGTCTGTCAGGGAAAACTCTTGACGTGCCTCCACACTCAGCCCATGCTGGTCATTCCAGCTGCTGGAACAGTTGTGTGGAATTAGCTGCATCAACAGAAAACAATGGGGTAAAATATCTGTTGTCAGTGGCCCAACTCGTGTTACCTGTGCTTGTCTGTAACCCAACAATTAGATCCATCGTTAGCAGCTTGGCTTAATTATAACTTAGAACTTCTTCAAGCACAGACTTTGCTCAAGATTTTAAATGACTATAATTAATTAGGCAGAAAGCCTGAAGTGTCTTCTCATCCATTGTTAGAATTATTTTTTTCCTTTCCCCGCATTGACACCAGAATGTGGTTTCATAAAGGAACTGGGCTGTCAACTACAAGATTAAAAAAGAGGCATCTCTTTGTAGAGAAACACAGAGAAACACCTTTTATATCCTATATAAAGAGAAAGAAGGCTTCAGAATTTTTTAATCTTGACTAAGAGATGCAAAAAGGGGTATCATTCTAACCTACACTTGTTTAGTCCCAGTCCCTATAGGAAAGATTTATTTCTTGCCTCCCATTTAAAAAGCTTTTTGCACCCTCCCCAAATTTCTGCTGTAATCAGAGATCTGGTATTGAGCAGCTGGGCCCCAGCCTGAACCAACTGCTTGGATCTTAATCAGTAAAAAGCAAGCCACACAATTAATGCCAGAAAAATGGCAACTTCTTAAAGGACACAGGGGCGGGAGGAAGGCGTTACCATGCAAAGAAACGCTTCCCACTCGGCTTTCCAGTGCCCACCCGCAAGACGAAGACACGAAAGGAAGGACAGCACAAGCCGAGGCTCTTTAGTGCGGATTGCGGCCAATGCCAAATTCCCGCGTTCTCTCCCGGGCGCTTCGGTTCGCTCCGGCCGAAGGAAGGCGGGAGCCCTCTAGGGGTGGCACACAGAGCCCTGAAGGGACCCTGGGCACCCGCTGAACCATTCTCCTTTTCTATGCCGAGCCCCTCCTGCCTTCCCTGGGCACAGGAGCTCTGTCCTGGCACGTACCAGCTCAGCAGCTGAAGGTCTACACAGACAATCAGGCTGGGTACAAAGACGTCCCAGACTTTTTCCTGGAAGTGCTTACTCTACAGCCCGGAATATGATGTGGGAAGTCTCTTTTCTGTGGTTGGTTCAATCCTTTCAGGGAAAACAGAACATCACCAAAGTGCAGACTGCAGTTCTGGAGCTAACCTGGCTCACCACAGCATAGCTGGAATTTTTTCTTCTAGGCTATGCAAAAAAGGACTTGGTTTTGCCTTACTATGTGCCTCAAGCATACTGTGAACTCTCAAAAAAATGAGCAGGTTTATCTTTGTCAAGGCTTGTTCAAAATAGTCCTTTCCAAGAGCTACTTCTATTTGAAGGCTAGGTAACAGCTGCAGCATTTAAACATTTAAATATTTTCTCATTCTAATGAGAACTTAAGATCCTTTCCAAACAGCCCAACATAACAACATGAGAACGTGGCAAACTCAAACTTCAAAACATTTTGACTCCAGTAAAAAAAACCCAAAACCAAACAACACCCAAAACAAAACACAAGCATCAAAAAGCATCTAACCAGATATTAAGAATTTACTGTAGTGCAACCAATAACAGATTTTGTTAGTGATCCAAACCAGAAGATTGCAAGAACAGCTTAACACTTTGGAAAAAACCCTCCAAGGTGGTTTTCTTTTTAATATAAGAGATATTGACCATAAAAGTCCTGCACAGTTACATGAGAAAAACTGCAGTATCAGTTCGGTGAAACAGGTAAATACCCATTACAGTCTCTACGTATAATTTAAAAACAACTTTCTGCATGACATACTCAAGGTTATGCTAGATTTGTTAAAAAAAAAATAATTAGAGACACTAAGATGAAAGCCTATAATCTACATTAGTGCTACTTCAATAGCAAATTTGATCTGGATGCAGAAAATGTTTTATCTATCCCTCACCAAATGGCAGAGATGTGAAGCCTACATTACTAGGAGAACCCATATTTCTTAATGTTCTCCCAGTCTCTGAAGAAGCACTTCTGCTCACTCCGTTACCCAGGTGGAAAGGCCAGACATTTACAGGATGTTGGCAGAGCCCAGGTTTTGCCTGGGATAGAGTTAATTTTCTTCCTAGTAGCTGGTACAGTGCTGTAGTTTAGATTCAGTGTGAGAATAATGTTGATAACACAGTGATGCTGTAAGTTGTTGCTAAGCAGTGCATTCTCTAAATCAAGGACATCTCAGTCTTCCAGGCTCTGCCAGTGAGGAGGTGCACAAGAAGCAAGGAGGGAGCACAGCCAGAACAGCTGACCGAAACTGGTCAAAAGGCTGTTCCTTGACATTCACTTCCACAGGCTTATTGATTGTTTCTTGCTGCAAACTCTTCAGCAACAGAGCCTGCAATGACTGGAATCCTGGAGCAGAAGGTTGGCTCTGAGCCCCATGTTGAACACATGGGTGGTGGGGATCTGTTGGATGAGAAGGAAAACAGTCACGAGTACAACAGCACTGCCAAGAATCAGCAATGCCTGGATTTCATCTCCTACTGTTCCAAAGGAGACAGCAAAGCCAATGTTGGGCGCCAAGCAAGGAGAAACAACAGTGATGTCCAGTCCTGTTCTCAGCTGCAGCTGGAATGGGCTCTGACCTAGAGGAAGGCAGTGCCCTTTGGGAAGGGAAGCACCAGAAATTCCCATGAAACACTGGAGTGACTTTGTTCAGCTCTCTGTTGTTATTGGCAAAGACCAGCTGTAGCTGCCTTTGGACTGTGGAGTTACCTGGCTGATGGATTCCCACAGCTGCTTCACAAAACCACTGAAGAACAGCAGCAGTCAGCTGCTACTTGTGCTCCCTGGTGAGCCCAGTGAATCACAGGCTGGAAAACTGCTGCTAAGCCTAGTCAAGCAAATCCCCAGCCTACACTTTTCTAGGAATTTGCTGCTTTTTTAGAGATTATTACAAGTGAAGTTTCACCCCAGCAAATTTTCCTGTGAAAAAAAAAAATAAAAACAAACAAACAAACAGACATTTAGAACCATGAAATGGAAGATATTTTCAAGAGACTTGAGGTTTGATCTGAAGTAGGTTCAAGCATGCCCATAACATCTTGACCAGAACACACCTGATGATTCATTATGGTTACACTTATTTTTGTATTTCAAGAAATACTTCATCTGCTTCCCTGTGATGCAGCATTCTGGGTTCTTGTAGACTTTTATTCTCTCTAGGATAAATACAAAAGCATTTAGACAAACTTCCTGAAAGACTGCATCTCTCAGATCCCCTTGTTAAAGCTTGCCTTTTGTCAGGTCTCCCATCTCTGCCTTGCTCTCCTTAAGTCTTCCTCTCATATGGATATGAACACCTGCACTTCAGAAACAACTCTAACACAGGTTAGCTTAGCTCCCAAGGCTTACTTGTATTTCAGGTTACTATTCCTCTTAGAACTTTCTCTCTGTTCTGTAGTAAATTAGCCCTAACATACTCTGAGGATTTGCTCTCCAGCCTCCCACTTCAGTGGTCAAAGACCACTTCTTTAACAAGTATTCAAGTAAATAAATTGTCACCATGTCTGGCTGCAACAGGGTCTTTCTGATCATTATCCTGTTACTGCAGAACATCAGCAGGACACCCCACTTAACCTGTACTGTCACTGTGGTCAGCTGGGAAAAAGAAGGAACAGATCAAATTAGAGGTAGACAGTCCTGAAATGGTTTCAGTGACATTCATCTTTTCAAGTAAGCACACTGTGTAATCCCAAGGATTGCTTCCTTCTAGTGCTTCCACGGATCGCTCTTTTCCCAGAAAAGCCCTATGGAGGAAGGTAACGTAGTAAGACAGGGTAACCACTCAAAGATGTGCAACATGACCTACATGAAAAAAGTTGCAACATGAGGCACCTGAAATATTAGAATGAAATAGATCTTTAAGAAAAGAAACAAATGGTGCTTTGAGTCACAATACTTTATTAATACTTCAGAACCATCAGATCCTACAGGGGCAAGTTCTTATCCCCACCTGTTTCCAATCACTGTTTTGAAACAACTTCTTGCAATATGCAAATAGATACATGAGGCACCGTGTGAATACAAAAGTGACAGTACAAAAATTCCCAACAATTAAACCTCATGCAATACATACATATATAAAAAATATGGCAATGTAGCATAACACACACAAGCACTATTAGAACAATCCATGTAAATGAATGTACAATATGCATAGCATTTATGATCAATGACAACAGGTTTTCAACTTGTGCATAAAACCAGTCAGCTTAAATAAGAGTTTTAAGAGACTAGATAACTGGTTAAGCCACAGCTTATAAAACCTGCTGTACTGCAGCTTTTCTGCTCAGGGTCACAAGTGCAGATTAGCATATAAAATAAATAAGGACTATGATTCTACAAAACTTGGCTAACAGCTCCTATTTCAAAGTCACTGGCCCTCTTACTTCCATTCAAGGTTCACCAGCCAACACAGTGGCAAGAAATGTGCCTAAAGCAACAGCTCTGCTCTTGTACTGTTTTAATACTGATAAGAAGATATATTTTTAAGTCAGCAGGAGTAGTTACAGAGGTCTCACTTACCACTCCTCAAGCACTGGCGTTACAGTACGGGCAGACCCTGAAGAACGGCACTGGCTGAGAGGTCGCTGAGCCTTGGGCTGTGCTGCTGCTCCCACCCTGCCTGCTCAGCCA
Organism: Serinus canaria; assembly: GCF_022539315.1. Classification (NCBI taxonomy): domain Eukaryota; kingdom Metazoa; phylum Chordata; class Aves; order Passeriformes; family Fringillidae; genus Serinus; species Serinus canaria. The sequence goes on along the minus strand of NC_066329.1, from coordinate 6,094,776 downwards.
GCTGGGCTGGGACAGAGAGTTGGGGAGGGCAAGGAAGGCAGAAAGCTTTTCCCCCCACTCTCAACAGTGCAAATGTTTGAAAACACAAACAATCTGCAGGAATAAGGAAAGACAGAGACAAGAATGTTTCTGAAGTCCTGTAATCAGGGTGAGAGCTATTGTTACCTGAAATAAGCATAAGTATTCCTATGAAGTAAAATACAAATATCAGGATTTTCTTCTTACATATCCAATACTGGTCCCATGCCAAAGCAACAGTTATTGTAGTCTCTTATCTTCCTAGCTGACATGGTTCTTTTTACACTTTTGGTGTTGCAGGCCTCCAAAGATCGGACCAAATTCACTATGGACACAGATGAAGTGAAAATTACAAAGTGGCAACTAAACTGACTTAACAGCCAACAGACTTTATAGCCTAAAAAAGCAGCATTTTGGGGAGGGAGAGGGTGACAATGTAAAAGTTCATAAGAGATGGAGAAAAAGAAAATTTGGAGCAAAATAGGGAAGACACAGAACAAAACTGACTTTTAGAAGAGGAATTTAAAAGTATTAAAGTCATTAAGTTAAAGGAACTTAAAGTTAAAAACTTTATACTGGCCTTTTTTTGGTCAGTATAAAGTTTTGACCCCAAATAAAAAAAAATATCTTGCTATTATTAAATACACTAAAGAAAAAAAAAGTGGGAAAACCAGACAAAGAAAGCAGGATTAATCATGCAATATTAAGCCGAATGCCTTTTCACAAAGGTTTCACCCTGGTTTCTTAGCTATTATCTTTTATCCTTGGACATCCAAAAAGAAGCATCATTGCTTTGATAAAAGGATAAATAGTTCCTGTCAGGAATGATGGTCAGACATTCCAGCTCCATTTGCCAAAGCAACAAATCTTTTACCTGCCTAATGTATGGCCTTGAAAGGGATAGATAATTTCAAGGAGTGATCCACTTGATCAGGAAGGACTAACGACATTTCTGTGCATGGAAATCCAAAACCATTTAATCAGTAATAATTTCAGTATTTGATATATAAATATCTCCTGGAAATTAGTAATCAGGCTTAATAGTTGAGAGAAAATTCAATAATCAGGATCTAGCATGTCACAAAGCCCAGATATATTTAACTTTCTAAAGAACAGAATGCATCTTGTCTCTTCAACTAAAAGGCACATAATAAGACATAAAACTCTGACTGAGAGGAGTTTGTTATCAAAATAAAACAGACATTACAAAACAGCCAAATTCATTTGCTTGAAACAGTGGTTTTCAGCCGACAGTACACTGCCAACTCTTCCAGGCTGCCTTTTTTTTTATCCCATTGTTTGCATTCCAAGAAGCTTGAAAACATTTCTTTTCCTATTGATTCAGTCCTCTCCTGCTTAACAAAAGCTGCATCTTGCTAAATTTTCTATGTGGCCAACACAGCTGTCCCTTTTTTATTTTTGTGTGCATGAGCAGCAGCATGTGCAGCTTGGAACATGCATTAAACTAGGGACACTGAGGGGTGTTCAAGTCTGATGGGTCACACCAAAATAAAGGTTTATGTGATTCTCTGGAAGATGCTGGTTTCCTGTTCCATGCAGAGATAACCTTATCTGTCACAAGATCCTACCAGCTCATTTTAAGGCATTACTTTAACAAGTGTCTATGACAGATACATGTTCAGAAGTGCAGTCACTCCTTCAAGTCTCCATTTGTTTACTTCTCAGCTGACATGACTTATATAAATAAAAATAACTTTAAATTAAATAAAATCCAACCAAAACACATGCAGAAAGTGTCTGGCTTAGCTCTTGAGAGTTGTCAATGCTACAAAACAAATACTCCACAAATACTCCAGGGCTGGCTGGTTGAGTGGCTCAACTTAGTAATGCAGACAGGATCAGCCTCTTGGTTTTGATGCTGTTTGAAAGGTTTTGATGAGCTTGACAGAAACCCCCTGGTTTCCAGTACTACTGAAATGCAACCAGACCTGCTATAAATTTGTGTTTAGGATGAGTACATAACTTCATGTAGATTGGGCAGTTTCACATTCATTTGAAAGCTCATTTTTCTCCTTCCCCAAACCTTCCTGGGTAGCATTTTGTTCATCAGCAGGGTTTGCTCCTCAAAAAGGGGGGAATAAACCATTTTTTCCTAGTAGGAATCTCTCTGAAGGCACAGGCCCAATTGCAAAAGGGACAGTAATAGAACTAAGCAGGGAAATTTAATTCAGGCTTAACCAGAGCTAAATTATACATGAATCATCTGCAATCTGCTCTGTTGTGGCTAACATCCCCCCACCTTCTCCCTAAAGTGTTTGCTTGATACTCCAGCACTGTAAGACTAGAAACAGACAATGGCTGGTGCTGCACATCCAGTACCTGCATCCACAAGAACACAAATAGTTTAATCAGAGTCAAATTTGCACTAAGAGGAGAGCTGAAATATTAACTTAGACTTTACTGTCTATGTCCTTTATAGATTGAGGATATTTGCTGGGTACCTTTCTTGCAATGCCATTTACAAATACCAATTACAGAAGTTCTTAGTCAATTCTTTTGGAAACACCTTTTTTAGTTTAGTTTTTAGGTGTTGGTTTCTTGTTTTTTTTTTTTTGTTTTTTTTTTTTTTTTTGTTTTTTTTTTGCCTGGAAAGGAAGCTTCAACCCCAAATAACTGATTTAAGGTATCAACTGAACACAGGTTTTCAGTGCAGACAGCCAACTTATCTCCAGAATTCAGAAAACAAGAGAAGTACTTTTCCCAACATCCAACAGAAAAGTGGAAATTTTAGTGGCTCCTCATGACAGAAGGTTAATGGCACTGGAAATGCTTTTTTAAAGAGCAGTATCACATCTGACTTTGAATTGAGATAAGTGTCTATTAAATGCTATTAAAGTCATCACTGTGATTAACACTACTCAGCTGCAAGCACTGCTGTAACCACTCAGTGCCCAATTACTCATCCTGCAGGGCTCACCATCCCCTCCACTCATTAACACACTCCAGGTTTACTCACAGCAGCACTTGCACAGTGACCAGGAACTGCAGAGGCTGGGTGCTCCCTCTTAGCACAGGAGGATGTTTGGAAAAATCCATTTAGGAGCATTAGCTGTCATGGGAGTGTTGAGGGGTCACAGTAAGTCACCTTGGGCACTTTAGTGCTATTCCTTCTTTGGCTGTTTGAAGACAAGAGTTACCACAGCTGAGCTCTGCCTTTTTAATGGGTGTGTTTCTAATTCTTTCAAGCACTGGTATTTCACTCTAAAGAACTGACATTTGTATCTCTATTTTCCAGCCCACTTCCTTTTTAAAATAGGCATTAATAATACTTAAATGCATTCCTGTCTCTCTCTTTCACTCCTCCATCACTCAGAGGGTGGATTTTACTTAATCTCTCTCTGTTCTAAGAATTTTCCTGCGTTTCTATAGTCCGTGTTCTCTGGAAAAAAAAAAAAAGCCAAAATGAACCCCCCAAACAAATGTTATTTGCAAAACTTTCATCTTGTATCTGTCAGACCCAGAATATTCACTGTGTTAGGTGTGTGGCTTGGAAGGAGAGGATGGGGAAGGAAAGGAAGGTAGAAGCATGAATTACCCATAAGCAAAAGAGATGTCAGATACCCACTAAACAGAAGAACTGAAGTCAGTTTCCAGCAAAACAACAAAAGAATTTAAGTGTGCTCTGTTTTAAAATTTCAGGCTCCTCTAAAGAGCAATTTTTCTTCTACTGAGTGCTAAAATGCACTCAGCAAACATCAATTTGTAGTCTAGTAAGGCATGAAAATTATTGAACATTTGTCTTGAATCCTTCAGCTAATTTCTACAGCTTTCCCCCAAAATGTATTGGGATTTTCCTGTAGATGACACATCAGGAATTACTTATTCTAGCTATGGGATACAAACTGCCTTTTTTGACCCATTACAATTTCTGTTGACCTGACCAGACTTTATATAGCTAGTAAGACGTATCTGAAAATGAGAGAAATACTTTTAATCCATGCTGTAATCTCTCTGACTTCTCAAAGACTTTTCCTATTCATTTACACCTCAAAGAAATTAAGCACTATGTCAGTCAGAATGAATGCAAATGTAAGGGAACAGCTTCTAAGAATGCAGAATTTCTTCCCTAGAGCATTGCTTGAGAATTAGATTTTATGATTGCCACAGACAGCTTTCTAAAGGCCCACTTCACTTAGCTCCCATAATACAGAAATTATAAAATTTGAAACAAAACCCAATTTTCTCACATAGCTGCAAGCATCCACCAAAAGACTTAGGACTTTCTTTCCTCTGTAATGCACATCTGCCCAGAAAAGGTAGAAAAAAAAAACATTGCAAAGAGTTAGGCTTTCCTTTCACCTTTGAGGAAATTTTGCAAATTTCAGAAACTAATCCAATATCATGAACTTACCAATATTTCACACCTTCCTTCATAAATACAATATTTTTCCCCTCTCCTGATAACCCTCAGATAGCAATCAATTCTGCATGATTCTTACTATATTAATAATAGAACTATTTCTAAGACACCAAGAGGCACTAGTGGTCATAAGGTTTTAGCATGGAATTGAATATCTGGCTAGAAATCAATGACAGAGGAGTTGATAAATCCAAGGAGATCACTGAACAAGCCTAAGGGCTTCCTTAACTGAAGAAGGTTCACTACAAACACTGATGCCCATGTCACCAGGCTGCCATAATGGAAATCCTTCCCCATACATTTTAAGACACCAAAATGTAGGGTGGAAAACTGCTTTCAACCTTCTCAGCAGAAAAGCCCCTGTGCCAAAACAAGGCAGTTGCTGTCTGAGCTGCTGTGTGGTGAGAGAGGAGGTCACTGAGGAGTTCCTACATTAAAAACTGCCAGATCATCCTCAGTAATTCCAGCAAAAGCCTTGGGGTCACTGCACCATCCCACATCAGCAGAGGATCCAGAGACTGGGGACACAGACAGTGCTGCTCTGTTCTTCCTCTGAGCCATTCAGTCTTCTACCTCAGCTTCCTCCCCAGGCAACATTAATGCTCACCATATTTTAATCAATAGGACTGACATATTGCAATGACATGTGCTTCTAAATGTGGCATACAATCTTGCTGCCAGATGCAAAGCACTTCTTGTTTAGACACTGAAATTAATAACAAATTTACCATTGAGCCTTCAGATCTTGTTGAGTCCTGCTAGCCAGGCAAGACAAAACACAACCACAGGCTCTAGCACGTCATGAATAGAGCAGTTGTGCAAACACCCTCACATATTCATTACACTTCTTTCATCCTCTGAGCTTCACAGTTCTTAGAAAGTCATTCTGACCCAAAACATTCATTAAGTGTGGCCAAATTAACCTTCCATTATGAAAAAAATATTGTTACTAAACTGTTTCTAGTTTGTGTTACTAATTTTTTTTGTGAAGGTCAGAAGTTACTTTTTAAATGAAATAATTACTCAGATTGTTACTTTATGATTAAACCTCTAAAGGATTCTGCACAGAGCAGGGAGTAAGTCACAGTGAAGCTTTTACTACAAACCACAAGATTTGGCAACAGTGAAAGATGTTTTCTTGAAACCTAGTTACCACTAAATAATTCACACACTGAAACATTTAAGTGCATCAATGAAAACAAAAAGTCACATTTAAAAAATTAGGAACTGGCTCACCAGACTATGATAGGAAGCCAGAAATCCTTGGGTGAAATATTTAAGGCACTTGAGGGTAGTCAGTTTTTTTACACCAGATAATAAAGACAGAGCCACTTTAAAATTCCAGTTTAAATAAAAACCACAACAAAATAAAGTAACACTGCAAAACATTTGTCAAATGTAAAGTTCAGAAAATTAACAAATAAACACAAGAAAAATAAATTCCTCCTTTGTTATAGTACACAAAATAGTGGCAGGAAGAGGACATTTACCTGCTTGAGCACACAAACTGTAAAGATCTCTCTCAAATACCACAAGAGGGGTCTTTTCAGGTTGCCAAATAGCCAATAAGCATGTTTGTTAGGGAGAAATAATTCAGTGCAGTAAATACCAGATTCCAGTTTATAAACCAGAGCATCCCAGAAAGCAGTTGATTTTTCTGTCATTTTCCCTGTGATATTTCTAGCTAGTTTTCCTGCTTTTCTGGAGCATCCAGTTTTATTTTCTCCTCTCCATACACACCAATGTTAAATATTTATGTTTGAATAAAGAGGCCACATCATTCTTGTACTATCTTTGGTACAAACCAAAAGCACCTTACACAGCACACTGGTGCCACCCAGTCCCTGCACCCCACACACAGGAAGAAGCTTTTCTGTGGTGGGGACAGCTTTTCCCCTCCAACTTCCAAAGTAACATCACAGTTAAGTACAACATACAGTGCTCTTTTAAAGCACTAATTCAAATTTTCACTCAGAATTCATGAAATGCATATTCTCATCCATTAGCTTATACCTAGTATGGTTTCTTACCCTTCCAGGACAGAGGGATATGACCAACAGCCCTGGGACACACTTCAGTGTCTGCTCCCAGAGATGAAATAGCTGTACAAATCTCCACGTCCGCTCAGTGTTTTTTGAGGGGATGGGGGAAAAAAGGGAGAAGGGAAAGACAAACAGGAACTCAGTAAAAGGGGTCTTGCCTTTCTGTTCCACATTTGTCCATTTGTCTTTTTTCCTGATATATTTTGCCCACTGTATTAGAGGCTTCTTCAATGGAAAGCAGTTCCTTAAATGAACTTACTTGAACCTTCTGGACTAAACAGATTTTGTCACTGTGCGGCTGCTGCCTCACAGCTGAGGAAGTTAAAGGGTGAGCTCTGAGCATCATCATCAGCCCTAGGGCTCTTAGAGTCTCTGAGACAGTCTGCCAGGATGTCCTGAGGATCCCTCAAGAAGACCACCAGAACAGTGATGTTGTCACTGGATCCATTTTCCTTGGCAGCAGCCACCAGTCTCTCTGCTGCTTTGAGCCCCACTCCTTTGGTCTGCATCAAATGATCCAGGACCAAGTCTACAACCTCATGGGGCTTGATGGCATCAAAGAATCCATCACAGGCAAGGAGCAGGTAATCTTCTGAGCCAGTCAGCTCAAAGGAATCTCCATCTGCATCACCAGAGACATAGGGCTTCTGGCAGATGTCACCTGAGACAAACATACAAAGCAAAGGCTTGATTACTTCAGATGTAAACAGGTACTTCTTTACCCACCAATTTCTTTTGCCATCCTCAGGGATGGCCAGATCACATTCCAGAGGTAGCTGATGCAGGATGAGAGTAGTCAAAAGCCATGGAATAAGCACAGAAGACTTTTGTTTCTTTAAGGATGCTTGGAACCTACCTAAATCCAGTGGGTTTCTAAGGAGTTATTTTAATTTAGAAATTAAAAGTAACCCCTTAGAAAGTAAAAATTAAAGTAACTCCTTAGAAACCCCCCTAATTTTGCAGGGAAAATAAGGAATTTATTCCTAAGTTTTTTCTCTCAGAAATATATTTGTGCAAGGAGATAGTCAGGCCTTCATTTTGCAGATGTGCCTCCTGTACAGCCTTCAGAATACCATGAAAATAAATTTTTTCTCAGCTATCCAGAAATACATCACAATGCCCTAAGAATCTGCTCATTATGTTTAGTTTATCAGTTTTGTATGGACATACTTACCAAACAGGGGTTGCTACTGATCCAAATAGCATTATACAAATTCCATACTAATCTGCTCCCACTCATACATTACATTTATCTACTGTATTGCTCAGGGTTTTTGTCTCTTTCTGCCCTAATTGGCAATTAGCAAAGTAAGCTTGTTTAATAAGATTGTGAGAATACTACAATTAAAATGCCCTAAATTGCTGGATATTGAAGGAGAATGCAGTGGTTTGACTTAAGCAGAAAGATCCACAGTCAGGAGAAAGATACATTCATATTAAAGTGGGCAAAACCCCCTCACAATTCAGACATTCAAGCATGTATAAAAGGCTAGACAAACATTTATTGCTTCCTCTACTTTTACAAATTAAATACTGCATATTTGTTAAAGTACTGTAAAACATTACAGTACTTTAAGCATTTATAGGAAGCAAGATCTTAGTAGTAGGAAAAAAAAATAGGACAATCATGGCTAGTATGTAAAATAAAACAACATTTAATTCTCATGGTAAAACCAATAAGCTGATGTAGCTGCAAGCCACCAAAGTCCTTGCCTTATGGGAAAGACAGTAAGTAGTTTATTTGCTTGATGCTGAACAAGACACCATTTACAGTAAACACAGTCTCAGGTGGTGTGTTTCAATCAAATTTAATCCAAAGTTTACTGATTCTGATGGTTTATCTCACCAATTGCTCTGGAAACAGCCAAGGTACCATTAACCCGCCAGCAGTCCATGTAGGTTACACAGCCACCCAGAGTCTCAATCCTTGCCCTCTCATCCTGAAAAACAGTGGAATACATTTTGTTTGCTGCTCCAGTTTCTGTATTTCTACAATGAATATAGCAAACACACATGTCAGAATCTAGCACAGAAACAGCCACATAGGATTACTGGGAACAAGCCATTACTTTCCATCCCTGCTATGGCTTGTCCACAAAAAAGCAGAATTCTCAAGTTTTTGTATCATCATATGCTTTCTCATATGGATGAGTAAATTTTCCTGGCACTTATTCCCATTCCATACAGCAGTTGGGTGAATATATAAATGTTCAGAATGAAATACATGATAACCAAGCTAAGTAACAATTGTCTTTGCATTGGTACTCCTTTAACTACTCAGTTGTTACAAATATTCATGCAGTGAAGGCAAAGGGTCATGCAATGCCAGCTAAACTTGCTAAGTCCCCATCCAATTTCATGGAATAAAATATCTGGCTATGAAAATAGACAGGAAACGCAATACACTTTAAGCTAGTTAGGCCAATAGATTAGCATTAGCTTTTCAATGACAGTACTGCAGATAATGAAAGATTTGCATCATGCTAATATTTTAAACTGCTATTAATCTCAAATTACTAAAATATTCTGTAAAGGCAGATTCAAATTCACACACAAAAAGCCTGTGAAAGACTTTAATTACTGCAAATATTGAATAGTCTGAGCAGGAACTGAAGTCAGGACTTTCAGTACCATTCATTAGTACTTCCAAGCAGGTAAGGCATAGGGATCACCTTGTCCAAACACAGGAGTGGACGCAAAACAAGAAATTGTTAATTCTGTGCATCCTAACATACAGTATATGTAATTATGTAAAGCACCAAACACTTAAAAAAGCTTGACTCCAAAAGGTTTCAGGAGAGAATCTGACATCACACACTTAAGAGGAAAAAACAAGTCAGACTTACTTCTCTTTCTGGTTTGTGAGGTTCCATTAATGTCACAGCTTTCCCTTGCTGCACCAGCATCACCTGAGAGTCCCCCAGCCATGCTATGTGTAGTTTGTTCCCTACAATCAATGCAGACACACCTGTTGTGCCACTCCGCAGCTTCTACAGAAGGAAAACAACTGTGTCAGGTGAATATTCAACAAGCCCTACCAGGATATATGGCAATATTGAAAAATTAGGTTTGGTCACACTAAATGCAGCAGATTAGGCCTGCTAATCTTAATTCAGGTACTTGGAAAAAAGGGTACAAGATAGTAGAGAGATGTGAAATAAATGATTTATAAACGTATTTTCTAATATGCAGATAATAAATGCTGTCTCTTATGTTCTTCCTTCTCTTGCTATTAATTCCAGAACTGATCTAGGAGACTAAGAGTTCTATTGTTTAAAACAGACAAGCAGAAAAGCAAAAGGATCTGAATTTCAGTAGAATGAACACTTCACAAACAAACACACCTCTACAATCCCTTTCACATTCTCCACCCTAGCAACTATAGATACCTTGCTCTACACAGATCTCCTTATCCTTGGGTATTTAAATAAGAATGCCAACAAAGGAAAAACATCTAACTTTCCTAGATTCCCTGAAAAGATTAGTGAGAGTCAGACCTTATGAAATGCTGGTCCCTCTTTCATACTTCATTGGCAGAAATAAAGATATTGACAATGAGTACTTCCACAGAAGTGCTATAATAAGAGTTCTCACACAGTGTAATGTGGTTTTGAAGAAAGAATGTTCATCAGACCAACTAAGTTCAAAGTTTAATCAGTAAGTTTAATGAATTGAGGAGTCTGATTTAAATCACAGAACACATTTTTCCCTTACAATCACCAGTGACACTATTGGTGGGACAAGAAAGAGGAAGATAGCAACCATATTAACAGGAAGAAAGAAATCTCTTTTCCAGGTAAGAGGTAAGACAGCAGAACATCTAGAGGCTGACTGGTTTAGACAAGGAGACGCCAGTATTCTCTCAAATAATTGACATGTCAGAATCATTTAAATCATTTTAGCACTTCTTTTCAATTACTCATCTTGAACTCCCAAGCACTGGTTTTTCTCAAAATAAGAAATAATTCGATCAAACAAAATCTTTACATGTAGCATAATTACATAAAGAAGCCAGTGATTCAAATAAACTGTAGTGTCAGAATTTTCTGGTTAATACCACATTGTCCAACAGTTCTCAGTGTTATTTAAATACAATGGAATTAATCTCTATCTACTCACCTCTCTTTTGGCTTTGAAGAGAAACATTTCATCTGTCTTCCGGAAAGAGCATTTCAAGGCTTCAGCTGGATTCTTAACAATCTCTTCATGTAACCCAACGTTTACATGTAAGTGGGTTGCTGAGTAATTGGCAGCATCCACTCCACCATGGCCATCGAACACCGCAAAGTAAGCGCGATCAACATCATCCTTTTGCAGGGAGAGAGAGAGAGAAAGAGGAAGACATTCATGGTCAAAACCAAAATAGCTCAGACTGCTACCAACAAGCAAAGATTCTTTATTCTGGGCTTTCTTCCATACAAATGACAATTTAAGTCCATTTACACATGTACAAAATGGATAAAATGGGTACTTTCCAGGCCAATTCCTTTTCTTTGTTTGCTGTTAGTCACTTAATGCCCTTAAAAATAACCTGGCACTGAAGCAGCAGACTGCTGCTTATATAGTCCTCCAGCAGTTTTTCACAAACTGTACTTGAACAACTGCTATTCTCCATATCACAGAATGGTTCGGGTTGGAAGGACCTTACAGACCTTCTAATTCCAGCCCCTCTGCAATGGGAAGGGACACCTTCCACTAGACCAGGCTGCTCTACCAAGCCCCTCTCTTGTAGCCCCTTTAAGCACTGAAAGTTGCTATAAGGTGTCCCCAGAGCTTTCTTTTCTCCAGTCTGAACAACCTCAGCTCTCAGCCTGTCTTCACAGCAGAGGTGCTCCAGCCCTCTCATTATCTTTGCGGCCCCTTTTGGACTTGCTCCAGCAGATCCTTCTCATTTTTGTGTAGGGAGTCCCAGAGCTGGACACAGCTCTGCAGGTGGTGTCTCACCAGAGCAGGGTAGAGGAGCAGGTTCTCCTCCCTCAGCCTGCTGCCATCCCTGCTTTTGATACAGCCCAGGACATATTTGGCTTTCTGGGATGCAAGCACACATCACTGGGTCACATTGAACTTCTCATCAACAAACACCCCCAAGTCCTGCTCCTCAGGGCTGCTCTCAATCCATATATAAGTTGTGTCAGTCACAAGAACATTGTAACTCCAACAACATAACACTAGGTAAACTTCCCATCTTCACATATCATAACTTAAGACGGGAATCCCAAAGTCACAACATCCTCCCTGCATCACTTCTTTATCAGGGCAGTAGCTGGCCCCCAGCAATCTGAGTCACCAAGTCCTTGCTCCAATGCAGACATGACAAATAACTTATGGCAACAAATTCACAGATCATCCATCACCAGGGCCCTGTGCCTACAGCAATGCTGCAAACCTGCCCAGCCAGCCCCCACCGTTGTGTCCAGACTTACTGAGAGACCGAAGAGCTGATTGAACTCCGGGAGCAGGACGTGGCGATCCTCCATCTTGCGCCGCGCGTTGCGGATGGCGTGGATGGACACCAGCAGGAAGCGCGCCAGGGGCCTCAGCGGCGGCAGCTGCTTCTGCCACTCGGAGCACACGTCCCGCAGCTTGTTAAAAAAGCAGCGCTGCAGCGACTCCCCATCCAGCACTGACAGCACAGAGGCAAAACAGTGAGTGCTCTGTCCCACCTTCCCACACTACTCCATCTTTTGGCCCGTCTTTCCCTCATGTTTCTTTCCCTACAGCTACATGCACACATCCAGCACCCTGCCTTTACAGGCTCTGCAAGAATTAAAATGAGGTCCTGAGAATAATGTGGAGAGAAAGTTGCAACAGAAAACAGTGTAACATTAAAGATAATAGCAGCTTCTTCATTTGCTAGTTCTTTCTGAAAATAGAGGTTTATCAAGCAGGTGATTACATTACAAAATGATAACAAAGACCCAAAAAAACCAGTCTACTATATTGGACATAAATGTTATTATTATGTAAGTAAAATCAGTATGATAAAGTGGTAGGAGTTCATACATACTGAAAAATAAAAGGGAATCATCAAGTGGGCAGAAAAACCTTCAGGATGAGATTGTTGTCTTGAACACAAAGGATGAAAAAGCACTGGCCTGGCTTTGGGTCAGGTTATGTCCTACTGATCCACTTCCACTGAAACAACAAGGAAGTCTGAAAATGTTTGCTGAAGTCAATAGCTCAACTCATAGTTGAGCTGAACAGATTAGAATTTTAAGCTGTTATCTTTATCTTTTTAAATACCCATGGTTGTAGGAGCTGCAGGGACAGAACACTTCCGCTGCTCTCCAGCTTTGTCATTACAGAGCAGAACTGTAAACACCCATTAGGCATAGCGTGAAAAGCTCCAGCCAGACACTCAAATCCTTTTCTGGACAGATCCCAAAGATCAATTAATCCAAACTTGTTCATCAGAATGAATGGCTTGGTGCTTAGCATTGTGTTTAGCTCTGCAACACAGTATCCCTCCAAACAGGTAACAATTTAAAGTTTTGTTCTTTGAATAGGAAACCTGCCCCAACGCTAAACCAACTAAATTCCAGACACACTGAAAAGAACATTTATAGAGCAAAAATAATTTGCTGGTCACTACTGTATATTCTAAATACCTGCAATGCATGAACTATCTTTCCTACATCTATTTTATTCTGACTCCTGCTAACACTGCTAGCATTAAAGCTTCCTCAGAATTCCTTTTTATAACTCTTGGTTCTCAAGCCTTTTTTTTCCTTCAGCAACAGTAGCTGGCCAGCTTCAGATGCATCTCTGGTCCTGAAGAATTGAAAGCTTAAATTTAAACACACATCTTTGATGAGCAGCCACTACATACTAACCAAAATTACTTTTGATTTGCTTAATATGTAGGTGTTAATGGACAAGCTTTAAAAACCTTTAGATATTAAATCATCCAAAACACAAAATAACCAAATAGGACAGCATCTCTGACAGCCTTGCCTACAGCTGTTAGCTTACATATTTGTAAACATCTAGAATAATACTGACCAGAAGACACATATTGCTGTTTAAATATTAAGCTTGTGACATCTGACAAAAAATTTAGTATCTTAACAGCAGAAATGCTTCTGCAGTGTACCACAAACAGTGGTACTCACACGTGCACACATTTCCCCGCCCCCCCCCCGTTGCTTTTATATAATCACTTCACTTTCATTCCAAGAATGCTTTTTTTGGCCGATTTATTACTGCAGTGCAGGAAGAGAGTCCATACTGTGCTGTAGCATGAGGAACAGCTTTCCTTCTAATTGTACAGGTAAAGGGATGTAATAGCAATTACAAGATAGGGGAAAACAAGTACAGTCCAAGGAGGCAGAAAAATGAACATCTTTTAAGTAGCTGTACCTTGCTGAGATCAGGCAACTCAAGTACCTGAACAATGAGCCAATTTCCATCCTGTTTGGTAGGGGAATGAATGGTCAGCAGAGATTTGATCTAAACGGCAATGATGACAAGAAGGAAGAAACAAAATAGACAGGAATACGTAAAATGGAAATTAAAGAAGGTTTCAACCATCAGAACAGGGAGGACTCTGGGACATTTGTCCACAAGGAATAGTGAGAGAGAATGTGAACTAGTTCAACATGAAACTCATCCAAGGATTTTCCAACTTTGCCTGCACTATCTTAAAAGTAGACTCCAGTCCTATCTTTATGGCCTTCAGAGCAAAACAGCAGCCTGAATATTCTGCAAATGTCCCCAGCATATAGTAGAGACACCAGATGCTTGCAGCAAAGAAAGCTTCCACATCCTATCAAGTTCTTCATTACTCCTTGTTTCTAAACATTATTTCTTTATTATTCAGATAGGGTTCATTTTGGTTTGTGGGCCCAAGATTTACTTTAGACACAGAACTACAGATTACAGTCCTAGGCTGACAAATGTATAGCAGCTCATGCCCTATATTACTGCTATAGTTCACCTCAAAGATAATTACACGGGAGACAACAACGAGTCCTCAGCACAGTGACTGCAGGGTGCTCTGATAACAGTTTCCAACTGCTTTGTGCAAACCTACATAATTATCCTAGGTGAGTTACAATATGCTGCTTCTGCCTTTCCTGTAGAGGCTGCAGTGACCTGGTCACACCAAATTCATATTTGCCAGCTCCCCCTCAAGGCAGAATCCTGCCCCAGGCCAGGTTAGCTGCAGTGAGTGAAGGCCACAAGCATTAGGGTAAGGGATGACATAATCAGGGTGCAGCATGACTTAATTAACTGAGTTCCCCCTCCTGCCGTTTCAGACTTGGACATGAATGCTGAAAGAGGCTTCTGGGAAGTGTCATATCCTGGCCACTGCACTGCTTGGGGCACACTGAACTGCCTTTCAATGCATCCCAGGGAAATGGAAGGGTGAGTATTTCCTTTTACAGAACAGACTGGTTTGCCTAAGACATCTCTTCTCCATTTTTATCTTCTACTCTGCCTGCATCCTGCTCTGTTTAAATTCTTGGCACTCGGACTAAAGGTTTGGTGAAGTCTAATGTTAAACACTTCAGTAGGTAAATGCAGTAGGACCATCTGTTACACAAGGCACAAACCCAATACTCAGTCACCAAGGTCTGTTCTCTCTCCAGTTCACTCAGGAAAAAATGCAGGCATCAGGTAGAAGACATGCAAAGCTCTTCTTCCCTCAGTATCTCACTCAGTATCAGGAAGAGTGGAAAGAAAATAAGTCATTGATAAAGACACAAACTATCGAGCAACTTGCCAAGAGAAAGGTCTGAAGTTTCAGGATGTTTAAGAGGTGGAGGAGCCAGAATCTGGTGGCCAAGACAAAAGCAAGATGGTTAATATGGTTGAATTGAAGGTGTTGGTCTGGCTGTACAACAACTGTGGTGATGTCAATGTCAAAACATGGGAATAATAAGGTCACTCTGCCAAAGGGAAAAGGACACACTCTTCCTTTCAGAAAGCCAATGCACAGGATCAGTCAAGGCTCCAGACACTGTGTTTGCATGTTGCCCACAAACCAGCACAGCTTCCTTTCATCCCATAGGTACACAGCAAAAGCAAATGAAGTTCCATTCACTGCTGCTTGCCAGGCAGCCTAACCAAATTAATCTGGGAAACATTTCAAAACACTAAACTCTTCTGAAAGACGAGTGGGAAAACCACAGACAGAAGGAAAAGTATACTTACAGGTGAACCTTTCTTCATCTCCTTCTCCCTCTGTTTCCACATTTTGCAGCTTAAATTCAGTCAAGTCTTTTTGGAGAACTTCATCAACTGCAGCATGGATCAATGATGCTGCAAGAAGTGGTGAAACATCTCTGCTGGTAAGAAAAGGAAGGGAAAGCAAAATAGACTCCATTAGTTTAAACTGAGCTACAACCTCATAGTGTATGGCTGGTGACCTCAGACTTAGAAACCATTACACACAATAACACAAACTTCATTAGTAAACTAGTAGAGCAAACCATATGTTCAATATTTATTCACACAAATCTTTAGTAAGATCCTCAGTTAGACAACTGCTTTCTCAAGAATGTAAAGAGGAAGAAGTGTATGAATCATATTTTCAAACTGTTGCCTCACACTCCAGTCACAGATGGTACCTCTTTCTCTTGAGCTCTCAGATGGGAACTGCTACCTTCCATTCCAGCCTCCAAACACACACATTTTGTTTCTACTCACTACACAGCATTTTTTGCTTGCAGTCAACAATCTCACCACAGACAGCATCAAGATCTCAGCATTGTGGAAGATGCAAATCTCTAAAAAAGTTACTTGGAACTCTCCTTCCCTTCATTAGAAAAGTCACGCTTAATGCTAACCTACAGCCCTTATCATTCACTTTATTCTGACTGGAAGTTTTCTAAAGAAACCACCCAGGCAAAGAGTTGAGACTGGAGACTAGGATGAGAAGAGGCTCCTAGACTTGTTATTTAGACAAAGCTTTTAGGTAGGCATCTAGAACACAATAATACTACACGGTCTGCTCACCGGCTCCTGCTCACTCAATGCTTTATTCAAGCCACATGATTTATAAGAAGCACACACTTGCTATAATGTTTTTGAATATGCAAACAAATAAGTCCCATCCAACTCCAAAAGGAGGCTACTATAAAATAACTCCTATATTCACTACAGTCTCATGGCAAGCACTGACAACTACAGTATACATACAAAACAGGTTCCAGCCATTTTCTATGAGCACAATGAAGAATAATCATAAACATCCATAAAAAGTCACTTTATCCATTGTTCATGGAGTGTTTGATTCCCACAAGGTGTTGAATTACCCGACCAAAGCAAATACCACACTAAGGTGCAAGTCAAGGACAAGACTTTTTGTTTTCCCAGGAAACATTTAGAAAGGTCTGCATGAAGCTGGTTTGCTCGGGAGTATGAAATGGTGGAAGCATTTGGTCTGTGATGTTGCCCAGCGATGAGTGGTTTGTGTGTACAGAAGGGCAGGGAGGGGAAGGCTGCAGGGTTTTAGATCCCAGTGACAACAAGCTGAAATGCATTTTGCCATTGTGCTCCTGAAAGAGGGGCCTTGTCACATCCTCACAGCCATGTATGAGTACCTCCTGTGGCAGCAAACAGAAAGCATTGTGTCAGTCAGCAGGCTGCAACACAGGCCTGCTTTATGCCACACATTCTGTGGCAGTGACGGCCCAATTTAATGAGTTATTTTGGTACTTCAAATAGATGGCAACGTGTTTGCAGCCCTTTCAGTGCTGGCTGCAGTCATGTCACATCAAGGGAAAACAGAATGTGGCTTTTATTTCTTTTTTAAGGCTGATATGTTTAGGGGAGTCAGTTTCTTTCCTAGCTCATTTAAAGTAACAATGCCTTCTTATAATGGCTCTGACACTGACAGACAACCTTTTAAAAGGTCAGGCAAGAAATACATCCAAAACAGATATGGCACCCCTGCCCGCCAAAATCCTTCTTCCTGTGGATGTTCATGTAAGAGAAAAAGAAAGGACTATGAAAATATAACAAACAATGTCAGATGTGTTATTGACACTGCTGAAAGTCAGAAGCTTTAGTCAAAGCACGTTTCAGCTCCAATAATAGAGACAAGAAACATTAAGAAAATAGCAATGCACTTAGCTGCACAGTGAGAGCCACAGCTTCAGACGTCTTCAGAATTCCTCTGCTATACTGGAGGAAAAAAAAAAACATATCTAGCCTGGGTTCACAGCTCAACATCAGAAGAGGGCTTAATACTTTGATTTTAAATTTTGCACATTTCTGCTTTCCAGAGTCCAGAGTTGCTGAACTGGGTCCGTAAAAAGCAGCTTAAACAAAAGGAAATCTACTAAGTGCTATAACGCACAAGTCATGTATAAACCTCTGCTTACAGGATGCCTATAACAAAGAGCAAATTTACAAATTATGTCACATCCTTCAACTTTTTCCAGTTGCCACCCAGTTCCTAAAAAGGAAATTTTGTGATTCCTCAGTACTGATAAGCTTCAGCTTCACTTCCTATGTATTTCCTCCCACTCCATAGTTCTGCAAATCTATAAGAAAGTGGTTGTTTATTGGGATTTTGTTATGCAGACAGCAACATCAAATAATTGATTCTGACACACTGAAAAAAGATAGAAGTCTAAAAATTACCAAATCTATTTAGTTCAAACTCAGTTCTGAACAGAACATATTTGTGATTACTCTATTCAATCTTCATCACAGCATTACCATATTGGCAAGACTGATTTACTGATTACTCAAGTAAATGGAGCTCCAAGGAATGGCATCTTTCATTCAGCTTCAACATTTACCAGTTCTAAGTTCACATTCTAAATCAGAGACTTCAAGAGTTAACAAAATATGTCATTAAAAAGGAGCAAGAACTGCTGCTTTAGTTGAGAGCTACAAGGTCTCACTTGGCTGGAGAGTATCTGGAAAGAGCCACAGTACCTATGGCAACCAGTGCGAAAGTAAACTGCAATTACCATTGCAGACTTCAAACCTTTCCTGTAAGCAAAGAAGAATGTCACTTGTTGTTAAAACCTTCCTTTCAAAGAAGCCCAAGACACCCTGGTGATGAGCTGACCCAAGCATAATTTAATCTCCATGAATCAGAAGGAACACTGTAGCTGTTTCTTAAGTGGAAAACCAACTGTATAGGGAAGAAGAGGAAGCTGGTGGGGTGTGTTACATGCACAGGATGCTACTTTAGGGGAATCTTAAAAGAAACACGTTAGCCTCATTTCTCTGACATGCAACACTAAACACTCAGCCTCAGCACACACAGGCTAGTAGTAAACAGACCTGGAATTTCTTTGCTGCAGGCTATTTCTTTGCTAACATAAAGGGTGTGTTCTGACCACAATAAAAAATATTTTAAAATAATTAAAGCATGTCGTAACAGTGCAGATGAGGCATTGTAGCTTCACCAGCAGCTGAAGTCAGATCAACAGTGGCTGGAGCATGGAGCTCATCTCCTCCAGCTACTCACAGCAAAATACAAGACTTGTTTCAAAAACCTGAGTACAGATAAAAGAGGTAAGTTAATGAGTAAAGCAATACTTATGCTAATAAAGGTGACACTTAAATTTATATGCCACCCACCTCCTCAAAAGATTCTGGACTACTGGACACACACAGTACTGCTAAATGGAGCTATGCAAAGCTCCTATTGATACACATACCTCCGGGCCAAAATTAAGTTACACACAGAAGTAGAATGCAATTGTGATGTTTTGCATACTTTAGATTTGGCATAAATTACAGAGCAGAACTTACTTCTCTTGTTCACCTTGTTTTTCTTCTGCAATACAATTTAGTTATCTATTTTTTTTTTCATTTCAAAAGACCAGCTGTCACACTACCACAGCCACACTGTAATCACATATGTCAGGTCAATCATAAGACTGTTACTGACCCTTTTAGTACCAGTCTTCAGAAAGAAAAACACCAAAATATATACATGTTCTTTTGGGAAGCAGAAACACAATAAGATAACTTCTCACTAATTTTTTTATTTGGGTCATTAAACCCCCAGTACACTTGCAGCAAGTGTTGCAAACAAGTCACCAGTTCAAAGATGTTGCCACCTCTTCCCCTCCAGTTTAAGAGGTACATTCAGAAGTCTCTAGAAAAGAGTTTTTTGGGTAATGGAGAAGCATCCAGAGCATCAAAGGTCAGGCCACCACACCCTGGCCAGAGCCTCAGCTACAATTACACTTTTTGTGAAGGATTGAAAACAGCTGACAGACTTCTTGCAGTGCTCCATGCCCAGTTTATAGTGGCTTTGAGGACTCAGAGTTGTGCACCAAATGGCAGACCCCAAAAAGGTGCTCCTCAGCACTGGGAACAGAGAAATGAGCTCTGTGTCACCTTGGAGGGTGGTACACAGCCTCTCTATGATATGCCAAACACTCCATGTTTACAGAGAGCCTTCTGCTTTTTTATGCACCTATTTTGCAAGCAAAAGAATTCATGTTCCCCCACTCCAAATACACACATTCTCCCACAGTACTGTCAGGAAATCTGTTTGAATAAAATAAAGCACAAGAGATTACCAATTGTCTTGGCCAAGTATTGATCACTTATCCTTCAGATAAAAAAAAAGAGTGCTTAATTTTATTTCTAGACATTACTACCAAAGTCATGGCAACAAGGCAGAAGTGCTACTGCAGGCCAGAGCACCAGCATGTAACCCTCTTCTCCTTTCAGACTGTGCATACACACATATGCTGGGGAGAACAAGTGCTAGATCTGAAAGCACAAGCTCTAGCATAAGTCAGCTGCAGCTGCCTTACATTTGAGGGAAGAGGTGCCCTTATCTGCTCCATGGGCTGTGGAACAGATCACACAGAGCTCAGCTCTAGCACTGCAGGCTCGGGGTGTGTTTCTAGTACGTTGCAGCTCTATCAGCAGCGGATTTAGTGCAGATCTGCAAATGCCAGCAGTTCTCCAGCAAGTGAAAGATCCTCTCACACTGCCAAAATAATAGCAGGTCACAAGTTTCCTCATAAACAAAAGCTGCTTGTATTCAGTATTTTCTCCCCAATCTGCTGCTTTTATTTCCCTTTCGCTTTTTATTCTTATAATCAACTACAGAATGTATCCACTCAAGCAGCTTTAAGCATTGGCATTTATTAGAGCAGTACCTAGAGTTCCCAGGGTGATGGTAGCCAGAAAAGTACAAACATGTATCCATTAAGGAGAGAACATCTGACATTCTACAATGCACAGGAAGTTGTTTCTTGTGCTAATGACATGAGGTCATTAAAGGAGATGAACAAGAGGGAATCAAAACAAAGACATAAACAATGCCACACACAGAATTTCCATCTCTTATGGTTACATGAAGCAGGTTTTTTTCCAGCTTTTCTTATGAAACTACCAGAAGCAGCAGCTTTAGAATCCAGAATCCATCTGTTCAGGCCCTTCAGTCATTACCGAACAGTTTTCATACAAAATGTGTAGTGAAGAGTCACCTGCTACTTCCATTTTATTCTCAGCAGGAAGAAAAAACCCACAGCAGAACAGGAGAGGCTTAATTCCATAAAAGCCGCTTTTCAATTAAACCCTAAACATGTTGTTTCAAAATTGAGTATTTATCCTCAAACAACAACAGAAAGGTTTCACACAGGTTATGAGAGCAAAATAAGCAAACATGTTCCCAAGCAAGGAGAAGTACCAGTGCATTACATCAAATTGTTCAAATTAGGAATAAGGAAGTAAGTTTTAGGGAATTTATTAAAAGCAGAGGTCACAGTAGAAAGTAGTTTTCACAGAGGAAGAGACTAAATAGCTTTTTAAGAAGAGATTTGGAAATCAGAAGCAAGATAAGATTTTCTTTTCCCCCTCCTCATACTTAAATCGCACTAGGCATCAAAATATCAGAATTGCTGAATTAACTACTCTAAAAGAAGGGGATACTGGAAATAAAGATACCAGGGCCACACCTTGGTGTGAGCACTACAATGTAAAGCACAAAGACACAAAACAGGATGCCGAGGTAACAGCAGATCACTTGGGAGGGGGCAGAACAGGAAGGCCAAGTCTCTCAACTGTTATTGTAGTAAATCTCCTCCAACAGGAAGGCTGCAGCAATTTCACATTGTTCTTTGGATATGTCACAGGATGGCCATACAAGTTTCAGCTCCTATCAAGGGGAAGATGAAATTTCTATATTTGGGGGTCTGACTTCATCTCATGTTCTGTTGCAGTGAAAGGAATATTTCAGGTTAATTTCTAAAGCTTGGGAAGTAACTAATGGTCACTTCATTCACATTCACCTATTTTCATAGGCTATCAGAACATGGCTATTACCTAAAAGGGTATGTTAACTGAACTTCTGCAAAACAAGATTAGTTAAGCCTGTTCTGATTCTTCAAAATGTTATGTATGTGTTTAGCTGCAGTTAGCAGCAGGCAGTTCCATCAATTTAAATGAACTATTCAAAGTAGAAATATCTGCAAAGCTTTACCAGATTAGTGATTTAGGGGCAAGGCCTGCCAGAGAGCAAAATGGTTTGCTGGTTTAGCTGGTGTTTCGCTATGGTGGCTGCATTTGCAGAAATTTGTTAAAATAATTTGTTTTAGATTACATCATTCAGGGATTAGCCTGGCATATCCAGCTGCTTCCATGTAAAAAGATGCATGCAGCCTTGGAGAAGCAACAGCATCCAGAAACTCCTTGTTGGACCCAAACAAAGTTGTTTCTTGGCCCATCCTCCTCTCAACAGAAATCCTGATCAGTAGTGGAGGAACAACGTTCCTCATTGCAAAGGCACAAAGGTTTAGTCCTCCAAGCAACTGGAAGAACAAGGTAAACATCACCATCTGATGTCTTGTGAGCCAAGGATATTGCTGGGCCTTTATTGGCTATGGACCTTGATTGGCTTGGGCCCTTCTGGGCATGACCCAAACACCTGCGCACATGTGAATGAAGTACCTGGCAACACAGAAATGAAAAGCAGAACAGCAGGACTGAATGTCAAACTTGCTTCCCAATAACACTTTGATCTACACAGAAATCCTTCATCAGTACTAACCACCGTGTAAAATACATTCTGTGATGCTGGAGCATTAGAAAAATCTCACACTCAGGAAGCAGAGATCGGTGTTTTTCACCAAGCTGCCCTCCATGTGTCTGGGATGCTGCTATGACAGCCTGCAGGTTGCTGGATCCCAGCTACAGTGACCTCCTGCACAGTCACTGATCTGGCTCCCCCTTCTGCATCTTCAACAACTTTTATACAAACATTTAAGTGTCTTCTAATGTCAGTCCTCACCCTTATTTTTCCATTTCTTAAAATCTTTAACATCTTTCTTTCTCTTATTCCCTTACTACTCCCTCATCTATTGTATTGAGGATTCACATCAACAGAAAAGTTTATTTAGCCTTTAAAGCTGTATTTTGAATTGATCCACAGCAGCAAACATGAGGGAAAAATGTAATGTTGGCAATTTCTCTCACAATCAGAGACTTCAGTTTTAGTTCCTAATTACAGGGATTATAAGAAGAAGGCCTGCAATTTCAAAACACAAGATTCCTGTCTTGGCCTTGGGCTGTATCAGTCTTCTCCACATGCAAGAACTTAGCCTACCCAACAGGAAAACGCAGCCTTTTTGCAACTGCAAAACGACTTTTCTCTTTGTCTTAGAAGTCCAAACCTGAGCTATAATTCTGTAGGGATCCCTACATTTTTCACTTCAGGTACACTACATTACACTCAAACACAGAGCTGCCTGCAGCCACCCATGAGAATTCATAAAAACATTTTTCTTATCTACTTCTGTTTTCCACAAACATTTTGTGAAAAGAAGAATTAATAAGTAGATTGCTGTACTTCAATTCTGCTTTACTTTCTTCAGCTCTCTTTCCCTTCCTTTTTTTTTTTTTTTTTTCTCCTAAATTGCCAGCTCAGGACTTGGGCAGCTCCAAAAGAGAGGCTGTGGAGCCAGAACTAGGCTGCAGGGCAGGTATGTGAAAAATGAAGCTTCTGACACTGGCAGGCTCCTCTCTGTGTAAACACCAGGAGTGACAGGTGAGGTGAAAGCATTGCAAAACCATCATTCCTCTTCTGCTTCCACTTGTTACTGTGCCCAATAGACAACAATGGAATGTCAGCAGATATGCAGCTCAGAAATACTGATTTTTAAAGCGCTGCAGTTTGAGTAACACATCCCATAACTCTACAGCCTCATACCTTCCTCTCTAAATCAGCTGCAGAGAGCACCAGCCTGGCCATATGGCAGAGTGGGTGCCATGTGATAAGTATTTGCTCAAGATTGGCATTACCTTGTTCTTTAAAGCATTCACCCAGAATCACTCTTGCTCCACAGAGTTCAAAGATTCAACGCACGTGATGAATCTGCAATCTCACTGTGGAACAAAACACAGCTGTGTTTTGTTCAAGAGCAATTTAGTCGAAGCACAACTAAAAAATGCAATGATTATCTGGGCCTTTTTAAGCTACAGACTAAGAAACTGTATTTCTTTGGTATGCATTTTTCATCTTCAGATTTAGGCATACCATTTAAGGTATGAGTGATATGATGTCCATAATAATCTCTGTAAAATGCAGGAACAATTTGATTTTTAAGGCAAATTTTCAGGACAATTTAAATACCTAAAAATCACCGATACACTTTCAACAACAACAGAAATCTATTTGGTGTTCATAAACTCAGCGGATGATAGTTTAAAAGGCAATTAATTCAAACCACGTTTACTATCTTTCAAATTCCTCTAGTAACCAGGTAACATTCAGCACATACCAAACCAGAACCAGTCTCCTCCACACTCCAGTACCACAGCACTGATCACCACTCATGCTCTTTTAGAGCATTCACAAACACTGTTTTGGACTCCTAAAAGCAGGTTGGAGAAGCAGATTGTGGTAGGAACTTTGTAACAGCTGGAGTGCACAGGACCTACTGCCAAAGTGCATTAAGAGAGTGGAATTGGGAGATAACCTGTTCTTGATGAAGCACTAACTTGCCAAAAGAAGGAAGTCATATCCAAAACTTCATAGCAGCATTAAAGAGGAAGTCTAAACTGTTCAGGATAAGGCTTATTAGGATGCAGTCAGGGAATGATAGACGCATCACTGATGAGCAGCAAGGTGTTCCAGCAGTGGTGCGACTGCGCTCCTGAAGTTTTAAGAAAACATCAGCTCGAGAAACCCACACAAGCACGTCCCGGTCGGGAGGGCTGGGGAGCTGAACAGCCCTGGAGCTGACTTGCTCCTTACCCCGGCAGCCCCGCGAGGCACTGCCTCCCTCCCAGACTGCCAGCTGACCCACACAGGTGCCCTGAGGGACCTGAGCTCACACTGCTGCCACTCCAGAGCCGGAATCGCCCCACCGCGCTAACTGCGGACTTGCAACTGACTCCGCACCGAGAGTGGGAGAGGAATATTTTTGAAAAGCACACACAAACAATACTATGAAGGCTCAGGGCCGAAGGCCTATGGCCTCAACAGAAGCATGCTAATAACAGTCACCAAAAGTAATTCAGAAGGGGGAATAATAACAAATAAAGCTCCAAACCTAAAATTCCCTGGAGACGCTGAGGGCTCTCCCCCGCCCCCGGCGGGCCCCGCGTCAGGAGGAAGCGCCTCCCGCGCCTGCACCTGCTGCGGCCTCGGTGCCGGGGCGGCCCCGCTCCCTCACAGCGGCCGCCGGCAGCGCCCCGGGGCAGCCCGGTCAGAGCCCCCCCCCTCCCCACCGTCTCCTCACCTGCTGCCCAGGAGGCTCCTCGCTCGCTCGGCCAGCATGCCCGGCACCTCGGCCCTGCTCAGCGCGCCGCTCCCCGCGGAGCTCCACGGCAGCGGCTCCCCCGGGCCCAGCGGCGCCGGGAAGTCCCTCAGGAAGGAGCTGAGGGGAGCCGCGGACGGCTCCACTTCCAGCGCCATGGCGGCGCTGCCCGGCCGGGAGGGGCGAGCGGGGCGGGGCCGGGGCTGAGAGCGGTGCCGGCCCCTTTAAGGGACTCGCGGGGGCGGGCCCGGGCGGGGCGGGGCCGCAAACAATGCCTGGAATGCGGGGCGGAGCTCCCGGTGCCCGCGGGAGACGGACGGACGGACGGACGGACGGACGGACGGACGGACGGACGGACGGACGGACGGACGGACGGACGGACGGACGGACGGACGGACGGACGGACGGAGCGGCTGCGCCGCTTTCTGCCCAGCGCAGTTCCTGGTGCTCTCCTTCCAGACACCCTCTGCCATCAGAGGAGGGCTGAAAGCGGCAGGAAGGAGCACAAAGGTGTTTCCCAGGGATACCTCTTCGCTGAGCCTCCCCCGCGCTCAGCACTAATGGAATCCTAGAATGACCTCAGTTGGAAGGGATCATCACGATCACCCCAAAAATTTCGCCATGTGCCTGACAGTATTTTCTACCCCTCCTATGGCTTCCCCTCCAGACCCTTCCCTATCCTCGTGGCTCTCCTTTGGATGCTTTCTAATAGCTTAATGTATTTTTTACATTGTGGGGCCCAAAACTGCATACAGTACTCCAGGTGAGTAGTGACCCAGGTGAGTGGCTTTTCTATCCTAAAATACTTACCCTACGTTAGATTATGAAGAATTACACACCCTGACAAATCATGCATGGAGATACACACAAATGGGAAGGGTGCAAAGAGATTTTACAAGGAAAAGTTTGTCTGCAAATAACCAAAGTAAAAGCCATGCTTGGAGGAGGAGGATAGCATTCCCACTCAGCTGGGAAGCCATGGAGAATGACCAGTGACAGGTTTCCCACAATTCCAGGATCATCTCCAAGCATTACAGAAAACCCAGCCAGCAGCAGCAGCCAGCTGGGCACACAGGTTTGTTCAGAGCAGCTCCTGGTGTACAAACCAGGCTACAGCTAAGAGAAGACTTGAACAACTGAATCAGTACAAGCACCCTGGAAGCTGTTATAGTTTATGCCAAGACCTATGACTCCAAGGCACCACATCAACTTGATTTTTAAAACAATGGCATAGTTCACATGAAAAGAAGCTATTTGCTCCAGCCTGCTTTTACCAGAAAGAACTAAAAAGAACTACAGAAAAAAATTTCTACCTATGGCTGGATCTTCTAAGCAGTACTTTAAAACATAATTCATATTTGAGCTGTAAGGGTATAAACAAACATTTGATCAGAGGAACAGGCTTGGTGCTGTGGTATTTGGGCTGTGTTGTCTGGTTCAGTAAATGCACACATTTTGCCAACTAAAACAGCAGAGTTGTAAATTACCTTTGCAGGGTCTTGTTTTTCCTCTTTGTTGCCAGTGCATCCCATGTTAGGTCACTCTCTGCACATTCTCTGTTGAAATGCAGCAGCCTTTGCACCTCTCATCTGACCACAACTAGTGCTGAAACTGATGACACAAACTGTACTTGACCAGAGGACCAGACATGCTCAGCCATGAGCCCATGGAAGGAAAGGAAAGAGTATTATATATTTGTACAATGAGATTTTGCAATGTGGCACCCAGTGCTGCAGTGGTTAGATACAGCTCCACGCCACAGCACAAGGACACCCTCCTTTTGACACCAAAACTAACCAGCACTGAAATGACACTTCTAAGAACAGACATGACAAACTGTACTTTGTCAGACATGATCTGCTGTGTGACCATAGGAATAAACCAGCATGGATACTCAATCTGTCTTCCAGCAGCAGGAGGAGGTCTCATTCAACTGGGCCCCATTGACTGTGAGATACTAACTTGTCTGTGCAGGCCATAATTTGGGAATCACTGCTCAAGGCAGATATTCCCCTTCACATTTATAATTTCCATTTTGTATGTCTGTTGGCATTATTCACTTATGCAGCAGAATGACAGACTTGAAGCAGAGCTCTTGCTACTGCAGATGTAATTTAAAAATCTGACAGTTACTAATAATTTCTTATTTTTGAAGATTCAAAGTCAGATGAAGCAAGTCTTATGCCACACTTAAAGACTATGGCAGCAGAACACTGATCTTGCAGTTTTTATATTCCTGGCCCTTGCATTGCTGACAAAGGCCCCAGAAATGTCAGAAGAGACAAATTCCATTTCCTTTCTATTAGCCACAGTTAACAGCCCAAGCAAACTTCTTGAGTCTCCCTATTGTTTGTGAGCTCTAATTGTATCAATGAATCCCAATTAAAAGCTTAAAGGCTTACTCAGTTACTGACAGATCACACAGAATAGTTTGTTTTGGGAGCAACCGAAGGTGTTTAACTGTTCTAAGAACAGGAAAGCAGTGAAACATCAAAGGTCCTTAAAAATGAACTCAAAGAGAAACACATTTTTATAAGAAGTTTATTTCCTGTTGTGCAGCCATTATACAAAGTAAGCAGCCAGAGCTGCCATTTTGTCCTTGGGTTTCTTTGGGTTGAGCCTTCCTCCAGGTCTCCGGCCTTTGCCCCTTCCCCGCCCCTGCCTCTTCCCTTGTCCCCCACGGTGCATGGGGTGCCTCATGGCCGCGTGTTTCAGCTCCACCAGATCCTGGAACACGGGGTCACAGAACACACAGCCCGAGTGCTGGGTCTCATCGCCAGGTAAGGGAGATTTGGCTTTGTTAAAATCCACGTCCACGAGCGCCGCCTCACACAAGTCGCACGTCTCGGGTGACACGCGCACCTTGTGGGCGTTCTCAAAGAAATGCACCACCACGTTGCATTTGTTGCAGGCCATCTTCCACTTGGGACCCGACGTCGAGTCCAGCACCAGAACCCCGTTCTCACACTCCACGCACTGCCCAATCCCAAGCATGCTAAGGGAATGCTGGCACGTGGGGTGGGTGCACTCATTACAGCCCATTCCTGGGGAAGAAGAGTGAAACCACACAGCCTTTATCTCACTGCTCACACTACCCAGTTTGAAGGAAGTGAGACACAGAAGCCAGAGACACTTGAGTATACTGGAGATTTTCTAAATCACTGAAGAATGGAACTGCTCCCAAAATGGCAACTTGCCTCTTCACAGCTTCAGAATAATCCCCTGCTGAAAAATTTTCCTATAATGGTTTTCAGAATTGTCATATACTGCCACTGTACAGTACAGGCAGTTTAGACAGATTAGTGATGAAAACTCATTACATTTTCAATTAAATGTATGGCTCCTGCCTAACTGTTATTTTATACTTGAACTACTCACTGTTGGTCCAAGATATTTTTAATTAAAAGATGGTAATAAAAAGATGCTGAAATGCTTCAGTGCACTACTCTCAGTCCCACAGTCACTAAACTAACTGCAAAGTCTACCTCTTCTTATATCCTTCAACAGCTTTTAACACACCTTTTATCTCAATCACAACATTCCCAAGACCTGGTCTTTGTTTATACTTCTATCTAAGCCTACCCAAATTTGCAAGGCATCAGTATCTTGGTGTGTTTCACTGCATGTTGAGTGTTGTGAAGGTCACCTACAGTGCATGCAAGTAAATTATTTTCTTACTTTTTCTATGAAAAAACCCCTTAAAAAATTTGTTAGCTAATACATTTTGCTCAGTAAGTTTAACGTGAATTTTAGGTATCTAGAACCTAATTTGAACAGCACTTTATATTAAGCAACACTGATTTTAAAACTCCTAAAAAGGCCATTGTATAGACTGTACCTAATTTATTTCAATTGAGGATGATACCTGCATGTTTGCACAAGTCCTACCTTTTTTCATGTCCCTGAAGGGAGGATGGTTGTAACAGTATGGACACAGTGGATAGCTCTTTCCTCTGGATCCAGATGACCACAGCACCAGCTCAAAGTCATCCAGGGGACAACGCAGCTCCTTGTAGAGTTTAATGGTACCATTCTGGGGGAGACTGTAGGTGTCATCACAGTGAGAGCAGTGCAGGCGACTCGGCTTGGCCTGGAAACAGAACACAAATCTCCTGAGCAACTGCAGGGTGAGCTGAGTTTAAAACCTGTGGTAAACCCAGCTGGAGCTGCTCTCTGGTTTGCTCCCCAAAGCAAAACCCTATCAGCCTTTTTGTTTTAGAAAGGCACTCGTGATGACCACATTTGAACTGAAGTTAAATAATAGAAAAGAAGTTTATACTCAATGCCCCCCAGCAAGTGAAATTCCAATTCCAAGTGTGAGGTAAACTGACCTGAATATACTTCATGAATCGATGGCATTTACCACAGCGGGAAAGGGGTTTGCCTGTGGCAGCCAAGGGTGAAAAAGACACTTCCATCAGTTCATCCATACCTGCAAAAGGAATAATCACACACAGATCAGAATTCTAGTTCTTTAGAGGAACCTTTGCACAAAATCATCTCTAGACTTGTGAAGAAGTGACAATGAAAATATTTTACTCACAATGCTCTTCCTTGTCTACAAAGACAAATATAAAGCATTTTGCACTGAGCATGCACAAACATACTGGTTCAGCTAATCTCAAGTTTTCAAAAACTCACCACTTCACAGGCACAAAATAAACTTGAAGTAGAGTTTTGGAGACATGATTCAGCGCCTTTGGAGAGCAAATTAATTTGACTGGAAACGTCCAGTCCTGGCACAACTTTTCAGAAAGTCTAAACCTCTGAAAGGAGCCTAACATATAAGTATTTTCTATGCAACAGCTAAGTAATTGTAAGGAACTTCACATGTGGAAAGTTTTACCTGCAATAGAATCCACAAAATAGTGAAATTTCCTTTTGAAAATGTCAAGGGTGTGCTCCAAGACCTGATGATAATTTGCTTTACCCAGAGCTATTAAGTTGAGTTGCTTCTCTACAGCACTGCGGATTGTAGGAAGAACCAGTTCTGCATCTAACAGGAAACCAGAGACAGCAGCAATGAAAGGTCAAAAATGGAGATAGGAAACCATTTATACCTAAACTGACATCAAAATAAGCATTATTTGAGACAAAAATGTTACTTCGACATTGACATCAGCCTTTGATATAGTAAAAAGAAAGGAAGGGAAGAGGATGGAAAGGGGAGAGCATTTAACTGACCTATTTTGTAATAACCATGAACCAGAACAATGCCAAGGTTTGTAGGCTTTAGTCTTCGACCACTCTCCACTGTGACATAGTTCCGTTGGCAAATGTTGTTAATGTGGACTGGAATACTGGCATCAGTTCCTGCCACACAAAGGAAAACAATATATCCACCCTGAACAAAAAAGAGTTTTCAACAAATGACTTGTTTCTGGCTTCTCTGGTTTAATGTCAAATTACAGGGCTCCGAAGACTGCTTAAATTTAGGTACCTTCTTACTGTTACCCAACTTCCAGTGCACAACTTCTCCCTCTCTAGTAACTCTGATGTTCCTTTGCAATTTGGTAAGTCTGAAACAGATGGTTTAACCTTAATCCTTTTATCTCTTCCAAGGAAAAACTATTGGGAAGACACCTATTCTCACAGTTATTTACTCTAGAAAAACATGGTAGAGTAAGAGACTGTGTTTGCTCTGACGGGGCAAATTCATGAAAATACATTAAAAGAAACAAGTCAGACTGATAAAGGAAAGTAGAATTGTGGTAAATTGTATAACAATATACAGAAGGATTACTGAAGAGAGCAAAGCTAAAGCAAGCTGTGAAGACAAGAAATTATTCCTAAGAATGAGGAGGTGCTTCCTTCCACACATCAGCTCTTCTGACAGAGAAGTGACAGGGATGTGTTATGAAAGGATACTGCTTTGGCCAGAAACGTTTGGCCAGAAACCAGAAACCACTCAAAATAAGGATAAGAAAGGGAAAGGAATGTGGGGGAAGAAACAACCTACCATCTGCTGAGGGGAGCTATGGGCATGGTGGATTAAAGGGAAAGAGATGATCACTGTACATATCCAAATGAATACTGAGAGCTCATCACTGACAGAGCCAGTGCAGAGGAGTGACTCAGACTCTGCACTCTTGGTGGATGCACTGCAGAACAATGTTATGCAAGTTCCTACCAATGCCATGCTTTTCCATCAGAGTGATCAGTTCTGCTTCTGTCAGGTAATCAGGAGGGCTGGTTTGCTTTTCCAGCAACTTTATTTCACCAACTGGAAAAAGATCTCCTTTCTCACAGTGGGGAAGGCTCTCTTCTAATGGGATGCTGTGCCATGGCATAATTTCTGTGAACCCTGTAAGTAAAGAAACAAACACCTTGCCAGTTTACCATAAAAGTCTCAGTAGTGCTGCTGCATTGTTTTTACAGAGGCCCAAGAAAAAACTTCTGCCTTTGTGTAATTGATCCTCTAAAAGGCATTTACTGTTTGTAAAAAGACTGGTCTTCACACTGGCAAATGTGGCATTAAATCTTTGAGACTACTACATGAAAAATAACACTTTTTCTATCACAACTGAAGTATGAAAATTAGGACAAGATTGGGTCTCTGGTTTCGAGAGCTCAAAAAATTCTTCACAATTGCAATTGTTCCCAGAGCTTCACTTTTATAACCATTCAGTGTATTAATGAGGAAAAAAATTGATCTGCAGCAAATACTTTCTTCTGATTTGTCTTACCTGGTGAAGTTACCACCTTTCCAACACAGGTAAATCTTTCAGGGCCAATACTGAAGGAAATGGTGGTTTGTAGGTACTTGCAGTCAGCACTGACAGTGGCAATGAAGTGCCGAGTTATGTACTCATACAGTCGCCACCCGTCTCCGCCTGGGGAGAAACAACACCTCAGCCACCAAATATAATCAAGCTTCAGTACTTGGGAGCTACTATTCTGGGACAAATTTCTCCTAGAAATGTAGGTATTGTTTTCTTTTTCTTGAAAGTACTATGGTCCCAAGGATCAACTGCTGAAGCAGCTCTGAACTTCACTGTCACCAGAAGTTTCAGTGAGGATCAGGTTTGTTCTCTCTTCACTTCTTGCCATTCAAATAATTTTACTTTTTGTTGCAACTCAGTGATTTTGAAATTGGCACCTTACACCTCAAGGGACTGATTTCCTCACACAGTGTCCCAATACCACTGAATTTGCCTGTACCTAATTCTGCTTCTGTTGCAGCTCTCATTGGGGTGATGGGAGGATGGTCTCCTGCATCATGGCCTTTCCTTGGACGATTGATACCTTCTGACAGCAACACTTTTACCTGGGTGAAAGAAGAAATGGCTTACTCACATCAAATCCATAACAATACATCATAAATAAAAGAAACTAGAGATATTTAAAGTTTCTGAAGGCCCATAGGTCATAATACACCAAGCAAGATCTAGTCTGAAACAGACTAGAGAATGATAGTACAGCTTTTGCTTCATGTACTCACAGTTTCTGCCCAGTAAGGGTTATTGGCTTGTTGTCTCAAACATCCTTTCAGGTCAAAGTTTTCTGGATAATGGGTGGTTTCTGTTCGAGGGTAGCTGATATAGCCCTGAGTGTACAGACGTTCTGCTATTTGCATGGCATGTTGGGGGCCCATTCCTGAGAGGGCACAGGAGAAAACAAAAATCATACACACATCCCTGTGATAATGATTTGCTGCATCTGGATGTACACCTTACCCAAATATTTAAATAAATGATGATTTGTCCTTTTCATACGATTGACCTTGATCTGGCCAAACATTTCACTTTTGACAAGCAGCTTTCTAAACTTGATTCTTTGCCCAAAACAATGTATTATTTGTTTTGTTTGAGAGGCCAAAATATTTTGCTTTCATACAGTGTGAAAATCTGAACTTTTGTACCTACCTAAAGCAGCACTGGCCACTCGGAGCATTTCTACTGTATTCAGAGCCAGTGGTCTCTGCTTCACCTTCTCTTTTTTACTCACAGATTCTACCTAGAAAAGAACATTTTCACAGTAAAACTTCTGACATTTGGTAAATGCATAATTTCAATGTCTATAAATATGTATCATACCTACCATAGTCTATTCTTATAATATCTGCTTTGTTCTCTTAAAACAGTAACCACCAGTATATTTTTATTTCAGAAAATCTGACTGGAGATAATTTTATCAAGTTCTAAAATTAAAGTCTGAAAGTCCCTTTCTGCCAGGACTAGATCAGGTCTATAACTAACTGGAAACACAGCAAGGCAGCTTATTGCTGTCCTTACTTCCCACTTACCTCAGCAGCACCTACTTTCAGTGCTACAAAGATTTAGTGCTCATTCCAAGCAACAGTCCTAACTACAAGAATGCAGATTTTTAAAAGCTTCAAGCAGTCTTTGAACCTTGATGTCTATAAGCACTTAAATCCAAACACAGTGTCAAACAAGTATTGAACAGAGCAGAGTATAAGTTAATTGGCTATAAAGACTGTACCATACACATGATTAAATATTTAACTGCAGGAATATTGCCTTACACATAATTAAATTCCAATTTATTCAATGTCTCATGGGAAATAAGAGTTCTGCTTGGAGACATCTGAACAGTATTTCCTAGCAGGTTTAGTAATGAAGAGTTCCTATCATGAGTGATGAGCACTTCCAAAGTCAATACTAAGAAGAGGCTTCTGCTGAGATGACCACACCAGCACAGTACAATCTACAATAAAAAAATCTCTTGCCTTTTACTGTCATTTACATAAAGCTGAATGAAATAAAAACCAAAATACAGATATTCTACACTCTTTAAAAAAACAACCAAAAGCCTCACTACACAGCAAATGAAATATTAAATTGTATTTCCTTTAAATGAAATATGTATCTACTGGCACTTGGTAAATATTCTTACCTTTGCTTCTTTTGCCATCTTTGTTATGTTCAGGAACATTTGAGCAACCTCACGATCAAACACCCTCACTCTATCCCAATCCAAAGTGAGAGTACTTTCTTTTTCAGGGTTCACCTATTGAAAAAAAAAAAAAAAAAAAATCCCATCAACTTTACTCCTACAAGTGTGAGAATGCATATTCCCAACAAGAGTCCAGCAAGCAAATCCTAGGATATGTAGGATTTGTTAGGACAACTTTAGGACAAACCCACCCCAGGACACCAGTGCTCAAACATGCAGTTTTACTCTTTTTTTGGGGGGCTTTTGTGAAGGATGGAGCACTTGGAGTTCTGGGGTTTGGGGAATGATCAGAACTATTCCTGACTGAACTGAAATACTGTTCTTGGTTAGTGCTGGGAACAGTAAAGACTGAAATAGCAGAAATTCAAACTTTACCATTTTGATTTAGCAGAATCAATCATTTGTATTAAATTGTAACTAGGTCACATTTTCAGCCCCATGTACAAAAATTAGTATGAAGAGACCAACATGAGAGAGCACAAACCCCTCTGTAAACAGCACCAAGTGTTTCCTAGCATGACACACAGGACACATCACAACAGATGACAGCAGATGCCAGACTTAATCTTTTTTTTACTTTTAAAATACAAAAATGGCAACTTTTTACCATGAATCCCTTATTTTCTTTAAAAATCCTTGTGATCACAAGCCATAAAACCCTGTTGGTTTGCTCCCAGAGCCTGGACAGCAGTGAGGCTGTAAAACCACTCTGAGCTGCCAAAGTACTCTGAGGACTCAATTGCCAATTAACACAATGAGCATTTTATTTGCTTTAAAATTCCGATACTCAGCAATGCCAATGTTTGTTGGCAGGCTAATTAATTCCTGGATTCAAATTAACAACAGTCAGTCCAAGGACCCCAGGGAACAAAAGAGCACCATTTCAAGTAGTTTTTTTGGCAGAATCCAAGCTTAGATGATTAGCACTGAAGAATTCTTATAAGCAGCAGACAATAAGCACTCAAATGCAAAACTGACATCCTGGAATCTGTTCTTGAGAGTGGTGACACACATGTGAACAGAATGAGAACACATGAGTAAACTATAGGCATTGTGAATTCTTGTCAGCAGCTAAGAAATTATGAACTAACAAAACACAAATGCATTTCTTTTGTAAAATCAAGTACTGTAAAACTTACTTTAGCTTGCAACACCCAGTAAGTCTCAGGCTTAAATGACTGGATTTTGTCATGCCTCTCAACACAGAATCCAAGTGTTGGGGTCTGACATGGCCCAAAGGAGATGAGGGAGCTGTCTAAATTCCCATATTTCCCCTGAAAATATTTAGTCTGGAACCTAAGAGAAGAGCAGGGGAAAAAAAATGAGAAATGTACATATTAATATCCTCATTCCCATGAAAAGCAGAAGTTTTTGTCATCATACATGCACAAAATATGAGTAATCTATAAAATCATTCAGGCATTAGGAAAAGAGCATTCTGAGAAATTACAGCTAATTAAGACATAATTTTGCCTCACAAGGAGCTGGAAGGGGACACAGCCAGGACAGCTGATCCCAGCTGAAAAACCAAAGGAATATTCCAGATCATGTGCCATCATGGTCAGCATATAAAGCTGGGGGAATAAGGAGGAAGCGGGGGAACACTTGAGGTGATGGTATTTGTTTTCCCAAGTAAACATAATAGGTGATGGAGACCAGCTTTCCTGCGGATGGCTGAACAACTGCCTGCCCCTGAGAAGTGCTGAATTAATTCCTCATTTTGCTTTGCTTGTGCACACAGCTTTTGTTTACCTATTAAAGTGTCTTTCTCTCAAGCCATGACTTTTCCCACTTCTACCCACCCAGTACTCTCCCCCACCCCAGGCTGCGTGGGTGGGGTTAAACCACGAGGGCATAGAGCTGCTCCTGAACCTTTGAGAAAACCTGCAGGCTTTGTCTGCAGGCTGTGCTGTCACCTTGTGAAGGCACAGCCAATCCTCAGATCCAGCTCCTGGCGGGCATCCACGGACAGAGCCTCGTTGCGATTGGGCTCTCCCAGGTGATTCATGGCGTTGCAGATGTCGGTGTCGGTGATGGAACTGAATTTGGCTCTGTAAATCGTCCTCTCTGTGCCACGAGGCTTGTTCATGACAGGAAGAACAGCATCAAGAACCTAAGGAAAATCAGAAGCATAGTTAAAGAGGATTTGAAAGATAAAGGCTTTCTCTCTAAAGATAAAAAAACCCACTCTCCACAAAATATTTTTTTCTGTGTCTCTGCTTCCTTAATTCAGCAAGATGTCACGCCAGTACATTAACTGGTAAGCCAGAGCAGTATTCATCCATCCACTCAAAAGCATATGAAGAATTAACAAAACTGAAGGGTTTATTTACTATACAGCAACTGCTGGGAGCAAATCAGTACTTTTGGCTAAGGGCAAAGACACTCACCAGGGCAGCTGCACCAGTGTCTATCTGGGTTTATTCCACTCATTGCTAAGGCACAAGTAATGATACAGGGTTATGAAAAGAACTTACAACAATCACTTCATAAAACATGTTTCTTTAATCTAAAGAAAATCTCCAAACAAATATTCTTCATGTAGACTTCTGGGAAGAGTATGTTAAAAAAATCTTAGCAAAGTTTTTGCTCTATGCTTTATGTGCAGAGGCCAAATTTGTGCAGTATGCCTACATTGCAAGCAGCTTCTATGCTCTAAGGCATCTAATTGCTTAATAAATAAAAGATAACAGAGATG
This sequence comes from Serinus canaria, assembly GCF_022539315.1. Taxonomy (NCBI): domain Eukaryota; kingdom Metazoa; phylum Chordata; class Aves; order Passeriformes; family Fringillidae; genus Serinus; species Serinus canaria. The sequence goes on along the minus strand of NC_066329.1, from coordinate 6,058,029 downwards.
AAGTTTTATAAGGACATAAAAATAACTACTCCAGCTGTGGAATACAGACCAATTCTTGAGGCACTGGAATATTCTAACATTTAAGAGGACTGATTGTTCTTCTGAGATGAGCAACACCTCTGAAATTTATTTATACTCTTATAGAGTTCAAAGCATATGAGTTTTTCCACCAAGGCCCTCTATGTCTTTAAAACTTTATTCAACTTTACTTTGAATTTTACTGTATACTCATAAAACAATGCATTGATAGTCTTGTCAGACATATATTATGGTGTTGTGAGTCTTAAAAATGGAAATCTTACTTCAAAACAGATGTTTTCTCCTTCCTTATCACAATCCAACCACAAGACAATACAATCACAGCCTCTTCCTTCCACCTGTGAGAAAAATTAGCATAGTTCTTCAGCAACTCAAAAACCCACCTCCCCCTCCCTACCTAGATATTTCTTTTTCTGTTTTCAGCAGGTGTGTGAAGTGTGAACAGTAACCAACACAGACTTAGTTAAAGAAGGTATTTATAAGCTGTGCCTTGCACTTGCTGTTAAAGATGAACTTGCAACCAATGCTCCAATTCTGAGAAGCAGGGTATCAACTGTCAAAAAAACCCAGAAGGCAATGGGAAAAGTGAATGTAACAAAGATTTCAGACAGTGTAAGAACAAGCAAAAAAAATTATTTCTACTATGTTAATAAAATAGATCTAACTGTGACAAAGAACTACTCCCTGGAGGAATTCTTATTTAGGAACATAGAAAATGATAACTCTAAATACTACTCATAAGAAAGAATACCTGTAAAAACTTCACCATGGTCAGCTTGGGATTAGCTTCTTTCTTTTCTGTGGGAGCTTTACTAAAAAGTTCTGCTGGATCCACTTTGTCCCAGCTGTTATATTTTCCTGAAAAGCACAAGGATATTAAGTGGAGCTCTGAAGAAATATTTAAATAACAAACAGCTTTACTTTGTAAAACACTTGGCTTTCAAAATTTGACTAGAAAATTTTCTACACTAACACATCTTGCTTCACTGTATACCAAGGAATCTCTTAGCATTTTCTGAAGGACCTGGCAGCTCTACAAGCCATATTAGTTAAAACATCTGATGAGCAGGCAAATACCTATGAAATCCAAAGTCATGACGTGACCACACACCGATGTCATCTTGAAGTGGGCACTCTGTCCTATGAAGGACCCGGTGTACTCGTGCACAGAGCAGGCACTGTTGAGTCCCTTGCGAGAGGACATGTTCCCTGTGAAAACAGGATCATAAATATTAATGAGGTAAAAAAAAAAATAGCTAGTGAAAAAAAAATGTTTTGTGTGAAATTACATCCTCCTTTCCTTAGATCTTACAGCTGGGTCTTCCTGATCACAAAACTCTATTCATTGATCAAACTTTTATTTCATGAAGTATCAATTCAGGGCTTTCCTAAAGTATATTTCGTCTCATCTAATTAAACTATCCATTTGTCTTCACCAGCCTTTCCCTCCTACCATGATACTTTACAAATATACAGCTAGTTTTCTAGATCACACACTTACAATCAATTTATTTTCCAGATTTGTGAAACTTTTAATTCAAAAATCTCAGAACAGCAACTTGCAACTTGATTGGCACTTTCCAGACACCGTATGCTCTGAGGCTACACAAAATATTGAAACTAGATTCCTTTATTCTTGGATTAAACAGGGATCCATAAAAACAATCTGAACGTCATGGGACATCCCGTTCTTTTATGAACCTGTCCGAAGCCACCGTTTCCAGAAGGCTCTAGCTCCAAGACATCCCAGCCGCTGCCCAGGGTGTTTCTCACCCTCACAGCACTGACAGCTCGCACACATCCCCGTGCTCCGGCCGTGCCGGGAGAGCGCTCCCGGGCCGCCGGCTCAGCACCGGGCACGGGCACCCGCCCCGCCTCCCCTACCTCTCGAGAGGATCTTGGCGATGGACTGCGCCAGGGACGGCTTCTCCGCCACCATGAGCACGGTCCTCATCTTCGGCCGCTGCGGCGCGGAGCCGCGGGGACGGGCCAGCGGAGCTGGGGCGCGGCGGCTCCCGCGCCTGAGGGGACGGAGCGCCGCTCAGCCCGCCCGCTCCCGGGGCACGGCGGCACCCGCAGCCCCGCGGCCGAGGGGCAAGGCCGCACCCGCTTCCACCTGAGCGCCAAGCACACAGCGCCGCCGCCGAGGAGCCGCCGCCCGCCCCGCTCCGCCGGCTCGGCCGCGCTCCGCGCCTCAGCGGGCGGCCATGGCCGCGTCACTGCCGGGTCACGGCGCCGGAAGGCGCGGGCGGCTCCGCAGGGCTGCGGCGGCGCGGGCGGGCGCGGGACACACAGACATACACACACAGGCACATGTGCAGACACACGGACACACACAGAGACATACACACACAGGCACATGTGCGGACACACGGACACACACACAGACATACACACACAGGCACGTGTGCGGACACACGGACACACACAGATACATACACACACAGGCACATGTGCGGACACACGGACACACACAGAGACATACACACACAGGCACATGTGCGGACACACGGACACACACAGAGACATACACACACAGGCACATGTGCGGACACACGGACACACACACAGACATACACACACAGGCACATGTGCGGACACACACAGATACATACACACAGAGGCACATGTGCGGACACACGGACACACACAGAGACATACACACACAGGCACATGTGCGGACACACGGACACACACACAGACATACACACACAGGCACATGTGCGGACACACGGACACACACAGATACATACACACACAGGCACATGTGCGGACACACGGACACACACAGAGACATACACACACAGGCACATGTGCGGACACACGGACACACAGAGACATACTGACGCACACACGCGGACACACATTTACACACATACACACACCCACATACACCCTAATCCAGATACACGTACACACGGACATATACACACACGCATATAGACTCACGCACACACACACACACACATATATATATATATTTAAATATTCAGATATATCTTTATATATATATATATATACACACACACGGGCGCTCACACTTTCTCACACTCAGACCCTTCCCGGGGCTGACGCCCGCCCGCTCCGGCGCCCCCTGGCGGCGCAGGGCGGCGCGACCCCCCGTGCTCCCGGCGGCGGGGCCGGGCACGGTCGCAGCGCGGGTCACTCGCTGTGCCCGGCACGGGGACATCGGCACGGCGCACCGCCACCCCGTCCTTCCGAAGCCCTGGTGCAAAGCTGTGCCGCGGGAAGCGCTGGTACAGTGCAGTAGGGTGCACAGAACATGTATCACCAACTCTTCTAAGAGAACGCGCGCACAAATTGTATCTCCTCGGTTCCAGCCACACGGACCGCTGTGCCTGTGCCCAGTCTGTCACTCAGGTTCCAGTTTCTGTAGGCCTGAAACACTACAAAGAATGTTGGATACTGACAGCAGCTCCTTCAAAGCAAATAAATTCGCCTCAGGAGTCTTAAGAGCCCCTAGTTCTCTTGCACCCCAATGAGATAATGGAAACAATATTGAATGATTCTTGAAAAAGTGCATTTTTTACACATTAAATTTTAGTTGAATATTCATGTCTTGCTTAGGCAGAAATACAAAAAAGAGAAAAGACAGTGGGAAGAGAAGGCTCAGGCCAGGCAGAAGCACACCCTTCCCTCATCCCACCTTTCCCCAGGGAGAAGGCAAGGGCTGCCCCAGGGGATTTTGCCCCTGGGAGCTGCAGCTCCTTTCCCCAAGTCGTGGAGGGGCTCTTTGCCCTGTCTGTTTCTTCTCGGGGATGCTGGGCTCTGTTAAGGAGATTTGGCCAGTGGGCTGAAGCTGTTTCCAGCCTTTCCTGCAGCTTTCAGTTCTTCCACACATCCTGAAATCTGTCAAGGGAAGAGCTAAAGAGGGAAGCCCCAAGTTGATGGATTTTATAAGCACTTTGTGGAAGAGCTCAGCTCTCTATTTTTACCCCCGTGGCTGTGCATCGATCGTTGCCAGTGTTTACAGCTTTTCCCAGAGCTTCTCAGTACCATACAAACCCAGAGAGAAGAGATTGGGAAGCAGCCAGGATCAGGATGTATATCAACCTCACGCTGTCTGAAATAAAAAGGAACTAATTCACCTTCCATTTGATTAACAGACAATTAATAGACATTGAAGTTGTTAGCGAAAGGAAAAACCAAAACAAACTGAGGCCTTTTAATTCTTTGGCAACACTAAAGTTAGAGCATATTAAAACAAATGTGTTCTGCTGTTTCAATGCCTGGTTCCCTTTGACATCTGGGGAACATCTGGAACAATCAGGATGCAAGTTAAAAACCAAGTCTTCAGATATGTCAGATACATATTTTTTAATTTCCTCTGGTAAAAGCCCTCAACAAAATCCAACCTTCCTTTTTTCTTTGAATGCTCAACGAAACATGAAATTTCAACTTGCGTTCACCCGGGAAAGCACGGTCGGGACTCTCCCCCACGTGGCCGAGGGACTCCGGACGCTCTGAGTCCCGCGTACCCTTGGGATGGAGCAGACGTGTGTGGCTGCTCCCTGCGGCCACACAGAGACATCCCCAGCCTGAAGCGATCCCGCGGCCGGACAGCCACGAGCCCTGCGGGGCCACCAGGTCACAAAGTCGCTTGAAGCGCTTTGAAAATTGTCCGGAAAGCCTCATCCCATTCTGAGCCCTCCGGCACGGAGCTGCCCCAGTCACGGCAGCGCGGGAGGGACCGGGACAGAGCGAGAGCAGCGCCGGGAGCGGGCCGGGCCGGCCGCTGGGGGGCGCTGCCGCCGCAGGAGCCGCCCGCGGGCCCCGGGGCGCGGCCGCGCTCGGCGGGGACTGGCGGGGACCCGCGCTGTCACCGCTGCCACCTCTGCTACCCATCCTACCCCTGTCACCCATCCTACCGCTGCCACCCATCCCACCGCTGCCCCCCCTGCTCAGCCCCCGGTGCTCTCGCTCCGCTCGGAGCTGCAGTGTTTCCCCGGGGATGGGCTCCAGCCGGTGCGCCAACCCGGGGAGCCCCGCGGAGCCTCGCTTACTCCGCCGCCTCCTCGCAGAGGCTCTGAGCCACTGCCAGCCCAGGCTTGAACGCCCTGTCCTCAGAAATGCTTCTCACCATACTGAAAAGGCTCCAAAAAGATCCCACCACCCCCGTGGCAAGCATCCTCATTTCCATAGGAGAAACTCCAGGGAGAAGAGTCCGTGTTTGCCAACACTGCAGCTGTTCACAGAGCTGGGGCAGGCTTCATCCAGGACCACTGACACACCATCCTTACTTCATCCAGCTCTGGCTGGTGTTCCTCCACTTTTCCTTTGAAGATCTGACGTCTCTCCAGCTGTACCACCAGGGCAGAACAATGAAACCCCCAAATAAGGAGACTCTCCTGTGGTTTGCTCAAAGAAAACGAAGAAAGTTTCTAGGTTTAAATGATTGGCATTTCGGTTTACATCAGCTTGGTGTGTCAAATCAAGAAACCACCATTCTGGTTAAGCACTTTGCACACTGTGGGCACTTCAGCCTCCCCAAGTCCTGCTGCCTTTTTGACTCTCAAGTTTTTCAACAGGAATTTTCCCCCAGGTTACTCCAATGCACTGTTATTTAAGCAGTCAAAGCCCTCACCCTGACTAAGATATTCATGTTTCACTTGTCCATCAGAAGAGCTTCTGAAGGATTAAAGCCCTTGTCCTCCTTGTTCTGCCACTAACTCACTGATTTGCTTCAGTAACATGCCTTGGTTCCTCCTCTTACCTCCAGAACTCAAGTAGTAACTTCCCTCTTCAGGGATGCTTTTCTGGTCTATGCATAGAGCTCACTTTAAGAGCAAGATGGAAAAAGCTGCAGAAATATCATGCTCTCTATTGTAGTGAGCATGACCATTCCTGTTCCACCTCCCTGGGCTCATTCTTGACCTTAGAGTAACTTTTCTCTGTTTGTTTCCAAACACACTTGAAAAGATTGTCATGAAATTAATAAGTATTGACAGGAGGGTCAGACAGGCAAAACCACATCTGGATGGATACCATAGACATTAGAAATAATTAAAATGCAGGTCAGATTATTAAAATAGCTTTTTTTTTTTTCTTTTAAAAAACTAAATAAGAACTATGAGGCCACAAAAATGTGCCTGAAATCTTGACTACAAATCTGGGCTCCAGATAATTCAGTGCTGGGAAGAAGGAGACAAAGTCCACTACGTACAGATCAACACCAGCACTTGAAGTGTTTCATGCTGAAGTGAAAGTTATGCTTATAAGCCCTTATAAAAGCTTTTTTCTTTAAAACACCTTTGAATAATAGGAGGGACAGAAAAGGGTGAATGCTGATGAAACAGGATATTGCTGGGACAGGCACACACGTGACATACAACGCATCATTGGATCTTGGCTGCTGACAGTTGTCCTGCCAGAGCCCCAGCACTGCTCTGGCAGGACAGACTCTCATGTGCTCTGGCCATGCTGTGCCTGCACTGGATATTGACCATATTTGCCATTTCAAAGTTCTTGTTCAAGTGATAGAAAAATATAGATAACAAAATACCATGCTATGAACAACCTCACTGCCAAAAAATAATACCTAGATGTGAGAAAATACATAATTTGTAATTCATAACCATACAGGGAGGTTTAGACATCACAATGTTTACTGTCTATCTCACTATTCATGTCTCTGCTTTCTAAATATCTAAGTTGTGTAAATTAGATTTGAGGTAAATTTTTGCCTGTCACTTTGCAGAAATAACTTCATTTTGAACAACAGTTTTTATTGTGTTTGGAATTTGTACTTTGAATTGCATTGAATCCTCAGTGCTAAGGGCCAGCTGAACCCAGCTGGAGCCAGCCAAAATTTCACCTTTGCCTGAGTTTCATGTCTCACTCATCACATATTTTCATATGTTCTCTCCTTCTTGCTGCAACTACATTTTCTTATGGTCTTTCTCTATCCCACATCTTTGAAGTTAAAATGATAGAAACAAGTGCACTGCTCTTTCTTTGGAAGGACCACCCATCTCCCTCAGGTCTAGGAGCTTGCTGAGGTTGAACTAGCTGTGAAAAAAATCAAGGACCAGCTTCAAAAAAAATCCCAACCCAACAAACTCTAAGATCTCTCATTACAAGAAACCTCTCAGAATGCAGTTCACAATTACAATGCAGTTAAATTATACCTACATGACAGGTTCATATGGCCTCTTCTTTCTGCTGGCTGACTTTGCCATCCTGCCTAATCCCAGGATTTGTGAGTTGTGGGGTTGCTGCTTCCATGCTTGTGGCCCTGGCTGTTGAGATGTGAGTTGATTTTGCATTATACATTTTGAGCTGGCACCCACGTTCGTGCTGAAGTCCAAATTTGCCTTGCATCTGAACTGTTTGGAGGTTGCTTTGGATCTGGATCCTTGCCATAGCTCCCTCACCACCAGCTCCAAGCACACACACAGTCCAGGGAAAAGAGCCCCTCTTGTCAACCAACCCAGTTGCTTGTGATAAACCTTTTACTTCACTCCTACAGGAAGCAGCTCTGCCCTTGCTCTGTATAAATCGAAGTAAAACCAAAAAGCACCTGGGTAGAACTGGTAGAGAAGAAGGGCTTTGAGATTAAGTGTTAGAAACAGATTGTCCTGCTTTGCAGCTCTAGCCAGCACGTTGGGGTGTATGTTGCTACAAACTGGCTTCAAAATCCTCTCAGATAAAGCCTGCAGAGTTCTAACACTCTCCTCCTGAGGTGTTACCTGCAATATATACTGAGCAATATACACTGAGAAAGAGCCTCAAATATTGGTTCCTTCTGTAAGGCTCATGCCAGTGCCTGCACAGCCCTGACCTCCCTGCACACTTCTGCCCTGTCCCAAGGCACCTCCATCCTTCCTGGGTCTTTTTCCCCCACTTCTCAACAATTCTGTACTGCAGCACAGTGAAACAGCTAAATGGGGAGATCTCTCAAGCCTAAACTGCTGTGAGTTTGATTAACAGAACTGCTGCATTGTGGCTCTGGCTTGCAGCAGTGTTGGCACTTTTTGAAACACATCCTATCCATGTGCTTTACTGCAACAATGAAAATCTCTTTACCTGTTTTTTTTTCTACAGCTGAGGCTACCTAACTCCACCTGGATAGTAAAGGCTGTACACCCTCCATTCAGACTACCTTCAATGAATTTGTTAGCCCATAAATAACATCAATCAGCAGTTGTTTTTGAGGTAGGGAAGTAACTTGACAGATTCTTTCAAAGGAGAATTAGATTCCTGATTATCTGTGACCTTGCGTGTTTCAGAATCATTACAGCCATTACAGGACATCACTTGTCTTTACTTTGACTGTTCCTGCTTCCTTTGCATTCTCCAACATTTTTCCTATTGATTTTCAAAGAAACTGATGGGGTCACGCTGTGGCCTTCAGCAGACACGAATGCTTAGTGCCTCCAGCAGCTCATAATCAGCACGTGGAATGAAAAGCCATATATCGCAGGACCAGTTAAACTCTGCAGCTCTGCCTGGGAGACTGAGGCAGAAACAACGGCCATGGAGGGGCCTTGCCAGTTAGGGCAATTGCCTGGAAAATGGGCTAACACCCAGGGGAACTGCTGGGATAATTCAGCCTTCCTGGGACTCTCCTGATTGTGCTGCTGTTAAACCAATGCCCTGCAAAAGTGACGCTCAGGCACACAGCCCATATTTTCACAGATTTCCCAATTGCCTGCCACAGGCACTTGGCAGGAGTAAGAGCTGTAGCTCTTGCAACAAAACCTGAGCAGAGCAGAGAGCTCAGTGCAGTGACAGGGTGGTGTGACTGCTCCTGAGTATTTTGAACCCACAGTCGTGTTTGCAGTGTGGTAGCTCTGGAGGTGTTCTAATGCACAGCCTGCTGCCACCGTGCTATTGCCCAGAGTCCAGGGCAGGGAGCCCGATGAGCAAGGTGGGTTTTACACATTTACTGACTCTGAGCTCGAGCTGAAATCACAGAGCAGCCAGCTGTCATGAACACTTCCATGGGAGGTGCCTGAGGTAATTTTTCCATAGTTTTCAGAGTAACTCAACATCTCTGCAGAATTGTCTGGAAAATGCTTCTGTGAGATGCTCATTTTTAAGCCTCCATGGGTGCCGTGGTGGAAGGGGTTAACTGGGCGAGAGGCACGGGAATTCTGGAGACTTTTTCAGATACCTGGGGTACCTTGGGCTCCGAAATGTTGACCTCTGACTCTCTAAGTTTATCAGCACGTTCACTAATCAGGGGTGTTTAATGGAACAGCCACATGGATTCCTGACATTCTTGAAACGTTATGACCCTGTCAGTTGTATGAAGACTGAAAGTCTCTTGCTTTTGAACTCACTAGAGTTTGCACTGTCTTAGAAGCCTTTGATAAATACTTGCTGGATTTCTTACCTAGCTGCTCTAATCTGCCCAAGGTCATCATTCCAGAAAAAAAAAATGGTTTCATTTTGTGGGCATTCATCACTTAAATTGATCGAATTAATGCTTTCTCTAATTCCAGAATGTAAAGAGTGTGGTGTGCCATGTTTTAAAAAAGTCCAGCAGATAAAAGGTTTATTTTCCTGTTATATGTGAGGAGGTTTGTGTTCACTGTCAGTCTCTAAAGACCAGTGAAAAACAAATGTAAAATGTTTTTCCATGAAAAAACCCTAACATTATCGAAACAGATCTCCCTCAAGTACCCAAAGGTTTTATCAACAGTGTCCATGTGCATGTTTTTCCTTCACAGTTCACACCAGAGAGTTTAAGCACAAAGGCCTGGATTCAGTTACAATCAGAGACCCAGGCCTGAAGGTATATGTGATCCAAGCCCTGTCCAGAATTTAAATGGACCCAAATTCAAATGGGTGGAATTCACCATGAATGAGATATCCAAGTCACTTTCAAACATTAAGCTGGAATTTAGCTGTCACTTTGAGCACATTTAAAATTTTCCTTCAAGTCCAGGATACAAACATAATAGCAAAGTAAATGGTAAAATGGTTTGAATTTTGACCAATATTTTTTTTTTTTATTTCTTGTGGATAAGCTCCATACAGGGCAAGCCTTGCTGGGCCAGATAAGACTAGATAACTCATCAGTGTAAGAGAGCCTTGTAATCAGGGTGCTGGCAACAGGCAAAGAAAAGAGGTTGGAAATATCAAGAGTTAACAGGTGACTTGATATGGATAGCAGTCTCTGCTATGAGCTTTTAAAAGTGAACAGTTCACATAATTTATAAATGGTTTCATAGGAAGACTTACATTTATCCAAGAGGCCATGCCTCAGCATAGCAGACCTCCCAGGAGACTTTTCAGGTGACTCTTCCTTTATCAACCTCATTTTATTACTCCTAGTTCTATTCTTCTGCTGTTTCTCATCATATCTCTTGATATATTTAAACTCATCACCTACTGGCAGTCTGTCATTAGGGTACATTGTTCAGCTGAGCTTCACACCCTTATTTTAAAATGGGCAACAGCAAGAGCCTGACCCTTCCCAGGGCAGGGGAAAAGTACATGAAAAAAGCTGAGGAGGTCAAATCCAGAGCATGGTGGGAGCTGAGGTGCTGCTGTTAAGACAGCATTGAGTAAAAGCCTCTCACTTGCAGGGTGACAGAACAGTCACCCGTGGTTCCACACACACCATCCTCTGCCTGTTGGCCTTTAGCTGATGTTGTGAGGAGCTGAGGAACAGGGACAGTGGACAGGTTTAGATCCCCTGAACCTGACCCAGTACCCAGGCAGACTCCAGCTCACACGTGGTGCAGCACAGCTACTTTGTGTTTCCTGGTAAGTGGGCTCAAAACCTTGGAAGAATTTTGTAGCAGTCTTGTTCTCATTACCTCCCCTGACCTAGCAAATGGGGGGCAGGATGGGAGTGATCTTTGTATCTAGGTCAGATCTTAATCTTTTTTTCCTTTACTGAAGAATCACTCCCTCCTTTTTCCTCTAGTTCATATTCGTCTTTCAACTCTGGTTGAGCCCTTGTCTGTCATTCTCTCCTGCCCTCTTCTGCCCAGGGCAGAACCATTTGTACTAACAGGATTGCACTTTTCTTCATTTTCTGTCTCACACATTTCTTTTTCATCCCATGTATCATATCCCCACATCTGACTGACACAACACAATGAGATGTTTAAAACCACAGAAGCTGTTTTTCCTTCCTGGAGGAAGGAAACCAACTGGGAACTCACTGATGTAAAACTCACTTTGCCAGTGAGACTCACTTACCTGTCTCCAGTCTCATGTCTCTCTGGTCAGTGGAAGAGGTACAACCACTCTACTTTCTGTACAGCAGCAGCTTCCCCCAGTACAGAAGCCTGGGCATAACTCTGCTGCCTGACCCCTCGCCCTGCTCTGGGCTGGATTACTCTGAACACAGCATTCACAGCTGCCCTTCCAAGTGACTTGGTCCTGTCCTTGCCCACAGTTTCCCTGGCACTTACCTCACATATTATGTGTAACCCCATGGGTAAATCTCCTCTTTGGAGCCTTGGTTTTCCCTTAGGTAAGTGTCAGTCCAATGCACTAACAATTGCTGATAAAACCCTGGCACGCACCACACGAAGCTTTGAGCAAAGTAAAATATAGTCACAGATTTAACAAGTATCAAAATAAAACAAAAAATGTTATGACAGTACAGGAAATTGCAGAGCAATGGCAACTACAGGAGGAAAGCAGGAGAATACCACAAAGGCCCTGAAAGTCTGCAGAGGCCAGACAGACGCATGGTTCTTCCTGACCCCTCTCTCCTGGCAGAAGGGGGAAAGCTCTCCTCCTCCGCTCAGCAGGGGCCCAGCCGGCTGTTAGTCACCCGTTTTGAACTACTACAAATACATTAATTTAGCCAGCTAGAGAGAAATAAAGCTTTTGAGAGAAGCAGCAAATAAATCACAGAAGCCCCATGTATAAAAACCAGGCAGCATGACGTGACACCTCCACACAGGGCAGCTGTGACCTGTGTTAATCTGCCCAGGCTCTGGCACTTGAAAAACACCAGTGAGAAAACTTTAGAGACAACAAACTCATACAAGAACTGCTGCTACAAACATCCTCCTCTATCTATCCCTCCTCAGGAAGGGGCTGGCAGGGCGACCCCAAGGCTTTTCTTCTCCTGCTGTGCTTGTGGACTCTGATCTACAGCATGCAGCTGAGCCAGGCTGTGGGCACACAGCCTTTCCCAGCTGCTGGTTTTTCAGCTGAGAGCTGGGTTTCCTGGTTTGCCCTCATTTCTCATCTCCACAGCCTCCTTCCTGACTGTTAGAGATTATTGCTGTAGAAGGGCTGAGCATCTTGTGTGGCATTCAAGAGGAGATGAGTTAGTTTCAAGCAGCAGAGCTTTGCTGAGCTGACCTGGCTCTTCTAAATCAGACTACGCCATGAAGGGAGCAATCAACTCCAGCAAAGGGAAGGACAGCAAGCAGATTAGAGCTGGGGAAGGCTGGAAGAGGAATCAGACAGGGGATGAATCTACAGACACAACAGCTAAGAGAGCCCTTGCTGCCAGACCTACACTCTTCAATCAACAGAGACAAGTAGGTCCCATATTTTGACCAGGTACTTATTTGCTATTGCAGTTTCTTTGGGGTGTGTGTGTGTGTGTGTACAGGGAGGTGACAGTGCCAAGCAGCAGGCAGGATAGATGGTCAGCTTGGACCTCATCCCACCACTTAAGAAATGTGTGGCAGACTGGGAAACCTGCAGGGAAGCCAGAGCCCATCATCTCACCCCTCTCTCAACTTGTCCTCCAAGAGTGAGTTCTGCTTTCCTGGCTGTACACTGAACCCTCAGTAAACTGAAGAAGTTCTGAGGTTTATTCCTTCACATTTAACCTTTCCTTGTTCATTTTAGGGAAGGAGCAAGAAAGTAAACTCTAGGCAGTGTGTGAAACCTGCCAGTCCTTAAGAGGTTGAATATCTTTCTACTCACATGACTGTTACTGATCTGAGACTTGGGCAAATTGCTCATTTCTGACAAAGCCAGTGACATGCTAATGTGGCTGTACCTCTGCTAAGGCTGCAGGGTACTTTGCTTACTGGTGAAATTTTGCTCAAACTTAAATTAACAATTTAGCTGAAGTGAACATTTGGTCTCATGCTTCACTTGCAAAAGTGCTCTGAGGCTCCTCTTTTGCTGTGGTTTGCTCCCCCCCTGTGTGGCTTGTGTCTGCTGCACTGTTAAACTGGAGCAGTGAGAGACTTTAAAGTAGACAAAATGGTAGCTGGGAACTTCAGTCACTGCCCAACAGTTGGCACTCGTGGAAAGCACCACGATCTCTGTGGCTCCCAGCAGAGAGGAAGCTCAGCCAGAGGATGGATGGCTGGGTCCAGCTGTGCACTTGAAGGCAGAGACTGCTTGCACAGCTCCTCTGCTCCAGCACCTGCAGAGCTCTCCCTCTTTTGCTCCTTGGACGAGAAGTTATTTTTGGCTGTGTTTTGCTATATTAAATATTAGCTCTAGGCTTTCCCCTATGTACCATGTAATCCTGTTCTGTGTGGGCTTTATATATTGTTCTTTTGACATTATCACTATTGCATATTAATAAATTAAACTTTCAATTCGTGTTACTCTCTTGGGCCAATGTATATTGCTAGGGGGTGAAAAGAAGGGATTAAACTGGCTTACAGTGTTCTGCTCTTGTACCATGTTACAGCAGACACATCAGAAGGATCAAGGAGCTTTCTTGGCTCGGAATTGCTATATTAATAGCAGAATTGTGGGGTCATAATTTTTATTACACTCTTTTAATAAGCTATTGATGCAGACACATTTTACACCTATGGGAAAATATAATTATGCTGGATCTGTAATGCTGGATGTTCTTAGCAGAATATCACAAAGAATTAAGAGAAGAACGAGTCTTCACAGTTATGTTGAATGAAGTTTTAACAAGCCTAGTGGGGAGTTCAAGGTTCAAGGTAGAGAAAGAGGAGTAAAATCAGCCTGACTGTCTCTAAGTTTGGGCTTTAAGTTACTAATAAGCACAGCCATTGGGGAGCTGGTGACAAACTGAACTCTCCTGAGCTCCTCAATAGGAGCATATGCAGGTGCACGATGCAATGCTGCACAGAGTCAACAAGCCCCCAAAATAAAAATGCACTGAGAAAAGCCCCCTGTAGGGTACAGCTTTTGCTGGGGCTTCAAGACATGTGTTGCATCTCTACCTTATAAAATGCAGTGTTGAGTAGTGGAAAGGTGAGGCAGAAAATGAAACAATGCCAGACGCAAGAGCCCCATCAACCAGTTCCAAAATAAGGGAAAAGTTGAAGCTGGCTAAAAGATTGTCCTTGGGATGGGGTTTGATGAGGTACAAGATATCTAATATCTATGAAAGTTCAAATAAAAAGCAGAATGACAGGGTTGAAAGCCACAGATGAGGAGAGGCAGAAAGCTCTGAGGTGGGTAACTACTCTCTGTTCATTCCCACACACCAGAGGAGCCAGTGCTCACCCAGATGCTCTGCAAACACAGCTTCTGTGCAGCCACCACCACCTCCTCAATTAAAAAAAAAACAAACAAACAAACAATGGAGGTGAAGCCACATACCAGAAATCCCACACTCTGTTTGGCTGTAGCAGGGTGTCTGCTGGAAAAGGTGACTTGTTTTAAACATATTTGATAGCTCCTACAGCCATTCTTACTCCAGTTTGGTTTATGCTCAAGTAACAAACCCCACAAAAGCCCTGTATCTGCACAGTTAAATATATTCTGTCCGTGGTTTAAAGGCACTCCCTGCAGAAGATCAGATTTCCTCATCATCATACAATGGCTAAAATATGTACAGTGTCATAAGTAGACAAATACAACTTATTTTTACTGTGACTGTTGTTATAATATATCCTGTAGCACTACAGATATGACAAGCTCTATACAACCATTGCAGGAAGTCAGTTCCTTGCTCTGAAAACCTCTCCAAGTTTACTCTGGGTCTTAATTCTTATTTTGAGGTTTAGCACTTGCCACCACACAACAGATGTGATACAGCTTTATTCTACAGACAGCTTCACATTTATGTCCCAACCAGTGACTCCTGGGTTATGATTCCTACTTGAAGTCCTGTCAAACGTATCTTAATTTGTTAACAGTTTTGCTCCACTAGGCTGCCTCTGCTAAAAGGCTATAAAAAGTAATAGTCCATTTGTGAGTTTACTGCTATTAGCTACAAGTGTTAATTCATGAGCAAAAACCCATACACTGCATACCTGCAGTCAGTAACAGAGGAGAGGGGGTTACACACTGGAGGAGGAGATTACTCCTGTTGTAGATTTGGTGAGTATTCATCTGCAAACAGTCACCCCTCCTGCCTCAAGAAAGGAGTGATAACTTCTTGGTTTTAATCACACACTGCCAGTTCTAATTGCTTTACAAACAACATCAAGGGGAGGGTAATTGGACCCTTCAGCTTCTCCATCATAACAGCATGAATACTCCAGAAAGGAAAACAAATCTTCACCCATTCCAAAAGCTAAAATAAAGCAAATGATGGAAAGGAGGACTTCTAATTTCTGTTCAAGGTAACACCCACATGCTAATGTTAATTAAAAAAGTAAGAACAGGGGTGTCCCCAGTGAGTGACTTGCCAGGGGATGCACAGACAAAGCTGTTACATTTGGAAAAGCTCAGCCTCAAGCTGCACCTGCTTTCACACCCTTTCAAGGAAAGATAAGCTCGTTGCCAGCGTTCACTGCCCTGCTTGCCAGTGCTTTTCCTTTTCCCAGGACACACAGAGAGGACAGTGGAACCTAGAAGGTGCCGGGCAATGAACTTTTCTGCAGAAGTGCCCATTGCTTCCCCAAGCATTGACATTGCAGCCACTGCTCTCCTGCCTCAGCACTGCCTGCCAGCACTGGGCAGAGCCCAGGCAGGGCCACCACAGCACATTTGCAGCAGGTCTGCAGCAGCAGCAGATCTTTTTGCCATACCCCCCAGCAGGGTGGCATCACCAAGCACTACTTCTCTCAAGTTAAGACCCTAAATTAACATGAAATACAAGGGATTGTTGGTTTTTTTTTTTTTTTTTTGTCACAAGAACAAAGTCCTTCAGAAGTCAAATCCAACAAGGATACCAATTGAGATGACAGTGTTCCCTATCCTGTAGGGCAAAGACCTATAACTTCCTAAGATGGCTCCTAATTCTATGTCTTTTCAGGAGATAACAGAATGAGCAAAGCCTGACAACTCAGTGTCCAATTGCTTCAGCAAAATAATTGCTCACATGCATTACAAAACTGCATCAAGGAAAAGCCCCAAGCCAGCAAAGTGCTGTGTGTGCACCCAGCCTGACTGGTAGCAATAAGCTGAGTTTCCTGAGGAGCATTTTCTGGCTTTCTGGGCACCCCTACATCAGCACTGTAACACCAAGACATTTTGCCTAACTTTACATAGGAAAAATAAATGTGGCTGGGAAGATAAGATAGAATAGGAAAACAAAAGAACTTATCATTGTTAAAACAAGACTCAAGTGAGACCACATGGAATGAGACAACAGGGAAGCTGAACAAAGGAAAATATTAGAAAAATGCAGGTTGTATTTGGTGGAACAAGATCTTGAAAATCTGAGGATGTTTGCAAAGCAGTGCTAGTTCCTGTGGATACCAAGTACTAAAAACCTGCCAGAATTTGTTAACCTGAGTTAAAAAAAAAAAAAAAAAAAAAAAAAAGATAACAATGGCTTTAATTATTTGATTTTTTTAAAAGTAGCAGCTCCCTGGACAAAGGTCTCCAGAAGAAGAGAAAAACAGATTGTGATTATGGGTGCCAAGAAAATATTTAAAAAGCAATATACACACAAGAATCTCACACAACACAGAGCAGAGTGCTCACAGGGAGCATTACTTGGACTTCTATATTATATAGGAGCAGGAGACATTGAACCCCCTTTTAACCTATATCTGGAGAATTGTTTATAAGCCTTAGGGAATGTATTCTCACCTCACCCTATGAAAAGGGGAAAACCAGGACTAATTCTATGCCACAAGGTTTTCAGTGGCATGTAGACAACTATTTTCTGTGTACTCAAGACTTTTCTATGGTCATATGCATATAAACATTACAGTGCCTTCTCCATGTTAAATCTGCCCTGACTGAAACTGTCCTGAAAATACTTTGTTCAGTGCTTAGACCTGAAAAAAAAATTGCTATGTCCAAACTTCCTGCTCATGCTTAAATTAAATTTAAGAGGGTAACATTTAATGATGTTTTCCTTGAATTCAATCTTGTTTTCATTACATCACACAAAAATGCATTTCAGAAAGGTTCTTCATAATGCCATTATGCTATTAGGGATAGTGGGAGAAATTTTGATATTTAAGTATCAACAGAAATATCTTCATTGGCTTTCAGAAGAGAAGGGGAAGGAAAGAGAAAAAGGGACAACCAGCTGATATGTCAAACATCCATATACAAATGATGATTCAGAGAAGGGTTATGATGGTACTGAGGCTAATGAGACACTACAGATAATGCAAGAGACACAAAAACGAGTTCACTTTATAATCTGAGCATATTATAGAGCTAATCAAGAGGAAGGAAGAAAACAAATCATTGCTTGTAGAAGTGGAGAGAAGAGGGAAAATGCCAGCAGATGATTCAATGCTCCTGAGTCATTCCAGTTCCAACTATCCATTCACCTACCTGGGGAAGTTTGAAGAACACTTTTAAAAAATGTTTTAAGTCTGCCCTATACTTTCTTGACTGAAAAGACAAAACCAGGACAAGAGATAAACTTCTACATCTGCCATTTACAGCCAGGGAAAAAACAAAGGGAGTCTTGACTGTAGCTGGTGGAGATGGCTGTGCCTGCTGCATTAGGTTTGCCCTCACATCTGCTAATCTTGCTCTGTTGATCAAACATTTTTAGTATATAAAAAGAAGGGTTGCATGTAATGGTCTTTTATTAAGAGAAGATATTTTCTTTTCACTTTACCTCTCTTTCATCACCCTGCTTTCCCTGGGAAGGAGCTTTGGATGCTTTTACACTTTCTATGCACTACCCCCATAGCCAAACCTGTGACAGCAAGCACCCAGCACTCAGACAGCTGAAGGATTTGAAAACACCTATCCAGATTCACATCTAAATACTGGAAATGAAAATGAGCCTGGCTCAGGGTGCAGTCAGCTCCCCATATCTCTTGGAACAGAACCCAGCACAGTGTAAATCTGACCTTTCTGACTGCCTGTGTCCTGGGCTTCCCTGAAATCTTGTTACAAGTGCTGACAGTTAAAAACTCTTTCCATGCCTTCCCTTCTGAATTTCACCAAAGCAAAGAAACCATTTATCAACTTCTGTACAAAGCATCTGATGTTGTTTGGTTACATTGAATACCTGCACTGGGTTTAGGTATTTCCAGGAAAACGATTTGAAAGCTTCTGTAACTGGAACTGAACCATCCTGTATCAAGTTAAAGAGAAATTCACTAGTACATAGTAGCCTTGTGTAGACAATGCATTATATTAGCCTGTGTGTCTTGTCATAATATATTCCAAGTGATGTGTGATGATGGCAAATCTGTTATCCATTAAAAAGGTGCTGAAGACCAGCCTGTCGGAAGACATTTTTTCCCCCAATTTTACTCCTCATTAGTTTTTGAAGCCTGGAAGTTACAGAACAGAGTTCATGTTAAAGGCTACCACTAACATTATCATGCTGCTTTAATGCTGGAGTAATCAAATACATGAAAACTATATTCCCAATTCCTAGCACCACATTTTTATTCTAAACATTAGAAAAGCACACACATCCTGGAGAGAAAAATGTTTGCAGCTGACTGATATTTATCCAAAAAGTGTGATTTCCTCAAAAGCAGCTTGGTGCAGCTTCCTGCCTGCACGGCTCACACTGCTGGGGCTCTGGTTCAAGACTTGCACACTCTGCAAGTGGACACTAAGGGGTGTAAATTCATCAACTTCTGCTGAACTTTAGATTCACACACTGCCGTAAAGTGAGGTCAGAATAAGACTGCACACTTCATATAGAAGTGCAATTCTATTTTCATGTGCTTAGAAGGGTTGTAGGGTGTTTTTGGTTTGGGATTTGGGGTTTTTTTGTTGTTTGGGGTTTTTGTGTGTGTGGGTTGTCAGGATTTTTAAAATAAAAAAGCAAGGAAGCAGAATTCAGTTTCCTCTCTAAAAAGTTCATAGAGCTTAGTTGTTGGTTTGTTTTGGTTTTGTTTTTGTTTTTTTGTGAGGAGGAGGAAGAACTGATTTATGTTTAGATATCAGACATCTTCCTCTGACTTAACTGAGTCAGGTTCCTCTCGCTCCAACCTTCACTAACCAAATTTTTAGAGCATTCTCTTTACATCAGCTAGCAAGACATTTTGGCCATCTACCTAGTCCTCCCTCTGGGGGTTCAAGATCCATAACAAAAGATTTTGCACATCCATCATCTGGAAAAAAAATGTCTCCACCCTTAAGTTTTCCAATCATTTTCACAGATTGCTTCTATGCCTTAACACATCTGATGAAAAGTCTATAATATACTTTCATGGGATCTTTTTGGAGAGATAGCTCAGTGCTATAGATCAGAATTGGTGATGATTTAGAACTATTTTATAAATCGAATGAAGATTGACAAAGAAATGAGTGTATCTCAGTATAATCTTGTTCTGAATGATGGTATTAGGAAGTGTCAGAGTGGAGATTAGCAGAAGCAGAAACTTGTGGAATTCAGAGTTCCCTGGCAAAGCTACAGTCCCTGGCTGCACTGAGGGATGGAGAAAAATATCTGATGGAAAAGGTCTCTGTCAAGGACTTCGGCACTAAATTTCTTATACTATACACACAATTTACAGACTTTTCTTGGTGCAAATAGCATTTCTCCCAAAAACTGTATTCCAGAATGTCTGTCTTTAGGCACTCAATAGTCAGCATTATTCAGAGTTCTCCCCACCTGAGAGACTCACCAGGACTGGTGCCTGCCCGTGCAGCTGAACACAGCTACAACAGTAGGAGTGAGCTGTGTCAGGGTAACAGAGAAGTGACTCTTGGACCTTTCTCTGCTCCCATGAGAAAAGCAAGTCTTGGAAGAGACTCTCAGAAAGCTTTTCTGGTAAGACACACCTATCTTTCTTTCCTGAACAGCAGTTTTCTAAAACATCTCATTGTAAGGACAGCCCTGGAAAGCACATGGCAGCCTTCCAGTACCAACATGCTTTACTAAAGGTAAAAGAGCTTTATCAAGTAGTTGGGCTTTTCTGATCCATTAAATGATTGTTTGCAAATCCCTCCCTATTTTCATTGAGGTTTTTAAAGGGATGTCTTTAGAAGAGGGAAATACAACAGTAGAAGATCTCTCTGTGGTAGGGCTCCCAGAAAGATTTTACACTTCTATTCCCCAGTAGTCACCTTCAGCCCTGCTCTTGCCTAGAAAGTGCTGGAGACCTTCGCTCACATCTCTGAACACAAGGAAGTTCCAGCACCATTTTAAAGGGTGGGAGCTGACAGCAGGCACCACCTCCAGATAGGACTGTTTATGCTGAGGGGGGATAAATGGATGGAGATCTCCATTAATTGTAACCAGTGGAGCAGAGCTGGAAGTGTTTCCTCGTACAGAGATAGCAGTGCAGGAGCACAGTGGGAGCTGGGCTGTAGCTGCCATCGGCTCCTTGCAAGGAAGGTTCCTGCTATTAATACCACAGCTATCACAGCAGATAAGGCTGTAAAAGGCAGCAGCTTGCAGGAAGGCTTAGGTTAGAGCAAACTGAGGAGTACTCTGGATCCCAGGGTGGGGTAAAGCCTGCAGGATGTTCGCCTTTCTGCGAGCCGAAGAGCCGCGGGGCAGCGGGACCGTCCTGCTGTGGGTGCTGCAGTGACACCGACAGGCTGCCCTGCCCTGCCCTGGGTGCAAAACAGCAAGAGCCAGGCCTGTGTCTGCCTCAAAACACAGCTACAAGATAAAGGTCAGGAAATGGGAAAAAACCCTGTTAGGTGATCACAGTATGCTGGGACAGAGCCTGATCCCTCCAGGGAAGGCAGGTGTCCTGTAACCCATCATCAAAGGCAGATGAGCTCCCCCTGAGAAGTGGTGGTGACTGGGACCAGTTCCACCCATCCTGGCAGTGCTCGTGGTGGCAGAGGGATGTTGTTTATCTCAACCAAGCTTTGAACCCTTGGGAGAAGTGCAGCTCATCTCTTCATGCATCAGCCTTTCCTGGTCTACTTTCAGTTCCTTCCTGCAAAGCTGCCCTGTGCAGCAAGCAAGTCAGGGATGGAGAACTTCCTCCCCTGCTTGAGCCCTTTGGAAATGGCTAATTTACTACAACATAGGGAGAAAAAGGAAGAAGGATAGTGAAACACAGCCCAGCCTGGGCCTCGGGGCCATCTCAGGTTCAGGAGGAAAGGAAAGGACAAAGAGCTCAGAGACCCCCCAGTCTGGCTTTTCGCAGGACCTCAACATATCAAATTGAAACGGGCCTCTTTTTGCCCCTGGCTGTTCCTATAGTTTAAATGCTTTAACCTTTAAAGGTAGCATTCAGGAACCATGGTACTTAAGTGCTAAAGCTAACTTGGAGGGTATTTTTGCAGAGGGGAAGGAGTTTTACAAGGGCTTTTACCTACCAGACTGGCATTTCATTTCAGCACAGGTCATGTGCAGTGCTGGTTCCCTATATAACCTGCCCATGGTCCCTCATCTCAACAATTTCCTCAGTCTTGTCCTGAGGAGATCAACAGATTAAGAGAAGATTTAAGATTTCTTTCCCAGTGGTGCTGAGTGCCTGCTGTTCCTCATAGTCCTGATAGAAGGGTGCTCAGCACTGCTGCAGGAGGCAGCAATTCATCTCTGTCGGTGCTGCTCTTTGCCCTGGTCTGAAATATTATTTGAGACACGAGAAATGAAGAAAAGCCTTTCCCTATCAAAAACCATCAGAAGTCTCCTCAATTTTGTTGATCCCAGTATCTCTAACCACAGACCTTGTTTATTCTCAGAGCAGGCCCTACACAGCCTTTCTTCTTAAACTTTCTTCTTGTTCTGCTATTAAGAAAGCTCACATCAGATGTGTCACTCCCTCTTTGCTCATGTAGTTGCTCATCTAGTCCTCAAATTCCCATTTTTGATCTCCCTGTACTTCTCTCTCATTTCATCTCTGCTATTATTTTCTGTTTCCTTTGTTTGCTCCTATATGTACAGACCTCAGAAAAGGCTCTCTTGACATAATCAGCCTTCTGCCTCTTCCTTCCTGTTGTTTTTTAAACTTTGCTATTTTTTCTACATTGAATTGATTTTCCATTCCTCCCATGTGGCTTGAAATGTCTCCTTTCCACAACCACTATCAGAGGTAGCAGTGGCCTTCTTACAGCCAAGCTAAAATGAGACCTCTTTCTTCTTACACTTGAAAATCACATCCTCCCTGGCCACAGGTCAGTGTTCCTTTTTTCCAGACCTCCTCAGCTACTTATTTCCCTGTCTGATGCTCAGGCTTCAGTAATTTATCTTCTGTCCTGCCAGTATCCTGGCAGTATCCATGGAATTCTGTCCATTCTCTATTATGCAATTTTTTTCTGGATATTTTACCTACCAACATCTATCTCTGTAGGTGACACTACAACTATCCAGCAGCAAGGAAGGAACTTGTTTTCTGGACAATTCCCCCATAAGAGTCTGTTTGCTGAGCCCATTAAGAGGACATTTTCTGGTAAGGACACCTCTACATTAAAAACAACAATCAAGGAGTTTGTTTCATGCTCTGATTGTCATTACAGTTCTTAGGTTTGGGGTTTGCAAGCCACAACCTGCATTCCTTAAATAACATGGATACAGAGAATTTCAGCAGCAATCTCCTCAGACAGGGTAGTCACCAGAAAATATCCTGCCTTGCATGTGAGGGCAGGCTGGGGAGGTGACCATCACACACTTTGTAATGTGTGACATTACAAAACCAGTTTTCCAGTACGGCACAGCAGCCAACAGCTTCCCCATGTTTCCATAACTGTGTATCAGGAAGTGTAAATAACACACACTGCACAACCAACCCCAACCCCACACACCCAATTTCAGGAAAGTCTCCAAGAGCAAATATATTTCAGATTCTTATTTAATTCTTCTCCAGCACTGGAAAAGAATTCTTAGATTCTTAGTTAATTCTTCTCCAGCACTGGAAAAGAACATGTGATATTTCCATTTAACCAGGTATAACAAGTTAAACACACTGCCACCAACACTTCAGCAAAGTGTTTCCTACTCCTCTCATATCCCCATGATTTTACAATTTATGACTTCTCAGGACAGAGGAAGCCAAAGCAAGAAATTAACTATATTAGAAACCAAAGTAAGAATTATTAGGAGGGGCTTAATGGCATATGGACATAGAGTGCAGTCAGGTTCCAAAATCCTACAAGACATTCCCCCATTAGTAAGGTGGTGGAGCAGAGGTCACACGTCTGCCTCCTCCTCCCACCAAGAAATGCAGCCAGGACTCACAAGCACATACAGGAGTTAAGGCACATGCAAATTACTTCTGGAATAAAAACAAAAATGCACAAACAGACTTAGAGCAGCCTTAGCCCCAGCCAAGTCTCAGGTTAACCAGCCCCCAGCATTCTCCAGATGCCCCTAGACAGCCCTGGAGTTGCCAAAGAGCAGAGGCTGCCTGAACTCAGCACCCCTGGATACTCCAGTGCATGAGACACAAGCAAGCCCCACAGCCTTGGTGTCCCAAGAAGACACAGTAGCTGCCCAGAAAGGAGAAAAACCTTAAAAATTCATTAACTGCCTGTAGAGTTGCATTAGATCACTTCTAACAAGCCTAAATAGGTTTTCAAATCAAAGGTGGTTGATTGCATTTTGCCTTGGTTTTCCTCTTTTTTTTTTTTTAAGTAGGTTTTAACAAAATAATCTTTATCTTTCCTAAATTCTTTTTTCCTCTCTTTTCCTCTTGTTGGTTAAATCTGGGCTGAGGTTGATTGCTGTAGGACAGAGGTATGTTAGGAAATTTGATGCAAAGGACAAGAAAACAAAAATCAGAGGTATTTGGTCTGAAAAGAGGCTTTGTCCGAGGCATAATTCTTGTGTGTTTAAGGACAGAGTAATAGATTTGGAAGGATAAGTCATATATCTTAGGATTTTCTTTCCTGCCCCCTTTGATTGATTCATTCCAGTCTCTTCAGATCTTTGCCTGTTCCCACAAACCTGGAATCTCAGGATTGTTTGATTAAGTCATGGTTACCATGACAATAAAAGTGCCTCTGGCCAGTTTGACCTTTGACTGGATTCAATTCACTGAGAGAAATGGACAGAGACTATAGAAAAAGCTTCAGCTTCATGTCCACTACTGCATAAAACGGGCTCTCCTGCACTTTGAGAGTGTGAGCTGGCTGCCCTTTTAAAAATATAAATTGGGCTGGAATGCTTTCCAAAGCATTCCTAAGGTTTTGGTAACCAATTTCTTGAGGAATATCACTTCAGACATAAAATGCACACAGTGGTATGGTTGGAGACTTATTTTAAAATATGGCATTTAGCACAAAAAAAGCAAAAGCTGAAATCAGACTTTGCATGTCCAATCTATACCCACAGAATTTAAAAATCGTGTCATATCCATATCCTTCAAATATTTTATAGGTATTTGCAAATACCTGGCTCTTTTTAAGTATGTACACATGTATAAAAGCAGATTTCAGACTTAGAGCTCATTTCCTCTGATCGCAGCCCACCCTGCTGCTGCAGGCATTGTGCTGCTGTTGCTCATATAGATAATTATTCCTTTTCAAGTACTTTCATTATAAATCCATTTCAGCAAAAATAAGGAGGGGAGGGGGGAGAAGAGAGAGATTTCAAAATTAAACCTGTTATGTGATTTGTAAATGGGCCTGACAGAATGACAGCCGAGTGGCCGTTGCAAGGCAATTCATGCATGCAAGATTGCCAGATCCCTGGTGGGAGAGTACGCGGTGCCCGCGCACGTGTGGGGGCTCCGCTGGCGCTGCCCTCCCCTCCCTGTGCCGGGCAGCCCCCTTGTTTTACTGCTTCCTCTTTGCAAAGGGGACAAATATATTCTTTGGTCTAGCTCAGAACAGTAATTAAAACCAGCTAAAAAGGGGGTTTGCTTCTGGAGCTGCTGGCTCCCCAAAATGCAGGTGGCAGCAGGAATCAATGGCTCAAGCCATTTGGGAAGAGTGGGCTTCACTGGGCACACCATGGAGAGAGCAGTGAGCAGCCCTGCCCCGGCATATGCAGCCAAGGTGATGTTAGCCAACAAAATGGCACAGAGCCAAGCAGAGGGAAGTAAAATAAACCCAAGCACTGTGAAAATAAGGGAAAAAGGGTGTCTGGGCTGGGGCAATAGTTGCACTGACCTTACTTGGGTAACAAACAATGCTCGTTCGAAAGACAGACCCAAGCAGGCAAGCTGGAACTTAGAAATTATTTTTCCTTCTTTTTTCTGTTTGATTTGTTGCTCATTTACTGTCATAAAGTTCTTCCTTCTTCTCACCTAGTTACCTTGCATTCTGAAGCCATGGGAAATAACTGACAAGGATTATTTGAGCCCTCCCACCCAGGCTCTTGGATTCAGAATCCTCCTGTTTCCATGCTGGCCATCAGGACCATATCCTGTCAAGTTTCAACAAGTTTGGTAGAGAGCTGCCATTGTTACAGGATTTTGGTTCCCAGACCAAGAATTCCAAGAAAGATTTGTCTGGGAGGGAATAGGGAATGGAAGATTTTGTTTGTCACTTTTTTCCTGTCTTCTTTTTTTTGGTCAAAAATAACAGGGAAAATGTCAAGAAATGTATACAGGAAAATGAGCAATCTGAAGAAATCTGTCCCTATTGGAAAAAACATTTTTGCTTCCAAGGGAAGTCAAAATAAAATTTTGAAAGGCACTTACCTGACTTTCAAGGAATCCAAACTCCTAGAGATCCTCTGGCTTTGGAAAAATGAATCTTCCATAGTTCATAAATGAAATTCTTTGACTTGGACGAGGATGATTTCCCCTCTGAAGAAATAGCAGGCACCCACACCACTGGCTTGTTCACCATCCCTTGCTACAAGATGGGAAAACACTAATAAGCACAGAATATGCCTGATCCATCTTGGCCTTTCCCTCTCCTCATTCTTTTGATGCTGAGTGCTTCCAGTTGTGCCAGTCTGTAAACTCTCAGCAGTATTTTGTATTTTCCTTCAGTCTCTCTCCTTCTCTGTAAGATTTCACCAGCCTATTACTGTTAGAATGTGTTTATTAAATCCAGATATCTATTTATCTATTGCTCTATCTTTATGCAATTCATATACATGTATGTCTGCTGAGGCATGGTCCTGGGTATAATGTTCCATTAGAGTGAAATGTTTACAGAAAGGAAACTGAGGAGTTTAGTTATTATAAACCTGGACACTGTCAGTTTACTTACAAGAATGTCACAGGCAGCCCATGGCCAACCTTAAATTGAGACCCCACCACATCTCTCCTTTCATATCTGTGCCTTTATGTCTTCACTTGTGACCCATCACAGACTTATTGCGGGTTAGTTCAGATGCAACAAGAATCTTAATATCAGTGAGTAGCACCATTATTGGAAATACATTGTGTCTGTGCAGAGTGAGTATCAGAGCATTCCTTTTTTTATTCTGAGAGGATACCTATTCCCATAAATTCAGGAAATTATCACACATTCTGTAACATCTGTCTCTCCCTCAGAAATTACTTTGCATACAAGAACAAATTATTTTTCTTTATTGAATAAAAAGCTGTGTGGCAAGCCCTCAGTCCCCATCCATGGAAAGTAAGCAAGGATTTGAGAACGATTAGAGAAGTAGCAAGGGCTGTTAGATGAGCTAGAGGTACCTACTATATGGAAAGCAATTTGGAAATACCTGCCTTTTCCTACAAGCTGGATTCTCTGCTCTGGGAAATCACAGTTTATTTTTAGATCCAGTAAATGACAAGATGTAGGGTGACCACCAAAGATAGGCACTGCTCTGTTTCAAACCCTGCCAGCTGACCATACTAATTTCCAGAGTAACTCCTGGCACAATCACAAGCTGGTGTGATTTTAAACATGAGTGCTTGGCTGTGACCAGCAATGCTTTCAGCTGAGGAGAGGGAAATCCAAGCTTTTAGCCCCGGTCCCCCTGCCGGAGGCTGCTGATCGCAGGGTGGCTCCCGCTCCCGACAGCGATGCTCCTGCCTGCCCACTCCACAGCCCAGCTCGCTCCTGCCTCACCCCTGAAAGGCAGCAGAGCTCTAATGACCTCCCATGCACTTACACCGAACAGATACGTTTTTGAAAACAGAATCAGACCTCACACATCTACGACCACTTTAAAAGGCTTCTCCCTGCACCTTCTGCTCTCTGTTCTCTACACTCAAGTGGAAGAATGGCACAAAGGCCCCTCTCTCACTGCCCTTTTCACCCAGTTCCTCCCAACAGCAAGGAAATCTTAGAAGAGCCAAAGGAAAGCTAAAGAAACCACTCTGGGTCCTGTCTGCCCAGGGAACAATTTCCACATCTGGCTTTTGCTGCTGCTAGAGGGCTGGGTGCAGCTTTACTATCACTTCTCTCCCTCTGTGTCCTCTGCTTTCTGTGGATTCAAGTGGATTTTGTTTGTTAAGACAAGCTAGTCAATGGGAGAATCCTTCCATCACCAGTTTCCAAAGACTGTCCTTCTTTCCATCTGATGGTCACCCATTCATGAAAAGGGGGGGAAAAACCCAAAAAACCAAACCAAACAAAAAAAAAAAAAAAAAAAAAAAAAAATCACAGAGTCAGTCTTGGTTCACTTCTTCTTTCTTTGTTACTCTCACCCATCAGTTGTATGGACTATCTTTTATTGAACAGTGTGGGCTGAGTCATGTAAGGACAAATTTGCAGGGATGCATTAGACACACCATGTGTCACAAAAGGTGCACGGTCAGAGGCTGAAGACAAACATGTGCATTGCTGACACCTTACTGGACTGTTCACAATTGCACTGGTTAATGTGCACAGTCAAAATTGGGCAAGAGCATAAATGCTCTTCACACTAAAACAAAAATTCTGTGGCAATGAGCCATGATATCCCACCATAGCGGGTACACCCTTGTACCATCTCTGTAACAGAGAGCTGCAATGATGTCCTATACTTCTGGACACAGAAAGCAAAGCCACGAGGGCTACTCTGTTCTTAGGTAAGTCACTAATACAGAGGGAAACTAATTGGGAGGTTTTAATAATTCATTTAGAAAAGCCATAATCTGATAAAAATCACTGCTTGCAAATAAATCCAATCTATGAATTCTTAATTTATAACAGTTTGTAGGGCAGTGCTCATGCTGAGATGTTTTACACCAGATCAGCTATCACCTGTCTGTGCCTTTTTCTTGGTGCCATGCCAGGTCTGCAAAGCCAGCAAAGGATCTGCTGGGTGCTCTGTGGAATTCAGCAGGACCACAACCATGGGGCCATGCCCAGAGTCTGGCAGTGCCTGGTGACACCTGAGTTACTTTACTTTAATTGTGACTTTTTCAAATAAACAATTCGATAAGTAATTTTGTGAAAATAAACCAAAAAAAGACAGCTACAATCTATTTACACTCCACTGGGGGAGCACAGCACACCTTTCTCCATGAGCTCCTCTGCTTTGTTAAAAACCCCTCCTTCCCAGCAGTCATGTCCAGGGCTCTCTCAGTCCAGCACCACCTGCACCCAAATGGGTTCTAGGAAATGGTTTCCTTCCCCCAGATGAAGACCTGATGTAGCAGTTGCTTCTTACAAACCTCATCTCTTCTACTGATTATTGCCCTCACTTTCACCTGCACATTGCTCCCTTTTAGTCATCTCTTCCCTAATACCTCTTTGGTGACTAGAAGAGAGCAGAAGCAGAGGAGATGATTCATACAAACTAAATGGGGGGTTGAATTTTGTTCAGTTCTGCATTTTTTTTTCTGAAACAGAGCAGGAGAAACTGCCAGCCGAGCCTCCTCAACCAGTCCATTCCCTCACTGCCACCCCAATGCTACCCCTGTTTTTCTGCAAGCCATGAGAGTCACTGTAAAGAAGGTGGTGATTTTTCTGAACCCAAAGAAAGTCTCTGGCTTTGCTGCATATAAGGTGGCAAATTTAATTCTCTTCTCTTAACTGCTTCTTCACTAAATCTATGCTGCTTTCTAATCTCCTGCATCCCTGTAGAAAAGTCACGACTGAAGACTCAAGTTGTCAAAACATCACTTGTCTTTTCCACCAACGCTGGTGGAAGCATGGCTGTGCTGAGCCAGAGCGGAGTTGAGTGAGCTTTGAGAAAGTCCCTGTTTCCAATTTAGCACAGCTCCCAGGAGGTATTACATTTCCTGGTGCAGAGCAGAAAACGCTTTGAGATCCTCAAGCACAAAGCCTTGTTGTTTTATTCATTTGTACTGCTGAGCAAATTCTCTTTTTGAGGCTTCCAGTGGGGAAATTTCCTCCAGTTTCTCCATAGCAGAGTCCAGATTAAAGCTACCTTTACCCTTTTAAGGTCTAGAAAGCATGATTTCTTCAAAGACAGCCTTTATTTCCTGTACTCCTAGAAGATCTTTTTAATTTCAAGAAATACTCTCTTCCTAATTACAAAGGCCTTTGAGCTCATCCTCTATTCAGCTGTGTTGGCAGAGCCCCTGGTAGAGTTCTCCAACCTGAAACTTCCAAGGAATCTGTTAGGAAACCCATCACAGCTTCCAGATAACATGCTGCCAGCTTTATTAAAAGAGCAAAGCTCGAGCAGGCTTGCACTCGCATTGCAGTCATTCTTGGCACTCCTGCAGCCTCCTCCATCCAAGAATTCGGCACCGCTCATTCCACTGGCTGCCTCTTCCTACCATCCCCACAACGAATGTACCAAACACCTCCCAGGATCACCTGGAGCACGTGATTTTTACAGCACCTCAGGAGCTGGTTTTTACAAAGGCTCTCTGATGTGCTGCCCACTCCTCCCCGGGGAGCTGAGCGGAGCAGCAGCAGTCGGAGAGGGCTTTGCACAGCGGCGTGTGCGGGGTGGCTTCTCATGATCCCAGGACAGCCTCTCTGATGTCCCAGATGTTTAACACAACTCTGTCCCCAAGCACTGGGCTACAGTTAACCAATGCAAGGTTTTTCTTGAATTTTCTCCAGATTACAACAAGGGCAAGTTTGCTGCTGCTTCAAAACAATGTTTCTCTGATTACAACCTAGGCTGACAATTATAGTGATTTAAACCCTAACTAATTGTGAAGTACTTTGATCATGCTCAGCACAACTTGTGGTTTGTAGGCTGCAAATAGTTGAAAGGAACTCTTGGGTTCACAATTTCCTTGAATATAAATTATATTTTGATATACAAGGTATGATTTAAATATTAAAATAAAGCTTGTGTTTGTTTTTTCCCTCATCCCAGTTCTTCTTTGAATATTATTGCTGGTATAATTTTCTCTCCCTGACCTTAATATTTACCACACAATTTGTTTTAACTTAAACCTACTTTCCTTGTTCATTTGTTTTATTAAGAATAATTTTATAAAGGTGTTGTGGTTTTGTTTTGGGGTTTTTGTTTTGTTGGTTTGGGATTTTTTTTTTAGCTGTGAAAATTTTTCTTTTGGGCTTTTTTTCTTTTTTTTTGTATTGTTGCTCAGAGAACATGGGCTGGCAGCACAAATGGCTTTGTCTGGGGCAGAGAGAAGGTATCCAGCAGCACTTGACTGACTCCAGACAGGGTTACTGAGAGATCTCTGCAGGCTTTGCAAAAGTCCCAGCAGCAATTTGCACTGCACCCATTCAGCCCATGCAGTTTTGTTAACATAGTATGTGGGCAGTAAGTCCTTCTATTCCTCTCTCCTTTCTTTGCATTTTTAAGAGTTTAGGACACTTGTTTTTACAACAGCAAGGAGCTGCATCCGTTGGTTGCAGCCAAAGCTTCTCTAAATGCTCCTAGCCAGGATCTGCACGTGGATCTGCACTGCAGGTCACATCTGCCTGCAGCATTCCTTGAGTACATCTAAAAAGTGGTGCAGATGCTGATCCTCTTTAGGGAAATTTTATTTTTCCCTCCGTTATTTTCTGCTGCTTCTGCCCACTGCTGGCCCCAACCTCCATCCAGGGCAGCCCTGGACCTTTCCCATCTCCAGCCCAGTGCGTGCTTGTCTTCCATGGGGTTGCAGGTATGAGTGGCTGGTTCAAAGGGAGGTGCACATGTTGGCCCCATCCCCGAACTGGCGCCTCTCTGCCTGGGAAACCTGAGAGTTTCTGTCCTTGCTTATGAACCGTGACATCTGCACATTCCTCGGGCGCTGACCCCCGGGGGCCAGAGGTCACCCCAAGGTCAAGCAGTTTCCTCTTTCACCACCAATAGAGACCTTGACTAGAGGTAAATTATGTTGCAGTTTAAGGAAATAATTTGAAACACTCTTGTAATTATAATAAATTTTGCTGTTTACATTTTAATCTTCAACCCTTTCACCCTCTGGTTCTCTTGTTTAAGAAAAAAAAGTGGGGAATTACATATTTAAGAGAAAAATTCCCGCCATGGTGGACAGTTGAATAAATAGATGAAGTTCCAATAGCACGACAGCTCCAAGGTCTTTGTCTGCGTTCAGCATGAGCATGCACTTTTTTAAGTGCAAAATCCACTTACTCTTCAGATAAGTATGTTCATGCAGCAAGAATGGAAACATAATATTGTGTCAGGAATGTCACGTGATTCCCAATTCTCCATGTTGAGTAACTGTAAAGTTACTTGAAGAAAAATCTCGAGCACCTTACTCAGGCAAAATTCCAGTTGACGCCAATGAAATTTTGCAGTAAACCAGTTTTTGACTCATGGCTATAGCAAGAGCAGCTGTTTTTCTGAGCATATTGTCATTTGATCATTTTCTCTCACATCTCACAAGTGCTGATGGGCTTGGAAAAACCTTTCTTTCAAAGGAAAATGATCAAATAATCGCAATAAAGTCCTATTACTTTTCAGCTGGGTACCATTATTCCATTTGATATTTTAAAACAAGACCCTGGACATGTACAACAATTCCTCATTTATCCAATACACACAGTCATCTGAAAACTAAATTTAGAGCAATTACAGCAGTAAGGTCTATGGTGATTCAGAGTTGAGAGAATGAACACTTGAGGAAAGCAGAGAAAACAACAAAACACTTGGCACAAACACAGAGGGCTTTCCTCACAAGGGTATCTGAGCTTTAAGCCAACCACTACTCTGGAAGAGCATGTACCTCTGAAAGAGTAGGTACTCAAGTTCTACCTGTAGGTGTGGGGGTGTTTGCAATCCTGCCTCACTCCAAGGACCCTGTTCATGTGCTCCCACAGCATAGGCACGACACAACAAGGCCAAGGAAGCAAACAGAGCAAGTGCAGCTGAGATGTGCTCCATAATCTGCATTCTGTCCCACATGATATGTGTCTGAGGGCAGACAACTTCCCTTCTCTGCTGTAGAAACAATCACCTTCATAAAATGCCTAGAGATTTACAATTGCAAGCTGCTACTCTGAGCAACATTGTGTCTGTGTCTATTATTGCAGAGTCCTCGTGTTTTGAGAACCTGGGATAACAACAGCCCCTGAAGTGATAAACATTGTGTCTAACAAAGAAAAAACAAAGAAACACAGAGAAGTAACACAGGATAAAGGTACTCACTCACCAGCAAGAAGAGAGGAACCTGCAGCAAGGAAGAGTCAGAATAAAGAGAAGTGGCCTAGACCTCCCAAACTTAAAACCTAACCCCCAGTGCAGTGGGGCTTTCTGAGAAGGAGTTCCTATAATGGGAGGCTCTGTGCAGCTGGGTAAGTGCTAAGGGGCTTTGCCTGCTGTAATCAATAGCTCACTAACACCAGGTGATCCTAAAGCGTAGGCAAGATAAGGCACAGCACAGCTTACCAGGAAGAGAAAAGGGAATATAAGGGATCCCTGGCCAATCAATTTTTTTGATCTTCACGTACTTGCTCCTGGGCTGGCCTGTGTGAATGAATGGTCTCTGCCACAGGATGCTCCTGCCTGTCAGTGCAGCTCTCTGCAGGGGCAGGGCCAAGGGGCCACTTCAGTTCATCCCCTCCCCAAACACAGCCCTGGCTGCCTCACTGCTGCTCCCTCCCCACA
Organism: Serinus canaria; assembly: GCF_022539315.1. Lineage (NCBI taxonomy): Eukaryota > Metazoa > Chordata > Aves > Passeriformes > Fringillidae > Serinus > Serinus canaria. The sequence continues at coordinate 6,025,016 of NC_066329.1, read as the reverse complement.
CCAAATTCTGAGCTGTACAAGTGACACACAGAGACAGAGGGCTATCTGTCAGTCCTCAAATGAAATATCTTCTGGCCTGAAGGGGTAACGATGGCAGAGAGCAAGAGTGGACCTCTTCTGCTGCAGGAGGATGAGATTAAGGTGTCTCTTCTCTGCTGGAGAGCTCAGGGAACAGCAAGACTCTGCTCTGAAATGTGACACGTTTCTGTAGCCAGCGAGTGCCATCTTTGTGTTGGCAAGAGGCTACCAATGTCTTGGTCTCTTGTCTTGCCAGAAAAAAAAAGAATCATCTTCCAGCAAGCACTGAGGACAGTGTTTGAGTAGACACTCTCCTTTGAGACACCCAGGCAGCCTCCTCAATGACAACTGCTTTGCCCGAAAGCGCAGTTCCAATCCTCACACTGATCCACACCAATGATTTTAACAGGAGATACTGTTGGCTGGGAAGGAGCTGGAAGCTCTCCAGACCTCTGTTCTGGACTTTAGCGGAAAATCTGTTTCTTTAGCACTCTGGTGTACTTTTTGTACTGCACTGACACAGCCTGACAGTGTAATTCTACCTGCATTCAAAATCAGCAGCTAAACTCTTGCTGCTTTCAGATGGAAACTGCTCCAAGCTCTTAATCTTAATTAAGTGTCCAAATTAGAAATTAATCAGTGTTCCATGTTCAAAGAGTTGGAAACAGTGATACTCTGTGTCTTCTTAAAACATGACAAATGAACCGTTTCTAAACACAGTGCATAAAACAAACCTGGACAGAAAAGCATTGAGCTGGTACACAGGCAGAAAAACAGACCCTCCTCTACATTGGACAGTACTGCTAAATCTGGTCAGTTCCCAGATCTGGCATCACTGACAGTCTGTGCAGAGTATGGGAAATGAAACTTGGCTTCTGCAGTCTTCACTTTCCATTCATAATGCCCATCTGTTGCTGAGAGATTTTTGAAAAGCAAACTCCATCTCTCAGTGCAGAGGACGTCCCAGTAACAGCTGAAACATGACCACAGAGACTGAGAGATGTTTCCCCATCCTCTGTTTCTATAAGTACATTAAAATAAAAGCCTCTTGATTTGGGACAAACCTAAGTAGATTACTCTCTTGGTGTATTGTGGCCTAAGTTCCTCTGATGATAGGATATCACAGAAATCATGCAGGAGTTCGGATCCTCCCAAGGAGTAGCAAATATCCGTCATTCCTATCAGTAGTACTCAGAAAACTCAGCAGCACTGCTGATCCAGAGTCCTACTGTACAGATGTACATCAGTGGAAACAGCACCAGACTCTTCATAAAAATGAAATGTTTTATTGTTTAACTCCTATGAGGTTTTGGGAAACAATGTCCAAAAAGAAGAGGCAAGTGAAAACCTGTCAATAGGCTGGACCACATTTTTGTCCAGCCTTGGGCTGAACTCAGAATCCCAGAGTTACTTTCCCCACAGGAGACAGTGTCCCAGTCAGATTCTAGAGATGTAGTTCTCTGGGAATTCAGCCACGGGACTCCTGTCCTGCATTAGCTGCAAACATGAGACAAAAGGATAGAACTGAAATCCGAGAAGCCTGGCCTATGGACACGCCAGATTAGGAAAGCATCAGGGTACTGTGATCATTGGCAATCTCAGTGTCAAGTGCTAAGAACATGTGTTTAAGGAGATCTGCATTCTGAGGATCCTCTCATTTATTTTTCTGTTGACCAAGATACAGTTCATAAGATTCATGATCAAAACTTCAGCTCCCTTTCCCATCTTCTCTCCAGAGAGCTGTGTCCCTCACACAGCTAACCAGCTGGCATGGATATGATGAGTAGAGACCAAGATGTTTGCTTTTCCCAGGAACATGTAACTACAGGGCAGATCAAGGTAAGACATGTCTGTGATTTTATCCTCCAAGAAGGAAGCACATATCCCAGTGACAGACCCACAGGAACCCAGTATTACTCAGAGCATTTTCTCTTTTTACATCTAAACTCAAACAATGATCTTGCACTACCAAGTTGTAGTCATGTCACAATAGGGATGTTCCTCCACGGGGAGATGGATGGAGGGACAGAAGGACAGGTGTAGAAACAGTCCCCTCGGAACCTTTCTATCCAGCTGAGCTAGATCCAAAGTGCCAGTGATGGCTGTACAGCACAGGAAAAGGCAAATGGAGCTTCTCTTCAAGAAGTGCCCATGTTCTTTCCCTTTCTTAGCAGAATGATTTTAGAAACCTGCTCCTTCCCTGTCTGGAGACATCCAAAGTCTTTTTTTTTTCCCTGTCATTGTTTGAAAGTGTTTAAGTTGGTCTGGAGAATGTTTCCATCCCTCCTTTTTGATCATTTGTTCTCTTCTCTTACCTCTCCTAGCTTTAGTTCCTTTCTTACAATTGATTACTGTGTCTCCAGCTTTCCTTTTAGTTTAGTAATAGAAGTCTAACGGAGGGGGTTTTGCACCACAGAGTCAAAGACTCGATTTCATTCATTCTAGCTACTTTCTCCTTCTTGAAATAGCAAAGTTAGCTATTAAAGTATTTTGGTGGCTATTCAAACAAAACTCTCCTGGAGCTTAGGTATTCCTATGGATCACTGCAGAGCATGGTAAGGAAGGGAATAGAGAGAGCAGCTGATTCTTCCTTCTAACCCCCAGATTTCTGTCAGTGTCAAGTACTCAGATGGGAAGCTAAATATGCTGCCTGCTCTCAATGTGTTGCTGTGGCCACCTGCAAAGCAAAAATTGGTTGTGTTGGGATCAGCTGCTTGCCTAAGCTTTAGAGAAGTCACAGGAGTGGGAATGGCCAGTCCCAGCCAACACTTGAGAGAAAAGCAGAGCACAGAGAGAACGCTCTGGCACAGAGCAGCTGAGCTGACATCCTTCATGTTTGCTTCTGCCTGACTCCAAATGGACACTCAGCTGTTCAGCCAAGGCTGCCTGCAGCAGCAAAAGGGCTCAGACCCCTGTGGTGCTTGTACAGGATAAACTTTGCCCACTCTGCTTTCCTGAAACAGCTATTCCTCTCCCAAATGAGTGCAAGCTGCTTGGGCTCTGACATTTCTCTCACTTATCCTTCCTGCAAGACACACAGTTCAGGAACCCACTTCTGCTTCTGTTCAGGCTGTGCAGATTATTCATGTCTCTGTTGTCTGACTTAACCCTTTTCAGCTCCTGTGTCCCCATCAAATGCAGAACTTTTGTTCTGTTGTGTATGACAGCGCTGCTGGGAACTAGCCTGTCCTCATGCACTTGACATCTAAAGGAGGGAACTGCAAATTTTCATAGGAACTGCAAAAACCATGGTAGAGAAAAGAAGGATTTCGATCCCATCTCATGCACTAGGGTTGCCTTACAATGGGCATGTAAAGCACCTGGCACCAGGAGCCCCCACCCCATCCACTGCTGGGAGGCACAGTGGCAATGTGGGAACAGTGGAAATCTCACCAGGACAGATATTTATGTGAGTGACCTGTTCAGCCAGTGAAATAATTTTGAACAACAAGACAGCTTTTTTCAGTCTGAAGAAATCGGTACATTCACCCCAGCCATTATTTATTTTACAAGTGTCCTGCATATAATGAAAGGAACAATCTTTCTTACCATCTGCCTTGCTGAAAGGCACATTTTGTGTGTCGAACAGTTTCAGAGAGCTAATGGCAAAGTGCACATTACTAGCCCAGCAGTGAAAGCATTTGTAAACATCATCATCATCAAAGAGGCCTAGAGCTGCAAAGGCTGTTTTTTGCCTTGTGAGTTTATGTCTGTAAATGACTAATTGGTAAAGTTTTATCTGCAGAAGGTGGTTGGTGGTGGAAGATATTTACAAGAAAGAAAAGCAGGAAATAATTCATCTTGAGAAGCTGCATCTAATCTGGGATGTTGGTGAATTAAAATGAACTTTAAAAATGGGTCTATTTTCTTTTTAAAAAATATACAAAAATACAATTTTACTTTTCATTAAATGAGAAATAGGAATGGACAGCCAGAGGGTGTAAAAAACTGGAAAACAGGTGAGAGTGAGACCATATGACTCTGTAATTTAGGTCATGCAGGAGACACCACACAGGAGTGTTTTGGGATGGAGAAGCTGGGCACTTGCACCCACTTTCTGCACTTGCCATTAATTTATTAAAGCCAAAGAAGATACCATATTCTGAGGGAAAGAACAGCTTCCCTGTGGAAATAACCACTTAGATTTTGTTGCATTGTTTAGTACAATCTCCAAATATTCTTCTTTGAAACAAAACCAAAAAGGAAGAAAAAGGTATTGCAGACTGGAGAGCAATATTTTCCTTTAGTTGTTAAAGTTGTTTCAGATGAGCTTGGTGTTTAGTCTCCACTGCAGGAAATATTGCTTTACCTGTCTGAAATAGTTCTTATCAGGAAAATAATGCTCACTACCTCTGCTGAAAAATCAAGAGGTGACTCTTTAAAACAGTTATATGACCTCTAAAAGTACCCAAAATAAAGGAGCAGCAAGGAATCCCCGTTAGCTAAAGGGCCTCCTAAGCTTTCATTGGGTTATGGATGTGTTTAACTAATAGAAAACATTGCCCAGTCTGATTCCTGTCCTAGAAGCAAAATAGGGATAATTTAGTATCAGGAGTGATTAATGTCATTTACTTACCCATTTTGTTATAGCTGTTACTGAATTTAAAATGCTACTCACAAATTAAATATTTTACAACCATTTTGCTCCTAATTAGTTGCAGATCACAGATTTCCTTTAAACATAATGGCTGTTTAGGTGGTGGGGTTTGCAATGCACATTGTTTTTTTACAATCACTTCTGACATTTTGAGAATTTGTTTAATTTTGATTAATTTCAGTTGAATGAGATGAGAGTGTACAATCTCTCTGTTGTTTCAAAGTGTGGTTTAAGTGCACAACATCCTTTAGCTATTAATTTGCACACTTTGCCATATGCATGTGGGACTTTAAGAGTCTGAATTAATGTAGCTTAAAGAGATGTTATCTTGATTGTTATTTAGATCAGGATAGTTTAACATACCCTTAATAAAAACAAATATCCTGTCACAAAATGACCCTAAACTTTTTAGGGATTTCTTTTGATGATACCTTTTAATAAAAACTTTATTTTGAGTGAGAAATAGTGAAGTAGAGAGTGCACATCCTCTACATGAGCAGCAGAGAAAAGCTGGTTAGTTTTTTTCAGCCACTAATGAACAGCAATTTTAGGATGCCAGGGACTTCTGAAGGTTGTGCTGAAGGCAAGGTAGGTCTGCCAAGAGACAGGTAAAAGTAGTAAACAAACTTGATACTCTGTTTGAGTCTTGCCCTGTCAGAACAAAGTTTATGTGTGTATGTGGAAGAAACCTTAATAGTTTGTTTAAAATGTTATCAAGGTGTTCTTACTGCATGGGGGTTTTTCTGTTTTGTTTTTGTCTTCTTTTATTTTGTTTTGGTTTAAATCACAGTTGTTCTACACCTTTATTCTCTTAAAAGTTTACATGGCAAAGAGAAAAACTGTCTGAGCTGGAACATAATGATGCCTGAAGTTTCCACTGTCAGGTCCTAACAGAGAAAATTTTTACTTAAATTCTGGATTTTCAGAAGGATTTTGGTGGTGTTCACAGCACCAAAGTAGTTTCCTTTTAAGCTCAGATCGAAAAAATGTGCTGTCTCTCGTTTCTGCCACAGAGGCACCTCTTCATTGGTGGTATTAAATCAAGTACTTGGAAGAATTGCTAAACTGATTCTGCCCTGAGAATCTCTAGTTCCCTGTTAATATTGTCCACACAAGAATTAGAGCTCCCTTGAAGGTAGTGCTAATTCCTCCCAGTTTTAATCTGCCTGGTGGACTTGCCCAGTCATGAAATCCTTCAAATCTGCCCTGACCATTTGAGTAGCTGCTGTCCCTTCCTGCCCTTCCCAGAGCAGCTCTGCCATGTGACAACCTCTGCCCACCTCAGACCGTGTGGGATGTGCTACAGCAACCACGCACAGGCTACATTTGCCCCTTCCTTCCCAAATTCAAACATTTGCTCCCTGATCATCCAAATATTGATTTAAACAGTCTTTGATGTCATTTGGAGAAAAGCATTTGAATGTTTTAAATGTGGGCTCAGCCCACTGCAAGGAATACTCAGAGGATTGAGACAAACAGGGACCCTTTGCACTGTTAGCTAATGTCATATTCCCTGCAGCAGTTGCTAAAATCATTTAGTCACAAAGATAACAGTGTGGATAAGGAATATTTTTAAATGTTTTGAAAAGATACTGTTATCTGTTTGATCTTAACAGATGACTTCTACAATCTGAATTCCATCTCCCTGATAGAAAAAGCTCCTATTCTGTAAGAGAGTGTTTATAGAGCACCATACATATCTGAATTTGTCCTGGGCTTGGTCACAGGCTCTTGACCAGTTTGAGCTCTGATTGAAAAATTGGTTCTTCTGTGGATTGTTATTTTCCAGGTACAGATTTCAATTAGCACAAAGAAGTTCTCATTCTCACATAAATGTTCCCAGCTTCAGATTGGTATATTTAACCAGGACTTCCTAGATCCTAGGTGTATAAACACCAAAATTTCATTGCTATTTTTCCCCCATTGACATGAAAGGCAAACATAAACATGCTCAAGAGCTAGCAGTGTTGACTGAAATATTTCTAAAGGGTCTTTTACACCTAAAGCACCCTCCACTTTTCCGTGGTTAAATGCACAATGTGTGTGAGATATGAAACAAAGAAATTCTGTAATTACAAAGATAATTTATCAGGGCTTGTTAATTCATTTATTTTCATTTTTCCTCTTGTGCCAATAAAGTCTTGCTTAAGTAATTCAGCATCATTCATTACAAGTGATGAGGAATGCTAAATTATAATGAAAGGTAGGTGCTCTCTTTGGTTAACCAGAGGTGCCTGAAAACTGGGTGTGAACTTATAAGTGATATTTTAAATATAATTGAACCATTAATCCTTGATGTACTTGAATAACTGGCACATAACTTGAGAAAAAATAATTTAGCAAAATGACAATAATTATTGTTTTGGATTTGTGAGAAGAGCAAACCACACAAGTTGTAAGAGAGGGGGAAATTAATCTTGAAACAAAGTTTTTAATAAATATTGTTTAAAATTAAGCTTCATTGGTGCTAGTGAGGAATACAAAGATTAAATTTAACTTTAGAAGCATTCACTAAGTCTCCAAGCTTAAAACAAAGTTATATTGGTTAACAGCTAAAAGCAATGGAAATGAGTTTGCAGTGCAGCTCCAGACTGCAATTCAGTAGCAAGCCAAGCAAAGCTGTGAACATTTCTATCTGCAGTTTTCTACTTCATTTGGAAAGGACAGTTTATGAGATAGTCCAACTAAGATCACAGCCACATGTTCACCCCTCTAAAGCACCCCAATTTAAGCTGAAGCTTCAGGAGCCCTTTAAACTAAACTGTTTGATAAGCAAACCATAATTTCATAATTCCATTTATACAGATTAGCTCCTTTTAAATATACCAAGTGCATCTGCACAAATGTTTACTGATGGGGTTTGAGAGTTAGAAAAGGGGAAGCTGATTTCAAAATTTAGGAGAGAAACAAAAATCTCTGCTAGCTCTGCCCAGCCTCTGCTCTGACACCTCAGCAAGCACAGAAGTATCTTCGTGTTTAGCACCTATTTTACAGCTACCACAAGAAAGAGAAAACCTTTATAATTATTTCTTTTCATATTAAATTTTTAACTCAGAAGTGAGATGTGACCCTTTGATAAATCTCCCAAAATACCTCACTGATTCCTCCCATTTGGTCAGGACTAACAAAATCATATTAATTGGCAATTCTGCTTGGGGGTGGGAAAGAGGTGGGTTTTTCTTCTGTTACTTTTGTTGAATGTCAAACAGATTAGTGCCCAAAAATGCCTGGGAGATAAATATGCTGCAGTTTTCAAACAAATGAAATTCCAAAATACTTTGTTAAGGTGAATTCAGAGAATTAGGGAAATAACCATCCTTTTTTTTCTTGCTCTGTGAACTGCAAGTCGTTTGCTTTATTTTATTTTAGGTTGGTGTTGAGGGTTTTTTAAACTATTAGAGGGAAAAAAGCAACTAAGAAACAGATTTGGAAAGAAGGAAAGAACTGAATCCTAGATTCTGCTTCTTATTAAATTTTGTGAACTGTCTTAATTTAAAAATAAATAAAATAAAATAATCTGAATGTTCTTCTGAACACTAAAACAAAGAGTACACTCCTGAAACACTGGCAGTGTGGGTTTTGGAGCTGTAGTGCTCTCCTAAAACAATGCCTCAAATCCGTCACAGCCCAGCTCCCTCCTCTCCCTGCCTGTCTGAAAGCACATTTGAACTGTTTGGTAAAGCAAAATGACCTTTTAAATTTTGTTCCAAAAAGAGCTTAAAATACAAACACACAGAATTTTGGAGATGAGCACATCCTAGGGATTTTAGAAAGATATTTTATTTTGCAAGTTTTTTGTTTTAAAATGTATGTACAAAAGCTTGTAGAATGTTGAAAGGATAAACTTCCTGAAATTATCTAATAATGAAAAAGGTTCTTTCTATTTAAAATCTTGTTTGTTACTAAGAAATATGGGGTTTCCTAAAAAGAAATTGTCCTGGAAAATTTCCTACTGCATTTTCTGGACAAGATAGAAATAAGTGTTGCATGTTGGTATGAATTAGTGCAAAATGTTTGGGCAGTTTTCTGTAATAAAATCATTAAATAAAATTAATAAGCATTTGAACTAGGATTTAAAAAGAACTTTGACCTAAGATTTTTGCACTAAACTGTATATTGAAACATGCTTTTAAAATCTGATAGTGAATATTAGATTTAAAAATAATTTTAAATACTCTTCATGGGTTTTTTTTTCATGTACAGCTCCACTTAAATTATCTCATTCAGAGTAGTGCACTTTTGAACCACTAAACTCATTCTTAAGTTAGTGTTACACTGATAAACTAATTTCAAACAAATGTTACTCAGTGCCAACACACAATTTCAACAAGAAGAAGAATTACAACAACAAATACCAAACAAACTATTTGACTGCTCGAGCCCCTGTGAAATCTGAGAAAGGTGGATTTCTCAAACAATTATTATAGGAACTTCGGGTTGTTTGTTCGTTTGGTGCTTTTTTCTGTTTGATGCAGACCTTTTACTGATGAAACACTTTCAAGTTAGATTTTGTTTTTAAATTCTAGATTAAAATGAAACTTCAAGGCACAGCTATGAATTTTATTTCAAATGATGACTCAAAATTACTTGCTTTCTAAGGAGAGAACATAACTATTGGCTTTTATACCCATGCCAAACCTCTGCAGTATTTCTTTGAGCTAACCTTTATCCCCTTTCTGGACTTGTATTGGTCTCTGCTAGAAAGCAAGTCAGCTGTAATTACTTACAGGTGAGTTATTCCATCCTAATGAAATAGCTCTATGAAAACGATGTTATTGAATTGAAATGTAGATGGCAGAAACACATTGATTTATTTTGCATGGATTTTTAAACGCTTAACAATCGTTCCCTCTCCCCTCAGTGCTAAAGAAATTAAGATCCAGCAGAGAGAGAAGTGAATGTGAAGTTCACTTGTAACTTAGACTGGTATCATTTTTGCACAATTTGGGGACAGAATGAAAAATAAACTCGGCTTAATAGTTTCCTAATAAAATGTCTCAATTTTTTTATTTCAAAAAGCCCAGTGCTGGTCACAGTGAGGCAGAACACACTCTCACTCTTACCTCCATCCTGACATTAACTGAAAGATGAATTTGTTTTATTCTGTTGTGCTTTTTCAAAAAGTGTGGATAACTCCACCCATAACCCTACAACTTCCCACTCACACAGTCCTTTTTAACCTTTTAAGCACTGCTTCTGACCCTCCATCCTCCCTGCCACTGGAGCAGGCATTTTCAAGCCACATCCATTTTTATTGACCAGAACCACACTGAAACCTCCAGCTCCCAACTGCAGCCCCCTCTGAAAGTGTCCCCAACAGCTGTAAAAATAGGGGCTCTTTCCACACCAGCCTGACACTGCCTCTGCCCTGGTTTGGCAGAAGGAACCAACTGCCCCCTGCATTTGTCTGCAGGGAGGGGTGGCTCTTCTGGGGCACTTTTCCCCCTCTCTCTCCCTACATAGATATATGTGTGTGTATATATATATATATATGTATGTATGTATGTATGTATGTATGTATGTATGTATGTATGTATGTATGTATAATTATTTTTTGTGTGAGGGAGGGACAGGATTTTGTTTTGTTTTTACAGCAGCCATCCAGAGCCCTGGGTATTGATTTTCGGGCACATGAAAGGGATTTTTTACAGGCCTTCCCTGTGGAAGGGAGCAGCAGTAAAAGGTGATACCACCCACACCGAAGGAATGCTGTGCATGCAATTAGGAGCAAGCTCCCAGCCAGGGGGTTAGAATTCAAAGCAAGTGAAAAGCTCCCCACCTCCCACAAACAACAAATCCATTAAAACTACCAAAACCATCAATACTAATCAATGCATCCAGGGGCCATTAACTATTTCGGTGCTCGGGTTTTTTCCCCCTCGCTCCTTCACACTCCTCCTCCCACGGATCCGCAGTCCAGGGGGCTGCACCCCTGTGCCGAACCCCCCACTGTTGGTTCGCTGGCGGATGGTTCGACCACTTTTCCCCGCTGCCGGAGCCGCCCGGGCACTGCCGGCGCTGCGGCAGCCTCATTAAATACCATTAAGTGCCACTGACTTCAAAGGGCTGGTCAGGAGCGGCGGGAGCGCGGGGCCGGCTCCGGGCGCTGGGGCAGCGGCCCCGGGGCAGCCCCGGCCGCCTCCTGCCCGCGGCCCCGGCGCTGCTGGCCCGGCCCGGCCCGGCCCGGCCCGGCCCGGCCCGGCCCGGAGCGAGGCAGCGCCCGGGGTAGCAGCGAAGTGGTTAATCAATACCAGGGCTGCAGGCAGAGGAGGGGCGGGGTGGAAGGGGGATAAAAAATGCAGAAAGGAAGGAAATGGAGGGAGTGAGAATTAGACTCACTATAAAACCTCCTCATTCTGATTTACAAAAGAGGGAGGGGGGAGAGATGGGGGACGAGTAAAGAGGGGGGAGAAGAAAATGTGAGCCGAGGAGCACAATGCCCCTCTTTCCTGGAGCGGGGATGTGAGCCGGGCTGTGGGCTAGAGATGGGTTTAACTGCGGGTCCGCAGCCGCGGTGGGATCCGGGGGCAAAAGCACATCAATGTAAAACCGATGGAATTAAACTGATTTTTGCATTAGCTGCGTCCCTTTTTTTTTTTTTTTTTTTTTTTTTTTTCTTTTTTTTTTTTTTTTTCTTTTCCCTCCCATCCAATCCCTCATTCATAACTCGCATTTAGTGACTGGTTTTCTCATTGCCGCTCCCCTCCTTCTCGGACACTGTCAAGTCGAGCACAAGAGCCTGCTTTGTAGAGGTTTGATCAGGAGAGAGCTGAGCTCTTTGGGCTGGCTGCATTTCGGTTACATTCAATCACTTTTGAAGCTATCGATTGGATATGTTTATGGAAACATGTAAGGTATTTTTGGCCATCTGCTAGCTAAGAAGTTATTAAGATTATTTATTTTTAGTGAAAGGTACGAGATTTCTCTGCCTTTCTTGTTTTCAATCCTGCAGATAGAAAAATATCCTGAAGAAAATATTGCATTTTTATCACATTAAAACGATTGTTCGGTCTAAATAAAGATGTGGTGGGCAGGAGTGAGTTTGGATGCATTTTAAACTTTTAGAAATCGTTTCTGACAGCTTTTAAATTACTAAAATATTTCGGGGGATGCCTTTTTGTTGTGAATAGTGCTTTTGTTTTTTGGTTGGTTTTTGTTTTTTGGTTGTTTTTTTCAGTTGAAAAAGCCTTTAAGAAGTTGCATTTGTTGAAAAACTGTAAGAATCTGGGTGAAAATTAAGAAACAATTTGAATTTCAGTGATATGCAGACACATATATCTGGAGAGGGATATGCATACATGTAATACCTTTAAACAGTTTTATTCTCATGTGTCTGAATGAAATCCCATTCAAAGCAAACTTTTTTTTTTTTTGTAAACTTCTTGGGTAAAAATATGGGAATAGTAAAACCTCCCATATTTAAGGCACAAGTTTTAGGATCATTCAAATCACTGTTTAAATAAAGGGTCCACTTAATTTTTCATGTTAGTGTGTTAAAACAGAAAAGTCAAGGTAGCTGTGCTAAATGAGAAGAGAATTACAATTTTAGCTGATCTCAGAGGGTCTTTGATTTCCAGCCCTTCTGAAGGAGTAGTACTGTTTTTTTGAAGTTGAAGCAAACCAAAAGTCCAATCTGTTTAAGTTTAAACATGAATAGTCAATGCTGCCCTGTGAACACTTTATGAATCTATTTGTTCCTGTCTCCCATGGAGTTTTATCAATTAGTTTTGATCCCAAACTTATAGTTTCATCCACAAAAGCACATGTTTGCAGCTAGAGAGCTGGGAATAAAAGACAAAACACAAACCCCAAATCCATCCTTTCTATATGTAGCAATCATCCACAAGGATGAAGTTTAAAGTTAATTTATAACTACTTCTGTAAATATCTTTGGAAACTTCTGTGAAATTTTCCCTGCCCTCCTCTCTTCTCTTTGTTTCTGCCTGTCACCCACACTCACAAAGCATATGCATGTTCAAGACCTAATTAAGAGGGGTTTATATGAGTTTGTACATGTGTTTTCACACAGCCGGTGACGCTGGAGCGTGTTACTGTGCTGCTCGTGTGGGACTGCATTAACCTTGCAGATGGGGAGAGTATTATGAAAGAAATTGTAATTAATAGCATTAAGAAGCTGATTAAAATACAAAATGCGTTATTGCAGCGGGGGTCTCATTAAGGAATAGTCATGCCTGTCTGCCACAGATTTAAGAACTTTCAGCCACAAGGCCTTGAACTGAGGCAGCTCCAGTTTAAGCAAACGCAGCGGAGACTCCACCCCCAGTGACATCAGATTGAGTTACACTGCAAAAACACCCCAAGATCTGGAGAAAAAAAAAAATCAGCTTTTCTCCCTCCCCTCCTTGATGTTTAAAAATTATAAAAACGCCATGCTTCTCCAGCATTGGACACTTGCAAGGAGCCCTTCTTAAAAGCAGACTAACAGCAGAACAAATGTCTTTCTTCAGCCTTCCTTTCCAAAGGGAGAGGAGAGCACAACTGAACATTTGCAGCAAAACACCACCAAAAAAAAATCCAAAGAATTCCCCAGTGTCCCCAGCCCTGAAACATAAAAATTAAATCAATTAATCCAGCATTACAAAAGGGCAATCCTCCTTTCACAGAGCAGGAAGAAAACCGTGGAAGGGGCTGCGGTGCACAGTGACAGATCTGGGGCTGGGGACAGAGGGTGGACGATGGGGACCTTTCATGAATTTTATTTGCAGTTTGTTCAAAGTTAAACTGACAAATCCGTTTGGAGTTTGCTGTAAAGTTACACATTTTTCACGTAAACATCCAAGGCAGTTGCCTTTCTCTAGGATGTGTCATTTCCTGTGTAGCTATAATAACATATTAAGTAAAGGGATAGCAATGAATTTACATATTTACATATGTATAGGCGCTGTGCATGTGAAAGATAGCACCAGAAATCGGCAGAAAGCATTTTGTTAAAGTTTGGGAAATGACCACACTGAAATAAGAAACAGGCTTCAAATATTCTTGGCATTCAAGACAGGTCTGGCAAGGAAAGATTTACAGAGAAGCGTGTGGGACAGGAAAGGCTCAGTGTTTAAAGATTCGGGGAGGTGGATGCCATGCTCAGGACACAGGTCACCAAAAAGAGCTACAAAACCAACTTGGTTCTTACCTGCTCCCCACGGGCTTTATTTTACTCTAAATCTGCAATGCTAAACGTGTGGCAAGGCACAAGGAGACTCTCTGGCGACTGATAGCGAGCTGAAGGAATTAACTGCAGTGGTATAGAGGCTCACCTTTGCTCCAGGAAGGACATCTTTCTTTTTGCTGTAACATATCTACTTTTTTTTTTTTTTTTTTATTTTTCCCAAGCAGTAAAGTGTCAAACCCACAAAGGAAGCGATATAATTAGTGCTGGTACCTACTACAAACTCGGATCTCTGAAGAGAGACCAGTGCAGCTTTTCAAATGCCTACCATTTTGAAATCAGAAAAACATTTTCTAACAGACAGAAGAATCCCTCTTGAATCCCCCCTGGCCCTTTTGAATTCACGCCCTGCCTTACATCAAACGCTTTTTTGCTGATTAACTGCACAATCAGGTCCCTGCAGATCAGGGGAAGAATGGAGAAGAGAAAAGCAACCTCTTTTCCAGAGAACAATACCATTATTTCAGCTCCATTGGACAGGAATGTGTGATTTCACAGCCCACTGCCCTTCTCTCCCATCTCCAAAAACACTTCCAGAGATCCACTGCTCCAAGTCCCCACCCATTAGTACCCAGATCCAGCATTTACAACTTGGGTTCAGTGTTTGTGCGTGGGGGGCTACACAAATATATGCATACATATATGGAGAAAATATCCAAATCAGAACCAACTCCCAAGCCCAAGACTAGATACAAAGGAAGTTTAGTTTATTTTTAAAAATAGCTAATATCTTTCTTCTTGTATAATGTAAAATTTTAGTTCACAAGTTATATTTTTTGGGCTGGATTTGGTATGAAGGTAGAGAACAAATGAAAGGAAAAGATATTTTAAAATTAAAATAATACAACCATTTAGAAAAAAATACACTATTTTGTTTTGTTTTTATAGACAGGCAACTTAATAAAATGTCAGTAAATACAGTTGGAATTTTTAAAAAACTTTCATACCCACAAAAGAGAATGAAAATTTAGTGCTTTCTCACTCAGTTTGCTGATAAATTGTTCTCACTGATGTATGGAAACATTTTCATTTTACAAACATCTGTTGAAATCAATTGTTGAAGAACTGAGGAACTGTGTATTTGGAAGGGGAAGAAACTGCACAGTCGTGAGTTTGTTAGTTAACAATATGGCAGAAACCTTTCCAAAAAAGGGACTCACCGAGACCTTTCCCTGTGAGAGGGACTCTCAGAGTCAATGAATCAGTCTTTTTTGATTCAGGTTTCAACGATTCCTGGTTTCTACAATTTGTAGGGCAAGAGAAATGGTAGAGCTCTTTCCTCCCTAGCCCTTAAACTTTGATATCTCCTGATTTCACCTCAACCGCGCGTACAAAAGGAAAAGCTCTTGTCATGAAAGTGCACTGAAGTGACCTGGTGTGTTTCAGTCGGTCACAATTAAATCCCCTGCTTGGCTCAGCCCGCGGCTGCAGGAGGAGCGGGAGGGGAGCGCGGCCGTCCAGGCGCTGCCGCCGCTCCGGGAGGGAGCGGAGCAGCCTCCCCGTGGGCACGCACCCACCGAGCCCACCCCCCCACCCCGAAAACCCTCCACACCCACAGCAATAATTACTATTCTAAATTTGACTAATTTAGCGGTTTCTTTTGCCCGGGCAGAAGTTGCTGTTCTAATTGCGGGAAAGAGGTCCAGCTTTGAAACCGAAATAGACGCAAAATAGTTGCAACCTCTTGGGCAGAGCAGCTCCCACCCCCACCCCCCCCCCCCCCCGACCACACCTCTCCGATCCGGGACGGCTGGGGATCAGTTTTGTTCCCCCAACACCAGCACTGCCGAACAAAAGAGAAAAGAGAGAGAAAATAATATTTGCTCAGGTCCCCCCTCTGTTCGCCTTTGATTTATCTGTTTACAACCGGGACCCCCTCAGTTGAAACAAAAAATCAATGAAAATGTAGTTGGAGAAAAGGCGGGCAAACTACTGAAAAAAAAAAAAAATTTGTGAATGGAAGAATGTGTTTGTGCATTCATTGTTAAAATAAAGAGCGATCCGTGACGTGGCCGCCGGGGCGCCAATGGGCGGCGGGGTAATATTTTTAAACATCCTCCCCGGGAGCCAATGGCGGAGGCGGTGGCAAAGACTAGCGCAGGGCCGGGCCAATGGCGGGGGAGGTATGCTAATGAGGAGTTGGTCAGGCAGGAGCTGAATGTCAACTAGTCAAAGATGGAGGCTGGAGCGGGGAGGCCATGAGGTTGGTACCGGAGGATTTGCCCACGTTCGGATCGATCAGGGATCCGCGCCGAGGCGCGCCCGGGGCGGCGGCGGCGGGAGGCGGGGAGGGGGGGCTGGGAGCCGCGCCGCTACCGCCGCCTCTTTTGCGCCTCTTTTGGCAACTTTCCCCCCCGCGGCGCGGGGACCCGTCCGCCGTCCCTCCCGCCGCCAGGTACCGCGCGGGGCCCGGGGCCCGCCGGCCCTGCCGCCGCCCGCGGCCGCATCCGCCCGCCCGGGCGGAAATGGCGGGAGCGCGGGCCCGGGGGGGCGCTGGGTGCTGGGGGGCGCGGCGCTGACAATGGCCCGGGGGGCGAGCAGCGGCGGGACGGGGGCCGAGCGGCGCCCCCCGCCCGGGGCAGCGAGGGCGCAGGGCGGGGGGACCCGGCGGGGAGCGCGGGGCCGGGCGGGGGAGGGGGAGTCGCTTGACCGCTGCGCCCCTCGCCCACCTCCCGTGCGGAGGCTCCCCGGCGGGGCCGTGCGCTTCCCGAAGAGCTTTCCCCGCGGAGCGGGCTCTGCGGGAGTCCTTTGCTCCCGCATTGTAAGTGTGGCGATTCCCCCAGTGAAGTTTGGCCGGTCGGTTTGCGTTCTGGCGTGCGATCGATACGAGGCGTTGAAAACAGCGGGCGGCCGGAGCCGCCGAGGGCGGCAGCGGGGCTGGGGATAAAACTTGGGAGCGGCAGGAGTGGGGAATGGGTGCCTGTGCCCGCCGGGAGCTGAGCGGCAGCGGGGACGGCACGGAGCGCATCGCCCGTGCGCCGAGCAGCGCCGGGAGAGAGACGAGTGCCGGCGGGCTGGGCTGGAGATCTCTAGATAGTGGTGAGCTTTTTTTCCCCCCTTTTCCTCCTCTCAAGCATTTCACCTGTGCAAACGCTCCTGAGAAACTGAGTGGGATCCCACGAATGAAATTCCTGTCTCCGGAGCCGAGCGCTCCCTCCCCACCCCCAGCTCGCGCGAGGGCTGTTCCACGGGAGGGTTCGCGGCTGCTGCCCGCTCTCATTGTGCCACAGCGCTCCTCCTGCGAAATACTATTCACATTTTTAAACCTAGCAAAACTCCTATCTGTCCAGATACCAAGTAGAATTGTTTTGTTAAAATATCCTGTTTTAGAAGCTCCCCCTTTTTGTTGGTTTTTGTTTTGTTTTTTAGGAATTTTTTTTTGCTAAAACCCTCAAAGAGCGAGGCAATAAGTCACATGCTATCTCCAGCCACTATTTATATTGGCTTAATATTTAAATCTCGTAAAAGTAATGCTTTGCTTAAATAGTCCGGAGTTTTTGCAATAAACCAGGGTGCGCAACCCAAAGTGTTTCTTTGGCATTCTTGCACTTTGCCCCAATTCCGCTCCGTTTCCCTCCAGTGTGTGGTCTTTGAGTTGTGTAAGGAAAGCTTGTACCCTCAAACAGGCTTGGGGCTCTGGAATTTAAAAAAACTTCCTAAGGTTTAAGGCAAATTATTTTAGTTTTTTTTTCTTTTATTTTTCTTTCCTTCTTTCTCTCTCTTTCTTTTTTCCTTTTTTTTAAAAAACATCCCAAAACAGCCTATGTTTCTGGATTAGGGGTGAATTATGGTTAAAAAAAAAAAAAGGAGGAAAACTTAAAATGAAGGGAGAAAACAGGAATGATACAATTTAAGATTCTAATTGGGTTGGGACATTTCCAAATCAATTGGCTTTGTGTTAATACTACTGTGATAGAATGACAAATAGAATTCATGTAGTGAATTTTCTCACTCAGCCCAAACTGCCCCAGAACTGAATTTGTTTAATTTATTTTAGCATCTGGTACCATTCTTACTTGTCTATACAGTTCATGGAAAGTTGTTTTCAAGTTTGGATTTCTTTTCATAGAATTTCTTGCATTGTTTGAAATAAAATAATTTTGTAATTTCTCAAGTGATTCTTATTTAACAAATAGTTACATTTTCCAGCTTTAAGTTTGAAATTGTCTAGAGAAACAAATGGTAAACAGTTTGAGCCTAAAGACTAAGTTGACTTTTAAATGTTACTTATTGCTAAAATTATTTGGAATGTCTGATTTGTAATGATTAACTGATGTTTTCTCCTTACTACCCATATATTCTTTCTGAAAAAGGAAAAATTACAATAATAATGTTTTCATGATGCAAGTAGGTGATTTTTAAATGTTTCTCACTGCTGGATGGCAGTTGTTTTGAAAGCTTGTTTAGATGCCTCTAAAATAGCAAGACTTCCATAGCAAGTAGAAGTGAATAATTTAAGGTACTAGAAGCATGGATGTAATAAATACCAATTATTTTAATAGCTGATTCAGATGAAAGCAAGAGAAAGGATATTACCTTATCCTCCATTGTGTCTTTTAGTTCATTATACCTACTTTAGTAAAATACTGGGGTGCTAAAATGCAAGGAGGACAATCCCAGTTCTGGTATTTGCTTTCACATGCTCTAATGCAGTACACTTACTATTGATAAGGAAAATAAAGTCCCTAAAGCAAGCTTACCTAAATTCTTGCTGAAGTTAATTAAAGAAGCAATTATGAAATATTAAAATCTAATTTTAAAGAATGAATTGATTCAATGTGGTTGTTAAAGAAACTCCTTTTTTTTGAATGTAACAAATCTGTTTTAGACTAAAACATGCACAGAAGCCATCACTTGGAGAAGTTTCTAACTGATTTATCATTTATTTTGGAAAGTCTCTGAAGTATGCTGTTGTCCAGAGCCCTTTTTCTGTTGTACTACTGGCAATTATGATGAGCAGTGCAATATTAAAAGGGCATTGGCTGGCAGAAACATGACCCCCTTTAGCAGCCCACCCTCTTCAGAGTGGGCAAACAACCCTAAAATAGATGCCTCCTCCAGTGTATTTATGCACGTGTGTGAAATAAGGGTTTATACATGTGGGAGTGGTTTTAAATAAGGAGAGAGATTCTGGGTTATACATTTTTATGTCTCTGTCTATAGAAATGGGCTGGAATAATTTAAACATCCTATTTCAGACATAAGCACCAAACATTTCTGAGAGCTTTCAAGGCATCCCATTACTTGCTTTGTTTACCAATAGCTTGTGAGTAATTAGTTACTAATTTCTACACTCTTCCATGCAATATCTACACTGAATTTTTTTATGATTTCCTTATACTTTTTCCCCTTAGAGAAACTTTCTCCTATATGTTTAAGGTGGTCCCTATCAATGTCTACAGGGATTTAAAGCTGTTGATTTGTTTCTAGGAATCTGTGGTGTTTATGCTGCAATTTTTGAGTGGTCACACACACAGATATGTGTGAGATTGAAGCACAGGCACTAGATATTTTTGTACCCAGGTCTCATCATTTTCCATAGCAAATCAAAGCACTGTGTATTTATACCATTCTATATATACACCACACCCCCAAGTCTTTATCACCGGTATTGGTCAACCATGATAAAATCACAGCACAATTAAGAAAACTTCTGAAGGCACAGGAAAGGGTTGGCACTTTCTGTGATTTATTTAAATTGTCTAGTTCAGATTCATTGACTGACCAATTTGGGTTTTATGGAAGCACATACGTTTGGGGATACTGAATTACATCCCTTCTTGTTTTTTTCTCCATTACAGTAGAAAAATATTTAATGTATAAAACCTTTATAATGTACCGTGCCTAGATATACTGGGCATGTAGCAAGAGACTTGAATGGTTTGTTTAACAAGCCATACTAACAGTGGTCTTTTTCTATCCCTATCCCTTTTCTTCCTCTCTTTCTGTCATTTTTTAAACTAACTTTTTGTTGTTTCTTTTTTTTTTTTTACCTTGTCTAATTACGATTGCAAATAAACTTTGTCATGCAGAGTTTTATTGGGGCTAAACATAAAAACGTTATTGTGGTTAACACTGTAATGTAACAGTCCCTTACAAAAGGATGCAGGGACAGCTGTGCAGAACGTGACAGTGGCTGCTGGTATCGCTGGCTCTGACAATGTTGCACTACTGTCTGCACAAATAAAGCAGTGCAATAATATTGTCAAAGCATTTGGTTCCAGTCCTAATACATCCTTTATGATCAGTTACTGTTGCACACCCAGCCCCTGACATTATGGCATTCTGTAGTTATTTAATGCATTTTAGTAGGGAACCAGCCCCCTACTCTGATTTCTTCCCTCCACCACAAAGGCTCAAATGAGCATTAAAATGCCAAGATCATGTAGAAATTGCTTTTAAAAATCCCTGCCCCTGTGTTTGTTTGTTTATTTTGTGTTTGGGTTGAGTGGTCTGTATGGAAATTCCTTGGGTTTTGTTCCCCGTTTTGACTGCTTCAGTGTACAAAATGGATTGCTCTTTCTGCCACTAGCTTGGGTTTGTGTGTCCAAGTTGTAAAATAAAAAGCTGGCCTATTCACATTTTAAAGCCCTCTTGTCCTCCTTCAGAGCAATCATCACCATTAAAAATATCCTGACCAGCTTTGACTATTTTCTTCCTTGTGCTCTAAAAATTAGGGATTTATGAACCTAAGGATGTTACTGTTATGTGTAGAATTCAGTGACTTTAATATATACCCATGTATTTACAGACAATTTAATTTTTGCTTCCTATTGATGTATTTTTCAAGTTCCAGCATATTTCACTTTTAGAGAAATTACTGTTAAGATTAAAGGAATATTGATACCTTCATTTTCATTAAAAAAAAATAGTACAAGATACCTAAACAATAATCAATAGGATTTGAGAGACAGTCTGTCCCTGCACTTCCCAACAGCAACGTGGAGCGAGGCTGAGAGATGCAAGGATGATGTAGGCCTAGGAACAGGAGCACTGCATTCAGAATTGATCTTTAAATAACAATATGTTGGTGACTGTCACTCGCGGTGTAGTTGGAGGCAGATGTGGTATTTTCGCTTGCAGCTGCTAAGAAAGGGTTTTGGAGGGCTGGGGGATGGGACCTTCCTCTCTCTCTCTCTCTTTTTTTTCCTGAAGCCTTGAGCTGTTACCTTGGGAGCAAAGGGTGGGGGTGGGGAGAGCCGTCATATTGGAAATCAAATCTAGGTAAACGAGTGCTTTCAGATTGCACAGCACATCCCAAGCCAGGCCAGGCTGTGCTGGTGAGCGAGCCATGGGGAGGCAGAAAATGGAGGACTACATCCTAAGGGGGGGAGCGTGTCCCATTTTAGACAGTTGAGGAGAAGCCGAATCCTCAATAACGCACTCCAGTTCTCCAATGACCGAGGGAGCAGACAAAAGACACCTTTTCAGCCCTTCTGTTTCTGGGGTGAGCTGAAGGCTGTGTCTCTTTCACACCCAGAGGAGAAGGCTAACCCTCCATGCCTGAACCGGAGGCATGGTGCTGGTGGCCCATGCGGTGCATCCCCAGGCCTCAGTGAAGGAAACTCGAGCCGCCACGGCTCCCTTTCTCTAGAGATTTTCTTTTCATCCATCTCTGCAGTGTAGCACGGTTGCCATTTTTGTGTGTGTTAGGGAACAGGGAGGTCTATTTAGCTTTGGCACTTCCCCTCTTCTTCCTTCTAATTCTTGATTAATGAAGAGGTAGGAAAGAGTGAGATCTCTGAGGGATTTGCTAGGGGGTGTCTTCCCCCCTCGCCATCAATAGGAGTGTAAGAGTGACCAGAGTGGGAGCATGAAGGGCCCTTTGCTGCCCCTGGCCAGGGAGAATAGGAAGGAGGGTGGACCAGTGAGGAACTGGAAGCCACCCTGGAGCAGGGCAATGCTTTGTTCTTCTCTGTGTGTGTGTGCTTGTGTGAGCCCATCAGCGAATAGAAATAAGTGCTAGTGAAAGCCTTGGTGGGGCTAATGCTGGGCTGTAAGATGGCCTCTCAGACATGTGAGCCTGCCTTGTTTGGAGGTGGAGAAATCACAGAGGGAATAGATGCGTAGTTATTTTCCTGCATGAAGTTATGTCTTTAAAAATGATATGGTCACTACGCTTCAAAACCTCCCCTGGGCGTGGGGGGAATTTGAGGCGTGTGATACAGGGAAAGGCCTGTGTGATGACAAGGACCATATCCCATTTGGAAAGGGAGAGGGACAACCTTCTGAGGGCTCCTGGCTCTGGCTGGGGCAATGGAGCCCACAAACGCCCTTTGCTGAGTGCCAGCTCTGAAAGGCAGGCCCCAGGGGTGTGAGGGGTTCCCTGCAGATTTGGGCCTGGGATGGAGGTTACACATTCCAAACCCTCCCTTCCCCACTTTTTCTTTCTTTTTTTTTTTTTTTTTTTAACCCTGCCTGGCTGAGGAATGTAACAGAAAAAAAAAAAAAAAAAAAAAGCACTGGAGGAAAGAAAGAAAAAAAAAAAAAGATGGGGGATTCGGAAGCAAAGGCCCCTTCAGGAGTCTGTATTTGTGCAAGGGAAACCATTTGCATGTGTGTGGAGATGCCAGAGTTTGTCTCCAGTTGGGTCGGAGGGGGAGGGCGCGGGAGGAATGCGGGGAATCAGGTCGGGCTGCGGGGGGAAGGGCTCCGGCAGAGCCTCCATCCTGTTGTTGCATAAACTTGTTAAAAGAACCCCTCCTCTGTGGAGGCAGCACACATAGGGTATTAGTGTGGTGGAGGAGGCCAGACCTGCGCCCTGGCTACACAACCAATTGGAGCGGAAAGTGAAATCAGATGGTTTAAGTTTTCAGAGGGATTTTTTTTTTTTTTTTTTTTTTTTCAGGGGGACTTTTTGAGTCATTGCATTGAGTGCTAGATCTGTGTTAAGGTCGCTCCTGCTCTGGCCGCTCTTGGGTGGTTTGGGGAAGGGAGGCGGCCGGGCGGGGGCAGGAGGTGCCGCTTCCCCTCGTGCCGTGCCACTGGCCCCGGCTGTGCAGGCTCGGGCCTGGGGCCCCGTGCAGAGACCACACCCCTGGCCCTGCGGGCATGGGCGGGCTGGGGGCCGCTGGGTGTGCGCTGGGGGGAGTCTGGCCCTTGCCGTGGGGGAAGGAGTTCTTTGGGGGGAGCTCAGGATCAGCCTTACATGTTCTCTTCCCCAGCCAAGGCAACTACAAGGCCTTTCACTTGCCCTGTACACGCAGGGCCAGCAGTGGGATCGGCACTTCCAGGGTGATAGTATTTAGCCCTATTTTCCTCTTGCATTTAGTACCGTAAGTCGTCTTTTTTATTTTTTTTTTTTCCATCAGACAGCAGAGCGCTGGTAAACACCATGCAGAAAAGCCGTATTGTGGGGTTACAAAGTCTGGGCTGTTTAAGGAGCTCTGTCATTCCTTTTAATGGAGCTCACTGACACAGATCTGGGTTCTGCCAGCCGAGGAAATATTGCTGCTGAGAAAAGGGTTATTGAAACCCACAAACTAAATATTATGAACAAGAATCAAATGGCAGGACATTCTGGAGTGTAATCCCTCCTGATTTCAGGAGAAGGGGGACATATTGGTAAGTGGCTATGGGTGACAGAATCCCTGAGCTTGGTGGGTGAAACACACTTGGGAAGGTGATGTTTTCAGAGAGGATTATCAACCCTTACTCTCTGGAGTCTCACACCTGGACAAGTTGACTCTTGCATGGAAGCAAGAATCCCCTTTTTTTCTGGACAGATTTGTACAAACTTGCTAGATAGACTTAAGGAGCCAGGACTGGAATGCTAAGAATTTTCTCCCTCTTAAAAAAGAAAAAAAGAAAAAAAAAAAAAGAATTAAAAAGAATTAAAACAATGATACAATTATTAAATAGGATGGAAAACTCTAAATCAACTTTCAGCCTACAGCTGTTTAAAGTGTTTGCTTTGACCTTTGGTGATAGTGTCAATTCCGCTGCAGAAAATATATTGTAAACTATATAATGTATTTAATTGCAAGATGTCTTTTAAATGGTCTCCTTTCCTCAGGCTAGAGAACTGGCTGTGACCAGGGAAACAAGGCTGGACTGTGCCCTTCTATGTTTTGTGAGATTGTAACTGAGATGAAAATGTAAAAAAACCACTTGCCCCAGTGGCATCTTTAACCACAAGAAAAATAAACAAACAAAACAGCAACAAAGGGAAGGAGAATTGGCTCCCTAAGCTAAACCAGGGAAGGCAAGCTCTGATCTCACAAAGAGCAGAGGCCTCTCAGCTCCAGAGACTCAGCTCACTACTTTATTTATCCCAATGCTTCATCGTAAGGACACTTCAGTCTATTTGTCTCCTAACATCAGAAAAAGGGGACTTAAACACATAGCAAAGGCTCCACTACAGTAAGATTCCCCCACATGCACTGCCAAAAAAAGAGCTTCCATTATTGAGCAACATATAAAGTGTTATTTCTATACTAGTCTGGGTGACATTTCCATTTAGTTTCTATAACTGTGATTAAAGGCAAGAGAGGTTTCTAAACATATCTAGAGATGCTGAGCCTCACAGTGTATAAATAGCATGCATTTCATAATCTCGTGTTTAAACGTTTATTTTAAAATAACCCCCATATACATTCCAGAGAGTCTCCCTGCTATAGGACATAGTGCAACCCAGGCTTTGCATATCATTTGCAAACTAGGTGGAACACTATTGGAATACTATTGAAGGCTGATTCAGTCTTTATTTTTCCTTTTTGTTTAAAAAAAAAAAAAAAAAAAAAAAGGCAATGTGTGGGGAGGCCTGTGCCAATACACCACTTAGAGATAAGGACATTTTTGAGACACATCTAGGCTCTCAGCACAGATCCAGAAACATAAAGTAACTTAATTGCCTTTGCTTGGAACTTGTGGCTGACATTTCTAATTACATCCCTTACCCTCCCCCCTGCCAATTGTAGCTTCTGCAACTACTGAAGTATTTAAGTTGTGAGGAAGTTGTCAAATTGTGCTTTCCCCCACACTCTCCGTGTATCAGTAACATCGCTTCATGCGCAGATTGTGTGTTTCCACTATAAGCTTGCCAGTAGGTTTGTCTCTTGGGCCACTGGAGAAGTTAAATTGTGTGTATGTCCTAAGTCTTGCTTGAGATAACATCGAGGCTGAAGAGTGGAAAAGACATGGTAAACAATAAACAAAATAGACTGGACGGGAATAGATGGAAAGGTAAGGCTGAGCCTAGTTGCATCTTTTTTTATGTTCTCAGTCCAGCTGGATGTCTAGGTTGCAGGGATTCTTGAGAAGCAATGGCAGGATTAAACCTGAGGTTTTGCCAAGGTAACAAGAATACAGAAGTTTGATAAAGCTGAATTCTGAGCTGCTTTCAGCAATCTCTGTGAATGTGGCCTTTTAATTAGTGTGAGCAAAGATCTAATATAAATAAATAATGTGGAAAAAAGATCCCTGTTTTCTTCCACAAGCTTCACAAAGGATGGGGAAAAGGAGGGATTGGGACAGATTGGAGATTTTGATTATTGGGCATTAGAAAAAAAAAACAGACACCGAATGGAGCTTGCCTAGGTCCTTTTTCTTTGGCAAGTGAGGCAGTATCAAAGAGGATGCAAGGCTGCCTTACACCAGCATGCCAAAAGCCAAAGGGACCTCCAATGGCAAAGACCAGATCAATGTGGCACGGATAAATTAGCCAGGAATCCATGAATTAGGGGATTGTCCCTTCATTACACTCCAATTTAATCCACTGGAAAGCAGACTGAGGAAAGAGAAGCTTAATGTGTCAAAATCATGACCTGATTCCCTGGTTTGGGATGGCCTGGGAATGAAATTTCCTTCCCTTCCTCTGGGCTCTGAAGTGTTACTACGTGACAAATGTGCTGGGGCAGGTTAATTGGGAGCCGAGTGCAGAGGAAGAGTCAAGTTGGCAAAGCACCCCTGAAGCTGGAGGTGTCTCAGCCCTTCCCTGGGAGTAATTTCTGTGGCTGTAAGTGTGTTCAACACTAAGCCAGCCCCAGCTGAAGATTGTGCCTTCCAGCCTTGGACAGAAAAGGTGCTGGGGAGGGGGAAAAGAAGAAAAAGCCAAACAAAACAAGCTAGGGCAAAACACGCGTGCGTCTCCAAACACTGTTTAACCTGTGTGCATAAATGTGGAGTCAGTGCTGGAGAGCCAGCCCTGGAGATCCTGTTTTGCTTTCTAATTTTTGGTGTGTACTTAATCCCGTGATTTCCAGTGAAGGGAGGGATATTTAAAACACTGGGCTCTCCAAGTAGGACAACCCTAGAAAGGAAGTTCTCTAAGGGCTTGATGCCTGTTACTAAGAGGCTCAAAATACAACTATCAGTTAATCAAATAAATAGCACTTCCCAGCCTCTGACAGCTAGGCAGCTAATTGACTGAAGCTATTAATAAAGGAGAGAAATTTACACAGAAGAAAGTGAGAACTGGGGATGGAGGTACAGAAACATGGATGAAATCCGTACTGGAGTTAAATGTGTCCTGGGACAAAGGGGTAGTGCCCGTGCACAGATTCTGTGGGTCAGAGATTTACCCCATTCCTGCATCCCCACTCTCCCAGGAGCACATGGTGCTGTAATCCACAGGGCAGTGCACTGCTTTCTAACTTTTTACCCCTTCCCCATTTGCAGGCATGGAATGAAGCTCCCTCCAGTCACCTGCTGCAAGACACATTATCCAGCTTCCTAACCTTAAGGATGAGACCCTATCAATATTGCCTCTGCTTTTGTGATCAGGGTAGTAGTGCAATATTGCTTATAGGGTCTTTTCTTTTGAGGGTTATTCTTCATGGAGAGAAGAAAACCACAGCAGGAAAAAATAATCCTGTATGCCCACCGAGTTAAGGGAAAAGTTGTGAAACGCTGAGTATTGTTAGATAGGCGAGTAATTGAACAGAGATGTTATTTGTGACAAACATTTGTGCTATTCTGGTGACTCAGGTTGTGAGTAATGGGCATATTTTTGATGCTATCACACAGGATTCAAAACGGCTTCGTGTTTAAAACACAAGCAGTGATTGAAACCAGAGAAACCCATCATGGTTCCTTTCTAAAATAGTATGAGTTCTGAGACGTTTGAAGGGTGTCTATATTACATACTGATGTGAACACCCACCAAAGGATGGGAGGAGATACATAGCCATACTTGCTGTTTCTGTGCCTGATCCCAGCCCGAAAACCAGTGTGGTGCAAAGCAGAGCACAGCACAAAGAGCCCGAGGCTCTAATCCCAATAACCTCGGCGAAACAAAGCTCATGGCTCTGCCCGGCGAGTGCGGTCCGCCGAGCTCCGCGACCGTGTCCCGAATACCCGGGGCTATTCCAGGGTCGGGCGGCGCAGCGGGGCCGGGCCCTGCCTCCGGCCCTTCCCCAGAGCTGCTCTCTGAGGTACGTGGGAACGAAGCAGGGATGGGGGTGTTAAATCTCCTCTCCGCTTTGTGAGGATCAGCTGGGGGCTGACAGCAGCCGGGATGGCCGAGTGGGTGGCCCTGCCTTCCATTTCAGGTGGTCCCCGCCGTCCCTTTCGGGACTTCAGGGGCCCAGGGAAAGGGGTGGTGGGAGGGGACTGAGGACCGGATCAGGGCGCGGCGGAGCTGCCGCGGGGCCGCTGCCGCGCGTCTCCCCGGGGCGGCGGGGCTCGGGGCAGGGTCCGGAGCCATCCTACGGGGCCGTGCCCGTTGCCTCCCTCTTGTACGGCTGCCGCTACCCTCGGTTTAACCCCCCTCCGCCCCGAGCCGCCCCCTAGTAGCATCATTCTAATGGGAGGCGGCCAACTCGGGGACAAAGCCAGGATCTTCCCACCCCACTCAGACTCTCCCCCTGTGTCCCCAGCCCGGCAGCCGCCGCAGCTGCTGTGCCAGCGCTGGGACCACCGGCCGGGCTGCCCCTCTTTCCCTGTTGCACTACTGTCACGGTCGCAGCGAGCAGTGCAATAATGAAAGGGCGTCAGTGCGCCGGGGAGCGGCGAGAGCCGGGGACGAACCGGTGACAGCGCGCGGGGACGGGGACGTCCCGCCGCACCCGAGAGCCACCTTAACGGGGCGGAGGGGATACACACGACACTGACGGACGGACTTTGGTTGTGCAACTTTCTTTGTTTAAACACGCAGCGGCGGAGAGCGGGCGCGCAGGGGCAGGACTAGGTGAGCGGCTCCGCGCCCCGCTTGCCCCGGGCCCGCCGCCGCTCCCCGCCCCGCCCCGCCGGCCCCGGCCGCGCTCCGCGGGGTCTGGGGCAGCCCCTCTGCTGTACCCGGCCAACACCAAATAAATAAAAGTGACCCCCGAGTCCCCCGTCCCTGCCTTTTCTTCCTGGGGGTTTCTTGCAGGTCAGCAGCCCCTCCTGCCTCTCTGGCAGCCCCTCGCAGATAAAAATCCCCTCGACGAGTTTTTGCCCTGCGATCCGGTGTGCTGCTCACCCGTTTGGTCATGTGGGGAGAGGCCGAAAATGCGAATAGGAAACGAGCGTCTTCCTTCACTGTGGAGCCTGAAAAACTCCAGTCGTGCCCTAGTGCTGGGTTCAGCCATGGGAGAACACGGGTAGGGAAGTGAGTGTGGGGCGGGAGGGGAAGGGTTTGCAATAATGGAGATGAGAACAGTGCTTTGCATCTGGGAAGGCCAGGAAATAGCCCTTTGATTATTAGTGGTCATGGTGAAATGGATACTTCTATAAAAGAGGGCTGGGGAGGGGCATTTCCTTAGCACAGGACCTTCCCGCTCTGGCCTTTTGAACCTGTGCTTCTCCCTGGCACTATTTCTGCTTCATCATGAGTTTTTGCAGAGGAAGGTGAGTGCAGAAAGCAGGCTGGCTGTCGGAGAGGGATGCAATCTAATCCTGATGAAAAGGCTTTTACAGTCTATGCTTAATTTCCTATTTCTTTTGGGTTCTCTCTATCTCCCATCCCTCACATGCACAAGGAGATACAAAAGCTGAATCCTTCCCTGCAGTCTTTCTCCCAGGAAAAAGTCAGCCCCCTCCCCAGCTTCACCTTCAGGCTTTGCGCACACAAAATGGCTGCAGCAGCCTGTGGGTGGGCATGGAGAGCTCAGGAAGCTGCTTTTCTTTTTCCCACCCTGCCTGCCCAGGAAGCCCTTCTGCTTTTATTTTCTGTGGCATTTTGCTCTTGCATAGCTCTGTGCAAATCCAAGGGGGTCTCCAATGTGTAATCTATGCATGGAATGGGAGCTGGGGAGGGAAATGGCCAGTTTGCATGAGAAGGGGACCTGTCGGGCCCCAGTGTTTATTTTTTTGCTGACCTTCTGGGGATATGGTCAGTGAGAGCTGTGACAGCTGCTGGAAGCGGCAGGGGCTTTGAAGATTGTGAAGGTTGTGACCTCGAGGCCCCTTTCCTCTCTCTGTCCCAGGAGCTGCTGAGTCAATCAGGGAAAAGGGGAGGTGAAATGGGGGCTGCTCTTTAGCCATTTTTCAATCGGTGAATGAAACAGGAAAGGACAAATGCAAGAAGAAAAAAGAGCGATTACTTCCACTTTGGTGCATTACTGAGAAGGGAGAATCTCTCTTTGGCAAAAGATTATAACAATAATGGGAAACCACTGTGCTCCTAAGATCCAGCACCTTGAATAAAGGATTTAACTGGGCAAGGAGCTGATGGCAGATCAATAACAGTAAATTAGGGGGAAAGCCTACAAAGTCCTCTTGGTTCAAAGCAAGAGGAAATCCACCTCTTGTTTCCACCAGATATCAGCTCTAGATGTAGCAGCAGCAACATTCCCAGTTGTCCCACTAGCTCCCACCATCTCCTTGACCCTACACTAACACATCTTCATCTTTGCTGAGCTCAGCTGAACCCTGTGGCTGAGATTGCAGAGGCCGCTGACAACGGCTGCACCACACATGCCAAAATAAAGAGACAAAGTACATTGTGCAGGGCTGTATCCTTGATGTGTGCTTTCAAATGGCACAAGCTCCCCTGGCAATAGACACCCCTGGGTAGCCCACGAGAGGGCTCTCACTCAGCCCCAGACCCCTCTCTTAAGCCCAGTGAGAGGGGTTTAACTCTTTTTCAATTTCTGGATAACATGATCCTATGGATCTTTCCTTTTAAAATAGTAATCAGAACAGCAAACAGAGCACCCGGCTTTGGTTGACCAATACACAACAGAGGCAAAGAAAGCAAACAGCAGGCTTTTCACTTAGTTTACACAGGGGGCACTTAAATACTGTATTGGTTACATAATACCATTTGGGGGTTGGGGTTTTACACATTCTTCTACTAAATATATCTGTGAGATTTGTTTTAAAGTGATCAACATAAATCCAGCCACAGCTTTGAGGCCTATGATTAGACCTAATACCACTAGGTAGCTCATAGCATATTTGCTGAAAACCAAGGCACAATAGAATTTTTTTCCCTAGATCTGCTGGTCTGCACTGCACTCGCTCCACTGCAGCAGAGAGTGTACATTGCCTCTAGAAGGGCTGCCATAGACAGCCACTTCCCTGCAGGAAGCACAAACAGCTGGGCTTTAGGGCCATATCCTGCCCCTGGCTCCACATCCAGTCCTCAGAATTCATTTCAGCATAGACTGAGCAGGACACGTTCCAGCATTTACAACAAACTAAGTGCTAAGAAAGAGGATGAAGCACATTAAAAAAAAATCTAAATCCTAGCTGTAATTGATCATGACAAAAGGTATATACTGTTAAGTCCTCTAGAGAAACCTGTTCAGATGGGGTACCTGAAAGTACATTCCCTTCCTCAAAAGCCCTCCAGTAAACATCCTGTTTCCATCCAAAGGGAGTAGCAGGTGGCCAAACTGCTCCACTGGAGGTTTGACAATGGCATTATCTACCCAGCTTTTCAGCTGAAGCCTGGCTAAATCTGTACACAACTTCTGAGACTCCAGCTAAACCCTTCCTGGGAATGGAAAGCTTCCCTAGGCAAAGCTTGGATCTAGCAGCCCTGCATTCTTGCAAAGGACGCATCCCTCTGCTCAGAAGTGAACAGATGGGGAGAAAAGTCTCAAAGCATCAGAGCTTTAAAACAGTGCTCTTCTCTTTAGTGTATTGTCACCAGAAGCTCCATGGGCAGGAATCTCTGCCATAAGGAACGAGCAGAACAGCGGGTGGGTGGCTAATTGAGAATGGAAGTTCCTTGGGGCAAACCAAAATAGTCTTTGTGGCACTGCATGAAACTAGGTACAGTTCTTGGGCTCAGTATCAGACAGTGACTCTGTAAAATTCCTGCTTACTCACTCACCTGGGAGATAGTTGAGCCTTTTAAACATTTTGAGACACAGAGTAATCAGATGACAGGGGTAAGCTGCTGTTATGGTGCGAACCTGAATGTATCATTTTTCATGAATGCAATAAGTAAAATATTTTATATAGTCACCCTGCTACTGCTGCAACAAATAGCAGAGCCCTGCCTTCCTCAAACACTGATATACTAACAAGTAATACCTTTGTCAGGAGCCACTCTGTCTTTGTGAGCAGTTTGCCCAATTAAAATCTATGGGGAGTTACACTGACTACAAAAGACACCATCACACGGTGCTAGAAACAAACTGGTTTGTTCCACCACTGTGAATTCCTGTCATATTTCAGAAGAAGGCTTGGATGATGGTGTCTGAGTTTACACAGCCCTCCAGCACAAGATTCTGTTACTTGGTTTTTTTTTCACAGTGAATACACCTTTACACATCTCTAAATTATTTTGAAAAGTTCAAACGAAAGGGAGGCTGTGTTCTGAGAGAAGGAGAAAATAAAAACCTTCCCATTCTAAAGGAAAAGGGCGTCTCTCACCAACCCTAGAGAAGTAAGGAGGTCATCTGCATGTGCAAGCTGTTGCAGACACCAAGAAGGAGCAAAGCCAAGGATTTCTCGCTGCCTACCCCCAAACACCAAGTGATTAACTTAGGACATTTATAGCAGTGTTTGGAGCAAGTGAAAGAGCGGTTTTGGTTGAACGTCTGAATTCTCTGATCAGATCCCTTCTCCCCCTCATTTCCATGCTCACGCACAGACAAGCTTACAGAAACGTAAATTTTTACAGGAAGAAAACTTAAACAACGACCAATCTCCTCCCTAGCCTTCAAAATCTCTCTCTCTCTCACACACGCAACCACACACACACACAAAAAAAAAAAAAAAAAAAAAATTAATTATAGGCAGGAGAAGAATCTGGATAATACTTAAATCGGGAAAAGTGAAGACGAACTGTTTTCCACTTGCACTCTATATTATGGAAGACAGTAGGGTAAGGGGTCTTCTTCAAAGCCTGTACTACCTGAATGAATGGGTCTCGGCACTACAGTGGGTGGAGTAAAGCCCCAGCCTGCTTTCCCCGCCCGGCTACGCAGCGGCTCCCCGGGCTCCTCTCCGCGCCCGCTGCCCCGACGGCGCGGCGAGCACCCGTGCGGGCGGCGAGCGGCACGGGCAGCCCTAGACGCGCTGCCGCCGGCAGGGAGAAAGGGTTTCGGTGCCGGGGGCTCATTCTCGGTGCTCGGCCAAGGCCGACAGATCCCGACAGAGCCATCGTTTGGGGGTTCCGAGGGTCCCTGGCTGGCGACTCATGAGAGGACCCCGCTGATAGTCGGTCCTGCCGCTTTGTCCGCGGGCTCTGACCAAAAGGAAGGCTTCGAGCCAGAGGATCTTCCCCCCCACTCCGTGACATGGGGAGGCACAGGGCGGCCCCCCTTCCGTCGGGGAAGGTGTGCTTGAAGCCACTGCCTTCCCCTCCGTGAAGGGCTGACGCGAAAAGTCACGTCCGCCAGTGCTAGCAGAGACGGGGAGGACAGACTCAGAGCGGGGGCAAAGGGGACACTCGCTAAAACCACTCCTCGACATAGACGTCTTGAATTTTTTTTATTAACTTGGGGGCACACAAACATAAATTTAGAGGGGGAGGGGGGACGACACAGCAAGAGTAAGTATTACTCAGGCTATTCAGTCACACATTTCCGATCATCTCTGCCCAAAATACCTCTGCCCGACATCCTTCCCTGGCTCTTCTCTATTCAATTTAAATCCACTGATGCACATAAATGCCCTGGAGACCAGCCTGGCGGGAGCCTGCTGCTGCTCCGACTGTGCCGTCGGGAAAGCACCTCCCGGGTCCTCCGGGGCGCTTGTAACACAGGGCTCCCTGCACCGCATTTCCCTCAAAGAAGTGAGTGAGAGTCTCCCACCTGCAGCCAGTTAGTCCGGGCAGTGAAACACCGGGCGGAGAAGAAGCAGGGGGCACAGTACCCCAGGCCAAAGAGGGTCTGGCTCCCGGCAGAACGCCCAGCCTCCCTCAGCCGGGCGGTAGCGGCCGTGCCCAGGTACTCCCACACCCCCTGGACAGCCGGACAGGGACAGACAGAAGTCCCTGCCTTCGAGGGACAGGATGGCCGTCGCCATTTTAACCTGCTCCGAGCAGCCCGCAGCAGACAGGCAGCGTGTGATCTTCCGCCGCTCTGGGCGGCTGCGGGAGAAGGATACTGGGGAGGGCAGGGATTCACCTGGGCATGTCACCCACTCTCCCTCCCGGGTTCTTGGGCACGTGCCGCAGAATCCAGAGCACTGCTCACAGACAAGGCAAAGAAAACCTATAATTTTCTCTTCCAGATGGGACGAAGAAGCATCAACACGTTTTTGGGATCACTCAGTTCTGCAGCTACAAACCGAGTACTGCTCATCAGTTCCAGCTCAGTACCTTAAGCATAGCTCTACCTATTCATTCCAAAAGATCCCTGAACTTTAGCTAACACTTTATGAAGATGGAATTTTATTTTAGGTTAAGTACTAAGGAATTCTTTCAGTATAAACCATAGTGTCTCAGACTGAACAACATTTTTCCTTCGGTTTCTTAAGGCACCAGATATAAGAAAATATGATCTAGTGTTAAGGTGGTTTTCTGACAACAACAATCTAGACCGGGCAACTTTTCTATGCAGAAGAGCACAGAAAGCAGGTTGGAAAGAAAAGCGACATTCGGCATTTATTACTATCTTCCCTTCAAAGCATCTTTTAATGTAGCATCCCACTCAGCACCAGCCTTCCCAGCGCCGTCCCGCGCAGCATCTCCTCCCCGGTGGGGCCAGTGCCCTGGCACGCAGCCGGCGCAAGCTCCGCTGCCGGAGCTCCGCCGGGGGATCCCAACCAGGAGCGTGCTGTGGGCAGAGCAGGAGCCGCCCCGGCAGCAGGTTCGTGCTGAAGATGCTGAACCACCCTCCCCCGGCCAGCTCCCATTGTACGTCCGCTCCACGCCTGCGCCCTGCCCCTCGCAGCCCCCGCCCCTACTCTTCTGGGCACCGCCGGGCTCGGAAACCCTCGTTCTCCGTCACTGACACGCACATTCACTTTGCTCTGATATTCCCCACATTAGGGACCCCACCTCCCCGTCCCGGCAGAACAAGAGTTGCAGGGTTCACTAGCTCCCAGGCTCGGCTTTCGGGTGTCGCTGGGGAGGAAGCCGAAAAAAGCTTCTATGTCAAATTTCCAGTCTTGGGAGCGATCTCAGGCTTTTCTCTGCCACCCACTCCTGCTCTCCCGGAGGGCGGTGTCCCTTCAACTCCAGCTGCCGCTTCCAAAAAAATCACAAGTACCCCTACCTTTTTGAGTAGGGAGAAGGGAAGTTGTGCCCTCCCAACCGCGAATTTACCCCTTAAAGACCGAATGTGTTCCCGCCGGTCGGATCGCCCCTCCCCGCCCTTTACCGAGCAGCATCCCTCCTGTTCTCCGGCTCCCGGCTTTAGCCCTGGGAATGGCAGTTTTCCTAAGGGGCGTCACGAAGCACTATTTCCCCCAGAGCCAAGACCGAGGGGCTCCGAGGCTGCTGGGATTTCTTAAGCAAGATTTCAGTTAATTGCTCACAATAAACAGCCGCCCATATCATGAGGGAAAACAGTGCACATAGAGAGAGAGACAAATATTTTAACATTTTAAACTATTTTGCCCTTGAGACTGAAGTCTCTAAGCTCGACTGAGAGCCAATCTCACCGTGGGTTTGTATTGCTGAGGAAACGCAGCACAACATAAAAATGTTTTGCTGTGCAGCTTTATAGAAAATTGCCTGCAGCTCGACAGTAATCATCTGCACATCCTCACCCAGCAAAGGCAGAGGTAATGTGTTCAAAAGTATAATATTTGCAAGAGAGAGCAGATGGTGCTCCCTTGGGTGCAATTTCAGGAGAAGCTTCGCATTCTGCACTTCTCGAGGTCTGTTTCACCCACACAGGTTTAATGCTATAAGAGCTCTATATTTTTTTTACTTCGGCAATGGAGTCACAAGCACACTCAACGCCAGCCCAGTGTAAGATATTGCTGGCAGGCGTCATGACCCTTCCCGTTTTGAACAAGCAGGGACGATACAAGCGGAGTAGACAGGTGATTAAACAAGTGCCTATGCGATTATTTTCCCACATCACTTTCCGTGTGCCCGCCGAAGCCAGTTACCGAGCTAGATGGGTTTGTACTAGGATGGGAACTGCTGAGAATGCATTACGGCGTGTTTGTCTCAGCGTCAGCAGCCGGTCTGGGCCGGAAGCTCTCTCACAAGCCGTATAAAAGCACGATTAGAACACCCCTAAAAGCACGAAGGCCTCCGGGGGTCCTTGATGCAGGATAAGCACTCAGGGCCCCCGTGAGCCTATCAGCTCCCTCTCCCGGGCAGGTACTGACTGAGTAGCCACTGTTTTTTCTCGGCACAAGAAGGCACAACGATTCGGTTTTACAGCCTTTTGCGCTCTTGAGCTACTGGGCTTTAAACGTGCCGCCCGGCCAGAGAAAGTCGGGTTGAAGGCGGCGGAGGAATCGACCTCTCCGCCGACCCATCGGACACAGGCACTGCCCAACGCAGTCCCGTCCCTGGGCGTCGGCCCTGCGGCCAAGCATTGCCGCGCCCAGCCGCGAGGAGCTCTTCCATGGGAGACGCGCCGCGCCCAGCTCTGCCGGGGCCCGGGCTCTGCCCGCAGCCGGGGGCTCCGCTGGGGCCGGCGCACACCGTGGGACCTCCCCGCTCCCTCCACGCCCCGCTGCGGCGGGCGAGGCTGAATAAAGAGACGCCGATCGTGCCCGGCAGAGAGCAGAGGGGTAGGGGTAGAGCGAGCCGTGAGAACAATTTCGCTACAAGAATGAGGGTCTCCTGCCAGCACTCAAGGATCGCCGTTAGCAGCGGCTGGCACGCAAATTCTGGTACCCGCAATCCCTGAAGGCTCCTGTGCAAGAGCATCTTTCCGCTAGACATGAAAGAATATCGGCAGGCAGCGGATGCTGAGAAACCCAAATTGCACCGCCAGGCAGACATACAGGAAAAAAAAAATTACGTTATTTTGGCACGTGGACAAAGCCCTCAGCAATAACTGCGCTGGTAGGAAGGGGAGCTGGACCCGCCGCTTGCTGTCCCCACTGAGGACGGCTGGTAGGGCGCGATGTGGGTGACCCACGAAGCCAGCGGGAGCTGCATCCCCGCAGAATGGCTGGGAGAAGTCTCGCAGCGGCTCGCAAACCGATACCGTGTCGGTAAGAGATGACAGCTCGGCTTTCATCCTCATGCCAAAGGGGAATCCTCGGCGGATGGCACTGGATCTACTCCAGGGGAAGCGGTCCAGCAAGAGCCGAGGAGAGCCAGGTGAGCTATGTTAGGGATAAGAGGTGTTCCTGTAACTACCACTGACGTACAGCCTATTCTAGCTAGGAACAGACAGTTTCGTTTTAGCTTTTACTGTCGAGATCTTGCGAAATGCAATGCGTTTTTGTACACGAAGGACAAGGAGAGCTCCTTTTTGAGCGATCCTTTTGTGCGTTTTCTTCCCCCACCGAGCAGAAACCGGTATTTCATTTTACAATACAGATAATTGCCTTAAATGTATACTGTAAGCAAACAGACTTCATCCTTGGCCGCTCTTCAACGATCCTAAAGAAAAATAGTAAACAGAAACGCTTGAAGCACCGCTTCAGAGCTTACGCTAATGTTTTAAACTTCCCTTCTAACAACCGAGTAATACATGACTTGGCAGGGCGCACCTAAGGAGACACGGCCGCACACGGGCGGTCTTGCAGCAGCTGATCGCCTTAGCAGTGTAACGCGGGGGAAGCGGATGTTATTTGTTTCCCCCCGAAGAGTATAAATCTGCGGCGATCAAAGCTGCGCTGCTGAATCCCCGCCGGGCTGCCAAAGGCACACGGCTCGCAGGCAGGCAGCGCCGGGGAGCTGGCGGAAGGCGGGGGAGCAGCGCTGACTAGCGGCCGCGGCTCCCGGCTCCAGCACCGAGAGAACGAGACGCGCCCGCCCCTCTCACCTCAGAACGGCCCTGCTCGCATCCACCCCACGCAAGTTTTTATACAGCTCACCCACAGGGCTTTTCCTTGGGCAGGATAGAGTCGCCACCAGCATTTAAGCGCACAGAAGAGAACTCTCTTGTAGGGGCTGTCTGCGGGCACCGGCCAAGCCAGGCAGCCGCGGGAAGGCGGCTGAAGTCAGCCCGACCCTTCCAGGCTGCGGCGGCCGGGCAGGCAGAGATGGGGCTGCGAGGGCATCATCAGGAGAAAAATAACATCGGGCACCTACTGCGTATTATGTTCAGCTGTGGTTTGAGTTGCACTTAGATTCACCCCACCTACTTCGATTTTCAGTACAGCACACACTTGTACTAATTATTAGTACTCAGAAAGTAAAGCCAAGGTGGATAAATACATAACCATCACGAGGATCAAGTGAAGAGCCACAGATCTGAGCCAAAACTCGACAGTCCTCCACACAGCCAAAGTCAGCATCCACACGTTATTTTTACAATTTAAAAAAAGCACATAGGAAGTAATAACACCGCTTTACAGCTTGTACACGTTCTGATTAATTTGTAATGTGTTTCAAAAGGGTTCGGGACCCTTGAGATGTCATACAGCTTCTAACACTTCTTATCCCAATGAAGCAGGACACCATTTTCACAAAGGACAGGAGACAGATGAATCCCTTACAGAACAGCAGCTTGAATCAGTCTCAGAGCTACCACAGGATTTCACTGTGAACTTTATGCTAATTTAGAATTAGCACAATACCAAATATAGTAAAAAGGCTTTTATAATCAGTTCAATTTTATGTAATTTAAATAGAAAGAAGCATTGAACAGTGCAGCTGCTGAAGTCTACTTTTCAAGGTGCTCACTATATTCCCTCCTTGCTCACACACACCCAAAATAAACCAGTACTGTCCTCAGAGGAATTGGCTGACCATGTCTCAATCAATTTCCACGCATTATGCAATTACAGCAAGTTTGATTCAGAAAACAGATGAGAAGGAGCTAATGCTGGGTTTCCCTCTTTTGCACTGAAAATTAAAAAAAAAAAATAATATATGTAAATACTGCACACCCTACCAAAGAATTTATAAACATGGGAGCAGTAAGATGCTTAGAATATCCCTGGAAGGAAAAGGAAGAGGTATGAAATACTTACTCCTTTAGCTTCCTAAAGTTTTTCAAATGCTTAAAGTTTATTAGTTTGTGATCTGCATAATAAACCCTAAGGTAATGTTCAAATTGCCTTGTGTTTCCTATGTAACTCCATGTTGGTAAGGTTGAATGTTTTATTCTTCCTTGAGGAAGAAAACCATGCCCCTGTGCTTCCTACCCCACAGGGTAGAATCAAGCACAGTGAAGAGGAAAGCACTTCCTTAGCTTCAAATATTCCTGTTTAACTTCTTTTCTTGCTTCCTTAAAAAGCTAAATGACACAACCACAAGTGCTGTCTTGTAACCCCAAACACATGAGTTCCTGAAAGGCAGATGATGAAAGAGCCAAGTTATGAAGCAATTAATTATCAAAGATAATTGATTGGTGGCCCAGGGCTGGATTACAGGAGATGTTTTTAAAGAGAAAATTGCAAAACCAAAAGGGCACAGATGCAAACTCAAAACTAGGAAAGAGGGGCATTAGCATCAGACACCCTACATACACGAATCTCTGACAGGCTCTCAGCTGCCAGCAGGGAATTTAGCAAAGAGGCAGCAAGGATGCCAAGCAGGGAGTCAGACACCAGCAGGATGCTGCTGCTGGAAGAAGACACTGCTACAGTTCAGCCTCTGTCTAGGCCAGGTGTGAAACTTGGTGCATCTACAGTGTCAGCTACTGCTTCAGTGCTGGGGAAGGCAGGCAGAAGACAGAGAAGATTCAGCAAAACGAACAGGCTTACAAATACTGCTGAGTAAGAGTCATTGTTACAGGCTTGTTTCGACTGTATTTTTTTCCTCTTTAAAAAGATATGCTAATTTAACCTAATAAGAACAGATATACCCAATTAGTATTCCTAAACACAATAAATTAAATTATGGTTATACCATTTAAATACAAACACTGGTTTATATTTAGCTTCAACATTCAGAATGAAGACTCAATGAGCAACACATCCCTTCCAGCACCCTGGAAGAACTAAACCCAGCACTGACTAAAAAAGTCAAAGTGTGTGGCAAGCGTTCATATGCAGAGCAGTTGTACAGAGCTTTAAAGAGCTTCCAGAAATAGAGTAAAAATATCTGTAGGCACACACTTGCCTAGAAATTACCATATCTAAGGAACTCTTTGTCATTTCATATTGAACTAGATATATACATATGTGTAAAATGCACTATTTGACAGATTTCAAAGACTGACTAGCAACTACTCCTGCTGAGAACAATTATAAATACAGATCCTCCTAATTCTTTCCCCAAAAGCCTTTCTGGTTTCTTAAAGGAGGAGTACAAAGCAACAATGGTGCACCTTTTCAGAGAGTTCTTGTAGTAAAAAAAGCAAGAAACAGGAAAGCACCTGTTCTTTCTTATTTGGGAGAATTATTTTCTGCTAGCAGAAAATAATTCTCCCAAATAGAAGACAAAATAAACTGGTTTCATTTAACCTTGAAGCATACAGAGAATTTTGACAGAAGGTATAAAATGTCTCATTTTAAAATAAAGGAAAATAAAGAAACAAAACAGCATTCCCAACTTTCATATCTACATCTCTCAGTATTTCATGTTTTACCCTAGAGGCCAAACAGCTTTGGGCAGACAGTAAAATCATTTGGAAAACAAACACCACCACACAGCAATACAAAAACAGATTCTCCAAGTCTCTAATCCTCACCCATGGGGGAAGGACTGAAAAGTTGAATTATGAGCAGCCAAAGTGAATAAAAACGCCTGAATCACACTCTGAAATCTCAGTACTTGAACAGGAGCACAAGCCATCATTTTTTCACTGCTATAATTTTTGCACTTCCTACATTAACATGACTTTTGTAGCCAGAATTCAGCATGCTAGGGGTACCAATAGTTCTTGAAGTACTATATTAGACCCTTCCAAAGTACGATGTACTTCAAACAGCCTTATCTGAGATTCCTTCAGACCACCACTTACAGTGATAAAAACTGGGGGAAAAAAATCC
This sequence comes from Serinus canaria, assembly GCF_022539315.1. Taxonomy (NCBI): domain Eukaryota; kingdom Metazoa; phylum Chordata; class Aves; order Passeriformes; family Fringillidae; genus Serinus; species Serinus canaria. Next base: position 5,984,871 of record NC_066329.1, on the reverse strand, counting down.
CAACCAAACAAAATCCCCCCCAACTATTGTGACACACACCCAAGTGAAGTATTAAGGCTTAATGACTTTTACACTTTGGTCAGAATCAGAAGTGGAGGAAACTCAGCTCACAGGAATATTGTTGAACATGTCTTTAAATAAGGCATTCATGGGTATATTTGTGTGTGGCAGCTTGTTCTTTAGGAACAAAAGGCACAAATATTTTTCAAAACAGAACATAAGAAAGTAAGCAATAAGGACTAAAAGTCAGTTTTTTCGCAGCCTCACCAAACCAATTTGGTTCAAATCCAAAACAGAAAGCCAAAGGTCCAGTGAGATCCCACTCAAGCATAATAAATAAGACTGAAAACCACCCTTGCCAGGGACAGAAACATCCAGGCACAATCACTGGGTGGGGATAGTATCTGGCACACAGACCAAGATGAGCCCCACAGCTCGACCCCTTCTCAGGCAATTCAGGTGCACAAACACTAAGCCCATTGGTGTAGGCACAAAGCATTTTAGCTCTTAGATAACTTTGAGAACTCATTGCCCAAACTATTTCTTCCTCCTGTCAAATCCTATCACATTTTTTGTGTTTATGTATATAACACCTTCAAAAGAAAAGCTCTCCTTAATAAGGGAAAAGCTTGTTTATGCAGGTTTGTTTTGTTTTAAAATAGTTATTCTTTTATAGCTATAACCTCAATACCAATTAGTCAAGAGTATCAGTGAACCTGAAATATTAATCACAGGAAAGTTTATTTCTAATACAAAACAGCAACAGCCAGTCTACTTAATCTCCAAAATGCTTGCAATCCTTAAATACACATATGCAACTAAAATTACTAGAAAAACATTCTTACCTTTTCCTTTGAAGAAAAATAGCAAGGTACACAGAAATGCTGTTACAGAGGTTCCTTGTTCCATAGGGTTTGGACAGATCTTCCCTGGCAGGAAATCCTTAAATAAAGCCTGGAGCCAGCCTGGGCAGCACTCCTGCATGAGGTGCACAGAGCAGCCTGCTGGATTTGTACAGCTGAACTCAACTGCCTACTGCACCCTCTCAACACAACACCAACACTGCAGCTCCCAGCTGGAGCTGTAAATCAGTAAATCAGTTCCCTGCTTCTTGAACTGATTGACTAATGAGCACCATAATCAGTAAACTATTTACACATGGAAACAAGAACACCTGAATGTTCTGACTTTTCTCACTGATTTGGTGAGCTTTTCAATTTCAGACAAAATCACAAATACATGGTATTTTAAATTTTAGTAAGTATTTCCAGCAACACTGTGTAAAAAATGCACTGAAGAATTAACTCCTTTTCACAGAGGAACACAGAAATTCTTAACTTTTTCAGTGAAGATCCCTTGCTAGCACTCCAGTGCATACCACTCTGTCAGAAATCCATGACCAAACCATTGCTTCAGATTTTTTTTTGCTCTTCTGGATTCACACATAAAAAACCCCACACAGGTGTATGCCTCACTATTTATTCACCTGGATTACCATACTGATCTTGTAGAGTGACACAGAAGTAAGCCAAATTTAACTGTTCCTTTACACCATAAGAAGCTCTGTAAAATTCCAATATTAATTAAGCAAGCAGGAGTTTTCTGCACCTGTTCATAGAGCAGAGTAGCCTTACCAATGGACAATCAGCTGTATCACTGCTACTAGAACATCTGTATTTCTTGGACAAAGTAAAACTATTAAAGTTTTGTCTTCTTACTCCAACATACACAATATTTTCAAATCTTCCAATACAATACAAAATGAAACTCTCATAAGACATTGGATGCAATTTTCAAATGTATATACCTTTTTTAAACTCAGACTGAATAGCTGACTGCAAGTCATTTAAAAAACACTGTATTTCAGAACCATTTTTCCATTTCTACACTCAATCCATCTCCTCATCAGTAACATTCTTTCACTAGGATGTAGAAATCAGTTTCTAAATATTTAATTATAGCTGGAAAAAGATTACAAAATACAAAGTTTTATTGTACTTGAGACTAGAGAAAAGTATGACTTTCATTTTTTCATTTCCTTCAAATTTGAGAAAAAGTAACAAGCAAACAAATGACAACAAAACCTAACAGATGTATGAACTAGTTTCACCAATAAAGCTTGGAAATTCAGAAAGGACTTCACCAAATAAATGTCAGTGGCCGAAACTGGCAGAAGCCATTCCTCACAGAAGTGCTGCATTCCTAGAATGAACTAATGCCCTTCAGTAACACAGAAAATCAGTCACTCAAGCAAGGCAGGACTTAGAAGAGATCAAGGATTAGCATCTCCAAACACTGGAGTCAAACGAAGCATTTTGGATTCTGTGTCAATTCAGAGCTCATCATGTTTTGCAGGGTCCAGACTGGGTTTGATGAAGACTCCCTCCATGGCTTTCCAATAGTTGTGGTGGTTGGCAGCAGGCATGCCATGAACTTCCCGCTGGCCTCTAATGGGGTGGCCGTACTGCTCCCCCGTGATGGACAGGAACACCTCGGTCCCCACGTGCTTGAAGCGCACGGCATCCTCCCGCTCCCAGTAAGTCCCACTGCACTGCACAATCCAGAAATCCAGGTCATCTCCTTCGCCATCATCCCCAAAGGCACTTACTTCCTGTTAGAGACACAAGCTTCCTGAAGTGAAAGTGTAAGCAAACACCTCCAGGACACACAAACATCAACCACAGACTCAGCAGAGTTCAAAGACAAGGACGGGGTGCTGCTGTATTGCTTTGTCTACAGTTACTGAAGCCAGAAGCAGTAAGGTTCTACCAGACAATCTGAACACAAAGTGCCAACAAACTCCAACCTGTAATCTGAGCAAAAAGTGCTGAAAAAACTCCAAACAAAACAAAACCCCACAATGATAGTTGAACATTCTTACCTTGATGACAATATATGAAGTGCCTACACTGAAAAATGAAACTCGGGGAAGGTTTCAGAGTCCATCTTTCCCTTAGACAATTAATTTGAAATGTCATTTTTCCACTTCTTTTAATACTCAGATTATTGAAACACCCTACACAGAGCTCAACCTTATTGTTTCAGCCACTTTACTCATGGTGAAAGAAATATTTTTCCACAAAGAGTCAGAGCTTCCAAGTTTGAATGTAACAACCCATCTACACAGCCTAATGGAAAACTGACATGACTAACAACAAAAATCTTCCAACAACTGCATTATTTACATGACATTTTCCATCTTGGAGAAGTATTTGTTCTGGGGCTGAATTACAGTTAGAAATTACACTCTTCTAGATATGTACAAAATTCTAATTAAGTATGATTGCAAGAGCAGTTCAGTTTTCCTGTGGAAGGAGGACAGAAAAATATGAACAGTGAAATGAAACAGGAATAGCAAGAAGACAGCTGAGACTAATAGACTGGATCCCCAAGGAACATGGACATAGGAATGCCTAACATTATAACACATGACTAGCTGCCTGGCTCTAGAGCAATCTTCACAGTGTTGAGGGAGATACTCAGTCTCCTGCATCTAGAAAACACCAAGCATTTCAGAACAGCCTTCCCAGCAGCAACGGTGCAGAAAAATAAAAAAAAAGCAGATTTGTTAGAAGTACTGTAAAATACCAATGCTGCCACATACTATATTACCTCTGTCAAGAACTGAAATACATCATTTTAAGATGCAGAATATACTCAAATATGGATATGCACAGACATACTGCTTCTGGCAGCTGGTACTCAAGCCTGATTTTCCAAAAACCCAAGTCATTGGAGAGACTATTGTCAATAGCATGCACTACTTGTACAAAAGCTTAAGATTTAAACCAACTCACTTGGTTATTGGAGAGTGGTGATGGGAAATGATGAGTGTGCAGATTTTTCCCAGTGTTAACATGCGTGAGTCGTATGGCTTGCCCACATTTCACTGGTGTCCCACGCTGGCAACTGCTGTCACTCTTCCCACGGATACGCCAGTAGCTGTTGGCATCATCTGAGGCTTCAACTCCTGTCACTGACTGCTGCCCACTTCCTGTTTGAATAAAATTAAATGACACAAGACTTATCCCGCTTCCCCAGTTCAAAAAGACATGAGAAAACTACAGAAATTTGCTTGAATGTTGTCACCCCTTCTTGTTTACAAGATGGTTTATTCCCACAGTCCATTTACCTGCAAAAGGAATGCAGGTACCAAATCATCTTTCAGATGGAAGCAGTGAAACACAGCATGTGTTAACAGATGCAAACTGTCAAAGCTCATGGTGAACACAAGAAAAAAAATCTGATGCATGACAGGTACTGTTCACACCATCCCACCTTTATCAAAAATACTATCAAGGTCTTAGTGTTCCCCAACAGACCAACACCCTCGTTGCCAGAACAGACACTGGGAAGGCACTGCTGAGGGCTGTGACATGAGCAGAGTTTACCTCAGAGACGAGGGCAAAGCACCCCTGCCACATCCCGACTCCAGGGCCCACAAAGCAGCTGACACATCTTCCTGTCCCACAGGCCTCAGCATCCCCCCCATCCCTGCCGTGTCTCCAGCCCACCCCTATACCACATCCTTCCCTGGCCTGCCGCTTCCCTCTGCACCAAGGATACGAACATCGGGACACTCCAACTTCCTCCACCTTCCCCACCACCCTCGCTGCCTCCCCACCCCCGCCATTTCTCTGTCAGGCACGACCTGTCCCCCGCCGCTTCCTCAGCCCCTCACAGCCCGTGCCCCGCCATTTTCCAGTTCCTCGGCCAGTCCCTGCTCACCGGAGCCGTACTTGACCTCGTGCGAGTGGAGCCGTACGCTGTGGCGGGTGTTGAGCAGTTTCAGCACAGAGCCGCAAGTCACGGCGCCCGGCGCCGGCTCCTTGCCGTGGCACAGCCCAGGCAGCAGCGCCAGGAGCAGCAGCGGGAAGAGGCGGCGGCCGCCCCGCATCGCGCCGCACCCGGCCGGCCCCGCCGGCCCCGCCGCCCCCTCAGTCCCCTCAGTCCTCAGCGCGCCGCTTCCGCTCCCCCGCGCGGGCCCAACGACCGCCCCGCCCACCGTCACCCTCAGCCAATCCCCACTCGCCCCCCAACCCCGCCGCGCACTCTCATAGGGCTACGGCGAACCGGCCAGGAGGGACGTGGCCAATCAGAGAGTGCGGCGTGGCGGCCCCCCCCCCCCCCCCCTTCCCGCGTGTGGACGCGAAGGAGAACTGCGGGCGCTCTCCCTCATGGGGCTGCGCTGCCGCCGCCCCGGGCGCCTTCGCCCCCGGGCCCGGAGCGGTGTCACCTCCGGCTGCTGGGCACCCCTGGGGCAGCGCTGATACCACTCTGCAGTTTGCCCTTGCTGAGAACGTAGCACGAGAGGCCAGGTTTGTCACTGCTACTCTCTCGTCTAACGTGGTCTGGGCTGTATGAACAATTACAGCCACGTCAGGCTGAGGAGTTGTTAAAGGGCCTTGGCGGAAAACGTGCTGTGGGTAGGACCGTGCGGTTATTACTAGAGCCAGAGAAGGACAAATGTCCTGACGGCGAGAGCAGTGTCAGACACAAACCGGCTCAGAGGTCACAGCCTAGGTACGGGCAGTGTTCAGATCCAGCCTGGAGGAGCCGCAGTTGCACTGCCGGGTCAATCAGCCCCTGCTGTTCCATTCAGGCCGCTTCTAGCTCAGGGCTGGCAGGCGGCACATTTAGCTCTGCTCCTCCCTGCACTTCTGGCTCTTAGAATGCAGTAAATATCTACCCATTTGGGGGATTTACAGAGAAAAGTAACACAGTGGTGAAAAACAAAGGGAATTCACGTTTGTGAAGTGACTTGGATGATAATTACAGCTTCAGTAATTTCTGGATTGTATTAGAGCTTCTAATTATAGGGCATAAACACTACACAAAGAAGAACTAGCAATGGTTGCTGTAACATTAAGCTGTAGCAATAACATTTTTGCTTTTGGATCCCAAAATTCACCTTCTGTGCTTCAATCTCTTGCAAAGTTCTTATAATTAAGAGATTATTAAACTCTATTCTGTAGGAAAAAAATCTGCATAAATTAACATACATACTGTCCTTTATTGCATAGTTTTGCAAACTGAAAAAATACCCCCCAAAAAAATCTCAGTAAGAGGCAGTCATTGACAAAAGACACTTGAACTCCAACATAGTTCTTTTACCTCTGAAATAGCTCAGTGGGTTTACCCATGTACCACATCACAGCCTTGTGTGAGTCCCATGTAAAACTGTGAATAATTCAAAGAAATTCAAAAGAGCAAAGGATTTTGATCTTAGTGGCAAGGAAACAGGTAGAAGGGCTCCCATCCTGTGACTTACATCTTTGTAATAATGGTATTTTGTCCTTACAACAGCAAAGAACTAAAACCACTGCACTTGATATTACAAGATGATTTAGAAAGAAAGCACATTAGTGTTGCTGGGTAGTGCAAACATCATAAGATGCTCAGCTGACTCTCTCTTCCACCAGTCCTGAAGCTCTGAGGTTTTTTCCTGCCCTTGTGATACCTCTCAATCAAATGGTTAGTTTGTTTGTGCTGGCTCTGGCTTGTTTTCCATAGCTATACCTACATTTGAGAAAAATCTCTGACTTAAATGTCAGGCCAGCATTAAAATAAGCCCAAGTACTAAGCACAGGTCACATATATGCACGTCTACACACACACACACACACACACACACACAGAGTGTGCTTTCCTCAGGACTTAAAACTCAATTCCTAGTGCTGGAGGTGTAAAGCTTTACTCACAGAGAAGCAAAAGCTCCCCCATTGATAGTCAAATGCCAAATTTTTACATCATTCTAAACAGCCTTGCTGTTCTAACTAAGACAACAACCAATTTCTTGATGTCAGTCTGCAGGAGATGCTTGGCACTGCCAGGGCAGCCCTGCTCCTTGGTGGTGGCAGGTTGGCTCTGGGAGACATCCTGCCCCATTCAGAATTTTGGGAGGTGGCAGCCCACTCGGGGTCACAGGCACCTGGGTGGGGGGCAGACCCCTGGACATGAATGCTGCCCTTTTCTGTGGGAAACAAAACTCACCATCCCAGTATTGCTTCTGTTGTTATAACTGGGGCCAAACCAGATGTCTGTGGTTGCCATTTTAGCCGTGGAAAATCAATCATATGGGGCTTTAGCTGGCACCTGTCTGTCTTTCTGGGAGGTCGCTCAGTCTCAGTGCATTTAGTGCACAGTTTACACGGTGCTCCCTACAATGCTTTTCAGTCCCACTTTAGAAACATAATTGGGTTAGAACGGCTGCCAGCCAAGTGCCATCAATGCCTAACACCCACAGCAATTAACAAGCACCTCATTGCCACAGGGCCCTCTGTTGTTTCTAGTAGATTGCTGTAAGCTCCAGGTAAAATTGCCTCAGAAATTATGTGGCTTCCCCTTGGTCATGGGAACATCAGCTTTTTTTGATGGGAATCTCTTTATGATTCTTGTTTATGCACAGAGACAAAATAATTCCACAGTGCTGTTAAAGGGGAGAATGTAAAATGTAACTACAAAGCCTTCAATCACTCAAACACCACCCCCTCACCCCCGTCATTGTGCACAATTGATTTTCAAGCATTTTGGAAACTCCTACCATTTCCACTCAGGTGCTGCTATAGTTATAACCTGGACCTCCCTGACAAAATGGTTGAGCAGTGCCAAATGTTTTTAACATGCAGGAATGAAAAATCTGTGGCACAAGACAATTTCAGAGGGTGTATGCTTAGCCAAAGCAACAGATTATAGAAAAAATGATACCGTTTTTTATACTGGCCTTTGTTTAAACTTCATTTGGCTTTAAACTTTCTGTGTGCTTTGCATGACTGGAGCAGTTACTGACAGCTAAGGTAGCGGAGCTGGCAGCTCCTGGGCGTGATCCACACCCCAAAATGCACTGGTGCATCTTTTGGTATAGACAGCCCTTGATTTATGGAGAACACTGCAGCAGCACCTGGGCTCCTTCTCAGACCCACACAAACCTCAGGCAAAACAGATAAGGACAGTTCTGAAGCCATTAATACCTGATACAGAAACAAGCCCCCATGAGCTTTTCCATTGGCTTTTCTCTGCATCTGGTCCCTTCTCTGATGTCAATAAAGATGAACTCTACCGAACTCAACAGAGTAGATGTAGACAATCAGATCTGCAAAGATTGTGTGCTTTTTTTTATGTCTCCTTTCACTCCACACTGAGGAACAGCTGGTTATAAATCTCACTTCAGATGAAACATTTGTCTCCACTGGCGTGCCTTGCAACAGAGCTCTTCCAACTGTGACCCCTAAACCTCATACAAACAGTGAACAGAAGTAATAATGATTAAATGTGTCAGCCAGGGAGAAATCCAAGTGATAAAAAATGGCTTGCCAAAAATTTATAGAATTCCAGTTTCTTATCACTTAGCCTAAATTGTTTAAGGATTAGATAACCAAATAATTTGCTCAGATTTTTCATTCAGTAGATATAAACATAATGTAAGAATAAGCAGAAGACATTTGACAAAAAAAGTATTAACATATACCTATTTACAAATTTAAATTGAAGATTTTTTCATCTGGGGGAGAAGATTTGATGTTTTTTAATCGCTATCTTCTCTTTCAAGTCTTTGAGGTAGAGAGGGTTTCCTGGGAAGTTCTGCAGAGTCCTGATGTGTCTGTCACTGTCACCATCTCTCAGCCACTCTCCTGCCTGATGCTTGTCCTTCAAGAGCAGGGGATCTCCCCTCAGAACCCCAAAGGAATTAATCTGCATTTCCATTCCATCAACTGGGATTTTTCACATGGTTTAAGTGGTGCTGGGAGGTGACAACAATCACTGTAAGTGATCTCCCAGATGAACTTTCCTGTGTAGTGACACTGCTGAGGTGTTACCCATGTTTGCATTAATTATTTTTTTCCCCCCTTAACATAAGGACCTGCCTCTGGTATCTTTAATTTGTTTTAATGACTCCTGATCAACATTTGCAATAATCAATAACTCTGCTTTTGTTTAGACAGTGTAAGTTGAAGCTGAGGAAGTTATTTAGAATTTGTTGGCATGGATTAAAATTGTTGCTTTGATGATTAGCTTCTGCTTTAGAACAAGAATGTAAAAATGCAATATATGTTACATCAGTTCAGGCAGCTTTTAAAATAACTTAGTTTTTCATGGGATTTGAAAAACCTCTAGACATCTGTTTCAGTGGTAGGTAAACTTTAATGTAACTCTGAATATTCCACAGAACGTCTATGCAGCTTTTATTATAACTTTCAGAGAGGTCAAACTGAATTCCTGATGCAACCAAAGAGTTAATGGAATCAGATAGTCTAGGTTTAGCTATTAATGTGCACAGTTAAACAGTACTTATTTTGGACCCATCATTTAATTGTCTAGGAGAAATATTCCCCATCCCAACTCTTTTTTGACCAGGTGTCTGTATATTTTAATAGACCTCGACATCAGGCAAAGAGATATCTGGAAAAGGAATATGCAGGCTTTACATCATCTCAACCCCAGTTAGAAGTCACAGATGCTGTAGTTTAGTTCATATAAGGAAATGCATCAGAGAGAAAATAACCTTCTGAAAAAAGTGAGAGTGGATAAAAACTCACCATCCATGAGCCAAAGTATAACCAAGGACCAGAGGCCTGCTAGTTGCATCAGGAGAGATTTGAGTTTGGTGCTTTTAGCTGTCCTCCATAATTTAATGCCAAGTGTCAAGTTAATAAGGTCACCATGGCAAATTTTGCCTTTCAGCCACCTTGCTAGGACCACACACCTTGCCAGACATTATTTTGTGCTGGTGTAAATTCAGGTATTTCAGACATGGATGAAGGAAGATGACAGGTACTGCCTGGCCGTGTCACATGGTAACCAGGGAAGCCTTTCACTTTTAGCAGAGTGAAATCCCCCAGAGTTTGGGGGTTTCAACCCTTTTTGATGCAGGATGGAGGAAGCTGTTCTATGGATGAAAAACTGCAGTTTAAGCATTTCTACAGAAGCCACTGAACTTCAAAGATTTACAAAACCTCTGAGGCTGGGATAGAGAAGAAAATGTTTACATATTTTCATTTAAAAAATGGATTTTGCTTTGTCTCTTTTCAATGCCTTTTAGAGTTCACACTTTCAACAAAATTTCATGTAAGGAAAAGACAAACAAAGTCCTACTGTGCTACCATTGTAATCCCAAATGAACTAACTGCAGCCAAGGGAACAAGAAAAAGAAAACACATTTTTTATGTCAACATGTGAACAGATGCCTTGTTGGAAGCAGTAATTGTTGGAAAACACTTCTGTGAAATACAGGAAACCTCAACATTTCTACTGATTAACTCAAAGTTCAGGTAAAGAAATTCAAGCTCTAAAGCAGTGAAGCACTTGAGGATGGTGAGGGCTCCTGCTGGCTTTTGCAGCTAAGCTGAGGAGGAGCTGTGTTTTATTTTAGTTAAGCTGGAAGATGCAGCCTCTCCTTAGTCCATGTCCTGGCTTATGCAGCTCCACCAGAAATGCTGGCCAATGTCTTCACTGCAGAGAAGAGACTGTCCAGAGGAAGTCTGCCTGGCCTTCCAGCTCCTGGTTGAATTTGTAAGGGCCTTTCACCTCTGGACTCTGTGGGGGTCAGCGGCAAGGGCTATCCTGGCAGCCAGCCGTGAGTGCAGGCTGCAGAGGGAGCACTGCTGCTAAGGGGATGTGGCACAGGGGTGAGGTTTGCTTGCTGGGGAATATTTACTTCCAGTAGCAGGAAGGAGAGCTGGATAAACATGTATGAAATCAGAAAAGAAAATCCTCCAGGAAGTGCATTAAATATTTAAGAAGGATGTTACTGTTAATAGCATTAAATGCATACTAAGGTTAAGAAGGCTGAGAAGCCAATCTTTGTCTAAGATTCTTATGTTGTGCCTCTCACCTGTGCAGAGTCAGGGAACACTGGCAGTTCTAGAAAGAGGCAGAAAACCCCAGAGTTTGCATTGGCAAAGAGAGGAGGTGCTTATTTTATGATTCATGACATTACTTCAGAATTGTGCTGACTTCAGCTGTTGCAGTAACAGCACTCCTCAGTAAGTGAAGCCTCTTGGGGAACGTGGGCAGGCTGTGACGTTCATCTCCCAGAAGGGGAAGCAAGTAGCAGGTGCACAAATATCCCCTCTGAAATGCCAAGGGCATTGAAAACATTTACAGAACATCAAAAACATTTCTGTAACAGAACCATACAACTACCAAATGACAGAGAAGCTCACAGGAATTGCCTGAATGAAGATTTAGCAAGTTGTCTACAGCATTTTAGCATGATCTGTTTTGAATTTCATTTCATATAATTCTTTTCTAAGAGAAAATGTCACTGAAGAGGCAGAAGGCTGTCTTCCAGCTCTCACCATCATTTCCAGTAGTCATTGCTCATTTGCATGAGCAGGGAAGAGCAAGAAAGAGTAAGAAAGTGACAAACAGCCTCTCTTGATGCAGAGAAGTCTGCCCATTTTGGGGCACATAGGGAGGAGCACAGCCTAGGAACCAAATTCTGCCATTAATAATATTGCTATCACCCATTCTGCTTTTATTTTTCTCCTTCAAAGTATCAAAATAAACTTACAAATTATCATCCAAAATTTAGCTGCCCTTCAAAGTGCCCTCAGGCTAATGGAAACAAAGTTTTGTAGCAGTTTGGTACGTGGACAGGAATTGATGAGAGCCTAAAGATCAACAGAGCTGCAACCTACCTCAACTCAGTGATTCCAAATTCCTTGTTAGGAGACAGACCTGGAAAACCATCACTCCCACAGGTGTTGATGTGCCCAGACAGATGTTTCAAACTTCAGGTATGAACAGGGTGCAGTTTCTTCTGCTGAAGAGTGCTTCTGTCTCCAAACTGATGGTCCTTGCTTTGCTGAAGATGGTCAGTCTCTGGCTGTGCCTACAAGTCATGTCCTTGACTTTGGGGCATGGGCATGCTGGCTCTCTTTTAGGAATTGAACTCTGCTGAAAAAGGAAAGACTTGGAGACTGTGGTTTCTTTATACATTAATTAAGCAGCAGGATTGTCAGCTCATTCCCACAGAAATTACCCTTAAAGTCTTTTCTAACCCATTTCACTCCAGCTGCTCTTCAAGAAGCTGGTGCTTGGCTCGTCAGCTGTTTCTGCACTTACCTCCATGCTGGCACAGGTTCAGAGGTGGAAATCACCATCATCCATGGCAGAGTCCCTGTCCCAGTGTGATCCCTGCTTCCTGGAACAAGTTACAGCAAACACCAAGACAGCTATCCTGGATCCATGGACATGTTAGCATGGCACTTTCTGAGCTGCCATTCTCCCTACCGCAAACATTTTGTTTGTTGTTTCTTCTGCAATATCAGAAGTGGGTCAATGTTTTGGGATAACACTACAGACCAAGAAGGGGGTTGTTCTGCTTAGATACTACTTCATCCTCTTCCACAGGTGAAAAATGCAGGCTAACAGTATCTTCCACTTTCCATTTCAAGCTGAGTACTTGGCACTTTCACTTACATTCTGGTAGATCCAGAGTAGCTTTTCTGCAGTAAGAAAAAGCAATTAAATGCCAGGACAAATAAGATTTTACATGCAGCCTGATGGAGAACTGGCTGGCATCCGGCACTGAATCACAGCATGTTAGAAGCTGCCCTTTGTAAAACTGTCTGTTCTCCCAGCCCTTCTCTAGCCCAGCACCAAGAGCCATGGGACTTCCTGGCCAGGGTTTACTGCTCTGAACTCAGACTGAGTGTACACTGCCAGCAAACCAAGGTGGGGGAAAACAAGCAAGTGGCTACTGTGAGGGCCACTGATTGCAGGATTATACATCCATGGCATCATTGGGATCAGCAGTTTTGCTCTGAAGCCAGCACAGAGCACGAACTGAATCGCTTGTCCCACCCTCAGCCACAGGCGGGTCACACCTCGGGAATCTGGAGCAGAGACCGCCTCAGAGAGCGGCGCGGGTCCCCCGGGCGGGCCGTACCGGGTCGTGCGGCGCTGCGGGCCGCCGCCGCCAGGGGCCGCCGCCGGGGCCTCCCCGGTGCTCGCCGCGCTGGGAGGCGCCGGTGCTGCGGCGGGGCCGCCCCGTGCTCGCCTCGCCGCGGGAGCTCCCGCCTGGGGCCGCTCGGAGCGCCGGCGGGGGGGATGCGCGGCCGGGCGGCGCGGGCACAGCTCCGCCGCCGGGGCCAGCGTTCCCCCAGGGTCAGCGGCGGCCGCGGCCGCCCACACCTGGCGGCGGCCCTGGGACCCGGATCGGGCCGGAGCGGAGGTACGCACCCCCCCGGGCGCGGGAGGGGGGCTAGCGGGCTCCCGCCGCAGCGGGAAGGCAGGGCCGGGCCTCTCCGGGGACACGGCCCGCATCCCTTCTGGCCGCGCCCCATGGAGCCGGGCATCGGTGGCCGCAAAGACGTCACGGCTGCAGGGCTGCCTCAGGTGATCCGCACCCGTGCCATTTCACTGGGCACCGCGGGCGAGGGTGGGCCTGGGAATGGAATTTGACCCTCTGACGCACCCTCGGTCGGTTAAATCGTTCCACCAAGTCCCTGAGCTTTCGCATGCTCCTCATCGCCAGAGGTACACAGTGCACGCAAGGCTTTGCCCCCACAGGGGAGGGCACGGCTGCTGCTCTCGGGGAGGAGCAGGCAGGGATGGTGCGAGCCCGCCGGCCACACGCAAATCTTACCACAGAGCGAGCTGCGAGACAGCGGCGGGCTGAGGTGGAGCAGGAGTTAGTCAGGGGCTGAGTCACCACTGGGTTCGCCCGCGGTAAGCCTCTCTTTTCCTGTTTGCCTGTGATCTGCAGGCTGCCGAGTGTTCCGATTTAACCTCCTTTTACTTTTTTTTTTTTTTTTTTTTGCCAGGGATGACATCTAAGGATGCTTCAGGTGAAGCTAATAGTAACTGGAGATGACTTTGGCTATTGTCCTCGGAGAAACCAAGGCATTGTGGACTGTTTCCTGGCTGGTGCGATATCTAACGTGTCCCTTCTAGTCAACGGAAGTGCTGCAGCAGATGCAGCCAAGCTGGCAAGGAGGTAAGCTACTTTCTTAGGTCCTTTGTGGACAGCCTCCACAAAAAAACAAGCCTGGAAAATTTAGTATTTTGTAGCCCCAGAATAAACACTGTATCATAGCTCAGGCTGGTATAGGAAAACTATTCAGACACATTTACTAAGACTCTTCATAATAAAACCAGTGATTTGCTAACTGATTCCAGTAATGGTCTTTCTCTAGAATTGGCCATTGCACCTTCCCCCCCCACCCCCCCTCAGGATAGGAAGCCATTTCCACTATTTGGCTAGTAGAATTTGGGTTTGTTAGACTTTCTCCTTCCACACTTCTAAACATGCATCATCAGAAGGAAAGTGCACATTATATACTCAGACCAATATGCTACCCCTAAAACTATAAGAGCATAAAAGCACAAGTCTTTAAATCTCATTTAATTGATCCATTTCTCCCAGGCTGAACACAAGGTCAGCCAGGCTCTTTGCAGAATCAGGCAAAGGTGTGATTCTTAAAAGGCTTATTTATAAAACTGGGCATTGGAAACCTTGACTTTTTCCCCACCCTGTAAACCTTTTTAAAAAAGCACATCAATATTTCTATTAATTCTAGGCTTGATAAACATATCTGTAAAAATGCATACATTAAGAAAGGGACAATACCTTGTACCTACCACCTTTACTTCTTTACCAACTTCAGGGGCTGCTGGCACAGTTAGCTCTGCAGTGGATCAAATGCTATGTGTCAGTCTCATAGTCTAGTCCAGCAAATCCTTTAGTAAGAAGCATTATTTGTGTTTAGGAGGTAAAACCCAGCTAATGCTTCAGCTGTGGTGTGGGCAGGTGCTTGGAAGGAGGAATATGTCCTGAAAGAGAGAACATCAGGGTTGAGAAACAATTTAGGAAAGCAGAAGAGAAAAGGAGCTGTACTGCTAGTACATAAACTGAGACCTTATGCTTCAAATGCAGCTACTGTGGGGAAGAGTTTCATGAGAGTCCTGCTGACCTTGTTCTCACTGAGCATCTCTCCTCAGTTTGCTGTGATTTTAGGGGTATTTGGAAATTGCTTGTAGCTTCTTTGGAGCAGGGTAGTGGAGGAAAGCCAGGGTGCTGTGTTAGTGGCAATCTGGTCTGTAAAAAGGCTAAAGATTCCCCACAAACATTGAGGGAGGAACTGCCTGACAACGAGAAGGGGAGAGGCACCACACCAGTAAGATTCCTAAAATCCTATTAGCAAATAAAACATAAAACACAGAGATAAAGCCAGTACATCTCTCAGCCACAGAGGCACTGTGAAACCTTTAAGTCCCAGTGGTCTGGTAATATTGTCAGCTATTTTAGTTATGGTCTTTAGCAGGCTTTTAAATAGAATCCACCTGGCCTCATTTCCATAGCCAGGAAGTAGGCCATGTAATCAGGGGTTTAAAAAGCATCTTTGAATCCAGGTCATGACACTGGTGCTGGCAGCTGATATGGGTGTGAAAAGCCAGGTTGGAGGGCAGGGGACAGCAGAGGCTGCAGCCTGCTGCTACAATTTGATTATTTGATTTTGGGGTGGGGGGGAAGAATGGGTGTGGGGAAATGTAATTTTGAATTGTCAGTGTGAATGAAATGGATTTAAATCTGTTTCTGAGCATACAAGCAGGGTGACTTTGGGAACATCTGCCAGCTCTGAAGATCAACAGTGCAGGTTCTACAGTTCCTCATTTGTGTAATTCTCTGCAGGTGTATTCAGCCCTACCCAGCCATGGCAGGAGCATTAGCAGCTGTGAAGAGGTTTCCTCATCTTGTAACGCAAGCCCAGGTTCAGCTGCTGCTAATTGGCAGCTGTGTGTATAAACAAAGCCCTGTGTCACCCCTGAGCTATTTGTTCATGTCACAAAGGCTGACGCAAACTCTTTCTACACAGATGACAAATAGGTCAGACTTGCTAGAAATGTCATTGGGTCCTCCTCATCTTGTGGTGCAGAAATGGGAAAGTATCACTTGCTTGACTGCCTTGCCAATATTATTCCCTCTTTTCCCTGCTTGGTGACATCTCCCATCCCACCATAAATATTGAGGCTTTTTCTATTATGGGATGAAAATCTTCCTGTTGTTTTTTTCTCCTCATGTTTGTCTTCCTCTATTCAGCCTTGACCAGTGGCGTAAGCAGGAAGAGTGGATCTATCCCCAGCTGAGAGAAGAGGCTTGAAGCAAATAGCTTGTCCTTTCCTGGGGCACATTCCAGTGCTGTGGAATTTGGTCTTTCACACACAGTGCCAGGATTGTCAGAGCGATGGATTGCTTTTATGGCTTCTTGATAAACTGTCTATTACATGATTGCTTGTAGCTGCAGGTCTTAAACTCTCACTCCTCACCTGGTTTTAAGTTAATTGGACACAGGCAGAGCTAATTAATAAGTAGACAAGTTTTCCTTCCTAAGTACCTCATGCTGCCCTACAATGTTAGGACTTGGCATCCTTCAGAAAGGAACACGGTTCCTCTGAAATTTCTTTCTTCCTTTCATTTTCACAATAATTCTGTAGTTTCTGGGTATACCATCTGTTGCCCTGAGCCTTGATTAAAAGCCTTGGCAGACATGTGATGATAGTCAGCAGATCTTTGTAGCAGCTCTAACACAAGCCAACTGCAGAACAACAGAACTAAACAGTAAAAAATACACCTTCCTTAACATTCAGGCTCAGCACCTTGGGCTTTCCTCATCCACTCTCACAGCTGGGCTGAAAGAAGGGGCACACTCATTTCTGGAAACAGAGAAGTTTCAGCAGAGGCCTGATCCATCACCAAATGACAAACCTATTGATAGCATCTGCCAGAGCAGAACATAACCAGAGCAGCAGGTGGGAGAACAGACTGCCATTGTGGGCTGAGGGTTTTTTCAGTAACTCAAAACTTTTCTCTTTATGGGGCCTTAACTGACTGTGATTTCCTGCTTATCCATATAATATAATCTCAATTTTCTACTTAACAGGCCCTGCCTTGAAGTCAGCCAGACTTCCTGGTGATTATTCCAGAGCCTTTCCCAGAAACGGAGGTTATTTTGTAACCTGAAATGAAGAGGTGCCTTAATTTTTCCTTAGAAATATGGAGACAGAAATAGAGACATCTAAGAAAGTTTGCTGCTATATCCTCCCACCCCTCCCCTTTACATCAAATAACTCAGGTGTCACTGAGCCTTAGGACCTTTTTCCATTTGTGTCCAAATGGCTCATGAAGAGTGACATATTTTAGAACAGAACCTCAGTCTTCCTGGGTGGTTTTTGCAGTTTAAATACTGAACATCAGCTGAAGCCCCCACAACATCTGGGTACGTATAACAGAAGGATCTAACAAAGCCACACTTAATTACTCTCTGTGTTTTCACTTCCTTTCCCATCAACACTAATTGCAAAATGTGTGTGTAAATTGTGACTTAATTCTGACCCTCCCAGTTAACATCTGACTAATTTAGAAATCTCTCATGCTTTCTCATCAACCCATGTATGTGACTGTTAATCACACAGCAGACAGTTCCTCTGCTGAACTGTTTGGATAGGGGTGGGACCCAATCTGAAGCCTTGCACTAGAATCCCAGATCATATTGACTTTACTGGCAGCAGCCCATTTTACTGATGTAAGGCTGCAGACACAGGAGCTGCTCTTGATACAAAGATGTAATTACAACAGAAACCTGGATCCCTAAGCTACGTTACAGCTCCAGCTCAACACTGCAGAGGCTTTAGAGCATTTCTGGCAGAAGAAATAGGTTTTTAGCAGTAATAGAGCAAGAAAATATGTTATTTGATGAAAGACAGATATTTCTGAATGGTTAAAGGGTGTGTGAGGAAGTATACAAATGCCAACATGAGGAAAGTAAGAAGTGCACATTTTTACTCAAAGCCTTGCTTTTTCTGGCCTCAGACACTTGGGTGTTCACTGAAGGGAGATGATGGGATACAGATATTTACATGAGGCTCTGACTTGAGTCACACTTGGGCTGAAACCTGATGATCAGCAGTTTCCTGGATGATACAAATTTCTGGATTATACAATAGGTTGTTGAAGCTGTGATCTGTTTGTCCATGAAGGGAAAGGGAAAAGTGCCGTGCTTGTGCCAGAGCATCCAGCCTTCAGCAAGGCAATTGGAACAGTGCTTGGCAAATTTCATAATTGCCACAGCCATTACAACTGTCCTGTGGCATGGCCAGGCAGGAGCCAGGACACTGTTACTCATCCACCAACCAGAGTGACTCAGTGCAGTGCCCATCTCCAGGGTCAATGAACAGGGATTGCAGCTGCACATTGCCTCAGCAGACACATTTATTCCGAGCACTCGTGTGGCAAAACAAGCAACTACTTGAAAAGGAAGCAGTTTAAGCAGTTTAACTGACTGTGTTTCCTCTCTCTTTGATAACTGGACTGGGCCCACTGACTCAGAAATCTTTCCAGGGTGAATTTCTTCTAGCACCTACTGTAAGGATATTTCCTCCTGCACAAGTCTCTCCTTTTTTCCCCCCCACCTCTTCAAGGAGACCCACAGAGGTAACAGCCAACTTTCAGTGCAAACATCTCTCTAGTGCATTGACCTCCATGGCCTGAGTCTCCTCCACAGTTCCCCAGCAGCTCATTCTAATGCTGCTCCTGCTGCTGTAGGAGCACACACCTATAGCCAATGTCCTGTGGCTTTATCAGGAGTGAAGTGAATCCCTGTGATAAATCCTGTTCCATCTCTGCATTCCCTGGGACACTGGGACATACTTGCAGACACAGAGGAGACTCTCCAAAGAGACTGGAAGGGTCATTGCAGCTTAAAAGAGTCACCAAAAAGGACTTAGGGACACCAAGTAGATTCTTCACATCATTTTGTTTCAGCAATGGTAGATGTGTACAGAAACTAAACTCTTGCCTGAAGCCCAATGCCAATCCTTTTATTTTGCATCTTGTGTGAGCAATTAACAGTTAATGACCAGCAGCGACCAGCAGGGCTCACCCTGTCCCATCTGGAAAGGGCTTGGGCAGAGGAGTATGAGGCCAAACCCACAACAGCTGAGCTCTGGTCCTAGGGCAGCATCACATGCTATGTAAGCTGCTTGAGCTGCTAGTCTCTGCTTCAGTATTTCAGCCAACAAATTAGCAGCTATTTTACAGTCTTTTGAAAGATGTGGGCAACTGCAAAGTATAATTCTGTAGCAGAAACAATCATATGTGATCTGAAAAGTGGGCCCTCTCAGGATATTCCCACACCTTGACTTTTCTCCCTGTAAGCTTGTAGTAGACCTCTGCTGTACCCACTGATCTGTCCTTCTCCCCATATCCTTACAACCTCTTCTTCTGTTCATCTCCCACAGATGAATATTTCTGAACAAGTTTCTCATGTGCAGCATTTGGAGTTTTGCTTTCAGTGCCTCTATCCTAGAACCATTAAACACCAGCAGTTCCTCTCCAGATGCCTCAGCATGCACAGTCTGTCAAACCAGGACTGACTCCACGAGAAAACTTAAGATATTCAGCTGGTGTTAGACAAAGCTCTGAAACACACTCTAATGTTGCAGTCAGGGTCTCCTCTTACCCAAGGACAAGGCCAGCTCTCTCTGCACTTCCACATTCTGCACATTCCCCAGCTCTGGGGCTGGGTTCAGCCCTGGCCCGGAGCTGCTCTCATGTTCCTCAGTGCAGCCCCTGGCTCCTTGGTGTCCCACACCTGTCAGAGGGACTTGCCTTCTCCTGGAAATAGCCTCCCTCACAGCATTTGAGGCATTGCACAATTGGAGGCAGTTCATTTGATGCTCCTGGGAGACAACACTGAGAGGCTCAGCTGTTCATTTCTTGCCCTCCCACAACACATGAGAAAGAGAGTACTC
The DNA here is from genome assembly GCF_022539315.1 of Serinus canaria. Lineage (NCBI taxonomy): Eukaryota > Metazoa > Chordata > Aves > Passeriformes > Fringillidae > Serinus > Serinus canaria. The sequence continues at coordinate 5,965,116 of NC_066329.1, read as the reverse complement.
AACAGAAAAAGTCCATCTGCTGATTCATGGTAACACAGGAATCCTTTTCTTCTTGCAAACAGCACTGGCTGTGGTACAAATAATACTCCAGCTGAGGCATTAAGAGCTTCCCAGAGGCAGAGTAAAGAATCTGGGGTGGATTTCTAAAAGAAAACCAGAAGAAAGTCACAGGCTTCCCTTCTGCCTTTGGGCTTGTGCAGAGTGCCCAGCCAGTCACAGGATGGATGGGAAGCCCTCCTGCCACAGCAACCCTTCTGCACTGTAGCTGCCTCCTGCGCTGCCCTGCAGCCTGTCCCCCCAGTGCCACCTTCCAGTTCTTGTGCTAGCCAGGAGTTGGTGTGCACACGTGCTCAGTCCCCTGCTATGATGAACATTTATCATCAATGAAACAATTGGGCCCTGCTGCACAGCAATCACCAGATCAGAAAAGCCAGAGAGGACCTTTTTCTCCACAAGCTGTTTTGCTCCATTAAACAAACATTCAAGCTCCTTAATCACACAATGGACTAATTTTGTTCCACAGAGCTGTGCATACAATTTGACTCCCAACATTTATGTCTTTGAGAAGTAGTATCTAGCAACTGACTGCACCAGGAAAAAAAAGGCTTTCAGTCCTTCAAGGGCCAAAGCCTTACAACCTGAATGAGCTAAATGACTCTGACTTGGTCCAATCCATCCACAGTCCTGTCTCCAGTGAGCTGGTGCTTCACCAGTCAGCTTCAGATGTCTCAGTTTTGTACCCTTTCCCTCAATGGAGATTGTTTTGTTTTCTCCTCGTGGTACAAGGTCTGTGTCAGGGACAGACCACACCCACTTTTAACAGCTCCACGCAGAAGTTCCAAGAAGGATTTAAAGCATCACAGACTTCTTGTCTTGAAATTCACTCTGCACCGTGACTCAGACTGGGCAGCACAGATGGAACATTGCACCTCTGTCATCCACTCACTGGGTCAGCCAGAGGCCACGGGTTGTCTTGGAAAAAGTTTCAAAGCATCACTTTGGCTACTGGTTCTGAGGATTTCCAGAAATGCTAATGAGACCCAGCACAAATCCAAACATGCACAAGTTCTGTTCTCATTGTAGGGGAATCCACAGCACAGACCAGAAAGGAAACACCAGCACTCTGCTAAGCCCTGGGGGGAGCTCTGCAGCCATACCAGCTCCATAGTTCCTTTTTTTTTTTTTTAGAATCTTACAGCATGCAACTGGGTAATCAGTCATACCCCTGTGCCTCCTTAGCAAGGCTCTACACTTCATTGTGGGCCTCCTTGCACTAATCCTTCTCTGACTGTGCCAGGGAGATGCTGCTCTGTACAGCTCAGCCTTGCCACTCACTGAGTGATTCCTCCAGTAGACAGAAGCCTGGCCTGCAGGCAATTCCAGCTGCAGCCCCTTGTATTTATACCTGTAGCCTGTGCTGTTGCCATAACAGCTTCCTTGGGCACTGTTTATAGAGGAATTACTGGATTCTACTTTAGGGCAGCTTTAGGAGTCATCAAGTAAAACTCACATGTCTCATAAATGTACCATCTTTAAGAGGGTGAACAACTCGAGGGGACACCTAGCAAAAGCTAATGGAGCACTTTAGAGAAAGCTGCAAGATCTGGATTTTTAGGTTGGTTATCAGTGACTGCAGTTCCTGGAGTGCAGTTACAGCATTTAGCCCAAGATAGCTCGTGCTGTGAGCCAGGATGGGGGCAGGGTTTGGGGGCACTCACAGGCTGGCCCTGGGTAGATTGCTCAGGGTTGTTACCTGGAGATGCCCTGCTCTGGCTGGGGTCACTCTGCCATCCTTTCTGGAAGAGCAGAGATACAAAGATGTACTCCAGTGAGTACTGCAACACCTCTAAGATCAGTCTGGTTCTTACACTTTAATCTCCCCCTTTTTGACCACAGTGAGGGAGGTGCAAAGCTTGGTAGATATTTCACTCTCTTACAGATACAACATCCCAATAGGCCTGCATGCCAACCTCTCTGAGGGCTCCCCTGTGTGTGAGGTGCTCAAGACAAACTCTTCTCTGCTCAACCAAGATGGATTCTTCCATGGAAAAATGGGATTCAGAACAGCTCTATCAAAAGGTCTCCTGAATATGTCAGAGGTAGGGGAAAGCCACATACAGCTGTATAACTTGCCTTCCTGATACAAATCAGCCTGTATTTATCCCAGCACATAACAGCTGAAGACCTTTCCCAGATCCCAGCTATGAGTAGGCTTAAAGATGAACCCTGCCTGTGCTGCCTGTGCAGCTTGAGCTGGCTTTTAGGTCCTGAGCCTCATTCTGCCAAAGGCTCCACAGCCTTTGAGAACCCATTCCTCCCTGATTCAGTGCCTGTATACACTGTTAACTATTTATCTGAGGAGGTAGAAGAGACATTGGGACAGGTATTTACAAAGAACCTAGAGATCAGTACAGAGCAAATGACAGAAAAGCCCTAAGTAGGTACCAGGCCATTCATCAGCTTGTGAGAAATTTTGGTTCTCTAGGGAGGTGGCTGGTTTTGCCCCACGAGCAAGGATGAACATGTTCAGGTGATCAAAGCCACATCAATTTAAAACAAAAATAGGTGTTCAAATATCCTATGTGTTTAGAACATCCCCATAAGCAGTACCACAAAGAGCCCCCTGCCCAAGGGAGGCTCTGGGTAGCCCAGCAGTGCTGCACATCCCTGTACAACCACAGCACATCCTGAATCCCAGAACTGGGTCCTGACTCCTGCTCAGTGGGGTCCCAGCAGCCCCATCACTCCCCTGCTCTCAGCCTCTGCCAGGTCTTGCTCTGACCCTTTTCTGCTGTGCAGGTGAAGCAGGAGCTAAAGGCCCAGGTGGAGCTGTTCCATGAGCTGACAGGTCACCTACCTCCTCACATGGATGGGCACCAGCACGTCCACGTTCTCCCAGGTAAGAAGGAAATCTCCTGCACCAAGCAGGTGAAAGAGTCAGCTCAGAGGGACTCCCCCTGCCACAGCTCCCTGTATGGGCATTAAGCCCCACCATGAGTACCTGCTGCTGTTGCAGTTTGAATGTTCCCACCTGAGCCCACAGTCCTGCCCAGACCCAAACTCTGCTTGGAGCCCTGGGCCTTCCCACCAGGCCTTTAATGACACAAATGGCCAAGGTTACACCTCTTCCTCCAAGGACCAATAATTCTCCTCAGCATCCTAATTCCATGCTCTCACCCACATTGAAGGAGGCAGACCAAAGCCAGCAGCAGACTGGCCAGTTTAAACTGGAGTGTTAGGGCTTGCAATAGCTGGTGGCTTTTTCAGATGCTACAGAACTCCATCCTGTCTGTTGTGTTCCCACCCCAGTCCCTGACTGCAGGTCTCAGCTTTAGAGATGAGCATGGATCTTCTGTCCTTGTTTTGCAAATAAAGTCATTGTTGTACAGAGATAGAAAATGGAGTGAGAAAAGAATCCAGGTTTTCCCACTCCAGTACTGACTGCCTCCAGATAACATTGTACAAGGCTGTACAAGGACTTGATGAAGAATTTGTTCCTGACAGTGCAGCCACCTCTGGTGTACTGTAAGACCAGAGTCACTCACTTAGAAGGGGGGATGGACTAAAGGCTCAGTGCTGAAAGGAAGAAAGGCACCTACAGTAGAGGTTTAGGGAGAAATGCTTCCAGTATAGAAGGTGAGTCCCATACAGATGGATTTCAGCAGAGGATAAACCAAATGGAATTTTGTTTTCTTAAACACAGAAAGGAAAGAAGCCTCTGTGCTAACAGCTTGCAGGGGACACGAGAAGCTGGTTATCCAACTCCTGACTGCAGTCTCTGGTTTTGCTTACAGAGGTCAGGCATGTGTTTGCAGAGGTGTTAGAGGAATATGGGATTAAGTACACACGTGTCCCCATAGAGCCAGGCCTTCATAACTGTGACTGGATTCCCCCATCCCTGATGGACTTTTACCTGGGAGTAGAAGAAGATTCTTTTAACACAGTGGATGTGTTTACAAAGCATGGAATAAGGTAAGACAGGTATTACTCATCCTTTTTTGTAGTAAAACATTAAGATTGTATCAGTTCCTGATAGCATCTTTTAGAAGTGGAACACCATCTTTCTCTTTCCTCTTTGGACTTAGAGAAATGTTCAGGAGGAGCACAAAAGTGCCAGGGGCACAAGGGCTTAGGAAGTTTTGTTTGAACAGAGATGAATCACTTTCCACTTGAATAGGAATGTTCATTTCAGGGTATGCTTCTCAGCCTTTCTAGTGAAGCTTTGTCAGCCTGGCATCTGGAATGCCAGGAGAAATGCTGCATCAATGCTGGAATTTTAAAAATATTATCTAAGGAAAGCGTTTAACTAAATTTTCATCTTCCTGTTGTAGTAGAGAAAGGATTTTAAGTAGCAGGAATGAGACTAATTAGAAGCAGGTATTTGTTAAGGGGAAGCAATAAGCTCTGACAGCTGGTAGTACCACAGCAGGTGATCACCGCTGTAAGCAAACAGCCTTGTCAGTGTCCTGCATCTCAGGCCAAACCCTGAAAGCTCAGCCCTTCCCCCAGTAAAATCATTCTCTTAAAAGCTTAGACTGTTTTATGGGTTAAAGGCCTTTCACTAGAGACCCTTGCAGTCACCTGTCCTTTGGGGCAGATGTCATTACTTCCTCAGTCCAGTGGAAACATTATCTTCTGGGATTTTTTTTTTTTTTTTTGTGTCAGTGGTTCTGAACATCAGCAGCAGGCTGGTATTTCTCCCTTCTCAAGAACAGCTGAGCTGGGCTCCTCTGTGATCATTGAGGTAAAGACTCCAGCCTTGATTTCTTCTGAAAACGTTTTCATTCTGCCCTCACATGCAGCGGCTCAGCTCTCCTGGACTCATCCAGGCTACACTTAGAACTGACACTTGCAGCCAGACTTGAACAAAGAATTGTGTGAAGCTAAGAAGCAGAGTGTAGGTGGTGTCCTCTAGGAGTAACATTTTGTCCAGTTATTATGGCTCTTTGATATATTCTGGCAGAAGGCTTCTTGAGCTGGGTAGTTGCCATTTTATTTCAGTCACTTTTGTTTCTACTTAACTGAGGGTTATTATTCAGGATTAATTTATTTTGATAGTGTGGCATTTCTCAGTTCAGTGTTGCTCTTTGCTTTTGGGACAATAAAATGCACCTGTAAGCTCACAGATGCCAAACACAGTGCTGGGGCTGTGCTGGGCCTTGCTGTCCCTGCAGAACTGCTGCTTGAAATAGGATCCTGGCTTCAATCAGGAAAAGTTCTGGTTTTACTTTTGTTTATAGTTAAAAGGTTTTTTAAACTCCTCCCAATTTTATATCTTAAATTTTAGGTAAATTTTGATTCCTAATCCACTGGATGTAACACAATTCTCTACCTGCCTCTTTAGCATTAACAGCAGCGTTCCCTCCTCTGGCTGCAGGTGGCCAGACATTTACATAGGCCTGAGCACCATGGGCAGGAACATGTCTGTCAGCAGCATCCGGAGCGCCATCGACAGCGCCGTCCTGCAGCTCCCGGCCAGGGCAGCGCAGAGCGGCACCGTGACAATCGAGCTGATGGTGCACCCGGGGTACCCCAGTGTCCCACCTGTCGGGGGCTGTGGGGAAGGACCAGATGATTTCTCACAGTCCTGGGAACGCCTCCATGAACTCCAGACATTAATTAAGCCAGAGCTGCAGAGCCATTACAAAAGCAGGAACATTCAGCTGTGTTCATTCAAAGATCTTTAAATAAATGACCATCCATCCATCCATCCATCCTCCGAAGACAGGCAATTGCTAATGTCCAGAGAAGCCAGATCACTGTTATCAGTGTCACAGTCCCTGGTACAGCTCTCAGGAGCTGTGAACAGCCTGGCAATGGACACCACCACCCTGTGAGCAGCTCCAGGCAGTACCCCAGAGCCCCAGCTGCCAGTTTTAAGGCCACAACATCTGCTCAAAATGTGCCAAACTCCTTCTGTGACACCCTCTCCACAGTGCCCCAGTGCAGCACATGCTCCCTGGGCTCAGCTCCTGCCAGCAAAGGAGCAGCACGGGGACAGACTTGGCTGTGAGACACTGCAGCACAGCCCCCTGAGGGGTCTGATCATTTCTCCTTTCAGACTTGATAGCAAAACAAGAACCCTGCTGGGGAGCAGGTGCTGCTTTAGCACACCCACTCAATGCAGGTCACCCACAGGAGGCCGGGCCACCTTCAGCACCTGGTTCTCTGAAAGCAGCCAGTCCCTGGCCCTCCACTCGTACCTGCGCACCGATGGTGAGGGGTGCATGGACATGTCACCCTCAGAGCCCTTCTCTGGTCAGAGCACTCGGGTCACACGTGGCCCAGTGGGGTCTGCAGCTGCTTCCTGGGAGCCGCCTCAGCCGGCAGGAATTGTGTCTGCCTGTTTACGTTGCCTCTTGGTGTTAAACCCCCCTAGGAAAGTAACATCTTCTGTAGCCCTTTTGGAGAGGCTTCTTATTTTTTGGATGACTTTGCAGGAGCAGCATCTCCTGCAAAGTAACTGCTGTGTGTGAGAGCAGCAGCAACTGGTCCTGCACCACCCACTGTCCCTCAGGACAACCATGAGCTGTGCCAGCCACGAGCACGGCACGGCTGCGAGTGCAGAAGGTCCCTGTATTTGTCCCTTTTGTTCCTGTCACCAGAGCATTTGAACTCCAGCAAGTCCCAGTAGTGCTATGTTCTTAACTGCAGCCCCATCATTCCTGTAAGTACTTTCACGTGGGGAGAAATTCTCTGCACAAGAGTGATCTATTTAACATAATTGGTTTTGTTAACAGTATTTTTTAATATAAAAAATATCAGTATCATCATTATTCTTTTAAATGAAAAATAAACAGAGACCTTTTCTATTGCAAAGCTTCAGGAGGCTTTCAGGTTTAATTACACCTTGTGAGTGAACTAAACCCACTCACCTGTCTGCTCCCACACCGCTGGAAGGGCCTCCCTTTCTGTGTCATTAGTGGGAACTGTCTGACCTTTCCTAGAACACCTCAGGAAGTTTCTGTCCTGTACAAGTAGAAAAAACATCAAGGATGCTGTAGAAAATCTTTTCCCCGATTCTTTCCTATATTATAGAAATGCCTTAGAGGTATGAGCCGGGGTCGGGTGAGAGCAGGGCAGGAGTTACCCTGGGGATGCCCCGGCCCCGAAGCCGCTGCCGGGGGGTACCGGAACAGCCCCGCGCCCGGAGCGGTCGCACCGGCCAGCGCCACCCCGCGCCCTCCGGGCCGCACTGCAGCCGCTGCCGGAACGCACAGCTCCACCGGGTATGGAATTGTCACCGCGTCCTCATGGATATTTTTAAACCTAATAATATAATAACTAAGAATTATAAACATTTAAACTGCCTCACGTTCTAAGCGCTGGATTGGCTCTGATCGCACCCATCAGGACGTTACACACTTGTGGAATTCTGCATGCATGTCCTTGCAGCTAAGCACTGAAGGCCTGGGGGGAGCCTTTACCCGAGCACCATACTGTGAAAAACAAGATTTTGTAAATTCATTATTTTCAAATGAAGAGCATTAAACCCCAAATTTACATTTAATCAGTAAAATGAATAACGAACTTCTAAAAGACAACTCAATAGGGAACCTTTCAATTGCATAAAATATAGGGAGATAAGGAAATTTCTCAGTAGTTCTGTGAAAACTTTAAAAACAACCCAAGTTGAAATTAAAACACTACTACAATCCCAGTTAATTCCCAGACCTCTGTGAAAATAAAACCATGCCACAAAGCCTTTGAGAGCAATTTTTATTAGGGTAGCAGAATGGACTTGCAGAAAGCCTATACCAGTACTCCTGGGTGTAGTTTCACCAGTGTGCTGCTTTCATTGTGGATGTTCAACTGCACATTTAAAATTCAGCATGGCTTAGGGAACCAGAGAGAACAAGAGCTTGATTTCCTGAGTTATCCTAGGACTTCGCACTTGGATTTCTCATCCTCAGCCTTCAGCCACACGGGTGCCAGATCCCTTTGTTCAGAGGCTGCCCCAGACACGCGCCAGCACTTTGTTTACACTTTGTCTCACAGTTTAGCAATTGGACTATGAAGAACACACCAAGAGAACTGATAGCGAGATCTGTCTTCGTGTGAGCTCTGCAGCTGGAGGGGAGCGGCTGGTGCGGCTCAGCCGGAGCTCCTGCGGGCTCGCAGCCCTTCCGTCCCTTCCGCAGCATCCGGTCACAGCCAGGCAGACGGGCGCAGTCTTTGACCTGAGAGGCTTTACAACCACAGAGTAACTATTGAGTAGCAACGAGGGCAGCAAACTAGTGCTACAGATTTGTTCCAAATAAAATTTAGAGAATGGTAAGTTTCCATGCCAACAGACATGATCAAAGGTACAGTGACTCAGGTGATGCAGAAGTTACACACTTCAGTTTGACAGATAATTTGGCATTATTTTATTATGAATCTGAGTGAGCGTGAACGAAACAAAATCAGTACCAACTTTCTGCAAATGAAGACACAAAGATGTGAAAATTTGGTAATAGTGCTCTCACAAGCCTGAAAACACTTAGGAAATGCGAGTTTCCGTAAATAAGGTGAATGTGGTTTAACTTTATTTACCTGCCAAAGAATCTGTCTAAGAACACTTAAACATAAAATTTCTTAGCTCCCTAACTCATAAAAAAATTTACTTTCAACAGAGGTGAGGTACTGGGCTGTCATTGTTTACACTAAATTGGAAATGAAAGCCAGAGGAGAGGGACGAATAAGGAAATAGCAAATACACAAGAAGTTAAAACCAAGAGCGATCTACTGCTTGACACACTAGTTCTGAAAGGTTGCAAAGGCAGAGGCTGTATTAAAACTGAATTTAGGAGTACAGGCAACCACCTAGGTGTCAGGGTTATTTCAACTCAGCTTCCTGCACATCGAAACGATATGTGCTCCCAGATACCGATGGATTTCTGGAAATAATCCATTCACTCAGTAGCAGACCCCAGCTGCAGAAGGGGAGACAGCAGGTTGACTGTGTGGCAGTTTGACTGTGGAGCTAGGATCACGCTCTGGGCTGGGGAGGAAAGGCAGCAGAAGCAGCAGAGACAGGCAAAGGATGCTCAGCTCTGAAGGGAAAGGCTCCCTCTCCTTTCCTTCAGCATGCGCAGGAGTGCCCCGGGGCAGCCGCAGGACGGCTCTCCCTGACAAAGCTGATGAACTGCACTGACACTGAACACTCACTAAAGGCCCTGCCCCGTGTGCTGAACACAGCAGCAGCAGCAGCCAAGCACACTCTGTTATTGCTCAGGCCTGGCCTCGCAGCCGTGCTGGGGCTGGGAGCAGCTCAAGGGCCCTCCCACAAACACAGATGCTCCTGACGCATTCTGAGGGAAAATGTTCAGAGAGGACAGCGGTGCTGTCAGATTTAGTTCTTGAGTTCAAAATTAACGTTTCCAAAATAATGATTTTAAATTCAAAAGACAGTTTGTCTCTTGGTCCCCAGTTTCTGGAACTCTCCTGGATTGGTTGCAATGTTGTTCTGTGCATGTTTCCTACTACTCTGCATAGATATTAAAGACAGAAGTGAAGGAAGTTTGCAATCACATTCTACTACTTGTTTGCTACAGATTTTTTTCCCAAAGTTTTCCAAGAGCAGAACTTAAGCCATATTCTAATTCAATGATGCACACAAAAACTCGGGTGTCCCCGTTTAATAAACACTGGCCAGATTTACATCAGACCCAGACATTATTTCTGATTGGTTTTGTGGGTTGGAATTTGTTTATTATGTTACAAGCTGAAGTTCGGGGGAACTTGCAACAAGTCCCACAAAGCACAGTGCAACATTTAGAAAGAAAAGTAAATGAAACTGCCAAACAATCATTTTCTGCCGGAACTGGGATATTTTTCCTAAGACATTACTTTGAGGAGGGGGTTAAAATTCAATGAATGAACTCAAGATAGTAGGAACTGCAAGGAAAAATAAGAAATGACAGCCACAACCTTTTCAATTTAAGGGCAGAATATAAGTCTAAGATATTTTTGATAAATTCTGACAGAAAAAAGAAAACAGCATACTTTAAAGTATATTGAAGCAGTGATTTTTAAACAAAGAAAGCAGAACTAGAACATCTTAAATTTTAATCCTTTCTTTACAGGTTACCTAGCCCACTTTTGATTAAGAAAACTGTAGAAAGTTAGTAACAGCCACAAGTTCACACCGAAAGGTGGCACTTGTCAATTTTCCATAGAGTCCTGCTTTACGGGGTGTCTCAAATGCACTGCTCCGATCTTCTATCATAGGTTGCTGACAGCACTTGTGTCAGATTTTAGTCCACTGGTCGCTTTTCACCATATTTCTTTGTAAACTCTTCAGCGTTCTTACAGAATTTTTTACGGTCCTTAGAGTATTCTTCAGCTAGGTCAGCCCGGAGGGGGTGCTCGGGCTGTGGATCATTCACCAGTGCTATGAGGGACTGGATTACTGTCAAAAGAAGTATAAATACCGTCAGAGACTTAGATGGGTAATTTTTCAAAATCAAAATGTAAGCAAAATTCCCCTGTAAGGAAAGAGCTTTAACTGCATTTAAATACATCCCCATAAATCTCGGGCCTTTTCAAGTGCAGGGCGTGAGTAAGCTGCAGTGATATGCCAAGATTTAGCTCAATGACCATGAATGAACACCAGAAAATCGTATTTGTAAACAAAATCAACATGAATAGAGACCAAAGTGCACTACAAATGATTTCCCATGGAACTGGCATCCCATCTAAAATCCTCTCCTATGGCTGAGAATGAATCGAAGTCCTCAGGTTCACTGAAGGGATTTGGTGAAGATGGAATTTGCACCATGAAGCATTTCCCAACACCTATCACAGGAACGCAGCTGTGACTGACCCTCTGCTGGAAACCCTTTTTTCCAACTTTATTTCCCTGTGATTCTTACACCTATGAACAGCAGGCATGTCTGTCCTTTACTCTCAACTTCCCAGGACAACCACCAGTAGAGATGTACCAGGCAAACAACAGGGTGAGAGTGGCAAGGTGCTCACAGCAATGTCACCAATGCTCCTGTTGCTTTCCGAAGAAAAGTCACTCTCCAGGAAATGGAAGTGCACCTGACATTTACACAGTGAACCTCACACCCCACAGTGCCATTTACTGCTATATTTTTCTCTGGGCGGGAATGCAAGTTCATACAATGATGGTCACTCCAGCAGATGCTGGAACACCAGCGTGGCTTTGTTTGGGGCACTGATCTCAGTCTTTTCCACCCATGAACAAACCTCAAAACAAATACTCAAAGCCACGCTCAAATCTGATATTTGTCTCTAAACTGCTAAACAGAAGCATTTCTTACCACAAATCCAAATGTAAACAGCAACAAACTAAGGAATGTAGAATTGATACCAGCTTCCTTCACAGTAACTCACCAGTCCTGGCCTTACAACAACTGACATCACATTGCTGAAAGCAGCAGAAACATTGAGTGGCAATCCCTTCTCACTGAGCAAAGCATGCAAAAACACTACAGAGAAAAATGTGTGTTCAATAACCTTAGTAACAGTAACAAGCCAGAAAAAACAGTCCTGACAGAACAGGAGCTGCCTCAATAGCCACAGAGTTTGAAAACTATCCTGCCAGTAACAGTTGTTTTTAATATTAAGCATAAATTAACAAAAAGTGCAGCAGTAAGATGCACATTTAGCATGTGAAAGGTAAGTTAGTGATTTATGATGAACTTAATTGCTTCACTTTTTTGACACCTGCGTGAGCAAAACCAATCACTGATACTGTACTAATGATGTCACATGATTTCATTGAGAAAAGCTAGGAGTGATTTTTCAGTGAAGAAGAAATCTAAAGGAGAAGGAACAGACATTTAAGCAGGGTTTTAGTAACACTGTCACAGGTTCATACAGCCATGTAGTAACAACAGATGTTGACATTTAAAACAGCTTGAAGAAAGAGTTAAGACAAACAAAAAACCACAACACAGCAGACCATGAGAGAGAGATTTGCACTATTTTGATAGCTAGGGTCAGTTCCAAAATCTGATTTTAGCACACCTTTTATTCAGTCTCTCAGATAAAAAGGGAATTGCTACTTCTCAGGGAGACACTGACTATTTTCTGCATGCAAACAATTGTTTCAGTAGTTCCAGCTAATGACAGCTTGTTTTTCAAGCTGGGTAGAGACATGTAAGTCCTTTAGTTAACTAGCAAAGGCTGATAGCACCAAGACAGCTGCTCAGGTATGGAACAGAACAGAAACCTTCCACATGTTCTTTCCATCTCCTCTCTCCTAAGGGCCTTTGTCCTGTAAAATCAGGGATAAATCTACAACGAATCTAAGATCTCACAGTCCTATTTGACAAGTTCTTTCTGCTGCCACCTCCATTTTCACCAACATTCAGCTGCTTAACCTCTTCTAAAACAACTGCAATTTTCCTGTGTTGTCTTTGGGCAAGACCACACACCCAGAAGTACTTTTTTAGCACACAGGGGTAAACAGAAAAAAGATCTCTTAAGTACAGCATTGTTTCCTATCAGGAACACAGATCATGTGAAAATAACCATTAAGAAGAGCCTGGAAGGGAGAAGTATTTTCTCTTATGGAACAGGATATTTCAGTGTCACTGAAGCTCTAGCACTGCCCTAAACTGCTACTCATCTGAATTAGTACTCTTTAAAACTAAGCACTTCTTACAAGGATGTTTGCTTTCTATATTTATAATAATAAAAGCTTAATACCCAACTAATCATTACCTGCCAGACAACACAAAGTTCTCACCTCAACAACTCACGCAAGCAACAACAGGAAAAAACCTTACTTACATTACCCTTAAGTCTGCCACAGAAGCTAACAAAACTTTTTTCCTTACAATAGTTAGATTCTTATCAAAGACATTGTACACAGCAAGCTGACAGCAATGATCTTTTAAGAACTACAAGTTAATCCACAGTATCATCTCAGATTTTGTTTATGACTCCCCTGATATTTCAAGCCACATGTTCAAATCACTGAACCACATGGCAGATTATAAAATATACAGAGCCTTGAGGTTTAAGACCTTGTCTTTCAAACATCCAGGAATTTACTGAACACCTTTGGATTCTAAAGTCACTGTTTAAAAAGAAACACAGCATAACCCCCACACAAACTACCAGCAAAATTTTAAAGTATGCTGAGGACACTTCCTTAATAAACTCCTTAGTCATGAAGAGTTTTGTGGTTTCCTGGAGGTGGAAATGCCACTTTGGTGCCAGTACCTCCCATTCCAGTAACAAAATGAGGTTCCACAAGTCATCCTCTGTGCTCAACACATGATTCATGACACAAACCTTACAATGAATATACCCTCAGAGCACTGGGAAACTGACAAGTGAAACATTATTAGCTTTAAATTCAAACACTACAAAGTTTCTCAATACCCAGTTCTTTCTCCACCTGGAGTCCTACCTTGGTCAGTTTTGGTTGCTGGCTTCCAGTTTTCAGCACTAATTACTGGCAGACAAACCTGCCCCTTTTCATCGATGTTAGGGTGATAGATCTTTGTTTTAAATGTAATCTTAGGAGGTTTGAATGGATATTCTGCTGGGAAGTTGATTTCAATTCTGAAGGCTCCTTTATCATATGGAGGATTGTCCTGCAACAAGAAGGCAGAATGTCAAAAATGTGGCGCATGCTAATGGACACAAGCGAAAAGCAGCATCTACAGACTTGGATTTCATTGATCTCTTCAATGACCTCTTTGAAAGGCATTTTCTACCAACACTACTGCCAGGTTTATGTGTCAAGAAACATCAAAACCCATGCGAGAGGCAATCCAAGCTGCACGTTTGCATCCCCCCCGAAAAAAAGCAGGTTGCCATTGTCCTACATTTCTGACATTGCTATGGGTAAGAAAGCATCCAGCTCCATTTACATCCAATTCAAGTCCCTCTCCAGTAAGTAGTTTTATTCTCAGTTTTGTGTTTCAAAAAACATAGTAAAGCCTTTCCAAGACACTAACAGCAAGCCTGACAAGGGAAGTGGGTTTCTGAACAGTTATTTTGTGTGTCTCACAACATGGTGGCATGAACAGCAAAGCAATTTGGTTTGTCAGATCTCCCTAAATGTTTCGAGAATGTTTTTGTGCTGACTACACAAAAATCTGCTGAGCATTCATTGGTACTAAAGATAGATATTCACTGTGTTTGCTGATGAGAACATTCTGAATTTGTATGCAGTTTTAGCACCCACTCTTATCAGATCAGTTTTGAAGGAGCAGGATGAGAGAACTGTAAAGTGAGCAAAGCAGTTCTTCATGCTGAAACAGAAAAAACAATGCCCAGAATTTCACTTAGAAAAACCTGTTAGACTATTGATACTGATGCTTCAGATACTGCACAAGAGAGGCAGAACAAAAATAAACCACTGCTACATTTAAAGCCTATGAAAATACCATTCTTCACTGAAAACAGTAACTATGGAATGAAGCTTTTCCAAATACTCTGAGAACAAGAATCAAAGGATGAGAGTTTCCAGTTGGTGTAAAGTATCATCACACACATTCTTCATTAGCAACCAGACCCTTCCCTGCAATCAATTCCACTCCAGAATTTATCAATACTTGGGGGTGGGGAGTGTTCTATTAAATACTGTCAACAGAAAACAATTAATTTTAGGCTCATCCATGTGAAGAATTTGGTTGTGTGTTTGTAAGAAATACAGCACCGTTTCTCTCAGGGGGAGAAGCAACTAGAACAGCTTTAAAATCACTTTTTACCCAAGCAATCCTAAAGGCTTAGGATGTTGAACTAATAACTTGTGGTGGTGGTGACAACTTAGGCAGTCACTGCCCTCTTCCCCCATAGCTCAGTTATTCTTTCCTCATCATGTGCTGTAAGTTGTGAGGACGTTCAGTGAACTGACACAAGAAGTGATCTGCCTTAAACACATCCATTTTCTTCACTGTGCCTCTTACATGAACAAGGAGCCTGGGCTAGAGTCTTGTTTTTGATGTTGAAATCAAACAAATAGTGTACCTTGGCCACCCACAGGACACAAACCACTTCATTCTACGATTTAGAACAGGAAAAGAAGTTGACCAGCTATCTTCAGTTTGCTTCTCAATTAAATGAACACCCTTAAAAACTAACATTTGTTCTGAGGAACAAAATATGTTACAAACAAGAGCTTTTAAAACTTTACAGCTCACCCTTACATTATCCTTCACAGTAATTCTGTATGAACACTATTAAAAATAATAACCATTATCTTTCACAGCTTCATTAAGCAGCTGACCAAGAAATGCCCAGTTATAGCAGTTAATAATCAGTAACTGGTTAGTCCTACTGAAGTGTTTGTCTTTAAACCCTAAGTAAGAACATTTGCTAAAAAGGTAACAGCATGTGAAGCAAAAAAGAAAAAAGTTTAACTTTCAATAAGCTCTTGTATTGCATTTATAAGCCATCAACCCTGGTACCAAAAATAGCTAAAGAGACACTAACACTAAAATATCTATAGCATAACCTCAGAATAAAAACTTACATTACTCTTTGAACACAAACAACAAATTTGAAATTACTATAGGAAGAGTAATTTCATAACAAGATTCCCCCTTAACTATACCAGCAGGGAATTTGAGGCTATTTCCCCTGTAACAGGACATATTACAAATCAAAAGGCAGGTCTGGAGCACAGTTCACTGCACCAACATTTAAACACTTGTGATGCTGCGAAGCTCTGCAAAACAAACACCACACTCATCCTCAGTCGAGCAGAAACTGTTAAAAATAGCTGCTGTACACCACACATTCCTAATCTTAACAGGAGTAAACAAGTATTTTGTTTGTTTTGTTTTATTAGTCATATTTACCAACCTTATACTGCTTCAAAGTGTTATCAAAGCACTAAACTGTTACACATGAACACAAAGTGACTGATTAAAGGGAATTGCTCCTCAGCTCTGTCAAATTTCAGTGTCAGATCCCACTTGCTTTGTTTGCAGTAGTGTCAGCCACTCCAAGGAATCACTTGCAGGCACGTAAGTAAACAGCCAACTGAGTGTATTCCACAGCATTTAAAGTGTAACCGCCCAGCCATTACCTCAGCCTGTGCCATGGGAGCTCCAGAGCAGCCTCTGACTAACGAGGCAGAGGCACTGCAACAGAGATGTGTCTCAAAGTCTTACTCATATAATAAAAAGACAGACTTATACTGGCTGGGGAGGCTTTTTGGCACCACCCACAGAAAACCACAACTGCTGCCCCCATGGCCCATCCCCTATTGCTGCAGACTAAAAATAGCTCTCAGAACCAAGGCAGCCATTTCCCACTGCTATGGGCCACAGCTGTGGGAAATACTAGAGGTGAAAATCCAAGTGACTTTCAACCAAGAAATCAACACATCACATTTTCTGTTTTCCCCTTAGGAAAAAATGCCTCTCTATTTGACTAATAAAATGGTTATCTACTTCAATCAAACATGCCCTAAGAAAACTGTAGTGCTTTTAAAAGAAATTAAGTAAAATAAGTTTATTTTGGCACTAACTAATGCTTAAACAAGGATACTATTTTCTTTTAAAGAGCTCACTTCAGAAAACCCAAACCTTTTCCTTGCATTGAATTTTTCCCAATACTCAGTGTTATCCTAGTAATAAACCTAGTAAATAATAAAAAAAACAAAAACAAAACCATATTAAGGAGTAAAAGTATTTCATACATCCTTTCTTTTTCCTATAATCATGTAGATTTTGCACTTTAGGCTTAATGTAAAACCAATCTTCACTGCTTCCCTTTCCAACACCTCTCCCAGCAGCCCAGTAGCCATGTGTCAGCCCAGGCCTACAATAACGAGTTATTTCATGGTCACCAGCAGCACTACTGAGCTCTGGATTTATGAGATACAAATGATCCTCATTTTATTTTAAAGCTCATAAGGAATAGTCTATACTCACAGGAACAATAAGCCCTTGCCAGGTCAATAAATTAGCTTCATCAACCTGGATATTACGGAAGTTTTTCATTCCACATTTGCGAATTTCTTCAAGCTCCTGAAAAGCAAAGCAAAGTGTTAAGCCTAAGTTAATAACTGGATTAAGCAAGATGCTCACATTCATTTTTCAAAATGCTTAAAGGTCAATGTGGCTTTCTTTAATTAGTGGAGTGGCAACCCACACATGTAAGAAATAAAATTTTGCACCTCTAAAAAGTAAAACTCTCTGTAAAACTCTTGTTTTCTGATGTATAAGGAAAACACAAGAATGTCTTGTTATTAACATCATTACAGACACAATGAAGCAGAAGTATTAAAAAGCTACATTTAAAAATGGTTTTCTATTTCAAATGTAAATCAGTGCCTTTGGTAACAGACTATTAACAATACTGTGAGGTGTAGAAATACAATGCATCTTAGGACTTGTGTGAAGGAGAGCAGTGATTTGGAAGAACTATTTCATAACAGTTTTATACAGGGATAAAACCAATGAACGGGCCAATTATTTCAACTGAAAATAAGCAAATTCCTGCATGAACAGCTTAAATTGATCCAAACCTAGAAAAATATCAATCAAGCCTTGTTTAGAGCAGTAACTTGAAAAGATTTAGCTTTCTCTCTGTTTAGTACCTCAAAGCTCACAGTACACATTCGGATTCCTCTCTTTAAAGCTGTATCAGTCTTGAGCAAGGTTATCTTTCTGCAGCAGTCAAACTATTTTTAACCAGTTCATGAACCAGGTAGCACCAAAATAAGTATTTCAGCATTTTTATATTTAAAATGACACATAAGCTCTACTATAGGGACTGCTTCCTGGAGTATTTCATAAGACCTCAAAAGAAACACCTCAAGGTTCCACTTTTACTTCCTCCACAACAATTACAGTCCTTTGTGGTTGAACTCTGCCATTTTATCTTTAAAGAGAATTTAATGAAATATGAATTCAAAAATCATCCACAGCAAAACATAAAAGTTTCCCAGTGCTTTCAAAACTGCAGCACATGCCTGGTGGCTGCATAGGTTAGGAAAAATGTTGCTTATACAGCAGCACTAGGGTGCTCTGACAGTGCTCAGCTCTGCACTGGGTGCAGGTGTCTTGCAAAATTAGGCTGGATATAATTATGATAAACCCACCAATTAAAAGCAAAGACACTACACAACGAAAAACAAACACAATCAGTTTTTCTGCTACTGTCCGTGG
The DNA here is from genome assembly GCF_022539315.1 of Serinus canaria. Classification (NCBI taxonomy): domain Eukaryota; kingdom Metazoa; phylum Chordata; class Aves; order Passeriformes; family Fringillidae; genus Serinus; species Serinus canaria. The sequence goes on along the minus strand of NC_066329.1, from coordinate 5,947,024 downwards.
TTTGTCTTCCAAAACAGCTCTACAGGTGCTGTCCGTGGTTTGTCTTCCAAAACAGCTCTATGTTCATCTTGGATCAAATCTTCCTGCACTTGACTGGCAGATTTAATACTTGCAGTAACCTCTTGCATAAATTTAGCATCATGATAAAATTCAAACCCAAAGGGAAAACAAGAATTCCAAATGCATGTGAAACAAAAATCACGACAACCAGGTATCGGCAAATGAACATTTATATTCCTACCCACTGCACCTACTAAAGCAAGAGCATACTCTGAACACAAAGTTTAACCCTGGAGGCTTGGATACTGATCTCATGCCTAACACTATCTTCATGACACTGACTTTTTAGTCTAGACCTATGGATTAATCCCCAAATTCCACTGCTGCTCGATTTATGCAATGTCACAGACAGTTTGGGTGGTTTTTTTAAAGAGCTAAGAGGATTATCCTATTTCCTTAGAGCAGGAAAACATACATGCCCCCCCCCCGCCAATAATCCCATGAGTCATATTTATAGGGACAGGGAGCAAACCAAAATATTCCAAAGAAAATAACCTTTATGATTGCAGCTCTAAGAGGTGCTTTACCATCACTCAGAGTGCAAATCCCCACGGTGCCTTACTCTGAGTGCTCCTACACAAAGCAGCAGCTCAGGGAGAGCCGGGCAGGTCCTGCGCTGCCTCTGTCCTGACAGGGGCAGGAACCTGCTCTGAACTGAGTTTGCTGCTCACTCCCATCACATACAGGCCTGTGAAGTCCTGGCAAAGCACTGCCCACAGCATGCAAAAGGAACAAATTCCATTCCATACTAGATGCAACACATCAAACACTGGGAACAACATAAACTAATCAAGTAGTAGGTATTCAAGCATGAATAAACATGCATCATCCCTAGTGCCTTAATTCTAAAAGAAGGCAAGGAAAATGGGTTTAGACTATTTTTTAGTTACTATACTAAAAACATTATGCACATGACAGAAATCTCCCCCATTATGCCCGGAGGGACTGCAGCTTCCAGGAGCTTTTCTCCCAGGTTCAGACAACAGCATTGTACTGCTGCTGGCCCAGAGAACAATTGTCCAGATGCAAAAAAAAAAGAGGACTATGACTCTATATTTCAGGTATGTTATTAAACTAACACAACAAAATAGAAAAGTGTAGCTTCACATTGCTGGAAAATTAAACACCTATATTTTATAGTTAGATTCAGGTTAAAAATTTGGGTGGTGAAGTAAGAAATGCAAGAATCACATACAGAGGTAATTATAAAATGGTAAAACTTTGCATGTCATCAATGAAAAGTTAAAATAAATATGCAAATTTTGCCACTTTTGCCACTTTTTCTCAAGCCCACCATATGAGAGAGGGAATTAAACAGTACAGAGGCACTAAAGAACTAGACAAAAATTATTCAGGCCATCTTCCTCTTTAAATGACATGTGAGGCCTTTGCAGGAAACCACTTCCAAAACCAAAGCTGTGGTAATGACTGGAGTGTGTCAGGCCTGTCCTGTGCCATTCTCCTGCGGGAAGAGCTGACAGCTGTGAGAGGGACAGCCGGGGATAAAGCCGGCAGCAGCTCCGTGCCTCACACGCAGCCAGGGCTGAGGTCAGGGACAATCCAGCCACCTCAGCAGGACATGCACCTGAACCACGGGCTTAGACAGATTGAAATTTGTACTAGAAATTGCTTTTCTTATACTAGGAGTGTTTCAGACTTCGTATGTCACTCCAAATGAATCGACTCCGTGGTGGAGCTCTTTACACACAGCTTTTCCCCCACCACTGTCCCCACAAGGGCAGTGTAACACTCCACAAGCCGCGCCTTCAGGAGTGGTAGGACCTTCACCATTCACAATTTAAGGGTGTGAGGGGAGGTTGTTTTGGTTTTTTTTTTTTCCTTCTGGCAACTGCCAAAACCCATAATAAAGATCTAACTGCCTCAGGGCTATGCAGGCAAACACTGCAGTATACAAGTACTGTTAAAAAAGTGAATGAGCTACTAAATACTTTCAAGCAACACAGATTAAAAGCTAACAATACCTTTAACACGGGTTTGAGCAACTCCAAAGGGACAAAAACTACTTTGAGGTAAAAAGATACAGTCCAGATATTTATTTCAAAGTAACACTTATGAGTCTAGGCAGACAGTAAATAGATTAATTCCTTTTCTTGTCCTCCACCCCTTAATTTTGTCAAGTAACATAATTAAAGGAGCACAGGAGGAGCGTAACTAAAGGTTAGATGACTGCAGTAAGAATTTAAATCAATCTTCATTCCCCACTCCTTTATCAACCTTGCATGTGACCTTGCTGCATTGGTTTATCCACTTGAGAAACTGAAATGTCTGAATGTTCGCGGGGCTCTCTTGAGACATGACGTTTGTAATTTGGAAATGTTCAGACAAAGTGTTATACACAGCACATGAAATGGAGAAAACACTGTTTCAGAGGTGGTACCTGAACTTCAAGCATATAATGCTGAAGGTGGTCATAAAAGTACATACTACTTCTCATATATAACTACTAAAGGTTTAAAATTGTCATTTTCAATACTGTGTAGTCATCTGGGGTGTTCAAATAAAAAATTAGATGTTTTAAAATAAAAAGAAAAGTGGCACCAGCTTAAAATGTAACTAAATCTTTTAAAAAACCTTTAACTGTTTTGTCCACGCATCTTTCAAGTTTTGGGACTTCTCTAAAAACCCAAGCCAGATTGGAAAATGCAGTATAGGCAAATACTTGTGAGAGTGCAATCCCAGAATATGGGAATAAGTGTAGAAGCTCATATTGACTTGAGTAAGTTCTGCATCAAGCCCAGAATACTATTAAATTCACAAATAAAACCAAAGGTCTCCTGAAAGAACCCTAAATCATTATTACAACTTATTTATCTGTTTATGAATACATTCTCTAAAAAATGCCTGTAAGTCAAACAGGCTCCAAAACACTGATCAGGAACTGGCCAGTTTCACTTTCTGGATTAACAGTACAGAGAAGTCTTAAAACACCTTAAAATCTGATTCTACCACACAAAAAATTCCATCACAAATCCAACCAAAAACAGAAATAAAATTTAATTCTTTTAAGAATCAGCAGTAAGTTTCCTCTGCAACATAACAACCCTGCATACTCATGTCTTATTGACTGAGCAATTCTACTTTTTGGAAAAGTATTTTAATTTTATTAAAATCCTTTTGTCAATTCTCAGTTTCAAAAAGTGAAAATGCACCCATATTCTCACTTCTGCCTAAGGACAATCAGACGTTACTCAAAACCATATTTCCCTTGTTACTAAGAACTGAAGTTTGGATCAATTTAGAATTATTTTTCAAGTATCAGAATTGTTTAAAATCCCTTTATTTAGGAGCACTACAGTGTTTACAGGACCACAGCATCCTGGAGATTGCAGGCCACCTACCTGGGTGTGGTGCCATGTTTATGTTTTATCATGGAGGAGTTCAACAGTTGCATAAATGTTTGAGTATGCAACTATGGAAGCGGAGTAAAAACAATAAAATTAAAATAATTGTCAACATATCTCACTTCCTACATGAAGAGTTATTTACTCTTTAAATCTGTTTTCAATTTCTATTGCTAAAGATACTTTTGAACATCTAAAAGCCAGGGAACCAAAGCATGGATCTTACAGACGCCTGAGCTCCATCCCAGGCAGTCACCATGGAAGGGCCCAGCTCCACACCTGGGGCAGCACAGCCTTCTCCAGGAGTACCCAGACACCCTGTGGGAGGTGCAGCTCAGCTCCACACACTACTAGCCCCGCAAGGACTGTGAGTGTCCAGCACCAGAACAGCCTTCCCTCTGCACCTCCTCACTTCCTCTCCACACAGCACTCAGCCATGGATCCAGCATGAGGAATGGCTTCTTTTATGTTAGCAGGTGGCAACTGTGCAAAGCCTTCCCTTGAGGTCCCCGGCACATCTCTGGGAGATCCATGTTCTCCATCACACAGCCTGGAGACAAGTTCCTTTCTATGAGAAAGGGCCATGAAGCCCAGTACCCCTTTCAAAGACAAGCCTTAGATCCTCTCCCAAATATCATCACTCCGTATTTGTGTGTTTTAACCCTGACTGTCCACAACACCACATCCTTGACAAAGCCTGCTTCATCCCACCACTTACATTTCACAAGGAGTCAGGATTCAACAACTGGGACTCTTTGAAAAGATGTAATGGTGGATCACAGATCAAACCTCCACCTCAGTAGTCACTGGAATATGAGTCACTAGCCATGTTTATTTCATGTTTTTGCTACACTAAGTGCACTCCTGGAAGGGCACACCTCCACGGAGCTGCTGTGAATCAGGGGAGAAGACTTCAGTTAGGTGGCACTATTTGATGGGATAAAGCTTGGCAAAAAGAGGCCATAAAAAAGGTCTTTGGCCTAGGGAAGGTGAATTGTTCAAACACACCCTCAGATAACAAGCCAATGTTGTTGTCTTTATAACCTGAATTCATGTTTAAAATTGAATGGTACAAGTACAATGTACCAAAATTTGTAATCCCTGTTTCACACAGAGGTTTGTGAACTGAAGATGCAAATGGCTTCCCCAAATGGAAAAGGACATCAATTCCCACCTGGACAGTGGACACGACTCCCAGTTTTCTACAGGCAGCCAGTGAGCTATTATGGATGTACTGCATCCAGTCTGTTTGAGCCATGGTGATTAATATGAATAACTATGATGCATGACTTGAGTCCAGAAAAAATGCAGTACTTCAAAATGTTGGCAAGACCTTAAGGAAACAGGAATTGCTTAATTTTATATAACTATAAAAGGTTTAAGGTTTAGTCTCATTTATCAAAGACAAGCTTGATTATTTAGCTCAAAGAAAAGACAGTTAAAGCTTATCCTAAATTATTTTAAAGGTAATTGACTGACACAGTGAAAAACCCTATTTCCTTTAATTATAATCACTCATCATTCCAAGACCCTGACACCCCAAAGACTCTTCCCAAGTGCAAAACTTCAACAATGGAAGACTTTAAATCAAAGTGGACCTGTGAATCTGGGACTTTAACAGTGATATTAGGTTTATACACACGTGAGCCTGGACCTTCACATCATGCTGCAGCAATCCCGATGACATCATCCCTACGAGGGCTCTACTTTGTTCCTGCCGAGATGAATGGCAAAGCCAGAGCCTCTTGGGCTGCCTCCACTCCCCAGAGCAGGAAGGGAGCTGCTGATTTAACAGCCTCTGCAAGCTGTGGGACACAGCAGCCCACAGCTCTTCAACTGCATAAAACCCACACAAACATGAACAACCCACAGATGTTAGGCAACAGAAACAAAAGTGAAAATATAAGAGGCAAGTTATCAATGTCTCCTACATTCCCACACCACTCCCTCCGAGAAACAACTGCCACACCAATTTTCAAGAAAATAAGGTCACATTATCAAAACTCCTTTTTAGTGCATTTTAGTGAAAGACTGAAATTCTAATGTTTCAAAAGTATAGTAAAAATTAAGAGGGAGGCTAAAAAGCAAGAGGCACTGAAAACATTAAGAACTATTTTTTCTTGCCTTTGAAATTTGTATTTCCTATTTTAAATTAACAAAAAAAAGGAGAAAATATATATTATTCCTATCAGAGTAGTAGTGATGTGCTTTTGAACAATTAATGTATTATTTCAGAACAGGAAGAAAAACTGCCTTACAAAAACAGTAAACAACCATTTAATTTTATGTCTGAAACTGAGGGAAGCCTTATTTGAGTATAAAGCAACAGACATGGTGATTATGATACTAAAGCTCTGAGAAAATACAGAGCTATCAAAAATGAAGTAAAAAATGAATTCCATCTCACCAGGATCCTTAAGGACAATTAAAGGTTTATACCTACTGATTTTTAATATATATGAATGACACTGCACACAATCTACCAAATATTTCATTTTTAAATGCTCCATAGAATATTTAAATCAACAAAATGAATCTTACAGAAGCACTAATGAGCTATTGGTTTCCTCTAAAATACCCAAGTTATAATGGTTATTCACATATCTGCACATCAAGGAAATGCAACTTCAGGACACGCCATGAACACGTCTGGGCGAAATCCCAGCCCTACTGGGGGTCCATGGCCTTGAAGCCAGCTGTAAAACTGGTATTAAAGAATTAAGTTTAATAGAATTGCCCAAGAATCTGTTAAATCCTAGTGGAGGGGTACTCTGCACCCCACAGGGGCAGGTTTTTAAATAAGGCTGAAATATTTCTCAACATTTACGGGGTCTTTCCCCTCCATATCCCAGGACTGGCCTGTAAAGTCCATTGATTTCCCCACAGGCACTTTGCATGCAAATCTGGATTCTGACACAGTGAACAAATTTTATGCCACTATGTAGTGTGTCCTAGGCAAACCTTTCTGCTTACAGTTTAGGATGTTAACTGTTAATTACATACAGCACATAAAATAAATTTGTGTGCTTTGGGGGCAATGGTTACTATTTTCCTTGTAAGAAGTACCTTCCTCCCCAAAGAAAATAACGAGAAACATAATCCCGAGTGGTATTTAACCATAAACTATATGTGCTCTTGGTAAAAGCCCAGCCGGGGCCGAGTTTCCATTTCCAAGTATCATCCACGGTTCAGAACAAATAAGAGTGAAGACAAAAACATTACCACGTCCGCAGCGAATGAAGAAACTTCTGAACCCAGGTCCATGTTTCTGCGTGATAAACCTCTTACTCATACGAGGAAGAGGTTACTCTCCGAAACAACGAAAATGAAATTATTTCATCCCCGGGCGCCTGGGGACGGTTCCTCACCGGGGCGAGCGCGGGGGAGCGGCGAACCTCCCCCCGCAGAGAGGGAGGGAGGAGAGGGCGCTTCCCCGCCGAGGCCTCCCCAGGCAGGGCCGCCGAGCTCTCCCGCCGCCCCGGGGATGCCCCGGCCCCGGGCGGCGGCGTTTCCTTCCCCCCGTCCCTTCCTCTTTGCTTAGTCACCCTGGAGCCCCCCGAGCGAGGGGGTCGGGGCGGCCCGCGGCGCCCGCCCGGCGCCCCCGCCCAGGCCCGGGCGGCAGCCGGGTCCGCGGGGCGCTGCCGGAGCGCGGAGCGGCGGCGGCGGGGGGGCGGCGCGGCCCCTCACGGCCGCGGCCCGAGTGCCGGCTGCTCCCGCTCCGGCCGCTCGGGCGCGGGACGCCGCCGAGGGGCGTGGAGGAGGCCGCTCCGCCGGAGGGCGGCGGAGGAGGCGGCCCCGCGCTGCCGGAGGGGGCCGGGGCGGAAGGGCGGCCGCGGGAGCCGGGGCCGCCCGCCCGGCGGCCCAGCCCGGCGCTGTTACCTTCATCAGCCTCCTGCTGGCCGCCATCTTGGCTCTGCTGCTGCGCCCCACAATGCATCGCGGCGCGGGCCGGCCGCTAAACCCTGCGCTTCCTGGGGCGGTGCGCGGGCGGGGCGGAGCGGGGCGTGCGCCAGGCCCGGCCCGGCCCGGCCCGGCCCGGCCCGGCCCTTTTCAATCACCAGTCACTGATTTAAAAGTGTTGCTGTGCCTTTTTCTATCTACTGTTTATCCCCCAAATTCGGTACCATCTTCCTCACTGGTGGCTACAACCGCTTGTAGTCACAGGCTTTCCTAAAGAAGCCCACGTTCTTTTCAGAGCCCTTCATAAGTGTTATTTCTTAGTTTCTTCAAACACTCTGAAGGGAGAGGGAAGGGCAATACTCAAGGAGCCATCTGACCACAGAAGCACCCTCAGCTCTGCTGGTCTCAGATGAAACCTCCCTTGGCCTTAGCTGTCCTTGAGCAGCCCAGTCCAGCCTCATCCTGCTCGCAGTGCCCGGCCGCGCTCTGTGACGGAAAAGTGCTGTGGGAGAGGAGCCATCCACCGTCAGCAGCGATTAGTCCTGCCATCTGCCATGTGCTTTTAGCCCTTAGTGCAGCTGCTCCCAGCTCCGATGGTCAGGATCCAGCAGCAGTGCAGGTGTCCTCAGGTATCCAAGACACAGGGCTGGCAGATTTAAGTCACTACATGGACATGGGACATAAGTTACTACATCACATCTAAAACGCCACCAGACATCTGTGTTCAGGTACCTGACTTGATCCCTAAAACCTTCTCCATTGACCCAATGTACTCGGGAATTACTCCAGGACTGCGGGATGTGTGGCCTCAATTCCCCTTTCCCTCACCCTTGTGTTAGTTAATGTCCTCACTTGATCTAACACTTGTTCTACAGAACAAGTCACCAACAAAGTTCTAAGCTCTAAAATAAACTACAGACTTCTACAACCTGAAAAAGCAAATGTGCTTATTACAAGCTTTCAAAAACTTGTAACAAAGCAACAAGTTTTTAATTATGAAGCACAGGATTATAATCTTAAAATTAGTCCTTGAATAAGCTATTTGCTAATCAATATTTACATGAATATAGTGCTTATTGCTACAAAACTCAATCAACATTTGTTAATTAAATAAGCTATACTACACCTATAGGAAACACCTTAATCCTCACCTACTTCACATGCATATTATGAAATAGTTTGTAAATAATTATTAAATATATTTGATGATCATGATAACTTTATTCTATTGGATATGTAAAGATTTTGGATTCATTTTACTCCAGGAAAATGGACTCAGAGGAAGCTGAAAGAGGCAGACCCTTGTGGGGAAGTAGTGGAGAGATGCAAAGAGAGCCTATGCTGACTGGGTAAAGTTACACACGTGCCAGGCAGGCACAGGCTGTGAGAAACCAGAAGCTGCAGAGACTCTCTGAGGATTCTTGATGTGCTGCTGAAGTGGGATGCTGGTGATGAAGATTTAAAAATGCTGACATCTGATAAAAGAGCTAGTTCAGATTCTATGATTGTGAAATGCATAAATACCTAAATCTGATACCATGGTAACTTGGAAGAAGAGTTCTTACAACTGATGATCCAGATGTCTACAAATATGAAAAACAAGCTGCTCCAGATACTATCCTGATTTCTTTATTTGCCAAAACTCTATTTATATCTTCAGCTCATCTTTATTTGACTGCATAGTTTTCCAAGACTACCATATGTCTTTGCATGTTCTCTATAGATCTTTTCCCCCAAAATACAATTACGCTGACCCTCTTCTATACCTGCATTGAGACACAGAGCCACCATACACCAGAGAGTATTTGAAGCACCACGGGGAATTCTGAAATTACTATCTATAGTTTTAATCCATGAATTTACAGCTTGTAAGAGAGTGTCAGAAGTAGCTGGGATAATTATAAGATAATCTGCATTTCCTTTAACAAGACAAAAATACCACCCACACTATAACCAATGACAGCCCAGCCAGCTCTCAAGAAATTGGTGTTGAGTGGAGCTGTCCTCACAGATGGACACTTAATGTTGAAATCATTTATTACAGCAGTGTTTGAGAAGTTTACCCAGAACTGGGCACATCTCCCATGCCTGCTGCCAGTACCCTGGATCCTCCCAGTGCCTGGGCTAGGCTGGATCCTGGGCAGATCTGATGGTGCCAACACTCCTGTGCATCTTGTGCATGAGCAAGGAGTGCAGTTGTACTCCCAGTCCTGGATCTCACCTGGGTGCCACTTACTGAGTCAGGACATGCTGTTGTACAGTCCTGGAGAAGCAGCAGGAATTTCTTTTCAGACAGAATTTCATCAATTATACCTCATACTCTTCTGTCAGCAGCAAAATCCAGGCCATTTGTTACATAGTTTGGAAGATGGTTCTGCATTTTTAAACTTGCCTTTTGGTGTGGTTTCTAGGTTGTATCCATTATTTTACTTGACACTTAAAAGTGTCCAGAATGCAGGTTTTAGTGTTTATCCTGCAATATCTTCAAAAGATTGGACACTATACTTCTGCCTGCCCTCTGCCAAAGATAACTTTCTATCACATTTCCACTTTTTAAAGCAACATAACTGTTCCACTTCTAAAAAAGAAACTGTGCAAACAGACTTTGTGAACAAGTGAGCCACAAGAGCTCAATGGCTGAAAACTTTAGAAAAAATTCTCCTGGCTACTTTACTGTTATGGAATGGCCATCTGAAAGAAAACAAACCTCATGAAAACTGAAGGGAAGAGGAAATAATAAGAACAATTTAGTTGTATGAAACCTTGGTATCCCCACATTGTGCTTATGAGTGGGAGATGTCACTGCACCACAAGAACAACAGAACCAGGGAAGGTAAAGAGAAGGGCAGAGGTGGTGATCAAGAAAATGCAACAGTGATATACTGAGAGAGGTTAAAGTGGCTGAGGCTCTTCCACCTGCAGGGGAGGAGGCTGAGAAATTATGTTAAAGGCTTATGAAATGATAAAAGCAGGGGCTGAGATGATATGAAGCTGTTATTTGTCAGACTGGAATGAAGGTACACACACAGAGACTGCTCAGGCATTACAAACTGCCCAAAGACAGGGCCTTTTTCCACAGCAGGTAATTCATGCTTGGAACTCCCTACCACAGGCTGTAGTAAAGGCAGCAGTCAGCAGGTTCAAAAGGAAACGAGTCAAACTGGGTAACAGGTCTATACATGAATTAAAAAAGAGAATAGGCATGGAATAATCATCTAACATCTTCAATTAGTGCCTGGTCATAATTATGGGTACCTGGAAGTGTGAGGTGACAGACTGTTGGCTTGCATGGTGGTCCCTAAATGAACCATAATCCCCTGCCATGGACAGTGACAGAGGGGTGGCATAGGTGGGCCTCTGGTCCAGCCTGAAAACTTCAACCTGTTCTGGTCCAACTGGACACTTCAGATATTTAGGATTCCTTGGATAGGATGATTTCCAGAATATAGACAGAATTCAGATTTCAAATGGGTTCCAATACCTTGAAAATACATCAAAGGGACCTGTAATCCACAACGGCAAAATTAATCACTAGGAGCAAGGAAAAAGGTAAAAGATAAGAGTAAAAAATTATTAATGCCTTAAATAATTATATGCCTCTCCATTGGAATTGTTACATCTAAAATGGTTAAAAAAAAAAAAGAAGACATGATTTGTTATTCTGTTGACAATCCTCCCTCCTTTATTCCTGGCTAACAATTTAAAGTTTTTATGTAGATTTTCTTGTTTTTTCAGTCTCTTAGATCTCTAATGGCAAGTATTTTAAAGCAGTTAATTATGTATGATGATTGTCATCTGACATTTGGTTTGTCTAGTAAGTATCTATTGTAGAATTATAAACACATTGTCTTCCTCCTGCATTTTGTGTGTCATGAATATATTAAAGTGATTCTGTCCTATACAGATGTCTTTCCCCTTGAATGCAATATTTCTTAATAAAAAACTAAATGCATGAAGTCCCCTTTGATGCTGGAAACTGGTCTAGAGATGGAGAGGGGAAAGCACAAAGTGTTACAACAATAACACCATGAACTTTATGCTCCTTTCCATTCATGCTTCTTTAGCTTCTATCACCCTGAATCAGAGACAGGTCCCATGATGCTAGAAACTCTGAATATCACAGTGAAAAAGACCATTTCTCTCTGAAAAAAAACCCTGAGCAGCTGTGATAGTTGAGGACAATCACCTCCAGAGAGACCTAAAGGACCTGGAGGGACTGTGGAGTGTTCTTCAAAATAAGAACTGCCTTAGAGGGTGGGAAGCTCTCAAAGTGTGGCAGGAGGCAAAGCAGCACAAGGACATTGAACATCTTCTACTGCCCAACAGCTGGAAGAAAGAGACAGGTAGTGACACGAGATCACTTTCAGGGCACTTAGGTCCTGACTCCTTTCACATGAACCTCCTGAGACACAGGAATCAGTAACAGACAAGTGTTCCTTAACCCCAGAGTCTTTAAGGCAATAGGCTGCAAAATTTGGAGTATTTTTAGCTCAACATGGCTATGATGGACCTAAGGAGCAGCCTGAAGTAGAGCTTCCTCTAACTACTGCAGAAGTGGCTTACAGCCTTTGAGGCTTGGATGAGGATGGTTGATTTGAGGGAGAGGTGACAGAGGGCAGAGGAGAACAGGTCCCCTCTAGTGTGATAGAAGTTTCAAAGGGTGACATGGTGAGCACTGAGCCTCCATAGCCAAGGGAGCTCTTGCAGAATGCAGATCATGAAGTGAGATTTTGCAGCAGAAGCATGAGCAATGGAGGAAAAAGGGATGGTCTTGACAAAGAAATCTGTGTCATTGTGTTGGCTGATAGACCTGGAGATACAGAGATTCCCCTTAATCATGTGTCAGTACCTTATCCAAGAAATCTCTCTTTAGTCAAACAATTTGGAAGAAGTATTGTTGTTGGCTGGGAGCCTCCACTTGTGCTGGCTGTGTAGATATTAAATGTGGTTTCTGTCGCCAGTCAGCTCAGAGACTCAAGCAGTGATTGAAGACTTGATTTTGAAAAGTCATACCTACCAAACTCTACTTCAAAGTGTAATATAAAAAGGAAATTACTGTTAGAGGCAACACACCAGTAGGGAGAGACTTCCAAATAGGTCCAAAATATTTAAGACTTAGGAACATCATCCTGTTTCAACAGAGGTCACTTGGATACCAAGCAGCAATTATTTACACACTGTGTACCCTGATGAAAGGTGCATGCCATGAGGGAGAGATCCACTGGTCTGTGTTCAAAGCTTGCAACTCAGCCCTCAGCAAAGAGCAAAAGTGGAAGTGTGACCTCAAGATGTGAAATGACTCATTAACCAAGAGCAGCAGGAGCAAACCTCAGCACCAATGGGATTTGTTACTCCAGCCCTTCATCATCAGTGAACATTTTCTATATCAGCTGGTAACAATGCCCAAGGATCTTCCAAAGGAATGGTATAAAGGGTGGCTCACAGCTACATTTTATGTGGAGTATTTTAAAATAAGTGAACATTCAAATATTTAAATTCAAATAGCATTATTTAATATGTTTATTTGTTTAGACCAGTGGAAGTTTACTAGTTGTTGAAGCGTTGTTGGTTTTTGTATCTATCTCAATATTTGGTTTGAGATACAAATGTGTTTTGTGTTTGAGTTTTGCAAACATGAATGTTGGAGATGGTTTTCTTGTGATACAGGCTTACTTAAAGCAACATATTTCTTGTTTTTCAACATTTGCTTTTAAACCCACTATTTAGTGAAGGGTAAACTTGTAAAACCTGATGAGAGTTATCTTGCCCTTGCAGTGTGTTTAGTTTCACAGTTAACTCACAAATTAATCTCTTTGATGGGAAGGGGATTTTGCAGATGAAAACTGACAAGGTCTAGTGTGGGTTCTGCTGATTTGTGTGAAGTCACTCTGATCCTCCCAGAGGTGGGGACACTTGAGTGCCAGTGATATGCTGCACATTCACACTGCCCAGGAGCTGGTCTGGCTTCTGGCCTGCCTAAAGTACCTAAAGCTCTATCAGTAATTTAGAAGGTGATTTTAAAATCTTTTCAATTTGTGAACCTTAGGTGGTTTTACAGCGAGGTATAGAATGCAGGAAACTTCACCTTAGTGCTGGCATAAACCTGCCCTTTGTTCCTTACTGCCGGCTGTCTCAGACAGCCCGTGAGCCCCTGTTTATCCAACAAAAAGGGGAAAGGGAGCAGCTGCTCCCGGAGCCCCGTCAGGGAGCGGTTCCCGAGGCTGCTCGGGGCTGTAGGGACACCAATAGGTGGCAGCAGAGCCCGGGGAACGAGCACCCCGCGTCCCTCGAGTCCGGCCGTGCTCCGCATGTCCCTTCTCTGTGGCACCAGGGTCGCCTTCAGGGGATTTTAAAAAGGAACTTTAAAAGCAAAACACTTGCTATTCATCAGTGTGCTACACTGCAGCTCTTCTTACAGCATATAAACTCTAGAGAGTTTCCAGTCCTTCAAACACTTTGATACTTTCCCCTACTAGCAATAGGTCCAGCCCGTTGGGAACACAGGACTGCACAATGCCCAGGGCTGAGTGGCTCTGCCACAAACACACGACAGTCCACATGGTGGTCCCGAGGTAATCCCAGGACTGGAGCCCCCACACTCGTGTTTGCCCCACTGCAAGAAATGCTCTTGTACAGCAAAGCTGACAGGCTGGATGCACTGATGGGTGCCCTTCTCTCCTCTACCCTAGGCTCAGTTTGAGGGAGCAGACCCTGTGAAGACATAACATTAACCCACGTTTTATAGTTCCAGTATTTCAAACCCCCTAATGCTCTAACCAAGAGGCAGGAGTGTCATCCAGGGGATGAAGGGGATACACTTTGCTATGACTTTTACCCTTGACCTTTCATGCACAGCACATTTTGTTCCTGTGACCCAAGCACAACTGTTAAGCTGTCACATCCATGCAGAAGAAGGACATACAGCTGGCATTGGCAACTTGCCGCTTCTTCACAGACTGTGACAAGAAGACAGATCCACAAAGCAGGACCCAGCCCTTCAGGATGGCAAATTTGGAGCATGCTGGCTGGCAAAAGAATGAATTTGTGTTAGATATGTCTTTTGTTAGTCATGTCTTGTGTTACTTGTCTTCTTCATGGTGTTCAGTGGATATGCCTTTACTCCTTATTGCCTGTAGGTAGAGATGTGATGAACATGGTTTGGCAGGGAAAGTTTAGATTGGATCTTCTTACAATAAATCACTAAAGAAAAGAAATCCTTTTGTGACTTATTTCCCCCACATAAACAAAAGCATGCCCCCAGTCAAAATGGCATCCTCCATTCTGTAATGGCTTAAATTCTGGCTACGTGCAAGGGGACAGATGCCTCCAGCCCCTGCCTCAATGGGTGCCTGTCCAGTCCCAGGGAGCCCATCCTTTCATGTTAAAATAAGGGAGTAACACATATGACAGACAAACCACAAGTAGACTTTACTCCACATGATTGAGAAAGCATGGAATGAGCCAGAGGAATTGTTCTGCTACCTTGCATCTGGCTCCCAGTCCATGATTCTGCACACTTGCTTTACCTAAAGGACCTTTTCCATAGCAGGTGGAATAGCAGTGCTTCTCAGGGGTTGACATTCTCCAGTTCTCTTTCAGAAAACCAGGAGTGGCAGAAGTATTGCCACAGCAAGTGATGACTGTCAACTTCTGCTGTTTCTTCTCATAGTTCCCAGAGATTTAATTATTAAAAATTTAAGAATACTTTACATTTTAAGTCACCTTAATTTCTAGTTCTTTGTCACTAAATATTGTCATCATTTTCCTTCAGATCATACCAGTGACTTCAGAAAGGTCCAGCACAACAGTGTCTATGACTGATCTGTGAGACCCCAAGATCAAGAAGTTGTTTTTTTATTAATGCTATTCATTCTTAAAATAAGAGGACATGAAGAAAGTTCTTAATGCTTCAAATAATCAAATCAAAAAGTAGGAAACCATCTAAGTTTTAAATCAAACTCATCAGACATGATCTCTGAAAGGGCTCCCCAGTGACAAGAAACATGGTAAAGACAAAAATAACTTTTCAGCAGCATTTACATTGTATTCTATATTGCAAAACAGGTCTCCAAATTCTAACAATTCTCCATTGCTTACCTTACCCTATTAAAGAAAGACAGAGAGCCTAGGGAGAACAGAGCTTCCATGGCTTATGACTTTTAGAAATTACCTGCTAAGTGTGTAATTTTAAAGTGATTGTCTACCATTAGGACTACAATAAACAGCATGGTGGAAAATTCTATCTGATTACCTTTTCTAATGAGCTGCAGGAGGTTGTGGAGGCCAGAGCTGTATAATCTTAAACATTTCATCACTGATTACAAACCTGCCTCTGAATTAATCAGATAATGAGGTACATAGATGTAATGAACCTTATGCTGATCAACAAATTATTAGTGATCCTTGCAGATTTTTGGCAGGCTAAACACCTTTTTTATAAGATTTTCTAAAGTAGAAAGTTTATAAAAAGTACGTGCTCTATATATAGATTTTAATCAATAAAATGCAATAATCAGTAGATATAAACTTTTTAATTTACACAATTATTTAATTTACTCACAGTGTGTTTGAGTTCCTGTTGGGGCTCCGGGGGGCTGTTATTATCACAGAAGCAGTTTAATTGAGACAGCAGCAATTAAAGATGAGCTAAATCTTGAGAACCTTTAACTAGAATCTCACAGGAACAAGTGGAGCTCTGACTCTGGAAACGAGAGAACAGGTTTTAGGCATTGCCAATATTGGTACTGTGGGCAAGTCCAAGTTCCTAAACCCAAACCATCCCTTTTGGTAGAACTACTCCCCAAGCCAGCATCAAACTGCCCCTGCCCTGGTCTCCTGGTGTTCAACCTGCATTGTTCCCCCTCCAGCCATTTCTTTTCCCATGTTTCATTCCTGTTGCTGGAGTTGAATTATACACTTCCATTTTACAGAACAACTGCCCAGTTCCCCAAGCCATTGTATCTGGCTGGGCAGGAGAACCAATCCAGTGGGTGCCATTGGGGCACAGGTTTGCCCTGTGCTGTGCCCTGTGCTGGGGCCTGCTCCCTGGGAGACACAGCCAGAAATGGCCTCACCTGCTCTTTCTCCTGAGTTTGGGAGTGTTCTGCTCTTGGGATCCCTTTTGATTTTCTGCTTAGTCACCAGCTTAATACTCACTGAAAGATCAAAGTTATTACTGTTAAAATCTAATATACTGCTCTTGGCTACTGATGGATCTGGGGTATGGACGAGCTAGACCTTTGCACTGATCCAGGATGGCATGTCTTATGTTCCTATTATCACTTAAAATTTACTTTCCCCAAGGGGATGTGCTTGTAGAAGTCCATCTGTCAAGTGATTCATGAGAAGTGGACATAAAAGAGAACCGAATATGACTAACTGAATACATTAAAAAAATTAAACAAGTATCCCTGGCAAATGAATACTTGAAAGATCTTAAATAAAAACCCTAAGAACTTGAATTTGTCTCCTCTCTAGTCTCTGTTTTGCATTTTAAATGGTTGCACCTTTGATGAAACATTTTTTTAATGCTAAGTACTGCCCTTTTCTTATAAAAACATATGTGGCTTTTCTTTTCTATCTCAGTTGTTTTGGATTAAAAGAAGAAGAGGCAATTACGGAAATATCAAAGCAAGAGACAGAAGCAATCGCATGGATCAAATTATTATCTCATTGAAATCCAGGGCCTGCTATCTGCAACTTCAGTCAGAGCAGGATTCATCCTCAGTGCCTGGAACAGTGGCAAATTGGTTTTAATCTCTGCACATTTCTCATCTGTGCCCAATATGATTTATCCTGCAATGCTAGGTTCTTAGTATTTGTCTGGATGGCTTTTAATAAAGATTGAATAAAATGTCAAACTTCTTTTGTAAAGCAAATTTTGTAAGAAATTTAATATTTATTTCAATTCTCAGCTTCAAATGTTCAGAGTCGCTGTGGAAGTAGAGCTGTTTGATAGACTTTTTGAAAGTACTTTTTACAGTGTTTGCTGCTGAGGAATGGGAATAAGCTCAATTTTATGACAATAACCATTTTACACATTATTCCCAATATCAGTGTGTATCTTTCAAGTGGTGCCATGTGTGTTGTAAACTAAGTATCATTGTGATTCTGATAGGGCATAATCAGAATAGATCAGCCAATAGATATGTGAGAGGTGGAATGGCACAACACTGACACTCTTATAAACTAATTGGATAATCTGATTGTTCTGCCAAATACAGATAAAGAATTGCTTACTGTGGGTTTGAGGGTGACATGCCTCTAAAATGTCTTTTTCTAAGTATGATTTTGAACACAAATTGTTTCATTGCTTTGGAGTTTTCATGAAAGGGTTAATTCATAATGTTAGAAACCAAGACCTTCCCAGTTTCAGGAGATAAAGATATATATATCTTTTTATTGTATTTATCTTTATATCTTTATATTGTATTTTTCCTCAGCAAATATCCACACACTCAAAAATGAAGCCTCACTATTTAACATAGTGCCCTTTGCTATAAATTAGCCCACTATCTCTTATCCTGTGTTAGTGTACCTAAGGAGTGATGATTTTAAAGTGCAAATATAAAATAGAAACACCATTTCCATGTTTGGAGTCTTGCAGCTTCCCTCATTGCTTTTCTAAATTTAATGAAGACAGTTCCCTCAGCCTTTCCTCACAGGTCATGTTTTCTCAATGTCTTAGTGCTTTAGCTCTCCCTCTCTTTCTCTGCCTCCCCACTTTTGCTCTTTTCAGACAGCAGAGTCCAGACAAGATCCAGCAATCTGGCTCGAGTCTCACAAGTGCTAAATTGAGCAGAGCAGCCACCCCCTGTTTCCATATGTGCCTTTTGCAAACACATTCAGTCTGGGATGGAAGACAGCTCTTCATGCCATGCAGCTACTAACCAAGAGCAAAAATCATTCTTGATTTCCAGCTAATTAAATGGTTGAGAGTTACCAAATTTCCAGGTGTGCCAGTGCTGAGCAGGCTTGGTGCCATCCCAGCTGTGGACTATGGTAAGAAGGCAGCTGAGAGGGCTCAGTCCAGAGAGAGCTGTTTGCTAGAGCATCATGATGGGTCAAAGAAAGTTCTTGGCAGACAACACAAGGTCTTGGTCAGATGTTATGCAGTCCTGGTTTATATCCTATTTTTTATGTATGAAATTCTTGTGAAGTTCTTCAAAAACAGCTCCTGTTGCTCTTCTGTGTGTTGCTCCAGTGTCTGAAAATCTACAAACTGAAAATCTTGATGCTTTTGTTTACAGAGGCTTGAATTCACATATTTGCCACTGAAAGTTACTGCCCATCCATTTAACAAATCCACATGGCTCCCAAATTCCACAGCATTCCACATGGCTCCCAAATTCCCACATCCCAAGGTCCTTCAGGACACACAGTTAAAATTAGATGGGAAGTCTGTAAATGGTATAGACAGACACCCCATTTATCTGTAAATCTTTAAACAATGGAAGATATGCAGAACACTAATGGGTCAATGTATATTCATTATATGAAGTTGAGAATTCAGGCAATTCTATAAAGTGGTTTTTCTTTGTAATTTTGTCTAATTTTCCTATGTCTTAGAAAGAGTTTTGGGACATTCAGTGGACATTATTGCTATGCAAGTGGATTAGAATGTGGGTGGGGCTTTAAAGAGAACAGAATAGATGATTGAATAAACAGGAGTAGAATAGAAAAGAAGAAAAATAGATCATTTTATAATTATAATACGTGCACGGAGAGGGCTAAATTCACTGCTGCCATCAGTTGCTCTAACTCTCTTGATTTAAATGAAATTCTGTCCATTTACTCCAATCTGACCAGATGTACAAGTTGGCCAAGTACATTTGAAAGCTTCCAGAGTATCTGGTCACAGAACTGAGGACTCTCTGGATTAACTGCCTGTACATTTTTGAGTGACCCAACCACCACACATTCACCAATCACTCAGGCCTGCTGGCACCCTGCACCTGTGGCTGCTTTCTGAGTTGTGCAGAACTGTGAAGGCTGCAAGTCAAATCCACCTTAGCTGAGCAAAGCGCCTCGGATGCCAGTTTTTGAAAGTATAGCTCTATAAATCTCAGTGTGGCCTTTTGAACTGTATATTACTCTAGAACTGTGGGAAATCCCTTTTGGGAGAGAAGTGGCACAGTTGATATTTATCACTACAAAGTCTATTGCAACACACTGTCTCTTTCCTTTGAAATGAAAACTTTTGAATTACAGATGATCAACTATACTCACACGCCAAGCGAAACCCAAATATTTCTGGCATTTTGCCAGTATCGGTTTGGGTGTGAAATATTTGACATTTTGCATTAATTTTTTACAATAATAAAAGCACTTTCTCAGCTAAAATCCCCTTTGCATCCAGGAAGTGCCACTGGGCTTACAGCTGCTCCAGACTCCCACTCAGAGAATCCATGTCCCATAAGTGAAGGGAATGCAGTCCTGGGCATTGAGCTCCCTGGGCACATTCAGATGCCACCATGGTACAATCATTGACCCCACCTACAGTGTGACAGGTTAGCAAGAGGCACAACTTTGGGATTTATTTTGATAAAGGTAATTGCATTAATCTGTGCTCATGAGCAGTGAAACAAGGCTGCTGTACAGTCTGTGTGCAATGTGGCTGAGTTAGCAACCACACAGGCATCTTACCTCAGCAGTTCCAAAATCTCTAGCTCTGCAACCTGAATGTAGCATTAACTTATCTTCCTCTCTCATGTATTGACATTTCTTTCCTTTGGGGAAGGAGGCATAAGATTTTAATGAACTCAGAAAGATGTTAACCTTGTAGGAGGGATCAGTCACAGAGTGATCTGAGTTAATTTCTATCACCCGTGGTCATTTGAGTATTGCTGCTAACAGGGTCAGTGTTCCTCTCTCCAGGGATGAGCAGTCACCCCACTAAACTCCACTTTTGGAAAGCTTTGGGAACAGAGGCTGGCCAGTCTGTGAGGACCCACAGAGCAAAGGCTGACAGATTTCAGACCATTGAGCTCCTGCTGATGTGCAGTGAGGGAACAGACCACACCATCTCTGCAGGACCTTCCTGAGAAAGCAGAGCTGTCAGTCCTACTTCCAATGTCTCAACCAAACTGTCTTAGCTGTAATTAAATAGAAGTAGAGAGGAGGAATAAATATTTCTCTCCCTACTACAACAGTCACTTCTAGCATTCAATTCATCTCCAAGCAGAGATCTGCCACTGGGAATTTCACAGGACAGAAAGAATGCTGCCACTTGTGGATATGAATTTTTACAAGGGAACACTTGTAGGTATGAGGTTTAGGCTCTCACTTGTGGCTCATTTAAAGATAGCTACCCTGGGCTTGATTTACAAAGGCATGAAAGCTCCTCATGATGCAGACAGAAAGCCAAGACCCTTGACCCTCTAAAGCCATGATCTGAACAAAAGTTTTGTGCTTAAATTGCTCAGAAGAATTTGTAATCACTTCAGGACTTCCATAATCTTCCTATAGGTGAATCAGGAATGGTTTCATACTTTAAATGGTCTCTTCCTTGAAAGGAGTAAATAACTGGGTTTTGCCTCTTTAAACAGGAAAAGTTGCATCATGAGACACAGTCTCATGAGATCTCCAAGTAATGTGAGCTTTCCTTCTGGTCAGTGGACACTATCAACAGCAGAACTGCAGTCTGCAAAAGTCTTGCATTTGGATGCTCCCTAACTTCTACCTAACCCTGTTCTACAATTATATTTCTACCAAAAAACAATTGAAAAAAAAGTGTAAAAAGCAAAAAGTCCCTACACCTTAAAGGTATTTGGTTCTATGATAGAGGATCTACATAGGCATCTGCTGGCCAGAAGACTTCCCTCATTTATGATGTTAAGGGTTGGGATACATGACCTAGTGGGCAGGAAATTAGGTAGACACACAACTTACCCTCTTTCTCACTCACACAGAAACAAGATAAAGAAAATCTGGGAATGAGAGACAGAACAAACACAGTTGTTCCAGCTCCTCATCACATTGTTTTTATCCGTGACCACCTCCAGTGATGGATGCCTTGCCATGAATGCTTTGGGAGAGGCCTGGCTGTATGAACAACCATGGGCATGTGATGCTCAAATGAGAACAAAAGGCACTCTGAAACCCATGTACACTCCATGTGCCTGAAGTATTGAAAGCCACTTTTAGGAGACAATTTACAGAAAAATAAAAAAGTTTACAAACTGGTTTACGAGACAGTTAAATGGTTCTTGCGGGGGGGTCTTCATAATTGAATTATAAGAACAAAAGAAATCTGAGGAGCAGGCAGAGGCCTTAAGGCCCAACATGCTTGACCTCATTTGATTTAATTGCACTGCTGGCTCCCTCACTATAACCTTCACTTGGACAACAGTCTCTGGAAATCATTTAAACTCCTTGCTTCAGTTGACTTTGCTAGAGACTTAGTCAATAATTTTATTGCCTCCTTGGTAAGTTAGCTCTGAGTGCCCCAGTCTTTAATTAAAAACCTCTTAGGTTTGAATCTTTTAGCAATATGAACATATTTATCAAAGATCATTATCAGAACCTTCTGTAAATGTTATAACTTCTTCCTAATCATCTTGGGGATGCTGTTTTCTATTGTGGATC
Organism: Serinus canaria; assembly: GCF_022539315.1. NCBI lineage: Eukaryota > Metazoa > Chordata > Aves > Passeriformes > Fringillidae > Serinus > Serinus canaria. The sequence continues at coordinate 5,925,116 of NC_066329.1, read as the reverse complement.
AACCCAGGTCCCCTTGCACTGTCCCTCTCTCTGGAGCAGGGCACAGAGCTGAGGGCAGGCTGAGCTCTGCACAGCTCCTGGAGGAACAGTGAGGTGCTGGTGGGAGGGTGGCCAGGGCAGCAGGGACAGCATGGACAGCAGGGAAGTGTCTGCATGTGGGGCTGAATGGGGCCAGGGGAAGTGCCACAGCGCTGGGAATCCCTGTGCCACCCCTGTCCCCTTTGTTACTATAGCCAGGGGCTAACAGGGTGCAGATTTTTTCTTCCTATGTGCTGCTAGTGGCTATAGCAACATTGATGTCACAGTCCCCAAGAATTTTCCCTTCCTTTGTACATAGCAAGTGTTAAATTTGAAGCAAGCCCTTCTTGAGTGTCTTAGCTTCAGACTGACTTTTTCAGCTCAGGCTTCCTTGCCACAATATACTCAGAAGTGGCACTTTTTTCACCTGTGCATCGTCTTCCAGCCTCCTCCCAGGGCAGGATCCACCAGGCAGATCTGAGGAGGATTTCTTGAAGGATACAGTACCTAGCAGCAGGCTACTCTGGCTCCTCACTGCTTGCAGGCAATGGGAATGCTCAGCAGTTCCCTTGCACCTCTGTTCCCACATCAGATTTGAGAGCAACCTGATTTCTACCATCAGAAGTTCAGCCAGCTCTCTCACAGGGAGGATCCTGAGCACTAGGGCTGTCTGTCACACTGTCCTCCAGCCCCAGGATAAGGCACAACCTTTCTGCCTCAGTTTCCCTTTCTGCAAAATTAAGGTAATTGTAGTGGACACCTCAAGAGGGAGGGGGTTCAGAGAGATTAATGAGCTCTTTGTAAAGTGCTTTGAATATGAATATTGCTATGGATAGTAAGTACTAACTATCAATTATTAAGTGGGAGTCAGGTTCCAGAAGCTTTATATCAGGGAAAGGTTAAGGAAGTGTAATAGCAGAAGACATGTAATGAAGCTCAGCACTGCCCAACAACACTGGCTATGAGAAGCTAATATCCACTGTAAAATTCCAGCTCTGTAGCCTATGCAGAGTATTTTGCTCTGCTGCTATAATGATGACACTTAGAATTAGACCGACATAACCTAGAGAGCTCTGGGGACTCATCATCTCTGAGATTTCACTTAATTATTGGCAAACTCTGTCATTTAGTATCCCAAGCAGGCTGCACTATGTATAACCAACACATCTAATTTGATTTCATCTTGAATTGCTCCTATGAGTGGTCTTGAATGGGACCGCATCTGGTATCTTGGCAACGTCCCTTCTTCTCGTGGAGAGAGCTGTCCTTGAATCTATAAAATGGATCTCTTGCAGCAGGGGGGTGAGTGTGCACGTGGGGGGGGGAACCCTCTGGGAGCACACAAAGGGAGGCTTGGCTTACATGCACATTTGACATGTTTAGGTTTTTAATACTTTTTTTTTTTTTGAGATCAATTGTATCCATGAATCTTGGTGTAAATTTTTTTTTTTTTTTTTTTTTTTAGCTAGGGCAGTGGATTTAAGAAGCACTTAGGATACTTGATCCTTAATTTAAGCTTTCAAGAAGGAATTGGTTGCTGGTTTGTGTGGACAAAACATTATAAAACATTATTGCTTTCTTCTCTGTGATATACAATTAGAAGGTGGCGTGGGAGATCAAGGGTACATTTCAAGGAGAAAAGCAAACTAATCATAAAAGAATAGTCAGAAGGTGATTTTTCTGTGTAACTGAATGAGGTTCAGAATTCTGGCATGTAGGACATAAGGATCACCCAGCTTCCCACTAACTCAAGATTTCCCTGTCCAGCCAGCCCTCCCTCCTGGCAGCTGGCTTGTGAAGAGGAAAAAACACCCCCAATTTTCATGTACACCATAGAAATAAGAGACAATTCACAACTCATTTCCTTCTTCAGGGTTTTGGATCTTACAGTTTACATAGGGGTAAGCCCAGGTGAAGGAATGAGTGGTTTCCATAGAGGATGTGTATTCTGCTGTGCTCATGGGGGAAATGTTCAGGTAGAGAATATATATATATGTGTGTATGTGTGTGTGTGTGTGTGTGTGTGTGTGTGTGTGTGTGTCACAGTTTCAGTAACTTCTCTCAATTTCTATTACTCTGTGATAAAATGACATTTTCTGAATTACAGGAATTTTCTGTCACTTAAGATTTGCTGTTCCCTTTTGCTACAGCAAACTTAAACCACTCCATTTTCCCACTGGTCAGTAAGACCTAATTCTGTAAAGCTGAAAGCACAAGGAGTCTTGTCCTATGTTTCCAGAGGAGGAATATCTTACAACATTTGTGATCTAAATTGCAATACTCTCCCTTCGTGTCACAAACTGAACATCCTTGGGAGTCATGTTTCAAAAGAAGAATGGTCCTTCCAACTGTGAAAGACAGAGGCACATCAGGAAGAAGCTCAGGACTAAATTGAACTAACAGTTCAGGTTTTGTTTTATGCTCTGTAACTCAGAAAGTGACACTTTTTTCAGTCTTCTCTTGGCCACTCCCAGACTACCCAGTTAAAGTTTCAGTAGGATTAAAATACAGATTAGAACCTTGAACATTACCAACTACTTGGTAACTTGGTGAACTACTTGCTTACTTGATGAGGTCACAGAACTTTTTATTTTCCCAAAGGAAGATCCAGACTTATCCTATTCAAAAGAAAGCTCTTGCTTTCTTGCTTTAAAGACAGACCTTTTACCAACATCTAGGACTGCAGAAACTGCTTATTTACAGTGATAGTGTCTATTTACTCCTTTACTCTGCTCAGTTCTCTCCAGCAGAGTGAAACCCCAGTCCCACGTGCACTTGTGAATATACTGGTTTTGAGTGGTTAAAGTACATTCATCAGCTCTAATAAAGTGCTCAGTGCTTCCTGGATGTACAGGATATGAATCACATAATGTGAAGAAGATGACCACATAGCATCCTCATTACTGAGCTGGGGTAGTGCTCTGCTGCCTGCAGAACAGCTGTGCTGGTGTGTTACTCTGCACATGTCAACAGACTGAGCAAAGGGAGGGAGATGGATGCAATTCTCTCCTCAGGCACACAGGAGTTAATTATGAAAAGGTGTGATTTTTGATTGGTATTTTCTTGTGTAATTACATCCCTGACTTAACATGGCTTCATTCTGACTATTCCTCCCAGTAACAGCATTAAGGTTTCAAGTACAGAGTGATAATTGCTATTAATATTTGTACTTCAGGTTTGGTCAGATGGAGGAACTTCTGTGACCTTCCAAATAAATGGATAAAAATATTGATGCCAACATCTGGATATTTTGGGTGATTAATAAGGGGGGCAATGCTTAGAATCAGGATGGAGTTGGCAGTGTTGCTGGGAGATCTCTAAGTAACCCCACTGCAGCAGAGTTCCTGCAGCCTGAGAGCTGCACTCAGTGGGACACTTCCAGTTTGTGCACTGGTTCCACTACACTTCAACAAAGCTGGACTAACTAGCAAAGAAAACATTTATAAGCATCTCTGAAAATAAGTGATGTCAGGACAAAACTAATCAGAACAAAGGGACTTGTGCCTATTTTAAAGTATAAGCAGATCTGGCTTTAATTGCTTTTTTGAAAACTTTTGCTCAACGTGGGCCTTTCTTCAATTTAGAGAATAAAATGCAATTTTTGGTTACTTTTAGATTCAAACCATTGCTGGCACTGTGCAATGGAACAGTTTTTAAAAAATATTCCAGGGCAGCCCTTTGATTAAAAAACTTGATGACTGCCAGACTAGACAATCTCTTTCTTGGGGTCTCTGCCAGCCTTATGGTTCCATGATTTGTCATCACTCTGGAAAAGACTCTGCTCTCATTCCTATCTGTGTAGCTGCACTGTCTTAATTTTACACAATAAGGAGATGTGGAGAGGCTGAAGTAGCTTGCCAAGAACCAAAAGGGGATCAGTGATCAAATCTAGGCAGAACTCAGCCTTCTTTTTTCCTCTGTATTAGCAAAGAGCACGGCCTCTGACAGAACTGCTCAGCTCTTGGAGCCACCTTCTCTACAGACCTTGGGGCCTGATCCTTCCAGTCAAATACCAGTTCCACAAGCAATGGTTTCATTAATTTCTTTAGCATTCCTTCATTCTCCCTCCTCTGTCCCATCTTGTTCCTAATTCCATCTCTTCACACACCCCTGACATCACCTGCATGTCTTCCCAGGCCTCCATTGCCACTCTGTTCTCCAGCTCAGTATTCCCACCACTTCCTTCCCAATGGCTCTTAGGGTCACAGAAAGAGTGAACACATGTGCAGAGGTGGGAAGAAGAATTGGAGACAGGTTTGATTTGTGGGAAAGGAAAAAGGCTGAAGAAGACCCAGCCTGTGCTGGCCTTATGAACACTCCCATGAAAGAATTTAACACAGAATTATCAGGAAATGCCAGGAACATTTCAGACTCCCTCTTCCCTTTCACCAACAGGTACACACTCACAGACACAAGACTGCAGAGTTCCTGTCCTTATTTAAATCAAACCTGCAACAACCCCTTAGTATTTGGCTTCCAAGAAAAATGACTGTACAGTCATTTTGTCTGCCTGTTCCTTGTCCCAGTAATGTTTCAATTGGATGGCCAATTTCTAGGAAAATGTTTCAAAGCTATTAAGTTCCCACATGTTTCATGAAAGTGAGTGTCTGGACAGAAGATGAAAGCCTTTGCCATAAAAAGTTCTTATGCCTCATAACAAAGATTTGGAAGAAGACGTGTGGTTGCCCATCCTGCTCTGAGCTAGGCTAAAGCATCTACATTTTCCTCAGTGAATGATTTTTGAGTCTTTATCTCATCTGGAAAGCCTCTAGCAAGGGGATGCCTCATCACCCCCTGACCAACCCATAACTGCCACCTAAGCTTTTCCTTCACACAGTGCTGTCACATCAGCTTGGTATGGAAGACAGTTTTAGGGAAATGTAAAAAAAGAAGGAAAATAGAAAAAGGAAAATACTTCTGGGTAACAGTGCCAATGTCAGCTCTGTATCCTGACACAGATAATGCAGCAGCTGTCTGTAGAGGCAGATCATTTCAAAATTTAAAAGACTATTTGGAGAAATCAGTCCCAATAGTGCCATAAGCACAGAACAAAACACAGCAGCGCTGGATGTTGCCAATTTGTTGCTGACGATGCTTTGTGTCACTACCCTCATTTAGGAGCGTGAGATGGAAAACACAGTCCTAATACCTACTTATTCTCCAATAGCCTCTGCCCCTTGTTCATTTCAGTTTTGGTATAAATCTACTCTCCACACCACTCTCATCCTTTTGTGAGAGCAAGAGACCCGGAGCTAAGTGTGTATGGATATGACGCAGCTGCAGCGCTCAGCCTTGAGTGCAAGCGGGGCAGCGTTATGGTTTGAAGTGCGGGAGGTGAGAGCACACAGCCAAACCCGCCCACTGAGGAGATGGAGCCCATCGTGAGGAGACGGAGCCCATCGTGAGGAGATGGAGACCATCGTGAGGAGACGGAGCTCATCGTGAGGAGACGGAGCCCATCGTGAGGAGATGGAGCTCATCGTGAGGAGACGGAGCCCATGGTGAGGAGATGGAGCCCATGGTGAGGAGACGGAGCCCACCGTGAGGAGACGGAGCCCATCGTGAGGAGATGGAGCCCATCGTGGCCTCGCCCAGGGCTCGGCGGTGCTGAGCGGGCACCGGGGCCGCGGCCCGAGCTCGCCCCGTGGCCCCCGAGCGGAGCCCAGCAGAGGGCGCTGCTGAACAGCGCCTGGAGAGGCTTTGCCGGGGCAAAGCCGCTGCGGGGTCTCGCTCCAGCGAGATCCTGTCACACACCCAGGGGCATCCCGAGCGGAAATCCTGACCGAAAATCCTGAACTTTCTGGGGAAAAGGCAGAGACATTAGCTGGCGCCTTGCTTCCCCGATGAGAGTTTGGCTTGCCAGGGGAAAAAGTGATAGTTTTCCATATCCTCCAGCTCATGGCCACGGCTCTGAGTGCGGTGTTTCCGCCAGGTTTTCTGGCAGTGTCTGAGAGCTAGGGGTTATATTTCAACATGTATTAACACAAAAGAATATCGGGAGGGGCCAAAATTAATTGTTTTAATGGGAAGGGAGAAGGCAAATGCACAATCTGCAGTCTTTGCTTTTCTTTACATTTTGTGCAAACTGGTCGCTTACTGGTTAATCTTCCCCTGTCGCTGCCATCCTGCCAGACCAGCTCATGTTGCCCTTCCGACCACACTGCAGTGAAAAGGAGGTTTAAAAATCCATCAGCACTCACAGAATGCATTGAGCAGCGCTGCTCAGTCCCCCCTGCCCTCAGCAGCAGCTCCTGTGCTTTGATTGCACACTCCGTGGGCCACAACAGTCCCAGGATAATTAGGAAATACTGAGGGGGTTTAGTTCTGGCTTTCCCATTTCAGAGCTCTCCTTTTCTGTGCTTTCAACTGCTTATTTTATTTAGTCTGTGTTGAATGCTCTGTCCCTTGACCTTTCACCTTTCCAGGAAAGTTACTTCAGGATTTTGGCAAACATGCCAGGGCAGGGCAGAGGCTGAGCAGGGAGGAAGTCAGGCATTGCCCCTTCTTCCCAGCACCCAGGCTCTGTGGTATGCCAGCTCACAGTAAATCTTGCTGCCACTTGCCAATGGGCACTGCCTCCATGCATAACCATCACAGCAAAGGTGTAAGAAAGATTTTGTTAAACCTTTTGGGAAATAGGATACCATTTAGAGGTTAAATCCAGAGATTCAAGGAGAGATGCAGCCAGTAGAGGGGTGTAGGAAAGTGGAGGAGAGGCACTTTTACTTCTGAATACAGCCTGATTTTATACATGCAAGAACAGTTGAAATACTTCTCCTTGTCCAGGAGAGAAGTGACATGTATTAAAAAAATACTCTGCTGACTTTGGGGAAATAAAGGCACTAAGAATCAACTCTACATATGCTCCTTTGGCTTCAGGTTTAAGTTAAAATCACCTCTTTCTATCAGTAGGTTTGGTTCTTGTTTAAGTGACAGCAATGTGTATTGTGGCTCAGCCTGGCTGCACAAAGGCTTGTCCATCTATTGCTGGGTGGTTAAATTCTCAGGTTTTGAATTCTTGCAGGTGACTCAAGGAAATAAGATTTAGTGGCTTTTAAAAAATTATTACTTGTAAAAGACAGACAGATTGTAAACAAAGGGCTGGTTCCTGCTCCTGTTGAAGTCAGGGAGTTGAGGCACCAGAGTTCATTCCTGACTGCCTTAGGTGTTCAGGGAGAAAGAAAGAAGTAAGAGAGAGCTGTAAGGCTAAAAGCAAGCACTGACATGCTGTAAGACCTTCATGATTACCTCTGAGGGGAGAAACACAGCTTGTAAAAAAAATTATAAGAGGATAACTGCACCTTCCTTATGAAAATGAGCAAATTCCAGAGTGTTTCTTCTGCCTGCCATGCGATTTGCTTCAGCTTCATTTCACTGCTGTCTCACACAATAGCCTCCGGGGATTCTCAGGAAAAAAAATTTAGCTGCCTCACCTTCTATGCCCAATTCCTGCCTTCCTGCAAGGAAATTATTTGCTGCTTCCCTAACAAACCTGCTTCAGTTGTCACTGTAGGTAAGGTTATGTCAACACTGCTATTATAAACTCCTCTTGTCAGGAATTTACAAGTCGGCTGTAAAAATTCCCTTTGCACTTAATTCTGGCAGAGATGAAAAAGCCCCAGGAGCACATTTAAAAAAAATAAAAATCAACATTTACATATTAGATTTTAACACTTTCCAAGAAATGAATACTTCAGTATCAATGCAGACACTGTATGACCAGACAAAGACCTAAACAAATGGATCCAGTCAGGGAGGGAATTCTCTGCTGAAATCAGTCACCTTGGAGTGCCCTGCACACCAGTGCTGCAAATATGGAAATGTCACTCTGAGTGCCACCAGAGGAATAAGAACAAAAGTGCCCTGGAAAACCTCATCTACTTCCAGTGCAATGATAAAATGTAAGCCATCCTGTTTATTGAGGGATACATCCTGTCTGTTGTACCAAGAAGCTGAGTTCAATGTTTGAAGATTTCACTGGAGTTGAGGAAGGATTTTTCTTTAAATCTGTCTGAAGTATTTATCTCACCTTCATCCTCATCTGAGCCCCTCATAATCACCAGCACATTTAGCTCTCCTGGTGCATTACTGCCATTTATTTTCATTTCAGAAACAGAACAGTGATACAGAGAGAGGTTAAATGATTTGCCCAAGGTCACAGAGGACAAGCCTGTGCTCTGGGAAAGGCACTGGCCCATGTCTGGGACCCACCCCAGCACACTGTCCATCCTCTCATGCCTTGCTAAGGGGAAGTTTATTGTGGTTAATACAGCTCTGAGCCTGCAGTTTCTTTTCCCTTCCCTGGGCTACTACTTGGCAGGATTTAACAGTTACTGGCTTCATTCTCCCTCTCCACTCCCACCCTTGTTTTTTATAGGTTTAAGAGGAACCTGAAAAGGTCAGATTTTGGATCTGAGGAAGTGTAGAGAGCCTGAATTGTTTGCATATAAGAAACCTTGCTGTGTGGAGGCTGAAACAGAGACAGGGAAGGATTTGCTGCCTACAGAGATGTGTGCTTTTACATTCTGCCCAGTTCCATATTGAAAAGGAGGACTACATGGCACTAAGCTAAACTCTGGAAGTCTTGAGAGAAAAAAGGGGGAAGGCCAGGAAAAGGAAAAAGAAGATAGAGAATGAGCAGTAAGTGGTTTTGATACAGTCTTTAGTTAATTTTCAAATGCTATAGGGAATCAACAACTGAAAGAAATTATAATAATCCAGTTAGAACTAGTGCAGCTTCAATAAGACCACATTTTTAAAAGTATGATTCCAGCTCTCTAAACTCTTCCACATATTTAATGCATGCAAATATCTACACCCATGTGTATGACTCTGCAAAGTTATGTTTGCAGCCTTGCAAACCACATTTTAAACAAAGACTCAGATCTCCATCTTTTTCCTCCCCTTAACTGTTCAGGGCACACACAAGGAGTGCTGCTTCCTCCAGTGATACCAAGCAGGACATGCACTAAGCTGGGACACCCCAGGCCCAGTTCTGAGTGAACCATGGTGTCAGTCTGCCAAGGAAAGGACCAAATTCTCTGGAACAGAACAGGCCCGAGAAGCACAAAAGGAATTTACAAAGCAAGATTTTGGTAATATGGTCCATTGGCTTTTGATAATAAAAACCACATTGTAAATGGCCAAGAAATTAATCTTTAAAAGGCAGCTGTAGCCCATGTGTATTAACTATTTTTCAAAGACATTTCCTCTGGATTTTTGTTACCTTCTTTAATACATGTTTCCAGCCAGCAGAGGTGTTATGCTCTGTGGGTGAAATATAATATGCATTTTTAAAACATTTATAAATATGTATACACCCTATGGATTCACACGGCACTGTAGGAGCTGTGTTCTGGTCTGCAGTCTTTAAAAATTAATTACAAATATACTAAGGTGTATATTCAACACAATGCATGGGGATTTAGCCACATAAATTTCATTAAGGCTGATGAGAGGTGTGCAGTTAAAGCCTTGCATATCAAGACATCATGCATAAAGAAAAGCCTGTCTAATTATGTATTTACTTATTAAACCACAACAGCTCTGAAGGGCATGCATGTTTATCTAATTTTATTTATTCCTTTTCAAAACAAATGAAATGCACACATGAGTACACATGTGCACACCACACCTACATTCTGCAGAATATGGAATTTTAAAATTTGATGTGTTAATATGTTGAAAAATCAATTAAAATGATTCTTCAGCTATTGTTATTTTTTTTTTGTAACAAGCAAGAATAATACATCCCTTGAGGTCACAAAGTAGGAACATGTAAATAACCTGACAATGTGAAATGGCATTTTCCTGGTATTAAAGGCACTGGTGACACATTTCAGTAGAGTTGCAATTGTGACACACAGTATCCAAAGCTGGGAAATTCTCAGTTCCCCTACCTCGTTTCCTCAGGTCTCACTTTTGTCATCATAAAACTTCTTTCCTCTTCTTAACAGGGGGCATGTAGATGGCACACAGCCTGCATTAAGGTAAAGCCTTGGGTTTCGCACATGCACGTGGGTAGAAACTGGGTATTTTGCATGAATGTTGTTGATTTCTGGACATAAAGGAATGCATTTCATACAACTGTTTAATTTCTTTTCTAGATTACTGAATGGCTCCAACATGTGTTTGCTGCCAAGTTCAGGATCTGAAGATGTTGCTCCAATGTCTCTTCTGAACACTTTGATGCCATCTACTAGATCATTGTGTTAGGGGCCAAGTTAAGGCCAGCAGGGTAAAGGCAATTTATAACCCACATAGTGACATCAGTCTAACCTAGCAACCTCCCTAGCAACACTGCCAAAGCATCACAATGTGGCCCCCATAGCTCAGATGATATGAAGATAGCAGCATTGTTAGGGTGGGAGGTTGCCACTTTGGCCTAGCAACAAATAACAGCCTGACCTTGGGATCTATTGAAAGCTGAGAAGCCAAGCAGAACAGAGGGAGAACCACCAAATGAAAGCCCAAGGGTTCCTGTCTATTTATTTCATGTAACCGAAACAAATTCTTCAGGGAAAAATATGGCACTGCTTCCAGACACACTGCATGCTTATATATTCAACATTGCTTTTCCACATGGCTTGTTAAGAGATTTTACATTGTGATCTGGAAATCACACAACCTGTGTGCAGAAAAAGGATGAATAAAGAAACCACCCCAGCCAATTCAGAGTGGTGACAAACAGGCTGCATGCTGCTGTAAAAGTGTACTGATGTGAGGGCTCCCACCCCCAGGTATCACATGGGGTGATCTGGGAGCCACACACACACTGGGCTTTGGGCTCACCCAAGAAATCCAGCTGTAACCAGCTTATTTGCAGCATTTTGTTGCTGAAAATAATGAAATGGATATAAATCACATCCTCCCCTTCCTTCTCTTTCTTCTTGCTGCCCATTCAAATAAGCCCCCTGTCCATGCCATTGTGCCAGCTCTGCACAGGCAGCTGCTGAAGCAAGGTAACACCTCTCTCCCAAATACACTTCAAGAGTAGGGCATCCTCTAAAGACACTCTGAGGAGTTAGACCTGATCTGCTTGATGTTTCTAGTTTCTAGCAGTGATCCCACACGCCTGGTGTTTGTAAGTGAATACCAAGTGCAGCATCTTGACAGTCACAGTGATTCAAAGACAACTGAGAGAAAGAAATGGCAAGCATGGAAAAAGCAAGTGATGCTTTTGTATCTGTACTGGTGGCCCTGAGCCAGTGTGTGGTGCTGGATGTTGCCTGATGCTGAGCTTCCAGGCACCATTTGGCCTTAAGAAAATAGAGAACAATATTAGCCCAACAGTTCCTAGGAGAATCATAACCCTCAGAATTCCAAAGCTGTCCTGTACCGTGAGCACTTCTAAGCCCAGCCAGTGGGGATAATTCACCTCCCCCTTCTGGTTTGCTGGCTCTAAGCTACCAGCTGGCCAGTGCAGAGAAGCTCAAATTGCAGCTGCCTTCACCCTCTTTAGCTGTCAAGATAAACAGATGACTTTGGTTTGCAGCAATGGAACATTGAATATGTATTTTCAAAAATGTAATTTCTTCAGAAATTTCAATGAAACATGCTTTCACATATGTTTGGCTTTGTATGTGAGTGAGTACACACACATTTTTATATAATTACATTTTTAGCAGGTATTTTTAAAAATAATTTTAATTCCTTCAATTTTTGTGCATTGTGCCCCCCTTGTACAACACTTGGTATCACTTTCAGTTTATAACTTCTCTTGAGAGAGGAGCCACAAGCCACAAATAGCCAATTGTCTGCTTGCAGCAGTGTTTTTCAAAGGGACTGATACAGCTGAACTGGACATGGTCTGTCTGTCCTGCTGTCACTGCTGCAGTAACCATAATTGTCATGTGGGTACCATGAAGTCAGGGGCAATTTATCTTATAAAACCCTATTGCAACTTTCATCACAGAGCACAGCATCTGCCCATTAGCTCAGTTTCTGTTTCCAGCCAAGACTGTGACACATTCAAAGGCATTGTATGAAATGTGTGAAAATTTACTCCTTTGGATCTTTCTTTAACTACAAGCTTTAAGTACATTGAAAAATAGTATTGGGAGAAACCTCTTCTGTTAGTGCCACTTCCTCCATTCCACCTTTTTCAAACTCAAACTGGCCAGCTGAAGCTTTTTTAACTCCTTGGCTTTCCCATAAGAGCCCTTGCTGGAATTGTGTATATCCAAATGGTGAATGGGAGGCTGCAGTGGTATCCAAACAAGTGTTCCTACCTCCCTACGATGCAGATGTGCTGGAAATCCCACAGACATGGGGGGAAAGGAAATTTCTGCTTCTCACAGGGCTTCCCAGCCACACTGCTCTGTCTCCTTCTGCTGCCGTGTCTGCACGAGGGTGTCCCCAGAGGTTAACTTCCAAACTGTAAAAGAATGGGAACGGGGATGAATTCTTACAAACTGATTCTTTCCTGCTAAGCATCTTGGAAAGTGCTGATAATCTTTCTCAAGTCCTAATGCTGCCCAGTGGTTTCCCCCGAGGGCTCCACATCAGCGTGAACCCTCTCTCCCTTTTTCATGTAATTTCCTTCTCTCTTTGAACTGGGCTCCTAGAGGAGGGAAGGGAGAGGGTGGGGAAGCAACACCTCCCCACAGGGCTGCCAGGGAACCAATGGTCAGTACTGGCTGTGTGTCTTTTCCTTGGCATCATATTTTGCCAATCTGTAGAATAAAATGTGTGAAATACACTTGCAAAAAATAGCTGAGAAGTTCATTTCCTCCTCCTTCCTCATCACTCAACAGCTCTATAACTCCAGCCTGTGCTTTCACCAGTCCCAGTCATGGTGCTCAAAAGCTCCAGCCCCAGCTCTGGCTGTCCTCTGCCCTCCCACTGCAAATCAAGCCCAGAGTAAGAGCCTGGTGTAATGAGTAACCCAGAGGACATTCATTGGGACCAACACCAGGAAAATTACTTGATTTCTCTGCTTACACAATTCAGAGTATTCATCATTTTGCCAGTTCTGAAACTGAGTAACTTTGGCAAATACCAGACTCAGTCTCAGTTCCTTCGAGAAGACAAAAGACTTTACCATTAATATTTCCAGAGCCAGCTATATTTTTAGACAATAGAGGCTGCATTGTGGTGTTTTCTGTATGTGTATAAATTCACCATTCTGGATACCCATGCTTTTTAAAATATGTAATCAGTGCCTAAAAAAAATGCACCTTATTAAATACTTAAAATTCCTATCCTTCCCTCTAGAGACCATGCATGACTGGCATTAAAGCTGGGTCACTGCAACCAAAAGAAATGAACAATTCCAATCAGCAGACCCTGATTGCATCAGTGAGCTGGTGGAGCTGGGGAGATTGTACCAAAATTGGGATGTTCAGATCTGGGTTTTGTTCCACCAGTTAATGACAGATGTAGAATCTGGGATCCAATTTAGGTAGACTTCATCTGTGTGAGATGCCAATTTAGGTGCCTCTTTGGTGTAAATCTGAGTAAACCTCATGCACAAGTGCTGGGGAAAACAGTCTCACCCAACTCCTTCATTCTAGCCCAGGAGGGAAAAGCAGTGGCCTCGTATTTGTGAGAGGAATGCAGGGAAATATAAGGCTCTCCAGTGGCTGCAGTTAATGCCAAGGTCAGCCCCAGCTCACACCCGTGCCTGGGGATGTGGGGGAAGGGATGGCTGTGCTCTGCGGCCAAGCCACAAGATGTCAGGAGACTGCTGTGCTGAGCCGTGCTGGGCTGGGCTGGGCTGTGCTGAGCCATGCTGTGCTGGGCTGTGCTGTGCAGGGCTGTGCTGGGCTGTGCTGTGCAGGGCTCTGCTGGGCTGTGCTGTGCTGTGCTGTGCTGTGCTGTGCTGGGCTGTGCTGAGCCGTGCTGTGCTGGGCTGTGCTGGGCTGTGCTGTGCTGGGCTGTGCTGGGCTGGGCTGTGCTGTGCTGTGCTGTGCTGTGCTGTGCTGGGCTGTGCTGTGCAGGGCTGTGCTGGGCTGTGCTGTGCAGGGCTCTGCTGGGCTGTGCTGGGCTGTGCTGTGCTGAGCCGTGCTGTGCTGGGCTGTGCTGTGCTGTGCTGTGCTGTGCCGTGCTGTGCTGTGCTGTGCTGTGCTGTGCTGTGCTGAGCCGTGCTGTGCTGGGCTGTGCTGTGCTGTGCTGTGCTGTGCTGGGCTGTGCTGGGCTGTGCTGGGCTGTGCTGTGCTGGGCTGTGCTGTGCTGGGCTACAGCTGTGCTGAGCTGTGCTGAGCTGGGCTGTGCTGTGCTAACACTGAGCTGAACTGGGCTGTGCTCTGTTGTGCTCAGCTGCCCTGTTGCACTGCCTGGCAAGGCATTCTGCACTGGGGCCTGGGAGCAGCCTGGAAGCTCCTGACATTATTTTTCAGCCCTCTGTGTCATTCTGCATCCTTACCATGCCATTCTACTTCTTGATGAAAAGATGTGAGCAAGAAAATAAGGAATTTCTCCTTTTTCATGACTTTTCCCAAGTCCCTATTTTACAGCTTGCCAACTCCCTTGCTGTATATCTACATGCAGGTTCCTCTCTAATATCTCACTTTACATGGTTAATTGTGTTTGTATTCTCCACAGGGCTCCTGGCATTTACAGCACACTGCAAGGTCACTGATTTGCCACTGTGTTTTCAGAAACCTGCCTCACCATCCCCAAGTAAAACTGAAAACGAGTGGAAAGTGAGAAAGCAGCAGTTTGCAGGAACGCTCAGGATGAAAGGGTAAACAAGATCTTAGGACCGTGCCTGGGCTTGCATCCAAACACAGTGTGCTACAGCTTTAATATAAAGGGATGGCTGTAAGATGCATTTCATTCTCACTGCATGCACTCTGCTAGTGAATACTCTGATCACCAGACACTAACTGTGTGTTGTGCACAAATCCTGCTGGTGGAATAGATCCTCTTCCCACAATTACAGTACACCCCTGCACCAGTTTTTGCATGTCAAGCAGCCAGAGCACAGCCATGTGTGTTTCTAAAGCAGCAGTGGTAAATCCATGAGGGCCAGTTCCAGCAGGTGGTATTTGGGGTGTACACAATTGCTGGGAAATTTCCTCCAATTTAATTTCTTTAAAATAGTCCTTCAGGTCCAGTCTGGTTCCTAATGAATATCTACCTCATGCTAGATACCAACTACATTCTCATATTTTACAAAGAATTGCAAGAAAGTGAAAATAATTCTGAGGAGTTGCTAGGTACAATTCTGGTGCATAACAAATGTAAATTTGTTTTATGTTATAAATGAAATATTTGGTTCTGTAAATTCTGGCCCCTGTTTCAAAAAGTCTATGACTGATATTCTGGGAGACATTTTTGCATCTTCCAACAAAAACTGCTAGGAGTTTGGTAAATCCTGGCAATTAAATACATTTTTGTATTTCAACTAAGACCTTCCTCCCATGAGCTGAGTCCTCGGCACACCTCAGGCACTGCAGCACCTTCCTGTCAGGGCTCTCTGGCACTTGCAGAGCTCTTAAAAAATGGATTCCAGCTTGAAGCAAAATTTCTGTTGACTGGTAATTGGTCACCTGCACATGGTGGTGGTACCTTGTCTGAACAGCAAAATGAGGGCTGGCTGCTTGCAGGGCTGCAAGCAAGTAAAAAAGTAACATTAATTTCTGTGATATTTATTTCTATGTCCAGGATAAGACAAGGGAAAGACACAGCAGGTTTGAATAAAACTTCCCTATAAATATTGGCAATTATTAAAAAAAATTAATTCTTATCACCCAGTAAAACCTTGCTGTCATATATGACACCAAATGTTTGAACAAGTGAATTTTCACACTGCATAGAATGATTTAGCACTTTCTTACTTTCTGGGAAAGTTTTTCAGCAAAGCCAGCAGGCTGGGGCTGAGTACTGGCATGATGGATCTTTTTAGAAATAACTGTTAAAAGAAACTGTGTTCTGCAAGTCCAACCCTTTTAGAGGGGAACAAGGACAGCAATGTGTGAGCACTGCTGCGTGCTGTAGTGTGGTTTTGTGCCTCGTGTTGGTGGAAAAAACAAGTCGATGGTGGCACAATTTGTAAAGCAATTACTGCTCCTGGAATTGATAGTCTGGCACTGCTAACTGGGTCTAACGGACTCAGGTGTTTGATGGCAGCACTGCCCAAACTAGGACAGACAGCAAATTTAGCGCTGTCCTGAACAGCAAAGAAAACATGACAATTTTTTTTTTCTCTAAATTAGCAACACTGTAGTTTTTATTTGGACTTCAAAGGCTTACATAGAGACCAAAGCAGTGTGTTGCTCCGTGGTCAGTTTAAATTTTTAAAAAAGTAACAATGCTAGATTGAAAAGAAAATAAAAAGTCACTGAATTTGCTCTTGCATGGAAAAGACCACAAACTCTGGGAGCTCACTGTGCCATGTGATCAACCTTCCCCTGCACATGGAGGGTGGATTATCATCAAAGCTATTTGGGTATATGCACATGACCTCACAAAAATATGCACTAGCAAAAAAATACTTTTTCTCAAGCTAAAAAGGGAACAAAATTTTTCATAAAAGAGACCTAAAACTTGCTCTTGTGCTAGTGATTGGATTAGGTAATGACTAATTAGATGAGGTCATCACTTTCTATGTCATATATGTACAGTATTTATGGAGAATTTACTCATTCTAATTAACAGAGTAGAAATAGTTTCTTTACAAACTTCATTTTCCTGAAACCAAGAGCCTTGAATTTGTCCCACTTTTGATCTTTCTTTGGTGGCTATGTTTGCTTTACATTAAAATAACTTCTAACATTCCCATTAAGGATAATCCCTCCAGCAGCCACAGTATGACATTTCTATATTAATCTTTTAAGCATTTTAGAAAAGCAAGGTTTCATGTTTTAATAATCACAGTGTTTTTCTCTGAGGAGTTGTAAAAATTTATGGGGCTTTTCTATCCTATTTGACTTCTACATCTTTAGAGTTTGGTGCTAATGGCCCATTCAGCCTGCTTACTCTTTGACTCCTTCTTTATTTCTTTTTCATCTTCTTACAAAAGAAAAATTGCTTCCGTGCCTTATGCTGTTGCAGATGCTGTTCAAGTGGTAAGTAATTTCAATTCAACTGGCTGAAAAACCTCAGTTCACCCTCATCTCAGAATCACTTGGGGGTCTCCAATGCAGACATGTGCATACAAATCCTTTAATTCATAATTAAGAACAAAATGTAGCCAGTTGTTTAAAGCAGAAAGAGCAGCAACATCAACATAAGTACACACATTTTTAACAGTTTATCAGCTTGTCTTTAAAAAGTATGTTTTCCTGCTCTAATATTTTATTTCATTCTTGCTTTTTTTGGATTAATAATAAAAGATGAAATGAAATAATAGATGAACTATGTTTATTGCAATTATAAGATGACCATAAGCATCTTATAATTATGCTCCAGTGCCCCAGAAGCATTTTTGTCCCATACTACTCTGACTTTGTTCTATGAAGAGCCAGGCAAGACGTTGCAACTAATAAAAATCCAGCCATGCAATCACAGTAATAAAACAAACAAATTCCTCATTCTGTCACCGAGTTCTCTCTCACTGCTCATCCCTTCACTTCCCGAAAGCCAAAAATTTTGGGCCCTTTTGGACAAAGTAATTTCTAGAAGAAGAGAGATAACATGCCTGCTTTTAGTCAAGATTGCCTCTGGTGATTTCCATTGCTAAAATCCCTGCAGAAAAGGAGCTGTAGCATCTCAATTAGGCAAGTCTCAAAGCATTTGTGGTTACAGAGAATAAAACAATATTCTCAGTTCCAGTGCAAGTAGAGACACTTAGAGAGATCAATTTCTTGTGAGATGTTGCACTTGATTTGCTCAAGCAGCAAACTGTCAGAAACAGGGGCTCACTCTTTACTGAAGCCACCACCTTGGCCGCCCCATAGAGAACCAAGGGGGTCAAAAAGGGCTGAGAGGATAAAGAACAGAGCAGTCAGCAGCACATCAGAATGTTTGATAATGGAGGAGACAGGAGTTTCAGGGGCTGGGAACACCCACCAAGGAGAGTGTAGTAACTACAGAGGAGTGGGAAAATGTAGTTTCTATTGCATATTCAAGAGAGTAATTGAAGAGATAAGTGCCAAAAGATCTGCAGCATCCAGAAATTGTCAGAGTTGTCTTGCTACAGGTTCCTCAGTGATCTTATCCTGAGTGTTTCATAACAGACAGAAAGATAGCTGGAATGCATGTTTAAGAATAGACAAGGAAAAAGCAACTCTGTTTTGTACCAGAAGACTCCAGCCCTGTTCAAAACCAGCAAGGGCATGGTGGCAGCTCAGTCACCACAGCAGCATCAGCCCTGCTCAGTGCCCTGGCAGCCAGCAGGCAGATGGGTCTCCCTCAGCACAGCTCTGTGATTTACTGCATGCACACAAAGCTGGAGTAACTTGAGTGCCTCTGGGTGATTTATAGAGGCGTGGGTTGCTCATCTAAGCAGAGGAGTGGGATGCAGAAATGCTTGTGCTCTAACCAGTTTCCGATGTGGAATCCTGCGGCCCAAGGCAGGCCAGGTTGTTTCTCAGCCTCTGTGCAAGTTCCCAATTCTCAAAGTAAAGCCCCAGCCTTTTTAGATGTGCTGTTGAAGGTTCCAGGAGAAGGGAAAGAGCTTGCAGAAGGGCCCAGCTGTTCCAGTCCCTTTTCTCCTGTGTATCCAGCTGCCCCCTAATTCAGCCCCTAATAGTAAGTGAGTACCTGCTGTGCACGAAGGTGCAGTGATTTCCTTCAGGAGCCTCTGGGAGAGCCAGTGCAGTGTATCTGTTGTGCAGGATGCAAAGGGCAGGGTTGCTGTTCATTGGTTTCATGACCACACAATTCTGGTCCTTCATCACACCAGAATCTTCCTTCAGCCCTTGTTTGTCTGAGCACTTGGAACAAATATTTACTCCTTTGTTTCTTTATTTGTAGAGTTATGAGTGCAACATTTCTTGCTCTGCATCCTTTTCCAGTGTTTGTAAAGCCACTGAAAATTGCTACATTTTTACTGACATGGTAAAGATATTTTTCAGCAAATAGTGTTGATGATGTCTATTGTTTTATTCTCTGTGTCAATGTTGATCTTCAGTGCACATTTTGGATAAGTAGACTGTTACTTAGCAAATGTTATACCAAGGAATGGGGTCAGCATTATGGTTTAGAACATTGAATTTGTCACCAGAATTTAAGCAAACGTTGAAAATACTTCCCTCTGATTCAGCCCAGAGTCCTGCTAGGGATGCTCTTAGCCTGTGAACACCATATGGGTGGTACTAGGTGGCCACTCTGGTGTCTTTTGTGTTCCCAGTCAATGATATCTGCAGTTGCCTGTCCCTGCACCATCCTGTCACCCATCACTGGTTAGAGCAGGCAAAAAGCTGCTGTAAATGATGCACTGCCCAAGGGCAAAAGAAGAGCACCAGGAATTCCACCTTTAACTGGGTTTCTAGTATGTTGCCTTTTTACTTGCATTGTCCTTAAACTAAAACAAGAATACTACTGAAGATTTGTGCCTCCAAGAGAAACAGCAAGAAAAAAACCAATGCAAATATTAAAAAGAGAGAGCAGCAGTGAGCTGGTGAGCAGAGAGCTCCCCATTCCCATGCATAACCTCTGAACTAGTACTGGAGAGCTGCAAGAAAGCACCCCTCAGCCCTTCGTGCTGATACAGACAACAATGAAACTAAAGTGCCCCAAACATTCATAACCGGTCCTCTGTCTGCCCCTGAAAGAACCCCAATCTCGTGTTCTTTGTCCCCTCAACTATAGTCACCTTGCATTACACGGTAGGAAATGACTGGCCAGCCTTTCCATTGCCGCTGGCACTGCTCACAGAAGATGAATATGAACTGACCAATGGTGTTTATAACCTTGTTTAACAATGTCAGGCAGTGGGCTGGAGTCTCTCTCCCTTTCACCCATATCATTCCAGTGGCTTCAGTGCAGTAATTTCAGACTTACCCCAGCACCAGTGAAATCAGACTCAAATGGAAAACTGCTTTTAGGACAGAAAAATCCAACCACACTTTTGAAGAGTAAAAAGGATGAGAAGTATCAGAACCCTGAGTCAGAAGTATCACAAACAGTGAATTTCTTTGCTTTGCAGCTCAGGTGTACCCATAAAAACAGCACATTCTATACTAGAGTGAGAGGGTCTGGCCTCTTGTCATGGTTTGAGCAGATCCCCTTGTCAGCATTAAGCAAAACGTGCTCCCCCCATACATTTTTATGATCACTTGAAAAATCAGAGTAAATAGAGTTCATATGGGTAACAAACATGAAAATGTATCTCTGGTGGTAGAGAACCTTTTATCTTGGGTCACCAGTGCCTTGCTGGCACCGTAACATATTTATTTTTTAGCATTCAGTGACCTTTGATATCAGTAACTACTGAGGCTGCCAATCTGCCCATGGGCTCTTGCATGCCAGTCTTTATCTGCTCTGTATGCTGGGCAGTCTGGAATTGAACTCTGCCTGTTTGTGAAGAGGTGGGCAGGGGATGGAGCAAACCCTCTGGGGACTCTGCCCTGTCAGTGTGTGTCTGCATGTTCTGTGTGTGCCTGAGTGTGTGGCACTGATTCTGAGGCCCCTGACACTCAGCTAATGCACACCAATGTCTGTGTGCATCTATTCAAGGGCTCTGTAGTTTCTTTCTCTTACACAATATGAAGAGTGGTGTTTGCATGGCTGTTGGATTTAAAGAGCAGCCTTCAGCTCAGCTACAACATACCCAGTATTCTGGTGTCCACTTTGGATGGCTAAGAGTCTTTTTGTAGTTCTTGTGATTATCTTCTCTGCTCTGCTAATTAAAAACACTGCTGTGACCTGTCCAAAACCAGAGTGCTCCCTGGGTTTGTACTTTACCCTGGGCAGTGCCAGCTTTTGGGGAGTTTGCACTGCCCAGTTGCTCTACCACAGTTCCATTTTTTTCAGCTAAACTCCCAGGTGGAGGGGCACATGTCACCCTGATCCAGTTGTCCCAGCAGCAACAGGACATGGCTCACATTCATCTAGAACATGTTCTCACTGAGAAAATGCCAAGCTAGGAGAGAAGAAAAGGTGCTTTTTAGTTAGACCTCCACCAACTAAATCAAGCTAAAATTATGTCTGCCCTTTGCTTAAGTGCCACTGCTTGAGCAGCAATCTCATTACGTGTGGTAACACATAAGCTTAAAAGCATCCAGCTAAAACCAATCCTTCTGCTGTCCCCTGGCCACCAACTGGCAGCACAGCTCCACACTGACACCACTCTGGCAACCTGTAGAGTTTGCCCTCTATTTCATTTTGCTTCTATAAGCACAGCTATTATTGGAACTGCTTACTTGACCATATTGCATGCTTTACCTCCATCTGACAATAATTCATTCTTCCAGCTTGCAACATTAATTACTTATGCATACTATACACACTCCCTCTCTAAGTACATACACATGAAGAAAGCAAAAAGATTTCATGTACAGCTGAATTTGGTGGTGGCTTTCCTACTATTTTTACCTAATGTGAGGACAAGAAGAGATTTCTATGACCTGAAAGTCATCACCAGAAATACTCAGAAATGCAGCATATAAACAAACACTGGCTGGCTCTGTGGGTTATTACAGAAAACACCAAATATATCTCTGTTTCTCTTAAAATCTATGGCAAAACTTCATTTAGATCTTGGGTACAAAAGTATTTTTAATCTTTTCCTTGTCCACTCTTCAAAGTAGCACCAGTTCTTTTCTTGTTCCCTGTTTATGCATGGCTGAAGAAATGTTTCATTTTTGTTTTAATCTCCTTTGACACCTATTTGAGACTTATTTTCAGCAAATATCTCTTTACTCTGAACACTCCCAGGTGGTGGGTTTGTTCATCACTTGTTTCTCTTACTCTTATTACTCTCCCACAGCCCAGTGGAGTGATGCTGTTGCACAGACTGTATTAACTAGCTAGGTAGACACAGTTTAATGCAGATGTTTTGGAGATAGGTACAGAGTGAACATATTTGCAATGAAATTCACAGGCTAACAGAAATCAAAGATCTTGTTATAATGGAAGGAGTGTTTTTATCTGATTAGAGTTGCAAAACCCCTTGCCTCAGCCCTGCCTATGCCAGAACATTTCACAAAAAGCTTCAGCTTCTAGCAACAAAAAGAGTGCAAGTTTCTTTTCTTCCAAGGAAATGGAAACTTCTGTCAGAAGAACAGAGGCAGAAGTGGACAAAATAGTACCTTGTACAAGCACTAAACCACTAGCCTAGATTTTCAAACTGCTACCTTCTGTGGTGGTTTTTGTTTGTTTGTTTGTTTGTGTTATTGGGTTCTAAGCTCATTCTTTTGAGCAAAACTCTCACAAGGCAAAACAGTACAGAGCTGAGGGAACCTGTGACCAGCCACAGCATAAACTAGCTCTGAGGTAGGGACCTTTGTGGCAGTTTTTGATACCAAGGATTCAGGTTACATTTACTGTTTCTGATTTTCCTTCATTACAAAAGTATTTCCAAAAATATTTTCTTTCCCTTTTCAGATGTGGAAAAATTACTTCTCAAATTTGTATTCTATCAAGTTCTGCATTAGTAAAACCAGGAACAAATAAGATAAATTAAGACATAATTACACAAAGGTCATAATGTAATGCTCTGTGCATCATCCACCGACTGCAGAAGTAGCAGACTGGGGAACACAACTAATCCAGTGAATGATGAAGGAGCTTTTCTGAGGATGTACACTCAAGCCCAGCACACTTGCAGGTAAGAGAGAAAAGATTTTTCAAACCCATCTTAGCATAAAATTGAAATCTCCTCCATGGGCACTTGTGAGTCAGTTGGACAAGACCTTCCAGACACATATGTCTGACTGTAGAGGAATATTTCTATGGAGGTGACAGTGAAATAACTTTTTCCTTTCATGAGCTATCCCCAGCTGTCTGATACCATTCAAGCACAGTTTCCTGGGTCATTGCAATGCCTTACACGATGCCTCTCTCAGTTCCAGACCGACATTCTGGCCCTCAGCATTTTTCGTGGAGCTATCAGGACTATTCCACTGCAGAGACAATGAGTGCAACCCTCTGCTAGGAAACTTTTTCTCAATTTATGCTTAGAGGTAAATCATTATCTATTCTTGAGGAGCAGGCTGGTTACCCCTTGCTTTAACCTTGCTTTCAGACATAAGCCCTAAACTGGCATTCTCTGCCCTGTATATTTTGCCTCGTTCCTTGAATTGCAGTTTTTTGCTTTTCATGTGAGATTTTCTGCCCAGCTTTACCCATCGGTTCTCTACTGTAAACAACAGTTTGCCTGCTAGATGGCACTGGCCATCCACCAGCGCTGGGACTGAAGGCAGGTGGCACTGAAGAGCCGTAAGGGCACATGGCCACCCTTTGGTCGTTACTCTGTTTACTTTCTGCAATGGCATTTTCTTTGCTCAGATGACTTCACTCCTCACTCACAGCACCCGCTTGCCACTACAATAATTCTATCCATGCTCTTTTCCTGTTCTAGGATGAATAACTTGCTGTTAGCACTGCTACAAAGGGCTGGAGCTGCTTCTGAACCCATCAGTTTGTTGAAAACTGAAATGAATCCAAAGCCCTGAAGTTCCTCTGGGTTTCAGTCACTGACTTGAGTGTAAGTATTTTGTAAACAATAACTTATTGGGGGGCGATACAATTAATTAAATGAGTCTGCTTGAAAACAGCATTACAGAGCTATTGTGAATAGATACTGAGGACAAAGATACAAGAATGGTGTGCAATCTGCTTCTTCCTTGCATTCTGTTCTAAGTTCTTTGTATATTGTTAGGGCAAAAATCTGTTTGTCATAAATACCTTGGATGTGCTGCATTTAATGTACTCATCAACACACCAAGGAGGAAGTTGAAGCTTTCAACTGTGTCTGCAGAGCACCCAGCACAATTCACTGCTGCCATCCTCTCCATGCTCTTTTCAGTAAAGTGCTAAAAACCTCAGAGTGAAACAAAACTAGAAAACAAAGTTAATGACAAGTGTCCAGCTGGAAATAGAAGAGCCTCTTTCTTAAAAATATTCACTAGCCCAAATCATCCTCCAGAACATGCCCATTGTGCCACAGTGTCTGCAAGCAGAGTGCCACCATCACCCTTCTAATCCAGCCTTTCATCTGAGCATGCAGCTCTCTGCACCTGAGCAACCCGTTTGCTTTTCACACACAGGGGCACGTTTTACCAGTGCCAGATGTGCCCACAGTGGGTGTGATTTCTCAGAACTCGAGGGTGTACCCTCTGTTTGGATGGCAAATTCCCTGGCTGTGGTTGCTTGGAGACATTACAGGTATCATGGTATCTGCCTTGCGTGCCTGTAGATGTTTTCCAGGTAGGTGTGGCCATACTTCAACTTGGCTCATCAGATTCTCCACAGATGTCCCTGGTTCTAGTGACAGTGCCAGGTCTAACTTTCTCATTAGTTCTTTTCCAACCTTATAATTATCACCTATTTATGAAGCTGAATGCAGTGCTGTATCATACCATATCATTTCCAGGTGCCAGACACCTAATTTCTATCTTTTTCTTTTTTTTTGTCTCCTTTCTACTGAAAATGTGTCCATCTCTCGATTTCCTGAGAGGTGCTGCAAACGGATCATTCCCAAACCTAGAGAAGATTCAAACACAAGTAAAGCTTTTTGGACTAAACCTTGTGGTCACATTTTAGGATGTTTCTGTCCATCTTCCCAACCCTCTTTCTCCCTTTCACTCTCAAAAGTTAACACCTGCCTAGCAAAGTTGGCAGACAGGCTGAAATGCTTGTGCCTCGAGCCATTCCTGTGAAAAACCTGGCACCTTTGTTCAAATGTCTGATGAAAGCGGGTTTGAACAAAGATGTTGGTTTGTGAACTGGCAGGGGCACAGATTGTGCTGGGGTGGAAAACTTGAACGGAAGGAAGGAAGATGAGGGCAGATGGTGGCATTGTTGAGGTCTTGAAATGCCACACAAAGATTGACAAAAGTGGGTTTTTTTAAACCCAAATGTCTACACTTATCTGAAAAAAAAATCTATGATGCATGTAGCCCCTGTTTAGATAGTGCAAGGACTTCTGTGTATTTGCCTAGCAATTCCTCTGGCACAGCATGAAACAAATGGCGTGAAACACCTCCCTGGCTATTTGCAAGGCCACTTAGCTTTAAAATACAGCTCAGAGCAGCACCACCGATCTTAAATTAACTTTCCTGGTGGGGGAAGAGTCTTGAATTGATCCTTATCTACTTCACTGGGTCTTGTGCTGACAGTCAGGTTTGCTGTTCTCACCACTGTTAGTGTTCTGCTCTTTATTGGGTGTACTGTGAACAAACCACCAGTCCAGACCCTTCTGATATGGCTGTTGTGATTTGCCTTATCTTTATTTGCTCCTCAAGCCACTTTGGTAAAGCTGAAGAAACCATGTCCTGCAAAAACTTTGAACTCTGGATGAGCAACTAGAAAATATCTTTATTATCAGGGATGGAGAGCTTAGGCTGCAGCTGGGATCCAGCTGAAGGGCATGCAGACTGCAGGGATCTGCACAGGAAGTGGCTGGGAGAGTCACTGGCATTGTGGCTATTAGAGAATTATTAGACATGTGTTAAACGTAGGCTTAGCTTCACTAATGAATCGCCTTACTGAGGTTACAGAGAATTTTGGTTATGGGAGGCTGTGAGGGCACAGAAGGAAAGGAAATATCATCTCATACTTGGAGCTGATACAGTGATTCCTGCATGGGATAATGGAAGTACTCCTGTGCATGATTACAATAAAAATGTTTATGTGCATTTCTCCAGTTATTACAGATTAATGAGCTATGGAAGGGAGAGGATACTGCAAAGGGCTAATTCAGATTTCTGCACAGTTGTACTTTGTGGCCATGGTCAGTAAGATTAAGATGTAAAACGTTAAGTGAACTTAACATTTTACAAAGTAATAGGTTGAGTTTGCAGGCTGGGCACACTCAGTGTAAGCATCTGAGTAGCCCTTCTTACTCAGTGTGATCACTGATGTGCTTTAAGTTAAGCGTGCATAGAAATGTTGCAGGACCAGTACACATAACACAAATAACTTTTCCCTCCAATATTCTTCCTTAGGTAAATAACTAAAAAAGAAATGCACAAACCAAAACTTCAGATTCTGTGGGTGCAAAGGCCATGTCTGTATCTGTGCCCTGAATGATGCAAAATGCAGTGACAGTCCTTAACACACAGATATGAGTGACAAAAAACTAATATGCAAATAGAGCTATGCATGATGTTTCCTAAATTTGTGTGTAAAACTCATTTTAGATTCCAACACATGTACAAGCTATAATCTATATAATTTCTCTCAACACACACTTAAGAGCTCATCAGTGATGGAAGAAATAATCTTAATAAATGCCTTTTTCATTGCTCAAAAACTGGGAGGGAGCAGCAGTATTTGGGTTGCCGGGAGGCAGTGGTCAGGCTCCGGGCTGGGTTTCGGGGTGTGGGTGGCAGGGAAGGGGGGGGCGGCTCGGGGTGGGGGAAGCCCTGGTCCCTCGGTGGGAATTACTCAGATCCCCGTCCCTTTCCCAGCCCCGCCGCGGCAACATTTATTGCAAAAGCAGGAAATTGCTTATTACTAAACTAGCTGGCAAGGGAGCAGAGCCGATGCTGTTCCTCACAGGCACAGCACTTGCTTAGCTGCTGCTTTCCCTGCCTCTCCTTGTTCCGCTCTTTCTTCTTCTTCTTTCCCCTCTTTCTCTCCTCTCTCCCTCCCTCTCTCTTCTTTTTTTCATTTTGGCTTCTATTCAAATGTGGGTCAGGGGTGAGCGGCTCCCAACGTCACAAGCTTGCAAGATGGCGCTGGGAGGAAGGCTGTGAGATGAGGAACAAGCTGGTATAAACCGAGAGGACAGGAGAGGGAGAGGAGGAGAGGGGAAAGGGAAGAAAAGCTGCTGCTCCAGATGCAATAAGAAGGTAACGCGGCGCGGGGCGCGGGCGGGGGCGCGGGTCCCGCGGGGCGGTCGGGCGCTGCCGGGCTCCGCGGTGCAGCCCAGCCCCGCTCCCCCGCTCTTTATTTGCAGCCCCGGTGATTTGCCCATCTGCACGGGTCCGCTCGGGAGAGTCGCCGGGGTGGCGGGGGTGTCCCCTTGTTCCCTGCCCTGCATCAACCGTGCCCGGCACCGGCGGTACTTCCATTGAAAAACCCCGAGATGGTTTCCCTGCTCTTGCCCCCCTCTCTCCGTGCCCCGGGCCCCCTCCCCTCGCTCTCCGGGCGCGCTGCCCCGTTGCTTCGGGGGCCGGGGCGTGCATCGGTGTGCCGGCCACCGTGCCTGTCTGGAGCTTGCAAATGTTGGTTATTTGGTTGAAGCGGCTGGAAACTTTCCCCTCCTCCCGTGCCATTTGTGTGTGTGCGCACGGGTGTGCGCTGCCCCTTCCCCGGCAGCAGTGGGGTCGGGGCGGGGGGCCGCAGCTGCTGCCCGCCGGGGCCGGCCGGCGTGGGGCTGACCGGCGGGGCGCGCAGGCAGCCCCGGAGCAGCCGCCTGCTCACCATCCCCACTCCTCCCTTCAAGTGAGCCGTATTTTATTTTATTTTATTTTATTTTTTCCCCGAAAGGAGGGAGCGGAGCCCCGGGGTGCCGGGAGGCGTGTTTGTGCCGGGGATCTGGCCGCATTGTGGAGGAGAGGGCAGGAAAGGGGCTCCCGGGACTTGCATCGCCTCCTTCCCGCCCTCCGCGGTCCATGCGCCGGGCTGCGAGGCGACGAGCCAGGCCGGCATCCCCCAACCCCAGCGCCGGCCCCAGCCCCACCGAGCACCCCCTGCCCTACCGGGACCGCGGTGAACTTTTGCCCTGGCTCCCCCCTTCCCCGCCGCCCCCCTCGGCCGCTCGGTATCGCGGAGAGAAGGACCCGCCGGCCCCGCTCGCTCTGCCCGTCGCTACGGGTCTCTGGCTTTTGTTACGGCCCCATCTCGGACGCAATGGACGGAGCAGGATCGCGCACCCTCCCGCAGCCAGGGGCTCCCCGGACCCTGCCCGCCGGCTTTGTGCCCCGCAGGAAATGCACGTTCCCCGGCCGCGCTAGACAGCGTAGAGCTGTCCTCCCGGTTAAAAAAAAAAAAAAAAAAAAAAAAAAAAAAAAAAAGGAAAGAAATTGTACGTCCAGGCTGGCAATATTATTGCCGAGGCGCTCGACATCGCAATTGAGGGAACCGAGGGGGCTGGTTGCTGCCCGCGGCTGCCCGGTCCCGGGAGCACGGCGCCGCGGAGCCGGACCGGGCTCTGCATCCCCCGGCGCGCCGGTGCCGGTGCCAGCTCGGCGGCGGGGGCAGCCGGGCTTTTTGTGTTTTTCTGGTTGCATTTAAAAGCAAAGCGAAGCCGGCGGGGGGAGTGGGGGCGGGGGAGGCTGCGTGCCGGCCCCCTGCGCGGTGCGCGGCCCGGGGAGCCCCGCGGTGCCCGCAGCGCCCAGCCCGCGCCCGGCCCCGTTGGTACGGGGCGAGAGCCGGCGGGGAAGTCAATTATTGACTTCTGCTTGGCCGGGTCCCAGGTGGAAGTGGGCACGGCGGCGGCGGGCGGCTCTCGGCGCGCCCCCCGTTATCGGGGCCGCCAGCCGCGCTCCTCCCCGGGGCTCCGCGGCCGCCGGACACCGTGCCCGGCCCCACCGCCGCCCGGGGAACGCGTATTACACACGGAGTCTGGGCGTTCGAATCTTTCTGCTGCGAAACCCGCAACCTTTGAGAACTCGGGTGGCCTGGGCGCTTCCAGAGACGGGTAACTTGGCGTTAGAATGTGCTAGTGGGGCGGGGGTATACACACCTTTACACAGAATTAATGAATTATATATGGAACCCAGTGTTGTAGCAGACGGTTACTGCAATCACTCAGGTTATTACTTAGTTGCCAGAATAAATCTGAGAGAGCTGCCAGAAACCAGTTAAGTGCATCAGAATTACATTCTGCTAATGAACTGTCCTTTGACCAAAACTGGTTTAAATTTGTTGCGGAATGCTGTTTATATTTGAATAGCTCCCATGTTTTTCCAGAAATTAACGGGAAAACAATATGCAATAGTCACTTTCATTGGAAAATGTCTGAACTATGAGCAGATGTTTGCTGTGCTTGATAAATACAGTGTATAAACAACTAATATTTCAAGATCACTTATTGCTATTTTTTATTACTCAGAATTATTGTATATACTACAGCAGCTCTGGAGAGAAAGCTGTAAATGACTCCTTAAGATTTCACAGCAAATCTACATGAGGAAAATGACATATGGAAAGAAAATTGACTTATTTCCACAACTGCAAATGGCCTCCTTTTTGCGCCTTTTCATTAGCAATCTAATCCTAAAAGCATTAAGAGCAATTATTTGCAGTGGTGCCTGACATTCGAGGTCTAATTATTTAAATCAGTTTAACTTTTGATGGTTGACCCATTAGGTCAAATCTGTGTACCCTTTGTTATATTTATTTAAAAAAAAAAAAAAAAGAGGAGGGGAGGGGGATCTTCAAACTTGACACCTGCTACTGACATATCATTTTAGCTCTGGTGGAGATCAGCATTAAGAATAAGCAACCTCTTACATTTGTTACTTTCCATTCTAACACGGGTAAGGACACCCTGTGTAAGTGCCTTGTTCTTTGACATCTAAAATCCATTGCCTAATCACGACAGACTTGTGTGGCCGCAGGAGCCTAAGCAGGAGGAATGGGAGAGTATGAGGATATGGCAGGGTTTCCTTATGTCATGCTTCCTAATCTACGTGAAATGCAGATGAGACACACACATAAAAGGGATGATTTTTCAGTATTTGAGGGGACAAGCTTCTTCTAAGGAGGGGACAAGCTTCTTCTGGGAGAGCTCTAAATCTTTAATGCATAAGGAAATAGCTCACCTTAGTATTCACATTTCTGGGTGGAATGACTTAAGGATGTGTAGATAGTAATAAGTATTGCAAGATGCTTGAAGCACTTGGTATCACGTGATGTACTGTAGTGTCAGTGCTGAATTGTTTGGCAGAAGCCGATGTGTGACAAGGGATGGGGGGAGAGAGGAGAGAAAGAGAAGGTGAGAGGCCTTGTTCCAGAAGGGTACATGTTCAATTTATTCTGATTAGTTGTTTAAAATAACTAGAAAACAAGATAATGCTAAGCAGTTTGGCTGTGTAATGGATTTAAACTCTCTAAAACAGCCACCACAGACCAAAACTGGTGATCGCAGCATGAAATTTGAAGTTGTGAACAGCAGATCTTGAAATGAGAGTTGTCGTTTTCTAGCATCTTTACAGCCCATAGTAATTAAGAGCTGCCAAACATAAAGCGTATGTTGTGCATTCCTCTGACCTTGCAGCAAATAGTACGTGGCTATTCTTTGAGCCCCTGCTGCCTTTTTTGATGATAGATGTAGGGAAATGGGATGATGTTTGAAAACCGAGGTGCATTTGCCTTCCTATCAGAACTGTTTGTGCTGACTGCAGCATTTAACCCTGTCATCCAGTCTGATGAACATATCACAGCTTGACAGCCAGAGCTATTGGTAGGAAGAGGTTGCCATGTTTTCTCTACAGAAAACCAGGTTTCCCATACCCTAACCAAATCTGACTGATAAAGTGCAGGAACAAAACTGCAGCTTCTGCCAACAGCCAGGGAAGAACATTGCCACAAAGTGACATTTCAGTGCTGCAGCAAATGTGGTGTTGGAGTGGAAGAGAGCAGAATCACATTTGTGCCATAGCCATTATACTGGCTGCATTGTGACAGGCGAAGCTCAATGGGAAGGGCCCATTTCAGCATCAGCAGACATGCCTTCCCTGCTGGGCTTGGAGAAAAATTAACAGGGCTCAGCTGTGGCATTGCAACAACAGAGTGTCAACCCAACCATAAGCAGGAGAATATATTTAAAAAAAAAAATAAAGATGACTTCTTTGGTTTGGTGTGTATTGAACACCAGTGACTGAGCCATTAGGCCTTCTTACATTGGTTTTTGTCTTGCTGTACTATCGGGAGCAAGGACAATTCTCTGCAATAGGGATTTCACTCTGCTGTGCAGTACCTCATTGGCAAAGAAACTGCATTGGTTTGTTCAGGTCTCTTGCAATCAGCAGTGACAGTGTGCTTACTTCTCTCAAAAGCAGCAGAACAATGTTAAAAAGATGTTCCTGAGAGTTGTATTTTCTTGTTCAGTTACCATCTCCAGGTTCCAGCTGGTTTTAAGCTGGGTTTCTTTCCTTGAAGCATACGTGTATTGTGCTAGCTGTCCAAACTTGTAAGTTACTCACCCTTGTTTGTAATTCCTGGAAAGAAAATTCACCCTCCAGTGCTGGCTCCCACAAAACAAGGAAGAAATGAAACAGTGAGGTCAATCCTGAATTTTAAGCTGATACAAAATGAGTTGTTACAATAGCTGTAAAGGATGAGGCTACAACACAGCAATAGCTGTACCTGCCGTAAGTGACAGGTGGGAGAAATTCTGTTCTTTTTCATCTGTGTTTGGATGATGGCCCAGTGCTGGCCACAAACTGCAATCCAGGATTAATCCTCACATAGTGTTTTCTTTCTATGTATCAGATTTCTCATTTTGTTAATAAGCACAGCCTAGCATGCACTTCAAGTCAGCTGTTCTGGAGTGGAAGCAACAGGGTTTTGCTTTATTGAAATGATGGCTCTCATGCTTTCCTAGAGCCCGTATTGTTTGACCAGGGTAGGGCAGACTGTGATCCTTGTAATCACAAATCCTAAACAGGGATTCCAGTTACTGATTTTACTTAATGGAAAGGGGTGGGGAATGGAGTTTATCCAGGATTACATATGTATTATATCACATTTTTGGATGTGCACCCTGTGGATTTGAAGGGGCTAAAGAGTGATCTTTTCAACTAAAAACCTCAAGCGGGCATTTGGAAATGGACCAATTGTAGGAAGCTTCCTTCACTTGTTCTCTTTAATGTAGAAAAGACAAACTGAGCAGTCCTGCAGAAACTGTCAGAAGATATGCACTGACAGCTAAGCTGGGAGAAGAAGGGTCTGAGTCTTCAACTGGCAGTAAGAAGAGTTTAAAGTGCAGGGATTGGTTTCCTGCTCAAAACAGTCACCAGGGATCCCTCACAATAAAAGCATCCCTGAAAACACGGCAAACTTCTTGCTTTCACTGCTAGGTGTGCTGAGAGATCTGTGCAGGAGTTAGGAACATCCCCTCTTGTTCCAGCTTTAGATACTGGATGGAAAAATGTGTCTGTGTTGTCCTCACCCAGGTTCTGGATGGGAGGAAGGAAACATTTCATGTCAGTGCGCTGGCCTGAGGCATTTGCTGTCCTTCAGTCCCCTGGGTAAAGGAAGAGGGGATGGCTTTCCGTAATATATCAGTTTGCCCTATCCAGTCCCTTCCCCCACTGAACCAAACACTGTGCCAGATAAAATTGTCTTCACATCAGTCCTTTGCCATGAGTGTAAAAAGAGATACACGATGGAGTGGCTGGGGAGAGGCCTCATGGTAAACAACCTGAC
The DNA here is from genome assembly GCF_022539315.1 of Serinus canaria. Classification (NCBI taxonomy): domain Eukaryota; kingdom Metazoa; phylum Chordata; class Aves; order Passeriformes; family Fringillidae; genus Serinus; species Serinus canaria. The sequence continues at coordinate 5,892,725 of NC_066329.1, read as the reverse complement.
TGCTCTTCATGCTGGGCTAGTCCCATTCATCCCTGGACCCGTTGAAGATGACAGGGGTGTACAGCAGATTCCTTCCCCTAAATGTGTGCTCATTTCCTGTTGTATAAAGAGCCATTCAGTGAGGGGATTCAGTTTTCTTGGAGTCACATAAAGACACTGCCATGTAGTGGCAGTAGACACTGCCATGCACTTACTGCATTTCCATCTGCTGTCAAAATGCCACCAGCCAGTTTGACAGTTTGGAAATCTTTTCTCTTGTTTGATAAAGAACAGAATAGAGTAATTTGCATTGCCAGTTTTAACTGAGAATTGAAATCAGCCAACAAGAAACCTTATTTTAAAGCTTGTTTGTCTATGTGGTAGTTACTCTCCAGTAGAAAGACTGGATCTTGCTGGTCTGTACCTATTAAAACATGTTGATGTGCAACTAAGATAACTTTAAAGTAAATTTTATGTTAAGCAGGGGTTAACACATTCAGGCTATGATTCAACATGCAAATCATAAACAAAATTAATTTACTATGTTATTGTTTCTGAGAAGTGACTCAATAAACTTCTTATGTAGCATTAAATTCAATGAAATGGTAAACCTGAAGATTTTAAGTGTTAAATAAAAATACTTGTAAAATATACTTTCTTATCAAAATGCTTTCTGATGACCTCCTGAGGTCGCTTCCTGTATCACTTATTCTGTGATTTTTATTCAGCTCAAATTTAAATGCAAAGCAAAGAAAGTGTTCTTTGAGCAAAAGTGAATGGATTATTTTCTATTTTTGTGGCTCTTTTCTGAGTTTGGAACTAGCAGATAGTAGTTTCTAACATCTAGTTTTCATTTGGAGGGAAGTCAGCTTTCCTGCCCTTCTGCCCCTCCTCAAATCTCAGTTGCTTTCTGCAGTCTGAAAGAAGTGGTTATTGAACTAAACTGAAAAAACAGCCTCTCTGTCCCTTTGCAAGAGGCTCCTGGTGCGAAGCGTTAGTGAACTGCCCAGAGTGGATGGAGCAGTTAAGTAGTGGCTTTTTCTGTGGAGGGACAAATTGTCCTCAAAACTTCACTAGGAAAGACATATAACTGAAGAATGCTTTTTTAAAACAAGACCTGTTTAAAAGAAGGTTGGAAATTATGACAGTGTATAATGAGACTTAAACTTGTGCTGTTTTTATTTAATGTTGTTTCCCCTATCCCTGGAAGGGTGAGGTGCTTTGTTATTCCTAGTTTCTGTTTATCCTTATAAAGTTTCCAGAACTGTCCTCATGTGGAACTTTTTGCATCAAACTCCTCAAGTCCTTGAAAAAAGCCCTTTGTTCTTTTCTAGGCAGCTTAAGTTCTTTGATAATTTGATATTAATGACATGATTATGCACAGTCTTCAAAGAAAAACATGGATGTCCTTCTAGGCAGGGAAAATATCTACCAAAGTTGTAGATGGCAAAGAATCCATTAAAAATTATAAATTTGTGTGCACAGCTATAAAGTGTACATAGCCAGAACCATAGTAACCAGAATGCTCAATAAAGGGAATTTTGGCATGAGAGTGAGAGTTGTCTTGAAATTCTTCAGATGTCAGGAGACTGATGTTTGGCTGAGTGTTTTTAAAGTCATACTTTACCATGACTTTTTTTTCAAGTCCTAGTAAAGTATGACTTGAAAAGTTTTACCCAGAAAGATTGGTTATTAGCATTTCCTTTTCTTGATTGATACAGTGGTTGAATATTTGCCCGCATTTAATTCTTTAGTGTGAGCTTGTGGTCCAAGGAACTCTGCTTCCATCCCTGATTTAAACTTTCCAGGTTATGGTCATGAAGGAAGTTAAGCAAGTTCAGTTTTCTTCATCTTTAAAGTATGGGGAATATGATGTCCTTGGTTTGTTTTGTGTATTTATCTTATAAATGCTCATCATATTTAAAAGTTTGCATAATGGGATCCTGACCTTAGCAACACTCTGTAAATGCTGTCATTGTACACATAATTCTAATAAAGCTTCAAAATGGTAAAGTTGCCAAAGGACTAATGCTTTAGGATTATGCAAAACCCGTGGTGGGGGAGGGAGGCTAGAGAAGTCTCTAGTCCTTCAGAAATGCTACATTTCTTAGTCTCCACTGTACCTTATCAAACAAGGCTTTCAAAATTGTAATGAAAATTGAAACACGCCAGCTATAAAAATAACTCCCTTTTTGCTACAGGACTGAAAGTATTAATGAGACTATATTCCCCAGCAGTGAGCACTGGGAGTTTTTAGAAGGTCTGTTCTGCACTGTCAGTCTCTTCCTGAAAATAAGTAAATGCCTCCAAATAATTCCCTTCAGGATGCACCAAGCAGCAGCTTGTATTTTCGTGTCTTCCCTCCGCAGGTTGCATGGTGCAATGCCAGCGCACGGCGTGACGCAACAGTCTTGGAAATTCTTGGAAAAGCACTTCCGTTTGCTCTAGGTAGAAATTGTGTTGGCAGCAAAACTGACTCTGCTGTTTACAAGCTGGCTGCATTCTTAAATGAACTCCAAGAAAAGCAGTTTAATGTATGCGGTTCTGCATATCCATCCAAATGCAGAGGTGTTTGAGACTGTTGGCCTGTTATTATGGGTGGTGCCTTGGAGAAGGAATGTCTTGAGTATTTGCCCAAGTGTGGACCTCTTTTTAGCAGCTGTAGTCAGCTGGTTTATTCCAGTCAGGCTGGGTCTCCCAGTTTCTGGTTGCTGCTTGTAAAGTGATGGGTTTAATTGTTGTATTGATATTCCTCAGTTCCTGAGTGAGGGAAAAAGTGACCTGAGTGCAGAGAGAGGACCATCAGCATCATTCTGACAATCTCTGTTTTGGTGGCTAAAACAGAACTGAGTATTGAAGTACAGAATTTGTTTGCCATGGATAGGTTGTTTGAATCTGGAAAAATAATTTCATTTGTCTGTACCGCTTCACGTCTGCCTGTGTTAAGCCATGGTATTTTGAAGATGGGCTGAATTTCCACTAGCACTTAATGAACAGAAAATAACAATAGTAACTGCTCTTTTCTAATATTTCACCCTGTGAGTTGTACGAAAGGATTTCAAGCTGAATGCCGTACTAATAATTCAGAGTCTTGCAAGTGAAACCAAATGCAGAGAAAACTAGTACTTTTGACAGAGCTGTAGTACTTGAAATCATGCATGGAGGTGTAACTAACCATAGAGGACAGTCATGGAAGGAAAATATATTTTAAAGGTCCTGCTGAAACACCAATCATTGGAGTATGGAATTAAAATATTTGCCTATCCAGAAAAGACATCCTTTCAACTCAAAGATCTCACAATGCTTTCATAATTAGTAATCTGTGACTTACAGTTGTGTCTCTGGCATATTCATGTAACCTTTTTTGAGATGTTTATATGGCTTTCTGAAAGCTGCAGAAGAGTTCTTCCTTAACGGAACAGAAGCCATAGCCATAGCCCAGCAAACCAGCTTCCACTCCCATTAGAGGCAAACAACTGATTAAGCACCTCAGTTTCTCTGTTTCACTTGTAATAAATAAAACCTCCTTCTCCTTTCCAAATTTTGAGAGCTCATATAAAGTGGGACCTCTGCTACATGACACCAACTGTTCCATTTCAAAAGACTTATCAGTTTTCTACCTAATGCCCAGAGCATCTAATACCATATGCCAGAGGCTTGGGATGTTCCCTATCCTTTAACTGGTTGGACAAGAAAGGGGGAAAGGAGTCCAAGTGAGTTCAAGCAAGTTTCCATGTGCATCTGCACTGCCATTATTCAGAACATTTGCCTATTTGTGCTCGCTTCCTCTGTGGTTACACATGGACTCCTGCTACCTCTGTGTTTATCTAAAGCAGCTTGGGTTGTACCCTCACCAAAAACTGAAAAACCCAAAGCACCCTCCCTAAAACTTCCTGGAGCAAAAGTAAAGCACATCCCCTTTTGAGGCAGAGGAGAAGTCACTGCATTTCAATGGCTTTGACCATCAAAAGTGGTGAGTGGGAGGGTATCTGACAGCATTAATGCTGTGGATTGACTGGCTGGGGTCACATTTTTGTAAGTGAGAAGGTAGCAGCTGTCCTTTGAGGCATGCAGGATGCAGCATTTCAGAGGAACTTGCAATTTTTTTTCCCATAAGAACTGCTCCATGCTGTGCCAGGCTGCTGTTCCCTGCCTGCCTCCTCTGTGTCGTGGCAGGGGGAAGGGGCTGGGTGGCCATCAGGAATGCTTCTGATGGCACAGAGGAAACAAGTCTGCCTCTGCTAAACTTACACATTGCTGGAGACTAACCAGTCAAGTTCGTTGCTTTAATTTTAACTTCAGGGAAGAAAGGATGGCAGCATCTCTACTCAAGTCCATGTAATGCCAGAGTGTGGGATTTCTGTAATTCAGTGCCTGTTGTACTGTATTTTAAGAAAAAGCTTGAAATTAGAGAAGTGGAAAGATAATATGAACATGGTGGGTTTGTAACAAAATAAAAATATAAACAGTGCAAACTGGTTGTTGGTCTGATCACAGTCTTCAGGGGAAAATGTCTTTAATAGATGTCATTGTAAGGCTAACGCTGCACTTGGCACCAAAAATTAGATTTAATGCTATAAGTGGAGATAAAGCCCATTGCAGCTGACAATATACTTCCAGACCATGTCCCCAGCTAAAGAGCTTGCAGTGCAAGGCCCAAATAGGTGCTGTATAGATAACTGGCTGGGGGGGTCAGATTCTGCAAATGCTTACTCAGGCACTTTGCTTGAACTCGGTGTGACTGCTGGAGTAAGAGCTTGCACAATCGAGCCCTAGGAGTGGGGCTGGAGCCTTAAAGCTGTTGGGTAAAACAGAACTGCTTGGGGGGTTTATTTATTTTCCAGCTGCCTGGTGAGGCAGGCTCTAAGTAGAAGCCCACTTCCGACCCTGACTTGCATGCCTGTTTATTTGCTGTAATCACCTGTAACCTAAAATTGCAAAACTCCTGTGGATACACTAATGATGCCTTTGTAAAGTTCTCCTAGCAAAAATTCAACTGGATTTTAAAAGCACATGCTTCTTTCAAAACACTTAGCTGTAAAGTTCAGTCCCGCCAGCCTGGTGGGCTGAGAACATTTTGGAAAAGGTCAGAGGGCCACATTGAATGCTATGGGTCCAATTTCCCTGGATGATTTGTTGCCTGCACTCTTTGAAGGGAGTGCAGCACCTGCAAATCCCCTTCTGGGGATTCCCTTAAAATGTGGGGAAGCCTCCAACAGGTGTGTGGAGCTGGCATGGCCTTGGCCCAAGGTGGGAGTGGTGTGGCTGGGACACGTCTGAACCTGCACTTGGGCTGGAGCAGGGAATCAAAGAGGCTGTAAGTGGTGGCTGCTCTCAGCTCCTCTCATTCCCCTGAGCACAGGGAAGGGATGCTAACCTTCACCAGCCAGAATTCAGAAGCTGTGCTCCGTGGTTCTGCAGCCTGCTTGGAAGTAGCAGTGGGCAAGGGAGTTGCAGCTGCTCGTCCCCCCCTCTGAGAGGCAGCGGGTTGGCTGCCAGGGCAGATGCTGACTAATTGTATCAGGAAAGAAGTGGGAGGCGATATAGCTGATTCAGATCCCTGCTTTAAAAACCCAGAGCCTGGCTGAGTGAATGCCTGATTAATGTATTTTCTTCTCAGATTCATTTGCTTTGAGGTCACAGTTCAGAGGCTCAAGAGAAAACAGGCAAGACATTACGAGCCTCGCTGGATGTGTCACACACTTGCTGCCTAAGTGCTCTCCATGTAAAAGGCTCTGACACAGGGAAGTCCCAGATACACTGCGGTGTCAGAGAAGGCACTGGCTGGCAAGTCTGCTTGGGTAGGGGTTTGAATCTTTATTTTTCTTTGGAGGCAGTTGCCTGTATGGTATTAAGAAGTTATTCCTTCTGATGGGTCATTGGATCTTCTTCGTCATTGGATCTTTCTGGCTTATTTTAAACTTAAGGTTAACAAGGCATTTCTTTTGCTTCCATCGAAAAGAGTGTAAGCACTTCATCTGAGTAGGAAAGAGAAGCCTGCTTATTCATAGTAAGTCAGTCTCTACAGTGAATAACTGAACAAAAAAAGTCCAACTGGAAGAGTACATTAATGCTACTGAGGACTTTTAAATTCTGTTCATCCCCAGAAGTCAGAGAGAAAAATATGTTTTCTCTGTCCTGCTTCTTGTCAGCAGATTTGTCAGAAAGAAATCTACCTCCTTCCCAATCTAGTTTGCAGAGTGTATTTGCTCTTCAAGAACAAGTCAGCACAGTAATCCTGTTTCACGTTAACTGTTATGAAATATGGTGTTAACATTTTAGCTCTATACTGGCAGGAAATGGGATTTAAGTTTTGGGTTTTTTTTTGAGTAAAAAAGAGCTCAGGAGCAGGATTTAAAAATAAAAGATCTTACAATCCTCTCTCTGAGTCAATTTCAATAGCTTAATCTTTCAATTCATCTCATTTGCCTATTATGCAATTTGGCTTATGATTTTAACTATGATAGTCTTTAAATATAAGTTGACACTTCAGATCCCTATGCTGGCTTCAACTCCTAGTCCATAGTGTCTTCTTATTGAAACTTGTGCTTTGGTTATCTAACCTGTGGGATTCCTTTCTTCTTCCCCAGCTGTGCACATACTTCATTTTTCCAACCATTCCTACACATTTCTTGTATCACTGTAATCTCCTTGTTCCCTGGGCTGTGTTTATTCCTATCACAGGAATAAACTTATTTTCTCTGTCTCCTTCCACACAAATTTTACACCATGCTTTGGGCTGTCCTTCATAAATACAAGAATAATTTCTTCATTACTGCAGAACTTCAGAAAGCCACCAAATAGTTGCAAGTTACATCCATGCAAGTGTTGGTGTGGCATCTCTTTGTGCACAGACTCTCTTTAGAACAGGATCTGTCTTTCAGAACTCTCTGCAAATGCTCTTCCTTATTATAATACTTCAAGGTCACTTGCCACAAATTTTTTTTTCCTGACTTGTATGAAACTGAAATCCCAGTAAATGAAGTATCACTGCAGATGCATAGGAACAGGAAAAATGAAGAACTTCCACTGTTAATTGCAGGAAAATCTGGCTGTTCTCTTGACAATGGCCTTCAGCTTCCCTTAGTATACTTTTTAATATTAGATTAATTCTTCTGGAGCAGAAGAGTCATATGACAGAGTTTTAAGGAATAATTCAAAAGAGACAGACTTCAATGTATTACTACTTTGTCTTGCCAAATACCAGTGGTTAGATTGAAGCCCCTGATTGTACAATTCCCACTTACTCTTGACATCAAACCTCCAGCCTATGTCAAAGTCTTGCTTTCTAGAACTGCATGTCCTTACATCTAGGGGAAACTTGTGACTGATGGAAGGTTTGATATCAAATGCTCTCAAATCCCACTGAAATCAGTAAGCTGAGGGAGCTGATTGCTAAGATCAGGCCCAAGATCAAAAATGCAATTCAGAGATCATATCCCTCCTGCAGCTGGGTCAGAGAGCCTTGGAGAGATACAGTAGTTTCCTTCCCTAACAGGGACAGTTCTGGGCCCTCTCATTAAATTGTTCATTATTTGTTATACACATATGTGCATTCTTTCTCTGTTTAAAATATACATGCATAATACTAGACATGAGTGTTTCTGTGTGCAGTAGCTGTCAAGGTACACTTGACATTCAGTTACAACAGGAAAAAATGGGTTTTGGTACTTAGTGCTGAATAGCAGAGGCCAACTCATCAAGTTTTTCTGTTGCAAAAATGCTAGGTCTGAATTTCTTGAACAGTGTGTCTCTAATGCCCCAGAGACATGACAGCACATGTGGAGAACATGAAGGGGAAGACACAGGACATGAATTTTTCTACAGGTTTTAACAAAGCCAGAATCTTCCATGCCCTCTCTGCTCTGCCACACAGAACAAAAGCCCCAGGGGTTTTGTTTCTAAAGTCATTTGAGAGCTGCTAGCACAAAATGAAAGCCCCAAGGGTTTCTCCAGTCATTGAAGGGGCACCCACCACCTATAAATGTGAAAATGCAACTGAGCTGCACTTTGAAAGTGAGAGGGCAGTGGCCTGGCACAGTCACTGTGGGAGTCACTGAACTAGCAAGAGTGACACAGTGTGGAACTCCTGAACTCCTGCTTAACCAAGTAATTTGTTTAAGCAGTATGTGACTTACTGCAGGCTGCTGGCTCGTGGGCCCCACATCCTTAATGTTCCCCTTCCACCTTCCCCATACCTGTGCCTAAGTCAGCTCCCTTTGGGGATGCTTGATGTGGCCCAAAACCTGCTGGAAAATCCTGAAGTCAGGCTTCATTTCAGACCTGAGCATGTAAAATGCCTGACTCTAACAAGAAACCTGAGCTTTCCTCCGCTGATTTTTAGGTAGGACTGCCACCACGGTGTCTGGAGGTGGGGGTTACGTGGCTCTGTGAGCACGGGGCTGGTCCCAGCATGGGCTCCAGGAGCAGATGTGCAGGCCTTAGCAGGGAGCAGCTGCTTTCCCAGAGACCTTGGCTGCAGCTCCCCCTGAGCCAGCAGGGCTAAGGCACCATGGCAGGAGTGGGAGGGCAGCCTGGACAGTGCCAGGGCTCACAGAAGAGCAGCCTGGGCAGTGCTGGGGCACTCAGGAAGGCAGCATGGGCAATGCTGGAGTTCTTGCTTCAGCCCTTGGCTGCCTGGATTCCCGGCAGGCAGAGCTGCTGCGTGGCCGCTGTCACGGACAGTTGCACCTGATGTGTGGGAGTTACTTGGCACATGGTGGATGTAGTTTCCCATTGATTTTTGGTGGAATTGATTTATAGAGCTATTTAATGGAATTGATTATTTTTACAACTTTTTTCCCCTCTTAAAGACCAATTGTTTTTCTTGAGTGATGGCTGCAGTTTTGTGTTTATGTATTAATATGCTCGTGCACCCACAGTTCCAACTGTGTTCTCTCTACTCAAACTGCACAAGAAAGTCTGAATCTCAAATGCCATCTTAAATTTTAATATTATGTTTGATGTATGACCTGGGATAAATTAAACGTGCTAGCACTTGCAAGATGAAATCCTAGTGGTGGGTATAACCACAAAGCAGTGTTCTATTAAGCCAAGGACTGTCGAGAATGTCTGTTGTGGTTGTGTCTGGGTTACGAGTGGCTCCTTTTGGTTTAGTGTAGGTGGATATTTTTATTCCGCCTGGCTTGTGAACAAGGGGATGAAACTTCAGAATTTACCTACAAGAGGAGTAAGGCTCTGCTGACTTTTCCTTTACAAGCCCATAGGTTGGAACCACATTTTTATCCTAAACCCAGTATTTTTATTGTATTTTAATGTATTTCATTGATTGTTACTCCAAAGTGGTTTGTATTAAGGAAACATATATTATACCTGGAGTAGTACTAGGGGAAAGTGTTAATATCATAATTCTCTGTTACTGTTTGTACTTTGCAGGTCAGTCCTGTTAGGAAGCTTAAGTGGCAAATTTGTGTTGTGGTTTTGGGATTCTTTCTTATTCCCTTCCTTTCTGTCTTTCCTCTTCCAAGAACACTGAAATAAACATGGGCTGGATCCTTACTCTGGGTGGGACTCCTGAGCAGATATGCCACCCAGATTTCCAAATCAGAGAGATTTTAAATGTGTGTGCTGAGGGCTTAGGGTCTAGCTAACAACTGCCTGTCAGGATACAACAAAATAATCTCTGAACTAGCCAGCACCCAAGTCATAAAAGAAATTAGTAATCCAAAAGTATCTCCTTGAATGGCAAAGTGAAACAAACATCAACTGTCACCGTTGTTGTGTGTGACCCCTGTGTGAAATTTAGCTAAGCAATCTGGCAGCTGTATGTAGCTCTGATGTGAGCCCAGTACATTTGGGTAACCTAATTATCACCACAGAAGAGAAAGGGATAAGAGACAGAAGTAGTCAACATCCTATTTGAATAGAAAAGCTCTGAACTTCATCACTGCTTATGAAAACTTCCACCCATGGCCAGCTGTAATCTGGAGCCATCTAAAAACTGCTGAGAATCCGGCAGGGCTCACTCCTGTGCATCTACCTTACACTGTGAGTTTAACAGGATGGCCAAGAAGAATATCATTAGGATGCTGAATGTGCAGCTGCTGCAGGATTGGGCTGTCCATGTGAACAAAGATTAGCAGGAAAACTGTAGATGGTAGATGCATGATGCAGAGCAGATAATAGCAGAGTATCCAGTTGTCTTGTATCTGCAGCTCCAAATACCACGCACCATTAATTTTGGAAAAGGACTCCAAATGTAAGCAAATTGCTTTGACCCAGATTTTAAACTGGTAAAGGAACCTGAATTCACAGGCAAAGCAATATGGGCCCTTTTGCAAAACATGGTATTTAAATGTGGCTTGCTTAGAGAAACTTCCAACAACAATCAACCTTCACCCTGTGCCCTAGAGGACTGCCAAGACTTTATTCAATGTCAGAGTGATCCTAAATGCCAGTCTTTGAGAGAGAAAACTGTATCCTTGCTTTGCAAATGAAACTGCAGCAGTTGAATTATACTGTAGTTTTACAGAGGTGTTATATATACCACAACCACATTATAAACTAGATTTTGTTTGCCTGGAATCATCCTAGTGATTTGTAGTCTGTCTCTGGCAGATGTGTCTCTCCCTAACCATCACATGCCCTAAGCAATTATGCAGAGTTAACAAAACCTAGAGAAGGCAACTGCTCTTATCTGTCTTGCCCCATGCCAAGTCTTTGCCTTCTACTCTGCTGGGAAATAGTACAAATTCCAGGCATTCTTTGGAAGGGAGAGGGTTAAATTTAAAGAGAAGGGTATCTTGTCTTTCACCACTACTAGGGTGGAAAGATTTTAACTCTGCCTGTTCCCCAGAGGTGCTTTGTGTGATGATATGTCCTTGTGGGATAGGCTGGACATTAAGGATCTGTACTGCCAAGTTTCTTCATTGTCATATGGACAGATTCAGGACATCAGAAGAAGCATTTACATGAGAATACATGATTTCATACTTGGTGTTATGTAAATTGGACTATCTTTGGCTTAGGAACTGCAGAACCCTAAGGCTGTCACTGGGCTGTACCAGCACAATCTCTTCCCTGAAGAATGTTCCAGTCTAAATAGTAGATGGTAGTAGATAGTAGATAATAGTAGATAGTAATAGTAGATAATAGTAGATAGTAGATAGTACAGCTAAAGGGGAGAGAGGAAGCAGAGACACAGATGCATTATTTGGCCAAGGTGGTGTGACAGATGTAGAGAACTAGGAGGAGAACCTAAACTCCAGTTGCAGTTTACTTTCCTGCTGGAATAGGCTACTGTTATTATAGCACTCCTTTTTTTCATCCTTACTCTTCCAACTAAATTAACTTTCCTTGCCTCAAGGACTGACACAGTCTCTGTACAGTCTTCTGGCTATCTTAGCTATTCCAGAGAACTGGAACAACAAGCATATAAACAAGTCACTGCACATTGACTGATGATTGCTTACTCTCTGTTCTTGAGGCTTTAGCTCATGGCAGTGAGAGGTAACCAGTTACAACCTAGGACAAAGCCAGCCACACCAGTAGCAGATGCTTCTGGATTTGCACAGCTACTCATCAGTCCTGCTTGTTCCAGAGATGCCTACCTTGCATTTTGGTCTGCAGGCTCCTGGTGCCAGCCCACATGGGGTGAGGCCAGGTAGCGCCAACACCACCTCAGGCTGCTCTGGCTCCACTTCAGATCTTCACGGGCACCTTGCTAGTGTTAAAAATTCCTTACCAAGCTTCTGCCTTACAAAGGGACTGCATTTCTGTAATGCTTGGATTTGGAAAGCTATGAGATGGAAACAAATATTCTCCAGAAGATGATAAACAAGACCAAACAGTTACTTACTCTTTCTGTGTTGCCTTGGTAAACTTAAAAACTTCCATGTATTAAATGATGCAATTGCAAATTCCTTACAAAAATAAAATGTCTGTAATCAGATAATGGTTGTTCTGGTGCTAGTGGTAATATGGCATTGAATATCTCTTGGTTTGGCTTCCACAACTCAGGAGTGAGGGGAACTGGAATGGTGTTTACTGAGCCAATAAACTTCTCACTAAACATAATTCATGAGCTCTAGCTGGCTAATAACCAGGACCTCAATGCTCTAACAGTTGGCCCCATACATATTAAAACAAAGCTTTATTTGAAGTGAAAACTTTTAGAAAAATAAACTTCAGGATTTAGTGGCCTCTAATAATGTCCGCCTCCACAGGCCATGAGAGATCCCATAACCAGAGAGTAGGTTTTAAAATATTTCTATTGCAGTCTCTTTGACCAATGCTGAAAGACTGCTTGCTCCAGAGATTGCCTTGGCATAATTTTTTGTTTGCTGTTTCCAAACTTAGAGGAATCCATATGCTTCTTTTAAAATAGCACTGTGCAGGCACTTTTCTTCCCTATTTATGTTAAAATGAGTTTCTGCTGGCCATTTGAGTGCTCTAGGCAGTCAGCATTCTTCAGGTATATGAAAAAGGTGAAGAGCTGAAAGAAGGTTTACTCTCTCTAAGATGGCATTTAAAAAATTACTTCCATAACCTTCCTTACAGTCCTTGTTTTTCTCTGGAGAGATCTTCATCTGAACAGGTTTATTTAAACACTTGCTAGAGTATGTATCAGGATTTCCCTTCCTCTCCTCAGGAATGAAAACCTGTGCTTCTGCAGGTTCACTCAAGGAGTGCTTCTCCTTGGAGCACTACAGAACTTCAGATCTGGATTGGCTTCAGATCCCCATCATTTCCCTGTGTGTAGAAGAGTATTCCTCTGTTCTGTGTTTGTTTAGTTTCTCATGAATTAAATTTACATTCTTAAAGAATCCTGAGCAGTGCTCAGAGGGGTGTGGGTGAATGGTGGCTCTGCTCTCTGGGGCAAGTGTAATTTGTACTGGGACAGAGTAGTTCGTTTTTAAGGACTGCGAATCACTTCATTTAGATTTCTGCTAATGGTTTTACCTTCTGGGGAAGCCTTGCCACTCTGTGCTGCAGCTTCTTTCTTGGATGGATGACGAAACAAGGCCTGCCTGCCTCCTGTCAGATGCTTTGAAGTCTGTAGATGAAAGATATCATATGAATGCAAAGTACTTGCCAGTTAATGTCAGCAAGTCATTTTGCTTGTACCTTGATGAAAAAAGCTTTATTGTCAGTTTACAATGAATTGATCTGCATATGCACCAGTAGTTCTTTCCCTTTTACTTGAATCTTTTGGAAAATTACATTGACTACCTCTCAGAAACATAGAGGGAGGTTAAATAACAAACAGTAAAGATTATCGAGGAAATTTCGCATCATGTGATACCTTGAAGATAATATTTTGAAAGGGAAAGAAAATAACAACTATGCACAAGGAGTTTCTACTAAAACTCTTTCATTCCCTGTCTTTCAGGGATTATTTTCTCATGCAGAGCTAAACCTAGTTCCATCAATGCATAGAGAAGTTCTATTATTATGCACTGATTTGATACGATAATATAATTAGTGTCTTGGTCCATTGATGCAGACCTCTACTGTCCAAAACCAACATTAGGTTATTAAATCAATTCTTGTATTTGTTACAGTAATGAGATAAAATAGCATTATTTAGATACCGCTTGTCTAAACTCAGATAAGTCATTCAACTGTATCTCTGTTTGCTTATCCACATTCTTCTTCTGCTTTTAAAAACCAGCACAAATTCATGAAGCAGTTGCAGGCTTTGCATTTCCTGGTCTTTATTGTTTGGAGTGGCAAGGTCTTCCCTGTCAGTTATTTGTGTCTTGTCTGTGTGGCTCTGCCTCCCCTGTAGCAGATGGGCACTGAGGAAATGAGGGCTCCTGTGGATAAATGCAGCAGCAGCAGCTGCTTTCAAGAAGGGTAGCCATGAGCAGGCCACAAGTGAGATGGTGTCCAGGCAGCTAATCTAGACAGATATCCACTGGCAATTTCTGCTGACACACAGATCAGGAGACCTGGAATTGATGGCACAGAGCCAAAGTCAACAGAGAGAAGAATTTTTAGGTAGAAGGGCAGGTCTGAGTTTCCCAAATTACAGTTGTCTTGGGGAGCTTGGGAGCCTTCTGGCTCCAGAGCAGCAAGAAAGAGGCTTTGCCAAATGCCCATTTCAAGTATAAATGCTCTCTCAAGCCCCTGGTTCACAGACTGATACAGTTATTTAATATTCTGCTGGAAGGGGTTGACTTACTCAAATTTGTACAAATTGGGTTTGTATGTAACCTTTGATGAGTTTTGTTTCCTGGTTGTGGGTTTTTTTTTTTTTTTTTTTGGGTCTAAAGGCACAAATCCTATAGGACAATGACTGATCCAGCCTGATGTTAAGGGACCATGGTGTCTGGAGAGATCTGTTGTTTTTAAATATTATATTTTGTATTAACTTGTGCTGCAGACCACAATTCTGCTCTGTTCCCTTGTTTTGTAACACATTTATTTGCATGGGAACATCCTGCTTCTTGCACTTGTGAGGACTTCCAGGATGAGGCCTGAGCCCTGCTCAGCTTTGTTCTGTGGTGGAACACACAGAGCTGAGCCCTGCTCAGCTTTGTTCTGTGGTGGAACACAGGACTCTTTGAGAGTGCAAAGGGCCAAGTTGTGCTGCTGTGTGCTCCTGGTGTGCTGCTGGCATGACTGTGCAGGGCCAGACAGGGAGGGAAGGCTGTTTAATGGGGCCATGTGTTATTGGAACTTGCCATCTAACATTCCTCTCTTTCCCCAGTGTGTTCTCCCCCTTCCAAGCTGGAATGCAGTAATTGCCATACCAGAAAGAAGCCATGATCTGTCTGTCTAGCCTGGCATCGTTTCTCTAAGACAGGCAAACACCAGATGCTTGAGGGAAAGGTACAAGAACTCCTAAAACAAACAAATATGGTATAACTTGTGCATAGAGGAAGTTGGTGGTTGGTTTATACCCTGAGGTGAGGGAGTTTCTAGTCTTTACATGAATGTGTAGCTGGGTATTCTCTTCATGTATGACAGACTTGCACTCAAGCCACTCCCTGCCTCTAGAGTTGGGTGCCAAGGAACAGCAGAGCTCAGCTCCATCACTGCACTGTGCTGGTGTGGTCCTCAGTCCCCAAATTTGCAGCAAGGGGTCTGAGCTCCCATAGCATGTTGCTGATATCACTGTTTGCAGAGGATGCCAAGAGACTGTGTTCCAGGCAGTATTACCAAGTGACAGAATTTACTCTGTTCAGTAAAGTGGGATCTGAGCTCTGCCCTGGTCCTGTCTTCTGAACACAAGAGCAGGACAGCTGGCTCCATGGGTACTCAATCAAAGCCACCATGGGGGACCACTGAACCTCTATCTTGAGTCACGATAAGTGGTGCTATCTGCCTTCCTCCCTCCTGGTTTTCTCCAGTGGCCAAATCTTTCATCACAAACTGCACATGCAAACAGTGTGTCCTTCCACACAGGAATCTTTGCAGGAACTGCTGTGAAACAGCCTCCAGCAACTGAAAGCGTGAGGGAGAGAAGCCTGGGGAGAAAGGAGAGAGACCTCAAGTGATGGCTTCATCGTCTGGTGCTGATGCAGAAGTCAGTAATATGCAGGACCTGTGCTCACCTCAGGGATGAGGAATAGGAGAGTGCTTTTTTAAATTATGCATTGCTAATTCTTTCCCAACCAGCCAGCCTGGGATTTCCTTGCATTCTGAGGCAATGCTTTCATCTGTCTCCTGTTAAACAATCTGAACTTGCTTGAGAAGTTGTTTTTCTTTCTTGTGGAAGATTGCATTGGAGCCAGAGTGTTGTTTACCTAAGATCTATAATAAAAATTCTTTATCCTTATTTTGCTTCCTCTCCAGCTCAAAAAGGGGTGGCATGGAAAGTAGCACGTATTCTGTAGGGAAGATCTTTCAGGTTCAGCCTATTTAGTAACCACAGTTACCAGACTGCTCTCACTTCAAGCAGTTGGTCAGTCTCCCTTGTGTTACCTGGACTTCTATAGTCTACGGCTCTGATTTGCTGCAAGCTTTCCCAGCAGTCCCAGGTAAACTGAAGCAGGGAGGTTCAATCTGTTCCCAGATGGTAGCAAAGGACTGACCATTTTCTGTCATGTCTCCTCTGTGAAGTAATTTTTGCTGAGCCTTTTGATGAAGAAATGCTCTGTCCATGCCACTATCTGGGTTGTGGTGTTTTAAGACCCATGATGAAGCCATAAGAGGTCCATGCTCCTTAGTGAGCTGGAAATATACCTAGTTGCTAACAAACAACAATTTCAGTTCTAAAACTTGAGAATTATCCTCTCTGTTAGGTAGTCAAATCAGTAGCTCAGGGAATGGTCTAGATCCAGGTCCATTGGCAGACTGAAGCTGATGTGGCTTGGGTCTGATGTCTAACTTTTTTTTTTTAAAAAAATGACATTAATATTTCTTATGCACTGTGGTCTTTTCCTTTTTTTTTTTTTTTTTATTATATCAGTATTTTTTCTTCTGATACTTTAATTTTTAAACAATGCATATGGTCTGATAGACTGAAACAAAAGACCAATACAGAGCCAGAGGCAAGTTTTTCTAAATGCAGCTTTAGATTTGTAGGCATGGGTAATTAGAAAAATAAAATTTATAATTTTAGTTAGCTTATTTTTAAGTGGTGGGAAATGAGCATTTTTTAGCATGAAGTGGGGAGACTTTCTATGCCACATTCAGCTCCAGCATAGCATGTAACTTCATTATTTGTGCAACCCCCTAATCCCTGCATGGGCATTCTTAGAATTAACTCTTAATTTAGTAGAATGAGATAAATGAAATTAAAGTTCCTTTTAACATGGAATGACGGTGTCTGTACAGAGATACAATGTGGTTTAGCTAATTCACTTTAAATTCACAACTTTAGTTAATCTGAATTAAGTTTCCCAAGTCCTGCGTGTGAAGACATCTTTATTTAGAAAAAGCTGTTGTTGTGGAAAGAGCACTGGGCTCAGCCCTGTCCCGAGGCATTGTGGCGTGCAGCTCGCTTGTTCCGAGACAGAGAGTTTCTGGGCATTAGCAAATTGTCTACCACATCCTTTTCTTCTCCTCTCAAAATGCCTCTGTGCCACCTCCTAAAACTGTGGTTTCTGAGCCATTACTCTGAGTAACTTGCTCTGGTTGTATTTGCCGTGCAGCTGAGGAGACAATATTTCAGCAACTTGTGCCATTTTGGAGCAGGGAAAGTTAAACTTGTCCCGAAACCAGTCATGAGCACACCCTTTGATCTGAAGGGCCTGTGCAGTGGATGTTCCCTGCCCAGGCCAGGTACAGAGTAGGGAGCAGGATGGGGGATCTCTAGTGCAAAGCAAAGGTTTGTGCAGTAAATCCAGACTTGTGCTGCATATAATTCAGAAGCCAAACCATGAGAACAACTGTCTGTTAGGGTCAGAACTTAGCTGAGAGGCTAAAATATTTGCTTTTCTGCTTCAAAATGATCTTGTGGTCACATTACATTTTTCTTAGGAAAAGAGCAACTGGTCAGATGGGTCAAATACAACCATTTAGGACAAACCCCTAAATGAAACTTACTGTTTGCCACATGCAAGGAGTGCTGGACCACGTAACTCTCACTGCAAGTTTCACCCAGTTCACTTTCTGTAAAGTTTGTTTTCCAACCCTTGCCCTAATGGGAAGTTGTTCATAGCTGCACTGTCTCACGAGCTGCTGGTTTTGGAGAGAGAGATCAGCTGGAGGGGGATCACTTGGATTTCTCTGCATTTTTTCAATTGGAATTTCTAGTATGTTGATCATAGATGTTATGAATAATGGGTAAGAGATAACAGAGTAAAAATTATTTTATGGCACTCCATCTTTGAGTTGGAGTACATGAATAGACACAGTGAGGAGGAGGTGGTTTTCCATGGCCCAGCTGATGAATTCAAGTTCCTTCCACCTGGCAAAGTTCTGCCAAGATGCTGAAGTCTCCAGAAGTCCTGAAAGCATCATGCACTCTGCGTGTGTACTATAAATAAACTTTTAAAAACATAATTTAAAAACACCTTTGGCAAAGCACATGTTTAACTGAAACCTGTCTGGTCAAGGTTGACTCAGTGGTGTAGGAAGAAGATGGGGAAAGAGCAAGTGGGAGCACCTAAATGAAACCTGCTGTCAGAGAAAAGCCACTTGTTTGTCATTTTCAGGCTGTCCAAGCCCTTGGCATGTGAGCTGTGGGAGATCCCTAGTGATCTCCTTTCTGGATATTTGCCCTTGGCACGCGTGTTTGTGAGTGATCTGAGATTTCATTAACAAAGCTGCACAAACAAGGTTAGTTAAGCTGTTATAAAAAGATCAGGTGGCTGGGAATCATAGCTGATTCTCCAGTTCTAAGAATCTAAACAGCTCTGGCTGAAGGTCTCCAATCAATTTGAAAAAATAATTGCAAGAAGTCCTCTTAATGAATTTTTATGTGGTCCACCCACAGTTTGGATAGTTGCATCCTTTTATTTCGAATGGACAATTCTTTTTGATCTGCACAGAACCAGAGGAGGTTTGGGGAGATGAAACTCTCTGAGGGTAAATGGCCCTGATAATATCTGTGGAGGTATATAATCTATATAATCTGCACTGCTGCTATCTCAAAGCAGGTCTGACTTACCTGCTTGTTTTTTAAGTTGTATGAAAACATGATGTATCGTCAAGCAAAAGAAATCTACACTGAGGTTTCTTTAGATGGGGCATTAAGGGGTTAAAGGCACTGCCCAGTCCCAAGGAAGCCTGTTTCAAGGCAGGCATCCACTGGAATAAGATTTTGCTTCAGACACAGGCTGATCTGCTTGCAGCAAGGATTGCAGCCTTATCAGTAAAGATAAACATGCAAAGGCTTCCAAACCCCTGTGTCCCTGCCACTTGTTTGGGATCCTTTTCCAGAGACCAAGAGAAAATACATGATCTTCACCAAGATAGATACTACTTCCAAAGGGGGCAGCCAGCAGACTTTATAGACAGAGACCATGTATTACTCTGTGGTTTGGAACAGGTACAGGAGATATTAGTTTACCTGATTCAAAATAGTACTTGAGACCTGGCAGTATCATGTGGGGTTGGCCCTTTCCCCTCACTCATCAGTCTTTGCTGAGTGTTCAGATGCTGGAAAACTCTGGGTTTTGTTGCCCTCACTGAGTTACTTGCCATAGCTGATTTCTGCTGCCAAGCAACCTCCAGGCTTTACTACCCATTTGTTTGCCATTTCCCACAAATACTTAGAATGTAACGTTATTTTAATCCTGATGCTGAGAGGAGGGGAATGGAGATAGGGTTTCTGTTAAAAATGCACAGGATCAGCTACAGAATTTTTGGGCACAGAACAGGCCAATTGAGTTGAGTGAAAAAACAGTCATTATGGTAATATTAGGTGTAATTAAGGTGTAACCTTGAAAATAATGCACTTTTCTTATTTCTCTCTCCTCCTCTTCTGTCACAAAACACAGCAATGCAGGAGATGCAGAAATCAAGCACCTGGCTTCTTGAGGTCGAATTCCAAAAATCTGCATTGAAAAATGCAGAGATAATTCCAGATGGGTGAGAACTGGCACTCTTTTTCTGTCCTGGAAAGTTTGTGCCATTCTGCAGGCTCAGCCTGGGTCCCTGTGTTTTGCCACTGAGCCTGATTGACACTTACATGTGTGTGGCCTTTTTACACAGTGGTGGACTTAAGTTTGAAAATCCAGACATTTTTGGACTGTGACAACAGTTGGTATGGTGTTTCAATCTGTATTTTATTTTTTAAAAATTATATATACTATTTTAAAAGGGAATGTGGCAACTTATTGCAAAAATCAGAGAGGAGAACAGTTTACAGAAACAATTTAAAAGTTGCTCCCAGATGAGTGAGTCTTTGAGTGTGGAAAGAGAGACTTATTTCAAAAATTTCTCTTAAACTTGCAGTGTGATAGATAAAGCTAGTTCTGAGAACGTGAAAATGTGGGCTCCATGTGCTAAAGCTATTTGAAAAGAGGTGTGAGTGAAGGGGCTGAGGTTGGTGTGAACGTCAGACTTCCTGCCTTCTGCACATTCTGTGTCGCAGCTGTAGCACGTTCAGAGTGTGGCACTTCTTTTAAAAGGGACTCTGAACTAGCCCAGACTTTCAGGGAAAGACAAGCTGCAGCCAGAAATTCTGGCCCATCGCAGGATGACAAGAGGAAGAGCTTTGTTACTAGCTTGTGTTTGATCTTAGCTGCTTTTTTTCTGCTCTCAGTAGCATGCTAATGATACCTGTGGGAGGTGAAAAATGGGTGAATTCCTGCTAGGGTGCGGACAGGTTCGCAGTTTAGTTCTTGTCCTCTTCTTCCCCTCTGGTAAAAATTTTGGGGGCTGTCCCAGATACATAAAAAGGAACTTTTTCCTAGAATAATTTCTGTCCTATACCTGCTGAGGCGTCTGAATCAGAAAGGCAGTAAGCAGTTGACTCAGTTTGTTTTGTCTCCTCTTCCCCTTTCTTATGTTTGAAATTATGAGTATTTATGGGAAATGACTGGCTTGAAAGTCTAAGACAAGTCTGAGCTGCCCATAAGCCATTCCTTTTCTACAGTTCCCTTTTGCCTCCTTTATCTTAAACTTCAAAGCTGAAATGCCAAGTGCATCCTAAATCCCCTTTTGTTTCAAATGCCAGAGTTGCCAGTTTCACATTTCTTACTCATGATTCTCTACATGTTATGTCCCTCTTGGTATCAGAGGACACAGCGGGGTGGGCAGGCTGCACCCTGGGTCAGAAGAACAGGGAGGTGGTGAAACAGAAGAGTGCCAAACCTGGAGGCAAAATACAGGCCAGTTTCTGCTGCTGCCCAGGGAGAGGGTCTGCAAGCCTGCGATAAGGGATGGAAGGACAGCAGGAGGCATGGGTGGGCCCCCAAAGGAGGTGATCTGGATGCCAACATATCTTGCTCCAGCTTTGCAAGGAGGAGCATGCAAGTGCTTCAGAGGGAGGGCTAGTTGTGGTCTGTGGTTTAGGGAGTTGACACAAATAGTCTCTGAACCCTTTTTTTATGGGCCTGCAAAGGAGTGCTCTCTCTGGGGAACTGGAGCCTGTTGTCCTTGGTGTAATCCTTTCTTGTTTAGCAGGTTCGAGGCTGTGCTCAGAGCAAGCAGCCATGGCTGGCTCATGGAAGGGGGGGTTTAGCATCCTGCACAGTTCGTGCTGTGTTAGATTAGAATGGGAATGTTGGTAATTAAACACTTGGGTCTGGGTTTCTGATCCTAAACTACTGCTGTAAATCAGCAATTGAGTTCTCTGGCAGGCAAACTCTGACAAAATTTCTGTGCCCAAGAACCTGTGGGCTAGGCTATTTTTAAACCTCTTTCAGTAAGTGCACTGTGTAACATTTTTGTGAACAGAAAATACAGAACAGTGTGTTGACCTTCATTGCTGATCAAACTTCAGTTGCACCCAGATATAACTGATAGCAGGTCTTACCTGGATTTGCTTTCTGTCAATGCATGTAGGTGGTCACATGGAGGAGAAGTGAAATACTTCCATAATATGTATATCACAAATACCTGGATGGAATAAGGAGAAATAAGAACAAAGTGTGTCATAGAGGAAAATTTATTGCAAATCTTTCAACTTCAATGAGAAAACATTCCCATAGTTCAGATATTTCATTCTACGTGAAGGCTGATGCTGAACCTAATAAAAATCATCCAGATGGAGACAGATCATTGCCTAGTACTAAAATATCAGTATTCCTATTGGCATGCACTGTGCTCCTTGTACCTGGCAAAGCACAGGTTACACTGATCTCCCAGCCTGCTTCCCTTCCAACTGGGAGCTCTACAGGGATGACCAGAGGGAATCTTAGTGATACTACAGAGAAGCCTGTTTGCTTAAGAGGGCATATGTACATCTTTTAACAATCTGGTTGTGTACCTTCTTTGTGGGAGGATCCCTGACCTTATACAGAGAGGGACAAGTGCTAATTAACTTAATTCTGGGAACAGAAGGTGATATGACCTTTTCCAAAGTGATTCTTTTGGGCTAGAGTTTACAGAGAGGTATTTGCTAGGACTGATGCCTGGGTTTGCTATGAAAACATTATTCATACAGAGGTGTAAAATTCTCTGGTGTGGCCGGGGAAGAAATTACCCTCCCAATCTTTCTGGTTAGGGTTCATGGTTCCTTGTCTAAAAATTGTTGGCATGGTGTCCAGATTTATATTACTTGGTATCAAAACACAGTTACATTTTCTATCATATCTTTTAGCACTGAGCACAGCAAGTAGATCCAAGTTATTATTAGACCATTGTTTTGGACGCCACTCACTGGGTTGTGAACACCCCATCTTATAGTGGCAACACAGGAGGAAATTAATTTCTGGGGAGTTTTTTTTTCTGAACTATCAAGCTGTTATTTATTCTGAGCATTTTCCAAATTTCAATCTCTTTTGCCAAAGAAGCGGTAAGGCCTCTTAATGCCATCTTTTTGCTATGCTTCCTCTGAGCAGCTCAGGGACACAATTACAAGCACTGAGTGTGCCTACACCATCCCGTTTTTGTTCTTAATACCAGCACTAAGCAATCAATCCCAGTTGCTCCAGTGTAGACAAAACCAGAGGCAGCTCCAGCACTGCCTTAGCAGCAGCTGCAGAGAGCAGAGCTTATAGAAATGTGCCTGAGGTGAGCAGGACAGAGGGCCACTGCTCTGACTCCGCTGAGCAAATGAAATGCAGCCCCAGACTGGAGGCAAGTTCTGTAGACCCCTGGCTGGCCACGTGTCAGGCTCACAAAGCATTTAGGATGCCTGGCTGCAGAGAAGTAGGCAGAAAGCTGTCCATGGTGTCTTACAGCCGAGAAAGGTAGGAAGGCAGCTGATAAAATTGAATTTTCCTCAGGCAAAGAAATGTCTTTGCTCGCCGTTGCCTTCTAATGTATTTTTAAAAACCCCAACAAGGCAACTCTCCCTCACTCTCCACCACCACCCCCAGTAACAAAAAAGCACAGGCTTGCTGGACCCTAAGAGAAACAAACCTAACCACCTCTTTGGAAAACACTGCCGAGGCCTGCGGCCATCCCACATTCCTGAGGCGGCTGCGAGCCTCCTCCCCGTGCCGGCCCGGCCGGGCCGCGCTCCGCAGGCCGCGCTGCTGCTGCTTCCTCGCTGCACCGACATGCCCGCGCACAGCCCCCGGAGGGGCTCGCTTCTCTCCCCGCCGTGGCCGTAGCTACGTTTTGTGCTGCCCCTGCTCAGGGGAGCAGAAGCAGCACCTTCATCACGCGGCATTTTCTGCCACGTTCATTTAAAGGACAGCTCCGTGTCTGAAGTGCTGCCAGACTGAGCTGAGAGCACCGCGAAGCAAACAACTGCCACATCCTCATCCTGCTTCTTGTCACCGCACTGCAGTGGAGCTGGAAGTTTTTCAGCAATGTAACTAGGTAAGAGGTATTTATTTTGATGAAAATGAAGGTAAAATTCCTATTTCCCAGTTGGTTCGACCCCTATTTACAAAGATCTAGTAATGAATGTATGTAGAAGAAATATCTACATGAGTGAAAATGTGCCCTGCTAATATTAAAAGGTGCACGGTGGAATTTTGCCTAAGGATAAAATGTCATTTTAATTGAAAGCTGCTGTAACTTGATAGGGCATATCCACAACAGTCTTGAGGATCTACTTTAAAATACAGTTAAAGACAGAGACTACTCCCACCACTCTGTCTCTTAGAGCTACATGTCCTCTTTGATCCATCCATGGTGCTTACGATTCCTAAGAGACACGCATACTGCCAGTAGTCTGAGCTCATTAATATTTATATGATACCTTTCATCTGAAGATGTGTGCTTTGCAATTATTAATTAAAAACCATTTCACAAAACCCTAAAATTTAGCTCCATTTCATAGCTTACAAAACTAAGACTGAGAAAGTTTGTGTGTCCTTTGCACAAGATTAGGAATGTGGAAGCCTGTCTGCATGGACTTCTACTGTGCTGTACTTCTTTATCTTTTTTTTTGCCAGTAACTTTGGACAAGGCAGCACAGGTTTCCTTTGACAATAACATGCACCATGAGCCTGTACTACCTAGGCAATATTGAGAAGAGCAGTGAAGGGAGCCTTGTCTTTCATTCTGGTTCTTCACACAGTACTTGCTTTTTAGAAAGTTTCTTTAAAAATACAACCTGGAAATGCTTTGTCAGCCCTGCAGACCACACCCCAAGTGAATATTTACTTGAATATGTTAAACCTTTCCCTTGCACAGTGTAGTTTAGTTCCCATGTTTGAGTAGCTAGAAGGGATGGTGGCTTATAACCCACAGCAGACGTGGGCCCTCTCGTCTCAGCCCTCCCTGGTGCTTATGGAATGAAGGAGCTCGGCTCAGTGTGAGACTGATAACGGGAGGAAGGGCTTGCCATGCAATTAGACCAGTTCACTGTAAACACCTAAGTTGCACAAGTGGCTCAAACTTTGATCTTTTTGTTGTGGAAAAGAAATCTGAGACTCTAATATCTGCCCTCAGTCACAAACAAGGAGGTGGACATTACTCAAGCCTAACTGTGGAAATGTAAATATAGTTAAATGTGATCAAAATGGAAAAAGCACTTCTTGCTTCTTTACCCCCTGCTCCCCAGTGCACTGCCTTCATTTACCAGAGGCTCCTAGTCTGACTTGCCTAGCTGTGAATGCAGGCCCTAGTCTCACACCTGAAACATCCAAATGCTCCTAAGTGCTGTCTGGGATAAGGTTTAAGCCACAGGTGTAATTAAGCTTTTAAGTGGTAAGCCTATTTGGTTAGGGGCACACCTAGAGCCTATAACAAGCTGGGAGAAAAGTGATCAGTTTTTCAGACTGGCAGGTGGTTCCTGAAATACTGCTGGAAGGGTTAAGAAGAAGCTACAGCATTTGTGATTCTTCTAGTATTTAGTGTAACAGCTCTCAGGACAAGGTTTCTGTGGATGCATCTGGCTGTCCTAGTGAGGTGGGATTTGATTTTAATTACAAGCCTGGTAATGGATTAAAAAATGATGGTTTTGCTGAAGCCTTGGGCACGCTCTTCGTAGTCCTATCTTCTTTTTCTCTCACACCCTCCTTCCAAAATCTGCCTGTGCAGACATTGGAGTAAAAGGGTAAGTTTTGTAGGAGTGTAGGCTGTTAGCCTGTGTTCTCTTTTATTATTGGCATTTAGGCTTTTGATTAGATTTTTAGAGGAAAAATGTCATAGTAGGTTGTCTGGTAAAATGCTGGTGAATGTTTTAAGATGCAAATGTTCCTAGGCATTCGATAAGCATAAGAAAAATGGGGGATGTGAGACTTCAGCAATTCCTCACCATTCTGATTTTTTTGCACTGTGTCATAGCTTTGGTTTTACAGTCATTAGAACAGTGTGAGACCTTTGCTTTGCATAGCCTTGAGTTCTTGGGCAAGGATTTAAACATGGAACATTAAGACATGTTAGTGAACATGTCCTAATTAGTCTCTTCCTTGGCTACCACATCCTCAAAGGCCACGGGCCTTACCTACACTGTACCTCTCAAACACCTTCAACAATATAGCATTTTATCCTAGTCTAGACAAAGTCTTAAGGGTTATGTTGTCTAGTCAACTAATCACTCCTTTTAGTGGGAAAACTGCTTTTCCTTTAGGATTGTTTCTCTGTTTTTTCTTCCTTGCTGTGTCTTTTCTCCTCCTTCCCTCTGCATACCTTCCCTGCAGCAACTCCTGTTCCATCTGCTGTAATGGAAGCATTAACTATTTAATTGCTGATTAGGAAAATCTCATCACGTGGGCTTTGCAACAATACTGGAGTGGGAGGCAAGAGGAAGGAGATGTGTGAGTTCCCAGCTCTGTATCACAAGCTGACCTAGGAGGGCATTAGTCATTCTTGACGCCATGAGAGTGTTTAACATCCCTGTCTAAGGGGTACAACAGTTGCATGGGATTTGGATGTACCTGAGCCCTTGTCATCTCTTGCTGCTGAACTTGCTATTTGACCTCGAGCAAACCAGGCTGGGTCTTTCATCCCTTAAGTGGATAGAGGGCAAGTACTGTAGCTAAGTGCTTTTTGATTCTTAAATGCAGAAAACATATTCATGAAAAGGACTAGTTGCTTTTCTTGTATAGTAAAAAGTACTGTGAGGTTTTGCAATCTTTTCTGTGTGCTTCTGCACCAAGTTGCAGAGGGTGTGATGAGAAGCTGGAGGAGATCTGCAGTTCTCCAAGCAGTAAAAGCCCTTTTAGCTCTGCATTCCCAAGCAGACATATGGGGCTTTTGCCCAACTGACTTATTTCCTTGTGTGATGCAAATTCAGCTGGTGGCCCCCTTCTCTCCCCCTGGCATCTGCTATTCTAAGCATTCGCGTGGGTTATCAGCGTTTCAGCTCCTCTTTGCACTTCCAGCACCCAGTTGCCACAGCGGGGTGTAGTCTGTAGTACGATACTTGTGAAAACTCGGCAGACTCGGAGGGGGCTGTGGGTGATGTGGTAAGAAAAGGTGTGCAGGTGGACTCTGCAGCCCACATAGTCAGGCTCTGCCCTCAGGGCTTTCTGTGGCTCCTCGTAATTACCAGTTTCTCTCTTGGTTTTGCAGGACTCTGAAAGTTGCGTTGGAGATGGGAATCAGACCTTTTTCATTCTGTTGTGAAAGAAAAAGGACTGAAATATTCGGATAATCGGAGAACTAATGAAACTGCCTTTGTAAAAGACAAGAAAATTGTATTCTTAGCAATTAGCAAGGGAAAGCATTTCAGTCAGACTGAAACTATCTTCTCATTTGTTTGGGGAGTTTATTGTTAGCAGATGTTTAATTTCCATAGGCCATTAATATTTGGAAAGCTTGGAATTATTTTTATATATGTAAAAACCCCTTGTATTTTACTTCAGTGATGGAGTAACCACTCACACAATGTCTCCTCAAAGACCCAGAACAAAGGCCAGAACTGGCCTTCTTGATTGTTTCAAAGAAAACATGGGTGTATGTGTAAGAGAATGCAGAGGAGAGGGTAACTCTATGTATGGGCACAGAATGGAAATAAAGGGACAAAATACCTTTGAGGAAAGGGACAAAACATGCCAAAATACTTCTCTTGCTGTCTGCCTCTGTCACTGACAACCCCTACTTCCTTCTCTCCCAACCCCATGTCAAAAAAAAAAAAAATCCTTTTAGAAAACATCCTTGCTGATCACGTGGCAGCTGGCAAAGGCTGCTGCCCCTTCTGCCACAGGCAGTTTAGGCTCTTGAAACAAAGCAAACTGGGTTGAAATTCTAGGCATTAAAAAACTAAAGCAGCTGCCTCCCTGACATCCTGGGTTGGACTCTGATTTCAGTTTCGCTTCTACTAGATCTTGGGTAATGTCATTGCTACGGTGTAACTGAAATGAGAACTGGGGCTGCTAATCTTGACATTGGGTCACCCAGTGGTAATCCATTTGTTATCTCTGTTACATTTGTGAGAGCACACACACCCACTCCCTTTAGACTGCAGTAATTTATTTGGCCTATTTTGTGTCTGATGGTCACTTGAAACTGTACCTCTTGCCTGTCAGCAGCTGTAGTTGTTTTGCTAAGTGACGATCTAAAGTGAGGCTTCCTTGTGCAAATGTGTATTTTAGACACTGTCACCAGAAATCCAGTGGCTCTCCTCTCTCCCTACCCCTCTCTCCCTGTCCCCTTCAGCTGTTTAGCTTTCAGGACACATGGCTTAAATGAACGTATGCTTGGAGTTTGCAAAATGGCTTGAATGACAGGAGAAATCGGATCACACAATGAGAGTTCAGAACCCAGCTACCAATTGGTACAGCAGGAGTCTGCGGCTCTCTTACGCTCATTATTGTCTCAGCATAACATCCAGCACCGTGTGTTTCTCACGTCCCCTCTGAGAAATGGGCCTGCAGTGGAAAGGAGTGGGCAGAGGAATGTCCCCCTCCCTGCCAGTGGGGCTGTCGGCCTCCGCTCTCTGTGGTACCCCCAGGCCTGTGGGGAGCGGGGTGGAGAAGGGCCTGCACACCTTATTGTGCCTTCATTGCTTACACTGGAGAATCTCCAGCTTATCCTGCCAGTGCAGTGACTGCATGTGGAGGAGGGGGAGAGGTTGTGTTGCAAGCTCTGAGAAAATTAGTTGTCTCTATTTTATCTTTTGCAGCTGCAGCACTTTTTTTTTTCTCCCCTCATCATTCCCCCCTCCCCATGCGAGTGGTATGTCTGAACCATATCCTTCAAAACCAGTTTTCTAAGCAGATTAGATGGGCAGCAGAAACAGCTATGCAATCAGGCAAAAATGTGCACTCAAGCCTTCGTTTCACGCAGTGGCCAAAGCAGTATCTACCACCTGCATTTTTTTACTTAATTCTCTCCCTTTGCTGTTATTCTATAGTGCTGTTGTCTGTCACTGTTGTAGACTGAAACAAAATGCTTGTTCTGCTCCTTAATTATATAAAAATTAGGGAGGGGAAGGAAGTTGGGTTCCACAAAAATACTCATTAACATGAAACATACAGCATGCTCCTGAGCTGGCATGCTTCACCATGCAAAGTGACATTTGCTCCCCATGAGTGTGGGGAAGGGTAATCTGGGGATTACCCTTAGGTCCTCTAAGACCAATCCTCCCCTGACCAGTCTGGAAAACCAGTGTCTCAGTTTACTGCTCCTTTGAATTCAGTATACTCCCCTGGGCTGCCACTGCAAGTGAATTTGGTCTCTTGCTACTCCATATCTTTCAGTGCTCCCTATCAGCCTTGTTGCATGCTAGGAATCTGACAATAATGGTCTTCACCTGCTTTGAGATATCATGGGAACTCTTAAGCACTGGAATTGGTTTCATGCCTGGTCTCTTATAGGACAACGAGCTGAATTTGGGACTAAGCTCTCCAGACAAGTTTGGAAACCTTATGTCTTGTTCAGTGTGGGTGGAAAATAGGGGTAGGTTAGTGGGCTGAGTGGCAGACCTGAGGAAGAGAGAATTGAGTAAGCCTTGGCTGTCTTCCAAGAGAGGAAACAGAGCAAAGTGTCCCAGGAGCCAATTGTTGCTCCTCTAGAGAAGAGGCAGGAACCCAGAGCAAGGTGATCAAGTAATGCTTCTTACTGAGGGTCTGGAGAAGCAACTTCATGCTTCTGAGGGAAGAGAAGTTGTATGATTAAACTAGAAAAGAGAAATTGGGGGTTGAGGTTGGGGGTGGGGGAAGAAAGAAGGAGAGAAAATAAACCTTTTATTTTCTATAGAGGGTACAAAGAAGGAAAGAAAGAGAAACTAAACTGAAAACTGTTGTGCTTTGTAGGGTAGGAAAGAATCTACTATAAACCCAGACAAAGAAAATTTTGAGGTACTGGTAGAAAACTGCTTTAACATGTTGGCATGATGCACTTAATTACCTTCTGCTGGTCCCTCAAAAATAAAAAATTACTTTGAGAAGAGTTAAAAATTGCAAACAAGAGAGACTCAGTCTTGCTGGCAAAAAGGGGGTGAAAAAGTGGGTGGAAAGCTGGTTGAATGTATCAACCACAAAAGCGGTGAGATACGGTTGTAGAGAATTCAGGTTTTAAAACACAAGGAAATCGTGCAGAGATATTTCTCACACATAAATAGCATCTTTGGGTGTGCAGCATTGCCAAATTTACCCTTGTTACAGGGGCAACTTACAGTAAGTTCCCTTAGCCATTTGTTTGAATTGCTTAGAGGAAAGGTTCGTCTCCTTATTCCCCTTCTATTAGATGTGACAGATTAATGTCTTTGAGGGCAGATCACTGTTAGGCTAAATCTTTCGCTGGTTATGATTCCTTATAACTATAAAACAGTCACAAGGTTATGGGGTTTAAAAAGAGAGGTTTATTGCAGTTTCCAGCCCTGAAACTACAGGCTAAGTGTCTCTCCTTTTCTTTTTTTTTCAAGAGCAAATCAAATCCATCCATACAGACACACACTCTGCCTTCTCTCAGACCTGGGGGAAGAACACACACTCCAAGAGCTGCATTATAGAATCTACAGGAAAGCTACTAAAATAGCTTTCTGTGAATGCATACTAATCTTCCCTCTGAGTCCTATCCATTTGTTTTAGGAACTGTTTGCTGAGCATGAGTTGGTGGCACCCCTAACGTTTGAGGCAGAACTCAGAGCCTTCAGCAGCTCACCAGCAGTTGTTTCTACCAACTGCTCATAAAAGCTGTGCCTGTGCCTTGGCTTGAAGCAGCAAGGTATTGACTGGTCAGACATCTGTTGCAAACCCCATGGTTCAATACTTGTCAGACTCTAAACTAGTTGTTAAACTTGACTGATGAGCTAAATCCTACAGTCCTTAGGTCATGCCAGGAGCTGTGCAGGAGGCAGGGTGCTGATATTGAAATAATTTAAGTTCCCTGCTGAGGAAGTTTCTGCAGGAGTGAGATTTGTCCAAGGTATTTTTAAGCCAGTTTGTAAGAATGCTGCTGTGGTCAGTAGGAGACTGATCTGAATTTTCCTTGGAGTGGCTTTTTCAGGGAACGGTGTAGTTTCTTTAAAATGGAAACATTGTTTTTCTCCTAGAAAAGCACAGTGCTAGATTTCTGTTCACCTGTGAAATTAATGAACTAGCTTTTACCAGAAATGTTACATCGACCTGTCTATGCTGCCTGAATGGGAATACCTCTTTGTTTCGCTTTTCTCTAACTGATCTAAAAGGCTTCACTTGGGATTGGTTCAAAACATTGCATTGGATTCCAGGTCATCCTTGACTGCTGAGAGAGCTGTTCACTGAGGTGCCTATTCTGCTGCCCTCCAAGGGCCCTGGCTGTGCCATCTGGCAGCACAGGTCACCCAGGGGCCATGCTGAGCCACAGGAGACCTCAGTGTGTGCTTTGGGAACTCCCTTCTAGCACGGGAGTCTCACCCAGAAGTGGGGCCAGGGCTACCAGGTTGCCAAGCTGCAGTGACTGGGGCAGTGCAACACTGTGGGAAGAAGAGCAGCTCAACATTGTACTGACTCAGAACAAAATTTCTCAGGTCAGGTCACCAAACCAAAATGAACTAACTTTGGTTTCAGTAATGTAAAATATTCCATTTCAAATGACACAAAATGCACTGGTGTCCTCAAATAGGTTTCCTTTTTTGTTGTTTTTTTCTTTTTAAACTTGTGAACTTCCATTCTACATAGTCTCTAATTTCAGTTTTTCTGCCCAAATTGGGATGAGAGTAAATGTTGAAATACTGGAATTTCTTCCTTTCTGGGGAGGAGGCAGCTGGTGAGTAAGAGCAACCAGTTTCAGGGTTGGGACAGCTGACTCTGAAGCCCTGTACACTGGAGCAGAGCAGGCGATGGAGGGGCAGATAGGCCATGGAGGGGAGGGGAACACAAGGGCAGAAGGAGGGAAGTAGGAGACAGGAATGAGAAACAGCAATGAGGGCTAGAACAAAAGAAAAGGAGGAGAGAGCAGAAGTTTCTACTTGGCTCCCTGGGCTGTGGAACAGCTCTGTTCTGTGCTATGACACTGCTGGTCATGCCTGGCTCAGCACCCTGTGCTTGGCTGAGTGTCCAGCAGGTGTGTGGAAGGTGCCACTCTGAGAGCTTCTGTCCCAGAGCACAGGAGGAACTCCTTGGAGAGGTCGTGGGCTGGGTGAGGTGGAGCTGGGGGGTCACAGCAGTGCAGAGCCAGGCAGTGCTGCAGTGTTTCACTTCTGCTTGCAGAGCAGTTGAGTCCTTCTGTGCAAATGGAACAGGGGTGAATGCAGGATCCAAAGCTGAGCACTTCTGAGTTCTCATCCCACCTCTAAGCAGGGCACTGCTGCCGTTGTGAGTTACAGACTCTCTGCCACTGAGTCTTTTCCTGCAAAGTAGAAAGCACAGGAATACCCTTCTCTGGTGGGACTAGGAAGGAGCACTAGTGACTGTTCCTAACACTGCAAAGTATTTATTATTTAGCAAGTTTCTTGACTTTTAAAAGTAAACCAAATTGATACACTCCATCCATCACCAGTGCCCTCGAGGAATGAGTAGCTAATTAGAGAGCAGGACTTGTGAAAAGACAAACCTGGGTTATGCACAGAACAGGTTTCTCCAGTATTTATTGCCTACGTTACTGGCCAAGCTTCCTTGTAAGTAATAGTCAAATAATCGGCCTGGGTCCTTTTGTGAATGGCTTGAGTCTGTGTGGTCCCTCCTTTGTTAGAGCAACTCATGGCTTCTGAAAGCTTCTGCACCCCCTGTTCTGAACGGCAGAGCCTGGTGGCACCAGCTGCTTCTGCCTGGAACAAACATTTGCATTTGACATTAAAAAGAAAAAAGCTAGTTTCAAAATGTATTTTCTTTTCCTTACGCCTTGATTTTTTAGCCCTAGTTCAAACCCTGGAAATATTTTAAAAATGAATATATTTAGCTTTTGCTAGAAGCATCTTTTAAACAAGTAAAGCTTAAAAAGGAAAGAGAAATCTTTCCTTCAGAAATAAAACAGCAGCCAGTGTTTGGAAATATTTTAACAATAGACCATATGGGAGTCCCAAACTATTAAGCTTTATTATTCAGAAGGCGGAAAATGTGGTTTGATATTCAATTGATATACAGCATAAATGAGAGCCGCAGACTCGGCTCCCTTGAGCTGGGATTCAGATGTTCTCTTGAATATAATAACCAATGCTTTGGCCTGGTTCCACAGAATGCATCCAGCCTGCTGATCACAAGCCAAGAAACTGTAGGCTTTTTTTCCCCTTCCCCTCTCTTATCCAAACTACTTTCCTCTCCTGCCAGCATGAGCTTTTGGCCTGAATATAAATCTCCTGATACTGGATGTGTATAGAAAGTGGGGAGGATGCTAATGGTGCACAGCAGTGGAGCTGTGTATGTGCGTGTGTGTGTTTGTTTTTCTTCTGCCTTGATGATAAGGTTTTCCCCTCAAAATGTGCTCTCAGGGGATTACGTTGGTCATCCTAGGTGGGAGCTTCTTTGTTCATGTCTCACTGTTTGTTTCTTAGTGCTGTGGGAGCAGGTGAATATCTTTTGGGGTTACTGTGAAGTGGTGCCAGAGACCATGAGAGTGTGGAATTTATTGGAGGGAGAGACTGGAAGTGGTTTCAGTTTCTTTCAGCTTTTTTTTTTTCCCTGGTTTGATTTGCAAATATTTATATTTGCCCTTACCCCTTTCTATCATGTCTCTCTTAACTTTTCTCTCCTATGGGGGAAAGAACCCATAAAAGCTGCTTATAAAATATTATATACTGTGCTGGTTTTGCACACGTGTACCACATATACATGGACTAAGATTGCCTGTATGCACAAGAAGGATGAAATATTGATACTGTGGTCAAGTTATGGCAGACAGGATCACTTATTTTTTTGACACAGGATCCCTTTGGTACTGACATCCTCAGCTGTGTTGGGTCCTATCTTTTCTACCCTCTCAGGATCTCCGTGGTTTGTGATTTCCCCTGAGTAGGCAGGAGACACCAGCATTAAGGTATCTTGCATTTTTCTCTAGAAGTATGGTGTGCCCAGGAAAAAAGACTCCCACTTTACATGTGAGTCCAGGAATGCCTCTCATGTAGAACACTGAAGAGAATATAAATTATGCATGCTGAATATGAAGTTTAGTTTTGGCTTCTGTCTTTTCTCCATTTCTTTTCAGTTGTTCATGATAGCTTAAATTTTCCGTATTTTTGTCTCAACCCATATTCAAATTCTTTCCTTTGGGGAAAACTGGAGCAAAATCAATTTTAGTGCAATTTTTCAAGACTCCTTGACTTGCCCTTACATCTGTTTGGTGTGGGGGAGTGGAATTTTATCATAAAACGTTTGATTTATTTAATGTATTCAATAAGCATCGAAGATGTGCCAGGTACTTTCTCAGCCCTTTTGGATGAGAAATCTTGCAAGCTAAGAACTTAATAAACAAAGAAGTTCCAGAACTCAAAATTTCCCTGCTGTTAAGGTCTCCCTATATCTAAGGAATAAACCAAGTTTGAACAAAGCAGATCCTAAGACTTGTGAAGTACAAAATGTCACAGGCAGTACTGATGAGATCTG
The DNA here is from genome assembly GCF_022539315.1 of Serinus canaria. Classification (NCBI taxonomy): domain Eukaryota; kingdom Metazoa; phylum Chordata; class Aves; order Passeriformes; family Fringillidae; genus Serinus; species Serinus canaria. Next base: position 5,858,916 of record NC_066329.1, on the reverse strand, counting down.
TAATTGAAACAACTATTTTTTTAAACATATTTCCTGATCCTGTTACCTGCCCAACTTAAACTCAGCTGAGATGTGCCCATGCAGCAGTTCTACATCCATTGCAACTGTGAGTCTTTTTCTGTTGGTGAAGCCAGTGTTAGGGGTGTGTGGTGCTACACCAAGGGCTCATCTAAACAGGGTCATTGATTGAGACCAAGGTAAGTTACAAATTGAATGGAGGAGCTATTCTCAGTTAGCTTCATCATCCTAATGAAGAGGCCATTTGGAATAGTTAATGAGGAATAGCTGTTCTGGAATAGTCCCTTTTTAAGACAAACCCTCACTGTTTCTGTAATTGCATTCCAGGAAGCTATTCTGTTCTGAATCAGCATGGGATAGAGTGCCTAGAAGACGTTCAGACCAAGCTCAGCTAGCGGTGAGTGGGCAATACACACCGGGTGCCCTATTGCAGCCATTCCAAGTGAGCAGCAGAATAGCCTGACTGGTTGTCTGTACATCTCTCTAAAAGGCAACTGAAAGTAAATATGAAAATCATGGTACAAAGGCCTCTGTCTTAGCAGGGATGAAGTCTGAGCTGCCTGTTACTGTCTGAGCATTAACCTGGTGTTATGGACAGAATGCATGTCTTAACCCGTCACTGATCACAATTTGATTAAATGTTGGGGTGTGGAAAGGACTTGTGTGCTTTTTCCCAATGTGTATATTTACATCATTATGTGGGAGCAATCAATTTATCAAATCCATCTGATTATTCAATAGTGGGGAAAGACTACTGGTTGGAAGAAAATGTGGATTGTTTTTAAGGTGGATAGAAAATTGGCTTAAAAGTAATTCACAGAATCCCTTTCTTTTGAGGAAAACCTACACTAACAAATTAATCAAGGTAAGGGAAATCTAGTGATTTATAATTGCTAATAATTTAAAATGCCATGAAAATTTTCATGCAGCATAAAATTTTGTGCTTGTCCTTGCCAAGGAGGATGGGCTGGAGCAGAGGTGGTGCTCTTGTGCTTCAGTACGTTGTAGTTGTGATGTAGCTGCTGTTAATTCATAGTTCTTTTGATTTTTGGAATTCCTCCATTCCCTTAAAAGGGAAGGTGGCATCCTGGAGTGGAGAAGCTCCAGTGCAGCCCTCTGGATGTTAATCCACCCTGACTTTCTTAAGCCTCCTACTTAAATCATTATCTTAATGAATCACCATTGCTGCTGTCTTCAGTGCTACACAGGAACATGCAAATTTTAAACAGCCTGGGGGAAAGCCCTTTTTGTCTGTAAAGTGCTCTGATACTTGCATTTAGATGTTACCATGATAGGTACCTTGCATGCTACTTTCTGCCTAAGCCTCTGGATAGATCCTGGGGTGTAGCTCTCCCAGGGCCTGCTGGGCAGTTCTGGGCTCCCTGAGAAGGGATGGATGTGATGATTTTGCTACTGACTGGGAGCAGCAGCTTGAGCTCAGGTGGTTGAAGCCAGATCACTCCACCATTGTCCTTCAGCTAAGGGCCTCTTGTCTGTGCTTTCCTGGAGCTGTGCAGAATGGCAAGGAGATAGGGGAGTGAGGATGGGGGTCCTTCCTGAGCTCTGCAATTGCCAGTTTCACTTTGGGCAAGTTTCTTCATCTCTTCACTTGAATGTTTTTCACAGCTAAAATAAGCCATGCAAATGTTCGTGGATCAACTAAATTTTCTCCCAAGTACGTAGCAAGGAATTTGATACAATAGGAAAATTACCAGCTTGCTAAAAAAACATTTGTTTAAGGAAAAACTGAACATAGTGAAGCCACTGCAAACTGTCTCCAAGACTTTCAACATTGTGTTGTCCAAATTTTTCCTTGATGATTCAATTTGGCTACACAATGAGCTCTGCCCACTTTAGCTCTCCCAGCTGATCACTTGAAAAATCTCTATTTGTAAATGGTGGATATGGAAAGAGAGCCATGTATAGCTGTTTCAGATGGCAAATCTTTGTGGCTGTTTAAAGAAATCAAATCTTTCAATACATGTTGTATTCATTAATCCAAGAGCTGGAGAAGCTGTTTTATGCAAATGTCCTAGATGATAAAAAGTACCCTTCTCAAATTGCAGAGTCAATTCAGCATTGTCCCTTTCCTGAGGCTTAGAAGCAGAGTCCATTCCCTTACTATGGGTGACTTTCCCTCACTAGTAGTAGTTCTGCTTCTGGAGCAATGGCAGGATAAATGTGGAAGATACCAGGTGAACAGAGATCCTTTAGTTTTAGCTAGGAGAGGACCAACCTTATTAACAGAACTGAGCTTAAGTGCATTTTCTGTGATAACATTATCAGTTGTCAATTCCTGCTGGGCAAGTTGTGCCCACAAGAGGCCAGAACATTTATCTCAAGGAGGGCATCCTCATTCCCTCATTCTTCTCAGTCAGATATTCTATGAAACAAGTTCAACTGGAGCTGGATACTTTCATGCTGACAAGAATGCAGCTTCTCAGTTGGTTAACAAAGAAAGGAGATGTGAACAAACATGCATGTTGACTTCTTGCAGCTCAAAGCCTTGACAGGTGTCCAGGTGTAAGGCAGGAGATACGATCTGCTTCCTCACCTGTTTGTGTACTCCTTTCTGGAGAACAGCAAAGAACTATCTCTGTGACTTAAGTGACTCAAACTTTTTCCCTGCTTGGTGTAGCTCTGAAAAGATTGCCACTTTCTTGTCATAGTGTTTAAGGCACTCTGCAAACTGCTTTACAGTGATAACTTTTCTGTTTACGGTGAGCAGGCTGTTGTGTTCTCTGTGTTCAAGCTCCTGGCTGGTTCTGATTTCTCAAGGGATGGCAGCATTTTATAATACAGGGGGTTAAATAGCTGGGGAACCATCTCTCAGATTCAGCACCATGAGAAGTGTCAGAGTAGGGATTTCAGAAGAAATATCAGAAGGGAGCTGTATGTATGTGTATAAATGTGTGTGCATATTGTGCATATATTTCCAAGGAGAAAATAGAGCTGACTGACATTTGAAGCTGAGTGTGAAACTTAAACACAACTTTTTTCATTCCTGTCTTGGAAAGTCATGGTGATGGGTGTGGGCAGGTCTCTGGCTGACTTTCTGAATTGCCTTTATGTCAGAACTCCAGCAAGGGATTTGGTGCACTTTCTCATCCTGTTGAGTAAAAGGATGCTCTATCCCACATAGTTTCCTTGGGAAACTGAAGGAAAGAGATTCTTCTTCACAGATCTTATCACACCCAGTGTATTTTTGCAGGCACTATGTGCAAAATATTCAGTAAATGAGATATCCAAAAGGAATGTTTCGATATACTGAACTGGATTACTTTATTCCCCCAGCTTTTGCACAGTCTTATGCTTGTGGGTGGTTGTAGATTTTTGTCAATGTACAAGGGTTGTTATTTCTACAGTTACCTCATTCAAATGCAGAGGTTTGTAACTGTGGAAGTAAAATGTGTCTGTGCTATTATTTTGTTCATCTGTTTTGAGCTACTTTTGTTAACTGTGTGTTCATAAGTCTGTTTGCTCAAATTACCTGCTCAGTTTTCAGGTCGGGTATGCTGAGATTCAGTATTTCAGTTTATACCTTTCTTTTTGTTATTTTTCTCCTGATGTGTTACAACTGCCTGCCAGAAATTCTGAAACTGTGGTCAAACAAACTGCTCTGATGTTTCCTCCCAGTGTTTGCTAATTCAGCAGCACTTGAGCTGTTTATAAGAAGCACAGAGAAACCGCAGCAGAGGACTGTGAATGGCAATGCTGTGTGAACAAGTGATGCACACAGCACTGCACAGGTAAAGGAGTTTAAATCTGCAAGCATATCTGTCATTAATTTTAAGGCCTTTAGGAACCATGGTAGCTCAGCTAAGAGAGGGGAGATAAGCCAAGCAATTATATGGAGCAGCTCTGTTTGGTGAAGCACATCTTTTGGGATTAGCAGGGGCTCATGAGGCAGGGTAGTGATTTGTGCATTGCACTGCCAAGTCTGACTGATCCTTCAGGACAGTCGCTGTTATGTGGGGCCTCCAGGGAAATTTCTTAAGACTGGGATATTGGCTGGGACAAGACTGAGAAAGTTTCCTTGGTTTGTCAGTATAGACTTTAATGCAACAATGCTCCCCCTGCTTGCTGGAGAGAACCACGTCCTTTCTGCTTCTCTGCTTTGGGGACCTTCTTGCTGGGTGTTCAGGTGAAGGAAAGTAGCCATGAGCTTTGAGTGACTGCAAACTGCTGTGCTTTTGGGAAGACTTTGAAAAATGGCAGGGATTTAAAGGCTGAGATTTTGACTGACTTGAGTTGGGTAAAAAATTCGAGAGAACTTCGGCAGCAGTTGTTGGGAGAAGAAAAATGTCAGCAGATTACTTAAGAGCACTTTGAAGTGAGTCCCCAGAAAATGCTTGCAGAGAGACGAATGGGCAGCTGGGAGGAAATGCTGTACTCCCTGAAGAAATAACAAACTCTGGATGTTTATCCAAGCTGGTAAACCAAACAGAAACCATCAGTGTGCTGCTGGGTAAATCTGTGGTGTGCCAGTGTCTTAGGCACTGTGCAGTTCTTATCACCACTTTCAAAGGTAGCGGAGGGCTAGGAAAGGTCCAGAGAAAAAAGTCAGTCCCTGTGATTTCTCTTTGTCATAGAGAAGAGATGACTTATTACAGAAATTGCAGATGCGTTGTATTGTCATGAATGGCAAGGGGAGTAGGGAGTGATCCTTCACAGTTCCTGTGTTGCTAAATTGATTCAAAGCAGGCAAAGAGGAGGCACTCTGTCAAGCAGCAGTTACCACGTGAAACTCGTTGCCACAGGGTGTTATGGATAGCAGAAGTCTAAACAGATTGAAAAATCGATGAAGGACAGATAAGTTCTTATTAAAAGTGATGGCCTGGATGCAACCTCTGGATCAGGAGATCTTTAACAATTGCACAGGGTGTAAGAAGGAAAGACTGCCTGTGTTCTGTGTCATTACTTTTCCTCCCTCTCTGCCATCCCTCACTTTTTTTTTCTTTTTGGCCCTATTCTGGCTACTGCTGAAGAATAGAGAGAGATAGACCTTTGCTCTTTTAACTTGGCTATTTTTATAGGTGAAAACTAGAAAGGAAACCAGCTACCCTGCAGTGCGGGAAACTAGTTTTGCCTTGCAGCCCACAGGTAATGTAAAGCACACCGAAATGAAGAGCATTAGGAGTCAAATGCCTAAAAATGTGTCTGTGTTATAAAATGCCTCTGTGGCCAGCATCTTTTTTAAAAATTTGAGTTAACAGGAAGCTGAGCTTGTTAATGAAGTGTAAGTAACTACAGTGTTTCCAGTTACTTTTCACACTTTCTCCTCTGGGTGCTACAGTCACTGAAAATGCACCTCATGACTTGGGCCTAGCAATGACACCTTGGGTTGGAAGATGAGGAAGGCTGCCCTCCACAGAAATGACTGGGAGGAAGCAGAAGGTTGGGAAGGAGGCTGAAGAGAAGGTACTAAAATCCCTTGTATGTGCACCAAAGCAGGAAAGTGTAACACAGAGGAGGGCTTGTAGCCGTGAGTGCAGCATACACAGTCGTTTGATATTTGGGAGGTGAAAGAATCAGTTTTACATTTTGCTAGATGACTGTACTGTAATACAGCAGTGCCTCCTGGCAGGGAAAGCAATGTAATGTAAAGCAATACCGCGTGGAAGAGCAGTTGGAGAGCTGTCAGAAGCTGAGTAGCTTGGAATGCTTCCACGAGAAGCTGGGAGCAGAGCTGAGCTCACTGCAGCGTGGCATTCCCCTGCCCCAGGAGGAGAGCGGCTGCAGCGCAGGCAACACTCGCTACCTCCCAGCACAGCCCTGCTCTCTGGAGGAGGCTTTGCTAGGCAAAATAGCAAGAGTTCCTTTCTTCTCTTGGGAGATTTCTCTTCCAGCTCACAGAGCCCTTGTGAGTTCACATGCCAGGCAGTCCTGGGGCAAATGAGTTTGTACCTGTCAGCTGTCATTGCCTGCCACACAGGAGTACGTCAGGGCACTAGGCTACCAGAGGGGTAGCAAAGGGCAGGAGCTCTCCAGAGTGGGCTGCTGGATCTCTGGATCTGATCTGATGAGGTTAGCTAGGAAGAAATTACCTTTTTTTTTTTTTTTTTTTTTTTTATGTTTGTGTTTCCAGAGGGCTTTGGTGCAGGGCTTTTATCCCAGTTTTTAGATTTTGGATATACCTAGTAATCTATCTTACTTGCGGTTTTTACCTCCCCTCTCTCCTTGCCCCCAGCATTTTCCTTCCCTTCAAGTCCTCTGCCTCACTCTGTGTTTTGCTACTATAAATTTCTTGGTATGAAGGGTCCTGTTTCTTACTTGAAGTCTCTGGATGCTATTAAGTAATTGGTGGAAAAGCTTGTTTAAACATCACAACCCTATGTTATTTTTTAAATAGCCCTTTGAGGTGGCTGAAATGCTACTGAAAGACTACTTTCCTTTAATACTGGACAAGGAACTTCATTAGGGAAGGGAAATAGTATTCTTATTAGACCCTTTCCAAGTTACAAGTCATCTTTCTTTTAAAGAAGGGATGTGCAGTTTTATTCCTCGTCCACACCAGCAAAATCACTGTTTAGAGTAAGGAGCAAACAAGGGTTTTTTGGTTTTATTCCTTCAGTGCATCCAGACTTTCTTTTGTTAAAAATCTGTAAGAACAGAATGATGCATTCTGTGCATCTGCTCTCTAGCCACAACTTGAAACCAGCAATACTGGTGAATTATGCAGGGAGATTGTCTCAATGTCCAAGCTGACACTGGTCCAGCATGATAGAGGACCAGGGCCCTGTGTCCAATACAGTGCTACCTTTCCTGCTTTATCACTTCAGCCAGGTTAGTGGATGATGAACATGTGGCCATGGGTGAGCTTGAACAGCAACCTCCACCACAGAGCTGGCAAAAGGAAAGATGTCATTTCAGGTTTCCTTAGCTTGACAGGTCTGTGCAGACAAAGTGTGAATTTTATAAATGGAAGTGCTATTGTGGGAAGGAATAAACAAATAAGGAACTTAGTGCAGAAGTGGTTTGAGAAGTATAATGGACTATGAAGGCAAAAATGAATTTGAAAGTAGCATGGGAAGGTTCCATGACAGCCTGTTTCTTCTGGACTTTGCACATAACATTGTGCTTGATCAGGTGAAGATCTGTCTTCTGTTTCTCTGCCATCTTCCTGATAGCAAATTCAGCTTTATCTTGTTATTTTGGTATGTGTATTTAGATTTTTCTTGGAAATAATATTTTTCTCTAGTATAAATTACTAAACAAAATGTGGACAGAAGCAATCACAGCCTCTCAGTACACAAGCCAAGAAAAGTGAAGCAGAATGTGTATGGTAGGAAATGGATGCAGCACTTCTTGCTTTTGTTGGTTTTAGTGGTCTTTGATGGCAGTTTGTGGGGTATTGCACAAAAGTCAAATGCACTGTAGATGGAACAACTAAGAGCTACTGAATTGAACAATCTTTTTAATAACTAGGAAGAGAAACTTGAAATTACAATGGCTGCCTTAAGCAATTTTCACAGATCCTAATGAGCTTAGATCTGTCTTTATTTAGTCACTGCTTGTGTTCTGCCAAAGGTTTAAGGAAAGACAGAATGCTCAATTGCAGAAAGTCTGTCCCTGTACCTGAGAGCCAGAGTTTATTCTGGCTGATGAAGCTGCCTTTGCAAGGCAACTTTTAGGCTGTTTTTGCAGATTTAAAAAAAAATAATCAGTAAAATATTTCTGTTGAGAAAACAGGGAAAGCTTAAGAAATTCAGGATGCTTGTTCTCCTTTTCTAGGCTGGTGAATAAGAACTAGATCTAATGGGAGGCCAACATCTGGTAGCTCTAGATTTTGAAGGACAAGGCAATGTGAATTCAGTTTTAAATAATCAGCTACAGCTTAATTTTCTTTTTGAAAGAGTTTGTTTTAAATGTTCAACATGTTTGAACTTAAGTGCTTAGTATGGTACATACAAAAATGAAGTAAAAAATTCTCAATGGATCATGACTTTTTGAATTTTCAGGCATTATCATTCAAATGAGAAAATGTCTAATGAAAGTCATTGGCTGTTTATTAAAATTATAAAAAGAAGAAAAATGTCAGCTGCATAAATATCTGTGAAATGGAATAAATGTTTCAGCTGGAGACAGTGCAGCTCTGGTTAGCAGAAAATAAGACCAAATTGAGAGCAGATTATATTTGGTTTTAAATCAGTATGGCTTAGTAGTTACCAGCCACTGATCATCCTTCATGACCTAGAGTGTAAATGTAAAACAAGACCAAAATTGGTAGCTTTCAATTACTAGTATTTAAATCCAGTCTCCTCTACCACTGAATGCTCTCTGAATAAATAAATAAGTGAAAGCACATTTAGTTGCTGGCATTGTCCTGGCTTTTCCTGTATTTGCAATGGTTTGATACACAGAAAAGAAACTCCCTCTGTGTGTTCATATATGAAGTCTCTAAAGGAACAGCTGATCTCTTTTTTCCCCTCCCTTTCCTCTCTCTCATCTCCATTACCCTCCCCCCAAATGGAGGCAAGGGAATTTTGAATTTTTTATGTTTTAAATACTTCTCAAAGTATGTAAGGCTGAAGATATCTTTGAACATAAGTGCACCTGGCCTCCTATTTTCCTGTATTCTGTATTGTTGATAGAAACTGCAAGAGAGCCCTAAAGAGGTTTTTCCTATTTTATTACTGGTCACGTGTCTTTTCACTACAAATTTGAACATTAAAATTAATTATGGCCTTAGAGACAGAGAGTCCAACAGTGAAATAGCTTGTAATTTATTTGAACTCTGAAATTCCACCAGTTAAAGTTGTGTAAAACTTTCCAGTAGTTTATTTATATATTATTTTAAGAAAAAACACCTTAATTATGAGTCTGGTTGTTCAATAAAACAGAATAGCTATCTGGCTAATCAGTACTGTGCTCTAGATCATTAATTTTCTTCTTAATAGCAGCATGATTTTTTTTTCTTTCTCCTTTAAAACTTTTTCAATTATATAACAAATGTGCTTGATTTATGGGGACACTCTCTAGGATTTTATGCCCCAAGACAGGCACGTCATGAAATAGCTGGAGGTTGGTGAAGAACCTCAGCTGGATTAAAGGCTTGCAAGTACTGACAGGAGTGGGAGTTGATAATTTGGATGGAGGCCTGTACAGAGGCACGTGGACAGCTCTGTTCTCAGCTACTCCCACTTAAGGAGTTGTTTTGTTTTGGTCTCACCTAGAAATTCAGACTTTCCCTATGGGAACACACAGCCCTGGGTGTGCAGAGGGTTGCTCATAAGAAGGCCTCTTTTTCCCAAAGTCTGAAAAATTTTTACTTGTGGAAAAATGAAATGAATGATTGCACTCCTGTACTAAAAGTGGGGATTTTTAAATATGGGTTCTTAAGTAATTGTTTCTGCACTAGGTGCGTCACCAAGTCTCAAGGTTCCTGGAAGTGCACATTTTCTATGTGGCACAGTTATGAAATACAGCTGGGCCTCCATTTGTCTGTTTGGGGACCCAGACCTGCTTTGCCAACTTGGTTTCAAGCTGCTTGAGAAGTACAGGATAGTCTGTGTTCTAAGATTTCCTGACAAATGTGTGAAGTTCAGAGCTCTTACCAGGCTGGCTGCTACCTGACCAGGAAGTCCCTAACAATGTGGCTGGCAAAGAATAAAGAAAACATAAAGATGCTCCATTTTGGTTATGGGAGGCTGTTCAGAATTTAAGGTCCTGGTGTCTGAGAACATGGGGTAATATTTGCAGCTGATGTTTGCCTGGTAGTGAAGGACCCAGCATAATAGATAGTTGGCTAAGTAGTAAGAGTTCACCTGGCAGTTAATGCTGGATTTTTTGGCTACAGACTTGAGGCCTCTTGAAACTGAGTAATGGCAGTAATAAGAAGGTGTTTGTAGGGGTAGATGGATTTGGGGGGCTTTGAGGTCCTGCTCACATGTTTGAGAATGAAGTATCATGGAGTGCCCTTATTCTAGATTTATTTGAACAGAAATGGCCAGTGAGATGAAGAGATGAATGGGATGTAAAGTATGTCAGAATTTCTCTTTGCTTCCAGCTTGCCATGGAATGATGAGCTGGTTTCATTGAACCCTCTGTTTCACACAGTCCTTGAGGGGTTATAAAAGCAGAGGTGGACTGAAAAAGCACTTGAGGAGAACATTTAGCCTGGAAATGCCTTCATCCCCAACAGCTGACTGTGATGCCTGGAGCCAGTTACTGTAGGGATGAGCAGATAAACCTGATGTGTACTGGAACCTGGAAATTGGAATTAAAGAGTGTAATATTTAATGGATGTGATAAGATTCCTTGTAAGTTAGGCTTTTCACCAAGATTGGTCCATTCATTTTTACTCTCTCTCCTAAAAGCTGTTGCAAGAATTGTTCTCTGGAAAATCAAAGCACTTGTGCTGCTAAGGAGGACTAAGAAGGGCCCTACAGGGCTCCACCTCTTAGCCCATGTGCGCTGCTCAGCAGCTTCTCACATCTGTTGGTGCTCTGGCTCCCTGAGCAGTTCTACAAGATCCTTTCATGATGGATGGCATTGGGGCAGATCTTCATGCTGAGGAATTCCTTTGAATTGTTATGCAGAGCTGTAGCTAAAACCAAGTAGCTCTTCCTGTTGTATTATCGGTGCCACTCATCACACAAAAAACGTCACTAATGTGTTTGCTGCCATAAAAATTTTCTTACTGTCTCTTTCAGCTGCTTAGGCCAGCAGCTAGCGTGCACCAAGGTTAGTGATGAATTAGGTTGAAATTGCCAAGGGGTGTCTTTCTGCACTGACTTGAAGATGTATGAGGCTCGCTCTCCTTTGTTCTTCCTTCATCCTGCTTTAGCCATACCTGCATTGTGCCTTGTCAGCGTTTTCTGCTTGGGAATGGCTGAGTGGACTTTGCTCTGTGCATCTTTTTTTATTTAAAGGAGGTCTTCAGCGTGTCTGTTTGGCATGAATTGGTTGAGAATTTGCTGGTAAAAAGCTCAGGGGAGGGAAAGAAAAGGATACTTAGAGCCTGCGCTCGCTGTCTCCCGGCAGTGCCCCCTTCCTGCTCTGGAGATCTCTTGCTTGTCCCTGAGCTGGGTCGGCCCCTGGAGCACAAGTGCTCGGAAGCAGCAGTGGCAGGGTCGCTGTCTGTCTGTCTGTCCCCGGGATCATGTGGCAAAGGGGCCGTGCCTGCGGCGAGAGCGGCTCCCCCCGTGCGAGGAGTCACAGGACACCGGCGGGGGCAGCTCCAGCTGGTATGCACTGGTACTAATATAATCCCCAGGACTGTGTCCATGCGACACAAGTGTGACATGTGAGGTATTTAAGGAGACACACCTGTTCTAGGCACAGGCTGGGTATTGCATGCCTTGGAAATGGAAGGTTTTGGTGGAGCAGGGAAGACTCATTTTATCCTCAGGAGGGCTTTGCTTGCTTCTTTCTCCCCAGTTGCACATTATTTTATAATTCTCTAATATTAGGCTGCCCTGTAGCCTGTTAGCACTGGGCTGTTTCAGAGGCCAGGCTGGTGTTTGCAGGAGAGAACAGCTTCTGGTCTGAGTGATGGTTTGGGTGTAACAGCTCCCAAGAAAGGGCAGAGAATTCTGAGAATGTCATCTGTGTGTGGGGTTGGGTTTTTCAGTCCTTTAGATAATTTAGATTTTGTGTTGTGTTTACCAGTATTTTTATTATAAGGCCTCTGTCTTGCAATTTAGAGCAGTAAATCACATGAAATTCATACCATCTTACAAATTTTATACAAAAATATTTTGTCACTTTGAAATCTGAGTGTATTTCTCTCCTTTCCATCTGCCCCCATCCCAAAAATTACTGTGAAACAGTTATTCTCCGTAAGAAGCAGCAAGTAAATACAAACTAAATCTCATTATTGCATAGCATAAAGAATTAAAATGCTTAGATTTTTATCTCTCTACTTGAAGTTTATCTGACACTTGTTTGGCAGAGGATAATTTTTTTTACTGTTGAAAAGGGGATGTATTAAGATGAAGGAAAAAGAAATTTGCAGGGCCTGTCATATGACTTGATTCCATCTGTCTGTCATGTCTTTCAAGTAGAATGGAATTCTTCTCTCAAATTTGATGTGCCTTTTTTTTTTTTTTATGTTAATGTGAAATCTCCTGGTTTGCTTTAGTCTTGTTCCACATGGCCCTTCTTTCTATGGATTCCTGCTCTTGGTGAGGTGTTAAGTGTTTGTTGGTTTGGGACAGCTCCCAGAACTGGGGCCAAGGCTTCTCCTACATTTCATAGATTGCTGTGTGGAAACAGTGGCCACTGGTCAGGCTTTCCCTCCCATCTTTATTTTAAATAAGATTTTCAGGTAGACATCCAGTATGTCAATTGTTTGCAGAACTGAAGTAATGGCTGGTGGAAATAAGGAGGAGGGTTGTACTCCAGGCCCTGGTTAGTTTGGGCAGTCAGGTATTTTGGGGGGAAGGTGGTAATTCTCTCCTGTAACAGCTTTGCACTCTGAGTGTGGTGGTCTGGAATAACCAGCCCCCGAGTGGATGACAGACTCTCCTCAGAAACAGGAGGGGATCCTTGGAATGGAGACCTCTCAGCTCCAGCCTCGGGGTCATTGACCCTTATGACAAGGGGGTATAAATAAATATCTTTTTAATCCTAACCTGAAAGAGGACTGCAGCTTTATGCTGGTCTTCAGACCAAATCCAAACCCTCAAATAATTTCCTTCCTTGCGGGCGGACACATTTTTGTACATATGAATGTAAAAATACCTTTGATTGTATTACTGAGAAGCAGAAGATCTTGTTGTAAGGAAAGAATCATCCCCCTTTAGCTGTCGTGCCTCCCAGGCTGGCTTTGGGCTCTGCAAATCACATTTTGCTGCATAGCCTAAGGTAGACACAGCCTCATTATCCCTGCTAGCTGGTAAAAGTGGGCTCTCCCTCACCTCTATTCCTACTGGATTCTCCCAAAGTTAGTATCTGTGCAATCAAAAACTGAAGATATTTATTCTGGGTTGTTTTGGGGATTTTTTTTTTTTTTGGGGGGGGGGGGGGTTGATTTAGTGGTGTTTTTTGTTCCTGAACTGCACCCTGCAAAATGTCCTGGCTGAGTTGTTTCCAAATACTGGCATCTCCAGGGAAGGGGTTATAAATTGCTAATTTAAAGCCTGAAACAGGATAATTAACTAACCAGTTTGATGTAAATGGCTTAATGGGGCTTTACTAGCCCCTTTGAACTTAAAGTAGCACTAAAAAGTAAACTGTAAATACCTTCAAGGAACATAGTGGCATGTTTGAATGTGGGGCTCCTTAGCTGTAAGGAGCAAGCCTGCTCGACTTGCCAGGAATCCACTGGCCTGTGTGACAGCAAACATGTCAAGGGGGTGAGGGGACCAACCAGGCACCCCCTGGGGAAGGCTCTGCAACTACCTTGGTTCTCAGGAAGCACACATACTCTGATATATCAGGCTTTCAAACCTGTCTTGCCTGCTTTGGAAAATTTAAATCACAACCTCAGTTTAAATGCAACTGTAATGAATTTCATCAGGATTGAAGGGGAAAAAAACAAAAAAACCAAAACAAAAAAACCAACAGAAAACCCAAAACCCTGAGGGGGGAGGCAGCCACTAGAGTCCACCCTAATTTTCTTGAAGATCTATTTGCATTAAGGTCTTTTGGCAAGTCCAGGCAGAAACTGTGATTGCTCTTTGTTCAGAAGACCTCCTTACCAACTGAATCTGCTGAGACAACGTACTGCAGCCCTGCAGCAGATTCCAGTTTCTGATGCATTTGAGGGACTTTGGGGAGAATGTCCAGACTTTCATTCTTGCTGGGCTGCTACAGAGTTCCAAAGGAGGAAGTCAGCAACAATTAATCACCTAGAAATGAAGGTCATTATAAAGTGGAAGCATCTTGTGTAGTTAGGCATTGATCTCACTTCTGACTATGGAGGCTGAGATGTTGGAGAAGAGAATTTCAGGCCCAGAGGTCCACAGGAATATTCCCTTGAAGCTCTTCCTGGTCCCAGTGCTGCTCTGCTCTGCCTTCTCACTGTGCATGTGACACACAGTTTCAACAATAATTCCAAGAACCTTTTCTTCATTGTTCCCCTGTCTCACAACCATCTTTCATCTATTTCCAGCAGCCTTCCTGGATACTAGAGGATGTTTTGGGGGTTGAAGCACAATCCTCAGTTACTGCTGTGACCTCTGACATATAGGATTTGGCTTTACAGCCAGCTTTGTTCAAGAGTGTTCCTGATCTTTGGCTGTGCTTTGCTGTCTGCTCTGTTGTGCTGCCCTGAAGACCATGGGGTTTGTAAGGCTGAGCCAGACCAGGGCTGATGCAGAAAGAGGACAAGACCTGACCTTTTAGGTGGTGGCTCTGACTCGGATGCCCTAAAACAGATCATGATGCCTCATTCTCTGTAACGATGGCTCTATTTTTGTGTGGTTTGGTTTGGAATTTTTTTTCCACCTGGTGATGTATCATTGGCAATGTTAATGCTGGCCTTTAAAAAGGCAGCATAAAAGCACTGAGATCTATTGTAGAGGGCCATGATGCAGAAGTGCTACATCTTATTTTAAAAGCCATGTTTGCTAGAGGATTCAGCCCTGCACTCTAATTATTCAGGTGTCTGTTGTATGCAGGGATCAAAATGCTCTGCTGTGGCCTTTAGAAGAGTTAATAACATGGCACTTTGCTCCTACGTGCTGACTGAAGCAGTTGGCACCATGGTACTACCTGCTTGCTGTGCGTGGGTTGGGAGCAGAGCACAGGATTAATTTGGGGTTGTGTTGGCAAGGGTCTGTCAGCAGAGCTTGCCCAGCTGCCTGTGCTATGCTGGAGCTGTTAATGCTTTACTTTTATAAGCACTAATCTAGAGCACATTTCAAAAAATTCAAAATGCTCGCTGTTAGAGAGAGAGAGAGAGAGACACTTGCAAGCAGAAGAGCTCTGTACACACAGTGTTCATGGCTGGAGACTCCCTTCAAGGAATGCCCCAACACCTCAGCCTGCCAGCTTTGCTATCTTGGCATCTGACTGGGAAATGCAAATACTCAATCTTAATCCTTCATTCCCACATGCTGACATGTATCCAAGGGGAACTTCTGTGAATGTTGTTGTTATTTCCCTATAACTTCAGCTGCTGCTTTGCTTCCCAGAACCTCCCCACCATGTGTCTCAGTGCAGTGTTTTCCAGGTCTTTTGGATTTGTTTCCCTAATGAAAGGCAGGCCAGTGTGCATGGCCTTATCAGAAATCTGGGCAAGGGAGTTGAGGGCACTTTCAGTGAGCTCACAGGTGACACTAGGCTGGGTGGGAGTGTTGATCTGCTGGAGGGCAGGAAGGCTCTGCAGAGGGATCTGGACAGGCTGGATCCATGGGCTGAGGCCACTTGGGTGAGGTTCAACGAGGTTGAAAGGATGTTGCAGCCAGATGGGGGTTGGTCTCTTCTCCCAGGTAACAAGCAATAGGGCAAGAGCAAATGGCCTCAAGTTGCACCAGGGGAGATTTAGGTTGGATATGAGGGAAAGATTCAGAGAAAGGGTCATCAAGCATTGGAACAGGCTGGTCAAAGAAATGGTTGAATTGCCATCCTTGGAGATTATCAAAAGGATGTGTAGATGGGGCACCTGGGGACACAGTTTAGAGGTGTTCTTGGCAGTGATGGGTTAATGGCTGGACTTGATTTTAGAGGTCTTCTCCAGCCCAAGTGATTGTATGATTTTATGTGGAGAAGAGGAACATACCCTGTGACCTGGCTGTTTTTATAAGACGCTTCTCTTTCTAATCCCCCTCCAACAAACCCTTCCGCAGATTTTTTGATTCCTCACTAAATCCTTTAAATAACATGGTAATAAAAAAATCCCCCTTATAATACCCATTTTGTTTCGAAACCCACTAAACCTGAAAACTAACTCTATTTGATTTGTTGGCTTAAGAATCACAGGGAAAATACAAGTAGAAACCCTGGGCCAGGACTCTGGACTCTGACTATTACTAGAGAAAGAACAAATTATGTGTAATGGTGTTTTCCTGACCTCTCCTCTGTTTTTAGTAAGATGAAAAATTTCATCTGGCTTTTGCTAATGTTAGAAAGTTGTGTAAAAATTAGAACATAATGAAGACAAATTTTAAAGTGGTGTCTGCTGCCGTTCTTGGGTGTGTTGTCTCAATTGCCTCTTACTTAGAGAGCAGCTGAAAAATCCAAGTCCTTTTCCAACATGTCAAAACCAACTTTTTCAAAGGATTCGGTAGCTGTGCCAAAGCACCTTGGCTATTTGTAAGCAAATGCATGGGGTTGGGATTGTCTCTGCCAGGGCCAGCATTCACACAGGCAGCTGGCTCTTTTAAATCAATTTGATTAATTACTATATACCTCCTAATTTTTCAATAGGCAAGTCCCTGCTATTTCTTGCCTGCACAAGATTAAACTTTCACATTACATACCCTGTAATGTGAAAGTTTAATAAGACTGATTGTCTGGAGTAGGTCTGGGTTTGCAGTGACTGTTCCTGGAAGGGTCTGGGGATTTGGTATTACTGTCAGGCTTCTTACATGAGGTTCCAGAGAAAGCAGGTGTGTGAAAGCCATGTTAGCATCTCTAATGGTGGATATCTTGGGATAAGAAGGATGTGACTTATTCAGGTTCTTCAGAGATGTTGACTTGTTTGGTTTGGGATTTTAAGTGGTTTTCCTGCTGTTAAAACATGTTCTTTGAGTGAAGTGCCTGCCAAGAAAATGCCTGGAGAAGGGAATAGATTAAGCCAAGGTGGACTGACTTGGTGGGTCAGGGAAAACTGGATGGCATCAGAACATCCCTGTGGCTGGGGAGCCTGAGGATGTGTGTGTTTCCGAGCACCTGCACTGTGGTGGAACAATGCCACAATTTATTCAGCCCTTCTCTGTGTCAGAGCTGCATGTGGCTGAATAATGTGCAGCTAGGGGCTGAAAGCAGCTGGATCCTAGATCCAGGTGTTTGAGAATGCACAGTGCCAAGAGAGAGGCTTTAGTCCAAATGTATCCTCACTAAGAGAACTTTCTGCATCCTCTGGGTGTCTCTGGATGCTGTTACATCACTGGGCTCTGCTGGAAGTGGTAAGGATGGAAGAATTTTACTTTTTCCTTCTACTCTAAGGTGTGGTATCAATGTTTGTTGTGGTGGTGAGCAGAAGTTTGTACATGTATTACTCCTTGGGCCAGATTCTGATCCTATTTATGTAGGTATAAAACTGCTGTGCTGTTCCATCTGTGTTAGGGAAGTTCCAGCCTCTCTGGTTGTTTTTAGGCTTTGGTTCTGCTTGGCTTTTTGGTTTGTTTTCTCCTTCCTTTAACCACTTTCGTTGCTGAGAGGTGAGAACTCCATGGGAAGTGATCCAGAAAAGTTTTAAAATAACCTTTTAGTGTGGGTTAGGTTTTGGTTTTGTTTTTTTTAAACTCTTGCTCAAACTTTTAAATATGTGAATTGTCTCTGTGAATTCTGAGTGCCTCTGAAACCTGCCAGCCAAGCCTAAATCTTG
Organism: Serinus canaria; assembly: GCF_022539315.1. Taxonomy (NCBI): domain Eukaryota; kingdom Metazoa; phylum Chordata; class Aves; order Passeriformes; family Fringillidae; genus Serinus; species Serinus canaria. Next base: position 5,841,458 of record NC_066329.1, on the reverse strand, counting down.
CAGGAGGTGTGGCCACGTTTGTGTTCTCAGAGCTCTCTGGCACAGACACCTGGTACACCTGTGTCTCCTGCTAGTTTCAGTACTGTCATAACTTCACCCCTCATGCCTGTTTCTCTGGTACCTCCTGTTTTTCCCAAGGTTGTCTTCTAAAAATAGAATCTGTTACAGATTTTCACTCCCCCACACCCACCTTGAGGACAATAATTACCAATGAGATGGTTTTAATTATGCTGAAAGAGGAGGGTGATGCATTCTGCTCTGCTCTTTGAGGCATTTTTTTTTTTCTAGCAGGGAAAAAATTGCACTAATTGCTTAGTAATTTCTTTAGGTGACAAATATAAAGTGAGTAGCTTTTGAAATACTTAAACTTGAGTATTTAAACATTTGATAAATCATGGATTATCTGAAGAATAAAATTATGATGTTTTGGCACCAGCAGGATTCAATGCAAAGGTCTCAATCTGAATAGAAAATATCTTAATTTCTTTAGTTGTTGTTAAACTGGTAGAGATAGCTGTGGTATCTGTGGCATTCACTTGTCCAGAAACCAAAGTCATTCTCAATCCAAGTGAGCAGGGATGCTTTGGATGATGCAGTTATCTGTCAGCAGACAGAAATTAAAACATGCATAAGACAGAAAAACACTTCTCTAAAATGAAAAAAAAAAAAAAAACCTGAATGAAAGCATGTAAGTGTTAGAGTGGATGATGCTGACTTTACTGTCCTCTAACTATGCCTGCAGCAGCCCAGAGCTTATTGTCACATAAAGCAAGAGAAATAAAAGGGAAGCTGTCTCTATAGGCTACATGATGAAACTGGTGAGCAATTGCTCTGATAGTAGGGTGCTCTGTGTGTGATAATTGCCTACAGATAGAAATGCTGTGTAGAGGAATCACTGCTGGCACACTGACCCAGGCTGGCAAGCTAAACAATTTGGGAGAAGGATAAGAATCTACTACCGCTCTTTAAAATCACCCTCATGATCACCTCATGATCAAACATTACTTCCTCCACTGTGAGTAAAAGCATAGGACATTTCTCAAATCATCCCTTAAAATAAAGCCAGATTGGTGCATAAGAAACAAAGTAAGCACAAGCATACACTGTGCTATACAAGTAGCACTGAACATTCTTAGGAAAGAATGTGCTACTACACAGAGCTCAGAATGAAATGGGAACGGTGATGGTTCTTCAGGTTTTACAGCCACCTCTGTGCTTAACTTTAACAATTATTTATTACCACTAATATTGTGCTTTGTAAACTTATACAGTGCTTTATGAAGTACGACATGTTTTCTATTTTAAAGATCTTATAATCTTGTGGGCCGATAAGGGGTGCAGATTATCCCTTGGATGTTCATAAATAGCATTAGCACTAAGAGTTTTATTAGCACTGGGTCCTTTCAAGCCTGTGGCTCTTTCTTAACACTTCCCTAGTCAGGTGCTGAAATAAGGATTTCTATAGCATGATGTTCCATGCTGGAATAATGTGGGCATTCTTTGGTTTTGCTTGTAGTGAAAGAGCAAAACCCAAGCAGAGTCCCAGCACAGTGGCTGTAGCTCTGCATGGGTTTAATCCACAGCCTTTGCTTGTCTCTCTGAGACTACAAATCTGGAGTTTGGGGGATGGCAGCAGAGAGCAGGCTCAGGAGGTTTGTGTGTGTGTGTGCTTGCGCGTGTTTTAAATAAACAAACAATGCAACAGCAACTTCAACAAATTGTGAGCGGTGCTAATTTGTTATAGTCCTGTCTTGCCTCCTGGCAGTGTTGATTTAGGAGAAGCTGAGCAGACTGGAACGGATGCAGGGAGCTGCCGGCTCTCTCGCTCTGTAGATGGTTCAGCATAAAATACTTTAAAGGGTCCTGTCCTGAGGAGCTTTCAGATTACAAGGTAAAGCACATACATAGGCTGTCAATCCCCTTCTCAAAACCAAACCTTAGGCAAAAGTAACTTTCCCCCTGCTTTGCTCCACCCCTTCTACTTTTTTAAAATGAAGAGAAGTTTTAAGTCTTAATTCATGACAAAAGCCTATAATTTGTGTACTTTGAGGACTGCCAGGAAATCCTTGGCCTTGACAAGAATAGTGTGCAGGGAAGGAAAGGAGGAAGATCCTGTGCTTTGGACTGTAGCAAAGTTTTCAACACCTCATGACCTTGCTGGGCTGCCTTTAATAACATGCCCGAGGCTGTAATCCCCCAGGCTGAGAAGCTGTCTGTCAGGGAGGGCTGGCCAAACGTCCCCGAGGTATCTGCAGCCCTGGACCACTGCTGTGCAGGGCTGCAGGACAAAGCCAGCAGGATAGGAGCCTTGCTGGGAAGAGGTGGAAACATTTATACTGATCTCCCTGCAGTCTGTGAGCTGAGTTTAAATAATGCTTGAAGTCTCGAATGAAGAAGACAGAGGAATAAAACAGTCAAAATAAGGAGCAGGGGAGAATAAAATAAGTTGAGGAGAAGCAGCCAGAGAAATTAAGAATTTTGAAAGTGAGTAAACTCTGCTTTTCCATTAGGTCATCTTCAGCTTGGAGAGATTTGGATACAATACAGGCAATTTGTAGAACTTTGAGTCTGTTAGGCCTTCTGCTTTTACAAGCAATAATGGCTTTCTGGCCTCCTCTCATTTGCCAGGCTCTGATGTGCTGAGACTTCTTGGTGGCTGCAGAGAATCAAATACAAAGGATTCAGGGTGATGGGTTAGGCATCTGGCTTGCAGGGATCTTTGGTAGGTAGAACAGTTCTAATACTGCTGGGACCAATTCTTATAGTGGTTTGCTTGAAAGTCTTCACCAAAGTGAAACTTAAAAAGATTTCTTTGCTGAGTACAGGGCTGTGTATAATCAGTTTTGGGGGGAAAGCAGAGAAAAAAGAATGTGGCTAAGTGCTAAAAGTGCCGTTTTTAAGGTATGATTCATATTAAGAACTCTTACTGGATCTATAGATATGGGTAAAGGGAATGAGATTTTTTCTTATTGGAAAAAACCAATACAACAATGCTTGTTTTGTGCACACTGTGCTCACCACTGCTCTGGCTTATGGTGAGAGAGATGACATTTGGTCCAAGACAGTTACTACACCCCTCAGCATGGAAACTTGGTGTTAACTACTGCAAGCTCATGATATTAGCAGTATTGTGTGTGCAGATGCTCCTGTGCAGTCTGCTTCTCTCTGCAGAAACGTTTGCTGAGTCCACACAAGAAATGAAAATAAATAGGGCGATTGGGAGGATCTTTATCAAACCTGTTCCCATTTTTCCTAGTACTCTGAGGCTTTGTTTGCTCTAACAAATTGTGTAACTAAGGAGTCTTAGTCACAGTCACTAGCTCCAGCTGCCTGCCTCATCCCTCATCCCTGTCCTGGAGATCCCTCCCCAGTTGCAGGGACAGTTGAAAGGGTCATGCATTTGCTCCAGTATTACTGCATTTCACAACCTGCTATCAGCTTGTACCTGTGGTGACTCAGAGCCCTAAAGCAGTGCTGCAGCTGGCAGTGTCCTGTAGGACAGTCTTGGTTGGAAGAGGGTCATGACATTCCTCCTTCTCCACAGTGCTGGGTGTGCTCCTGCCCTCAGAGTGATGCTCAGCATGAGGCTGCCACCCCATGCACCCCCTGCCAAGGGGCCTACCTTACTGAAGGACAGGGCCCAAGACTGGCACTCTCTAGGTTTAACTGGGAGGTAGCAATGATCCTTTAGTCATGTCCTAAATTCTTGAACTGTAAAGAGAGAATTCCATACAGGCTCAGAGCTGGCTGGGAAACAGAAATGCTGCATACCAAAGCTACTTCATTCAATATGTTGTTGTTATTTTCATGCAATAGGGAGTAAATAAATGAATTAAATGAGATTAGTGTTGGATATTGGAGTTGCCTTTACTACTTGCAATGCAGGTACAACTAAAACTGAGTTTGCCCAGTTGTAGGATAGAAGAAGAGCCCAGAGTCTCTTGCTGGTTACTAAGTGGTCACAAGCTTCTGAAGCTTTGTTTTGTGCCACTGCTCTGCTCCTGAGATCAACTGTGCTCTGCAGATACGCAGGAATTTTTAATGCTGGACTCTTGCTGACGAGATCTGCAATGTCTGTGCCTCTCCCCTTCTGCTCCCAGTAGAGGTTTGGGTAGTCCTAGTCTCCTATGTGTCAGCAGTGACAATACACGTATAATATACAAGCACTCTGTTTAGGAGATGGCAGGAAGCTTCATTTCTGACTGCAGTGAGATGTTCAAACAGTAGGAAACACCTTTGGTTGAAGCAGTTCTCTGCTAAACTCTGCCCTGGAGGGGAATACAACTATGGAGAAGAGCTCTTGCTCCACAGTGGCAAGAAGCAAATTGATGTAATCTGGGTGGGAAAAACCTTGTGTTTGAGCTGCTGTTGAAGCAGCATTCAGCCTCTGTTAAACTGAGAATTGCTGGTATTGCTGAGGGGTTTGCAGAGTTGTGATGCTGGGAGATTCAGCCAGAGTTCAGCTTGCTCTAATGCTCTGCAGAGTGTGATCTTCTGGAGAGGGAGGAGCTCCAAATTCCTGGGGCTCTGGCCCAGGGTGCTTCAAGTGTGGTAGTTAACTGTGGGTTGGCCTGTTCATGCTGGCAGTGGTCTGTTCAGACAAGCAAATGCTCTTGGCTGAGCACAGCCCAGGTCAGTAGGCAAACAGTTGCTTACATTTCACTTCTTCATTGTATTGACAAGATTTAAAAATCTTCAGCCTACAGCAGTCAAAACAGGGTCATCTGAATACAAAAGATCTATTATTTCAGTGTGAAAGGGGTTTGGTTACAGAGTTGTGGTGATAAGTATGCAGGTGGGAATGATGGGAACACTGTCCTGGGCCTAAGCCCAGCAGATGTTCAGGAAGAATGAACTATCTTCTTATACTCTGTCCTTTTCATGACAACCCATTCCATTTCTCAGGCCTGTGTCCTCCTTTATGCTCTCTCACATTCAACATTAAGTATTATAGGTCTTTTTCATTTGGCCTTTTATCTTTTAAGGCTGATAATCAATATTATTCTCACTTTTTAAATGTAAGATTTCCATCTCCAGAAACACAGCTGGAGACATGCAGCCATCAGTATGATAAAAGCTATGCACATGTTTCACTTCACCATGAGGGTCTAAAAACCCGTGTTAAATCCCTGCCAGGCTGCAGGCTTATTTCTGTACTGGTTTTTGGTGGGTTTGGGCTTTGTTTGTTTGTTTTCACTGGGGCAGCATCACCACTTGTAGAAAGGAACCTGTTCTTAGCATCTACCCTGAGAATGCTCCATAATAATCCCTCTGGAGCTGATTAGAGGAACTCCATGGGAAGGATATGCACTGCAGAGGATACAACCAGCTTGTCAAACCTAGGGTAGCTGTGCTATGTGCCTTTCCCTGACATGGAAAAGATGTTGTTTTTTCCTTTGGGCAGGGGAGGGTGGAATTACAGATCTTAAGTTTTGCGATGCTCATACAAGCTGCAGTTCACCATGAATTAATTTGATCTCCAGTCTCCAAGAGTGGAGATTAAATTATCAGGGAAGCATTATTATAAATAGGAGAGGGTATACAGTGATGTCTTCTCCCACCTTGCACCAAAGTATCCAGCCTGGTCCAATGCCATAACATCTCTAGAAGATATTTTCAAAGACTTGGGACGTGGACAGGGGAACAGGGACAACACAGTGGATCAAGTTTGAAGTGTTCCTTCTGCTGCCTGTACTGTGTCGGGAATGAGACCATAAAGCTCTGTCACCAGGCTGTTCTTGTCAGAGAGGCATTTCTACATGGTGATGACATTTCATTGCCTGAATTTCTGGGCAGAAGGAAGCTGGTGCAGACATCCTGGGATCTGCTGGTTTTGGATACATGTGAACTGGTCCCCCTGAAGCTCAGTGCTATTGGGAGTCATGAACGTAAGTGGCCAGGGAGCATCAGTAAGAAACTTGCAGAGTCCCGTTCTGCTTCCGTCACAGTTCAATAGCTGTGGGGAGATGGGTGGAGGGGAGGTTACTGTTCTAGCAGTTACATATTTAAGGCAGGTGGCTGTTTTAAAATGTACGTTTCAATTTTGATTGCAGTATTTTAATTGCATTTAACAGCGACCCTGCTGGTTCTCCATTCTGCATCCGTGCAGCCACGTTCTATTGATGGCCTGTTGTGATTTCAATGGAACATCATGGGATGTACCTGGCACGTCGGGCAGCACTGGATGGAGGTGCCTTTAGCCCAATGTACCTGGCATGGTAAGCGGCAACCAAGTGGTTAAATCTGCATTCTACTGCTCACAGTTCAGCTTGTATAGCAAGGTGTTCCTGCTTTGCTGCAGCCTTGCACTGACTGGAAATCACTTAGCTCTCCTGATTTTAGTGCTTTTATGCGCACAGAGCCCCTTTCCTTTTCAGCCACGGAGATTCCCCTTCCTTGGGAAGTTTGCCATGCTGTAGAGAAGAGTCTAGCCATGTCAGGCTCTCCTTGTTCTAGAACATGAGAGAAGGGACTGGGATATCATCTCACTTTTTTTTCTCTCCTTTTTGGGCCAGGAGCTGGTAGCAGTTGAGCAGGTATTGCCCACGTCCCAAATATCCAAATGTTGCCGCACAGAGGTACCAGACAGGTGCTCATGTCCTTAAGCAAAGCTGTGCCATTTCTGCAGGAGTCCTGCAAGAGCTGCCTCGGGGAGCCAGGATGGCAGTTCTGCCTGGCACTAATCAGAATGTAACAAATTAACAAGGGCCATTTTCAGTTTGCTGATGTGGTATCCTCTGCAAAATGATCCTCCATCCTCCATTTTCCTTCTCTTTTCCATGCCCACACCTGCAAAATCAGCTGCACATCCTGATCTGTCCTGCATCTTTTCTCTCCCTCCCCCAGCTCTGCAGACCTCTGCCTGAGTAACTTCACATGTTGGTCTTAGCTATTTTAAAGTGCTAAATATTTGTGTCAGAAAAACAAGGGTGCTGCTTCCTGTTTTCTGCTTGAGCCTTCTTCACAGAGCTTTTGCTTTTCCACTGCAAGTGATGAAAATGCATGTTTGTGCCTCAGCTTCTGAATTCTGCTATCTGAGTGCTCCAAGGGGCTGGGGATAGGGAACAATTTGGACTAACACAGTTCTAGCACCTCTCCCCATGCTTCTGCTCTTCTAGAATGTGAATATCTTTAAAAGTCATGGGCTAATGACCTGCCAAGTGCAACTCCTGGGGGCAGGTTAGTGGCTGTGAACCATCTGCTACACTGACACTTCTGAGGGTCCTGGTTCTGTTGGGATGTGGGGAAAGGAAGATCAGATAAGCCAGTGGGGAACAGGAAAGCTCTCTTCCCAGTGGGGTCATCAAGTGCTCAAAAAATAAGTTGGTTCATCTGAAACTGAAGGGTGCAGAAGTCATCTGTTTCAGTTTCACTCAGTTCCAGTAGCAGCTGGAAACAGCATTTTCAATGTCATAAGTTGGTGGGAGAGAGCTATGTAAGAAACAGTGGATTTCATTTTGTCTTGTTCTTCTCCATGCTTACTGCTGCAGTGTCTGCTCAGTGCAGCTCAACTGCTTGGGAAGGTGGAGAAATCAGTAAGCAGGCCACTGTGTTTTCCTGGGTCTGTTATAACACGCACAGTAGGCTGATGTTTTAACAGCATCTAATTTGATACATCACATCTAATCTGTTTGTTGGTTTTTATCTGCAGTACTGTTAACTCACTGTTCAGGTGCTTGGTGTCTAGCCTTCTCATCCAGCTACAAATCCTCTACGTGAAATGAGTGATTCCTTAGATCTGTTTATGATTGATTCTTTGCTTCACTGGTGTTGCTTCTTAAAAGGTAAACAATATTCATGTGCTGCGATCTATAACTCAGAGATGAAATCAAACAGCATCTCCTGCCAGAGGTTGCTAAGATAACACATTTAGCATTCATTCAGCTATTACTTTTAGGTAGAGATTTAGTGATATTAAAGAGAATCAAACCTGTAGCAAATATGTAGATTTTATACTGTTGAAAGAGGTGAAGGGATTTCTCTTCTCCTCCGTTTAGCAATTTCATTTTCTGTGGTGTCCAGAATCTTTGTGCAAATTGAGAGCAAAGGAAGTTTTTCCTGCTGTAGTAAGAGCAGCACAGCTCCAGGAGCAGCCTGTGTGTTGTGCAGAGCCTTGCTGCCCACGGGGTCACAGTGTGCCCCAGGCTGGGCAAAGCAGCTTGCAGTTGCCCAGCTCCTGGGGCAATATTGTGTATTAAGGTGCTGTTGGCTCTTAGCTTGCAAAGCTTTGTTTGATGTGTGGCATCTGCTTGCAGCATTACTGTATTCTGTGATTTGTGCCCTGTACTTCTCACGTCTTTGCATGTGCTGTGTCTCAGTGTCATGGATATGGTGGAGGTAGTGAAGGGTCTAAGCCTTGTTTCATTCCCTTCTAGCATGGGAGTATTTGAGCAGGTTCACTGCTCTGAAAAAACTGTCTTGAATATGAGAAGATCAAGGTGAATCTGGGAAAAGACCATCACTGCTACTATTTGTCCAGAGCCTTCTGTAATCCCCTTTTAAATGCAAAGGGATGAAATTTTGCACACCACATTCAGTGTTTAAAGACTGTGGCCCCAGTGAGACATTTATGTATTCTTGAGGTCTGGGGAGTTGGGGTTTTTACTAGAAATGCACCTGAGCCTTTTCTGAAGCAGGGCTCCTCTGAACTGGGAGGGGTTTTTTTCCTGTTTTTTTTTTTTTTTTTTTTTGTTTGTTTGTTTTTTGGTTTTTTTCTTTCCAGAAAACAGAAAAGAAAGGGTTATTAAAAATTATACTGAAATACAAGAAGTATAAACCCACTGTGATTTTTTTAGGGCTTTGGAGGGTTGTGGAGATGTTATTCAAATGTTATGGTTTGTTAAAAGACACTCCCTGCAAACTAATGGATAGCAAGGCCTTTCTAAGGCTGCACCTGCCATTTGTTTGGGCAAATAACTTTTAAACAGGATTTAAACTCACAGTTGTCCTTGGTCCCATGCTTTCAGCTAGAAGTAAGATTTTAGGAATGCTATAAGTTAAGGAAGAATGTCTGCTTCTCTTCTGCTAACAACTTTTCCAACACACCTTTCCTCCTCTGCCTCTGAAATGCATCATGGTCAAAGAAGGGTTTGTAACTAGGCACCTCTATGAAATGCCTGGACTGGATTTATTTTTGTTGAGGACTGCACAAGGTACACAAGGCAGGTTGCTATAAGGGTTTTGTCAACAAAGGCCCATCAGCCAAAGAAGTGTTCTCTGAGCCTCCTGTCCTGATTAAAGCCCTTGGTGGGCAATTCTGACAACATTTTAAACACAGTGCTCTAAGTTTGGTTGAAGGTTTTTCTGCCTTGATTCATTATATTCATTTTTTTGGGGTTGTTAAATCCACGTTAGACTTCAGCTAACAAATTCAAATTTGATAGGCAGGGTTATACTGCTTACACCAGACTACTGCTTTTGAAATCTACTGAAGGTAATAGCCTACCTTATACATATGTCCTACTGAACATGAAAAGTCCTGTAAAATTTGGCATGTGAGATAAATAGAGGTAATTTAAACAACTTGTAGTATGTTAGTTTTTATGCAACAGAACATACTCAGTAATAATATTATCTTTCTCATGAAGGTCAGCAGCAGAATTAGAATTCTGTTTCCAGGGCTTTCTCTGCTGGCTCATTACTTGGTTTCAATATCATTTAAGGCAGAAAGAAACAAAAAAAAGTAAAACAATAAAAAAATTAACTGATTATGTTTTTAAGAGAGAACTTAAGCTCTTAATTTCTCTGTATTTATGGCTTGCTTCTCCTTCAATAAGAGAAATGTTTCAATAATATGATGAACTGGGAAAGGAAGAAAGGAAGTAGAAGGCTAAATAGTGGTTGTTGTTAATTTGGTATTTAATTCCTCCTTTTGAACCTCAAACTATTTTAAATCAACTTTAATGGATAAATGCAAGTAGTAGTTGGCACTTTGAAACAAACAAACACATGCAAAAAAGCCCCCCAAAAAACAAGGAAAAAAATTAAAATTGATCTTGGATTCCCAAATGCAGTCCCAGACTGAATTCCAGGTTTAATTGATTGTAATATCTACCAAACATGCAACTGCAGTTAGTTCTGACATATCTCAGCCTGGGTGTTTCCTACAGTCCATACTACTAGGAAGGCCAATATAAACATCTAAACTAAAATACATCATGACTACTGTTTGTGAAATGCATTAACTATATGCAGGTAACCACAATTTTCCTCTCTTTACAGTATTTCAGGATAGAGAAACTGTGACTTGAGATATGTTACTTGACTGTATTATTTTAAACAAAATTCTTCCAAAATTAAAGACGGAACAAAATTAACTTGAGAAAAATGTTTCAGATTTGTGAAGACATTTGGTGACATTTAGCTAGCTCAGTATCCTGAATTTCAGCCATTTGAGGGTTGATTCTAACCCTATGTGTTAATGGATTGGGATATGGACATAGCCAGGGGAGTGGTTTTTAAAGCGGCTTTTCATACTCTTAAGGAGGCTTCCCATTCACACCTCAGTGTGGGTAATTCCATCACCAATGGATTTAGTTGCTGCATGTCATTTTCTCAACCCCAGAGCAGCTGGGTGTTACAAGATTTCAACATGTAACAGCCAAGAAACAAACTACACATTAAAGCAGGGAAGCTGCTGTTTATGCTAATTATTTAACATGCTCAGATATGCAAATGACAGTGAAGTAGATGCTTCTCTTTTCTTCCTCTTTTTCTCACTTTTCATCCTCCCTTCAAGTCTGTGTCAGGAGAGAAGAGCTTTCCCCTGTACCTAACTATTGTTTTCATGCTGGTATCTTTTGAATAGTGATTCCAGCCAACGATGATTGCTTTTGTAAAAAGATAATTACAAATCTGATTTTTGAAAGAATTGAATCAAGTCTTAGCATGAGAAATAGTTCTCTCTGTATTCTCAGCAGGATCACAGCTTGCAGGGCTCAATGTACTCAGATCTCCCTAGTCAGTGTCAAGCCTAATATAGCCTGCACTGTGTTAAACCAGTCTATTAAATGTAACCTTTTCTAGTGGAGATAGCAAGCTCACACCTCTCATCCTCCTGTTTTTCAGGTGGTAAGGTGAAGGTGAGAGGACGAGAAGGTGGAGATGGAACTGCCAAATCATGCCAAACAACTGCTACTGCAGCTGAACCAGCAACGAGCCAAAGGTTTCCTCTGTGATGTGATCATTGTGGTAGAAAATGCCCTGTTTCGTGCCCATAAGAACATCCTGGCAGCCAGCAGCATGTATTTCAAATCCCTTGTCCTGCATGACAACCTGATAAACTTAGACACGGACATGGTGAACCCCACCGTGTTCCGGCAGATTTTGGACTTTATTTACACTGGCAAGCTCTTAACGACTGACCAGCCTGGTGAACAGAACTTTAATGCTCTCCTCACCGCAGCAAGCTACCTCCAACTGCACGACCTGGCAGCTCTCTGCAGAAAGAAGCTGAAGCGGAACGGCAAGTCCTTTGCTGGCAAGGCCGGTGGCCTTGGTGTTGGGAGATCTGCCAGGAGTCAGAGACTTTCCACTGCTTCAGTCATCCAAGCTCGCTATTCAGGGTCAAATGAGGGGTTGAAGGGCTCGCACTCAAAGGAGCTGTCAAAGGGAAAGCTCTCTGATGATGAGGTCTTCATCAGCAGCTCCAATCAAGAGAACTGTCACTCCTTAAGCAGGGGAACCAGCAAGAACGGCGGTGGGAGCAGCAGTGCGAATGGGAGCACCGGTGACCAGGAGCTAGGTCTTGACCTGTCCAAAAAAAGCCCCTCGCTCCCCGTTGCAGCCTCCCACGATGACACGCAGCACAGCGAAAGCCAGCACGGCTCTCCCCAATCTGCCTCAGCCCCTGCAGCCAACAGTGCCTCATCGTTCGACGAGTCTGGTGTCGGAGCCCCCCACAGCATGGCGGACAGCAGCGACCCCATGGAGATGGATCTGAGCGAGGAGTGCCACCACTCTCTGACAGAGAGCAGCCAGCGCAAGGGCCTCCGGCACTCGTCCCGCAAGAAGGAGTGGATCAAGAAAGACAACGCCTTTGACCGAAAGGAAGGGGGCAAAGACAGGGATGAGGGTGAAGGGCTGCCCAATGGTATCCTGCTGGGGCCCTTGTCCAAGTCTGTGGAGAGGAGTCTGGCTGGGGCCTATGGGGCAGACCTGCCCTACCCATGTAAGGAGGAGGTAGAAAACGGTAAGGAGAACAGTGACGACAGTGGCCAGAGTGAGAGTGAGAGTGGCGGCCATACCAGTGCCAACTATGTCTACCGGCAGGAGGGGTTTGAGCCAGTGGCCTACGGTGACAACCTGTATGTCTGTATCCCCTGTGGCAAAGGCTTCCCAAGCTCTGAGCAGCTCAATGCCCACGTGGAAACGCACACCGAGGAAGACCTTTACATCAAGGAGGAAGGCACATACGGCAGCAAGGACGAAGCTGAGGATTTGTCCAACCCCAATCAGTCCTACGCTGCGGAGTCCCGGCCCTTCAAGTGTTCGGTGTGTGAGAAGAGCTACAAGGATCCAGCCACGCTGCGGCAGCACGAGAAGACTCACTGGCTGACGCGGCCCTTCCCTTGCAACATCTGCGGCAAGATGTTCACACAGCGTGGCACCATGACACGGCACATGCGCAGCCACTTGGGGCTCAAGCCCTTTGCTTGCGAGGAATGTGGGATGCGCTTTACCCGGCAGTACCGACTAACAGAGCATATGCGTGTCCACTCAGGAGAAAAACCTTACGAATGTCAACTTTGTGGTGGGAAATTCACCCAGCAGCGCAATCTGATCAGCCACCTGCGAATGCATACCTCTCCCACATAAGCCAAAGACTCCAGAATGAGCTTCAAGCCCATCCGCAGTGATTTACCTTTCTGTAGACTTGCTGCTTAAAAAAAAAAGAAAAAAGAAAAAAAAAAAGGGGGCAACTCCCCATACTCTGTTCAGTCATGACAGGCCTAAACAAGTGTAGCTTTAACATTTAAAAAAAAAGTTCATTTTTTTCCCTTTTTTTAAAAAAAGAAAGGTCCACAGCCAAGCTGATGCATTTAGTCCCACTCTCCCTTCAAATTTTGATGACCTGGCAAGAAATGCCTCTTCTTTTTGCACACATTGACTTTGTTGCCATATTGTTTATCTGGAGCAGGTAGGGGGACCTTGGGGAACTTTCAGCCTCTGCTGGCTCCCCCTCCTTGCCTCTTTCTGTCACCATACTCACCTCCTCTTAAAACTAAACTCAGTAGAGGTATTTCTTGCTACTAAAAAAAACAAAAAAAACCAAAATACATATTTTCAGTGGCCTAAGTAGCTGTGAAATAACAGCATTCTCAAGTGCAGAAGCTATGTCTGTGGACCATCTGACAGGGTTGGCAGTCCCTCCAGAGACTGTGGGAAAGCCACAGCAGTGGTGGAGCCCACCCCTGTCCCTCTGGGCTGGCAATGGTGTGAGGAGCAGCTCTCAGGGCTGCACCAGTCCCAGTACTTCATTTAAACAAATGGCAAAGCCTCCCTTACCATCCCTCCCCATTTTGGTTTTGATCTTTGTCCTTGGCACACATAACCACGTGCCACCTTCTCCCATAAAACATGCAAACCTCTTTTGCCTTACCCATGACTGAACAGGGACTGGATGCCCTGGGAATTTCTTTCAGTGAGCAGGGGGTCGTCTTTACTTTTCTAGTAGTTTCGTATGAATATTCTTTGCTTAGAGGTACTTGTTTTATTAAAGGAAAAACCATTGTAACGTTTATGTGAATGTTTGAACTGGAAGGTCTGAGGTTAATTCTAGGGTGGGTGGGTGGGGAGGGGGTTTGATGTAGGCTGGACTTGCTACAAGTTCCATAGGTACTTTTTTATTATTTTTTTATTTTATTTTTTGTGTGTGTGTATGTTTTTAGCTTTCCTCCCTCACTAAAGAGCAAGTCTGTGTGGACAGACTTGTTACCTTTGCTACCTCTTGAATTCATGAGAACAATAAGATGGTTAGTGAAAGATTAGGCATTTTTTTTAATTGTAAGTAATTAAATGTATAAAAGTAGAAGCTAAATTAAAGTTAAGGGATTTTTACCACCCCGTCCTTCCATCAAAAGTCAGCTAGAGAAATGTTAAAGCAAAGCTTGGCCAAAGACAAAGCAAAAAATACACTGAGCTAGAGGCTGTGCTGGCTGCTTGGACTGGCTCAATTCGCAGTCTCTTGGCTGTCTGTAGTCACTTTTAGATAAAAGCAGAAAACTTCTCTGAGCTTTTTGGGCCCTTTCCAGCTTTGTTTATTGAGTCTGGATACTATGGGGAAGGAAATATGTCCCCCTCATCTTCCACTCCCCCAGCACATCTGGGTCAGTCTGTAAACACCTGGCAGGACAGAGGGTGAGGGCATAGCAGCCTATAATTTACTAGAATCCAGAGTGCAATAAGGTGGGGGAGAGGAGGAGAAAGCAAACCAAAGTGTTTCATATCCTCCCTTTTAGACAATTTAACACACGCACACAAAAAAAAAAAAAAAAAAGAAAAAAATGAAAAGAAAAAGAAACAAAATGTTCTTGCAACATCTGCCTAAGACATCACAGCCAACAGCTGCTATTGGTTTAGGAGAGAAGACAGAGAACTTTGCCCACCGATTCTTGGCCCCCTTGACTTTGTTGGCGTGACCTTGTGGAAAGCTATGGCTTATTTCAAGCCTCCTGTGACTGTGGTGGTAAAAATTCACAGCCAGTAGAATCATCCCTTCTGAAATGACTAAGGTTTACACTTGCATTTTTTCATTTGTTGGTTTTTGGTGTTTTGTTTTTTGGTTTGTTTTTTTTTTTTTCCACTCAAACCAGTAGAGTCTCTATGCGTAAGTTTTACCAAACCTCACGTTTTGTCTTTTTTAAAAAAAAAAGAAAAACACAAAACGATCAATTTTTTAAAGTTTTGACCAAAAAAGAAAAAAAAAGAAAAAAGTGAGCATGTTTGACTAAAACAAAGAAATATAAGCTTCATTTTCTATTGGGGTTTTTTTTGCTTGGTTTTTTTTTGTTTGTTTGTTTTGTTTCATTTTTTGTTTTTTGGGTTTTTTTTTTTTTAAGGTAGACTAGTCCATGAGAAGTTTTTGGGTCAATTGACTGAACTGAGGAAACTGGAATCCAGGCTCCAAGCAATAGACAACCCAAAGGCGCAGAGCCTCGGCCTGGTGTCACGTTACAGGGAACACTCGCCCCTCTCCAGCCGCTCCCCTGTGCTTCTCCCGGTGCCATTGTCCCCTTGCTCCCGGAGCGCGGGAGGGGTGCATGGACTTTTGCTTTTGTCGAATTGTGCTGAGACGCGCTGTTTTCTTTTCGGGGGTTAAGTGTGCTTTTAGCGTCTTTAGCACTTCCACATTTTTGAATATATACTGAATTATTTTCTCCTTGACTCTTTGTCACACCCCCTCCCCCGAGAATGTCCCCAAAATAGTCTTTGGGAAGGACAGGGAAGGCCGTGCCATCTACCTTGTTCTCAGAGGGCATCTGAGCAGAGCCCAGGGCCAGCTGCGCAAGATGAGTTCTCGGCACTGTCACCCCACCTTTACCTCCCCTCCAGCCACCCTCGGCGGAGCTGACCCCGCTCCGGCTCCCCTTGGAGCCAAGGGCCCACCTCCAGAGCAGGTTTAGCTCCCTGAGCGCGGGCTGCGGCCGGGAGGGGCCCTGTCCCTGCAGTGGCGCTGGGGACGGCGGGCTGGAGCCGCCCCAAGTCACCCTGGGCCAGCGGCTCTCGCTGGGAGCGGGGGAGCCGAGCCCGGCCGCAGCCCCTGCTCCCTCTCTTCATTCCATTTCTACGTGTCTGTGGGTGATGTAGCTTCTCCCCCTGCCCCAGGCCCACTTTCATTTGTTTCTAAAGCCTTGAGAATTATGTTGAACTTTCAGGACCCAATGCTATTTTTTTAAAACTATTTTTTGGAGCATCTTTTTTTTTTTTTTTTTTTTTTTAAATCCCCTCCCCAGCACTTAAACAGTACGACATAAAGTCTGTGTACAGCAAGAGTATTGTACAAAAGGAAATTATGTTCTTTTTTCAAATAGCTGTGTAAAGTTGTGTTCCATAGACTGAGTATAAACAACATTTTCCAAATTGTGACAGTAATAATTAATAACTAATAATACTCAAAACTTCAGGGACTGTTTCAGGCCTGCTTGGGGCCTAAACACTCAACTGCATTTGTACGACATAGTATTGTATCAACATTTTTCTGTATTTTAATGAGAAAGCAAAACACTAGTTTCATATTTAAGATTTTAAGAATTTTAGGGTGGGGGGGAGGGAGCTGCGTTTTTGTTTTTTTAAAATTTTATTTTGAATTTTTTTTTTAAATACACAAAGAGCCTCAAGAGGAAAAAACCAATTTAAAAGGAAACAAAAAAAAAAACAAAAAAAAAAAACAAAAAAAAAAGAAAAAAAAAGAGGCCAGGCAGCTTAAGTATATGCTTTAGTCACTTAGTTCCAGAATGTTTTCGGAATAACAGGAAAAAAAAAAAAGATAAAATAGCAAAAGTTGTATAAAAGAATAAGAAGCTCATACCCAAATTCACAAAACTATTTTTTAAACCAAAGCACATTTGAATGAGTATGGAACCTCACTTGGCTCAGAAAAGTACTAATATATTTATCTCATTGTTTACATAAACTTTTACAGTTTCAGACCTCAACAGATCTAGGGGCCAGTCAAAATTAATCTTTGCTTTTTCCATTGGTTTGTCTCTGAAGGCTGTGCAGTGTTCCCCAGCTTGGGAGGGGGAATCTGTGTCCCAGCCTGCATTCCAGCACTGCTCCGGGAGGGTGGGGAGAGGGTGGGCAATTAGAAATATGGCATGTAGAATTTTTTTTCTTAATCCATGAGAGATGTTGCTGGGAGTGAGACCCAGGCGCTATTGTAGAGGCGTTTCGGCCTCCCTCTTCCTCAGAGGAGTCTGAGGGAACCAAGAGGGCAAAGTGAGACGCAGGAAGCTCTAGAGATAAGAAAGGATGTTAGAAGATGGTGGGAGCTGCTGTACCCAGCACATCTCCTTAACTTTAGCCACGGGGAGCTGGGCTGTTTTCCAGTCCCTTACTGCAAAACTTCCAAAAACAAATTCCTGGCAAAAAATCCCCAAAGGCCCAGCTCTGTGCACTTGGGGCTGTTAGCAGGAGCCACAAAGCTCACAGAAGACACCAAAGAGCTATTGACACGCAGCTTCTGTGAGGCTTTGCGGCCGCTGCAGAGCGCAGCCAGCCCTGCCCTGGGGCACCCAGCAGCCTCGGCCTGGGCTGGGACCTGAGCTTGGGGCTCCTCTGGGCCCTTTCATGGAACCTGGATGGATTCACTCCAGACCTTACAGTCCTGCTTAAAAAGCCCAACCAAAACTCCTAAGGCTGCCTTGGTGGAAACCTAAGCCGATCTGCATGGTAGAACAGTTTAAAGATGACCAATGAGGATGGTTAGCTAAAATCACGCTGAAGCCAAAAACAAAAAGGTTTTAGAAAGCTCCCCATCGTTAGTCTTGACCCTTTGTAGCTTTTACCTTGTACACCAAAGCCACCTCAAAACATTTGAGGGGGGGCTGATGGAAAATGAAATATTAATTTTGCCTGGTCTTAATATCTAACAAAGATGGTGCAAACACTATTTGACAGTGTTGTTTTTGTATCAATATGTATGTGCAGTAATGAATGTATTTATTTCTCAGATTCTGTATGCACAGTTTTGCAATGTAATTCAGAAAGTTGCAAACACAAAGATGTGTCCGCAGGGTCTTCTCTACAGGATTTCAAAAAAATGAAAAAAATATATTAAAAAAAAAAAAAGAAAAAAAAGAAAAAAGGAATCTCAGAGACTCAGCATAGCCATAAACCATAACCTGTGAAGACAATACAAAGACTGGACTTTTGTAGCTTTGCATAGAAGAGGAATTTATGTTTTGCTGTATTTAAATGTTTCAATTTACAGTGTCACTCTTTTAAGATTCCTGTTTTGGTTTTTGTTTTTGTTTTCCTCTCTCTCTTGTGTGTGGAAAGCATTGTTTTTAAGCAGTGCAGGTTCAAAGTCTGGGTTAGCAGTATTTTACCATGTTGCTTCAGTTCTGAAAAGCAGGAATATGGGTCTTGACCAGAGAAACATCCAGTACACTTAGTGAAACAAAATGAAATCTGAGGTGACTGCTGGCAAAATCCAGAGAAGGTAAAAGTCACTTGAGGAATAGCTGTGTGCTTCTGATTGCAGCTTGTGACTGAGACAAGTCTGTTATCCTGCCTGAAGGATAGGATGTAGCTCTTTTTTAAAGTGTCCCTCATCCCTCACTTACTGTTTACTGTGGTAGCAATAAGGATCTCAGAAGTGGGGAGTCAAGGCTTGGGATGGGCAGAGGGAGCTCCGTGCCAAACCCCACAGCCTCTGTCCATCTCCTGGTGGGCCTTGCAGGTGATACTGAAGCATCAGGTTCACCACAGCACAGGGGGCTGGAGCCCCTGGGAGAAGCTGTGCTTTCCAAAGCCTCTTGTTCCAGTATTGGTAGAGTCAGCACCTACTACAGCCTTACAAATTAGCATGAAGAAAGGATGCTTGCCAAATTCTGAAACCTTTCCAATCAACAGTACTGGAGTTAAGGGAAAAGCAAATAAAAAAACAAAGGAACAAAACCTCCCTCTATTTTAATTGGGTGTAAGAGGCCCTAGGTAGCAAACACTGAGCTGTCCCCAGACAGCAGAGAAGCTCATCATTGAAGATGGCATGTTTGGATAAACATTTGTTTAAGCAAGAATTTAAAATCTAAATGAACCCAGAGCTGTAATTCTGGAATAATTAAAGAGACTTAGGGCATTTTTTTCTTAGTTTTTGTTTAAGTAATTACTTGCTCAACATCAGTAAAGTCTCCATTTACTGTAAAATCCTTTCTTTTTATAAGCTTATTCTTGCACTCCAGAACTGGCCATATTCTTGAAAAAGAAAATTTAGGGGTTGCTTTCAATAGCTGAAAGTAGCCTTTTGCAGTGTTTTAAGTCCCATGGTACTTAATGGTCCTGATTTTAGTGCAGGAGACAAGCAGGCAAAAGGAAAAGCTGTTTCTCAGCCCCTTTCCACTCCTCGTATTTTGCATTTTTTCAGAATAGGGTAAGAAATTTCACCTTTGATTATTTCCTGTTAGACTCACTAAATTTGCTGCTTTCCTTGCAAAAGGAAAATATTTGGGAACCCTTATGAGGCAGTTCCAGCTCTGCTGTAAGGTTCCTAGCTGGTCCTCCAAGTCAGGAAGACTCCTTTGTTTCAGCCCTGGTCCATCTTTCTGCCACATCAAAACTGTTTTTATTCTGCTTTCCTTGTTTTAAGTAACAGCTCAAAGATCCTGAAACATACATTCAGAGAGAGAAATACATTTTTGTTCCATTGTCTCCTATTGCCACAATCTTCTTTCCTTCCTTCCTTCCCTAATTTTCCTGAGCATTTTGAAGGCCAGTGTTGTACCCAGGGATCAGGGGATCAGTGGTTTTGGAACAGAGGAGTCCCTGTGGCACGTGGTGGGGCAGGTCTGAACCACCACACTTGATGGGGCATTTGTTAGGGACCCACTCATAGCGCTGCTTCCCCTGAGGAGTGGGACTGATTTACACTTCCTCTGTCACAAGTTCCAATCGAAGCACTCTCAGTACAGCTGTTCCTCTCACCTTCCACAGGAGTTTTGACTGGCTGGGGATAATTTTTCTTTGAGGAGAGGATCTTGTTCTGGCTGGCTGGATATTTTTCCCCATTTTATTTTAATATTTTCGTTACAACTGAAAAAGGAATGTTGCATCACCCCTTTTCGTTTTTGTTTTTTGTTTGGTTGGGTTTTTTTTCATTTTAAGCCTTAACTATCAGTCAGTCTGGAAGCCCTGGATGTTTCCTGGGGAGGGGGGAAGGAGGGAAGGTCAAGGGAAAGGCCAACATTCCTGCTGCAATGTTCTGTTCATTTCCTTCAAGAGCTTGAATTCAGGTCAGAGCCACAATAGTTGTGGCTTCAACTCAAGTGTCATATAAAAAGATACAGAAATTATAATATGATCTCAGCATTCAGAAATTTGCAGTCTTAATGTACAGTGATGAGAAACTGTTATTTTATGATCTTTTCATTAAAAGCTTGATTGAAAAATTACATCTCTTGCTCTAAAGTTCACCTTGTTCCTATAGCTGACTCTCTCCATGTTTTCATTTATTCTTGCCCAGGGATCTGAACCAGCTACTTCACAAAGAGACCCCTGACCCCCCCCCCAGCCTAAAAAGGCACTCAGCCTCACATTTTATGCACCTCTGCACTTGGGTCATAAGCTAAAATCTGACACTTGTTAGACTATAAGAAATGATGAATTGTGTGGGCCAAGTGGGCACACAGAAACAGTGCAGGCAATGGATAATGGACCAATCATAATTTCCCTTTTTTTTTGTTGTGACCCTGAGGAAGATGAGGCTGATTTTGAAAAGTTACTTTTGTTTTGTCCTAACCGCAGTCTGAAAGCAGTGTTTGCCAGAGACAGTAGATGGTAGGTGGACCTTCCAAGCCATAAATCTCTCCAGACTATTTGGACTCTAACTGTAATTATGAGGACCAACGAGGAAGCTGAGGCAGAAAAGTTTCCTAAGAGAAATGATAGTTCTCCACCCACCTATGGTGCAGGTAAAAGGAGTAAATGCTTCCAGGGAAGATTAATGTAATTGATGACAGAACCACCCTCTGCAGATTACAACTCCTCCAATGTTACAATTCAGTCATTTTTCCTTGGCAAGGTTAAATGTGACCCTAGCAAAATTAATTCATGTTTCCAGAGCCTGGGTTCTAAATGATATTTTTTTGGGTTCCCAAGCCAAGTTTTTGGATCTAAGAATTCTTTAATAAAATATCTGTTTAATTGAAACAAATAAAGCATCTTCACTGCACTTCAAGAGCCAAGCCTAATATTTTGCAGCACTTCCTTTGTAACAGTACTCATCAGCTCAGCTGTCCCGTTTCTCCCAGAGCATGGGAGAATGCTGTAATATACAGCAGAGTAGCCCTGGTGTTGAATTCATATAGTTCATTTTTTTCTTTAAACACAATGCTGACTATATTTTAAAGTGACTGACTGAAGGAGCTTCAAGTTTAGTCAGTTTTCTGACAGGTTGCAAAGTCAGCAGCACTGGCAAGAAAATAATTTTTATTTGTCCTTGGAGATGTGTTTTACCCAGCAAGGTTAAAGAGAAGGACAAAAATGAACAGAAAAACAGATGAAGAGCTACAGAAAACCAGAGGCTGTTTTTCAACATCTCGGATGTGGTAATGAGCCTGCAGTCTTTTCCCAGCTACCAGTGATTTTTTCTGGTATTTCCCTTTTATTTCTAATTTCTTCTGGAAGTTTTTGCTTCCTGGCACCCATTTCTCTGTGGCATAAGTGGTTTCTAGCATAGTTAAAAGATTGCATGTTCTATTTTACTTTCTTTGCCATGGTCAGCTCCTTTTCATCTCATAAGATCCTGTAACAACTATACAAAACTCTTCATACAGTAACTCCCAACTGAAATGGCAGCTGCCTCTGCAGTGGAACACTGAAATATGTACAACTGAAGTGCAGAGTGCAGGATGTAAAGGATACCAGATATGTCTGGAATGCCTGGGAATTTGTACTTTCTTCCCTCTGCTTTCATTACCCCCATTTATTGGTAGGATTTCTTTTCTCCCAAACCCACACCCGCTTGCTTCCTCTCCACTACCCTTCTCCCTCTTGAAGAGCAGACATTGGGTCAAACCTTTGAATGATAGGTTTGGTTTTTGCTTTCTTGCAGGAAATACTTCATCAAAATTGGAACTTTTCCATGGGAACAACTTTTTTTTAAAATGAAATTTTGTTTCAGCCACTGTTGAGGTCCCATTTGGACTCTGCTGAGTAGATACAGATGGAGAATATTTGTTTGTTTCATAAGAATCATCATGACTGGTACCACATTAAGAAGTTAAAAAGGAAGGACAATTTTTTAGTAAAGAATGATTTCAGTTCAGTGAAGGCCGAAAGACTAACATCTCACTTTGCAAATTATTTCTAAAATATGCCTTCATCCTGTTTTGTATTGAAGATAAACTGAAGCACTAGAGATTTCATCTGCAGGTAATGCTACATTTTCAAAAGGCCTAAGACTGCTGAAGCAGTTACTAACTATTACTTGTGTGTGTCTGGATGTCTTACTAAGTCGTCCAGGTTTCAGCAAATAGATTTCGTGTGCACTTGTGCAAAGCCTGCTGTGTACCAAGTTTAGTGTGACCTGGCTTAAACCAGTAATAGCTAAAGCAGGTGCACTGCCATAGCAAAATGCATTGTTCTTTGTCTTGTTATTTTACTGTGCTCAGAACCGTAAATACTCCAGTTTGCTATTTGGACCAAAATTGCTTCCCCCTGCATCTCCTCTGGGCACTGCTCTTGTCTAAATTCTGCAGTTTCCTCCCTGCTACAGGTCACCATATCACATCTTCCTTCCTTCCCTTCATGGGCTCTGTAGCAGTGATCAGTTTTGGGTTTGCTTTTTTGCCCTGCAGTTGTGCTGTCTTAGTGATGAACACTGTTGGAAGCTGCTGCAGAGTAAGGTTTGGATCCATATGTTTCAGCTCAGTAGCTGGGCCAGTTGTAAGAAAGCACAATCTCCCTGCAGTTACAGTGCATCCAGAGCTCCAGCACGGCAGAGTACAGAACATCCATCATACTGTCTTCTGCTGTTCCAGGTGCTAAGAAGAGAGACCAATGTAGCTGGCATGTATCAGCCCAGGAGGTGATTCATGGCCCTGCCTACTTCCTTTGCTTCTGCCTTCTCATCATTTTGCCCCTTTCCTTTTAGTAAGGAGAGATGTTGTTGCAGGGCTCTCTCAGCAGAAGAGCGTAATTTTTGGGATAATTTGGCTCTGAAGCAAAGGCCTAATGCTCCCTCTCTGTTCTTGTCCATTCTCTCCTTCCTGTACACAATAATTAGATTTAAAAAAAACAGACAGAATCCTGCACCCATTGTCTCTACATCCAGCTGGTTCCTTTACTTTTCATTAGAGATTTTGAATTTGATAAAAATCAAGAACTCTTCCAGAAGCCATGCTTGAAGCAAGCAGCATTTTAGGCTAGTAAAATTAAGACATAGCTTTCCCTTGATTTCAGAGAACAGGAGTGGCACAGCAGATTCTAGCTCTAAGATCTTTTAGTCAGATTCCCTTCACAGTCCCCAGTCAGGCACTGGGGATTCAGACACAGGAACCTGGCCAGACGATATAACCACATCCCCTGGCTCTGGCTGCACAGGGAGCACTTTATCAGCATTAGGCAGAACTGAGCTTCACACCTGGGTAGATGCTGCTGTTCTGTAGCCCTACAGAGCTCTGTGCCTTTGCAGTAACAGGCCTGGCCATTCAAACACCATCTGGGACTGGCCAGACAGATCTGACTGCAGGACAGTGGAGAGAGCAGCATCACCAGATGTCAGTTCTCAGCCTCCTAAGGATCTGTAAAACGTGCAGAACTAAGCTCTGGGTTTCTAGCCTTGTCACCAGAGGCCCTTGCTAGCCCCATCACCAGGCAGCAGCCTCCTGCCACGTCCAGCTGGTCCCCTTGCCACAATAGCAGCTAAAGGCCAGCCAGAGAAGATTGCACAACCAGGCCTTGATCTGTATTTTCCACTGCTCAGCCAGAAAACCCCTCCTTTTTCCAGCACAGCTGTTTTCCATCTCTGCTCAGGAAACATGCCCTGTTTTTGATTCCTGGTCTTGCTTTATGAAGCAATCATGGGCAGGCTGTCTGGGTGGAATGGGTCACGAAGTGGTGGATAACTCTGGATTCTGAACGCCAACACAGAACAAAGGGGAGCTTTGCCAAGGCTCAGGTGAGCCTGGGGTCAGCACACAGACAGGCTACTGACGTAAGCACAAACGCAAGGTTTTCTTTCTCTGGGCTGTAGTGTTTGAAATCCCCCCTCCCTTTTCCTCTCCTGCCTGCTTGCCACAGCCTTTTCCTGGTTAGGCCCATGTTTCAGTAACAACATGTATGGGTGATGGTGTCATTATTTTGCTACATCTTACTCACATTAAACTCCTAGACCACGGTGGCTGTTGTTCATAAGCTGCCAGCCTTGCACAGCTCGGTTAATAAGCTGCCAGTTTGTTCCCTCCTAGGCATTTTGGGTGACAGTATCAGAACACACAGCTGCAGCTGGGTAATGGCAGCCCTGCTGTTAAAGACACTTCAGCCCATGGTGCACACAGAGGGTGGTGAGGTAGCAGACAGTGGCTGGAAACCCAGGATGAAGTGCAGACCCGGATGTGGTCCACTCAGAAACACCCTGGCATTGCACTTCTTGGCTCTCTCCCCAAAACACTGGAAATTAGCCAGCTCCCTGGCCATATCGACCTGGAAATTAGCAAGCTTCCTCAAGGGTTAAGGCATTAATGTTAACACCATCTATATTAACTAAAAATAATACGTGTGCAAAAAGATCTGAGTTACAGCTGTTACAAGAGTCCTACCTTGCCTTTTCTGAGTCCTTCACATGTGAAGTGTGGTCCTGTAGAGCAAAGGCCTATAAAGTATCATTTATGCTGGAAGGGGTAGAAGGAGAAGTTACAATGGACTTACTTGGAGCTCACACAGAGGTGCTTCAGAACAGGCTTTGTGATCACGAAGGGCAGAACAAATGAAGGAGGGGGCTGACCACTTTTGTTTTTGTAATTTATTTTTTCCATGTAGGGTTAAGCTAACAACCAGCTGGGTCTGTGCCTCTAGGTAGAGGAAACACAGAAAAAGAGAAGGGAAGCAGAGTTCCACTTCTGTTTCTTTTATAAATTTTCATTGACCAGTTCCTGGCCACTCTAGTTTTAAGAGTGTCTACACAAAGGACTTAGTGCCATAAGAGGAAGGATTCAAAAATCATGGAATTGAATCCTTGCTGCCATCACACGAGCCACAGCCTGCAGGAGCAGGAGCAGCAGCAGCTGATGTGGGCAACAACTCGGGAATCATTCACTACAGCTACTCTGTGCTTTTCAGTGGGAGTCTGTGTCTCAGGACTGGGGGTACAGTGGGAACTGGAGGACAGGAAGGAAAGCAAGCAGGCTTAAAGCTCTTTAGCAGTGCATTGCAGACCTACCAGCTGGCTCTTGCAGTCTCAGGGCTCACAGCAGACCATAGGATGCAGTATAGGATGTGTACTGACACTGGCAGGAGGGACAGATGCCATCCCTTGGTGTGGGCTCTGCCCTAGCCTGGCTGCACAGCTTTGCTCACAATGGGGAGGTGTGTATCTGCCAGGGCTTGTCACAAACTCCCCCTCCTGACAAGGCGTGTGAGGTTCCTCCTGTCCTTTGCTGTGTATGTGTACACACAATACAGTCTGTGAGCATCTTGTCCTGCTTCCTCCCTTTGAAAGCAAAGGTCAGAGGGATCTCCATGATTTTAAAAAGAATTTAGCTTATGCTTCTGAACTCCTTACAAGATGGGTACCTTTCAAACCTCCTGACCACTGTGAATGCTTTCTACAGAGGCATACTGACTTCCCTTTACTCAGCTGGAGTGCCCACCTGCTCTCATTGCACTTTTGCCCTGCACAGTACTGTTCCACCAGCTGGCATACTACAGAAGACCTCTGCCTACAAAGCCCAGACTGGTTCCTAGTCCATAGCAAAACGGTCATACAAGTAAAACAACAATTTCCAGATAAAAAGGTAGCATAAGAGGAGCTCATGCAGTCTGTGGGTAACATCATCCCAGCAGCATGGCCCTTTCACACCCCTAGGAACCAGTGAAGCAACATTCTTGAGCAACAAAGGGAAGCATGACACAGTGGCACATAAAATGAACTTGTTAAACTTCTTCCACTGCCATATTCTTTCTGCTGGGCTCTGATTTAACCTTATCTCCAATGCCAGTACCTTGTCTTTACCTTCATCCCCATTCATTTTTACAGTGTCATTCTTTTGCATGAAGCACAAGTAAGGAAGCTTAGGGAAAAGAAAGATTTGCTTTGTTTTGATGCCAAAGCTAAATGTTTTTCTTTTTTTCCCTTTTCAGTTTTCTAGTCTAAACAAGAGATGACATACCTTCTGAAAAGCAGCTTTCCTGAGGTGGCCTGTGCCCTGAAAATGTACACAACTGGAAGTTCCAGTGCTCCAGAGCAGCTGTAGGTGTTTCTACTGCCCTTGGGTAGTTAGAAGAAGGGCTGGATTCCATGCTCTATGGCTTCAGTCTTCCCTAGAAATGGCAATACATGAAAGCATCAGCATCTTGAACAGCCTTCCTCGACATCTCAGTGAGTTTACTCTACTGAGATATTCGGAAAGGTGATACTGTAGAAACCTGATCTCAAACCATACAGTATAGGAGTAAAGGTAAGAGATCTCTAAGTACTTCAAAAAGTACAAAGCAAAGCACAAAGTTTCTCCAGGCCTTCTGAACAAACAGACCTATTTCTAAAAGTTTCTGTAGTGGCTGGTTCTCCCAGCCTCATTAAGCCTGGAGAAAGGACAGCATTGAAGTGCATTTCTTTTATATGAAGCAAAACAAGGCACTGTCAGCTGCTGGAAAGCACTAAGTTCTTCCGACAGCCATCAGATGCTTGAAGGAAGGATCTGTGAACACATACAAAAATATTTGCGAGCAAACTATGAAGCCTGTTACAAAACCAGAGAGGTTTAACTTGTGCTGCCCTTCAAAGAAAGCTTCTTCTGAGCAAAATTAAGTAGCATCCCATCTAAACCATGACCACCTGTGTCACTTTAAGCTGATGGAATCAAACACGGGAGTGAAAGCATGCAGTGGGAGGTAGTTCATTCAGCCTATTGTTCTTTGGTAGCTGTTACAGCCAGAGCACTCCATCAGGCAGCCAAGGGGATGGCTGTTTTAGAAGTGTGCATAGCACTAAGGAGAGGTAGCAAAGCTATGTCAGGTAGCTCTAGTCCTTATGCAGTTGAGCTCTGAAAATCTGCAAAGATGGAGCTTTCATACACTTGCTGGCCTACCTGTTCCAGTGTTTAACCCGCTCCAATGTGAAGTCCATTTCTGTAGGTTGAGGAGTTTGTCTAGAATGCCACCATTACTTTTTTCTACCAAACATGATGTGTGGAGGCTCCAGACCATCAGGAAAATCTCCCAGTCACAGCACTACAAAGGGAGTCTGCAATGCAATTATGCATGGGCATACAGGCTGCAGGGGCCCAGGGGTCTGGAGATGACAAAAGGCAGAGGAACTGGCTGGGCCTTGCCTTTGTCTCTCAAGGCCTGTGCCCAGTGTGCTGCCAACCATATTTGCTGTGCATGTTTTTATCAGTTTCTTTCAGACATTAGATAATGGTCTGAAAAAGCCTTCCCTCTTAGAGTATCCTGGCCTCTGCTGCTATGCAGCTAGCCACCTCTTCCTCTTCCTTAGCTTTGTCAGCCTGGGAGTGTGAACAAGCCCCATGTAAGAGCTGCAAGGAGCAATCATCCTCTTGTTCAGGTCTCCAGCTTGTTACAGAGTGGCTTTGTGCAATGCTGAAGGCAGAACCAGGGCATGGATGCTGAGCAGCAGGCATGGTATGGCAGAGTGAGAGAGGGCCTAAGGGGAGTCATAATGCTGAAGACAAGGGTTGCCCCTCTTTGCCTCTTGGACAAAGAGGGGCAACCCTTAAAATGAGTCTTAATAACTTCATGTGCTTTTATAATTTCAGGTACAGGGAAATCCATATTTACAAATTGGCAATACAAAGAATTCAGCTAATGCTATCATATCTGCTTCCATTCTGCCTTAAAGAGTACAGGGGGCCTTGCTTTTCTCTGACAAAAGGGTTAGGGACTGGACTTGTATTAAGTTTATTCTCCTGGCTTTGAAAGGCTTAGTTATACTAGGGCTGAGAGCCAAATGCAACTCTGTCTTGAGCTGTTCCTTCTCCTCCCCCACTAAAGAATGATCTTTGAGCTCCGGACCCTCATCTCCACCCAAAATGACTGCCCTGATTTATTTTATGCTTTTTTGTTATTTCCTTTTAAATCACTCCTAAGCTAAGCTTTTGTTTGCCAAGTTTTCAGCCTGGAGCAAATTTTTGGAGTCGAATTATAACCTCCTCTGCTTCCATTTGAAAAAGAGGTGTTTTTCTGGATATGCTGCTGTCCCACCCATTACTCACCTTGCTGCTAGGAGGCAGGGGAGATGGCAATCTTTTAAATACCAGCATCTGAAAGTTCAGTGTCACAGGCATGGGCACACATCTGGTTAAAGCATTTCCTTCATATCTTGGCTCCAAATGCTTGGCTGAGACATCTCATGGCAGTAGATGTGTCCAGGGAGCTGAGAGGAAGGGAACAAAGGACACAGAGTGGTTAGGTTTCTCAGAAAGGGAATGGCTGTGGGCTGGAATATAAAGAAATGCCAGGAGCAGAGAGTCTGCTCTCTCAGCACGTTACAGGGTTTGGCTCTCCAGGGCAGTGTGAGGCTCACCCACACTTGAGAAGGCGCCTCTAAAGCACAGGCTGCAGAAAGCAGGAGACTGCTGAGGCCAGTGCCTTCCTCTGAAGGAGCAAATGAGAGATGGGCTGAAAAGGTGCTATGACCTGGAGGCTGAGGGAGACTTGAAAACTTCTTTTCCTCAGGGATTTTGGTTTCACAACTCAGAACTCAGCGAAAGCCTAAAACTCTCTGCTCAGCTGCTAGTGAATTCCCAAAGCTGATTTTGAAGCCAGAAAGGTTCTGGAGAAGATGTTTTAAAGCAAGAAACTTCATCTCCCCAGCTGCCTGCTTTACCAGTGGGATCTATTCCCTCTTGCTTACTCAGAGCATGCCTAAAAATGTTATCTGTGGTCTGGGACAGGGTGTGGAAGGGTGCAAGTAGGAAGGGAATAAGACATATTTGGTGGGGAATTCCCTATGGATGTGTCGGATCAGGATTTAAAGTCTTTCAGCGGATTACAAAGGTTGCTTGTACAGGAACTGATGCCCAAATTATTCTGCATTATGACCTTTTATTATTTTTATCAGCTTATTTCCCCTCCTTCCACAAGATCAGTTAACAAGCAGTGGTTGCCTTTCTCACTTCAGGGAGATTGCTTGCCTTTCCACCACGTCCCCTCTCCTAAGGAATTGCTCCATGTTAGGAGCCACTGTAGAATGCAATGACATTTTTACAGATGTTGATGTTGGCAGCAAGTTATATGATTGCAGGGCACAGGTCTTCTAGACAGGCTATTGACAAGGGAGAAGAACAACACGAACAGAATAACAACAAAGAGGCCAATTCTGGTATTGAGCTTCCCTGCAAAGGGCAGGGCTGGACCCAGGACTAACTCTGAACTTGGTGACATCATCAGATGTGAAAAGCCACAAAAGATGGTGCATCTTACCTTCTGAGACAGTCCAAGGGTCAGAAAACCACAAGGTAAAATGAATTTCTCTTGCTTTTTAAGAGTTAGAAGCTAGAGTGGGGGGCATTAAGAGAAACCTCTTCCTGCAGGCAAGCTCTCTGCTGCATATGAACTCCCACTGTTTAGGAAGTCACAGAAGTTGAGGACAGAGGGACTTTCTGTTCTATCCATCTGCTTGCCCCAAGGCAAGTCAGCTCAGTCTGCCATCCTTGACTGAAATTTTTATACTGCGTTTTAAATATTTCCTTCATAGACCCCCACAGCCATCTTTGCACTCTATTCCTGGGCTTCATTAGATTTACTGCTATAAAAGGTTTTTTTTCCTGAAAGCCTTGCTGTAGTTAAAAATCTCAAAATTTTGTCCTATATGCCCTGGACATGGAGAACAAATTATACCCATTCTCCTTGTATTATCTGTATTGTCTCTCCAGCCCTTTACTCCTCCATGATGTTATCACATTTCTCCTTCGTTCTTCTTGTTTAAGAGCCTCGGGCTCTCTCAGTTCTCCCCTTCTAAAGCTCCTGGATTCTCTTCTCATATCTTCAGGCAAATGCCAAGCTTGCTATGTGAGGGAGAATGGCAGAGCCCCATGCTTTGGGGCAGAGGCTGAAGTGTAGCTACACGCAAAACTGTCTGAAATAACTGAGGCAGCTTAAAAATTTCTTCTCTCCAGACACTTTGCTGCAGTATTACAGTTCACTCTTCTCCCCAGATGAGATTATCAATTAGTCTGCAGGCTATGTTTCACATGGCCTGGGAAAAAAACCCCAAAATATGGAAAGCTGCATTTAACTGTGCTATTTCCAGGGATCTGTGAGAACTTCCAAGCCTTTCCAAAGCTAGCTTCATCTACCAAGTCAGCTCATCCCAACTACCCTCTGACATTATTTTGCAAGTGTGCTCACAGGATCACAGAACTGCTGAGACTGGAGGCAGCTCTGGAGATCATCTAGACCACCCCCCTTTGCTCATGACAGGCTCAACTGACAGCATGTTGAGAACAGTCCAGTTGGACTTTGGATTATCTCTGAGGAGGGAGACTCCACAGCCTCTCTGACAACCAGTTCCTATGTTCAAACACCCATACAGCAGAAATCACTAAGTCTGTCTCTGTCCTCTTTATTCCTCCCATCAACTATTTATACACATCAGCTAATCATATCCAACTCCAAAAATCTTTTTGTCTTTTATCTCCTCTCTATGTATTTTTCCCATTATTGCCTGCTCTGATCAGCAAAGCAGATTCCAGTTTTAGAGAGCTGCCAGGGAAACACACAGCAAACAACCATTCAGGTGTGTCCAAGTATTTGCTCCTGTTCTGATCATATCTACATGACCAAACCTTGTTGTACTTCCCAGTAACAAAGAAGCAAGGATGCAGGCAGCAGAGCAATCAAAGGCAGCATCAGAAAAGAAGGATGAAGAACTGCTCTACTCATTTTCTGTATCACAATTTTGACATCCATTTAAAAAGACACCCCCTCCCCCCCACCATTTCTAGAAGCCTGCAGGATGATAAATACTTAAAAGCCCATGTGTAAGTAATCTTGTGATGCCTGTCTGAATCTGCAGGTGGTTTGAGAAGTGTGACTAGCTGACATCTCAACAGAAGATAACTATGAACCATAGTTCTGGACAGGGTGGGAAAGGGTAAGAGAACAGCAGCCCAGTAACTTTCCCAAAATACTGTATTTCTTACCCAGCCTCCAAGCTACTATGCCAGCTTTTCCAGGGAAGGACTATGGTAGGGACAAGACAGAAAAAAAAAAAACCTCTTTGCCCCTCCCTCCACTTTCAGTTCTGTGCCAAGAGCCCAAAAATTGCACTAATTTGATCTTGCCAGACTCTTCAAGGGAACAATTACGTGGTCTCTACCATTACTCTTTTACATTTAAAGTCTGCAGCCCTTCAAAGATGCAGGCACTTGCATGGCTTACACTGCTCACATCAACATGATACAAATGAGCTCCAGGAAAAGCAGGGCTAGGAATGCATCCTCTGCAAGGGTTGTTGGGGAGCAGAAAATAATCACAAACCTCTCTCTCCCCACAAGGTGAAAAGCTTTACAAACCATGGACACTCTGGACTTTCCCCTTGTCTAAAGCCTCATTTTTCCCTGGAATATTTATCTTTCCTACATTTCCCCTCAGTAATAATCTAATCAAGTAGAATTCTTCTGGTATTAATCAGATGAGCAGGGGAGCACTTTGTGGTTAATATTATCAATTGAGGATGTCAGGAAGGCTTTGACAGGATCACCCTTGGAATTTGCCATTTATTAACTAGGCCATTAGCTAAAATAGCATGGCTGGGGTGGGGCTGGTTTTGCTTTGCACAAGGGAGATGTCCTGGTTGAGGGTGGGGAAGCTGAGGGTGGTGGAGCTCTGTCTCCATCTGATTCAGAGATCTCAAACAGCTGCCCTGGCAGCCCTGAGATATCGTTCTCCATCTGTGCACCTCTCTTTGATTTCATAATCTCTTCCCATTATTGGGAAACCATCACAAATCAAGCTGGAGACTGAGCTAGGGGAGCTTGCACCACCAAGCGCAGGCTTGTGGTCCTGACCTGGGAGGACGGGAATGAAACCCCGCTGTTACAGGCTGTTCTGCCATGGGAGGCAGAGAGAAATGCTCCAAGCCCCTAGCCCAGGGCACCAGGAAGGAGAAGCTAGGTTTAGAAACAGAGGCATATTAGACTTGCAGAAGTAGCTGGGATACAAAGTAGGCACATGCAAAAAGTTCAGGCAAGTGAGGAAAACAAACCAAAGAATTTGTTTAAAAAAATTGTTTTCTCTCCTAGAAGTTTAGCACTGACAGATGGATACCCATGGTCAGGTAATGGAAGAATACAGGCAAACACTAAAGAGGAAGCAATTTTAAAAATATAGCTGCAACATTCTTTCCCTCCAAGCAGGCTTCTATCCCAGATGCCAGAGGTTCTAGGCATCTTTTGCTGTATGCTCGACAACTTCACATGGGCTATTGCTGGAGGGAGCTTTCACAAACTTCAGTCTCAAAGATCACTGCACCAGAACAGAGACAGAGGCACTCAGCACCAGAAGTCACTGGGCCATGATGCAAAGGGCTGAAGAGTTAAGAAAACTCCCCTAATACATCATAGGGTATGTCTTTACTCATTTCTCATTCAGGCAGGAGCAGGGAAATAAAGTAAGACCTCTATTCAGGGCCCTTTTTTTTTGGTAGTACACCTCAGGAAAAAGAACAGGGACTCCCTCTGACTGCTATCCCACATGATGGCATAAAAGGGGTCTCTGATCCTCAGGGGCAATTGGAACACAAAGCTCCAGAGCAGAGATTCTGGGAAGAGGACAACAGGAGCTTCTCTGGACAGACACGCGTCAGCACCTGAGAAGTGTGAGTGTAGCCTACAAGGGGCCAGGTTTGAAAGCTGCCTCTAAACAGCATCTCCTGCTGCCCTTTCTAGAGACAAAACCTGTCTAAAAATGGAAGCAGTCCAGTAGTGTGGCCCAGCAGGGCAATTTTTAGATTCTTATAAACCCTAGAATCACAAAGGCATTGATTTAGAGCTTGCAGCAGCTCTGGGAGTTTATGCACTGTAGTACCTGTCACTGCATCCAGACACCCCACAGCATTTGTTTGTCACGACTCAGTGGAGTAACTGGACTCAGCAAGGAGCAGAACTGGACCCCCACAGAGCATTTACACATTGCTCTTTTGGACAGAGCTTTGAATACTGAAAGGCAAAAACCAGCATTCGTTTCTAAATTCTGTCCTTCCTGGCCAGCTAAAGAAAGAATTAGCACTAGAATCCAAACTGCTGCAGGAACAAAAGCACATCCAATCTATGCAGTCGCCTCTCTTTGATGCACACAGAGAACATATTCATGTAATTTCATCCACTCCCCCTTGAAACGTGGCAATTATGCATAGAAAGGCCTGAAAAAGGAGGGTCTTGAAATCTCGGAACAATTTGTAATTTATAAATTTCCTAGATCACAAACCAAGATCTTGAGTTAGCCCTTTACCATTCATTCAGCACAAATAGAATTAACTGAAAGTTTAACAGCTACTCCATAACTTCTCACATTGCCTATGGAAAAACCTATCAACTTATGTCTCAAAGTGCAGGTGTAAAATTCCTACTTCTCAATTTGTTCCAGCAACTGCTCTGATGAGGGAACATCCCAGAAAAAGTATTTCTTCACTAGGTACTTTGCAAAAGTATGCCTCTGAATTAATAAATTCCCTATACCAAAGTAATCTTCTTCACCTTACACAGATCACTTAGTCTTCATTTAGAAAGAAGGTTATGGGTTCTCCTTGAGGCAGTCTGCTCCAAAAAGGTCCACCCAAAAGATAAATGAAAAGCCAAAAAAATGTCAACAAAAAATAAAGACTGAACCTAGCAAAACTGCTGCTGATATTCAGGAGCAGAAACCACATGCCTCTTGCCTGAACAATTTCCAAACCATAAATGATGTTTAATGTGGAAAAAGTCATAAATGTACAAAAGTTACTTCTAAAACCAAAAACACAGAATTTCTTACTTATGGCTTTGATGAATGAAGTGTTTTGTATTCTGGCGTCATGCTTGGCACTCTAAAGAACTTTTCTGCTAGCTGGAAATAAATGGCACTGCATGTTGGCATGTCCACTGGTTTGCAGCAGACTGGAGAGTGCCCTTCAGGATCCCAATACAGGCTGTCTCTGTTGACTGCTCAGCAAGGTGGAACATGTTCTCCATGCACCAGTCACATATCACAAAAAAGGGTTAAATAATACTGAAAAGACTTTAAATGGTTCTATGCATTATGTTCTTTAGTGCTGTTGGCTCCTACCTGTCTTTCAGCTACTGTCCAATTCAGGAAGAAACAATGTGTGAATAAATCATGCACAAACCAGAAGCGGCTCACACAAAGCAAAGCAGATTAAGGTATTTCAAAGGACACAGGAATTAAGGAAACAGTGCTTTAGTCTCCTGTCTGGTACTGTTGATTTGCAGACATTTCCAAGTGTGTTCCAAAACTATATTTAAAATTAAGCTTTTAAAGTAAACAGTTTCCACCGGGTGCCAAGATTGCTTTAATGCCAGAACAGAAAGCTCTGTCTGACACATGCATAATTTTCCAAGCCGGAAATATAACAAAGCATTTAATACAACAGACACCATTTGATAGTCTCAACTTAGACTCCCACTTGGCAGTGGCAGTAACCAGTCTTCCATCAACTGCATCCAAAACTGATGGTTGCCTAACTTGTTATCATGCAAAACATTAATGGGAGTATCTTCCTCTTTTGAAGTCCCTTAGAAATGGAAACACAGGCTGAAACTGCCTGGTACACAACCATGCAGAACTTCTGAGAACCCTTCCCAGATGGAAGCAGACAGAAAAACATAGGGAAGCAGCCTTTTCTGTACTGTGAGTCACATCATGTACACACAGGGGATCCCTGTGGGCGCCATGGGGAGCACAAGCAAGCAGAGCCAGTAACTATTTTATGGAAGAGCCATGCTGGAAGAAGTAGGCAAGCCTGTAGCTGCCCGGTCAGCTCTCTGAAGGCAGCTGCTGGCTGGTCAGCACACACTGTTCTGAGAGCTACCCCTACCACTGGTCACTTTTTGCGTTATGCAGTTCCAAACTTTAGTACAAGGATCTTCTTATCTTCCTGGATCAGTGAGTGGCACGGGTTCTTCACTTCCTCACCTAGTATAAAAGAGAGCTCTTTTAACTCCTTCACTTCTAAAAATGCACATTTTTTTTGTTATAAACACATGTATGACACCAGATCTTCAGGATAAACAATACTTGATTCATAGTTTTCCTAGGCCTAGGTGGTCCATTGGAAGAAAATCATAGCTGAAAATATGTGAAAATATTAAAAAAAACCAAAAAACCAAGTCACAGTATGATTTGTTTAATGACATTTGGTGATGATCTGTAGCCTTGCCCCTACGCAGAGAAAAGGCTCATTACCTACCAATGGATCTTTGTGAGCAGGTCTTGGTAGTTGTTTTCATCATTTCTAACAACCAGTGACTCAGTTTTCCTTTTCTCTTCCTGCACCTCACTGAGTGAATTAAACAGGCTGTCAGTGGCTCAAGGCCAAGTCCAGCCCTCTCTCTCTGACAGCACACTTCAATTTTGCTGTTCCAGCACTTCTTGTGGGACAGGTGCCCAGTAAGTGCTTTAGAAACCAGTGTTTACTATTCACAAGAGGAAGAATTTCAGGAAAAATACTATCATAACATCCATGACAGGAGTTTTTTATAACCCTCTTGGTAAAGTCATGTGCTTTTGGTATGGCAGCCTTCTGAAATGCATTTCTTTTGGGGTCAAACCCATTCTAGAGCTGCAATTTTCTGTGTGCCTGGAGTGAACGTTCCCTCAGGTCTGGTAGCATCCAGATCCATGGCAATGTTCTCCCTGGGAAGCAGTGACTAACATGCTCCTTAAAAACAAGTCGTTAGTTCTAAAGTATGTCAGAGGAAATATATTCTTGAACCTCCCCACTGCAGCATACCTGGTCTTTTCTTAAGGCTGCAACTGAAAAGACCCAAATCCTTTGTGTCTCAGCAGACTCTTAATTCCTGAACAGGCAACAAAATTGAGTGTCCCCCCCTACAAGGTCATTAAGTTCTCTCTCTTCTGCTGTCAGCGTATTTTGCTATTTGACTTGTAACAAGTTTTCTTTTCAACAGAAGCAACTTCTACATCACCTTAGAGCTGATGCAGCTGGGTCAGTCTGTACACACAGTGACACGTCATGCACCAGCTGCAGAGGGAATTAGCTCGAGTTCCACGAGATTGATGAGGCATTTATCAGCATTTTCAGTTTTGTTTTACTTTCTTGCTCATTATTGAATGCTGCTCCTGCTTCTTATCAATTTGCAATGTGCCTGTGTCTTTAGTGCTTCTGTACAGCCCTCAGCAATCCACGTTGCTCCCATGCTCCGATCTGATGCTTGCCAGAAATTCTATGCTTTTCCCAAAAGACTGAGGCACTTTTTCCTCTTTTCTTTTTCTCAGCCATCATATGTGTTTTCCCTCACACCTTTCTTTTAAAAATTTGCCACCAAAACAGTCCAGCGTGCAACACAGCAACAATCTTTGAGCAGTCATTCTTGGAGCTGCTATGGAAACAGAAGAATTGCTGGAAAAGAGTTTTCTGGCAACTCATGGCTCCTCACCTGCAGCCTGGGGCACACCACCTGAAGCTGCTATCATAATGCCTGTCTCATTAGGGCAGAAGGTAAATTGCAATTCTTTATTCCTCAGCACAGATCACAGAAGTATCCTGAATAAATTCCCTTTTTTTTTTTAATATGATAATTTCATTTGGAGACTGCTTCCAAACTCGTTTCAAGAACTGCTTTGGAATGAAGAATACAGTAGTATACATTATTCAAATGGATAAAGATCCTCACCACTGTAATGCTGCACCCCTGTTCTTTAAAAGCTGCTGTTAACCACTAAATGTTAATACTCTTTTTTTGCTCTATTTGGACATCTCCATGATCAAAACTATACTCATTAAACATGTACCAAGAGACCGCAAAAAGACCTCCCTTATTTTCACTGAATTAAACATATTGTTAAATGGAGTGCTAAGACTGAGTCTGAGTTATCCAATGCAGAAGCCCCCAGCTTCAAACACGGAGATCAAGGGACAAAAGCTATTGGTAGAGCTCTGAGTCAATGGATTGGCATTATTTCTACTAGCACTGGTGAAAGCACAGACAGGACAGACAGGTTACAATACAAGAGACATTCCTGAACCCCAGATTTTCTGGAAAAAAGGAAATGGTCCTTGGACCAGGCCTGGAACTTTCCAGTGAAGAGATATAAAAGTTTGTCCTGCTGCCACACAGACTTTGTTTGGTGACTAAGTATGCCTGAGTATCTTGTTAACATGCCCTACAATCTTGAAAGCTGACCCT
The DNA here is from genome assembly GCF_022539315.1 of Serinus canaria. Classification (NCBI taxonomy): domain Eukaryota; kingdom Metazoa; phylum Chordata; class Aves; order Passeriformes; family Fringillidae; genus Serinus; species Serinus canaria. The sequence goes on along the minus strand of NC_066329.1, from coordinate 5,804,196 downwards.
TTGCAATAAGAAGTGTGACAAAGAAACAAGCTCTTGAATGGGGAGAAAAGGCTCTATGCCCCAAGCACTGTAACCTGAATAAGGGGCTTTCTGAAGGAACAAAGCTGCTTGTACACAGGTGCCTGCTCCTTCAGTCAGCGGGTAAAGTGCAAGCCAGCAACACTGTTGGGAATTGGGCAGCTCAGAAGTTTGAAGCAGAGGCTGGTCTGCTTTGTCTCTCGATGTCACAACAGTTCCTGAAAATTTCAGAGTTCCAGGAGAGCTGCCCGACTTCCTCTGAGCCGCTGCCTCCAAGCTGCATTCGCAACACTGGCGGCCTGTGTATTTCAGGAATGCAAAAAACTGGCACAGTGAGGTCTATGATTCAGCCAAGATGATGTGTTGGGACATGACTGAAGTTAATTAAAAGGAGCTTAAGACAGACAGACAAAAAAAAAAGTTTGCAAGACTTCTTAAAGAGCCAATTAATTATTATTTGTGGCTGCACACGCCAGCTGGGCCACAACATGGAATCTCCCCAGCCCTTACCACTCACCTCAGAGTCTTTATACAATGCCAAAGAAAACCCATATGCAGGTCAGCCTTTGGGAGCTCGGGGCCAAACTCCCTCCAGTAAAGCTGTGCAGAACTTTACATTCAGCAGAACAGTCTTGTTTACACCCACAGATATATGCTTGGTCTAAATAGTGGACACAGAGGAAGAAATGAATGACATCTTGGTTGACATGTAAAAAAGCTCGGGCTCTGCAGAGCAGGATGACCCAGTGACAATTGTCTTTGTAAACATGAACTGCAAAAAGGAAGGACTGGCTCCGCCTGGAGTCAGGGTGGGGGAAGAGAGAATAAATGTGAATAATTTCAGCCCCTCTACTGCATGATAGTGATAATTTTCACTGCTGCACAAGGCACCCATACTTAAAGAAGCATAATTTCCCTGAACACACATCCAGGCTAGTTTCCTATAAGAAATTCATTGCCTCATTAGCATTTCTCTAAGACTCTAAATTCCTTTAAATTCCCAAAGACTAAATTCCAAGTCCCAAGTCTACAGACCTAAACCCTTCATTACTTCCCTGAGGACAGCTAAGCAATATTCACACGTGTGAGCAACCTCTCTGCTTCAGTTCTCTGTACATTCAGCCAGCACTGTCCCACAGGCACAGCTGAGCAAAGACAGGAGTGGGCCTTGCCCAGCCTTGGGAACTCAGAGCCACATCACTGCTCAAAGAGCACTCAGAGCTCCCACGGGCTGAGCAGGCTGCCTGACGCATGCTGACCAAAACCTGCACTTTCCCCGCTCAAAAGGACAGACCGTGCTGAGGTCTGTCAGTAGCTGATGTGTATGTTTCACAGGAGGCTACAAACTTCGAGTGGCTGCTGGTGATTGCAGTTTCCAAGGCTGCCGTGTGCGTGTGACTGGCACGGCCCGGCTGCTCCCGCGGCAGGGCCAGGACCCTCCCAGCGCTGCAGGCCCCACACCTGCTCGCACAGCCCTGCCTGCACGTAGACCTTGGCAGCCCCTGTGGCATTTACTGGGGTGGGGGTGGGAAGACCACGGTGTCATTTACACACAGGTTGAGCAAACCAGGTGCAATCAGTTTGGGTTTGGCTGAAGAATCCTCCACCCTTCTCGAGCTATTTAACCCCTGCAGTGCCAAACCATTATGCATGCCCAGGACAATGACAGCATTAGTCTGCAGAGGAGGCATCTGTATCAGTCATCATTCTCATATTGCCAAAGGCAACACAGGAGGGATAGGTTATATTAAGAGAAAGATGGCCAGCCCTCCAGCTACTGTACTCTTATTTTAATCAAAGCAATAAATATACACAGTAAATATAAACTCAGCTGTCATCTGAAAATTGTTTCATTGTCCTGTCACCTGGCCTTGGACAAGCTAAAATGATGCATGATAACCCTTTGAAGAGCATGGCACAGGGATCAATATATTGTAGATGCAATGGGCAAGAAGGTGGCAAACAGACAGCCAGACAAGCCAAGCCTTCAGGACAGGGAAGTGATGCAGCACTGCCAGTGCACTGTCCTGGGACACAGCTGCACGTTCAGACCAGGTCTGTCCCATGGTAGAGAGACAGGAGCCCTGGGATTCATGGTATGAAAATTGCTCTCTGGAACACCCACTCTTGCCTTCACACCCACTGAGCTCTCTGTGGGGTATACATCTTGCAGCTATCCAATACAGGAAGATTTAAGTATGCAGTTTGTAGGGGGTGGACAATTACCAGACCCTGACATCAGAAGTTCATAAAGTCAACTAAGGGCTGTTTATTTCCAGTCTGTTATGTTCCTCAAAGTTAATAATGTAATAACAAAGCCTTAATTTCCCTATGGGAAATTGCTGAGTGCAGATCATTCAGTCTGTGGGGGACATGTCTGCAGAAAGGCCTGGAAGAGCAGATTTTATTTGAGTTTCTGTTTCCAGTTGTTCTAAAACTTTCACAAGGGGTTGAAAAAACAGAGGAGGATCCTGGGCGGGGGGAAGTCCCGATTTAAAGTAGCTTAACACCTTGCTGGATCCTTGCCGAATGCAGTTTCAAATTAACAACTACAAGCAGGAAAAATGCTTCTCTCGACCCCTGGGGGGGTCAGTGCAACACCCAAGCACTGGCACAAGGCAGAGCTCAGATTTGACAGAAAAGACCTGGGTTGCTCACCTCTCCCCGGAGAAAGGGGCAATACTTCCAGAAAGGGACAAAGACAGCCAACCCCACAACAAAGGACACTTTTCAGCAGCACATAAGAGAGGATCTGGCTCTGCCCCTCCGGCCAGACCCCACCCCTCGCAGCGTGGAGGCCTTGCCCCAGCCAAATCTAATCAAGTCTGACACACAAGACAACACGGACGGACTTGCCTTAGGCAGCCCCCTCATCTCTCCTCACCCACAGATCTCCCCCCGACGCACAGGACGCTTTCTTGCTTGAAGAGCTCAGGCCAGCCCACAGCCCCATCCCTGCCGGCCATCACCCCCTCCGCTCAGGCAGGCACCACCCCACAGCCCTGGCTCCCGCGGACGGTGAGGTGAGCGACCTCGCACCACCGGCCTGGACCTTCGCTGCACTGATGGAGTGGCCCTGCTCATGTGTGGGGAAAGGTAGCTCCCGGCCCTGCTGTAGTGGGGCACGAGCATTGCCTGCTTGCAGCCACAACTGAGGTTCCCTTTGCCTTAGAACCTCCATAACTGCCCCCATGTACCTGAAGGAGTCTTTGCCCCCCAGCCCTTATAGCTTAAAGCGCAGCTGAGTGTTGATTAAAGTGCACAGGAACTGGGCCAGATCCTCAATAATACAAGTGTTCCTTCAGATAGGAGAAAAAAACCCACAAAACTTTATAATAATGCATTTAACCACTGCTGGGACAATGAAGTAACTGCTGAAGGTCGAAAGCAGCTCAAAGCAGCCAGACCTGTCTCATAATAGCAGGGAAGGCTGAATATTTCCTAAAATTGTCCCTCCTGCATTATCTTCTCCACTCCTCAGGTCAGGACTCAGTATGCTCCAGAGTGGGCGAGAGTCTAGCAAGGAAAGCTGAATAAGCATTGCTTGAAAGGGAGGAGGCAGGAATTCACCAAAGTGAAGAGGAGGAGGAGAGAGCAGAGGCTGTTTTTAGAAGTACTGGCACCACCTTTGTCTGCAGTGGCCAGGAAACTGGTTGGAAGCCCCATGACTTGAGCAAGAGACCCAGACCTGGGAGCCAGAAGAGGAAGGGACTTGGCAGAAATTCCCCCGCAGAGCGAGGAATCATTTATGCAGCAGAATATTCAGCTTGGCCTCACTGCAAAGAAAAGCTGCCAGATACCTGATCGTGCCACCAGTATATTAGCACTCCACTCCCCTGCTCTAATATAGTCATGAATCTTCTTCATGCACTTTTATCTTCCATTTAATCAGTTTTACACAGCTTCTCTCAAGCCCCAGTCTTCCTTCACTGCCCTGGGGCCATCACAGCATTCTCCCAGAGCCATCGGTGTCCCATCCCCCTGGCTCCCAGCTACCCAGCCTCATTCCTTCCACACTTGCCCTTTGGGCACTGTTGTCCCACCCTCTCCTTTGAGAGTCTCATAGCACATGGAAGGGTGAAAACCACCACTCTGGCCTTGCTAGGGTTAAAGACAAAGTGGCCAAGTATCAAAGAGCCAACTCAGGGAAATTTTGGCACCTGCAGGAAGCTGAGATAACCTGGCTGATGCATTGCTAAACTCACTGCTTCAGTTTATCTTTACCCTGCCTCTCTGAACTGGCTGTGTGTAGCTCACTCCATGGCACAGTGTGGCATAAAGCCCTGGGAAGCCAAAATGTCTGCAGGAGACAGAGCAGATAGAGGAATATTCTGTCACTGCATTTATTTTCTTACTTGCTTGCACCACAAAAAGAGAGTGAGAGGCTCAATATTAGGCAGTTGCAGCACCTGACACAGTATCACAATGGAATTAAAATGCACCTTTCCACAGTGCAGAAAGTTGTCTGCAAGGGCTGGTGGTGCCAGTATACACTGATGGGCAAAGTCTGAGAACTTGGAAACAGAGCAGTGCCACTTCAAATACAAACAGACATCTAAAAGCTTCTCTGAACAAGTGATAGACATGTCCTTGTTTTCTGAGCATGTTTGCCTCTTTTCTGTTTTAAAAAATGAAGCAGAACAGTTTTAACTGTTAGAGACTTTTTAGGGCACAGCCATACACCAAATAATTTCCCTTTGCTATAGTCCATGGAAACAAAAATGACCCTTTTAGAAAGGCTATAATCAGCTGGTTAGAATGTGTGTATCTCTCTTCCCAACGAACACAGAAAACATAAATCTACACTTGAGTTGTGGTCCTGTTTTAACATGTCATCTACTAAGACTGTCAATTTGAGTCTAGCTATGAAAATCTGTTGCTGGAGGAATAAAATCCGAGCTGAAAGTCTAGAGCTAAAACATAACTGTCCTGGAAACATTTGTTAATGAACAAATGACTATGTAAAACATACACAAGCATTGACAATTGTATTATAATTATCCTCTGTGTTGAAAAGAAACATAAACATATCCAAATCCACAGTGCTAAAAATTGAGACAGAAGAAAATTCACTTTGGACCTGATACATGCCACACTGGGTTTGAAGTTACACAGAACTGGTTCCAGACCTTTTGTCCAATGAATCCTGCTGCAGACAGGACCCTGCATTCTTTCCCTTTTAGATTAAATGCTTGCACAGTGAAGGCCTTGTGCCCACATAGCAAAGTGGGTGACACCAGCAGGTGTGGAGGGAAGCACAGAAATGGATTTTTGATCATGGCTAAAGGGGATGACTGCTAAGCATAAAAGTACAAACTTTGTTCTTGGATACTTCAAATTACAAAAAGTCTGTTCCTTTGTGTCCATGCCTAGTTTTTGCAATTTAGCTGGATTACCATCCTGCCTTTCTTTCCACATCCTCATCCAGGCCATGAGTTTAAGGCTTCTGAAAGGCACCAGATATTGGGAGGAGGTAGGGCGTATTTGTTTGTTTGAACTCACCTTGCAAAAACAACAATAAAAGTAGGGAAGAACATTGGATGGCTTGAGATTTACTTTCCAGCAGAGTATGACTAAGGCAGGAAGGCAGCCTGGTAAATACACTCAGCCAGGACTATGGGGTGGGACAAAAACCTACAGAGAAACTCAATAGAAAATAAACAAGATAGATAGAAGTTTCCAGACATTAGTAGAGTGAAGAAAATGGAGACCAAACAGGTGATTTGGAGGCAGTTTTTGTGGACACAGCCTGGAAGGGAGGAGAGCCAGGAGTTTAATCTCCAGGCATCTCCAGGCACAGTCTATTAATATGGAGCCAGCAGACTGACAGACTGAAGTAATAGGTCAGAACAGCAAGGGCAGAGAGAGACAGACCAGAGAATAAAGCTCATATGGAGGTGAGTGGTCCAAATGCTGTGCTGGACCCTGTTTTGGTTAGTTGCTGTTGTGTAACTGGAGATTTCACATAGGCTTCCTGGAAGTTTATAGTATTCAGGAATCTCCTCCAGGGAACTTGCTGTGCCTGAATGGAAGAGCACAGTGACCAAGGTGAGCCACAAGCAGTTAGTGGGAGGTAGAACAGAAAAGGTGTGAGGATGAGGATGAATATGAGGAGAAAAAGTATCTAAGAAATACAAATTGATGCTGGTTTGTGGGACAGGGAAAATCTGAAGAGGAAAGGATAACAGACAAAAGGAAGGTCCTAGGAGAGAACACAAGTTCTTTGAACTGAAATTCTGCTTTCCTTTAAAACACACACATTGCAACAGAGATGCGCATACGCACACACAAACAAGTCAAGTATCCACATGAACACAGTTGGTTCTGGATATCCCTTCTTTCTTTAATTGGTCCCAGGTGAGGCATCAACAATCACATCTGGAAATTTTTATACAAATGGCAGGAAAGCCAATGACTCGGGTCACAAATATTTCACGCTCTCTCTTTGCCAGAAACACGGGACAAATGTGGTTTACATCTGCCTCCCTATAAATACACACACACTTGCAAGATTCTCTGCTATGGCAAATACTTGTGCATGTAAAAGCAGAGCTGGTCAGTGTTCCTCCCATCCACCCAAAGGAGATTTGGTCAGAACTAAGAAACTGGATGCTGGGTTACGCCTTCAGTCCAGGTCAGGCCTATTGTCAGTATCAGGATCAAGAGATGGCAAAGACATCCTTTCTTGCTGGCTGTAGAAGCAAAACACAGAATCAAATTACATGGATGAGCACTTTCAAAAGCTGCTGCAGCCCCTGCCTTCCAGATCCAGACTCTCCATGAGACCACAGTGTCAGGCACACCCAGTTTCTGTCTGACATGCAAACTCAGCTTAACTTTCAAAAGCTCACCTTTCAAGAAAAAAAGCCACTGGCTCCTCCCTTAATCCCCTACTCTTCCTGCCTCAGGTGCCAGCTACCACCTGAGTTTATCCACGGGGAGTCAAGAAGAAACTGTAATAGTTTCTTGTCTGTGATGCACCAATTCAAGCAAAGCACTGCCTGACTTAATTAGTTCTACCCAGTGTGCACTGGTGCTGCAAAATACTCTACAAATACAGCTCATCTTAGCAGTAAGGACCAACCTCTTGGGCATCAGAGGATGAACTCAGATCAGGTTCTAACAGTAGCACTGTTTCCTAGCAGAAGCACTGTGTTCAGCTTCTGCACAACTACTCTATGAGCACTATAATTGCAAGAGATGGACACTATCTGTGTCAACAGTTCTCAAAAATGCAGAGAAGCTGTATTTCTCTTCAGTGCTAGTGCTAGCTAATTCTTAGAAGAACCACAATATCTTTGCTCTTCTGAAATGTCCTGCTAGTGTAGGTGATGCTGTTGGTACTTGGCAGTAGACACTGGTTTAGAAGAGCTGAGAGGCACGCTGGGTGCAGCAGAGCGTACACAGCAGGCAGGGACAGCTTACACACCCCTAATGAGCCAACTCTGATCCTATCTATGGCAACTTCGTGTTGCTCCAGGGGTAAAGAGACTGCAGAGGTGACTTAAATAGATGTCAGAGGGAATCTCCTAACGCCACCAAAGCAATCCAAGTCAGCATTTTTTCATTCCCTCTGCCTGCCCTTGGCATAGTGGACATGCCAGTAGTGGTTTACATAGCTCTGCCAACTTCTGGGTAGCAGGGTATGACATGGCTCACTGCACCCCTAGAAGAGCCTGGAGTCTGCAGCTCTGAACTCCAGGACGATGAAGCTGCTTCACAGACTTAGATCAAAAATAATTTTCCACACTGAGGAGATTGCCTAAAGCTAAAGACACAACTTTACCTACCTCTGAATGTCCACTGTTAAGCTTCCCACCGTCAGAATTTGTAATGGACAAGAGTCAACAGCACCCAGCTAATGTATCTCTTGGGTCTGATCTTTTCCCTTAATCTGTGGCATTTAGCTAGAGCACCTGACCATATTTTCTCTCATCTAAAGCTTTAAAACAAATTTGGAAAGTTCCATGTATGTTCAAGTAGGAGCTGATCACTCAAGCAGAACAAGAAACACATTCTCTTAAAGTCAGTGGAATTCCAAAGGCAAAGCACTTAAAATTGACAAAACGTCATCATTTTTATTCAATGTTTAATTAACACATTCAATTTACCTCTACTCCCTCTGTTGCAAGAGAGATTAATAGCTTACTAATTTTAGGTGTTTTTTAAGGATTAAAGAAATTTGATTAAATATTTCATCTCTTGACTGTTAGATATTTAGAGCACTCCATCAGCCAGGCTCAAATCTGTGATGCTGCTGGTTCCTGTCTGAGCCTCACAAGTCCAGAACAGGTGCTCCCCTACCAGGTACCTCCTTTGCCTCATTCTCTTTGGATTCCTACAAGGGACACCACTGGAAACAGGATCACTGAACTGATAAATGAGTTTGTCATGGATGGCTCACACTACTTCCTGCAGCTTTCCAGAAGCCCATACCAGGCTAGCCAGCATGGCAGGACCAAGGAAAACTGAACCAAGTAGAAGCACAAATGCTTGGAGTCCTTGCTCCAAGTGCTGACAGACAGTGCCGTGCTCTAATTTATTCTCTGGAGCCTTTCTAAGGGCACACATTGAAATGACCTCCCCACGTGTCTCATCTGGTATGCCACAGGTGTGAGGCTGTTGCTGCTCTTAACATCTTTTAAGTGTTCCACCAGATGAAAAGATGAATTCCCTTTGTTCCTTGGAGATGGAGTTTCTTTCATTTCCTGCATAAGGATGCAGTCCACACTTCCAGTAGAGGGAACAGATGATGGAGGCCTGGAGGGCAGGGGTGCATTTGCATGGGATGGGCTATCAGGTGGGTTTGCACAGTTCAGCACTTACACCCATCGGGCTGTACAGAGCTGGTAACAGCAGAACTGTTCTGAGGGGTTGCTCTGTATCCCAAGAGCTCCAGAGAAGAAAACCATAATTTCATACCTTTTTGCTCTCAACCCATGGAAGCAGTCCCCTTAAAACCAAAGCTGAATGAAAGGACCATGATTTAGTTTATTTGCATATGTGATTATGTAAATCAACCTACTGCTTCTTATCCCATGGCAGCAGAGCTGCCTGCAGAAGAGCCTCCAGTGGAGAAGATTGGATTATGGAAAGGGACATATGCGTGAAAACAGGTCCTAGCTGCATATTTAGAATTCATCAGCAGGCACGTGGAGAAAAAGGGGATTTAACCCTTCAGTGTCAGAGAGACAGGACAGAGAAAAAAAGTGCAACAATCATGGAGAATGCTTAGATACAATGCAGCAGCCTTTACTGGAACACATTTAATGAAGTATTTTGTGATCACTTGGACAGCTCTGTGCAAAAGGGTTAATGATCATAAGCCAACAGAAATCAAAATGGTGAAATATTTTTATCTCCAGGATCATCACAAGAAGAGCCGCCTCATTCACATGTCATTGTCACCTTGTGATGTGCACACAGTACCTGTTTGTTGCTCACCAGCATGCCCAGTACCCACCTCCTGAGATGCATGTGCAGCATTCCCATACAGCTGTCCTGTATCCCACTGCTGGCTGGACTGTCATCTGCTCCAGCCTTCCAGCTGCCATCCCACAGATGCAGCATCTGAGCCAGTGCTAGCTGCACTGCCCAGGACATGCCATGGCCCTATAACTCCTTGCCTTACTATGGCTCTGTCTGCCTAGCACCCCACCACCTCCCAGGGGTGCCCAGGGCAGTAGCAAAGCAGCTTTTTATCACTGAGAGGCTCAACAGGCCCCAGTGATGTAGCAGCACTGCTGGGGTTAACATAACCCCTGTCCAGCATATCAAAGCATCTGTAGGAAGGGGAACATTTTTAATCCTGTGAAGAAGCAAAGAGACCAGGCCATGTCCATCTAGAGGAAACAGGAGCAGCATTCAGGGATGCACAGAAAGTGCTACATAGTATTTTGAAAGCTCTAAATAATCTCTTACTAGGGCTAATAGGGCATCTCTCACAAAAAAAACCCAAACAAACAAACAAAAACCAACAACAAACAAAAAAAAATCATTAAAAGTAACAAAAGGAAAAAGAACTGGCACTTCTAAAAGAAAATGGTAATATGAATCAGCCATCTTACAAGTACTAATTTTAAACTGACTATAGGAATAAGTGACAATAACTTTAGGATTCCAAGAAATGTTCCAAAGCAAAACTAAATATGTCTCTGGATTTCTCTTTGCTCTAAAATTTGAATCAGGATGATTTTGGCCAAGAGTCACTCAGCTTTTAAAGCCAACTTTGACCATTTTAAAATTTCTAAACCAAGGGAAATAAAGTAGATTCTTTGGAGGAATTTTGCATGCATGACACAAATTCAAAGCAAAAGGTGTTGTGTGGGGGGAGGGTAGGTTTTGTTTTGTTAATCCTACCAAGACTGGCAAAACAAGGGGGGATTGTAGCAAAAGTTAAGGTTGACCCAGACCAGTAACATCTCTTCAAGTTATTCTGTTGTTACCTACCCTGGGTCAGCCACCCTAACCTAACCTTTGTGAATAAATGGAAAAGCACATATAGCAGCTGACACTGGCTAACACTGGCTCATTTTTCTACTGCAAGCAGGACTGAGGTGAGATCAAACAGTGCTGAGTCAAACCCAAACTTTGTAAAATGCAGTATTATGCACAGCCCTGGTTGTCCCAGAGGACCCACTTCAAATATCTGCAGTTTGGAGTGTAAATGAATAAAAGAAAATTCCTTCACTTACAGGATTCCTCATCCTCCTAGCTTCGTCAGGATCATCACATTTGATGCCCTCAAGGACAAGATCAAATTCAAGATGATGGAACATCTGGAATGTATCTGTGCTTGAATCCTGCAGTTTAGATGCCAGCTTCCTCGTTTGTGGTGGCAGTGCCTCTGCAAATCATGCTCAGAATCAGGGGAACAACCAAATGTGTGTTTGTTCTCATGATCTTCAGAATTAATAGAGGGGATTAGGTGTGGGGTTTCTTGCATGCCAGCTGCACTGCTTTAGCCATAGTACTGTCCTGATTCTGTGGTAGAAAGGATGACACCAGAGGAACAACATCCATCTAGCTCCAGCAAAAGTATTCTGGCAATTTGCAAGATAGTTACTAAACTTCCACTCATTTTCGGTTTTTTCCTCACAGTGGAATTCAGGGTATGTGGTGGTTGGAGTCCAAACAGCCCTAGAGGCTTGTATGGGAGGGACTGCCAGTCATGGTCACTCCAGAGAGGAGGGAAAAGACAACAGAAAGGAAGGAATCCATCTGAGGGAAGGAACATGCATACAGACAAACCCATCCCACTGAGGATTGCAAGGAGGAGCAGCATGCTGAGTTCAACATATCCTGAGGGACAGAGCTTGGAAGCAATGAGAAGGTCTCTTGGATGCAGTCAACAACAGCAGTATGAGCTGGCTGCTGGCAAGGGCTATCGATGGCAGCATTCACATTATGCTGCTTTTTCCCATTTTGAATGCCCCCTATCAGGCTTGTACCACTCCAAAGTACCAAGACCAAAAATACACTAAACCTCTTCAGCCTCTTCAAGAGTGGCCATGGACCTGTGCTGTTACCTGTATTTGAGAAGGCCTGGGAGCAGCTGACAACGGCTGGATCTCTGCAGTCAGGAACTGACAAAGACGTGGTAAATGTACCCTGCAGACACAGCCTGGCACGTTTAACCTACACTAGCTGGAAAAGTGACTGCTGAATACTGGAAACTGCTTTATCCACGGGGTTGGTCTAAGGCAGCTCTTGTCAAACTGACCAGGAGCTTTGTGCCCCAACAGTAGGGTAATTCTGTACCCGCAGCAGGTTAAACAGCCCGGGGTCAGGGTGTACTCTCAGTGTAGCTGCTGGAGCACTGGCAGTGCCCTGGCCCCAGCCCAAGTGCCAGCATCACTGCCATGAGGCAGCCAGCCCCAGCCTCGGAGGTTCGACTCCAGCAATGCCTTCCCGTTCCCGGCTGGCTGTCTCCCATGTGGCGACGCATAGCACTATTCACCCGACCATTGGCCCAGCCCAGAACTGTTTTTATTAGAAAACACTAAGGCAAGCCTTTCCAAGCCTCAGAAGAATCATCTTGTAAAGATCTGGGCTTGAGATGCCAAATGATTGCTGCTTTGGCGGAGTCTGCACATTCATTTTTTATTGGTCACAAACGCTTTCCAGATGCTGGCATGCTGGCTGCAGATTGCAACTCTGGGGACTTGGCTCCCAGCCCCAGTCACTTTGTTAAACTCTTGACCTGCTGTGGGTTAAAAGAAGCGGGGAATGGGACTGAGTCACCATGAGGGCACTGCTAAGAGAGAGTGCACACTACACAGCAGAGACCCATTTCAGCAGCATTCTGTGCTCAGCTGGCATGGAAAACATTTAAGGTGGTCCACAGCAATCCAGCTCAGCTGCTAAAGCTGGTGAGAACTGCAGCATAGCACAAGCCAGGGCTTTAGGAGCAGGGGCAGAGAGGCTGCCCTGCAGCTGGATTTTCCACATTGCAGCCCATACACTTTCCATCTTTTTTTCCTCTGCACAAGTGGATTTCCCATCCCTGCTGCAATACTAAAGCAATCCTCTGAGCCAGAGCCATGTGCAAGATCAGACTGAAAGCTGAAGCCAGGAAACCTTCCTTGGGTTCAGGTTTCATGACAAGCCTGAAGCTTGTTCATCAAGAAGGTTTGCAAACCATTGGGGAAAAAAAGGCTTTCTGGATTCTCAGTTGTTGGTGTCCCAACTAAGGGGAAAAAACAAAATAAAAAAAGAAAGGGAGATGTGCACAAGTAGAAGGAAACACAATTTTGATGGAGCTGTTTGATATTTTTCTGAATGGAAAAAAATTCCTTTTGAAAAACATAGCTGTTACAAATCATTGGGTTTTTTCTCTCCCTCAATAGGGCAGTTTAAAAAAACCTAGTATTTTGCACTTTTGGATAGATTTCCTAACTGAAATTCTGCAGCTGATGACTTTCTTTAATCTCAGTTTTCAAGAAGAAAAAGTTCTCTCAAAACCTCAATTCGAAGAGAACACTTTTAGCTGAAATGAAATTTTTCATACTGCTTTGAAATATGCAGCCAAAAGCAGTATTTCAGAAAATGCACTTCCATTCAAAACTTCTGGACAGGAAGGAAAACAGTTCTTGATAAGATCAACTGACCTGAGCTTTGGTGCAGTTCCCCCTTCTGCTTCTGGGGCAGGGGGTGCTCAGGGAACAGAGCCCCTGTACAGGTCCTCTGCCCATGACATCACCTCAAGGCTCTCATCCTGCTCTCCCACCCACTCCTTTTACAAAGTGCTGCCTAAGCCACAGCCCTGAGGAGCTCCTGGGCTCTGTGCTTGGGCAGATGAGGAGTGTGCTGGATGCCAGGCAGGACACAGACAGGATGGGAGGCTAGTGCAGAAAGGCAAAGCAGGGCTGCAGATCAGCTTCTGCGGCGCTCGCTCAGTGAGGTGGTGCTGGGAATGGCTGGTTACCCTTCAGCTGGGGGAAACTGCCAGAGTCTGCTTGCTCCCCTCCACCCTACAGCTGGGGATGGAGACTTTCCAACATGCTGATAGAAGCAGAATGCTGAGGGACATCTGGGTGAATCACACTGCTTTGGGTGTTGACTTCTAACCTTTCTTCAGACCTTTGTGGGAGCTCAATGTCACCCACAGACTGTTCATTAGAGCAGGCAGGGCCACAGGGGCTTGAGCAAAAAGGAGAGAATGAATGAGCCAGTCCTTCTGCTTAAGACTTCAACAGCCACACAGGGAAGAGGTTTCATTGGGAGCTGGGATCTAACTCTTTGTGCTTATCCTCCTCAACAGAGGCCTGCCCACAGCTCTCCTGGCCACGTGTGCAAGCAATGCATGATCTCTTCAGCAATACTTGTGCAAACAGAGAGCTCTGCAGTCCAGAGGGAGTACTGGGGGAAGGTTTTATCCAATGGATCTGGTCCAGTGATGCTAATTAAATCATCACATTAGAGCTGGGGGCTTTCTTGAGTAAGTGTTACCACTTGAGCTGTATCTCAGATCACAGCCAGGTGTGCTCCCTGGATCCAGAGGGCCCTGCCAAACTCATTTCACTTGTGATGCTAAGGCTAGCTCCAGCACAGTCTCCAGAGATGAATAAAACAGGGGAACAACCCAGTGTAAACCTGAAATCTTTCAGATTCAGCCAAGTGGAAATCCAGCCTGACTCCCCACCCAAAACCAAACAACTGAGAAAAAAAGAGAAAGTTTTACATAATAATCTCTCCAATGTTACAGCAGACAGTGTTTCTCTGAGGACATTATGTAATGTCTCGTAAGTGCTTTTAGCTGAATGATCAGGTGAATTGCACAATTACTGAAGAGAAAAACAGAATCACAGGTGAGCAGTAGGTATGAGAATACACATCTGCCTGTTATACATTAGCAGCTGGAGAAATTATTCAGATTCAATGAGATGTCACTGGAGATAGGCTCATACTACAGACCTCAGGTTCAGAGGACCTGGAGCTGTTCCAATCTGACTTTCTGGCCCATGCCTATCTTCTCCAGCATGAGGGAGGACCTCTCCACAATCCTTTGTAGAAAGACAAATTCTCCAGGGTGAATTTTCCTGCCACCTCAGATCTTCAGGCCTTTACAATAGGAATCCCTGATCTGAGACTGACTGATTGTGTCACAGTGACAAAAAAAGAAGCTCTTGGCTATTTCTTCTCCCACAGTCCAAGGATGGGAAGGATGAAAACATTCCAGATTAATGCTGATGTTTACTTCCAGGCTGTTCTCTCCCTTCTGCTCTCTGCCCCTTCTGCTCATGAGAGGAAGAACATGTGTGAACAGAGCCAGTACATCAGATAACATAACCCCTCATGCCAGCTTACTGACTTCTGCCTCACAGCAAGAAGTAGAAAAAAAAAAGCCCCAACAGCAAATTCTGCTCCAGAATCTCTCCCTTCTGAGGTTAGGAACCTTCTAAAGTTACTACTGGCTTGATGATGCCCATCTCTTTATGTGCCAATATTGCCTTTAGTCTAAGCAGTTGTCCTTCTCCCTGGCATTTACATCTCCTTTTTCTCCTGTTCTGTGTATTTATAGAATTTCTCTCAGCCTTCACTGCACCAGATTAAAGTTTTATTGAGGGCAGATTTATCGAATGGGTTTTACATTTGCTTTTGCTGTACATTGGTCTGTATTTGTCCAGCTTCAATATTTGAATGAGGCAGATTTGTTTTCATATCAGCATTGTCCTTTTAGCACATTGCTGAAGAGGTACCTTACAGCTTCATGAAAGCAATGAATCCTCTATTGCTATGCAGAGTGCTTTGCCACAGAATAAATATTCACATGAAGACAAATCTACAAAGTGCTATCAACATGGTAATTATTGAAGCAAGGGGTAGATATTAGCACACTGAAGGCAAGGGAAGAATAAGGTGGATGGTACTGTCTCAACTACTGTTGTTTGAAGGAGAAAAGGCACTTGGCAGAATGAAGAATTAACTTCCAGAGAAATTGAGACATTGAGTACTGCTCTTCAGCAAGCCCCTAGGCAACAAATTGATGAACTTCTCCTACAGAAGAGGAAAAAACAAGTGTTGCCAAATTTTTAATATTTCAGTGTATTTTCTGTAGATGGTTCTAGTAATAGCAGAGTAATAACGCAATTGGAATCATAGAATTTTACCACAGGAAACATAAACCCTTAATAATCCCCCACTTGCACCATAATCAAATTGCTGGTACCATAACCTTTTGTGGTAAAACCAGACAGACCAGCAAAGGCAAATGCCTCTTGGGTGAGTACATGCCAGTCTCACATGATGTTGGGATGAGATAGGAAGGCTTTGTCCTTCTGGTTTTGTGTTCCATAATGCTTTCCAGTGTAGTAATATAGCTTACATGCATACTATCCTCTATCCTCTGAGTGCAACACAGAGATGTATATGTGATATGTGATGCATTTAAGCCAGTATGCAGCTGGTTTAAATACATCTGTGACCTGCATTCCCAGCAGAAATCGCCTTAGTTTCTATTTTCTGGCCAAATTGTTGCTAATATTTTGATGTAGTTTCTGCTAGAGACATTTTAGAGAATAGATTTTGTACAGGGGTATAAACCAAATAATTCCATTGACAGCTGACAGAATTATTTCAGATTTCACTAGGACAACTGATATAAATCTCAGCATTTTGTGTCCCTCTCAAACTCTGCTGTGAAGTCTTAGTGGTTAACTAACTTTTGTATTTCATCCCCGAGGCAGTTGAATTAGTCTAGGGAGTGAATAACTGAGTTAACCCATTACACTGCGTGGTTTCCTACAGAGAGAGCAGTGCTAAACAGGAACGTAGCCTCAAATAATTGAAGGTAAGTGCAGCTCATTAAGTGGGATTCCAGAAGATACGGTCAATCACCCAGGAAGCTCTAAAACACATTCATTTCTGTTTAAAATGCGTTAGGTTGTACATTCTATAAACTGAAGGACTTTTCCTAGCGCGGCAGCCAAGTTACCTCCCGGCTAAGGATGGGTGCGCTACCAGCGGCTCTCCTGCGCCCCCTGCCACCTTCTCCCCTTATTGCAGAGCATTTCTAGGATTGCCGATTCCCACTGACGTGACATGTTCTGATTGCGAAGCACACGGAACCTGTGGGAAGGGAGGATGGGTGAAAGGAGAGTCATGAGAAGATTCCTTTGAATCAACCTGGAAACAGCTGGTTTCCAGCTCACCCTACTCATACTGGCCATCACTACTCCTGCACTCAGAGAGTTAAAGTCAATCATGGTCCACTTGCAGGCCAGAAAGCTCATTCATTTTGCTTCCATTCTGGAACCTCATCCTTGTTGTGTTCCACTTTGGAGTGAGGAAAAAGTATGGCTCTATTGTTTATGCCTGGATTTGCTCTCTAGACTTATCCACACCTTCATGTCAACTCATAGACACAATATATAGCAAGAATAAGAAATTCGTAGCACATCTCCCTGAAATTCTCCCACTTTGAACTCTGCCAGGTATCACCACCATCGTTATTATTATTACCACAACTATCTTAGCAGGTTTGCAGGACACACCACTGCTAACTCATGGATCCAGTGGATCCCAACCCTCAGCTCTGGTGCCTCTGCACAAATGTACAGTGGCTCCCTTTAGCAGCCACTTGGCCACAGCAGCTCCCTGGACCAACAGGACCTTCCAGCAGGAGCTCCTCGGTGTGTGCAGAACTCTGCCTGTGGACCAGGGCATCCACAGCTCCAACATCAGCACCTTGCATCTCATTGCTCACTCCTGTCCTTTGTGACTCACAATCTCTTCTCGCATTCACATCTGGTTCTTTGCAAGCATTTCATCAGGAATAAATAAATATATATCTGCATCCCTAGGCAAATACCCAAACCTGTATCTGATACTATCATGCCAACGGGGATTAAGGAAAGAACAGTGGGTTTGGAGCCCCTTATGAAGAGGTGAAGATTGATGTTGATATAGACAATGTGTCATCCTGAACTGAAACGGGAACAGGCAAGAAGAAGAAGAAGAAGAATAGGAGAAAGAGCTTCTACGTAGGTCCTGGGGGAAAATATTGGTAAAGAAATCTCCAAATTACCCTCCAGACATCCCATTGGGATTCCGTGGGTAATGGAGAGAGAAGGCAGCCTAGAACACCCCCATAAATTAGGGAAATGGAAGTATGACTAAATCTACTCCATCATACCTCCCTACCTCTGGAAAATAAAGAATAAACACTGACTGTCAGGGAGCAGCTAGCAGCTTGGAACTGAGACTTCATCTCCAGGAATTTTTTTCTCTCATCTCTTTGCTGACAAAGAAACAAATTTCTCTCTTAAGCATTTCTTGCTTGCTTTCTCTATCACTCCCTTCCTCTGAAAGTGTAAAATGAGTCAATTGGATAGTGAATCAAGAAAGAAAAAGAAGAAACATTCATTAGGAGCTGGAGAGAGTAGATATCTACCTTCAGTTGTGGGGATTGGCACGGATTCCTGCCCATAAAGATAAGCTTCCACAGCTGTAGTTCTAGGAGGTTAGATCTTTCTCCAAGCCTGATAAGCCTCAATCAAGTGGATAGTACAAAGGGAACAGGGATTTCCCCAATATTGGTACATACTGTGTTATATTCCACCTTCAGGAAATATATAATGGATGAATTATAAACCCTTGAAATTGAATGGGTAGACCCTTGAAACGGTTGTATTGATAAAGTAATTGCACCAGACAGTGTTGTTTACTAACTGCAATAATACACCATAATAAATGATAACCTACCTTTATATTAGAATACTGTACTATGATTACAGCTAAAACAAATATTTTGCTGAGCTAATGCAACTAATTTAGCACATATAAAAATCTTAGCCTAATTTCAGGTTTCACAATTGCAGAAAGTGCCAAACCAATTTGAAATCCATAGGCAAAACAAAAGGAACCAGCAGGTTATACAACCAGCAGTCCATAAAGAGAAAAAAAAAAAAAAAAAAAAAAAAAGATGAGCAAAGGGAATGACCTTGCAGAATCTGAAGGAAAATAAAAATGTTACAAGTGTTATTAAACAATGTGGTTGAAATGTTCACAAGAATGTTTGAATTGCCTTTCCAGTATAGGATCAGCAAACTGCACATGTGCAGTCACAAGGTGTCTGGTCACTCTTGTTTAAAACACATACACCTGAAGAACACTCTAACTAGATAAACCTCTGAGAGGGAACCATGCTGCTGTTCCTGCTGTAAGAGCAAGAACTATTGTAGCCATGCTATGATCTGCTGTGTCCTGCAGAGGAACATTCTGACTATTCTACATCTCCTCTAATGCTCTTTGGAGCTTTAAGGAATGGTGAGAAAACTCACAGAACCATGACAAAGCTGTTCACACCTAGATTATCACTCAGGTGCCCTGGTCAACAGTCATTGCTAGAAGTGCTTCATAACCCTCATGAGCTGTGTAGTTTTTAAACAGGCGGTAGGTGTGTTAGAGCTGGAGGATAAATTTGTATTCAGGTAGAAATGAAAACATTTCCATTTGCTAAACCTAAAGCACATGTGTCTGTACAAACACATTCACATACCCCCTCTCCACCTTTATCATGATGCTTTCCAAACACAACCTTGCTGCACAGTGCATCACAGCTTAGGGGTAACTACTCTGAATGCTTTAGGACAAGGATTGGTTTTTCCACTCTCCAGTTTAAGATTAACAATATTTTGCTCCTGCCTGATTTTGTTCAATGACAGTCAGTTCTAATATTTGCAGTTAGATTTAAATCAGACTTTTCAAAATGGTGCTGAGTTTTTCTAGTTATCCAATAATTTCAGTGAGCAGGCTGGACAGGTCTTCCTGGACTTCAGAAAGAACTAAATATGCCATCTCTGGGTTCCACTCCTAACCCTTCCTTCAGAAGCCTTTTCATTTGCTTATTTCAGTGCTGGATCCACCCTATACATAAAAAGCTTAGCAAGCCATCATGCAAACCAGCAGAGGTTTTCAAAAAAAACACCTTATATGCAGGCAGAGCTACAGTTAACATGGTTTGGGGTAACCCCACAAAACCAACAACTCCAACTTTGGAAGAAGAGCAATGACTCTTCCTGTACCACTCCACACTGTCATAGTTGAAATGAAGATATAAACAATTTTCATCCATCCCAGCCTCACCCCATTTAGCACAGATGTATGAGAAACACCAATGGTTTGAGTCATAGGACTGAAAATTGGGGTGTTCATTCTCGATGTGGTGGGCACATACACACTTAGCCTGGAATATCATAAGCACAGTTTGCCCTGAAATCACCTTGTAAGTGACCCTGCCATTGCTTTCCACTGCCACTCAAAGCACTGTATTACAGGTGTGGAAGTGTCATTTGACCATGAGCTCTGCATCCTTCCTTTGGAGTGAGAGGAGCAGCGTAGGGTCTACCAGTGCTGAGTTTCAAGCTGCTGCAGGTATATTTCTACCATCAAAGTGGATCCTCTATCTCTGCATTACATTGCAGTCATTCTAAATTAAGAAGAGAGGAAGAAAAAAACCATGATTGGAGACTGAAGTTTTATGAAAGCTGAGATTCTCCCCTTCTGCATGATACCATCTCCCACATCAGAGGAAGCGCAATAGCCGTGGGCTTCCCATCCATCTCTGGCTCCTAAATGGCAAAGCTGCAAACAAACTCTAAATTAGGCAATGACTTCAGGTAAAAGCAGAATTACCACACACTTGTCAAGCAGCCAATTCAAAGCAGCAAGACCTGAGGAGGAGGCTGAATATTTGATGGATTTGCTGGCTTGATTGGTTGCCACAATGCCCAAGATGACCGATGACACTTTCTTGGGCAGGAGCCATCTCCTGCAGGGCCCACACCCTGAGCAGAGGCTGCTCTCCATCAGAGCAGCTGGCTCCTGCTATGGGTTTACTGGCTGGATGTTTGCTCCTTCCCAGCTTCTAAAACAGGTCCTACTTGTAGGGGGGTGGTGTGGGGCTTGATGTGTCTCTGGTATTTATAATTACACATTTATTGAGCTTGTGCAATCCTAACTCCAGCTTCAGGCCAAAAGTTCATTGCTAGAGGGGTTCAATAAAGAATTTCCTCCTGAGAATGGAGAATTACATCACTTGCCAAGTGTGTCAGGCAGTTTTCCAGCCTCCTGTTGGGTCACACCCATTTTGACTACTCTAGTGGATGGATACTGTACATGCCTGGCTGTATCCCTAAACTCCATTGGATTAATTGTGTCTGTGTTCTCCACACATCAGAAAAATTAGTTAAGTTTTCATAAAGCCCTTATTAGAATGGGCTTCAGGACCCTGAAAAACTGAAGCAAGTCAATGATAAGGACCAAAATGCATTTCCAAGCAGCAGACAGCCAACTGTTGACTATTTTGCATCTGTAGCCCTAAAAAATTAGACTTTTCTTTGCAAATCTCATCACAAGGCCTTGGTGACAATAATTACATTTTTCTGATGGAATGCTTAATAATCTTAGGGACACATCACTTACCATGCTGGAGACAGTTTAAGGAGCAATGGTTCCTGTCCCAAAGACTTCAGTCCCTGTTCAGCATGATGCCCTGTTTCTTTCATATTGCTCCTGTGGCGTCATGATGAACTGAATACATGAACTGAATACATCTTTCACTCAAGGAAATACAAATCCTGTTCCTTCCATATGCCACTAACAGATCATTGCCTGTCTCTCCACACACAAAACACATGCTTGAAGACCTCAAAGAGAAAAAACCATTTCACCTGTAATGCTCTTAGATGATATTGTGCCATGCTGGCATGGTGATTAACAGAATAATCCCAGTGCAAACAGATAAGCCAGAACTCTTGCCCAGACAGTTTTAGTTTCTGATGGAGTCTGATACTACTGTTGATAGCCAAGGGAGTGAGGCTAATTTTGTGGGCACTATGAAAGTTCATGTCAGTGTAAATGCTCTTCCTTAGCCTTTTTATATCAGCTGTCTTGATGGCCTTACTGCATTAAACCTTGCAATGCAATAAACAATTTTTCAGATGGGGAAACTGGGGCAAAAGCCATATATCTCTCAGGGGACCACATTTTGAGTGAAAATGAAGGCATGAACACATACCTGTTTCTAGTCTATAAGCTCCATTTGCTGACCACCAGCCTAAATGTTTTCCACCTTACAGGTGTATGGGCTGATTATGAGAAGCAAATTACAGGCAGACATGGATTTTTAGAAGAACAGACTGGAATGGAGGGATTAACATGATTTAATGGGTCACTTGGGGAGGAGAATTGGCAAACAAAAAACAATCCTATTCAAAGAAATTTAGCAGATGAACTAGGCCCTAATTGTAGACAGATAGCTACACTGCTGCAGATACCAGGTGCCTTTTCTCCCAAGGAAACAGCTCAGTGCTCACAAGCTCAGAGCTCCTGCACTCAAAAAGGAGCAAGAAACACACAAATATTATTTGGGAATATAAAAGCAGCACAGTCTGGTGATTTCTTTTATAGCCAAGTCTGCCAGAATCCACATAGCCTTCCCAGATCAAATCCTGATGAAAGAGCACCCTCAGCTCCCACTGCCCAGAGAGAAAACTGCACATACTAAGAGCCCTGCAGTACAAGGCGTATGAGTATGGGTATGTTAAGGATTACTCTGACACCAGGACCTTCTGTCAATTCAAGAATCTCGTGCAGTTTTAAAGTTCCTGGAGCCAAAAGCCCAAAATAACACAGTTTTCTCATTCCCCATGTTGCACAGCCTGGAGCCAGTCTGGTGTCTGGGATAATGGCCAGTAATGTTTCTGAATGTTTTTCAGGTCCTGACAGAGGTTTTGAGCTCAGCAGATCCTCATGACATCTTCTTGTGACTTGAGACTGGCTTTCTGCAGCTGAGGCAGGCAGCAGTATCTGACATGTCAGCCCCCTAGCCCAGGGCACATCAGCCATGTCAGACACCCATCTGGTCTGAAGAAAATGGTCACTGAAACGTTCTGTCAATCTTTTAAACATACTCACTGGCACATCTTAGCTGCTGAACCCCCTGAAATCTATGGTAATGTTTTCAGGGCAGACACATATGCAAACTTAAAAACAGGGGCTGCAATGAGCCTCCAAATATAAATCACATTGTTGCTGACCAACTGTGCCAGACCACCTTAAATGGACACTGTGCCCATCTGCTCTTCCCCCCTCCTCCCCCACACCTCCTCCCTCAGGGTTGTAAACCATCCTGCAATATTTAAAGTAGCATTGTTCACCTCCCTTCTGAAGCCCCTGGACCATCTGAGCGGCTATATATTCTCTCTGTGCTGTTTGTTATTCCTGAGGACATGCACATTGCTGAACATACTAATAAAAATTTCATAGAAGAGGTTGCCAAAGGGGTGTCTATGAGGGGATTTGTAAAGCTTGCTCACACACATGCACACCCACACTCACTCGCTCTCCATTCACCATTAAGAAAGGACTGCAGCAGGCAAAAGCAAGTACCTCTATACAACAAAAAGAAACTTCTCTGCTTCTGAATGGGACCAGGCAGGCTTAGGTAACAAAGATCTATATCATCCAGTGATTCAATATAAGCAAACACAGAAGCGTGTTCCTTTGCAATCTCCAGCAACTTAAGTGAAAAGCAAGAGGAACTAGTAAGAAAATGCCTGCACAAGGCATGGCAGCATAATAGTGCTGCGTGTGCACGTTGGTGTACTGCCTGCTCACTCATCCCCAGCGTGCCTGCTTGTACCTTTCTGAGTGCAGATTGAAAGGACAAGGTATAGCACTGACTAGAAATGTATTCCAGAAGAGTGCACTCTCTCTCCAGGATGTTGCCTGCATCCCAGGACTCAGCAGAGTAGCACTGAATCTGGTACTTGAATCTGAGCATATACAGATTTTAAGAAGAGCTATATAATAATTTCAAGCATTGAGCAAATCCATTAGCTACAGACTGTCCTGCCTCAAAGCCAACCAGAATGATGTCTCATAGGGTGGAAGGCATCTAGGAAAGCTGGAAGTGCTAAGGGATGGGTTTTGGTGATTTGATTTCTTTTCCTCTTAGCATCTTCCCCTAAATGACCAAGCCTCTGATTAGCGGACTTAACATTGAATTTCAACAGCCCTCAATTGTTTGCTCAGATTTTCTGTGCAGGGCATGGGATTAAAACATCTCTTAAAACTTTTTGAACTGGGATGTGTGCAGTATTCATGAGATGCTCTGCTCCACTTCTATGTTGGTGGTGAAGTCATATACATTTTTATCTGAGCTGTATCGCTGTCTCCTGGATGGAAAATGCATGTCATTATAATCAAATAAAACAAGAAAAAGAAACAAAACCCCAATAACATACACCAGTGCATGTTTTGACTGTACGAAAAAGGTAGAGCATCTACAGAATTGTAAATAAATGACCCAGAGAAATCAGGGCCCTTATTAAGGCAGACACTAAGAAATTATTACAACACAAGTTGCTGTCCTCTCAGTGACTAACAGCCCATGTGGAATGGTTATGGCAGAGCATTCAGTAACCCATTAGGGGTGTTTTTATTGTAACACATATTTACAGGCTTCATGATCTCTTTTGTAAATTCATATTAAGGAGATGTAAGTAGTGAGCTTTCAGAGCTGGGCTTGAGTATTTTGTGAGTTTTACCTTGGATACACAGGGACAATCTCATAGGATGGAGAGCTTTCTTTGTAGTTGCCACAATGGGAAACACTCAGAAAGGGAAACACACAGCAAGTATATAAGCAAGCAGCAAGTTTAAAGTAACCAACTCTCTGAACACTTAGGAAAGAGGACTTAAAGCACAAAAAGACAGATGTTCCAGTGATGAGGCCTACTTCATTGATATACAGCTATACAGACATGGACATCTGGGTGGGCTGGTGGTCAGGTGCCTGAATTTCCAAGGATAGGTATTACCTTAGGTAACACCAGGATGCTATTGTTTCAGTTTTCAACCCAAGAAGTCTCATGTAAATCAACTGCTGTACCATTGCAAGCATAAATAATTATGACAAGGCAAACAGATTCACACTGTGTGAGGTGCCTTGGCCACAATTTTACTCATGTACAAAAATATAGTCACTAGGAAGAATGATTCTTTTCTAGATTAGAATCTGTATGTGCTGAATAATCCGTATCCATTCATCAGCTCAGCAAGCTCCACGTGTGTATATTTAAACACAAAATGTACAGATGTTCACTGTAATTTGCCTTGCTGATCATCATGCCTATTTAATCAATTCTGAAGGTCAAATATATTTTAATATTTTGGCAAATGCCTATGGAACCAACTTAATTGAACACAGTTAAATTGGGCAGTAAGTTTTCCTCAAAAATGCTCACAACAACTAGTCTGAACAATTAGCTACAGGCTTAGATGGATGCAGCTGGAGATGTGGATCTGGGGTTGCTGTGCTCTGCCAGACCTGCGCTGGCTCTGAGTGAGATCCGTGTGGGTGCCTGCGCTGTACTCCTGGCAGCACACCACACATTGGGGACAAGGAGCAGCAGCACAAGGCACCAAGGCAGAGCACAGCAAAAGAAGTAAAAACTGCAGATTTTAAAATGTGTACAAGCGAGGAAGCTCAGCCATGCTCTAAACCTAAGGGAAGCTCATCTACAAAATCTCGAGGATCCCTGTCAAGAGCATTACACATTAAGGTAAATGAACTATTAGTGCTCCCAGGAAGGGAGCCAAGGACTGGGATTGGAGCTCAGTTGTTCCGCTTAGAAGAATCCACCTTCATGTGAGATAGATACATAGGAAATGTATGCTCATCTCATGGCATACATATGTAACAGTGCAGATGCTCTGCTTTGCTACAGTGCTCAAGCAGACGCCTTTTGCATGTCAGCAGGAGTCTATGCAGCTTTTCACGTGGAATGTACATCTTATTTTCACACGTCAGCTCAACAGCATGCATGAACACCAGATTGCAGGCACATGTGCATATGCATGTGTTCTTGTGAAATACTCTGGCAAGTATGCAAGCTTTAGGAAAATGTTCTGTCAGACATTATGTTGACAGATGTAGATGCAATGCATCTTCCAACTTACAGAAACCAATCCAGACATCATATTTCCACACACAAAGCCAAAACTAGAGTGCTAAAATTCAGCATTGACATCATATCCAATATTTTAATTGTTATCACTTGACCCTTTGGTCCATGCTTGTTCAAGGCAGCTTCCTTTTTATTAATATCTCAGCACACTGTGTGACACAACTTGAGTGTGTCCTAATTTAATTTTAATTAGTGCAGACTTTTGCTTTCCTCACTAATGAAACAGTGCTCATTACGAAGTGTAATTGAAGACCCCTAGAGGGAGGGGTGCCTGGAGACCTCATTGTGTTGGTACCCGGCATCCTGCCCAATAAAATTCCCTTCTGAACGAAAGCAGTTTTATCATTAATTCATACTGCAGGGGGGCTAACTCGCTGCCAGCCGCTGAGTCCGTACTGCTCTTAGGAAGAGCCCAGAGCCTGTTTGTTTTCTCCAAAGAAACAATTCCAATTTTCTAATGACTAAAACACTTACATCGTAAATCCTTCTGTCTCGTTGTTAAAAGTATCTTTGAAAAGCGGCTGTTATGAAAGTGAGCCTGTCCATTAGAAGCAGACTATTCATGAAATTTTTTGTATGTGCTTTTAATTGAGCTTGAATGATACAAATATTGAGCTGTGGTTAACTCCATTAAAAAAAAAAAAAAAAAAAAAAAAGAGAGAGAGAGTGAGAGAGAGAGAGGGAAACATGCTCTGTTTACAAGCACTCCGAGATGACCCGGGCAATCACAGTAAGAAGTAAATGAGCTCAGAAGAGCAGGCCAAGCAAGTGGTTAAGTGACCACCTTTGGATGCACACATGCCACAAGAAAGGAGGTGTGCATGCCCAGAGTACCCCCAGACTCTCAGTTTCTTTGCTTCTCAGGTGTGAAATCATGGTAACTGCAGAGAAAAGTTCTTCAGATGACTGCACCTATATTTGCAGACTCAGGGCTTTTTGTAATTTTGACTTGAGAAGTTTCCCCTCTCAGTTACCAGACAGAACATTGAACTGCCATTGCATTCTCTGGGTAAACACAGGATACTGACTACAGGGATTTGTTCAGAAATAATAACTGCACTTCAGATTCACCTTCTGCATCATTCCAAGCCAAGGCTGGAGCATGTCAAGCCTCTACACCAGGATAGGAGAGAGCAAACTGGGGCCTCCAAGTTTATCGGAGCTATCACCATACTAAACATTGGAATTGGTTGACTTTGTTCTGGCATCATTGAGGGTCTTGAGTCTGGGCAGACAGCAACATGTCCTGAGAGAGCAAAGGGGGCTGTGCTAACAGACACACAAATCTGTCCAGCAAAGGGAAAGGATTAACATACAAAAGGGAAGGAGATTCAGATTAACATACAAAACTGATCTGATGTTGCACTAAAACCTTCCCTTCACCAGTCTGGGATTAGGTTTTATCAAACATGCTCTGGGGTTAGAGATTTATCTAGTGTTAACCCAAGCAGTATTTGTCTGAAAAAGGCACCTCCCCCAAACAGGGAATCTGAAAAATGCACAGCCTTTTTGCCAGCACAGATCATAAAAAGTTGCTGATTGTGATTTTCCTCAAAACCAGCAGCAAAAGGCATATATTTCACCTAGAGCAGTGGGGACTTAAAGGTCTTTTCTCTCTCTGGTTGTAAACAACACCATAGCTTGTATTCTAATAAATATCTGAAATGACAGCAAAGTGACCTCTTTTGGTTTCCAACCCAACAGTACCTCTCAGAGCAAAAGCCTCCCCCTCCCAATCAAGTCTGGTGTGTACATGCTGATTTGTAACACTTTCTGCCATCCCATTCCAGGTCAATAATTGCCAGCAAAGGGGACTGTTTTCCAAATTTGTGCTGCCCAAGTTTCTAGGCTGAGGTACAGTTTAATATCACCGAGAACCCTGCCAGTATATAGTGTGCTCAAAATATGAAAGAAAAATTGCATGTTTACATAAATCTAGTCCACCTCCTCCAACCTCAAATTAATGACTCTTCATTAACATTCCTGATATGACCTTTTATAAAGCAGCAGCAAAATTAAAAGATCCATGGACAATTGTGCATTCAGATTACTCCATTTCCAGTGCAGTTTGGAAGGTGAACCACAATTTAATTGCATTGCCTAACAGAAAAACCTCTGTGTTCCTGTGTCCATTATAATCTTAATCTTTGGTGATGAGAAAGTTGGGGGAGACACAGGGAAGGGATTTTGCCCACTGACTCACAGCACCCATCTCCAGCACAATACCATTAGTGAAACCCAGTTCCTTTAATAATGAAGTGTTTGATAGACACCGCTGCTCTGGTTCTGCTATTAATCTTGTCCTGATGCTGTTACATTAGAGGATGTAAACTATCTTTTCTGTCTACTCATTATGGAAACTGCAATTCACATCCTCCCAGGAGTGCTCCAATTAGCCAAGCCTGCATCACACTCAGCTTTCCATCAACTTGCTGCATTATGCTGCGCTGGAAAAGTGAACCTCCTACCACAGGCATGCACAGAAACAGCCTGCGGTAGCGTATCACTGCTGACTCTTCAGATACATTCTCTCTAAAGCTGCAGGTTTTGGTCTCATCAGCAATTCCTGAATCTTTAGACAGGAAAAGCAAATCCAACAATATAGTATTTTTAAGTAGCAAAAAGACACATATGATTCTTGATCGTAGCAGATCTAGGGGAGAAGGTAAAGGCAGTGTGCAATCTTAACCAAGCTACTTTTACCTATCAAGTAAGATTTTGTACTGTCCAGTACTGGTACTGAATAATCCTCTCTTCCTTTCTTGGCACAGTCAATTATCAAATAGTTAACTCAGTGTTTTGTGCCTCTATTATATTTTGGTAGGTTTTCAGCTTATCTCGTTCATTTTCCTAAATTGCTCTTGTACTTACACGAACCCCAGCCCATGCCTTTTATATGAATGAGTGTGTTCTGAGATTAGACTTGCTTTTGCTTTGTTTTGCATTTTCCTGTTTCAAAGCAAATTATTTCCCCAATGACAGTTAATGTCATTTTGGATAGCAAGTACAAAATTCGTGTGGATGTCTTAGGTGACATCAAGTAGAGGTTATGGATTTTGCTTCACAAGTGAGCTACCTTCTCCACGGGAACTAAAACTGCTTCACCAGAGGCCGGTTACAGTAGCTAGAAATGTCTCCGTTCCTCTCTGCTCACAGCTCTTGCTCTCTTCAAACAGCGAGGCTTATTCTCTAGCCCAGACCCTGCCACTGCCTTTCTGATCTGCGAGCCTGACTGCGGCTGTTCCCTAACTCGATGCTGCTTGTGGAGGAGCTGGTCTGGGGACAGCAGAGGCTTTACTGCAGCTTCCAGGGGCTTACCAACAGCTACAGCAAGACATGCAAATGTAACCCACGACTCCTGGCTGCTTTTGGTTGTTGCCATCGCTTTAAGCTGTTTGGGGGACAGCAGAATGAATTACATATAGTATTTAAGATTTTAATCTTCAGAATTTAGTTTCAAGCTATCCTGAAAGTAGGAAGAAGCAACTCTTCATGCAAAGTGATGCAGAGCTGTTGATTCCAGAGCCCGCAGCCGCTGGGCCCGGAGCAGCGGAGGCAGTGCGCGCACGGAGCGCGGGGCTGGCTCTGTGTGAGCCGCACAGCCCGGTTCAGCAGCGCACGCTGCAGCAGCGGGGAAGCAGAAAGGGCGCTGCAGAGGGAGCTGCAGAGACTGAGCAACTCACAGACATTACTGAACGTGCATTCTCTGGTGCACTCCAGAAAGAGCTAGAGGGTTATTTTGTTTGTGGGATGGGGGTTTTGTTTGTTTCTTTGTTTTAATAAAACATCCTCCCAGCAACTTGAAACTTTTTAAGCAAGTTTTCATCCTGCTGCCACTTCATATAACCCAGCCATGTAGAGTCCAGATCCAAGACACTTTTTCAGAGAGCAGTTATTGTTGGCATTTTCTAAGCTCTCAGCTTTCCTTAGTTTGTAATGCAAACTCCGCATATGTGCATTAGCAAAATGGCACATTCCAGTGCCTGGGAGTGAACCACTGTGGAGGTGACATTGGGCAGGGGTTACGTGTGTATGGAGCAGCCGGCTGATGTGTGAATCCATTACTGTTATCAGCAATGCATTCAAATGACCTACTTTTAACACTGTCACAACTGCCCGGCAGAAGAATTCAGTTAACTGCCGGCATGAAATTCTCCCTTTAGAGTGATAGAAGACTAACACGGTGCAGATACATAGCAGCTAATCCTCCTCAGGTATACCTACATTTTTCTAGGCTAAGCTATCAAAGAAAGGTAAGAAAGAAGAGCTTTAAAATCCTCTGAGTGCTCTTTTCCAGTATGGAGTCTCCAGGTCACCACACAAGATGGTGCTGTAAATGGCAAGTGCCAGAGATTCCAGGCACTCAGATCCCAGGCACTCGGCAGAGAATGCAGAAACTCATTCAGCATCACCTAAGAGGCACAGAGAGTTTATCACTGTTCTTCTCCTTTGCTATTCATTGTGTGTTTTCATGAATGAACTTTCTGTATATATAAACAACAACTGTCTTGGTTCTCAGTGAGCACAGCCTGCTGAAAAACATACTACAGAGCTCCATTCTTACAAAGGGATGTTATTGTTTGTTATATTACTTACACATCCCTATTTGAAAGAATGAAGTTCCATTTCATCTGTAGAAATGTTTAAATGAAACCACATGCTTTTAAGCATACCTAGCATTAGACATAATGCCAATATTGTGACTCTCCCATTTTAATTGAATCAATTGAAAAGCATTCAAAATTTAAAAGTATTAAATGATAACATTGTGTTATCTTAAAAGTAGAAAAATTGCACTGACCATAGACAGTCAATAATGACCCATATTTACGACTACATAGTATTAGAAGTGTGTTGCAAATACAATAAGAATATTCTGAAAGACTACTATAAATCTTCAGCATTTGGCAGAGATGAGTTTGAGAAATGAACTCAAATAAAGCACTCCCACTGATTTCAACAGAGCCAAATTTTGATCCAGATCTTATTGAGATTAGGTCCTGTACACATCACACACAGAGACACAGACAATCCTGGTCATCTTCCAGCCACATCTGAGGAAACATGACTCCTGCTTCTGTTCTAAAGGTACAGGACAACAGGCACTCAACTGGGAGATGGTCACTGCAAGGGCTAATCCAAGCCACTCTTGGCTTACCAAGGAGCCAACAGCCTGAAACAGATACAGCACCTCCAGACTGAAGCCAAAAAGGGTAAGAAAATACAAACAGAGGAGATGACTCAAAAATCTGCTTTTCCTAAGTAATGCCATTCCAGTAAGCTTCTCCTCTCCTCTGCCCCAGCATTTTAAGGAACAGAGTGCTTTTGGAAATCAAAATCAATCTGTCCACTAGTTATTTGGGAGCCAGAGAAGGACACAGACTGCAGCACTCTGGCTGCTATGATGGTAAGGCAATGGTGCATCTGCCACTCCACTCTCCCGGACACATCTGCTATGAACAGGACAGATTACAGAGGCCTGAGACATCTTTGGCCAATAAGCACTAATCATAGTGAGAAAAAAATATCCAACTTTTTTTATTTAGAGGGAAAAAAAAAACCAAACCCAAAACAAGACAACTGCAGCAAGTGCTATGTAGAATACTGAAAAGTCCTTTGTCCTCATTTCTCCTCTGAAAGCTGTAGGAACATAAACATATCTATGTAGTATCCACATGGACAAGCATGTTCACTGTCATGAGCATGCAAAAAAAATAGAGCTAACAGCAGCAGGAGAAAGCAGCTGCTTAGCTCCAGCATAATAAATAAAAATATGAAAACAGAAACAATGAAGACCTTCAAGCCTGTTAGTGCACACATCCATCTTCACTGCCTCATGTATGCATACCACTCTTCCCAGTATCAGAAATCTCTCTCTTCCCCATATGTCCCTTTCCTGTTCTTGTTCTTGGAATTGCCCACGTAGCTTAGCAAATGGCCATTTCAGACCAGACCACCCCTCTGCAGTGTGATGTTCCACTCCCTAAAGCTGCTAAAATGTAACACATGCAAGAAGGGGTTCAGCTCATATCTGAACAGGGCACTGACACTTGCACAAGGTGATGGAAGGGGGAAAAGGACTCTGCAGTCCTGCATAGCTCTGCAGTTACACACAAGAGGCTGGTGAAGTGGAAGGCTTGTCTCTCAGGAATTAGGTTTGTCACTCAGGAATTTTGCAGACTAGGTCAGGTACTAGCAGTACAGTAGTGTCAGCTTGCTTTGAGTTGGTTATCTGAGTGAAAGACTTGGTTGCTACCAGTAGGAAAGCAAACGTTGAGAATACAGTTTACTCCAAGTTTAGGAACAGCCCTCCAGATAGAGGTCCTGCTTTGGAGGCTGTTTGTTATCCTGTCCTTCAGACAGCTGTTCATGAACAAAAATTTGGGAGCCTGTCTTACCGTGCTGATCAGATCTGAATTGGCAACCTAAGGTTGCAAGTCCACATACAAAGGGATTTTTTCCACAAGGATTCTTAAAATTAGATCACAAGAAAAAAATGCAGCTTAGTGCTTCAAAAGCTGCAATTTGCTAAGGCCCTGAGGGCATTTTGGCAACTTCATTCAAATATTATCTACCTCTCTGTGCTGCCAAATTGGAAGACAAACTTCTTTTCCATGGGCTCCTTAATGTCAGTACAAGCTTGGTAGTAAATCTGCAGTGTGCAAACCAGGTCAGATAGCTCAGGCTCTCCTGTGAAGGCCACTGGAACCGCTCGGGTCAGGGCTCAGAAGAAGACAGAGACTTCTGGTGATTTGATGGAAGCTGCAGAGCTGGGGTATGTAGATGTCCAGAGTTAACATTCAGATGTCAGAAAGCTTGCTTGCCTCTCAGAGCTCTGCTATTTCTCCAGGCAGTTCTTGTCTTTTAAACTCACTAGTGTTGGTTTCAAATTAAAGAGCAGTTTGTTGTGTTCTGTACAATGAAGACCTCCCTTTATCAGAAGGGGGATATGCCCTTCTACTTTACTCAGGTTTTCCATACAATCCCATTTGTGATTTGGTGCTTATTTTATGGCAGGAACTTAGGTGTTCTCTACACATCTGTTCATCCTTCTGGGACCCTGGAAATGCCCAGGAACTAAGAAAACTCTGGAAACATAATTCCTTGCTGTATGATTCTCAAATTCATTAACACTTTCCCTATAATAAATATGTAATACAGAAGGGTTCTCTTTTCCTTTCCAAATCTCTCATTTGAAAATGAGTCATTCAAATCCAATGTCTGTAAGCTGCATTCCAAGTTCCTTATGCCTCTAGTATTGTTATTTAATAAAACTGCATTGGTTTTGCACCAAACCCAGATAGGAATATGTTAATAAATTTCACATATAAGAATTTCAGTTCTTAAATTGCCCTTTGTGTTCCTTTTAGCTTTTATAGTGACTATAATTCACTCTACATGAAAAGAAGATTAAAATGGCTAGTTCACACCACAGTGGGACTTGCTCTGGCATGAGACAACTTTGGAAATTATATGAGCACTGAGCAAGAGTCAGCTGTGAAGATAACAAAAAAGTGAGGCTATATTAGAAGTGGCTGTACCTTCTTATTGGTAAATCCCACTCTTTTTTTTCTTGATAAATGAAGGCTGCTTCTTTCTATCAAATTGTCACTGGACAACCAAACAGTGGCAGAGTAGCTCTGAAGCTTCCTCTGGTTATGCCACTTGACTTGTCTGAAGGTTTTTTTGAAGCAAAGAGGGAGGAGATAAACATATTCAGATCTTTACATCTTCCCTCAACACGTGTGTAATGTGCAACCCCAAGACATATGCATGCTCTCACCTAATCCACAACATCCAGAGAATGTGGTTTTATTTTCTCCACAACCTATCATTTTCCAAATGATGGAAAATTTAAAGTTTCTAATATTTTCCTTTTCCTCAATGAAGGATTTTCACTTTTTTAACCTCCTGGGGAGGGAGAGTCACAGAAACAGTAGCAGGGCACTGTAAATCTTTGAAACTAGTAATTATTAAACACATAAATCTATTTAATACATAGAGCCTCCAAACACGCTGACTGGATAATATGAGAGAGAGATCCACATGTAGGAAAAGGGCCTTACCATCTTTCCAGACACCAGAATGGAACTGTATTTCTGTGACAAGGCTTCATTTGCCAGAACAGTTACAGGGCAGGAGCCCTGGGAAACCTTGAGCTTCCAGCTTTTCATTCCACACTACCAGCAGCTCAGCTGGAGTCCCTGGTAGGGAGCTGCAAGCAGAAAGTGGGAACCAGACCTCCTGAGTTGATTCAATGAGCACAGCTCCCCCCCCCCACCCCCATGTCAAGCCTTTGGGCCCCTGAATGGGAATGCCACACCCAAGGCAATAGAGACACTCAACTCAGGGCTCTACACCAACTGTCTGCTGGAAGCTTGGATCAGATCTCTGTGGTAGGAACAAATCTGTATCTCTACAAAGCAGATTTAGGTATTTTTGGATGGTTTTCTGTTCCTTTCTTTATCTGCGTTCCTTTAAAGTTTCGCCTCAATTCTGAATTCCCTTGGTATGTTAATGCACACTTCTGGGATGATATATATACTGACATACAACATGAACTTCGGCTCCATCTTAGCACAGACCTGTCCTGTGATTATGATTCTGAATGCAGATTCATATTTTGCATTTCAAGACTATATCTTACTATATGCAATAAAGAGAAATGTCAAGAATGAGCGACTCTCTGAGCAGAACTGCACTTAGAAAGAAGAAAAAAAAAAGCTACCCATGGGATTTTGGTAAATGTTGATGAAAAAAAAAAGTTTAGAAATGTGACAGGGAGGTCTAGGACATCAAAATTCAAATATATCCAATGAGGAATTTGAGGACAAAACTGGACAAACCACCTTAAGTGGTTTCCTCTAACTCAAAGTATTCCATGATTTATGAGAATATCTTTTGTTTTGGCCATTAAAGAGTTTGGTTTTGTTTATTTTCTCTGCCTATCAGTCCTGTTACTTCAGCAGATGGAAACCAGTCAAATGATGCTCAGGATGGCAGCAGTGGAGAAGCTGTAGATGGTGTGGCCTGGGCACTTGTCCTGTCTGTAATGGAAACATGCTGACTGCAACTGCTACACTGCAAGCATACATATCAAACACAGTGAGTGACAGGTTGAGCAAATGGAACAATCATCTCCACATTTTGTTGTAGGACTTTTTTCTGAGAAAACATGAAAGTGAAATGTGGTGGACAGGTCCAAGGTGACTGAATTTAATCTGCTTTTGAAGTTTTTTTGTGGATAACAAGAAAAAATGTGAAAGGGATTTTTGGATGGATCTCCTTCCATTTTGCAGGCTAATGGAATTTGTTGAAACAAGACCACCAGCTGCTTTGCTTATAATAGTTTGCACTAGATTTCAATATATTTATTTCCTTCTAATAGGTGCTGACACGAATCCATACTGAAGATGGGCCTTGTCCAGTGCTCCAGATGAAAACAACCCTTTACCCTAATGGTACTCAAAATTAGAAGTTACATTTTTCAATATGGAAAGTTTGATGAATCAAATAATTCTCCAAATCAATGACTGCTGCCCTCTGAGTGAGTACAATGAAATCTTGATTAGAATTTTGTGACCTGGAATCTTGAAGAATAAATCATGAATTTCCTGTGTAGGAAGGGCAAGATAAGAAAGATATTTCTCTTTTTTTTTTTTTTTTTAAAAAAAGCATTTCTAATGTCTAGCTTTAAGCAAACATTTCTTGGAAGTTTGAGAATGTTCAGTTCCTTCTTTCCAAACTATCCATTACTTATCAGCTGGTTTCCTGAGAAAACAAATCTTACACAATCTTGCTGTATGTTTAAGTATGTGTTTGTCCACATCTCCCCATTAATAATTGTGTGATTTATTAATATTTATTACAATATCATACCCAACATTTTGTTTGCAGACTAGGTCTGCATGAGGTCTGCACTCTGTATGAGGGGTTATAAGTCATTGGCCAATGTCAACTAAATTTCACAGATATGGAGATCTCAAAGATACTTACATTTGGTTTTAACAAAAACTGGTTTTGCCAATTCTGCATAGTTTTGCACAAAATTACTTAGCATTGTTCATATGTCTCTCTTTTCTGATTCAAGACCAGATTGTCCATGAAAATACCAAGGGATGGGTCTGTCCCCAAGCTGTTTTCCCAATGAGCTGTGAGCAAACTCCCCCAGAGTGTGTGACTGGAGCATCCAGTTTAGTTTTCATTTCTGCTACATTTCACTTGCAGCACCACAGATGCACATTGTGGTGATGCACAGATGAATCATTTAGGTTGCACAGATGAATCATTTAGGTTGAAAAAGATCTTTAACTCCAACCATTAGCAGAGCACTGCCAAGTCCATCACTAAACGATATCCCCAAGTCCCACATCTTCAAATCTTTTAAGTACGTCTGGGGACGGTGATTCCACCACTGCCCTGGGAAGCCTGTTCCAGTGTTTGACAACCCTTACAACAAAGAAATTTACCCTGATATCCAATTGAAACCTCCCCTGGCACAACTTGAGGCCAGAACCACGCTGTAACCGGAAACACAGTGGGCACTGTGTTTCTTGCTGCGATGGGCGGTGAGTCCGAACTCTCAGCCCTCCGCGGGTGCCTTTGAGCCTCCGGGAGCGAGGGCGCTGCAGATGCTCGTTTTGCACATCAAGATGCTGCCACCCCACGGCCAGAGAGGGCGAGCGGCGCCCGCCCAAATCGCCGACTGCCATTTGCAGGCTGGCAAAGGCTCTCCCGTCTTCTCTTCGCACACACGCAGGAAGATGCCTTGAATTTATACAAACACTGCCGGAAATGCCATGCACTTTTACCCCACTGCTGCACCTTCTAGTGAGCACAAGGATCTTTGAATACCGTCCTTCCAACACTGTTACTTATTTGTCACACAGTAAGTTACTGCCTCCAACTCTGTCCCTTCCAGGCATCCTGGCCAGTAAAACTTCCACTGCCATCTCACATACACATTAAATATCCATCCCTGTGATCCACACGTGATCGATCTCCCCATCTCACATTACAGTCATTATTAACCTCCCACTACGTCACAGATTCAATACACCTCCTTTGCCTCCTTCACTCAGACAAAATGAATCTCCTTAGTATTGTCAATAATAATTTTCTTTATATCTTGCATAACAACACAAGGCAATCTGACAGAGCACTCGGGCAATAATTCAATCTTAGCTTCCTACCGACGTTCATTAAACTGAATATAACTTCACCAGAGCTGCCATTGAATTATACCCTCATATCTTTGTGGGAATTGTATATTATTCCTTGGGGAATAGCAGCAATGCAGTTGAAGATGAAATAATTTGTTTTTAAAACCCCAGGATTGTATCTGATAGCACATTATTTCTTCATCTTGTTACTCACTTTGCATATTAGTAATTAGCAGCAGTTATTTCCTCCATTCCCCCCACCTTTTTGTTTCATTTCATGTCTGGTAACATCAATCCATGTGAGATAAGATGCTGGAAGATTTTAATACATCTGAAATGACAGATCTTCACTAGAGGCAGGAAAACCCTAAGAAATTAAAATTTGTTTTGGCAAACAACAAAACACTCTTCACCACTCCCCCCTCTATTTCAGCATCTGTCCCTTCCACTTGAGAACAAGCCTCCCCTGGCCCTGCTGTGCAGTTGCATGGAGCAAAGCTCGGGTGGTCTCTGAGCAAACACTGTGGCTGCTGCTCCTACTGCTGCATCTCCAGGTCAAATTTCTCATTTGTTTTTGGAGAGAGTCATATGATTCACCCAACCCTAATGATAAGCACAAGATTCTTCCCAGTCCATGGTGGCTCCTTGTGATGGCTTTGGAAGCTATTCTGTAATGCTGCTGTGCTGGGCATGGGAAGAGTTTGTGATGTGTCACAGAGGTTGTGCCAGTATACAGTGAAGAGAAAACCAAGAAATGCAACTGCAGTTTTCTTCTTGCCTTGTGCTGTTTCCTCTGATCTCCCTGGCCTTCGAGGAGGAGGAGTTTCCTTTAGCCAGCACAAAGGACCCCATTTTCTACAGTGGTTCTACGTTGCTTTCAGCAAGATGGCCACTGGTCACAAAGCAACTGAGAGCCACTCTCAAACGTGAGAGCTGGCATGAGCTCTGACCACAGAACTGCCTCCCAGTCCCACCACAGCAGACAGGCTAAAGAGCCCATCAGTGCCTCTGCCGGGCCACGAGCAGCAACTGCCAGGCTCTGCCTTTCACTTCTTTTTCACGGGCTGTCTATTCCTGTCATGTTTGGGGACAGAGCCCAAACATTCTCCCCCCATGTCACTCTCCCACTCCTGCACAAGTTGCCTGCTGTTAAACCTTATCCTGCTGAATACCATGTGTTTGATATTAATTACATGTCCGAGCCCCATGAAAGTCATTGAAATTTAATGAGATGCAGGGATGGAACCACTGAGCCAATGGCATTCATTAAGGGTTGCCATGGAGATCAGTTTGCCAGGCTTGACCCACATTAAGTGCCACTGGTCACCTCCCAAACAGACAAAAACATGAAATTAAAAAAAAAAAATTGCAGCCAATTCCTGAGGGGTATGAGCACTATGGGGCTCTGATGGCCTTTAGTCAGAGCAGCTGGGGCTCAGCTGAGTTCAGCACATGGCCCGTGGCCCTGTCAGGGAATGGGGCTCTAACAGAAGTCAGGAGGTGCTCCTGTGTGGCATCTACAGAGAGGAGAAACGACCCCACAAACTCACTGACACAAAGAGGCCAGTGAGCTCTTTCCACTTCCCTTCCACCCCTTATAAATGGTGCAGCTGAACAGAGCTATCATTCTGTTCAGCTGCACCAAAATGTATTTTGTGCTGTTTCCAAAATGATACTGCTCCTAGCAAATACCAGTATTGTGACTCTGAGTCTAAGGAGATGGGGTGAGAGAGAGAGAGATAGAGAGTGGGAAAGGTGGGGATATGGGTGGAGAAAAGAGATTGTAACTCATCATGGAAGCACGAAGAGAAATTTTGAAATCCAAAGCTTCAACGAGAGCCAGAGATGGTCTGCACAGGGGGAGGGGAAAGCTGGTATTATTTCCTGGCTCAGCCAGAGT
This sequence comes from Serinus canaria, assembly GCF_022539315.1. Lineage (NCBI taxonomy): Eukaryota > Metazoa > Chordata > Aves > Passeriformes > Fringillidae > Serinus > Serinus canaria. Next base: position 5,765,641 of record NC_066329.1, on the reverse strand, counting down.
GACTGCACAGCCTTGGCCAAATTGCTTACTTTCCATGTCCCTCATTCCCTCTCTGCAAAATCAGGGTCACAATATGCCCTTCTTCCCTACCCTGGTCTAGCGAGATAGAAACCAAATCAAAGTCCTGCCCATGAGCTTTTCTAGAGCCTAGTGAATGGGGCAGCATGACCTCTGACAGCTCTTTGTAGTCTCTCAGTATAAATAATAATATTAAACAGAATTCATTAACCAACTCACCAATCTGCTACTTTCCAGTCCACCAGTAATCTGTAAGAATCTATGATGCAGCTGCAGGAGTGGCTGGGTGGCAGTGGGGGCCCAGGGGAAGGCAGAAGCCTGGCTGTGCAGTTGTACACACACAGCTCTGACACCCAGGCAGTGTCTTTATCTCTCAAGTAAACTAAGTCCTGTTACAGGACAGACCCTTACACAGAGCTTGCAGCAGGTAGTACAGTACAGCAGCAGCAAAGCTGCCTCTGATTTCCAAAATATTTTAATATTTTCTTTTTCATCCTCAGTCCAAGTACATACCAGCAAACACATGCAACTATCACATGCAAGTTCTAGAAAGGACTCTACAAGAACATGATAGTTTAAGCCAGGTTTCAATGAAATGAAAAGTACCTTCATCACAAAGGCAAAAATGTAAGTTACAATTTATAAGGCAACTAACCCCTAAGCACAGAGGCCATCCTTTGAAGCACAACTCAAAAACCAGAAAGAAATTGCAACAAACTTATCTGAGTACATCTGGTTCACCTAACCCATCTGCAGCCCTGGGAAAGAACCCCATTGCCAAAAATGGCTGAAACCTTATCCCCACAGCCTACGGGGGTTCAGATAATTATATCTGACATGAAAACTTGTAGCACATACAGAAAACTGGAGGGGGAAAAAAAGGTCAACTGTATAAAGATGCAATCACTGTGGAAGGGGCCAAGTTACAGCATGGTGAGCTGTTTAAACAGCCAAGATAAATAAGATACAATTAGGGTTACATTGGCTCACCCTTTTGAGATCCCATATGTGGGTGTATGAACCTTGGAATAAAAGGGCCAAGTTATCAGGACTTGCTGTTTATTTAACTTGGCCCATTTCAAGGCTCAGCCTGTTCTAACTTCATCCCATTTTTTGCAGCTAACATCCCATTTCCAGTATTTTTGTATTTGTAAAGTGCTTTCTGATCACATCTCTCTTATTTTTATTGTTTTCTTTAAAAAGAGAAAAGTGCTGAGAAAGGGATGAGAAGCTGAACTCAGGGCCTCCTACACCAAAGTCAGCAAACCTTATCCCTTTGTGCCAGCCAGCCTAGGGTCTTTGGTCAAAAATGAAAGCACAAGAGTTTCCAGCATGTTTAATTACCAGCCACAGGGAGCCTGGTACAGCCTCACAAATGGAATAACACATTGAAACCAGCAAAGAAAAGTCAACTGAAAGTACTTTGTAGAAGGACCACAGAGTTGAAGCCCACTTCTGGAGGATGCAGAATTTCATGGGAACATAATGTTGGCAATCAAAGATTGACTCCTGCAGAGTTCCTCAGACTCAAACCTTGGGATCAGCATTCCCCAGCCTCTGCAGAGGTTTAGAGACTAATCGGGTATTTTACATAGCTACCACACTGAAAGGGGCTTGTGTGCAGCAGTAAGGTTAATTCAGAACACTTGTTACAGGTCTGCCCTCCTCAATACACATTAGAAACTGTTAGAAACTCTAGTTAGAAATTTATGTAGTTGTTGCTAATCTGTGTATTTGAGATGTTTCCTGCTATCACAGTGTTACCAATACCATCTCTGAAACAGACAGGAGACTGACCCAATCACCTGCTTTAGCCCCTACATGCCACTCCTCTGATGCATTTCTGCAAATATTCAGTCTTATACACATGTGAAAGAGCACCTGGTTACATGATGGTAGGACACCAGTGGGGTTCATTAATTTATATAGATAGCTGTGTTTCATTGCCGAGTAGGTCTGCCTCCTTCTCCAGCATCCACTGTCACCTGTTCCACTCCATGGAAACTTGCTCCTTTATCAGGTTTGTGTCTCTGCACCTGATTTTAAGATGCTGCCTGGTGATTGAGCACTTTGTCCTACCGATAAAAAAGAGTTGGCTTAACACAGTGATGTCTCTTCTGGGTGGAGGGCAAAATTCTCATTGCTTGTGCACCAATGCAATCCTGTGGGAGTCTGTGCTCACTGAAGCACAGATAGTAGACAGGCAAATTGGGAGAGGCTCCTGGAGCTCTTCAGAGAGCGCTGGCTATCCTACTCTCTGTGCCAAGCTCCAAGAGGCCTCAGCCTGGGACTACAGCTAGATACACATCCCCAAGAGACTCCTCTGTACATGGCACATCTGGGCTCACCCAGTTCATCCCACAGACCAGCAAGACAAAAGTACCCATGAGTTTTTAATGCCAGGTCCAGGTTCAAGTGGTCCTTGATAAACCAGATATTGCCCATTTGCTGGGAGCAGAAAAACTGAGATAAAGGAGCTGAAAGGGTCTGTGGCAGAGGGCAGTGTAGAGTGAGGGCCATCTGGCCCTAACAGCAGCACCAACCTCCCCCCATACACACCCCTCCTCCTCCTCTGGCAAAAAGGCCTGCTCCTTCCAGTTGTGGGGAGGGGGAAATGCCATATGGGCTTGTGGCTGGGAGACTGGAGGGACATTCAATATAGCAGAGATGAAGGTGGAGATAAAGCCAAGTATGCTGGGGAAAATTTATATATCCTCCCCACCTCCTTGCCTCCTCTGCCAGATATTTAGGAACCAACATCTCTACTCTGTTTTACTGAACAGAAAAGACCTATCCTATTGCCAGCTGGCCCTGCCCCATGCCAGACAGGCATTTTTCTTCTGTTCTGTTCCCCTCTTCTGCCCAGCGCTCCCCAGAGCCATCGGCACAGGGATGCAGCTCAGACCAACCAGAACAGACGTACCCAGAGGATGAACCCAGCCATGCAGCCTCTCTTCCCTTCTCCATTTATCACTGTCAAGCTGTAATAATTGAACATTTGCATCCCCAATTTCACACAGCCATCTCCCCATGTCCCTGCAAATTAACAGTCCACCCATATTTACAGACACACGTGTCTGCTGGATATCTGCCCGTGCTGAGGGCTGCAGAGATGGGGGAGCAGAAGAATGAGAGTTTTCTATCCTGCTGGTACATGACAAAATGCTCTGGCTCTGAGGCTGGCCAACAATACTGTGCTTTATTCCTTATGTTCTTCCATCCCATCTCACAGCATAACACATCCACATGGTACTACTGCTGTTGTTTGGAGTTTCTTCTGTTTGTTTGCATCATTTACACTTTAATCTCCTTCCCCTGTGAGCCCTCATGGAGGTGTTTTCCTTTAGTATGCAGGCCTGGTTGGCCAGTTGCCATAGCAATCCATTGCAGTCCTCATAATATTGCAGGAGGCAAGATCAAAAAGGCAGGATTGTAATATAGAAAAAAAAGAAAAGAAAAAGAGAGGGAAAGAAGATGATGGTATCTTTGCCCCTCTTCTGCTCTACCACACACAGTGGCACTTAGCAAGAGTCCATCATTTTAGGACTGGAGGGAAAGATTAATACAGTTTCAACAGCCACACTGCCAAAAAGCCATATACCAACAGGGAAGAAGCCATTTAGAAGGTTGGCAGAATGCTCAGCATGCACACAGCCTCCATTCCCTACAATACTTTATATAGCACTTTTTCTCTCTCTGCTAAATTCTGTACTATTTGCCTAGTGACACAACTCCTTGCTCTAATAACAGCTAATGCCTGAACCTAGAGTTTGCAAAGGCTGACACTGTTCCTCAGTGACTGGAGGCCAAGCTAAGCAACATTTTCCCTTTACTTGACTACAGTAATCTCATGTGCTGTTTTTTCTGGATGTGTTTGAGATGCCCATTTGAATCCAGACTATTCTATTGTACAAATAACAGTCTATGCTAATCCAGACCTTTACACAGTGGCCTCCAAAGTGGTCCAGAGATATGGCAGCCAAATCACCATCATGAACAGCTGAGTCCCAGACAAACAAGCCTGTACTATGAAGGAGTTCAGCACAGGAATGCAACATAAAGACACCAAAACATCCAATTTGACAATAGTCCCAAAACAAATATTAGTGTGCCTGGCCTTGGGGATGCTGCAGCTGATGGTTATGTCAGCACAAAAGCTGTATCAGTGTTTTCTAGTATCTGTTCAAACATTTGCTCCTAACCACACGTGTGCCATAGATTTGTGAGGTTATAGGTACCTAAGTGAAAGGAGAATAGAGCCAGTGGTACCTGAAAAACAGTCCTAGACTCATCACCAAGACCAGGCTCTCAGCCCTGCCTCCCCTGAGCCCAAAGCTGCCACCCATGTCTTCTCTCACATTTCTGCTCCATTTTGAACATTTTGATTTACTTACAAAAATATTAAAAGGAGATTTTTTTTTTTAATTTCACGTTTTACGAGCAGCTTTAGGAGGCAAGGAGATGAAGAATCCATCCCCAGTGGAAAACATGTGGCTAACGGGCAGATTTAATTTATATGAAGCACACCACTCTCTCATAAGCTCTGCTTGGCATATTAAACTGGTGTCTTACATCTCCTTCCAGTGCCAGAAATATTCATTTCCCACATCATAAAGACCCATCCATGAATAATAATATTAATAATTAAGCACCTGACTCTAGGGCTATACTTAGAGCATCATAACACTCTAATCATTTGCTTATCCCATGATAATTACACTCCTCCATCCTATTTCTATGCTTTGCCTTATTGGTTAACCATTTATTTGCTAGGGTGTTTTTTGAGACCCCACCCAAGTTTTCAGAGCCCAAGTCTCACCTTCCTAGCAAGCTGATGAGGTATGTGCTCAGTATTAGCAGCAGTGTTCCCTAAGACATGTTGCAGCCCCAAGGTTCTGCAAAGGACTGTCATTGTCACCAGGCTCACAAACAGGGGTGGCTCAGCAATGCAGAGCAGTATGGATGTCCCAGCAACCTGTGCTGGCACAAAGCCACACTCATTTCATCTCTTCCTGAAAGGAGAAGTAACCAAAGCAGTGGGAAGTGAGGAGGATGAATCTCTGCCCCATAGAGCCAGGCAGATAATTCTGGCTAAGCTTGCTCAGCACTAGCGAGGAGCTAGAAGCAATACAGCTGTGTTAGCATGGCATTCTGCCTGGACCAATTAGCTTTTCTGAGAAGCGTGGTCTGTCCTGCACAGGCTCACCTGATGTGGCCATTAGGGTTTGTTTGGCTCAGTGATGGTTTTTTTCGAGCCCATTACTGTCAAAAACATGATGCCAGTTCTGCCATCTTTCTCATGCCATGTATAAATTCACTTGCTACTGCATTGATTTCAACTAAAAATACTGTGACATGCAACTCAAGATAAGAAAAATCTTACTGCCTGCTTTCGCACACAAACTCTTTTGGCATGGTACTCGCCTTTCATGTTTTCCCCAGCAAAGCCTGCAACCGCAGCACAAACATCCAGGATTCTTGACTATCTCCTTATCCATAACATTTCTGCAAACCCCAGCCACAAATGTGTCCCATGGAGATCGAAAACAAAGATTCCTCATTACATACAATCTCACAATATATCATGCATCATTTCTGAAGGAGCTTCAGAAAGAGAGAAGGTTCATAAAAAGCCAGTGGATAGAAGTCTGTGAGACCATCAATAAGAAAACAACTGCAGAGAAGCCAAAACAAAATGGGAAATAATAATTAATACTTCAAGAGCTGAATATATAAAAAAGTTTAGGGTCAGTAAAGAGGGCTTATGAAAATAACATGAAAGCAGCAAGACCACAAAAAAGTCTGTTAATACAAAAAGACTGGTGTGTCAGAAAAGATCTCTAATGTTGGAGAAAATTACTTTTGTGATTGTTTCCAGCTCCACACAACAAACACAAAACCCACAAACACTGACTTTTATGGCTAAGTCAAATCAGAGATTGGTGCTATGGCTTGTTTCCTTTGTCTATTAAATATAGTACCAATAAAACCCTGTTTCTTGCTGATATCTCAAAACCAGGAGCAGGAACAGATAGTGCAAATGTGATGGGATTCTACATACTTACTTGGGTAGAACTTTATTTATCAAAGAGTAACCAGTTACATATGGATGAAGACAAGTCAGATCCTGCAAACTTCAGTGATAAAAAGAATGTCTTCTGCAAAGTCTGTTGAAATCAAGAACAGCCAAAACCTTTGGATGCAGTGTAGGATGATGTATTTGAAGAGACCATGCTTTTAACAGCAATGAAATAAAGCAAGAAAAGGAAGAAAAACTGATTTTTCAAGAAGTCATGAAAATAAGAGAGGCCAGTTTATAAAACCATGACATGTGAGACTCCAGCACTGGTACTAACACAAGCATCAGAACTTGGTACTGATACTAACACTTCTCACCAGATTTTAGTGCCTTGAGGTACTGATATACATGGAAATGATTAACCCTGTTCATTGGTGCCATGAAGAGCACATCAGGTATCACGAAGGAAGCAAGTGCCCCAGCAGCTTGTGGTTCTCCATATCTCTAAAAGCAAGTCACACCACGTCAAACAGGAACATGACAGCTCCTGTCTGGAGCTTTGCCTAGGGCTCAGTCTGTGCTGGAGAGCTGCACTTCTTTGTTATACCAAGATACATACAAACCTCCCCAGCCAAGCAGACCTTGTCTTAAAGGCATTCTATGCAGATTTCCCTATTCCTTTAGGGAACATGGGACAGTCACCTCTTGCAGCACTGCCTAAAGCACAGTGATATGCAGAGGCAGGTTCCCCTTCCTTTTTCCCCCTTTGCAACATTGCTATGCCATCCCTCCCCTCTTTTTAGTCAGATAGCTGCATATGAAATGCCTGGAAGGACGTCACAGGGGCTGCATTTTCACACAGAAGCAAAGCACCACCCATCAGCTGCAGGAAGTCAGAGCCCAGAGGCAGGAACTGAGCAGCTGCTCATTGGAAGCAGCTGATGGCAAAATCCTGCCTCCCTGCAGGGCAATTCTTCCTGGCTCTTCTTGAGCTCAGGCAGGATCCTCACTTCCTTCTGCCTGGTTTGGAATACATCCTATTAATAACCATTATCACTGTACCTGCCTTTCTGCTATGACTTAGCACTGCAGTTGTACCAACTAAAAGTCATATTGCTTAACCACAATTAGTTAAATCATTAAAATTGCAAGCCCTTCAAGTGAAAACCATTTTTAAAAACCCCAAAAAATAACCAGAAACAGATGCTTCTAATCATCATTTTAATAGTGTAACTTAGCCTTATCTGATGATTTATGCAAACACAATTCACACCAGAATACTTGCAATACTTCCTGGAATACCTTACTTATCTGGAATATTTGCCAACAACTTGCCACAACTTTGAGTGGTTTTTGTTGAATTTATTATGTGCCCAGCGTGACTAATCTGTACACCATGTTTCTGGAGCTCCTGCTTGACTAGTAACCTCCCAGAATCAAAATCAGTCTTCATAGTAGCTGAAGATGACCAGTTCAGTGTGAATATTTCTGTTTGTCTATAACTCTTGGAAGCATTTGCAAGAGTCTCCTTTTCCCAGCATCTCCATGAACTAAACTATGTTGGTCAGAATAACCAGGGAAAGCCAGCAGAGGAAGCCAGAGATATCATGTAATGAAACTGGGTAAAGGCAATGAAAACCATCAATTATCCATCAGTGGCTATTGGCAGCAGCCATTTAAGCTCTATCTGGCACAGGGCAGTGTCCCACCAGTTTTCTCGGGCTTCTTGTCTGATTCAAGCTCTGCACTAAAACTAGGTTTTACATTGTTTAAATACAAACTAACATATATACACTTGTATAAACGATATACAAGCAGCTCTGCCCCCTGCATCCTGGAGAAGGAAACCCTGGATATTACCACGAGACTGGCACCTGAGAGCTATGAGGACCTGAGGCTAAAACCCAACTCTTGCTTTATACTTTTAATTGTCCAACAACATTCATTCATTGCAACAGTCTCTTGTAAGCAAGACTGCAAGAGCTTCAGGGCAGAGGCCGTCATCAGTTTTTGTATGTTTGTACAGTGCCTACAACAACAACACAGTAGCAACCGGAAATCTAATAATTAAGTTATTATAGTAACAATGACAGAGCTGAGCAGCAGTCATTCTGGCTGTGTCAAAGCTGCATAAATCCATTTAATGCTCACACAGATATTCTAACCTCCCTGGCCTATTACAGAGCCTAGCTCTTGAGAGCAGAAAATCGGGAGAGAAACTAATGCACTGAAGGTTAGCAGTCCTAGTACAGAGCTGCTAGTCAGGGTAAAACAATGGGTCAGTCAAGGAAGCAAACGAGTCTGCTTCCAAATCCCTACTCTGAATGCTGTGGGTTAAATTCCTGTAGCCTACAGAGTCTAGAAATGAGAATGAGAAAGATGAATGGGATTTTCTTTTCATGAATGGAGGATCTGGTAACAGAAACTCCTCAGACCTACAAGCAAAGTCAGCCTTGGTACTCTCATCACTGCCATTGCACAACAGCTTTCCTATCTATGATGTTAAAGCCTTAACACTTCCTTGGGGGGCTCCTTCTATTCAGTTAAAATCAATAGATTGGGCTCCACATTGCTGTCTTGCAGGACCAGAGTGTAAACACAATTAGTTTTCAGACCGAGTCAGTGAGGCAAACTCAGCCACATGGTTATCTCTGACTCTGACTGGTGCTTTAACTGCATTAATAAAAGATCCTTCAGTCTAAGGTACCACAAGTCTGTGACCCCTTCACTCTCAGTGGGAGTCAGGCCAGAGAGGACAGACCCTATAATCTATCTGCTCATAATTTTTAAGCAGAGCACAGCCCAGATTCATAGATAATGCAGAGATGAGAAGAGAGAGTAAAAACTTATGTTGCTTCTTTTAGCTTGTATTGTCAATAAAAGTAGTAATATGCTGTCTGTTATGCCAGAAATTCTATGAACATTTATGTCTGCTTTTTAAACAACAACTGCTCTGAAGTGATGTACTCTCAGTTAATGACAGGCACAACAGGTGGGTGGAACAGAAGGAGACAAACAATGAATAAAATAAGAACATTTTGCATTCTAAGCAGTTACCATATTTCTCTACATCTCAAGAGTTAAGGCATCCTTTCTGCAGTGCTCCTCTGAGACCTGTTCATCATTTGTATGACAACACCTGCAGACACGTTAGAGAACTGCTTGCTGCAGCATTTGGCATTGCAAGAGATAGGAACTCACAGGATATGGTATTTTAAAACAAACCAGAGAGGGCACCAAACCCTGGTCCCATTTGCACCTGACCTAAAAACCCTAAAGACTAAAGCCCTACCTATCCCATTAGATGTCACACTATCCTTTTACTGTCTTTGGCTCTGAAATCTTAAAATTTCACTAGACAGGTAGGGAACAAGGCATTCAATTGAGGAGTTAAGGCAATAGAACAGATGAAATATGTCTGGGAAAGAGCTTGAGCCTCCTGTGTTCTAGCTCAGGGTTTTGCCAAGATACCACACAAGGGTAAGATAATACTGTGCTTGCCTGCACTATTTTCTCCAATCAGTCCAGTGTTTTGGCATTGAGTGCCTCTAGCAAATGGAAAAGGAGGCAAGTCCTCTCCTGTATGAAGCACCAGAGAACATTAAGCGTCAATTATCAGGTCTGTGACTGTTGTTTCGATAGCTGGTCACCTATGGGAGGACCAAGTTCTCAGGATGAATTAGCAACTTATACAATCCTGAAATTCAAAGACCAAAAGATCACAAGGCTCAAAGAAAGACTGTCTCCTGAAGGGGTCAGATACAGGGCCCGGTAGCCATCCAATTAAATTCTGGTACATTCATTATGAAATCATTAGTCAGCAGCTGTTGGCCAACCTGGCCTACCACAGTGCAAAAAGCCCAAGGCAGGATGCAGCCAGAGGTACAAAACCCACGTGCAAAAGTGCTTCTGGACAGGTGACAAGACCCTGGACACAGGTTTAGCAGGGCCTTTACCTGTTCCTCTGTGATCCCCAGCTTCCCACACTGACACCCACGCTGCCAGGGGTTGCCAATAGAGGCACTTGTTCCTGGCTCCTTCCACTCAGGGAGGCAAAGCACTTAGCAGAGCTGGAGGACAACAGGGCAAAGTTTGCTCCCCCTTGCAATGAGACATCTGTCTGTTCCACACCCTTACCATGAGCCTCCCTGCAACATTTGCTATGCAAGAGAACTGCAAGGTCAGGTGGAAGGTGTGAGAAGAAAACTGGCACTCCTCCTTGAATGAACAAGCATGAAAATCCTGCAGCCATCCAGAGTGGCTGCAGGTGAAGCTGGCATACCCCTGCCACTCAGAGCTGCTGTAGCAGCTGCAAATGTAACAAGAGTAGTATTAAAATAACCTCACTTATTTATTAAAGCAGGCAGGCTGAGCGACATTTCTATTACAGAACACACACCACCGGGAGAGTCCCTGACGCTGCAGCAAACCAATGTAATGTGCATTACGATGCACTATTCTTTCTGCAGCACACACAAGCTGGCTGTGCTCTCCCAGTAAACAGCTCTTCTCCTCCTAGAGCTGGGGGAAGATTTGTTAGAGGCTTTGGTGATAGTAAGATCAAGTACTAAATCCACGAGTAACCACTAATGTTACTTGTATTCACTACAGCCTATTCATCTTGCATAATCAGCGTTCTATATCTTGTGCATCATTGTGTCTCTGCAATCCTGCATCATGATCACAACTCAGTCAGAAATGGGGGCACTATCTTTCAATTGTTGGATAAAATTGCATTATAACATAATTTTCACTTTACACTGTATGGCTGAGATGTTCAAGCACTTAAACACAGGATAAGTCAAGTGAAGGAAAGGCTCACATTAGTTATTTGGACTCCTTCAAAAATCTTAGCAATGTATTGGAACCTCTTTTATAGATTCCTGTCCTACCCACTACAAAGACTTCTGCTGTAAAGTATTGTGTGTATTAACAAACATAACAAAACAACGAGGTCAGATGCCCTTAATTACACCAGTTTAAATCCAGAGTTACTTTGATAAAATCAATTGGATTATTGATGTTTACAATGCTATACTGGGGAGCAGAATTTGACACTTAATCTCTCTCACATGGGTTGCTGCCCTGCAGCAAACTGCAGGTCCTAGTAATCTGTTCAGATGCCCTCAATGTAATCTGTAGCAACTGCTCTGCATCTAGCAAATTACTATAATGATCTAACACTGAGCAGTAACAACAATTAAGCCAAGGCATGCACTGTTCTCTATAGCAATACAACATGCACAGATCCTCTGCAGTATGTTGCACAAACCAGCTGTATACATCAACAGAAGCATCAAAACAGCAAGATCCTGTTCCTGCAATACCACTGGCTTTATTCTGCCTCTCAGCATTCACTGGGCCTGATTCTGCCTGTCTCATCTAAGGTATGGGCATGATGATACACTCACATCTCTCCAGCAGGACAATCAGAGCTGTCCTGGAACACACTGCTACCCACAGCTGTGGAATCATGCACACAAATGGAAATTGTGAAATGCATTCACTCACCTTTTATGTCCCTTTCTAGTAATGTCATTTACCAAACTTTCTGAAATGTTCGTTGAATGTACACAGGCTTCATCTGTACCAAAACTTCTTTTTTTTTCACAATGACTATAGATTTTGAAACATAACACTTTCTTGCCTTTTTCTAAAACAAATTATCAAAAATTCCAGTCCTTTCACTGTGATTCAAGAGAGAAAAAATTGTAAATCAAAGCCATAAAGAAAAAATGTACATTCTAATAAAGACACTAAGTTCTACTTTAGATGTCTATGGCTTCTGATTGTCCCCATACCAGTACAAAGATGGCAGCAACACGTGTTCAACCAGAGCATACTTTAAAGCCATTCTGTGCCACAGTAAAAAGGAATACATGGTGTAAATCATAATCCCAAAGACTGAGGCTAAAATTGCCTCAGATGTCTCACAACTGGATATAGCTCAGCTATTACATATTCATTTGGCTAAAAAAGTCCTGCTTTTCTAGTATTCAAACTGCAGGCAAGATGCAGGGGGATGACTTTTATGCAGGTAGGTGGGCTCCGTTTTCATCTTGGACCTCTGCTGAGTTAAAGGTTTATAAGCCACAGCAAGCTTGCCACTATCACTATTCAAAACTGATGCCATCTTAAAATAGCACAAAGGCAGATCTCAAAGCAAACAGCACTGTTTCCTTTCCTACAGTCAGCTGTGTATATGCCATTCTCATGTTACACAGATGGACCGAACAACGCTCTTGTCATTTATCTACAGATACCAATGCTGTCACTACTTGGCTGCAGTGCCTCCATTGTAACAGTTACCTTTTCAGCCCTTACTCATCACAAATTACTTCCTAAATGAGAATATGTTTATTTAGCTTGTATGCAAGAGGCTTGTGCTTTGAAAGAAATCCTTCTCTAAGATATTTAGGTGCTGGAAAAGGCTGCTCTGGGTCAGTGCAGATCTGTTTCACTAACTATTGGAGAAGAAAAGCTTCCAGATACTGAAGTATTTATCACAAAACATAAAAGATTAACATCAACATTCTAACAAGTTCAGAAAAATAATTTTTCCTTCAAGTACTCTCAGCTTTCCTTCCCCTTCCAAATCCAAGTCAGAGTGCCAGGTAAGAGTGCCACAGACAGTGCAGCACAGCTCCACCTGCATGCACGTGGTGCCTTTGCCACACTTCTGAACGAGTCAAATTCTGTTCAGAAGCTCAGGATTTCATTCACTCCGGTATTTCAGTTTGTTTGTTTTCCTTTTTGCTAAACAATCCCTTGCAAAGATGCAGATGTCTGGTGCTTAACAGTGGGCAAATTACACACCAGCCTACTCAGAGGGAAGCTCCTCCCTAGCAGGCACAAGGCAGAGGTTTATGTCTTGACATTCATGTTCTTGTAGCTTTATCATTATATTTCACGTCATCCTTTTTTATCCAGCTCTTGATATTCCCAGCATTTAAAGACAATGAGCAGGTATCAAGTACTGCAGCTTCAACATTCAACTGACTTACACAGGGAATTTGATGCCCACCTTTTTTTTCCCACCTTAGAAACTTCTCTTTACTTTGGATCCTGCTGAATTCTTTGCCAAGTGCTACATTTTGTCAAGATGTTCTGCAACATGTGACTATAGAATACTCTCTTTAGCTGTTTTAAAGATGTTACCTATCAAAGATAGGTTTATAATTAACATTTATAATCCATTACCTCCTTCCTCTTCTACTGTAAAATGCAGAGGGGGGGGGTCCTTACCATCATCATGCTAGTCCTTCATTTCACATGCTTCTGGATTTATTTTTAAATTCTCTGGAATTGAAATAATTCTCCATTATTGCCCTCCTCTCCAACTTAAATAATCGGGTTTTGTGTCAGCTGCCTCATGTTTCTAAGAATAATCACTTCTTCCAGAACTTTTTTATTTTTATAATGCTTTTGTGAACACAGAATGACTGAGAACAGACCCGGAACCCCATGTGAACGCTGGAGAGGAAATGTCCAGACCTTAACCAGGAGCAGCTCTGGCTGCTGAGACTGCTGACACACTAAATCAACAGTTATCAACCTTTTCCACGTTGCAGATAGAAAAAAAATTTCCATTGGCTGTCCTAGGCTTTTTATAGGAAATCTAAGCACACTGTCAACAGGCTCACTTTCCTTTTGACCCTTTCAGAAGAATCTCTGGGAGCCTCCAGACCGCAGATTATAAATCATTAAATCAATTGTCTTAAAAAGAGGTGCAAATTTCTCATTCAGCTCAACAAGGTGTTAACAGCACTGTGCAGCAACAGCAACCCAGGTGTCAGCACTCCCAAACTGCCTGATAGAATGATGACCAACAGAGACATTAGATTATTTTGCCATTGTGTGAGGATTTGAGGAACACAGCTGGTATCAACATCCGTATTTTTCAGCCCAGCCTCTGACACTGGTGTCCTAATTCAAAGCAAGAAGTTTAGCGAAATTCTGTTTCTCTTCCTATGTCCCTGATTAGCATTAATATATGTAAATTTTTATGCAAATACATGGCATTTAAAGGTAAAAAACTCTGCTCTATATAATAGTTATATACACTTTTAAAAGAGTTTTTTAAAGACCTATAATTATGAGGTAAAAGAGAGAGCATATAACTGTTATACTTACACGTCCTACATAAGTTCAAATGGGTATTGTAGCTAAGCTAAGAAAAGATTTATCTTCTTAAGTTCTGATTCAGCAAGACACTTTAACATGTAAGTAATTTTAAACATATAAATAACACTGAGAAATACTGGTTCCTTTTCTAAAGAAAATTTTGGGGAAGTTTATAATTTCCAATAAAAAACTTTATTTCACTAATGATAAATCAGATATTTAAACAAAGAATTTTCAAAACGATCAAATTTCTTTTCCCCGAAAGGAATTTTTTTTTCAATTTTTGCCTTCAAAAGGGAAGAGACAGATGAGAAAGTTTCAGCTAATAAAAATACAATACAAAATTCTACTTTGTCCATTTTCCCCCTGCAAGCACTGTAGTAAACGTGAAGCTTAACCATGCGTAAATGCTCTGCTGAAACAAAGGCTGGATGGGTTTCCTCAGATCGGCGTGTTCGGGCAGCTCCCCGCGGTCTCTGCTCTGACACTGCGGGCTGGCTCGCGGTCTGCAGCACAGCATCTCCAAGGCACTCGGGAATTGCCGAGAGCTGCAGCCCAGCCCCTGCGCGGGGTCCCAGCTGCCGTTCCCCTGCAATTCATTTGTGCCTGACCTAACCCGCGCTGCGGCGCGGGGCTCGCTCCCTTCACCGGGCTGTGCCGGAGCCAATGCCCCGGGCTTGGTATCACAGGGATAACGGGGGCAGACACGGGGGGCACACCAGGCCCCAGCCCAGCTGCAGATAACTTCTATTTGCCTAAAAGAACGAGTAAATCCATGGACAAATCACCAAGTAATATCTTAACAAGAAGAGAATGATGATGAGATGGATGTGCTAAAGGAAGTCGAGAATGTGACCAGCCTTGCCCTCATCGGCCCCAGTGAGGCTCTGTCTTTATTGGGGCACCAGGAAGCCACAGAGCCGGCAGGCTGCAGAGGCTTCAGTCGGGTCACTCATCTTCCCTCCCCGGTTTAACATCTACCAGGCTGCTCAATTTTCCTTTAAACTTGAGCAGAGAATTAGGCCATCCCCTCCTCAAGAAACAGCTAGGGAAGGAATATGAAAAACGTACACAAAATTAATCCAGGCCAGTGACAACCTGAGGATGGGGGGGAGGGAGAAGGATTTATTCATTTTCATGACAATAGCCATAGAGAAAAGAAATGCTCTCTTGCCTCTCCCCAGAGACTTGAATTGAATTCCCAGGGCTGCCAATCAGATCAAGAATTTAACACGATTTATTCTGCGGGGAGCCTGTCTGGAGCCAGTGTGTCAGCATCTGGATGATGCCCTGAGCCTGCACAAGCAAAGCAGCCAGAATCATGGATCTGCCGGGCTTGACATGCAGGGAGAGATTCTGGACACATGCACAGAGAAACAGCTTCTCCCTCATTTATGGCAACATAAAGCTGGAGACTCAGGGAAGCCTGTATTATTTAATTAAAACTCATACAGTAGAACACAAGTTTCAGACCAGAAATCATTGGTATTACTGTAGATGACACTCCCACAAACCAGGATCTTGGCTCAGGCTCAATGACTGGCAATAGACTGCTCGAAGTGATTCCTACTTGGAATAGTGTTTTGGTACCAATGAGGGCAGGAGAAGAGACCCAGCACATTATGAGGCTGACTTTTCTTCTGGGACAGTTTGCAAAGAGTTAAACTGCAGCTTATGTGACTTTTAGCCACAGCTTGCAAAATTAATTCATGTTTCAGGCTGTAGAGCACCATGAACCTCTCAGAGTGCCATGGGGATGATAAGCTCTTAGGTCAATTACTGCACAGATGTGCCCCAGTTTGGCTGCCTCTCATTTTAGTAATAACGCTACATATATATTTCTATATATTTAGCCTATACAGATTCATTGCAGAGAAAGATGTAATCTATGACCCAAATATTCCTAAATTTTTATATTTAGGAATGATACAAAGTTTGCATGGCTATTTCTACAGAAACAAACAGGACCATATGGGTATTTCTGTCACTAGCAGTACAATCTTTCCCTCACTGCAGTTTCAGTTCTTCCAGAGTGGTTAAATGCTCAACAACAAAAAATAACATTGCAAAGAATGTCAAGTCCCCTTTTGTTCTTTCCTTCAGCATTTCTAACTGTGGCATTTTCAGATGTTGCTTAAAGCATGGCACAGGAAATGCAAGACAGTATACTCTACCAAAAATCCTGGAAAAACTTCCTGCCAGTAAGAAACTGTTCCGAATTTCCTCAGAAACTGAAGAGCTGAGGGAAAGGATCTCCCACTGCAAACATGAAACCCAGCCTTAGACTGAAAAACACTCCGGCAGAATTTCAGAGACAATTGGTTATCAAGAACTGGCAACTACAGCACGCAGTGAATGACAGATGTATCATGTGCAAAGGTTCCATTGGCGCTGCCTCATCTTTCCAGTGCATCAGCAAGAATATAAGACTTCATATTCCATCTGGTGCAGGAAAAAGTTCAGCTACTACCAAGGACTCCAATGAGTGGTACCAGTGATGAGAATAGATGCCATCACTTATGTTGCTTATTTGCCTATATTGAGCTTGAATTATTTTGATAACATCTATAAATGGATGCATACCATCCATGGAGAAATCTCATCTTTCTTTTTTAAGGAAAGAATACTTCTCTATAGAAATTAAGAGTTGGAGGGGCAATGTTCCATTGAAAGCGCCATGGAAAAGATTATGCAAATAACTGCCAGAAAGGCAGGCTGTATTTTCCTGCAACTTACAGATTGATCCAAACTGAGAACTCTGTATTATTGTTATTCACCCATTTAAGGTCCTATTTTCACTTCAGTTTCCATAGAAACCTGTTGTCCTAAATCTGCAGCACTTATAGCCTTTTAGTGTCATGAGTTCTTTCTTTACAGCTCTAATTACACCATCATCCACAAGGGGAAATGGCTGGGATGCTTTTCCCACCACAGAAACATTCAGGAAGTGCTGCTCTGTAGACAGAGAGAATATAAAAACTAATCATAAACCTTCAGACATCGTCCTTTTTGGACAATTCCCCTATGTCACAGCTGTATGTTTTATTGTTTGGGTTTTGAACATGGGCCATGGCAGAAATAAGAATTGAATTGGCAGAGAAAAAAAAATTGGGTTTTTGCCTTTTTTCTGTCTTTTCTGGTCTATATTAAAGAGCAATTATATACAACTGAAGAAAATGGAAAAAAAACACTTGTAAATTAACTACACTGGTGTCACATGGATATTAAATACATAAGGTTGAACAAAGCTGTCAAGGCATATGGTCCAGAAAGACCTCCCACTGCCAAAGGAATGAAGCTCTGCCCTTTTAATTTACTTCAGCTCTCAGGTCTGCATATAATTTTCTTCTCAGCATATGAGGGGTTAAGGTTCCCACCTATGCATTCCAGATAGACTCAATAAGACTTTTTCACTGTGCTAATATAAAACACACAGAGACCTTTGTCTTCCTGCATGCTGGTAAAATGCCCGTTGTGCTATGCAGATTATTATTGTTATTATTATTTCTGGCACTGTCACTTCTAGCTATGGTGCTTCAAAGCAATGATATTAAAAACATAAAGGCAGGCAGCCCTTTGGAAATAAGGAATTGCAACAGCAATGCAAAGAACTTTTTATAGCACCCCTTATTGAAACATCTGGAGGAAGTATCATCTAATGGTTAGTGAAGACAGCTAAAGAGCCAGGACTCCTATGCTCTGTTTCTAGGTCTGTCACTGTCACTGATTTCCTATAACCCTGTGCAGGTACATTTAAAAGTTCTATAAATGTGGTATCTACCCAACCTTGCTTTACCTCTATGAGAGGTAAAGAAGTAATCTAAGATCTGCTGAAACTTTCCTTTATTAGCAATAACAAAATATGTGTCTACATGCAGTCAGTTTTCTGCTATCACTGCAGTGGTACTGCAAAGGACACAGTGGCCATCATCACACAGAAGCAGCACTTACCTCCTACACCTGCTACTTACTCCTCCCTTCTCTTCTGTCTTTACTGGCACTGTGTTTCCACCAGTTTGCAAAAGGAACACTTCTTGTAAGCACTCCCCAATTTTCTCCAAAGCCAACAATTTTGCTGTGGCCAACAACTGAAACTGTTTAAACAGACACTCAGCGTTGCCTGGGGCTCTTCCAGTGACCAGTGTAGGGAGTAACATCAGTCAGTGAGGTATTATCTTTTACTAGAACAGCTAAGTTTGGGGGTTTTTTGTATTTAGGTGGTGGTCCGTGCTCAGAGAGTGCCTGCTTCAGGTGAGAAGCAGGAGAGAAAACTGAGAAGACAAAAGGCATCTGTGGCATTCCTGACATCAAAAATAGTAGCATCGTGTATGAGGCAATTACAGTTCTGTTTACTGGATCCATAACAATCAGAAAACTACCTAGATTTCCAAATCTTGTTCACCTGGCATCTCAAATAAAATTATTTTAAAATAGAAGCTGTTGAGACAAAGGTGGCAGGTGGAGAGGATACAAAACACAACCCTGGTTTTTTGCTATATTCATAATGCAGTGTGGTCCTCACTTGCAGTTTAGCACTATAAAGATCTCAAGGCAAAATAGCAGAAACACAAAAATCATGATATCCTGGCCATACACACACTGCTCCAGCAAAAGAAACATCAGAAATATTTATTCAGCTCTTTTTGTCATTGCTGTGCTCTTGCTATAATTTCTGTGAATAATGAAGCTTCATGCTTTCCATGATTGTCTACATCAGCAAAAAGCCACTTGCCTAAGATTTTTACAGAAACAGAACAACAAAACTAATTCCAGCGAAATCTGCACCACAACTATTTTCAGTGTTAGGGAATGTACAACATTAGTCATTTAACCACAGCGACTGCAGTTTACCAAGTGCAGGCAGATGTTTAAAAGAGAACCTACAACAAAACAAAAAACTCATTCCCTACCCTTCAAAATGATACAGAAATTCAACTTTTGAAAAATGAGCAAATTCAAAAAATTTTCATGGAGTAGAGCTACATTTGTCAGGTAAATTATCTTTTTGTTTGGTATTCTACATCCTGACACTCTCCAGAAGCGAGGAGCTGCCATGTTTTACCAATATTTCCTGAACAAAAGGAGCTTCCAGGCCAAACCAGAGGTCATGCTGACCCCACTAGCTAAGGCTTTTAATCCTCACAAGCCGTGCGCAGTCTGATACAACTTTGCCCTCATCAAACTGTTACCTGTTCCAAGTGTTTGCAGATGTTTTCCAGCTGTGTCAGAGGCTACCATTATGACTTTTTTGTTAATGACACTTGAATGGTTTCCTTTAAAAATAGTTCAGGTCCACTTACACTCCAGCTCTGGGGTGAAGTAGAATGCAGGCTCAGTGTTCCAAGCCTGCTCTGCCAGTTGTTGCCATGCAAAACAAAAGCAGCTCTCACATAGGATGAGCAGGATGTGGGAACCAAATCACTGCTTGGGCACTGGCAGCCCTTGCAGATATTTCCAAGCTACCCCTGGCAAGAAAAAGAGGCCACCAAATAGCTTGTTTCCAATCAGCTTATGCTTCAACATTGAAGCAGCCTGTGCTGTGGGGTACATGAGGATACATCTACAGGGATATAACACTGGCTGGAAACTACTCAGGAACAAAAGAACAAAACATGCCTGTTTTCTTTTGGGAAAAGCAAGAATATGGTAGAACATTTAATGCAGGAGAGGTGATAGATAAACCAGGTACTACAGGTATAGGCAATAGCTCATCCTATAGGGAAAGAAAGAGTGTGGGGGAACACCTTGTTTCTTGTTGCTAGAGGGACAATTAACAAAACTGTTCTCCTTGGGGTCAATAAGTTCTTTTTTTACCCATGCTGGGTGGGGACATTAATCCCAGAATTAACATAAGCGTGGGAAAGTCCTCTCTGCTTCCTTGGTCAACAAGTCAGACTGAGCCTGAGCTCTGCACTGTACTGCAGATCTTAGTACTGCATTCAGTGCCTGTGCCCAGGCAATGGGCAAAAGACCAGTTACAAAGACTCAGTCTTCCATAAATTTGGTCCCATTTCCCCACATGACACACTGTGGAGAACACAGCCATGGACAGGTGTTAGAGCATACAGGAGAGGTTGTGCTGTGTGTTACAAGTGTGTATGAAAACATCTAAGCTCACAAGAGAAACTCAGCAGCTCCAAGATGGAGTTTTTCCTTCAGTATTCAAGTTAATTGTGGCTTACCTTACTTCTCCCCTCAGAAAACCTCTTTGTCCTTTCCACTGCCATGCTATTAAGTGTATCGTGCTCAGCACTGACAGGTGACAAATGAAGCCTAAGTTGGTTCACCACACAGACCCTTCTTGGCAGGGTTTACCCAGCTGGGCCTGACCTTTTCTTGTCAGCTAAGCAAATTTCCCTTCTCTGAAATTCTGCTCACAGGGTGCTGTTTTGTGGCAAAGAACCAGAGTATAAGCTACTCACTTCCCACTATGGGGGTTCAGAGGAGTCCTCTTCCAGCGCCTCAGGTAAATCATCAAGAACGCAGATACAGCAGAATGTGAAGAATATTCTCTTGATAAATGAATTATAATGATAAGATTTTTTTTCCAGGAGAAAGGGCCTGAGGGGAAAATGGACAATTGCTGCAATGCCATCCAAGCAAAGGTAGTATATCTCTCATTAAAATACTGAATTTTCTGCACAGCTGTCAGCAAGCACAAGTCTTCCAAATGAACTGGTCAGCAATAACCTTCTTTCATGACAATGTGCAAAAGAAGGGAGCAGGAGGGGTGATTTGTGCCCAGTACAAAAATAAACCACAAAGACATCCCATGCAGCAGACGCACAAAGCTGAGCTCGGCACATCAGAACGCTCCCCAGAGAAGGAGTCAAAGAATCAAAGCAAAGAAGCAGTGATACAAATAGCCTGACTTTTTCAAATACATCAAAGGCCAGAAACAAGCCCCTCTCAACCCCAGGGACCAAGACAGAAAAGATCTAATAAAGAATTCAAATGCTATAATCACATAATCCAATAAGCTACAGTTAAACCAAAACACCTCTTTAGCAAACATCTGTAAGTGGGACAGGAAAGGCTCCAAAATGCTTGGCATGGATGGCTCCCTTCACTTCTCCCTGTTCACAAATCACCTCCTGTCCTGAGACAGATGTGAAAGGTTCATTCTTGGTTTCAAATCTCCACACAGGAAAATGGGAAAAGGGAGAAGAGCATCTCAACAAAAACAGCCAGTGGCTTGACCAGTCACTGTGAGCAGAGCAGTACAGAATGTGTGCTGGACTGAATTGACATGGTGAAAGATGGTTAAGATATCTGTGTGGGAGGATGAGAAGGGGTAGAGGTTGAGACAGACGAAAAAAAACCCCATTCTCTTCAGATTTCTGCCAAGGTAAATCCCTTTCTCTATCCTCCAACAATATTCCACCCCTTGTTTTCATTTTATTCTGGATACGTTCTTTCCTCTCTTCCAGTCCCACATAGTATTTTCTTCCTTGTAATCTCTGAATCTCCCTCTCTTGTATTATCTAGGACTCATCAGTCATTCAGCCCAAGTACCTGCTTCCCAGGTGCATCTCTTCCATCACCTCCCTGCCAAGTCTGGCAACAGGGGAATGGCTCACTTCACCATTGTACAGCAGTGGCAGCTGCACTGATTATTGTGAGTCTGGGGCAGGCTGACTCTGATGCTCTCATACAGCAATCACACATGTCACAGAAAGGTTTCCATTCCACTTTGGCATCAGTCAGGAACTTTGTCCCTCCTTTGACATGCTGGGTAGGACTATCCCCTTCTCCTGTCCTGGGGGCAGGACTAGAATTAGGGGACAATTCTGACCTCATCTGAATAAGCAGATCCAGACTTACAAACCTTTCTTTAACAGAAGGGCCATCCTTGGCCTAACCGGAGTGATCAGGAAGAACAAGTTTTGCTGACGTATGCATCCCTTAGGTATTTGCTTTTATACCAGGTCCTGAGTACAGTCAGTGAGCAGAGAGCAGTAAATCTCTCTGAAACACAGCAGGGGATGGCAGCACCAGAAAGGGTCATTTCCTCTTGCAGAGACTACAGCAGGCAAGTGCTGTTCAGTGGGTATAAAGGCAAAGGAAAAGGGGCCCCCAGCTCCTCTGATACGCTTGTAAGGACAGATGCTTCTGCAGAATCCTAATATTGTCTGGTGAATCTGTACTTTAAGTAGTAGAGCTAACATTTGCAAATACATCAACCTTTTACTGGAAGAATTCCTCTCTTAGCACTTTCTTTCCTGTGCAGCCTCCTGCCATTAGCCTCTCTTCTACTGCACAAGCCATGTGCTAATCCCTGTTTTTTCTGAGTACAGTATTCCTATGTGATACCTTACCAAGTGCCTTGCTGAAGACAAGATAGATGATGTCTGCTGATAAATCAAGACAGTTAAGCATTCTTATTAAAGAAATACATTAAAACAATTGTAGACATGTGAACAGTATAGACCTAGTAGACTCAAATGTTGCTGTAGAGTCTTAGAACAAATGTATGCCCATGCCAGCAGCAGTTTTGGATATGATGCCTCAGTTTTCACAGCAAGTATAAAGTGTAAGCACCTACACAAAATTCTGGCAATGCATGAGGAAGAATGCTAGAGTTCAGTGAAAAAGCACTTTTTCTTTTCTATAAGTAATCATTATAGAGAGGAGCACAACTCAATGTAGCCATTACAATTTGAAGAGTGGGAATTAACTTACTGGAAAAGGTTGGGCAGTAACCCAGACATGACTTCCATCTGGAACTAGGCCAAAAAGGGTCATCAGCTCTTTTAAACTCCTTGCTTTATGCTATATGAAATCACTTTTTGTTGATGCAAAACATGACAGTACTTGCTAGGGTATTCAAGAAAAATCCATTACCTTGATGTGCCACACACACATCTCTGTAACAGAGCAGAATGCGTGAGCACGCTCACCCCAATTGTAAAGTGAATTTCAGAAAGAGGGGGTATAGCAGAAATGGGAGGGAAGTGCTGAATTGTTGTATATGATCTTTTACATGGTGAGTTATCAGTTGATTTATATAGCAAGTGCAACAGAATTAGTTCATGATAAATTCATGAGGCATGAGCTTTTGATCATGCCGTGCTCTTCTCATTGCCATTTTCAGCTCCCTCTATATTCACCTTCTGGAGACATTATTCTACCTCATGGGGTAAACAAGTGCTACAGGACAATCAGGACTAGTCTGCATTGGTTGTCTCTGCTGAAATGTCACATTCTGAAAGGGAAGAGGTACTTTAAGAAGTCAGAAGTCCAGGAGATGTAAGTACAAGCAGGCTGCTTGGAGGGGCTAAATCTCTCCTAACATACTCAAGCATGCACATTCATATAAGGAAAAAAGAGCTGATGGGGATGAGTTTTCAATCAGCTGGCTTTAGTCAAAGGTCCTCTGTACTCTGCATGCATAAAAGTACTCCCAGCTTCACAAGGCACTTCATGGACAGATGACCTTCCCTGCTAAACTGGGAGAGATTAACACTTTCTTGAAAGAGAGAAGTCTATAGAAGTCTATAGATTTAAAAGTTCTTGTTTGAGATAAATTCTTCAGTCTACATTCATTCCCCGTTCATAATTACTCTAAATAAGTTACACCTAAGGAGTAACCAGAGGCATTGCAGCCATGGTGTCCTGCACAGGTGAGTCACCAGATACCAACCAGACTTTGGAAAGGTTGTGCAGCCCACATACTGGTACTGTACTGCTTTGAATATACACCTTTTGGATCAGCATTAAAGATGACCTGGAGCACACTGGGGCATTCCCCATTCTCAGCCTTAGATCTCCTCCCACTGAAGCCAGCAGTAATCCTGGTGAACATTACATGTGAGCCCCATGGAAGCAGGGAAGATAACTCTATTCAAGCCCAATACTGCTTTATAGCTTGCAATTTCTCAGTATCCAGAAATAATGTTCCAGAGCTGGTTTCAGCGCACAAATGCATCCTTGGGCTATTTTTAATGGGACAACTGCACGGTAGGAATAGTCAGGATGGCATGACAACAGTGGCATGACAGTAACAGTTGCATGACAAAGTGATGCAACCTAGAGAGCAGCCCAAACCAGCATATCTACAAATCGCAGTCTGCGATAGTGACCTCTGGGAAGATTGCTGCTTTTCAGCACAAACAGAACTTGATAAGAAGAACAGTCATGGAAAGATCTCTGGCATCTGAACCAACTGCTGTGGTCTGAAGAACTGTCATGAGAGCACGTTTCAGAATCAAAAGGCTGTGTCCACTATGGGGTAAGGAGCACTGGCTTGGAGCAGGCAACCACACTGGAGCATGCATGCTTTAGTGAGAGAATACCCAGACATGATATGTCACAGAAGGATCTATGTCTCATTTTCCCCCATCTGTAAGACTAAACAGCCGAGATACATAGTCAGGCAAGGAATTGCATGAGCTAAGGATTGTGTGTTAAGCTTGCACATTCTTGCTGGAAGGGATATGCCAACCAGGAGGTGTTTCCTGACATCAAATATATGGAACACCTCAATTTGGTAAAGTGAGTCCAGGTACTCAGGTCTGATTTAGTGTGTATAGTATAAGAATCCCTGTACTTTTAAACATCCTCAGTAACGAAGACACAATAATTAGCATAATTGTCAATTCAGCCTCTAATAATGTACAATGCGCTCATTAACCCAATTAACCCCACACAGCACAACAACCATCACAAACAACACAACTGAGGCAGTGAAGGGGAATGGATGCTTGACAGCTCTGCCACATCCCAGCAGGATGAGACGACACTGGCAAGGGCTGAAGGCAACTCCCAGAGGCAGGACCCCCACCCAGCTTGGATATTGGGCATGCTGCCACCTGAGCTGGTGCGTCAGCTATGTGCTCTGCTCCCTTCAGCCCTGTCCCAGGGCAATAGAGGAGTTTCTCCTCCCACAAGGTTTTTCCTGATACATTTAATTAAGCACTATGTATCAACACCCACATATGCACACCCCACTTCTCAAACCCAGCCCCCCCACTTTGCTGAAAGAGTCTCAGGTGGGATTCACTCGCCTGCTTTTGCTGCTGCTTAATTCAGTCAAGTTGGTAAATAATTCAGCAAGCACTCAGCCAACAAACAAACAGGCAGGCAGCACAAATGGCCAGACAGGGAGATGAAAGAATGAGAGACAGAAAGAAAAACCAAATGGGAGAGTGACAGCTTTTGCTGGAGCTCCTTTTCTACAGGCAGTACTTCAAGCTGTGCCTACTTCTTCATTCTCTGTGCTTACACTCTCCTCCCATAAAGAATCAGGAGTTTGTCCAACTGACACTGCCATTACCTACTGACTACTCACTGGTTGGGGCCCCACTGAATGACCACACAACCTTTTGGTTAAAGTTTAGGAAAAGCTTCAATACCTTGCTTATGCTCTTCAGCTTTGAAACCCTTCAAGAAGGGGACCAGCAGCTCTTGGGCTACAGCTTGGCACGTAGGAGTCTGCATCACTGACTCAAGTCTTTTTAAGCCTCTGTTTTCCCAGCTGTAGAAGAGAAGATGAAAATCCCTCTCTACTGGCACCCCAGCAGGCCTAACAAACAGAAGTAATGCTAGGGGCCTGAGTGTCCTTCAGAAGAAATGCCAAGGCTTGGCAAAACCTTTAGAATTCTCTGACTGCATCAGTGAATATATCAAAAGACAGTATTATCAAGCACCAAAAATATTAATTTCAGCCTTCCATAAAAACTGATAACCATAAAAAATATAACCCAATCACAGCAAATGTTTGGGATGATTCAAGGTAAACACTCCACTATCTGTCTATAAAAAACAAACAGTAAACCAAAACATTTGGAGCAGAATTTTCTGTGATGCTTAACCTTACAATAATAAGGAAGCTTTAACAAATGGTATTTTGAAAATGTTTTCTACACACATAATAAATTAGCATAAGACAACCTTATTAACACAGCTAGTTTGTTTGAGCTAGCTATGTGAGCATTCTGTGAGAAAATCATTTTATGTAGCTAATAAGGAAACGTCTATGCACCACAAGTTCACTAAAACAGAATCCAAATCAGCAAACGCTATTGGGAGCCACAGTTATAACAAGAGCACCCATCTCTCAAACTGCTGGGACACCTGTAAGCCAGGACTAGTGAGAGACACAATGACAACCGGGATTTAGGGGTAGCTTGCACACAATGTGATCATTAGGGAAATGCCCTGAGTCTTGCTGACTCCTTGCTATAAGGTATTTAACAAGTCTGCATGTGAGGATTGTCCTGAAGTGGTAGTGGAAAGAGATGAATTTCAAAGGAGACAAAACATTGTACAAACATCTCTTAGATTATCAATTCCCTCAATCTATCTTTGGAGCCACATAGTTCCATGATAGTTGCCATATTTCAGTATGCAGAAATGCCCTTTGCAAGAGCATAAGACAAGCAGGTTGGTTTATTAACATGCTTCATGTGAACACACTCTGAATCTCATGGAAAGGGATAAAAAAGGGCAACAGAAGGATAACCTCAGTAGGTGTACATAGAAAGTAATTACAGCAGAATGAATTGTTTTCAGGCTGTGGAATAAAAAAGCATTTCCTCTGTCAAAATAGAAAATGAGGTAGCAAGCAAGAGCCACAGCTCAACGACCAGCTGCCGAGATTAACCTGCTAGACCCTGTGCAATTTAGGGTGAGAGCCCAGAAAGATGACCCAGGGAGAAACAGGTCCCTTCTGCTGGTGGGTAAGAGTAGTCAGTCAGATGGTCAGAAAGCCACATGCTCCTGGAAAGAAGGCTGCCCAAATAGTGGCTGAGCTACCATTACACTGTGGTGACTGTTAAGCCAGGTATGACAGCAGCATGGCAATGTGTGCCAGCCAGCTCCTTGGCAGCTCTTTAGTTATCTACCAGCCACAGAGAAAATGGGTTAAAAGAGAAGTGGGGCTACTGCTGACCAGTAGTTCATGGAGTTCATGCCCAGATCCACTTGGGGTAAGCAGTGAAGTCATGTGAAACCTTCTTATATCAGTTCTGCACAGGGTTAGGCAAACCCCTTCTGGTTTTGGCTCAAGGAGGCTCCTATTGCCCAAATCTTACTCTGAGATTTTGTTTCAAATACACACAGGTCCACCAAGCGTAACAATGGTCAGCCTGGTTCAGATGGTTTCCACCCCAAATCATAAATCCCACTCTGTCATCTGGAAATGAGCCCATTCTGCTCAAACCTCAGCTTGCAGGGAAGAGTTGACTCCAGTTCACAGAAAGGTCCACAAATCCAGCCCGTGTTCTGCGTTTGTAACAAACCCCCCAAAACAGGCAAAATGGCCTTGCCTTTAGGGTTCATCTGGATCTTGTTGCCAGAGTCATGGTGTCATCTAGTGGTGACAGCTTGTATGGGCACACACACGGTACCGACCTCCACTTCACAAACATCCCCACAGAGAGTAGTGCAATTGCAAGTCCGGTAAATGTCTTCCAAAGTACACCATCTTTTTCAAAGGCAGAACAGCTCCATCATTTCAGTAAAAGCCATTCTGACCTCGAGGAGATCTTTTTTGCAAAGGCTGCCAATAAAGTGAAGGGCAAACTTTGCATCACTTCTACGCAACTAGAAGACAACCTCCTGGGAAAAGGTCAAGCCACAGTAACTTTGAGGGACAACAGTCAGCAGCAAACTCACTTGTGAATATATTTTACATTCAAAAGTAATTTTCAGTAGAGAACTTGCATCTCTTGAAATGTCCCTTTTACCTACATTATAATAATGCTCAAAAACCATAGTAATAGGTACAAGAGGGAAAAGGGCTCCAATTTCAATTTGTACTCTGAGAGCTCTCTTGCACAAGCACACATATCCAGGTCTCAAGAAAGGGCAGCTGATTTTTAGGCTCCAAATTTATGTCATACTAGGGGCAAGCTCAAGAACAGAGCAGCTGAAGCAGCTCCCAAAGTCACAGAACATCTTTTGCAAGAGGTCAAGTGCCTTTGGTCTCACTTCAAGCATTTCTAGAGGGATTTGACCCACCATATATTCTGCGTGAGAGTTCTGGCAACATGAGTTCCTTCTCCTCTGCTCTTAAACCTAGTCTCGTTTTAATACAATTAAATTTAAGCTTAGGAGTTTTACCTTTCAGCTAAAACAAAGTAGGAACACAAACATGATTGGTTTTCCAGGCTCAGCTGATGAGTAGGAACAGAGACACCATCAGCCCCTGAGTTCCCATAACCTCAGGCACTGCACTGAGTCACTTGTCCCACAAGCTGATAAGAGCTGCATCTCAAAGGAAAGAAAGCTCTGTTCAAATTGGAAGAAGGATCACAGTCAGCAGAGAGGCAAGAAAAATTGCCAATTTCAGCACTGTCCTGGAAATGAAGTGGGTTTTCAGGTTCCTGAGGTCTATCTGAGGTTTCATCATGGATCCAGCTCAAGTGCCTCCTTGGCATGTTTGTCTTCTTACCTAGAGCTTAATCCTTCCCTCTGATCTAGTCTTTCTGTCTGCAAGCTAATGAGCTTGAAATTACTGTATATTTATGTGTCCCTCTGAGCTCTGATCTGTGACACAACCATAGCTACAGTTGGATTTGCTTCTTTCTTTATTGTCTAGAGCTGCAGCCTAAAGGACAGGTTTGATGATAAAAACATTGACATTCAAATCGCAGTTTACATGTGGGGTAAGAGGGAGAAAGCACTTTTCAGAACCCTGGTTTCTTTTGGGATCTGTCCTGAGACACTGAATTTTAAGCCTGGTAACAAACCAGACCAGGGCTATCTTCATGGCAGAGGATTCCACACACCCCATTCCACCTTGGTCATAGACAGCACAGGGGAGAGTTCTAACTACTTCTTGTCTGGACTCAAAATGACCACAGGAATTATCCAAAACCAATGAACTCATTATAGCTACACCAAAGTGCTTTCTTCTCTTGGATCTGTTTTCTTCCCCCATTCTATCACCTGCGTTCCACTTAATCTATGACGCTAGAAGACCTCATTGTGCCATCTACCCACTAGGTCTACCATGAAGGTGAAGCCCAAGGCAAGTTTCTCAAAGGGAAGAGAGAATGTTCAGCTACTGTTATGTGGTGCAGGTATTAATTTTTAGTAAGTACACAAACCTTACATCAGAGCCTGCACATAGAACACCTTTCACCCCAGAGCTTTCCAAAAATATGCATGCACAGCAACACAGAAATGTAGCCACCTCTGGAGCTGATTACAGCTGCTGATCATCCAATACAGTGTGATAGCAACAAGGAGAGCTACCACAATAAACCTCTGGGTTTTTGGTAAATGCACTATGGATTTCTGCACGTTTGCTATACCAGAGGACACCCATATATTTAAAGGCTTCACCTGACAACAATGCAGAGCCAGCAAAACACATTTCCTTTTTGTCCCTTGGAAGGTCAAAAACCTCCCCAGCAGAATATGCTGGAATACAAACAGCAAGGCTCTTGAGCAATTTCATATCTGATATTCAGGTACTCGCTAGCTCTACTACTCAATGCGTGCCGTGACATACATGTCACAAGTAAAGGTCACGGCAAGGTTTTTCCTGCCAGACTTGCTCGCTTTACAGGAACGTCAGATTTGTGGCTGCTCGGTTGCTCTGTCCTGCGTCCCAGGCACGGTGGCTTGTTTTGGAGCGCCCTCTGCCGCCCAGCCCGCAGACCTGCGAGCCTGCAGGGAACGAGGCCGGGACCGTGAGCGGGACGTCGGCTAAGGACGGACAGCAGTCAGCGCCATTCAGCTTCACGTGCCCATCAGAGACCCTCGCTAGAACCGGGCCCCGATCCAGCATCTGGGTCTAACTGCCTGAGCTCTAAAAGTGCCACCCACCCGGGCTGCAGAGGCAATTGATTTTTCAGGTCAACTCTACCTCAGCTCATCTCCCACACTTCACAAAGCTTTTGCCCAGTTCTTCTCATCTGGGATCTGAGGCAGAAAAAGCAGCACATGCCCCTTGCATTGGCACTGCTGGGATTCTTCCTTTGGAGCCATGAGAGGTAGCTTACTCTTCACTTCCACCCAGCCCACCTCATCTAAGTGATGGGTAACTCCTCTCTCCAAAGGAAAATAGGAAAGCTGACTAGTCCAAGATCTGGGGAGCTAGAAATCCATTTGGGGGCCAGCAGGCCTCTGAAAACTGCACAGATATCAGGTATTCTAGAAGGTTCCATTAACTTACAACCAATAGTACCAGGCAAAATTCTTTAGTCACTCCATCATCCTCACAATTCCAAAAATCCTGACCCTACCCTTACCCCTTTCTGTTCAAGCTGGCGCAAGCAGCCAAACCTGGCATCAAGACTGAAGTTTCTGACTCCCAATGCCAGAACATAATGTGATTTTCTACTTACCTAGGTTAATACAGTTCTTTCAATAAAGTTCTTTTAAGCACAACACCCATAAGTATCTTTATTAGATCACTCACTCATGTCCAGTCAGCTGCCACACAGGCTCAAGGAATAACTTTGCAGCATGTACAGGATCCTCTGTGCAGTGAGGTCAGGTACTGCAAAGCTGTTTGGTCTGTGCTCCAGAGTCCTGTGAAGTTCTCAGCAAGGAAATGTTTGCAGGTGTGCATGCCAGGATGCAACATACAGCCTTCACCTGTGTGCTAACAGCAAGCATCTTAAAAATTTTGATATGTTGCAGTCAAAATGTAAATTGCACTGGGGAAGAGAACTACATGAGAGTAATATGTTATTTTACCTCCTATTTTTGTTATCCAGAGTCAGATTCTTCTGTGAAATAGTGCTCCTATACCACTACAAGGATAGAATTCCTTGACTCTTCTTCCATCTGGATAGAAGTTACCACTCCAAGTGTTCACTCCTAATTAATACATAGAGCTAGAATTGTCTCCTAGATTTGCTACAATTCAGACATTTTCTCCTCTCTAATAGCAGAGCACAATTTATTTTGTCAGGCTTGTCACTGCAAAGCTGGGACTACTTGCTTAAGAACAGACTAAGACATAATCCTAGCTCTGCCTGTTACCCGTGAAGAGTTTTTAATTCCAAAAGGTATATATGGAGCATCAGGGTATGTAGCAGTCTTTGTGTGGGCATTTACTATTATAACTTCCAATTCCCTTCCCCTTTTGTCTGCCATGCTTTCCTTGGGAAGAGATACCTGAATACAGCCAGATAGGTAACCTTCCCCTTCAGTGAACTGCCAGCCTTTGTTGTTTGCCTGTGTGATTACTGTGATTACTTATCTGTGTCACTGTGTCACCCTCCTGTTCTGCTCTTCCCTGTCAGACAGTAGAGCCACGTGGAACATTTCTCACTGCCACAGTAAGCACTGAGGCTCCCCGTGGCTCTGCTGACCCTGGAGAGGTCTGTGTTAGAGTAACATGACTCCCAGCAAGACTATCACTGCTATTAGGCCACTGATATTGTACCAGAAATAAACACAAAGGCATCACCTATAACTACAAAGCTTTAGACACAGGGCTGCTGCAGTGGCAAGGGCCCAGCAGAAACCCAGTTCTTCTGGGGAAGCTGTGCTAGTTACTAAACCAGCTGGTGCCAGGGCTGCAGGTTACCAGAGCTCATCTGCTCCTGCCAGCTAAGAAGCTTATCTAATAATTACACCATGTCACCTTACCAATCTTGCTTCTTTGGGACTATAACCCCTGTGGCCTCCCAAATGCAGAATCCTTACCGAAACAGATGAGGCGCCAAAAAACTCAAACAAACTAACCCACAAACTCTAGATAGCAGTGTGAGGCAGCGATCCTTTGCATCCCTTGCACATGTCAGTAACAAGGTTCTATCAGAGAGCCTTTATCTATAAAGGATATCTGTGCACACTCTCATTTCAGTAGATTTTAGTCCTGGTTACATGAAACAAGCAACTGTCAGGTCTTAACACCAAACAGCACAGGGAAAATATTTTTCAAAAAGTCAAAGAATTAGTCATGCTTGAAGCTGTATGTATATTCAGGGCAAATTCTTTTGTTTGTTGCCGTGTTTTTTTGGTTGGTTGGTTTGGTTTTTTGTTGAGTTTTTTTTTTGTTTGTTTGTTTGTTTTTGGTGTGGTTTGGTTTTTCGGGTTTGTTTGTTTGTTTGTTTGAGGTTTTTCTGGATAGCATTCATGTGGAAGCAAATGGAAAAGATGGACATATTTATGATACAAAGGAAAAAAAAAGAAAAGTCTCATCCAAACCATTCCATTGGCCACAATCCCTTCCCCCCTCTCCAGCATTTTTCCAGAAAGAACTGTAGCTCCTCTTCCTATGTTGACTCATTCCATGGCTCCTCCACCGAGCTCCCATTCCCTGCCCACATCAGCGCTGATGCGGCTATGCAGCATGTGCTGGGTGCCTGCAGGGGGTACCGCGACCCCGCGTACCAGCCAGAAGATCACACAGGCACGTTGCGCTAACGGAGGTGGATTGCTGAGCTTCAGTCTCTAACACACATAATGAGATTAGCATTTCAATGGTGCTGATCAAGTTACCAGTGGCTCTGAACCCCGGGTCCACCAGATGCAAATGAATCACTATAAATTTTGCTCCTTTCTTAAAAGCTCTTTATATGCGTGGCCAATGCAGAAAGAACTGCAGTGGGTATTGGCCCAGGAAGTCTGTCTCTCACCATGACTGGGAATTGCTGAGAGTGGAGAAACCACAGGAGCATCTTTCCCTAGATTTTTAATTTATTTAATTTTTTTTTTTTTTAATGAGCAGTTTTTTTCCCTTTTTTTTTCTTTTTTTTTTTTTTTTTGATGTGTCTTTTCTCCCAAGGCTGCCCAGGCATCAGGACATATTCTGGCATAAAGTTCAGAGACAAAACCCTTCACAGTACCTTCATGTAGGTCTTAATTCTATCTGGTTTAATTACCTGAGTAACTTCTGAAAGTCCTGCCAGCCTCCATGTGTCAAGGACGTATCCTTCCCTGGTGGGAGGATGAAGGTGAGGTGAGTCTGTGGTGACTCCAACTGCATTGATTCAGTATCTCAGAAGCACTTGCAGTATTGTGGGGTGTCTCAGTATTCCTGCCTCCTCAGTCTCTCTGGAGGAAGATACAGTACACAACCCACTTAGGAGGAATCTTCAGGGTACTGCCTTGCATGATTAAATGTAAACAGCCGAATCCCCTCCGTATCTCAGTGGACACTCAATTACAGGGGAGTTTTCTCCCATGTCTGTGCTGCAAGAAGGAACCCTGAAGGGAGTGGAAGGGAAGAAAGTGCAGTTAACTTGAGAAAACGAAATCTGTGGATGTCAGGTGTGCACCTGACACTGCAGAGAGATTAGAAGTCACAGGAGCCTATAATTTCTGCCAACGTGGAGATTTAACACATTCACAATATTCTGCAAGATTCACAGCAGTACAAAATGATGCATCCATATCTCAAATGCAGCCATTTGAGTTTTTCGGACCATACAGTAAACAAGTTTGTTCTTACAGTAACTATACTCAATTGCCTTCAGCAGCTTTCATTTCTCTGAACAAACTTAAAAGAAACTAAGACCACATCAGCTCTCCAGACAGCCTGACTGAAGCAAGCAAGCACTGTGAAGAACACTTAAACTCATTCACATCCTGATACAAAACCTGGATGGCCTTAATTGTATTCCAGCAAATTCTGGGCATTCTATGCTGGAATACACACAAATTGCTATGTGGTTTGAGTTTTGCAACTAGGAGTTTGAGATTTGCAACTTTCTGATTACCAAAGCTCAATTTATTATTTCTAATATTATTATTCACCAGCTAATTACTCACTTCTAGCCCTAGATATTTTTAACATGGTACATTGATTCTGAGGTACAGGAAAGTACATACACATAAGCACTGTCTTGAATTAACAAAATATTAGAACTCCTCACCACCTCCCCTGAGAAGAAGCCTTCACATCTCCTCACTCCACCTGCTCCTTGTTAAAGGAAAGGTGTGCAGAAGCTTACGACATTTGTAGTGCCTATCAGCTCCTTTCCTGTGAAGCATAAATAGGTTCAAGTAGCTGCAGGCACAGAGTACCAAAATTACTCCATGTCCCAGTTGGTTATATAATAAATCTGAATGAAATCAATAAATAAAGCAGTTCTTACATGCTACTTCTCCCTGATGAGCCTCCAAACCTTTTTAGAAAGCCAGTGGCACCTCCCCATAATGAGAACAGGAGCTCAGAGCCCACTTCTCTGTGAGCCACCCACTGCACAGGCAAGAGACAAAACCTACTTTAACACCCATAGCAAAAGCAGGTGTAAATTCTGAATGCAACCCACAATGGAAAAGGGACAGGCCCTCCACTGCACCACGCACAGGACATACCCTGAAGGCAGAGCCAAAACACGCTGCCCTGGCTGCCCCCTCTGAGGCTCCCTGAGTTGTGAGCTCAGTGATGCTCCCCTCTCTGCAGGGACCTCCTCCAGTCACCCTGGCTCTGGGCTGAGGAGGTCCCCCTGAGCAGCTCCCGCTGCCTGGGCCCCAGGGACACTCCGGGAGACTAAAAGCTGACTCAGAAGTGCTCAGAAATGCACACTCCCAAGGGGAAGCCGTGGGCACAGCCATATAATCGACCTACCATCCCCTGAGACAGAGACCACCCTGATCTGCCGCAACAGCCCAGCTTCTGAGGAACCCCCCCGGCCTGGGCAACTACAGCCCCGAAGCATGCTCCTCAGGGTCACAGCTGCGTCCAGAAGCGTGACCCTAAGATGAATGGAACTGGGCGTTCCTCACACCACAGAACCGCACCTCAGGGCTGCGCCCACCCCAGGACAGAGCCCCGCCTCACGGCCAGGCCCACCTCAGGCAAGACTCCGCCTCAGGGCTGGGTCTCCCTCAAGATACCACCGCCCCTCAGCGCTGAGCTGTCCTCGGGGCGCTGACCCGTGACCCGCTCACCCTTTGTGCTTCGGGACCGTGTGTCGCGTCCCCTTCAGCCCTCAGGGCTCGTTGTCCCTGGCGACGCCTCCATCCTTTCACCCCTGGAGGCTGTGTCCCCCTCAGCTCTCAGGGCCATACCCCGTGTCGTCCTCGCCCCTCAGAGCGGGGTGTCCCTCAGGGCCGCATATCGCTCATGGCGGGGTGTCCCTCAGGGCTGGCTGTCCCTCAGGGCTGAGGCCGGCCCCTCGCGCCGGTGCTCACGCTCGCGCAGCGGGGGGGCCGCCACGGGGCGCCCCGGCGACCTGTCCAGGCCGGGCATCCCCTTCCTTCCCGGAGGGCACGATCCGGACACTGGGGAAAAGCACCCAAAAGGGAAAAAATCCCCCTAAAGAGAGAAAAAAAATTCCCCTAAAGAGGGGACAGCCCCTGCGTTGAAGAGCCCATGTAGAAGGACAAGCATGTAGATAGGGAAAAAACCCCCGAAAGACCTATGTCCCAGCCCAGGATAGAGGCCCTCAGTCAGCAACACTGGGGAGCTTTACCTTGGTCCTATATTCCAGCTCTTGCACCAAACATTTATTTTACGAATAAAAAATCTCACTTGAGATGGACAAGCAGCTGAAGAAGAAATTAGATTTCTCTATTAGAAAGAAAGGGAGTAATATAATGAACAGTACACAAGGGTGCAGAGTGATGTATATACACTAAAAACAGCACAGGGCAAAACATTTGCAACAGACACGAAGTCTAAGGTATTTTATTATATTTTATAGATTAAATATATCTTCAGTAGAGTCTCTTTTTAAAACACACAAAAGGAAAAAATACATTCTTCATGTACATATGAAATACTGACCATGTAGCAGGGACCATGTACAGTGCAAAATATGAACACAGCTACACACACATCACCACCTTGGATGATTATCGAGCTTTTTCTACAGTAAAACTGGAAAAAGTTAACATTTCTGTTTCCAAAGAGAAATCCATACCCTTCCCTACTATGGCATTTTGTGCGATTGTGCAGGAAAGGGTTTAATTTACTTTTTAAAGACATTATAAAATCCTTGCATTGCATGAAAAATTATCGAACTCCTCAAGCTTTACCACTTTCACACATTCACAACTGTAATACAATTTTTATTGTGATTGCAACCCAACTCCAAAAATCCAGGGAAAAACAGTAATATATATAACCTGGTATAGAGAAAGGAATGGATCAGAACTGATTGTTGCAGTGGTCAGGAAACATGTACCCAACATGTACACACACATACACAGAGGGTGGAAGATAGCAAGGTGTGACGAGCATCTCCTGTTTGTCACAAGTTTGGAGTGAGGGCACGGGGTTGCACATTTCACTTCAGCAGTGGATCTCTAGTGTCTAGTATGGGATGTCATTCTGGTAGTACTGGATCATGTCATATGTTCTACTCCTAGAGAAGAAAAGCAAACCAGAGGTAAGGAAAAGTTTAAAAAAACACTGCACCCATTGTCAAGAAACATTCATCAGGATCTCACAGAGACAAAACATGGGTGAAGGAAATCAGCTGCTAATCAAAACTAGTCCTCCATCCTTTGAAGGCATTGTGAAGGCCCAGTTACTGTTATGGACAGCACTAAACATCCTGCTCTTGTTTAAACTAATTTTAAAAAGTATTTCCACACTTCC
Organism: Serinus canaria; assembly: GCF_022539315.1. Classification (NCBI taxonomy): domain Eukaryota; kingdom Metazoa; phylum Chordata; class Aves; order Passeriformes; family Fringillidae; genus Serinus; species Serinus canaria. The sequence goes on along the minus strand of NC_066329.1, from coordinate 5,729,021 downwards.
CAGCGTGGCAACAGCATCAGCGGCTCGAATCCTGTGTTTGGATAAGCCACAAGCACATCACAGGGCATTTGCAGTTTGTTTTAGGAGAAGGAAATGCATAATGAATGAATCAAGATCATCAGGGCTGCATAGAGACAGGATTATATGGAAATAGAAGTCATCTTAATTAAGGAGAATGCTAATAATGAAAATAAAAGTGCAGAGGAAATCACAGCATTAACAGCAGCATCTCTGATGAGTGACTGAGCAAACAAATTTCAGCCTGTGACAGATAACTCAATTATCCGTGGGTAGAGCTTATTCAGGTCACAGATTAGCCATGCCACAGGTAGAAAAGCTCAAGTTTGTCAGAACTAAGCTGGTTCTGGCCATTCACACAGCAGGGTCACTGCCTTCACCCCCCAATATTAATCTGAGATTCTGAGCAGGTGCACTAGGGAGCACTGGAACCTCCATTCTAGTGGGCTGTATCTAAGCCAGTGAGTGGCACTGGTCTCAAGCTGACCCCATATGGAATGACACAAGAATTTGTGACAGACTCTCCAATACAGCCCACAAAGTCTGTATTATCTAGCATAATAAAGCATGTGCTTAAGATGTTTAACTACTATATTTATTCTTTAGTCTAACCAGCCTTGCTACTTGACCATCCTGGACTTAAGTCTTCCTTCCCAGCACAAAACAGAGGAGATGCAGCACGTTCAGAAACAAAGCTGCTACCCTGCACTATCAACGACTCAAAAATTTTTGGCATCTGACTGATAAAACTCTACTTTTCAGCTCTGCTCAAAGCCTGATGGCCTTCCTTTAGCCAGAGAGAGAAAACGTGCATAGAAGCCAAACCTGTTGCTGAGGAAACAATTCTGGATGATCTTGATAATGAAAGTTGCAGCCTCCCTTTCAGTCATGTTGGGGCTGAACCTGTGTCTATTTGCAGAAAATCACAATCAAATAAGAGAAAATTAGTGAGGTTTCCTTTGAACATGGTACAAATGTCTCTCTGCACAAGCTCAGCCAGGTATGATTTCACTTCCTGCAAGTAGCTACTTCTTGTGAAACCACTTGGTACAAATGACATAATATTCTACTAAAAAACATTTTCCAGTTCACACATATTGCTGACTTACTTCAACAGCTTGATTGTCTGCCCTCGGAAACAGGGCAGCCCTGTATCCAACATCAGGGTAACCAGTGAGACCACAGCATCCATGTAAGGCCTAGAGAAAAAGAGGACAAAAACGTCAGAGCATTCAAACTCCTGCAGCCTTAGCAGTTAAAGCACACAAGCTGAGGAGTTCAACGAGCTGGATCCCACCTTTTTCTGTAATTAAATCAACACAGATAATCCTCTTACATTTGCTGGTGAAGCTACACCATTGCTTGCAATCTGTCACTTTAATTAAATGTCACTCCTTTATGCTGGACTGTTAGATACTCAGAATGCTGCTAGATGAAGTCTCAAGAAGGATTATGTAAAGTAATGCTTTAGCAAACAACATTTCTTTGGCATCAGAAAGGTGAAGCAGTGCACCAAAACAGCATAAAAGGCTGAAACCAGCAACACCACACAGGAACATAGGATCTTTTAATCTTAATTACACTGGGTAATTCTTTGCTATATCAGCCCACTTTCCCTTCTCCTTCCTGTCCCCTTGCTCAGAACACTTATTATCTACCAGGCTTTTACTCTGCTACTTGAGTGACACACATTTGCTTTGCCACAAGAACTTTGTCCAGACTGTTTCCCCTCAAGGAACCAAAATGATCTTGATTCCAAGACAGTAGTTTCTTATTGTATTAACAGTGCACTAAATTGTGTGAGGAAACGTGTGAAACATCACATTCATATATTGAATATATAAAATTTTAAAATATAACATAAGGACAAAAAAAAACCCCACAATGGTAAACTGTAAAATATCAGGATTATTACATTGTTTCAAAGTTTGCAAGACTACCAGGTTCAGACTCCCTACAAGTCGACATTTTTTATTATTTATCTTCCCATCTGGCTTTGGGCATGCAACAACTTCCACTCTGAGCAGCTAAGAACACCTTACCTGACTGCCAGATAGCCTCTGACACACATCTCCATAAACCATTTGAATGGCGTTGCCTCCATTTTCCCTCCCATTATCATCACCATCTCATCAGTCAGTTTAATGTCAGGCTCCCAGCCCAGGTTTCCACCAGGTGAGCTTTCAAACATGAATCCAAAATCTGTGCACAAAAGATAAACTGCCTCATAAACTTTGTTGGTTAATTGTGCACTGTTACAGCTGACAGAAGCAAGAGATGTGGATTGCATGTATTAATGTAAACATTTTAACTCCAACTGGAAAAAAGCTTTGGTGAAGTGTAAGAATACCAACAAAACCATCATCAACATGACATGAGAACAGATGTAAGAATGGTGATATCAAATAAACTGCTGAAATACTGGGTGCAGTTCCAGAAAAGCAAAGCTAAAGCAGAGGTTACAGCCTCACACAACTATATAAATTTACTTGTCAAGTTTAATTCATACCCTTGCAGTGATGAAAGGAATCCAAAGACACATTTCTGTAATTACACACACGCACACACGTATCCATGCACGAGTACACAAACATGTGTCATCCGTGTGTATGTGCTTTGCCATGTCATACATCTGTGTGTATATACTTTCCTGAACCTGACAAAATTTTACAGAGCTAAATTGACACAGAAGCAGCCAACACAAACACACAACACTAGGGACGAAGGCATGAAAACCTTCCATGTATGTTTACAAACAGTGAAACCAGTATACAGGATCTCAAAGGGGAAATGGCTTATTGTCTGTTATCAGCAATACTTCAGAGCAGAAAGCAAAGGTAATAACTGACATTCAGAGGTGCATATGACTGACCAATATGAATGATGTGTCCCTGTTTGTCCAGCATGATGTTGCCATTGTGCCTGTCTTTAATCTGGAGCAGGAACAGGAGCAGACTATAGGCAGCCATACTGCGGATGAAATTATAGCGGGCCTGTGCAAACAACAAGTGAAAACAAATCAGAACAACTGACAGAATTTAATAACTCTCCATCAGGAGATGAGACAGACAAACAAAGCTTTTTTCTTCCATTTATGATTAGTTTGAAGCAATGTCCAATGACATTCTCCATATGTCTATAGCTGCAATTACTCCTTTGGCTAACTCACTAATAGCTAAAACTGGATTATTATTAGCATTATCAGCATCAGGAACTAGATACAGCATTATAGTAGTCATTATGTAATTATTTGTCATTACTTCTTATAGGTAGAATGTTTCTAGGTTGATATTTTGCTATGCTTGCCCACTGATATTTTACCTTCTGGAATGCAAGGGTAGACTCATCTCCATATTGCCTTGTAAAATAATCATACATCCCAAAGTCTGTCTGCCTGCCCAGCTGGTCACGGGATGTGCAGTCAGGAATGCACTCAATAACACCACACTGGAGGGGAAGAAGAGAAACAGGTTTGTAAAGCATGCTCCCAAATATATTTTGTTCATGGCTCTTGGCAGTCATACAGGTTCTCTGGGAAATATGGGGAAGCCTATAGATCACCAAATACAAATTTTCTAGTTCATTAATTTGAAAAAAGTATATCCTCTCTTTTAGGATTTCCATGCAACTAAGACAAACTCCGTGACTTTCCACTGCTTTGCACAATATAGTCCCAGAAATCAAACCAAACATTTGCAAGCAGCAAACTTTCAGAGCCAAAAGCTTTAGAAAAGCAGGAAGCAGGAGAGGAAAGACTCTTTCTATTGCTGGTACTCCAAATATTTGGCGTAAGTGATGTGAGCAGTACTTCCTCGTAGAATGGAATTTTTATGTGTGCTGGAAGAAAGTATTTTTGAATTTTCTACAGAACTACAGTTAATTGCTCACTTACCCCAGGAGCTGTGGCCACCACTCTATATGGAAACACAAAAAGATCCAGGCCTACCAGCTGAAATATGTTCTTGAAGAGATCGATGATTTGTAAAGCTAGCATGTCCTGTCAGACAAGAAAAAAATTGCACAAACATTACAGGGGTTACAAGTCATAACCTGGATTATAAACATGCTCTGAAGAATGCTGAGGTGCACATTAAGTTAAGCAGGTGTGCAGATGTGATTGTGTATGCACTAGGGGAGAAATCAAAAAGGGAACTGATAAATGCTGTGTGAATGGGCAGCAAGCAACATTGATGATTTAACTGCTGACCTAAGAATGAACTGCCTATCACCCTTTCATACAAGGGCTATTAATAACTCCAGGGATAATAACCAGCATTCCCTCTTAATCAATCAAATTTCAATGTACAAGATCCCACCTTAGGAACTAAAGCTATATTACCAATAGCTCAATTGAAAAATAAATTCTGTAAAAAAATTTTTAAGGCTTGGTAAACCTGTCTTGACAGAATGGCCTTTATTTCGAAACCAGAACTTCTCTAGTGGTACCACACAGTTCTCCCTATCAGTCCATAACTAGCAGAGATTACCAAAGTTCCAAAGGAAAATACTTCTATATTAAAATTATTTCCTTCTTATACATTATCACCTTTAAAATCTGCGTCCTCTAAGTGCAAAGCCCCACAGCTTTGTACCTGTCTGCAGTCATCGCCCACTTTAAAGATTGCAGCCTGCCAGCAGACCTTCTGACTGTCCTCATCCTCTTCCTCACTCTCATCGATGGAGTCAGAGCGACAGCGCAGACCTGCAACAAGAGAACCAAGCAAAACCCAGACAGGCACTTTCATCAGTAACTTTCTGTCATGACAAGCCCTCTGCACTCAAACCCACAGCATTCCACTGCACGTGCACCACAGATATTTCTGCTTTACAAGGTAACTATCATAAGATAGTTCCCTTTGTCTAGAGGAATTAGAACATCTCAAACCAGTGTTTGTGATTTATCTAATAACTGTCTGCACTGCGTTGAGCTAGACAGCTGGAGACTCCCACAAAACATCTTGTGAGAGAAAATCTGCCAAAACCTGGATTTTGCTACTGTCTAAAAACCCAGAAAAGGCCAGTGATTGCTATTTTAGTCTAAAGTAACTGTTATAATTTCTTCAAGAGCCCTATGTGGCTTGCTTCTTGGGACTTAAAAAAAAAAAAATTAAGTTCTCAGCATTTTCTTCTCTCTTCCTTTAATCCAGTTTAATTTCTCAGCTGAATCAAGGCAGATAAAGTTCAACACAGAAATACTTTTTCTGCAGTGGTACAGGTCACTAAAAGCAGGCAGTTTTAAAGGCATTGCTGACGATTAATTAGTAATATCAGTGATCAGGTTGCAGTTACTCACCTTCTTTTTCAAGCTCACTGACTCCACATCGTTTCACTTTGAATTTGGCCAGATAAGGTGCTTTTGCTGCACTAAATTACAGAAGAAACGAAGATGATGATGAGTGCAACTAGCCAAACAAATATTTATAGAAAAATACTTGCATATCATTAATTAACTTAACAAGCATATATCTATCTATATAAAAATAAATATAACAAGAGCATGGTACCTCTGCATAGGAGTTCCTGATTTGTAATCAATATCCAGAACGATTGCTTCAGGATTGCTGGGCAAGTAACAGCCTGCAAAACAGCAGACAGCTGAGAACAAATCCACTGTGAGACAATGCAAGTTGGACAATAACTGATGGCAGTGCCTAAAACTTCAGTACATAGTTTTGAATTAGAGAGAAACTGGAGATTACAGTCTGTGAGCCATGAAGGATATGGTATCCTTTGCATTAGTGAGAGATTCCCAGAATCTGACAGTTTTGAGCTAATACTGCAGAACCTGTACCACAGAAAGGACATTTCTTACAGCAGTCCTGAATTAGATGTGGCAGCAGCACCAGTGGGCAGTGCCCTCAGTCACCAACACATGGTACAAGGTCTGAGACCTGTTATAGGTCAGGAAAAGCTTTCATTAAACTCCATTTTAAAGAGAAGATCCAGGCTGGGAAAATGTATGTTCAGGATTTGAGAGTACCCTCAGATAATGACATTTCAAGAGAATGCCTGATGGGAGAAAGGGGAGAATTAAAGGAACTGGACATGCTTCATTCTTGAAATAACAAAACTTCTCAAAAACACCACATCTTTTTAAAAAAGAAGGTGGTAGAAAGCAAAAGAGTTTATTTATCCTTCTCTTCAGACACACACTTCTACTTTTATCCACTATATGCATTACCTAACTTGCTTTTGGGTAAGTTTTGATGCACTATATAGAAAATTTTGGATGGACAAAAATATTTGAATTTTTTTCAAGAAAGAAATAATCAAACAAGAACATCCACCAGCACCAAAACTGAAATCTCTACAAACTGCCACTCGCAGGGATTTCAAGATCTGCTTGCAGAAAATAAATAATCATGTTGAATGTAAAAGCCCACAATTTTATATGACTAAATCACATCTTACCAGGCTGCACTTTCACCTCAGACAGAGCACTCAAACAAGCTTTTTTTCTTTCATCTCCTTTAGGGAATGGCCTAGAAAGATGAATTACCTTTTAATTATCTGCATATTATATATTACTCTACACAGAAGCCTCAAGTTTGTTTTAAACTTATACAAACTGAGCACAATTTCTGAAATACAATTCTTACTTGATAATGGCTGAAACATTGGTGATTTTATTAAAGAAATCAAACTCCCGTTGGTAGAACTCCTTGGCTGGGCCAGACAATGAGCCAGTTATCTCCTCCACTAACTGCTCCAGAAGTTCCCCAATGTCAGCTGCATGTGAAAAAAAGGAAGCAATTGTGTCAGAAGCTTATTTCAGAAAGTAAAATAATATGACTGATGGAAATCAGCACCTTTGGATAGTATTCAGAAAAAGGTACTGAGGGAACCAGCACCCTGTCTCTCTTGATAGACTCTATCAGGCACTGATGCAGAATGGGCCCCACCTCTTCAAGTAAAAGAGAATATCTCAGCTAAAAGGATTCTTCCTAACAAACAAGCAGCAGGAAGAAGATTTAGACTGGACTGGGAAAAGGAAAGGAGTCAAGTCAGATTATATTTTGAAGTACTCACGATCTTTTTGATGTCCTTCTTCATCCAGGTAGATATTGGTCTTCATGTTCCAGATGAACTGGTGAGCCAAGAGCTGCGATTTGGAAGCTGCCCACAGGATGTATTCCCTAACATAACCCATCTGTAACCAAAGGCAGACCAGTAAAGGATCAAAGTTCTACAACTCTCAGACACAACATTACTGCTTCTAACAGCTATTCTAGAAACCCAGAAAGTGTTAAATGGATGGAAAGAAGACTTCTGCACCCTCTCATTTTGCTAAAAAGACATGAATGACGGTGTATTTTAAAAGGTAGCAAACTGATCTTAAATTGTTTTCAGCTTTATTACTGACCTATTCTGTTATTCTAATCAGCCTTTCCCCACCTCTAGGCCATTTTCCATCTGTACTTTTTGGATTTCAAATCTCTTAGAGCTCAGAGCATCTTCTACTAAGTGTACCAAGCACAGTGTAACAGGGACACTGGTCTTGCCTGGCATCACTACTGCTCCTGTAATACCACAAATCTACACAGTGTCACAAGGACTGTACAGTCTGGTGGCAAGAACTGCATATGCTGGCACAGTTCCACTGAAATTCTGGAAAGTAAGAAGACACTTATGAAGTTGAAGTGTCCAAAAAAATCATACTCCTTCCAGCAGCCACATTCCCTTTCCTCTACCTGCAACTACTTTTGTAGTCTATAGGTGTTCCTAGAGGTGTTTGACTGACATTAACAGACAGGTGTCTGATGTTTGTGCTCTGCATTGCAGAGTTCTCAAAGAATAACTACAGTCAGTCACCTACACTATGGGATGGGAATATGTTCACCTGAAACTAATGCACTGACCAGAGTTCACTGCCTCGCTGGCAGGTAGAATGATCTCACATTAATGAACTCTGAACTTGGTTGTCTAGCTTTACTTTGGCTTCTGCAAGATAAGGCTGAGATCTGATTTCATACATGTGATAGAGCACAAGACACCCCTGGATGTCTTCTCTGGTTAACTCTACAGGAAAATGATTAAGGGTAATGATTTAACTTCATTAATGAAGTTGTCTCATGCAGACCTCCAAAAGCTCTATCCAAAGAGAGTCCTACCTGGGGTTTCCCATAACAAAATCCCTTTCCTGATAGATGAGCTACGTAGCCTTTCTCAAGTTTATGTGTTCATAAAAGAGATGTATCCAAAACCAGCCACCCTCTAGAGACAATAATTTTTCTTCTATGTATTAAATATAGGATAATAATAAGCAGCATTAGATTAAGCTTAATTTTTGTTTATTTACTGCTTTAAATTTAAAAGCTACATTAAAAATCTTTTTTCTTCACATGCAGCTGATTCATAATCTCACCTTGTCATACCGCAGTGCCTGAACAATCTGTGGAATGTAGAATAAAATGGCATCCTGAAAGAGAAGGGATGGCAGGGTTTTACTGTTTTGGTTTAGTAGTCAGAAGGGAAGATGAGTCACATACACAAAGTAAAGCTCCTTTCAGTTAGGTGATAAACAAAATCCCACTGCCTCTTCATTTTAAACTATGTATGCAACTCTCTCAAATCTAAGTATTAATCTGTTTAGTTACTCTCTTCAAAAATATAATTAATAATCATGTACTTCACAGTCCTAAAAGAATTCTGACAAGTGCTAAAAAACAGCTTTCTGCTACCTTAGAAGAAACAACTTTGTCAGTCAAAGAGGCAAAAGAGATGATTTGAGAAGGGCAGTCTGAAAAATTCAGCTTAGTGTCATTTACAACAAAGCTGCAAATGCATGAGCCAGTTTTACATGGGACAATCAACTTCAAGTTTCTATCCCACTCTGTGCACATTATGCAGTGTGCTATGCCCTTTTAGCACATGCCTCTCCGTGGCATTAAAATGAAATTTGTGGCCACAGTGACCAGGGCCATAACTTCCCCTGGAGTGCTGAGGCTTTCTTGGAACTCTTCTCACCGGAGGGAAAGATCTCAGGACTTTAACTCCATACTGGGCTGTCAGAGGATGGGGTGGGTACATGCTGGAGAAGTAGGACAGGCCAGTTGGTGGATCTGTGGGTGCCCAGCACAGGACGTGGCTCAGCTCAGGTGCATCAGCATCGATGGTGTGCCAGGTAACCAGGTACTGAAAAAGCAGGTCAGACACATTAGGGGTTTGTAGCACTCACTGATGTGTGGGTACGACATATCAGACAGTTATGCTGTCATCTAGCTCCCTCCAGCAGGACAAGTGAAATATGGAACATTCTTTTTTTACAAAACTATGGCTGTTTTATCTAATGCATTTTTTCCATGGAAACCTAGCTGTTGGAATCACCTCAACTCCCAGAATACCAAATGAAGTTACTAAAACCACAGTCCAGGAGTTCTTGAACAGGGAGAAAAAATAAAGGATGAGTCATTTTGAAAGGGTCAAAAAAGGTTCCATTTTCCTTTCCTTCCATCTATTTTACAGGTGATGTACAGAACACAGTTGTGACAAGACTGTCCCTCACAGGACTAAAGTGCTCTACTGCAGATCAGCATGATGAGTCTTCCTCACTTCCAGACCTTGGGCTCTGGATACACAGAAAAGTATATGCTTGAAATAACTTCAGCAACACTCATCATGGCTTGGTCCAGGGATCTTTTCATTTATTTTGCCAAAGGAACAGAAATGGTGATTATAGTGCAAGTGATGAGTTTTGAGCCGCAGTGAGAATACCCAGAAGCAAAATGTACAATTAGCCAACTGGCTACCTCCTCTCACTGCTGTGATTCTCCTCTCAGCATCCCATTTCCACAGCTGCTCTGTTATTCCCTCCTACCAGAGATATGGGTAGCACTAGAACATACCCTGTGGTAAGTCAAGACTGTATTTTCCAATATATCTGAGTGAAATGGGCCTCCTAAGGCCCTGTAACAGTAAAAACATTCCCAGGTACCTTTATTGCCTCAGGAACATCACTAACAGCTCCCGGGTCCAGCCGGACCAGACGGGTCACTTCTGTTCCAATAGCTTCAGTGTTCTTAAACCTAAGTATAACCAGGAACACAATAACATTATTAGAAAATTTTGATGGCTTCCTCTATTTATGTGAAGATGAGAACAGCAGAATGCAGAAAACTATATGCTCAATAAACAAATAGTCCAACTATGAAATAACATACCCCAATATGCTGTGGAAAGGGGATTCTGAAACAACTGGTCCTCATCCAGTGCTTTTGTATAAACCAGTTGTATTTCAGCCCACTTCCACTAGTGGATTCTTGGCTGAAATATTCTGTCTGGGATTCTACAGCAAGCAGTGTACAGAACTCTACTTGGCAAAAACGATCACTGTCGTAAGGGGGAAAGAATTTCCTTTCCCTTCTGGAGCCAACTATGCTAATTCTCCTATAATAGTAAAGTGCAAACCAATATCTAGCAAAAAACACTGCATTCCAAGATACTTTTAGCACTGCTTAAATGCTATGCTTGCTAATGGGCTGAATGCTATTAAAAAACAAACCTGATTTCTTCAGAATCAAACACTGTCTAAGCACTGGCAAAGAGCAGATGGTAGGAAAGGCAGGTGGACTTCATGAGTGACTGAGCCAAATGAGTCTATTAAGTAATCTAGTTCTTTTCAAAGGTCTCAAACAGTTGTGACAGTATGCAAGAGGCTGCAACCAGCAGCAAGTGCTATCAGTATTTACTGTAAATACTCACTCAACTTCTAAGGCAGCAGTAATTGCATCAGTTGTTTCTTTTGAAATATCTCACCTGGTAGGCAGCTGCACAGCAAGATAAGGAGAAATGCTCCAAGCCAGATTCACATTATCCTTCCACTGCTTCTCACTAAGACTGATGTATTTAGACCTCCAGTTTGCTACACTGCTCTCTCCAGTTTGATCCAGCTCTAGCTCAGGAGAAGACAGTGGATTGTACCATGTGATCAAGCGTTCAATCTCAGTAGCCTGAAGGAAACAGGAAAAATAAAGGATTTTCTGGAAGAAGCAAAACACTCCCAATGTCATACTTTAGTTTATATATCCTGCAACAATAAGAGGGTCTTAGAAATTCATGCAGTTTGCCCATCCTTCTGATGACTCACCAGCAACGAGAGCAGTAATGTCCTGCGCTTCATGTAGTACTTGTGCAGTTGCGTCCCCCTGTTTGTCTTCTTGGACATACCTGGAGAAAAGGATTAAAAGGTTTTCAGTGGCTTTTGTTCAGTAGGTGAAACTGTACTTTCAAACTGTCCACAGCTGGAAACATGAACACAGAAGAACTGAATAACCACAGGACACCTGTAACTTAGATCAGATTGGCAGCAGGAAGTCAGCACTGCAGCCACTCATCATGCAGGTGTTCTTTGAATATATGGAGTACAACAGGCTACAGAGATATTAAGCAGTGCATTCACTTTAGGAACATGACAGTCTTCTAAAAAAAACGAGAACGTAGCTTTAAAACTGTACAAAAATACAGTCCATGATCTCATGATCTAATGTCACTCTGCTGTCCCCAAAAAACACTAGGGGCATGTTTCCATGAAGCAAAAAAATTCCTCACAGGATTTCAATACAACTTGATCTCTTCCAGTCTTATTTCTCCTACACAACAGAATTGAACATTCTGTCAAAAAACTCAGGTGATATCAGAACTTCCCTCCTTGTCGCCAGTGAGACTTTTTCTGCCTTTGATTTTCAGAGTTTGGCCCTGGTAGTTAAACAGCCTGCCAGAATACGAGCCTGATGTTTAATGTAAATATTGACTTTAAATATCTGAACATAAACCGTGCTGTAAAATTGGCTGGTTGCAATCCAAAATATACCTGATTTCTTAGATATGGTTGACATGCCACTGGACAAAGGATAAGTATTTATCCATCCTTGTGTAGCCTGTTGCCGAGACCCAACATTGATATCCAGGTTGCTCCTGGTGTCTTGATTATCTAAGAACAGAGCACAGATCTGATGTAGAATCCAAAGAAACCAGACACTTTCAAAACAGCACTTGAGGGAACTCACCAGGTGGCACAAGTTGGCTGGCTGTCAGATACTTCTTGTCTGAGAACATTGCTGTCCAAAACTTGATCAATATGCTGATATCCTCACGGAGCCTCTTTTCTCCTTGTGTAGGGAACTTTGAAGGACAACTTGAAGAAAAAACACAAATAATGTAATACTGAATGCACGGGGGGGGGGGGGGGGAAACTCCCAGCAGTCAAAAACCCTCACCAACCTAAGCAAGTTGTACTTTTTATTCTGACTGAAATCTACAAGGATGAGACCACACATCACTACATTTTATCCTCATGGCTTTATTATGTCTGACTGAAGAGCACAAACTTCCAATTATAACTGAAAATTAGGGCAGCAGTCTGTCAGCATCCTGGATTCATTTGAAAGTCATTATTAGGATTGAGTGACCTCCTCACATTCAGACATTCCTATCAATTAAATTTTCTTTTGTGCCCGTGTCAAATGTTGAAATAATCAGATTCAATGTGCCTGTATTTTGAAAACAATGAAACTGTATTCCAGCCACACATACTATAACAGCAGTTCTTTAAACCTTAAAAATCTAGATACAATTTTGAGCATTGAATAAACTTAAAAATAAAAAAAAGGGAAAAGAACAGAAACATTCCTGCTTTTTAAATCACACATAAAATCTGAAACTAATATATAAGCCTCTTTGACATAATTTATGAACCATACTTAAGCACAAGACAAGTTTCTGTTAAAGTGGGTAAAAAAGGAAAGGAAGAAAAATCACTACAAGACCAGCTGCTGCTTTGAAGTATCTCTGAAGGTCCAGGAAAAATACAAACACATTTTCAGTGAGTTGTTTCAAATAAAAGAGTACCTGAAATAATCAAAGGCAGTTGAATAAATCTTTTCTCTCAAAACATTTCGGATAGTTGCATTTGGAACCACATCAGCATGCAGCAAAGACAAACCCAGGGTCAGCAACCTAATAAGCAAAATAGAGAATGAAAATGTTGGCTCTCCCAAAACGGTGACCAATACTCCACCATGCAAACCACAACTACAGCTGAAAATGTAGCCTGAGAAGTGTCTGTTTCAGAGCTCCTAGCAACTGGTTCACATTATTACCAGTCTGTTTTAAAGCTCTGAGTGCTGAACTACAGAAACTGAAAGCCTTCAAGTCACAAAAGATGAAAATAATTGATGAAGCAAAGACTAGATTCATTACTAGATCCATGATGTGGGCTATTCACTATATGAAATCACCCATGAAATTTCCTGAAACACCAAAAAAGTACTTTCAAGCTGAAGTGATCAACTTCTGCTTTGAAAACAGAGTTTAGACTGCATCACTGCAGGCTTTAAAAGCAATTCTCAGCACCTGAAGCCAAGCTAAACATGTAGTGTTTAGCTGTTTTCTTCCATCTCCCTATAACCTTAGTTCTTATTTCTGTGATTGCAGAGGAAAAACCCAAGAGCACTCACTTGAATCGGGGCCCAATGGCTGCCACGTGCCGGTTCAAGCTGCCTTTGGCCCCCCCAATGTTCAGGGACAGGGAGCGCTGGAGCAGGCTGGAGAAGATCTCGATCTGGTCAGAACTGCAGTACTTGGCTATTTCAAACCTCTGCACCAAAAACTGAGAAAAAGAGACAGACATGCCATGCCTCCTTTGACCTTTCTGAATTTCAAACCCCACCCCTAGACTTCTCTGTTTTAAACACCTTTCTCCCCCTCAATGATTATGCCCATCTAAACAGAGTGTCTCTCCTGGCTGTGAGCACAGGACTCCAGTCCTTCCCCAAATCACAGCAGCAGGAAATACAGACTGCCACAGGTGGGACATTCAGAAAAAATACACACCTCTATCCAGATGTAATGTGGGGTCACCTCTGGTGGACAGGGCCTTGGCTGGCTCTCCTCTGAGGCTGCTAATGGATCTGCTTCTTTCTGCTCTGCAGAAAACAGCCCAACTTTCTGCTCCACTGTCATTTGCCAGGCTCCTGCCATTTCCCGCATGAACTGCAAAAAGGGAGGTGACAGAGCTTCTTGTTTGAAGAGCATCTTCTTACATGGAAAGCACAACCTTTCCCCACAGCACACACAAGAACCTACCACATCTGTTAAAATTCACTGCAGTGCTGACAGAGAGGCAGAGACAAGTCTATACATCCCACATGAAAGAAAATGTTTCTTTCACATACTACATTACAAAAGGAAGAGAGACTCCCCCAGAATCTCAGCTAGTAACAGAAAGACTAAAGGTAGCAGCAGCAGCCAGGCACTGTATTTTATTGAGGAGACTGAACTGTTAGATCAGCCCATGCCATCCATCCTCCTGCTCCACTAAAGGTTGCTGCCTCCCACATGAGCCCAGCAGGGACAAGCATACATCAGGTTCCTGTGACCTGCAGGACATGGTTTGGCCCCTGAACACACTCTGGCTGATCAAGCACAACATAAAGATGGCACCCAATTTAGTTTTGCTGATCCTGCTCTCAGGAGCAGCATTCTCTGTAGTAAGAGGGCTGAGCAACCAAGGGTAGTACTCTCTTCTCAACCAGATACAAAAACATTTCCCCACATGCCCAATGGAAAAAAAATGAAACTGATGCTTAAGAAGTTAACCACTGAAACCTGCAAGTAAACTCAACTAAGTAAATTCAGATGGATGGTTGTCTCCAGCAAGTGAAACACTTGGTGCTCCATAAGCAAAGCAATTACCAGAGGCAGCTTTCTCAGCTGTGTGGACTGTCACTACACCATGCTGAGTTGCTTTATTACCATTACATTGATCCCCATCTCACAAAATTCAACTGGCTTAGCCTGTTACAGGATTAGGACATTTGCAAGCCTATATTTTTATGTAATGGTGCAATACCAGACACCAAAGGCTAATTAATGGGCAGGGACAGTGATTTCTCTTCGTTTCAAAACACCATTCTATAGTTTGTGATAGTATAGAGTCAATTCAGGAACAGCTCAGGCATCTCATCAGCGAAGTTAATTCTACAGCTGGGATTCTAACAGGTTCCTTTTGCTGTAACATTTATGCTGTTGAGAAAGGTCTGCTTCCCACAGTCCACCTCGTGGGGGTGCTCAGATTTCCAACAACACAGGAACAGAGACTTCCTGGCAGGCTAAAGTGACTAACAGTGCATTTAAACATCCTTGACACAGACTCACAATATCTGTGAATCTCCCAAAATCTTCTCTCTTGCCCCTGGCAGGGGCAGAGAATGAGCAATTAAATCACTTCCTACCGGCACTTCTATTCCATTCTTGGCAGCAAGCAGCCACTCCCAGCAAGCAATTGCTGTTTCCATGCCATGCTCGTTGAACATTCGCAGGGGTCCCCAACATAGATGATGAAGGAGCTGGGGATCACAGTCTGAAAACAAACATTCACTTAGATTTCTCCAACAGAACACTGCTTTCCACATCAGCATGAAATTGGCATGCACCATAGGTAATAATCAGTTCCTAATAATAAATAGCTTTTGGTTTAAGGAGGCTTTTCCCCAGTAGAAGCTTAATTGAAAAAATTCAAAACACAGTTTTGCTGCAAGTTGATGCATACTGGGTTGGTATATGGGTAGTTTTTGTAGTTTATTACTCTTGGCATTCACCATCAGAAAGCAGAACTCCATTTGGTTTTCATTACCTTTGCTGCTTATTAGCAGTGCAGTCATCTTAAACATGGCCTGGGTGTAGAACTCAGTATTGCTTGATTCAAGAGCAGCATTCAGGTCTTTGACCATAAGTTTATTCAGGTCAGATGTTCGTCCTGTGGCATTTGAGAACTGAATCATTCCAGAAACCTGTAAAATTTAGGGGCGTTTTCAACAAAGAACAGTATTTTTAGGAATCCAGTTAAGTATTGGTTACATGCTGATTAGGGAGCTCAAAAACAGAGGCATCTTTTGTTACTACTTTATCAAATCTTTAGCTTTATCTGCAATCTAATCTTTAGCTTTATCTAATCTTTAGCTTTATCTACAAGACTAACACTAAAATTATCTGCTTAATAAGCTAGGAAAATTATACTCTTTACCCTGAAGGGATTTATAGACTATGTTTCATGGAACACAGACCCATACACCAGTATGGGTTGGAAGGACATCATCCCGAGAAGCGATGCCAGAGCTTCTGGACAGCCCCCATTCATGAAGAACCCTGTACTTACTTCTCCTGCGTAACGGTTGCGCAAGTTAAGAGAAGCCATGAAGTTGGAGTAGTCCTTCTTCACACAAGTTGGTCTTTCAGTTAGCTGGGTTGCCTATGGCCAGACCATAACAAGGTGCTCATATCAAACCATTTGTCTCTTTATCTTTTTACTCCTTCACATATGTTTTAAATTTCCTTATGCTTATAATTGTAGTAGTATCAGGACTGTTACATACAACAGCACCAGGACTGATCAAAATCAAGCAAGGACTATGTGTATTTCTTCCATAGAATGTCCTGTGCTGGAAGGGACCAACAAGGATCATTGAGCCCAACTCCTGGCCCCGCACAGGACAAACCCAACAATCACACCACACCATTGGAAGCATTGTCCAAACACCTCATGAACTCTGTCAGGCTTGGTGCTGTGACCACTTCCCTGGGAAGCCTGTGCCTGTGCCCAGCCACCCTCTGAATGAAAGAACCTTTTCCTAATACCCAGCCTTAAACCTCCCCTGCCACAGTTCCGTGGCCTCCTGTCATTGGTCACCAGAGAGATCAGTGCCTGCCCCTCTGCTGCCCCTTGTGAGGAAGTTTTAGGCAGCAACGAGGTCTCTCCTCAGCCCTCTAATTTGTCAAGGTCTCTCTGCAGGTGCACAAAGGAACAAACAATACTCACACCCAGAGTGGTGTTCTGCCTGTTGTAGCCTGCAAAGTGCAAAACACTTTCCGTAGCCATGGCCAGTCCAGTGTGCTGGGACAACCCTGATACCCAGTTCTGGTGTTTGTTTAGGTACTCCTGGAAAAAAAAAAACAAACCAAACTCCAGAATACTTCATTATCCTCAGAACAAGGCAGCTCATAAACAAGTGCTGCATCACTGCAAACTACAGAAAATTTGATTACACACAAGTGTGACAAAAGACTGTCTCTACTCATCCCTTCCGGGCATTGTTCCCCTGGCAATAAGATTTTCTGAATGTGCTCCTAATTACACAAAGAGTAAGACTCCTTCTGTACTCAAAATGAATAAAGTTATCAAGATAAATGATGGGAAGGCTGTGATCTTCTCTTAAAAGAATCACTTCTGACAAAAAAACCCTTATGAGATGAAATGTTTTGGACTACATGGAAGAAGGGAAAGTAATTATTTGCCCTTTCACACAAGGATAGAATCCCTCGAGGCTCTTCTTTTAGGGAAGGAAATATAAACCTCAGGTAGATTTGCAGTGTCCAAGATATGCAAAAAACAAATTTTCACAGAAGCAGGCCCATTACCTGTAGATGAGATTTTGTAACAGAGGGAGCCCATTTCATTGCCTCTTGCAGAATCATCCCACAGCGTGCAGCAAAGTCCTTGACTATACTCTAGAACAAAAAGGATCAACACAATCAGTAAAATACAGGACACTTAACAAGAGGAACTGGTCTTAAGGGTGTAATAAGTAACATAGGGAGCAAGACAGTAGTAGCAACATGACACAGTTAAAATTTTCTGTAACAGTTGAATGTGTCCTTGATTAGAATAGAACTGTCACACTTTAAGTCGAGTAAAATAGTTAAATTCAGAAAACCTTAAATACTGTGTCATATCCTATAAGAAAAATCTTACCTAGGGAAGTACTTTTAAAAAATGACCATTCAGAGTAGCTCACTAATTTATCTCCAGGCTATGAAACAAGGCATTATTTCATTCTTTGATAAATCAAGGAGGGCCACCCACCTCTCTGGCTTCATGCGTGTCAGGGACTGTTATTCTGTAGGGAGCATCAGGAATGTCATAGTATGGTTGGTCCTTGTGAATGTCCTAAAAAGAAACAATTATCAACTCTCAGTAAGACAAAATTTATCAACACCTGACATTAACACTGCAGGTAGCAAACAAGAAGCCTGATTACCAAACCTTTTTTGTTGACATTTGCTCTCAATTCGAACATCTCTAAAAGAAACTGTTTGCATTCCAGTTTGATTTTTAGAATACATAATTTCAAAAATCCAAAGCACTTTCCTCAATATTTTGTATTAAAATGAAATTCTATAAAGCATTTTCATCTTCAAAAATTCTAGTATGTAAGAGATTCAAGAAATATGGATACACATACACAGACTGGAGAGAATACAATCCAAAAACCATAATTCACAGAAGATCAAACCAACCACAAACCAGAAAAACACCACTGAGATTTTATTTCAAATGAGACATTTCAGCAATTGTAAACCACATCTGACAACAACTTTTTAGCACTAGTTTTACTACTTATGAAATAGGGTTGCAAAAATAATTCTTGGTTCAGAGAATTTAAAATTAAGATTTTATCAATCTTAGTAAAAGGAAAACCAAATTACAAACTCAATTAAGTATCAAATAAATACAGAACAAAAGGAAAAAAAAAGTTCTAGGAAAGAAAAGCACTTACTGCACTAAGAGACAGAGACAATGTCTGCAGAATATCTAGCATAGTCTTCAGCACAGTTCCACTCCACAGCAAGTGAGGAAATCTAGAGCAAGACAGAATTCAGAAATACAATAACCACGGAGAGCTGATGAAGGGCATTATTTTATCAAGGGAGATGCTCAAAGAGCCAGCTTTAAACATCCCTAGGCAAGCCCATACTCAGCAGAAGACACAAAGCCTCACAACAGCCTGGCTTCATCCAGAGCCAAAACCTGAGGAGAGCTATTGCACAGGAGATGAGACTGCATTTCTACCATGGGCACTTGGCTTTGCTCCACCCATGGCAATACTAAGTAGACACACATTTTAACCAGGGGTTTCTGAGCTCAGGCTAAAAATACCATTGAATGCAATTTTTCAAGGTAGCAGCCAAGAAATCCACTTGCCCAGTGTCACCAAGTGCCTAAGCAACCACTAAACAGTCATTGTGAAAAGAGAAACATGAAATCTATACTCACTTGTCTACCAGTCCAGATAAGTATTTGTCTGCAACTCTCCTGATCCTCTTGTGAATGTGGTTGAAATTTACCAGCAAGAACTGAGCATGTCTCTCCAGCTCTTCTTCATTCTCCTTAGTTTTAGGCTAAAAAACATGCCAAAGAGAAGTATGAAGCTCCTAAAGGAACAAACTCACTTTCATAAACTGAAATGAGAACATTTATACAAATTCAATATTTTAGTTTCCAGATAACCTACTTTATCAGCCATCATTGTCAGGAAAGCTTCAAACACCTTATCAGCAACAGCTATCACACACTGCATCATGCCTGAGGAATGGAGAGAAGTGACAGGTTTCATTGTCAAAATTACATTTGTTTTATAAACCAGGCTTAACAGTTAAAAAGAGTTTATGTTTACTCAGCCAATACTGAACTTGCTTCAAAACAAAAACAGTGTTCTTGGCAAGAATAAAGCAGCAGCAATCTGGTGAACATGATTCATTTTGTTATATAGCTGCCTGATTTGTTTCTGCTTTGCAGGCCTGGAGATAATTGCCTCATACCTCAAGTTGAGAGGAAACCCAGACAGGTAAATCTTACCAGATTTGTCTTTCTGAATTGCTTTATCTTCAAAATAGCAAAACATAACTTGGAAGCGATCTTGGTCAGTTGAACGCAGCACCCTGGGGAAGGAGAGTTTTGTAAGTTGGAATGTTTGGGGTTTTGTTTATTTGCTTCAGGTTTTTTTTATTTCAGATTTTTTAATTTGTTTCAGGACCTTACTGATTGTTTTGATTTAGGTTTTTTTCTGTTTCATAAGTGAAAAAACGAAATATAGATAGACACAAACCTCATATACTCCAGGCGGTAAACAGAAAGGAGATAGGTAGACATGGCAAAATCCAACTTATTGATCAACGCTGACACCTCTGGAGGAGGATCCAAGAGATTGATGATGGTGCTCCGTAATTCATTTAATTCAGCCTAGAGATGAATACATGAAGTTAGCTGAAGTGGGAGTCCTGTATTAGTTTGTGTCTTCATTCATTCAAACATTCAATCACCTATTTGTTAACATTTCAACCTTCTCAAACAATATGGCAGGATGCTTCTGCCTACAGATTCAGACCAAACTCCCCTGACTCAGCAAGTCACAATGCAAATATAGAACAGAATTAAATCTGGAATCAAGCTTCTGGCAGAAATAATTGGTACTTTCCATGCAGTTATTCCAATGAAGAAATGTAATTTCTACACTAAATGCATGCAAGTTTGACCAACATCAGCACTGCCCAGCTCCTGAAACTTCATGGGCTGGTGCCAGTCTTTGGTGTCACCAACTATGTATCTAGAACCAATGCAGATTTCTGTATTATTTGCGAGCCAAAGAGATTTCATAAGCCAAAAAGAGCCCTTGGGCAAAATCTGTCCTGCAAAATCTATCCTACAAATTCTAGGGAGAGAGAAGAATACCAGTATCAAGCCAGAAAAAACATTTCTCTGAAAGCCTCAATGTGCTGTTTCCTTTCAAACTTTGTTGATTTTTTTTTTTAATCAGTTCAAGTTTTGTCAGGTACAAAATGGATGAAAAAGCACTAAGAGGCTTCCATCTCCACAAAGACTTGGTTTCTACACCTAATCAAGGTGGTGTTGCTACCCCCCTAAACACTTGTATTAACACTCCATAAAACTGACCCCAAGTCACTTATGCACCCTGATGTCAGAAGAATAGTGTAAGATAGCTTCTTTCATTAATAGGAGGCAGGTTGAAGGGGTGTGCTGTTTCAATATATCACAGGTACCATGTCATTTAACACTGGCAGACATTATGGAAGGAGGCAATAGAAGAAATTAATTCCTACAGAAGTCACGGTGTCATTCTTCATGGCAGAATTGTACTGCAGAACAGATCGGAGTGGCTCTTTGCTGGGAAATGTGAGTAATGGAGACTTGGTGGCAATTTCACACACACCTTCATACCATTCTTCTGGCCAAAGACCTGGAACAGAAGTAGAAAGAGGAAGGTGGAATGAAGGATTAAAAAAAATCAAGTTGCACAAAGTTACCTGCATTACCAAGCTTTGCACTACTTCTGGGGCAGATTTTTCATGCTCTTAAGCACAGACACTGAACACATATGATCCATGTTCCAAACTTAATAAGCATACTTGGGTGAAGTTTCTAGTAAATTACCATTGTATCCCATATGTCTTATCTTCCATTTCAGGAATCTGGCTATTAAAATGCATAACTAAGGCTATTAGGAATAAAAATAAGTACAAGTTGTACCGTGCTGAATCTGACAACAAAACTGCAAAGATTTTAAAAAATCCCACCAGAGAACTGTCATGTAAGCTATCTGCTTTGAAGTCTCTATACACCTGTAACTTTTCTTCCAGCTACTGGGAATGGTTTGCACTGAGTTGTATTTAGATTTATCAGAAGTTGAAATGTGAGCAGCAATGCTGTCCCCTTAGAATGCAGAGTACCTGATCCTTCCACAGCAAATCCCATCAGCACTGAATACAACCAGAAATCACGGAACAGCTTCTGCAGCCTGGGCTTGGCCTCCTTGATGGGTGGCAAGCGTCTAGTGAGCTACCAAAGAAATAAAATTTAACATCAGAAAATGGTGGGAGTTAGAATAAATTAATTCCACACCAAGGAATTCCAAGGAATTCCAAGGAATCAATTCAAGTACCTTCTTTATTATGATTTTCAAATGTAATATTCTTTGTCACCTATGAAAACTAACATTATATTGCTACTGTTATATAGTAGGAATTAAGTTCTTTTTGGAGAGCTGAAAGACTAACTTTGAGGTGCCTGAAGAAGGAATTTCCTTTGTTTTACATAGGAATAACACCATGCTGATACAGTAACCTCTGAGGAGAATACATAATATTAGTATACTATCCACTGCAGGGAGGAAGAGACCACATGGTCCTTAAACTGTCCCAAAGACAATGCCATGAATCTTTGCCTCAGTGTAAAGGAACTCCAAACCAAATAAATACTAGTCAAAACCACTTCTGGTTGCTATTGTTTATCAGCTTTGTGGAAATACATTGAGGCACCAATTGGGGATCTTTCATTGTTTGCACCCACGCACAGAATGACATCAGTTCTGAAGAATTTGCTATCTAAACAAGCAAGTAAAAGAGCATTATTTTCAACACACTTACTAAAATTCTCTGGTTCTTTTTGCACAAACAGCTGCTACCATCAGAGGAGCAGTATATCCTCTCAGCCAACATGATATACAATTTTAGATAAATTTATATAACAAAGATCATAGTGTGTTACCCTAAAAAGAGTTAAAGCACAGGCAGTGTAAAAAAAGTAAAATAAATTGTCCATTAAACTGCAAGCTTTATTCAATATGACTGTATATTACTACTGTAAACTTTATTAACAAAATGTTACATTCTAATCTAGCTGAAGTTTTCTCCAACCACAATCATTCTCTCAAGTTATGAGAGCCAGCAGTACTTCAGTGAAACCTTACATAAAGCCAACTTCAGATGCATTTGTAAATCATGAGGGAGATTAGTCATATAAAAAGGAAAAGCATGAAAAAATCTATTATAATAAAATCAGTCTGAGTTTAAGATGGTGAACAACACCATGGTAAAAAGCTGTTTGTGCAATGGAGATCTTTGCACCAGTACCACACCAGCTGAAGAAACCCCACCACAACCACAGAGGTCTGAAATACATTTGCACTAAGATGCTCCCCCGTCCCCCATTTCAGCACAAACAGCAGCTACATGGTTTTTCCTGTCATTAACAGTCAAGTTTATGTGCGTGCTTGACTTTGAAACTTCACATACACACTGCTTTTTGCTCAAAGACCTTCCTCAAAAGGGAACAAGTACCTGCAAGCTATAAAAGTAGTTCAACAAACAACAGAGAATTCAGCAGAGATCACTAGGCAAGGGAGGGATTTTGGCTGACGAAGTAAGTTTAGCAGTGTTTGGTTTAGAGAATGTTTACTTTGGGAGATACACAAAAAAGCAGCGTCAAAGTTCACATTTAAACCCTGCTGTTCCCTTTACTTGAGCTTTTCAACACATCCTTCCCATACAGAGGCTTAAAGGTAAGCTTCATTTACCTCTTCTGTGATTTTGGGTAGACCTCAGCAAAGACATATATATTGCAGAGAAAGGAGAAGTTTTGCCTGTGTAAGTGCAGCTGAGCAATAACTGAAGTTGGGTGAAGACAAGAATGTAAAGTTGGGAATACAGACAGCAAATTCTGCTGTGCCAAGAGAGAAAATGTTTATCAATGGTTACTGGACAGAGTATGTCAGCCCTAAGGGCCTGACTTCTGGGGGCGGGGAAAAAACAAACGAATTTATGGAGAAACAATAAGAAAAAGACTGACTCGAGATGCTCACAGTTTAAAACAAATTCTTATTTGGATACTTTCTGCAAAACAATGTATTCTTTTATATGGGAGGATCACCTTAAGTGGTTTTAGGATTTAAAGCAAATTAATCTGGGGGAGAGTTTCAAAAACTAATCTGTCAGCTCAGTTATTTCAATCCGGTTACAACATGTTTGAAAATATTTTCCTTCAAGGTTTTATTCACTGATATACAGGTCAGTGAACAGGTACAGATATGTGAACCTTTATACTTTACACAACAACTCTTTTTCGTAATTTAAAAAGCATTTTAATCAACACCTTAGTAAGATTTTTATTTTAACTGTATTCAGTATTTTGTCCTGTATTATATTGTAAATAACTATCTTTTACTCAAGAAAGTGTATCAATTGATATTAACTTTATAAATTCATGAAATAACTTTATAGTTAAGTCTGAGTAAAACCCCAGGCCTGGCGTTCAGACACCCCATCAATTTCAGGTAATAGATTTATTGGACACCTACATTTTGATCTCTGACTGTCGCAGAAGGCAATTACACTTTTTCATATATTTTTATTTTTAAGATCACTTTACTGCACTCAATATTATGGTGAAAAGTCTCTCAGAGCTACTTCTTGGTGGAGGGTTTTACAGCTGAGTAAGTCTGATGGATTTTCTTAAAATATATATTGAAGAAAATTCTTGATTTAAAAAATAATTTTGAAATGCAATAGTCCAGTACTCAGCAGATGAAGAGACTGATTAAGTTTCCCTTAGAAAAATGCAGGTTCAACTTAAATGTATTCTCAAACAAAAAAGTGAGGTTACAAATCTAGAACTGGGATCACAGTAACCCTAGAAAAACAAAGCCCTGAAGGGAGCCTACAGAGACTTCACATCACGAAGAAAACAGAGAGCACTACGAGTTCTGCAGAAAAGTGAAACAAAACATAACTAAGCCAAAATCAGAATCGAGCCAAACCATTACAAAAGTGGCAGATGAGGACAGAGCTGCAGAAAGGGTGCAGAGACATTGAGTAACATGCCCGAGAGTAAGGCCAGGAGCAGGCCAGGAGAGACGTTTATGCCCAACACTCCCCCCACTGCAGTCCCACTAATGGTACTCAGTGCAAATACAGGTCTTTCTACATGTCCAGATCACCCTTATTCACCACATTGCTGCCTTGCCTTTCCAAAATACTCCCACAAAACTTCCATTTTTGTTGTAGCTACAGGATGTTTGTTTTTCAAATTTTTCAGTACATCTCAGCTTTCTGGTATGTTTCTGCAGGGGATTGGATCAGGAGTCCCTGTTCTTCCTACCAAGCTCAAATATTCAAATTCAAATACAATTTTCACATTGTATTTTCAGCACACTCTACTCACACAGTTAGTGCACAGTTTAAGTGTAACAGTTTAAAATAAAGGGTCCCACATACTCTGGGTAATGAGCTTGTAACTGTTGAAATATGCCAGTAATGACTATTTGTATGGGACGAGGTCAACCAATTCTTTGGCAGGCTGGAGGCATTGTGTAAAACAGACTTACCCATCTAATTGACATCTGTTCCACTAAAATAGAGTGCTGTCAAACAGGGTAACTATAGATCTGCTTCTGTCACAGAAATCAGCATGAACCTAAAATCAGGGAATAGATAACTAAAATTCAATTACCCTTGACTCTCTCAACTGTGTTATGTTTTCCAGGCTTTCATCGGTCAGAATGAAGTTCCTATTTCAATTGCTTGCCTTTGCTCTCATTATAACCTCCACATTTTGCGGAGTCAAGGATGTTACTGAGCATTTTGAAAGCCTTAAAGGTGCACAGCCACACGAAAACGGGACTTACATGCCAAACCTACCACCCGAGTTCCACAGAGAAAACACCATCACTAATGACTTGATTCCTGAAGAGGAGGAGGAAGAGGACTATCTAGACTTCGATAAGATACTGAATGAAGATGACTACAGTGATGTTATTGATGCTGCCCCACAGATGGTTTCTGAAGTTCAACAAGGAAATATTCTTGAACTATTCCAAGGCAAAACCAGAATCCAGCGCCTCAATATCCTCAATGCAGACTTTGGCTTCAACCTTTACCGCAGCGTGGCAGACAAGGCCAGCTCCTCAGACAATATTATCATGGCTCCTGTTGGTATTTCCACTGCAATGGCTATGATTTCCCTGGGTCT
Source organism: Serinus canaria (assembly GCF_022539315.1). Classification (NCBI taxonomy): domain Eukaryota; kingdom Metazoa; phylum Chordata; class Aves; order Passeriformes; family Fringillidae; genus Serinus; species Serinus canaria. The sequence continues at coordinate 5,703,409 of NC_066329.1, read as the reverse complement.
GAAGGATCAAACCCAGCAGGAAGTGCTGTCTGTTCTTGGCTTTCAAGACTTCATTAATGCCAGCAGCAAATACGAGCTCATGACCGTTCACAACCTCTTCCGCAAACTCACCCATCGGCTCTTCAGGCGCAACTTCGGCTTCACGCTGAGGTCTGTCAATGACCTTTATATCCATAAAGACTTTTCTGTTCTCAATGATTTCAAAACCAATATGAAAACATACTACTTTGCTGATGCCCAACCAGCTGATTTCTCAGATCCCAGCTTCATAGCCAAAACCAACGAACGCATTTTGAAGCTGACCAAGGGATTAATAAAGGAAGCTCTTGTGAATATAAACCCTACAACACTGATGATGATTCTTAATTGTCTTTACTTTAAAGGTAAGACTCTATTATTTCAATCTGAGTGATGGATTTCCTCAGTTTGCAATGCACTGCCATATGTCATTAGAAATCCAGACAGAACTTAAGTATAATGTACACTACAAAAAACCTACTGACTCCCTCATTAGGAATCTGTATTATTAGCCCACTTTTGCCTGTTTCTATAGCACAACGATGTTCTGAAGTTAGTGGGTGTTGCATACATACAGCAAATGCTTACTACTTCCAAAACCTTAATGACTCACAGTGAGACAGAAAAACAACACATGAATGCAGAATAGCCCCAGAAAGCATAAGCTTTGTAGCAGTATCAGATGGGGAGGTATAGACGCATATGCAAGTCATTAGTCACATTCAGTCTTGGTGTCACTGAAATGCTACAGGTTGATTTCAGTTAAAGCACTTAACATCTCTGAAGCATTCAGGACTCATACAAATGACTAGAAAGAATTTCAGCTTGAAGGAAGCAATTTTTTAATATGATCAGAGTGTGACCCTTGTCAACAAGTCCATATAGGGGACCTAAGAGAGTAAGACAATCACTGCTCTTCTACAACTAAAACCAAACACATTCACTACATGGAATATCTCAGTTAATTCAATGTGAATGGTCTGCTGATATGGGCTCCTTCATGTCTTAGTAAAGGCTGAACAGTTAAAGAGGCTTGAAGCAAAGACTCTACAATATATTCTTATTATAAACCCTTATTTTCAATGTCTCTACACTTAAACTAAGAGCCTGTGGTGAGATTTTCAAGATAAGTTATCTGTCTAAGGCTGAAAGTTTGTTAGTTTTTCAACCAACTTTTAAAGTGATATTAAATGAGCAAGAGGTAGAAGGTACCAATGAAAGAAGAACTGAGGATAAAAGGAAATTGTTTCTGACTGTTTAAGATGAAAATCAGGTGACTTAAAACATGGGTAAGGAAGGACAAACTAGCCCAAAAGGGTAACAGTGTTTGCAAGTACAACACACTCCTTTCCATAATTCATAAAGGGGTTTATTTTTTCCCAGTTATGTCCCTGCTTCCAGGAAACAAAGGCCCCTCTTACACCTGCCATCTCAGAAGGTTATAAAAGCAACATTCCTATAAAATGTATCTTTTCCCACTCTCTTGCAAGGAATTACTTCCTTGAATAATACCACTTACCCCCAAAAGAATCTGAAGCAATCAATAGCATTAAATTCAGTAATCTCCTATTCTCAGGTACCATCCAGCAGGCACTCACTTAAATCCTTGACTACATCCCTGATGATCATATCATACTAAATACAGGGCTTTACTGCCTATTAAACCATCCTAAGAAAAGGTCTTTACAAAGTGAAACAGATACATTTTTTTTCATCATTTGGTCTACCCTTTTGTTTCACTCTGAAATTACTAAATGCTTGTGCAATCTCAAAATAACAAAACCACCACAAAAATAGACAGCTATGGTATTGGAACTCTTGAGTTATCAAGATCAAAAAGACTTCAGGGTTTTTCTTCTGTGCTCCGAGTTCAAATTACCTCGATGCCATCAGCTGAAGGCTGTAATTTCTCACCCTCAAAACAGATCAATTCTCTACTGCTCTCATTCTTTTGTCTTACAGCAACAGTCTCCTGAGAATTCTACTTTGAGTAGAACTGAACTTTTTAAAAGCGAGTTCTTCACCTAGGTTTCTTAGTTTCCATAGTACTCCTTCTAACATGCCAAATTTTGTCCACATCTTTCCATCTGCACTGTTTGTACCACTACAGAAAAGCTCTGTTAAGCCCTCAGGACTAAGAAACCTGTAAGCATTCCCAGATATACAGAGATGCTCAGCACAAGTGAGACTGAGTAGTGGGATACTTGATATACACTGTGAGGTTTTAACCTCCTTTTAAAGACCTTCAAGAAACTATTGGAAACTATTTATGTTGGTTTGAAGCACATTTTATCTTGTACAGATGTCCAGCCTGCTCCCCATTCTGCACAGCTCTGATTAATCATTTTTGAGCTTCCTACTAAGTAGGACCTGGTTATTTTAGCCATGACAGTTTTGGTAACTGACAAATGGAGACAACATCTCAATGGAGACATCTGCCACCACAGATGGATCCAAAAGACATCTTGGAGGAAGATTCAGAACAGAAAGTAACAGAAGTCAAAGTGCCAGCTGGTTTCAGCTCGCCACACAGCTCCTGCTGGGGATCACTATTCTACCCTAAGACAAACACATTTGGAAAACTGAATCCAAGAAAAATGTTCCCCCAGCTCTTCTCTTTCACTAGTAAGAGCTGACTATGTCTTCCACCCCTCAGTGGATGGCAGAGCTGCTGAAGCTTCCCTGGCCCCCAGCAGCCCTTTGTCATTGGACAGCTGGAGTACTTCACCTGTAAATTCTGCTCCCTGAAAACAGCCAGATCCTGGGTTTTCCTTGGAAGTGAGACTATTTGTTTGGGAATAGCATAATCCATTTTCTACCCCATACCTTTCAGACTACTAACCACAGTCTGATCACTTCTCAAACTGGTCCCCATCAGCCTGACCTGTGCAGGAACTTTTAGAATGAAAGATGGACTTAAGGCTTTTCTTATTCACAGTAAATCTGGCAAAATCAGACTAAAGAAATAATTAAGGTTATATTGTAGGCTTTCCCCACAGTCACAGTCACATTGCTCACATACTTGCTTGCCAATGATGATCTAAATTCCAGTCTTTACAGGAAATACTAGTACTACTACCACTATAATTTCCCAGCTTTGTCTGCCCCTTAAGAAATGATGTTTATTCCAGAGCCACAGTTCTATAAAAAGACTAATAGAACATTGCATTTAAAAAACCTTCCTTCAAACAGTTAATAAATACTCCCGGTATCCAGAGTATCTCCACATAAAAACCTTCAAACCCTGATGGCAAAGCTTTCTGGGCTGCAAAATGTGTAGAACTGCATTATTTGGGCATAAACTTGTCAGATTTCAGCACATCTACAGGAGCCTTTTATCCCATCAAACTGGACCATAGAATTAAGCACCCCAATTCTTCAGGTTAAGACAGAAAATGAACCATTCTGAATGGACTAAGGTAACATAATGCCTTCAGCATAGCATGTTTATGCAAAAGAAATACAGCCCTTGCTTAGCTTGATACACCACTAACATTGTCCAAAGAGGTGCCTTCAGAAATAGATTCAAGAATCATAACTCTCAGAAAACTCAGCTAGGTCAGCTGTTCTGCTAGAGGCAAACCCATCTGTTTAAATTCCAATGTTCCTCACAGGGAAAAATAATACACACCTATCAAATTCTTATTTCTGGTTTGTGTTCACCTGCTTTTGTAATTCAGAACACTCAAATCAGACAAATGCTAAGTTAGAAAGCCAGGAATTTCAAAGTCACTTTAAAACTTGTCTTCTAATTCAGGCTTCACTGAAATCAACAGTCTCCTACAGTAAATCCCAACCCAGCTGACTTAAAGCTTGGTGTAAATCTATTCTGGGAACATTTCATTAAACAGCCACCTAGGGGTTTATCTGTCTTCTGCCTTGTATGAACAGGAACCTGGGAGAACAAGTTTCCAGTGGAGATGACCACGAAGCGAAGCTTCCGGCTGAACGAGAAGCAGACAGTGAAGGTGCCCATGATGCAGACCAAGGGCACCTTCCTGGCAGCTGCTGACCCCGAGCTGGACTGCGACATCATCCAGCTGCCCTTCGTGGGCAACATCAGCATGCTCGTGGTGCTCCCACACAAACTGGCTGGCATGAAAGCCCTGGAAAAGCAGATCACACCTCAAGTGGTAGAAAAGTGGCAGAAGAGCATGACAAACAGGTATCTGCTGAAAAGCACATCTTGGTAAAGTCTTAATGTATTTTCTTGATGAGACTGATGAGGGTAAGTAAAGCATGCAGAGGATAATATATTTTGATTTAAAAATGAAAGAAAACCTCAAAAAAATTAATTCATTGAATTAAAAATCAGGACCGGTGATCTCTCAAAATTAAAATACCATCAAGAAATCAAGGATGACTGAGGTAGAAAATTGTAATGAAGTTTCAAAATTCTTTCTATTGAGTATTTAATGATGTAGATTTAAAAAAACCCATTCTTACTGATTAAGTTTACAATAAGAAGGAAAAACAAGACTGTGAAAGTAACATTATTCGGCACCAATAATCTTGGCCACATCAGCTTATGTTCCATTCAGCACTGAGCTTTTGAAGAGAGCTGTGTATAAAGGAACACAATCCATAATCAAAGGACATCACAATTATGGGAGAGGAAAAATCATAAAGCCTTCCTTGAGAAAGATGACAGGTGTATCTGTCTTCAGACTTCATAAAAGGAGATAATTTGATGTGCTATCCAGGAATTCAACCTATTTTTGTTGTGCACAATAAGTGACAAATTTCCAGTTTAGAACTTCAGAAAATCTGACAGCTCGACACTTGCTACAAGCATGCACTGAACTGCTCAAAGTCACACACCTTATACACATAAATAATGCAAATCATTATAAATGAAGTATCAAATTGGCAAACAAACAGTTTTCACAGGGGAATTAATTTGTTAAAGCACAGTTTTAAAAGTCATGATGCTCAAGTTTTGAAAGCAAAAGTACAGTCCTATATATCTGTGTCCTGCTTGCTGAAAACAGCAAAAAATCCGAACCATACTAGGTCTGTAGAGAAAGGAGTCATGCACATAAATATCTGCTAAGTGATTTTTCCTTTTTGTGTTTATTTATACAAGAACAAGAGAAGTGGTTCTGCCTAAATTTAAGCTGGAGAAGACTTATAACTTGATTGATTATCTGAGATCCATGGGAATAGAAGAACTGTTCAATGGAAAAGGAGATTACTCTGGTATATCAGATGAGAAGATCACCATTAACAGGGTATTTACTCCTCATTTCACCTCCTCTCTGATTAAACTCTATCACCCAAAAACATGGCAGCTCAGTAATAATATTGCACAATAAGCTAAAACAAGATTTCTGGAGGACATAGGAGGGAGGATTGTGGGTTTGTCCTTATCTATTCACATAATGAAGCACATGTTCAATCAGATGCAAAGGCACTAAGGGTGTTGTGGTCAGTCAGGAACAGGCTTCTCCACAGAACAAACCCCAAAGGTTTTTGGGGCTGTGTAGGGCGACCAGGAGGGCTGTGGGACATGGAGCGGGGAAGGCTGTGAGCACACCATTCATGTACTTAGGAGAGCCTCAATTTCTCTCAATTGTTTTCCTGTTTTGTTTGTCTGAACAGTTCAATCACCAAGGCACAATCACAGTAAATGAGGAGGGCACGGAGGCTGCAACAATAACCACGGTGGGGTTCATGCCTCTCTCCACTCAGATCCGCTTCGTTGTGGACCGCCCATTCCTGTTCCTCATCTACGAGCACCGCACCAGCTGCCTCCTGTTCATGGGCAGAGTGGCCAACCCAGCCACATCTTAAAAGCAGGGAAGACCCTCCAACACTCTCTTACACATGGGCTGTATGATTATGTGTTAAAACACCAGTATCATAAAGGAAAATTTATTGTTGTATTAGCCAATACAAAAGTCACTGGTATAAAAAGAAAACGTATTATCTACAGGTAGCTTCTCATGAATGGACTGACAGCAGCAGATAATTTGTCTGCAATTAGTGCCATGTACTGATACAAGTGTATTACTAGCAAAAAAAAAAAAAGAAAGAAAAAAATCACAAAGTACCTTACACTTTGTGTTTTGCAACAGTGTATAAAATGTAATCAATAAAGTATTTAGACTATCTGGAATCTTGAAATCTAGCTCTAAATTTGTGTTAGGATGTCTGTTTATAAATAGGAGTAAGGAAATCCTGACTACCTGACCAGCCATAGACACCTAAGCCTCTCCTGGGCATTTTACACAATCTAACTTGAAACAGATCAAATGCTTCCACTCTTGCTTTTGCTTGCATCATTTAATGTTCAGTGAATACACACAACGTGTATTATCATTCAGACTGATACACACAATGAGCCTCATGGACCAGTGTATCAAGTATGAGGAGAAAGAAATATCTTGGAGGAATGAAATACTAAGGGACCCACTACTTTTCCCTGATCTAACTTGTATTGCTTCAATACTTCCTCTGATCTTCACTGGTACAAGAGGTATCAGAATTATGCCACGCAAAATGCTCTTTTCACCTAATCCTCTCTACAAAAAAAGCCATTTACAGCAACCACTCTGTTAATATTCCAGAGCACTCTCTATGCTTGATTTAATGGATGAAACCTTTCAAGTCACTGCAAACTTTCTGAATCGTTCTGATAACAACACAAATTCTGTTCAAATGTGCCACATTTGAAAAGGAGAAGATTTACCCACACTGTGTAGAATGTCACTGCCTACCTGGTACAAGGAACAGAGCTGCACCAAACACTCAAATTATTAAAGACAATGAACATACTCACCTTTTTACATCATACCTTTTGAAAAGATGTGCCTCATAATCCAGTGAGAGTATCTTTATTACTTTCTACAGCATCAAATACTGTATCATTCTATCTATATACATTATAAGTTTGCCTTATGTAAGGAAAAACACACAAGTAACCTTTAAACCAACCATTATTTTAAGAATTATGATTTTTCTTAAAAAGATGTGTTTTCAATATTAAGTTTAATTTGTTGATTTAATTTTGCTTTTATATACTGCTGCTTGTAATTTTGCATCTACTCCAGTTATATGCTCCATACACAAAGCTTCTCAACTTGTCAGCCAGTGAAATACTGGTATTTGATGGTTATGAATGATGAAGAGCTGACACTGAACAGGAAACTGAGATGATTTCCCCTATTCCTGTCTTTTAAGTCCACCAGGTGATGGACAATTTTCAGTCCTGGAAGTGCACAACAGAAATTAACATTCATATACACATTTTATTGTTTTATCTGTATTCAAAAAGGAAAGCATATACAAAAAAGAAAAGCACATGCAAAAGCTTAAATACTCATGTCCTAGGTTTAATTAGTCTATCAATGATTGAATGAGCTGGAGCATCTGCAATACAGGTTTTGGGGGACTTCAGTAAAGACAATTATTCAAGGCAGAGAGGTCAAGCAGAAAAGCAAATCAGCTACTGCTCAAAACTCATGATCTTCATACATTGTGCAAGAAAGTCAAATATTTGCTTCAACAACCATAATGTAACCATTAACTCTTGCTTCAGATTCTGGCACTATCTGACTGCATTTAAAGGTCACATTGGTTAAGAAAAATGCAGTTATCCCTAGCTATTCAGAAAAAATATACCATCAATAAAAATTTGAAACAGAAAAGTACTTCCATTACTTATACATTAAGTCTCTAATAAGCACTAATCTTCTCTCAATGTGCAAGGAATGGTCCTGCTTTCACTCAAATCAGCATCACTGACAGGTGAAAAATGCCACCCACTAGAACATCTCAATGCAGGACTAGCTGGCTCATGCAAAACCTGAGCAACTATTGAATAACAGTGATCCAAGACATTTATAAACACATTTCTTTAAAGTGAGGAACTGGTGATCACTGCTGAATTTGGGGAGGGCTGATGTACGAAACCAGTGGAAGAGGTATGGGGAGGAAAGGAACAGTCCTCTGATCTTTAACTAGTGCTAATTTTAGACTCATCTCTCTGACAAACTTCAGTGAAGGGGTTTGAGGGGGCAGAGTATGAAATGAATGCTTTTTTTCCTGTCTGTTAATGGATGTACAGTATGAACAAATTACAAGCAGACATTCCCTACTGCAAGCATGGGATATGTTTTTCCCCTTTGTCTCAGCAGTTGTGCAGGAAAAGTTCCACAGAATAATTCAGCTTCAGGAGGGAAACAAGCAGCATGATGCCTTTTGTCCTTCAGGAAGTTTGTCTATGAATCTTTCAGATGTGACTTTTTTTGTGAAAGCTGCAGCAGTTAGGCAAATAGACCTACTGACCTGGTAACAAGCCTCGGACATACCAAATTTTCTGTTGGAGATCTAGATCTGCAATTTTTTCCTGAATTAGCACTTGTACGTTGTTAAAAGAAATGTTTTTTCTCCAGAAAAAAATGGCACCCAAGAGTGAACACAGATATGCTTCAGAATAAATGAGTCTGGCATGGCCATCAGTGTCCTTGCCCATTCCCTAAAATGCTTTCAGCCTGACAGTCCATTGTCATTTCAGAAGACATGGGACACTTACCCCCCTTTATCAGTGATTTTTTATTTCCCTTTTAAGAAGCAGAATTCACTTGGCTGCCAAACTAATATTTATTTTTTATTTTATTCCTATTAACTTTTGTTTTTCACTTCTCCTCAGGCCAGGAATATGTGCTGTTTATTACACTGCAGGCCAAATACTAATCAAAGTAATATTCCCTGCAGTATTATTTAGCTCAAGAATCTCCTGAATTCATGGCTTGAAACAATCTAACCCCGAATCACAGAAGATTCTTTATTTTCAAGAGATCTGCCATTATTAAATGAGTGTTCCCCCCACTTAGAGCTAGGTGTATTATTTTACAGTAGTACTACATTTCTCCTGGATGGTAACCTCTGCACTACCAGTCAACCAAACCATTTTGCTTGAAATAGCAGCAGTATTTGATAAATTAAAAAAAAAATTATTGTTTGCAACAACTCATGCATTGGATACTCACCACAGCAATGACAGGAATAAGCACACCCAGATTCCCTGCACTACTGGAGGCCTGAGAAGAAAAAAGAAATGCTCAAAACATCTACAAACGAATTTCTAAAGAATTTGCTAAAATACATATACGAAGCATCAAACATTACAATTACAACTCTGTGTCTTGCAAAGAGATGTGCACAGGGTGGTCAGGAGAGCACCCATGAAATCCACAGGACTGAACACATCCTGGAATCTTTTAAGAAAGCTTTTCAGGTTTTCGTCATGGACTACTGAATGGATTTTTTCCCCTCTCAGCACACAGTCTACAGATATTCAATAACTGCTAGAAAAATGATCACATTAAATGGGTGGCCACAAACAAGTATCAAATTTTTACCAGAAGTTTCATTTTACTATCAAAACGAAGCCAAAAATAACAAGCCTGTAAAAAGACAGAGTTTCCAAGAATTTATTTAAGCAGGAGGAGCAGCCTTTTCCATTGAAATATAAACAGGATAAGGAAAACACCTATTTCCTTTGGCTTTTTAGGACTTTTAAAATGTGTTTGCTGTTGGCCAAGTAGAATATTAAACAACTGAAAACATTAACTGAGCACAGCACATAATTTCTCACCTTTTCTGATCAGGCAAACAGTGATGGCACACACACCACACTGAGACATCTCTCTGAAGTATTTCCCACCTCCCACATCCCTCCACAGTAGATGTGGGAAAGAGGGAATGCTCCAGTTCCCTCCTTACAGGAGAGACTGCTGGCCCCACACAGACGAGGCAGGGAAGATGTGCTAACAGGGTACAGCTTTGCATGAAGTGGAATAAACCAAAAGGAAGCAATTTTAAAAAGAAAAACAAAGAAGGAAAGAAGAGAGCAATAGAGAAACAAAGCCAAATAATCTTCAGATGAAACAATAACGGTACAATCCAACTAAAACAAATTTCAGTTATCTTTCCTGGAGAGGCAAGATAAAGCAAACAGAAGATGGGTCTTAAAATATTTTTGAAGGGAATAGAATAATAGCACAGAGGACACTCCAGTGAGTAGGGACAACTGGGAAAAGTCACCATGGTTTTTCTGTTAACTTCAGGACAATCCACTGCACCTGACTCACTGCTTCACAGTCAGAACAGAGATACAAACTAACTGCAATAGCCAGAACCCAGCAGAACTACACAGTTTCTGTAGAAAATCCATTTTTCCAGTAGCACTTTTTGTTAAAAAAATGAAATATCAGCATATCAGCCTGTTTATGCTAATACATGGCACTGAGGGTGAAAAAGATGGACTGATTTCCATTCTTGGGCATACTCAGAGAACATCCATGTCAACTATCAGCAATAGCAAAAGAAAAATAAGATATTTTTTCTTCTCCTCACAGAAATCACTTTTGAGTGGTTGAAAACAGAATAAAAAATCACATTTTAATGGTTATCAAGCAAATTTTAGTGTGTTGAGAAGAAGAGACATAGGAAATCTAACAAAGAAAAACTTGCTTTTGTTTGGGGAGCATAGAATGTGCAGTGTTTGGTCTTCAGAATACCTTTCATAACTTGTACTCTGCATTGAGTAGAATGTTCTAGTGAGAACTGTTCTCAGGATCTTCACACTAAAGAAACACTGCCTCCTAGCTCAATCCATCTGAATTTTGTCATTTCTCCATTTGCAGAGCTGCACAGCTTTCAGTCAGTGCAGCATGCTCCCACACTGATTCCAGAGCATCCCATGTTTCCCTTTGCAGCTCTGACACTCCAGGCAGTCTCAGCTATTCCCTGTCTTATCTGGGACACTCCAAACAATCAGTCAGGCATTCCAGACCTGCACTAACACTCCACCACCAGAATGCACTCTGAGGCTTAGCACAGCAAGGGTGTGTTCAGCAGTGCCACCCACATGAAGCACAGCTGCACACAATTAAAAACCAGTGCATATCTGACCTTCAGTGCTGGTCCTTTTTCACTTGCTCTCTCACTAGCTCTTTTTCCTTCGAGCCCAAGCTGAACAAAGAGCTCCAGCAAGTTCATCAGCAGCTCATCCACAAGGTGCTCTACCTGGATGTTGGCAGCGATGTTGGCCAGGGCATTAATGACTGCTAAGGAGCAGTGCCTGAGGAGAAAGAACGGTTATGAACAAGCAATTCCTCAGGTTTTATATTGTCAGTGTTTTCTTCACAATACTGACACGAACTCTTGTAATAAGGCTACTGACATATTCTCACCCTTTTTTCCTTGCTGTTTTTATGAGCAGCACATCACTTTACTGACAATTGGAATGCAATTGGTATTTAAGTGAAAAACTATTTTTAAGTTGTGCCTTTGGAGGATGTTCCACTTATGATGCTGTCATGGCCACAAGGAAAGTACTTTAAGTACTTTCCTGTAGCAGACAAAAAGCAGCCAAGGGCAGTGTTTCTGTTTTGGGAAAGCTCTTAAACAGAAGAATCACAACTCATATCAGTTGCTGAAGCTGAGACTGCATTGTTAAAATATACTGACAGGAACAGACCTCTCAGCTACTCCCATTCTGCATTGAAAGGTATCCAGCCCACCCCAAGTACCAACAGAGCCAGTGATAATCTCTACTTTTAGTGGGGACAACAATGCATAACTTACATACAAAGAATTATTTGTTAATGGTTTGCATTAAACCCCTAACAAGTACCAGGATCACATTAAAAAGAAAACAAACCACACTCTCAGCTTTTCTGGGCTAAGGGATTTAGTAATTAATTACTGTAATTAAGTAATTAATTACTGTAATTACAGATAACATAAGTCATCAATGCCAATTATCTTTCACAAACACTGACTCCTTCCAGAGGTAAAAGTTATCAATGCCATCTGTAGTGAAAAGCATTTTCAGGAATCTCTGCATTTTGAAGGGCTATTATTTCTAAATGAACATATTTCTTTTTAACATCAAAGAACAGTACAATTTACAACCTTGTAATAAAGCCTGATAGTGGGAAAAGTGAAAAACCCCAAGGCAGCCCAAAGGGTATTTGATATTGTTTTCACACATTTAAGGGACACAGCTAAGTGTTACCTGTATCCATGGTCCTTATAGTCTTTTGTGGCAGAGTAAACAACTGAGCTTGCTTTAACACTGATTTGCTGAAATAGATTCCACACCTCACCATAAATGTATTGCTGGAAAAAAACAAAACCAAATCCCTAAGTAAAGCTTATTGAATACATTCTCTCTAAAGATCAGCCCTGTATAACACTCCAAGTATTACCAAGTTCTTCAGATAGGTGTGCAGCCACAGCCTGAGCAATGTTTCAGCTCCCATGAAGCAAACAGTACAAGTGCTTTTGTGAATGATTTAATGGATCAAATTTTAGCAAATTTATTATGTTCTTTAATTCTGCCTTCCTGATGGAAACTATTTTTTCAGGCTTCTGAGTTCTGGCAATTAGTTGCTTTTTGAGATGCACAAATAACATTGGGAAAAAGTCAGTTAATTTTCATATGACTGAAGAAGACAATCTTCCATACTTTTAAATGTATGAACCTACAAGACTTTGAAAGTTAATTCCTGATACAATAAGAAAATACTCTCCACTTATTTGTGATAGGCCAAGTTTAAAAACTTACTAACTTTTGAAAACATTGAGTTTGGTGGGCTTTATAGTCTTTTTTTAAAAAAGACTCTTATTTTCTACAGGGATTCATCTTCTTTACAGGGAGAGCACTTGACACATTATCACAGCTTTTGCTGTCTGATATCACAAAGACTGTACAAGTGTCTACCTGTAGTGCAGAAAAGAGAAGCCTTAAAAGCCTTCTGCACATGCACTTCCTAAAATATATTTCCATTTAACTAAAAGGAAGGAATCATGAACTGGCATTCTCTTGGCCAATTCTTTCCTTACATTTCCAGTGATGACCAAACAGCCAAGCTGATCAATGATGAGTACATCAAGATGAGAAGGTGGCTGGCAAAACTTCTGCTGTAAGATCTGCAAGATGGGTTCCATCATTTTTGGGGTGTCCCTCAGTGCCACTGCAATGTGCCCTAGAGCACGAATCGTGTGGTCAGGAATTAAATGAGCTTCCCTGTTAGGAAAACAAACAAAAATCCCAACTTGATAAATGGAACTGTTTAACAAGTTATCAAGACCTCAGTTACATTTCAGTTAAGTAACGGTTCCTATACTAAATTTAAACATCACCAGCAGCTTTAATACTGCCACTCTATACATCCCCAACATTAGAGGATATACTTGCACAAGCTGATTTTCAAAATAAAAAATACCCTCTCCCAAACTCATTATTGAGCAAGTCCACACTAACCCATGAACAAACTGTTCTAAAAACAACATTTAAAAAGGCAAAAATGACGGGCAAAATACTAAGACAGTCAGATCAGCTACTACAGAACCTCCCTCTTGAGACTTCTTGGTTAGTGAGGCTCTTTAAAGCAGAGCAAAATTCCACAAGTGACAACATTTGTCTAGCCAAAAGAAGACAGCTGAAGCTTGAAGAGAAAGCATCACTCAGCTGAGGACTCAGAACTGGCTAATCTTCACCAAAGATAAAACTGAATCCATACCTCTCAATATGAAAACGAGCTCAGCTCTGCCAAGACTTGGCATGGGAAGATCCTGACCCCATGCACAAGCCCATTATTCTCAGAGACATTTAGTTCTAAAATAATACTGCCAGTACTTATATCTTAAAATAAGTCTCAGATTCACTGAGTGAAGGAATAATTTGCTTTATGATTGACTGACAACTTACTTATCATTCTCCTGAGAGATGTACAGACGGTTGGATAAACTGGCAAGAAAGGCCTCAACAATCACTGAATCTATAGTCAAGCCAGCTTTCAGGCACCTGCAGTAACAATGGACAGAAAAAACCATAATGCATCAATAAAACAGATCACTTTTAACTACTGTAATTCATGCTATGTATATATAAGGGAAGCAGATTTATACTGAGAATAAGAACTGACTGCCAAGGAACACTGTAAATACATTTAAAAAAATGAGCCAAGTTTCTACTTCTGCTTTCTCCAGAAACAATAATGATGGGAATATGCAATAAGGTAAATTCAGAACCCACTGGTTTGAAACTTTAATTCCTAGTCTCTAGTCACCAACTATGTCTTCCCTCTAGGTCTCTGCAGCTGTCTAAAAGGGAAGAATAATCACTGCCCACAGGAGTGTGTGACAATCCCTCTGTTACATGAGGCTCAGTCAATGTGACAATCTAGGCTAAAACCAAAAAAACCCTATTGAACATCTACAAAAACACTTACCGACTGAAAATGGTAACTAGCAGACATGGGAAGCAAAATAGTAAGACTGAATAAGAATTTTACAGTTAGGACATAAACAGAACCAAGAGATGCCTGAAGGACAACAAAGTCCCAACCAAACAAGACACTAAGACTTCATGGCAGCACAGAGCAGAACCTGCTAAATGGGCACAGTACTTTTCTGCCAGGGAAACAGCACATGTTCAGCATGGTGCCAGGGAAACAGCACATGTCCAGCATGGTGCCAGCCCCCTCTTACCTGCAGATGTTGTCTATGGCAATGTCACGCAGCTGCTCATACATGGATGGCTGACCTTTCTTGCCAGACATTACATTTAGAGTAGACTCTGAATGCTCATTGGTGACACTAATCTTTATGTCATTCCCACCTACTAAGAACACAGGAGTACAGCAATCAATACCACTTGATGAACTATACAAGCCATTATTGCATTTGACTATTCCTAAATTATTATTCCTAAATTTACCCACTTACTACTTTACTGTTTTGCTCTGGCATTACAATGCTGCTTTTGCATCAGCAACTGATTTGAATTGAACATTTTTCTTCTGGAAATCACCACTCAATATTAAAATCTAAAAACAACAACAAAAACCTGCCAAATGCCAAGACAGTCCCACGGCTGGAGCAGAGGATGGGTATGGGCAGTGTGAGGAACATGACCTGGCTCACTCTGAAGCAGCAGCTTTGGACAGAGCCAGTGGCTGCCTCCCAAGCTGCAAAGTAGGCTACAGGGCAGACAAGCAGCCTTTGTAGGAGAATTAGACACAACAGCCTCAACTCGAAACAAGGGAGGTTCCAACTGGGTATGTGATTCTTTTCCCTCACTGTGAGGATAATTATGCACTGGCTTTGGTTGCAGACTCTCACTCAAGACAGAAGTGCTCAGTGTCAGCAGAAGAGACACAGCAATTCTTATGCTTACCCTTAGATCCACTTCTACCAGAATTTCATTTGTTTCCCTCCTCCCCATCTCCAAAAAAAATATTACCCAATTCCATCCCCATTTCCACATACAGCTGCATCACCACAAAATACCAAAAAGTATGAAAAAGCCACAAAAATTGGAAAACAATAATTCAGGAGCATAGGTTTTTTTCCTTTACCTGTGTGATACTGGCTGTGATATTTGTAAAGTTTCACAAGCACTGGGGAAGGTATCACAAGAAAGTCTCTCAATGATGGATTGACAGAATGAACCACAACAGGGAACCTCTCACACAAACGACCCAGACCCTAAAAATGAAAGGAAAAAAACCAAGACAAAACCAACAAAAGAAAGCTTTAGAATAAAACAGCACTATTTTTATTTCAGCTGCAAGCTTGCAACTTCAGCTCAATACAAAGAGGAAACAAAACAAATCCTACCCAGTTTTGAGAGGTTCATTTTTTAGCAAAAGATTAAGATATTTTAAGCCTCTAACTGTTTTAGGCTATTCCACTCAAGCCTTGCTGCTCTCTTCCTGGGTGTTTTCACAGGAGTTCCAAGAAATGAACTGCATTCTCCAAAAATAAAGGTACTGTACAAGTGCCAACATTAACAGGAACCTGATAACTCACAACTTATGTGGTGAAAAACACCACATTTGTAAGACTGGATAAGTGCCCACAAAGAAGACAAAATTAGAATAACCAAGGCTTAATCTAAAACCTCAGTGACCTGCCAGTCCCAATATTTCAATTATTTGGGTAACAGACTAAGAAGCTAAATAGTTCAAAAATCAAATCTTGGTTAAAAACCCCTCGTGAATATTATTCTTCAAGAAGGAGCTGAGCTAAGAAAATTCTAAAAGCAGTTCCTAGTTTTCACATCAGATCTCTGAAATCCAAATATAGAACACAGCGATGGAAAGTAATAAAAAGAGCAGATAAAGTGTTCTAGCAACCTGTAAAACTACCCAAATTCTCATTCACTGATACAGTGAGTAACTGCAGTAATTAATGACAAATACTGTAAAGACAGACCTGCAAACAGCAAATTAGCAGTGGCAAGTGAGCAATTATGACTTTGCTTGAGGTTTTTGACTGTAGCTTCTCTGATAACTTGATGCACAGGTTTTCTGCACCTTAAATAAAAAAATCCAACAGAAAAAATTATTTTTAGTTTGTTATTAGGCCACACACAACCCAATCCTTACTGGAATTTCTAAAATAATGGAGACAATTTATAAGCTTCAATCTTGTGGTACAAGACCTAGTGCTGCTTCTGCAAAAAAAATTTTAGAAACTTAGCACCTGCACCAAACAGCTTTGTCAAACACTGTGACTGAAAGAGCGACAGTACTTAAAGCTGATTTTGAATACTGAACAGAAATTAAATACTGCAATGTTCAAAGGGAAAAAAATCCTCCACATATTCAGCAGATTTAAGATTTATAAAATAAGAAAGAAAACAGAGGAAAAGTAAGAGCTTCCCAGTCCTGCTAGCTAGCAATGAAGAAAAAATGTTTTATTTAAAAGAACCACTGAGAAATATTTATGACATTAAGAGCAATAAATAAAACTAGAAAACAAATAGCTGCATGCAATTCAGCATTTATAGCATCCCCTGGAGATAAGTAATAGGAAGTTTCTGTTTCCATTTCTATAAAGAGATGTCTAACTACCCAGCCAACTAATCTGACAACCTTGTGATGGAAGTTTTACCCTTGTATTCTAAAAGAACAAATTATTACACCGAAATTTCATATTTCTCTGAGCACCATCTACTCCACAAGTATTTCTACAAATTAGAACAGAATGAACAGACACTGCAGAGACCAAAGAGCATTTTTTTTTACTTTGCTCATCTTTCACAGCCCACACCATGAGATCCACGCAGGCAGCATTGGCCTGGCAGCGCAGTTTTAAAGGGCTCAGTTCACTGTGCAGTCGATCCACATCGTGGAGGATTTTCTGGAGTTCTGACTGGCTGCTGTTGAATTGCTCCAGCACAAAATCATGGATTTCCTTCACAAATGAGTTGGGAAGGTCTAAAGAAAGAAAAGGAATCAGTATTCTACTGGAAGATGGAAGTCAGTGTATTAGAATAACAGCATATATAAAAGTCATTGCTACATTATAAATTGTATTATTTAATCAAGTTTATGTCCTGTCTAAAAGATAGGTATCATAACAAATTCCACCACTGAACAGACAATTCAAATGCCATCTATTAATCCTTTTAATGGTGGCCAAAATATTCTTTCTACTTTCATTGCACCTTTTTAAAATGGAAACATGTCAAAATACAAATTTATTACCCTAATAGAGTTCCAGTAGAGTTCCCGGGAAATGCAAACCCAATGCTCAAGCACTCAATACAAAGCAGATGATGCTTGTGATCCTAAATATAAAGAAGGATAAATAAAAATAAAGAAATACTATACCTTTCATATAGTATAGTGTGTCTCTCAGCATTTTAAACTGAGCAAGGTAAAGAGGGTCACTGAAGGTTTTGTAATAGAGATCTCCACTACAGTAAGTCTGAAAGACAAAAGAAGCAACTTGCTAGATTCAAAAGGAAGTCTTTTCCATTATACAAATAAGTAAAACTCAATCCACCTCCACAAAGTAAACAAGCATATAAAACAGGTACAAGAAGTAACCTCACAGCTTTTCCCCCTCTACTTTTAATAAAAGTACAGCCATTCAATGCATTTAACAAAATTCAGTCAGTGCTTGATTTGAAGAGAACGTCTGTTTCTCTAACGATGGGGCTAAAAACAAAAAATAGGAAAAAAAAGGGGGCACTCAAAACTCTCACTTTACTGAGATGGCAAAAAGAGAGGATGAAGTTGTCTCCACTCAGGCCTACATTTTGAACAGGTCAGTGCTCGACGGGAGGCTGAGAGCAAAGCAGAGTCATTTCTGCACACATTTCAGCACACACCCCTTTCACCACAGCTTTATGCCCTGAGGAAATGAGGCAAACTCCATAAAAAGTAGTGGAGGCTATAACAGAACTGCTCCCAGGGGAGGGGAGAAGAAGAAACAAATCCTTGTTCTGAAACAAGGACTCACAGACCTAAAGAACCAAATCTGCAACCTCTGAGAGTCCATGAGCTGCAGCACTGCCAAACTCATAGAAATGGCACCTAAAAGAGGAGCAGTGATTTCCAAGCCACAAACTGAAAACAACCAATGCATTTCATATATGTGAAAAAAGACAATGTCACTGCAATATGCAAGAAAGACTTTTGTCTACAATAAACCAGTTTTGGGCAGCCAATGCTGTAATTTATTAGGACAACAGAGCTAATGTAGGAAACTAACTATTTCCTCCTATGTTAAGGAGAAATATCACCTCCTTTACCATTTTTACACAGTCCAAGGCTAGATTTAAACCACTGAAAGAACTGATCAGAAAGGAAATTAGTATAGTTTTACAAAGAGAAGGCACACCTTACATAGGTAAAATACTAATTTTGCAAGTAATAAGGCAAAAAATTAAGATTAAAGTCATTAAAGGAGGAAGGTAAAACCATACCTCTGCCACTTCAGCTATAACTGCATCTAAGGTCTTCAAAAGAGAATCCTCAACAATCTGCTTTACCTATGGAGGAAAAAAAACCAAACTAAAACAGGATGTTTCCTGTTAGTGACTCTAGATAGGAGTAGAATATCATTGAATAAAATTTTGCTTATGCACAGAAAACACAAGTCACTTCACTATGAAGCCTCAGATGAAATTAAGGCTGCAACAAGAACATTTGAGCCTCTTTGCTGTTCCAGAATAGCTGATGCCAGAAGCAGACAGGGCCTGCAGCTTCTGTAACTCGTGTGAATTCCCAGCAAACCCTTCAGGAAGTCTAACTCTCACAGCAAAACCCAATCTTCTATTTCAGCAACAAGCAGTATGCAGGTTACACCACAACAAGTGGTCTGCAAGACTCAAGCAGGAAGCAATTGACACAAACTTACTTAATTTTCCAAATTTTCCATGGTTATTATGGGAGCTTTCCAGAATGCTATTGAATCATGACATTAAATGATAGCTAGAGCAAATAGCTAGAGCACAGTGTCACTGCAATCTTCATAAGGAGCATCACCTACCATGTTCAACAGCTGTCGGAGCATTTCCAGTGGGATGTTAAACTCTTTGTTGTTAATACCATTGAAGAGAGGAGAAACTGAAAAGCTGGAGCTGACTGTGGAGAAGTAATAATCAGGATCCAGTGCACTCCCATCAGGAAGATATGAACCTGATCAGAAAAAAAATAATAGAAATACAAGTTTGAGGAGAGAAAGGATATTAACTTTCTTTAATGGAAACATTTACCCACTGCAAAAGAGTTCTTTCTAACACAGTCTTTACCTTGCCAGAGGTGCATTTCAGCTCATCTACTGGTAAATTAAGACAGAAAACTGTGATACAATTGTCATTAGAAGTTTACTATCACAACAGACAATTCATTACAATAACTTGTGTCCATGTCAGAGATACTTCTGACAAGCCTTTCCAGATGTACTGATGTGCATCTACCTGAAAACATTTGTTAATAACCCTTAGATCAGAAGCACAGAGATGCAAAGAACAGGTTAAGTCAAAACTATCTTGCAAGGTTTTCCCCTGTATTAGATGAAATGAACACATGGCACAGTGTTCATCTTAGAATAGGCACCAATTCACCACAGCAATTTGAAAGCAAAGAGAATCAAATTATTTTTCAGATTCAAGTACTCTATTAAGCAAACAACTTGCTCAGCAAACTGCTCTTGGCTCTGTTTCCTCTTGAGAAATTACATCTCATGCCTTTCTGAAGTGCTCAGCTGGCTGTGCAAGAGCAATGTTCTTGTGATTAACAGGCTTTTAAGCAAGACTATTTATTGACAACAAAAAAAAAAAGGTCCTCAGTTCTTCTTTTTTAAGCTGTTAGCTTTGGCCAGAATAAAACCAAGGTCACTACTCATCTTCTTCAGAAGGCAAGACTATCATAAACTATATCAACAGAAGTAATACAAGACTGCAGCTGAAATACTTGGAAGAAGTTAGTACTGAAAATATAATCCTGACTGGAATAATCATAACTCTACCAGAGAGACAACTACAATAATCCAAAAGATTTTACAAAGTTGTCCGCCTCAAGATTTAAGATTATTTCTGTTCTACTACAATAGTAACTCTCTAACCCACAACCTTTGGGTTTTGTTTATTTCTTTTAATTCAAACCATGAAGACCACACATTAAAGAATACATTGGTTCAACCCAGGAGACAGAAGTTAAAGAGGTCTGTTCCTACTCGGCAATTTAAGAATTACTCTGTAATCCCATTATATGACCGAGGAAGAGATGCCTCTAGAAATAGCAATGTGAGGAAAAAAGAAAAGCAATGGGGAAGAAATTAATTTAAGCCAGGGCTTGAGAGAGGAGAATGGCCCAGAAACAGAGAAAGCCCAAACTGTTAAAAACCTAAAAGGGCCAAACAAAACCAGAGACACAAAACAGCTCAGATGCAGAGCTAGTCCTCCACATGATTCATGAAGGAGAATTTATTTTTAAGCCCTCCTTTGACTTAGGACTCACAGATGGAGCTCTACCACTGCTCAGGAGTTAAGAGTTTGCATGTTAATTCATGAAGCTTTCTCAGGTTTTGGCCTTTTATAATACAGTAACCAAGGCACATTAGTGAAAACTCCAGGGTCTTCTTTAGCATTTCTTGCTTCAGAAAATTACTGGGTACTCCACAATGGCCCACATCACACTCACTCCAAATAGAGCAGTTGTTTTGGAATTATACAGTGTGCCACAAGCCTCAAAATTCCAGACCCTAGATCACAAATCTAGCTGCCTACTGAAGCACAATATTAACTCTTGTTCCTCAAAGTTACTCAGCCTAATCCCCTGAAATCTTTCTGGCCTAGCTGAATTAAGCTCTTCAGTACTAGGCACTGCCTAGCAGGAAGGGAATCAAGAAACAAGTAAAAAACAACTGAGCCTGGAAATTACTGCTGTTAAGAATTACTTCCTACTGTCTTTAAACCACAATTTAAAAAAAAATCCTAGCCAGCATGTGCCACTGAATTTAAGAATTCTAAAAGGCAGAGGAAGGAGTCAAAAGGTTTTAAGTTTTCTATAAATAGCAACAAAACCCCAAATCACAGACTATTCCTTAAGGTAATCTACCTTCAAAGTAATTAATTGCAGCAGGTCCTCCAGGAGAGCTGGGAGCGGGAAGCCCACGTTCAGGACTAACCTGAAACATTGCATAAAAGCAGTATTTTAGAAAATATTTAAAACATTTAAAAACCTGTCAAGGAATAGATTGTACACTTTAAAATGAAACACAACTTCAAGCAAAAATAACAGGAACTATATATTCAATTCCAGCCAAAAATAGAAGCTGAAAAATGCCAGTTCAGTGTCTTTGACTAAAGGGAAGTGATCAGTGATGACTCCTCTACTGTATGAAACTATGCCAGTAACAAACTGTAGTTTCAAACCACCATCTGAATCTAGTCTTCCTCCAAGACAATGAACATCTACAGCTCCTGGTGAAACCAGGAAGAGCTACTGTATTCTCTTGTGAAAGCTTTAGCTATTAAGTGTCAGCTTCTCAATTTTATAGACATACATTACAATGCCTTTTAATGATAATAACACAAGGAATGGAATTTGCCAAATGCTCCCTGTAAAGATTTACTAGTTCAGTTGCTATTTTAACTGTCACTGCTTGTTCTGTAATTCTAGAAACCTGAAAACTATTTTAAAATTCAGCTGTAGAATCACAATAAAGACATTTGTATCTGCTCAAACAATATGTTTAAAGACTCTCTCTATATCCAGGCTTAAGTCTTAACTCCACTGAGACCAAGAAATCATCTCAGTACTGACTCCAACACCGAGCAAGTCACCTGGGTGATGCTGCATACACTGCTAGCCTTTCTCTTCAGTGTTCCTTCCTGGCAAACAGTGAGCAGAGAACTGGGAAGAATTGATCTGAAATCATTAAAGGATCGACGGCGAATTCCTTCGAGCTCTTCTGGAACTCTCAGGGAATGTGGGGGAATTTTAGGAAAAAGCTTTGAAAGGAGAGCCTCCTCTGAATTGCTGTAGCGACCAAAGGCTCGAGAAATTCCTATTAGGCAGGGCACTGCATACTTGCATAAATACTCTGGAAAAGAAAAACACACGTAACAGCAATTAACAGTAACTTAAAATTTCCTCTTCATGGTTTTGCTACCACTTCACTAAACTGCTTTCACCTAAACTGTTTTACAACAACTGATTTGTACAAGCAGAAGAAAAACCATGAAAGCATCACAAATTACTACAAATCTGCTTCCGTATTTTCCAGTCAGCAACAAATGCAACAGGGAAGTGCTAAGGGAAGCTGAAAGACAAAACTCACTTTTCAGGATTGATCCTGATAGCCAGCAAACACACACAAGAGAAGTTCAGAGGACAGGAGTTACAAATCCAGTAATAATTTTATCACTACCTTTATCGTGCATTTGTGGTGTCTGGCACATTCCCAACAGGAACTGCATTACTTGTAGGACTGTATCCACGATCTAAGTCATCAAGACAGACATACAAAAATATCTTTTGGTAAAGAGATATCATTACCTTACACCAGATCATTATAACAAATGAAACTTGTAAACATTAACGTAAGCACCTCAGTAAGATTTCTTAATGTGTGATTAAAAGATTACATTGCCCTCACTCGGGTTGCAGAGTCTCTCCTGTAAAGTCTGCAGAGAGCTGCAAGTACTACACAATGAAACTGCAGCACTCCCAACCTCAGTACCAAAACTGGAATTTTAAAACTCTGGGCTCAGCAACTGACACCCAAAAGTAACTGCAGACCTATGAATATCCTCTAGGTACTTGACTATTAACACAAGCAAATTAAAGCATCAGTGCACATGCTGAAGCAATCAGCCCCTTGCTGGCAAGGAGCAGCTGTGCTCCTCTCCAGACATTTGTCAGGATTGCAGCATTGGAGATCTGGGTAAAACAACAGCACAAACTCAACTCCACCTGCTCTCGGAAAGATGCATCCCTGTAAGCCACGTCAGATAACAAGGTCACTAAGCAGAAGCTGAAGTTTTCTGCCACTGGAAGCAAACCTGCAAAGTAATAGAGAGAAAATCAGCCACTTAAGCCTTGTTAAAGAGAACCAACATGGAGAGAAAACTATAATAAAGCAAGAAGACACAAGTGACTCCCATGTCATAAAGCTCTGAGGAAGACTGTAGACAAAAATAGTATTACATACAAAATTTAGAAGCACTCTAACTATCATAACTTCAGCATAAATTTTAAAAGAAAAATCAGAATTAAAAACCTTGCCAGGCTTTCAACTTATTCGAAATAAACCTTAATTATACAATACTCTGTGAAAGTATTCTTACATTAAGGGAGCAAAGAATGAAGTGGTTTAAACAGCAACTAAGCATCAAAGCTAAAAGTAGAACAATAAATCTCATGTTCCACTCTTCTACTCTAGCTACTACACAATCTTCTCCAGTTTAGTAACAAAATATATTGAACACAGAACTATTTGGAAAGTGCAATTCATCAAAAGCAGCAAAGCAGGAAAACAGGGATCTATTGAACTTCCTCTGGCTTCTAAAGAAAATCAATATTAAAAGCTGTCAAGCCAGGAGCTAAGTAAGAACATAGCAGGATTTCTACCCTCCCCTTGAACCATGTCCTGAACAACCTTTGCCATTTCTACCTCCTGGTTGGCATTCCATGACAAAGATCAAAAAATCCAAACATCACCTCTGCCTTTCCGTGCATTGCTTTCTTCTATCCACTGAACCTTGGGAAGGCCCTTCAGGAGTCGCAGAAGGTAAGGAACCACATGATCTTTGTGCTAAAGACAAAATATTCTATTTAAAAAGGAGACAAAAAGCTGACCATATAATCTAAAGATACTTTAGAAATATGGTAAAATTACATTAGCATACAAAGATCTTACTTCTAATGATTATTCCACAGTCTTCTTGACTATTGCAAAACTGATTTCAAAACAAGCAAATGAAAGTAACCCAATTCAGCTCCTTAAATCCAAGCCTTTCACTCCAGGCAACAGTTCATTCTCTGTAAAAGCTGGAGAAGAAAGTTCCAGAACAGTACCTAACCCCAAACACTTTATTAATTGACAGCAAGCTGCCAAAATAAATTTAAGACAGCTAGAAATTCAGAGTGCCAGTACATGACTCATCCCAGGGCCTTACACAAGCCACTTAACACATCCATGTAACACTTCAGCTTCCTCACCTGCAAATCAAAGCACAGCACAGATGCCTTATAAAAAACCCCAACCAAACACAAAAAGAAAAAAGAACAAGGTCAATAATATCCATGCAAGCTGTACCATAGCACATGGGTACTAAACAGGAGGCAATTCAGGCTTGATGCCAACCTTAGCATTATGAGAGAATTTAAAGTGAGGTCTAACAGCATTGCACCTGGGAATCTGTCCATGCTTCCCCTCCTCTACACAGAACAATACCAGGCCCAGCAGTCAAAGGGAAGAGAAGCAGCTTGTGCTGGCCCTGCTGGCAGACACAGAAGGGATGCTTGTGTACAATGCAGCCTGTGTGCCCTGTCTGTCTGTTCATCCTGGCATGAAAGGGCCTATTGCAAACCTGGCCCTCAGGAGCGCATCAGAGCATCCCTGTCAGTCAGGAACATGTGGGAAGAACATGCAATGACACACCTGGTTTGAGTAAATCCCCCTGAATACGCTTTCCTTTCTCTGCTTAAGCCATGATGACCAGAAAACACAACAGCAGTTTGGCTGTGGCAGTGCCATGGCTACTGCCTATTCCACTTAACAGTATTTCCTTGCTCTGCTGACAGCATCCATCTCTTATCTCTGATCTTTTTATTTGCTTTTATGAAGAGCAAATACCAACTTTTCATCCATTGAACAACTAAACTTGAAGTAATCCAAGATCTTTGAAGGTAAATAGGTAGCCTAAGTGGGAAAAATACCTGAAGGTCAGATTCAATTAGGAAGATTCCTAAAGCAATAACAGCATCCCTGCGACGTTCATCCAGCTGGAAAATCCCATGGAAATCCACTGGACACATACAGAGCAGCTTTTGTACCTGAAAAACAGCAAAGGGAAAGAACAGTGGAACAAGATGGAAACCAAATTGAAGCTTGTTTGAAGCACACAGTGGTCTCTCTCCACCTTCTGGAATACATTTGGCAATGTTACTCTGCTTCAGTCATCAATCTCACTGAGAATATCCAAGGGCCAGGAAAGAGTGAGGAATGACAGAAACCAGAAAAAGACAGAAAAATCTCAAGTGGATGTCAAACATTTTTACTACAACGTGGGTCAGTTGAAAGGTTTTCTTCAACATTGATCAAAGTTCTGAAGTATGATAAAGCCTTCATTCCACTACGCCACTTTCATATGTTTAGGAAACACACACTTTTATTATATTTACTCAATTCTTGTGAACAAAAAATAGGTGGATGGAGCTTTGATTACAGCTGCACCACTGCCTCCTACAAATACAGCACTGAACAATTAACTGTTACCAACCTGTGTATGACTCCTGCTCAAATCCTTTCAACATAACAGATTAAGTATTCAGAATTAATATTTTCACACTATTCCCCTATTACTTTACTCCATACTAAACAAACACACATTTAAAGAATACATCAAACCTCACAAATACTTTGCTCTTCTACAGAATTGTTAACAAATGGGAATGCAACAAGCATGTGTTTTTTACAAATTTCCTTGATGTTAATATTTCTTAATGTTAATTGTTTCCTTAATGTTAATAAATACTATCTAGAAAGGCCCTTCATAATAAATAACTATGCTTGACTCATCTATGTTTGAATGCCAAGTCACTTCCCATTTAGATAACTCTCTGAACATCCCACATCGAAACTTCTAAAGCAAGAAACAACATCCCTAGAGAATTAGAAAAATTGACTGGATGCTCAGTGGAATTCAAGGTTCTGGTCCTTCAACTGCTGGACATCATAATTTCAAGTACAGTATAACACAGATAATCCTCTTGCTCACTATAAAATATAGTGGAGGAAATATGAACTTTGGAAGATGACTGCTGAAACATGTGTTCCACATCAGGTTACATTTACAATAACATGAATGAGCAACTCTGGCTAGATATGAGCTGTTACTATAATTAAACTGCTGTATTCTGTCAAATTGGAAAAAAAAAATTAAAACCCTGGATATTTGTGAACCAACAGCAGGGCACAGAAAAATTATTCACCGTTGGCTGCCACACCAGTGGAACATTTCCAGAACAAGAAATAAGAAAAGAAGGCTGCAACAGCTGGCCCAGAACAAGCACTATAGTTTTCATCAGCACAGAGCTTTTCTCAGCTATTTAGTCACGATTGCTGCCTGATACAATTCGGACATGCTGTCACTTGGTGCCCAGACCCAGCCCAGCAGGCTGTCCATCCCTAGGACGGGCAGCAGCACCAGCACCTGCCCGGGAGCGGGGCAGCCCCGCGGGAGCACTGCCCACACACGGATCCCCGCGGTTCTCCCCTCAGCAGAGCTTGAGCTCACCCACATTTCACCCGGCACCGATTGCGTCGCCTAGATTTAACCAGATACGTGGAGGAAAGCCAGCCCTAATTAGGTTGAGACTAATCATTCCCACAAGACTCTATTCTACAGATTTGGGGGACACGCAGCAAGATCCAGTTCCTTGCCCCGAGCGAGCGCTGCTGACCCGAATTTTTGGCTCAGACTGGCCCACACGAGCATCCCTGAGGCCCAGCTGCCCCGAAGGCAGAGCCGGACGAAGCGGGGCTGACAGAACCCTTCAGAGCCCACAGACAGCCCCACCCAGGCAGGGCAGAGCCCCCGGGGCATCTCCCGGCCCGCGGTCACGCTCGCTGCCCCCTACCCGCTTCCCACGGGTGACAGTGCCAGAGGGCGGCCGGACACCCCCCACACGACACGACCAGTGCCCAGAAGGGGCACGAACGGCGCCGGGCGGGCTGCTCGGGAGTCCTGTGCACACAGGGGCCACCCCTCCCGCGGCACGGCCCCCCCGCCACACGCGGCTTCCACGCGTGACAGCCGCGCAGCTTGCACACACGCAGCGCCCCAGCGTGACGGCCGCTCCCCACAAACGCCCCTCACCTTCTCCAGAGGCGCCGGGTTCTGCACCGCCAGCGACCGCGCCAGCGACAGCACCGTGTTGAAGTAGAAGCCGCGCGCGGTGGCCGCGCTGCTCCCGCGCCCCGCAGTGCCCGCGGAGGGAGCCGCGGCGGTCCCGGCCGTGGCAGCCGCCGTCCCGGCCGCCGCCGCCGTGGCCGCCGTGGCCGCAGCCGCCGCTGCCGCCGCAACCGCCGCGGCCGCCATGTTGTGCGGGAACGGCGCCGGCCAGCTCGCTCCGCCTGCGAGACCGGCGCCTCCCGCGAGAGCGCGGCTCACCAATCACGCCACAAAGATGGCAGCGCCCATCGTGGCTTCACTTCCGCCTGGTGGCCCGCCCTCCCTGCGCAGCCTTCCCTCTTCCGCCCAGCAGTTGCCTGTTCACCAGCGGCGCTGTGGCGCGCTCACCCCGCCCCGCGGGGGGAAGGCGGTCGGTGGCTGCGCCCAGCGCTTCCGCCCGGCGCTCGGTGCCGTGGGCGGAAGCAGCGGAGCGGCCGCGGCCCGAGACCGGGGTTCGGGGTGTTCCGTGAGGGGCGAGGACTCCCCGCGAACATTCTCGCGGTCGGCGGTGCCATGTCGGCGCTCCCGAGGAGCTACAATCCGTTCGCGGAGGACGAGGAGGACGATGTGGCGCCGGCGGGTCCCGGCGGGGCGGGCGGCGCGGACCGGCAGCGGTACCTACAGCAGGAGGTGCTGCGCCGCACCGCCGCCACGGCCGACAGCACCACCCGCTCCCTGTCGCTGCTTTACGAGTCCGAGCGCATCGGGGTGGCCGCCTCCGAGGTGGGTCGGGCCGGGAGCGGCCGCAGGGCCCGAGAGCTGCCCCTGCGCTCCCCCCTCCGGGAGGGGAGTCTTGTTCTCCCTGTCCCCTGGACAGTTTCCTGAAAAGTCCCTCTTTAGTCGGGGTTTTCCAGCCTACCTGTCTCTGTGTTTTCTAGGTTTCGAGGGAAAAATCCCGGTTACAGCCTGTGTGTCTGAGCAGTGCTGAGGCTGGGACTCGGCCGTGTTTTCAGCTGCTTTCAGCAGTTCTTACTGATTTTTAGCTGACTAAAAAGATTTTAGCAGCTCAGTTGGTTAGATGAAGGGCCTTCCCTGTTAGTTGTTTGTGATGTGCTTCTGTTCACCCTGATTAATCATTTCCTTCATTCCTCAGGCTCTGTTTCAGCACTTAGTGCTCGGGCTCAGCTCTTGTCCATTGTGTCACCTGCTATAATGGGATGTTCCTTGGGTGATGAGGTTGCCTAAATTAACCCCAGAGCACCCCCAAGCTGCAGCCAGTCCTTATGCTCAGAGGGTTCTTGGTGGGACTTCAGTGAACTTTCGGACTCGTGATTTGTTTGTGTGGGAAATCACAAGTGCAGAATCAAGAATTCAGGCTTGACACAGGGCCTGTGGTAAAACTTCAAGTCTGTGTGTTTGTGCTTTATTGAGAGGAGAAAAAAAAAAGAATATTCAACCAAAATTTCCCAGACTTTAGCAAGAATATGAACACAAGTTCTTTGTTTTGCACTGGTGGTAGCTGCAGGCAACTTTCCTGCTAGCATTAACCTTTGGATTACTTTGGAATAGTGCTTGTGCTGCTCCATTAGAAAATAATGTACTTCTATATATAAAAACTCCTAAATCCTGCACTGCTCAAAATAACTAAAATATTCCTGAAGTCTGAAGAAATTCTGTTTGTGTATATTTCCTTTGGTTATTTTATTTCTAAATTATCAGAAACATCCCAGTAAGGTGAACGTAGAATCCCTTCCCAATTAAGATGCCATTCATAATTAGAAATTGTCCTGCTTGTTCATTCCCCTGCCATAAACCTGTGCATTTCCACCATATCACGCATCTGGTGGTCAGCCATAGATGAAAATGTCAGCTTGACAAGAGACTGTTGCCAACATATTTTATGAAAAATCCTTTACTTAGGATTTTTCCTTTCCTGGGAGCTGAGAAGCCTCAGAACAAACTAAACAATTCTTATCTGCTGCTGTGGAATGCCACGGGAAAATCTGTGATTGGCCCCATCAGACTGTTTCCAATTAAGAGCCTATCACAATTCACCTGTTCGGCCCGTCTGGGGCTGAGAAGACTTCAGTTTACACATTCCTATTCTATTCTTAGCTTAGCCTTCGTAGTGAAACCTTTCTCTTTACTCTTTTAGTATAGTTTCTATATCTTATATATCTTATCATAATAAATCAAAGCCTTCTGATGCATGGAGTCAATGTTGTCGTCTCTTCCCTCATCCTAAGACCTCAGAAAACCCGCAGTAATAAGAGACTAGTACAGAAGAGTCCTGGATTGTTTGTGGTAGGTGCCAGGAACCCGGTGTGTCACGGGGATGAGGATTTTTTAATGCAGTGCCTGACAAGCAACTGTTGGTGGAAATGCCCTGGAGGAAGGGGAGCTAGGGAAAAGCTGTTTGCCCTCAGAAATAAACTGTGCAGATGAAGGAACACTGTTATTTTTCTTCAGAGTGTCACCTTCAGCATTAATTGCTTGGTGTCTCAGTTTATCCTGTTTCTCTGTCAATGTCACATGTCAAGTCTGTTCTCTCTGTCAACGCCCCTCAGGAGCTCGTCCGGCAGGGAGAGGCTCTGAAGCGCACAGAGCAGATGGTGGATAAAATGGACCAGGACTTGAAAACGAGCCAAAGGCACATCAACAGCATCAAGAGTGTTTGGGGGGGCTTGGTAAACTACTTCAAAGCCAAACCACCAGAGAGCAAGCCAGAGCAGAATGGAGCCCCTGAATATTATGCTAACAGCAGGTAAGTGACATAAACTTTTTATTTGGGACTTGTCTCCCACAGCATCTCTGAAATGTCACCAAAAAAATCAGAAAATAAAACATCTGGTGGTTCTTTCAAACTGCTGTAAACTCCTGAATAATCTCCTGGAGATTTGTATCCCAGCCTTCACGCTTTGAATTCTAGGGGATTGTTTCCGTTGTTTCCTGAGGTGGTCTAGCTGCCTGTTTTCTTTAATGCCGAAGTCATTAGTAATGCTTTCTTCTTTTTTTTTTCTTTTTTTTTCTTTTTTTTTTTTTTTTTTTTGTTTTGCTAGATTAAAAGAAGCAATGATGTTTAGTAAAGAACAAGAGTCAAAATACCAGGAAAGCCATCCAAATTTGAGGAAGCTAGATAATTCAGGTTTGTTAACTTTATTTTACACTGAATGTCTGTCATCTATGTGGGACAAACTTGCAGAGTGATGAAGGCAGAGACCTTTCAGCCTGCCCACCTGCTGACTTACCGTGCTGCCTACCATCTGGAGATTGCAAGCCTTCATGCTTTGAATTCGAGGGAATTGTTTCCATTAAACTCTTTATCTCCATAGTGAAGATGTTATATCTGCTAGAGACTAAAAGCACCCAGTGCTTATTTGCAAAGAATGCTCACAGTGAGCAGACGGGGTTTCCATAAGTTTGCCAAAATGTTGCACGCTCAGAGGGTCTCCTTTTAACCATTGTTTGTCATAGTTTTCAGATACATTGTCCTTGTTATTTCAGACATGGAATCTAACCATTCACACAGAAGCTATTTCTTGATTCTCAGAGGGTGGTGTATGAGGCGTTTGCCCTCATTCCTCCTCCTCTCAGTCTGCTAACTTCTGTGAGGGCTTTTCCCTACTAAATAACTGTTTGTTTATCAAGTGGGCCTGGGTTATTTCACAGAATAAGAGTGGCAAAGCAGCAGGATATCGATGATAAAGATGATGATGTGTGAGTAAGGGAATGAAGGCTTTGCGGGCTCGAGTCCCGGCCCGCTCCATGCAGTGCCGAGCTATGTCCAGCAGAGGGCAGAGCGGCTCCGGCCGCCTCGGCTGCGGCTCCCGGTGACCGTCCCAGCCCTTGGTCCCGCTGGGTGGGCGCTGGGGGCTCGGTTTGCTTTTCTCTCCCAACTCCCTGCCAGAACTACAAGTGGCAGCCCAAAAGAGAGTAATTGTAGGTGAAGTGTTCATCTTGAGAGCCGGCTACAGACAATGGTCCCGGACTATTCTGGTACTCTGGTTATGTGATTACCTGGCAGCTGTGTGCAAACTGATTGTTAGCGGCCTTACTAAAACCTCTTCCCACATGCTTTTTTTTCATTATATAATATTCTGTACTCTATTTAACAGACAATGACTTCAACAAAGCAGATTTAGATTCTTCAGTGCAAAGGGATGCCTACCCAAAGAACCAACAACTGCGAGCTTACCACCAGAAAATTGATACCAACTTAGGTGAGTGAGGAAACTGAAGCTGTTTGATGTCATACAACTGGGAATTTTTGATTCCTAAGCCAGATAGAATTATTAAGTGATGTATTGCCAACACTTTTTTCTTTAGTTAACATGTAAATTTTGATGATAATTTAAAAAATCCTTTTCTTGTACTTGCATTTCAAAACTATCTACATGGTACATCAGTTTAGACTCACATAATTTAAAGCAATGCACAGCTCTTGAAGTTCATGTTTTGTTAAAAGTTGCTAAGAATTGAAAGGCACTAAATATTTAATCTGTGGATTTCCTGCATTTATTTTATTACTTCTCAAAACCATTCAGCTGAGTTTGCCTTCCTTTGTTCTGTAGCATGTAGAAAAAAGTGCCTGTTTGCTTACATGTGTCACTGTGTAGCTGACCCAGAAAGAAGATGTTGGGCAAAAATCAGAAAGGAATAAATCAAGGAGAAATAGTCGGCCAGAAGAGCTAGTGGAAGCCCATTTTTTCTGTTCACAAGCTGTGGAAAACTTACTAACTTCAAGAAGCATTTATACCAATCAATCATGCAATGAAATTCTCACCTTTTGGTCACTTAGAAAATCTAGAAATGGGAGTTTTAAATCTGTGATAAATAACTGCTTAAATCTTCAGTGCACTGGTCTCATCTCTGCATGAAGTTTAAAGAAAAACAATTGATGTAGTGAGTGTACTGTGTATGCTGAGCAGAGAATCTATGTACCAAATTTTCTAAGAAGTACATTTTTAAAAAAAGGTAAGAAGTATATTACAGGGTATGTCATGTGATAAAGATCCAGTTTGGTGTTAAGCATTTGCTTAGCACCAAATGTAAAATGTAAAAAAGGAGGAAGTGACCATTTCTGGTACAACTATGAACATACCAGTGCTTCCTCTATTTCAGAGGAACACTCAGACTTGAGGAATTGTATCTAATGTTTTCTAACCCAGGCTTTTGGAGAAGAAGGAATCCTGATAGTGTCCATGTAGATAATCTGTGTTACAGCACTTTGATTCCTTGTGGTCCCTCTCTACCCTGACAGATGAGATGTCTTCTGGGCTGAGTCGCCTGAAAAGCCTTGCTCTTGGCCTGCAGACTGAAATAGAAGAGCAGGATGATATGTTGGATCGGCTCACAAAGAAAGTAGAGACACTGGATGTCAACATTAAAAACACCGATAGGAAAGTCCGACAGCTTTAAAGGATTTTTAGAATTTCTGTTGTTCAGTGTTGGTTCATCCTGAATGCCTCATCTCAACCGATCTCTTAAAAAAATATTTGGTGGTATCTGTTTCTCCTTTTTTTCCTGCTCTGTTACTGGTTTTTTGTCATTAAAATTACATAGCCTGAAGTCAGCACAATATCTTACATTTCCTCTTAGTCTACATGGGAAAAGTGCGTGTGGAGTGGAATCCCCCAGCACTGGGTCAGGATGCCTTGCTCAGTTGTGTAACTGCATTGTGTGTGTGGAGGGATTCACACTCCACAGAGCTGCAGTGTCCTTGGCCTGGGAGCTGGGATGAGAAAAGGAACTGCATTTTTGCCTCTGTTTTGGGGAGGAGGCAGGGGGAACAGAATTTGCTGCTTTGTTCAGAAGAAATGTTGCTAATTCTGTTTACCTACAGATATGTTAAATTCAGAAAAAATGCTGATTTCCAGCTGTAAAAATATTTTTAAGTGACTCTTCTGGCATTTCTGGGGCTTAAGGAATGAACTGTTCTGTGGAAGTTGTAAAATATCAAGGGTGTCATGCAGTAATGGTAATATCCTGTGTGTGTTCCCTTTCCTGAGATGATTTTGCCCAAATGATGCAACCACAGAATGTGGTTTTTATGTTTGGGTAACTAAATACTTTTGCCTCTACAGTCTTGTCAGTAAAGATCTCTAAGGGTATATTCTGGTCTGCAAGAAATGTTCATTGACAGTGACCCAAAATGTTTGGGTAACAAAATCAGGACTTAAATGTGTGTGCTCTCAAAGTTTCTTTTCCAGAGATGGTCACTATTTGTTTTTAATTTTCTGCTCTTTCTCACCTTATTCATTTAGGTGGTTATTTGAAAAATCAGCTTCCATTTTAGAAATGGAGAGTCCATCTGGTAGCAAAAACAGATTGTAGAAGACTGTTCTTTAGCATTTATTTCAGATATGATTACAGATGGAGCAGATGCTGTGCTTTGCTGAGTAATGTGACTGTTAAGAAACTCCACTATGGTTCACATGCATCTGCATTGGCTCAGCAGGTATGAATAATTCCTGCAAATGAAGAAAAAGCCAAAAGCATTTTTGAGTCTTCCAGATAGAATTTGGGCTTTCACTGTGTTTTGTTCTTGTGTAAGGGTCACTGTAGAACAAAATCACAATTCTGCTCCAGCCTGAAGACATGACAGTGAGAGCTTGCTGTCTGTCTTGAAAGCAAGCAAGGTGCTCCCGTTTGGAGAGGCCAAGGGACCTGTGTCAGTACTGGAACATCACAGGTGACAGTGTGTGGCTAGGAAGAGATTGTTACTTCTTTTGAGCTGGTGCCACATTGCCTTATGAATTAAAGAGACTTTGGTGTTCAGGGCTGTCAAGCTTGTCCCCTTCACAGATGTCACATTCACACCCCACTCATTCCTTTTTCAAGGGATGTGTTTCCTTGAGCTCACTTGCCACAAGGTGCATCCAGTTGTTAAGGAGATAAGAGAAACTGAGCCTTTCTTGTTTTACTGTGTTCACTTGTAGAAAAATAAATCACTACAAAAGCTACACTTATTGGACATAGTGTTATGGGAAAAAAAATACTATTTCTGGCATACAGGCAGGGTTGAGGGTGAATTAGATTTAAGGTGAGCCTCTGTTCCCTTTGTTACTGATGGTATTGATTTCAGTCACCCCCACAAAACATCTCTTTTGGAGGGTCATAAAACTTCAAGAGCAATTGAGTACCTTTAATTGCTTTTTTTCAGTTTGTATCATTTATGCACATAAAGAATAATAAATAGCCTATTAATATTAATATATCATTTTACTATTTGGGTTTCTACCATGATTAATTATCTTACTCTGTTAGAATATTTATTAATTATATAATTTGATGTCTCAAGACAGTTGATGCATTTATTTTGTAAATTACAGAGTTGTTAGTGTTCATATGTTAAGTACCTCAGTGAAGGAAGATCGAAATTTTGATTATACCTGGTTTAGTTTCTTATTTGTTTAATTAACACTCCTTTTAGTGTGAAATTTGCCTTCACCTGTAAGCGACTGTGTCCCAACTCTGTGTTTGCTCTGATAACAGGGGTGGACACTGAGTGAGACTTTCTTGACTAAGTTATGGCACATGGAGTAAAAATGTCACTGGAGGATCTGGTTGTGTTATGTGTAGTAAGAAATCTGAAGCTTGAATCCAAGCAAACATCTTTGATTTAAAGGTGAACTGTGCTGCCTTTCTGATGTAAGCTATTCCATTTTTAGTCTAATAATTTCTTCACAGAATTAACTCAAGTTTTTGAGCAAATGTTTAGTTGTATTGGCCTTTTGAAATAATCAATGCATCCTGGATATCTTTGATGCCTTTAAAAGCACAGGCAGGGAAGGGAAATAAAAAAATAAATCCCTATTTGTGCTTTGAGAATGCTCTGATCCAAGCAGAGTAGAAACCCAGGATCTCAGCCATGTGGAATCTACAGAGGTCTAACTCCTCCTAACAATCCCATCCACTGCCTCAGTAATGTGTGCCTGCCTTTGCTTAGGTTTTCTTGCGCTATTGATTATTTTTGTTTGGTTTTAATGACCTTGTTTTAAAGGATCATTTCCCACACTGGGTTTCTTTTGCAGGGGGAAAAAGATGGTGCATGGATATAAAAGATTTTCTGCTACAAACTGAATTGCTTGTCTCTGCTTTCATATTGATTTTTGCTGATAACAAACTTTAGTCCAACTGACATGAGGAGACACCACTATTTTATAATAGTGATGATGTTTTTTATCTCTTGGAATAATTTTCCATCCTACAGGAAAAGGAAATATAAAGGAAAATAACCCCATGATTTTTGTTTTTCCAGGAAATGCCATTTTGCATGTATAGTGAAGGATTTACTTCAGTAACTTTTCTTACTGTTTCCTCAGATGGACTTTTATTTCTTCTTGGATACTGTTGAAAAACTTAAACTGTGTAGAGTCCAGGACTTTCAGAAGAAGTTTTATTTACACTTATGTGCTAATTTTTGATAAAATAAATTATTTTGTCTGCATATTCATGTTGGCATATAAGCTGGTGTTCTTGCAGCAAAATAGCTCTGGTTAATTTTATTGACTTGGGTAGAAGTTTAATAAGGTCAGAAAAAGATGGCAAAAAAAAACCCAAAAAACATTTTAAGTATTCTTTATAAAAAGCAAATTTCCAGTTTCTCAAAAAGTTTGCTAATTAATTTTGAAGAGATCTTAAACCCTGGGAAGTAGCATATGCCCTTCGTAACTCAGATATAAAATTCTAAAAGCAGCAAGGAAAAAGAATGGGAATAACCAGTATCTGATGACTAGACTCCTCTGTGTATTTGATTTTTAAATTTCCTGAGAATTGAATTAAATCTTGTAATAAATTATATGTAGCTGAATTTTTGAATCTGTACTATACAGATTTTTGTGCTCTGCTGAGCTGTATGGCCCCTACTGAAATCATTGTGATATGATGATGTCAGGGGTTCTTATAATGTGTGAAATTCATCTGAAATATTTTGCTGCCTAGTAATTCTTGTGAAGTGATGTCATTTGTTAAATGGTGAAATAGAAAATACTTTCCAACCAGTCTGCCTTCTGAACAAACATTTTTGTAGGCATTTTTACAAGCATAACATCATATGGAGGATATGTGTTAATTTTTACTTTGAAATACATAGGATTTAATTTTCAAACCACAGATAGTAATTATTTGTGTCTATGGCTTTTTTAAATAGAACTTTAATTCTGTGCCACCCAGGTATAACACTTTTTGTACAAGTCAGATTGCATTATCTTTTATTTAAATGCTAAACTGGACTGTAGTTCAGCAGTTGAAGAGATTGAATGGAATGAGTGTTGAATGGTAAGACAGTCAATAAAGGTGCTTATTGTTCATGAAGAGTTGTTACATTTATTTCCCAATTTTTTTTTATTACAACTTCATTGAAGATCTTTCCCCTTAATATCTGTTAAAACACAGGACCTACTCTGTTAAGTTTGTACCAGCATGAACATAATTTTGCAGCTGGTGGGTTTTCTGAGAATAAAAGCGAGTATGACATTTCTATGTTATTCTTGAGTAGATTCTCTTAGATCCTGAGAGAGGAATGTAAAGCAGCATTTATTTTTACAAAACAATTTATTTGTGATGATAAAATAATTCCAGATGATGCTTAAAAAGTAACCTTGCCCTAGTATTTGGTATTATCAGGGACATCAGTAACTGCATGTATGCATGAACATGGGACAGGTGAAACAGGAGTAAGGCAAAAAAAGATACAAACCTTTTTGAAAACCCTCTTGTGGTATTTGTGTGGTCCCAAATTTGGTGATGGTAGAAAACTTGTGAATGTCTTGATCTTCAGGTAGGTTCTTACTTGTATATGAAGGGAAGAACTTGGCTTCTGAATTTTTTTGCAGTAGAGTTTAACTTTGTTTGATACTGTAACACAGTTTCAGAAATACTGTTTATTACAAAAGCTCTGAAAAACAAGTTAATAGACTGACAGATTTTTTATTTTTTTAAATTCAGATAACTTTGGTTTGCTGCCTTTTTGCTGAGAGTTCTTCAACTAATGGGAATTGAGAGTGCTTCCATCTCTGCACTTAATTGTTGCATATAGAGAAATCAAAATAGTACAAAGAGCACAGCAGATGACAGAGAATGGAGCAGTGCAGTGGATTCTGGATATCTGCTAGAAATATTAATAATTTGCTTGCTCTGCTGGCATGAGAATCAGTTTCAGATTTTTAAGGATATTTCTCCCATAGCTGTTTGTTTATGGCTGGTCAGGCATTTCAACCCTTTGTGTTCTCTCAAGGACTTCCTTGCTTACAGTGCAGTCCCTGCCCTCCTGAGGAGGGAGTGAGGAAGGGGAGGTAAAGGATGATCACCAGGCAGGGCAGGGCTGTTGGAATGAAGGACCCCATAGTTTTGCCTGCCACTCTCCCTGCTTCTGAAAAGAGGTTTGCCTTTAAGAGGGAGTTCTGCAATTTTCATTTCACTTTGGTAGGTTGGTGGGTTTTTTTGCTTCCAAATAAATTTATTACAAATTCCCAAAATGTGAAAATATGAAGCCAAACCCCACTGGGGCTAGAATTGAAGGATTGGTAGGGTTTAGGGTTGCAAGCAAGCAGGGAAGTGCCCCAGAATAAACAGGCTGCCAAATCAGGAAGATCCCTCAATGCCAGGCACAGTTTACTAAGTACAGTGACTGTGCAGCCCTGCCTCCACTATAAAAAGTCTAGATGGACTGTGACTTTGCTGTTGACAAGGCAGAACCTTCTAGAAAATGGGCTTCCAGCTCTAGCTGTGGCTGTTTTGTGGAAAACAGTGGGCCTCCTTGGCATGTCTATGCAAGAGGACTCCTTTTGCCTCCACATTAACTGTAAATCTGTTCTCTCTATTAATCACAGTGGTCACTGGCCAGTGCTGAGCTCTACCCCAGGCCAGCACTCTAAGGAGCTGCTGAATTTCTGTCACTTGGACAAACCTTTGGCCAGCCCTGGGGTGTCCCACGGCCTGCCAGGGTCAGTGAGGGCAGCAAGAGTATGGAGTGTGCCACCAAGGCCATACACATATGACACCCTCTATGTGGCCTTTTAGATACAGAAGTGCTTTAGCAGCCCTGATTTATCCCTTTTCTAATTAGGTGTCAGTGTTTCCAGTTAAGCCAAAATATCACTGGGAACCTTTGTGTTGAATGACAGCAGAACATATTGAACAAAGATCCCTCTGATTCTTATGCACATGCCTCCTCTTAATGCTCAGTTGGTTTAATTTGAAGAATATCCTCCCATACCAGTACTATTTTCAGAAGTCCATATAAGTTGTGGTCCCGCTTATATTGGATCTTTTGTCACTGACTTTGGAAAGTTACTCTCCATAAGCTATATCCCTCAGCAATTTTCCATGCCATCCAAGCAATACATTTATTACTGAAACTTGTGTGATTTAATAATTTCCTGGCACAATAATTCCAAAACATGTGGGAGGAAAAACGGAGAAAGATTTTTCCATCTCCAGGTATT
Source organism: Serinus canaria (assembly GCF_022539315.1). Lineage (NCBI taxonomy): Eukaryota > Metazoa > Chordata > Aves > Passeriformes > Fringillidae > Serinus > Serinus canaria. The sequence continues at coordinate 5,664,562 of NC_066329.1, read as the reverse complement.
TATTTTACTGCATGAATACTTGATCTTGACCCTTTTGAATGGCTTTCTGTTGAGCTGGATTTCAGCTGCTTGTTGAGCACTTGTCTGAGAAAGACTTTCATCCTTGCAGCCAAAGGTGGAGGGAGGGAAGCTCGTTCAGAGGAATCCCATGTACCCGACTGCTGTAGCATTTCCAGCTTTGGATTCCTGGAGCTGTTTTCTTTTCCAATCTCCACAAGCTAAACAAACAACTTTTTTTTTCAATCACCTGCTTTACTAATCGGTGTTTGAAATGCAATATTGAGGCCTTACTCTCCACTCAAGCCAGCTGTGCTGGGTTTACAGTGGCAGCCTGCCAGGAGCCCAAGGGCTTCACCTGTGCCCAAGTGAGGTAGGGTGAAGAGCACAACCAAAGCAGCTCTTCTGTGGGACACAGCTTCACACTGCTGATTTCCATGTGTTACTGGACACCAGCAGCTACTGGCAATGACAGAGCAGTGGGGTCTGGGTGCATTAAACAGCAAGACATTGGAGCCTTAAATTAGAAAGGTACTTATTTAGGAAATAGGTGTGTATTTATGTTGAGCTCCACATTAAAACCATTAAGTTTCCTTGTATCTTTGCAGTAGGGCACATGCAGATGTACTGCAGAGTCAGCCTGGCTACCCCAGTAGATCTCCAGGGAATGTCTTTGCTTCCCCACATGTCTCAGGTGTCAGGGTTATGAAGCTGATTCCTGTGAGAACAATTTTCGTTTGTTATTTGAGAGAATCATTAATTCCAAGATACTCTTCCCTGGAGTAGTGATAAATAAAGGCATTAGATAACATTTCAAGGTACATTTGTTAAGCCTCTACCACCTTTTTGGTACCTGCCCAAAAGTATAAAATGAGAAATCAAGAGAAGGAAAAGAACTTCTGATGAGTCTCAGACGCTCTGCTGCCCAATTGCTCAGTCAGCTGTAGGCCATGTAGTACAACATGATGTAGTTTTATTTTAACTCTCATCAACTGCTCTGCTGTTTTAGTACCTCTGTAGTACGGAATGACTGGAAGATTGCCAAGTAAGGGGAAGTCTGTGTGTGAACAGCCGGGAGGGATAATACATAAATCTGCTGGAAAGAGGCAATTAAAGGCAGCATTGAGATAGAATGAAAAATAGACAATATTGAGCCTCATCAGAAATAGCAACATAAACAGCAGCTACTGTACTGTGAAGTGAACTTTGCTGTAAATAACTGCATTTTACAGAAAACAGATGGATTATGAAGTCTGTGAGCAGACTTACAGAAAGCAGTTTGGTCTTCAGGAACACATCCACATTGATGTTTGGCATGTCCTCCTGGCCCAAAGGGACAAAAGGTGGCTTCTTCCTGCTGTTGTATCTATGGAGTCCAGAGGGGAGCGGCAAAGTAGGATTACATGCAAGCCAAGGAGAGCTGAAAATAATTCTGCATATCATATGTAACTATGAATGGAGATGACAGAGGAAGTGATATCTGAGATCAGCAGTGTAATAGATGCTGCCTTGTTGTTTTGTAACCCAGCAGCTGAGGAGGTAACACACGAGTGAAAAGGTCTAACACACAGGTCTCTGGTTAGGCAGGACTTCAGAAAGCCCTGCCTAACCAGACCTTGCCCACAGCTCACCATGACCTTGGCATCATCAGCCCATCCAACCACATCATTTTTTGACATGAGTGGGTGGACTGGGAAAGGACAGACCGTTCCAAAATGTTTATGTCACAAATGAGAGTGGATTCAGGCTGTGTTTTAATCCTATGGCCTAGATTTGACCACCCTTGTTCTAGAATTGATCAAAAAGTTCCCTGTATTCTACTATTTATTCTGCTATTTTGCTGCCTTTGTGAAAAGGAGTATGACCAGTCACAGCCCAGACATAGAAAATCAAGCTCCTGTTTGCAGACACAGATCTGGCAATATGCATTAACTGAACATAGTTCTTGCATCAGGCAACATATCATGTGCTGTCTCAGTCACATTATGAGCTAGAAGAGAAATATGCACATATTTAAAGATCTTTGGGGCCCATGAAAGTGCTTATTTCTTAACACTAAACATGTTTCTTTCAATTCTTTACTTTGCCTCTTCCAGCCTGACCAAAGAAACAAAAGAAGAGCTGCATATTATTAACATGTTTCAGTCTTCATTATAAGGGTAGAAACACACAAAGATGACTCACTTTTGGTGTGCTGTAGCTCGAGCCTTACTCCATCCAGAATTTTAAGCACTGGACTCTGGTTGAGTTGGAGCAAATGACTCGTACAGAGCTAAGATGAAAGAGGGAAAATTCTGGCACTGGAGGTAGAAATCATCCCTTTGCTTCCTGGATGCAGTATGGCTTGGTATAGAAAGAAGGAGGCAACTAAAAGCTACTCCATAACAACCTTCATACATTCTTTTTGAAATTAGTACTTAATTAGATCACATTTTTTCCATTATAAGGACCAAAAATCTGCAAAGAAACATGACAACAAAATGCTAAACAAATTATTTAGCTAGCACTTCGTATGCTTCCCCTTTCATTTTTTGTGTTAGCTTAAGATACACTACATATCAGGAACAGCACAGTTTGCCAAAAATATGATGTAATTTTTTATGTTTCAGGGCATCCTTCAGGCCTTTAGAAAAGTAGAAAGTACCAAATACTCTTTAAATTCAGGAAGATCTTTCAAAAAAGATTAATTATACTCAAAAAGACAGCATTGTGAATTCCCTCTGGTGCTTGTTAAGGCCTCTGCACAGGTTTTCTCCCTTTTTTCAACATCCCTCACACAAGTAGCATCAGTTACACTGAAAGCTCTGGCATAAAGGGGCACGGCTGTCTTCATCTCGTGTCATCTAAATTCACTCTAGTGACAGGGTTGCAAAGTGCTTATGTATTGCTTCTGCCTTTTAGGCACCGAGCACTAGTAGGAATTTTTTTTTAGGTAGACATTTCATTATGAGAACTTCCAGCTTGTAAGCCTGTGCTTGCCTACATTTTATTACAGCTCAGCCATCTTGTTTGTTGTCAATAATCTAAAAGGTAGTAGATGTGTGATTTTTCAACCTCTCTGGGAAATATCTTTGTCTTGTGTTTGTATCTTGAATATTCTAGTTGAGACTGAAGTTCCAGAAAAGCCAGTCTGTCACATTCAGGTCATACATGTCATTGGGAAGCAAGAAATGCAGAGAATGTCCATTAAAACCTGTTCCATAAACACCTCCAGACAGAGAAAGCCAGGAGTGAATAAAAAAATGAGAGTGACTTTTATCTTCAGCATCCTGAAGTCCTATAAGCGGATAGAAAAAAAAACCCAGGGCCTTTGTGTTATATAAAACAGCATTACATGGTCTAACAAAAACCTGCTTTTGAAGGAGAGAACACAGTTCAAAAAATAATAGTGGTTTTGGGAGAGGATTTTTGAACCTATATTTAAAGCTAATGCAAAGGTACAGATTCCTATAAAAGCAGGAATTTGGGGATAAGGAAAGGGAACAAAAAGATTTCATGAACAATAAAACTAATTCAAGAAGGTACTGTCCTTGGTCGAAGATTTTTTTTTTCCCTCACGATTTGCACTGACTGCTCCATAAATTTGCCAGTAAAAGCTGAATTCCCACTTCAGCCATTCCTTCTAAATAAAAGTCTCTCCATTTTGGCTGCCTGTTTTCATGAAACTTGCTGGAATCCAGTATCTTTGAGCTCATTCCTCTCTATCACATATGGTTGAATTTGGCCAATGGTCTCAAAACTGACTGTGGTAAACATAGCAAAAGCACACACATAAAGACTTCTTCCTTCTGAGGAGGGGGGAAATTCTCAATGATGACTTTATAGAGTACTTCTTTCCAGGAGTAGGAGAATGGGAAATAAATCGTAAATACCCTTCAGAAAATAAAAGTTCTGTTTACCATCCCTATGGTTTACCAGTGTATTCTCAAATGTAATTTGGTTTCTGCTTTTCTTGGCTTCATTCTCTTTCCTGGATAATATAATAATGTCAAGAAAATGAACATTGAGGTTTTCCCTCTGAATGGTCTATTTCAAAGGAAATAGCTAAAAGGCTCTAATAGTCAATATATTCAGCATTTCTCAAATCACCCTATTAATCTGCAATTGGACAATACTGGCCTGGCTGTAGGACACTCGTGATAACCAGACGACCACTTCAGGTCCTTTCCAGCCCTTTTTCATTCCCTATTTATGCACACTGGCTCGTTCTGTTCCTAAATAGTAATTAAGGATCACATCCTTTAGGCTAAAATTTTGCTTGGTCTATATACAAACATAGCTTGGTTTCTGTTATTCCAAACCTAGTGAAACTAGCAAGAGATGCAAACTGGATTTATTTGAGCTACCTCATTCTTGCCATTGCTCATACTTTCAAACAACACATTCACTCTCTACCTGCTTGATGAATGAGCTGCCAGAGAAAACACTCTGGAGGAATTCAGCTTCTAAAAAGGTTGATGTAGGATGCAGCCCTGGTGCATTTGTCAGGATTTTGAAGACAGACGTTGACTCCCCTGCCCTTTATCCAGCTTTGCGTCACTGACCACTACACCCCTGGTTTTACAAGGCTGGGCTGGAGGAGTTGCCATTTCAGCTAAGAAACTGCCATGCAAGGAATTCAGCACCTGTGTTGCAGAGCCTGAACAGCAGTGCCCAGGGAGGAGCAAACAACTCTGCAAATGCACAGAGAGCATCGATGCTGGCATTCTGTTCATGAACAGAAATGGCTTCTTCAAACAGAATGCTCCTGGAAGGCAAGAGAAGCATATTGTTTGCACATTGCAGGTAAATTGTGTATCACCATGGCATCCTCTGTGGGGAAACTAAAGACCTCCAGCCTGCACTGCTTTAGACACTCCTGTTCATTCTGACATTAAATGCCATCAGATTCTGCTGATGGAGATGATGGAGAGATGGAGATGACAATCTCCAGCAGAGCTTTCAATGTGCAGGGAATACAGGATGGAGTCTCACATACTGAAGTAAATTCATAAAGTGATACGTCAAGAGTAAAATCCACCACAACAGGACTGTCTTGAAATGCTAAGCATGTATGACACCATTCTCTTGTCAAAGAATGAATTAGACATCAAATACTTACATATTAAATGACATAATCTTTACATTTCAAATTACTCCTTCAAAAACATCACAATTTTTACCAGCTTGATCTCAGGAGCTTGCACAATGACTTACAAAAACCACAGAAGAAACTCATCCAGAGCCTCAGAGTGCTTTGTATGACCCAGAGTTATGCATTCTGTAAGAACAGATGGAAAAGTATAACTGAATTCCAGGCCAAAAGAGCATTATTTGAATGGAGCTTTGCAGTAGAATGAAGGACTGTGGGACATGTACGAGGAGTCAGTTCTGGAAGGGAGACAGTGATAGAAGACAGTTCTTGACTCAGCACCAAGAAGTTTGCTGGAAGGAGAGAGAACAGACAGAGGGAAGGAAAGGGGCAGACTCTGCCGCCTCCAGGAGACAAGCTGGAAAGGAGTCCAAGGAGCAAGGGTGTGGTTTGAAAAACAAGGAGTACAATTTCAAACTGGATTCTCAAGCAAACAGAGCAGTCAGTGAGGGCCTTAAGATGCATGAAATCCAAATTTTCTCCACGAGAGACCAAATCAGAACTTTATGAGTTGTTGTGACACTCTGTCATTGCTGCACTAAAACATCTTTGTGCTGTGACTGCTGATTCAGCATTCTTAAGGTTTGCATTTATCTGTTAGGCAAAACGTTGATGCTCTGACAGTGCCAGGCAGCACTCAGCTGAGAGCAGATGTGGATCAACATCCTGAGTTCAGTGCTTTGCCACATGCAGCAGCTCTCCAGCAGTTTGCAGTGATCGTGCAAGTCCAACCCACAGATTCCTTGTTTCTTGGAGATGCAATTTGAGGAACACTCCAAGTGTTTGGGTGTTCCCACTCACACAGGTCTCCTGTAGTGGATGCTTTCTCATACAGGCCAGAAGACGTGCCAGTGACATTTTTACCTTCTTGAATTAAAACAGAAAAGTGGCCAAACATTTGGAAATTGAACACTTGTGTAGTTAACCAGTGATTTGAAAGGATGTTGTTGAGCAAGAACCTGAGAGAAACATTTAAGAGAAATGCACATTGCTTTTTCAATGAGACTTCCTTGGCTGATTCTGTGGGAAGAAGACTGGGAACATACATATAACATTTTTCCATGTAAATAACAGCCCCTCCAAGACAAGAATGTAGCTCTTCTCAAACACTGGAAAAAGAGCATCGGGCTGCCATCCATAGGATGAGCCAGAAACCCAAATATTTGGATGAGATCAGCTTCTGAAAAAAATAGAGAAACATTTACCAGGAGCTTTTCCATTTGCATTGTTAAAGGATTGCTAGGGATTACACGCTTCTCAGCTGCTGAGTGCTGTGGCTCTGCCTCGTATAAAGGAGCAGGGGAGTAGCAGTCAGCTAATCACAGGGGCACTAAAACAGCAAATCATTAGAGGCCTTTTGCATTCCACTTTAACAGACCATAGACTGTAGGAAAAATACCTTAAATAAGGCTAGTAGTGCCTTTTCATTGAGAGACCCCCAAACTAAATATAGAAAACAAGGTTAAAAGGCTCAGTTAAAACATCCATGCACACAGCTGACAGTACAGAGGTCAATTTCTTTAGCTGTGGAAGCTCAGCAGGCTGCAGAGTGGAGAAAAGGTGACAAAATATTTACCTATTTTTTTTATTTGTGCCAAAATGTCCAACACATTCAGCTCACTCTTCAGAGCCAATCACACTTGCAAAGAATCCAACCCTTGGGATCAGCAAAGCCAGGTCTTGTAAAGGACAGATATTTAAACACAGCAGTGCAAGGAAGGTACAAATGAGAAAGACATCAGTAGACAGAAGTGTGGCAAAGCACTTTTACATAAAGTGAGATACTTTTTTTACTACAGAAATTATGGGATGTTGTAATTAGAATTTGGCCAGCTGGGAGTGGGCATGAAGGATTATATTATTAAAATTAGAGTGAAGAAATAACACAGACCTTTAATTTTAATTATACTTTAAAAGAGCCTCAGTTTCCTTAGCCAGTGATCTTTCTAGCTCAAGGCAGCAGTCGAGTGCCAGACTACTAAGATTGCACACAGTACACAGTGACTTTTGAGCATTTGTAATTCTTAATAAAAATATTTCAGAGACAAATATGTTGCTTCTTTGTCACAATTTTCTTTAAAATATTAATAAAATAAAAATATATCTAACTATGTACACTACTTAAGAGGTACTACTTAACTTGTACAATTAATGATGAAAATATGTGGGTTTTTATTTTTTTGTTACTGTTTTTTTTATTTTAAGAGATAGATATAAATTAGCAAAAACAGGTAGAGCTCCTGATGTAATTAATTAGCATCCATAAAGTGAATGTGAGGGAGGGAAGTTGACAGAACACACTCACTGTACCAAAATGGGCTGGTGACAGATATGTCCTGATGTCCCACTGGTAGTCTGTCTCTGCAGCACTGCTGACTTGCCCTCATTTAGAAACTCATAACCCACCAAAATTAAACTGCAACTAACAAACCTACAGAGCAGATGCTACTCAAACCCCTTTGGACCACATAAAGGTTGTCTCCACTTTACCTCCAGTTTTTCTTCATTCTTTTGAGAGACCAGACCATGGTGCATAACCCAAATCCTGAGTCCGCTGGGAAGAGCTACAGATCCCAGATTTCTGCAGGGATGGGGCTTTAGCAGCACCTCATTCCTACCTACCCGTTCAATGGGCTGTTCAGTGTTTCCTCAGTCCCACTGCAGACCATTCTTCACCAAGGGATCCCCATGGCTGCAGCCTGTGACTGTGTGTGCCAGGAGGAACCTAGGTGTCTCAGCAAGCCATGCCTATTATCTCTTTGGAAACTTAACCCAGTTTTGGTAATTCCCATGTATTAAAAATGAATCAGGTTAAGTGAAAATAATGAGATTTTAAATTGTAATGTATATGAACTTGTTTTAATCTGCCTCTGGTTTTAAGTCCTCAGGGGTCCTTTGTTCAGCTTTATATTAGAGATTGTCCTGTAATCTTGTGTTTCCCAGAGCTGAACTCTCTGGGAAAATGTGAACAATACAATGCTCTGGATAAAAGTGCTGGAGCCAGTACCACTGCAGCTGTTTCCACCTCAAAGGATTACTGTAATTTAGGAGAAGTATAATAGCACTAACATTAACTTCACCACCCTCATCTAATGCTAATAAACTGACTAGGAGGGAGAGTAAAAAAAAAAAAAAAAAAGGGTTGGTGAATCCTTCACTTCTCAGTTACTGAAGAACTTCCAACTCACAATGTCAACTCTTGGGGAAGGCGCCCTATTTCTATATAGAAATTGAACAGGGCAGAACAGCTGGATGGTTTTCATAGCTGCTAACTGGTCATAAACCCCCGCACCTACCTCTGGGCATTACTGCAGGGAGCAAAGCCCACATGGTGCTAAGATAAGTCGGTGGGTGGTGGGCCAAGAGCAACCATCTGACCCTGCCAGAACCCAGTGCTTCTGGGACAGACAAGGAGAAGTGCCCCTCTTTGGCACAGCCAGACACTACGGCAGGTGCCAGGCAGGCGGCTCCCGGCTTCCAGTGCCCACCAGGCAGGTTCTGGGTGGTCCCCGTCTTAGTCCTCGCCTCCGGCGGGAGTCCAGGAGCGCTGAGGGGAACGTCGCCCCTGCACCGCCGCGCGGCTGTAGGCAGGGGAAGGAAGAAACCCTCAGGGCCGGTGGCAGGGTGGGCCGAGAGGGACCTAGGGGGACGGTGGGAGGATGGGTCGGGAGGAGCCCCGGGGGATCGGGTAGGTCAGGGGGCAGCCCCGGGGTGTCGGGGTGAGGAGGGGTCAGGAGGAGCCCCGGCCCGCGGTGAGGGTCGGCCGGGGGCAGCGCCAGAGGGAGCCGGGGAGGGGGCCGCGTCATGTGAGCGTGTGTGGCAGTAGCGGAAGGATACCTGCACTCTGACAACCCCTCCCGCCCCTCTCCGCTGGCCGTAGCCGCGGCGGGGACCACCCGCTCCTCACAGCCCCATCCCCAGCCGGTGCCCTCAGCAGGAGTGAGATAGCGGGGTTGAGGAAGGCGGGAGGACAAGGGCGGGCGAGAGGCGGTGGCGATGGGCGGAGGAAGAAGCGCCACAGGGAGGGACTATTTGAGGAGACCCTGGCAGGCTGGTGAGGTGCGGAGTGATCCCGGCGAGTGAGCGGCCCCGCACTAAGGCCGAGGAGGGCGGCGGGCGCGCCGGGCGCCATCCCAGCAAGGGCTCCGCGCCTGCGCTGCTTCCGCCGCCGTGAGGGGAGCACCGGCGGCCGCCCCGCTTCACCGCCCGCCCCTGCTCCGTGCCCCTGCCCCAGGGGCTTGCCCCCAGCCATGGCCCAGATACTGCCCATTCGCTTCCAGGAGCACTTCCAGGTAAGCACAGGGGGGCAGCAGAAAAGGCATGGGGTTGGGGTCCCCCTCTTCTGCCTCACCCCATCTTTGGGGGGGGGGGGGCCTGCCTAGGCGGGCCGGGGGAGCGCTGAGGGCGGGGAGAGGGGGCCAGGCCGCGGGGGGACCTTCTCCGTCCCCTCCTTCCTTCCCTGCGGAGCGCGGCCGCCGTCCCGCTGCGCGCCGCGGAAGCCATGCGGGGCCGAGCCCGCCCCCGGTGCGGACTCTGAGCTGCCGCTTCTGCTCATCCATCCATCCATCCGTCCGTCCATCCATCCTTCCATCCCCGGAGTTGCGTCCCCGCGGCGTGCGGAGCGGCCGCGATTTGTGCAGAGTCACTCGTCGCCTGAGGGACCTCCCGCTCCAGGGAGGGGGCGGCGCCGCGCCGGAGCCGCGCTGTTCGCCCCGGGCACCGCGGGTGCTCTCCCGCCTCGGCTTGGGGGGACGCCGCAGTCTTGAAGGCGGATTGTGGTCTTTCCCTTTCACCCAAGCGACCATCAGCCTCTGGATCGCGAAGGTTCCTGGGAACCTCTTTTTGTGCAGCTGTGAGGAAATTGCTGAGATGAAGTGCAAGAAACCATTTGGACTTGGAAGCTGCACAGCCACTGTCCCTCCTTCCAAACATAACAATATTAAAAGAATCCTCCCCTAAAATGACATGGTTCTGTTCTTAATATCCTGTGAAAACCATAACGCCAGCATTGGAAAAAGATCCCTGGCTAATGGATGCAGTGCAGACAAACCGGTTTATGTGTTTCCTTGTGACCTGGTGGTAAGGGAGGATTGTAAATGGAGTGAGAGAACAGCAGTCTCTGAACGTGCAGTTTGAGGCAGGAATTAAAGGAATTTGCTAAATGAATGAGAGAACAGGAAGTGGACTTGGCAAGTCATCCTTCTGTCGCTGTACCGCCCCTTTCTGTCAAATCAGGCATCCATTTCAAAATACGAACTAGGTATCGTCCCCCAGTGTGGACTGCATGCCACTCTGGGCATTTCAGCTTGGGAAATGGCTATGGCCACTTCAGCTCCCTTTGGAATGTATTTTTTTTCTTAACTGGAAGAACTGTCCTGGTGACCCTAGAAGGAGCTCTAGCCAGAAAAAAAAAACAGTAATTAGAGTGAATTCCAGAAATATCTAATCTCTCTGTCCAAGGGAGGAGACAAACCTATGTCCCTTGAGTTTTCATGGGTTAGGAGAGTTTAACATGGTGAAGAATTCTACCACCCCCTCCCTGCCAGTGTCCACTATAGCAGTTATTATAGTAATCTCAAATAGGTTCATAAGAGCTGCAGAACAGCTGTCTGAGTGAGAAACTTGGGATCAAAGTGATTTTGTTGTCAGAGTCTTTTTAGAGAGCATATAGTTCTTACCATTTAAAACTGACAAGCATAACCAATCCTGCTGATTGTGTTTGATCTATACAATAGCAATGTGAGGACATACCACTTAATATGCAAGAGGTGTCCTGTGCTTTGCATGTTAAATGACTGTTTCTGTGATTACCATTGTTGTGTGTCTTGCAACACTGCTAATATCAGCATTGTGCTACCTCAGGTTTGGGTGAGGGGCCTGCCCACCTGCTTTTCAAGGGTTTTGTACTGAAGTCATGCTCTATTTTTTGCTCTTAAGCAATTTGATCTTATTGAAAAGGCTAAACCTGTGCTTGAGTTACTTTTTCTCAGCATGAAAGCTGCATGGAGGAGCAGGGAGAACCCAGGGGTGTTCATGTAGGAACAAACTTCTTCAGCATTCACTCTTTCCTGCTTCTACCCCAGGCTGAGTGCAGAAGTCCTAAAGCAGTACTCTGCTAAAGTCAAACTGAAATCAGTAGGAGCTGGGAGTAGGCATGCAGTAGCCTCCTCATGCTGCTTTTGCAGTTGTCCCTACATGGTGGGATAAATAGGGAGGGAAAATGGAAGGAATGTAGGATATCATAGTGTTTGCTCTGGCTGGATATCTGCAGTACAGTTACATCAGCTCTAACTCACTGGATGTTGTAAACTTGAATCAAAAGTCATGAATTAATGTTACATGGTGCTTGTTGTCTGGTAGAGAATTTGTGAAAACATTAGGCCTTCTTTTCATAATACTACACTGTCACATATTTAGCCTTATCAGATTAATCTCTCTCCCCTCCCCCCCCACATTCCTTTCAAGTAATTGTCTTGACTATGGTTAAATTATCATATTTTAAATTAATATGATAAATCTACTGTGCTGCTTTATGATAAAGCCAAAAAAGTTAAAATTCCATGTAATTGTTGTGTGTTTCAGTGATCCCAAGTTGTAAGATCTTTCTGTGCCTTAATTCAATCTATGTACTGTTTCTACCTGTAGCCTTTTTAATTAATACAGCTGTAAGTGATTAGAATATCAGTTAGTGCTATAATTAATTCCAAGTTCAGCTGTTGCTGATGAAACATTATTTCCCTTAACTTCAGTGTCTTCCCGAGGTAATTGTATGTACTTTACTAAAAGAAGAACTGAACCGTGCAGAAAGTGCTCTCCAGAGAAGCTAAACATAAGTTGCAGTGCTAAATACTGAATGCTTCTCTCCCACTCTCTCTTGCTGGAAGTGGATAAATGGTAGTGTGAAGTGAAACGGGGATCTTGGTCCATGTAGAATTGGAGGAGTGCTAGGGATCAAGCAGACTGTTTACATTCTTTGTGCAGCTCATTTGTCTTATGTCGATCATCCTTCTAACTGTAGTAGCTCCAAGCCTGTGCAGGAGGAGTAACTGCCAGTCACAGGGCACGTTAAATTTGAAGTTGTTACAGCTTATGTGTTCAAGTTGTGTGTGAGCTGGAAGATAGAGAATAGTTGCAGTGAAAAAAAGATATCCAGGTCTTGATGTGGTAGAAGGAATTCAGTCTGTTTGTTTAGCTACATTTAATGGAATTGAACAGTTATTTTTAGATATGAACTCTGTCACTATGAGTCTTCACAAATTCATAAAGAACTTTCATCTTGCTCATTTTTTCCCCAGAGGATATTGGAATTTAAGTTCCATAGCAAGGGAGGGGAATAAGACAAGGACTTAATTTGTATCTGTCTGGTGACTGCCCAGCTGCAGCAGTGCATACTATGCCAAGTAGTGAGTTACTCGTGCATACACAAGTTACTATGCTGCAGTGAGTTACTTGTGCATGCTACTTAAGCTAATGTGATTTAATCAGGTTCTTAACTCCAGCATTTCTGTTGGAGCAGTGAATTATAAATTATTTACCAGATTGAGCTCTTCAAGAGAATTGTAGTTTATAATCGAAGTGCAGTAAAAGACCAAATATACTTGTTGATAGACTGGAAGCAGTACTACTAGAATCCAGTGAACAAAGTGTTCCTGATCTAAAATTAAACTTTTCCTTCACTTAGTCATTGCTTTTGTCTCTTTGTGCCTCTGAGCTTTTTTCTCACTAGCAAAAATCTTCAGTTGTCTATGGGGAAAACTGTTGCTTAAGCAAGATCTCGGGTTCCAAGATTGGAGCCATCATCCCTTCAATGCACAGGCACATAGTTCTGCTGCCTGTTCAGTAACTGATACAGCCTCTTGAGCACAGCCAGCTACTGTGAGAAAACTTGTGTACGTGATATGCTCTCAATATGTAAGTGCTGCACATCTTGGTGCAGCACTGACAAGCTAAAATATCCTAGTTTAAGCATAAAGGATGTAGATTGATTTCCATAATTTTCAAGACAAAAACATTTTCTGTTTGGATAGTCTGACTTGTCTTATTAAGAATTACTATCTGTTGTGCAATAGGTATGACTGAGCTGGATGGTTTTCATAAGTTTGCTTTGGCTGGACATGTGCACTTAAGAAGCACTCAGGAATATTTGCAAGCTGTAAGAGACTTTTTAGATTGGTATTCAAAAGGTAGGGCTAAATATTATGGCTTGATTCAGCTATTCAGTGAAGAGCTTAAGTTTGCTCATTGGATTCAGAAGTGCCCTGCACATGGTAGTGATAATTCATTTGATAGATGATCCAGTCCTCATCACAAACATAACAGAAATAGATTTTTGTGTAGGGAGTTACTGTCAATGTAGATGAAAGCCTAATTGCAGCTGCAGCTCCGACCACTGGTCTTGCATGCTTTAGGTCTCACATACTTCCTTGGTGTCCCTCAGCTGTCAAACTGCGAACTATAGCAGGAGATGAGGTGAGGGTGAGCAGTTGAGCGGGAATGCCCGACAATTACATGCACATCTTTACTGGGGATGATTAGAGCTTTATGTAGTAACATGAGTAAGAGTTATGGGAAACTATTACTGCATTCTTGGTTTCTATTACATTTAAAAAGATGTGTGCTTACAGAGCTTTTAGCAGGCAGTTTTTATTTGGGTGCACACAGCCTCTGTCCAAGTCTTACTCTTTTCTAATGGCCTTAGGAACAATAGTTGATCACTTCTAACAAGTATTTATGCTAGAATTATGTGGCATGAAGCTGAATTGGGATACTTACACTAAACTCTGAAGATATACTAAATTCACTGAGTTCTGACTCCAGCATTTAAGTAATGGTAGGTCCCAAGTACTGGAGTGTCAGTATTTGACAGTCAGGCTTAGAGAAACAGACTTAGTTTGAAGACTAGAGGTGTTGGTATCTGAGTTGGTCTGTGCTGGCTCAACCTGGATTGCTGCACTCCACAGTAAGGGAAATGCATTAGGATGCTCAATATTTAGTAAAAGACATCTTGACTTAATTTCTTAGCAAATGGTACAATGCTGGTAAAGAACAGAGAAAGACTAAATGTCATATTAATAATGGTCTTTCATCCTGAATATCTTTGTGTCTTCATTCATGTTGAGAAACAAATAATACATGTCAGTAAGTTCTCAATATCCATGAAATGCTTGAAGGTCTTACGGTATCTAATCCACTCTGTAGTAGTATTAGATACCTATGAAGCAAAAAAACCTTGTTTATCTGGTTCATTCAGCCTGATAATGAAAATGGTTCTATGCTCTGTGTGTAGCTAATGGTGTTAGGGCAGGAGAGCCATTAGGCTGTTACCTGTGGAACAGAATGTTGCCCTTTCCCCTACAGCAAGATTTGCTGTAACCTACATGGGGCTGCTTGGTAGGGCTTAACTGGATTACCCAAAGTAAAGTGTGGGTGAAATCATGAAAATTATGGTAAATGGAATCATGAAAATCATAATAAATACATCTGGAATGACTGTGTAGCGGTGAATCTTTATTTTCAGAAGAAAACAGTCTGAGAGAGGGTACTGCTGGCCTAAGAAGCTTAATAAAAAATGAAAATTTAGTAGTAATTGAGAGGCCTGTTTACTCCTTTATGAAAATAAACTGAAAAATTGCTAATTAATATATATAAACGTCAGTAATGACCTGTAGTATCTTCACCTGAGGCCTTTTAAGATGCATAGCTAAGTGCTTGCTGCCTCCTGTAATAAAGTTACAGTAATTTTATTCTTGAGGAAGGTGCTTTGGAACAACGTTGTTCGGTTCATCATGGAAGATTTGTCCCATCCAGGGTAAAAGTGATGCTGGCTGTTGTACTTTATTTGATGGTAGAGGGATTCTGCTCATATTCTTCTGTATAGTCAGTAATAAATATGCCTTACAGTGCCTCATGTTTCTCAGGAGGATACATACCATTCCCCTAATGGTAGGAACAGTCTTCAGTGTTAAACTGTGAAGTGTTGTCTTCATTGACTGAGGCTTGCAGTATTCACCTGACCATCCTTTAGGGAGTACTGGCATTTAGCCTTTGAAAGATGTGACAGGTTTCCCTAATAATAATGATGGCAGTGATACTCAAGCAGAATGTAGCATAACCTTTTCTGAAGCCTTTGCTAAAATTTATCATATGTTAAAGCAGAAAATTTTAATACCAGAGTGTGATGCAAAATCGTACTTGTCTTAGTAAAGATACCCAAAATGTTTTCTTCAACAGGGAGCAGTCTTTGAAGTGAATAATGGTGGGTTTAAAGCTGAACTTCAAGGAAATGCCTCAAGGTTCTCACTTTGCAAAATGAGTGTCCAGGGGCTGTCTCTTGAAGAGTAGGTCAGACTGAAGCACACTAATTGAGAAGAGACCTTGAAAAAGCTGTGTTTCTGCTTCAATACTCTGGAAATACATCTGAATTTGGATTAATTAATCAAGTTAGGAACTTAGCTGTGCTGCAGTTAAATCTCTTGACTACTCTTGTGACTCTTAATGAGTATCTTAAAATGGACTGTACTCTGGTGGCAGATGGACTCCGAACATACTCAACATCAGAGTGCTTAAGTGTCAAATATGTGAGCATGTAGTTTGTGGCAATATGTGGACATTGTCTGGTGTAGAGCAAGCAAGCAAGAACGGTGGAATTAAGAGCCTATCGTTTATTCTTCTATTGTTCAAGGTCACAGAAGTTGATGGAGGTACAGCTTGCACGTTTATTGGGTGCTAAAACATTGTGTGTTATATATGAAAGGTACATAGGTTGTCTTGGTATGAAAACTTCTTTCCTTCCTGACACAGAAGCATATATTAGCCACCTACCTGTTAGATTTGTTTTCAAAACTCTGGGTACAAGCATGATCTGATGACCTTGTGCCTATGCTTTGATTCTCTTTTGGAATGAATGGCACCTGCTGAAGTTTACTGTTGTGTATTAAGTATTTACCCCTGAAGTGAGTTAGCTGAGTGGCTCTCAATTCTGCTGAGAAACACTTATGGGAATGAGTAAATGTCTTTTTATGCATTTGTACATTTGGCTTATATTACATTACTGAAAGTTGAGTCTGTTGAGATTAGCAATTACTGAGCTGAATAGCTCTTCATTAGTCAGCTCAACAGAAAACAAACAATTCCTGAGGCATTCTTGGACATAGTCCCGACACATCACACTTAGAGGTATCTCTGTTACATACGCAATTTATGATTTAGTGAGTAGCATTACAGAATCTGTAACAAGCCATGATCACCCAGCTCAAACACTCTAAAACAGTGTTTGTGATGCCATCGTGGGACTTCTTGCCCAAGGGATTTAGTCTATTGTGTGAGCCTACTGGTGGTAGGTATCAAAGGAGCATAATGACTCAGTGATGCTGGTGGTAGACTCTATTCTGTCTCCTTGAGGGCAGTAATTTTTCACTTGCAGTGCACTGAAAAGCAGTATAGGTTAATCCTTTGAGAAGCTTCAGTGAAGCTGATGCAGTTCCTGTGCTTGAAAATCATCACTTTGGGGCATAAAGCAGATGCTCAGGCTTGTTACAGATATATGAGGTGCAGCTTACAGATGTACCAAACCTGGCTGTGCTGCATAGGTAAATCTGATTTACTGTGGACCAATGCAACAGTGATATTTGTTCACTACCACCTCCTCCTGTTAACTGAATTTGAGAGTGAATGGGAATAAAGTTAACACAAAAGGATGAAAATTATATATATACATAGCCATCTTGTAGCGAAGTCTGTTTGGCGGCTCAGAATGACTCCAGGTTACAATTAGAGTAACTACTTTGTTTTTACTGTTGTGTGGTTGAGCACAAGTTATGCTGGAAGGGGTCTGCATCACAACCCTTGCCTGTGTTGTTGAGTCTAATGGCATGACATCTTGGGCAAGGAGAGATTAAAGGATTGTTTAACACATCTTTCTTACCTTTCACTGGTAAGAATTAGGTATTCTGTGAAGTAAGATGAACAAATCAACTTATAGGCCAACTGAGACCTGTTGTTTAGACTTCCTTGTACGCTGTTGCTAGGAGGGTGTTGCATAAGGGTAATTGATTCTTTCTGTACTGCCCTCTGATGCTGAACATCATCATTCTGAATGACATTCAACACTTAAGTTTTGAACATCAAATTTACCAGTCTTGCTAAAACTGGAATAGTGGTGCTACTGCTGGTGTAGTCTTTATCACGTTACTAGAACCAGGTTAAGTAATAAACACATAAGTTAAAACTCCTTTTAGTTTGCATCAATTATACAACTTCAGAATGTTTTTAGGATCTGAATGCTGACAGTTGTGTAGTTCTTTGCCTGTGGAACAAAGAGACTCAGAAGATAAATCAGAGTTCAGTAGTGTACACTCTAGTCAGAGAAACTTGTCAGTCTTGCATTTCCTTCTGGAGGAGATTTTAGATATAGAGGCTTGAGTTAGACCTTCAGCATGGGAAGGATAGTAAAGTACTCTTCTCTTGTCTTTCTAGCTCCAAAATTTGGGCATTAATCCAGCAAATATTGGATTCAGCACCCTAACAATGGAGTCTGACAAGTTCATCTGCATAAGGGAGAAAGTAGGGGAGCAGGCACAAGTAGTGATCATTGACATGAGTGATCCAACAACACCCATCAGACGTCCAATTTCTGCAGAAAGTGCCATCATGAATCCAGCCTCTAAAGTAATAGCGCTCAAAGGTGAGTCACCCTTTATGTTTGCAGTATGAAAACTACTGTTTAGCTGTATTACTTATTAATGCTTTTAAACTTTATGTAAACCTTCTAAGAAGAATGTATATGAGGATAAGAATTCTCGCCTGAACTTGCATGCTGTATTTTTGGTAGTAGATCTTTCAGTAATCTATGGATGATTTGCCTCCAAGTGGATTTGGTCCAAGTGAGTTGCTTGGACCTGGTACTGCAGCCTCCTATCCTCACTGAGGACCGGGTCAACATCTGGTATACTTTCCCTTTAAACAGGTATTGTAAACATAATGGACACTTGTATAGATCAATAGGGGTGTAAAGCCATATTTTCTGCCCTGTCCTGGCCCTTTCTTGTAGCTCTGAAGTTTTTACTAGATCTGACAAAAATGTCATAAGGATGGCCAGTAAATGTAAAAGTCTGAACATAAAAAACATGTTAAGTTTGACAGTCATGAGGTCTTGAAGCTAGAAGATCTTTGCTTACTGCTACCTGTGGTGTTGTTACTGCCTTTAAGTAGCGCTCAGAGCTCAAAGAAGTAATTTTTAATTCATGTCTGGCTCTTTTCTCAAATGACCAACATCTGGTATTTAATCTCAATAACTTTTACTGACTATGTACTTTTCTTCCTGCATCTTATCTAAACAGATGGTGAGTGAACTTTGTCCTGACATTGTATGTTTGGTAGTAGAGAATGGTCCCATCTCATAAAAAGTACTGAACTTTTAGGTAGCCATTTGACAGTTCACTTCAATGCCAGGTGGAGGAATCTTAATCCTCAACTGGTATTACAGTGATCATGTTCTCCATTGGCTTGTTTCTAACCATTTGGCTGTTTTGACTATTGACTGTACCGAGTGAAGGAGGAGAGTGTGCTTTTAATGTTTGTGTGTATATGTGATGGAAGTACAGTTGATAGACAAAATGAAGTTGCAATATTTTTATGAGAGACCTGCTAGCATGTCCTGTGTGCTATTCATTTCTGCCTAAGTGTGTTTTTTATTGTGAAAAATCATGGTGAAATTACTTAGGGGTCCAAGAAACTGTCCTCAGAACTGGTGCAAAGCCTTTAACTTCTCTTCTTTGATCTCAGGCTTATACTCACATCAGGTGAGAACTAAAGTGAATCTTTGACTTCACTTATAGTGATAGTTATGCATCTTGCAAAGGACTGCCTTACCCTGGATATGGGTAAAGATAATAATGAAAAAAAAATTCAGATCTGTTACGAGTTTACTGTCCTTTATCTTGGACCCCTTCAAACAGATTGTATTGGCAAGGAAAGTGCCTTCTCTATACTAGCAGAGCTTCATCTACGTCTTAAAAGGAAACTACATAATCAGGTTTGAAAACTAATATACTAACTAAATGGATTATCATCAGCTTCAAAGAATACAGCTTTATTCTTGCCAGTTAGGACTTGTTCAAAAGGAGTATTGTTCTGTCCATTCAGAGTGAGTAAATCTGTCCTCTGAACCGACAAGGTTGAGTTAATGATGTTATGTTGACATACAAAATTGTGTTGTCAAGTGTTGCAAACTTATTTATCTCTTCTATAAATAATCTAGTGATCAGAAGGTTGGGTTGAAAAGAGGGTTAATAGGGCTACCTAACCAATATGCTATCCATGATAACCTGAAGACATGGATTAAGTCAGTCTGTCACTCCAGATTTTTCCCTGCTGATGAAGCGTGGCTTCAATAGTCAAAATGGTTACATATTGTGACTCAGTGTGCCATGATGGGCAGTTGCTCGTAATCCTAGGATTATTGAGCAATAAATGTAGAAACCCACCCTCAGAAAAAGAAATGAAATGGTTCTTGATTTTAGCTGACGTACAGTATGCACAATTTCATTTCTGGATTTGCATGTGGCATTCTCCTGACGTACCAAGATTTATGCATTGTCCTTGTGTTCTTGGTCCTCTTGCACTGCTCTGTACTGGGAGTGCTCAGCAGTGGGTGTAAGTGGAGAATGCAGCATTCGAGGGTGCTTCCATTCTTTGTGTAATGGAGAAATGTCATGCTCCAGTCAACTGTAATTTAAGTTCTTGTGCTGATGTTCAAAAATCAAATCTGCTTACTTGATTACACCTGTATAGTCTAAATAGATTCACCAGTTTGGTAGTGTGATCAGAAAAACTTGAAGTCTTTTTGTTTGGAATCTTGGCCTAATAAAGTGTTCAGGTAGACATAAGACTCAAATGCACACTTGCCCTTACTATGACTGTATAGCAGATCCTTTCTCAATCCAAATAACAGATTTTTTTATATATATATATAGTTTAGTTACTATGAATTTTAGTTACTGTGAAGTTTGAATATATGTTGCCATATAGGGAGTTGTAAAGCAGTGGTTTCTGCAGCTCCCAACATCCAGAGTTAAACTGGCTAGTGAAGCTTGTAGAAACCACTTCCAACTGTGACATAACAGTCAAATTTAGTCTAGAAAAGAGACAAGCATGAGCTCTTAGCTGTTTGTCAGTTTCTCCTATGTTCTTAAACCTAGGAAAATCATACTGTTTCCTATTCAGGAAGTCTGTCCTTAAGAGCAGTTTTTCTGTGTGCATATACTGGGATTGTTGTTTAGATGGTGACCAGAGCCCTTCCAGAACTACTTGTTTCCTGGCTGCATGTGAGGCTGCACACTGTGGGAGTTGAAAATCCATTTTTTGATAGCACCTGGCCATTGCTGGACAAATTGTTGTCCAAGAGAGTAAGTGCATGTGCAGAGCAGTGTTCATTAGCAGGCTGCTTTTGGTCCCAGGGAAGCTAGCAAGCTTTCCTAGGATGTTGTTGATCAGGTTGACAGTTCTCAATGCTGTTAAACCAGGCAGCAAATGCTGCATGTGATAGCTCTTAAGTCTTGCATTGTCTCTTGGCACTGCATTAAACTAACATAATCAATTTATGTATAAATTATGCTAAAACATTATATAGCAGTTCAAATACATATTAACTTGGGATTAGTAACTCCTAAATACGATTTTTCTATGGCCAGCAGCCTTTATCTATCAGCGAACATCTCCCAGTTTGGCAGTCACAAGTGTTACTAGCAGGAAATGCTTCTGAAATGGGGATAGAAATAATGGCATTACAAGCCAGTATTCCAGCAGTCTGAGTGGGTGTCTTGTGAACAGAAAAGAATATTCCTGGAGCTGAGTTGTCTCATTTGCAGTAAAATAAAACATCACTTTGACTTCATGAAAGGAGTCTATTCCCTTATTCTTTATAGTTTGGTTCAATTTGCATTGGTTTTAAGCCTACTTAGCAGGGTAGGGCTTCTGGTTGTTTAAAAGGACTACTAAAATCAAGCCTAAACCTGCAGTGTAGTTTCCTATATCGTGAAGAAGTAATCTTAACTGGACCTAAAGCTCCAAACCTTCCTATAGTCTTTCTGAACTTTTGACTGTCCTCTCCAGTAGATACTTGTTGTACGAAGCCAATTTAGTTCAGTGGGCAGTTCATCCAACAGGAAAACAAAATGGGAGCTGTGATCTTTGGCTGTCTGAAACTGTTTCAAGTCTCATGCTGTTTGACTCAGTCCAGGTCATCTGCAGCAGCTACTAAATTGACATAAAGTGGAGCTGTTCTTTCTATTAATTATACTGAGTGACATCTACTAGACATCTGTAACTTGGCATACCAGTGCTGCCAACTGGTAGCACAAGAGCTTGCACAAGCTCTGTAGCTTAGACTGTCTTTTTACTGCAGCTTATAGTAAATTGAAGTGTCTGTGCTTGTCAGTTGTTGGAATGTCTGTGTGAATGTCCGTAAGGAGATTTTGTTCAGTTTTGGGATGGTACAAGTGTTGGGGGTGGAGAGGGGATTCTGTTAAGAGTCAGGTGTCAAAGGAGACTGAGATGTGGCAGGACGCTAACCCTGTCTGTAGCACCACTGGAACAGTGGCTTAAACTGGGTGCTTGTAAATGGGCAAACTACAGGATGGCCATTGTGGTAATTGGTCTGTGATGTTTCTTGGATTTTGTCATACTAGCCGGGAAAACACTTCAGATCTTTAACATTGAGATGAAAAGTAAAATGAAAGCCCACACAATGGCAGAGGAAGTGATCTTCTGGAAATGGATATCTGTGAATACAGTTGCCTTGGTGACAGAGACAGCAGTGTACCACTGGAGCATGGAGGGAGAATCACAACCCCAAAAGATGTTTGATAGACATGCTAGTCTTGCAGGCTGCCAAATCATCAATTACAGAACAGATGAACACCAAAAGTGGCTGCTGCTGATAGGAATTTCAGCACAGGTAAGTTCCCTGGCAGCAATATGTTATGAAGGTAATTGGGAGAGTCCTGGCCCCACTTCACTTAATAGCTGCTGTAGTTTAACTTTGGTTTCTGTAAATAAAAAATTCAAAACTATCTTTTGTGTAGAAATAGCCTGACTTCTAGTTTGGTTCAAGTGTTGGAGGAGAGGATGAGAGGCATTTGCTGCTTTTTAGTTTACTGTCCCAAGGGTCTTGCTACAAACATTTGAAATCTTATCTCTAAAAGCTGACCTTTTCTTTTTCTAGCAAAATCGTGTGGTTGGTGCAATGCAGCTGTACTCAGTTGATAGAAAAGTCTCCCAACCTATAGAAGGCCATGCAGCAGCTTTTGCAGAATTCAAAATAGAGGGAAATGCCAAACCTTCTACCCTCTTCTGTTTTGCTGTAAGGAGTCCTGCAGGAGGCAAGGTAAAGTCTACAGCTATGTTCCTGTAGAGCTATAGGTAGGTTGTTGGCATCAAACTGAATGTGGAATTTAGTAGCACTGGATATGCTACAACTGCTGAGCAGTGTGTGCTGGGCTGAGGTAACACCACAGTAAATGCCTTGTCTTTACTAGTCTTGTCCTCCAAAACTGATGAATTGACAAGTGTGACTCAAAATATCTTGAATGGGTTGTCTTGAATAGGAATAGTCACTTTCATAAAAAGAGTGGTTGTTTTGGGTTTTTTATTCTTCTCCCAGCTTTTAATTTATCAGGTTCCAGAAAATTTAACATTCTGAATATGTGGAGCACAGCTCCCCAGACTGTGTTGGCCAAATGTGGCAGATGACTTCAGTAGCATATCCGAGGAAAGGAAGTTCTTTCATGTGGCTGCACTTGCAGGCAATCTTGTGACATGAACTCTTTTCTTCCTAGCTGCACATAATCGAAGTAGGTCAGCCAGCTACTGGAAATCAGCCATTTGTTAAGAAAGCTGTTGATGTGTTTTTCCCACCTGAGGCACAGACAGACTTTCCTGTGGCAATGCAGGTAAATGTTTGACCTCCCAAAAAAATGAGCTTTATAGCCTGGCAAGGAGCTGACATGTGTTGCAAAGTTTGCTTTGTTGTCGTTCTTCCTAGTTCTGGGAGGGGTTTTAGTGGGTTTGTGGGAGGTAGCATGGACATTAAAACAGTAACTTAAATACATAGACTGCTCCTGTATTTTAAAAAATAATAAACAAAAAGCCCCAACAAAACTTCTGCAAAAAAAACCCAAACCAATGAAACAGACCACAAAAAAAACCCCTTGAGAGTGTGTTCAGGGAGAATGTATCCAACATCACTTTGGCTATTCAGCTTCCTTCTAATGTTCCAAGTTCTAGATAAGAATATTAGCGTAACTCCTGTAGTCGCAGCAGCACAGAAAAGGCAATTTGGGGCATAAGTTGGAGATTCTTTAGGAAAGAGAGCTGGTTGCTATCACAGACCAGATTTCACCTAGCATGTCTCTAGGACTAGAAATGTGTCATAAAATCAGACTATCTTTAAGCATAAGACTGCTGACATGTCAAATAGACCAGGAGATGCCCATAACTAAGGTGCATGTGTGGCAGGATTCATGTGGCTCTATACTTCAGCTTAAGGCTTAATTAACAAAACATCCAAAGACTTGTTCCAAGGGGAAAGTACTTTTATGTCTGAAGACCCTTTTGACTTGAAAGCCTCCCCAGCTTCACTGACTTGACAGATAAACTGGAGTACTCAGTGGATGAGTTTGGTTTAGATTCTGCTGGTGCTTTGTTGCAAGAGAATGGGATTATCTCATTAGTATTTCTGAACATATCTAGACTAGAATCCTAATTATGCCCAAACTTTTCTCCTCAGCTTGGCTTATTAGGATGAGGAGTATGTTCTTTGCTGCAGATGAATTTTAATTTCCCTTCAACCTCTGTTCACTGGAGCTATGCCTGCAAATGGCCAGCAAAGCTGTTCATTGCTTTTGAGTCTGAAAGGAAGGAGCCTGAAGCTATATTTGTTCTTAGTGTCAGTACAAAGGCATGTCACTGCAGTACTTTCTTGTGACTAGGCTAAAGGCAGCTGTCTTTAGTGTTACAATCTTACTGGTTTTTACTAAAAGAAACCTATCTTTTGGCAGATTGGAATTAAGCATGGTGTGATTTATCTGATCACGAAGTATGGATATATCCATATGTATGATTTGGAGTCCGGAGTATGCATCTACATGAACCGAATCAGTGCTGATACTATCTTTGTCACAGCTCCTCATGAACCTACCTCAGGCATTATTGGTGTGAACAAAAAAGGACAGGTAACAAATCCACCATTCTGTTTCTGAGCCTTCTAAAGTTCAAATGGAATGTAACAAACTTAAGGAGTGACTTGATGCAACAAATGTCATGGAAGAGAGCCAGTGACTATTTGATTAATCAGTTTCTTATGTCTCCTAGTGCAGAGCTATTTGAAGAAGAACTTGTCTTTTTACTAATCTTCTCCTTCACTGATGAGCTCCATAGCCATTTTGTTGTTGTATTTCATAGTAGTTGTGGAAAGGACAGTACTCCTCAATATGCCTCTTGTCCTTTCCAGGTGCTTTCTGTGTGTGTTGAGGAAGACAACATTGTGAACTATGCTACAAATGTTCTCCAGAATCCTGACTTGGGACTGCGAATGGCTATACGGAGTAACCTAGCAGGGGCAGAGGAGTTATTTGCCAGAAAGTTCAACACACTATTTGCTCAAGGAAACTATGCAGATGCTGCTAAAGTAGCTGCATCTGCACCAAAGGTAAGTAACTCCAAAGATAAAGCTTAGAAATCATGGAAACTTGCCTAAGCTTAGTGGATTGCTTAGGTCACTTGCATTTCAGAGCTTGACATTCAAAACATAAATGCAGTGTTAGTTCTCTGCAGTCTGGTAGTGGTTCTGACTAATACATTCCCCTGTATGCTGTAAAGGAGCATCTGCTATCCATTTCTAACCAGACTGGACTTTCTGTAGCCACTGACTTTGTGCTAGAAAGTCATTGATTTGATGGTCTCTATCCTGAAGGTTTAACAGTAGATGCTTCAGTTTATCCTTCAACCTGCTTTTTTTACTAATGCTATTCAGTCTTCACTAATTAAACACTGCTTCTCTCCGTCTTGTGCCCGTTCAGGGAATTCTACGTACCAGTGATACAATTAGGAAGTTCCAGAGTGTACCAGCTCAGCCTGGGCAGGCTTCTCCCCTGCTCCAGTACTTTGGAATATTGCTTGACCAGGGACAGCTGAACAAGTTTGAATCTCTGGAGCTCTGTCGCCCTGTCCTGCAGCAGGGCCGCAAACAGCTTCTGGAGAAGTGGCTGAAGGAAGACAAGGTAGGCTCGATCTTGACATTAGCCTACTTCTGTTGCCTTCTCACAGTTGAGTGTGAACAACATTTTTGTTGATGCTACAACTCTGAATTCTTCTGCTTGACAAAATACCACTTCTGACTTCAGCTGGAGTGCTCGGAGGAGCTGGGAGACTTGGTGAAGACGGCTGACCCAACCCTTGCACTCAGCGTCTACCTTCGAGCTAATGTGCCAAACAAAGTGATTCAGTGCTTTGCTGAAACTGGCCAATTCCAGAAAATAGTGCTGTATGCTAAGAAGGTAAATAATTTATTAGAAACTGCAGGCTCTGTCTTAGGTTTAATGTGTCCATTGTGCAAGTCATAGTATATTATAGTATGGTCTAAAAAGTCTGCAAAAAACAAACTTCAAAACATCCAGAATTTTATGAAGTATTAATTTAATGGACTGGCTTAAGCTTATTCTACAGAATAAAGATAAGAGTCTTCCTGAATTCCTCAGACTTAGTTTTGTAATCCATAAAAAAGAAAAATTGCCTAATGCCTACTTTTAAGTTTAGGACTTAATAAATAGGGCTTTAGGACTGTTGAAAAATTTATTCCAGGCAGTTTTCTTATATAGCCAGAGAATTGCCCTGGCACAAGTTCAGTTACTAAGTAGGTGAACACTGAATATCTGTGTCAACAGACAAGAAATGCTTTTGTCTGAGAATTCCTGGAAGATGTGGGAGATGGGCACTGCAAGCTCACAGCAGTTTATAGTCCCTATGGTAAAGAATCTGAAGGCTTAACAGAAGTGTGAAGCTTGCTAAATATGTATGACTTTCTGAAATCTCTAGGTTGGCTATACCCCTGACTGGATCTTCCTGCTGAGAAGTGTGATGAGAGTCAGTCCGGAACAAGGCCTGCAGTTCTCTCAGATGCTGGTACAGGATGAGGAGCCACTGGCTAACATTAACCAGGTGATGCCTACAACAAGAGTACTGGTCTCTTTCTAGACAGAGGGAATAGTGTAATACCATTCTGGGGACTGGTAAGGCTGGTTCACATATCTTGTCATTTTGATTAGAGGAGTGACTAAATTGTCTAGCTAAGTTTGGTTATCATTGAGTCTTTAGAGGCAAGTGTGCTCTCAAGTTCTTATGGAATCTTTCTGGTTTATTGATAGTAAACCTACTACAATCTTAGTCTATGCAATAAAGTGTTACTATCCTACTGTTGGCTTTAATGGAGCATACATGCAGAGAATTTACAGGAAGGTGAATAAATAAACCTAAGTTCAGTTCTGGCTGCCATTGGCCACTTCTTGTTAAATGGATGGAGAAATAAGGGAACATTTTGCATTTTTAAAAAATGAAGCTACTTGGAAAAAGTTCTGGCTTTATTTCTAGCAACTATCCCAGCAGGAGAAGGGATGAGCTTTGCATGTTATGGTAGAACTAAATAAGAGTGGGTGGTAAAGTCTGGCATAATAGCTCAGAGTAATGCATTTCTTCCATTCTAGAGAAAAAGGAAATGTAAAACTTGTTTCTCTATTACCATGACAGTAATACTATGAAAACAAGGGAATGCAGCATGGCAGGTGCTGTGATGGCCTGTTCTTTCAGTTTGAGACAGGTTAGGATCTTGGCATAAAGCAGACAATAGGGGATGCAGTATCATAACATCACCCCAGGACACCTGTCTAGCCAGACTTTTTGTATAAACAGAAGAATGTACGTGTGTGTATATAGACCCCTCTTCTGTAACTTGTCCAATCTCAACAGATTGTGGATGTGTTCATGGAGCACAGTCTTCTGCAGCAGTGCACATCCTTTTTGTTGGATGCTCTGAAAAATAACCGTCCTGCAGAAGGCCACCTTCAGACCCGTCTCCTGGAAATGAATTTGATTCATGCCCCACAGGTACGACCCAGTTCCCCAGAAAGGGAGAAACTTGCACAAGAATAGGATGTCTGATACTGTTATCTCTAAGTCTTTTAGTAACATAAAAGTCTACTAAGTAAGTCACTGCTGTGACTTCTCGACAACTTGTAGGCTAAGCTGCTCTTGATTGTGATTCTCTTGGCAGTCTTGATTTCTTGACAGTGAATATGAAATGTAACCTCCTAGGTTGCGGATGCTATTCTCGGAAACCAAATGTTTACACACTATGATCGTGCTCATGTTGCCCAGCTGTGTGAAAAGGCAGGCTTGCTCCAGCGAGCTTTGGAACACTACACGGATCTCTATGATATTAAACGTGCTGTTGTTCATACTCACCTCTTGAATCCTGAGGTAAGTGTTGTCCAGAGTAAGAAAATGACGTGAACAGTCTTTAGCACTTCTGCAGCTGCCACGAAATGGGTTGTAGGTACTGAAGTAGCATGACTAGCTGTGATTGAAGAACATTTGTCCAGTTAATGATTAAATTTTAATCTGTATTCTCAGTGGCTTAAATCTGACCTCAGTTCCCCAGGTGGGCATTTCAAATATTATTTCCAAATGCATTTTTTGTGATTGTAAATACAGTGAATGTTTGTTTTTATCTTTGGTCTTAGTTCATGGAAAAGTTCTCTCTAGTGGCTGGGGTAGTGACTCTCTGGTTGGCCCATCTTACAGATATCAGTCAAATCCTATGTGAGTTACTGAGTAAAATTTCTCTCTCTTTGCAGTGGCTTGTGAACTTCTTTGGCTCTCTCTCAGTTGAAGACTCTGTGGAGTGTTTGCGTGCCATGCTGTCAGCCAACATTCGGCAAAACCTACAGCTTTGTGTGCAAGTTGCTTCTAAATACCATGAACAGCTTGGCACCCAGTCTCTTGTGGAGCTTTTTGAATCTTTCAAAAGCTATGAAGGTACAGTATTAGAGGGAAGCAGCTTACTTGGAAGTGCTGACTGATTGAAGCTAATAGTAGGGATAGTAGCTTTTATGGGAAAGGTACTTTTCACATGGCTGGATCTTAGGATACATTTATGAAAGTGAGCTCATCACAGTGAGTTCTAGGGGTATTTTTGTTCTAGATAGTTTCTTAACTCTTTTTAAATAAAGATCAGAAAGAAAGATGAAGCCTGAAAGAAGGGAAAAGAATCTTTCTGATACTCCCTGCACTTGACTGAAAGCTGAGGCCCATACAGCCATCACTTGCTTCACTTCTAACAATGTTAAACACATGTGACTCTTTCCAGGACTGTTCTATTTCTTGGGTTCCATTGTAAACTTTAGCCAGGATCCAGATGTTCACTTCAAGTACATCCAGGCAGCTTGCAAGACTGGTCAGATAAAGGAAGTGGAAAGAATCTGCCGTGAAAGTAACTGCTATAACCCAGAACGAGTGAAGAACTTCCTGAAGGTAAGTATTCTGCCAAGGGGATTGAGGTGTCTTTTGTATTTTTTGCTTAGCAGCAGAACTGCAGCTTTTTAATAGAGGGAATCACCAGGAAGTTTGGTTGGTGTGGCTGTGAATAATCTTTTGTTTTTTCTTTTTCACACAACATACAGGAGGCAAAGCTCACAGATCAGCTTCCTCTGATCATTGTCTGCGATCGGTTTGACTTTGTTCATGACCTGGTGCTCTATTTATATCGCAATAATCTACAGAAGTATATTGAAATCTACGTACAGAAGGTAAGGACTTGCTCTTTACTTCATTATAAGGATTTACAGCATAATCTGCTGCCTCTTTTCTCACTCTTCCAGTGCAAAGGCTCTTCATTAAGCCTTTTGTCTATCGCAAAAATATTATTCCTGGAATGTATATACAAATGTTAGTTACTCAAAGTTCTCTGCTCTGAAGCATAATTGAAATTGTTAACTAGAACTTCCCCATATGGAAGACTGGGGTGCATTATTAGTAATGCTAATAACTAATTTCAGTGATGGTGGCTTATTCTAGGTGAATCCTAGCCGGATACCAGCAGTTGTTGGAGGGCTTCTTGATGTAGATTGTTCTGAAGATGTCATCAAGAACTTGATCATGGTGGTGAGAGGGCAGTTCTCCACAGATGAACTGGTGGCTGAAGTGGAAAAAAGAAATCGGTAATGAAAATGCATCTGTAGGCACCAATGTTGGGCTTCCCTGACCCTGCTATACACAAATTGAATTGCATGCAATTTTGTTAAATGATAAAGTACTATTGTTTTGTGTTCCTCTATAGAAAAGTAGTTCAAATTTGCTGGTCGGTCTTTTGATTGATTGGGTCATGTGACAGCGCTGCATCATGAATAACATGGCTTTTGAACTCTGCCATACAGCCAGCCATGGGATGTGCCTTTGGAGTAAATTTGGATCCAGCTGTCTTGTCAGTCTAGCTGCAGGCCCACAGCAGCTTCTGTAATTAGTTTCTAACTACCTGTAAAATGAACAAATGGCTTTAAGTGTGAGCTGCCAGCTAATACAACAGGAGTTGAGACATTGTAAAACTAGGGGTATCTGCAACCTTCCCTGATGTTATCTGTCTTCCACTCATTTAAGACTCATTAAAAAGTAACTGGCTGGTCTGTGTTTGCTTTTAAGTTTGACCAGCAGACTTGTTTGAAGGAAAGGCCAGGTACTGAGTGGTAGCTGTAAAACATACCTCAGTCTGACTTATAAACCTAAAATGTTTGCTTCTTCAAAGGCTTAAGCTGCTGTTGCCATGGCTTGAATCAAGGATTCATGAAGGCTGTGAAGAACCTGCAACTCATAATGCTTTGGCCAAAATCTACATTGACAGTAATAATAATCCAGAGCGCTTCCTTCGTGAGAATCCTTACTATGACAGTCGTGTAGTTGGCAAATATTGTGAAAAGAGGGACCCTCATCTGGCCTGCGTTGCTTATGAGAGGGGGCAGTGTGATCTGGAACTCATAAAGGTTAGCAAAACTGCATTTATAAGCATGCTTTAAAGAACTACTTGCTGCCTGAAGTGGAAGCCTATCTGGCTATTAGTCCAACACTTGCAGAATCCTGTCTTGCAGTCTCACTCAGGAATTGAGGCAGGTGGGAATCTTCTATGTGGAGACAGTAATTTTTATGCCGATGAAAAGAACTTATGCTATATGTCCAAACTGAAATTTTACAACTAGAACTTTGAAGTACAATCCATGTCTTTCATCCACTGATTCTGCTTGAAATTAATTTGTTTATTAGGCCCACGTAATGAATATGCCTACCATTAAAGCTTGGTTAATTTGATTTTTTTGAGCCTTGAAGGCTCAGGAGGAGGAGCAGGCTGTCATCTTGCCTGACCCTACCATGAAAGAAAAATTTCCCTGAAACTAAAACAGGGCTTGTAATTTTCCTTTGTTGTGATTGACCCATAGACTTGCTCCAATACTTAACCAGAAATGAGGAAAATAAATGTTGACAGTTTAACTACAAGGACTTACTCCAGTAGCATTCCTCTCCTATCTTAGAGCTTGTTGTTCTTAGAACATCCATCAGAATTTCAAGGGCAGGTGAAATTCTCAGGGTTCTCAGATACTTTCCGGTCTCAATGTGAACACCAGAGCTTAATGTTAGATTAGACAGTAGTGCTTGTGGTTGCTGAGAGAAACATTCTCCTCCTACCTGCACTTCCATATTGGTATATGCAGATAATGTCAGCTATGAGCATTAGAATGATAGTATAATCCAGGCTTGCTACTGGATTAAAGCAAATGACTTTCCAGCCTGAAGTGTTTAATTTTTAAGTAATAGTTCTACTGTAGCTGTTAAAAAAGGGCTGGCTACATTTGTCTCCTTTATTTCAGGATATGAAGGTGGCTTTGAGTTGCTGTTTGCTAGGAGGCTGCTAGGATAAACTTTACCATTCTAGTTAGCTATTAAAGCCTGTCTGTACCAGTTTCTTCTCTGAAGTGATGTTCTGAGAAGGTGTTTCTGATTGTGGAATAAAGATCTTCTTCCTATAAGAATTATTCTTGAGACGTTGTTGTCTCCTGGAAGAAGGGTCAGCTCGTGCAACTGATAAATATAAAGCATAAAGCAAAATTGTGTTAATACTGATTTGCTTACAGCACGGTAATTGAGATTCCATTGGCTTATTTGGATACTAGCAATGTGAGTTGCTGCTGTAAGATGACTTAGGCCTTCAGGTTTCTACTCTTCTAGCTGGAAGTTGAAGCTAGTGGTATAAATAGGATCATGACTTGTAACTCCCATGGTGCACTTCTATAAGGAATTTCACATTTATTCTGTACCCTTAACACGTTAACAAGAGAATCCAAGCCACTTGGTATTCTGAGCACTCATAAACACGTGTAAAGCTAATGACACCAAATACATAACCTACTTCTAGCTTTAAACAACTGCACCATTCCTCAGTTCACTACTTAGCACTGCCCAGGCAAGTGGCTCCCCTTTCTAGATTTAAAACTCAAGTTCTTCAGGCTTCTGCAGGTCTTCACTTCAACCAGAAGCAAATAGTTACTGTGAAGCCACAGTCAGAGTGTTTGTGTTGGGCAAAACCAAGAGAAGCTATAGAAATTCTGCTGGAGACCTTTTCCATGAGCCTTCCAGATCAGAGGTTGGGTAAGAACTTGTCTGTGGCACTTAGCATTGGTCAGAAATTAGTTCTAGTCAGTCTTCTAGACTGTCTGGCTCATAGCTAGCTAAACCTGTCTTGTGGTACTGACCCTTAACGGTAATGCCAGTAATTGTAACTTCTCCTTCAGGTGTGCAATGAGAACTCCCTGTTTAAGAGCGAGGCTCGCTACCTGGTGCGCAGGAAGGACCCCGAGCTCTGGGCAAATGTACTGGAAGAAAACAACCCATTCAGACGGCAGCTTATTGACCAGGTACAGAAAAAGGCTCAGCTTCCAGCATGTGAAGACCTCAGGATGTCTCAGAAACATTACAGAGCATTAAAGTAGCATTCTTCCCCCACAAGACCCCTTAATGCCCCATCTCACCGTACAGAAGTTTGTAAGAGTTGGAGTGGCAGGTATTAATTCTGACCTTCATGGTCAGAAGATTTAGCTACCAGTAAGATATTTTTTCTGTCCTGGAGAATGAGCTTCCTCTAGGGAATTTGTTTCCCATAGACGTTAGATGTGATTTTACTTCTGTATTAAATACAGCTAATAGCTATTTCTTGCTGTCTTTATCAAAATGCTCTCAAAATTCTGAAGCTTTAATTTGTAGTTCACTGGACAAATAACTTGACAAATGGACAAATACTTAATTTGGGGAAAACACTTAATAGTTCCCTGCCTTTGAATCTAGGTTGTCCAAACAGCTTTATCAGAGACACAGGATCCCGAGGAAGTTTCTGTAACTGTGAAAGCTTTCATGACTGCTGATCTGCCAAATGAACTGATTGAATTACTGGAAAAAATTGTCTTGGATAATTCTGTATTCAGTGAACACAGGTAAGAGGAGAGCTTTGTTCTCAAGTTTAGCCTGTTCAGTACCTCTGTTTAGGTTGTGAATGATCTTGGGTTATCATGGGCCTCTTGGTTGCAAGACCTAAACACTCTTCAGTGTTTATAATAAGGTGAAAAGCTAGAATTCGGGGTGCTTTGTACTTGAAGAACAGAGCTAGTTCACACTGTGCAATTTGCAGTGATGTGTTGAGGCTGGAGAACACTAATACTGGTCAGCACATTCTTTTTGAAGCTAAATGTCAGTGGTTCTCAATCTGGCGATGAAATGTTGTTTCTAGTGACAATAAGTGGGTTTATTTTTTCACGTGTACAATCCATGTCACTTAAGCAGGTGTTGCTGTGCACTGCTTATAGCCTATGCCTTCTGTTAACCAAAGGAATCTCCAGAATCTGCTGATCCTGACTGCCATTAAGGCTGACCGCACCCGAGTGATGGAATACATCAATCGGCTGGATAACTATGATGCCCCAGATATTGCAAACATTGCCATCAGTAATGAGCTATATGAGGAAGCTTTTGCTATATTCAGAAAATTTGATGTCAATACTTCAGCAATTCAGGTGAGGTGTGGTTCCTGCATGGTGATGTAGAATGCTTCCCTGGACATAAATGGCTGTTCTAAGAGCAGTTAGCTTCATATTGCTTACACAGAGCAGTGTATACACTTGAGGAAAGAGTTCTGTTAGAAGGGACAGTGTTACAAAACTTAGATTTTTAACTTGGAACTTCAATTTCAAACAGGTGCTGATTGAGCACATTGGCAACTTAGACCGTGCTTATGAATTTGCAGAGAGATGTAATGAACCAGCAGTGTGGAGCCAGCTGGCCAGAGCACAGCTCCAGAAGGACTTGGTGAAGGAAGCCATTGACTCCTATATAAAGGCAGATGATCCATCTGCCTACATGGAAGTCGTTCAGGCAGCTAATAGAAACGGTAAGGCAAAGCATCTTCAACTTCAAATTGCTTGGATGTGAGCTAGGTTATTGTATTTACATTGACCATCAGGAACTATCGAAACCTAGGAATTCTGTTTCAGAGAATATGGGAGCAGTCAATACATGGAATGGATGAGTCAATGTTACCTGTAATCCCTGTCACCAAGATTGTCCATCTTGCTACACCAAACATCTCTCTGTGGAGATACTTTGGATAACAGTCCAAATTATCAATAATGTATTTATTTAGCTGTATGTGGCAGAATTGCTTGCCAGTTGGATTGCGGAATGGTAGCAAGAAGTCCAGTCTTACCTGAAGGTGACTTGGGGCTGACAGGGAATTCATAACTCAAGTGCAAATGGCTTATTATCATGGTAGAGGAGAGATTTGAGCCTGCTAGTGAAAACTGTCCTTAAGGTGGGCAAGGTAAACAATACAGAATGACTAAACAGAGGATCTTACATATCTCTGCTCTCTTCCAGATAATTGGGAGGACCTAGTCAAGTTCTTACAGATGGCCAGGAAGAAGGCTAGAGAGTCTTATGTAGAGACAGAACTTATTTTTGCTTTAGCAAAAACTAATCGTCTGTCAGAACTGGAAGAATTTATAAGTGGCCCTAATAATGCCCATATACAACAGGTATGTCTTGGTCCACAGTTTCCAAGTGTGACTTGCTGCTTAGCTGACCCCTCGTTCTTGCTGCTACCTTTGTTTACCTTGGACTCCTCATTTAGGTCGGTGATCGCTGTTACGAAGAGGGGATGTATGAAGCAGCAAAACTTCTCTATAACAACGTATCCAACTTTGCTCGCCTGGCATCTACCTTGGTGCACCTTGGGGAGTATCAGGCAGCAGTGGACAGTGGCCGCAAAGCCAATAGCACAAGAACTTGGAAGGAGGTAACTTAAACTTGTGGGTTTTAAGTAGATTTTCATTCTAGAACAAGTATTATGGAAATACCTATTTGGATCTCTTAGTAAACCTCAAGTTTAGTAAAGCCTTGTTCTGTTAAC
The DNA here is from genome assembly GCF_022539315.1 of Serinus canaria. Lineage (NCBI taxonomy): Eukaryota > Metazoa > Chordata > Aves > Passeriformes > Fringillidae > Serinus > Serinus canaria. Next base: position 5,629,889 of record NC_066329.1, on the reverse strand, counting down.
TATTTGCTGATTGTATGACAGGTCTGCTTTGCCTGCGTGGATGGAAAAGAATTCCGCTTGGCACAAATCTGTGGCTTGCACATAGTCATCCATGCTGATGAACTTGAGGAGCTGATCAGTTACTATCAGGTAACTGTCAATATTCTAGAAGACTTTTACAGCATACTTGTATCTGCTAATAAAGTGGTCACAGAAAAAAAAGATACCCTGGGAGCTAATATTTAAATTCATTTTCCCTCTATCTTCATTTCTTAGTGGCAATGTGCATTTTTTTTTCTGTAGTAAATGGAAAGGTAATAGTTTCCATTATGCCTTCTTTTACAATTCTCTCACCTCATTGAAATCAAAAATCTAAGCACTTTCAATGGAGAGAAAGTGAAAGCATGTTGTATTTAAGTAAATATGCATTTTAGCAAGCTTTAATAATCCTTATTTTCCTAACATCCAGGACCGTGGCTACTTTGAAGACCTTATTGCCCTTTTGGAAGCTGCTTTGGGCCTAGAGCGTGCTCACATGGGGATGTTTACTGAACTTGCCATCTTATACTCCAAATTCAAGCCTCAGAAAATGAGGGAACATCTGGAACTTTTCTGGTCTAGAGTTAATATTCCAAAGGTATGCAGTAAGGTAGCTGCAAGTGAAGATGAGAAGCTGCCAGTGAATCAAACCTGGTGCATTTTTTTGTTTTTCTTATTAGGTGCTCAGAGCTGCAGAACAGGCTCATCTCTGGGCAGAACTTGTATTCCTGTATGACAAGTATGAGGAGTATGACAATGCAATAATTACTATGATGAATCATCCCACTGATGCCTGGAAAGAAGGCCAGTTTAAAGACATAATTGCCAAGGTAAGTAACTTGGTAACTGAAATAAAGTGCTGAAAGCTTCTATCAGGACAGAGGCAAAAATGCTCAACAGAATTGCTGTTTAGAAAACAGTTTGCTTAAGTTTTCTGCTGTACTTTAAACAACTTCCAATCAGTTTAACATAAAGAATTAATCTGATCTTACACTATTTCTTTCATGCTGTGCAGCACATTCTGTTGAGTGGCAGCAACTAGCACAGAATGTTTTCAGAGGCTGCAGGATCATAGGTCACAAGCAAGAGGCCTAACCTCCTTAATACCTTTGAGCTGACTGCTGTTTTAGTCTGAGTCTTTAGTCTGTTTTAGTCTTTAGTCTTTAGTCAAGCTGTTCTTGGAAGATTTCTGCATATGTTTCCAGCTGCTTTGGTCTGAAGTGCGGTGGGCAGTCCCATGAATACAGCAGAGAATAGTGGATTGAGAAGTAGTTTAAACAAGATTTAAGACTGAGTACACTCTTTCTGCTCTTGGGGATATCAGGGAAACAATTTCAAGACTTTTTAAGGCTGCAGTCTTCACTGGCTTCAGAAGTTGACAAATGGTCATATTAACTGTAGTGGCTGCCTGTGCCAGGACCTCTTCAGTGGATGGGTTAGAATTGGTTTGTGATGCCCCAGTAGCCTGTGATTTCACTGTCTGGAAGCAGATGGTACAAGAAGCAGTCATAAGATTGGACAAGAATTCTGCAAAAGTGTAAAACTTCTGACCTCTAGAAGGAAACTTAAGCTGTTGTTTAGTAGGAGTCACATAAACTTTGTGCTGAGTTAGTGGTCTGAATAAGTACCTTAGGCTTAATTCTGTTTAAAGTACTAACTAGTATCTGATCATGCAGGTGGCCAATGTGGAGCTGTACTACAAAGCTTTGCAGTTCTACTTAGACTACAAACCTCTGCTGATCAATGATCTCCTGCTTGTATTATCTCCACGACTGGATCACACCAGGACAGTCAATTTTTTCTCAAAGGTGAGTTTGGGAGAGTGTAGGTCAACAAAAAGTCCTCTTGCTCAAGTTAAGTTAAGATAAGATGCTCCAGGCTCTGGCTGGAAAACAGAGTCGACATCTGTTGAGTAGCTTTGCCACTGGTGTGGAGGACCAAGAAGCAGCCCAGTCCTGGCTTGATAGGGGAAATGCAGAAGAGTTTCATAATGGCCTTGGACTCTGTTTTATTTTACTCCTGGCAATACAAGATACCTTGTCTGGAGGGTTTTAACAGTAAGCACGAACTCTTGTAATAACAAATGGGAGTCTGTTTCAGGAGAATGCAGTGTCAGGATTGCTATACTTAATCTTATATTGGAAACATCTTCTTTCCAGGTTAATCAGCTATTTCTAGTAAAGCCGTACCTGCGTTCAGTCCAGAACCACAACAACAAAGGAGTTAACGAAGCTCTAAACAACCTTCTAACAGAAGAGGAAGATTTCCAGGTGAGCCCCAAAAAACAGATGGCTAAGCCTGAGGGATGGTCCTTTGACAAAAAAGCTGCTGACACAGTAATGTCCTTGAGTAGAAGATAGCCCTTCTCCAGTGCAACAGAGAGAGGGTGTGCAGTCAGGTCCTTAGCAGGTAGGAGTCTTGAGACGTCAATGATTTGCAAAAAAGCAGGTGCCACAGATGTTTTTCTCAGAGCAGACCTCACAAAGGTCAGTATCAGGTATGTACTCAGTGGGACAGCACTTCAGTAAATAAATTTGCTTCTGGCCCCATTGGCTGCTATTTGAAGACATGCTTTGTCTTTTTATGATAGCCAGCTCTTCTAGTCAGGAGCAGGTATGACCAAGTTAACATCTTGCTTTGTTAGAAAGTATCCTTTGGAGAGGTACATGAAATACTCAGGTAAATCAGTTGTAGCTATAGTATCAACTTCCAGCTGGCAGAACTGAAGCACTTGTGCTCTAGGAATAAATGCTTTTCTACTCTAGTTCTCACCTACTGCCATCTGGAAGCACGTGTAACAACTCTCTCTCAAACAGGGTTTGAGAGCTTCCATTGATGCCTATGACAACTTTGATAACATAACATTGGCTCAGCGTCTGGAAAAGCATGAACTAATTGAATTTAGGCGTATTGCAGCGTACTTGTACAAGGGTAACAACCGCTGGAAACAGAGTGTGGAGCTGTGCAAGAAAGACCGTCTGTATAAGGTGAGTTAAGGACACTGCATAAATCTCCTGCATACTGAATGTTAGTTTCAAATCTGGAGTTTTAATTAGTAGTCCTTCACTTGAAGGAAAGACTCTTAAAGCAGAAGTGGTTGCAATTTCAAATGCACGTCTTAAATCTAACTTCTTAATCTTGTCCTGTATTTGGGGATGTGTCTCTATCAGTCTTTGGCATCTGTACAGTTACCTGTATCAGTATAGAACATTCTCCATAGGCCTCAAGTCACAGGCTCTTGTAAGGGTACAGATTAAATGCAATTATTGTGGTATGCTCTTCAAGCCTGTAGTGAGTTCTCACAGGCCAATTTGTGCATAGTCTGTAGGAAGCTTGTTGGATGATGTTAATAAAATATTTGGCTTACCTCAGAGTTGTTGTGTGTGGTATCTTGCCTCCTACAGAACATGCCTGGTGTTGTTAAAGACTAACTTTATGGTATGCCAAGTACTCAGCTTATCTGGCTCACAATAACATGAATCTAAGATGTAGGGCAGGAGGTTGACAGGCAGGGGTCAAGCTTAACTGTTCTTTTCTGTAGGATGCTATGCAGTATGCTGCAGAGTCCAAAGATGCAGAGCTGGCTGAGAAGCTGCTCCAGTGGTTCTTGGAAGAAGGCAAGCAGGAGTGCTTTGCAGCCTGCCTTTTCACATGCTATGACTTGCTGCACCCTGATGTAGTCCTTGAGTTGGCATGGAGACATAACATCATGGACTTTGCAATGCCTTATTTCATCCAAGTGATGAGAGAGTACCTTACCAAAGTGAGTATTGCATAGGCTAAAAAGCTAAGACTTTAGTCTGCTGTATGATTAGCATTATGTAAACCAGAGCTCTTTGCATATATTTGGATTACCATTCCTCATAGAGGAAGTCTTCTTGAAGTTCTGTATGTTTCATCACTCCAGGCTAGCTAGCAAAGTTAATTAATAGATGCCTTGGCACTTGAAGAGGTCTAGTTAAACTTCTGCTTTTAGCAGTGGACGTAAGCAACTCTGCTTCTCACAGCAGCTCCATAGCTGATGAACTGAAAACTTGGTGAGGACAATACATATATCACTTTTATCTTTGTGTAACTGTGAAAGTAAAGTCTCCTTATTTCCTTGAGTAAAAGGAGCACAGGGGTTTTGAGTGCACTTTTTTCCTATATTAGCCTTAGGAGTAGACTGCTGAAGGTGTTTGGTTTTTTTAAATGGAAAACAGAATTTTAGATTCATAATCTGGTTGCACAATACTGATACTAAGAGCTGGTCCTCAACTCTTAGTATCAGGGAAAAGAGGGAAAAGAGATTCTGATCATGTGTGGTACTGAAATGCTTGTCTCAAACAGCTCTAAGATACTAAGCTAAGATTCTGCCTTGGAAGGCTGTAGGATTGTATAGAACATCACAGTAAAGAACTTAATTAAAATAAGGAATGTAAAAGTGACTGCTTCAGGTTGCTGCTAATAAGTCATGTTAAGTATTCCCCTCTGAATTTTCTTGCAGGTTGATGGACTGTTCTATAAGGTGACACTCTGATTTCAAACTCTTTGTGTTTATTTGTGTCCCTCAATATCCTAGGTTTCTTTTACAGGAATCTAGCTGTAGCTTCTGCCAGAAGAGCAGTGTAATTTAGCTCTAACTCATTTCCTGTTCACTTTCTAATGCTAAAAGGATAACTGTCACAAGCAACTTGAAAATCCAACCAGACTCTTCTCCTCTTCATGGGACACCAAAACAAGTGCTTGAGGAGGGCTTTACTTTGAGCTCCCTTTCACTGTATTAGATATTTTGTGGCAGGGAGGATGCTGTTAATAAACAAAGAAAAGCAGTTGCTATGTTACTGGATGTGTTCCAAGGGCAAATTGTTTTTCACACTGTAAATTACCAAAGTGTGCAATAATTCAGGCATGATGGTGAGTTTGTATAGTGCCATGAAGCTTCTGTAAACATCTTGCCTGTTAGTATGACGAAAGTACTTGCACAGATCTTTAACATCTCCTACTTGTATTTCACTCAGGACAAACTTGCCACACAAGTTTACCTGAACTCTTCCAGGTGAGGTTTAGGTATAAAATAATTTATCTTAAACTGCTGGTTGGATTTACAAGTAATCATGTGTACTAAATATGGGATAACTTGCCAGAAGGAAAATCTGCATGGTGAAAGTGGTTTACAGTGAAACTAATTTAGTCTGTTGAATTAACTGCAAAACATGAAATTGGAGAATGGGCTTTATAAGTGTGGTATGTCTAAAATTGTCATGTAACTAACTTCAAAAGCACAAAAGAATAGACTAGTTTTGGTGGGGTGTGTACATCTTCCAGAACTTATCTGTCTTTTCTGCATAAAAAAAAGTTAAAGCACAGAATAGCCTCTGTCCCAGGAGACAGGCACATGGAGTATAATGACACTGACCTGGAAACCTTTTGAACCAGTTTTAGGCAGCAGAGCCAATGTGATCTGGCTTTCCTAGAACTGCTCATTTCTTGTTGGGGATGGCTGCTTTCGGCATTCCTGCTGTTTGCCCAGCTGAGGGCAGGACTGTGCTGTTTGCCTGAGCCACTGTAGGACAGCCCCAGGGAAAGGCAAACCCAAGAGAGCCGAGGCCAGGGATAAATAGAGCAGGACAGGTAGTTGGAAATGGATAGTTGTCAGTTGCTTTGATCCATAGTAATTTGGATAGTGTTTCTAACAGCAATATTTGGTGTCATGCTGGAGAGCTCTTAGGCTGACAGCTGTAACTGAACCAGTAGAAGACCTGCTGCCACTCAGGTTGCCAGTTTGAGTTGCAAACTTCAAAACGTTGAGGAAGCTGTTAAACACCATATCTGGATAACATCTCTAAGCTTTAACAGAGATCCCTCTTGAAGCAGTTCTCGGACCAGATGTGATCCTTGCAGTGGGAAGGGAGGATGAGGAACAGCTGAAATACAGCATTGGGCTAAATGTAGGTTTGCCCTCAATATTAATACTGCCTGTACCAGGATGTGAAGTTGTGTGACTTTTATGCCTTGTAGTCCTCCGTCCCAGTGGTTCTCTTCTGGAAGATACAACTTGTTAAACCTAAGAAGGAAAGTACTGTTGCTCTTCAGATTGCCCTCCACACCCACAATCTAAAATTGTGTTTAGGGCTCTTGCATTATTGTAGTACTTCCACAAATTTGTTTAGCATGAACAGAGCTTTATGTGGCACAGCACTGAGATCTGTATAAAGCTGATACTACTAGGCCACTTTCCATGATGGTTCTAGAGTTTCCCCTAGAATAAGTCTCTTGTGAATACCAATATAGTTAAACCAGTACCTTGCAGCCAGGTTAGACTGTAGTCCTAGATTAGATCAAACTTCATGGGCCTGGAATATTTGCAAATATCTGTGAGGTGTCACTGAAGGGGAGAGGAATTGCAGGTTAATAGGTAAATGTAGATTAGGCCCATTTGAGATGATGGATGCTCTGTTGGGTTTGAGTTCTGGGTCATAGTTAGCAGTGACTAGAATAAGACCCCAAAAAATGCTTCCTTTGAAGGTAATGAGTTCCTCATCTGCATTTGAGAGCTGCTGCTTATTGCAATACGCCTAAAAGAATTGGGAAGTCAGTTTTACAGCAAAGCTTGCTGGGAATAGGCAGACTTCAGTAGTCTCCAACTTGGACCAAAAAGGAGCACTTGATAGCTGAAGTATCAGGCATGAAAATCTTCACACAATGGTGCAATTCCTAGACAAGGCCTTCATAAATCTCCTGTTCACTTCAATGTAGGTGGATAAACTTGATGCTTCTGAAAGCCTAAGAAAAGAAGAGGAACAAGTAGCTGAACCCACTCCAATAGTATTTGGTAGGTTTTAATTGATTACCTGTTGTCACTCTGGTCTCTCTTTGTGGAGGCAGCTTACATGATTATGTTTTATCCAAGAAAACTGGTTTCAACTAGATAGTAATTGAAATGGTTGTCTCTGCTCAATGAACTGTGTAAATTGTTGAAGTGACATCTCACTCTTACAGTACTTCTGCTCTTCAGATTAAAGTATTGCTCCTCTTACATGGCTCAGATCTCTACTTTAGGAATCATGTTTCAGTATGGTAATAGGACAGGGGATACCAGGGTGTTGCCAAGCCCAGGAATAACTTACAGAGCATGAAAATTCCTCCTCTTATTCCTGTCTGAGGAATGTGTCTGCTTTCTGCTCTTCCAAGTAGAAAGGCAGACTGTCTTTTTAGCTCACGCATTTTAAGACATGTGCAGCCACCATGGCTGTCCTCAAGTGTGATGCTATTTTAGAAGCCCTTCTGAAGAGGCATTCTGCTAACAAGAACCTAGAAGTAGCTGGTAAGGGAAGGATGTGACTGGTTCACTGTCTGATATAAATGTTAACCTGAATTTAACAGATGCATGAGGCATGTCTGGGCCTAGTGATGAAAACAAATCTGTCAAGGTGTGTTCAGACCCTTTGCAGCACCCTCCAGACTGTGAGACCTAACAGACCTAACTATTTGCTTGACTTGCTTTATTCTCTAGATCTGACCATGCATGGGTTAAATAGTACCAGTTTGGCTTTCAGTATGGTCTCTTCAAAACAAGCCGTGTTTATTATGACCTCAAGATCAGTGGATATTCATCTTCCCTCTGCATCCTGCCTTGCTCTTTTGTAGCTTCCTGGTAGCAAGAGCAGATTGTATGGGTGCCTTCTCCATGGCATATGTTGGGGAATAGTGTGACTTGCTGGTGTGTGCTTGCACAGGGGCTGATTTTTAGCTAAAGCCTAATAGTCCTATCACACTGTACAGCTAGCATTAGGGAAGGTTGGGATCTTAAACTAACTTTCTTTTTGTCTCATACTTTCCTAGGCCAGCAGTTGATGTTAACAGCAGGCCCCAGTGCAGTACCTCCCCAGGCAAACTTCCCATATGGATACACAGCACCAGGATTCACCCAGCCGCCTGTTTATGGTTTTAACATGTAACTAGCTCTCTGACAGACCTTCACTGTCTCTGTTCTCTTCCTTCCCGTCCCTTTTTAACTTCTCCAAGAAGTGTACAAGGCACAGATGACCTTCTGTTGGCTGAACACACTTGCTGCCCAGCTCAGTGAGGAGACTTCAGCAGGATGCCTGTTACTGTTATTTATTGATTATTGTCCGGTTACATTTCAACCTCTGAAAGGCAGCTTTTGTTAATGACATTGTGAGACTCTTGTCTGAAGTTAAGGCACTATTTCACTAACTCATATAGCAATAACTACTTGAGGCCAGGGGGAAGAGAGCATAATTTTCTTTATTTTGAAAAGCCCATTGAAGGCAGCTGGGAAATTGCCTGGCACCAAGTTGTTAAAGCTTTAGCTGAAGCTACTGAAGTAGCAGGATTGTTAACAATTCGATGAAACATCTCTTTAATAATGAATTGTTGAAAGCTTGTGTACATCTGACCATCCCATTTTATTTGCATTCTTATGTGCAAAAGAAAATGGGCTTTTCTAATATTTGTGCTCTGAACGTTTAGAGGAATATTGGGAAAGTTTCTTTTTCTGGACAATAATGCTGTTGGAGTTCAATGATGTTGGGGTTCAATACTGTTGGAGTCTGTTCTCTATTTTCTGGAGTAGATCTGAGACTTGAAGAAAATAAATCTTCTCATGCCAGAGAGCAAACACTTCCCAGATCCTTTTTGTTTAACAAGAAGAGAGCATGTTACTTATTGACGTTAAATGGTACTAAAACAAACCTCAGCTGTGTGTGGCAAGAGAACATGGGAGTGTGCATGGGCTGCCAAAGCACTGGAGATGCAAGAGCACAGCGTCAGGGTTGGGGACGGGGACATTCTGCTACCATATTGAGGCAGTAGGGAGGGCCATAATCCTGACTTTTTTTATTTGCACCTTTAACTGATTCTGGCATTGGCTTCCTACCACACCATGTTCTGACCCTGTCTGGTGGGCAGAGTCAGCACCACCTGAGTGACCAGGGTGCACTGACTCAGTTCTGCTATGCTGCAGTAGGATCAACAGCGTGTCCATCACCCACCTCTTCCTTTGAGAATGCCAACAGGGATATATTATTATTTTGTGCCACTTCAAATACATGTATCATTAACGTTTTATGTACTTAGATAACAATGTATAATTTATGGTTATGAATCTTGTGCTAATCTTGAATATTATAAAAGTTCAATTATAAATGTAAAACTGCAGTATCCACTGTGTGGTTCTAGTCTTACTATCTTGGGTGTGGGGACTGGCTGGTAGTAATACACTGCCACTCAGCATCAGGTTTCTTAATCTGACAACGGAGGATGCCAGGCAGGAAAAGGGAGACTTGTGCCAAGGCACGTAACAGGGAAGGCCTAGTAAGTAACTTGAAGGGAGTTGTGGTCTCTTTACCAGACACATCAGCATACGCTGTCACATGGGGAGGGCGTGCTGCAGGAGGCAGTCACATGTTCTCATGCTTTCATTCATGGGCCTGGGAAAGCTTCAGTCCTGTGTGGAGGGAGGTGCTGCAATGACAGAGTCTTCTCTGCTGAGATACATCAGCATAGCAGTAGTTTTGGTAAGCTGCACCCTTTGATACTGAGTCCCACTTTGAACAGGGCAAAACACCTTTTAATGCAAACCAGTGGAGATTGTCAGGGTTGTGGAATCAGTACCAGCAGACTGTGCTTTGGCACAATTTTAATTGTGTGTGTTTAATTTTGAGTGTATTGTTTCCTTGGTCACCACACCATGACAGCATTGGCAAGGGGATGCAGCCGTCCTTCCTGATGGATGCCAGAATACCCCAAGTGTTGCTGTAACGTACTAATCTCAGCTTTGTACTGATCAGCACTCACAACTCAGCTTGAAATGCTGAGCAGCTAATGAGTTCAGGAAAATCTCCACTCTGTCCAGACTTACTCATTGCAGGAATTACCAGGTAGCTTGCCATTTTCCAGGAAAAAAGTACTTCTATTTTGTAACCAGTTCCTTGTCAGTTGAAGTAAATTGGGGTAAGTCAGCTGGAACTGAAGACCAGCTCTAGGATTAGTATGACTGTAGGACTTTCCAACCTATCAACTTAAAAATGGGCTCTGAATTTATAGTAGCAAGTGCAAGCCAATGGTGGAACACAGTGAAGTGCTAGATCAAATACTGGAACAGCTCCTGACTGTAAGAGAATTGAGGTAGCTTGGGGATTCTTAATAGCCTCAGTCTCAAAATCTAATTACAGGAGTGACTGAGCTCTCAAGGAAAGTAAAGCTGCCAGCTCTGATCAACAGTCTTGCTTTAGTTACTCTCCTGGTATTTAAGCTCTTGCTATGTAAAATGGCTTTAATAAATTTTGTGATCTTGCATTCAAAACAGACTCCCAGTATAGTGCAGCTGTACCTAAAATGTGGAACAAACTCTTGTTTGTTACCAAGGTACTTCACTGCTTCCCTGAAAGTGAAGTCATTCACAGCCAGAAATAACTCCTCGGTTAGGGGTTAGGATTTACTTCATTTCATGAATTTGTGATGTCCAAGTTTTTGAAAACTTGGATAAGATTGTTTTGCTAAGAATCTGCTTTAAAGCTAAGCTTCTTGCTGATTCTCGTCCCAGTGACACAGGACTGGTGCTGTCCTGTAGAATGCTCATGCAGAACCTGCTGCAGCCTGCAGCATCTGGAGATCAACTTCCAGGCTTATGTCAGAGGGTAACTTGCTTGAGATTACATACAGGCTTTTACTGCCTCTTGTTTTCACTGTGAGAAACAGAGTATGGATCTCCTGTGTAATGGCTCTTGCCATTTGTCAGACCTTAGGGGAATCTTCCCTGGTCTGTCAGACTTCGGGCATATACAGATCTGGCATCAGAGAAGACAAGCAATTCACAAGGGGAATTCAGGAGGAATGCATTGCTGGGGTAAGTCCTGTTTCTTATTTTATGTAATGGTGTGGTATCTTACAAGACTTCATTTCCCTCCCCCCTTTTTTAGGACTCTATAATTAAATGGTAGCGTTGCAGAAGGAAATGATCTGGAGTAAATTAGCTCCTTAAAAAATGAAAATTCTAGGCAGATGAAATCTGTTGAAGTTTGTGCAAATAATAGGCATGATACAGTAAACACAGTAGTAACTGTAGGGTCAAAAACCTAATTCTAATTTAATACTCTTCTAGCAGCTGCAGTGCTGAGAGCTGGCGCTTCCAACACAACATGGATCCTTAATTGGGCTGTGGGAAACAAGGAACAACTTTTTTTTTTTTTTTTTCCCTTAGCAAATCCAGCAGTAGCTACTCAAAAGCCCAAGAAATTTCCTTGATTTACTGAACTCTAAAACTGAAAAACAAACCTCAGATGCCTACTCAAAGGAGTGTGAGTAACTTTAGTACTTTGGCAAAGCTGACTGTCAACTGCTTGTAATTAATGCTTATGCTTGGATGTGTGATATCCTAACTGGCAGGCTAGGACTTGGCCTCTGAGAAATTCTTAGTGTGACTGAATCAGCCTGACAATTTTTCAGTCTGCTGAATAAAAATGAGGCGAGAACTCTTGCAAATCTTGGTACAGGTAGCACTGTACGTACCAGGTTCTCATAAAGCAGTTTATCAAGTGCATGCATTACCTTATGACAGTGTTATTTCTCATCTGTAAAGCTTCTTGAAGTCTTTCTGGGTCCTTTCTGTTCTGCTGTAAATGGTTTGGCTTTGCACTTGGTTCCAAGCCGACTGTATTTCCTTTTTTGCTTTACCGAGTACCCCAAGACTGCTTCAATCTCATTTGTTTCCAGATAAGAACATAAGGCTGGAAAATGCTTGACAACACCAAAGTGCTTTGTGACACTGGTGTGTAATTAGGCTGGGGTTTGCTAAGTGAATGAGCCTTGCTATAGCAACCTGCAGGTGCACCAGTCCAGTTTAATGGATCTGGAGCCATTATTGTGCACCATCTATTTCAGCAAGTGTCCAGCCTCCAGAGAGTTTGTCACTCATCTAGCTTTCTCATTTTTCAATATTGTGCATTTTCTGTGGGCACCTTTCCAAAGGTAATGACAGATCCTGACTCATGTTTTACTAATACAACACTGCAAAATTCTTAGCATAGATGTGTGTTTCAGTTTGTCTGGAGCCTTTGCAATCTTTCAAAAAGGCAACAACATCCATCTGTTTTCTTCCAAGCTGATATAAAGTTGACAGCTTTTAAGCTTAAGATGAATTTGAAATACAGTCAGTAAAGTCCTGTCTTCTATGTGTCAGAATTTAAAAGTCCTGAGTCAGGTTCTGAGCTTATTTAGTTATGCATTTCCTGTGTAGTTCAATGACTCATGATTTTTTTTTTTTGTCTGTTATTTTTAATCAAGATTGTAAAATTTGTTTGCCTAAAAATCTCCATTTCTCCTTTCCCCCCAGTGGTTATGAAAGGAAGGAATTACAAAGTCTTCTGGTATGTTGTTTTCCACAGCCCTAAGTTCTCCAATATTATGCAGAGCACAAATTCCCCAAGCAGTGGTTATCCAGATGAGGAGCTAGGAGTGAGTTTGGGTGGGAAACGGTGCTTAATAAATCTTTGGATTGCTCTCCTTTTGTAAGGTACTTTTTTTTCCACTTAGGGGGTGGGGAAACGGCCTCATCATCTGCTAATAGAGTTTGTCAACTGGAGTTGCTTTGTTGAGTAATACATCCTGCTGGGAGGGATTCATGACCATGGCAGGGTAGCAGAATGATAATCGGTCCATGCTGCACATGGGCTTCCTCTCTTCTGAGCTGAGTCAGGCCCACGCAGATGTTAAAATTACAAGGACTTCTGTGGTGCTTATGAGAGGCTCAGTTCTGGTAATCTCAGTGAATAATCTTGTGTAGCAACAGGAGCCTTTCTGCATGTGTGCTCTACTCAAGTGGGAATTGTGTTCGTTGTTTGGAATAGCATCATCTTGCTTATAATCACAGTAGCTCCTGCAGCACACACTTCAAAAGCTGGGGAAATGTTGACTCAAATCTGCAGTATTTTCCTTTCTTGAAGCCAGTTATATGCAGGATCTGTTTTGCATAAAGAAATTGTTTTGTCTCAATAGGGAACCTGAGAGAGAATGAGTTTTCTTATTTTATCATAAAACTGCAAGTGCTGGGGATTAATAATGCATGGAAAGGTTTGTAGTAGATGATGAGTTGTATCAATTGTGATAATACATCTGTTAATTCAGTGAAATTAAGAGGTTCTCTGATCCCAGGATATATATGTGCCCCATACTGACCGCTCATGGTCTCTGAAACCATAGTGTGCTGTCTAGTGCCAATTAAATAAAAGTAATCATAATAATTTTAGGGAGGGGCAAGGGAGGAATAAGTTGAAACTAAGTGTTGTCATGTAAGCATGTGCTTCTGAGGATCCAGAAAACTGTCTGCAATTGCTGTTTGTGTTCGAAAAAATAAATTGTGAAAGTTGCTTTCATTTTCAGTAGCTCTTTTAAATTCTGATTATTAGGGCCTGGAGAGGTGCCATGAGGCACACAGGCTGCAGTAGCACCTGACTAAGTATTTCACAAGCCTTTGTATGCCAGCAGAAACAAACACCAGCCACCAGCAAGGGAAATGAGTTCAGATTGTCTGAGGGTTGTTTCCATGAAAATTCCTGAAGCGAGAGCAGTAACGTGGTGGATTTGATGTTGCTCTTCTATGCTTTGACCATGCATTTCTTTGGAGATGCTCTTGACTATGTGAGCCTGATCAAGTAGTTACTTTCACATAACTAATGGGATTTAAAATATCCTCTTGCAGCCCCTGGTATTTCAGGGATTGTTTATCTTGTTTCACTGTTTCTCCTTCAGGCTTTCTGCTGACAAGTGGTGTTAGCAGCTTCTTGGAGGTCAGGTCCTTGCAGGAGATGCCTTGCAATCTGCATGTGATTAAATATGAATAATCCTTTCCCTGTTCAGCAAGGTAAGCACTGCTGAGAATCTCATTGAGTCTGATGTGAATTAAGCATGTGGTGTGGTGTTTTCTTGGACAGGATGAGGTCGTGTACTGGCCTTGGTGATTGGGGAATCTGTAAGAGCCAGTGTTTGTTTTGGAGGTAATCATGGCCTCACAGCACAGGGCGTAGGTGTCTGCAGGCAGATGTGAAAGCCATGATGATTTGATGGAAAGGTATGAGGAGTTGCAGAGGTTAATCAGAAATCCAAATGCATTTATTTGTTTGCTGTGTTTGAAAGAATTTATCTTATCTTTACCGTTCTAATAATGCTAACCTGAACATGAGTAGCTGCTCTGCAGTTGTGACCAGGACTATGACTGTTTCTTCCTTCCCTTCATATGGTAATTTCCCCCCCACCTTTACTGCCCTGTGTTAAACAAGGGGGGGCCTTAGACTTGGCACGAGACCACTCTATGCCCATTTTAACTCTGTTGTGAAACCACATACAGTTCTGATCTCACCTGGGGGTGAGTTTTGCAATGTAAGTATGTTTGCTTTTAACCCTAGCAGAATAAAGATGCTTCAGTTTCCCAGAGGCTTCCTCTGCCAGCTGTTCAGCCATGAAGCCAGGGCTGTGTAACTGCAGAGTGAGCTTTTGGATGGGGCTGGCAGCTATCAGATTGCTGAGTCTTGTTAAGCAAAAACCATGTCACAAAGCACACAGAGAGCAAGTCTGGACAGGAACATGTTTTATGCATAGCTGGAGGTGACTTCTTGCACAAAATGTTCGCTCTTTTGAGTAATGTGGCTGTTCCAGGTGTAAGGGAGAGCACAGTTCTAGAGTACAGCTCCAGTGTTCCCTGCCTTCTTCGAAATCCTGGATGGAAATGAAAACAGTGTTGGTTTCTTTCCCTGCCTCCTGTAAATACAGCTTTTGGACATAAACTAGAGCAGGGCAGTCTTTCTCTGTCTGTAGATAAAGCAAAAAAATATCCTAGTGCAATTTGCACAGCCCAGTCATTGAGCAGTAATAGAGGATACACCCCCCCCCCCCCAAAAAAAAAAACCCACAAACAAACAAACAAAAAACAAAAACAAAACCCAAAGCACCAACCAACACCGGCTAAGCCCGGAGTGTCATTGCATTTACAGCAGCCTTTTAATTTGAGAATGTTTTTGTTTCTCTGCCGCCTGCGCTGGGCGTTAACATGCGCTTCCTACCCCTGGAGTTCTTGATCTCCTTTCCTCACTGAAACAGAAAGGATCCAAGCCAAAGGCCTGAGATGAGCAAACCCTCCCCTTTCCCTCCCCTCGGACGGTCGCCACAGCGCAGGAGCGCACTGCTGTGTATCCTCGCTGACCGAGGGCCTTGGGGTGGTTCCGAGCTAGTCCTGGCCTAAGCGTGCCTGGAGGGGCTGATGCTGCTCAGGAGAGGGGGCACTGCTGCCCACGTCCCTCCGGCCGGGCCGGCATCTCTCCGTACCCACACGGCGGCTTTTCCCGTGGATTGCTGGGAGCGGGCTGAGCACCTCCCGTTCCCGCAGCACCGAAGGCCGGGCTGGGTCACGCTGCCGTTCACCCGCCGCTCCGCGGCCGTTCACCCGCCACCCTATGCCCCTCAGAGCCGCTCCCCACGTCTCCAGGGGCCGCCCCTGCCCCGCCCATCGAGGATGTGACGCCGCCGGGGCCGCCCCTCGCGGGCGCGGCTCTGAAATAGGGCTCGGCCGCCGCCGCCGCGGGCAGCCGGAGCCGCGGAACAGCGCGGCCATGCCCGCCCCCGCCTCGCCCCGCAGCCTGGCTGCCGCCGCCACCCCCGCCGGCAAGGCCAAGCTCACGCACCCCGGCAAGGCCATTCTGGCAGGTAAGGGGATCCCGGGGCTCCCCTGGGGACGGGGCTCGCCCCGCCGCTGCCAGCGTGGGCATCCGGCTGGGCGGCGGCTGCCGGGCCCGCCCCGGGGCGGTGGTGCTCCCGCAGGTGCTGCTCCATCCCAGGACTGCCCGCGGAAGGCGACCTCGCTGGACCGGGGTTTCCCTTCAGCCACAGCCAAAAAGCTCCCGCAGCTGCATCCCGAACCTGGACGCTGGCTGCGGGCTCCCGCGATCCGCGGAGACCCCAGCGTCTCGCCAGGCTGTTTCTGCACCCGGTGTTCCAGCCGGGAAGGTGCTGGTGGGCTCGGGCGTGACGGGGGTCGAGCGGCACTCGGGGGTTCAGCGGTGTTCAGCAGGAGGGAGCGGAACTGATAGGAGAGGCTGGTGGCAGCAAGGGCCCCGCATGATCCCCCGAGGGTGTTGAGGGACAGGGCTGAAGCAGCCGCAGTCGGTTGTCCCTGCCCCAGCTGTGTCCCTCAGGCTGCGCCGATACAGCTCCTCTGAAGGCTGCTTGGTCCCTCCTTTGTGCCTGAGCATCAGTCTCTTGGATCAGGGCGTGTTTTCCCGTCCAGTTTTCCCGTCCAGTTCTGACCACTTCCATGGGCTCAGAACAGTAACTGCACCGAGGGCAGCAGTAACTGCAGAGTTAACGCTCTGCCTCCTGCTTGTGGCTGTTTCGAGCTCTGAGCTGAATGGAGTCCAAGACAGTCGCAGGCTTGTTAAACTCCTTTGTAGCTGTTCATTAGCTCCCTGGTTTCTCCTGCCAGTCGCAGGACAATTCCCAGAGTGGAGATTAGCGTCTTTGTTTTGAAATGAGCCATCGTAGCCTCGACATGATTGGCATGTTTAGAGCTTTTGTGTTTTCCAGCCAATTCCCCCTCCTACGATTGTGCCTTTGTTGTCTGTCCAACTCCCTGCTCCCCTCCAACCCCTCCAAGGGCAGAGCTCCAGCCTCCAGTAGCGGGACCGGGGAGGAGCGGGGCTGTGCCCGCACGGGGAGCGGAGCCGCGGCCGCTCCGCTCTGCCCACCGGCCCTACCCCCGCCCCGGCGGGCGGCCTCCCTCGCAGCACCGGGAGAACTGGCGAAGGTGGATGCGGCCGCTGGAGCGTGCAAAGGGTGCCGAAGCCTCCCGGTGTCACGTCTCCGGGAAGGGACTTTGCCATCATTCAGCTGCCGGGCCAAAGGGCTGGGGCACAAAGAGGAGGCAGCCTCCAACGAGAGGGTGACTTCTCACTCAAGTGAGCCCTTTCGTGAGACCAGGCTCCTCCGGAGCTCTGTGCCCCTCTCTGCTGCTCCATCTCAAAATGGGTTGGTTTTTTCCAGGCCTCTTGACTTAAAGACCTTTTAAATAGGATTCAATCCAATTTTAGGATGGGAAGGACGGGCTCCTTTTTGCCCACCCTTCCCAGTCTTTCCCAACTTGCTGTCCATGTGCATTGAAAGCATCAGGTTGTCACTGCCTGGACCAATGTACCAGGATACTTTCATAGATCTTGTGTAGATTTGTAATCAGGATCATCAGTTTACCAGCATCAGTTTCCTGTGTGAGAGGCTGCAGCAGACTTGCAGAGGTAGAAGAAGGACTCTATTGCGATGCTGGTCTTCTCCTCACAGGCTGTAATCAGAGTAATTGGTTAATGGGCAGAAGTCCAGCCAAGCCTCTGTGGCATCTAATTGTATTAGAGAACTACAGAAATGAGAGAAAGCTGCTGTTAACTCCCTGTGCCCTGGTTGGCTCAGCCCTCCAGCCCCTCAGTGGGAGATGCAGTGCTTTTTGTGGCTGTCTCTGCTGACTTAAAGGGGTTTGCTGACACTCTCAGAGTTTCTCATCTGACATCTGTCTGCACAACAGGGATGTGTGCTCCACGTTCTGGTGAGCTGGAGGTGTTAAGATGGAACATTCCTGCTGTGCTTCATCAGCCTGTACTGGTGGAGTTAAATAAGCCATCATCCCTCCCTGGGTGCATATCTGCTCCCAGACCCAGTGGGTAATTGGGATCCTCTGCCAGGGAGGCACAGCTCCCTTGGCTACCCAGACCTCAGCAGGCTGGGGCTGGCTCTTTTCTGAAGAGATGCAAGTAAAGCTCTGTCTGCCAAGAGCTCTTCTCCTTCAATTGTCACAACAGACAAAATGCGAGGTTAAAAATTAATTTGCTAATGGGCCCTCCTTTTTCCAAGCAGCTGTTGTGTGCCAAGGCAGCACTTCGCCTTGCAGTGACAACGCTGCTGGTGCTGCTGTGGCCACGTGTGGCCTGAGCACATGAAGGCGGCTCGGGCTCTTCTGCTGGATAACAACCTGTTAGCAGGTGGGCCAGGAGCCCAGCTCTCTCTCCAGCCTCCCACAGCCAGCCTTCCTGTTTTGTGGTTTCCAAACAGCCCCACCAGACTCCTGTCCCTCCCACTAGCATCCTGAAGGGCTGGGTGCTGCTGGTCTGCTATGCTCCCAGCACAGGGCCATACTGCAGTGGGGAGCTTGAAATAAAGGCAGTTAAGTAGTGAGACAAGAATGCTGGTGTCAGAGCTGGTGCCAGAGTCATCAGTCACCTCTGGGAATCCTGAGAGTGCTTCTTCACTGGGTTTTTGGATGCCACGTTGGCAGCTCATTTTGGTGCTGTTGGATCAGTTCAAGGCAGCCTGCAGTGTGGGCTATTTCCAGCCCAGCACAAATGGTCTTTGCCTTGCACCCCTGCCCTCCTCTTGAAACCTTTGCTCGTGTTTATCAGTGCTCATTTGATGAAAGACTCTGCCTGCCCTTACCAGAATTAAGTACAGCCTTATTCTGTTTCTAGCCAGCTTTGAAGCCTGGGGTCTGCTCCCTCCCACAGAGAAGCTCCCAGCTGCTTTGCTCTCTGCATGGTATCTCTGCTCACCCGGGGGCTGTTGCACAGTTGCTGTTTCTACCTACACCTAATCCTGCCTGGCCAGGGAGGCAGGATGCCTGGATATTGTCCTGCATGGTGCTGGATTTGGAAAGAGCTCACAGGAGTTGTGGCTGCTACCCTGGTGTTGAGTCCCACTGGCAAATAACAGTGATGTGCACCAGGGTCCTAGGGGGAGCATGGGCAGGGAGGGGGACTGCAGGGAGAGGATAGGGCATGAAGCAGGGTTCAGCAAGGGAGCCCAGGATCCCAAACAAAGCAGTAATTGGAGCTTCAGTTTCCTCTTCTTTGTTAATCCTTGATATTATCTTTCTTAGGAAATGCTGTACCTGCAGAGGAGAGGAGTCAGGGACTGGGTGTGAAAGCTGAGACTTGCCTTTTGCAGAGCAGGTCTCCTTTCCCAAAAGTCCCAAGTCCATCTGGATTTCCAGGGCCGTTGATCTCAGGAGAGGGTGTGAGGGAGGTTGTGCTGCTGTGAATGGCTATGGTCCAGCACACTCCCTGGTTTTGAGATAGATGCCTGGTGCTCACAGCAGAGTAGGGGATGTTTCTCCCTTCATGCTGAGCTGCGTGGAGGCCAAGCTCAGCCAGGGGAAAAGATTGGAGAGCGTGGAGGGAGCCAGTCCTGCCAGGTCTGCTGGCCCTCAGTACATCACTCCTGGCTGTGGTTTCTCCCTGCAGTTGCCTCCTGTGGCTATCATCTGTTTGGGGAGGGGGGCACAAGGACCATGCTAGCCTTGAGTGAGTCCCTGCCTGCCTGGGAGCCCTCGTGGGCTGCAGTGGAAACCTATAAGAGCCCCAGGGCCGGAAAACCGTATTGGTGTGTCCCTTTGGTCTGAATGGATTCTGTTTGAGCTGGGGTTAACCCTGGGCTCTGAAATGTGAGTTTCTGAGTTTTTCACATGGCTGATGTTCTGCTTGACATTCTGCAGGCAACCATTTTCTCTGGGCTGATGTAAATGATCGGAAGGAGTCGTCCGTCTTCCCAAGATGATGAGCACCATGAGCTGACAGCCTGGGGATGTTGCAGCATCTCTCAGCTCTCATGGTGCTGTGTGGTGCATGCCAATGCAGCCTCCCTGCTCCTGCTTGTGCCCTGAGGTCTTAGGTCATCTCTTGACAGCAGAGATTGGTTTTTTTTTTTGGCCATCTTTTCTCTCTCTCTGTGCCCCAGTGCTTGGTATAGTAGTCACTCCCCTCTGCTGGGGGCTGGGAGATCAAAGCCTGTCACCAGGGAAGTCTCAGTCCTGGCAGTGGCTCCTTTATCCAGCTATGGGGCTGTGCTGGGGGACTCATCCAACAGCCCTGGGCTCTGACACTGGCTCCCTGTTGCATGTCTTAGAGTTTTTGACACTTGAAAAGTTGGTGTCTGAAGTGGTAGGATGGCCAGGAGGCAGCTCATGGTGACAAACCTGGGACCATGCGGTGTGCAGGGCAGTGGGGAGAAGGTGACTTGAGCAGGACAAAGAACCTGGCAGTCCCCAAAGGTGGAATCAGCACCAAAGGCAGAGGACTGCTTTAACTGTGAGCATGGGGAAATGGCTTCTGCCATTATACTCACAGCTGAGAAATTTAAATTGTAATAATGATTAATTGTCATATTGAGAAGTAAATGCAAAGAGGTGATGAATGAGTGAGTTGTGAAAGAACAGCCTGTTCAAACAGGGCAGTTCCAGTAAGACGCAGGACAAATGGTTTCATCCCATCCGTAGCGTTATCTGCAGTGCTGTTTGGACGGGGCTGTTTGCCCACAGTGGCACAGGGTACAGAGGGGCCCCTCTCATGTTTGCCATTCTGTTTCACTGGGGGTTCAGACTGTTGCTAGCCTGCCTGTAGCACCATGACCAAAACAGCTGTGAATGTCTGCTTACTGCTGGGCATGCTGAACCCCTGTGCTCCCCACTGGCCTTGCCCCTGTCAGATGGGAGGGAGGGAGACCTTCCTAACCCCAGCATGGGGACAGACACCCTCAGAGCCTGCTGGCCTGTTGCAGGACATGTTTTTTTCCTTCTAACCAAAACACAGTTAAACTTCTGGCAGTGGTTTGGGGAAGCAGCCTTCCCCATCTCAGCACTGAGTCAGACTTTTGGTGGCAGAGCTGCCCCCGTGGTGGTTTTCCTCAAGGATGTGGCTGCAGATGGGTGGTGAAGGACTGTCCTGGCTGGAGGAGGTGCCTGAGTGAGGACAGCAGTGCTGGAGCTCTGCCGAGAGCCAGCTGTCCTGGAGAGCTGCAGCCCCAGCGAGGCTCCTGCCTGCTCCTGAGCCCCCAGTTTCACAAGATGGCCAGTGGTGGGAAGTGCCGGGAGGGTGGAGCTGTTAAACCCGTTTCACCGCTGCAGGCAGGCAGGGCAGGATTGCTCCACGGGAATGGATGGGTGAAGAGCAGCCTGGACGGCTGCCGGGGGGGGGGTTGGTCCCTCCGTGAGGGGAGCAGAGGGCAGTCTGGGCTGTAGAGACCTGTCACAAGCTGCTGGTGGGTATTTCTGCCTTCCTGGTTTGTAGCAGCCTGATAGTCTTTGGTTCTCAAGGTTTTTTCTTCCTTATTTCCCCAGCTCCAAAAGCTATGTTGGCTAATTAAAAGGGCAGCAAGTGCCCTTGTGAGAGTGCTGAAACTGTAAGCACAGCATCCAGGAGTTGGGAAGGATTGCACCCTTTGTCTGTAGTGTGTGGTGTGTGTCACCCGTGTCAGCTGCTCAGCTCACCCCATCCAGCTGCACCTTCTGCATGTGGGCTGGGAGCCCCCAAAATGGGGAACTCAGGGCTCAGCCTGTACTGAGAACCTGTTTGTGCTTTTCCACCATCTTCAGCCACCCGGCTGACAGAAGGAGAAGCTCCAGGCATGGGCCCTGGGAGAGCTCTACTGCTTTGCTTCCAGACCTTAGGAATAACTTCCTCTGGCCTGAAAGGATCCTAATGAATCTGAAGTTAAAAGGTGTTTTTTATATGGAAATCAGGTGCTGGTATGTCAGCATGTGAAATTACTCTTAAAATGGAGAGACTGAAATTGCTCCCCAGGTGCTCACTTCTCATCAGAGCTGCACAGAGACCTGCTGCTCCATCACTCTGCAGGAGCAGGATGCTTTTGCAGGCACAGCCACTTGCAGGAGTGGCAGAGGGGCCAGTGCCACCCCCTGCCCCTAGGTGGCTTCCAGACAGGGCAATGGGTGTTCATTGGGGCACTTGCCTCTGGGTAGGACTTTGCAGAGGATGTCAATGCCAGTCCTGGCTGTGCAGCCTTGGTTTGTGTCTTGTCTTCCCCATCGCAGCTGCATCTTCTCACCTTCGGTGCTACCCTGGTCTGGAGCTGAGTCCCTGGGTCAGGGTGGTCAGTGGTCTCCCAGAAGGTGCTCATGGACGGTGTGTGGAGCTGAACCTGTGTGTGCTGATGCCATCACGTGTTGTGTGAGCATTGCAGCGGCAGTACCCTCCCACTGTCCCCAAAAAACCCTCTTTTCCCTTCTGCCAGCTCTCCCCAGCCATGCCCAAGGGCTGCAGGCATGTCCTCAAAGGACAGCCTCTTCAGGCCTCTCTGCCGGGGAAAGCTAAACTTTTTCTAGGAAAACTCTGCCAGGGTATTTTTCCCTTCTCTCCCTTCCCGCTGAGCCTGCAATGTCAGGATAGCTGGCAGCTGAAGCACTTGCAGGCTTGCTGCAGGCAGGGAGCCATTCCTGGTGCAAGGAGTGGGATCCCCCCGCCGGGGGCACCTTCCCTGGGGCCGGGCAGAGCGACCTTCCCTGAAGGACGTTCCCTGTCCTCTGCCTCCTGCATCCAGCGAGCAGCCAGAGCCTTGGCCCGGAATCTCAGCTGCCCCGAGTGCCCTTTCACCTCCTGAGTGCTGCTGTTCATGCCGACTCTGTGGTGTTGCAATAGCTGGAGCTGCTGTGTAAAGTCCGGGTAAACAGGTTGCAAAGTCCCTGCAGCTCTGGAGAGGAAGGGGATTGGACAAAGCTGCTGCTCGTGGGCAGTGGGGTGATTTATTTGCATAGAATGAGGTTTCTGCTGGGGCAAAACTGTGTGGGGAGAGGAGATGACAGCAGAGCAGGACCTCTCATGGGTCTTGCTTCCAGGGGGCTGCAGGGCAGGTGGCCTGTGCCACTCTGCCTCTCTGTGGGCAAAAGAAAATGGGCTAAAATTGCCACAAGTCATGGAGTGTGTCCAGAGTCCCTGCTCTCTATGCACCTTCCCATGGGATTTTAGGCCAGAACAACACTGGGGAACAGGGAGTGGACCTGGCAGCATGAGTACCCTGTTCCTTCATCCTTGGCTAGGGCAACCTCATTGCCCCAGAAGCTGCCAGTTCCCAGGAACAATGTGCTGTTCCTTTGCTGGGCTCCTGTGGATGGCTTTGCCCGTGGGATGCTGAGCAGAGCCTCTGCCTCCCCTGCATGCGGCATGCGAGTGTGACCACTGAGGCTGTAGCAGGTTGCAGGAGGTGCAGCATCTCTCCCTGTAGCATTTGGTGTGGCTGCCATGAGCTGAGGTGCTGGTTGCCCCTGGGCTGCTGCTTTTCCTGGGTGCTTCCCTGCTGTCTGGCTTCTGGGTATGCTGGAGGAGGAGCTGGTGCTGGGGGACCAAGAGAGAACAAATATTTATGATGCTTAAAACACCCAGCACTTCAGTTCTGCAGTGTGGGAGGGAGGGAAGTGGCCTTGGCAACACTCAGGGTGTTCGTGTGGCTGTGGTGGCGCAAGGCTGGTGGCACAGTGGTGTGTGGTGGAATGGAGAGGTGCCAACTGGTGCTCAGCTTTTTGGGGACTGTTGCACCCAGCTGGAGCACATTGCTCCTCATCGAGCTGCTCCCTGGGCCCTGCCAGCTGCTCCTGCAGGAGCTGTTTGTCTTTGCAGGAGAAATTAGTGTTCGGCCAGCTCCCTGCCATGGGACCGGCGGTGCCTGCCACTCTGACGGACACGCCAAGGGCAGGAGAGGGTTGAGGGGGCAGCAGGGGTGTGCTGGGGACTCTGGGGATGGTAGCTGTCCTCCTGTGATGCCCCAGGGGAGCTGTTGGCTGGCTGCAGTGCCGTGAGCTGGCTCTCTGTTTCCTCCCAGAGCAGCGGGTGCGCGGACTGTCAGGGCTGGCAGTGGTCACCCAGCACTGCCTCCTGAGGAGTGCCTGCCTGGGCTGGACTGGGCTGGGCAGCTTCAGCCCCCCTGGGAACACAGTGGGAAACAAGGAGCCTTTGTTCGCTGAGGCAGAGCTGGGCTGGCCTCCTGCCCTGTCCCCACGGGGCTGGGATGCTGCCCAGCTGGGCTGGCATGTCCTGCCTTGGGTACTCAGTACCACGGTGTCCCCATCCCTGCCGTGCCTGTGGGAGGAGTGGGATGCTCTGTGAGCATGAAGCTAAGCTTTGCATTGCCCTAGCTGTGTTGAGGCTGGCCTGGCTTCTTGGCTTCCTGTGTAAGAGGTGCAGCCTGGTGCTTTTTGTGCTTGGGGGGGAAAAAACAGCAGAAGGCTGTTTTAAGCTAGGTGCTGCTCCACTGCTGGGGACTGGGCTGAGAGGAGGCAGCAGTGCTCCCGAGGATGCCAGTTGCCAGTGGCACCAACAGGGGGGAGCTGGCAACACCAGAGAGATCTCTTGCATGTGTGAAGGCCGTGCAGAAGAAATACAACTTTGTGAGAAAGTCTGCTGGTCCAAGGAGTTGGTGCTGCCAGTTGTTGTCACAGGGAGCAGCCATGGGCCGTGGTGTCCCCTATCAGCATCTCTTCACGGGGGTACTTTGTGGGGATGCTGATAAGCAGAACTGTGCCACGTGGCACCAGCCTGTGCTTAACTGCAGATCAGGATAACAACCTCTGCACCCAGTCCCAGCCTCTTCTACAGAGGCAGTGTGTTCCCTGCTGGGATGTCCCGTGGGCCCTGATGGGCCTCCAAGCCTAGCAGTGGGGGCCACAGAGCCTGCTGAGTCACACCAAGGGCATGGCCAGGCTGGAAGAACCACTAGGGGCTGTATAGGAGACTGGGAGCACCAGCTGGGAGCTGACCAAATGCTGCACCCCAGTGAGCTGGAGCATGATTCACCTTCCCTGGGCAAAGAGCAGGGAGATCCTTGGGGTGCTCAGGGTGGTGTTGGCCCCAGTGGCAGCACCCTGTGCCCTGTCCTGGGCGGAGCAGGGTTGGCCCTGTGAGACCTGAGGGAACTCAGCCCTGTGCTTCCCCCTGATGCTGCCGGCACAAAGGGCTCCTGCTGCTCGGCAGGACCTGGGCACACTTTGATGCTCTGTGATCCATCGTGGCCGGATGGGCTGAGCCCAGCTCCCCCAGCACAGCTGGGTCCAGCTACAAGGGCTCCAACCATGCTGAGGGGATCTTCAGAGCTGAGAGCCATCATCCCTTGCTGCCCAGGCCATCAGGAAAGGCTGCAGCCAATGTAATCAGTGCTCAGCAGCCACCACTGTGGGAGCCCAGGACAGCCAGACAGGCTTGATTATAATTGTGCTTCCTGCCAGCGCAGCCAGGTCTGCAAATGGGCTCCTGTTGGTGTGGGGAGTGGTGCTGGGCCTGCCACAGCACTGCTGGGTTTATACATCCCAGTGCTGGCAGCTCACCTGGAGGTGTGAGGCTCCAGAGAGGGAGAGGTGCCTTTGAGGGGCAGCACACCAAATAGGCAGCCATGGGTGTGGTGTTTTGCCCTGTTTTCTCACCCCTTTGCCCAGTGTCCTCCACATCTCTTACCATGGAAGGCCAGTGATGCCCATGCAAGGCACCAGGTTGGTACAGGGCCCTGCTGCTGCGTTGAGTCCTCAGGGTTTTGGTGAGGACAGGGATATTGTGTCCCAGCCCAGACCTGGCTGCCAGAGGTCCCAGGCTCAGTGTCATGGAGCTGGGAGCAGCCATGTGGCAGTGAACGGGCACAGTGCTGCTCCTGCCTCAGTGTCCCTTCCTCTCCCATGCAGGTGGCCTGGCTGGAGGGATCGAGATCTGCATCACATTCCCCACCGAGTATGTGAAGACACAGCTGCAGCTGGATGAGAAGGCAAACCCTCCCCGCTACAAGGGCATTGGTGAGCAGCACCTCTCTGGGTTTGGGGCTCCTGGGGAGCCTGGCTGGTGCTGGGGGATTTGGCAGGGCGGTGTTGGGTGGTCCTCGGCGTGGCGGGTGACAGCGGCACTGCTGTGCTCTGCCGCAGGGGACTGTGTGAAGCAGACTGTCCGTGACCATGGCATCCGGGGGCTGTACCGGGGGCTCAGCTCGCTGCTGTACGGCTCCATCCCCAAGGCTGCCGTCAGGTACGTGCCCCCGTGGCAAGGGGTGAGTGGGGGGGAACCCCAACAGCAGCAAGCAAGGGGGTGGCTTTGCCCTTGGTGTCTCTGCTGGTGTTTTACCAAAGCCATGTGGTCTCCCAGGCAGGGAGGGTCCTTT
This sequence comes from Serinus canaria, assembly GCF_022539315.1. Taxonomy (NCBI): domain Eukaryota; kingdom Metazoa; phylum Chordata; class Aves; order Passeriformes; family Fringillidae; genus Serinus; species Serinus canaria. The sequence continues at coordinate 5,603,924 of NC_066329.1, read as the reverse complement.
CACAGTGTGTGCAGCTGCTCCTGGACCCAGAGCAGGGGGGTGCAGACCCCTGTCTGGGTGCCCAGGGGTTGGCACAGTGGCTCCTTTGCAGGTTCGGGACATTCGAGTTCCTCAGCAACCAGATGAGAGATGAGCAGGGGCGGCTGGACAGCACGCGGAGCCTCATCTGCGGGCTGGGGGCTGGCATGGCTGAGGCTGTGCTTGTGGTCTGCCCCATGGAGACTGTGAAGGTGGGTGGGTGTGCCTGCCACTGTCCCCTGCCTTGGCACCCCTCGCTGGGCTGGGCTGGGAAGGGACAAAATCCAGGAATGCCCTACTTTTGGGGACCTGAGGGCTGTATGCATTTGCCCAAGACGGTTTTGTAGGGGTGGATCGGATGCTGGAAAGCCCTGTGAAGGTTAAGTCAGGTAGCCCTGGCCCCTTCTCTGCTCCAGGGAGGAGCCCCACACCCAGGTGCCATCTTGTCACCCATTTTATGAGGGTAGGGCCCACATGGCTGCTTGCAGGAGCAGTTTCCCATGTTTTCCTCTGCAAAATGCACTGCTGGCCATGGGCACAGGCTTCCCCCATGATCTCTCCCAGAGCTGCCTGGCTGCGTGGGTTGGCTCTGGTCTTGGGATGTCCCTGGAACAAGGGAGGAGGTGGCTGCCAGCCCTTGGGGCCATCACATCTGCATTACTTCAGCCAGGACAAGCACATCATCTCCTTGTAGGTGAAGTTTATCCATGACCAGACCTCTCCCAACCCCAAATACCGTGGTTTCTTCCATGGCGTCCGGGAGATCGTTCGGGAACAGGGTGAGTCCCAGGAAAGTGGCACCCTGACTCCCTGAGTACTGCCATGCCATGGGGACAGGGGGGGAGGTGGTGGATGGGCACAGGCTGGAACAGGTGGCCTGGGGAGACTTTTCTCTGCCACTTGAGGCTGGTCTCCCCTCCCAACACCCTCTCCTTCCAGGACTGAAGGGGACCTACCAGGGCTTGACTGCAACCGTCCTCAAGCAAGGATCAAACCAGGCCATCCGCTTCTTTGTCATGACCTCCCTCAGGAACTGGTACAAAGGTATGGTGCCCTTGGCCCCCTAGGCCACCCTGGCTGTGCCTCTGGCTCCCCAGCCACCCTTGGGACCTGGGATGGTTTTTCCTTCCACACACCCCCTATTTCTCATGGCTCAGTCATTTGGAATGGAGGAAGATGAATACTGGGGTGGGGTGGCACCAGCCTGTGGGGCTAATGGGTCCTAGTGCTGGAGCATCACTTTCACACCCACCCTGAGCCCCACAGTGCAGTGTGGGCTCTATGGGGCAGGTGCTGCTGGACAGTCCCCAGCTCAGCACTGCCCCCTGACCACAAGCAGCCAGACCTGGGACCTTTCTTCCAGGTTCCCTCGGGAATGTACGTGGGAATCCCACCACCACTCTGCCCTGACCCTCTCTTCCTTCCCAGGGGACAATCCCAACAAGGTCATTAACCCCATCGTAACAGGGGTGTTTGGAGCCCTTGCTGGAGCTGCGAGTGTCTTTGGCAACACTCCCTTGGATGTGGTGAAGACCAGGATGCAGGTACAGTGCCAGGGCCTGGTGTGGGACTGCTCTGCCTGCAGCAGACTGGGGGCACCCACTGCCTGGGAGCTGTTTGCTGCTGTCCCTGGGGCAGGCGCACAATGCCCGCAAGGTTTGGTTTGGGACATGTCCTCGATTGCTCCTGGGCAAATCATGAGGGTTTGCACGGAGTGGGGACATCCCTGTGGGGTCTGATATTCTGCAGCAGTGGAGAGAGATCAGTTCCTCATGGCACACCCCCAGTTCCCTGCCTCTCCCCTGAAATCCCCCAGATGCATCCCTGGCTCTGGCCTCTGATCCTGCTTTTCCCTTCCCACAGGGGCTGGAAGCGCACAAGTACAAGAACACCTGGGACTGTGCCTACCAGATCATGAAACATGAAGGGCCCCTGGCGTAAGTTCTGCAGTGGGGGTGGCTGGTGGGGAGGATGGGCAGGGAAGGGGCTGTGAGGGGACCCAGCCCCACGGCCCCCCTCTCTATTCCTGGCAGGTTTTACAAGGGTACAGTGCCTCGCTTGGGCCGTGTGTGTCTTGATGTGGCCATTGTCTTCATCATCTACGATGAGGTGGTCAAATTCCTCGACAAGGTGTGGAAAACGGACTGAGGGGCCGGGCCAGGCAGCCCCCGCCTCCTGTGCCCCGCAGGGCTTCAGCTGGAGAGCAGAGACCAAACCCACAGCCACCTGCGGCACTGCTGGGGCCAGGTCTGCCCTGCACACCCCAAACCTGACCACCTTTATCTTTAGGAACAGGCTCTGGAGCAGGTTAAATTACTAGTTGTGTGCTGAAAGGAGCAGGGAGGGAGCTGCTTACCACCATCCCAACCCCCAGCATCCTGGTCATGCCCACCCCAATCTCCTGGTGACACTTTCCCCAAGCCCCACATCAGCTATGTGTAGTAGTTAACCAGACTGAGATGTCCCTTGGACAGTGGCCTTGGGGCTCCCAGCAGCCAGGAACGCCTGACTGCCTCAAGAGCAGCTCTTTTGGGGATGCTGAGAGCCCCCTCAAGCCATGTGGGTAAAATGCCAAACTGTACATCACAAGCTGACAATGGGGCTGATACCATGGCAGGGTCACAGCAGCTCTTGGAGGGGGCCCAGCAGCCCTGCACCCCCTGGGATGGGAGAGCAGTGACCCCCTGGTATGATCCCAAGCTCCTTCCTCCCTCCCTGCCAGCACCAAGACCACTGGTGTACAACATCCCATCCCATCCCGGGGATCCTGCTCAGCCCCGGGCTGCTGAGCAGCAGTTGCCCAAAATTGCACATCCACCAGGCCTTTATTTTGCTCACTGTGGGCTGGGGTTGGGGTGAGCCGGGTGCCCCCTCACCTGCCGTTTACAGCCGAGACGTGCGTGCGAGCTGGGGCAGGAGGTGCAGCCCCAGGCCGCAGGCTTGGCCCCTCGGCCAGGGGTGCGAACCCCTTTCTTCTGCCACATTCCCCGCATCCGCCCTCCCGCCGCGTTTCTGTGGTGCCGTAGGTGATCCCGTAGCTTTTGGAGCCTTAGAGCTTCACGCTGACTCACTAACACCCGTGGCCACGGGGCTGGAGCCCTGCCCTGCCCATGCCAGGCTCGCCCCACTGGATTTGTGCCAAATTTCTCCCTGAGGGAGCTGGGGGTGCAAGAGCCAGGGCTCAACCCATCCCTCTTCCCCCTTGTAGCCAGCGATGAGCTCAGCCTTAACACTGGAGGGTGAAGGAGGAAAGCCTGGGCACGGTTTACCTGCGGCTTTTGGCTCTGAAGCCAGTGAGGGTTGCATTAGGTTTTTTTTATTGTTATTCTGTTTTACATTCGCAATTTGAATAAAATCAGTCTGGCTTTAGCGGCTGTGTTGGCGTCCGGGCTGTGCTAAATGGGCAGCGAGTGGCTCCTGCCCTGTGGGTGGGGGACGGGGCTCCCCATCATGCCAAGATGGTGCTCCTGGGGGAGCATCAGCTCCAACCCAGCAGTGCCCAATCACAGATGCTCCCAGGCAGGGTTGTGTTGTCTCATGCACGGTGCTTTATTAATAACCCTGGTTAATTGTATGAAGTCCTTGCCCTGCCATGGAGCCGAGGGGCGGTGGAGCAGAAGGGAACGAGCTTTGTCCCCCCGCCCAGCCCGGGGGCGGTGCGGCACGGCCGGAGCTCCCACCCGCGCAGCCTTCGCTCCTCATCCAGTGTCCGCTGGAGCGAGGCAGAGCCAGCATCCCGCGGGGCTCGCAGGCTCCCGGTGCCATGCGGGGCCCGCTGCTCTGGGCGGGCTGGCTTCTGGCCACCGGCTGCCTGGTAGGAGCCACGGGCAGCTGCCGGCACCGCTGCTGTCCCGGCAGGAACAACGCCTGCTGGGCCCCCGGCGCTCACCGGGCTCGCTGCTACTGCGACTCGTACTGCCAGCGGACGGGAGACTGCTGCCAGGACTACCTCGCCACGTGCCGCCGTGCCGGTGAGTGCCGGAGGGGATGGATGGCACCGGCCGGACCGCGGCTGGGGACACCGACCTCTGCTGCTGTGCTCGGTGGCGAGTGTTTGCTGTTACCTGTTAGCCCCATACTTTGAGTGATAACAGGATGTGTCTGGGGGTGCTGGCTGCGCTGGATTTGTAGCAATGTCCTAGTTGTCCCCTTTTTTCCTCGCTGTATGTCTGGCTGGCCCCACTGCAATGGGAGAGCTCGAAAGGGCGGTCTCTGCTCTGCAGCTGATGGTAGTGCTGTCACTGCAAGCCTGAGTGGTCAGTGTGGGACCCAGCAGGACAAGCCCCGGTGTCACCTCTGCTACTGTCACAGGCAGTGCCTTGCACAGGGAACCGGGGGCTGCACTAAGGGTGCGAAACAGGGCTCGTGTGCTTGGGGAGTGCAGAACCAGCCTGCCCCGGGGACCCAAATCTCTGTAGGCAGGCGCCGGCCACAGCCCCCTGGACAATTGCAGCAGTCAGCCCTTCCTAATCTCGGCGGAGATTAGCAGGGTCCCAGCTCAGCGCGATGCACACAGCGATAAAGTCCTGCGGAAGCAGCTCACAAAGCCCCTGCACTGGCAGGGGTCAGGGGAGAGGGGCTGCTGGGGTCACTCAGGCCCTTGCCCTTCCTCCCCTCTCCCCATCCCCTGAGCTGTACCTCCCCTGCTCTGCCCTTTTCCGATGTTCACGACACTGAAACTCTTTCTTTTGCCTCTCCTCCGTCTCTGGAAGCGGTGGGCTGTGCCGTGGGGCCCTGGGGGCCGTGGAGCGGATGCAGCTCCCCGTGCGGGGTTGGCAGCAGGGCCCGCAGCCGCCAGGTCACTGTGCCGCCCCGGCACGGCGGGGATCCCTGTCCTGACCTCAAGCAGCGCCGCGGCTGCCTGGGGCAGCACCCGACCTGCGGGACGGCCGAAGGTAACTGGGCTGCCTGCTGCCCTCCTGCGTGCTCTTCCCTGTGTGCTGCCGTCCCGGGGTGCCTTTAATCATCCCCCTGCCCCTCACAGCTGCTCTTCTGCCAGAGGTAGCCAAGATACTCCCCAACTCCTTCGGCCAGGCTTCAGAAATCCCTGGGGAAGAGCTGGGCTGCCACTGCCAGAGGAGCCCTCTGGGTACGTGTGGGGTCGGGGCCCCTCTGTAACCCCCGTTCCAAAGCCGGGGCCCCTCCTGCACCCCCTGCGGTCATGGCCTCTTTGCACCCCCAGACCCAGGGCCTTCTTGCTCCCCCCAGCCATTACTTTTCTCCCTGCCCCAAACCATGGCCCCGTTGCACCCCCATACAAAACCATGGCTTTTTGCATGCCCCATCAAAACTCATCACAGAACTACCATCCTTCCCACCCTCCAAACTAGGATCCTTCTGCACCCCCCTAGAGCCATCACCCTTCCCACCTCCCCAACCGACATCCCACCCCCCAAACCCACATCCCCTTTATATCCCAATCCATCAACAACCCACCACAACCTCTGCCCTACCTTCCGACAACCATTTTCCCTCTTTTCTCCTCCCATGTGCCCCCCTCCCCAGCTCCTGTGGATATTTCCGCCTGACTCAGGTGGGGTCCCCGTGCCGCGGGCACGCCTGGAGCCGCCGGCTGCAGCGGGACAAGCAGGTGTGTGGGGAATGCTGGGGGAATCTGCCCCACTGCCGTCCCCACTGCACCAGACACGGGCTGCAAGGAGCCAGGTAGGTGCTAATCTGTGCCATCCCCACCATGGGATCTCTCCTGGAACATCTCTCCCTGTTTCTAAGGCATTTTCCTTTTATATTCTAATTGTAATATTTGTATACAAAGCTACAATTATGTTAAGTATGCCACAATGTTATAGTATACCATCATATTATAAATGAATCAATAACATGTCCTATAAACAGAGATAATAATATAAAAATAAACATATTTAAATAGAATTTAATATCTCTGTTGGAAGGGACAATGAACATCTAGTCCAACTGCCATTATAAATGTAAACCCATATATAAAACTGTATTTGATTTTTTAAAATTGTATTTATTAATGGCACGCCCTAGTTCTCACTGATTTTCCCTTCCAGGACATTTTGGGTGGCCACTTCTGTGGTGGGGTGCCAGGGCTCGTGGGTGTGGGAGGGCTGTGTCTGCTCCCCACCAGCTCTCATCTTTGTGTAGGATCCCCCTGGGAAGGTGAGCTGAGCCTCCCCATGGCACCATTCCTTGCTGGGGAGGTGGGGAATGAAATAAAAATGTGGTCTCTTTCATAATTTCACCCTCCTGCAGGTTTGCTGTTCACCCTTGGTGCCAGCTCCCTCTGATTTTCATTAAATATTTTGCTGAAGAATGGAAAAACCCTTCTTATAAAGACTAAAAATTAGGGAATTGCTGAAGTGTGGTGATTAATGGTAGAAGAACAGCATGATGAGGTTAAGTCTGGGTGAGAAGATGATGTGGCAGTGGCATGGTGTGATGATGTCACACTCAGCCATGGCATCATACTTTCAACAAGCTGCAACTGGCAAGACACGTGAGGATGGAGGCAGCATCTGTCCCCTTGTCTGAGCTCACTCACTGCAGTCCCAGGTGAGCCATGCAGGGCAGTTCAGCCCTGCTGGGCTTTGCAGAGAGGAATTAAACAGACACTCAAAGTCTGCACATGGGCCATGGTGCCAGTGTCCAGTTCCAGCCGTGGGGCTCAGCAGCCCCCACTGGAAGGAGTGAGGCTGGGCTGGGTGGTGCTGCTGCCCTTCCCCACTCCTCACCCAGCACAACATGACCTTGCTGGTAGGGTCCCTGCTCCAGCTTTGGGTGGTGCTACCACAGCCTGTGGTGGGAGCACGTGCCATGCCAGGGCTGGATCTTGTTCCACTGCAGGTGGTGGCTGTTGTCTGCTGCCCAAGGACATGTCTGGCTCCTGCAGCCTGCTCTCACACCACCCTCCTGGGCAGGGGAATTAAAAGGCTTCAACACTGGGAATGTTCTTGGCCTCTTTATTTGGGAAAAAAGCCCAGGTCGGCCAAGGACCAAAGTGCTGGTTAAAAAATCAGGTGGTGGGAGTTGAGCATGAGGGGGTATGAGAGTTCTGGAGCTCAGGTCCCCTCCTGCCAGCCAGAGTTGAGGGCAAGGAAGCCATGGACATAGGCCAAGGCAATGCTGCACTGGAGTCCTCAGCTGCAGAGTTAGAAACTGGGAACAAAAGTGTGTCCCACACTGTGAGTGGGGTTCCCCTGAGTTACACCACCAAACCTGCAGGCCTGGCTGCTGGTCAGAGAGAGCATCCAAGAAATGGAGGGAGACGGCTGCAGGATTTCGTGTCATGCTGCTGCATGCCTGGAGCTGTGAGCCCCCAACAGTGGTCCCAGCTCTCCTGGTGCATTGTCCTGCTTTGGCACAGGAGCCAGCCCGTGCTGCACCAGCAGCCCTTGTACCAGCTCCAGCTCCTGCTCCAACTCCTGGGAGCCATATCCCAGGCCTGGCGTGGTGGTGGCACCTTCCCCCAGCACCCGCAGCACCTGTGCCAGCAGCCGGGCCCTGACCAGCAGCACGGCCAGGGCTGTGTGGAGTTTGGCACAGCCCAGTGCCTTCATCCCCCAGCAGACAGCAGGACCTGTGGGAGAGCGGGGAAGGAGCTGTGAGTGTGGCAGGGTCTCCTTGGGCAGAGCTGGCCTGGGGAACAAGGACACTGTTGCTTGTCCCAGGCACTCCACGCTTGCCATACCTCGGCTCCAGCAGTCTTTGCAGTACTGCAGGTCCCTCAGCACACTGGGGCCTGTAGCTTCCAGCCACTGCAGAGCCGAGGCATGGACTGGGCTGCCAGTGGGAGCCTTCTCCAGGAGCTGCACCAGGACAGGGAGCAGCTGCTGTGCCAGGACAGATGGCTCTGCAAAAACGTTGGGTTCGTCCTCCTTGTACAGGCTAGCAGCTCTGGGGGGAAAGCAGAGGTGTGAGTGAAGCCAAGGGCTGGCCCCATGGTACCCCACACTCCCTCGTGCCAGTCCACAGGTCCAGCAACTCACTTGTTGGCCTCCAGCTCTTCCACAACACTCCTGAGATCTAAGATAGGGATGTGTTGAAGTAGTGAGTTGAAGGTCTCAGGGCGCTCCCCGAACTCTCCCAGAAGGAGCTCTAGGAGGCTCTGGAGCCCCACATTGTCCTGCACAAAGATGCAGCCATCTTGGAGCAGCTCCCCTGGGCTCTGCTGCAGGAGGCTGGCGAAACCTGAGGCCTCATGCCGGACCTCCCGCTCCTCATCTTGCAGAAGGTGAATGGCCACGTTTATCAGCCTGAGGAAAGGGAAGAGAAGGGAAGGGAAGCATAGTGCACGCCCCAAAGCATCCCAGCCTGCTTGGAGGGGAGGATGGGATCTCAGAAGAATGCTGCTCTGAGGGACTTTTTCCCTGGACTGTGAAAGACACCCAAGAGCTTGGGAGGGTAGGGGCTGTGCTGGGGATTGAGGGACCCAACAATGCCATCTGCTGCACATAATGGACTGGCCGCTTGTATTAAAATGCCATCTACACATTTTTTTGTAGGCTGTGAGCGCTTAAGTGCCACTGATTTTTGAATGAGTGGAGTTTTCTTCAACACCCTTGAGTTTCTGCAGGGGACACCTTTTGCAGAGTCCATCAACCTGCAGCAGGCTGGGGCTGGGGCTGCAGGGAGCAGTGCTGCAAGCACAGCCATCCCCAGAGACGGGCTGAGTGACCTACCGCAGAGCCACGGGGATGAGCGAGGGCCAGGCAGCGTGCAGGGATGGCTGCACCACACCGGGCCCTGCCAGCTGCAGGGAGCGGGCAGCACGCAGGGATGGCTGCACCACGCCGGGCCCTGCCAGCTGCAGGGAGCGGGCAGCCGCCAGCCGCAGGACCTCGGACCAGGCGCACCGGCTGCACTCCTCCAGCGCCGCACACCAGTGCTCCACCAGCGCAACGTCCTCGTCCCCACACCTGCCAAGGCCAGAAAAGGAGAGCGAATTCAAGCACACCTTGCTGCTCCATTAGGGGACCAAAGGTCACCGGCTGTCCTGAGATTGCAGGAGCCAAGTGCAATGCTGTGATTTATGGGAGGGAAGTCATGGCTGTTTCTAGTAAGGACTCAGGAAGAATCTGCTGGAAGAGTTGGGCAGCCCCCCAGCAGCAGCAAGGACCTACTGGTGGGCAAGCAGCAGGCTGGCAGCACACAGTGCCTGGAAGAGGAGATCAGGCCCAGGACACTCAGCCTCCACCATGTGCAGCAGCATCTCCAGGCATGATCTTGAGGAGCCCTGGAGCTTACTGGAAGCTTCCTGGGACCATGATGAGGGATCTCTGTAAAGATGCAGCAAAGCCTCAAGGTACAATCTCAGGAACTCTTTGTCCCTTCTCTCTTGCAGCACCGACTGCAAGCTCTCCTAGTTGACAATGGGAAAGAAAGTACACGGTTAGTGGTCCTAGCACTGCAGGACCAGGCAAGTGCACTGCACCCATGCACCCTCAGCCTTGGGAGCACCAAGCTTCTCAGCAATGGGATCCCAGGGGTCCCATCTGCGTGGTGCACTGGGGGGCCCCCTGCTTTACTTGGTGACTTTTGAGCCTCATCATACCAGCAATGTCAGCCCAAGAGCGTTCTCCACCTCCTTGCATGATCCTCCCTCCCCAGCAATCACCCAGCTCAGGATGGCAAGCTGGATGTCAGGGTTGGGCTGCTGGAGAAGTGAGCACACAGCAGCAATCCGCTCGCTGTCCACCAGCCGGGCTGCCTCGCTGCACATGAACTGGGCCATGGTTTGGTGGAGGATGGCTGAGCCCACCTGCAGGAAGAAAACAGGATTCCCCTTCCAGTGCTCAGCCTGGAGCAATGGCTCCCCCTGTCCCTGCCCAGGCTCACTGCCAGGCAGACACGGCCATAACTTTCCTGGCAGGAAGCGGTACCTGTGGCTCGGCACAGCCTGACTTTCCCCCCTGCAGGAGGCTGCCCAGCTCGGTGCTGATGGTGTCATGGATGTACTGAGCGAAGCCAGGGCTGAAGGATGTGGGCAGTAGGGAAAGGACCTGGAGGAAGGCAGCACGGACGAGGGGGCAGTGCTGGGCAGGGGTGAGCAGCCAGCCCCGCGCCTCCAGCTGCAGAGCCACAGGGTGCAGCGCCTCGGCCGACAGCCTGTATGGAGACACAGTCTCACCACAGGGCAAGCACCGAGATGGACACCTTCTGTGGCCAAAAGGCTGCATTTGGCACAGAGTGACCCCAGCTGGGGAGGCAGCGTGGAACACTCACCCCCTCGTGTCCCTGGCAGAGACCAGCAGTGCCTGCATCTGCAGCAGGTGCCCGTGGATGGCGTTGTGAGAGCAGATGTGCCCGGGTGCGGCAGGGAGCTGCTGGGCCAGCTGCAGGAGGAGCCTGCAGCGCTGGGGAGGGGCGACAACGGGCACCAGAGCCTTGGCAGCCATCGCTCGTACGGCGTAGATTGGGCTCTCTGCCAGCCCCAGCAGTGGCCCCAGGAAGGGAGCAGAGGGACTGTGGAGTGAAAAGGGCACCATGTGGTGATGCTCTGGCTGGAGTAAAGTCTCATAAGAGCCAGGGCCATGGGAGCCCTTCTGACTGCAGGAGCCCTTGGCTGAGGCACAGCATCCCCACTGCCCCCATACCTGCCGGCAATGTCAGCGCCAGGCTGCAGCTGGGCCAAGAGGGTGAGGATGGCATGGAGTGCAGGGTGCAGGCGAGGCCCCCCTGATGTGGGTGCTGTGGCCACCTTGAGCTCTCCGAGCAGCACAGCGCCCAGCTTTGGGTGCTGCCCAAGGAAGGCGTGCAGGCTCAGCCCCTCTGATGGGCAGCCATCCCTGTGGCTCCATGGCTGTCCCAGGAGCCGGGATGTGAGGGCACCTGCAGGGACAGAGAAGGCAGTGACAGGTCCCATCCAACCCTGCCAACCCCCTGCACTTCACCCCACACAGGCTCTGAACCCTGGGGGCTGTGGATCTCTCTCTGTCAGTACTCACTGAAGAGCTGGATGGCTGCGTTCCTCATGGCCCAGCAGGGCGAGCCCAGGCCCCGCAGTGCCAGGGCCATCATGGGTGTGGCGTGGCACAGCACTGCCCCACCCAGCCCCGCACCACGGACCAGCGTCTGCAGCACGTGGAGGGCACACACCTGGGGAGAGCACAGGGGCTTAGGGGCACCATCTGGGGAGGGGGCTCATGCTACTATGCCAGGGGAAGAGGGTGGGAAAAGACAGGGGAGCCAAAAGACCATCAGCTCCTAGGCTGCCAGGCTGGACAGTGTGACCAGGGCTGTGGATTTTTGCCCACTCTGAGTTCTCACAGTCTCACACTGGGTACCTGGCACAGCTCCCTTCAGGTAACCCAGCAGAGATCACCCTGTCCCCAGAGGGGCTCCAGCAGCCAGGAGCGCCACACTGACCTGCGGGAGGTCGAGGGTCTGGTCCCAGTCCTGTGGCAGTGCCGTGGCAGCCAAGGTCAGCAGTGTCTGGATGCAGTGGGTCAGGAGCGGCCGTGCCAGCGCCGGGGCCTCCCCGCTGACGATGCAGAGGAAGAGCATGGGGAAGCCGGCAGCACGGCGTGTGATCGAGCTGCTCCGGGGCCCACCCAGTGCTTCCAAGCCCTGAGAGAGAAACAAAATCCACCTGAGATGTGGCTGGAAACCTGACACCTGGAACCAGCAGCTACCCTGCCAGGAGGGCACCAGCTTGCACCAGCTCTGCACCAGCTCCTCAGCTGCCAGGAGGGTGCTTGCCCCAGGGAGTGCAGAAATGCCTCTGGTGCTCCCTGGGGCACATGGGAAACAAGAGGCACCATGAGTACGGTACCTGCTCCAGCACGGCCCGTGGGATGGCCTGCAGCTCCGGATCTGGGTGGTTCAGCAGTGCAGCACAGAATTTGGTGAAGCCCATGCTGCAGCCCTCCACTGCTCCCTGGGGCAGAGCATCGTCAGGACAAGCACCCCAAAGGCTGCACCCACCAGACCCCCATGCCCCCAGACAACTCTTTGTGAAGGGAAAGAGCAAGTGAGAAGACATGGTGGTGTGGGGATGTGATAGGGTCTGGCACTGGGATCCCAGCCAGGAGATTTCCAGCCATCTCCATGCCCTGCCCCACAGCAGACCCTACTGCACTTGCCCTCCCTCCACCCCCAGCATGCCAGGGCAGGGACAGGGCTGCAGGGATGGCCAAGGGCCCAGATCTGCCCTTACCCAGTGCCGGCACCGCAGCAGGATTTCCTGGAACACCCTGGTGGCCATCTGCAGGGTGGGGAGTGGCAGGAGGGGCCCCGCTTCAGCAGGCAGTGCTGGGGATAGCAGCAGCTCAGCCAGGCCCCCCAGGAGCAGCCCAATCTCCTGGGAAGAAGAGGAAAGTCAGCAAGACTGGCAGGGAGGAGGAGAAGCTGGGATGGGTGGCAGCAGGGCTGCAAACCAGGTAGCCTGGCTCTGCCACAGTGGGGGACTATCAGTGACTAGGAAGAAGCTGGGCTCCTTAAGGGCAGGGAGGGGGCTGCTTTTGGGGAGCCTGCTAGCTGCCTCCTTCCTGGAAGAGGGTGAGGACATCTGTGAGAGCACTGAAGTAAGGACAGAACTTCTCCCATGCTCATCCTCAGCGAATGCACCAGGGGGAAGTGAAGCTGGGGAAGGCTGGATGATGGGTGCCATGCTGGGCTGCCCCTCTCCCAGTACCATGAGGAGGGGTTCCCACCTTCACTGACACCCAGCAGCATGTCAGGATCAGGCTGTGCTCCTCTGACAGCAGGACTGAGTCACCCTCCTCTTCCTCTTGTCCCTGGCCCTTCCCCAGCATGATGAGGGAGCCAATGGCATTCCCCATCTCTGCAAATGATGGGGCAGCAGCTGCAAAAGGAAAAGCAAGGTCTGAGCAGGGTGTAGGGCAGTGTGAGGGAGATGCTGCTGGAGTTTGGGAGGACCTGTAGTCCCCTGTCAGAATGCACACAAATGGCAATGGCTCCTGCCCTGCTACATGCCCCACTCAGGAATGCAGCTGCATTTCCCCCACTGCTCTTTCCAAGGCCTGTAAGGTCTCTGCCAGCCCCTTCTTTCCCAGCTGTTTTCATCTGGCAGATGCCTCGCTGCTCCTGGAAGGCTTTTGCCTCTAGTGCTCCTTTTCTCCCTTGGAGTTGAGAAAGGGACGCAAAGCCGGGCCCGGCCCCACAATGGTCCCCTGCTAGAGGAACTAAGCCCAAAGCAAGTGCACTCCCCTGGGGCTGGAGGGCTGCTGGGCCAGGAATGACTGTGATGGAGTCGTCAGCGGCTCAAAGGGATGGATCCCAGGGCTGGTTCTGCCACTATGGGGACACACTCACCTTGCTCATCAGCACCAGGGCCTTGCTGGCTCTGCAGAGCCCCCAGGAGGAGGGAGGTGATGTCTCTCACTGTGGTCACGAGGCAGGTGAGAAGCTCCTGCCAGCTCTGCACCAACTCTGCTGCCTGCATGGAGATGGCCACCTCTGGCACCTGGAGCAGGCACCTGCGCAGGGCTGTGATGGCTCCTGCAGAACACCCACCTCTGCTCACTGTGCTGTCAGCACAGCCCTGGCTCTCCTGCCTGAGCCCGTGGCTGACGTGGCTCAGGGGCAGGGGAGTCAACAGGGCCTGGGGTGAGGGCTGTGCAAGGCAGGGGCAGTACCAAAACAGGGAAACCAAGGCAAGGATGTGGCACCAACAAAGAGCTGTGGCCGGAGTCCTGCCATGATTTTGGCCTGCTCCGGGTCCCAGGCAGCTGCTGCAGGAGCTGCCCTGCCCTGCCCGCCCTGCCCAGCTGGGGCCATACCGTGCATTGGTGCGGTGGCTGCTGCCCGCAGCAGGTCCTGGCATGCCACCTTGTACTGGGCTTGCAGCAGGTGAAGAAGGTGCTGGGCAAAGCACAGCCCTCGGCCGGGCAGTGTCAGGGCTGCCTCAGCCTCCAGGGACAGGCTCTTCATGGTGCCACTGTCTGACCTGGGGACACAGGCAGATCCTGCTGTGAGTACCAGGGAATTTCCTGCCCATCTTGTGCTACACAGCTCCTTCCTCCCCCAGTGCAGACTCCTGCACCTCAGCCCTCCCCAGCTTCCCACTGCAAAGCTATTGCAAACCCCATCTGTGACCACAGACTGGTGAAACACCAGTGCTGCCAACACACTCTTGGAGGGTCCTGTGCCACCACAGGGAGAGGGAGGGGCATGCCAGAAGCTCATACTTCTGCAGGATGGTCTTCATCAGCACAGCTCCAGCTTCAGCCTCCTGCACTCGGGGGCTGCCCAGGGTGTCCTGGGCCAGCTGGAAGAGAGCCAGGGCAATGGGCTCAGGGAATGTGGTGGGGAAGTAGCGGACAAGCAGCTCTGAGGCCAAGTCTCTGATCTGCCAGGACAGAGAAGACATGGGGAAAAGTGGGACATGGGAGAATGGGAACCATGGTGGGCTTCTCTGAGCCTGCTTGAGGCCAAGGCAGGCATCTTTATGACCTCCCTTGGGCTTTATGAGGCTCACCTCGTTAGTGCTGTCCTGCAGGCAGCTTAGCAGTGCCAACAAATTGGGCTGGGAGAAGAAGTCCCAGCAGCCTCTCTGCCTGGCGTAGCTCAGCAGTGTGGCCATGGTCCCTGTGTTGGGGACACGGGGCAGTGGCATGGGATTGGCTGGGAGCATCTCCACAGCTGCAGGTGATACTCCAGGTGGCTTGCCTGTACTCACGTGGGGGCTGGCCTTTCTTCCTGTGGGGGCTCCAGGTGTCTGTGCAGGTCTCCAAAACAGCGGCCAGGAGGAGCAGAGCCGTCTTCTTCCTCTGGTAGTTGGAGCCTGGGCTGAGCGAGGCGATGCTGAGCCGCAGCAGCCATTCCACAAAGCCTGTGGGCAGAGAGCATGGCAGCAAGGGATGCCGAGCACATGTGAATCTCCCAGGGCTGCGGTGCAGGTGCTCGGTGGCTGCCTCACCTACTGCCTGGGCGAGCTGCTCAGCTCCCTCTGCCGGCACCTTCCCCCGCAGCTGGGCCAGCGAGCTGTCCCGCAGCCGGACCAGCGCCTTCCTCACCGCTGCCTGCAGCAGCTGCCGGAACGAGGAGGAGTCGCAGTTGAGGTTGAGGGGCAGGAACTCCCGCAGCAGCCGCACCTCGGTGCCCGAGAGGGGCTGGTTGGTGTTGGGGCTGCAGCAGAGCAGGCCCAGCGCTGCCAGCCGAACACCCTCCTCGCGGGTGCCCAGGCAGCGGGAGAGCCGCTCCAGAGTCTCATCCTCCAGCGGCAGGACCCCTGCCACACTCTTCTGTGCCTTCAGCACGGACACCCAAGCCCGGAGCGACATCGTGTCCTGGCCACCAAACTGGGCGGCCAGCAGCGCCTGGGTGGCTGGGAGCTGCCGCAGGGTCCAGGTGAGGAGGTGGTTGGCACTGTTGCTCTGCAGGATGGGCAGGGGAGAGCAGAGGCCCTGGGAGAGCAGGGGGAGCCAGCACAGTGCCCACTGCTCTG
This sequence comes from Serinus canaria, assembly GCF_022539315.1. Taxonomy (NCBI): domain Eukaryota; kingdom Metazoa; phylum Chordata; class Aves; order Passeriformes; family Fringillidae; genus Serinus; species Serinus canaria. The sequence goes on along the minus strand of NC_066329.1, from coordinate 5,588,518 downwards.
CCAGGGCCTCCTCTGTGCCCTGCTGCCCATCCCTCCACTCGCTGCACTGCTGCCGCACCAGGACCTTGTACACCTCGGCAGCGGCGGGACACAGGTGGTTGGTGGAGAGGCAGCTCAGGAGATGCTTTGGCAGGTCTGGGTAGGCATCCAGCACCTGGGAGAAAGGCAGGTGACCCTCATCTCCCTGTTGGGCTGAAAGCTGCATTTGGGGGAAAGACAGATGGGTACAGGCCACACTGCAGTCACCCCTGGCACTGAATTTCTCTGGGACCTCAAAGCTGCTTCTGGCGAACTTTTAGTGGGCACTGACAGGCAAAGCTTCCCTTCCCAGTGGCACTCCCCAGGGATGCACTGCTGTAGCTCACTATCACAGGGATGCTAAAATAGCCTCTCTGGGTAGGAAGGTTCCCTGCCCACAGAGCTGAGCTGGGGAGAAGGTGACAGGCAGTGGACAGAGGCTGTGACACCTCAGCAGCAGAGCCAGCTGACACCAAGACTCCCCACACCCCTGTCTTCCCTACCTGCTGGCTGCCCATGTAGGGGACGATGGCACACAGGGGCACGTATCTTGCTTTGATCTGCCATGGCATTGAGACCACCCTCTGCAGCATCTGTTGGTAGAGGGGTCTTTCCTGGTCCTGGAAGTGCTGGCATTCCAGGTGGTAGATCTCCAGGAGCAATCGGAAGGAGCTGTGGATGAACTCAGACACACCTTCCACCTGTGGGAGAAAGACAACAAACAGGGGGGTTAGGGTGGGCTACCCCTCATGTCTTGCTGTCCTGTGGCAGGTGAAGCACAGGGACATGGCTCTTTACAGACTGTGTGTGACAAATGCCAGGACCTCAGCAGTGTGACTGTCCCTGCCCTGGCAGCTGCAGGCAAGGGACTCTTTTTGGCTGATGGAGCTGAACAGGCAGGGATGTTATGGGCTGGGAACAGCAGCTGAGCCAGGTGAAGGAAGATCTGTTCCTGGCTGCCACACTCGGTGCCCTTTGGCACTGTGTCCTTACCGGTGTCTCTGCGTTGTTCCACAGCAGCTGGGTGAGCTCCTGGAGGAGTTCAGAATCCTGGGCCAGGATGTGGGTCCCCGTCAGGTGCCAGAGAGCAGCCAGGCCCTCCCGCAGGCGCTGCAGCCACAGTGCACAGGCTGCCAAAACAGAGAGCTCAGCTGCAGCCCTCCCCCAGACTCACTTGCACCAGACCAGCACAGGCTGTGGCCTTAAGCACCCTGTGTGCAGGGGCAGCAGATCCCCTGTTAGGTACACAAGAGCCCAAGAGGGCAAGTGTCCATTGGGCAGGAATAGAAATTAATAGCAGTTTCCAAAGCAGCTACTAAGACCCAGAAAAGCACCTTCCCTGGGAAGCATCTTCCCAGCCCTCCCTGCCATGGCAGGATCAGTCTCCTACCTTGGAAGCAGTAGTAGTGGCAGTCCTTCTGCTCCCTGGTCAGGGCACACACCGCAGGAAAGACCATGTCCAGCAGCAGGCAGGCCTGCAGGGGCACAGCAGCTCAGGGAGAGGGCAGGCACAGAATTTCCACTGGGGAAAATCCTACCATGAGACAGGCAAGGAGAGTGCTCCTGGTTCTCCTGCTCTCACAGAGCACACCTCTGCTCCCTGCCTGGCAGTCCTCAGCTTGTGAGGACTTGGGAGAGGCTAGAGCTGGGCAGAGATGAGGCTGTGCTCTGCAGGGACAGCCCCAAGTTCATGCCATGGGAACACAGGGTGAACACTGTTTTGCTTGTATAGGGGCTCTTGGCATCTCTTTGTTTCCCACATCCCCAGGAAAGAGAAATCCCTGCTTGGATGTCTTTGGAAAAAGCTCTTTGGCCAACTGGCTGAGCTTAGCAGGATGCATGGAGCTGCTGGTGTGGAGGGCTGCAGCCTGGCCTCATCCCCCAAGGATCTGCAGGCACCACAGGCAACTGCCAGCCCTCTCCAAGGGCTCCCTCAAGCCCTGTCCACCAGGTTTGAGTTCTCCTACCTTGTGGGGGAGGCCCTCCAGCTGGCAGCTGAGGATGTCCATCTTGCAGCACGTCAGCACGCCTCTGGTAAGCACCAGCTTCTCCAGCCCATCTGGTTCCAGGACAGGGGGCACTTCCAACACCAGCTCCCCAAACTTCAGCTCCTCAGTGCCTGCTGGAAAATGGCTGCACTGGATGGAAGGAAGGTGGCAAACCCAAATGCTGCTCTGAGAGCAACTGCCATGGCTCATTCCAGAACATCCACGGGAGCTGGCTGGAGACACCTGGAGCTCCCAGACCCCGAGAGAGGCAGAGCAGCAGAGTCCAGCCTGGAACCAGCCTCTGTCCCCTCACACCCAAACATGCCAGCCACCCTTTGCCAGAGGCCCTCCTCAGCTCAGGAGAGAGCACGCACCTCGGCTGGGGAGCTGGAACAGGGTCAGCACTGCACTGGCTCCGTGCTGGGGCTGGGGGGCCGTGTTCACCAACATGCTCATGGCTGTGCCTGCCAGCAGCCTCGTGTCCTTGTTCAGGGCCTGGACTCACAGGGAGGCAAAGGCACAACTCAAAACAGCATTTAAACCCCAACCACATTTAATTGCACCTGCAAACAGCTACATGGGGTCCCTCAGACATGCCAGACACTGGGCTGCCTCTGCAGGCTTGCCCTGGGGAGGGGAATAGGGAAAACACCCAGAAAGGACAGCACTGCTCTGCTCCTTGGGACAAGCAGCTCCACCCCTCCCAGGGCTGTACCCACCTTCCCCCAAGCCACCTCCAGTAGCAGTCCCAAGAGGCTCTGCAGGGTCTCACTCTTTCCTGATGTGCTCCACACCAGGGGAGCCACATCCTCTGGCAGCACCTGGAAGACCTGGAGGCAGGCCTGGAGGAGCAGGAAGTGCCACAGGGCTGATCAGTATTCCTTACCTCTGAAAAGGCAGCAATGCCCCAGGAATGGCCACTCAAAGCAGCTCCAAGCGTTACATCCCTCTGGACACTGCTGCTGGTGCCCGGCCTGGCCTTGCAGGTACTGATCCCTCCCCTGCTGCCCAGTGTGGCTCTTACCTTGATGATCAGGTAGCCCCAGGTGCTAACAGGTGTGGGCTGGCCCTGCAGCACCCAGTGCAGGGTGCTGGCCAGGCGCTGCAGCAGCAGGGCCAGGTTCTGCCGCCAGTGCTGCCGGCCCAGGCTGCTCTCCTCCAGGAACATGGACACTGCGGGCAAGGGGACAGCATCAGCCCCCGGCCCTCCTGCAGCCAGCCCTGCTCCCAGTTCAGCCAAGGGCATTGGTGAATGAGGTAAGAAGGGGCTGGGATGCAGGGCATGCTTTGGCTTGTCTGGTTTCCAGCTGTGGGTGCTGCTGGGACCTCTGCAGAGATCACATGGATCTGGCCAATCCCCGCTGCCCTCCCATGAGGGCTGAGTACCCAGTCTGGGTTGGCAGGAAATGTTCTGTGCACTCGTGGTGTGAGCTGGGAGGAAACCCCAGAAGGTAAGGAACAGAGGCTAACCTGACTGAAGGTCCTCAGGAGACAGCACCTGCAGGCACAGAAGAATAGTTTGTCCTGTGTGACAACGTGCTGGGGCTCAGTGCCTTGGGCAGGAGGGTTCTGCCAGTGCCAGGAGCTGCCCCAGGGATGAGCAAAGGGCTGATGTGATAGGCAGCCACATGCTGCCAGCTGCACGCAAGGGCAAATCCCCAGCATCATGGCAAGTGAAGTGAAGGACAGGAGGCAGCCCAAACCAGGAGGTCCCCATGACACATGGTCTCCAGACAAGTCCCCATGAAAGCCAGTGACACTGCACAGCCAGGGTTCTCTCACCTCTCCCTGCAGTGCCAGGCCAGTGAGCAGTGTGTCCACCTCCTGAGCCAACAGGGCTTCCTTCCCCACTGCCAGCTGGGTCACCATCTGCCAAGAGACACCCCAAGTCAGCTGCTCTGCCCAGACCCCTGGGAGACACCACTGCCAAGTGCTACTGGGGGAGCCTGCACCACCTCTGAGCCCCTCTGCTGCTATGGATGCCAGAAAGCTACAGAGCTGTGCCAGGAGTGGGCAAAGCTAGCCCAGCCTTACAGACCTGTTCCAGTTTCTGGAAGCAGCTGCAGCTGCTGGTTGCCTCCATCTGGAAAGCCAGGACACAGCGGAGCAGGGGTCGTGCCTCTGCCTCACCCAGCGCCTGCAGACCCTCGCTCAGCACCCGTGTCAGCTGGAGAGCCTCCTCCAGGTGCTTCTCTCTGCATCTCTTGGCAGTGCTCCTGGAACAGGACAAGGGCAGGGGTGAGGATACCCCGGCTCGGTGAAGTTTGTAGCGGGGGAATAGCCCGACTCAGTGGGATACGGGCTTGGAGTGCCCCAGCCTGCGGCGCTCCTCCCTCCCAGCTGCGCTCAGCTCTGCACCAGCGCGGGCACGGAGGGACGGACGGAGGGCGGCGGGGGGAGGGAGCTACACGAGATCCTCAAAGCTCAGCGCACTGCAAACCCTCGGTGGGCAGAAGGGCACGAAAATCCTAAAAACCGCAGCCCTGCTGCTGCTGAGCAGGCTGGAAGGAAATGGGGAGCACTGCGAGCGTGGCTCCAACCCCCGCTGGGTATCGATCTGCCCGCCCTCCCTTCCTCTCTCCCAACCCGCGCCCGCGGGATGCACGGGCGCTACACGCCGGGGGTTTCCCGGTACAGCCGCCGCCGGGGGATAGCGGGAGCTCCCTCCCTGCGGCCCGCCCTCTTACCCCGCGAAGTGCCGCAGGCAGCGCAGGCAGGAGAGCACCGTGGGGGCGAGGCCCCGTGTGCCGTAGAAGGCGGCGCAGGCCCGCGCCTCCCGCTCGGCGCCCATGGCGGCCGCACCACAGAGCCGGGCCCGCGGCGGCGCTCGGCGGCGCCCCCTGGCGCTGCCCCGGCGCAGCACCGCCCGCAGCAGCGCCGCCCGGGACCCGCGGCGCTTGCTGGCTTGCTTGCTCGCTCGCTTGCTTGCTTGTTTCCTTCCTTCCTTCCTTCCTCCAGCTGCAAGGCAGGAGTTGAGAAGCATCATCATCCCAAGCTGTTTCCGTAGTTGGGGAAAAGCGAGACAGCCCAGAACTCCTGAGACCCGGGTGCTGCCTGCCGAGCACAGAGGAATTTGGACAGCATGAGGTGGTTCAAGATCTCTGAAATGCCAGCTGGAATGCTCCAGGGTGAAGCAGTTGTCTGATCTCATCATGGTTCGTTGCAGAAGAGGGGGTTTGGTACCCCACAGTCCTTGTGCTCCACCACGGACACCATCTCTGCCAGCCAGCACCACTATTGGTAGCATCCCTACTAGCAGAATCACTAATAACACTACTACCCAATGGAGAGATTCCACTTCTTCCTGTGGAATGAAATGGCCTTTGGGGAGAGAGGGAGATTTATTGTAATTATCATCAAATCAAAATGAGTTTATTAGAACCCTTAATGTTAGTTGGCACAGGGTTGAACAATTTTAATTGGCACAATTTTAAGATCATCTTTGAAGGCCCCTTTCAATCCAAACCATCCAATGATTTTACGACTTCTGGTTTTTTATTAAACATAATTTTAACACCTGACTAGCACATCTCACTGAATTTCAGCTACACAGAAAATGTTTCTTGGTTTTGATTTTGAAGGATTGTTTTTACCCTGGGTTCTTTCTCACAGTGGTTCTGGATCGAGTAATGTGCATCCTTTGCTTGGATGAGTCATGGCACGGGCAGCCCAGGAAAACACAGCTGGCATGCACCAGTGGCTCCATTGGGTGGCCAGGAAGGCACTGAGATGTGGATCCCGGGCTGAGCACTTCCCTTGGGGATGGAAAGACCCCAGACTGTAGTTTTTGGCAACATTTGTCAGGAGCCTCCATCTCTGTTCTGCTCTAGAAATCAATCTGGAAGCCCAAATGCAGCCAGGGGTCCAGGTTTGCCCAGACTGCTGCCAATATCAATGAGTGAAAGAGCCCAGGATTTGTCCCAGGTAAGGCAGAGGAGTGCAGGAGGATGGTTACATCCTTCCCATCTGATCCTCTGTTTCCTCAGCATCACAGCCACCCCACACTGGTGATAGGGAGTGGGCAGAAGTGCTGCCAAAGGAGAGCTCCCACGGGTGCCAGCACACAGGCAGGGGCAAGGCAGAGGAGGGTGCTGCCATGCTGTAGGGTTTCCAGTGTTCCTGTTCCCATCACCTTGTGCTGCCTGCAGAAGGGAGGGGCAGAGGAGGGAAAGGGGGAATTTTTTTTTCTTGTTTCACCATAGGAAGGATTTTCAAACCCTATAAATTCACTTTTGACAAGTGAACAGCTAAAGCAGATTAACCTTTTTGCTAATCCTCTATAATGGCTTTGGAATCTCCTTAACCAATAAGAAAATTATAAGAACCTGTTTCTTTTCTTTTTATCTATATCTATATTGTCCTCTCTTGTCTGCCTGTTTTTTCTTTCTTGTTTTATTTTCCTTTCCTTTTCTAATATGAAATAGCCCAGCGATCCTATCTCCCAGAGGCTCAGTAAACAGTACATCAGAAATCCCCTTCCTTTATTCCTCTCTGGTAACAGGGTGCAGAGAAGTGTCTGCCGATTGGGATTTGATTACCAGCAGCTATCAAAAGTCTCTTTGTACAATCTGGGTCCTAAATCCCATAATTCTTTGATAAAAGAAGTATTACCAGTCCATTTTCTGTAGTGAAAGGTATGGGAGGAATGAAAGAAAGCAATCAGCAGAGATCCTAATAGGCTAAGTGCGTGTGTGGTGGGAAGGCAGGGCTGGGACAGGATGCCCAGGGAAAGGCATCCTTTGTTAAGGATGGGGAAGGAGAATTAATCCTCTTCAGGCATCTGAACAGAGCTGGTCAGATCCTGCCCCTGCCCATGGCACATCCCAGCTCACCAGCCCTGTGGCCCCTCTGGACCAGCACAGAGTAGGGAGCAGAACCTGGCCCCACATCCACCCCTTGCATCAGGGTTTGGGTACATGCATAAAAGCTGGCAGCAGTTTCAGTGATCTCTGGAATTAGGGCATCCCCAGGGCCTCTCTGGAGTGCTGAGACCTTGGCAGGGCAGAGTAAACACGTCCAGACTGAGCAGCTACAAAGGTGCTTTCATCCCAAAAGGTAAAGATTTGCAGAGCTCAGTTGTAATCCAAGTTACACCATTGGAACAGCTGAAGGAGAGGCCAATAAAGGGATGGAAGGAAAAGCAGCAGTTTGGTTTGAAGTGAGCCACAAGTAGAACAGCTATGGGGCATCTCTTCCCAGCACTGAGGGACCTGCAGGTGGGAAAGAACAGGCAGTGAGCAGGGACGAGGAGAGAAGAAGGGAGCTGAGAGAGGCTCTCCTGGGCTGGCTGTTGGTTTTGCAGGATGCTGATGCATTGCTGAGCTGTCCAGGATCTTTGGTGTGCAGTGGTTTCACAGCACCCACCCGTGTTTCTCCTTGGGGTACCATGAGAGGGACTGCAAGGAAACACCAGGTGTGAGTGCTCCCCATGTGAGCTCCTGAGGCCTCGCTTCTCACCTTGCCTTAAACTGCACTGAGGGCGAGCAAACTTGGGCTTTAACTTTGCTAAGCAACCCGATCTCAACCACACCTTCTCTAGTTTATTCCCAGCTACTCAGTCAGTTAAAAACACGGGATCCAAGATGTTCCTTCTCCTCCTGTGGATCGCAGCTGCCAGGCCTTGTTGTTTGTCCTTGGGAGGGGCAGAGCCAGGCTTCCCTTCCCATCCTGAATCTTGGCCATGGCCTCTCCCCAGTTTCTCTGGCTGGGCAGGAGCTGGGAATTTAACTGGCTTTGGGAAAATTGGCTGTGGTACTGAGTCCAGCTCCTGGATGTGTGAGTCCACACTCCTGCCTGGATGGCTCACTGAGAGCACACAGAGGCACCAGCAGCAACAATCCTCCCCTTCCCTTCCCCACACAGCTGCATGGGAGGTGGTTACGTTCCACTAAGCTGTGGTGCAGAGCTGCTGCAAGCAGCTCGTAATCTAATTTATTAAAGGCTTTGAATCCTTACAAAGAGTATGTTGGATACATGCAAAGCATCTGCTTTATTACAGTGATTAGGGCAGCAGAGATGGGGGAAAGGGGAAGGAAGAAAAATACAATTTCTCTGCTTTCAGCAGAAAATAAATCAACTTTCACAGAGAATTCTGGCAAAGCCAAAGGCTGTGCTGTCATTAAAAATGATTTTTTATTAAGCTGAACTCTCTCTTCTCTCATATTGTATGATATGACAGCTCTCTTTTGATGGGAAAGCTTTCATTTGGCCAGAGAAAGGGATAATTTGCTTCTTTTAAGGAGTTAATCCTCTGGTCCATTTCCGGGCTGGGAACAGCCATCCTCCCCCTTCCTTGGATAGGAGGCTGCAGCACAATGGAGATCATAACCACCTCAAATCTACACCCGAGATGGAGAAATCAGATTTCCTTCTCCAGTCATTTTTGTGGGATTAGCTAAATCTTAGATCCACACTAACCCTTCACAAAGCTGCCAAGATTAGTTAGAATTTATTTTATTTGCAGGGGGGTTTACGGTTTTCTTTCCAAAGGGATTATATCTCTCTCTCTATATATATATATTTAGAGTGGCTTCAGTCATAACACAGCTAGGTCAGAGGGAGGAAAAGAGTGTGTGTGTATAAAATAAAAACTCAGCTGCAAGAATGACAGTCACTTGAAACGCCAAGACAAAGCCATGGTTCTGGATGGCTTTGCCAGTCCATTTTAAAAGCCACATAAGCTGTCCTTTCCCTAGCAAAGCCCCACTAGGGAGCCAGTGAAGGGAGAGCAAAGCCCCCCAGCTGGGCTGCTGGCACAGGATGTCTGCAGAGCCAGTGCCAGGGGCTGATGGCAGCAGGAGAGGCCTGAAGAAGCCACGTCCATTCAGCATCGAGGACATCCTCTCCAGCCCCGCGGAGAAGAGCCCCCAGGTCTTGGTGCCGCTGTGCCTGCAGAGCATCTTGGACTGCACACCCCAGAGACCCTGTGAGCTGGAGACCATCCCAGCCAGCTCCCTACAGGAGGAGGAGGAGGAGGAAGAGGAGGAAGAGCTGGAAGGGGCAGGCTGCAGCTGCTGCTGCTGTTCTCACATGAGTGCTCGTTCCCTGCAGGACCTGCCGGCTTGGCTGGGTGAGTTTGAGCAGGGTGTGTTTGGGCTGGGTGAGTTTGGGCTGGGTGAGTTTGGGCTGGGTGAGTTTGGGCTGGGTAAGTTTGGGTTGGTTCAGGTGTGGGGCTCGCAGAGGGGCTGGTGCCAGTGCTGTGGGCAGGGAAAAACCTGGCTGTTAAGTGGCAAGATGGCATCTGGCCACGGTGGTCTTGGGACCGAGGCCCAGCAAACCAAGCTGTTCTCAGCAGGTTCCTAAGAGTGGAAACTTTCACCTGAAATGCTGCCAGGGCTTAAAAAGCAGAGGGTGCTGACTGTTAGTGGACATTACTGCTTAGTGTGAAACTCTTGAGAGAATGATGCTTCTAGGGGTGCAGGCTCTCTGGGGAGTGTGGGGCCCCATGGCCATGGTGCCCATGTGCAGAGCTGTTCCTGTGCTTCCTGACATCACCAGCCCTGGGGAACCTCACCTATCCTTTAAGGAAAAGTTTTGGCTATGACTAGGAAAGTTACTGTGGAAAATAAAAAGTAGAAAACCCTTAAAAATGCAGTTCAAGAGCATCCTGAAAGTTCATAATTCCCTTGTGTCGGGGCTGAAACACAGATCTTTGCTGGGCTGTGAGTTTGCAGTTGTTTTCTGGAGCTGGCCATAGTGCAACTATGTGAGCAAAGAAAACCCAACTAGTGCTCACCACCTGCATCCTTCTCCCAGAGTCATGCCCTAAACTCTTCTCCCACTTTCATAGTGACCATTCAGCTTGGCACCCACTCCAGGTGACAGGCTGCCTCCTTCCAAACAGAAGCAGGGATGCAACTCGTGCCTGAGCTGCCTGGAGCACGGCGAGTATTTGAGCCCCACGCCTGTAACCCTGCTGCTGTCCCTGTCCCCTCGCAGATGCGCGGCTGCCCTGGCCCGTGCGGCTCTTGCAGCCGGCGCTCAGGGTGTGCAGGAGTTCCCAGGAGAAGGCAGGTGAGCTGCAGAGCCTGCAGCAGCTGCAGAGCCTGCAGCAGCAGCTGCAGCGCCGCACGCGCCGGCACCGCACCATCTTCAGCGAGGAGCAGCTGCAGGCGCTGGAGACGCTGTTCCACCAGAACCAGTACCCGGACGTGGTGACCCGCGAGCACCTGGCAAACCGCATCCACCTCAAGGAGGAGAGGGTCGAGGTGAGATCCTGCCACTGCTGAGGGCAGAGCTCTTGTGTTCCTGCAGCCCCCCAGGAACACACACTGGGGCATTGTGCTGTCTTTTTTTGGGGAGCTGCAGACCCATGGCTGCGTTTTAACATCCATCCTTGTGCATTTGACAAAAGAGAGCTTAAGGTTGGTGAGCAATGGAAGAACATAAACCATTTCAGCCAGGCTAATTTGTACTGGCACCCAGTCCCACAGACTCACATGATGCCTCTCTTCCAGAGTCACCTACAGACATGCCCAGCACTGCTGCTCATCCCCTGCACCCAAGGGTGTGTTCCTCACCTAAGTGATCTGTGTGACTTCTCAATTTGTCCCAACTCCCTTGTGCCCCTCACAAGTACCTGAGCAAGACAGCAGCAGAGGCACTGATTACATTCTGTATCAAGCCTTTCCATCACAGTACCTTACAGCCCAGGAGGGCCACTGCCTGTCCCCCTCCCAGTGACACTTGACATGCAAAAGCCCTTTTCTTGTTTTGCACTTTCCAGGTTTGGTTTAAAAACCGTCGGGCGAAGTGGCGGCATCAGAAGAGGGCGACTGCCTCTGCACTGACCTTCCAGGCCAAGCAGCCCCCCAAGGAGAGCTGTTAGTGCCCACAGGGAGCACCAGGCACCCCCTGCCCGGGGCTGACAGGCTCAGGGGGTAACCCGAGGGGGCTAATGCAGCAAAAGAGAACCTTTGTGGTTCACAGGAGGAGGACAGGTAAAAGCAGACATGGCACTGTCACATGCCTCTTCCAAACCGAGTTCACATGGAAAACGACTGGGCAGGCAGGACCTGCAGGGGACAGAGCTGTACCGGTGTTAAACGTGTGTGCTTTAAGAAAAACTCCCCTTCTTGTCTTTGCTCTGTGCCCGTAGTATTTGTGCTTGTTTTATTGATGTAGATTTGCAAAATATCCTGCAAATGAATGTTTCATGTTTGCAGCACCTCTGTGGCATCTAGAGTTGCTTTTGGGGTTGAACTTGCTGGACAAGGGATTTGTTTCATAACAAAGGAAGGAGGGTTTCTCCCCATCGCCCTGGGGAGAGGTGATGGACCTGCTGTGCTGAGAGGGCTGGCACGGGCAGCCTTTGCCCTCGCCCCTCTGCCAGCCAGTCCCTGGCACAAGGAGCCGTGTCCGTGTTCCCGGCGGGGCCGAGAAGTCACGGGCTGGAAAGCAGCGACATCAATAAATCTGCCCTGGCACCGGGGCAGCCAGCCGGGCTCCGCTCCCCGCAGCCCGGCTCTTTCTGAGAAGTCTGAAGAAACCGTGGGGGCGTTGGGGGGACCGCCCGGCGCCCTTCCCGTGTCCCATCCCCGTTCCCATCCCGGTTCCCAGCCCGTGCGTATCCCGTTTCTCAGTCCGGTTCCCATCCCGACCCGGCGCCGCCGCTGTCACGGCCCGGCACCGCCCGGGTCCTCCGGGCCGGCAGGGGGCGCGCTCGCTTCTCGGGGCGGGGCGGGGCGGGGCGCGCATTCCGATCCCGCGGCGCGGAAATGTGACGTCACTGCCCGTCGCGTTCGCGGTGGCGGAGGAGGAGGAGGAGCGGAGCGGTTCTGACGCCATGGAGGCGATACCGGTGCCCCCGGCCTCTCCCGCCGCTCTGGTGCCGGCTCCTGCCGCGGGCCCCGTCGCCGTGACGGGGAAGGAGGTGGTGTCGCCGGCCGCGAGGCACCCGAAGAAGATCCTGGATGAGGAGGCCTATATCGAGGTAAGGCGGCGGGCCCAAGCCCGGGAGCCTCTGCCCCGCCGGTGCTTGGGCCGAGCGCTTCCAGCGCGGCGGAGCTCGGCTGGGCTCCGCGGAGAAAGGTCGGCCCGTGGCCGCTGCCCGCTGCAACCGCGGCTCGGTGGAAGTAGCGCCGGGGCCGCCCCTCGGGCTCCCGCCCCTCCTGAGGTGACAGCTGGCAGCGCTCTGCCACCGGCCTGGGACCGCCCGGCCTGCCCTGGCTTTGCACCGCTGGCCCCGAGCTGGGCCGGCGCTCCAGGTGTCCCAGCGGGGCACTGCAGCTGTCTCTGTCTTTGCAGAGCTTAGAGAAGATCATCCAGCGAGACTTTTTTCCCGATGTGGAGAAGCTGCGAGCACAGAAGGACTATCTGGAGGCTGAGGAAAACGGCGACTTGGAGAAAATGAGACAAATTGCTATCAAGTTTGGCTCTTCCTTGAACAAATCGTCGCGGGACACACCTGCACCCTGTAAGAACTGGCTCTGTGGGGCATGAGGGGTTTGTATCTGATATTGCTGCTCTTCTTTATCTAACTTTGTGCAGGTGATGTTTATCTTAAAGATTCAAGGTTGATGTTGCATGAGAGCCAAGTGTACCAGTTTGGGCAGCAGCCAGTGTCTGGTGGCTCGTGCTGAATTCCTCTTTGATGGTGTCTAATAACTCCTTGAGGGGAGGGTTTTGGGAAAAGTAGCCTCTTAATAACCATTCCTTATAGGCTTCTTTTGCCAAGTTCCTGCTCCCTAGGGAATGTTTTGTGCTCTATACTATGAGAAATTCTAGGCTATATTTTAACTGCTTATTTTAGTTTGTAGTTTTAGGGGTTCTTGTTGCATCTACAGACATTTGAGATTTTCATCTGTCAGGTACAGAAGGTGTGGGAAGTTCATGGTTATCAGGGCTTCCCACAGCAGGTATCCAGTGTTCTGTTTTATGTTTTGTTTCACTTCCAGTTCAGGTGTTTGTTAAAGCCCAGCCCCTGGCTGAACACTTGCAGTGGGGTTTGGGTAAGTGGCTTTCTTGTGACAGAGGGCAGGTGTCACCAGGTGCTGTCCCTTCCTCCCCTGCTGCAGGTGCTGGCCCTGTCCTGGGCTCAGTTTGATCTGCTGCTGTTGGCAAAAGCAGGGTGACAAATACACTGGGCTGTGGCTCTCCTGGGAATTTCTCCCAGCAGGAGAAAAATGTCTTAGATGAGGCCAAAATCTTGTTTGGAGGTTGAGACAGAATTGAATAGAGCACTGTGGAGTTCTTTTCACAAGTTTTTAATTTAATTTTTATTCTCTTGATATGCCTTCTGTGACTTGTTTGGTACATCATCCTTACAGCAAATCCTGGTGTGTGCTCCAGTAACCAGATGAAATTTTTTTTTTTTTTTGTGGCAGATGTTACTCCAGCCACGTTTGAAACCCCAGAAGTGCATCCAGGTGGCCTTCCAGTGGGACATAAACCTAAAGCTGGCATCAAGACTGCAGAGGAAGGTAGGAGACTTCAGCTAGAGAACTATGTTTCTCTAGCTGAAGTCTTCCAAAAATAAATTGTCTACCAGCAGCTGGCCACTTGTTTATTTCACCTTTAAAATAAATTGCTATAAATGCCATAAAAGTGTTTGTTGAAAGCTGTGTTCCAAACCTGATTTATTTCTGCACCACTGTGTGTGGATCTGTATCTTGGCCGAGCTCGATGGTAGTTATTGGTGTGTGTGGAAGGCTTGCTGCCAGGAGGATCAAGAGGTAGATCCAGTGCTCCCCTAGAGAGGGAGGCATTAACCTTCCTCAGGCTTCTTCCCTTTTCTTGGTAGGAGAAGCAGAAAAGGATGAGAAAGATGCTCTTCCCAGCCTGGACACGTTCCTGGCCAAGCACACGAGTGAAGATAATGCTTCCTTTGAGCAGATCATGGAGGTGGCCAAGGAGAAGGAGAAGGTCAAGCACGCCTGGCTGTACAGCGCTGAGGAGGAGTACACCCGGGTAGGGAATGGCTCTGCTCTGCCCGAGGGACACAGCAGGGAAATGCCATTTTGCTCTGCTTCTGCTGAGGCTCAGTTTCCTGTGTCCTGTGACTGCTCTTTGCTGCCTTGTGCAGTCCTGTTTTTCCCCTTCTGTCGCACAAGAGCAGTGCTGACTTAGTTGCTGACGCTTTGTCTCTTCTGACAGCTTTGAGACTGCAAAGCACTGCACAGAGTGTGTTGCTGTCCTTAGCAGCCTCTTCTGTAAGCAGCAACACCAGGGAGAGCAGCTGAGCACAGTTCCTGCTGTTTGTCCATCAGGCCCTCATTATTTGCAGTTTGTCTGTCTTATTTCAGTTTTCAGCTTCTGTTATCAGTGGTAACCCACTCAGCTGCTGAAGCACAGAACTGCATGAGCATGGCTGGCTGTGCTGCCTTCCTCAGCCACCTGCAGGGGAGGTCCAAGTGCTGCTCTGGGCCTGCCTTGTCAGTCTTTAACCACCAGCAGTGAGCAGCTAGCAAATTGATGGATGTGGGATGCAGTGCTTTTCGTGAGGTTTGGCACTGACATCTGGGTGTTTGCTGCTGTTTTTTGAGGGAGTGTTATTTTTTTTTCCCCCAGCTATCCCTCACAGTCTGTTACATACCTTATGCACAGTGTTCTAGGGCATGTGGCTGAGCTTGTGACTGAGCACTCCAAGTTGTGTCTACCTGAATAAAAGATTGCAGCAGGCTACTTCAGACTATTTTTTTAACCTTTTAAATTTTTTTTCAATTGTCCTTTCAGCGACAGAATGAAAACTTGGCACTTCCTTCAGCCGAGCAGCAAGCTCTGGAGAACGTGAAAGCTGGGCTGGATACCTGGGAATACACAGCTCGAAACACCCTCATGTATTATCCCACAGGTGAGGCATTGGCTCCAGACAGTGCTTACAGCATTTCTCTGTGTGACTCAGCAGCTCTTACAGGCAAGGCTGTGCTTTTTCTTCGTAAGGTTGCTTTTAAAAAGTGGGTTTTTTCCTTTTTTTCTTGGCCTCTGATTCCAAAGTTTGATCATGTTCTATCTGCCATTGAAAAGCTCATCAGTATTACAGAAGTACTTGTTTTCAGCAGCCAAAGCTCTTTGTTGGTCTTTCTTCTTGATGAGCAGTTGTTGTCATCTTCATTCATTGTTTGCTTCTGCTCAGAGTCCTCCTTGGACTAGTTAGTCTGTTTGTTGCTACAGAAAAATAGATATTTTTGTAAATGTACTTTTCTTTTTTGGCTATAAATGTACACTAGATAATTTCTGTGAACCAGTGAAGTAAAGAGCTCTTTTTAAGAGGCATTTTGCTTTTCTAGGTGTACCTGATGAGAGTGAAGTTTTTAAGAAGCCCAGGGAAGTTGTGCATCGAAACACACGTTTTGTGAAGGACCCTTTTAGCCAAGCTGTGAGCAAATCCCAGCTCCAACAAGCTGCAGCCCTAAATGCTCAGGTTGGATAATTTTAATTCTGATTCAAATCTAGTTAGTCTTTGCTCTCTGGTGTGGTTCATCCCCCAGAACTGTGTGTGTGTGTTGGATGCAGATGACTCTCACCTTTCTCCACATAAATAACTTAGTTTTTTTTTTATTTCAGTACAAACAGGGCAAAGTGGGGCCTGATGGGAAAGAACTGATACCCCAAGATTCTCCAAAAGTGAATGGGTATGGATTTGTGGCTACCCCCTCTCCTGCCCCAGGTAAGAGGGTATCTTATTTCTTCTGCTTTAAGAGGAGTATTACTGCACTTATTTGTTGCTCTGTTCAACATTAGGGTGTCATTACAGGGTTAGGTGAGGAGGTAAAACCTTGTGCTGTGTATGCCAGCTGGATGCAGGGCTTAAATCCTAGTCCAGTACACTGGTAGGAGAAGTCACACTGCACCAAGAGACTCTGAAGTTACTGTGCCCTTGCTCAGGAATCATCTAGATGTGGGGTACTTTCAGTTAGAACAAACTGATTATTTTTGTTCGAGTTGAAACATGGTATCTGAATCTGTAGCTGTTCTGCACCAGCCATGCTGTTTCTCTGTGCTTTTTGTGGTTATGCCAACCCATGACCATACTGGGGCTTTCCCTCTGGAAAACCTGTAGGTGGCGTTTGGAGCACCTCCTTTCTCCATCGTAAATGGCTTCTCCAAACCCTGGACAGGGGGATTTTCCAGCCAGAGACTTAATCAGGCTCTTAGGGTCCTTTCTACACCTGTTAGACAAGGTGCAGTCACTGTTTGGTGCAGGCTGCCCCTGAGATGATTAGAGGGTACGCTTGGCTATTTTGTGTCCTTAAACCCTCTGCCTGTTTTCTTACTTTCAAGGAGTTTGCTGTGTTCAAGGGGTTTTCATACAGCAGCGGAGGGGAGGACTAGTACTGTAGAGGGAAAAATGAAAGTGTCACTAATCAAAAGCTTAGCAAATGGAAAAATGAAGACATGGAAAGGGTGGTGCTTGGTTGTTGTAACTGAGAGGGTGACACAGCTACAGGCAATCCCTTTTAATGGGAACCACATGTTCCTATTCACGTTGGCTGTGATTTCCTCTGCAGTGGAGGGGCTCCTTTGCTGATGAATTTGCTGCATTTCCTAATTTGCTTCTGTCTCTTTTTTTTTTTCTATTTTTTTTTTTTTTTATGTCTTGCATGAGTGTAACTTGTCAAATTTGTTTTTAGGTGTGAATGAGTCACCTTTTATGACATGGGGTGAAATAGAAAGCACCCCTTTACGTCTGGAAGGGTCAGAAAGACCATATGTGGACAGAACACCTGGTCCAGCTTTCAAGGTATTTCGTGTCAGCATAACATTCTTTTCTGGGGGGGGGAAGAACTAAGAAGGGAAAAGCAAGTGAGTAAGTAATAGATTAACATGGAGCGTGACACATCTCTGGGTGGTGTTCCCAGTCCTTGAAACTAATAATCTAGTTTGTGCTTGGAGGGTGGAGGTGAGCATGGATCCACATGAAGTCTCCTTGGTGGAGGTACCTGAGGTGGAACTACCTGCTGGCAGGAGAATGAGATTCTGCATTTGGTGGTGGGCCCAGACAGAGGAAGCTGAAGACACACTCAATTTTTCTGATTTTAATGTATGGATAGGTGGAAATTTAGTATTTCCCTCTGTCTTTATCTTCTGGCTGTTGCAGCCTAAGGCAGATGGATCAGTTGAGAGTAGAAAAGTCACTCTGGCTTTGCTAATGGCACCTAACCCTGCATGCTACTTGTCTCCTGCTGGTGTCTTTGAATGTGAGATGTCTGAGACTCTTAGTTTAAGAAAAGTGTAATTTGCTGTATGTGCCTCTGTTTTGTCAGACTCCAAAGGCCTTGACTGGTTCTCCTGCTGTTTAACAATGTCTGTGTATGCCTGAGAGCTGGCTGGCTACAGGCCAGGCAAGACACAGGTGACATTGTTTGTCTAGGAGAAACAGCAGGAGGAAATGCCAGAGGTAATGGCTGCTTTCTTGACTGGACTGGTTTTACATTTTTTTTTACTTGCTAAGGCAGGTTGAAGGTCTTTGTGTCCTCTCTGGCTTTAATGCAGCAGCAAAGTGGCTGACCCCACTTCTCCCTGCTTTAGATCCCTGTACATTGGAATCCAGCTTTGAAGGTGCTTTGACTCATTTTTTCAGCACTCTTGAGTGCCTTGGCAAGTGAGCTGTGTGATGCATTTATAGATCCTGGAGCCCGGACGCCGTGAGAGGTTAGGACTCAAGATGGCCAATGAAGTGGCAGCTAAAAACCGAGCAAAGAAGCAGGAGGCACTTCGAAAAGTGACAGAAAACCTGGCCAGGTGAGACTTCTGTTTTGACAGCAGAACTGGGGGTGGCTGTTATCTGATGAGATGTAAATCAGCACATGTAGAAGGGGAGGAGTGATGGTAAGGAAGGATACTGGAAGCAGGAAGAGGTACATTTGGACTGAAAGTTTTTAGAAATAAAAAATGTAGAAATTAAAAAACTTAATGCCTGAGGGAAAGTGGCTGGTGGCTGTCCCTGACACTCTTTGTCAGCATTACTGCCTTGCCCTACAGCCACCCAGTGATGCCTCTGGGTCAGTGCCTTGCCTCAGTGCAAAGAGGAGACATGATAAGAGTTGCTTGGGGGGGTCACAGGAAGGACAGAATGGGCTCAAAGGAAAAGTCAGGCAGTGCCACTCAGGTTTGGGAGGGATGTAGGAGGTTTTTCTGTCATTTGTGTCTCTAGAGAGACAGGCTGCATTTACCTGCAGGCAGCATGACTTCTGCAGGCAGTGGGTCTGCTCTGTGGGGGAACTCATGTTGGGAGGCAATATTGCTTTTCCTGATAAAGGCAGATTTCTCTTAAAACTGTTTCTTCTGTTTCAGCCTTACTCCAAAAGGACTAAGCCCAGCAATGTCACCAGCTTTGCAAAGACTTGTAAACAGGACTGCAAGTAAATACACCGACAAAGCCCTGCGAGCCAGCTACACTCCCTCCCCAGCCCACACAGGAACTCCTGGTTACAAGACCCCAGCCAGTGGACCTCAAACCCCCCAGAGCACCCCACAGTCTAGGACAGTATCTCAGACACCAGTATCTCAGGATACTACATCCATCACGGACAATTTGCTGCAGCTTCCCAAAAGAAGAAAGGCATCTGATTTCTTCTGAACATTCCAGTCACCACTAAGGTGATAGTGATCTGACTGTGCTCAGTGAACTGCAGACTGGTTACTGGAGACTGGGGAAATGGAGATCATTTCTTAAAGATATATATCTATTTTTAAGAGAGCGGTGGATTTAATTAATTTCTGTACAGCTATGTCTGTTTCTTAAGTGGGTAAGCTTTTCTTAAAGGCTGAACTGGACTTGGCTCCAGCTTGTCAAACTTGAATTTGCAGAAGAGGGGACACAACCATGTGAATACTGAGGCATTACACAGAATTTTAGAGAGGTTCTCTTTAACTTGAGTTTAAACTGGTGCAGTTCACAAGTTTGACTAACTTTGTGATCTTGTTAAAACCAGCATTCCCTAAGAGGACCCCATTTCCTCCTTCACTGCTTACACTTTGCAGTATGGGATTTTCCTTCCTGATTTTGCTCAGACTTCTTCTGCAGGTTTTGGGCTTGCCCTGTTCTGCAGCTGACAGAGGGAAGGGATCAGATTTGTTTTATAGCTGCTCTGTGTGGGACTCCAGAGAGTTGATGATCACGATGCAGGGGCCAGAGACAGTCCTGTGTCATCCACCAGGATGACAGTGCCCTTCTGAAGGACAGAAATGATACTTCTGATAGCCACACTGGGGCTTGTGTTTGGTGTTTTCTTCCCATTCTTTGAAACTTTTGGCTTTAGTTTTTATAATTGGCCAAAATAAAGGAGAAGCAATTTTAACCATACATAGCCTGCACTCAGGGCTGTGGTTGCTGCACATGAGCTGACATATGTGTGTGGGATGAGCCTTTGTGTGGTGTGATCCAGTCTGGAGAAGCACTGTGCACTCTTCAGGAGGAAGCAGGTGTAGCCAGATGTTTTCACTTGTTGCACCACACCTGAGTACAGGACAGCCTGTGTGACACTAGGCAGTGTTGGCATTTGCTGTAGTCAGGTGATGTTTTGCTGAGGGATCATCCAGGGAAGGTCTTACCCAGCAACTTGAGGAGTGTCTGCAGTGTTCTCTGAGGGCTGGGGCATTGGGTGCTGTGTTTGTCTTGGTGGAGAGCTTCCTTTTGTGTGGCTTCCTCTGCCACTTCCAAAACTCATGTCCCCGACTGTGAAAACCCTTCAGAGGGACTCAGTTTTTATAGTGCACCTTGTAAAAATAAATGTATCAACATGGCATTGCTAGGACTCAAAAATTAGTAATTTTTACCTTTTTAGTCCAGAAATACTTGAAGGCTATGTTTTTTTTTTTAAGCAAAAAAGTTATTCTCGGGTACTCATGAATTAGTGTAAAAGGAGTGCATTTAGTAAAGTTTTCACCCTCTCAGAATTGTTCTTTAAGGACCCAACTGACTAAATATGAACCAAGTTCTTAGGTAACTTCAAATAGTAATTATTTATTTCATAGTGAAATGCTTGTCTCCATGAAGCATAGGACCTCTCTTAGGTACACAGGCAGGAGGTCAGACCTTGGCCTGCCCTTTGGGTCACTGAGCAGGCCAGGGATGTGGGATTCCTGCCCATTTGTGGGTGCAGAAGCTCCTGTGAGTGTGGGATGCACGGAAAGGCTGAGCAGCATTTGAGGGACTGCAGGTGGGACTCCAGACACGTGGATCAGGAGTGGGATGGGGCATCTCCCTGCCACAGCATTTCAAACTGGCTGTGCTCTTACCAAGGTGTAGCTGGAATAATAGGGAAATGTCATATATGAAGGTTGTTAGCTCCACATTGTGCAATTCATGCTTAAAAGCAGACTGCATTAAATATTCTGTGGATGGTGTTGGTTTTGTGTTTGCCCTCAAGTGAATTACCCTAGACAGCCCCACTAAAATCACTGTCTTGATTCTGCCACTGACAGGCCTTCACATGTTTGTTGGAAATGGAACTTATTTTCAGTTAGATGCTGTAAAACTGGATCTGTTGAAAGGGCTGTAGTGCTCTTCAGATTGGCTGTTCCTCTAATGCCTGCTGTAATGTGTGTTTTCTGCTTCCTGCTGCAGTTCGGCCCCTGCTAGCTGTAATTAGCAAATCAGTAAATTCTTCATTGCCAGATATTTTTGCTGCTGTAGCAGTGGCAGATAAAGTGCCTTACAGGGCCAAATCCAGTGTGAAAAAACATCTTGGTTCTTGATGACTGGTGATTTCTTTTTCTCCCATTTTCAGCACATTATTTTTCTTTTGCTGTTGCAATATATCTGCATTTTCCTATGTGCAAGGCCCAAGCACACTTGCTCCCTCAGCCATATGAGTATCTGGAGGTCTCCTGATGCTGCAGAAGTAGCTGGCAGTGAGCAGTGGTGGCCCCACATTTCTCCTGCGTGGCCAGGCTGGCTGTGGTGTGTTACTGGATGCTTGGAAGTCCAGGTAGACCTATGTCCATGTGGTATGAACACCATCACATCCAGAGGCTGTTGGGGCTTGCTGTGGGCAGCCTGGGCCTTGGCTCCTTGCCCCGGGCAGGAAAGAAAATGGGAGACCACAGGAGATTCTTGTTCTTCTAAGTCTCATCCCTGAGCCCCAAGCTGGTCTCTGAGCCCTTCACCTCCAGGGCCAGGAGCCTCTTCCTGGCCCAGGGGTAACCAGCACTGCCCTGGTGCAGGGACTGCAGCTTTTCACCCTTCCAAAAGCAGGTTCCAGTAAGGGAACTGATTCTTTGGGTCAAAAGGGAACCTGTGGTTGGAGATACTTTGTTGTTTTGGCGGATTGGGCTATTTCTCTACAAAAATAAAGGAAATGGGTGCACTCCTTCAGGGGAGGGGGAAATGGAGCAATTCTCAGTTCCTCATATTTGCACGTGTTGCCTCAATCCCAGCTCACAGCTGCTGGCCTTAGAGCAGCTGGTTACGAGCCCCAGGGCCAGGGATGGGTTCCATCAATGGTTCCATCCACCATTAAACCCTTTCCCCACCTCTCCCTGCCCCAGCAGCTGTCCTGGCACCATCTGGGGCACTGGGCACCTCTCACCCTTCACTCTGGTGCTGCCGGGCCAGTGGTTCATGGCCCGTTTGCTCAGAGGGCTGCTGGGCACATGGGTGTGCTTGGGGCCCCCCCTCTTCAGAGCTGGGGTGCTGTGGGATGTGTCATGGAGGGAACAAGGCCTGCCTTACCTTGGGACAAAAGCCAGGGATCAGTACCCTGCTCTCATGGTGGAGGCATCATAGGATATTTATTTATGCATCACCCTGTGTGGTGTAATGCCCTGGCCCTGGGGTGGATAAGGATACCCTGATCAGGCCTGGGAGGCTGTGCTGTACAAATGAGGCTCAGAACAGTCTGTGCCCACAGCATCCCATGGGAGGGGCAAAACTGGGGAGGTTGACACTCACACTTTGTGCTGGAGGATGTTGTCATACTTCAGGTCCCCACAGGCTCTTGGATCATGGCAGTGTTTGGCAGCACATGAGAGCTGGGAAAGTGGGTTTTGGCCTAAATCTTCAGGCAGTGCCCTGCAGCTTGTGACGCATTCCAGCGGGTCCCCAAGCACCTTCCTGGGCACACAGTGCTCCTGAGCCCCCAGGGCTCACTGCTCCAAGCTCATGCTTGCTGCTCCCCAGCTCTGAGGAGCTCTTGCCAGGCACCAATTTCCCCTCCCACGGTGAACTACGCATTTAGGATTGAAGGAAGCACCTCCCTGGAGCTACTGACCTGAGCACAGCAACAGCTCCTGGGGGGACAGAGGCAGTGAGTGCTCAAGAGATCCCACAGAAGCTCCTGTTCCCTGTCTGCGGCTTGGCAGCTGACCCAAGGGGCAGTCAGTGACTGAGGGGGAGCAGGAGCCATGAAAGAAGTAGCTCTACAACCACCTGGAAAACCCTTGAGAAAAGTTTGCTGCTGGGTATAGTGAGTAATTGGTATTAACTGGGAAAAGGGGAGTGGGTAAAATTGGGTCAAAATGGACCTTATTGGAATTGCAATGTTTTATTTGAGAACTACAAGTTGTAGCAAAAGAGTAGAAAACACCTCATTGTTAATATTAGCAATATAGAAGCACTTCCAAGGCAGCTTCCCAGGTTTTGACTTTGAATAGGGTTTACTAAAAAGCTGGAATTCCCTGCAGAGGAAAGTGACAGCTCTCTGCTGACCGTGGGCCAGCCATTGTGTGTGGCCCCTGGCTGAGCCTATGTCCTGCTGCTGCCTAAACACATCCCCTTGTCAGTGGAAATTCCAGATGAATTTGGGAAGTGAATCTTAGGCTAAAACTGCCTTTTGATCCCAGATGCCACCTGGGCTGACCTCCATACAGCACCAGGAGAGTTGTGGCACCGGGCCACTGTCTGCAGCCAGGGACAGCCACCACCCTGCCCGGCTGACAACACCCAGGGTCAAATTCCTACAGGCACCTGTCACTTGCAGGGCCACTAGCAATGACCTGAGCCACACAATTAGTTCTCTTTGTGCATTTCCTCTCTGTCCAGGCCAGGAACTGGGAAGGCAATGTTTCCAGGAGCTATGGAAACACCTGGCTGGCTCTGGCACTGCGGGGTGCTGGCTGTGGGAATGTCCAGCCCCGGGTGCTGCTTGTCCTTGTCACCCTGCAGACATGAGAACAGGGACTGTCTCATCCTGCTGTGGGCAGGGGTGAGCAGAGTAATGAAGAAGCAAAAGATGATCAACCTGGGAGTTGCTGAGGCTGGAAGAGGCCAGAGCTTTGTACCTCTGCTGCAGGGCAGGCAAGGTGGTGGCATTGGGAAGTCCCTGCAGAGGCAGGGAAAGGCCAGGGCAATAGAGATGGAGGGGACTGGGAAAAGGCTGTCCCGGGGTACGGAGGAAACTGGTTGGGGCTGTTCCAGCAGGAATGGGAAAGGCTGTCAGGGAGTGATGGATGTCAGCAGAAAAGGACACTCCAGCTGGGAACAGGGAAATGCTGTTCTGGATGGAAGAGGGGACTGATAGAGGCTGCCCTGGGGAGGTAGAGCCAACTGAGCAAGACTGTCTTGGGGGTAATGGGGCTTCCATTCTGGTGAGGACGGAGGGGGCTGATAGAGGCCGTGCTGGGGATTATGGCGGCCATCAGCGCCATCCCGGGGGGGCCGGGGCGCACCCCGGGGGTCGCGGGGCCGCTCCGCCACCGCCCCCTGCCGGCGGCCCCGCCCACGCCGTAAGTAGGCGGGGCGTGCGCTGATCCGCGCGCTCGGCCCCGCCCCCTGAGTGCCGATTGGACGGGCGGCGCGCGGCGGGAGGGGGCGTGGCGGCGCGGGCACGGCGGCGGGGAGGCGCGGCCGCCATCTTGTGCGCCGGCGGAGCCCTGCGAGCCGCCCCAGCGCGGCCGCCCGACCCGCGCCGCTCCCGCCGCAGCCAGGGCCGCCGGCTCCGCCCGGGGCGGCGGCGAACGGCGGAGGGAGGGCAGGGGAAAAGCTCGGTGCGGACCGGGCCCCCCCGCGGGCCCGGCGGCGGCCCCTCCTCCCGCCGCTCCGCGCGTCCCTCCCCGCGGGTTTGTGGCGCTGTGCCGGGGGAGCATGAACGGAGGATAAATGGTGCCCAAGGCGGACAGCGGCACCTTCCTCCTCCTCTTCCTCCTGGTGCTGAGCATCACCGAGCCGCTGCGGCCAGGTAGGGGCGGCGGCGGGGCCGGGGGTGCCGGGCCCGGGCACACGGCAGGGTGAGCCCCCGGGGACAGCCCGGATCGGGGGGCGGAGTGGCCCCGAGCCGGCCCCGCCGGGCAGCTTTGCGCTTTGCTGCTGCTTTGTGCCTTTGAACAGAGCCGGGACGCGGCCGAGCATCGGTCCCCTGTGCCGTCTGCCGGGATCCGAGAGAGCCTGGATTTACCCTGCGAGTCGGGGTAAAACCCTGGTGTCAAAGTGTGAAAGCTTGCCTAGAAATCTACGTAACCCTACGGGTGATGAGTGCAGAAAATGTGGTGACTAAGTTTTCAGGTGCTTGTTGCTTACCTGCTCTTATGCTGTGGGCCTTGGATGCCCACACGGCCAGACAAAATGCTTGCTTTCGAAGTGCCATTTAATCCTGGCAGGAAGAGAGAAGAAAAGCTTGCCGCACCTGGTTCGTCTTTCTGGTTCTGTTTGGGCTTCTTTCAGGGAAATAATTCAGCGATGGAGTTCGTGTGCTAGCTGCTAGGCATGGTGCTTAAAATCACAAGATGATTAACTTAGGAGAAATGGTTGGTGTTTACGGGTAGAAAACTACAGTTTTTCTAGGTATATCGCTCAGCTGGAGTTTCTTTTTGGGTGTTGAACTCTTGGAGCTTGGCAAAGCCCTCGGGTATCATGGGCAGCTCTTGGCAAAGAACATCAGTCGCCAAAGCGTCAGGCTGCCTGGGGTGGCTTTGCAGGTTTGGGAATCGCCCTCCTATTACACCAGGAGACTGTTTCTGGGTGATAAAATAGGAGAGTAAGAACCATGGTGTCCTTTGAAACCCCCTTGTTCTTTCTCTTAGAAATAACTTTTATGACCCAGACTAATAAAATGTAACAGTATTAATGAACTACGTCTAAGCAAGTTCCCAGCAGAGCTGAAACACAATTGGGTCAGTGTAGGCAGAGTTATTGAAATAACTAACTTGGGTGTTGAAACGTCTCTGTGTCTGCCTTGTTTTGTTTTGGCTTGTTTTTTTGGCAGTGCAGTATGTACAGGGCTTATGATATGCATTTAAGTAGCCAAAAAGCCCCTGTTGTGTTGGTAGCCTAGTATTATTACAGCTAGAGGCTTTTATGGCTGAGAAGGTACTATGTAAAACTGATTTCAAGCAGCTCCTTTTTGCTGTCACGAAGTGCTACAGGCTGCTGCATTGCTGGGTGAAAAGGTTCAGCTTATTCAGAGCTGTCTCTGTGCTTTTATAGGTGGGTAGACTTGACCCTGAGCTCTGCCGGTGTTGAGCATTGTAGCCTCCTAGAAATTCAAAAATGGCCTTTTTCATATTGTGTCACATTTGTCACTCCAGTTTGATAGTGTACCTCTGTCAACAGCTGATGCTTGATGGATGAGCACAAGTTTTTCACTTAGATTTACTTTGTTAAGATGAATGATATTTTTCCACTAGTGCTGTAGCTATAATGTACCTGCTTAAGAGATTTTTGGTGCTGTAGTCTCACTGGCAGAAGTGTCCTTGTGAGCAAACCTTTATTGATCTGCTCAGGTCCTACACCACTGGCTTTGAAACTTGTAGCGTTAGAATTCCCCTGTGGCAGCTCCATAAGTATTCCATGAATTTTGCTCAAACCATATGTATTCCTGAACCCAAGGTGATGCATCTGGATGTAGTGTTGCAGCTAGAGTTCCTTGCTGTGTGAGGAGCTTCTGAGTTCCATTTGGAATAGACTCTTCCATCCTGTTTACGTGGTGGCTCCGGGTGAGCGAGGTGGCTGAGCTGTCCATGGTGATGCCTCTCCCTCCTCCTCAGAGCAGAGCCCATCACTTCTGGGTGTCCTCTCAGCTCTCTGCCGATGTCACCTGGCTTGTTTGGTTTGCTATCTTGAACTTGCTGTCTCAAGCAAATCACCCGTCTGATAGATTAGGAGCACATGGTTTGATCCTGAAACATGAGGTGCAAGTTGGGAAAACCTGGCTCATGCAAGTACAGAGGACACACAGAACCAAATTTACCACTTTAATCAGTGGTGAAGAAGTCTCCCTCGTCTCCTCTGGGGAGAGACAGCAGAAAGAGAAGAGTACTTGGACATAGAATTTATTTCCCAGGTGGTGTTTGCTTTACTTTTTACTTTAAACCTGTGTGTTGTAGCAACTGCCTTTTTGCTTTAGGAAGGACGCCTGCAGCTTGCTTAGCTTAAATCTGTACTTGGAACTATCAGATGAGTGCTGCAGAGCCCTGGGAGGTTTTATGTACTCAGAGATGAATGTGTAGTCCCTTCACAATTCAGTCCCGGCAGATCAGGCATCTCTTTGTATTTCCATGTTAATTTGACACTAGCTTTGTATCCATGTTCTTGCTGTGCTCTTCAGACAAATAAAACCTTCTTTTAAGCCTCCTCAACTGTAGTATCTTTTCATGCAATCTGAAAGGCAGTGATTTTACATGGATCTATTTTTTTCTGCATTTAGGGTGAGGTGGGCTTAAGTACATTAGGAAGAAATTAATTTATTTTCTTTTCTCAGTTTTTTTCTCTCTTGGTTACATGAGTCTGTTTGTGCTTCTGCCATACTAACAGCACAAGGTCCTTTTAACATACCATGATATTGGCCCCAGCTGTGCAGATTTGGGTTCCTGAAGGCACTGTGGGCAGCTGGATTTTTCTGAACCTGTGAACTTGTAATGGTAATTTTGAGCCTTTGAGAATTGCCACTTGGATTTTTTGTTTGTTTGTTTTGTGTTTCAGTCTTTCCTCTTCTTGTTTTGACTAGTTGCCTGCTTTATAGTGCATTTTTGAAAGCATTCTTTTTTTTTTTTTCCAAAGTAGGGCATTTCTCCTAGAGTTGTGTTACTCACTGTTTTTGGAATCTGCTAATGTGAATTGAAGCTGAATGTATCAAACTCTTCCAACTATATGGGTGTAGAGTGAAAGACTAACTTATTAGTTCCTTTAAACACTTGCTGATTTTATTCTATCTGTTGCTTTTTGGGAATATTTACCACAGTAGAGTTTAATTTAATAAAATCTTTTCCAGGACAACTCAAACCCATCTGCTTCAGGTTATCTGACTAGCTGGCTGAGAGAGCTGATGTCTTTGTGTGAGAAAGTATTTCAGTGCTGTGTGAACTCAGTTGCAATAAGCTGTTCTGGTGCTAGCTTAGATTTTGCCCGAGTTTCTGAACCAGTGCATTTCTGTCGGTTGTTGGAAGAGCATCAGAGATGTAAGTTGGTATAAATTCAGTCTTTCACAGTTTGAGAATATTTATAAGTTTCTTTTTCTGTTGACATCCCAGTGCATCCCACTGAGAAGCAGAGGTTTTGGTGTCTTTGTGTAGCATTGGGAGCTTAAGCAGTCTGGAATGACCACGCTGACATGTTTCAGAATACTATTTAGAGGATTAATTAAGATCATCATCACTAAAGACAATAACATGTTTTCATATTTCTCTAACAAGATACTGCTGCTTGCTAATGGAAAACACTTAAACATGGTCAGGCTTTATACTGGATTTTGTAATAGTGGTTTAGTACAGAGCCTTGTGAATGTAGGTCATCAGGCTTTCTTATTAGAGCATTTGCTAGGCAGCTAAAAGCCAATTGAGTTCTTGTTCTTGCAGCGTTTTTTTCTCCACTTCAAAGCTAGCTAGAGGAAGTAATTTTATTACCCAAGTTCTGTTTCAAAAAATATTGCACAAAGAACTTAATCTGCAATGCTTAGAAAGACTTGCCAGTGCAAGTGGTCTGGTTAAAGCCCCACATCCAGCTCCCAGCTGGAACTTCCCATACACTTGGGAGCTTGCTGGCAGCTGTGGTTGTGCTCTTACAGGTGGGGTGTTTGTGTTTTGACAGGATACAGCTGACAAGTGTGTTCAAATTCCTAACTCTTCCTTGTCTTTTAGTCAAGAGGTGTTGGTCTTACATGGCAGAACTCATCAGAATAGAGGTCTAAGCAAACCCACGATCAGCCCAGTTTCAAGGTGATCCACTGGTGTGCTGTGACTGGATGGGGCTGGTTTTGTCCACTTGAAGTGTATTGATTAATTCAAATGGAGACCCAAACGTATGAGTCATAGAATTTGCTTTGGCCAGTGTTCTTCTGTTCTGGAGAGATATTGTTGGTAGGCAAACATGAACCCTTATTTTGCACTTTGCTCACTGTCTCCATGTCAGTGAGTGCTGTGGTGAGTGATATTTATTCAGGTTCATGTTGTTGCTAGCTGCAGTTCCTGTCTGTGTATTTAGGTGAATTCCGAAGGGGAAGGTTCTAGGAGTGAGGGGTAGAAGGGTTTTTATCACACCTCCTCAGTTAATTTTGCTGAAAGTAGGGCTTGGCCTGTCTTCCAGTCTGGTGTATTTTCCCCTCGTCCCTTTGCTTCTTAATCTACTGGTTTTAAGTTTTATTTTTCTTCCTACTGTTACCTGTTACTGAGTTTTGTTCTGATGTTCCTTGCTCTGCTGTTTGTTGTTTTTACAGCTGCAGAGTGAGGCTGATGGATGCAAAAAATCTTTTTTGGGGCTGATCTCAGTGTAGCAGAGAGACAAAGCAGAAGGTATCAGACCTTATTAGCAGGTCTGATACTTTAAGACTGGTAATTCCTGATGTTAATTATAAAGCAAAATTTTTGAGGTGCAAGGGGATTTGCTGCTAGCTGTGGCTACAAAGTAAAGGAGAAAAAAGGAGTCAATAGGCAGGGCTGTTTGCATTGCTTTGCTCTGAGAAGTAATAAACCAGAGGGGCACCTTGGGGGTTTGCAGACACATGACTTGTGTGTCCCTACAGTAGGTCTGGGGGCAGGGGAAGGTTGGTCCGGAACAGCAGAAGTGATGGAGGATAAAGTATTGTTGCAGCCTCTCTCTGCAGCAGGAGGAAGCAGCTGTGCTTCTTTCTTGGTATGTGAGGGGAAAGGCACAGCTAGACTGAAGAGAGGAATTTTAGATACCAAGTGTGAAAGATGTAAAATCCCCTGGTGAATGTCAGAAAACCAGTCAAGACTTCCATGAATCATTCTGTCCCCTGACATTACCTTTGTGAGGGCTGGTGTTGATGTTGAATTGTAATGTAGGAGTAGTAGCTACCTGTGTGGTCCAACTTGGAGTTATGCGTGGGTCTCTCACCTCTCTCTCGTAGGTGGTGATTTTTTGCAACTTTTATAAGTTCTTGTTTGATGCTGTGAGGTGCATATGAATAACTTCTTTTGTGATTAGCAGAACTTCCCATTGTGCAGTGCAGACCTGTGTACCTGGAATGGAGCTTCTGGTACCTGAAAGTTCTGTCTAGAACAGAACCTAGAAGGAACTGAGTGGAATCACAGCTTCTGCCCTTCAGGGCTTAATGTGTGTGCTCAGGGTTGTTCTGTATTTTGAAGTGGACATGTGCATTGAGTTCTTGCAGTGATAGCCTGGACAAGGAAGAGCTTAAATAGAAAGGGAACAGAGCTCAGCTAATGGTAGGCTCAATGAGAGGCTCTGCAGATATTTGCCTCTGTGATCTGAAGGGTTAACCTGTGATGGGAAGAGCCTTGCTAATCTTTTATTCTGTATAGGCTGATTGAAAGTTATGGCTAGAAGGAGTATAAGTGATGGAGTCATCTGTCCTTCTGTCCCAAAAGAAAATCTGGCAAACCCAGGCAACTCCTGAAGGTGTTTGTCAAGCACAATGTTAATTATTTCCTGTGATAAACTTCAAACACCAGGCTCTTTTGCTAACTCTAGTGACCAATCTGTTTGTTCTGCAGTTATAGCTTATTATCTGTATAAATGCAGTCTAATGCACAGGTCCTTCATGTGCTGCAGCTTTAAAGAACAGATTCACAGTTTTCTAGGACAGTTCAGGTGCCAGTTTTTCTGCAGCACTAAGTGTGGTGCGTGCCTGCCAGTGCCCAATCCTTCCTGGCTCTCCACTCCCTGGAAGGGTTTCTGTTTCATGCTGGATCCTTGCAGGGCAGGCTCCCATGTCTGCCCTGCAGTTCAGAGGTGGTTTTGTGGAGGATCCTGAGTCCAGGAGGAACCATGGATCAGGTGGTGAAGTCGTTGGTTTGCTGCAGCAGGACTCGAGCAATTTGGTTGCTTAAAAACATGAGTTTGGGATTAACCTTTAATCCATATTTCCTGAACTGTGAAATCCTCTGGCATCTTGTGGTTTCCTGTGAAACTTAAAATTTTTCTTTGTTTTAAAAGGTCAGCCTGCTAATTCTGGGTTTCATGAGCAGCGTTTTAATGGTATTTGCTAAATGGATCTCCTAAGAAAGTTATTTGTAGTATTTTCCTGCCATTCAGAGAATTTAATATGGTTTTAAGTTTAATGGCAATTGATAGTTACTTCATTGTCTATAACTAAACTAAATAACATTTAACTTCCTACATAATTAAAATTGGTTGGTCTGACATTATATTTAGCTTCTGTTCTGTTTATTGATTATTGTGCTTGAGAATTATCAGCCAGCTCAGGGGATGGAAATGTAGAAATAGCTTTTGGTGGCTGCTCTTGGGATATTCCCTGCTCTTTTGTCCTTTAACTGATTTTTCTTTGTCATATTTTCATTTGTGTAGCTCTTTTTTTCCTGTGTTGTCTTCTCTTTCATACACTGCTTCTGTTGTGCTTCCTCACCCCTTTCCCACTATAGGACCAGTTACTTGGGGTGCCCAGTGGAATTATTTAAAAATCAAAGCTAGTAGAAAAATGGGATTAAGTGCCATTTGTAGTAGAATGGTGCTGTGTGTTGTGGGCTGGCTGCAGAACTGTGTTGGTGTTGTCCCTTAGCATTTCTGTGTTGGGTCCCTGTTAATATTTCTTTAGCAACATAAATAAAAAGATTTATTCTGACTTAAAAGTAATTTACCATCTTTTATTCACTTTAGAAGAAAACAAATAACCCTGCTTCTAACACCTGCTGGGTTTGAGTTTGTGCATGAGTAGCATTCTGCTTTTTTAAGCCTGTAAAACTTAATGGAGCTTGTTTTAATCTAGGGATGGTTAAAACTACATTTGTGTTTTGTCTCTGTTGGATTTGTGGAAATTTGATACACTTAAATTACTCTTCACTGGTTTAAATCAGTGACATAAGAATACTCTATTAATGAGTTCTGGGAAAATCTGCATGAAATGTTGGGAATCTTGCAGGAGGGAGATCAGAGACTTAAGTAGGAGCATCATGCCACCTCAATTCTGGCAGTAAGCAGGTTGGAGGAGAGGATTCAAGAATGCTGTAGTGCCCATCTTTGTCTTTCTGAGCACTAATGGAATTGAATGTAGTTTTTCTATTGAGGTGGCAGCTATAAAATGGCAAAGATCAACTTTTGTGGCATAGTACCTGACACATGGGCATAATAGATATTGAAGAGTGCTGGCAGTACTTGAGTTGTTAGGAGGTGTTGGGGATGAGAAAACTGCTCTGAGAGTGTCTTTTTACAGCTGGGGTGGATCTGTATTTGATGTCTTGTGGTGGAACTATTAAACTTAGGAGTTCGATATGTGGAATTTCTCCTCAGGTATTTGATTTGCTGGGGAAGAGGGAAGCACAGGATGTCATCCAGGGTGGACAGACAGAGCTGAGGCTGACATTGGCCACATTCCTGCTGTGTTGTGCTTCAGTGGAGCAGGGGAATGCTATTCAAAGCATGAGCCATTTGCTCCAGTACAGACAGCCACTGCCCCAGCTCCTGTGCAAGGATAAAACTGGGTTTCTGGATTTGAGGACATAATATTTCTGTGTATTGAATTTTTGCTCTTAAGTGTTCTAGGTGCTTGCTCATCGAGTCTTGTACAAGATGTGAACAAAAGTGAAACAGGAGCAAAAGCTTTTTTTAGTGTGACCTGCATTTGAATAGTGCTCAGGCACAGCTTTCCTGTCTCCCTGAATTGTTAGATTCTTGTTTAAGACCTTTAACTTTCTTAGGGCGCTGTAGAGAACTTCTTCCATTTTCATTTGGTTTAAAAAAAATATAAAATAATGTTAGTTTTTGGAGAGTGGTGTAGTTAAAAAATACCTGATTTCATAGGTAGAACTTTGTCACATATTTGCTTTAAAGACTACTGCAATTCCTGCAGTGATTTTAGTTCAGCAAAGTTTTTAAAGTACATACTTAGCTTTAAGTTGTAGATTTTCATTTGATTTGTTAGGATTGCTCATGTGCTGAAAGTTTAAGGAATATGCTTAAATACTGCTGAATCGTGTGCTAAAAAAAAAAAAAAAAAAGATGAGATAGGAACTTTTTTTGTTTTCCTGCAAAGAAGGAACATGTGTTGTCTTGCTGAAAGTAAATGGGCTTGCTAAGTAATACTGCTGAAATCTGGCAATTCCTACTTTCAGTTTAAATGGTGGCTACAAATTAGCCTTGATTGCTCTGACAGTTCTTGAATTGCTTTTATCGTGTTTCATCTGGGTACTCTTCTTGTTGAAACGTGATCTAAGGAAAATACAAATTCAGTTGAAGTAAAATTTTGGATTTGAATTTTTCCTCTTAGGAAAATGAGTTTCTGTAGAGTAATTGCTAGCATTTAAGCATTTAGTTGTTGTGTGTTTTTTTCGTTTTATTGGTTTTTTTTTTTTTTTGTTTTTTTTTTTGTTTTTTTTTTTGTGGGCTTGAGGTTTGTGTTGGTTTTATTTGTTTGGGGATTTTTTTGTTTTTTGTTTGTACACCTATAGTTTATTTGGTCAAAGGGAGTACAGCCTCTTCCTCTGCCGATTCCTAGTGAAACTGTTTTGTATATGAACAAATGCTGATCCAGACTGACTTGGTGGGATGTATTAGTCTTAAGAATTCAGGAAGAGGAGAGGAACCATCTTGCATGCCTGGATTTTTTTGGGAATAGCTCTGGGTGGGCAACTACCAGGTAATAGTACTCAATAAAGTACTTTGAGATGTGGAACCCCGGTGGTTGAAGGATTTTTAGTGTGTGTGGGATAATCCATCTGCCCTGACCTGGTGTATGGATTGTAGGGAGAAAGCACAGTTGTTGATGGTGCCATTTTCTGGACATAGTTGATGACTTGCTGAGTATACCACTGCTGATGTTCTTCTTAATGGACTTTTTCTTTGTTGCTGAATTTCTTGGCAGAATTGGTATGTTGTGTGTGTGGCTGTATTTAAATTCTGTGTGAGGAATAATGCTGTTTACTTAGCTCTGTTTCCTGTGAGCATGTTTCATAAGCAGTGGGGCTTAATGAAACCTGGACTCCAGGGGGCTTCTCTCTGTCCCTGTCCCTCTGCTGCAGTACCCTTGCTTGGCACTGATTTGCTAAAGCCATATCTTGCCTGTGTCCCTCTGCCTATGCACAGTATGAAGAAGCTGGGGGTCCTGCAGGGTCCTTGCAAAGGTTCAGTTACCCCAGCTCACCACTTCCCTCCGCTGCCGGCTGGGAAACCACCCCCGGTGGTGGCAGTGTGACAGGCAGGTGTGCTGTGGCAGGCTGGCACCTGCTGAGCAGTGCAAGCCATCTGGGGGTTTCCTGCCCTCTGAAGCTCAAGAAGGTCAGAATTTGCTTCTCTTGTGCAAGCTTTTGAAAGACACATGCAATTTTCCTGGTTTTTACTTCTCTCAAGCTTGCTTGAAATTGTTTCATGAATTTGTGAGGTGTGATTGGCACTTTCACTGATCAGCTTTCTTTAGGGAAAGGGTTAAAAATTTGGTGCTGCACAGGTGTAAGTCGCTTGTCACTGTTGTACTAAAACACTGAAATCCTGCCTAAGGCTGTACAAAGCACTCGAGGTCATGAACAAGGCTGTTAGTGTGGAGAGACAGCAGGCTTGAATTTTGAGCCATTTTAGAGGCTTCTTGAGTACCAGTGGCTTTGGTTTTATTTGTACTGACTGCTCTTTGTGCCTGTGCTGTATTTTGCTTTTCCCTTCTGCCTCTTTACTCATTATCATAATATAACAGTTTCTTGGGGGGAGAAGCACAACACTGTTGCTTAGCCTGGTATTCTCGCTATGAAAATAAACTGGTTTTCAGTCTGGAATGCTGCATTGCCTAATTCACAGTATTCTTTCAGCTTAGTCCAAGTAGCAAATTTTGTTTTCTCTTTGCTATTAGCAGTGCTGAAGAATTGGGAAATACATTTTTTCTCTTTCAGTCTTAGGAATAAGTGCCCACTGTCATGAAGCTGAAAAGTCTGTATTTTCTAAGTCTTAAAAAATTATAGCCAGGATTCCCACTCAAGAAGCTCTAATGTTGTTGCTTTGGCTGAATGCTGTGTCTGTTCCCTGACTTTGCTTTTTTATTTTTTTTGTAGTTATTTTGATTTCTCTTTCTCTTTTTCCTTCCTTCCTGGCCTTGAGTTTGCCCTCCAGACAAAGAGCAGACAATGAATTGCAGTGAATGACACTTGTGAGCAAGGAAAAACTGGGTCAGTTCCAAGCTCGTGCAGGGTGTAGGTATAATAAATATAGAATCATAGGATCATTTCAGTTGGAAAAGACCTTTGAGACTATCCAGTCCAACCATTAACCCAGCACTGCCAAGTCCACTAGCACAACATGTCCCAAAGTGCCACATCAACACCTCTTTTACATACCTTTAGGGATCCTGATTTCTCTGGGCAGCCTGTTCCAATGCTTGGCAACCTTCTTGGTAAATAAATTTTTCCTGATGTCCAATCTAAAGCTCCTCTGATGCAATTTAAGGCCAATTACTCTTGTTCTGTTGCTTGTTACTTGGGAGAGGAGGCTGACCCCCACCTTGCTGTCACCTGCTTCCAGATGGTTCTAGAGGGTGTGAGGTCTCCCCTGGCCCCACCGTCAGAAGGTTTTTTACTGAGTGAAGAGTTTGCCCTCTGAGCCATGAGGAGCCAGTTCATCCAGGAGAATGCTGCAGCAAGTGGTATTAAAGATTTACTAAACTCTACAAGGTAAATGACATCCAGAGCCTTTTCCTGGACCACTAAGTGGGTCACCTTGTCCTAGGAGGAGATCAGGTTGGTCAGGCAGGACTTGCCTTTCACAAACCCACGCTGGCTGGGTCGATCACCTGCTTGTCCTGTGCGTGCCATTTGTGGAGGATGATCTGCTCCACAGCCTTCCCTGGCACTGAGGTCAGACTGACCAGCCTGAAATTCCCCACATCCACCTTATGACCCTTCTTACAGCAGCTGGCTGTCATTTTTGCTGATTTCCAGTCAGCTGGGACCAGCTGAGCTGGCCAGGACTCTGTAAATGATAGGAAGTGGCTCAGTGAGTGCTTCCACCAGCTCCCTCAGGATCCTTGGGTGGATCCTGTCCAGCCCCATAGACCTGTGTGTGTCTGAGTGGCCATAGGAGGTCACTGAACAGCTCCCCTTGGATTATGGGGGCTTCATTCTGCTCCTTGTCCCTGCCTTCCAGCTCTGGGGAGTGCATACCTGGAGAACAAAGATGAGGGGAAGGAGGCTGCTACCATTCCTTACTGTGCTGTAACATCTTTGGATGGATCTAGCATAACTTACTATGACAGAACACTGAGTAATAGTGAATGTTGATGAGTGTTACTCATTAAGGATTTACAGTTTTCAGCTGGAATGCTGTCACAATTTTAATTACTTTATGAAACAGCATGCTGAGGTTGTGAAGAAAATGCCAGTGCCTCTAACATGTATTATTTATTTTTGAAACTGATGCATTCCTATTAATGAGATTATAACTTCAGAATCTCCAATTTTCAGGAGCTGGAATTAGATTTGAGGATAAGTGACCTTCACCTGTGGACTTGATTTGCTGAGGACTACATTATGATAACCATCATTATATTGTTGTGTTGGAGGTATTAAAAGTTTTTTAAAGTTTATGTTACTGTAGTAAATACCAGTCTAGAGCAATATTGATTGTGTTGTGCTTCCTCTTGAGTGTAAATGTTAGATATAGAATGGTGTGTGTTTGTTTGATGGTGGTGGGTGTGGTGTTTATTCAGCTGTTTTGTTTCTGGTGCTTGTTTGCAGGCATTTGGTGAGCGCTGGTGCTCAGCAGAATCTCCAGGAGTGAAGGACTTAGGGAGCTGGGCTTTTAGCTGGCAGGGACTGGGATCTGATCATACTCATGCAGTGTAGCATGGCTCAGGTTATATAGAAACAGTGATTTAAGAAAAAAAAATTCAATTTTAGTAAACTTGTTCCTAAATGTCTTAAAATATGAAAGGATAGTGCAACATGTAGGTACAGGTCTTAAGTATGTAGGTTGAGTATTACAAAACATAAGAAAGACCTGTTGGACAAGTTAAAATCTGAATAAGAAGAGTTACTGGTCTAAGCACTTGTAGTTACAGTTTTTGTTAATGCTTAAGCAGCTTTTGATGACTGTAATTGCCTCTTGAAATCTGAACAGAATATTCCCTTACAGGTTGGTTCATCTGGTCTGGGACAATGAGTGACTTACACTGAGAAAGGAGGAAGTATTTTTGTCCTTTGTTTTCCTTTGGTCTGTAAATAAAAGTGATGCCAGAGGATCTGCCATGTCCAACCTTGAGAAATGTGATCAAAATAAACAAAGTAAGTTTGATGTACACAAAAACCTGCCATCGTTCATTAAAAGCTTATGTATAAAACCAAACCATGTACTTCAAGCTTATCTCTTCCAGTACATGAATTTCAGAGTAATAGCTTATAATTGAAATAACATTAAATGCTGGGTGTACATTTAATCAAATCTCAATTTCCATACAAATGAAACTCAGCAGACAAGAACAATTAGTGTAGCAAATAAAAAATTACATTTCTTTGTGTTAAAAACTGAAATAGATAAAAATCTATATTTGCTGTGTAAACAGTAACACCTAGTGCATCTGTAGTCTTAGCTGCTAAAAGACTATCTTATAATGTATCAGACTTTACTAACTGGTGAATCCTTTAATAAAGAAAAGTTCAGTAATTGCAGCCAGAAGAACCCAAACTTTGATAATCAGTGATTATAGTCACTGAGTTTAATTTCTGTATCAAAGCAGTTTGCTGAATTGAGAGTTATATTTTGGAGGCTTTAGTTTCAGCCTCTGGTTCCTCATCTGTACCTCTGAATTTGTGAATTGCTGTGATATGAAGGTTTTTATACTGCTGGAGAGTTTATATTTTAGGGCTAGGAACAAAGGTGAAGGGAATGTTCTGTTTGTCAGGGATGCGTTTTTACTTTAGGATCTATTGCACCTTTTTCCACAGGTTTCTGTAATGTTAGTCTTTGGTGTCTTGAAAATATAAGGTTGAAATTTAGATTTTGAGAACTTTGATGTGTTCACCTAATGCTTTTCAGCAGATGTTTATTACATGTGCTTGAGATAGGGCCTCATCATTTTTATTGCATCTAACATTTCTTCCAGCTGAATTTCTTCTGTATCTCTGTCTTCAATTGAAGCAGGACAGATAATCCTACTAAAACAGTATCAAAGTTTTCTCATTTACCCAGCAGCTTATCTTTGCAGGAAATGTTTACAGCTGCTGGCTTTTGCTCATTGCCACGAGCTGTTTCCACCCCTGCTCCTTGTGTCACCCCAGGTGTGTGACCTGGGACCAGCCTTTTGTGCCTCAGAGCTGTGACCCTGCTCCTCACTCCAGGCTCTTCTGCTGCTGTGGAGGTGAAGGTCCCAACTGTTTAAATGTTAGAACAAATATTTAAAACAACTGACACCTTAGTAGATATTCTGTCTTTGGTGGCAGACAACTATTATGATGCCCCAATTCCACATTAATGGTTACTGGATTTGTACAGCCATATTTCTGCTGAATTAGCTGGAGCATGCAATGTTTCTGGTTGCAAGGGGACAAACCAGAGCTGATCTGACTTAATGTGGACAGACAGTAGCTAATTTGAGCTAAAGCTTGCTGTCCCAAAGCCAACTGATCACATTCATTTAGGAAACTGAACCAGCAAGGTGAACTTGTTTTGAATCAACATTTTGTCTCATATGTCTGATACAGCCTTGCTTTGGTATTGGAAGCTCTAAAATGAGATGTACTGTGTTGAAAAAGTAGTTTCACATATTGGATATGGATGCTTCCTACCTTTCTTTAAAATAAAACAATTGTTTTGAGTATCCATCTATCCCTTATGTCTTGCATAAAAAGGGGGAAGCTTAATAAAAAATTAATTGCACTTTAGATGTGAGCAGGAGGTGTCTTAGTCTAAATGAACCTCAAAAGACTTAAAAAATGATGCAGAAAATACAGGTTTCAGGAAGTGTAATGCTCAGGGCAGCTCAGTGACCAGAGTGCATCTGCTGCAGGAAGGATGCACTGCAGCTTCTCAGTGCTTGGGCTCCAGGAGGAAAATGTTCTCAGTTGCACAGAGGGGAGTACATGAGGTTGTTGAACCTGAAAGGGCTTCCTGGTTCGTTCTATGGTGGCCAAAATCTGTTTGTTTTGTGAAACACATGAAGCTGGCTGGTAACTAGAGGGGGTGTGTGTGTGTGTGTGTGTGTGTGTGTGTGTGTGTGTTATTATCTGTCATGAAGTCCTTCCTGTAGATAATGCTTCTGGTAAATGGGGCTTTTTTTTTGAGTACTTTGCGGAAAATCAGGAAACTATCCTGCTGTAAAGAAAATTCAAAAAGCTAGTTGACCCCTGGGTTGAAATACACAATGAGTTCTGTGAAACACCTAGCATTCATCACGCAGTGGGCAAAATCTTCAGAACAAAAGCTCTCTGTGAGCATGTAAGCAACCACCTTGAAAGATTAGGTTTTTCCTGTGTGAAACCTCAGGTTTTCTGTTAGTCTTGCTGGTTTTGCTGCTGGCTAGCTTAGAAAAATATGTGACAGCTAAAGCAGATGAAGGCCTCTTGTTTGTGTGGCAGTGTTTAAATTGATTTATAATATTGTCATTTTTAGATTGATGAAATAAATTTTCAACTGTTTTGTAAGTTTTCTTTTCTTTCGAATTATAAGTCCACAACTAGCCTTGGTAAGACTTCTTTCAGATGAGTGACTTGTGGATATATTATCTAATAACATGTCCAAGCCAGTTGGTATAGGGTGTTTTTTGGCCTTCATTTGACAGTAAGTTTTATCTTGGGTTATATATTTAGCTTGTAGAATTGATGGTCTGAATCTGATTTCAGTTTTTCTGCTCTTTTTACATCAATTTAAGAAATTTCTTGTTTTCTGTATCCAGTTTATAGTAGAGAAACAGGTGAAGTGTTACCAGGGAACACACTGTTGTTACTTAATATTTCTGACAGACATTTGTTCAGGTGCAGGTGTGCTGGTGAACAAGCAGGTTGCTTGGGGTCTAGGGAGTAAACACGGTGTCATCATGAAAGCATAGAGCCAGCAGGACAGCTGGCTTCCTGCAGGTTCATCTTGTCTGTAGCCTTTGGCAAACTCCTGAATTGTTCTGTACTTTGTTGTAACTGTGGCTTGAGGATGCACTGGTTGGTAAGATTGTTGAGGGTTAATGTTGTAGAAGTGCTCTGAGATAGTGAAATGAAGAGACTATCATGACACCTCACTGCTTCAAGTGTTTTCATGTTCTCACACTGCCTGAACTTTGTGATGTTTTGTAAGTTTATACTCTGTATAGTGCAAAAACAACAATTGCTGCTATTTTCAGTGTTGTAGTTGTCTCCTTTCTTCCTAGCAAATGCCAGATAAATTTAATTGCCCTGCAATAAGATTTCAGTGTACTAAATTTCATCTTGTACCATAGCAAAGACTGCATCTGATGCTGAAAAGAAAAAGAGGCTTTTTATGTTAGAACTGCACATGTGAATCATTATACTGCTGATGTCACTCATCACATCATACGTGAATGCTGGGGGAGTTTGCATTTCCACATTTTCACCTCGAGGCAATTGTTGATGCCCTTGGCTTAATGTTGTCTTGTGCTTCTACTCCAACAGCTGCTTGCTCTTAGCTGAACTTGTGCCATTGCATATTTACTAATGATTTTGAAAATATGAAATGTCTCTGCATTTAACAGCTGGCAGAAGGTATGGTTTTAGTTCTGTGTGCAGCTGATAGTTTAAGGTGCATTCTTCATCCTTTCTTGCTGTGAGTTACCATCAACAGCTGTGAACTGTGAGGGATATCTGACTTTAAGGACAGAAATATACTGATATTTTTGAAATCTTTGTTGTTCTTCAAAAGAACTGAAAATATATGGGTGAAGAAGCGGTTTTTATTTACCTTACTCCTGGAAAGTACAAAGTCTGACCATGTGTTAAGTGATTACTTGCATTCCAGGAAAGATGGATGGTCACATAATGTTGTACTATTCAGTACTGCTCATACATCTTCCTGACTCTTGTCCTGCTGCTGGCAGTGTGACTTGCCTTTTCTGTGGTGGAGATGGGCTTGAGATGTTTTCATTTATCTGCTGTTTTAACTTAAAAATAGGCTACTGACATGAAATGTTTCACAGGGTTCTGGAGACCAGCACATGCCCTGTGCATCCTTGCCTCTCCCAAATATCTCCGTTCCTGGGCTATGTATCTTACAGCTTGGTTGTAGACTTCCATCTGTTTTTATGTCTGTATCTTACTGCTGATGGCTATGAGT
The DNA here is from genome assembly GCF_022539315.1 of Serinus canaria. Taxonomy (NCBI): domain Eukaryota; kingdom Metazoa; phylum Chordata; class Aves; order Passeriformes; family Fringillidae; genus Serinus; species Serinus canaria. Next base: position 5,548,015 of record NC_066329.1, on the reverse strand, counting down.
TGGGATGGCTTAGGAGGGCTTATTGACAGAGATTCTAATTTCGCAGTATTTCTTTGTGTCACATTTGCCCCCTCTGCAGCGCAGAATTACGTAGCAGTTCATGTTCCTTGGTCTGAAATAATTAGTGCATCTGACAGCATGATCTCCATTGGGAGCAATGGTACAGCTGGTCTGAAAGGTGTTTTACTAGAAATGTTTTGTACTCTTCCATGTATCCACATTCTTCAGAGAGGAGTGTCTCTAACACAGGAAGTCATGACATTACAGCATGTAGCTGGCATTTTTTTAATGCCCATAATGCTGAGATGAAGTCATCCTTTTATCTGAACCACTCATATGTTTACAATTGTACATAAAATAGTAATAGCATGTATGAAGTTGCAGACAGACAGAAGTGTCCTTCACTGTTTCTCCCTTGTTGGCATGCAGGTTGGCATTCCTGGTGGATACTGCCTGTGAAGCCAGAAGGCTGCAGAATAACTTTGTTCACAGAGTGTATGTGTATGTGTGAATTCCATTGAAATAAGCAGTAAAAGAAAAAATCAAGTTTATTTTAAAGTACTGAATTTTGCCATAACTATGGGTGGATGCAGTGCAAACCTGGAGCTGGGCTGAGAATAGTCTTTGATGTGTTAAAAGATCTCCCACAGGCCCCAGTTTAAATTCTGTACTTGGAACTGTAGTAGCAAGACTTTCTAAGGAGCCTCCCACTGCGTCCTGACCTTGTGCAGAAGTGGCGAAAGAAGCTGCAATCATTTACCAAAGGGTGCTCTTCTGTGGACTTGAAATCTGACTGCCTTCCATTTCAGCTTGAGGTTTTGTATTTGTTTGGTTTGGTGGTTTGTGTGTTGTTGGGTTTTTCCCTCTAAGTTAGAAGGAGATTTAATTAACTCATAGATATTAGATTTTAAATTATTTAGCCTAAAGATAGTTTTTAAATTTTCTCTTGCTAAGTGAAGCTTTTTCTCTCTTTTTACACCCCCCCCAACTCTTTTATTCCTCTTTCCCTCTTCAGGCTAAATAAATTATGCCTTTTTTTTTCTGAGGGGGAAGTCATTATGACTGGTAATTTTGTTTTTTCTCTTTGGGCTGAGTAAAGCTCTAAATGGGTGAGAACACTCGTTGTGCTGTCAGGTCTGTTGTTGCCCTCAGTAGTCTGGCAGGTCCGTGTGAGTTCTTAGCATCTTGTGACCTGAATGTTTGCTCTGAGTAGGTGGTTGCTAAGAGGATGTGCCTGCTTTTATTCTTCTAGAAGAGCAGGTCTGTGCTTTACAGAGGAACTAGTAGTAGGACTGGATTCTAGTCTAAGATGGAATTAGAAGCCTGATATCAATATGTTATACCAATTACCAGGTGTATGTTTACAGCTTTTGTTCAGAGTGCCTGGTGACTGGGTTTATTACGCCCAGTCATGTTGTTTGAACACTTAAATGTGACCTCTGTCTTGATTTAGCTTAGGCATGTGTTTCAAGAAGTAACAATTGCAATTACAGTGTGCTCTTATGTTGTAAACTGTGGATGAGAGAGTGCATACCTGTATTTTAAATTCTCTTCTAGTGATTTTCTTTCTGCAAGACAGTTGCCCACTGGATCCATTCAAAATCAGTATGTTTTACATATAAACATTTTTTTCCTGTTTAAAAAGGTGCTCATTCTCCAGACATATATTACCTAGGATTAATGCAGCTCACTGAGAGGAAAATGTGCTAAATTGCTCCAAAACAATGGTTGGAAAATTGACAACCACTGTCTAGAAGAAAGATGGACAATGATGGTTAGGTGCAAAAGCGAGCCTGTGGATGGTGTTGGCACTGGCAGACTGGCTGTGAACAAGCTCAGAATTGTTCACTTTTGCAGGCAGAATTTTTATTCCCTGCAAAATGTTTTGAGGGACATAAAATGAAGCTGAGTTATTAGGTTCTGGCATTTGATAGATGGAATTGAAAAAAAAGGTTTTAAAAAAGTTGTACTTTTTATAATGCTAATTAGGTGTGACAGTAGTGATGGCAAGTAGGCAGTGAACTCACAGAAACAGGAGCAACATGTTTGCAGATAGTGACAGTCTCTAGTAAAGGATATGTTCACATGGAGAAATTCTATACCAGAGCTGAAGCTAGAAAGTGAAAACAGGTTCATGGATATAGGTACTGTGTTACAAGTAGTTCTGTGAAATATCTCTAAATCAGATGGAGCATTTGTGCAGGTCTAATGGGTTCTGGCATACACAATGATTGGAACGGAAATAGGGTTCTGAGGCTGTTGCATAATGCAGTGCTTACCTATGGAAGCATATTTTTGTTGAACTTCAGCTCTGGGAAAATTGAACAATCACTCCTCAGTGCCCCACAAGAAGTAAATGGGTAATGCTGTGGTAGTAGCTGCTCACAGGCTATCTTTATCAGGAAGGTTTTTACCACGGATGTCTTGAGAGAATTATTTCCCATACCCTCCTATCTGTTAAAACCACAAACATGCAGTTCACGACATGAAGTGATCTGAGCAGAAGGAGTTTTTAACAGGCTGAGTTAACCAGAGATTTTATCCCTTACGCTTCAGTGATCCACGACATGACAGATGATTAATAGATGTATACATTTACAAGAATAAATACCATTTCAGACAAAGCACCATTTTTTCCTCTCTCGCAGAGCTGCGCTGCACCCCGGGGCAGTTTGCGTGTCGCAGTGGGATCATTCAGTGCATCCCCTCAAACTGGCAGTGTGATGGATGGCCCACCTGCGAGGACGAGAGCGATGAAGTTGACTGTCCAGGTAAGGAAATCTAAGAGACTGCTCAGCCCTGTGCCAGCTTCCTTTGCAGCAGTACTTTGACACTTTCAGGTTGTTTGGTAATTTTTACTTGAAATTGGTGATTGTTTGGTAGAACTGTACCCATTATTACCAAAGACTGAGTTGGCTTCTCTTCATTTTGAGCAGCTAATACCACAAACAGTTTCCTTGTCTGAATTATCCTTCCATTCTTACCGGCAGAGCAGGTATCCTGAAGATGAGGAGAGTTTGTGGTCTAAAAAGAGACTCCCCTGACAAGGAAAAAATGTTGCAGTAAAACTGAAATGACACATAAGCCTGTGGTTAAATTTGGAATTACTGATTTGGTTGTGTATCATTCAGACAGTGCTGGGTGACATTGCTGGACTTGGGTTGAGAGCTTTTTTATTGCTCCCTGTTCTGATTATGCTTCTTGTGCTTAAGTGGAGAACTTTGTTCTGCCAGACAAGGTGGTGTATTTGCACTTCATAAGCTCCTGTGACTATATGCTTTGAGGAGCCTGTCACCAGCAGTGGATCTCTGCTAAAGCTGCTGGATACTGAGCTGTGCTTCAAAACGAGCAAAGAAATATTGTGACTGTACAATCACAATTTTAAACATTTTCAGTTTTCTTGAAAAACAGGCTGGTGCAGCTCTTTCTGTGTATCTTAAAAGTGAATTGACCTGTAATTTTTTTTTTCTGTTAAGAACAATGAGACAGGTATCTGAAAGCATGAATTCAACTGTGGCACAATTGAAAACTTTTTATCTTTACAGTGGGACTAAATTACATTCAAAAACTGTTTTAAGAAGTTCTTTTCCAGTGAACTACTTAATTTTCTTGGCAGAGAATCACGTGAACTCTGTGGCATTGCCATAACAGCATTCATCATTCTGAGTCCTCAGCTATTTTAGAGAGGTGCTACAAAATAGTAACATTAATGTTTTACAGCAGAAAATTCTTTTAAATATTCATATTATCTAAGGGAATTAGAGAAATAAATCTAACATTCCAATTTTGAAACTGTGCTGGAGTTAGCCATCTCCCCAGCGTGTACTGTGGACAAATAATTGAAAGAATGTCAGTGCTCCTTTAAGAAAACTTTTTGTTGATTTGTGTGTGTGTGAATGTGCAGTAAAGGGGAAAAACAGTCAGTGTTCTGACACTGAAAATTAAGCTGTGCCATTGATAGTCTAATTAAGGATATTCTTTATAATGTGGATGTCCTAAAGAAAATTACTTTTATACCTGTGCTGTGATTCTTCCTATTTTAGCTAACTTTGGCCAAATGTAAAAAAGCTATGGACCTAATAAAATTCTGGAGTATAATGGAGTTCAGTGGCTAGGGGAGGGCAGCATCATGTTAGTGTTTGGATTTACTCAAAAAACACTGAAGACTTTGCTTGTGGGAACATTTGAACTTCCACATTAATGGAAAACTATTTTTATCTTCTCCTGTTCCTGATGTATTAGTCAGCAACTTAAGTTATTGCCTGGAGTGTGCACCAGGATGGTGTTGACTAAGGACTGGAATTCCAAAGATGTTTGGTATATTGATAGGAGGGGTTTATGGGAGTAACATTTCTCAATACATAGGTTCTGGTGTTGTGTTTGGGGTGTAGACTGTCTAGCCTGACATGATAAGTAGAACTTGAAGGTTAAAGAATGTGGGAGAGACTTGATTCACCACCATGTCTGTATGCAGGAAGAGAAGAATAATGTCTGTAAATGCCAGAGGGGAAAATGCTGGACAGCAGAGAGAGGAAAGTATTCCACTTGATGAGAGGAATAATTAGAGAAGTAATTGGTGCTCAGTAAAACAGCCAGAAAGCAGGTGTGGTGTTTGTGAAAGAACTGAGATATTTGCACAGTAATGTGAGGAGTGCAGCCAGCAAACCAGAGGAACAAGAACTACTCGTGTAGGATGTAAAAACTATTATACCTGTAACAATGAACTTGGTGGGATTGCATTGTGACCTGCAATGGGTGCTGAAGGGCAGGTGTTACTCAGAGCTGTCAGGAGTAGGAGAGGTTGGTGTGTATGGGAATGCTGTGCTGGAGCACAAAGAGGAGTAGCATCAATGAAAGTAAACCTGAGGGCAGAATCAGTTTGGAAGAGCACAGTGTGCTTGTGTTGAGGACAGCAGTACAGACGTGATGAGTCACAGGAGAGACTCTCTTGGGACATTGATTGGGGAGCTAAAGCTACTAATAATAGTAACATAGTCATACTCAGGAGTGGCAACTTTCTTCTTTGGCCACTGAATTAACAAGAAATGATGTAGCTTTAAATGTAGAAAATACCTCTGGATTAGATGAGCAGTTGTGTGATGATTCAGCTAAATGTAAATACTTTAATTAAAATGTTCTTCCCTTCAATAAAGGCAGTCTGAAGACTAAAAGAGCTAGTTAGTGAAGCCACCTGGACTTGTGAAACTTGGAGAGTTATAACATCTTTAAATTAAAAGGCATGAAAACTCTCTGAAACATGAAAAGAAAGTGTATAAGAAAGGGCCCTGAATCTGGCTGAGAAGCTTGTTAATCTTCAGCCTTTGAGCCACTAATGGCACACTCCAACATGAGCAACTCAGAACAGATCAATGGCAGTGAATTAGGGTTTTGTGGTGGTGTTTAAAAGTGTGTTTCAGTGACTCTTTAGTCATGTTGGTGTTTTGAAAGGTTTATTACAAAGCCATTCTAAGTTGTTTGCCACTGTTGGTTCACCTTTTTTAGGCCTAATTTCATTTGTGTTAATTACAAAGGTCCTATTGAAACAAGAGGATCCATAATTAATAAATTAGTTTACTAATCATATATTGGCTGAAGTGCAAGAAACATTCCAAGTTGTAAGACTTTTTGTTTGAATTTCTTCTGGCATTTTTTTCAGAACACAATTAAGTAAGACATTTAATTAATTGACAATCTGAATAAGTGTGTGAGATGCCTATTTTTTGCTATATTTCTCTGAAGATTGTCATTATAGCTGACAATATATTTCTCTGAAGATTGTCATTTTTATTCTCACTGTCTCTTATCATAATGACCATTTTCCCTTAGAACATGGAAATCTTCTCAGTCACAAATTTTCCATGTGCAAAGTACTGTTCCCCCTGCCCTTCCCGCTAGGCACCCATGTGTCAGTGGAATCTCCAGCAGTGATTACCCTCAATTCATCTCTCTGACAGACTAAAACCAGTGCCTGCCTACTCTTGTGAGCAATACTAACAATTGCTGGGAGGGTTCATTATGTAGCATGTGCCTGTGACTCAATTCTGCTTAAGCAGTGGAGCTTCAAGAAATTTGTGGACTTTTCCATGTCAACAGTAATTGATCCTAAAAATAGTTTAGCTCAAAGTGGTGTATTTTATGAAATGGTAAAACCAGGCATTAATATATTAAACAAGGACTTGTACAAATAAAATTTACTCTTTCTAATAATTTTGTCTCATGTTTCTACACAAGCAATCAAAGCAGAAGCATAACTTTTTCACCTTTATAAAAGTTCTGTATTTAAACCCATAAGAGGAAAGGGATCTGCAGTTTACCTTTTACTGCTTATTGGATTTCCAGCTTTGCTTCTACCAGAATATCAGATCAGCTTCTGCAGCGATCCTGCCTTCTTTGCAGGCCTGCTGGTGTAACTCATTTTCAGGAGGCTGAGCAGAGCAGGGTTTAGTATAGCTCTGGCTTTGTTTTCCTCCCAAGCTGCAGGCTTGATGTTTTTTTCTGTTGCCTATGAATGAAAATGGATGTCTTAAATTTGTGTGCCCTTCATAAATCCTATCCATATCAGTTTCACATCTTTCCCTTCTGATGAAGCAGCAGCTGCAGCAACCTGTTTTGAAGTGATCAAAAACAGCTTTGTGTTTTGTTTCACCAAGGATGTTTTGTATGCTTGAAGTGACTCTTGACATTTGTGCGCTTTTTAGTACATCTCTTTTTTTAAAACCTAGGTATTAATGATAAAAACCTCTGAACATTTCCACACCTTTACTGAGTCCTTGCTGAACTCCTATTTTTTTTTTACCCTACCTTGTGGTGTTTAAATTATAAGCTGTTTTCTGCCAGTCCATTACCTTGAATAGCACTCAGAGCACAGCAGGATGCTGTTCTTGCTTGGCATTGATGTCCTTGCACAATACAGTTGATAACACACAGCATGGAGCTGCTTGATCTGAGAAGAATCACTCCTCTCTAGGAGCTTCTGAACTATATTTCCAAATACTGAGGCACAAAACTGGACTTAATCTTGAAGTTCTCTCACCTCTCAAATTACCAGATGGAATTAGAGGCTTCCTAAGCTTTCAGTAGGTAATATGCTGGAAATTGAAATTTGAAGCTTTGGGCGACAAGGCAGCTTTTATGTAAATTTTGAGAATCTATGTGTTTAAACAGGAACAACTCAAATCTTGGAACTAATAAGGTATGGCAAGACCTGGTTTTGCTTCACAGGCAGTTTAATTTTGACATCATTTGACATAGTACTTCCATCCTTATGAAGGGTTTTGCTTGAGTGGCTTGACATCTCTGACACAGTTTTCCAAAAGGTAGAAGGAACCATCAGCATGGCAGACTTCCATTCTGAATTGGTAGCTTCAAGTTTTAAACAACTGAAAATAGCCACAGAATCACCACTGTTAGACAGCTTTCTCTTGATGGATAGCCCTGTGCTTAGACTATAATTGTGTTGGAGTGAATTAGATAGCAACTGTAAATTGGAAGGAGCTGGGTGAATACTAATCATGACTTGTTCAATTGGGAAACACATTGGAGGATGCTTGTGTTCACCACTCTAATATTCAAAGGGTGAAAAGAAATAGTGCCCCATGGGTTTTTCCTTGAACCCATTTTTGCATTTTCTGCACCAGCTAGCCAGCAAATGACATTTCTGGAGTAATTATATAAAGTTAAAGAAACAGATCTTTATCTGTCTTGGCTAGTAAAAATACCACTGTTGCTGTTATTGCCTGTGGTTGTAGTATTTAGAAGAATAAAGATCTTGGAAAATAACTGATCTTCCAAAATTCATCGCTTTCAGGATATGAAGTGTGCATGTAAGCACTGAAAATGATGGCTTTTCCTTTGTGAAACACTCAAACAGGGTTAGGTTCTGTTCTTCTGAGTTAAATTGTTATCTAAAGATGAGTCCATGGCAGTCTAATTTATTTTTAAAGATAAAATTATTTGTAAAAAGGAGGTAGGAACAGCACGTAAAATTCTTCCGCAGAGTATTGCAGAAGTGGAATAGAAATCCAGTCCAATTACACCTTTGCCACCAGAATCTGCAACAGCTTTTTGTGGCAGTCAAGTGACTTAAAGGCTTGTTAGCATCTCTTTATTGCCCTGGAAAAAGTTGTCCTCGTTGCTTTTCTTGGGAGACAGATATTCAGGTCAGATAGAAGCAATTTAATATTTGAAGAGCACCGGTTTATTGAGCAGCTGACAGTGTTGGGCTTGAAGAAGTGCCTTGTGGTGGCTGCTTTGTACCACTTCAGTCCTGGCTGCAGCATGAATCTGCTGACAAGGGCAGCTGCTGAGGAAGGAATGAGTTCTGCTTCCTGGGTGGAAGTGATGGAACTCTCTTGGTGTGGGATTTGTGTAGATGTTTTTCAAAGCATCTGGCATAAATTCTGTTAATTTATGATGTTAGCCTGTGTAACCCTTCCTTAACCTTGCATGTTAAAACCTGTGAACTTTTGTTTTATTCCTGGGGGAGATAAATTGTTAAGTCCTCGTGGGCGTTCTGTTTAGCTGCAGAGGGTCAGCCATATGGTGCTGCATCTGCTCTCACTTCTGAGAGGGAACTGATTCTTCATGTGTTTGGTTCTGACTGGTTCTACCATTTAATGCCATGGGAAAATAGAGCTCCCTATGCTGAGCTCAGTAGAATTTAATAAAGCATTCTACAGTAGTTAGTGTTATTTTTAAAGTCTTGCTATAATTGAAGATTTGCTTTTTCAGTGTCTCAGTATCACTCTGAAAATCATAGTGTAAATAGTGCTACTGAACCATTAGGATTAAAAACAGATTCTAAAACTAAAAATAGATTAGCCTTTAAAGTAATAAAAAAATCAGTAATCTTCACTGTCAAATTATTTTACCATTTTGTGTTCTTTGAAATGTACGCTGGATTTCTTGGTACTGACTTCTTGCCTGTGATAGATACAGTGTATTCTGATACTGAACACCAGAATTTCTGCTTTATTCCTGTAAGGCCATGTGAGTGTATTATGCACAGCCATTCCTTAATGGGTGATCTCTGTAGACATGTAATTCCTAGGATAACGTGATAATTAAATAGCCTTTGCTTATCCCATTAACCCAGGGCAAACTCAGTATGCTAGAGACAGATGAATGCAAAGTGACTCTGCTGTTCCTGGGCTCCAGCTAGGGATTTGTTTTGCCCATCAATGCCTACATTTGTTCCATGGAGTGCACTGTTTGATGTTGGGTCTTGTGGAGGTCTTTCCCCCTGGTAATGCAGTGAACAGCCTGCAGCTCGGGGTTTGAATTACCATGAAATTGCTGTGGACCTCTTGCTTTCCAAAGATAGTCCAAAAAGAGAAAGTTTTACTGACTTGGTTTCACATATTTTTCAAACAGATGTAGTTAAACCTGTTGAAGAAGACTGTGTAGCTTCTCTTTATTTGGGATCATGTCTTTGTTTGTTTGGTTTAGCGAGGCTAAATGGAGCTAATCAGCTTTAAAGGAAAATAAGCAGATTTTTTATACAGAAATGAATGTCTACATAGCACTGTGCTGGTTAAACCCTATTACCTTCAATAACATCTAGTAGTATTAAGTAACATACAAGCAGATATTTATAATGCTTATATTGTTGGGGTTTTAATTTCTCTCTTTTTAAGATTAATCTCTTGTTTCCACATTATTCGTTCTTGGTGCCCACCTCCAACTTTCTCTAAGGTTTCTCCCCACCACCATGCCTGCCTTCCTGCTTAGGAACCTGCTGGTTGTGCTGGCTATGGCCCACCCTGCCTCCACCTGAACTGGGTGTTCCTTATTTACTCCTGATAGGCACATGGAGCCCTCCAGCCCCTTTTCTTGAATAACATCTTACACCATGTTTTTCCTGAGTTACTGAATCGGGTGGTCATGTACACCTGTTAACCCTGACACTGAGATGAGGGGGTGTGGGGGTTTATTTCAGAAGTCATCAACTAACTTTGCCTTTAGAAGCTTGAGAGTAAATAAAAAAAAGCCTCATTCTTCTGGCTGAAGATCAGTCTCCTTTCCTGGTTTTAATTACATCCTACATCTCAGAGCATGTGTTGGAAAATGTATTGGAGGAGTTGTCTTCTGTCCTTGAACACACAGCTGAGGAACAAAGCAGCTGGGGAGTGGGTAGTTCTGTAAACAGGAACAGATACAATGCGCCGGGGATGATGCATTTGCTGCAGCAGTTGAAATGATGAGCAGCAAGTCCTGTGTACAATTGCAGGCTGGTGAGAATCTGCCAAAATATTTCATTTACCCTGCACGACTCGTGTAATGGCTTGTTGGTTCTTTTCAATTGAAGGTGTTTCAGTTACCTGCTGAGTAAAATGGCCAAGCTGTTACTGCAGGGACCTGCCATCTTTGCTTACCTCAGTCAGGTATCACATATATCTTGAATTAAAACCCAGAGAAAGTTTAATAAAATGAAATCTGCCTTTGCTTGCATCTTTCACCAGTACTAACTATCTCTCCTTGTCCCCAGGCTTGACAGGGGACCAGAGAACTTACCATGGGAAGGAGAATGTGGACTCGAGGCACAGTCGGGGGAGAGGAGCAGAGACCACCCGCTTCCACACTGTCAACGTGGCACAGCCCGTCCGCTTCAGCAGTAAGTTGCAGACTGGGAAATCTGGGCCATCTCTCTGCTAATTAATTTACAAATTTAGACTATTTTTAAATTCAGAAGTAATAGTCTTTTCTGTTTCATAGCTTTTTGACCAATCTTTGACATGCAGTGCTATTTCTGGCGTTTGTGCATTTCTTTTATATAGATCCTTCTGTTTCAACTCATCGCAGAGTTGTAACATAATAAAAAAGGATAAAATAACCAGAAGAAACAAAACAGAATAAAGAGGCTTGAGAACAGAACTGTGAATTGCATTGAACAGAAAACAGTTTCTGAATTTTAAGTTTCTTAGGCAATGCAAAATTAATAGTGCAGATGCAGGTTTAAATGTCATCCTCCTGTCCTGTGATTTCTCTCTATTAGTCCATGGGCCTGTTTCGTCCAGAAATGCCACGAGGCTTTTGTTTCAGGTTCCCTTAGTTGAGTCAATTGAGAGAAAGTAGAGACAGCAGTTCACACCATCACCTTCTTATTTCCTAAAGATCTGCCTTACAGTGGTGGTTTTTACAAAGCAACCAAGAATTTCCCCAGAACTTCTGTCATCTTCAATGATTCACTCGGGGGGCAGGATTATATGAATACTATTGAGACTGTAAGAGTAGGTTGAAAACTTCACAGCAAGTTGGATGTATTACTAATCATCTAACAGGAAGGCACAGTCATTAAATTGGCCACCTCCGGGGTTTTTGTGCTATTTGTTTCTGCTTGGATTAATCAAATTTATTGGTTTTATAAAGATGTGCAGGGAAATGTCTTCCACAGTAGATGGTCAGTCTTAATTAAAGATTTTAAAGGCTGTGACAATGTGATGGGACTGTGCTAGGAGCTTAGTCTTTTTAAAAACATGTAAAAAATCAACATTTATCAGAAACTGTAGTAAAGTAACTCTTCAGGGATCTGTTATGTGTGCACCTCCTCCTGTGGAGGTGAAGTGTACACACTGTTGTATGTACGTGTCCCAGTGATAATTGATTAGGATGCATTATCTTCAAGATCCTAATTTGGGGGGAATGGTTTCCCTTCTATTCTTCATGTTTCCTAGGAAAGTGCCCAACAGGATGGTACCACTATGAGGGCACAGCCAGCTGTTACAGGGTGTATTTAAATGGGGAGAACTACTGGGACGCTGTGCAGACATGTCAGCGGGTGAACGGCTCCCTCGCCACCTTCACTGCAGACCAAGAGCTGAGGTTCATCCTGGCACAGGAGTGGGACTTGGAAGAAAAAGCATTTGTAAGGAAGGACCTGCATAGGTGAGTAGGAAGAAAAGGGAAAGATCTCATGTTATAGAGAATGGTTTCTGTGTGCTACAAATGCTGGTGGTTCAGTTTGTGTAGAAAATCTAATGGTAAAATTTACATCAGTTGAATAACCCAGTGTGAACGTGCTGGTTGGCTGTTTGGCAGTGCCCCATCTGCAGTTTGTTTTAATTAATATTAACAGATGATTCAATTCAGCAGAGTCTTTTTATCAACAGTCTTCTTATCTTCAGGTTGTCTCAGCAAGGTACAGGTATTCTTGAGCATCAGGGAAGGTGGATTTAACAATGACTGCTGCTGCACTGCCTTGTATTGAAATAATTATGTAAATTTTTCAACAAGATTTTGATTTCCATGAAGTACCTGTAGCTCTAACAAAGAGCAACTTTGAGGTAGGAATGAAGTAAAAAGGCATTTTGAGTTGCAACTACTGTGTTTGCATCATTTTAGATATTTCTTTCAAACAATTCCTCCTTTTTCTTCGTGTGGGTTTTTTGTCACTCATGGGCTGCCATGTCAGATCATCAGGAGTGGCTGAGTAATAGTGTGTTTCTGTCTCTGGAGAGTTAAATGGTTTGATCCAGAACAGTCTGACCTAAGTTGTTTATGTTCAGAAATACTTGACATCTGGATGTTGCTGTGTGATTTTTGGGTTTGAGATACTGAAGTGCTGCCATGACAACAGAATAAGGTGGTGCTTATGAGTAGAAATAAGGACACAGTCAGTTATAATTTGTAAGAAAACTAAAAAGTAATTACTATACCTAGAAAACTAAAAAGTAATTTATCAAGTATTTTCATCTGTTCCTCAACTGTAGTCTCTCTACGTTGCTTTTACATAGGAAGATATTAGAAGGTTCTGTGTAATTTAATTTGTTACTGTGTTTTTGGCCTGTATCTTTAGAATGTAACTTAATTTGCTTTGCAGGTTCTGGGTGGGATATCAGTATGTGATCACCAACCGAAATCACTCTCTGGAAGGTCACTGGGAAGTTGCTTATAAAGGTGGGTCTCTCAAATAACTGCTTACTTCAGTGCCCATGAAAACTGCATTAAAGCATGGATATGATTTGAAAGAACAGCATGACTTCTTTCACTGGTAGTGTTGAAATAGTACAGGTGAACTAGTGTTGAAATAGTATAGGTGAACTGCTGCGCTTCAGAGGGTAGAAGTGGAAGAGTTTAATACTCAACACACATCCTTTTTTAAAGTTTAAGCTTTATGGGTTTCTACTCTGGCATGGAAAGAACATGTGTCAGTTTATTTGGACTTTCCCTTTGATTAAATGAGAGAAAGGAAATTACTCTGTAGTTTCTCATTCTTTGTGGTGAATGTTCAGATGAACTGCTGATTCCTGGTTCTAGTATTTGCATGTTTGGAGGTTTTAGCTTTTTAAAAATTGGTAGAATTTTGTGTACTGAAACAACACACTTGAATTTTGCAGAATTTACACAGATTTTTTTTCTTTTTAAAGGATCTCAGGTAGTTTAATTAAACATGTCAGACTTTATGTAATTCCAGAAATAGATCTCATTTTATATGAAAAACTGAACATTAATTTGATGGGCGTCACTGGCTAAACCCTTTCAATTGCAAAACAAGCAGCTCCCTCTGCTGAAAATGCAAAGCTGTGTTTCTACACCTTTTATTATTAGCTAATTCATTAGTGAGATTAAAGTCATAATGCAAACTCTTATGTGTACAGTTGCCTGTTTAATTCCTGTACTGGTTTAGGTAATGGGAAATTTATAACAAAGGTGGTGTTTTTTAAGCGTCAGCACTGTGAATTCCAGTGTAGAATTTAAAACCTAATCTGAATAGGTTTTCCCTCACACATAGTTTTCAGTATCCATGGATAATCTGGAAGGAAAACCCTCCTTTAGTTACAGACATGTAATTATGATCAGAATTTTCAAACAGTTGGGTCTTGAAAAATACTTCTTTGACACATGAATGCAAAGATTCTCCTTAAAAGGACCTTTCTTTGCTCTTTGGAAAGCTGACTGCACTGCCATCTGCTGACAGAGTGGTCACAAGAGGGAGGCATGAATTACAGAAAAATCATAACTTTAGTATTAGTTTTATTTAATCTGATGCATTATATGATTTTAAACCTTCTCAATAACATATAATTTTCTGTTTTCAAGTTTTATATTTAACAAAGAGATACCTCTACAAAGTAAAGTCCATAGTAACATTCAGTAGTGTGAAAAACTTTTCTTAAGTTTTTATTGACACAGACTCTGAATTTCTAATACCTGTTTGAAAAGTGATTTAGGGTTCTAAAGCTTGAAAATTTTAATTTATTCTCCTGACATGTGTAACATAAGCCCTCCAGAAAATGCCCTCAACACCTTTTGCACTGTTTGGAGCCCATCAGGATGCTGTTTCATGATTGAAAGGACCAAACTGTGGATGCCCTAGTGCATCCCTGCAAACATGGATCAGCTCTGCGAGGGCTGCACAGGTGGATGCACATCTTTGGAAGCACTGGTGGGTGCATGGAGTGCCAGGCTCAAAATTGCTGTGTGGGTTCTTGCTCCACTGGTAGCATCTGTGACCAAGCTCAGTGTGGTTTGAGGAGGTGTATGACTATTGTCAGGCAAACCCCATGGGGTTTGCAGCACTGTGAAGCAGCACTTGTGGAGATGTTGGAGTATCACTTCTGGTTCAGAGTGACAGAATTACCCAGTACTTTGAAAACAGCAGCCTCTCTTCTCTGTGAGTCACCCCTTCACTCCCAGCTGTTTGCCTTCCCCCAGAGCAGTGTTGGTAATGGGAGCTGGTGCTGGAGGACTCTTTGTATTGGAGTTGGTGTGCATGAAATGAGTGATGGTACAGAGCCTCTCTAAAGCTTTACATACCCACAGGCTGCTAATGCCAATGTGTCTTGTTCCAGGCTCCTCAGAAGTGTTTTTACCCCCTGACCCTATCTTTGGTACGGCTATGTCTGAAAAGGAAAACGTTTTCTGTGCCCAGCTCCAGTATTTCTATTTTCCTGCCCTCCGGCACCACGGTTTACACAGCTGGTTTGCTGAAAACTGCTATGAGAAATCTTCATTCCTCTGCAAAAGGAGTAAGTTGGGTTCAGTTCAGTGTTAACTGTGTTGTGTGTTTAAATATGCATATAATAAGTACCTGGAAATTGTTTCATTACCCTTTCTAATTTTTGCCCAGTAAATTAAGAAAAAAAGGGTGGGGTTATATTTCTCCTTTATTTTAATAAATGAGAGCATCATAATGTGTTGCTGTCAAACAGTACAGAGTTTTACTAAAAAATCATTAGGCAGCAGTGTCAGCCTCAAATAAACTTGGGCAAAAAAAAGATTTTTGGGCTTTTTTTCTTAAATGCCTTGTTAGTAAACGTTGCTCTTAAGTTATTAATTTCACATTAAAATGAGGAAACACTTATTTTAGAGTATAGCAAATTCTACTAAATTCTTTCCAGCCAATTGTTAGACCTAGAAGGGAAAGACAGATGGAGCTCACTGGCTTAGAAGTGGAAAAAAACCCAGGCTTTTGTTCTGTATCTTGCATTCCCGTGCTACAAAAGCCTTGATACCAGCAGAGGTGTTTGCAGTATTATCAGGTAATCTTAAACATATTACCTGATCTAGATGGTGCTTCTTTGCAAGGAGAAAAGTTATTTAACTCGAGGGTTATAAAGGGTGCGGGTGACTGCCAGGGAAGTTGTGCAGCCTCTGTCCTCAGAGGTTTTTATGACCAGATTAGATAAAGCCCTGAGCAACCTATTGGGATGTCATGGCTGACCCTGCTTTGACCAGAGGTTGAGCTGGTGACCTCCCCAGGTCTCTCCCAGCCTGTCCTTCCCTGTGGACCCAGCAGCTGACCTGTGCATAGGCTGGAGGGGACAGGCCATCCTCCCTGAGCAGCCATTCCAGCTGCCAGCTCCCAGCACTGCTTTCTCTCTCTGGTTTTGGCACCTGCCTTTAGGTCAGTGGGCAAAAGGCAGCTAAGCTTCCCTTGCTGGGCAGGGATCAGGATGCTGCTAGGACAGTGGAAGTACTATTGCATGGCTCCCTTTTTAAGTGCTGGCCTGTGAAAAGGCCTTCAAGTTTGGTCAGAAAAGATCCAGCTTTTCCTAATGCCAGGATAGAGGAAGGGAGCTGCAGCAGGCTTTGGCAGTGAAGGTTAAGCTTCTCAGACCACTTGCTTTCCTCTTAGAGGGGATACTTGGAAGTGTGTCAGTTCCATTAAATACCTAAAACTGCCCTTGTCAATGAGCTCAGAATCATCTCTGTGTCCCTGGGACCATCCACTTTCCTTCCCTGGAGACCCCTTTTCAAAGTTCTTTAATGTGAAGGCCTGGATTTTAACTGGTGATCTGCTTATGTTTACAAATCTCTTAACAAATGAAGCTGGATTCCATGGGTATTGCTGTGCCTGTCTGTTCTAGGCCAGAC
Organism: Serinus canaria; assembly: GCF_022539315.1. Lineage (NCBI taxonomy): Eukaryota > Metazoa > Chordata > Aves > Passeriformes > Fringillidae > Serinus > Serinus canaria. Next base: position 5,531,701 of record NC_066329.1, on the reverse strand, counting down.
TTGTGTTGATATCAAAGACAACATTGTGGATGAAGGCTACTACTTCACTCCCAAAGGGAACGATCCCTGTTTGAGCTGCACGTGTCACAACGGGGAGCCCGAGATGTGCGTGGCTGCCCTGTGTGAGCGGCCCCAGGGCTGCCAGCAGTACCGCAAGGACCCCAAGGAGTGCTGCAAATTCACCTGCTTGGACCCAGGTACGACTCTGGTGCTGCAGTTTTGTCAGTAAAGATCAGTTGAGTGCTCAACTTGGGTATCTTTGGGTGTAGCTTTGTTTGAAACAACACATCCTTGCAGTGCCTCTGTGGCAATGTTCCTCACTCGGGGCTCACCAATTGCAGTGGTGTTCCCAGGACGAGGGAAGAGATGAGAATCTTGACTCCATGTTTCAGAAGGCTGATTTATTATTTTATGATATATATTATATTGAAAGAAAATTAGATATTAAAACTATACTAAAAGAATAGAAGAAAGGATTTCATCAGAAGGCTAGCAAAGAAAGGAGAGGAATGGAATGATAATAAAATCTTGTGGCTGACCAGAGAGTCTGAGACAGCCGGACTGTGATTGGCTGTTAATTAAAAACAACCACATGAGACCAATCAAAGATGCGCCTGTTGCCTTCCCAAGCAGCAGATAATTATTGTTTACATTTCATTTCTGAGGCCTCTCAGCTTCTCAGGAGAAAAATCCTAGCAAAAGGATTTTTCATAAAATATGTCCATGACATGCCTCTACATTGCTGGGTACAACCACCCCGTGGGGAAGGATCTCAAATCATGGGAAACAATTCAGGCTGTGGCTGGTAAAAATGAATTATCCCTGATGCTACTTAGAAAGGAGAAGCAGTAGTTTATTTTCAGTTTGGAGGGGGATAATACTGTGGGTTCTTAACAGAGCATCTGGTACATTTCCTTTGTCATGTTTAGTTGTCATGAAAACAAAACACTTTTCTCTTGAGCACTAATTAAGCATCTTTTTCTGGTCATGAGCATATTTATGTGTGTGGAAGTGTTCATGCAGGCGTCATGTGGGAAGCAGAATTTTTTAAATTAAATAGAGTTTCAGTAATAATCAGGACCTACAACCTTGATTATTGGATTTGGCATATCAGTGCAGGTTTTTGTTTTGGATTGATTAAGTCAATGAAGTTGACTTTGAACTGTTTGTCAGTCACTGTTTTGGGGTGCGGATTTTGGGGAGGTTATTTTTCTGTACAGAAAAGAAATTTAGCTTGCTTGGAGTTTACTGTGACAGTGGTCAGATAGTGGAGCAGATTGTGGAATTGCCTTCTGTGCAGATATTCAGTGCCTGGTTGGACTCTGTCCTGCACAGCCTGCTCTAGCTGATGCTGCTTGAACAGGGGTTGGACTTGGTGATCTCAGGATGTTCCCTTTAACCTCAGCCATTCTGTGAGATTGGTTTTATTGGTATTTTAAAAGAAGCTAATCTTCTCTGAGTGCATTATGAAACTATTTTTCTGAACTCCTGTGGAAAACACAGAAGGTCAGCTTTTCCATCAGAGCCTTCTGGTTCAATCTGTTACAAATAAAGGGGTGCTTATTGGCTTCCAAATTTGCAGTCTTATTGGTCCTAACTAGAGCGATTAATCATTAAAGGCCACTGTCTCTCCTTGTCACATTTGTTCTGAGGGTTAAGCTTAACAGATGTTTGCAGCTAGTGTGGCAGGTCTGCAGTGAGAGAGTGGGGAAAAAACAGGAGTCTTCCTCCCACTCTTATCAGCTGAGTTAAGTCTTAGGCTTCACTTTTTTTATCTGCAGGAACAGTGTCAGCAAAGCATCATCCAGCAGACAGATCAGATGACCTGGGATAACCTTGTGTCATGTTCTTTAATCCTTGCTTATTGCTGTGGGTCTTAACTATTTCATGAATACTGATTTGAAGAGTGTATTTTACCACATCCTTTCTCATCCTTAAGCTCTTTTTCTGTATTGATGCTAAATGAGACTCTTTCATTATACTCTTGCTTGAAGGGTTCTGGTGGATTTTTTAGAAACTTAGTTTTTTAGAGAGGAATTATCAAGCAGTCATCCAACTTCTTTCATCATGAAGCTGCTTCAGCTAGTGATAAACACTGAAAATTTTAAATTAAACATTTCAGTTTTCCTTCTGGGTAGTTATATATGACTATTCCAGATGACAGAAATTAATGAATTACTTTCTTTAATCAGCATGTATTTATCTTTGTCCGATTCTTTCATGTATCTTCCCTAAGTTCTGTTGCAAAGGAAAGAAAACAGTTTACTAATCGACAGTAAGTAAATTAATCACCCAAGGAGAGACCTGGGGGAAATAAATCCTGCTGTTGGGTTGGCAGATAATCAGCTCTTGCAGCGTGAGTGGGTGAGCAATGATTACAAGTGGTAACAAATATTACTCAAGGACTTGGTAGTAGGGGGATTTTTCAGTGGTAGGAGTTAGCTGAGCAATCCCAGCTATACTCACTTAGAAGATGCTTCTCATTTAGCCAGAGATAAATAGCAGAGGAATATTTTGAAACCAAGGTAGTCTGTCTATTGCTGCTCCATGTTGTGGTAGAAAATAGATAATTTTTCTGTTGTGGCTGTTGTTAAGACAGACCTGCAACTGTGAAAAGGTAGTAGAAGAAATAAAATACTTGGAAAGAACTGATATGCTGAAATTTCTCTAGTGACTGAACTGGTGCAGTTACAGGGCACTACTGAGGGTAAAAACAAGTTTTCTGAAATAAGTTTTGTATTTATGTGGGCTTCAGGTGTATGTGGTGATCTGAATCTCACCCTAGAGTCCATGCCCAGTTCCTGCCACGCATTTTTGCACCTGCCCTGTACTGTGATGTGGTTCTTTCTCACAGAAAAGTGCTGCCCTATCTCCACCTGGCTCCTCTTTTCCAGACAAATCTTGTTCTTTCTCATGGCGTGTTATTACCAATAGTCCTTGGTTATTAACAACAATTCTTGTCTGTTATTACTAACAGTCCTTGGCTGGCTCCACAGGCACCTGGTTGTTGGTGTTTGAGACATACACATGAGCCCCTTATCTGGGAATTGAGAGATCAAAAGGATCCCATTTGGGCTCCTGTTTATAGGGTCACAAGAGAATGGGCTCTAGTTGTAGTAATTTTCCATCCTGGCTGCAGTTTGAGTCAGTAACTTTCTTTGAAGGTACAACAACAAAAATACCACTCCAAGTGGATTGTTATTCAGGCAACAAAAATCAGTTTCCAAGGCTGTTCATTAAAAAACAGATATTCTTTAGACACCTCTTAGTTCCTGGGAACAGACAGCGTTTCTGAAAAGCTCAGGAGGGCTTAACCCAAGTGCAGCTCATCAAGGCTGGGGTCTAATGAGCATTTCTCAGATCATAGTGCAGCCTCCAGAGCGGGGATGCACCACCAGATTCCATCCCACAACTAAAGTTATCTTCTCTGGGCCTCTGCACCCATGAGTATATTTTACTGAAGGCACTTCAGTGTTACTGACAGCTGTGAGTTTTCTGCAGTGATCATGGAGTCAGCGTGGCTGTGAGATGGAGGAGGAGCAGGGGCAGGTCTGTGGTGTTCAGGAGGCTCTGCTGGTTGGGAGGTGTGTGACTGCAGCAGTTGAAGCTCTGTCAATGGTAGTTGCTAAAGGGTTTGACAGCGCCCAGGCAGCGCCCAGGCTTTTGTGCTGCACAGCCGGATGTGAGAGGGTGTAATGTTGGAGCTTTATGCCTGGTGCACTATTAAATGGATCCCTTCTTGCCAAGGAGGTGTTACATAATAAATACCAGCCTGTTAGCCATGGACTGGAATGATACAAATTAGGTGGATTTTTCTTTTACTAGCATATGTAGCAAACTAATACTTAAATTTTTTGTGAGGCTTTTAGCCTTCTTTTATGAGGAATCTTTGATAACACTTCAGTTGCTGTTAGTGAAAGGAAAAGTATGGAGGGAGCTCTTGCAACTTGAGTTGGTGTGTGGACAGGTGGCCAGGATCTGGCTGGTTCCTCTGGTAGTGACTGGGAAGAGGGGCCATCCCTGCTAGTGTTTGTGTCTTGCAGCAGCAGGTGACCACATTGTGAGGCCACCTCATCTTTCTTACCCACCCCTAACCTGGGTGTGTTTTTCATTCAGAACTCTTTAATGGGAAGTTAGTGCAAAGAACACAGGACATCATCTTTAGGTCATTTTAGTTTGTGTAGAGTACCTTGTGTGTCTGTGTCTGTGTGTGTGTGTGTGTGTGTGTGTGTGTGTGTGTGTGTGTGTGTGTGTGTGTGTGTGTGTGTGTGTGTCTGTGTGTGTGTGTGTGTGTGTGTGTGTGTGTGTGTGTGTGTGTGTGTATGCTGCTTAGGCAAAACCAAGTGGGATTAGTTGACTTGTGAGAAATGAATGCCTCTTGTGCCTGGCACTGGGAGTACAGTGGTAATGTGTTCACAAGAGCCTTCCCTTTGTGGGTCTGGTTAACAGTTGGATAGAGCTCTCCAAGTTCTGAGCTCCTTGGTCTGTTTCTTGTTTTGCCACTTGCTTTTGGAATGACTCTAGGAAAAGGTTTAATTCCCATTCACCTTAATCTCTTCAGTTCCTGAGTAATGATTACTATGTTCCTATCACTTAGTGGTGCTAGCCAGTGTACTGGTGGCATACAGAATTTAGATAGCCACATCTGGGTGACGGTGGCAATGTTTAGAGATTGTTTTAGTGGAAATGGAAGGGTTAGAATGTTCAGGAGTTATGTACTGTACAGGTATGCCAGTCTTCAAGCCTTTTCTTCTTTAGTATAGTATGATCAGCTGTGCAAGGGAAACAAGTGGATGTGCAAAATGCCACTAACCTTTATTTTTTTCTAATTTTTGGAGGCCCGAAGCTTTCAATGTTTTGTCCCTTTTCCCAAGGAAGATATTCTTAGAAATCTTTCAGATCTTCTTGCAGTAAAAAGATAAATCACCTGATGATTCATGATTTTCTTATTTGAAATACGGAGAAGTGTTAAACCAGGCTAATGAATCTCCACTTCACGTTTAGCTCTCCGTTACTGACAGATGAACATCAAGAAAAGTGAAGCTTGAACAAAAATAACAGGCTGTTTTTCTATGTTTGATGAACAGATGGCAACAGCCTGTTTGACTCCATGGCCGGTGGAATGCGCCTGATCGTGAGCTGCATCTCCTCCTTCCTCATCCTCTCCCTGCTGCTCTTCATGGTGCACCGGCTGCGCCAGAGGCGGAGAGAGCGCATTGAGTCTTTGATTGGAGCTAACTGTGAGTATCAGCTCTCTCCTCGTGCTGGGTATTGACACATTGGGGTATGGAAAGGGGAGAAATGTCATTGTCTTGCTTGACTGTGCCTGTGTCTTGGTGGGGTCTTCAAACTTGAACTTCTGTAGTGGATAATGGAAGAATATTTTTGTTGGTATGTGCTCCAAATCTGAAGTATCTTCTGTGTGAACAGTAGTCTGTAGTTTGAAGAGGTTAGAGTCAAATTTAGATGTGATGCAGGACAAACAGACCGGGAGCAGGTGGGCCTGGGTATTGTGTAATTGCAGCAAGTTCACTTGGATGGGTTATGTAGACTTTTCTAGGTCTTCAGGAGACCTGAGTTCCTGGGGTGTGAAAAGTGGAAAAAAGTATTGAGATCTGACTTAGTTGAAGAAGACAGCATGAGATAAAGTCACTTACTCCTTTTCCTTCTCTTGAAATAGTGCACCATTTCAACTTGGGCCGCAGGATGCCTGGTTTTGATTACGGTCCCGATGGTTTTGGAACTGGCCTTACTCCACTGCATCTTTCAGACGATGGGGAAGGTGGAGCATTTCATTTTCACGATCCCCCTCCACCCTATACTGCTTACAAGTACCCAGATATTCAACATCCTGATGACCCACCTCCTCCTTATGAGGCTTCTGTCAATCCAGACAGCATCCTTTGTTCCACTCCAGGTACGCAGGCAATTTCTCTTTCCTCCCACTTTGTCATTTTGGCTAGAGAATGGATTTTCTTTTAAGCTATAATCATGTGTTTTAGCAATTGTAATGGGAAAAGGCATTTTACCAAAAAATCTGCAGTTTCTGTGATGGAGAAGTCTTTTGTTAAAATGTATCATTAAGCTTGGTTTTTCTCGAAGGTTTTTTGAGTCACCTAAATTAGCAGTGGAATCCAATCTGTAAGCAGTTTACCTCTTCAACCTTACCTGTTTTTGAGCCTAACCTTGGATGGGTTAGCTGGTTACCTTTTTTCTAACATGCTGCTACCATTTTTGGCCTTTTGAAGATAGGTTGATAGAGTTTGGTATTAAGAAGTAGAGCAAATGTCAAAAATAAGAGATTCTGGATAAAATGTATCCAGCCTCTTCTCCCTGCTTCCCCCACCCACAAAATTGACCAAAAATACCACTGTCTAATGATTCACCCAGTGTTCTTCAGTTTTGCAGCTGTGATATTCACATACTGTAGAAATCATTCCAATTTGGGATTTTATAGCAGCATATTTCACAGGATAAGTGAGCCTGATTAGTGCAAGCATCTTATTTATATGTCAAAGTTTTATTTTTGTTACACAATTTTCCTGTTTTGCAGTCTCACCTTGTTGTGAGTTTCCTCTAAACTGGGAAAACTCAGAGCTCCCAGAAATACGGATCATAAATCTGTTTGGGAACGTGAAATGCTAAACTTCACGTTCTGATTCTGCTTGGTTTTTTTGTCCTTTGCAGATGGAGTTCTTTCTCAGGCTGTGCAAAGCAGTCCTCCATCACTAGGAAACTGTGATGTATCCCCACAGCTGACAGAGGGATCACTTCCTCCCTCAGTTGGTCCTTCTCCAGTGGAGCTGGAAGACTCTGCTGACAGCAGCACCTTTCTTGTCCCTCCTGACACACCCATAAATGAAAACACCCCGGCAGAAACTTTGACAGGCAGCCGCCACAGCCACTGTTCCCTGAACACCATTGTATAAAGGAGTGAAACGCCCAGCACCGCTCAGAGTTTTAGCAACTGTTTGCACAGACAAACACTAATCCGAGGCTTGAACTTCAGAAGGAATCTCCACTTTGTTTTTCAGACACTGCTTTTATGTTCTAGATTAGGATCGTGCCTCTTGTTTTTGGCTGTCGTTACTCATTCACTAATCAATTTGTCCTGTAAATATGGATTGTACAACTGCTCTTTTTTTCCATGGGCTGTGGAAAAGAGAGCAGAGAATTCCTTTGACTTCTGAGGAGGTGAGAAGTATGGGTAGTTTGGGTTGTTCTTTTTTTTTTTCCCCTTAACCTGAGAGGAATCAAAATCTGCATCAGAAAAAAGCTGCTTGGATTTGGCTGGATACCACTGGACCCAGGAAACAGACAATGGAAAAGAAGGGTGGGGGCAATCACTGTTCAAGCAGAGAAGATGGAGCTGCAGCAAAGGGGGCTGGGGGCCTGTTTTATGGAGTGGGACACATGCCATCAAGAGTTACACTGTGTAAAACACAGTGCCAGATCAGAGCACCAGAAGACCTGGAGCAGGAATGGTCTACGCAGTATGTGACAAATGGGTACTGAGAAAACAGGGATTTGCAATTACAATTACTTGTTGTATTGTTGGATAAACTTCTGGCCCAGGAAGAAAACTGGGTCTGTGTGATGTCCCTTTAGTAGAACCCTCACGTGTGTTAGGAAGTACTTTAGGGAAGAGATGGGGAGCAATTAACTTCGATGCAGCCTGAGTTCACTGTGTGAAGCCCCTGTTTGTTCTAATCCCGTAAGTAAGATCTTGGGGTATTTTCTTTCTGGTTTAACTTCTTTACAGTGAATGGGTGCACAAAATTGGCCTGGATACAAGACCACTGTTCTTGCTTTTCTTATTGCATGCTATATTTAGCATGTGTGTTCCCTCCCCTTCATTTCACTTCTTTACAGTTCTACAAATACCACTTAGAAATGGTGATCAACATGTACTATAGGTGATGTTTAATTCTAATTGGACACCTGTTCCTTATCTCAGTCCCATAAATAGCCAACCCTGTTCTAGAGATTTCCCCTGTGCCCCACAAGCCATTTATCCAGGTCCCACAAGGGGTTGTAATGAGGTTAGTGTACTTAAATCAATAAAGCAGTTTGCTTCAGTCTGATATGTCAACTTAAATTTCCCCCTCGTATTGAACTCTTTAAGCTAAGTTAATTTACAGATGGCAAAGATTCATTCAATCCCTCACGATACCCAAAGTCAAGCACTGTTGGTTTTGATAATGAGTATAAAATAATCTTTACAGGCAATTTTAAATTTAAGTTTGGATTTCAGTGTTCAAATAGTTTACCCTTTTCTCCCATACTCCCATTGCCTCTGCTTCTCCTTGACTTACTGTAACAGTCAGCAGATGAGATGAATTTTAAGGAATTTGTAAAGAATGCCACTTGTGAGTGATCTCCTGTTACCTTATGAAGGGTACAAGCCTAGAGGGACAGGAAGAACGCACTGCATGGGGCTGTGTATGTGATCTATTTTTCTAATAATAATGAGAAATCATACTTGTATGACAAATCCTAACCCACTGTTGTGGTTTCCCAGTGCAGCTGACTCTTTCCCCATGGAATATGCTGCTACTTTCTATTCCCTGTCTTGCCTATAGGCTTATACTGTACTTGGGGATTGGTCTTGACAGTTCAACTCGTTTTGCACAGAAAACTGTGAGTTTCGTTATCGAGGTCGTATCTGGTGTCTCGACTTGCAGACACTGCAAGCAGCCCTGACTCCACCGAGAGCGTGAATCACAGTTCTGGGAGTGCTGCTGGCACACGAGTGGGAGGAAGCACTGGTAGGAAGCCTCTCCTCTCTGCCTGGAGCTGTTCCACCACCCCATCCTGCTCTCTGCTGTGCCTGGCTCCAGCAGCAGTGGTACGAAACGAGAGGAGCAGTTCTCCACTCTGTGGGATCTCTGACCGAGTCCTCCTCCGAGTTCCAAGTCCAGGTCTAATGAAGTGGATGGATAGCAGTAGTCAGAACCCTGCATACAAATTATTGAGCATTTCTGAAGTATGAAAATAAAGCGGGTTTTGTGCATTTTTAAGCACATTCATACGTTTTATACATTGTATGTACTGATTTTTCTTTAGTTTTATAGGTACGAATGTGTGTGTGTGCGTGTGTGTGTTTCTGGGTGGTGATATATATATATATATATATATATATATATATATATATATATATACATACACACATATATATATCTCTATATATCTATACATACTGTAGAGAGTAACCTTTGTGCTGCGTCCAGCTAGGTGAAGCTAAGCACTGAGATAGAAATAAGGCTCTAGGGTTAATACTTCTATCGAGATGGCTACACTCTCTTGTAGGGCAGGCTGTGATAGTGTACACTTAAATAGGATGCAGAGTCTATGCTACTACAATCTGTTCATGAAAAGTACTTTGTTAGCAGTGCAAAGTAGAAAACTTCCAATTTCTTTTGAAACCAGATGGAATATTTGTTCTTTGTACTATCCTAGCGCAATAACAAAAGGCCTTTTGGCTTGGTTCAGTCTCTGAGGCTGTATTTTTGTGGCTGAGGTGAACAGATACCTTACCTCACACTTCTCCTAACACTGCGGGAATCTGTTCAATATTTTTGTATTTTACTTTTGGTTCTCTGGTGAATTTTAATTGCAAATAAGCTCTGTTACAACTGGCAACTTCATTGTGGCTCCTGGTTGTAGCTATTCCAAATGGAGGCTTCTTTGTAGAAGCCTTGGTGTGATATTTTCCCCATTGCTTCTGAGCCTTTCCCACTTGTATATTAGCAGGAGGCTGCTATTTTTTCTGTTTTCCCCTATCCTCCTTCATCTTAAATGTAAACAAGGGAAATTCTGCCTTGAATAGAGCAGCTCACTAAGTATAGCTCATTTACCTCTTGGTGGGTTTCTAATTTGGCAATAAAATTGTCATTTCCCCCCCTTTTAATGTAGCTTTTTCACATTGAGTACTTTCTCTTGGAGTAAGAGCCTTTGTAGCAGAAAATATCCCAACTACTCAGACTGCTGGACCCCCTGGGGAAGTTAAGAGTTTCTTGACAACAGTGGACTCCTCAGCAAACCTTCCTTGCCCTTGGCAGGGTGACCAGTGGGCATTTTGTCCTGAGGGCTGGACAGAGTTGGTGCTTGCCCAAGGAAAAGCTCTCTGGCTTGATTGCCATTCACTTGATGAGATCTTTGGAGTTACTTTCTGCATTGATTTTTCCCCGCTGTCATTCACATCTCCGGGTGTTCTTAACATCTGGTGCATCCTGAATGTCCCTGCATCCCCAACAGGGAGATGGCATTGCCACATGGTTTCCAGCAGCCTGTGGGAGCCCAGGGTGTGTTTTTCTTGGGATGCCCTTGACTGCAGTTGTTGTCCAGTCCCAGCACTTGGTTCTGTGCTGGGCTGGTCTTGTCCCACTGGCCTCAGACAAAGCTGCTCCTCAGCTTCCCCATTCTGTGGTGCCATATTGAGGCCTCTGCTGTTCCCTAAGAGGAGCCTCTGACACTCTGGTTTGTCACTGATGCCCATCCACAGTCCCACAGCAGCCTCTGGCTCTGTACTGGGGGAGTTCAGAGTTAAAATGTTACAGGGGTGGTGGGTTCTGTTGTGCAGGATCAGCACCATCATCAGGTGTGCAAGGAGCTTGTCTGTGTAGCGTTCAGTCCTGTTTAGTTTGAGCCTCAGACTGTTCCTTCAGCCATGTGCAGCAGGACACTGATCTAGATGAAATATGAAGTAGGACATTTTTTTCTGAAGGCTGAATCTAGCAGTTGGTGGGTGCTCTGCCTCCACAGGTGCCATGGGGTGATGGCCTGTTTCAGTACTTAAAAAGAAAATGTTTTTTGTTAGCAGTAATTATTACCATTCTTTTCCCATCTCGCGTTAAATGAATTTGAACCTGGTACTTAAAGATGTTTTTATTTTTCAGATGTGACTTCTCAGTGGCAAGACACTGATGTTTTAATGTTGCCTCGTACAATCCATAATGTGCATCTCTTTTTTTCAGTTGCTGAAACGTCTTTTTTGTCCCTAGCTAAGGAACATGTAATATGCAGAAATTTCTTTTATGTTTCCCTTGCAAGTTGGGAGCTGGACCATAAAATTAGAGCAGTTGAGTGTAGAGGAGGTGAATCAAAGTTCATGTTTGCTTCTCATGTTCCCCAGTCCCAAGTGAAATAGGTGTTTCCTTGGAATAGATGCTTTCAGTGATGAAGATGTGCTTCCCCCTAATAACAGTCAGCATTGCCTGCCTGCTACGGTACCACATAGCTTTAATTTTCTAGGATGTGCCCCTCGAGTGTTGAGTGGGTCAGGGTTGCTGCCAGCAGAGGTGGCTGTGCTGCACCATCCCTGGTGTGTTGGGCTGAGGGTGCCTGGGAGGCTGCGAGAGAATGAGACACTGCTTTCTACCTTCCTCTGGAAAATCATTTTAGCCAGCGCTGCACTTGCAGGCTTCTCCTGTGTAGTTGGTTTGTGACTGGACTTAACTGTGGCAGTGTATAAAAGATTTTGATATTCTGTGAAATACCATGTAGAATTTAAATTTGATACTATAATAATTGAGTCCCTGTGACACTGGTTTTTGTTTTAACTTCTTTGGGGTTGGCACTAATCTCTTTTTTTTTCAAGATGCTGTGAGAAACATTTCATCCAAATGCCAAATAAATTGTGTTCTGTAAGAGAAATGTTGTGTTCCAGTGTCTCCTGATTTCTGCATCGATGTGGTTTCCCAGCGTTGTGAAAGGAGGGTTTTGTTAAATCACTCTTCTGAGCTGTGATCTTGCAAAAAGATCAATAAATGCATTTAACTTTTAGCAGGTAGTCTGCCAGAGTTCCTATGTGTACAGATTCCAGTGGGATTCACCTGTATTAGTGTAATTTTAGTAAGGTCTTGAGTTTATACCCAAGAAAATGAAGTGCAGTGTATTCGTGCTGCCCTCCCCAAACCCATGGGAAGCTGCTGAGTCCAGGGGCAGGGGGCTCTGGAGAATGGAGAGGCTGATCCAGACTCCCAGCTCGCTGTTTTTCCACCAGCCGCCGGGTTCGCAGTGTTTGCAGCGGGCGCTGTGGCTGTGGGGCCAGGCAGGGCCCTGCTCCTGTCCCTGTGCCTGCAGAGGGCAGCTCCCACCGCAGCCGCTCCTCGGACCTGACCAGCGCAGCTCCAGAGCTCCACGGCGGCTCCAGCCGGGCGCTGCTGCCTCAGCTGGGCCCGGTGGGCGCAGCCCTCGCCCCGCTGCTGCTCCGGGGCAGCCGCTTCTCTCCGCAGCAGCTGCCGCAGGAACCTCTCTTGGAGGGGCTCAGTCTGGCCTGGAACCCGCGGGGCTCCGCGGGTGCTGGGAGATCCCGTGCAGGTACAACCTCCCCTCGCCTCCTGCCCCTTGCCTGGGGACAGGGCAGCTCCTGCGTGGAGCAGTATGGATTGTCCGGAGCACAGCCAGGGCTCTCGGGCTCCCCGCCCTGACCCGGGCACACGCGTGTCCAGAGTGTGCCGACCCTCGGCTGCTGTGGCAGGGCATTGCTGGGCAACCTCCTGCTGTAAGCTCTTTGCAGCTTAAAAGGCGTTTTTCTGAGCGAGAGCTGAGCAGCTGTGCTGAGCACGGCGTGTCCGGGGCGCTCAGGCCCTGGGAGAGTGCCAGGGCGGGGCCGTGTGCTGGCAGTGACCCGGGGGTGCCAGGCCCGGGGGGAGATGTCGCTGACCCCGGCGGCGGCGGGAGCGTGGCATGAATGAAGGGGCTGTGCAGTGGCCTGTGCCCAGAGCGCATCTGCCGGCCACAGTGCCTCCTTTGTGTCGCCCGGGAGAGCCGGCCCCTGCCGCGCTCCCTGCCCCGATCCCGGCTTTCTTCCTGGGCTAGCATCAGCTTATTATGAGGATCAAAGATCAGAGTATTTACTGCCTGTGAACTTTGCCTCTCTGGATGCCCGCCTCTCTTCGTGCACCATCCCTGTGTGATGTGAACCGCACTCTAGAGGCTCAGGGTTGGTCTTAGGGTCACTGTCCCTGTCTGCCTGGGTCCCTGGCCAGGCTCCCAGGCGGCAGTGAAGGATTTACCTCCAGGAGCTGCTGGCACCTCTGCTGGGTGCTGGCACAGGGCTTGCTGATGGGGCACGTGGTGGGGGTTCCCACCAGGCTGGCATCGTGCCCACGACCAATCGATGATTGCAGCTTAAGTAACTACTTTTATTTTTCAGTGGTATTTTTCCCCTTATTGTGGCTCTTGCCCTTGGTGCTGTGTGTCTGCAGGGACCTCACCACCTCCTGGCTCGGTGGCAGTAGGCTGATGGACATGGTATTGCCCTATGAGGAGGACACAAAACTGCAGGATCAGCTGTGAGCTCACCACCACCACGTCAGCAAGGCCGTCAGTTTCAAGGCTTGATCTGGTTCCTGTAGAAAGTGGAGGTTGCTCCTGCCTGGCATGAGTGCCAGCAGCCAGCCATGCACCCTAGGGAGCAGTACAGGGTGGGAGCAGGGGATGGCTGTGGTGCTGCCACTGCCTTTCCATGTGCCTTCTAGATCCCACTGCTTCCTCACTCTGCTCCTGCTTTTTGTGGGGGCTCAGCACCCTGTTCTTACCCCTCTTGCTAAAAATCACTACTAGAGAAGCCTGAAAATCTAAAAAAGTGTCCATGGGGTAATGAGTCTCATCTTCTGACCTCAGGAGGCTTGGGCTTCTCCCTCACCCCTGGCAATACGGGCTGTCCTGCTGTGGGCGTGTAGGAAGAGGAATCACTTAGTGGGCTCATGTTTCCAAGGGAGATGTTGGATACCATAAGTGCCGGAACAGCTCCCCTCTTTCCCGGCTACAATCGGCAGCAGGCTGCGGAGCTGGTGCGACCCTCTGCCGCACCTGCCCGCCCCTTGCAGCTCTCTCTGGAAGGATGACCGCAGCCCTCTGCAGACTACATCATCCCTGTAGCAGGGGCCAAGTGTCAGCCACGGCACAGGTCCAGCCCAGCCCAGGGGACACCTGTGCTGCAACCCTCCTCTGCGCCCTGCACCAGGGCCCAAACGTGGCTCAGGCTGGTGCTGCCTGGCGGGGAAGAAGGTGCCCCAAAGAATCCCTGCTGAGATGAGCCCATTGTAGCATTGGCAGCCAAGGAGCTCTGCTGAGCCAGAGCCCATCCCTGGCCAAGCCGGCAGCAGGGGCTGCTTCCCACTGGCCGGGCGCTGCTGCCGGGTTTGTTCATCCTGGCAGCGACTCGCCAGTGCTCCCGGCCAGGGCCAACGAGGGGAGCTGTGGGCTGGGCCCCTTGGCCTCCTTTCCTCTGCTGCATGAGGATGGCATGGATATTTAAGGAGAATGTGATAACACCATGCTCCTGTGTTCTCACCCCCTTCCTACCTACTTAGCAACCTGCTGAGATCCTGGCTCCTGTGGGACCTGCCTGGACAGGTGCAATGGGATGGCATATGCTCACTCCGTGCTGAGGAGCTGAACAGCTGCCTCCACCAGCATGGGATGCCTGCACTGTGCTCTGGTGCTGCTCGGGTGGGTGTGCAAGGCTTGAGCCCCAGCACTGCCCCCTGCACTGGCCATCCAATGCCCCATGGCTGTGAGAGTGTGAGCCACAGCAGCCTGGTGCCCACTGGAGTGGAAAGGGCTGAATCCTGCCCCAGCACTGTGCAGCTCCTTGTTGACTGCAGGGACTGAGGGTCACCTATAGCGTGGCTGTCCAGGCTGCCTGGGCCCTGAGGATGGGGCTTCCAGGAGGTGCTCGCTGGGCTTTGTCCAGAGGGGCCTGTGCTCGCAAGAGCACTCCTGTTGGGTTGGGTCTGTGGGTCCCTATGGCACCATCTGCCCCTCATCAGGTGGGAACCACTATGCTCAGACATGGGAGATGCAGGACCCGCTGCTGGCTGGGGAGTTCCCGAAGCTGGGGGCAGGGTATGTCCCACAGTCTGTGTCTGCAAGGAATGGGGAGGGGATGGCCCAAAGCTGCTGTCCCCAGCCCGTTCTGCCTCCTAGCAGGGCCCTGAAGTCCATCTGTAGTCCCACACACTGTGCGGGGGCGGGCTGGGGCACAGCGGGGATGCTGCCGACCTCCAGCTTTGGGGATGGGGAGCGGGATGGTACCGGGCGGGGAGCGCCGCACCCGTGGGCTCCGCCAGCCCCCGCTCCCCGCCTGTCCCTGTCACTGCGGGCAGAGACCCGGCGGGCGCGAGGGGCTGGCCGGGGGCCGGGCTCTCCCCGCTCCCTCCTAGCAGCCGAGGAGTTAAAAACTCAGCCCGGGTGATGAATATGTAAGAGCAGAGCCCAGGCTGGAGCCGAGAATCTCCCGGGCTGCGGGCGCTGCCAGCGCTGCCGCCCGCCCCAGCCCAGCACCGGGCGCACTGCGGAGGGACGGGACGGGACGGGGAGGTGCGGGGGTCCCCCCGCTGCCCCGCGCGGCCATGGCCCCCACCGGGCTCGGCATAACTTTCCTGACACTGCCCCTCGTCGTGCGAGCGGCCGCGGGAGGTGAGCTGCGCCCGGGGCAGCGGGGCCGGGGGTCCCGCGGGCGGAGAGGACGGGGTGGCAGGGTCGGGGGGCTTGGGGGGTGCGGGGTCGGGGGGCTTGGGGGGCGCCGCTTTTTCCATTCTCTTCCCACGTGTCGGGGGTGATGCGGACCGAGGGATTGGCAACAGGGACTGGGGGACCTAGTCTGTCCCAGGAGCGCTCTCCTAACCTCCCACCGGTCCCTCCAGCTGCTGGATGGCCCTGAGTGCTGCCGGCCTCGGGGGGGCTCGAGGTGGTGGGGCCAGGGCCCCCTTGGGACAGTGGGGTCTTGGGCTTCAGCCCATTCACCCCACAGACCTGCACCACAGGGAAGCACCAATGAGGACGAAACCCCGGAGAGAACGGGCGCTGCCGTGCCGGGCCGGGGGCCGGGTGCTCACCTGCATCCGAGCCAGGCTAGCGCTACCTTGGCTCCTGCCGGAGTTTGCTCGAGGGCTGGTGCTTGCAGGTCTGAGGGTTTCTCAGGAGTTCTTCTTGTCCCCGGATCCCAAGATCCCTGCTTTGGGAACCGTCAGAGTCCTGCCTGCTCTGTCCCACTCGCAGTTCCCCTCGGGGGCTGGTGTCTCCTGTACCACTCTAGTGAGATTGTGGATGCAGTGCCGCAGGCTGGGCCCTTGAGCAGCACAGGTGGAGGCCGGCAGGGCTGCCTTTGTCCTGCTGCTCCGAGTGGCTGTGGCTGGCACGAGAGCGTGGCTCGGCTCGCCTGCAGCCGGCCCGCTGGCACGGCCCCTCGGCCATCAGCGGGGACCCTTCCCGTGGGCTGGGCCCGGGCTGCACCGGGCTCTTCTGTGCCTCCTGCCAGGAGCAGAACGGGAAGCTGAGGCGGGAAGGGGTGCACTGCATCCCCTCTGCAGAGCTGATGGCCCTGGGTGGATGTGCAGCCAGCAGAGCAGGAGCGGGGCTTTCTCAGCATCCCCTCGGTGTCCCTGCACCTGCCGCGCCAGCACTTGTCATCGAGCCCGTGGTACCCAGCGCCACCCGAGCGCTGGTGGGAGCTCGGCAGCTCTGGCTGAGATGGCCCTGAGTGACGGGGCCGGCCACCATCCCCACAGCGTGGGCTCGGGCCTGCCCACCGCCCGCCTGCTGCCGCTGCCAGCCCGCCCGCGGGAGCCGCGGGACACCGGGCATGGCGGGGAGAGACACCGGGCATGGCAGGGAGAGACACCGGGCATGGCAGGGAGGGACACCGGGCATGGCGGGGAGGGACACCGGGCATGGCGGGGAGGGACACCGGGCATGGCCGCTGCTGCCGGGGGCCGCTGCTGTGGGGTGAGCCTTGGCTCCCCAGGATGGAAAAGGGGGGATGGCTCCACGAGAGCTGGGGAAGGAGCACAGCGAGCAGGAGGTTTGGCTGCCTTGGAGCAGCGATACTGAGGGAGGTTTCCCTGTGAAGCGTGTGGGGGAGGCAGGGAGGGTGTGAAAACACTAGCGCCAAAAATAACCGTGATGAACACAAGTGTTGGCGGGACCCCGGGCTGCACTGGGGGATGTCCTCATTGTCAGGGGGTTGGGCATGGCCATAGATGGGTTTGGGAAAGGGTGTCTGTCTCCATCACCTGCCCTGAGCTCTCCTTTCTCCTGCAGGGCAGTGGTGTTATGACTCACAGGACCCCCGATGCGGTGAGTGGTGCCAAGTGTGGGTGTGCTGGGGCTGTGCAGGGCTCAGACCCTCGTGTCTCCCCACAGTGAGCAGCTGAGAGCACCCTGGGCAGCACCAGCAAGGCCCAGTGGGGAGTGTGGCATGGAAAATGGTAAATTCCCCCATAGGAATGGTTAGAGGAGCTTGACTTTTGGGGGTGTTGCTGTAGAGACTTGACAAACACCTGAGCCCCTTGGAGCAACTCAGCCCCACGCCTCAGCCAGGTCCAGGTGCTCCTGGGGCAGCACCAGCTTTCCCCTTCCACCTGAAACAAATTAAGTCCAGGTTTTAAAACACTCTGTTAGAAACCCCATGCAGTGTAGGCAGCAAGGGGGCCTGAGGGTCCAGGGGCCTGACTGAGGAGGGACAGCTCCCTTGGAGCAGCCTTGTCTGGATGGGGAGGGAAGCATGGCTGGGGGCACTTTGTCTCAAAACACATAAATAAATACAAATTACAAATAGCTTGTAAAAGGTTAATTAAAGATCATCAAGCATTTAATCAGCTGTTACGGCCCAGCTGTTTTATAGCTCTTGGGTTTACATGCCCTGTGGCTGGTGAGCTGGATTGCTGGGCTCGGTCTCACCCGGTTCAACGCTGCTGGGCTGGCAGCAAGGGCAGGTTTTGGCAGGGCAGAGGGGCCGGTGGGAAGCGGCTGGAGCAACGCGGAGCCGGCAGCAGAGCCATGTGGAATGTCCCCTCCTTATTGAAGGCACCTGGTAATCTGTGGGACCACCCAGTTACACCGTGCCAGGAACCTGGTGGGATGGTGGCACAGCCTGGTTGTAGCTCCCAGGGCTTCCAGGCAAAAAGTTGCCTGAAGCAAAGAGAGGAGAACATAAAGGGTAAGGGCTGAGCCCAGGGGGACAGGAGATGGGATACAGCCCACAAGTGCCGGTGGTTTTGTCTGCCCAAGAGGAAGGTAAACCTCAGAGCTGAGCTATGGGGCACTGCTGGGGGAACAGTTCCCCAAAGCCTGGCTGTAGGCAAAGGCATGATGTGGGTGTGAGAAGAGCCAACAGTGCCTGCTGGGATGTGCTGAGCTCCCCTGGGAATGGAGATGCCCTAGGAGGAAAACACTGAGGGAGCTCCTGTTCCCCAGCTGGGACTGAGACCAGATTCTGGTGGTGCCCAGTGCTGACACCTCAGTCCTGAGCTGTAGGAGGAGGAGAACTGGGGTGCCTTGGCAGCCACACTGGAGCAGGGAACAGCAGGGTGCCTGGCTGACTACATCCTACAGCTGTGGGGTGCCACAAGGGATGCAAGAAGAGATGATGCTGGGGCAATGGGGACAAGCCACATATATGGGTTGGTTGTGTGGTCTGGCAGTGGTGGCAGCCATAGGGACCCTGCTCACATCCCCCAGGCAGCACTGTGGGTTTGCAGTGGGTGCAGTCGGCTGCCAGCACTGCTGTGTCTTCACCCAGCCCCTGCCATGGTGACCCCCCACCCCAGGAGCTGCTGATGGGCATCGTGTGATCACTCTGGAACCTGTGTAGGATTTGCCCCAGGATGAGTTGTGTGGCCAGGTTGCATTGTCACCTGTCACAGCTGGACAGAACCAGTGTGACTAGGCTGAACATGTTAAACCCAGCAACGGGCAGAAGGGGCAGGGAGAAAAGCCTGCCCTTCACCAGCGTCAATGTGGAGGCTGCTGCCAGGCTAAATATAGCCCCCAGCCCCTCGAGGAAATCCTGCTGAATTATGGATGAGGCTGCAATAAGCCCCTGTTCATCAATAGGAAGGAAACTTAGCCAGGCAGGAGAGCAGTTCTCATGGGATGGAAGACCGGGCTGGCAGGGACAGCAGGGCTGGTTGGGGACACAGCCACTCGTGGCCTTGTGTCCCCCTCTGGGGGCAGCAGTGGTTCGGTGGCTGCCCGTGGTACCCCTGCTCCTCCTCTGCAGGGCCCAGCCACTGGAAGGAGCTGAAAGCCACATGTGGTGGGGACAGGCAGTCCCCTGTGAACATCGACAGGCGCCGGCTGCAGCGGGATGGTGGCCTCGGGGACATCCTCTTCGAGGGTTATGACCAGGCTCCCCCTGGCAAGTGGAGGCTGACAAACAACGGGCACACAGGTGCGTGCTGAAGCTGGGCACCTTCCCCTGTCCCAGTTCCCCACTTGCCATCCTGACTGGGGCCTGGCTCTGGCGCCACTCCTGGGTGCTGCAGGATCCCATGCAGATGAATGTTAGCACTGGGATGAAGCCAGGGGAGAAGGAGCTGTGCCAGAGCTGTTCCCCACCCTGAGTCTCCCCTCAGCCTGTCCTGCTGTCCTTGCAGTGATGCTGAGCCTGGCGGGTGAGTCGGCCTCTGAGCACATCACCATCAGCGGGGGCGGCCTCCCCGGGCGGTACCGCGCGCTCCAGCTCCACTTCCACTGGGGCAGCCCGGCTGGGAATGGCTCCGAGCACACCCTCGATGGGCACCAGCTCCCCATGGAGGTATGTGAGAAAAAGCCCCCAGCATGTTCTGGCTTGCCCAAGCCCTTGATGTGGTGGGAAGGGGAGACGCTGTTGTGCAGCAGGTGACGGCTCTGTGACTCTGCCCTGGTGGTGCTCCTCAACAGTGCTCCTGCACAGGCACCTGGCTGGTGAAAAATGAGCTGATGTGAGATTCGAGGTTTCTTTACCTTGTGTGGGCCAAGCTGCTTCGTCCAAGGCACTCAGTGGGTTTGGGGGGCTCTGTGCCCTGCTGGGACCACACACTGAGCTAGCGAATGCAAGTGAGAGCAAGCAGGAGTGTGCTGTGCTAAGCACATTGGGAACCTTATGGATGAAAGAGGCTCTGCACCTCTAAAATATTCATTAGCTGCCAGAGGAAAGCAGAATTTATGTTCTGTGTCTGGCGAGCACCCCGGGACTGCTGGCCCCCCTTTGCAGACCCTTCAAAGGATGCTTGCTTCACTGGGGTGCTTTGATCCTCCAAGCACCCACCCCACAGAAGCGCCAATAGGACCAGAAGGGCTTTACTGGGAGAAGTTGACTCAGAGTCTGGCTAAGCTGGCTGGAAGGATCCATCGCAGAATGTCTTGCTGCCAGGGTGTTGGCTGGGGGCAGCTCTGCACACCTGACTCCTCTGTGCTTTCCTCAGATGCACATCGTCCACATGAATTCCAAGTACCAGACACTGGCAGAAGCCAAGGGGCATCCCAATGGTCTGGCTGTCCTCGGCTTCTTCTTCCAGGTGGGTCTGCAGGGGCCTCCTAGAAACTGGGTGCTGGTGGTACAGCTGGGTGAGTGTTGTACGGGTGTCCTGAAGGAGTGGGAAGGGGCAGAAAGGCTGGGTCAAGGCCAGGAGAGGCTGGGGAACCCACTGGCTGCAAGAGAACCTGGCTGGGAACCTTCCCCACTGCTCTGCAACACGGGAGGCTGGCTCTGCCTGGGGGTGCTTGGCAGGACAGGATGACCCAGCTCTGCCCTGCTCGGGCTCTGCCTGACTTCAACCATTTATTCACCATGTACACAGGTCTCTGAAACCACTAATACCAACTACAACACCATTGTGGCAGGGCTGAGGAATGTCTCCCATGCTGGTGAGTTGCCTCCTCATCAGAGTAGGGCAGGAAAGGGGACACCCTGCCATGGGAGGGCAGGGATGCACCCCAGTGGGTTGGATGGGGGAACCTGCCAGTCTCTGAGCTCATCTGGGTTCATCTGCTGAGGGGAAATTGATGGGGGCGGCCCTGCTGTCCCCACCACATCCCTGGCAGGGGACAGGCTGAGTGTCCCTGTCTTGCCCCACAGGGGACTCTGTGGATTTGGCCTCCACATTCCGTCTGAGCACGCTGCTGCCGCGGGCTGCCCACCTCTCAGGCTACTACCGCTACCAGGGCTCCCTGACCACCCCTGAGTGCAGCGAGGCCGTCGTCTGGACTGTGTTTGAGGAGCCAGTGGAGATCGGCCGGGAGCAGGTACTGCCATGTGCAGCCCCATGTGCCAGGCTGGGTCCCCAGGGTGACCTCTCTCCTTGTCCTTCCTGATCCTAGAGCAAGAGCACAGGGAAAGTCATCTCTATAATAATGCTCCTGGCAACTTGGCAATTAATTAATTTTATGAAGGTTAAGTAATGGAGATGTGGCCACATGCCAGTGGGGAGAAATCCCATCCATACTGCACTCCTGCCCAGCCTTGGCATTCAGAAAGAGAAATGGGAGTGAATCCATTGAAGCTCAGTAGAGGTTCCAAGGAGATGGATGGATGCATGGATGGATGCATGGAAGGAAGGAAGGAGTTCTCCTTTGCTGCTCAAGCATTTTAGTAAATGTATTTTCTTGAGGGAGTCATGGGCCAGCCACTCTCTAAGTGCTCGCTGTTGGCACCAAAACACAATTAGTTCCTTTAAAACTCCAGATCTGATCCTTGTAAGGACCTGCCTCTGTGCTTACCTGTGGGTCTGGCTTCAGCAGAGCAGTGGGAGTGGTGGGAGGACACCCACTGGTGTGGGGCCATGCCACGGGTCCTGTGCCATTGGCAGTGGAGCAGTCTGAGTTGGGCTGACAGTGGGCAGGGCCCTGGGGTGCCTGGCAATGCAGCTGCCCACCCACCCTCTCTCCCTGCACAGCTGAAGGCATTCGTCAGCACCCTGCACTTCCCACTCGAGGGATCCACGCTCCTAAAAATGATCAACAACTTCCGCCCGCCGCAGCCCCTCCGCAGCCGGAAGATCTTTGCCTCCCGGGGGGCCACAGCCAGCGGGGGGTCCCTGCACGGGGACCACCACCAGCTCCTGTCACCCCTGCTCCTCCTGGCCCTGCTCAGCCTCTTCTCACCAGCCCCGTAGGGTGTGGCCCTGCTGCAGTGGAGACGGAGGCGATGCGTCTTGTTCATGGGAAATGGGAAACAAGGAAACAAAAGCACCTTGAAACCTTGGCTGGGTGATTTTTTGAACCTGCATCTCTGCAGAGGTGAATTTCTGCAAGCCCGGAGCTGCCCTGGGACGCCCCTGGAGATGGGCAGGGGGAGCTGCTGGGAGGGGGATGTTGTATTGACTGGAATAAAGCCAAGGTCCCGTCAGTGGGTTGCTGCCTCTTTTTTGCTGGCTCTGTGTCCCTTCACCATCTGGGGCAGGTGCTCGGCATGGCACTGTGGGGTCATGGGGAGGGAGCTGGGGGTGCTGTCTGGGTGCCATTCAGGGATATCCCCTGCATGGTGGTGCAGGCAGACAGGAAAGAGCCAAATCCCGGCCCTGGCTCGGCATGCGTGCAGTCCCTGCGCTGCAGACGCTGCCCTGTCGCTCTTCCCAGGGCTGGGCTGGCTCTTGGAGGGGTGGGGGTGTCACTGGGGGCACAGCACCTGCAGTGCCCTTGTGCAGGACACAGGGATCTTTCCACGGAGCTCATTTTGTGCTGGCAGGAATAACTGCAGCTGCCGGGGCAGGGCTGTGTGAGCGGGGTGGTTCATAATTAATGTACTGGAGCTCCAGGCATGTTCCCATCTTCTCCTGAATTATGGGTGAAGAGCACAGGCCGTTATTCGAGAGAAGAGGGGGCAGGCTGAGGTTTTTCATCATTTCTGGAGGGAACCACCGCCAGTGCCGGGCTCCAGCCCCCAGCCCCAGCGGTGGCCGCCCCACCCGTGGGTCCTGAGCATCCCCTGCGAGAGGCTCCTGGGGGAGGCCCTCTCTGCAAGAGCCTCTCCGTGGGCGAAGGGGCCCCGTCGCAGATCCCCGATGCCCACGCCAGGGGGATGTGGCTCTGTGATCCCCCGGAGCTGAGGGCTGGAGCCGCGGGACACGGGGACACGCCGGACACGCGGGGGCGCCGCGGGCACGCGCACGGAGAGGCGCCCGCAGCGGCTTGGCGGCCGCCAGGGGGCGCCCTCCGTACGGCCCCGACAGCGCCACCTGAGCCCCGAGCGCTTCTGTCCCCATCCCCGACACCGCCAGCTGTGCCCCGTGTGCTTCTGTCCCCATCCCTGACACCGCCACCTCTGCCCCCTGTGTGCCTGTGCCTCGTGTCCCTGTGTCCCTTGTTCTTGTGTCCCTGTCTCTGCCACCTGTGTCACTAGTCAATGTGCCTGTGTCCCTGCTTCCTGTCATAGCCATCTGTGTCCTCCTGTCCCTGTTCCCCATGTCCTTGGGGCCCTTTCCTTTGTGTCCTTTGGCCCCTGTCCCCTGACTCCTGGGCCCCTATCCCTCACTTTTCCCCTCTGCCCTCTTCCATATGTTCTTGTCCCCTGTGTTTTCATGCCCCTGTGCCCCATGTTCTCCTGCTGAAGTCCCTTGTGTCTTCATACAACCTTTCCTTCTATCTCCATGCCCTAGCCCCTGTGTCCCCTGTGCCACTGGCTCCCATGGCCTCTTGCCCCTGTCCCCCATGTCTGGATGCCATTGTGCCCTGTGTCATCATGTCCCTGGCCTCAGGGTTCCATTGCTCCCTCTGCCCTACCACCCTCCCTGCTGTGCCCTCTCTTCCTCCCATGTCCCACCATGCCCCTCTATGTTCCCTGCCCCTCTATGTTCCCATATGTTCTATTCTGCCTGTTCCTTCATGTCCACCCATTCCCAGCTGCACTGTCCAGCTCCAGCCCCTTGTGCCCAAAGGCCACAGGGCAGCTGCCCCACGGACATGCCCAGGTCCAGCCCAGGGTGGGCCCAGCCCCAGCTGGCGAGAACAGGGGGCCCAGTCGGCCGTGGTGAGCCCCAAGTGGCTGCAGCCCCCCAGACCACTCCAGTGCCAGGCCAGGGTATGAGGGGCACCCAGGCAGTGGGACCAGGTGCCTGCCGTGGGGGACCACGGAGGGCACAGGCTGTGGCTCCCAAAGGCATTAGGGACCAAACTGTTGGGCAGTAGCTCTGGGAGCAGGCACTCCACAGAGTCCCTATCACCTGGGGGACCTGTCCTGGCTGGCTGTGGTGTCCCCAGCAGAGGACAGCAGTGGCACCAGGCAGGGTCTGGCAGCAGAGACCCTCTGTATAGCTGGACACCAAAACCACCCCAAAGGCTCAGCACACCCTGGGCAGCCCTGCTGGGACCCGCAATCTGGGGTGGTGCTGTGCCTCTGCTGGGATTGTGGGGCTGCCAGGGAAGGAACACGGCAATGCCCCCCTCCGTGGGCCATTGCTGGGCCAAACCCCAGCTTTTCCCGCCTTTGCCCTGCCCTGGCACGGCCAGGCAGCTGTGCCCGGGTGCCACGTGCAGGGAAGTTTGTGCCAAGGCAGCGGAGCGTGCCGGGGCCGGGGCTATTCCTGGCTCCCAGCTGATGTTTGGCCCAAGCAGGCTCTCGCTTTTGGCGGGCTCTCGCTTTTGGCGGGCTGTAATTTTAGCAAGGGCTGTTTCCAAGCTGCGGGGCTGCGGTCAGAACAGCTGCCTGGAAGGGTGCCTGGCTCAGCTGGGGGGCTGTGATGTGCATCAGACCCCTGCCCACAGCCAGCCCAGGGGGTCCGGCCAAAAGCGCCCAAAACATGGCAGAAATGTTTAAACCCGGTGGTTTTTCCCCGCAGTGGCTGCAGAGGAAGGAGAAAGGGCTGTGGCTCTGGTGTGGGGCTGGCAGCATGTGCACAGGGTGGGGAGCTGTTGGTGAGGGTGTCATTGGCTGGGGTAGGAACCCAGAACCCTTAGGGATGGAAAAGCTGTCTAAGATCGTACTGACAGTGCCAGCTCCAGCCATGTCCCTGAACACCACATCTACAGGATGCAGGGCCCAGCCCCAGGGTGCACCCAGTGCTCTCCTCCACTCCCCATCCTGCTGTCTGCTCTGCCCACCCTGGCTGTGGAGAGGGAAAAAGGCAAATCTGGCTAAAAGTCTTCCCTGACTGGGTGAGCCTGACCCTGAAGGCCTGGTATGGACCCTGGCAGCCATCCCCATCCCACCCCTCAGCCACCACTGCCACCACCTTGTTGTCACCATTCCCTACCTAGAAATTTCTTAACCTTAAACTAAAAAGTCCTACCCAGGGAGTCATAACAAGGTCTGCAATTCAATGACCATGTTTCTCCAGAGAGGGAGTACCAGCACTGTAATCAAATCTTTATCAGCACACCTGACTGGGGAGCAGCACCTGTTTACCTCAAATATGAGAGAAAACAAGGGTTTGCTGAGTCCCCAGGCCAGGCTGAGGCTCTCCTGGGAATTACATTTTACTGCCACAATAAAATTGAAATAATAAATATTTTGGAGCAGCTGAAAGGTGTTTATTTTTGAGTTGGTTCAGCTTGTTTACAATCCGCTTACAAGCCTGGGCACTTATCTTTGGGGCTGTTTACCAGGCTGCCCCCCAGGCTCTGGTGTGGTTTCATACATATCTAAACAACCCCCAGCTAGGGGGTACCTTCCTGCCAGCTGCATGCCCTGGCAGTTGCTGTTTTGACACCGTTATGCAAATGATTTCTCTCATCTTCACAAATGGGCTTGAATGCTCAGGTTGTGTTTTCAACCACACCAGCCTGAAACATTTATTTATTTCATTTAATTCTCTTCCAATCAAAGGGCAATAAACCTTGGTTTTGCACTCTCTGGTTGTCTCCAGCTGGGGCTTTGACCCAGGGCTGCCCAGGGGTGTTTGATAGTATTTTGTCATTCATGACTTGTATTTTATAATTTGTATCTTGTCTTTTATTAATTTATAGCATGTATTTTATTAATTTATAAATTTATTTCCCAGACATGGGGAAACCTGCCCCATATTTTGTGAACCTGGAGGCAGCCCCTGTACCCTGCAACAGATTAGACTGAGGGGTGACCCCAGAGAAGGGGCTGCCTTGGCAGCAGGCACGGAGTGATTAGTTTAATTCAGTAAATGAGTGAGTAAATTCAGGGTGACCTGACAGCAGGGTAGCAGCAGGAACTGTGGTGGTGGCACAGGGAGACGAGGCCACAATATCAGTGTCAGGGTCTCTCCTGGCCTCAGAGCCCACAGTTGTGGGGTCAGTGGTGCCCAGCCTGGGACTGGAAACACTGGGGTCACTGGAGAGGGGTGTGTGTGCACATATCTGTACATATGTGTGCAATGTGTGTGTGTGTGTGTGTGTGTGTGTGTGTGTGTGTGTATGTGTACAGCAGCTGGGACATCCCACACCAGGGCAGGGACCACCCTGTCAGGCAAGACCCCACTGGCCCTGTCAGGGACCCTCAGGGGACAGGAGGGGTGACTCTGGCCTGGGGACACCCACCCTGCTATGGCACAGAGTCTTGGCACAGCCTTGGCACCGGCCCCAGTGGGTTCCTGTTCAGCACCACCCACCCTGCCAATTTTGGGCAGCATCATGCCACCCCAAGACCTTTCCCCCATCTCAGGGGCTGATGTCCCCCACAAGGTGATGATCCCCCAGGGTGAGAGCCCTGGGGACTCAGAGCTGGCCACCATCTCAGGGCTGAGCCAGCTCGGGCTGGGCCGCGTGGCGCTCGCTCGCCTTCACACGTCAGCACCCACTGGAGACAGTTTCACTTCCTTTTTTGGGGCGCCCTTTTGAATTTCTGATTGGAGACTGTAGTGGGTGAGGATTAAATTTAGCCAGGGGATGCCCCACTGCTGCACAGCTGCACAGAGGGGCTGGCTGGGGAAAACAGGGGCCAGTGCTGGCGTGGCACAATGTGGGCTTGGCACAGCCTCTCCCCAAGTCCTTCAGAGAACACAGTGATGTGAGTGCAGGGGGACATCAGGATGGGGAGCAGGAACCAGCAGCACCCTCCAGGTGCTCGGGGGCTGCAGCCCCCTGGCTCAGGCAGGGCAGAGGCCATGGGTGTCACCCGGGCTTGGGACAGCTGTAGCACCGAAGCGAGGGCACTTGTGCCATCCTCCCACTGCTGTCCCGGTGGCTCTGGCTCTGCCCCACTCCCTCCAGCCTGGGCTGGGGCTATTCTGGGACTCTGCTCTTGCTTTCGAGTTTCAGCCCTGCTGCCTCCAGGAACGCGGCTGTTTGTGCAGCTGCCTGGGGGCAGGCGGGATCCATCCCCTCCTCTCCGGCTGTGCCACGCCACCCCTGCCTCTCCACACGAGCTGTTTCATCAGCTCCAGGTGCACTCTCTCTGCTCCTGCCACGTCCCCACAAAAAGAGATCCCACCTCCTCCTAACACCAGACGTTGGGGCTTGCCTGGCCTGGGGAAATCACCCAGTGATGTACAATAAAAAAAAGCAGGTTAAGGCTGTTTTTTGGGGGACAAATATGGCCAGAGGTGGTCATCATGGAGGGGACCCAGGGAGGGTTTGGGAACCAGAGCAGAGTTTTATGCTCGAGGTTTGTGGCAGTGGTTTAGGTAAGAGGGTTGCAAGAGCTCCTATGGTCCCACATTCCTTTGCCAACATTCCTGCATCCTTCACTCTGTTCTCAGCTGTGGAACCCCTCCAAGCCCATGATGTCCAAACCCCCAGGGTTTCTCAAAAGGCCCCTGAAAGCCTTGTTAAGCCCTTCTCTGGGGGCCTCAGCCTGAGAGAGCAGTTCTCACCAAGCCCAAACCCTTCATGGCATCCACTGCTTCTCTTTGCAGCTAATTAAAGCCTTCCCGAAGCATCTCATTTACTAAATTAGATCCCCCTCATTTTAAAATTACTGGCAAGCTGGGAAAATGAGAAAATAAATGACTGTTAAAATTGCAGTGCAGGAGTAGGCAGAGTGAGAGCAGGAGCTGCAGCTGGGGAGGGTAGGGAGGTTTCGGTTCTGCTCAGCACATTTGCTCACCAGACACCCCCAGCGAGGGTGGTGCGGGAGTGGATGCAGATTGCTCTTCCCAGGCACTGCTTCCTTCCCTGCCAGGGGATGGATCAGGCCCTGCATCCCTCTGTGATTCCCGGCCAAGTCTCTCTGGCCCTGTTGAAGGTTTGTTAAGGGTAAAACTCTGGCTGGGAATTTGCCAAGTTGCAGGCAGCGGGGGAGGATGGGAGCCCTGGAGCAGCCAGGGCCACTGATCTATAATTAATCAGGATTTTTTCTTGACAGTTGTTGCTTATGGAAAAGATTTAGAAAAATCTTTTAATCAATAATTAGTGAGGTTTCCTGCCCCCTGAGCCAGAGATGTGCTGTGCCCTGCTCACACAGACCTGAGCTGAAGCGAGACCCCAGCTCATGCCCCAGATTGAGCCCATGAAAGCTGGGGGGGTGTCCTGTGACCAAGGAATGGGCTTTGCCTAGGACATGTCAAGATGAATCTCAGGACCTGGGGAAAGCATTGCCCTGCCACCCTCCCCCGGTGCCCCTCCCCAGAAAAGTGGCACTTCTCAGGGTAAAACCTGGCAGCACAGTTGGGATGGGGGCCCTGTGTTACCTGTCATTCACTGCAGTCTCAACCTAAGGTGATTCAACAACTGCTGGAATTGGTAATTATTGAGGCTTGATCTTTGCAGCAGAAAAGAAGTGAACATCCTCCCTGGCAGCAGGGCTGGGTCATTGGGGCATTTCTGGCTGGCAGAGTCTCAGGCAGCAGCTCTGGCAGCACCACAAGGCTGGGGATGAGATGCCAAAGGCAGGGGTTTGCCAGGGAATAACCTTGCTTGAGCAAGGAAGGGGATCAGTGGCAGTGTGGAGGAGCTGCTGCCATCTCTGGGCTCACATTCCTCAGCAGTGAGCTGGAATGGATGGATGCATGCCCAGATGTGGCCATGCTGCAGGAACCCTCACCTTCAGCACCACCTGCCATAGCCCAGTAGCCCTCCAGGAGCCAGCCCTGCACCTCTGCCACAGTTGTCCCTGTCTGCTCAGGAAACTCTGGTATAGAAGCTTATCTTGAAACACAGTGGGACAGATCTCTCCATCATCTGCCCTTCCTTCTTTTCCCTGGCTCTGATGCAGGCTAGCATTGTGCTGCTGGCTCCTTCCTTGAGGCCAGCAGCAGCCCAGGGTTCTGGCCTGCACATGGGTTTGCTCTGTAATGATGGGATTTGGGATTTCCTGTGAAAACCATGAGTTTGTGACCCCACACATGGGAAGGGACATTGTGACTGACCCCCTGAGCAGGGTGATGGGAAGGGGGCTTTGCCCTATGCCTGGGGTTGTTCTAGGCCAAGGCCTCCTCTGCCCAGCTGGATTAAAAAAAAGCAGGATTAAAGCCAGTGAAGTCGTTTTGGAGCATGAGGTGCCCTTTGGCAGCTCAGGTGGGGTCAGGGCTGCTGCCAGCTCCCTGACAAAAAGCAGGAGGGAAGGGGCACTGCTCTCATATCAATACAGGCTGGGGCACAAGGGAATTGGCAACAGTCCTGCTACAAAGGATTTGAAGCAATCAGTGAATAATGACCTGGCAATGTCCACCTGCAGCCCAAAAAGCCAGACATATCCTGGGCTGCATCAAATGTGGTGAGGGCAGTGGTTTGAGGGAGGGGATTCTCCCCCTGTACTCTGCTCTGGTGAGGCCCCACCTGCAGTGCCGTGTCCAGCTCTGGATCTCACAAGATAAAAAGGACATGGGCCTGTTTGGGTCAGTCTAGAGGAGGCCACAAAGATCTCAGAGCACTGGAGCACCTCTGTTATGAGGAAAAGATAGGAGAGTTGGGGCTGTTCAGCCCAGAGAGCAGAAGGCTCTGGCAAGACCTCATAGCAGCATTTTAGCAGGCCTTGATGCAACAGGACAAGAGATAATGTTTCTTAACTGAAGAAAGGTCAATTTAGGCTAAGCAAAATTAAGAAATTTTTTACTGTGAGAGTGGTGAGGTGTTGAAACAGGTAGCTGAGGGATGCTGTGAATGTCCCATCCCTGGAAAGATTCAAGATCAGGCTGAAAGGGGCTCTGAGCAACCTGATCTGGTTAATGTCCCCGTTCATTTCAGGGAATTTGGACTGGATGATTTTTAAAGGTCCCTTCCAACCCAAACCCATTCTAGGGTTCTATGATTCTGTGTCCCCAGAAGACACTTGCAGGGACATGTGGCAACCCAAAACCTGGAGCAAGGCATTCCACTAGCACAGCCTGGGGAGGGGGATGTGCTGTGCCCCCTTTCCCAAGAGGCTGGTGAGGGACACCTCCCCCAGAGCTGCACATGGCGTGGCTGGGTGCTCCCAGCCCCTGTCCCTGCAGTGGCTCCTGGCTGCCCTGGTGGGGTGACAACAGCAGAGCACTGGTGCTTTCAGCACAGCAATGGCTGCCAGCCCTTCCATGGGCAGGGATGCAGGGAAACTTCCCCAGGGCTGTGCTGGGGATGGGGACAGGGCATGTGACATGCAGGAGTCCCAGTTGTTGTGGCACAGGGTATGAGGGACAGGCTGGTGTTTGTGCTTAACTGGCAGCTACACCAGGAATGGACTCCCATTCCGGGAAGCACAGGGGTGACAATGAAATGGGGACAGAGCCAGGCCTGGTGGCAAAGGGACGTGGCTGGCTGTGCCTCCACCACAGCCCACATGTGTCTGCGAGGCAGGTGGCACCCAGAGGCACAGGAGCAAGGGTTGAGGATGGCACAGCCAGGGCTATGTGTTCAATGAGTGCATGGGGGCTGAGTGCAGGCTGTGCCCCAGGCTGCTCATTCCCTTGGCAGTGCCAGGAGGTTTCATTGGGGTCCCCAGGGTCGAGCAAAAGCTTCACAGAGCCCCTGCAATGTGAGTGTGTGTGCACACATAAGTGCTTCCATCCCACCCTCCACAGGTGCCCCTGGGCTGCTGCCAGGCCGCGAGTGGGGAGCGACGCGTTGGAAGGACACAGAGCCAGGGATGCTGAGCCAGCGCTAGTTCAGTGTCGCTGTTTATTTGTGTGACACTCACAGTGAGGGGACAGGAGCAGGGGACGGGCAGACATGGGCAGAGACACCTGCGGCTG
This sequence comes from Serinus canaria, assembly GCF_022539315.1. Classification (NCBI taxonomy): domain Eukaryota; kingdom Metazoa; phylum Chordata; class Aves; order Passeriformes; family Fringillidae; genus Serinus; species Serinus canaria. The sequence goes on along the minus strand of NC_066329.1, from coordinate 5,500,916 downwards.
GGGGAGCCGCTGTTCCCAGAAGTGGGGAGGAGGGAGGGAGCCAGCACAGGGCCGGCGGGGCGGGTTAGGAACACTCGGATCTGTTCACGGTCTTCTCCACGTTTCCAGCCACGTGCCTGACCTTGCACGAGACATAATTGTAACTCTGCCACTTGGTGGCATCCATCGACAGGTAACTGCTGGCCATGTACTGGCTGTTGCTCTGCTGCTGGGGCTGGCTGGTCTCCACGCCAGTGGAGATGGTGTTGCCGTCACCCACCCATTCCACCGTCACAGTGCGTGGGTAGAAGTTCTCCATCAGGCACACCAGGGTGGCCTTGCCCAGTGACTCCATCTCCTCGGAGGATGGCGCGAAGAGGTGCACGGTGGGAGCCACCTGGGGCTGGCCTGCGAGGGATGAGAGTGGTACGGGGTCAGAGAGGGCCCTGTCCCCCACCACAGCCCCTGCTCTGCTGGCACAACCCAGAAACTCCCTGCTTTCCCCACAGCCAGGGTTTATCACTCATAACTGTAATGTATTAAAATTTGGGAGATATATATATATGTATATATATATATATATATATATATATATATATATATATATATATATGTGCGTATATGTGTGTGCAATACATATATATCTCATATATGCTTATATATATGTTTTATATATACTATATGTACATATATGTGAATATATGTATTACATATGATAGATATTACAGCTAATATACATAATATATATAAAGTGTAAAATATACATGCATATGTAGTCCATATCATATGAATAGATGTATAATTCTATAAAATACATTTGACATGAATATTTATACATTTCTGTATCTCATATATATCTCAAAGACTTATTTTATATATATTTATATATATACACACACTATATATATATATATATAGAGTTAAATCTTAATTTCTTTGCCACAAAGCCATTTCTTCCCTTTTACAAGGCATTTTTTTTTAAAGCCCAAAATTTCACAGAAAAACCATCCTGTTTTCTGCCTAGTTCTGCTTTCAGACATTTTCTTGTCTCTGAAAACTGCCACTAAAAATCACACAAAGGAAGATGGAAAAAAGATGTTTGGTCTTTCTGGTTCTGCTGCCTCCTCCAATGTGCAGTGTTTCTATTTTTATCTTCACCTCTATTTTTATCTCTATCTCCATTTAAAAACCAGGATGACTCCATTAAATACTTTTTGATGAAGAAATGCCCAAAGAACATTTTTCTTGGACTCAGCCCTGTGTAATTTGGTTCAAATTGGGTTTTTTCCACCAAATTTTTTTAAAAATTTGAGACAAAGACAGACAAAACGACATTTCCGGCAGCATTTTCAGCCCCATAATCTCCATTTTTGACACGTCTTACCTGGACAATGGGCTCTTTAAGATACCCCTGGAATCTTCTGTCTAAGATTCCAGGGACATTTTAACACAAAGTCAGGATGACTGTGGGCTGCTCACAGCCAAGGACAGGCTGTCCTTTCCCAGCACCTGCACCCCTGGCCATGGGACCCTGCAGAAGAGCCCCTGCCCCTCACCAGGGGTGACAGACTTAGTCCTCAGGACTAAGAGTTAACTTAGACTCTAGACTGACAAATTTCTTTGACAAAGACAAAAATCACATCTTTTAGGGACCTAAACTTGAGTTTCCTTCCCCCTGAGACCCCAGACACATTTCCTGGACAAATTTTAAGACTTTTCGACTAAGAAAATACCCCCTGATTCTCCGTGGCGAGCACAGAGTCGTCGGAGTCCGCAGGGACGAGACAGAGCCCCCAAGGCCGGGCTTAGTGCCCGGCCCCAAACGGGCGGCAGGGCCCAGCCCGGCGCCAAGTCCGAGAAAAAACCCCAAATCACCCAAAATCGACAAAATGTCAAAATTCTGTGGTGGGAAAGGAAAGACCGAGGGGAAGTCGGCGACTCACCTGCGACATTCAAAATCGTCCCGGCCCCGAATACACCACACAGTGACACAGGGCCACACAAAAACCTCCTGCCTCATGGCTGAGCAGTCCTGGACCCCACGGATGTGGGAGGGTGGAGAGGATGGTCTGGAAATATCCCAATGGGTGCAGCGGAATGAAGGTGATGGGATGGAGATGCCCTGATGGACACAGCACGATGAAGGTGTGGGCACAGCTGTACCTGTGGAATTTTGGTCCTGCCTGGGCTCTTCAGTGCAGCTCCCACCACCAGCAATGGAGATAATAGCTGAAGGTCTCTGCAGGCAACTTATTTTTATTAATATTTGCCCTAAAAATACAGAAAGGCAAGAGGTGGAGATGCGTACATAAAGTTGAGATAGCCAAGGAAGGGGCAAGCCAGAAAGGGTTTCAGCTAAAACTAATTAACTTCAAATGTCCCTGTAAAGGCTTGGCTGCTTCTTTGAAAAGTGTTTACCCAATGTGGTGCCAATCCCACAGATTGGCAGATTCAGTGCTCATCTTGGACCACTGAATGCCAACAGCACCAACGTAAATTGAACCCACAGATTTTCAAATGATGTGGTTTGTGCAAGTGGTTATAGAAAGAGGCAGAGTCAGTGAACTTCCTGAGTCACAGGAACTCTATAAATAGCTCACTGTAGAACAGGTAACACTTTGAAGATTTTGTGGTTTGAGACACTTTCTCTTTCAGAGGTTTGCTTTGCCTCTGGGAAGGTTTATCCTTTTGTGCAAAGTCTGAAACTATCCAAAAAAGAAAAAACATCACTGAAATAGTATATGCAAAGCATTTAGCTGGAGCCACTGCCCTCTATTGTGGATGATCATTTTCTGAGCATTTCTCAGGCTTCAACGGGGTTTCAGTTTCATTTTGTGGGAGGGGGACAATGTTAATCTCTTTAGTCCTGCTCTCCTTGGGGAGAGGCATGGAGGAGGACAGAGGCTGTGCTGGATGCAGCAGGGTGCTGCTGAGGTAGATTTTGGCATTGCCAATGGGGCAGGAGATTGCAAAAGTCTCTCCCAGGCTGGCTGACACCTTGGACAGCTCATTCAGAGATGCTGCCGGGACCAGGGAATGTGGAAAGGGAGAGGGGAGATGAGGGGTGTCACTCAGTGCCCCAGGACAGCCCCCTCTGACCTGCAGGACAGGGCTCCTGTGCCAAAAGTCCTGATGGAACAGAGGGGTCACTGCCTCAGACAGAGCCCAAGGCCTGAGCTCAAGGCCAGGGCCACATGAAGAGACATGGCAGAGCAAGAGGACATGGCTGGCAGCAGGATGAGGTGATGGGGCTGAGGGCAATGCCAGGCACTGCAGAGCCCCAGGGCCTCCTCGTGCACAGCATGAAGCAAGCAGGAGGCCTTTCAGAGCCAGTGGTCATGGAGGGGGGACGTGAAGCTGCATCAAACCCACAGGCCTGGTCAGCCCTGAGAGAGAAGGCAGAGAAACTCCATCTTTAACTCCTTTGTTTCTAGAGGCTTGTGCTCCCTGTGGTGATGGTCCAGAGGCTCCTGGCTCAGCTGGGCTGGGGGCTGGGCTGGGAGGCATCAGCAGGGTCCTGGGCACCAGCCACGGAGATCAGGAGAATCTTGACTCTGGAGCACAAACAGGCATAGGAGGTTATCCCAGCATTTCTTCATTGAGAATGTGGGCAAACACTGGACAGGTTTCCTAGAGATCTGGATGATATCCCAGGCCTGCAAGTGTTATACAGGCACTTGGACAATGCCCTATATTTTTGTCATCCTTGAAGTGGCCACGCTTTTGGACTGTGCAATCATTGAAGGCCTCTTCCATCTGAAACGGTCTGTTCAGTTCTATCCTATCTGCTCTCATCCACAAATGGCAAGGAAAGGGCTGTAAGGATGGAGCTGTGTCACTGGGAACAGCCACATTCACCACAGGGCCGAAAAAGGCAGGGTTGTGCCAGGGACCTGCCCCACCAAACAGGGACAGCAGAGGCTCCCATCCCCATTGTTCTCTTTCACCCTGGTAACATCATCACTGCCATTTTGGTAGTTACCACATTAACAGACAGCCTTGTCCTGGCCTTGGACCCCAGAGATGGTTACTGTGCTCATGGAGCCAGGCAGGCATCTGGAGAATCCCAAAGGGATGTCTGGTGGTCCCAAGTCATTGTAGCAGATCCCACAGACAGGAAACTTATGCTGGTAGTGGTCACAGCTGCTGCCATCCCTGGAGCAGATGACTTTGATGGTTTGTCCCACAATGCTGACACCAAGTAGAGCTGACAGAGCAATGCCTGGACCAGGGAACACAGAGAGGGACAGGAGGGAGAAAAGAAGATGAGGGTTAGCCAGTGACATGGGGCATGGCCTTCTCTGATCAAGTGAACAGTGAAAGGACAAATCTGCCTGCAGGCACATACATGGGACACCCTGGGCCATGACAGCATTGCTGGGAGGTCATAACTTCCTCAAATGATAAAGGATGGGCACAGTCTTGGGGCTTCAAGTGTAAGCTGAGGCAGGAGGTTTTTGTATCACTTCCCCATTGCTCTGTGTCACGGTGCAGCAGTACTGCTGCTGTCATAGCTACCACAGAAATAGACAGCCTCGTCCTCGGCTTGGACCCCAGTGATGGTTAACGTGGCCGTGGAGCCGGATTTGGATCCGGAGAATCGCGAAGGGATGCCCGAGGGTCTCTGGTCACTGTAGTAGATCACAGTGACAGGGGCAGTGCCAGGGACCTTCTGCTGGTACCAGCCATAGCTGTAGCTGCTACCGGAGCAGGTGATCCTGACGGTGTCGCCCACCTTGGCCGATATCTCGGGTGGCTGAGTCAGCGCTGCCTGGACCAGGGAACCTGGAGAGGGAGAAAAGAGAGGGGAGAAGATGGGGGTCAGTCAGTGTCCCAGGAGCACAGGCCTGCCTGGGCAGCAGGATGGGGTCCCTGTGCCCAAAGGCCCAGTGCAGGCACAGCGAGTCTGTCCATGGCACCTGTGCTGTGGGCGAGCACCACGAAGAGAAGAGGGGCCCAGGCCATGGTTCAGTCCCACTGGCTCAGTGTCCCCAGAATGATGGGGCTGTGCTGTGGACCCTGACTCCCTTTTAAGCCCCCGCCTGCCCAGGACACGTCCCCTCCATGCAAATCCGACCCTGTGGTCACGGCCGGATCCTGCCCGCCCCTCTCTCCGCACATCCCTCCCTGCTACACACCCAGCCCCACCACCCCAGATGTAGCAGGGCTTGTCTCCAGACACAAAGCAGAGACACCCCCCCGCTCTGAGCCTGAACCCACCAGCATTGACCCCTCTGTCCCCACACCAGGCTGAGTGGCTGCCATGCCTAAGGAGAGCTGGGCGCTGTGGCAAGGGCATACAGGAGTACCTGCAGCTCCCAGTGATGGGACTGGAACAATGCCAAGCTCTACCATTCCCCAACTAATTTTTGGCATTTGTCCCTCCCATGGGTGTTCCAGGCCTGTAACGTATCCCCTTGCTCTCCTGATTTTGTGCCCTGGCTCTTCCTCTGACAGCTGAGATCCACCACTCAAGACCAAGACCTTTGCTCTTCCCAGGCATTCTCACCCCAGAACAATGGGAGTGGGCCAGCACAGAGCCCCGGGGTCCAGCAATGCCTCCCCATTAGCTGATCATGAGCCCAGTGTTCTGGTGCTCAGCAGCCAGAGCCAGGGCAGCTCCTGGTCAGTCCTGCTCCAACACAGGGCACAGGAATCATGGCTCTCTCTGGCAGTCCCAACCCAGACAAAGAGCAGCTGCATCACAGAAAATTCCCTCTCCCCCTGTCCGGATCTTCCCTGTCCCTCACTAAGCTGTCCCCAGGGTGCCCAGGGCACCAGGAGCCTGGCTGACATGGGCAGGGCAGGGCTGCAGGGCTGTCTCCCTGTGACCAGCATGGAGGGGACCTGCTGGAGCACAGCATGTGTTTCATAGCAGAAACTGCCACACAGGCACAGATGCTACTCCATGTTGTGCCTGGGCAGCTGCAGGCAGTACCCAAGGGTGTCCCACTGGGATAACAGTCGGCCTGTGTCTCCCTTTTCTTGTGCTGGGAGTTACCATGGCCCTGATCACCACTGGTGTCCCAGCCAGAAGAAAAAGAGCCTCCTCCCGCTTCTCCTCCTCCTCTGCTTAGACCCAGCCATGGGTAATGTGGCCATGGAGACGAGTGTGTTTCCAAGTGCTATATATCCCCTCTCAAAGTGCCAGGGAACAGCCAGGGACCTAAGGCTTTAAGGGAGTGCTAGGCTGAGACACCAGGCACTGCTGCATTCAGTGCAGGGCAGCAAGGGCAGGGCCACAGTGAGGGCCTGACTCCCCACCAAGCAGGCACAGCAGAGACTCCTGACTGATATCTGCAATAGCAGGAGGTTCTTGCATCACTTCCCCAATTGCTGCATGCCACTGTCTAAGCACTGCTGCTGCTGTCCTCACCACCACAGAAATAGACAGCCTCGTCCTCGGCTTGGACCCCAGTGATGGTTAACGTGTTCGAGGAGCCGGATGTGGATGCGGAGAATCGCGAAGGGATGCCCGAGGGTCTGCTGTTACCAGCATAGATCACAGTGACAGGGCCACTGCCAGGGACCTTCTGCTGATACCAGCCATAAGCATTGTTGGTGCCCCTGCAGCAGATCAAGGTGTTTTGCTGCAGAGACATGGACACTGGGGACAGCTAAGCCAGAGCCATGTGAGAGCTGTGGACTGAGGCAGAAGCTTTCCATGCCCAGCCAGAGCACCCAGGGCTCTTATGTCCTGGAAAATGTCCACATGCCCAGCCCTGAGCTGCCAGGGTGGCTGCAATGCTGCCAGGCCCTGGGCAGGGCTCAGACTGTGGAGCAGGTATGTGGCAAAGGTGTTCTTGGGCAGCTCCACCAGCTGCAGCTCCCAACATTGTTCCAGGCTCCTCTGCTGCTCACATAGGTATTGGTCAGTGAGGATGAGCCCAGATCAGGGCTTCTGCAACACGAGGGCCCAGCCACTGGGAACTTAGTCATAGAAGCATGGAGTGGTTTGAGTTGGAAGGGTCACTAAATATCATCAACACTCCTGCCTTGGGCAGGGACACCTTTCACTAGACCAGGTTGCTCAAAGCCTCATCCAACCTTGCTTTGAACACTTCCAGGGATGGGTCATCTACAAGTTCTCTGTGAAACCAGCTCCAGGGCCACATCATGCTCAGAGACCTGGAACACACAGGGAAGGGAATGCAAGAGTCCCAAAGCTGTAGAGGTGGTCATGCTTGGTGTAGTGGAATGAGGCATCAAAGCCATCCAGCCTTTTTGTCACTCAAGATCTTGCTTGCCTGTGGGACAGTGTCACCATGAGGTCAGCACTGCTGCTGTCAAAGCTACCACAGTAGTAGACAGCCTTGCCCTCAGCTTGACCACCAGTGACCCTCTGGAGCCAGACACAAAACCAGAGAATTGTGAAGGAATGTCTGAGGGTCTTACATCATCCCAGTAGATCACAATGACAGGGGCACTGCCAGGGACCTTCTGCTGGTACCAGCCATAGCCACTGCTGCTCCTAGAGCATATAGCCCAGACAGTTTGTCCCAGGTTGGCTGGCACCAAGGACGACTGACTGGACCAGGAAGCCTGGAGAGGGAGAGGTGAAAGGTAATAAGATGGTGTGAGCTATTGCCCTGGGAGCACATCCCTTCCCAGGCAGTAAGATAGGCCTCTTGTGCCCATGGTCCTCATGCCACAGTGGGACAGCCTCAAGACAGAGAGGAAGATTAGAGACCCATGGCCCTGAAAGGTGAGCTGACAGCAGCAGAGCAGTAGAACATCATCCTCTGAGGGAAAGGGACCTGGTCATGGGTACAAAAATATGGGGGAATCAGGACCCAGCCTGGTCCAGAGCAATGCAGGAGAGGCAGCTTCAGCAGCAGCTGCAGCAGGAGGGAGAGTCTGAAGCAAAAGGCAACAGGGCTTGGGATGAGGCAGTGCTATTCCTATTATGGGGACAAGGGCAAGAGTCCCCTCCTGTGCCTTGTCATGCACATGCATGTCCTTAGGGAGAGGGCAGGATCCTGCCTCAACTCCAGTATCACAGCTTTGTTTATCCATGAGAAAAACTGGCTCAAAAAAATGGCTTTCTTCTCTTGACAGTGGGTTCTGTGTCTCACTTCCCCATTACTCATCCCCATCAGTACCACTACTGTCCCAGCTACCACAGAAATAGACAGCCTCGTCCTCGGCTTGGACCCCAGTGATGGTTAACGTGCCCATGGAGCCGGACCAGGATCCGGAGAATTGCGAAGGGATGCCTGAGGGTCTGTTGCTGCTGCCATAGATCAGAGTGACACAGCCCAAGGCACCCCAGCACAGAGGTAGCAGGAGGAGGACATGGTCATCAGCAGCAAGATGTGATGAGCTAGGGGACAAAGCCACACTGATCTTTGTAGGGACAAGGACAATGGTCATCAGACATGGTGGAGAACAAGAGAACCTCCAGTTCTGTGGCACAGCGAAAGAAGGACATTTGTAGCCCTTGCTGTACAGAGAGGACAGGAGCCTAACCCACAGCCAGCCAAGAGGGAAGAGGGATGAAATATTTTCTTTTGTTTTGGAAATCCTTGGAATTCTCACTTCCTACTTCCTGTTGTCACTATACACCATAGCCACTGCTGCTGCTGTCAGTACCACCACAGAAATAGACAGCCTCGTCCTCGGCTTGGACCCCAGTGATGGTTAACGTGGCCGAGGAACCAGACTGGGATCCGGAGAATGGTGAAGGAATGCCCGAGGGTCTCTTGGTGCTTTCATAGATCACAGTGACAAGGCCACTGCCAGGGACCTTCTGCTGGTACCAGCCATAGTAGCTGCCACCCCCAGAGCAGGTGATCCTGACCATGTCTCCCACATTGGCTGACACTGAGGATGGCTGAGTCACTGCTGCTGCCTGTACCAGGGAACCTGAAGAGGGAGAGGTGAGAGGGGAGAAGAAGCAGTCAGTTAGTGGCACAGGAGCACAGACCTCCACAGGGAGGGGAACAGTAATGAGAGAACTCTCCCTTCAGGCAAACATGCAGGACACCCTGGGTATAACCTCCACCCCAGGCACTCTTGAGGGATTGCTGTAGCCAGAGCCTGAAACCTGTCCCTGCCCACTGCCCCTCAGGGCACTCCTCATTCCAGGCACTGAGGCTGGACAGCCTGGGGACATGGCCTGCTGTGGACACCCAGTGTTTGGGGCAGTTGGAGCCAGCCCTGCCCATGGACCAAGAGGAACCATGTTCAGGCCAGCAGCCAGCTACTGTAAGGCAGGGGGTCCCTAGGCAGTGAAAAGCTCTGTATGGTTATAATGCACGAAAAGTAATGGGGACATCTTTGACACACTATGGCCACCAGATGAGATGTGGCACAAGGACAGATTTGCAGACAAGATCTGGTAAAACAAGAGCCAATATAGCTGCAGGCACCAAGGGTAGGAACTGCCTATGCTCTGAAACTCTTCCCCACACAGGGAAAGGTTCAGCAATCAAGAGAAGTGAAAAAATTACCCCACCATCACCAAAAGCCTAAGCAACACTGCTGCCACAGCCACCACAGAAATAGACAGCCTCATCCTCAGCTTGGACCCCAGTGATGGTTAACGTGGCCGTGAAGCCGGACTGGGATCCGGAGAATCGCAAAGGGATGCCCGAGGGTCTGTTGGTGTTATCATAGATCACAGTGACAGGGGCAGTGCCAGGGACCTTCTGCTGGAACCAGCCATACCAGTTGTTGCTATCTCCAGAACAGGTGATCTTGACCATGTCTCCCACCTTGGCTGACAGTGAGGATGGCTACTCAGTGATGCTGCCTGGACCAGGAGAGGGAGAGGAGAAAGGGGAGGAGAGGGGGTCAGTCAGTGTCCCAGGAGAACAGATCTTCCTGGGGAGCAGCCTTACAGGGAATGCCACAGTCAGAGGAGAATGAACTCAGACACAGTCACCAGCATATTTGAGGAGTAGAGCCCAGGCCAAGGCATCTCAGCAGCCAGCTCTGGCAGATGAAGGTGGACATGATTATCAGTAGCAACAGGCAGTGAGGTGTGGAACACAGCTATACCATGAGTTTTATAGGGACAAGGACAATGATCCCCAGCCTCCTCACAATAGGACAAAAAATGGTATTCATAGCTATGGCCATGCAGAGGAGACATATACCTGCCCCAGCCCCACATCCACAACACTGCTTGGCCATGAGAAGGACTGAAAATCTATGCTTTGAATTCCTCTGTCTTTATCACTTCACCAGCATCACTGCTGCTGTCCTGGCCACCACAGAAATAGACAGCCTCATCCTCGGCTTGGACCCCAGTGATGGTTAACGTGCCTGTGGAGCCAGAGGCAGAACCGGAGAATCGCGAAGGGATGCCCGAGGGTCTGCTGGTATCCCGATAGATCACAGTGACGGGGCAGTGCCAGGGACCTTCTGCTGGAACCAGCCATAATAGTTGCTGCTACCCCCGGAGCAGGTGATCCTGACGGTGTCTCCCACCTTGGCTGATATCTCAGGTGGCTGCTGAGTCAGCGCTGCCTGGACCAGGGAACCTGGAGAGGGAGAGAAGAGAGGGGAGAAGAAGGAGATCAATCTGTGCCCCAGGAACACAGCTTTCCCAGAGCAGCAGGATGTGCCCTGCATGCAGAAGCCCTGTCCAGGCACAGCAAGTCTGGCCATGGCACCTGAGCTTTAGGTGAACACTGTGAGGAGGGGAGGGGCCCAGGCCACGTTGCAATCCCACCAGCTCTATGTCCTCACCCTTGCTTGGGCTGTGCTGTGTTCCTTGTCTATCTTTTAAGCCACCACCTGTCTGGGCCATGAAATTAAGACTCCATACACAAGGCAGGAACCTGCCAGTATATCTTTCCCCAGCTCCCTCTCAGCTCCCTCATTAGGGGATACTTTCCATATCACATTTCAACTGCTGAGAAAAACTGCCAGATTTATGATGAGTTATACCTAACATGGTGATGGCCAAATGTCCAAATGGCAGAACAGAGTGTTGGTTCCCCCAGGGATCCCTAAAGCCAAGGGCCTCTGGTGCACTATCAATCTGCAAAACCACTCCTGTAAACTGCAGTTCTCAAACCTCAGTCACTCCTCAGAAACAGCATCCCCCAGCATTTGTGGTCAACAACAACCATCCTGCAGGGGACCTCAATCCTGGCCAGCACTGCTGTCGTCACCACCACAGAAATAGACAGCCTCATCCTCGGCTTGGACCCCAGTGATGGTTAATGTGCCCCCAGAACCAGAGAATTGTGAAGGGATGTCCGAGGGTCTCTTGTCAGTGCTGTAGATCACAGTGACAGGGCCACTACCAGGGACCTTCTGCTGGTACCAGGCATAGCCATAGCTGCTGCTACCCCCAGAGCAGGAGATCCTGACAGTCTCTTGCGTGCTGGATGGCAGTGAGGATGACTGCTGACTCAGTGCTGCATGGACCAGGGAATGTGGAAGAGGAGATAAGAGAGGGGAAAAGAGTGCAGCTAGTCAGTGTCCCAGGGGCACAGACCTGCCTGGACAAGGTTACAGGGAATGCAACAGTCATGGACAGAACAGACGGGGACATGGTCACAAGCACATTACTGCAGCAGAGCCCAGCCCATTGCAAATGGCTGCACAAAAGTAGCTTTGGCAGCATAGCAGCACCTGGCCATCGGTAACAAGAGGCTGTGGGGGACACAGCTACACCAAGAGGTGCCAAGAGGAAAAAGGGCCAAAATGGTTCCTCTGCATTTTGAGTCTCTGTCACTTTCTGTTACTCAAGGTCACCAAACACCATAGCTGCCACTGCTGCCGTCATAGCTACCACAGAAATAGACAGCCTCGTCCTCGGCTTGGACCCCAGTGATGGTTAACGTGGCCGTGGAGCCAGACTTGGATCCTGAAAATCGCGAAGGGATGTCCGAGGGTCTCTTGTCATTGTAGTAGATCACAGTGACAGGGGCAGTGCCAGGACTTTCTGTTGGTGCCAGCCATAGCTGTAGCTGCTGCCAGAGCAGGTGATCCTGACGGTGTCGCCCACCTTGGCCGTAATTTCGGGTGGCTGCTGAGTCACTGCTGCCTGGACCAGGGAACCTGGAGAAGGAGAGAAGAGAGGGGAGGAGATGGGGGTCAGTCAGTGTCCCAGGAGCACAGGCCTGCCTGGGCAGCAGGATGGGGTCCCTGTGCCCAAAGGCCCAGTGAAGGCACAGCGAGTCTGTCCATGGCACCTGAGCTGTGGGTGAGCATTTTGAGGAGGGGAAGGGCCCAGACTACGGTGCACTCTCACCAGCTCCGTGTCCTCACAGTGATAGGGCTGTGCTGTGGGCCTTAATCCACTTTTAAGCCCCTATCAATCTAGGCACAGGCTCCCCATGGATATGTGGCACCCAGTGCTCTCTAGAGCTCCATTCCCACTGCTCCCTCCATCCACTGCAGGCACCACTGTCCCACCAAAAGGCAGCAAGATTGGTCTGGGTTGCCTGCTCCTTGCTCACCATGACTGCTGAGCTCTCAGATCAGCCAGGGACCACCCTGACCCTGTTCCTGCCCGGGGACCATGGCCTCGCTGCACACATTCTCCTTCAACCAAGGGTGCCACCCTGGGCCTCTCTGAATTGCCACAAGAGAAGTGCAGAGCAGAGAAATGGGGCTTTGAAATGGAATAGGAGCCACACCAAGACCAGGGGCTTCCAGGCTCAAGGAAAATCGCGTCCGGTCGGGGGCAGCCCCTCTGCCTCCTGCGCACAGCCTGGCCCACGGCAGCCGCGGGGGCTCTGAACCTCGCAGGCACCTGGCTGGCCACAGCCCCTTTGCCTCCTGCCTGTGCAGTGGAGCCACACTGACACCTTGTGGGGACAAGAAGGGCCTCGGGAACAGCACTGCAGGAACTGAGAGCAGAGCCCGCCACAGGACTCTGCCCTTGCTGCCTCTCAGCCCTGCCACGCCTTCCACCAGGTCCAGAGATTGCTCCAGTCCTGGCCACAACATCCAGGGTTTCTGCATGGCAGCGTGCCCACGGCAGCCTGTGCTCACAGGGGAGAGCCTCTCACACAGACACGGGGTCCTTTGGCACAGTTGCTGTCACTAGATGAATGTGCATCAGCCCTGAACTGGCAGGGACCAGGACCACTGTGGATCTCATGCTGCTATCATAGATCACAGTGACAGGGACTTCTGCTGGGTGTAGCCACTGCTACTGATCTTGAAAGTCTCTCCCAGGCTGGCTGACACCTTGGACAGCTCATTCAGAGATGCTGCCGGGACCAGGAAATGTGGAGAGGGGAGATGAGGAGTGTCACTCAGTGCCTCAAGACAGCCACCTCTGACCTGCAGGACAGGGCTCCTGTGCCAAAAGTCCTGATGGAACAGAGGGGTCACTGCCTCAGACAGAGCCCAAGGCCTGAGCTCCAGGCCAGGGCCACATGAAGAGACATGGCAGAGCAAGAGGACATGGCTGGCAGCAGGATGAGGTGATGGGGCTGAGGGCAATGCCAGGCACTGCAGAGCCCCAGGGCCTCCTCGTGCACAGCATGAAGCAAGCAGGAGGCCTTTCAGAGCCAGTGGTCATGGAGGGGGGACATGAAGCATCAAACCCACAGGCCTGGTCAGTCCTGAGAGAGAAGGTAGAGAAACTCCATCTTTAACTCCTCTGTACCTCATTTCCATATCTCTATCACCATTCCAGCTGCCACTGCTGCTGTCAGCACTACCACAGAAATAGACAGCCTCATCCTCAGCTTGGACCCCAGTGATGGTTAACGTGCCCGTGGAGCCGGACTGGGATCCAGAGAATCGCAAAGGGATGTCCGAGGGTCTCTTGTCATTGTTGTAGATCACAGTGACAGGGCCACTGCCAGGGACCTTCTGCTGGTACCAGCCATAGTTGTTGGTGTTAATCCCAGAGCAGGTGATCGTGACCGTCTCTCCCACCTTGGCCGTAATCTCAGGTGGCTGAGTTACCGCTGCCTGGACCAGGGAACCTGGAGAAGGAGAGAAGAGAGGGGAGGAGAGGGGGTCAGTCAGTGTCCCAGGAGAACAGATCTTCCTGGGGAGCAGCCTTACAGGGAATGCCACAGTCAGAGGAGAATGAACTCAGACACAGTCACCAGCATATTTGAGGAGTAGAGCCCAGGCCAAGGCATCTCAGCAGAGAGTCAGCCAGCTCTGGCAGATGAAGGTGGACATGATTATCAGTAGCAACAGGCAGTGAGGTGTGGAACACAGCTATACCATGAGTTTTGTAGGGACAAGGACAATGGTCCCCAGCCACAAAATTCTGTTCTCTGAAACAAAAAATGGTATTCATAGCTATGGCCATGCAGAGGAGACATATACCTGCCCCAGCCCCACATCCACAACACTGCTTGGCCATGAGAAGGACTGAAAATCTATGCTTTGAATTCCTCTGTCTTTATCACTTCACCAGCATCACTGCTGCTGTCCTGGCCACCACAGAAATAGACAGCCTCATCCTCGGCTTGGACCCCAGTGATGGTTAACGTGGCTGTGGAGCCGGACTTGGATCCGGAGAATCGCGAAGGGATGTCCAAGGGTCTCTTGTTATCCTCATAGAGCAGAGTGACAGGGCCACTGCCAGGGACCTTCTGCTGGAACAAGGCAAAGTATCTTTTGGGATTGCCCACAGAGCAGTTGATCTTAACAGTCTCTCCTACTTTGGCTGACACTGAGGATGGCTGACTCAGTGATGCTGCCTGGACCAGGGAACCTGGAGAGGGAGAACAGAGGGGAGAAGAGGAGCTCAGACAGTGCCCCAGGTACACAGACCTGCCTGGACAAGGTTACAGGGAATCCCACAGTCAGACATGGTCACAGGCATGGTTACAGGCATGGTTACAGACATTTGAGAAGCAGAGCCCAGCCAATTGCTGAATGGCTACACAAGCAGCTTTGGCAGCACAGAAAGACCTGGCCATCAGTACCAAGTGGCTGTGGGGGATACAGCTATACCATGAGCTGCCAGGGGGGAGGAGGACCAAAATCTTTCCTCTGTTTTGGGTTTCTGTCACTTTTTGTTATTCACTGTTACCTCACACCATAGTAACTGCTGCTGCTGCCTTCATAGCTACCACAGAAATAGACAGCCTCGTCCTCGGCTTGGACCCCAGTGATGGTTAACGTGCCTGTGGAGCCAGACCTGGATCCGGAGAATCGCGAAGGGATGTCCGAGGGTCTGCTGTCATCCCAATAGATCACAGTGACAGGGGCAGTGCCAGGGACCTTCTGCTGGAACCAGCCATAGCTGCTGAAGCTGCTACCCCCGGAGCAGGTGATCCTGACGGTGTCGCCCACCTTGGCCGATATCTCAGGTGGCTGAGTCAGCGCTGCCTGGACCAGGGAACCTGGAGAGGGAAAAGGAGAAGGGAGAAAATGGGGGTCAGTCAGTGTCCCAGGAGCACAGATAAGCCTGGGCAGAGGAAAGTGGCTCCTCTGCCCTCCAGGCACAATGACTCTGGCCATAGCACCTGAGTTGTGGGTGAGCACGGCAGAGGGGGTGGAGCCCAGGCTATGGTGCAATCCTGACTATTCCATGACCTCACACTGATGGGGCTGTGCCATGGACCTTGACCAGGAGAGCTGCTGCTGTCCAAGGCACCACAGAAATAGACAGCCTCATCCTTGGCTTGGACTCCAGTGATAGTTAACGTGCCTCTGGAGCCAGATATGGATCCAGAGAACTGTGAAGGGATGTCTGAGGGTCTCTTATCATTAAGATAGATGACAGTGACAGGGCCACTGCCAGGGACCTTCTGCTGGTACCAGCCATAGTTGTTGCTGCTCCCAGAGCAGGCGATCTGCATGGCTGCACCCATGTTTAATCACACTGAGCATGGCTGACTCAGTGATCCTGCCTGGGCCAGTGAGCCTAGAGAGGGAGAGGGGTATACTAGAAGGGTCAGTTATTTCTACCCAGGAACACAGCTCTGCCCAGGCAGTGTGACAGTCCCCTGTGCCCAATGGTTCTGATGCCACATCTCAAGACAGAGAGGAAGATTAGATACCCATGGCCCTGAAAGGTGAGCTGGCAGCAGCAGAACAGTAGAACATCATCCTCTGAGGGAAAGGGACCTGGTCATGGGTACAGAAATATGGGGGAATCAGGACCCAGCCTGGTCCAGAGCAATGCAGGAGAGGCAGCTTCAGCAGCAGCTGCAGCAGGAGGGAGAGTCTGAAGCAAAAGGCAACAGGGCTTGGGATGAGGCAGTGCTATTCCTATTATGGGGACAAGGGCAAGAGTCCCCTCCTGTGCCTTGTCATGCACATGCATGTCCTTAGGGAGAGGGCAGGATCCTGCTTCAACTCCAGTATCACAGCTTTGTTTGTCTATGAGAAAAAATGGCTCAAAATTTCTTCTCTTGACACTGGGTTCTGTGTCTCACTTCCCTGTTACTCACTGGCTTCATCACTTCCACCAGTACCGCTGCTGTCCCAGCTACCACAGAAATAGACAGCCTCGTCCTCGGCTTGGACCCCAGTGATGGTTAACGTGCCCGTGGAGCCAGACCAGGATCCGGAGAATCGTGAAGGGATGTCTGAGGGTCTGTTGTTATTAGCATAGATCACAGTGACAGGGCCACTGCCAGGGACCAGCCAGCATAAGCGTAGCTGTAGCTACCAAGCTCAGATTCTGACCATTATCCAAGGTGTTTCCCACCTTGACTGACATCTCAGGTGGCTGAGTTACTGCTGCCTGGACCAGGGAACCTGGAGAGGGAGAGAAGAGAGGGGAGAAGGTGGGGGTCAGTCAGTGTCCCAGGAGCACAGGCCTGCCTGGGGAGCAGGATGGTGACCCTGTGCCCAAAGGCCCCATTCTGGCTCGGCAAGTCTGTCCATGGCACCTGTGCTGTGGTGAGCACTGCCAGGAGAGGAGGGGCCCAGGCCACAATGTCATCCCATCAGCTCCATGTCCTCACAGTGATGGGCCTGTGCTGTGGCACCCAACAGCCTCTTATGTGCCAGCCTACCTGACATAGGCTCTCCATAGAAATGTGTCCCCTAAGATCTCCTGACAGCTTTTGTCCCACTGCTTTTTGTCTTTCTAGCCCATCAATGGAGCAAGGTAACTCCAGGCCACCTGCTCCCTTTGGCACTCAGCTGGAAAAAACAGGTCCTGCTCCAAGCACTGGTGGTGTATCTTAGAAGCTGGTGTATCTCAGGAGCCACAGGACTATGCTCTGCTGGACTGAGGTGTGTGGGCAAAGGCCCCTCAATTTTAGCAAAGGCCCCTCAATTTTAGCAAATATGAGCTCTTCCAGCTACTCCTTTCCCATGCAGGAACTTCTGTGCAGGGCTCTGTACCTGCAGCTGCCCCAGCCAAGCCCATGGTCCCCCACTAGAGCTGAGGTGCCACATCACCCCCATTGCAGGAACTGCCCCTGCACCAGTGACTCTTCCCCTTGTCAGCAGCACTGAAGGGAACAGAAGGGCTCTGCATCCTGAAGCCCCTGGAGCACAAGGGTAAGTGCCCAGCCTGGCCAGCCCCACACATCTGCACAGACCTCTCCACCCTTCCCAGACCTGCCTCTGCCTTTCCATGCTGCTCCTTTGGCTGTGGAGGCAGACAAGGGAAATTGCAAAGGGATGCTTGAGGGTATGTTGTTGCTCTAGTGACAGGAGCACTGCCAGGGACCCTCTCCTCCACCAGCCAGCATAAGTCTAGATATCACTAAGTCCAGAGAGGCTGACCTTTGTGGTTTCTCTGAGGTTAGCTGACACCAAGGATAGATGACTTGGCAATACTTCCTGGACCAGGAGAGCTGGAGAAGGAGACAGGAAAAGAGAGGTTCAGTGAGGCAGGGAGCTCTACCTTGATGCTTGATACTAGAGTGTAGGGAATCCTGACAGAACTCTGCCATGGTAGGTTTTGTATCACATCAACAATCTACTGTGCAACTGTAGCAGCATCACTGCTGCTATCATAGTTACCACAGAAATAGACAGCCTCATCCTCGGCTTGGACCCCAGTGATGGTTAACGTGTTCGAGGAACCAGACCCAGATCCGGAGAATCGCGAAGGGATGCCCGAGGGTCTCTGGTTATTGCTGTAGATCACAGTGACAGGGGCAGTGCCAGGGACCTTCTGCTGGAACCAGCCATACCAGCTGCTGCTAGCCCCAGAGCAGGTGGTGCTAACAGTCTCTCACATGTTTGCTGACATCTCAGGTGGCTGAGTCACTGCTGCTGCCTGGACCAGGGAACCTGAAGAGGGAAAGGAGAGAGGGGAGAAGATGGGGGTCAGTCAGTGTTCCAGGAGCACAGGCTTGCCCAGATAAGGATATGGGGAATGCAACAGTCAAAGGAGAACAGACAAGGAAAATGGCCACAGGCAGAACTGGGGAGCAGAGCTCAGCCCCACTCATCCCAGCAGAGAGGCACCAAGAGGAGGACATGGCAATTAGTAGTAGGTCAGAGAATAGGGGGAGACAAAGCCACACTATGGGTATTTTAGGGGCCAGAACAATGACCACCAGCCACAAGGTCACCTTGCAGTCTCCAGGAAAACAAATGGGCAAAATTCAGGGCCACGATAATGTGGAAGAGACAAAACCTTGCTCCTGTCCCATATCCACAACTCTGATTGATCATGAGAATGACAGAAATCTCAATTTCTACTTCCTCTGTACAACCACTTGAAAATCTTTTTGTCACTATAACCAGCACCACTGCTGTCACTGCCACCACAGAAATAGACAGCCTCGTCCTCGGCCTGGACCCCAGTGATGGTTAACGTGCCCCCAGAGCCGGAGAATCGCGAAGGGATGTCCGAGGGTCTCTGGTTATTGTTGTAGATCACAGTGACAAGGCCACTGCCAGGGACCTTCTGCTGGTACCAGCCATAGTAGCTGCTGCTGCCACCAGAGCAGGGATGATCCTGACTGTGTCTCCCACCTTGGCCGATATCACAGGTGGCTGAGTCAGCACTGCCTGGACCAGGGAACCTGGAGAAGGAGAAAAGAGAGGGGAGAAGACAGATGTCAGTCAGTGTCCCAGGAGCACAAACCTACTGTGGCAGCAGGATGGGGGATCCCTGTGGCCAATTGCCAGAAAGATACCATGAAGTGCCCTAGAGACACACACAGAACACAGGTCATGAAGGTGCCTCCACCGTGCTGACCAGCATTGCTGCCATCATTGCTACCACAGAAATAGACTGTCTTGCCCTTGGCATGGACCCCACTGATGGTCATGATGTTTGTGGAGCTGAATGTGGATTCAGAGAATTGTGAAGGGATGCCTGAGGGTCTCTTGCTGTCGTTATAGATCACAGTGACAGGGTCATGGCCGGGAACCTTCTGCTGGAACTAGCCAAAGTGAAAGCTGCTGCTAAGCCCAGAGCAGGTGATCCTGACCCTGTCTTTTACCTTGGCTGAGAGAGAAGATGGCTGACTCAATGGTGGAGAGGGGGAGAACAGAGGGGAGAAGAGGGGAGTCAGACAGTAGCCAAGGGCACAGACAAGGCAGCAGGGCAGGGTCCCTGTGCCCAAAGGCCCCAAGATGCAATGGAGGGGCCCAGAGCTGTAGACAGAACCCAAGGCATGAGGGTCCTGCAGGCAGAAATGGCAGCAGCAAGAGGAAAGAGAATGCTGGAGTCAGTGCTTCCACGGTGCTGACCACCACTGCTGCCGTCATGGTTGCCACAGAACTAGACATGCTATTTCTCAGCTTGGACCCCAGTAATGGTTAATGTGCCCGTGGTGCCAGACTGGGATCCGGAGAATCGCGAAGGGATGCCCGAGGGTCTCTGGTTACTGCTGTAGATCACAGTGACAGGGGCAGTGCCAGGGACCTTCTGCTGATACCAGCCATAGCTGCTG
Source organism: Serinus canaria (assembly GCF_022539315.1). Lineage (NCBI taxonomy): Eukaryota > Metazoa > Chordata > Aves > Passeriformes > Fringillidae > Serinus > Serinus canaria. Next base: position 5,481,180 of record NC_066329.1, on the reverse strand, counting down.
CTACTCCCAGAGCAGGTGATCCTGACGGTGTCTCCCACCTTGGCTGATACCGAGGATGGCTGAGTCACTGCTGCTGCCTGGACCAGGCAATGTGCAGAAGGAGAGGAGAGAGGGGAGAAGGATAGGGGTCAGTCAGTGTTCCAGGAGCACAGGCATGCCAGTATAAGGTCATGGGGATTGTAACAGTCAAAGGAGAGCAGACATTAGTAAATGGCCACAGGCATGACTGGGGAGCAGAGCTCAGCCCCAGGTATCCCAGCACACTGGCACCAGCAGGATGACATGGTCATTGCTGTGAGTTTTAGTGGAGGGGGAGAAAAAGACATTAGTTTTGTAGGGACCAGAACAATGATCCTCAGCCCCAAAGACACCTTTTAATCTTTAGGACATGAAATGGGCCAAATTAAGAGCTATGGTAGTGCAGAGGAGACAAAGACCTGCCCCAGTACCACTCTACCAACTCTCCTTGGTTATGAGAATGACAGAAAATCTCCATTTTTACTTCCTCTGCAACTCACTTGAAAATCTTTTTGTCACCATCACCAGCACCACTGCTGTCACTGCCACTACAGAAATAGACAGCCTCATCCTCGGCTTGGACCCCAGTGATGGTTAACGTGCCTGTGGAGCCGGACTGGGACCGGAGAATCGCGAAGGGATGCCCGAGGGTCTCTTGTCATTCTGGTAGATCACAGTGACTGGGCCACTGCCAGGGACCTTCTGCTGGAACCAGCCATAGTTGCTGTAGCTGCTCCCAGAGATTTTGATGGTCTCTCTCACAGTGGCTGACAGCGAGGATGGCTGACTCAGTGATGCTGCCTGGACCAGGGAACCTGGAGAGGGAGAGGAGAGGAGAGAGGAGAGGGGCTGAGTCAGTGACCTGGGAGCACAGGTCTCTCCAGGCAGTGGGACAATGATTGGACCTCTGTGCTAAAAGTCCCCAGCTGGTCACACTGAGTCTGACCAGGATATCTATGCCAGGGATGAATAACACTGCAAGGAGGGGGACAAGGTCAGGCAGGTGCCAGCTGCTGAGACATCACAGGATGGGGATGGGTTCAGGCTCCTTGCTGTTGTGGGGTCCTAGCAGGATGTTGTCCAGGGTCAGGGGCTTCCCTGAGGGCCAGAGTACACAAAGCCAGCCAATGCAGACTTAGCCCAGCAGCTCCTTTTGAACACAACAGAGCATTCCCTAATCTGCCCTGGTCTGCCCTGGCAGCCTCATGCATGATCCCAGAGTTCCAGCACCCATGGGAAATATCCCCTCCTAGGCTTTGAGGGCAATGCTTTGGCCCAGCTCCCCGGCACTTGGTGCTGGTGTCACAAGGCTGATCTCTCTTGGGTGATGTTCAGGGGGTCCTGGTGCAGCTGGGCTGGGAGCTGGGTGGGGAGGCAGCCAGCAGGGCTCTGGACACCAACTGAGGAGCACAGGGAAACCTTGACTCTGGCACAGTATGCAGGGACAGTGCTGCAGGGAGCTCATCTCTTCCCCAAATTATGGGGTATGTGCACAGGGATGGGACTGTAACAGATAGCTGAGGTAGGAGGTTTTTGTACACTTCCCCATTGTTCCATGTCACTGTGCAGCATCACTGCTGCTGTCCTGGCTACCACAGAAATAGACAGCCTCCTCCTCGGCTTGGACCCCAGTGATGGTTAACGTGGCTGTGGTGCCAGATGCAGAACCGGAGAATCGCGAAGGGATGCCCGAGGGTCTGTTGTTATCCTGATAGATCACAGTGACAGGGGCAGTGCCAGGGACCTTCTGCTGGAACCAGCCAGCATAGCTCCAGCTGCTAATCCCAGAGCAGGTGATCCTGACGGTGTCTCTTCTGATGGCTAATAGTGACGATGGCTGACTCAGTGCTGCCTGGACCAGGGAACCTGGGGAGGGAGAGAAGAGAGGGGAGAAGATGGGGGTCAGTCAGTGTTCCAGGAGCACAGACCTCTCAATGGAAGATCATGTGGCCCCTTTGCCCAAAGGCCCAATTCAGGCACAGCAAGTCTGGCCATGGCACCTGAGCCATGGGTAAGCACTGCGAGGAGAAGGGCTCAGGCCATGGTACAATCCCACCAGCTCAGTAATCCCATGTCCTCACAGTGATGGGGCTGTGCTGTGGGCCTTGACCTGCTTTTAAGTCCCTATCTGCCCAAGCACAGTTTCTCCATGGATACGTGGCATCCAGTGTTCCCTGAAGGCCCTGTCCCAGTGCTACCACTGCATGCTGCAAGCACCTCTGGCCCACCAAAGATCGCTCTCTATTGCCTGCTCCTTCTCCAGTATGGCTGATGTGCTCTCAGATCAGCTGAGGACCACTCTGAGCCTGTTTCTGCCCAGTAGGACCATGGCCTCTATGCACCAGGAGTTCTGTGCACAGAGCAAGGGACAGCACCACCTGGCCATGGGGACACATCCACATGCCCTGGAGCACCCAAGGCTGGTTGGTGCCTCCTGGTCCCAGGGCTCTGTGCTCCCTGGGTGCTGATCAGCAGCAGGGACAGAGCAGTTGGGAAAACCACATCCTGCTTCAACTGAGGGTGCCACTCTGGGCTTCTCTGAATTGCCACAAGAGAAGCGCAGAGCAGAGAAATGGGGCTTTGAAATGGAAGCCACACCTAGACCAGGAGCTTCCAGGCTCAACAACACTAAGGAAAATTAAGTTGCCACTTCAAATTCCACTTCCAAATTCAAAGTGATCTGGGAGTCTCCAGCAGCTTCGCAACAACTGTGGGTAGAGCTGGTCTGGTATTTGTACCAATCACGAGCACGTAGCACCTGAACTCTTGTCCGGCCGGGGGCAGCTCCTCTGCCTCCTGCGCACAGCCTGGCCCACGGCAGCCGCCAAAGGAGCCGGCGGGGCTGCTCTGAACTTCGCTGGTACCTGGCTGGCCACAGCCCCTTTGCCTCCTGCCTGCCCCTTTGCCTCCTGCCTGTGCAGTGGAGCCACACTGACACCTTGTGGGGACAAGAAGGGCCTCGGGAACAGCACTGCAGGAACTGAGAGCAGAGCCCGCCACAGGACTCTGCCCTTGCTGCCTCTCAGCCCTGCCACGCCTTCCACCAGGTCCAGAGATTGCTCCAGCCCTGGCCACAACATCCAGGGTTTCTGCATGGCAGCGTGCCCACAGCAGCCTGTGCTCACAGGGGAGAGCCTCTCACACAGACACGGGGTCCTTTGGCACAGCTGCTGTCACCATGACATGAGTGTGCATCAGCCCTGAACTGGCAGGGACCAGAATGTCCAAAGACCATGTTAGGGATTGTCCCAGCTCCTGTGAGCAACAATAGGGCAGGACATTTTGAGGGCAGGGACTAGTAGCCCCACCACAGATCCTTACTTCTAGGAGCCATGTCATTTCAATGTCCTCCAGAATCACTGAGGGTCTCTTTGAGCTATCACAGATCACAAGGACACCATCAGAGGCCTTCTGCTTGGACCATGTACAGCCACTGCTACCCCTGGACCAGGAGGTCTGGACCAGACTGGCTGAAACTGAGGATGGCCAACTCAGAGATGCTGCCTGGGCCAGGGTCTGTGGAGAAGGACAAGAGAGGGGAGTAGAGGGGTTTCACCCAGTGTTCCAGGAACATGGTCATCTCCTGGCCAGAGGCATGGGGAATACCACAGTCAAAGGAGAATAGGTGCAACCACAGCCACTAGTGAATCTGGGGAGCAGAGCCAAGCCAAAAGTAACCCAAGGCATCGCAGCACAGAGGTACCTCTGGCAATAGTGGGAGAATGTGGTCATCAGTCATAAGAGGCAGTAGGATGGGGAAAAAGCCACACCATGGGTATTAAAGGGATCATGACAATGATCCCAGCCCCAAGTTTGCTTCCAGGGCAGTAGGACACAAAAGGGGGGACATTTGTAGCCATGGTCAAGCAGAGGAGACAAAACCCTGCCCCAGCATCAGATTCTTCACTCTGCTTTGCAATGAGAAGAACAGTAAAATGCCATTTTCATTTCCTCTGTACCTCACTTGAAAATCTGTCATTTTTATTACACCAACATAGCTGCTGTCACTGCCACCACAGAAATAGACAGCCTCGTCCTCGGCTTGGACCCCAGTGATGGTTAACGTGTTAATGGAGAAGGACAAGGTTCTGGAGACTTGCAAGGATCCGGAGAATCGTGAGGGAATGCCCGACGGTCTCTGGTTATTGCTGTAGATCACAGTGACAGGGGCAGTGCCAGGGACCTTCTGCTGGAACCAGCCATAGCTGTTGCTGCTACCGGAGCAGGTGATCCTGACTGTGTCTCCCACCTTGGCCGATATCACAGGTGGCTGAGTCAGCACTGCCTGGACCAGGGAACCTGGAGAAGGAGAAAAGAGAGGGGAGAAGACAGATGTCAGTCAGTGTCCCAGGAGCACAAACCTACTGTGGCAGCAGGATGGGGGATCCCTGTGGCCAATTGCCAGAAAGATACCATGAAGTGCCCTAGAGACACACAAAGAACACAGGGCATGAAGGTGCCTCCACCATGCTGACCAGCATTGCTGCCATCATTGCTACCACAGAAATAGACTGTCTTGTCCTTGGCATGGACCCCACTGATGGTCATGATGTTTGTGGAGCTGAATGTGGATTCAGAGAATTGTGAAGGGATGCCTGAGGGTCTCTTGCTGTCGTTATAGATCACAGTGACAGGGTCACGGCCAGGAACCTTCTGCTGGAACTAGCCAAAGTGAAAGCTGCTGCTAAGCCCAGAGCAGGTGATCCTGACCCTGTCTTTTACCTTGGCTGAGAGAGAAGATGGCTGACTCAATGGTGGAGAGGGGGAGAACAGAGGGGAGAAGAGGGGAGTCAGACAGAAGCCAAGGGCACAGACAAGGCAGCAGGGCAGGGTCCCTGTGCCCAAAGGCCCCAAGATGCAATGGAGGGGCCCAGAGCTGTAGACAGAACCCAAGGCATGAGGGTCCTGCAGGCAGAAATGGCAGCAGCAAGAGGAAAGAGAATGCTGGAGTCAGTGCTTCCACGGTGCTGACCACCACTGCTGCCGTCATGGTTGCCACAGAACTAGACATGCTATTTCTCAGCTTGGACCCCAGTAATGGTTAATGTGCCCGTGGTGCCAGACTGGGATCCGGAGAATCGCGAAGGGATGCCCGAGGGTCTCTGGTTACTGCTGTAGATCACAGTGACAGGGGCAGTGCCAGGGACCTTCTGCTGATACCAGCCATAGCTGCTGCTACTCCCAGAGCAGGTGATCCTGACGGTGTCTCCCACCTTGGCTGATACCGAGGATGGCTGAGTCACTGCTGCTGCCTGGACCAGGGAATGTGCAGAAGGAGAGGAGAGAGGGGAGAAGGATAGGGGTCAGTCAGTGTTCCAGGAGCACAGGCATGCCAGTATAAGGTCATGGGGATTGTAACAGTCAAAGGAGAGCAGACATTAGTAAATGGCCACAGGCATGACTGGGGAGCAGAGCTCAGCCCCAGGTATCCCAGCACACTGGCACCAGCAGGATGACATGGTCATTGCTGTGAGTTTTAGTGGAGGGAGAGAAAAAGACATTAGTTTTGTAGGGACCAGAACAATGATCCTCAGCCCCAAAGACACCTTTTAATCTTTAGGACATGAAATGGGCCAAATTAAGAGCCATGGTAGTGCAGAGGAGACAAAGACCTGCCCCAGTACCACTCTACCAACTCTCCTTGGTTATGAGAATGACAGAAAATCTCCATTTTTACTTCCTCTGCAACTCACTTGAAAATCTTTTTGTCACCATCACCAGCACCACTGCTGTCACTGCCACTACAGAAATAGACAGCCTCATCCTCGGCTTGGACCCCAGTGATGGTTAACGTGCCTGTGGAGCCGGACTGGGATCCGGAGAATCGCGAAGGGATGTCCAAGGGTCTCTTGTCATTCTGGTAAATCACAGTGACTGGGCCACTGCCAGGGACCTTCTGCTGGAACCAGCCATAGTTGCTGTAGCTGCTCCCAGAGATTTTGATGGTCTCTCTCACAGTGGCTGACAGCGAGGATGGCTGACTCAGTGATGCTGCCTGGACCAGGGAACCTGGAGAGGGAGAGGAGAGGAGAGAGGGGAGGAGAGGGGCTGAGTCAGTGACCTGGGAGCACAGGTCTCTCCAGGCAGTGGGACAATGATTGGACCTCTGTGCTAAAAGTCCCCAGCTGGTCACACTGAGTCTGACCAGGATATCTACGCCAGGGATGAATAACGCTGCAAGGAGGGGGACAAGGTCAGGCAAGTGCCAGCTGCTGAGACATCACAGGATGGGGATGGGTTCAGGCTCCTTGCTGTTGTGGGGTCCTAGCAGGATGTTGTCCATGGTCGGGGCTTCCCTGAGAGCCAGAGGTGCTCGGGGGTTCCTGCGCAGGCTGAGAGTGAGCCCAGTGGGCTGACACTGAGTACACACAGCCAGCTAATGCAGACTTAGCCCAGCAGCTCCTCTTGAAACAACAGAGCATTCCCTGATCTGCCCTGGTCTGCCCTGGCAGCCTCATGCATGATCCCAGAACTCCAGCACCCATGGGAAATATCCCTTCCTAGGCTTTGAAGGCAAAGCTTTGGCCCAGCTGCCTGGCACTCGGTGCTGGTGTCACAAGGCTGATCTCTCTTGGGTGATGTTCAGGGGGTCCTGGTGCAGCTGGGCTGGGAGCTGGGTGGGGAGGCAGCCAGCAGGGCCCTGGAGCATAGGGGGACCTTGACCCTGGCACAGTATGCAGGGACAGTGCTGCAGGGAGCTCATCCCTTCCCCAAATGACAGGAAGAGGGCACAGATATAAGAGTCTTCAGAGACAGCTGAGGTGGGAGGGTTTTGTATCACTTCCCTATTCCTCAGTGTCACTGTGCAGCATCACTGCTGCTGTCCTCACCACCACAGAAATAGACAGACAACCTCGTCCTCGGCTTGGACCCCAGTGATGATTAACGTGCCCGTGGTGCCAGATGCAGAACCGGAGAATCGCGAAGGGATGCCCGAGGGTCTGTTGTTATTGTTGTAGATCACTGTGACAGGGGCAGTGCCAGGAACCTTCTGCTGATACCAGCCATAGTTGCTGCTGCCACCAGAGGTGGTGATTCTGGCAGTGTCTCCCTTGTTGGCTGACACTGAGGATGATTCACTACTGCTGCCTGGATCAGGGAATGTGGAGAAAAGACAGTAGAGGAGGATCAGCCATTCTCCCAGGAGCTCAGATCTTCCTGGACAAGGTTACAGGGAATGCAACAGTCAAGGACAGAAAGACAGGCATATTTGAAGAGAAGAGCCCAGCCCATTGAAGAATGACTGCAGAAGTTCTTGCAGCACAGGAGAAGATGGTCATCGGTATCAAGAGGCTGTGGAGGACACAGCAACACCAAGATCTTTGTAGGGAATGGGACAATGGGCCCCATCTGCACAGTCACTTCCTGATCTTTGCAACACCAAACAGAGGACATTCCGTGTTGTGGCCATGCAGAAGGGACAGGAATATGCCGCATCTGCACATCCAGCCAGGACAGAGAAGGACCAGAATTTTTCCTCTGGTTTTAGAATCTGTCTGACTTCCTGGTACTCATTGTCACCATAGACCATAGCTGCCACTGCTGCTGTCAGCACTACCACAGAAATAGACAGCCTCGTCCTCGGCTTGGACCCCAGTGATGGTTAATGTGTTAATGGCGAAGGACAAGGATCTGGAGACTTGCAAGGATCTGGAGAATCGGGAGGGAATGCCCGAGGGTCTCTTGTCATTAGCATAGATCACAGTGACAGGGCCACTGCCAGGGACCTTCTGCTGGAACCAGCCAGCATAAGGATAGCTGCTGCTAAGCCCAGAGCAGGTGATCCTGACTGTGTCTCCCGTCTCTCTCACTTGGCAGACGGTAAGGATGGCTGCTCAGTCACTGCTGCCTGGACCAGGGAACCTGGAGAAGGAGAGAAGAGAGGGGAGAAGATGGGGGTCAGTCAGTGTCCCAGGAGCACAGGCCTGCCTGGGCAGCAGGATGGGGTCCCTGTGCCCAAAGGCCCCATTCTGGCTTGGCAAGTCAGAATGCCAAGTCAGAATGTCAGTCTATGGCACCTGTGATGTGGTGAGCACTGCCAGGAGAGGAGGGGCCCAGGCCACAATGTCATCCCATCAGCTCCATGTCCTCACAGTGATGGGGCTGTGCTGTGGCACCCAACAGCCTCTTATGTGCCAGCCTACCTGACATAGGCTCTCCATAGAAATGTGTCCCCTAAGATCTCCTGACAGCTTTTGTCCCACTGCTTTTTGTCTTTCTAGCCCATCAATGGAGCAAGGTAACTCCAGGCCACCTGCTCCCTTGGACACTCAGCTAGGAAAAACAGGTCCTGCTCCAAGCCAGGACACCAGAAGCCAGTGTGCTTCATGAGCCACAGGACTACACACAGGTGGATTGAGGTGTGTGGGCAAAGGCGCCTCAATTTTAGCCAAGTTCCATGTCAAGGGATGGCAGGAACATTTTTTACCCTACCTTGCCAATGCATCCTCTGCTGCCACATTCATCCAGCCTGCAACCCTGGTGTCACCCACCTACTGAGGCAGCTCCCCTGAGGCAGCTCAGCTCTTCCAGCCACTCTCTTCTCATGCAGGATCTTCTGTGCAGGGCTCTGTACCTGCAGCTGCCCCAGCCAAGCCCATGGTCCCCCACCAGGGCTGAGGTGCCACAACACCTGCAGGCACTGCCCCTGCACCAGTGACTCTTTTCCTTGTCAGCAGCACTACAGGGAACAGAAGGGCTCTGCATCCTGAAGCCCCTGGAGCACAAGGGTAAGTGCCCAGCCTGGCCAGCCCCACACACCCATTTAGTGATGTCCTTGTGCATGAAGTAATTAGACATCAGGAAACAGTGCAAGCCCTCCTTTGTGCTTAATGTGTTGCACGAGCTCAGCTAAAGTCACAATGCTTTTGATTTGCTGTTGGTCATACTTGACATACTCTGGAATTGTGGCCTGGTCAGAATGACTACAACAGCCTTGATTCTCCCACAGTTGCTCCTAGCTCTCTAAAGCTGCAGTTTCAACTCTCTCCTTCTAAAGACCATGCAACACAGAAAAGGTGGGTAGAGGAATTTTATAATGCTGACTACATTTCTGGTCCCCAAGACTAAACAGTGCTGTTCCTGTCTATATGCAGAGCCTCATTTCTCTTGGTTTCGTCCCATTCATCTCCCACATAGTTTTGACTTTGTGTATGCTTGCCTAAACTGCATAAAATAAAAATTAAATGAAAATATAGATGAAAATCTGTCTACAGAAGTGCTGAAGATAAAAACCACAGAAAACAAACAGTGGTGGAGGATCCTGCTGCAAAAGATCTGTAGAATGCTATTGCAATTGCAAATGATATAAACAAGTAGTAGCAGTCATCAGATAAAAATCTACTTGCATTGTTTTCGTTGTTCTTTCCCAGAAGTCAAGTGAAATAATGGTTCTGTCAGCAGATTGTCTTGGAAATCTTGTTTTTCCAAAAGCTTGAGAGCTTTAGCCTTTGCAGTTTATCCAACTGAAAATCTGTCTCCCCTTTGCTGCCATCTTACGGCAACTTGCTGCAGCAGAGTGAGGATGCAGTGTGAAATGCTGTCTTCAGAGGGTAGCAGAGGTTGCTTCACTTTTCAGTGTTAAACGGATTCCTCACCCCTTTTCAGCACTTCATAATAATTTTCCCTAGGGAAGGCCATCAGCTTGGTCTATCATATCAGTCCCGCTGAGACACATTCAGCACTACATGTGTTTGCACCATGGCTGATGAGGTCATGATGCTGATGGCTTGCTCTTGCTTTTTTTTCCCAACTTGGTATTAATTCCTTAGCAGGTGATACCACTGCGTGAAGCAGTAATTGTAAGAAGTCATAAGAACGAATGTGATTTGGACAACTTTGTGGGAATTCCTGGCCCTTTTCTCTCCTAGAAAACCAGGATGAGTTCAGAAGTGCATTGTGACCTTTGTCCATTCAATGGGACAGAAACTGCGTCCTTCTTCCTTGGTAGTGCTGTTCAACCAGTGTCTGTACATGTTAAATCATTAAAAATTTATGTTCCAAAATATTGCCTCTTCTCATGTCTTTCTTTGAACTACAAAGCAGCTGTACCAAAAAATAAGCTTGAAGAATGTTGTGGAGCAGAGAAGGACTTGAATATGTCTAAAAAAGGCAAGTAAGTAGAGGCAAACAGAAAATCTATGTCAATTTAATATAAGACAAGAGCATGCTTCTATCAGTGATTAACAGAAAGATCAGACCCTTTGCAAAAGTGGATCAAGCAGGGGAAGGTATGCAAATGATTGCTTCATGTTGGGAAGATATTATGAGAAATGTCAAAATTTGTGCTTCCTGATAATACTTCTATGTGTTTTAAGTGATGTCCATCCCTCTTGCAAAAAGCCTGGTGATTCTGTGGGTGTCTGACATCTCCTTTTTATTTGTCAGCTGAGAGACTGGGCTGTTTGATGTGTTTGGCAGCAGATTTAATGAGAGCACCTGATGGAGAAGTAGCTCTGCTTATCTTCACTGAGGTCAGTGCTGGGGATAATTGGATGGGTTCTATACTGCCTGATTCCTGTAGTTTACAAGAATATTAATGCTAGTGAAAAATGGTAGCAGTTGACATGTAATGAGGAACAGATATAGAATTTAGCTGTACCAATTTGGAAACAGCTATCTGTGGCAGAAGGGGAAGGTTCTAACTGCCAGCTTTGCTGAATTTTAACTTGAGCCACTGGCCTTGAAAGAACCCACTACTGCTTCACTAGGATGCTACATGGAGAACTAGATAAAAATCCTTCCTGTCAGGGGCTGGAGTGCTGAAATGCAGACCTCTGAGTTGAGCCCTCCACTGAACAGTTGAAGAGTTGGCCTCCTGTTTTCTGCATTCTCAGAATCTCTCTCATTGCAGTGGCAATTCTTTATCTCCAGGCTTGTAAAACTTTCTAACAAACTATAATGAGAGTCAATTTCTGAATATTAAGAACTAAAGCACAGCAAATCCTAAACATGAGTCTTTGTTCTGATATTCTTTTAAAAAGCAAATGCTTTTTTTATTTCCCTCATCATTTAGCTGGACAGGTTTGAGCTGTAGGATTTGTTCTGTCTTGTGCTAGTCACTTAACTGCAAACACAGTTAATCCTTTTACCTAGCACCATAATGTGATATTTGTTCTTCAGTTCAATTCTAGTCAAGGAGGGATGGGGGAGGAGGTGAAAAGGAATTTTCTAACTCAGCAAGTTCCACAAAAGATGGAGTTCAGCAAATTATCAGTGCTTTAATAACAGCCCTCTGCATTTCTTTACAACCCGAGGCAAACAGCTAACTATATACAGAGAGGAGAAATGCCAACTTCAAAACCTGCAGGGAATGATGGGAAAGTACTTAGTTCTTCATTTTTGATCCGTGTCTAATTAAACAGACAGCTCTATCTAATATTTTTGGTCAATTAAGGTCTGACTTGTAGCAACATGCACATTGTCTACACAATGTTTTCCATTTTGAGGCAGTTGTGTGGCCACAGATTTTTCTTAGAAATCATGGTTTTGGTAGATTAGAAGTATGTGTCTTAAGCAAGAATTCTCAGGATGCTTTAGACTGAAGCATGTTTGTTGCTGTGGGCTGCTGTTTCAGCTATGGTAAAATAACTGAAACCTGCAGAGTAGATAAAATTAAATTAATTCTGGCTGAAATCTTGCCTCATAGAAGCTTTTCTATTAAGTATTTCAATTAAGAAGATTGAAGACTACTATAGCTGCAAATAGAATGGGAGGCAAATGTTAGGTTTTCCATGGAAGAGGTGACAATCTGTTTCTACTGGTAATAGTTGAAAGGAAGACAGGCACCTGATTCCTTGCCAATGTGATAGAAGCTTCCAGTAAAACCCATCTCTCTGCATGCACCTACAGAGTAAGGGACACTAATAGGAATTCAGATAAATCAGAATCCTATATCCATTGCCTGCATTTTGTTCCTGTCCTGCCCAAAATCTGTTTAGATTTTAAACTTCTCAGAGCAAAAAGACAACATTTGTAGTTCCTTCAGCTTATGACCATGGCCTCACCTGGAGCCTTTAATGTACCTTTTGATGTGAATAGTACCTGTCTTACACAGATCTGAAATATCACCATTTGAAGAAGTGGGACAGAGTTGCTTATAAGTCACAAGTGTGACATGTTTGTTTAAACACTGAAGAAGAAGTAGCATTATTGACATTATCCTATGCATAAAATGCATCCCTCAGGTATGTCAGATGACACTCGATGGTGTATCCACATCTTCAAACAGAATAATGTAGATTAGCTGCAAACTACAGTTACAGACCTGCTTGGTAATAAAAGCTGCACTGTCTGAGGAAATAAACATGTTCATACTTGGATGAACAGGGTCTTAATTTATTTAAATCACTGAAGCTTTAAAAATACACATTCAAATAAAAAGCTCCAATCCTCTGTAGCAGCAAATGCATACTGAAGTATGAATAAGGAGATATGAAATACCTCTTCTGATGCCTTTTTGTCTACTTAAGTACAAGCTCCCCTTTAATAACATCTTAGCTGGTGTAGCAGCCAGCAGCTGCCAGCAGAGGTTACCACAGCCTTTGGAGAAAGGCTGGTTCCTCTCCATGGAACTGGGCTGGCACATGGCCCCTGGAGCTGAATTCCCTTCGGTGAAAGGCAGGCAAACCTATGACTACAGGACACGAGTCATTGCATTGCTCCAGGAAAAAACATGGAGTGTGTGTCTGGAATTCCTAAATGGCTATCTAAAATAACCTACAAAATAAACTTCTCTGTGAGGACTGCCTGGGTTTTAAAGAATCTCTTGGGTAATCCTGTGTGCTAATGTGAAAAAAGAGACATGACAGAGGGGTAGCCTCATTGATAACTGAGTAATAATAATTATAATAATAATAATAATAATAGTAATAATATCGGCCCAAGTGAGGCCATGTCTGGAGTACTGGGTTCTATTCTGGTCTCCACAGCTCAAGAAAGACAAGGAGCTACTGGAGAGGGTCCAGAGGAGACCACAAAGAAGAAGAGGGGTCTGAAGCAACTTGCTTAGGAGGAGACACTGAGGGAGCTGGGCCTGTTTATTCTACAGAAGATTAAGAGGAGATCTCATTAATGCATATAAATGTCTCCAAGGGATGTCAGAGGATGGTGCCAGACTCTTTTCAGTGGTGCGCAGTAACAGGAAAAGAAGCAATGGCTGTAAAATGAAACACAAGAGGCTCCATCTCAATGTGAGGAAGACGTTTTTTCCATGGAAGGTGGCAAAGCACTGGAACAGTACCCAGGGAGGGCCTGGAGTCTGCATCTCTGGAGACATTCCAAACCCACCTGGACACCTTCTTGTGTCACCTGCTCCATGTAACCCTGCCTGGGCGAGGGTTTGGACTGGGTGATCTCCTCCCAAACTGTTATTCAGTGATTCTGTGAACAACAATATTAGTCGTTCTAATAATTATTATAATAATTATTAGAACTAATAATTATTATAATTATTATATTATTATATTAGTTCTAATAATTATAATAATAATTATTATAATAATTACTAGACCTAATAATTATTATAATTCCCCTGACCCTCTCAGTAGGGGTAGGAATTGGATAGATTTGCCCAGCAGCTGCTGCCTGGGCTGTGGTGGTAGGTCTCCTCACACCTGATGGGGCACTACAGTGCACTCTGAGGGTACTAGGGGACCGTCCTGCCTTTTATCCCCTCACACACCCCTGATCACATTTCCTGCCTTTTTTCCCCTCATGCACCCCCAGCCCTGTTTCCTATAATTTTTCCCGTCATGCATCCCCAGTCCTAGTTTCCTGCCTTTTCCCGCTCGCACACCCCAGGCCCCTATTTCCCACCTTTATCCCCCCAATGCAGCCTGGGGTCCGTTTCCTGCCTTTTTCCCCTCACGCACCCCCGGGTCCGTTTCCCGCCTTTTTCCCCTCACGCACCCCCGGGTCCATTTCCCTTTTTCCCCTCACGCACCCCCGGGTCCATTTCCCTTTTTCCCCTCAAGCACCCCCGGGTCCATTTCCCTTTTTCCCCTCACGCACCCACAGCCCCCATGGCCCCCCTGGCATGGAGCTGCTGTGACAAACTCATCGTGGGATGAAGCTGCCAGACAGGACGGAGTGTGTCACCCTCACAGAGGTGTCCTATGGCTCACGGAATTCCACGACCATGCCCGGACTGTGGCCAGGCACTGAAGCAGCCCGCGGCCCACCAGGGATGCTGAGGTGAGGCTGAGGGAGGTGGCGGCCATGCCACGTTCAAGTGCTGCCTTGTCCCTGTCTCAGCTGTAGCTTTGCTTACACTTCCCCTACACTGCCTGCAGCCCAACAAGCTTCCTGCAGGGTCATTTTTGGTTTAAAGACCATATTTTAATGTGTTTTAAGTGTTAACCTCTGTGTGGGGCTCAGAACTGGACCTGCCCTGTGGGGCTGGCCCAGCCCCTCAGCCTGACTTTACTTTTTCCAGCCCCTCATTGATGTAAATTTGCTTTTCAACCTCCTGCCACCCCTAAACCTGCTTTCATTTTTATCCTCTTAGCTCATTGAATGCTTTTGTTTCTCTTTTTCTTTACTCCTTTCCTCAAGCCCCTCTGTCTGTTCTCCCTTTCCCTGCTTTGCCTTAGCTCTCTCTCAGCTGTAGTTACTGAAGTCTGAAACAGGATAGTGGGAATTCCCCGTCCTAGAAATAGAGTTGTTTTTTAAAGAAAAGCACTCCTTGTTTTTGATAAAAGAGGGCATATCTCCTTTTTCTCCCCCTCCTCAATTTCTCTTCACCTCCACATGGATCTGGTGCTACCTGTGGCACCTTTCCATTGTCTCAGTCTCCCTTTACTTTGTATATTTGTGCATAATTTCATACTGCCATGGTTGCAATCTGTGTTAAAGGTGCACACATCTAAAATTTCAGGAGAGAAAACTTGTTTCTTTACACCTGTGCCATCCACTGGGCTGTGAAACAGAGTATGAATTTTCCCATTTATGTTACATTTGTCCCTAAAAACTCAGATCTTGGACCTGGATCCCGCTAAGCAAAAACATCTCAAATATATGGATTTTGCTTTGATAAACATGCATTTACTTTTTCAGCTATAGGAGTTGTAAACTTGCTTGAAAGTTGCTGAAAACCCCTATGTTGCTAAAGAAAGCATTTGTCCTCATTCCAATATCCCAGCCTGCTTCCAGCAGCAGATTAGGTTTGCTTGCAGGAGATAAATTATTTATGGAAAGGTGTACATGCTATCTGATCTGAATAATTACTGTGATAAGTTTATATTTAGAACCTTTTATAATATCAAAATAGCACCAGCATCAGTTAAGCTTTTTTCCCTTTAGTAGGTACTTAAAATTTTTGTTGTTATCTATAAATGAGCCCAGGTTAGTTGTGCTCATGAACCTTCATCTTGATGCATGGAAACCCAGCCCTATGCTGGAAAGTAATTATTTTATATAAATATATATAAACAATGTTCTCCTGCTTTGCTTAATGATGTCTGGGAAGACTAGTTCTCAGTGCTCAACAGGCTTTTATCCTGTCCTGCTTTTTTTTAAATTCAGGCTGGCTTCTCCCTGTATCTTGTATATTCCTGTTTTTAAAAGCTTGGCAGTTGGAAGTGAAATGATTTGCAGGTGATACATGAACTCAAACAGCAATGTCAAATGTTCAGAGTTCTAACATTAAGTATTCAGCAATTGTGTGCCAGGTCCACTTCTAAAATAATGCAAAATTTAAAAATAACTGAGAATGTGCTTGTTTATCATCTGAAGATGGACCAATGAAGTCTCAGAGTTCTGAGTTCCTCTTTACAATTGCAGAGGTTGAATTCTTCTTACTTGTGTAAAAACTCATAACAATCTTACTCCAGCAGCTCAAAAAAAAAAACCCCACAAGTGTTCTCAGACCCATGAAAACATTGTGGGAGTTGGCGACTGACAGTGACTGCAAGACGAGAGAAATAAAAATCAAACTTCAACGTGTGGTGTCTTACTTGTTTCTGATTATGAAATAGAAATACATTCAGGTTCGAGGGTATTTTTGATACACAAGTAATACTCAGCTACAGGGGATCTATTAAGAAGCTGTAATTTTTTAAAGTCAGTATTTCAGATCCCAAGTCCTGCAACTTAAAAATGGTGCAGCTGGGGGTGGGTGGAATTCCTTTGGAATTTATTAAGTGCTGTAAGCTGGGTAAAGACTGAGAGCTTTGGACCTCTCAGGATTCTCCTTGGCTTCCTGCCAGCTGGCTTGCAGGTAAGTTCCATGTAAAGAGCTGATATATTCTGTCCTCAAACCCAGAGTTTGCTGCTGAAATGCTGCAAGGGACCGGGCTATTAAAACAAATTAAGCTATCTATTTGTGAACATTTTGTGATATTACACTGTATGCACTTGTCACAGTGCTGCCACATCAAGGTTAGAGTGAGAAGGTGACTAGCTGGCAGCCACTTAATCAAAGGGAGCTGTTGATGTCTCAGGTAACCCAGGCAGGGTGAGGCTTGCATGCTCCATTGCTTTTAACAGCCAGATAATGAATATGCTTTCCAGAATCCGTGTTTCTCATAGGGGAAGCAGCAGCTGCCTGTGATCTGTGTCGCTGTCAAAGGAAAGTGAGATGTAGTTAATTCAGGGCTACACAACAAAGACATATTGATCAGGGTTCTTTTGGCAATGGTTGGATTTCTGCAATAACAATGACTAGGACAATGCAGCAAGCCAGGATGGCAAACCCAGATATGCTTTGTCTTACCCCAAAAAGTATGAGTTCTTACCACCAAGATCTGCTGCTGGGCATCAGCAGGTTCAGAGCAATTCCACTCCAGAGGGTCAGTAAGACACTGAAATCAAGTGAAAAGGGCACATCTTGTTCATGTCATTATAAATGCACTACATTTGTAGCTATAAGTAAAATTCATAGATTCAGTACAAACAGCTTGCAGTGGATAAGTTCCACATGATTTAAAGAAAAAACAAACAACCCTGTGTTTATGGTATCTGGATAAAGTCATACAGAGCTGCTTACAGAGGTAATGAATGTTGCAAGAATTATATAGAGTGAATGTATACATTATGTTACCTCTGTTCCTGCTCTTCTAGTAGGACTTGGAAGTGGATGATTATGTGCTGTATATTTATTAGAGTATTACAATGTTATTTTTATTGTAAAGCTAAAAATCCTTGTGTTCTGGTTTTGTAATATAAATATGTAATTACTATTTTTATTTCTGCAGAGTTACCCAACTCATTGCCCATCTTCTCACTTTTTTTTCCCTGTTACTTTTCCCTAATAACTGCATCTGCTTTTCTTTTTTTCATGTGTTGTGCAGAAGAAAAATGGGCACTAACAGGTTTGCTAATTACTATAAAAATCTTCGCAGCCTTGTTCAGTTCAGATCATTCTATTAGCTAAAGTAATGGAGTGCAGTGGCACGATGGTGCTCTCACTTTTCATTGTCTGAGGTCTTTCTGGTGCAATATTTTACTGGGATTGTATTCTGGGGCTGTCACAATAGCTTTTGATTTCCCATACCTGCTGTTTTGTTTTATCTCAACGTTCCTTTTTTTAGTACTACTTAATTCTCCTTATCCTTCCTAAATGACTTTTGAGGGCACAGGAATTTTTGCCCCCTGCTTCCTCAGTTTCTTTTTTTGGAATCAGTAAGGCTGAGGATTGTTGTGCTCAGTACCTTGCAGATGGACCTGTGACCAGTGTCAGGGTGTTCACATCACTGCAACAGCTCCTGGCAGTTTTCAGCTGTACTATTTTACCTAAAGGCATGGTCTTTACCCTCACTGCATCATTTTGCTCCTGACACCTATTTTTCCTTGCCTATCAGGATTGTCAATGTCATATTCCTCGGCAGTATTTACAGCAGCAGACTTTTGTCTCATCACTCTGATTATATTAGCTCCAGTGATTGTACTTTCACCTCATTACTGAAATAAAGTTAACATTAATGAGAGTCATGCAGCTAAACCTCTGCTCACCTCTCCGGAAATTTATTCTAATGATGAAAAGAAGATGCATGTGGCTCTATTTGAAAGCAAGCCAGCTTTTTTCCCCACCCCCACCTAGATACCTACCAAATTCAGTGTTAAATAAAGTCTTTTGTTATTACGAGCTGATGATGCAAAAGAAGCCAATTACATTATACAACATTGACAAGGAAAAATGTGATTGGTTGAACACTGATTTATGTACTGGTCTGCTATGGAGCTCCTTTATGACCCAAATTTCTTTGTTCCTGCTGCTTCAGGAAAAGGTTTTCTCATATCTGACTCTCACTGTAAATTAGCCATAAAGTACTTGGAGGTTCTAAGGGGAAGTTGTGTCCTAGGAAAGTTCAAGATGTTATCAAGGGTAACAGTAAGTGCATTTGTAAACAAGATGAAGCATTGAGAGGTAGAAATTTTCTACAGAAACACATCAGGGCTTTCTGCCTAAAGAAGAAATATAATTTAGATAAGCAAAGTTCATGAGATAAATGTACATTCTACATGTGCCAAGCAAGGGGGTTCAAGAGGTCTTTTACTGATCAGAATTTGATTTACAATAAGAGCAGTCCTTTTGCCACTGGTCACTGCAAGGGAAGCCATATGAGTAGAGAGAGTTTGTTTGTGTTTTCCTTTGTTTACTTGTTAGTTAAGGTTAGAGAATAAGAATTCACTTTTTATTAAATCTTCTTACAAGCAGCTGCTGTGATATGGCTTTAGTTCTGTCTGAGGCCACTGTCTACTCCAGCAACACAGAAGGATATAGACTGAAAGGTTACCTAGAAGGATATAGACTGAAAGGAATGCAACTTTGGAGTCAATCTAATTGCTTGATATTTTCCTTAAATTTTACCTCCTTACGTATGAAACTAGGCTGGGCCTGGTGTGGTGGAAGAGGTCCAATATTATTCTTGCTAAACATTTGCATCTCTTTAGGATAAGATAAAAGAAGGATGTTCACTCTATACAATATTGTGAGCAAACAAAACTTTGTGTTCAAAAATACAAAGTTATGTTTTACTAGAAAATACCACTGGCCAGTACAGTAAGTGTAATATTTTAAGTACTAAGTGTTCTAAAATGCTTCCTTAAGCTTTCAAGGAAAAAGTAATTAAAGAATTACCAAAGCATGATTGACTCAGAAAAGGGACTGAAATATGACTATACTGATAATCACATTTTGACCTATTTTGGATTCTGGGCTGTAGAAATATTTTCTCTTTTGTGAAGGCTTGTGATTTCTGACCATGAAGTTTACAAGGAAGACTATCTAGACTTGTCACCAGAAGAAAAGCTTTCTAAAAGGAAGGCTGTTTAAGTTAGCCTTTTCAAATGTCAAAATCCTAAACAAAATGGATTAAGTTGGATAAAGGTAACCCTCTACAAAGGTTGATGAAATAACATTATCGCCCTTTGGCAGAGAGAGAAATTGTAACACAGTGTTTAGGAGACATTGGCCTTGTCAGATGGTGCAGCAGGAATGGGCTGGGGCACCGCATCTGAAACTGGTCCCTGGATCACTGTCCTGCTCTGCCTTCTGGAGATTTCTGCCTTGTCTTTCTGAGCTTGCTGCTGTTGTGCCTGAAGCTCAATAGCACTGACTCATGTCTGGAGCCACAAACTGAATGTGTTAGGTTGAAATGTGCCTTATGGAATAATAGTATGTACTATGTTTAGTTTGAGAGAGTTTTACAAGACTATCCTAAAGCAGCTTTTCTTACAAATGCAAATTAAATGAAAAAGCAACATGAATTAACTAATTTTCAGCTCATGTTTCATGGTCATTCCCACTGCTCCTGCAGCATTCTTTTTAAAAAATAGTCCATCAGTTGCAGGCATTTACTTCACAATTTGTTCTTATTCCTTTATGTGCACATCTCCTCTTCTCCCACCTGCTTCCCAGCTTGGCTTTTCCTCATCTTGGTGCCCAGGAAATGCCAGTGTCTGGTTGAATGAGCTCTGCTATAAATCAAAGTGTCATCACTTAGCTGGTAGAAGTGATTTAATTAATGCATCATGCCTTCCCCAGAGCCTCTCCCCACCTGACTGCTAATCAACCTTCATCAGCAGGAGGAAAACGCGGCCCTTCTTACAACTGTGCAGGAGAGACTGAAGGAAAGACAGTTAATTGCAGCTGCTGAGATCAGCCTTGACACTTGTCTGTAATCTGCTGTCTGCTTATTGAAATATTGCTGTCTTGGTCCCTTACAAACTATGCTTAACTCCATTCATACAGATATGATCCAGGATCATCCCAGGGATCACCTTCTGTCAGAAAATGTATTTGGCAGATGACATGTTTAAAAGCACCCTATCCTGCATGGCAGTACTGGAGCAACATTTACAGCCTGAGTGCTCTTTTAGCTGGAATGAGCAGTTTATGTGTGAACATTTCTGCACTTCCAAGGTGATGCTGTGCAGTTAGCACTGTGGATTCTGAGCCAAAATATTGTTGTGCCAGTATGGAATTACAGGGCAGATGTTGTTAGCAAGCAGTCCCCTTTGTCAGCTGCTGAATAAATACTAGATGATTTTATCTCAGGTAAATATGTACCAAAATGATAAGCTCTGTACAAGCCAGAGCACTTGTCCATTTCAGTTTGGTGCCTCCACCATTCAGGGCAGCATCTGTGGTAACGGGAATCTCAGATTCCATCTGCTGGATAATATGGGCAGAAGAATTTAGGGAGTGTCTTATTTGTGACTATTCATAGTTATATAGGCAATCAAGATAAATATGGGAAATAACACTTGTGGGAAGCAGTGGGGTTTTTTCTGGCAGCTGGAATAGGAAAGTGAGAGTTAAGATTCCTGCTTTCTAGGCTTGACCACACCCAGGTTGCCAAATGACCATGAGAAAGACACTCGACCAATTTTTATCTGGGTTTGCCCCAAATATAATGTTTGTTGGAGAAGGACATACTGTACTTAGGACAGGACACACTCTCTTCTCCCTTCAAACAGCTGGCCCTATGGAAGCAGATGGGCCAGGGCCACCTTCTGTGGAGAGCAAGAAGGCTCATCAGTGAGATAAACAGCTGTGCATCCAGAGGTGCTTTAAGGTCCATAGGCCATTTGGATGGCAGAATTGCAATAATGATACTTTAAGCTGTAATACTGCAGGCACTGGGGAGTAACTCTCTGCTTGTGGACCCTGAGATGTTGTCTCAGTGTGGAGTTTGGGGTCACATTCAGACACCAGTGCGAGAAGGACTTGGCCCATAGTACCTCTCAGTGGGCTCAAAAAGCTCCCACAGGCCGTACAGGATGTGTGAGTTGGGCTGCAATGGGTAACTTCTGGTATCCCACCATGTCCTGATGGTGCCCCATGGCCTGTATAAAGCACACTCAGCCTTTAGTTCTCCCTGCAAGGATTGTCACAGCCAGCCAGATGCACTGGCCTGGTCCTGGTCCTCAGCCTGGCCTGTGACAAATGGCACACATGAGTCAGTGCTGAGCTCTGGGCAGTGGCACCAGTTCAGACCCAGCTCTGTGTCCTGTGTTGCACCAGTCGGGTGCCCTGAGTCACAGCCTCAAGGCTGGGTGCTCTCAGTCTGACCAGGGTAATTACCATTATGTCTAAGCAGCTGTTTCCTTTGTAAGTCCATAATTTTGAGGGTTCATTACATGGACATAAAAAGTCCTCTCCAGGCAGAGATTTGGCATACAAAGCCCAGCCAGGGAGCTGTTTCATCATTTGTTTGTTTGTTTTTGCATCTGTTGGGCATTTCTTGGGTATTTTGTACGCAAGGCTGCAAAAGATACAGCTGCAATCATTTTCAATTGCTTACCATTAGGGTCTCTATTGATCTTTATTCTTCTATTGGTCATTTATGATTCAATTGAGGAAACAAATTTGTATTACTGTATTAAAAGAAATAACATAATTTCCAGATTCAATGCTGATTCCCTCATTTCATAGGTGCATTGTTTTACTTATTCCCACTCCACTGCTCTGATTGCTTATTGCTGGTTCTGTTGTTTTATATGACAGTAGTAGACAAAGACAGTGTTCACTGCATAACTTTGCTGCTATTTTTGTTCTTTCCCCAGCTTTTTTTTTGACAGAAGTGAAAATCTGGAACCAAACTGCTTAAGTATCTATCTTTTTGGTGATTTAAATTGAGAAGAACTCCTAAAGTAGTGATATTACTGTAATTTTACCCCAATGCAACTTGTAATAGAGTTTGTGCCTATTGAGGAATTAATTTTTAGGAAATGCTTTTGAATATAACATCTTTAAATATGATCACTGAAGGGAACTGCATCCTCAGGCTTTCTGAAATTCCTCAACATCCATTTTTTCTACTGTTTAAACCACACCTGAGCTAATTTAAAAGCAAGATACACTGATATCCACAGCAACCCATGCCAAATAAAACTGCCTTCCTTTGTAGGATTTTGCTGAGGGCACAAGATTGAATAAGTGGCCTTGTTGTAAGGACTGAGCTCAGGTGAGTGAATGGAGCCGTTCTTTAGCAGATATTTGGATGCTAGGGAATCCTGTAGCTGGCAAGAAGCTGAGCTTGCAAGTGTTATACCTGTGGTTTTTCTTCTCTTTTTTTCCTTCTTAAGAAGCCTCAACACTACCTGATGACTTAAATCAGAGTTGTCATCTGGTCAGTTTTCATCTTGCATTGAAAAATATTGCCATGAATTCTTTCAGAGAGGGGAAAGGAGCTGTGACTGTGTTTTCATTTCACACTGGTAGTTCATTTTAGCACTCTAATGAGTGCTGTCTGTGACTGAGCAGGTCATGGAATCACTGTGCTGCCCTCTAAACCAGGAATGTCATCTTTTGTGAGCATTGTGAGCTCAGGCAGTGTCATAAGGAAGGGCTGTACTCTCTGTGTGTGAGGTGCTGAGGAGGGACAAAGTCAGCAATTCCTGTCCATCTTTACCTCACTGCCTTTGGACTGGGACAGTGTGACCTGCAGACAGTGGCCAGGGAAAGCAGAGCCCTGTGCCCTGTCAGACCTCTTCAGCTGTGTCTGCTCCTTCTCTGCTCATAGCTCAGGAAAATTGGCTATTGTGCAGGAGAGCAAAGCTTGTGTTCTCAAAACAGGCCAAAATTCTATTACAGCTCTCATGACAAATGCAGTATTAACCAGCCCTTAAGTTTGTAAGGACTTACTAATTCATTTGGTTTATGTAAAAATATCTTGCCAAAGGCCTTCTCTCCTTTTCCCCCAGAAAAATTGCTTTTTGATGAAATGAAAAAGTAACTTTTGATGTAAGAGTATTAATTTCTTAGGGGGGGGGAAATGCTAGCCAGGTGTTAGAATCATAGAATATTCTGAGTTGGAAGGGATGCACAAGGATCATCAAGCCCAACTCTGAATGGCCCATACAGGCACCAAACCACTGTACCTGGAGTCATTAGAACCTTTCTATAACCAACAGAGCTAATCTCAGAGTCACCAATTCAATTGATTTCAATTAAAAACCTAAACCTTGAAAATATTTGGTATTCTTTCCTTAAAATTCTTGTGTGATACAAATATTTTTAGCATAATAAAAAACAAGCATAAAACCAAGTCCGTTTCAATAAAAGCAACTCAGATTCGTGGATAATGTGCCAGAGTGTTGGACTGGGAGCTTGGTGAGAAAGCTACCGGGGGAATGAAGAAGAAGAGGACTGTCATTTCTGAAGGTATCAGAAATGCAAGGCTTTTATTCTCTTCTGTGTTCTGCCTCTCATTCTCATTTTTGTGTGTGTATTAAGTGGTTCTTGCTGAGATTGGTGTTGAGATGTCATTGTGATAAATCATCTTTTACTGGGGATTATATCTTTTCTTCAAATGAAGCTGCCAGCAAGACACATTTTAACAGTTGCAAGTGACTGCAATATTTTCTGTCACCTTTTCTCTTTCTCTCCTCAAAATTTTATACAATAAATTCTGACTTAATTCTGTTGATGACCATGTTTTTCAATGGGAAAGAAAAAATAACAGGGGTGGCAATTAACAACTGTCAGCCCTAGTGAAGGCTATATGGGTATGAAAATTGGATTTCCTCCCATGCTGCTTGTACTTGAGGAATCCCAGCCCTTGTAGTATTATCCAATGAAGCTCTCCAAGATCCCCATGGCACCATACAAAAGATCAGAGTTGCCTGGGATCAAATTTCAGAATCATGGTGTGTCTGTTAAGAATAATCATCAGGTGTTTTTATGTAACCAAATGAATCCATGTTGTCAGATTTAGACATCAGGTACCAAGGTCATACAGTGTCTTCAGTAAATTTACTTACTTTTAACAAATAGTTGTGCCATTTTCTCTTCCCTTCAGAACTGCAGAACTTTGTTGTTATGATGATGTCATTGTTCTTACCCCCTAAAAATTCAGAATTAATGTAGGAAATAGTGGATCATATTTGTAGCAAGAAAGGAGTAAAATGATTTAATTACAATAAAAATAATTTATAGAACACTGTTATTTTTCAGAGCTAGCAACTGGGATTCAGGATATCTGGAAAATTGTCTTGAAAAGTTTTATCAAGTTCATCAAAAGATTACATTTATTTTGGTTTTGTCAAATTGTTAATTGGTTTTGACATGTTTGCAGAAATAATTTTGGCAGTCCAAGTTACAGATAATAAGTTGTACAGTCTTAAAGCCTTTTGGTGTGCTTGACAGTCACTTCAAAGGTTACAGTCTTATTCCTCAGGAAACAGCTGTTTGAATCCCAGCTGGAACCTCAAGGCTAATCAGAGAAACAAATTAGTTCCTCAGAGTTATGAAAAGTAAAACATCACCTCCTTCCAAAGGTGTCTGGGTTACTCCAGTGTAAGATTAAGTCACTCTGTTGGTGGAATGAATGGTGACACTCATTAGGATGCAAGTTGTCCAGGGTGACCCCAGCTGGTCCCTCTCTCTCAGGCTTTCTCTGCTTGGTGAACAGCTTTGGTTTATTTGCTCTAAAATTTCTGAACTTACTTCCACTTTTTTTTCCTCCAATTGTTACTTTCAAATGAATTCCACATAATTTTGCTCTTGAAGTCGATTTATGGCAGTGGTTGTGAATGAAAAATCTGTGGTGTGATATATTCCTGCGTGAAAATCAACCCATTTCATAGTTGTCTTAATATTTCATGCAATTCTTCCACCTTTTTAAACTTTTCATTACTGGTGCATACTTTCTGATTTTTGTGAGATTTTGGGTTTTGTTTTCTCTTGAAACAGATCTGAGTAAACACCAACATTACAGCAGGCCCTATGGAAGCTTCTCTTCTGTTTTTCTAGCTGAAACTCTCATATTTCAAAATTTTTTATTTTTTTTTTTTTTTTAGTAAAGGAGGGGGAAACAGGTTAAATTTGCAGAGCTAATTTCCAAGTCTTAAATGCCAAATTGCAAATGCCAGACACTTTATTTTGTCAATATCCTATGAAGGTCAGTCATATCCTAGACAAATAGTGACTATATGCTGGTGTCTTGGATAACTCCTGAGGCAGTTGTAGCAAAGATAACAGATAGGCACATTAAATAGTCCCACCACAATGAGGAGTGCCGCTTGGTTATGGAGGAGAGCCCCATTCCTCTGTGGTTACTTGATAAACACTTTTAATTATCAATATTGTCATTTGCATAATGGAATTGTACAGCTGGCCACACGCAGCGAGTGGAGCTGCCACATGGTCTCTCAGTACCCAGGCACAGGCAGAATTCCTGGAAGAATGCTGGCTCTGTCAGAGGGAGGTGAGCAATTGCCCAGCACAAATGTAGGGGCTGCCTGTTCAGAAGGAAGGGTTTAACTGGGCTGGACTGGGAGCTCCTTGGACAGCCCTCAGGTAGAAATTTGCTGGCCTGTATCAAGAGTCACTTGCTGTTGGTTGCAGGAAGCTACTTTAGGGCAGACAGTCTTTTTTTTTTTTTTTCTTTGTCACGGTTCAAGCTGTAATTCTAGGGAACAGCTTTTTGACAGAGATCCAAGAAACTAATGTAATGGTCAGCTGTGCTTTGATATCCTGTGGTTTTGGCTTTGGCTCCAGCTGGAGTGTAGCAGAGCTGAGCAGACCCTGCATTTCAGACTCTCCTGCAGCACTGCTGAAATCAGAGCAGGCTGTGGGCAGAGATGGATGGCTGCCTTACCGTCAAGGCTCCAACACAGCTGTGTGGATCAGCAGATGGCAGTGCTGCCAGCCATGGGCCACAGACAATAGGAACTGCTCCTCTTCCCATGCTGTTCCAGATGGGAGGCCTCTGAAGGGAAAATGGAATATGCTTGTTTTGCTGTGGTCTTTCCAGCTCTGCCTTCCCTGCACTTGGTTTGCTCTTCCCTTCTGGGAGACACTTTCCCGCTGTGACGTGTGATTGAAGATGACCACAGCCAGCCTGAATGTGTTGTTTTATTATTCACTCTGACCTTGTGATATTTACAACCCTACTCTTTAAGCTACCACCAATCTCAAATGTAGAATAAGATTTAATAAATACCATGATTTCTGACACTTCATGGAGTTACAAGTGAAGCTTTTGGGCTACAGAGCCACAATCAGTGGATGACATTCAGAGAGAGGGAATGCATCAGAATTAATCTGCTTCATCTGGGGCAGTCAGAGCTTGGCTGCCAGTGCAGTAAGTAAACAGGATTGCATTTTTGAGAATGACACAGTACTTGGCATAAATAAGTTTTAATTTCATCCCATTGCTGAGGCAGTTAACACTGTCCATCACAAAAGCTACCTTAGGTGCTGCTCCTCTGTGAGAAGTGGGTGGTTATAAAGCACCTGCACATGGAGAAGTATTGGTTGCTTAGGATGATGGAGCTTAAGAGAAAGAAATTGATTTTTTGGTTATAAAAATTAACCTTTTATTAGTGTATTCATGGTATCAAGAGTTTCCCAGGGGGAATACTTTCCTTAGTGATGTGATTAAAGAGAAGTGCTGTGTGTCACCTTGTGCCAACCTCTGCCATCAGCTGCCTCAGGGCGCTCGGTGACACACCTTGGTGATGCCCTGCTAGTGCTGTGCTAGAAACAGAATGAGTTGTCAGAGTACCTCCAGGTTCTGACTGAGAGCTTACAGATAAGAATCATGAATTTTCTGAGGAAGTCAGTCAGCTCAACAACAAATCCCCTTCCCAAAGAGCTGCTGTTATTTTCCAGATACAACATTTTTATAGGACTATCAGAGTATCTTACAGAAAGATTTTCCTCTCACACATGAAATATTAGGAATTGGTTTTGGTTTACATTTTTTCTCTGATTCCCAAGTGCTTACTAAATGAAACAAGCAGCAGAGGATGAATATTCTCATCAATCATCTTTTGTTGGTATATGCTAGTCAAGGCCTAAAAAATCCTCTTTACGAGGGAAAAGGGAAAAACTCTGGAAGTTTTTGTTAATCTTAGTTCAAAAGTAAAGGCTTACAATTTAAGCTCCAAGCCCCATAAAGTTATTTTGTCTGCTGGCTGCATAATGTCAGAAGCCCAAGAGAGACAGCCAGTCAGGGAGGTTGTCCCTTCCACGGACCCAGTTCTGACTTGGCAGCATGGACTGACCCCTGGAGCACTCAGCTTGGGGCTCCCTCACATGTTTTGGAGGGAATGTTCGGCAGACCTGAGGGCTGTTTAGAGTTTTCATGTCACATTAGCAATTGCAAACATCCTATTTATAACCACAGCCCTGAATACTCTCTGAGGAAAGAATGCTGCAGCAGACCCCTCAAGATATTATTTTCCACAGAAAATTTCCTGCTAATCCTCCCTTGCTAGATAAAACTTCCAGTGTATCAGGGGTTTTCTTTTTCTTAAATGATTGCCAAGTTTAACCAAAAGTATTTTTCTGTGAGCACATCTTCAGATGACCTCTAGGAACCAGGAACTCAACAAATACCGAGGAGGCCTCTATAATATGAATTTACACATTGTCTGGAATATCCACTGTTTTGACACAAAAATAACACCTATATGATAGCATTTAGAACAGGAGGTTAATTGTGTGGTTTCATCTCAAATTGCAGTATTAAGGAAAAGCGTTGTTAAGAATGACTCCACCTCACAGTGAAACAAAACCAGTAATTGAGTATTCCAAGGTTTGCTGTTGAGGCTGACATCCTAAATTTATTAATGACCTGGAAAAAATAGACCATAAGCTTTCAAAATTTGTGGTTAAAAGCTATGGAGCTTGTAATGTCTGTTCAAAGATAAGTAAATCACTGGGACAATCATTATTAGATGAATTTTCAGTTGGCTTCGTGTCAGTTGCTATGTGCAGGCCAAAATAAGGCATTTTCTTGGTAACATGCTGGTGGACATCAAGCTTCCCATCTCCTCTAAGGAAATATTGAGCAGTGTGTGTAAATATTTAATTCAAAAAATGTCCTCCCAATGAGCAGAAGCTATTCCAGAGCAGCTGGGACATCTTGTAACATTGTACCTGCGCCAGGGGGGAGAGAGAACAGGTGTGCTGCCACATTGAATGTTTATTTTAATATTCTGTGACCTAAGATTTCCCATAAGCCTAGCATTTATTTCTTATTCAACCCATATATTACAGTACTGTTGCTCAACCTACTCTCTCTTTTACACTGCCAGAGCTTTTGGCACCTGTGTAGCAGTAAATGCCACAGAAATTAAAGTTGTAAATGGGCAAAGGGATGTACCACAGTAAACAGAGGTCTGACACTTGCATTTGTGGTCTTCTGTTCCTGACTTGTGCATAAAAAACAACTGTTTTCCTACCAGCACATCAAGGCTCTGCCTCGTTAGGTTGATTTCCCAGCTCAAGGTCTTTTACTCATATTCAGTACATTTTATATTATGCCTTGGCTACTGGTCATCACCTTTATAGTACCACAACATCTCACTGTCCCAGTGCCATGGGGCCACTCTGGAATTATATGGGAAACCAACCTTTCCCAGAAGTCAGGGAAAACCAAATTTGTTCCTGCTGAGATGATGATTCTGATCTTTCAGTTTTTTATAACACAGTAAAAAATTGGTTTACATTGCTCAATTTGTCATCAGTTGCTCATCTACACTTGCTTTTCTCTTTGCCTTACATGCTGCAGAAACACTGGGATTTTAGCCTTTTAGGGATGTGAGTTGCATAAGAGACAACCCAAAATCAGTTAACACTTCATTAAATACACTCCAGCATCATACTAGAGTTTCCATAGAAAGTTTGTGTAAATCTTCTGGGAACACAAAAGTGTCCTTTCATTTTTTCTGTGGTGTTATTCTTTGATTACCTTATAACAGATTATTAAATAGGTGTTTTGAAAATATGTTTGTGTACCAATATCACAAATAACTGAGGCTTCATAACTAGTGATCTACTACTTGTGAAAAAGTATTAAGAAAAACTCTCAAAATTTAAAACAAAAAAGAGTTTGTGGCTTCCTCATTTCCTTTAGTTTGTGCACCCTGGCTTAAAGCAGTCTGGCTTTTTGGCAGTATCTCAGGTAAGCAGGAGTGCCCCTGTAGCTGTACTAAAGTTGTAAGCATGAGAAGGGCTCAGAGCACCAAAAATCCATGATCTGTGATGTCTAGAGAATCAAAGCCTCTGAAATATTTCTAGGCCTTGCTAGCATTTTTCAGTCTAATCAAAGAACAGAAGAAATGCAAATTTTCCTATAGTCACTTTGAAAATTGTCTATAATATCCAAGAGGTCACAAAAGGATCATGAGAGAAGTGTTTGGCATGTGCCTAAAGACATTATTGTATCCATTGGGGAGTAAATGGTGGCAAGAAAAGGAACGGACATGGATACTGCTGGATGTTATCTTTGCAAGTTGCAACAATATTAAATAGAGGGGACATCAGAGTGTCAGGAAGGAGTCTGAAACTAGAGCAACCATCCTTATTGCTAAACTGGCCTTGCAATAAGCATGGCTGTACAGTCCTATAACTTCAGACTCACTATTTGTTACAAACCCATACCTTAGCACTTAGAAAGACATCTTCAATCACTCAGTTTCAGAAATACTTATAAAACTGCATGCAAGACACCAGTAAAACCTGCCAATGTTGCCCAAGTGCACCAGATCCCTTTAAAGCACTGAGGCAGCTAACGATGGCTTAACACCGCCTGTAAAAGCAAGGGTGAGGCATTCCTAAGGCAAAGACTGCTTTAAAGTATGTAACTAAAAACTGAGCTTGCTTTGCATTGCTCACAATTTGACCATTGATTTGCAGAACCCAGAAATACAATATAAAATAAGATTAATTTTAATTTCAATTTCTGTAAATAGGCTAAATTTAGGAAAGTAATTGAGGGACTTGGCTTGAAGTTTTATAGCTGCTTACAGTCAGCCAGATGTGGTTTAGGAATCTGCAGATCTGCAGCTACAGGTTTAGCTACATGCTTATTGATTTTGGGAAAGATCCCAAGTGAGTTCATAGCTGTAGGAGTTCCTGCTCAGGCCATGCCTGATGGCAGAGGATCATCCCAAAATTTCCCACCAGCTGGCAGCTTGAAGCTGAAGCAGCTCCTTTGTGAGCAGCCATCTGACAGCAGCCAGAAAGAAAGGCATGAGATCTGCTCTCATTATCAATTAGCACTTGGGATACTTGGGGCATTATTCCCTGCAAACAGCTGGAATGTCTCCTAGTTAAGGAGTCTTCCTAGAAATCCCTATTCAGCCACTGTGGATGAACTGATATTGCTGTAAGTGTGTTTATCACGAACCTGAGGCTCAGCTTCCTCAGCAATCTCCCCCTCCCCTGTTCACCCAGCAGCAAGCACATAATTTCCCCATAGGAATCTTGCTACACTTAATCCAGTGTCCTGGTTTATTTTGTGCTGCTCAACTTCAAGCGCTCTTAGCTTTACTGAACGTGTCTGTACTGTTTTAAGTGTCTGCTAAATTCCAAAAGCTGTTGTGCTGTGCCTGCTGCAAATGCTTGGATATGATCCAAGTCCTAGTCTGGCATTTAAAAGGGATTTTCCAGGATGTTACAATTCACCCAGCACTGTAACTGTGCCAATCCAAAAGCTTTGCTGCCTTCAAAGATATACTCCTGAATGCAGTAAAAGTGTGTTCCAAGGCACACAAAGCATTACAAAGACCAGCTCAACCGGTGGCTTTATTGGCATAGACATTGAGCTCTCCAGAACTGCTTTCTCTAAGCCACTCTCAGGCTGTGAGAGCTGTTCAAAGCTCCCATGCTGCTGTGTCTATGGAAGTTTCTGTGACAGAGCACATCCTTGAGTCTGTTCCTGCATGCATGTGCCTGCCTAGAGAATTCCACACAAAAGAGGAATGCCCACTTCCTTTTCCTCCAGTAGATCACATAATTCAAACCCAAATATACAGATCCTCTCTACACTCTCAATGCTTCCATGGAAGAGAGGGGCAAGAAAATATGTGGGTGCAACTCTTTGAGCAAACTGTGGGTCTGTTTATTCTGAAAATGGACAAGTCTGTAGCAGCAGTGACATGACACTGTTAGAAACTAAATTACTAAAAGCTTAAAAAACAGGGTGAGTGCAAAATAATGTATTTAGCAATAATTTAACTGCTCTGAACTGAGTGCCCTGCTCTAATATAAACTGAACTGTAATGAACAAATTGACCCTATCTCTGCATACAGTATGAAACTGTCAAAAGTGAAGTAAAATATTACTGAAAAGTTAAAAAACCTAAACAAGAATAATTCTTCAAAGTTACATTTATGATTTAAACTGTGCTGTTGAAGCCACTGAAAATTTAACTTAATTCAAATGAAGTTGCCTTGTACAGGTTCTCCAGATCCCAAAGCTGCCCTTTGTTATGAACCTAAATTACAAGCTTTAAGCAAATACAAGTTACTGCGATCAAATCTAAACTGAGTGTCTGAATTATGACTGCCTGATACTAAAAGATCATATAAAGATTCTTAAAGGAATATGCCAGACTCAAACTGTCATGGAATGGTTTGAGATGGAAGGGAGCTTAAAGTTCATCTCATTCCACCCTCTGCCATGGACAGGGACACCATCCACTATCCCAGGTTGCTCCAAGTCCCATCCAGCCTCACCTTGGACACTTCCAGGGACAGGGCAGCCACAGCTTCTCTGGGCAACCTATGCCAGGGCCTCCCCACCCTCACAGAGAACAATTTCTTCCCAATATCCCATCTAAACTACCCTCTGACAGCTTAAAGACATTGTCATGGCACTGCTTGCCCTTGCACAGTCCCACTCGAGCCTTTCTCTCTGCCCGCACTACATGAATTCTGGCGAGCCTGAACGTTTTAAACATGTTCAGTTCAGTGCTCAGGGTGATGGCCAGGGATGAGTTTTCCTGGCTGGCTGAGCCATTGCCTAAGCTGAAGGCTCAGGTCCCAAGTTATTTTAGAATGCTGGAAGAGGTTGCAGAGACCAGAGTCCCTGCTCCGTTTGGATGGCATAGCCCTGGCTTACAGAAACCTGCAGCCCATCCCAGGTTCATTTGCCCTGGTCTTGCTGTTTTTTTACTGTTAATCTACAATTGTTCTGTGTCCTGATACCAGCAGCAGAGACAGCAGTGGTTTGCCAGGACAAATGAGCTGGTTCTCTAGGATATAATTAAAGTGCTGACAAGCTCAGACGTAAGACACATAATAAATTAGTTATAGGACCTGAGTAAGAAGGATGAACTCTGCCGCAAAGGCAATTAGACAGAATTTCAGCCATGGGACCACTTCCACATGTTTTTGTGTGTTGGGAAATTACATATAAATTTCATGCGTCTTTAGCAAAACTGAGAAATTATTAACATAATATTAACATAAACAGATATAAATTTTTAAGTCCAAGTGAAATCTGGGAAGGTTGTTGCAATAGCACCTGGTTTTGATGGTGCTGTCATCCTTCTGGCTTTAGAAGCAAAGCAGCAAGTATGGAAATGCTCCTAATCTGCTCTTATATAGAACAACTGGACTTTTAATTACTGAACTGATATTTAAAACACTCATCAATCTGCTATTAAAAACCTACCAGACCTGGGTTTCACAGATTGCTTCTTCAGAGGTGATAAACATGCTGGCTGTATTCAAGTGGTTTTCAAGACTTGCAATCACCACAGGAGCTATTTTAAATGCTGTATTAGCTAGTTTTTCCATTTTGCCATTTGCTCCTATTTAATTTTTTCTGTGTTTTTCATCCCTTCTGGCCACATTCAGTTTGTATTTAGCATACCCATTTGTTTATGTTGGAGGATAAATTTACTCATACAAGCCAGACAAAGTACTGGATTTTTATATCTTCTGTTTTAAAATCCAATTCATGGCAGGTGGAGAGGGCTGGTTAGGGTCCTAGAAGAGCTGCTGACCCTTAAAGAATAGTTATCATTTCACTAGCAATAACTCGCTCCTTGTCTTCTGAAAGGAATTGCCTACTGTGCTTCAAATAATGAGGGACATTGTTGTATTTGCTTTCATACAGGCTGCTGAACAGCTAAGATACCAAATAATTTATTTTTTTCATTCTATACTAGCACTAGAGCTATTTTCCCTGTTGGCTTGCACTTCAGTTCAGCTTGGTCATTAGTTTTTAAGTAAAGAAGCCATGTAAATTTTTGACCTAAAAGAACAGTAATAGAAGATGTGTCAAGAATAGAAGTATTTCATGTTTGATAGTGTCACTGAAATGCATCAATGTCTAGGGGAAAGAAGGTGATGATGGGACAGCCATGCTGTGAACGTTATCCATGGGCAGAATCTTAACCAGGCATCTGGGGCAAGCAGCTACTGAAAATTAAATATACCAGTGGATCTTCAGTGTCAGAGCAGATGGGGCTTCAGCGTCTCAAATCTCAGCCAGATAATTTACAAGCTAAGCAAAAGTGTAAGTGGCAGAAGAAGATTCAGGATGGAGAGAAACAATATCAAACAGAAAGCACATATTTGTAAACCTAAGCAGTGCACAGTTTGACTGAGGAAAAACAATGATGTAATCAAAATTAAATAGAGTCCAAGACATTATTAGGATTAACATCTCCATTGATTAAATGAGCTGCTGACAGCAGCAGCAGTGTTGCTGGGCTATCAGTCTTGTGCTCGTGTTTGACATTTCAAAAGCAAATGATGGATGTCATCAAGATTTTTGTCTTTATTTGTATGATGTAAGAGATTCTGTTTGATGGATTTCAGATCCATCAGATCCTTCTAGTTTAGTGGGATCCTGAGTACATCTCTTGTCTTCACTGGAGGCAAGTTTAATATGTTTCTTCTGCTGTGTTTCCAAAAGCAAGGACTTTTCTAGATGCACTTTGAACTAAATTAACAAAAATCTATTTTGATTTCTTCTGGCAATTATTTCAATGCAAGCCTGCACATACATATCTTCTTTGACCATAGCATCTTAAAATAGACTTAGTCCTAGTTAGAGTGTAGATGAGCTTTAATTGCCATCCTCCACAGTGCTTTTGCATTGCTCCAGGTTTTCCATGCATTTTGAAGGCAGTTCAGCTGGACACTTGGCTGTAGCTTGCCTTTCAGGAAGTAATCTTCTGCTCTGTGCCTGGCACAACCATCCTTCTTCTGGTGCCAAAGCAGAGGCAGCAGCTGCGTGGCTGTGTCCTGGCACAGGGCACAGATTGTCACTGACCTCTTGTGGAATCCAGTAATTGCCATGGAGCCAGGCCAGTCAGACAAGGGCATGCTTCATCCCCTTTGGCTCTGGCTCTTCTAAGCCATTCTAAAACCTCTTACAAAGAAAATATTCAGCTGTGAATGAAGATAGGTATGGCTGTCTCTAATTTGGCCTGGTTTCCCACACTTCCAGTATGGCAAGCGTCCTGTGAGCCTTAACAATTAGAAGAAATCAGTATTTACTATAGTTTGTATTGACAGCCACAGCTCAGTTTTGGAGTGCCTGAGTATTCTTAGGGAAGTCTGCTGAAGGATACCTGCCTATCTAGCAGGTATGCCTGCCTAGCTGCTGGGAAATGACAGCATCCTCACAGACATCAGTATGCTGCAGAAAGTCTCTGGGTAATGCTTCCTACTCGCTTTCCACAATATATCAATGTCATTTGTGTTCTGTGCTGCAGGATGAGGAGAGCCTTGTCCTAATTGCTGCTGCTTTTCCTGGCTCAGGTGGAGGCTCTGGTCACAGGGTTCATGAGGAGTATGAAAATGGGTTTCTCCATGAGCCAAGTCCTTACATTGGCAGGTTTCAGCGCATGCAAATCTCACCTGTTTAATGGAAGTTAGAGGTGTGCTAAACAGGTAGAAATCATAGCATTGTGTATGTATACTCCCCAAAGATTAAGGCAGATTTGAGGTTAGATCCTGTGCTCCACTGACCACTGAATCACTGGGTCACTGCTTTCTCTCTTGGAATATCATCCACAGCCTTCTTACCCATGCCTGTTCCTCCTGCTCTTCCATTCTTGCCCATGAGAGTCCCATTTTTAAAATCTGCCTTCCCAGAGAAGACTGTTTGGCAGAGACAGTCAGAGGACTCAGTCCATCCTTCCCTCAGCCTCCCTTCTTCCAGTTAAGTACCTGTCACAGAAATATTCCTTCTGAGGTGCACTCTGTGTGAGGCTCCTGCAGCCTGCAGCCCTGTCAGCAAAGCAGGATGTGCAGCAGTCAGGTGACATGTGCACAGTGCCTCTTGTTCCCAAGGCTGAGGAGTTGGTGGTGTCATTCCTATTGCTATGAACTGCTTTGCCTTGCTGAAGCTACAAGCTGCTCTTTTATCCAGGGATCTCAAAAGCCAGGCTGGAAGCAAAAATGTGTTTCCAAAGATAGGAACATGGCATCACTAGAGGGCATTCCATACCTCATCCCAGCCACAGCCAACAGTGATCCAGGGTCAGCAGAGGGGCAGCCCAGTGGGGTCCCCCAGCTCTGTTCTGCTCCCTAGCTTTGTCTGCAAGGAGGTTTTCTATAGATAAAACTGATTGATAAGGGTGCAGATTTTCCTTATAAATTACTCATATTATGTCCATTCTGCACTGCATATATCCTTCTGTTACAGACTGTTTCTGTTTCTCTTCAGAAACAGTTGTGAGTATAATTTTTCAATATTATACCAATGGAACGAGGTCTGTGTGCATTTACATGTGTAGGAGAGCAGGAGTGTTACCATTTTAACTGGAATAAATTAAAGAAAGCAATACAACAGTTGGTCTATAAAAAAGATGACACGGAATAAAAGCAGCCAGGTCAGCATTTACTCAATTTACTAAAACTGAAAAGAGTGGAATTTGTAAGTCAAGGAGAACCCTTTCTGATTCCACCTTTCAGTGAAAGCAGTCAGGACCAAGGTGCTGCATTCTGAGCACAGAGGTCTCAAGAACTGTGGCAAAGAACACGGAGAAATGTTCGAAGTGGAACACTTAAAAAAAGCCCAACCAAAAATAGACACCAGTAATACAGCAAGAGAGAAGGGGGAGGGTGAAGACAGCTTCATTTTACAAATGTCTTTGTTGAGACAGTAACTGGATACAGAAATCCAAGTCCCACTGGGATTCCAAGAGTGCACATCTGCCTCGCAGCCCTCGTGTTTCCCAGAGCAGTGGCTTTTAGATGAGATCTTTAGAAAGAGCTTATATGGTTCTGCCCGTGAAGGCAGATTTTAAGGTTCACTTTTGGGTGCCCAGAAGGAAATGAATGTCTGTTTGCTGATATTGAGCAGACTATGCTCCAATGTGGACCTATTTCCACACCTTATTGTTCTAGAAGAGAAATACTAAATTAACTTTTACTACATAACTTTCATAAGACCTGCTCTAAAAAGAACCAGAATCCAGCTCTGGCTTCAGTGAGACAGCCAGGTGGGACCACTGCCTGTGGTGGCAGCTACTCACCAAAAGAGTTACAAAAGTAGAGAATCTTCAGCAGAAATTAATGAAAAAACCCTACTTTATGTGTCCCACAGAGGCCCAGGCAAAACCCACCCCTCAAGTGGTGTTAGATGGGAATCTGATACTTGAGTAACCTGCCTCTGGGAAACTATTAATGTTGCTCTCCTGAGCTCCCCAGAATTTCTTCACTGTAAATCCCCACAAAGTCTAATTCTTTCATGCCATGTAACCCTATGGTATCATACCAAGGTTTCTTATAAGTACAAGTTTGCTTTTAAAAAAAACAGCCGAAAAAGAACACTTTTCCACAACAGTTATATGTAGATATCTATGTCAAATCAGTTGCAGCAGGCAAACATTTTCACACTAGGCAAAAAAAAAAGCCTTTTTTGCACAGGTGTGGTTCTCACATGAAGCCTCACCACACCTGTATCTGCTTCCTTTCAGTTCTGTCTTTTCCATCTTTACATAGTGGTCAGAGGACTGTATGAAAGGAACCCAGAGAACTTTCCCATCTGGTTCATTGACTCCATATCCATGTGCACCCTCCCTCATGGACCCTCTCATTCCTTGGGGCTTCTCTGTAGCATTTCTTATCCACAAACAGGGGCCACCTCCAGTTTTGCACAGATTTTCCAGTCTTGGGATCCCTTGCTTTTGCATCCTCTGTTATGCTGTTCTCCAAATCATACAGTTCAACTCCACTTATTTCTGGAGGCACAGCAAACCTTAGCAAAAGCAGAGGTTGGACCTCTGTGGTGCTTCTTGGCAGGAAACTCTTAACATAAAGACCATTAGGGCAGCACCAGCTGAGCTTCTCCCTTAACAACTTGCAGAAGAAGATTGAAAGAAGTTGTACTTATAATTAGTTATTTTTTTAAAAAAACCACATATTTTGAGCATAGAGTTTAGTTCCTGCACACACATGCTACTACTGAATTATTTTAAAATAGGAACAGAAAAAACTTAGATGAAAATAGAGGTCAAAGAAATCCTAGAGAAGGGATAAATTTCTTTCTGTTCTGTTTGATTTTGAATTCAAGGAAGAGCAGGTGATGCCCAGATTCATAAAAATTAGTGTTGTTTTTTAAGCCAGTGTTAAAGGTCTGCAGTCAAAAACTGATTCTGGAAGAATTTAAATATGCAAAGGTGTTGTCTTAGATAGCACAAGTTCTATCATCATTATAGTACAAGGGTTTTGTATTGCCAGAGCTTCATACTGCCTCAATGTTTCTCACAGGCAGCTCCTCTAAGCACTGCCTATTCCTGGTCCTTGCAGCAGTCATCTAACTCTGGATTCCATCAATCCACTCTTTTATACCACTTGCTCTTATTGGCTACAGGTGGCCCGTTAAGATCAGGCCTGCTTCTAATCTTTAGTGATTGGTCCAGCTGCAACTCAGTGCAGGATAAGATTACCTTCTATACCACTTTCATTTACCCATACTGTATCCCCCTACACAAAGGGGAGTAAAATGCTCATGTTTTCTTTTCAACTTGGTAGGATTTGAGTTCTTTCTGTTCTTACTTGTGCCTCTGAAAGTCTCCTTCTCCATGTTTATAATAGAAGTAAAATTCTAGAAAACACTTGGAGGACTCACAGTGATTATTAGACAAAGATGATTCTGGAGCAGCACTGGCACAACATATTCTGTCATCCATCTGTGCCTATCCCCAGGTTAACAGAAATATGTCTAAGTGTGAAACCTGAAATGCAGGTGTATTCTGCATTCAGAGGTATTTTCTCTTAATGAAATTTTTTTTTATCTTGTTACATGCTTTCCCACTTTATGGGTATGGGAAGTGATAGGTAAAAATTTGGTGGTTCCTAGGCAGATTTTTTGGATATAAAGACAGCTAAGCCATTTGCACAGGCCAGAGCTCAGGCACGCTCTATATCTGTTTTGTGCCTGTGGTAGCATCATTATGTCTCTTAGGTTCCATGTGTCAGTGGTGAGGTTTTTTCCTTCTCTACCAATTTAATATTACAGGTGAGTGTATTCAGAGCCAGGATTTCCTGCAAGTTGTCTGTGTAGTCCTATGTGTGTGAATGGGGCCATCACCACAATAAGGCCCTGGAAGGCATTTGAAACAAAGGCCTTGTGTAAACGATTGTATAAACCAGTACATCCCATTTGAACAAAATACCCCAAAAACAACAAATCCCAGACTATGAGATGTTCTGGTGGAGTGGCAAAGGTTCTGGAGAAATTAAGTTCTTCCCTGCTTAGAAGGTGGAAGGCCATGTCCAGGGAATATGTAATAACTGAAATAGCAACAAGCAGCTTGGGATAATAAACACATCCTTCTGTCTGGACACTTCACACACACACAGGGCACTGAAAGGGTTAAAGATAGTTGTTCTCAGCAGTGTTTGGCCTGGCTGAGGATTAGAGCTTATTTTAGCTGTTCTTCCTAAACATAGCAAAGGTCACGAGGGACCAGGCTTTGTTGCTGAGTCTTATTGGCCTTGTTCCTTGTAGGGGTTT
Organism: Serinus canaria; assembly: GCF_022539315.1. Taxonomy (NCBI): domain Eukaryota; kingdom Metazoa; phylum Chordata; class Aves; order Passeriformes; family Fringillidae; genus Serinus; species Serinus canaria. The sequence goes on along the minus strand of NC_066329.1, from coordinate 5,441,995 downwards.
TGCAGGAGGACAGGATTGTCTCACTTACAAGGATAATAGATGACAAGCCCAGTGCTGATTAACCTAATTTTAATTGATAATTAATTTTAAACCCTATTTACTTTCCCTGGAACAGCTGAGACTTCAAGGGAATCACAACAGAGGTGAACAAGAACTGAAATCTCCCCCAAGGAAACGATACAGGCAGGAAGGGGAAAAGACAAAGCTAGATGTGTATTCAGATTGTCAGTTTGGATCTTCATTAAATTTATTGCTTCTGCAAATGGAGACCTCTCACCTTGTGCTTGCCATTGCACTTCTTCTGCAAAGGCATCTCAATCTTGTAGTGCAGAGACCTCTACTCTCCAAAATCTGACCTGCTTGCCTGTTAGCCTTCTTTTTGCTTTATTAGAACTCCTTTTGCCTCATTTCTAAGCCTGCTGGCCATGTGGGACCATGATTTCCTATTGTACTTGAAATATATGTGATGTTCCATAGTTTTTCAGTTGTGAAAGCTTGAGAATGTGTGTAAAAGGTCATTTTTATTCACAACCAAACTGTTTACACATTCTGGACTTCATTCTGCAAATCAGAACCTTTGGGGATTAACAGCTGTATTAAGTTTTCTAGCAGCACATTCCTGTAGGAGCATTCCTTATCATAGTTAAAATCTGAAAGCCACAATGTCTGCAGTCTGCCCTTCACAGCACCGCCTGGAGAGGGCTCACAAATCATTCTACAAATATTAAGGAGTTAATTCTTTAAACACCTTTGAGATGCATGTCATCCTTATGGCATAGGCTGATAAAATGGAAGTCTGAGTAATTTATTCAGGGTCACATAACATCTATGGCAGAGGCAGCAACTCCTCCTGGCACTCAGAACTGCTCTGAACTTATTTCCAGGACAACGTTCCAACATGAGCTGCATTCTGAATTACGTTTTAGATCAAGATGCAGTTCATCCCTCTGAAGCAGTTGTGGCATTGCAGAATGTCTGCTCAGGGGAATTACCAGCACCATTTTCTTGCTTATGTTTGTAGCCTATTCAGTACCTTCATCCTCCATCACAGAGCTGTTTAAAATAATGCAGACAATTTAGACTGAATTTACATAATCTCACTTGATAGGTATAATCAAGGTCTATTCTCACAGTAACATTCTGAGGTATTCACACACCCTGAATATGAAATGCCACCTGTGACATCTCCCCTGTCTTTACTGAGTAGAGCACCTCTCTGCTGAGCAGAGTACTTCTCATTCAGGAAAACCCTTCAGTCTTTTGAGTCCTGACCTGAGTTCCCAGAATGACTGAGGTCTTAGACTAGACAGTTCTAGCCCGAACTTCATGAGTTCTTTGCATCTGTCACACCACATAAAATGGGGATATTTTCCCGCTGTCAGCCCTTACAGTAAAGCTCAGTGTTTGTTGATAGAGGACACTGGGATACATGCACAGAAGGAATGTGAAAATTCTATTAATGAGGGCAATTCAGTTTTAATAGCTGCTATGTGAGCACTGGATCTGCTCAGGCAGAGACAAGTTATTAAAGGTGATAGTACAATGATGATTAGACCAAGCAGCTGGCTACAATCTTTCCTCCATTTAAAGTCATTTCAAGCATCAGGATCTCACTGTTACAACTGGCAGCACAGGTGGTTTACCTGCTTGCTTGTACACGTGTTGGATTTCCCCAAGCTACATCTTCCATGGGAGTTTTCATAACCTTTTCTCTCGTTCCTTTGCCCCCACCCCTTTGCACTGGAAGGAGAAAGATATTTCCCCTTTGCTTTCTTCCTAAAGGCTGCAATGTATTTTTAGCTGCTCAGGATGTCTCCAAATAACGCAGTGACTCTGAACTTGCATTGTCAGCCTTCCCTGTAAAGCCCCTCCTGGGAGGTTTATGGCTCATTCTCCACAGCTTTGCTGATGCAGCGTGTAATGTTTATACCTGCAATCAAGCATTGGCTGAGCTGCAGCCCAGTGCTGGCAGCTCTTTCTTTCTCCCTCTGCCCCCCCCCTTCCCTTGCAACTCCCCTCTGGTGATACTGGGCTGATAAAGTGCATACAGTGGTGATTGCCTGTACAAAGGTAAAAAAAGAAAAAAGGATTTCTCAATAGCCAGAAAAACTTGTATGTGCTCTGACCAGCCTGGATGAGATGGACTTAGGGGTCTATATTTCTTTTTCTAGATGATTTATAACACCTTCCTCCTCTGCACTGCTGTTTTCCAAGCCATTTAATGGATTTTGAGATTTACCAGATAAGAGGTTCACCTACAGTTTAGAAACTGTTTTTCTTTTAAACAGAACACAAAGGTTAGCTCCTTTTTTTTTTTTAAAGGGTGGTACTTAACATATTCTTTCCCCAAAGTATCTCATGGCCTATGATTGCCTTAAAATGGCTCATCAGAATTTTTACCAACCCACAAAACTACTTAATACTCAAGAAGCAAAAAGAAACACCTTTGAAACAGGGGCCTCATCTAGAGGGGAAAGTGAGGCTGATTCAACTGGAGCAGGATTCTAAAATAACATAAGCATTCATAATGCAGACAACTTTATTTCAATGTAAGAGGGTCTAACTCATGCTTAGCTTTGGTTTATTGTGTATTCCAAGTCCATGTTAGCTAAACCAAAATAAACATATCTTACAGGCCTTTGCCAGCATTTGACTAAATAGGTTTGAAGTCAATCTTTACTTAAATCAGTGCAGCTGTGGTTGAAAATAAGGCCAAATGCATTCAGTTAATCATGAAGACCGTGCCAACAAAAGGCATGAAAAAAAGCATCATGCACATTTTTCATGATTAATGTATCTGCAAGTTCTCAGTTAGAGGCAGAGAGATCCAAGTGGAGTTGAATACCATGGAATTAAGGATGTCACTGTTGTGGGCATTTGTATTTATGTTGAGTCTCCCTGAAGTGAAGACCACTTTATATGCCACAGTTTGCCTATGTTCAGTCTAAGAAAATTGTTGCTACCATGCTGCTGTATATCGGGGAGTCTCCCTCCCTTTTTCTTTCTGGGATATAGTAGCATCTAAAAATCAGATTCTGCTGGCACGTGTATCTTGTGATGTTTGAATATAGATTTTCACTTGAAAATGTACGTCAGGATTATATAAATCTCTTTCAAGGTCTCAAGAACCTCTTCTGACCACCCTGTGATCCCACCCAGATCCCTCTGGAAGTGTCTCTCTTGGTGTGTCTCTCTTCTGTCTCCACCTATCAGTGAAGTTCACTATGTAGTTAAAACTGCTCCAAACTGAGCTAATTTTGTTCATTTAGCCTTGAGGATTCTTGCTTAATTAAAATGGGCCTGAGGGAAGTATGACTATCTTAATTTATCTTTTACCAGAGAAAATGTTTGAAGGCCATGATTTTATGCAGATCCAGACTTACTTATATTAACAGAAGATGCTTTTGGTTACCCAACTCTTTTTTAGCCTGATATCTGCTACTCTTCTACTGCTTTATTGAATTTACAAAGTAGCAACAGAGGTACTGAATCAAAGAGGCATCGATGGAATCACTGCAAAAGGAAAAAGTGCTTAAGTGTATCTTTGTAACAGAACAACAGGCTGCTGGTTTTTTTTCTTCAAGTCAATACATCTGCTGTTTCTAGAGCTGAAATCAACATACAAAGGAGAGTTTTGACCCTTATACACTCATAACAGCTTGTGCCTTATCTCTGGCTTGGATTTTCACAGTACAGTCAGCCTCCAGCTTCTTGAGTTTCCATTTTTTTAATTTATTGCAATAACTCAACTGGAATATGAATTTCATCTATGAATTCTTTAGTTCCTTGGCTCTAAATAATGTTGTTCAGCTGTTCCTAACTAGGATAGGTGGTTAAAAGATTGCTACTTTGCAAATGTGACAAATGTCTGCTACTTGCCTACTTTCTTTTACATTTTAACCCCCTTGAAAGCGGAACCACTAACAGGCATGTGAGACTTGGCCACCAAACCCCATCATCCACTTGGGGTCTAAGTAGGGCTCAGAGTAATCTTTACCCAAGTCAGAATATATTTTTATGTGGTTTCTTCAATTAGAGTTTAGTATTGTGCTTTTTTCCTAGTAGTGCTGAAGCAACTGTTCTTCACTGAAGTTGCTTTTCAGCATGGTGTTGATCATCAGTTGCTGTATTTTAAATATGTGAAGGACAGACATATGGTTTTAGTTCAGAAATGCTTGTTAAAACCTTCCTTCTAATCTAAGGTTAAATAGAGAGTTCAGCATATGTATGTCTTAGAACGAGCTCTAACAGCTGTGAAAATGAAATAACTATTTCTCTAACAGACTTTTGGAGCAAAATTAGCTTTCTAAAGCACATAAATAAGCTGGTAAGTTGCTTTCTTACTGATCAGACTCAGAATAATGAATTAGTAAGTTATACTTCTGTGTTTGAACAGCAAGGCCTTGAAGAAGAAAGAACTTTTGTCTCCTGAAAATATTACTTTCAGGTAAGAGAGAGCTGTCACAAGGCACCTTCTCTTCTGTTCACATTTTCAGACAATTACTTTTTTCTTTGTTTTTATTTGTCCCTATTCCATCTCTCAGTAATATGGCCTATTTATCTTGAGACATATTTTAATTACAGTAGGATTTTTGCCTAATGCTACGTAGCTTCCTCAGAGTTGACAAATTTGGAGAGAAGTTTGAAGGTGAATCACATTTCAGGTCACCACTTTGAATTTGCCATTGGGGAATGAAGGGAATGTGCTGCCTAGGTAGAGCCTGTCTCAAATACTCTGTGGCTGCATCAGGAAGTTTTGAAAACCTTTCCAAGCAGTGACTGCACAGCCAGGGACGTTTTGTTGTGAGGAGCCGGCATATGGGCAAAATGTCAAAGGTGTGGCTTGCTCTGCCCTCCTTGCCTTCAAGCTCTGAAGCTTCATTATGTGACTCAGGAGCTATGTGTGTAACTGCTCACATCAAAGCTGCTCACAAAAACCACACAGTCAAAACTGACTCCAGCTCCCAGCTGCTGGCAAACTTGTTGTCAGCTTGTGTACAAGACTCTTCTAAACTGAACCTTCCTTTTTTTGAGTTAGGAAGTGCTGTACAAGAATCCAGAAATTTTGATCTAAAACAACAAGAAAAGATGCTCCTAGAGAGGGATCCTTTGAAACTCTGGCTTTGTAGAAGTAAGGGTAGAGGTGTCAGCTAAATCAAGTTTAATCCCATCCACGTGTCTGACAGGACACACTTTGAGGTGCTGCATGGGAGAGTGTCCCAGCACCAGCAGCTCTATTCTTCCTTCCATCAGCCTTCAATCAGTCAACACAGCAGAACCTGTGACTCTCAAAGAAATTTGCACACTTATCTTCTGTGTGTGGGTGCAAAAAATAAAATGTTGGCAAATAGTGAGATAAAGTTGTTACCATCCTGCCCATATTTTGAAACAACATGGACCTGGTCAGTGCCTAGACTCAGTTCCTTCACAGGATTTGGCTGTAGCAAAATACAGAGGGGAAATATCCAAACCTCTCTTACAACACAGGTGCTGGTGTCACAGTACCACGTGGTCATCTGGATTCCATGGATTCCCTCTATGCAAACCAGCTACCTTCAAGTGAAGGAAGAAATCCTTCAACTGTTGGCAACAATCACAAAGCTGATTGATCTGGCAAGTTGCATGGACTGGCCATATCTCCACAAATCTTCTACTTCTTTGATTTCTTCTTAAAAATATTCAAAAGTGTGTATATTTCTGGAGGGCTATTCAAGTGGCCGTCAGGGAATCAAGTTAAATAATGTTTTTATTGTGTTTTCTTCTGTAGTTTTATGAGTGTTTATATGTGGGCTTGGCTTAGAGATGTGAGGTCAGATAATACACTCAAAGTACTGTAAATGCAAAGCTTTGTGATGAAAACCATGAGTGACTCCAGACTTTTCTCACTGTTTTTACAGACAATTTACTCACAATCCCACCTGCAGTGTTTTGAGAACTAAGTAGGCAAAGACATTGTTCTGAACAGAACCTGAAAAAACAAAATGCCTATCTCAGATTTTACATTTTAGACCCTGCCCTGACTTCACACACAGTGCTTAAGCCTGCAAAACTGTATCATAGGTGCCACATTTTGGATTTTGGTTCCCAAGATACTTTAACACAGTAAGGACAAAGCCCATTAATCCAAATATAGCACGGTGTTACAACAAAACAGAGCTGAGCTGTAATCCTGAAGATTATAGTTTCAGGAGAAAGATTTAATGTCACCTCAGGGTGGTTGCTTTTTTTTTCCTTGGTTCTGTTTTGTTTTCAGGCAAACTTCAAAGTACCTCATTAGATGCCTTCAGAAGTCATGAAGATGAAATGAATAAGAAGCGATTCAGGCAAATTGTTGACTCTGGAGAAGGGTTTTAAAAAACAACAACACAAAAGCAAAACCCCTAGGGACAGCTGTAATTGCATATCTGAAGAGTATTTCAGCGCTGGTCTGCCAGCCCCACTTAGCTCAGGCACCTTTTCTTCATCCTGAGAAGGGCTGATCCTTTTTGTCCTGGCTTCTCAAACATCAGACTAAATTTTGCTTGACTGTCTAAATTTCCCTTGACTGTGTCATAGCGATTGAGCCTCACAGACTTCCTGTGGGGAATTCTTTATGCTACAGAGTAGATTTGCTGAGGAGAGAGATATTCAATATCTGTTTTTTAGAGTGTGTAGCAATCTAGACAATTTGATAACTGCGGAGGAAAAATGAATTTTTTTAAAATTTATTTTTGTTACTTTAACAATGCTGGGATAGGGTAAGAGAAAGAAAAGGAACAGGAAAAAGGTTCTCAGTGATGGATGGTTTCCATATTGTGAGGATGTAAATCCTTAGGTCATGCTGTGTAGTAAGCACTGTCCTTTAGAGCCCTCGCTTTGGTGTATCAGGCTCAGCCCAGCCCAGCCCTCCTTGGCACACCCATTCCTTTGTAACCCGGGGCTCCCGCAGCGAGGCTCCGCTGCATGACCATGTTGCTTGGGGCAAGTGCCGGCAGATGCTCGCTGAGTCAGCGGGGGAGCTCTGTCTGCCCTGCCAGCTGCCGGCTTCGGAGCACGGAGCAGGGAAGGGGTCCCAAGGCGGCTCTGTGGGCTGTTTGCAGCATCTGAATGCTGCTCCAGGGAACATCGGGGTGGTGCTGAGCTCACTGGAGTGGGAATGGGAACACCAAACGATGGGTGGGATGTGCTTCATGGCTCTTACTGGCGTTACCTGACTTGATGTGTCTCTCCCAAAGGAGTGAGCAGGGGTTTGTTGGACCTAAGAGGGCAGATACGCTCCTTTCCTGGTCTGGGTCACACTGGCACCCACCTGCGCTGCTCCGTCCTGACCACCCCATTGCTGTGGTGAGAGTCCCTCCTTTTATATCTGCTGTTTTTGAGTCTTTGAAACACAAGAAGCAGAAGACAAGTAGGGAAGCTGAAAAAGCTGTTGTAGTTGTGGGGATTTTTCCATTTTTCCCCCTTGGTGCAGTGCCTTTGTCATATATAGGACCATGTGAAACTTAATATTGTCTGAGGACAGAAGTTCTGCACATCACACACATACACACAAGCTTTTCTAAACTTCATTTTTTTAGTAGAAAAGTAGTTGAGCTGCAATCATAATGGTCCATAAATAGAATAAAAGAATGCAAGGTTAGTAGGCAGAGTTTGCTAGCTGATATTGCTGCAAAAAGCCAGACGTGCTTTCAGGCTCTGACCCCTTATTAGGTCACTCCCTCCAGCCCGTGATTGTGAGTGAAGCTGGGAGTGCCACTACCAGCGACAGCCAGACGGTGCTGCTCTGGCCCTGGGATTATAGGGGAAAGTGCAGGAGAGAAACCAGTGGAAAACAGGCGCTAGGGAGAGAATCATTTGTTCCAAAACATTTGCTTTGTAACAGGGTCATCTATAAATTCTGGGATTTCCTGTTTGCTGAATGGCAGGCTTTCTCTTTTCAGGTTACAGACTGGAATAATTTTATTACAGCTCACTGTAAGCTTCTTTCCTTTCCAAGCTCCGATTTGCAGCCTTTGCACAGAAATTTCCTAGCGTTCTTGGGGTTGTTAGTTGTACCCTTCAGCATCATGCTCTAGAGCTGTGCTTTAATTTTCTTTGGGCATTAGAAGTGGTGAGATCATGGTAGTTTTAAGGAGAAAGCATTAGACATATATAATGGGTCCTTTTCATGCTGATGTATGTTTTCTCTGGATACTGGGAAAGTAAAACTTAAATAAAGAAACCTGAAAAGAAAAAAAACCTAATTTTAACTACAAGGAGCTTGATCCTGAGTCTTGTCCATCTTGTAAATTTATCTACTTGACTGGGAGTTGTCAGTGTTCAGGAAATGCAGGGTTTGGGCTACAGCTGCTCAGGATGTTGCTTAGGTTTTTTTACCATTTTGTTTCAGAAGAACCCGTTAATGGGTTGTCTTTGTCAAGCATGCGGTTAGGAAACACTGCCAGAGTAGTCCCTCAGGTCAGACCCTTGCTAAAACAAGAGGGACCTGTCCCAGCGTATCACCTTATAATGATGTAGCCTCGTGCTGGGAGAAGTCACCTGTGCTGGTAAAGATCTCTGTCAGGTCGCAGGTCTGAAACAGCCAGTGACAATTTTCCGCACGAGTGCCTTGAGTCTCTGGGTATCTTAGTCCCTTTCTGTGTTATGGAAAGGGTGGGAAACAATAAAAAAATGGATCCTTTGAGAACCAATGATAAATGAGTAAAGGAAGAGAAAGGTAATTGCAAGTTTTGTGAGATAAAGGTTGTGTGCTGCAGCAGGACAGGCTCTCTGGGATCTGCTCCCGGTACTGAGTTCTTTGGCCAGAGCTTTGTCCATGCCTGTGTTGCACAGGACTGCAAACAGCCAGGGAGAGAGTGCTGTCTGCCTGGGAGCCTTCAGTGATTACACTTATAATGAGAGAAGATTAAATTTTTGTGACTGGGAAGCAAATCTGCAAACTCAGCTTGAATTTTTATTAATGGGAGAAAGTTTAGAAGCTCTGAGTGTATGATTTTAAAGATGTCTGTTGTTGAACGTGCTGGGAGCATTTTGTCTTTATGCTGAGTTTAGCAAATGAGATTCTAGTCCTTGACTGACATTATTAGGCACTATTGTAACAATAATGAAAAGAAGATGATTAGAATCTGCCTACTAGTGGCAGGGGTTGATGTTACTATACAGCAATAGAAGGAAGATGGCATTCTGAGCTTCTTGCATTCTCCACTGATGTGAGCACAGCTTTATCTGCATCTCTGTTGTAAGGTAAAATGGAATTTTCAGAAGAGATAAACTGGGTAATTGCTGTTTTTCTTTTAACTGATTCAAAAGCTAATTTTTTTCACATGGAACTGATGCCTTCCATGGAAATTTTGTCTGTGTTAACTTTGGTGAAAGCTTCAGACTATTTTTGGCTGCAATTAAAAGCATTCAAGAGATGCCTGTCACTTCAGCTCACATATTTCCACAGGGTACTTTATTTGTGTTTTATGAAAGAAATGGAAAACACAACAATATGGCTTCTGCTTAACTTGAACTATCTCACATCTTGTGGCAGCAAGTGACAAGCAATTTTTCTTCATTGGAAGCTGCTTTTCCGGATATCACAGCATGGAGTTGCTGATAGGATTTTCACAAGAAAAATAATAACATCTAGCATTCACTAACACCTGCTGTCCAGTGATCTTAGACTGCTTTGGAGAAATATTTATTAGGATTCATGACTATGATATTGGTAACATTTTATTGAACTAGGTTTACAAGAAAAGCTGATTGTTGTCTCTCTAATACTCAAAAGTGCCACTGATTCAAAATGTCAATGTTTGCAAGGCTTAATTTGAGGGAACTGGGTCCTGATGTTCAGAGCAGATTGGTTCCCACTTTCTTCAGAAGAGGTTAAATGTGAAGAAATTGAAGAGTTGGGCCAACAGTTTCCCAAAATTAAGAACCAGCTGTGAAGATGTTGCTGCAGAAAGTCTGTCTAGTAATTGCTAAAAGGGACAACAGTATAGTAGTCAGGCTGAGAATAAAACTAAGAGCTATTTTATTTGCAGGATCCTCTTCTCATTCAAATATTTATGAATCTTGTTGAATACTTCTCTGTGTGGATTCTGTGGGAGGAAGTATGAAATGTATGTGTGGTATCTCTGATAGAATTTAGCTCGCTGTGTGGGTATAATCTAAAAACACATTAGATCAAGGGTACAACTGTGTTGAGCTCATCTGATGTATGACATACCCAGCTTCTAAAAGTGGCTCTACTGCAACACCTAATGCTTGGAGCTTTCACCAAAATTCTTCCCTCCACTGCATTCTGAATTTTAAAATCTGTAATAGAGTTATCTGCCAGCAGTCCCTAATTAATACCGCGTTGAGCCAGCTGGAATCACAAGAGCAAATGGCTCTCCTGGCACACCACAGAGCAGCTTCTGAGGAGTCCCACTGCCTGTGTGCAGTGCCCATCACACTGCACACAGACTTCATCTGCTGGGGCAATTCTTGCCCCAATAAAAAGTCACTTCACAATCACATTTGCAGCTAGACATCTCTGTGTTGTTCCCTGTTATGCCCAAGTGGAAAAAGCAGGTGGAAGAAATACAGTGTGATTTTTTAGGAATGCCTCAGCAATGCTGTATTAAAGCATCAGTGTTTGGAACTCTTCAGAGTGCTGGGCACCCAGGCTGCTGCTCACAATGAGGGTGCAAATGTCTGGGCTCTGGATGGTAATGGGGGGTAGTTACCACTGGGAATGAGAATGTGTGGTATGAGTAGAGAAGGGTTACTGATGTAGCAGCTGATTTCCTCGCAGCTCAGGGCTTGTTTGCAACTCTGAAACCTGGGGAGCTTGTCTGGAAGTCAAGACAGTTCTGCAGAGGAAAGAGTTGGATGCTAAAAGAGTAATTTTCTAAGGTCCTTATTCCTTGGCATTTGTGTTCATGGTGCTGAGGCTACAGTGGCATGGGCAGTAAAATTCTTCCTTGCCCCACTGTTGGGCTTTGTGTGACTGAGGAGTTCATAGGACTCCCCAGAGTTCAGCTGTGAAAAGGAATAGAACAGTTTCCCTAAACACTGTACAAACAGGGAAAAAAAAACACTCCAAGAGTTCCTATATTCACTTATTTCTGGTTCATCACATTGCTACTAGTCCAGACTATGGGAAGGATAAAAATCCCAAGAGGAAATGATTCATGTCTGAGCAGGGAAATTCTGTTCAGAATTACAACTGGCTGCCAGAGTTTAGAATAAGGTTCCCTGCATGACAAGGCTGTGTGCCAGTTTTATAAAACATATAAGTGTAATTCATGCAGTATTTCTGTTAATCGCACTCTCTGCTTAAGATATCCATTAAAGCCCATCATATTAATTCAATTGAAAAAATTCTCTGGGAATTGTATTAGATATTTTGCCCATTAAATTAATGTTACAATCTTTAAATAGAATTTCTAGGCACTTATTGTTGTTCTCAGAACTGTCATGCAAATTGATATCTGCTCTCTGCCTTTTGGGGGTTTGACCACTACATCTTTCTCCTTTTTTGCCTCCTGTCTTCTCCCTCCACCCCAGCCTATATTTAATTATCCTCTTCCTTTTGATTTCTGGGGTCATTAACAAGATGTGATCTGCGGCTTGTCACAAGACAGTCAGTGTTTGTCTGTCAGTTTGGTCCTCTCTGAATTAATCTGCTAATTAATTAAGGTATGGAACTGTGAAGTGAAATTCCCCAGGTGTCAGCCTGGCCTTATGGTGAGGGAAAGGGCAGCTCGTGTCTCAGTGTCTGGGAGAGGGGAAATGCGATTAAGGTTGCTCAGGACTGACCTTTACAGGCCATTTCAGAGCCAAGGGAGCTCTGGGCCAAGGCCTGGAGTGGTGGCTCTGCAGACTGCCTGGATCCCAGGATGCTCCAAGGGTTTAGTGCATCCCCAGTATCTACCGTGTGGGAACCACGCTGTGGGCACTGCCTGCTCTGGTTTTTAAGGAATGAAACTGGGAGCCACTGTCCTTCTATCCCCTCACCCAGCTGATAGAGGAGTGGGCTGTGCACTTCCTTGGGAATTGCTACCCTTTTTGCATTCTAGGGAACCTTGATAAACACTGCCATATCTCAACGCAGGTCTCATTCAGGATCATCAAAACCCATGCAGTTCTTTCCTAAAAAATAATGCAGTTCCTTTTTTGCTTGTGAGCCCTCAGCTTCCCCCACATTGCATTTTGCTTTCTCTCAGACTTTAGTTTTTGCTTTTTCTGTGTGGGGTGTCGCTGTGTGAACCAGCAGCAATGAGGTTGGAGCCCTATAAGAAGTTGGGGCATTATCTAAGTAGCTGCTGAATCTGGGAGTTGTGACTCCTCTGTGCTGAAGCACTGGGAACAGCTTGTGCTCACACAGAGAAGAACAGGTGCCACTGCACAACTGGGGATGGCTGGACACAAGCACAAGAAAACAGTGCCTTGTTCAGCACTGATACTGCTCCACAGCCTGACACAGGCCATGGGCTGCTGCAGGGGCTTGTGCTTATGACCTGTCCACCTGCCTGACACCTTCCCTGGCCCTTCCTGATCCAACAGTGAGCTCACATTCCCCACTGGGCTTCAGGACAGGAGATGGCCCTGGCTCCTGTCCTGTCACCCAGGCCCAGCCCACAGTGAGCAGCACAGAACTCAGTACAGCTTCTGGCCCAGGAGTGGAGAATGCAAGAAGAGGGATTTCCTCTAATCAAGTAGCTCCAGGAGGCTGTTGTTGAGTTAGTGGGTCAACGTGTTTATCTTTTTTTCTTTAGAAAAGTGCAAGTCCTTGCTCCTGTGGTTATTTTTGCCTAACAGCTGTGCTTCCGGTGAGCAGCTGGGAGAGCTGCCTGACTCAGCACATCTCCAGCCTCAGCACTTCTCAAATGCACTCGAGCAGGACTAGGAGTGCTGTGGGCAAAGCAGGGGGTCCCCTCCTCTGCCTCTCACAGCCGGTGGAGAGAGATGTTCAGTCACATGGATAGAGGCGTTTGGAGAGACAGGAATCTCTTGCTCTGAAGAGTGTGCCCACAGATAGGACAAATATGTGGTCTTTATTTGATCTTTATTTCAAAACTTTAAACATGTGGAAGTTACTGTCTGTAAAAGTACACAATGATGTACAAAGAACCTGACACAGAGATTGTGTTCTGTAAGGAATGAGAGCCTCTTCCAAGATTTGGTCCTTGCCAGATTAGCCCCACAGAACACACCAAGCTATTTCCATGCTTCAGTTCTATGACACCATGTAGGGTCTCACAAGCATCTTGAGTCACATTTTCCAGAGAGGTTAATCACACCCTTGGAGTGGGGCAGCATTTGACCAGTCCACATGTATTACTGAATTTGTAGGATGTTTGTGTGCTGCAGCATTTTGTGGGGTTCTGAGGGAGCAGATAAGGACTGGCGAAGGAGGAGGCTGGGAAGGTACCTTTACCTGGTGGTTTGAGTAATGGAGTAAGAACATGAAGATTGTGTTACCAGGTTGGGGCAAGTGAACTCTGCCTCTCAGTGTTCTGCCCTTTGCCTCCATTGTATATTTTGACTATAATTTTTGATATAAATGTGATCCCTCTACATGTGATTGTATAGTATCTAACAGCTTAAAACAGCTTGAGGAGAACTTTTTGGGACTATTATGCTACAGGTTTGTAAGAAAAATAATGTAAAAATCAATCTGTTCAGTAAAACACAGAGCAACTTGCATGAACAGCAAAATGTCAGCGAGGATGAGGAGGAATTAAATGTCTGATGTAATTTGAGTCCACTCTAAAAAAAAAAAAAAAAAAAAACAACAACAAAACTAAAATTCCAGTTGCTGTGAGGTTGTTGGGGGCAGTAGGAAAGGAACTTTCCCTGTAAGCATAGGAATTATTCTGTTTCGTAGGGTGACAGTTTTATCATTTGCCTGTATAGGAAGAGAAGTTCTTTAACTAATATGATTTTCTGGCAACATATCTGATTGGAATTGAGTCTTGTGGAAACTCTCAAGTTTGTAGTTTGATGGAGAAGAGCAAGAAAACTCTTTTTTTCCCCCTGGGAACATATATGCCTTCCCTGAGCCATGTAGCTGTGTTTGTCTTTGGGTATTGTGCCTGTGGTAGAGGCAGGGTGTACTTCCCATTCCAAACAGAACAGACTGAGTTATGGATCTGCCACAGAAGGACTGTTGTGTGTCCTAATGCAACCCTGACTCTGGTGAGGATCTTTCCTTGTCCTGCCTCAGAACCAGGCACAGGAGTCACAGCTGTCCAAGGGGAGCTGCACTCTTCACCGGGTCTGGGAAGTGCTGTGTCCTCATTAGAAGATGCCTTGTTGTACAGAGCCCATCTGGAGATCTTGCTCCACAAACCCCTGCACACAGGCCACACTGCTTTGCTCCTCACAGCCTTACACCTGGTTAGGCAGTGGTGATGACACAGCCCTCCCTCAGAAAGCTTCAGCACAGCTGCACACCCCCCATAGAAGGCATTAGAGGAGACCTTCCTTCTTTCAGACTGTCTGCATGGTACAGTTAGGATTTCATAGTCAACAAGAGCTAATACTTGTTTACTTATTTTCAAAATTGTAGCTAAGGCATCTTTCTGAAGACAGTATTAGGGAAAAAAAAAAACAAACCAGAGAAACAAGTTTGAGGCTTCAATATTACTCACTTTGGCCAGCTTCAGAATCTGCCTCCATGTACAGCAGTGACAGCAGTGACTCCTTACACATTTGATTGCTCCATTTCCTCCCTTCCCCCTCAACAGAGTTTTTTATGCCAACTCATACAGAACTCACAGCAGCACAGGAAGCCTTTTGCTATGTAAGAGGGACTTGAGCCCTTTCACATGCTCTTGTGTCAAATTAGATGCACATGTAGCTTCAGTACTAACTGTGCTGATCCTCTGCTGAAAAACAGGTTCTTGAAAAGCAAAAACACCCTAGTCCATCCAGACATGTGAGTGAGGTTATGTGTGTGTAATACATACATGTGTGTGCAGAGAGAGTGAGAGAACTTTGTCATGATTTGGGTTGACTCAGCGGGATTTGCAACCAATATTAGTTCTCACAGGGCTGCTGAGACAGATTTTAATGTATGAATAAATAACCAACATGATCTGCTCCTCACAGACTTGTTGAACCCTGTCCCATGGACATATGAATAGTGTCATTACGAAGGATGGCTTCAGACAGTCTTCCCACTTCATCTGTCCAGTCCTCTGGCATCACAGGCAGCTCCATCTCGTGCCTCTTTTCTCACAGGGAACACAGCCCTTGTCTGAAAGCTAAATACTGTATTTTGCCCTTGTTTTGTGAGGGTGAATAAAGGGCCTCTTCTCTGCCCTCATGTGCACACAGGACTGACAAAACACTTGTAGGTGGCACAAAAGTTCCTAAAAAGTGTTATCAGCACTATGCCATTTCACTGCCTGCCCTCAGCCTTGATAACAACTATGATAAACAGCCATCCCTCTTCAAGGTCAGTCCTGTTTATTGAAGGAGTGGAAGCCTGTTATTTAATCTAGGTTTTTCTCTTATGTGTAATAAATATCATGGCTTTTCTGCAGGTCAAGCTAATGTTTTTGTTCTCACAGACCTTTAGATTAACCATTTAGATGTTGAATGCTTTAAAATAATTTTAACTAAGTGAAGTGGTTAATCTGGCTATATTGTTCAACCAGCTCCACAACTGAGACTGGCAATGAGAAAATCAGTCTGGTTAAGTTTACTCACCGTTCTCCACCTGAGTCTTCCAGGAATGACTTGTTTGGTGGGTGCTTGAGAGCACAGGCAGGGTAGGTACAAATCCCAGACCAGTCTGGCTGGGTTGTACAGAAAGAGGTGGAGGGAAGCACCTGACTGGTGTGTGAGAAAACAGCAAGCCTAAGTCAGCAGCATGGTTTGATGGGGCTATTCCTGTTCCTTCTTTCCAGTTAACAGAAGATGTTAGAAATTTGGCTCCTTGTGAGGAAAGATATCTTCCTTTCCCTACCTTTCTCCCCTCTTAAGGAAGAAGAAACTTCCTTCCATCTTATGTATCTTCCCCCCTCTTCCTGAAGTTCTGGCTACTTCAGATCAAATCCAGTTTTCAAAGTGAAGCCTAGGATGGGCTGCTCAGTCCGTACTCTAAAATGTCTTTACTGTAGGACCTTATCTTCCACATCCAATCTACTTAGGTGGAAGAACTACTCTATCAGTAAAATGAACTTAACCCTTTTGTGGGTTCACTGTGTTCAGCACCTACTGGTGCACAGCATTTTGGCCAAGCGCTCAGGAGCCCATTTTGCTTTCCCCCTTGTCTCATTTTTCCACAATTCTTTGCTTCTCATTAAATCGCTGGCTGTCCTGGGATTATTTAATTGCAGGAGCAGCACTTCCCCTTAAAACCCTGTCTGTCTGTGCAGGAGTTCCCCAGCCCTTTAGTACAAGTTACCCTTGAAAGAAAAAAGGTGGAGAGGGTATAAGGATTCCCACCAGTGAGAACAAAGGCAGGTGTGGGGTGCTGGGGCTACCCCTGCTTTGTGATCCACCTTGCCTTGAGCCTATGGCTTTAACAACATCTTTGTCCTCTGAAAGCCCGAGCCTGCACAGCACAATAAATAATGCCTTGGAGCAATGTGACCCGTGGCAAGCAGTAAGTGATGACATTGTCAGACACACACAACTGTTGAAACAACCAGGCTGTAATCATTGTGCTGTACCCACGGAAAGACATTTGGCAAATGAGATTCCATTTTCACATTGGTCTGTGCTGAGCATGTAAATTTCCAGCGGGACAAGCGGCATTAGGGATGTGTAATTGATTGTCTGAATTATAATAAACAAGCTGTGACAGGTGATCATCCATCATATTCCTGGTGCATGTTCCAGCACTACAGTGAGACACAGGAAGAAAGGGAAAGATCTGGAACATGAGCAAGGGAAATGGGAAGTTGGGTTCACACAGAAATACAGAAGGAATAGAATAGAATAGAAAAAAGGGTCACAGTGGAAGTGAGAGGGGACTGCAACCAGGAGAAACCACATGCCCTGATTCCTGAGGGATGTGAAGGCCTGTGATTTGCAGTGGTGTTGCTTCAGAATCCAAGTGATTGGAATGACGGTTCTCTCCTAAGGGGGACAGCAGCCCAGAGCAGCTCAGGTCTTTTGTTTCTCAGACCAGCCTTTCCAGGGAGAAAATAATTGCTCTTGGATAGGAGTGTTGAAAAAAAAAACATGTTAGGAAAAATTTACAGAAAAGGTGTCTCTGATTAGAAGGACAGAAGTATTTACTAGAATATTTGCCAGCATTCCTCTTGGGAAACCCCATGCTCTAATTTCCACCCTCTATACTCAAGCTGACTAAGCAAGTGTGGGAATAATTTGCCATTTTAATACACCCAGGTTTTTTTGTGTAACTTGTTGTCTTTGCAGTATGAATGATCACAATTTTTTCCCCAAAAGTTTGGGAAACTTAATATCTCTCAGACTTGCTTATGGACAGTTTTATGGCATTAAGGCAATCACCCAAACTTTAATTGCCCCAGTATTGCTGCTTGATCAAATTGCTCAGACAGTTTCTCTACAGACCTTTGCCCATAAACATTCAAAATTAATTCTCTGCAAGCATGATAGTCACCAGAATTTGTGATGTAAATGCTTGTGTAAAATGGGTGTGAAGACAACTGGTGCAAACTCACCTAAATGGGGTAGAAGAAAAAAGTAAACATGGTGAAAATTCTTAAAATTATTATAAAAATCTTTAAAGATGCAATAATTTTATTTGATCAAATAGCGGTTGAAACAGATTA
Source organism: Serinus canaria (assembly GCF_022539315.1). Classification (NCBI taxonomy): domain Eukaryota; kingdom Metazoa; phylum Chordata; class Aves; order Passeriformes; family Fringillidae; genus Serinus; species Serinus canaria. The sequence continues at coordinate 5,424,266 of NC_066329.1, read as the reverse complement.
CATGATGTGCCTGAGACATCAAGATTAAGTTTTGTTCCAAAGATTAAAAATAATTTCATTCTTTTTGTGTAACAACTGACTGTGGACGTATCCCCTACTGAGACTGCTCGGCCCAGATGTCAAAAATCAGTCCTGTCCCACTGAAATTCTGCCATCAGTGAAGCAGTGGCCATTTGTTCCTTGAAGTCTTTCACAGGAATTTGATTGAGGCATCCAAGTTTTATGTGAGAACAGAAGTGGTGGAGGGGAAGGCACAGTGCAAACCACTGGTTTCTGAAACTGGAAGCAAACTCTTTCCCAAGAAGGAGAAATGAGGGTGAGAATGGAAAAGCTTTGTAGCAAAGCAGGATATGTTCTGGACAGAGACTCCCTGAATCCAAGGCAGAATATTTACCTTCACACCATTTTCTTTTCTGATGGTTATTCTGTGACTCAAAGAAAACATGGGAAGGGATGCAGTTGGAGAAGTGAAAAATCTCAGTGGAGGCTTTATCTCTGAAGGGAAATGGGAGATGGCTTGGACTGGGAAGCTGCAGGGCTGTGCTGCCTGGCTTTGACTGTAAGTAACTGCTGCTGGCACAGCAGGGGTTTATTTTGGCCCAGACAGGCCCTGGGAACAGCAGAGAAACTAAGGCTCTTGGAATTCTCCCCCTTTACGATTCACTCAGCAACTTGGCTTCAAAAGAGTATTTGAAAAAAAAAAAAAGAGGCAGGAAATATATCCAAATATTAAAGCCAAGGTTTGTATGTGAAACTGCGAGGAGGTGATTAAAGACCCAACAACACTGGGCTCCCTGAGTAAATTTAAAGGGGACTGCAAGGAACGGCTTGTGCAGATGGAGGGGGATGAACTCCTATTCTGAAGAGCTTGTTCAGCCCTGTGTGAAATCTGGTTGTGAATGCTGGGCAGGGAATAATCTCCCTCCCAGCAAACACACCAAATTCCCAGGATCTGTGACAGGGACCAGGAAGGACTGAGGGGCTGCAGGGAAGGAGGCAGCCCAGACTTTTTGTGTTTGTGTGTTTCAATCATGCCATTTTTTGTTGTATCTATTAGTGCTGCTCCTCTTCCCCCAGGGTTGCCCCCTTCCCTTCCCTTCCCTTCCCTTCCCTTCCCTTCCCTTCCCTTCCCTTCCCTTCCCTTCCCTTCCCTTCCCTTCCTTCCCTTCCCTTCCCTTCCCTTCCCTTCCCTTCCCTCCCTTCCTTCCCTTCCCTTCCCTTCCCTTCCCTTCCCTTCCCTTCCCTTCCCTTCGCCTTCCCTCCCTTCCTCCCTCCTTCCCTTCCCTCCCTTCCCTTCCCTTCCCTTCCCTTCCTTCCCTTCCCTTCCCTTCCTTCCCTTCCCTTCCCTTCCTTCCCTTCCTCCTTCCCTTCCCTTCCCTTCCCTTCCCTTCCTCCCTTCCCTTCCCTTCCCTTCCCTTCCCTTCCCCTTCCCTTCCCTTCCCTTCCCTTCCTTCCCTTCCCTTCCCTTCCTTCCCTTCCCGTCCCTCCCTTCCCTTCCTTCCCTTCCCTTCCCTTCCTCCCTTCCCTTCCCTTCCCCCTTCCCTTCCCTTTCCCTTCCTTCCCTTCCCTTCCCTTCCCTGTGGTGTCCTTTGGCTTAATGTTCATCTCCCATGTAGGAGGTGAACCACAGAGCACTGAGCCAGCAAGGAATCTGACAATGGCATGAACAAAGCACACTCTAGGATCAAAGTCACCTGGTGCATAATGATTAAAACTAGTTCGGGTGAAAACATCAGAATTAGGATTTAATTTTTTTTTTTAATTGCTACAAAGTTGTGTAGTCAGTTCACATGGGACACAATTCAGTCCATGTGAAAGGAATGTAAAATATAATTTTCAGTATGGGTATTATTTGTTACATTATGTATTTTTAGCCTAGAGGATGAATTATATATCCTAAATACCTGTTTCAGCACATAACCCACTAATTTTCAAGCATATGGCAAATGCTGGAACCTTCAGGTTATGTACAAACTGAACTGATTTTATTCCTGCCTTAATGGCTTGTGAAAAGGCAACATAATACCTTCCATCGAGGAACATTACTAGAAACAGTATTATTTAAAATTCCAGACTTTGTTGCAAATGCAGTTCTTCTTTTTATTTTGATTTTCTTTGTCCCAGCCAGATCATCTGTTAAGTTGGACATGACAATATTTTTCTCCTCCTTCACGTAAACAGAACTTAGCAGGGAGTGGAAATTCTCTGCAGCCTTAAGATACCCAATTTTTCATTTGACCTTTATAAAAAGTCAATTTGTGCTTTGTTTCTTTAACGTGAAATCTAAAATGCCCTCCAGCCCCTTCCTCACAGAATTCATTTTTGACCATAAGCAAAGCAATTCTGCCTTTGCTCTTTTCAGCACTGCTGAAGCTCAGGAGGCAGGGGCGTCGTTTCTGCTTTTCGTTTCTGCTGGAGGGTTCACGTTGCAGAGCTCTGGTGTCACTGGCATAACATCCCTCTCTTTGCAGTTAACTGTGCTTTGCAGAACATCAGTGTGAGCTCCCTTTGAGGAGGGATAACTGTGGATTGAAGAGGGATGAACCCCCGGAGTGCTGGTGGTGCCTCTGTTGCTGACAAGAACAAGTTAGGCCAGTTCTTAAGTTCCTTAGGCCAGAAGTGGTGGCTCACTGAGGGTGACTCACCCTTTGGAGATCCCCCACCACAGCAGAAAGAGGCTGAATTTTCAGAACAGGGAAACACCTCTGTTTGCAGCTGATGGGTCACAGTTCTGCAGAACTCCTTTATTACATGGAGTGTGTTTGATAGGAGTGGGCACGAAGCGTCTTCTGAATTAATTTGCTCGTGTTCCACAAAGCATCATCCGGGGATTTTCTCACAGTAATTTGGATTCTGCCTCTAGGGGTTTAGTGGGAGAAAATCACACTCTGTGATTTTTTTGTGCCTTTAAAAACTCAGAGTACATCTCATTACCTTCTTGACTGTCCATCAGTGACTTCCAGAGTAATGTGGTATGGAAAAGTCTTTCCAAAGAGCTCTGCTGTGTCTCTCCAGGTAAGCTCTCCTGCACCTGGGAGCACTTCCCAGCTGGTACCTAGGCCGGAAGGGACATGTCCTTTGACCTTGTTCCTGGTACCACACCCACAGTGCATAGTTTTGGACACAGGCATACATGCCTTATCATGCCAGCTGTGGTCACATGAAACCCAGGTTTCCAAAGAAGATGCTGCAGCTTGGAATTGTTGTTGAAGAATCACAGTTTCCTGCCAGTAAAAGTACCCAGTTTATTTCTGGGTTAAATTTAAATATCAATACATTAGAAGGATGTGGCACTGGGTTGAAAACCTGTGATGGTGTGGTTGATCAAAACAGTCACATTATTTTTCTAGCTGAACCAAGGTTTGTGATTTACAGGCTGCTTTGATGCCTTAGAGAGGCTGGGAGGTTACCAGAACTGCATGAATTGAACATTACCTTCTACAGACTTCTTTCAAATAACCATGACTTAACTGAGGATTACATTTTTGGAAATCCAAACACTGTATAGTACCTGCCAATTTCTCAGTGTTCTAAAAATAAAGTTAACACAAGAATCAGGCCTACAGAATCAATTTAGTGTCTCTTCTTTCCAAACTTTCTAATTGTGATAATAAACATTCTTCTTGTAAGCTATTTTATGTATTTTGTGACAGTGCAAGGCATTTAAATTAGCACTTCAAAATGTTCATGAGCACAGATTTATTAAGTTTTCCAACACTCAGTGGAAGAAAGTGAATGTTATTGTACTAGAAGTCTGGAACAGAGTTGGAAGAAGAAAAAAATAAGGCCTCTGGATTCTGTGAATCCTTTTACTTTAACCACAAGATCTTCCTTTTGCATCTGTGACTCAAAAATAGAAGTTATTTTCCTTCAGTGTAATGAGGAGTAGTAATTAGAATATGGAGACAATCTCCAGTGGCCTCTGGAGCTGTGTAGAGATGTCACTACTTCATCTTAGAGTCACTTGGGGCTTTGTGGTTAACCAGAGATAGAATTTGAACTGTCCTGATCCAAAAGCAGAGGCTCTTCTTCATTGTTGGGCTGAAAAAGGAATCTGCACTGGCATTTTGCTATAAAGGGACTGTGGTGTTCAGATGTGATAAGGTTTGGTTCTGACCACTCCAAACAATGTTATGTCATCTGTGAGTCCATAGGAAGGATAGAGCAGCAGGAGTTCCTGGGCAGTGCTCAGTAGCTCTTGATGTCTGATTTACTCATCAGTCAATTCATTTACTGCAGCTTTGTGTGTGCAGTGATATGGCTCAGTGCTGTATAATTCATCTCCCTCTACAAGAAACTCACTGTCCTGGTTTGCAATGAGACCTTGGAAATGAGTGAGTGTTGCTCAAGGAACTTCATTTTTCCCTCTTTCTGCTTCGGTTTCTGTGTTTTACTCATCTGCTTGACTTTACTGATTGCCTTTTGAGCCTACAGAACTTCCCAAGGCAGGGACAACTGTACTGTCCAGCTCTTCTGTCAGTCTCTTCATTCCAGTATCACCCACCTGCATTGCCAGGGAATAATAATGCACAGAACGGTTTGAAAGCATCTTCATTTACATGCTTTTCAAAGTGCCTTTGTGCCTTATCATCAGGATGCCATTTAAATTTATGTCAGACCTGGAAACCAGTGGCTTGGAGTTCATCAGAAGTTGCTTGACTCTGTGTTGCTGGTGATTATAGGGGGTGTGGAACTGGAAGACATAACAGAATCATGGGATGGTTTTGGCTGGAAAGAACCTTAAAGGTAATCTGGTTCCCATGGGCAGGGACATATTCCACTATCCCAGGTTGCTCCAAGGCCCATCCAACCTGGCCCCAGGGATCCAGGGGCAGCCACAGCTTCTCTGAACAAAAGATCACACAATTATACTCCTTAATGATTTTAAAAGCAGACAACACTGGAAGGCTGCCTTTGCTACTGGATCTTCAGAGATGAGTGAGTTACCTGGTTTTGTTTGACTGGATGATGGATCCAATCTTCCTGGTCTTGTCCACAGAGAAACTTCCTCTGACTGACCAGAGGTGCAATTCCAATGCTCCATCCATTCCAGCATATCTCACCATATGGATATGCTTATTCCTGTGTAAAAACATTCACCCAGGGAGTAATATTATTACAGCAGTAAATCTGTGTCATGCTTATCCTTGAGGATATGAGCTCTTTAAGTGCTGAAAGCTTTAAGGAAGAAACACCGGTAGCCAGTGAAGGGAAATAAGAATGAAAAATTCTGTTACTCCAAGGAATCTTTTATTTGACCTTGCCAAAGCTAAGGAGTAAATGGTGTATTATTCCCTCATCTTAAGACAACTCATATATGTGTGTCATCTTGACTAGGTCTTATTTTTTCCCCCTCCAAAATTATAATTTTTGGGTGGTATTTGAGGATTTTTTCCCATTCATCTGCAGTTCGAGCAGTTCAGCAGCAGGGTCAGAACAGAGGGTACTGCTACAAGCAAGATACAAAGGAGGATCTTGCACCCCTCATATCTGTTAAACTCACTGTGCATGTGTCAGGAGCACAAAAGCATGTTATTTTTACTCAGGATTTCCCCAAAGTAAATACAGCTTCCTACCTTCTTTTGAACTCACATGAACTCTTCTGATGCCCAGAGGCTGCAGCCGCAGTTAAACCCAAGTTTTATTGTTCACCTGTGGGAAAAGCAAAGAACCCATGTGTCTTCATCATTATGAGAGCAGGAAGTTTGGGTTAGCTGGAACTCATGGCTGAAAGGAAAGACCTTGGGGTTGCTGTGTGTCTCCTTTCTCAGGAATTATGCCTTTCCCTGGATTTGTCAGCAGTGGGACAGGTGGGTTATGGCACCCAGATCCAGTCCTTGAGGATTAAAGCTATGGACCTTTTATCTTAACATTAATGCAAGAAGGACTATTACCCATCTTGCACTGTGGGCCTGTGTAACTAGAAGAAGAGAAATCAATGGAAACCAGGCCATGGCTGTTTTCTCCATTCTATGTTTTAAATAACAACTGTCTTTCTAACTGTTCCTGGAATCTGGAATAGAATAAATCCCTGGAGAGAAGGGTTACATACAGAATCCAAGTGATGCAGCCAGGTTTGAATGGATCCTTGGAGAGAAGGGTTACGTACAGAAGACAAGCTATGTAGTCAGGGTTAAGTGAAAAATATGATTTATTGTCTGTTTTTACCATTTATCTTGCTACCATTTTGTATACACACTTTATAAAATACCATTATATTTAGTGCCAGCTCTTGCTTGTATGTGCTAGTCAGTTATAAAGCTCAACAAGGACCCCCTACAGTTCTTAAAATAGCTAGACATATTTTTGCTCCAATGAGTTCACCATTTCTAACTACAAAATAAGTTTCAATTACTTCCTATATCTCTATTATGGCTTTTTGGTCACTTTAGTCTGATTCTGTCCTTTCTTCATGGATCGATTCCAGACAGTAAAGGCAGAGCAGCTCAGGGTAGGCTGAATGTTGTTTCTGTTTAACAGCCTGAAACATTTCTACTGGTGTTACATGGGTATGATTAAAAGGGAATTCCCTCCATGCAGAAACCTTCAGGGGAGAAAACGTTAGAAGAAGGAAGACAAAGTATAACACAAGTAAACTCTACTCCTCAGCAGATATTATGTCAGCAAACCCACTTCCAGCTGAGATCATTCCACAAAGCCCCTGGTTCCTCCAGCTCCAACAAGGAATCATCCTTTTCCCAACAGAGCTCTTTGGGTGGAGGAGTGCTCATGTTTGCATCAGTCCTCACCGTCTCTGGAAACAGCCTTGACATCGATGGACAGGAGTTCAAGAATTACTCAAACTGCCAGATTTGCAAAATTTTCATTGTCGCATCTCCTCCAGACCTGAAGTACCTCCTGTCTCCAATTGTTTGTAAAACTGTGCTGCCTGCAGTAAAAGACTGTTCATATGCATTTGTGGGAAAAGCCAGGCACAAGTAACCATCAAGGATAAGGCAGCAGAAGCTCTGCTTGTGGAGAGGGGGACAATTTTATTGTCTTTTATCGAGCTACTCTGGCATAGTTTTCAAAACAACAGCTTTCTGCTTTTAACAGCTGTAGTCCTCACTAGGAAAAGATGAGAAGAGGAGCCTCACTGCACCCTCTTGAAGCTTTTTCTTTTAGTAGAAAACTGAGATTTTTTGTGTGGAAGAAAAAAATTTCTATTTTGCCCCTTTATTTTCTGTATGAGAAGACATGAATCCATTCACATTCCTCTATGTCTAACAATGGTGAGGTTTCATAGTCTTAATAAAACATGCCACATTTCTTAGCTAAAGAAGATTAGGACATAGCTACAAAGCTGCATTATAATCAGACTCTTCATTAAGAGGTTATTGGATATTAATTGTCTATTGATATTTACAAATATTTCATAAGTGAGTTCTTTTCTGCCTGAAGTCAGATCACCGGTGCACTTGCCAATGAGAGACCACTAATAGAGCTACAGCTTGTGGGCAAGTGCTACAGAGAATATTGTGGTGTTGTAACAGGAGAGAGATGTAATTTGAGGGCATTTATGTCCAAGAACTGTCATTTTTGATGAGACTGGGCACAGAGGGACAACACGGTGGCCGGTCGCACAGTGCCACGGAGGTGACAGTGAGCTGGAGGTGCTCTCCCACTGCAAACTGGGGGACCAGTCCAAGCAGCCGGAAATGGCAACAGGCCAGGTCATGGCAGATTGATTTGTCCTGAACCCAAGAAAATCCTTAGAGGGAAAGGAGCTTAAAGAAAGCTGTTGGTAATAAGCAGAATTGGTTTTTAATGGGGTTCACAGAGATAGAACAGAAATAAAATCTGTGTTTGCATACGATGGAAGAAGCAGAAAGTGCAGAGCAGCAGTAACTGTCTTGATCTGAAAGGCTCAGCAAGCAGAGCTTAGGCAGCCAGGCTCCATTAAGATCCTATCCATAATTCATGAGGTTTGGAAACCCAGGGGACTGCCCAACAAAAATGGAAGAATCCTCCAAACTCCCCTTCCGAAAGCGAAAGCGCTAGGTTGTCTGTCCCAGAAGGGGCCTGTCAGGAGGGCACTTTGAGTAAGTAATGGCTCACTTTGGCAGAGGTGATGGAGCACTAATGCACTGCAGGAGAGCGCCGGCCCTCCCCGCACTCGCATGCTCAGCGCTCAAGGATCACCGCGGGCAAACAGCGCTGGGCTTAGCTCATCAGCATTAGTCTGATTTTTGTTTTATTCGGGGCAGATTGTAGTACATAATTCCTGCCTTCAATTTTCTGTCAGACTGGGAATACCATTGCTCTCCCTTTAACTTAGTTAAACCTTAAACCTTCAAATGTTAACCCTTTATTTCTCTGGTGTTCTGGTTCTAAAAAGATTAGTTGTCTAGTTCACCAGTTCTCAAGTTTAGAAGAATTCACATGAAGAATGTTGGTTCACATGACTGAAGTACTAGAACAGAGTGGCCAGCCTGAAAATGTGCATTTGGACTTTTCTTGAGACCTTGACTGATTTGGTCCTCACATGTTTTCTTGTCTTTTCTGCTGAAGTTGTGTGCCAGACCTGCTAGCATTCACTGCAGTCCTGTTTCTCATTTCTCATTCGTGTGGTATTTTTGAGTCTTCAGCATAAATACAGTATTGAAAAAGCAGAATCATTAACTGAAATAGTTTCTTCATTAGAGTTATTTCTGCTGGAACAAAGATGCAACATGCACTGATTGGAATGACTGAATAAAATGGAGCTTGGAACTGAGGAGATATTTCCCAGCTGTCCATGTTTTATTTCCCTGTGGGCTTTGCACTGTACAGTATAACACAGACCTGAGCTGACCTTTGGGATCTTCACAACTGTGTTGCCTGATCTTTTTCACTCCAAAGGAGACGGAGGATCTGTCAGTTCACACATGTCCAATTTATTTGCAGCAAACTACAGGATTTTGGAGAATATAAAGCCTCCATCCCAGACACCACAAAGTCTTTAACTACCTTACACTTTGGCATCAGCTGAGGGAACAGCTGGAACAGCAGGGATGGAAGTCACAGCACCAGAAACATCTTTGGCTCCACTGAAATCAAACTTGGCAAAGTATAATGGTAACTTGTTTCTCAGGCTTGAGAGGTGACAATTCCTTCTTCTTTCCCAGTAAGGCCTGCTGCCTGGGGTTCAGTTTGACAAGTAAGATGTTGAGAGATCTTCATGATCTTGAACTGGTGGAGTGTGTCTAGAGTGCAACAAAGAGAAGATACCCGAATATTCAGGTTTATAGTTCAATAGCTTGGGGGAGACTGCAAATACCATTGGTCCTTTGTCTGAAGCAAAAGCAGAAATATACTTCTTTACCCAACTATAAAAGGGACCTGATATTAATTTTAGAGTATATAAAAGGCTGATGTAAAGAGAGAATGGATCAATTTTTCTTTATGGTGGATAAACTAAGAGAAAACAGTCTACACTTAAGCAAGGAACCTCAGAAAAGAGTTTAGGAAATCTTTTCAAATTATAATGGCAATAAAGTACTGAAATTAATTTCTTAGGGAAGTTGAAAGACTTTTTAGAAGAATTTATATAAGGACAAATGAATCTCACTGCAGAGCAGGGAGAAGGACTAGATTGCAAGGCTCTTCCAGGCTATGTTCCCACAATTTTATAGTTTGGTTATAATTTGGGCAAAATCCTGGGCTTGTGCTGCAGAATTTGTTTTGCTCCCATTCTATCCATCTTTCATAGACAGAATGGGACAAAGCCGGGAAAGTTTTTTCTTATGCATCTTTCTTATTCTTGTGCATCTCTCCATTTAGACACAAACAGAGTGTTCTTGCCCCAGCCTGGAATCCAAAGTCCAACTCAATGAGTTTAAAATGACTGAGAAATGTAGAGAGAACTGTTTCTAAACTCTGCAGTTACACGCTTGGCCTGTTCCCACATTGGCACACAATCCATCTGGATCCTGTGAGGCCAAGGTAAATGCTGAGCAAGTCTTTCTCAGCCTTTGTGCCAGCACTTGGGAGTCTGGCAGCACTGGCAGCAGCCTCCAGTGAGGCACACTGTCCAGATATGTTTCAGGGCCAGCACGTGCCAGGTGGTTCCAGCTGCACACCACACACCACTTGTTAAAGGGAGTCAAGACATAATTGTGCTTCCTTTTAGTACAAACTGATTTATTAATGCATGGTTGTCAGTGTCACTGACCTTAGGTAGGTTTTGAAGACTATATGATATATGGGTTTGTGTTTAGCCTATAAAAATTTTACTCCTTCTACCTATTTACAGACCTGTAGAACACCATTTGATATTAGGTTTATCTGGGTGTGATTTATTATTTTTTTTACCTCAAGGCAGCTTAATTTATTAAAGGAAAAGGCCTTCAGTTTTGGGAATTGTGGTTCTGCGTCTGTGATATTTTTCTCAGCCATTCTGTGCACTTTGCCAGGGATTGTGTTACTTCCACTTCACGAGAGCAGAAAGTCACCTTGTAGGAGCAGCAACTGCAAGCAGTGGGCACTAATTTGCCTAGTGATGTTAATATTAACATTCAGTTATCCTAAACCACACTCTCACTGCATGCAGAACTCTCCCATAAAGACAGTTCCACCAGGGATCAGCAATAGAGACCATGTTCAGAAAGTTCCCAGGTGTATGGAGAAGTTCCTGAACATGGATGTTTCAGATTGACATGGAGAGACTGGTACTCTAGTTATGTTTGTTTCCTTTAAGTCCAAAATATTTCAAGATTTTCCCAGCAAAGCATCAGAAACCCTGAGGAAATTTTCAGATCTGTTATAAGGAGCTGGAAAAAAATCCATTTAAAAAAACAGAGTCTAAAATACTTTATTTTCATTGCATATCACTGCAGTTTTTCAGCAATGCCTTTGTGGCATTCTTCAAAATAGGTCTGTGCCAGGCCTGGGTTTTGCTGTGCCCTGAGCAGGATGCATTAGGTGTGTTTGCCATTCCCATGACCTTTGTCTCTGGACATGTCTTTGTGGCACTCAGGTTCTGCAGCTCCTGGGAGCTTTTCCCTTCTCACCAATCCCTGAGTCAGTGCCAGCCCCTCTTCAGTGGGACTGAACCATTTCTACTCTTCCCATCTCTGCACCCTGCCATTGGGAAACAGACACCTAGAAGGAACAGGTGGGAGTTCTAAGTGATGAGAAGGTGTTAGTTGATTCTATTTTTGTTTGAACTTTCTCTTCTTTCTTATATCCACTAGGTTGTCTGTACAACATTTTGCTGTAGATACTGAGAGAATATTGTAGCAGGTTTCTACTCAGAGTCTTTTGTTTTGCTGTTGAGATGCTGTTCTGACAAACTCAGAAGTGAGTTGTTGGTCTCTTCAGAATATTAGGAGGGTCCCAATACAAGGTGAGATGGAAGGTTGGTGCTTCTTGCATAGTCCTGTCAGCAGATTCTCAGGCTCCTGTGCAGGGAGGAGGAACTGGGGGGAATCCTCCTCAGCCTGGCAGGAATTGGTCTCACTGTTGGAGACAGCAGTTCTGAGGAGGACCATGAAGAATAGCTGAAATCAACCTAGACTCTTGGAAGAGAGATTCTGGGTGGGTACAGGATCCTTTCATTACTCTGGGCATGATTTTGCAGCAAACCCAGAGTTCAGCTTGTTTTGAAAGTAGAGAAACTTGTCAGCAATTATTGCTGAGCTAGGGAGGGCACAGTTAAGATAGATAAACTTTCCAGCTGCGTCAGCTGTGCTGATGGAAGAGCAGAAGGGCCAGCTGGAAGATTGAAAAAGACCTGAGATGCAGATAGTGAGGTGGTTCTTGCTCAATGCTGCAAAATGTTTGGAAGTATTCTTGTTTCTTGTGCACTAATTCCACAATTATTACAGAAAAGAGCCATGAGTGATGGGCTAAGAGGGTTGTATTATCACCAGGAATCATGTTTGGTTTTGGCAACATATTTTTGTAAGCATGCAGGGATGAATCTTTCAATTTGAGCTCCCTTTGCTACCCTGAGGATTAATTAGGCTCCATCTTCTGCACACTATCCATTTGCTTATCATTCATCTTTCATATTTATCTCTTTAAAACGGTAGCTTGCTGATTTTCTCTTGAAGTTTTTCATAGTTGTGACTGTTATCTGTGTCTAATATACTTCTTTGGGAAAATCTGGTCGCATAGGATTCTGAGACATCTAATTTGAGACTGGCAGTTGAAGCATTGAGTGTTTGGCTGCTGGACTTGGGTTGTCTCCATGACTGATGAGATCCCCTGAAGGGTCTCTTGGAAGGAAATCTGAATGGTCCTAGCAGGAATTTCCTTTAAATTCTACTATTGTTTTTATATAAAACTAATAATAAACTCATTTGGGTCTTGTAGGACTTAACCAAAACAGTCTCTTTGCTCCAGTGCCTGAGAGCCAGCAGAGGGAGTGTGAGGTAACACTGAACATCCCTGGGCAATGCGGGATGAAGACACCCAGGAAAAAGCCTGGGGCACAGAAATACTAAGCATCATACTCCTTTCAGGTCCCATTAGGAGGGAAGGCTAAATATTCAGTCCACCAAACATAAAAATATGGTGGTAGTAGTAACAAAACCCATTTTAATTCCGTGCTTTTAAGTGGATATTAGCAACGATAACATTAAACAAAATTAAGCCATAAAAAAGTACTCAGGAGTGTCGTATTCTGAGCGAGCACTAGAAGCTGATGAGACTTGGGATGTGATCTCTCCATTACAAATGCTCCCAAGAAGGAGGTGAAAATCTGTGCTTTGCCCTTGGCATGTTCAGACTGTTGTGTTTGTTTCTATATTGCTCTCTTTCTCTCCCCCTCTCAATAACTTCTGGGTTTCAATCACTGTTTTGCTCAGTCACAGCGAAAGATGTTTAATGCATCTTCATTAATATACATGAAATGCTGTTCTTGTTTTCTGTTGAGGAGGTAACTGGGGCTTTTCCATCTCAGGTCTGAGCTGTGTGTGTGAAAATGGGAAAGACAAAGAGAAAGGGAAGGGGAAGTGGGAGAGAGAGTTGGTTTGTGTCTATATGTAGGTAGTTTAAAAAACCTAATATTTTCTGTTCTTGTAGAATATATGTTACATATCTAGGGGACACTCAAAGCAGAGATTCATATCAAGCAGGGTGAGAAGGGGAGCTTTTTTTCAAATTGTTAAATTTTCAGGCTTGTCAGTTAGCTGTTAATCAAAATGGTGTGTGTCATGTTGGAATATGTGTCATGTTCTGGCTTCTTCATCAGAATTTCCTATCACAGAAAATCAAACGTCTTCTACAGAATTGGAACTGGATGGCCCTTTTTCACTCCTCTGTTTGCATGACAGACACTGGTACAGAAATCAGACTGAGGCTCCTGTACATCAGTGTATCAGGAATGACAGCAAAGGAATAATAAAAATAACAGGACATACACTTGGATTACTAATCAATCATGAAAGTAATTACAGCTCATCAAGCCCTTGGCCTTGTCTAGGCCATTTCTTATGCTAATAAAGGGAAATATTTTTGCTACAAAAAGAAATCCAAGTATTTTCCCTGCTCAGAACAGAGAGATTCACCATTGGGTCGCTTTGAAGTTACATTGGTATAATAAGGATAAACTATCTGATGAAAATAAAACATCTTTTTCTGTGGTACAGTCAGGAACATTAACTTTTCCTTGGAAAGGTTGTTTTCCTTGCTCCAGTCAGATCCTGTCCAGTGATTTTCTCCCTAAAAATGTATGTATTATAATCTGTGTGTAAGTTCTAGTCTAGGAAAAAATTTTTGCGAAGCAGGGAAAAATCAGCATCAACTCAAAGCATGAAATATCTGGAGGTTTGACTCATAAGGCAAATCAAAAGAGTTTTTTAATGTACAACTTGGTAGTGAAATGTAAGAGAGAAATGGTCTGATAATGTAAAATGTTACATAAAGTCACAAATGCTGTGAGGTTGCAAAAGAAAACCCAGAACATGCAACATAAAACCCAAAGGAAAAAACTCTGGGGAATATCCATTAAAGATGATACAAAGGAGTGTAATTTCTCGAGGTAAAAAGAGATGATGAAATTTCTTCTTGACTGAGTCAGAGCACAGAGGAGCACATTTCTAAGAAATATGATAGAAGTACAGCCACTGACTAGGACTATCATTCCTAGAATACTTTAATTGCTGCACTGCTCAGGATTAGGGACTAGAGACACTCTTCAGTCTCAAAGATTTGTTCACTACTTCACTACATAGCAGATAATATTTCATATTCTTGCAGCTCCTCTCAGCAAATGATTTTATAGAGCTTTAATTAATGCTTCAAATTCCCTTTGTGATCAACAAATGCTGTGCTCCTTGCTCACACAGGGATGGGGGAGGAGGGTGAAGTGCAGCTCTGTAGGGATGGGCCTTTCCAAGGTCTGGGCACTGCTGAGTCAGTGCTGCCTAAAGAGAAACACCTGGTCTGGGTAACCAAACACTTCAGCCTTAACAGTACACATGAACTGGCCACCAAGACCTGCCAGTGAACAAGTTTTTAGATTGTTCTGATAGAAATATGTTCAAAATTTTGACATAAAATATATGAAGAAAGTGAAATTATTTGGCAGTTTGTACTGAGCTGTGGTAGACATTTGTTCAATTGTTCTTGACAGAAAGGGTTTTATCCCAGATGACATCTCCTAAGCATAATTTGGTCCTCATTTTATATAGTCCAGGTGAAATCCAGAGTACTGGAGTGAAGAATGCTGCATTTTGACCCAGAAGTAGAGAATATCAGAATCTGAATCAATGTTTGAAAAGAATCAAAGGCTCTTTTGTCTACTTTGACACCTGATACTCTGCAGCAAAGATTTCCACTTCCAATGAATAAAACTGCCCTAGGCTTGTTTCTTCCTCCAAATATCCAGGGAATAAATCTCTCCAATTGTTCCAAACTGCATCAATATACAATATCAGGAGGAATGTGCAGGAGAATGGGTATAATGTGAAAAATCTACAAGGCTGAAAATAAAAACTAAACAACCCTCTGATCTGCAGTCTAATCCCATGGTGCAGCTGACCCAGAATTGTAATGCAAATATTGTAGTTCAATCAGGCTATTTTAAGACAGGATAGGAATGAGGCTTCTACTTTCCCCAGAAGGAATGTACATCATTGCCTCTTCTTTAATTTCCTTTTGATTAAAAAAATATTAGACTGTCTGAAGAGTATGTGCTATCTTTTCTATGTGTTGAGGGAAAGAGGAAAATCAAAAGGAATGAGAAATACAGGTGAACTTGTCAATTCAGGTTCACTGGGAAAAGCTTAGAACTCTTTGTTAGATGTTCTTTATGTGCTGTAATTTGGCTGATTAGGAAGTGCAATTTCTTTGTTTTTGCATTCTAAAATTCTGAGATCTTCCCATGAGTTTCTAGACAAGGGGATAAGAGTTAAGTTTCTGTGTAGTTCTTTCTTCCTTCCCCAGTTGTTCCAGGTTTATTTGTATAGCCATTAGTTCAGTAAGATTCTATTCTCTCCTCTTCTCTGTGAGGTTTGATACCTAGAGCAGGCTGAAGCTGAGCTTTATTGACACATTTTCTGCAGCCAACCCAAACAACCAGTGGCAAACACTTTATTTTTGAGCTTCCCTTGTTTTTTGAGGTTTGCAAAATATTTGCAAAATGAAAGAAGGTCTTAAAAAAATTTCCAACTGGTTTGCTATGTTTTTATTCTTGAATTGATTGTGCTGGCAGTTTTCCATGTGTTCTTTGTCTGCTTTGGAGCCAAAGGGTTCACTTGTGTGGCTGACATGCAACTTCGGAGCAGCTGCCAGAGCCTTTGAATAGCTGATGGCTCAACCTATCCAGCCCCAAGAGATTTAGTGGAAACCATTTTTACTGCTTTTCACATTCTCTCAAAAGTGTTTGGGAAATGTCAGTTGCAGAAAGCATCCCTGAAATGACTCTCCAAGACATGATGTAGAGAGTGGCTTTTCCTGACAGCATGATGGAGACTCCAGAGAACAGGATAGTATTTAGACCAAAAAAACCCACAAAACCAAACCAAAACAAAAACAAACAAACAAAACCCAAACAAAAACAAAACAAAGCACCCCAATGATGGCTTCGCTATGAAGATGACAATATCAGAGAAGGTTGAGGAAAGACAACTGCTGACAGAGAGAGTGAGCTATAGGTTTTATCAAGAATATCCTTAGGCAAGGGAATGTTGATGAGGTTGAAGCTCTTGAATTTCTATTTTTGTGTTTGGTTTTACTGTCCCATGACTGGTTTTCTTCTTGTAGCTGTGAAATGGTAACAGGGTGAAGCTGGGGCTGAGATAATGATATTTACATGAAGATTTGCATGTGGTAGTGAAAACCAGACTGCACTGTATGAATATACACAAGCACACAGGTAAAGTGATGCTTAGAAGTTCTTTAATGCCTGATTTAGACAGTCCTGTGTTCCACTGAGGTTTCTGCTCAGTAGTATGTACTATTATGTAACAGTTTCTGTTACTTTGTGTGTCGATCTGTCACTCCCACACTGCTCTGCTAAAGCCAAAGACAGTTGCTTCGCACATGAAACTTGAAGATGTGAAATTTTAAACTCTTCATGGATTTCAGACACTTATCTCTCCTAAAGAGGATCATTTGATGCAAGCTATAGAAGTGTTCCTGGATCTGAGAGCTTTGCAGTATTGATTGGAGTATGGAGGAAATTCTTTTTGCAGTTCTGCACGTTGATGAAGGGAATAAAATCTTTGTTTCATGCAGTCCAGGGCTGTCTGGTACTGCAGTGCTCAGGGCCACAGAACTGTTGGGCTGAACATTTTATGTGAATCAAGTGACAAGATCCTGAGTGAAATGGAGCTGGCAGTGCCAAACAAATGGCCACACAACTGTGCCTGCAATCTTAACTGTGTGGTTTTAGGTTTTGTAAAGACAATCCCCATATTTGGTTTTCATAATTTGTAAAGTTTCTCTGTCTTTTTTTTTCTTTTTTTTTAGCTTCTTCCTCTCTTTTGCAATGCATTAGTTACTATAGTAACTATGCTGGGAATGATATAGAAAGAGGCTAGTGCACTCTAGCAGTGAGATAGAAAGCCACTTTATATAATAGTTGGAAATTTATATCATGGGTTTGAAAATACCAGTTTTGTGGTGATTCCCATGACCATATATGTGGTATAAGTATATATAGCACTCTTAGGGCATCACTGGTAATCACCCTCTGCTGCTGACATCCAAAGGATGGCAACTGGAATTCTACACCTCAGACAAAGCTCTCTGACACCCACAGCCAAGGACTTCAGCACCATCCACTGTCACCTCCCAAGGAAGTTTGGCTGTTATGGAAAATTGCACCTGTAGGCACAACTCTGTGTTACATTGGATTTAACTTCCAACATTCAACAGGGGCTGCCATGGGGTTGTATCTGCACTGACCAGTATCCAGCAGGGATACATTCCATGCCTATATTCCATGCCTATATTCCATGCCTATATTCCAGGACTGTGCTCCCATCCCTCTAGTACAACAACCACAGAGGATGGGCTGTGATCCTCTTATCTCTTTAGCTGCCCTGCTCTGAGTCAATGTTTTCACAGGTGAATGCCAAACATTGCAGGAAGCAAAAGCAGAGTAGAAAGTATTCCTGAAGCCAGTTCTGACCTGTAGCTCCTGCATAGCTCCAGGAGACACTGAAGTATGAGCTATTTGTTGATAATGATGTATTACACACCTGGTAACTTTGGCCTCTTCTGGTAATAAGAGATTTTTTCTTTTTCAGGGAGCATATTTAAGCACAGTCTGGTGTAAATTCATACTTTAGTAATTGTGCTCTACCTATCCCTGGAGTTCTGAGTGAAAGCATTACCATTCATTACTTCCTGTCCGAAACTCAGGGCTGCCAGCTCTTGTGATTTTATGGAGTCTCAGGATAGCTGTATTTTCAAAAAGTCCCAGCTCCTGAAGCAATGCAAATATGTGAACTCTATTTTATTACATAAAGGGCACACTTCTGGTTTTCTCAGCTGGGGAAAGGTCTGAACTAGCAACTCAGTGCACTGTAAGACTGGTAAAAAATGTAATTTAAAGGTATATTCTTTTTAGCAAAGTCTCTTACTTAAGCATGACTGATAAGCTTTGTATGTTTGCACTTGATAACAAGGTATTATTTGTTTATTTTTGCTGCCATGATCTACTTGGGAGCTTGGATATCCCTCCCTCACTGGAAGAACGTCCTTTCCATTACCTCATAAAAGAGTGAAGATTAAACTAGAAACCTATTTAAAAATGTTTTGAGATCTTTGGATGGAAGCTGTGAAAAACACATCTGTCCTCTTAAATATGCATTAATGTATAAAGTACATTAAAAATGCAGCCCTTAAAATCTTCATCATGTGACCTGAAAATCTGCTGATGTTTCTTTTGACTCTTGAAGGCAGATTCTCGAGGAGCTGCCTAATTTCTTTAACTCCACAAAGCCCTTCAGAGCTGCCTGGTTCTTAGGAGCAGGGAGGAACAGGGAATAGTTGAGGGAGAAAAATGGCAGGGAAAGGGAGGAAAAGTCTGTGTGCCTGTGGTTTCAGCACAGAGCTTTCAGGAAGCATAGAAAGCACTGAGCAGGGAAAAAATGGTGATTAAATTATTTCCCAACTACTGACTTTCTGAAGGTTTTCTTGGATTTAAACTCCTGGAACTGACCGCTGACACAACACTTGGCTGATGGTTTCACCTCATGCACTCCTCTCCCCTGCACTGGCCATGGCCTGACTTTCATCACATCTCACATCCAAGCTTGTGTTTTCCCCTTGTGAATCCATTTGCTTACAGGATTCCTCACGGTGCAGTAGTAGGATGTTTATTTCCACAACATGAACTGTTGGATTCCTGTAACTTGGAGCCTGGAGAAGGGGGAAGGAGCGGGAGAGAGAGAAATGTTTCTGTACAAATCTCTGGCTACAGAGCCCAGTAACCTCTCCAAAGCACTGTCAACTCTCAGCCAACTTTGAGAACTTTGGAATTGTGCTCCAGGCAGGCCTAGGAGAAATTTGCATTGTTCACATTATTGCTGGTATTCTCTGCTTTCTGAACAACAGCCAACAGGAAATTCCTGGGACAAATTTTTCCACTTTTTTTTCTTTAATGAAATATTTAGGGGGAAAAAAAAGAAGGGCAAGAGAGTGAAACCAAGCTGTACAGAACAAAGAAGGGAATATCAAACTCGAATCACAGATATGTAAAATTTTGAGCCTCCTTTGTGATTTTATTTTTTCTTCTGAAGGATTTATGACTTCACGTGTGTTGTTCCTGTGACATCAGATCGTGTTGCCATGGGAACCATTTTATTGTCAAAAACAAAAGAATTTTGTAGAGTTCCTTAGCAGCACGGGACCCAGAGTGCAGAGGATAAAGAAACTATTTTTATCTAGATTATAAATCTGCTTTATTAGACCCATGATTTTTCAGCTCTGTCCTGCTAGAAACAAAAATAAATCTGGCAAAATCAACAACTCTTGCACCTGTTAATCAGGGACTGAATTTTTCCCTACATGCAAAATCTTGGGAATTTCCTTTCTTGTCTCCCCCTCCAAAAGACTGATAGCTTCCAAATGCTTTAGCATATGAGGAGAAACAACAATCTGCTCATATAAGCTTTGCAGGAGCAAGTAACAGGAAGTTTGTGTTGCTGTGGGCTTGGTTGCTTTAAATTGATGAAGTATAATGAGCAGAATGAAGTACTGAGGATTCATATTTTGCTTCTGTAATATCTCCAAAATTGAATTTCATTACAGATTTCATAGTTCATGATATTAAATGTAGAGCTCTATAATTTGTACTGAGACCTGCAGGAATGATGGATCCAGTGGACCCATAGGTAAAAAAGAACAAAATGCTGTGATTAAGCATGGTTTAAATGTAGAAAAATGTTCAAACCCTGCTGACAATGACATGGGATCAACCTGCTAAAACGAACAGTTAACGTGGAACAAATCTGGTAGTTTTAGATTAATAAAAATAGCAAGTGTGTGGTGTATGAGCTCACTGATAACACGCACTGCTAAGTCCTACAATCCAATCTGAATGTGTATCTACACACAGCCCAGTTTTCCTTAAGGAAAATATCAACATGGGTTCTGAGAGAAAGTTGTTTGAGGAAATTTTAAAATTCCTTTCACATATGTATCTTGCCCTG
Source organism: Serinus canaria (assembly GCF_022539315.1). Classification (NCBI taxonomy): domain Eukaryota; kingdom Metazoa; phylum Chordata; class Aves; order Passeriformes; family Fringillidae; genus Serinus; species Serinus canaria. The sequence continues at coordinate 5,404,176 of NC_066329.1, read as the reverse complement.
GTTAAGATTCTGCAGCTGCTGAATTCAGTGCCCCAGCACTGTTGCTGTATTTCAAAAGACAAGTGATCTCATTGCCATATATTTGCTAGAGTAAAAGGAATATGCACAAGGGGATAGGTAGGTTAAATGCCATATGGTTAACCCCAACACTCCTGTTTTAAATGATTCCCCATCTTTGGATGGATATCAGCATTTCACAATATTTTGTTGATCTTTTCCTTTGTAATGAGGTAACCTGGGGAGAGAGAGAATGATAGTGACTGTAACTACTTCAAATTTATATCTGCTCTCTGTCCAATCCACCTCTACAAACGTATTCCTGTAGACCTAAACAGCTTAGAAGTGGATCTGAGGGAATATCAAGGATGCAGAATCCCAGCATGGGAATGAGAAGGAAAGTGCTGCTTAAACATTGACACATTGCCAGATGTAGTGCTTTTTAACATTGGTGGAGGCTTGTTCACACTTGTCAAATCACACTGTGCTTGCTAATGTTGCATTTTCATCAAATATATTAGCTCGCTCTCTATTCCCACTCTCCAGCAATCCTTTTATTTTCATTTTTCCTTCCTTACCTTCATTTCCCAGTCTTTGTTTTCCCTTTTTGCCCTCATGGTTATTTTCTTTCTTTATTTCTGCCTGGCTCCCCCTTGTCAGCTGAGAAAAATCAGTCTGACCCAATCTCCCTTTTTTTCAAACACGTAGGTTAAGCAGATGCCTGCCTGGAGGAATTTACAGTCTCAGCCTGATGTACAACATGCAAGGAATACATAGGCTGATATTCCAGAGTGGAAGTAGTTAGCTGTTAATCAGCAATTGAGGGATGCATGAAAGAAACACATTTGGGATCTTCTTAGGGAAAAAAAAAAGGTAAAGCAGTGAATGTCTGCCCTGAAGGAAAGGGATCTTTTTTTGGTGCACCAGTGGGTAGTGTCAGTGAAGAAATTGAGTTCAGACCTAAGGAGCATTTTGTGGAATAGTAGGATGCACCAGAAATAACAGGTTACAGTATCTGGGAGCTTCTGATAGGTGAAAAAGAGGCTCTTAAATTAGTTGTGAAAACAAGCTAAGGTTTATGAAGGGATTTAATAAAAATAACATAGAGTAGCCGAACATCCCCTCTTCCCTTTCATTTTAACTGCACACAAAAGCATCAGGATTCTCATTCCTTTGCCTCCTCAGCTCTTTTCCCCATTTCCCTGTCTTGTGGAAGGATAAAAAGAGAGCATTGAACTCGGAGTGTCTGATTGGGTTGGACAGGAGAAATACTGAGAAGTCCTTTGCTGAGGGCAGGTCTGTAGGCAGGGAAGGAGGGTGAGGGGAAGGGAGTTGTCCTGAAAGGCTCTTATCTGAGGTCTTATCTCTTTCCATCCAAGTGGGGGATGGCTGACAAGTGCAGACACTTAAACAAGGCCAGTGCTAAAGCAGAGCATTGCCCTTCAGTGGTTTGAGAGCTGCTGCTGGAGGGAGAATGTTCAGCAGAACAGAATGCTCGAGGATCACTGAGACAGCCTGAACTGTGTAGGGTTTGCTGTCCAGCTGGCAGTGGGTGCTTTTAGGGGCGGGTGTCATATTGTAGATAAGTAATTTTTAATTTTAATACGTAAGCCTTTGTCTTCCTATGGTGCAAAATGCCAATGCTAAATCGACTCTTCACATAGACAGTTTTTTAGAAGCTCAAAAGGAGGTTTTGCCAAGGAAAGGTTTCATCTTGTACTCCCCCAGTAGTGTCTTGTACAACAAAAATGTGCACTTTGTCAAAAAAAACAGCAAATGAGTTGCTGAGGAAGCAAAGCCAGTGAAGACTCAGTTGTACCAGCCTTGCCACGCACCTGGCACCTTTGCTGAGTGGGTTCAGAGCTGAGGTTTGGGCTTTGGGGCCTCTGTCAGGGAGCGTCAGCTCCTTACATTGCCTTGGGGCAGTTACATACCTGATTTGGGACTAAAGGTGCTGACTGTGGAGGGTTCCTGTGGCCACTGCTGCAATGGAAGCCCATGGAAAATTCTATTCATTTATGCTGTAGAAGCAAAGAAAATTCCTTGATCCACCAGAATTAATGGAGGAAGAGCTACAGATCTGCTCTGCCTCCATATCTTGTAATCTTTTCAATGGGTAATCCCTGTTTTTGTGCCATTTTAGGGTGTTGCATTCACGCTTGATTCCTAAAAGGAATCTCCATCACATCAAGGAAAAGATTTCCTAAAATAGTCCCTCCTTTCTGTTGTTCAGGGAAGGGATATGGTGTGTTCAACATCGGCTTACCACAAACCATCCCTCTTTCCATTGTGTGTAACCTGAGTCTTTCCTGTGTTTGAGGAAAGATTTGCAGGGGACTGAAGGAAATTAAGGATGGTAACATGTGAGAAGGTACAGAGCTGCTGGGATTCCCTGGAATGGTTGTGGCTATGATAATGAACCCCTATCAAACACCACTTGCTAAACCCCTGCCTCTGTGATTACTTTTCAGCTGAAAGGAGCTTTACCTGAATTAGTGTTTTGATTTGAGCAAGAGTGCACTTTTGAAGGGAGTCCCCTCATCAGTTCTGCTTTCTCTGCATTGGAGTGGGTTTAGAATGCATTGAATCAGTTTATTTTGGAGGTGCTTAAACACAAAATTTGCTTAAGGAGTAGCACAACCTCCAGCCGGGGTGTAAAGACCCAAACCAAGGGTTGGTTTTGCAGATCCTCCTAAGCCAAACACACAGCTGGGCTGCTCTGTGCATGGGACCAGGCTAAACCTAGTCCAAAGCATAATTCCAGGGCTGGATTTAGTGCTCACTTTGATCCACTGAGGTGCTGATATTGTACAAAATTACTGGCAGGATGTAGCCAGAACTGGCTTCAGTTTAAATGTCAGAATTAAATGTAAAGATGAGGAACAGGAGAAACAAGAATGACTCCCATGGAATACATCAGCTCATCCCAACATTTCACATTGTGAGCAACCATGTGTCTGCCCCTCAGCTTTGTATCAGTGTCAGATACAACAACTTCTGGTCACCTTTCCATACCTCATCACTGCACTGATGTCAGCTCCTCTTTTTTTCACACAGGAGTACAATTGTCAGCTGAAATTTTGTAAAAATTCACTTATCAGAAAAGAATTAAAGCTAAAACTTAATATCAAGAAATGGGAAGGGTAAATGGTGTGGTGTGGGAGTCACTGGTATGTCCCACATGCCTATGCATTCCCTGCAGATTGGGCTCCCTGCAGTTCAAAGGACAGGGATACCTGAAGGAACTTGAATTTTCAATTCCCTCCATTCCCCACAAAGATCTTATGAAGAAGGAAGCTGGAGGTAAATGTTTCTGTTTTTCATCTCTGGGGTGGGGCAGCTGTTCTCCGCTGCTGGCTGTAAGCCATCAATTTTGCCACTGTTCTAAAAAGGGAAAGATTTTAAAACTTTCATCTTGGAGTCATGGAACAGCTGGGGTGATTCAGGCACTCTGGGCCCTGTGGATGGACCTGATTTCCTAATGCTTCATGACCAGCATGAACATAATTGTTTGGTTCTTTTGAGAAGGGTTGTGTTTGTATTTTTGAGAAGGTTGTGTTTGGCTTTTTTTAACCATGAATCTGCATCCCTTGGATCCTGTATTGGTTTGCTGGTTACAGAGAAGAGAAGCACTCTGAGTGTGGGTGCAAGGATAAGAGATTACAGCCTGGAGATTACAGCCCAGACACTCAGGGAGAGAGGGGACACAATGGATTTATGGGCTGGAGCAATACTGGAGGAACCCTGCAGAGGACAGGGGGCTCTGCCATATGGAGCGCTTCAGACAGGGTGAGGGAACAAAAGAATTCTCACAGAAAAGCAGTGCTGGCATTGTTTTCAAGCCCAGTTTTTGTTCTCCTTAGTCCTAGGAAATTTCATGGTGAACCAGTCTAAATTATTACCTCCTAATGCTATTGCTTCTTGCTGTGTTTTTGTGGGAATATTGTGATCCTTAATTTCTATGGTCCTTTCTACACTAATGCAGGGATGTTTGGCCACATCATTCCCAGTGGATGGAGTTGTCAGAGTTGGGTTAGATCTCTGTGTCTTAGATCTCTGATGTAATAAAATACATTAATATTGACTAAGCTTTGGTGGTTTTAGATTCTCAGCTGAGAATCTGAACTCGGACGAGTGCATAGAAATAGAAAGGAATTTTGGGACGCTGTCTGCATGCAGGAATCATTTCTGGAATGTGCTGAGTCTTTTAGCTTAACACTTCTACATGAAAAACCTAGAACATTACAGTTTCATTCCTTCAGACAGATTCCTAAACCAGATTTTTAAAGGAGAAGAAAAACTCCAACTTAATTTTTTTATTTGATTACAGACTATTCAAATTGTACCAAAGTCATAAAGCAGATCCCAGAAACAGAGTTCAGGATTTTATTTTCTGGATGGCCTTTAGGATTCAGTTTTCTAGACTTTTCGACAATCTTGTAGTTGGCAAGGGAGACTGTTAAGTAATGAAATAATTCCAGGAGCTATATCAATGTGAGAAACACAAAATGTGTAAAATACTGCAAGACCAGCTACCCCAAAAAGCCCAAAAACATGATGTTTGAGTTATGACCATCATGATTCCTGTAAATCTTGATTAAAATCTTCACCACTGTCTGGCTTTTACATATTCAAAATAATCTTTTTTTCCCCCTAGGAGTAAGCAGGATGACATAGGGCTAGGGAGGAAAACACAAGGACAGTACTATGCAAGTCTTCCCTTATAATTAATTTGGGTAAAATTTGTTTTGACATTTTCTCCCCTATCTTATACTTCTCCTGTGAAAGGGGAATGAATGCCAGGATTTCCAGGGCAGAGTACAGGATCATGGATCAAAGCAGGAGTCTGTGGGCAGCTTGCCAGTGTGTACCCCTCACTGTTCTGTAATGCCTGTGGTCCCTAAATCCTGCTCTGAAAGATGAAACATGGGTCTTTCTCAGTACATGGGTAAAACAGCAAAGCCAGTGAGAGAAAGCCTTCCCAGACATGGTGCTTTAGAAATTTGGATTTTACTGCAACCATGTGCATCACATTCAGTTCAACCCACTGGGCAACACTAGATTTTTGCCTCAGCCTAAAAATTGTCTCCATCAAATAATGAATCCTTCCCTTTGTGGGTGTTTTCCAGAAATCTTCTCAGAAGCTTTGCAATATGTGCAAGAGAAAAAATAATTGCCAGGCTGATGCTGAATTCCACCCTCAGCCAGCCAGAGCTCTCCAGCTGCTGCCTTCATTTAGCTCCCAGTCTTGATCTCTCTTGATTTGAACAGGAATAATTTGGCAATTGCCTTTAAAGGTGCAATTGCCATTTGAGATGAGCATCAAGTCCGTTTTTTATGTGACCTGTTCCTTCCTCCCTTGCTTTTAGCAAGAGTTGTGCAGGTGAACTCATACCTCTTGTGTTTCAGGAGGTTCCAAGGCCTCAGCTGCTGATTTTAGGCTCCCTCCTTTTGCACTGCCACTCCTCCAGGCATGGCTGAGCCAGCAGCCCTGCACGTCTCCTTAGCTGCAGGGTAGAGGCAGGAAAATGTCCCTTTTCTGTCAGTAAATAGCACTCCTGAGTGCTTCCCAGCTGATGGCCATAGTCCCCTGCAGCATTTTCATAGATTTTGCGCAGTGCAAAGAGGGTAATTTCCATCTCAGAGAGCACAGGAGTCACACTGTGTTCCTCCAGACTGGGAAGAGCCAGCATCATGTCAGAGTCATGGAATCATTAAGGTTGGAAAAGCCTTCTGAGATCATGGACTCCAACGATTCCCCAACAGTGCCAAGGATACCACTGACCCGTGTGCCCAAGTGCCACATCCACAGGGCTGGTAAATCCCTCCAGAGATTGGAGGGATTTACCACCTGCCCTGGGCAGCTGTGCCACCCTGACCAACCCTTCCATGAAGAAATTTTTAGAATATCCAACCTAAGCCACCATCCATTCCCCCCATGCCCCCCCAGCACAGCCTGAGGCCGTTCCCTCTCCTCCTGTCCCTGTTCCCTGGAGCAGAGCCTGATCCCCCTGGATGGTCCCTCCTGTCAGGGAGTTGTGCAGAGCCAGAAGTTCCCCCCTGAGCCTCCTTTTCTCCAGGCTGAGCCCCTTCCCCCAGTTCCCTCTTGGGACTCCAGCCCCTTCCCCAGCTCTGTTCCCTTCCCTGGACATGCTCCGGTCCCTCAAGGTCCTCCTTGTCATGAGGGGCTCAGAACAGGCTCAACGTGCCCCACTCTGGGATAAAACGTCCATTCTGGAAAGTAAGAGAGTGGGGCTCAAGTCTTGGAACAGAGAAGATCTCAGGACTATGTAGGAACGTGCTGGGAATCCAGCGAAATCAGTATTTACCATCTTCACAAGGGAAGAAACGAAGTCACAGATTGATTTATCAATCAGACTCTGGCAAACAGACCCTGGTCCAGCCTGGGGGGCTGCTTACCTGTGTGCAGGTGAGGGACAAAGGTGTCTGTGCTATCTCATTTCTGTTCCTCCATCTGACAGCTGTCACTTATCTGAAGAGCCCAGTCCAGGAAAGACATCCTACCTCTTTTGCAGGGAAGGTAAGGCTGCAAGGATGTTTGACCCCTTTGGGGTGCTGAATTTCCCGGCTCATAAACCAAGGGAAGGATTTTGAGTCCTTTTTGGGTGCTTGGTTACACTGAGCTGCAATCCTTTGTGCTCAGTATTTCTTAGATGAACTGGAGCTGCTGCAGAGTCACTCCAAAAGCCTCCTCAGCTCATGGACTTGTTTCCTAGAGCTTTGTCTCTCCCTAGAAAATGAATTCCTCCTATTGCTGCTCTCTCCATTCATTGGCATATTTTGTGAAATATTCATTTGTTTTCATGTTGCCCTTCATTTGGCCACCTACATTGACCTCACTGTCAGTTCAGGTTTGGAGCACTGATCTTGTGCTGGTCTTTCATAAACATCTGCCCACTGGGTGCTATTGTTTAAACTGGATTATGGCGAGGATGTTCAAAAAATGAATTCAAACCCACCGTGGGATTATTGAAACTGTGATTCTTTGGGGTTTTCCCCCTTTTCTATCCACTATCCAGAACAGAAGGAAAAAAATCTAATAAATTTGCTTTTAATTTTTCTAAAAGGAAAGTTCCAGTTGTGTGGCCGCAGAAACTAGAGCTTAAAGAAAACATTATAAAACAGAGATTCATTACAAGACCTTGAGAGTGGACAAAGCACTCACCCCCATGGAACAGCTCTTGTGGTGGGCAACAAGAAAAACAAAAAACCCAAATACCACACATGGTGAGTGCTTGGGAGAAAATTCACAAAAAACCCACAGTGCAAACAAAAAAAAAAAAAAAACACAAAAAAAAAAACCCCACAAATGAAAAAAACCCCAAGTTATTTATTTTTATTAATGTCCTCCATCTGCTTTCTGACTTGTATTTTTCTAAACTGGATTGAGATCCTAAGGTCAAACACAAAATGAGAAATAAAGTTCTGAGAGTCTGGGGAAAATGAACTTCACTGTGTATGAGAAAAATTACTGAAAAATTTGGGAACAACTGATTTATCTCTTTCACTGCACTCTTGCTTGTCTTTACACTGTGTCCCTTTTTCTGTCTAGAATTTAAGTGTTTTTCTTAGACTCAAAAACATAGTTCAAAGGATAACTTTTCTATGTGGTATCATTTACAAATGAAAAGGAAGATGATTTTGTCCGTTGGTTGTAAATTTGCAATGTTTCAGTTCCATCCCAGCTTTACCCAGCTGGTGCAGGTTTCCTGGGAGGTGCTGGCACCACACGGCCACTGCAGACCTGGGATTTGTTCTTCTCTTCCTCTTTGCTGGATTGCCCTGGTGTCCCTCCCCACCGCACACTGCTTACCCAGCCCGTTGCCCATTGGAAATAAAATTCATCTCCCTGGCATTCCAGGTTTGGAGTCTGAGTCTGGCCTCTTTGTCCCAAGCCTCTGTCTGCATGTTTGTGCTCACCCACAGCTCAGGGATTGCTGGAGTGGCTGCAGCACTGCAGTTGTGAGCATCCTTTGGCACTGCAGGAAACACCCGCTGGGGATTGCTGGATATTCAATCCACAACCATAAACCCATCCACAGCTGAGGGCATTTGCTTTTCCTAACACCACCTCAACCCCCACTGAATTGTTAGATGTAGAACTGTTCCATCTCCAGCAACTATTTTTGTTGTCTCGTCTTCCTTTTGACCTTCTTCTGCATCCCACTCAATTTTTAATACCTTTTCCTGCTTTTTTCTTTTTATTCAAAGTTCCTCTGCAGAGTTGCTTTGTCCTGCAAAAGCAGTTTCTAGGAACACCCTCAAAACCTCCAACTGTGTAAAGTGTATCCAGAATCTAAGTTTGGGAAGGGTGTCCTGTCTAAATCATTATGTTTTACTTGTCCATAAATTTTCAAAATAAATTAATGAAAAATGAATCAAGTTCCAAGTCTCCCTTCAGCCCTTTGGTTCCTAAATCAAGTTAATAACCACGTGTGACCTTTAAGGTGGAGATGCCAGGCCCTTTGGTGCCTGCAGTGCAGTGTAAATCAGGGGCTGCTCAGTTCAGTTCTGCCCCTGTCCTTGGCTGCTGTGTTTTTCATCTTTTCGTGATTCTCAATATCTTTTCTGGTTTGGACTTGGAAAAATTTGGGGCATCATTGGCTGAAAGCAGAGGCTAGAGAAGAAGTCTGATTGAAATAGGATTTACTGAGGATTCAGTATCCAGTATAGGATTCACTTGTGAAAAGTTACTGATGGGAAAGATTTGTTAAAAGTGTGTGAAAATGCAGGTATTCTGTGGCACTATGGCCATTCTCAGGCTCCAGCTAAAGACACTTACAGCATTCACAATTGGGTTAGAAGTGAACACTTTTTCAGCCAAAGGAATTCCTTGAAGTCATTTATTTATTCCAGCAAAAGGAGATCCTCCTGAGGCTGCTACTTCCAGAATTCCTTCTCAAAATCACCCTGTCATTTCAATTTTTTTGGCTGTGTGGGTGTGGGTGTCTCTGTGATGGAGAAATAGCGTTCATGGAGCTTTTGTACCATTGGTGTAGAAGCTGCTCTGGCAACTCCCCATGGCTCATTGAATGCCAAGGTAAATAATAGCCAAAGACATGCATACACTATTATTCTCGTAATTTCCTGCTGCCCTCCGGCAGTAATAACTTACACACCCTATTTTCCAAATGTTTCTAATTTATTTCTCATGAGCAGAATTATCTCATAAGGAAAACTCCTCCTCTTTGCAACTAGTCCCTGTCTCCTCTTTTCCAGCTGCTAAAAACGAGGTGACCAGTCAAGGAAAAAGCTTAGGGATCTCCTGTTCACTGTGAACTCCTGGAAGAGAGCTCATTCAAACTCCTCAATTCATTCTTCTTGGTCTGGAGTTCTGGAATTCTCTCTTCCCAAGCCCTAATCCTGCATGCTATGCTGCCTGCAACTCTGCAGAGAGATTTCATCCCTTATAATCCCATCTTGTGGTTCTCATACAGCTCCTGCTTTTCTCTCTGAGCCTGAGCCTGGGATATCCCTGTTATTCCAGTCCCACATCTATCATGTGCACCTGGAGCTGGATTTGCAAATTGCCTTTTGCATCAGCCACAAAGCTTTTCCTGCAAAACAGCAAAACAGGAAGGAAGCAGCCAGTTCTATGTTTTCTTAACATTAAGGCAGAAGCATTGTTATAGGCCTTCAGTTCTTCTCTGTTATGGGATATCTTTGCTTTTCCAATACTTTTTTCTACTTGATTGCCATCTATATTGACTCATGAATTGGTTTTGAGAGTGCAGCAAATTATGAGCAGTGATGACTACATGACAGTTGAAAATGTAGGAGAAAAGACAACTCAAAATAAAATTCTGAAGATTGGTTAAGCAAATAAAATTTCTCAAAAATATCATAAAATGATTCCCATGAATGCTTAGGTGAAACTGCAGTTTTAAAAGGATGTCCCTAGGCTGGACTGTGATTCCAGTTTGTAACTCCACTCCTGCTTGAACATCCTTTTACATGAAGCTCAGGAGTGGGAGAATCCAGTCCTGAAAGTACATTCATATTTTTCATCTTACCTTTTAATTTTGGGGTGCTTGCTGAATACATTTTACATTTTAGCTGTGAATATATTGCCGTGGAAAAGACATCTCCTCCATTAGTTTGCAGGAATCCTCAAAACAGAAAGGTTATTGTGCTTCCATGCTCAGTCTTGGAAACTGAAAACACAGAAATAAACAGTGAAAATTTGTAGCCATGCTGCAAATTGTTATACAAAATAAATTATTGCTACAAACTGGTAGCTACTGATGTTTCTCTTCTCTACACTCATGTAGTTTAGCCTGTGAAGTGGTTAAGGGAGTTAGAAAGCAGGATTAGGGGTTTTTTACATGTTTTCTTTTTCTCAGTCCCATGCACTAACTCAGTGTTGTGGTAACTGGGTTGCAAACACATCTGAGACGTTACTGTTCTCAGGGGTACATGAAGTAAGCAGGTTTTATTAATGTACTGGAAAGTAATCAACAAAAATAAATTTTCTTCCTCTTTCTATGCTATTTATTGTGTGCTCTGCCCCATCCTCCTCCCTGCAGCTTCCTGCTGTGAGAGATGTTCTGCTGCCTTGTCTCCTTCCAGCCCCAAAAGCTTTTATCCAGCAAAACTCGGTGGTGGTGGAGGCATGCCTGGATGAGGGAGAGGAAGGGCTGGGGAGGAGCAGGGTGGGCACAGCCTGGGCTCTGTGCTCACCTGAGGGGTTCTTGGCAGGCAAGGCTTTGTGTTCCTGCAGTGCTGCCTGCTGAGGAAATGGCATTCCAGCAGGGCAATGGAAACAGGAGCATGACATGTGGGATAAATGCATGAGGGTTGCATCCATTCTGTGGAACTAAGAAGAAAATTTTCATGTGGGTTTTTATTTTTAAATAAGGCTTTTAAAATTTTGTTCAATTTAGGCTTTTATAGAACTCTTTTCTCCTCCTTCTTTTGCGTTTTATGACTAAGTTTTTATCCCACTTTTTGCTTGGCCGTTTTCAAGGAACTCACAAGGCTTTAATTCTGATCTAAGACATTTGCTTCTGTGCTAAATAAAGCAGCAATTAATTATTAAAACCATACCTTTTGTGGCTGAACATTCTCCCTCATAGCTGTTAAACTCTAAGACATATTTTGCTTTTTAATTATTCATATTTTAAAATTTATTTTGTGAGTATACAGTAAGTGTTTTGTGGGAAACTGGGAGAAGGATGGTCTGGCTGCTGCTGGAGACTGCACTGTGAGCCAGGAACAGCTCCAGCTCCAATACAATCTTCCTGGATGGCTGGCAGTGCCAAGAAATATCCTGAGTTTCTGCTCAATGCCTGTGTGAAAGTAGCTGTGGTGTTATTGTTGAGCAGCTTTTGTACTTCCCTTTCTGCTCCTCAGCCCCTTCAGGTGAGACCCCACCTGCAGAGCTGCCCCAGCCCTGGGGCTCAGCACAGGAAAGACCTGGAGCTGCTGGAGCAAATCTAGAGGAGGCACTGGGATGGTCAGAGGGATGGAGCAGCTCTGCTGGGAGAAAAGGCTGGGAGAGTTGGGATTCTTCAGCTAGAGAAGCTTGGGACAAGGGCCTGGAGTGCCGGGGCAAAGGGGAATGGCCTCCTCCTGACAGAAGGTGGGGTTAGGTTGGCTGTTAGGAAAAAATTCTTCCCTGTGAGGGTGGAGAAACGCTGACACAGATTGCCCAGAGAAGCTGTGGCACCCACTTCCCTGGAAGCGTGTCTGAGGCCAGTTTAGATGGGGCTTTCAGCAACCTGGGCTAGTGGAAAATGTCCCCACCCATGGCAGGGTGGGGAACAAGATGGACTTTAGGGACTAATCCCATCCAAACCATTCTAGGATGCTCTTACAGGCCTGACAAGGACACTGCCCTTTAGTGTGTTCAGGGAGCAGTCCCAGAGACCTAAACTGTTCTGCAGAGCCAGAATAACCACAGGCACAAGAGCAAGTGAACCAGATATGCCAACATAGAATGCTGTGTGTTCTCTCTCCCCATTGATTAGCCCTGAGTTGGAACAGTACAAACCCCACACTTCTGTATGAACTGAGCCACCATTGCTTTGCCCTGAGAAAAACTGGTTCTGTATGATGAGAAAAATGACAAATTTATTTGCTTAAGGTTTGAAAGATATTTATGAGCTTTGGTAAGGAGGAAATTTCATCTCTGAACAAAGCCTTACGCACCAGGTTCTTTGTGAACTGCCTGAAGCCCTTTGCTGTAATTATTCATCTGATTTGTGCAGGGTGGATTGGGCACAGCCTATTCCTCCCGACAAACTGAGCCTGACTGCTCCAGCAGTGCTCTTTAAGCCTTTGCCTCTGTGCTGGAAAAGCCACAGGAGCCCAGGAAGGGGAGATGTGAACAGCAGCCTGTGCTGTTCAGTGTGGGAGTTACGGTGGTGAAGCCACAGCAAAGGGAAACATCTGATGGAACCAGACAGGTCACTGCTGAGTTACAGGGTCCTGTGCTGCTGACAGGGCCATTTTTTTCTAATGAGACTTAAGACTGGAGCTCTGACCTCCCATTGTGTGTTAGCACTTTCTGCAAGGGATGAGAAATTTGGTAGCTGGCCAGATTCCAGCCTGCAGTAAGTTCTTATATTTTGCCTGCTGTGATTCCCTCTGCAGTTCCAGGGACACAGAGTTCCCAACTCTCATTATCCTGGGAAAGGGGAGACTGAGGGGAGACCTCAAATCAGTCTGTAACTTCTTCCCAAGGGCAGCTCCAGTCTCTGCTCAGGAGCAAGACACAGGGAAAGGCTGGAGCTGCGTCAGGGAGATTTAAGTTTGATATCAAGAAAAGGTTCCTTCCCCAGAGGGTGCTGGGCACTGGCCAGGCTCCCGAGGGAATGGGCACAGCCCTGAGGGTGCCAAAGCTCCAGGAGCATCTGGACAATGCTCTCAGAGACAGGGTGGGATTGTTGGGGTGTCTGTGCAGGGCCAGGAGCTGGACTGATGATGTCTTGGGATATCCCAATCCAATTGTTAACAGAGATACAGCAACTGTTTAACCTGTTAAAAAAGGGATGCACTGCAGCAGTAAAGCCCTCTCTGAGTGTACACATCTGTAAACAATGGGTGGTGGAAAAGGAAAACATCTCCTCTTCTCCCACACTAGCTCTGCCTGGAATGTGAGGGCAAGCCTGCCCTTTTGAAGCAAGGATCATATCAGTTCCAAACAAGAAATTATTTTCTCCCAACTGATTGAGTGATTAGGAAGGTGCATTTGTGCCCTGCTGCTGCCAGCTTTGGATGGAGCCTTAAGAAGGGAGGTTGTCTCCACAGTTTTGACATCAAATTATTAAATTATTCAGGAAGTATAATTTTAATTTCAGCCTGTGTCTATTTAATGTGAAGAACCAGGTACTTGTGAGGAGATTCTAAAGGTCTAGAGGCTCTGAGTGAACAACAGTCCAGGGATCAGTGAGAAAAGGCACTTCAGGAAAAGAGAGTCTATGGGAATTTGCTCTTTAGGGCTGGATACGTGTTTTGACTGGGCTAAAATTGATTTTCTTCACAGAAAAAAAAGGCTTGATGGGAGTAAGACACTATTCCTGTGCCCTATGCTTTCTAAACAAGAAACCAAGCTGTCTTGGAAGATTTCCAACATGAAACAAATGGGTGTACAAAATAAAGGGAAGCCCAGTGCACAAGTTCAGCAGTCAAATAGATATTCAGACTCTTGCTGATCATAGGGATTTGTTCATTACCTTGGGTTTAGAACTGTTGCAAGGCAAACACTGTGAGCATCGGGAATTTCAAAATCAGATATTCAGCCCAATGCCATGACTTTTTTTCTCTTCTATTACTGGACTACTGGGACAAATTTTGTAAAAGTCTTGGGCATTGGAAGTCATCTTTTGGCTAGCTGGTTTGCTTTCTCATATTCTTTTCAAGAAGTCTGCTTCTAATTGCTGGATGGCTGCATTGTTTTCCAAAACTCCCTTGGGGGCCCACTTAAAAATTAACATGAGTTTTCACAGTGCTGATGGCAGCATTGGGTGCTGGATTCCCTCAGCCCAGCTCTGTCTCTCTGGGTGTGCTGAACTCTCTGGTCATCTTGTACTGGGATTTTCCAGCATCCATTTTGCCCATCAGACATGGCCTGGCTGCTGCCAGCTGAGCCTGAAGAGCAGTAGAGCTTCATGTTGCCAGCTCTTCCCACACATCTTGTGGTGCCAAAACTATAGAATTATCCTGATCAGCAGAGTGACATGGGATAACCCATTTTCCCAGATTAAATGTTTGACATTCCCATGAGTTTCTCTCTACCCTTCAGTAGAACTTCATTGGGCGACGGAATTTCCATAGATAGGATCTCCTTGGCATGGATTCCTTCCATTTCAGTGGTTTTATTTCCCTTGTGTGTGCACCTAATTTTAAAGATCTTTCTCCTTGGGATGTTAGAATACTTTTTTTATAGTAATTAAGAAATGCTTTTGAATGATTATTCTGGAAAACAGCATTTACCTCTCAGTGGAAATGACTATGCTACACTACTTCCTTACTGAAAACCAGGGATATTTAATATTCTGGAGACAAGAGGAGACCTGGGGTTTAGTTACAAGAGCACAGTGAATTTGGCAGGGACATTCAGTGTAATGCTGCTCAGACTGCCTATGAGAGCAGCGAGTCTGGAATGTGTGCTGTGCAAGCAAGGAATCAGAGAGATTTCAGCCCAAATTAATTAGCATTATGTAAGTGGAGAAAAAACAGAAATTTAAAGGGGAGGGAGACATCTGTTATGTCTTTTGAGTTTCCAAGCCTGCCTGCAAATACAGGTCTCCTGGAAAGACAGGAGGATCTCCATGCTCTGGAAACAGGGAGTAAGTGATGAGGAGCCCCTGGCTGAAATCCAGAGGTGTGGTCAATGCTAATCCTGGCTCTGTCTTATGAGGGACAGTTTGCTCTTACAACTCTCTGGGACTATTTATTATTATGTTATGATGGGGATTATATGGCAGCAAACTGACACCTCCCTGTCCTCTCCCAACAAATCCAAGCACAAGTGGCAGTGTCTATCAGACTGATGGAAAAAATTCCCAAACACTCTTCTACAGAACAAGTTTTCTGTGATAGCAAGAAATCCTTGCTGAGGAATGTGTTGTGTTTTCTCCAAGGTGCTGCTGGCAAAGGCACAGTGGCTCTGGAATACTCCTGAATATCCAAGGCAAAGCAGTGATTGCAGTGGCAAGGTGGGAGGTAATGTTCCAGCAATTTGGAAATCACTGTTGAGAGTTATGATGTTTAGCTAAGGAAACACTTCTCTGAAATAAGACGTTAAGGCAGACTGACTCCTTCTCCCCCCCACTGCTTTCCTCTGGTGGAATCTATTAAAGCATGTTGTGAGGAATAAAAAGAGTGAGGTCAGGTCAGGCTGCATGGCCAGGGAGGTCAGACAGGGTTAAGCAGGTCAGGTCACATTTCTGTGTCTTCTGTGGTTCTCCAGGAATTTGGGGTCACTACTTAGAAACTGCTATTTGACCAGCTGTTGGTAATTTGAGCATTACATAAGAGCAAGTGAAGTCAAAGATGGCTCTTGGAGGTGAATGATAAGTAAAAGAGGAATGAATGGAACACAAATACATTAAAAAATTAAATCCACCTATCTTTTGTTTTATTCCCATTTCAAATAAGCTGTCATGGTTAGCTGACCTAGAAACAAGGACTGTGTGTATTTCACTGTGCTTGAGAAATAAGTGCAGCAGAGGCTGTGTGTCTGGAAAAGGAGGACAAGCAACTGAGATGTGCACAAGGTGTTGTTCTCCTGTGAAAATTAACTTGTCACTTCAAAAGTGGCTGGGCACCAAGCATGGACAAAAGCTACTTTGAATAGCTACTGAGATGGAGCCGTGTTGAAGGGCTAAGAATCATCTTTATCCAGTAATTGCCAAGTATTTAATAACTTTTTTTTTTAAAGTTAACGTTATTGTGAGGTGGTTTTCATCACCATTCATCAGGCTGGCAAAGGGAGACATTGGGAGGTTAAATAACTTGCCAAAGGTCAGCACAGACCAATGGCAGTGATGGCAGCAGTACCTGGTGCTGAACCTTCCCTGCTGAAATTATTGGCTCTGAAAAAAAGGACTCTCAGGGGCCATAAATTAACTGCTCTTGAATGATGGAAATGCCAGTAGAATCAAGTGAGAGAAGAAAAACTTGGCATCAGCAGCTTAGAGAGGGGAACTTAGGGATGGATTTCCTATTCCCAGGGGAATGGAAGAAGGTGGAGTAAACCCATGTTTGTTTAGGGGTTTTATTACTTTTTTTTGTTGTTTGAATTCTAAGTAAGAATTTGACTCAAGTGTTCCTAAATCTCTCAGTCTTTGCAGGCCAGTCTCCTTATAAAGTTATGTTTTTCAGGCCTAAAAGTAGCAACAAAGATAGAAAAGCAAGTTCCCTTGAGATTGTTTTCTCTTCTCCAAGAGAGATGCATGTGGCTCTCTATCCCCTGCCATCCTTGTTTTGGATCTCCTGCTCTTGAGTTATCCAGCACCAGCAGAGGTAATGCCGAGAAAGCCCCAGTGTAGTGGGGAGCAGAGGGAATCCCCTGCCCCTTCACATTCAGTAAGCAAAATCACATTGTGGGGAAAAAATATTATTTACAGCCCAGCAATATAAAGTGAGTTTCCAGAAGACAAATTTTGTGTCTGTTTTACTGAAACTGTAAGGACTGACATCCCTGGTTATGTCACTCCAGGATTTCAACTCCAGCTCAGAGCTCCTACTCACCCGTCTCCTCTACCAACTCCTGCTTGGCAGTTCTTCCTCTGAGCATTGGGTTTGGAGTCATGACAGATCTGTGAACAAAACAGCAATTTCTCTGCACTGTGATTCCCACAGTGTTCTCTGATGCTCCTGCAGCCCCAGACTCTGAACATTTCATATCTCTTTGTGCAGGAATGGCTACATTGGTGTTGGGCTGGAGCTGGAGCAGGAGAAAGCCCAGCAAAATGCCATGTTTATTAAAGTATTCAATGAACTTACAATGTGAGTTAATTGTACATACTATAAAATTGTACTACTACAATAGTTTTATAGGGAGTGAGTGTTTTAAAATATTTTAAGTCTAAACACATTTAATTCATGACAGATTTTCTGTTTTCTCGGTGCTTAAAATGCTCTTGTTACGAAGTACAAAAAGAACCACAAAGCTGATACTACAGGAAAGTTTTGATTTTTCTGCTTCACAAACAAGGGAGGCACTTAGTGTGGACATTTGGTGATGGAAGGTTTGGAAAAGCAAGGTTAGAGAGGTAAGAATTTGAAGAAGGGCAATTCACTGCCTAATCCTGAGGCACAGATCTTCCCCAGACACTTCACCCTGCCAAGGCAGCTTCTCCTGTAGTTTGGGGTCTGTGCTCAGTCTGTGCTCTGCCCCTAAAAAACATCTGTGAGAATACTTTTTCCTCATCTATTTTGTAAAGAACAACACAAGTCAAAAGTTGGTGATGAATTCTGGTGTTTTCTACCTGTCAATAAGCCAACCACTTCAGTGTTTCCCTCTGGGTTATGAAAAACTTGAAATGTAGATACTCCAGTCCCACTGTCTTATTTTCAGTGGCTCGTTAATGATGTGTACGTTGGGTTTTCCTCCATAACATGAACAAAAATAGTTCATTTAAAAACAACACAGGCAAATGCACTCTTTTTATAGCAGGAGAGAGAAGGATAAGTGTCAGTCAAGACTAGTTCCAAATATGTCTCCAACGAGGCCTCCTACAGAATCAGTGATACTGGCTGGGTGCCATCGAGATTACTCAGGGCTATAACTCTTTAAACAGTGTTTGTTATGGATTTCCACAGGAGAGAAATTTACCAGGGAAGAACAAACAGATCCTGCTACCGGGTTTCCTTGTGCTCTAGAGAAGTGCTCTGAACTGTTCTCAGTGTTGCCTCAGATTTTTCAGAACAGTTTCACTTTCTGGCTGTTGTTTTAACTTGCTCTATTTGTGAGGATGTGAAGTAACTGAAACAGCTCACCTGTTTCCCCCTGGAATCCCATCTTTTCCAAGGGGGGCTCTTCCTCAGCCTCAGCCAGGGGGTCCAGCAGGGATGCACAGAAGGCTCCAAAAAGACCTGACTGTGGAGATGAGCCAGGCTTGGAAGTGCTTTAGCCTCTGCAAACACACAAGTCTTTGAAAGTAAACCAGTATTAAGCTTCAGAGTTATTCCAACAATTTCATTCTCTGGTTCAGACAAAGCCTGGGAAATGTTTCTTCTGGAGACGGCCACCCTAAAATTTCCATCATGGGAAATGGTCTCAAGTTGCATCAGGGGTTGTTCAGGCTGGATATCAGGAAAACTTTCTTCACTGGAAGAGTGGTTAAACATTGGAATAGACTCTATAGGGCAGGGGTGGAGTCAGCATCCCTGGAAGTATTCAAGAAGTAAGTGGAGACTTGTGGGCTCTTCATGATGCGTCTTAGTGAGCATGGGGGTCAAAGGCTGGATATGATGACCTTGGTGGCGTTTTCCAAGCTTAACAATTCTCATCCTGACAACTTCCCTACCTGAGTTTTGGAGCAGGAGTGTTGGGGTTGTGTTGTACCTTCTGGGGTTGGAATGAATCTCCTGTACTTGTGCTTAAATGATGCAAAAAATTCAGTGTAAACTTGGGGATGAATTTCACTTGATGATAATTCTTGGTTTTGTTATAACTTCAAGACATTTGCCTTATGCAGGAATTTCTCGTATAGCTTGTCCTTGCTTTTTGGCTTCTCTTGAAAAAAGTTGTGTAGATAATTCCTTTAGGTTTACATAACTCTGAGTTCCTTGAGTATTTATTCAACATAAACCACAACGGAACAAAAAAAAGTTACTGCCCATGGACAAACCAAGTATTTCAATGATTTATAATCTTTTTTAAAATATACATCTGATTGTTTTGGGGGGCATCCCTACATGACATTTGCCATTTTTAGAGAAGCTAGGATGGCTTCTTTCTCACATGAAGAGCAGAGTAGCCTTTTTTTGGTGCTGAGAGGACAAAGAGATGGAGAGCAGTGGTGACAGTTGAGGGATGGGAATTGCAGGGACTGAATGTCAGTGGTGTTGCCTGTTGGAACTGTGGCTGAAGAAAGCACAGGGGAAGAGCATGGGCTAAAGGACAGTGTCTGGGTTCAGGCTGGGATCAGGGAACTCCAGAAGGATTCAGGACTCCATCAAGAAATTTGGGGACTGTGTAATATTAGAGACTGGAGCAATATCTGGGGAACAAAGAGGCATGACATGAAACAAGATGGAAACTGTGTGACTGAAGCCCAGGGAAGGCTCCAGCCTGGCCAGGTGCTTGGGATTTGTTCCTCTTTTCCTTCCTGTTTAAGGTTGAGGCCAATGGGCACAAAGGCAGGAACCTCCTGCTCTTGGGTATATCTCTGCTTTTACAGTCCTGTCAAGCAGCAGTAATGTAGAGAAGCTGCTGGGAGCTGTTCAGACAGTAATTAAAGCTGTACTGAGAATTACAAGGAAAAACTCAGCTATTCTGATCTCTAAAAGGAACTTAAAATAGAAGAGAAGTCAGTTCAAACGTGTCAGTCAAACAGCAATGCTGGGTCAGCTCCTGCCTGACTTACAGACCTATTAAAATGTCCAATAAAGATATGGCTGTGACCAGGAGAATCCACTCATTGCATAAGGTAACCAAGGTCAGCCCTCAGTGTGTGGCTGATCTTTCCATCCCACCACTGTTAATTCACTGATTTCAGCAGGAATGCTCCTGGCTCAAGCACCAAACTTGTAGAGGAGCACAGGTCCTCTGTTCTCTGCCTGCATGGTGTGTGGCAAAGGAATCTGCTGTGAGGAGTCTCTAGTCCTTGTCTGAATCACAAGAGGCATCTCTAATCTCTCTCTCAGAATTTTGATACAATCTCTTACCTACAGCTTGGTGTGTGAAATGGATTCAAGAGTGAGGCTGGCAGAATTAAAGCACTGCAGAAGGGTGAAACTCCCATCTTTCCTATAGTATATCTTCCTGGGAAAGTTCAGCCTTCCAAGGAGCCTACACACCTGATCCATTCCTCTGCGTGGCCAGAGGCAGGGCCACAGGAAATGGCTCCACCCCTTAGAGTGTTTGGGGTATCTGGAACAACAATGAATGCCAGAGCCCAGGGTGATTTGAGGATAGCCTGCCTTGCAAAAGTGTATCCATAGGCAATGGGAAGGATCAGAGTTCATCCCTGAACCAGGTAGGACAGAAGACACTTTACCATAGTCATTCTTCTGGCAGCTGCATGTGGTACAGCCAATACCTTGCTGTGCTTCAAGGGCAGAGCACACATTTGCCTCTGGAGGAGGACGTACACGTGCTAATCCCACAGGAGCAGCTGCTTAATTAATAAAGCCAAGAGGAGAATTCTGTCTGGCTTTTTTCTTGCTTTTCTGACTTCAGAGCTGATGAGACTGAGGAACAGAGGACTACACAGGATCTCTTTGCTGCAATGTCTTGGGACCTTCCAGCAGCAGAGAACATACTTTTTAATGGCTCTTTTGTAGGAAATAAAAGCTGTGCATCTGTACAGAGTTCACGAGCACTGTGCCATTCCATAAAGGTTTAAAAGGATCACATAATATGCTGAGCTTGAAGGGATCTAAAGGACGATTGAGTCTAACCCTTGGCCCTGCACAGACACCCCAACAATCCCACCCTGTGCCTGGGAGCATTGTCCAAATGCTCCCAGAGCTCTGGCAGCCTTGGGGCCGTGCCCATTCCCTGAGGAGCCTGGTCAGTGGCACTTGAGCAGCTCCTGCCATGTTAAAACCCCAGCATCAAGTAGCACTTGGGCCATGTCACTCTGCAGCAGGAAAACATTAGAAAGTAGGTCGTGGAAATAATCCTGCTGGTTCCAGTATACAATGAGGTCGAAAGTTCAGAGGGAGCTGGGGAATGCAGAGAGTTTCTTCTGCCTAAGTGCTGGACATGAGATGCTCTCTTTGAGGGGCTGTGGAAGGATGATTTCTTCTAAGTGGGATGTAGCCATCAGCTGGGTTTAATAAAGAATGCAAAATGTACAGCCCCATTTCTTCCCAGGAACTTGGTGTCTTCTTTCCTCTCTGAAGTTCTCTGGAGCAGAGTGGGCAGAAAAAACTTGTAAGGTCTCTATATTCAGACGTGCAAGTCCTACATACTGGAAATATATCCAGATTTCTAGACAGCTCTGTGAGGGTTTGTTCATTCCCAGTTAAAGAATGGGAATGAGTTTATACACAGGATGAGGGAGAAAAGGACAAAATTGCATAAAGGTCAGATTTAAGATGAAATCTGGGTTAGAAGCTGTAGGTATAAATATTTTTATTTTTAACTTTTTAAAAATTTTTTTACACGTTAAATTGTCTTCTAATTTCAAGTGGGATATTCCTGTGATATTTTGGCTTCTCCTCCCCAGGGCCAGGATGTAGAATCCAAATCCATCCTGTGAACTTGATTGAAATCCAGATATCTTTCTGTTGTTTTGATACAGGCACTTGTGTCCTTGATTATAGAATCAGAATCAAGGAATGGTTGGGTTGGAAGGACGTTTAAAGATCCTCTATTTCTAAACCCCCTGCCATGGGCAGGGACACCTTCCACTATTCCAGGTTGCTCCAAGCTTGGTCCAATCTGACCTTGGACACTTAACAGGAAAGGGGCAGCCACAGCTTCCCTGGGCACCCTGTGCCAGGGTCTCACCACCCTCACAGAAAGGGTTTCTTCCCTGCCCACTGGCAGTGGAAGTTATTCCCTGTATCTTGCCTTTCCAAGCCTTTGTAAATGCTCCCCATGTTTCTTGTTGATCCCTTCAGGTACTAAAAGGCCACTATCAGGGCACCCCAAAGCTTCTCTTTCCCAGGCTGAACAATGCCAATTGTTTTAGCCTTTCCTTGTAGGAGAGATGTTTCATCTGGATTCACTCCAACAGCTCCATGTCTTCACTACTCCTTTCAAAGAAGAAACTCTTTGAAAAAACACCCTGAGAACACCAGGACTCCCCTCTGACCTCAGTGTCTATGGCACACAAATGACATGAACCCAATAACTGGGAAAACTTGAGCTGTGGGAGGACTCTGCACAGCATAAGATCCTACTGCTGAATCCTCCTGGCTCCTGACAGGTGGTGGTTTATGTGTGTCCCTACAGGAGGCATGCACATAAACCATCATGTTTAATAACTGTTAGTGGATCACTCCTCCATGAAATAGCTTAAGTCCTTTCAGATCCTAGTGCCTCCACAACATCCTGCATCAGTGAATCTCACAGTTTGAATTATGAATAAAAACCCATCTTTTGTCTGATTTAAAATAGATTTAGCAGATTTCTTCACCATGGGTCCTTAATCATTGTAATGTGAGAAACAGAAAAGAATAATATTTCATCCATTTTATCCATGGCACTTGGGATTTACATCTCGGTCTTCATTTTCCCTTCTCTGAGCTGAAGATAATGAGTTAGTCCAGATTTTGCCACTGATGCAGAGTCCTACCCTGGCTTTGCTCTTCCATTTCTGTGCATGTGAAATGAGGGCAACACTCTCCACACCATAATTGGTGCTTGTAAAGAATTTAAGGACTATTACACAGAAAAGCTGTTATTGTAACATTCCAAAGGCTGCTTATAAATTAATTCACAGGGATGAATACAGGTGACTTGAGCATAGTTTGGTCATTCTCATCCACAAATGGATTTTCTTACAAAATACAGGTATCAATTAGAGACATCAACTTCTGCAAATTTGGTCATGTGCACAAATTCCCAGCATGCATACCCGAAATTCTCTTGGCTCTGAAATATGAATATTTGCATGTAAGAAAGGCATAGGGTGAGCCCATTCAGAACTAATCAGTATTAACTGAAAGAAGAGTTTCCCACATCTTATTCATCGCCTGCCTCATGACTCACTGCTCTTGCAAGACATCCATCATTCCTGGACCAAATGAAAGGAGAAGTGTGTAGTATTTCTTAAGTCATTTTAGCATAATTAAAATTTGATTTGTCTCTTTCAAAACCCTTTTTTCCTCGCTAAATCTTAGAAAGAGCGATTACTACAGGAGTTTAAATGGCAACTTTCAAAGTCCTACCAGGTTCTCTTCTGAAGGGTTTGTCTGTAGCTCATTTTTTTAATCTTGAAAGTCTCTTTTTCCCTTTCAGATTGTCTGTGCAGATCACTTTGTTTTACTTAATGTAAATACTCCAGCAAATTTCAGAACCAAATAGTGATAGACGTGATTAGAATCAGAGCTTTGTTAAGTAGCATGACAAGATTCTTTATTTCAGCAAGGGAGATCTATCACCTCGCTTGCAAATTATCTCATGCTGACAGAGTGAAATGTTCTGTAACCTGATGAAAACAGAACATGATCTAACTGTATTGATACAGGATGGGAGAAATGCACACTGTGTTCAAAACAAGTATGTCAGGAAGAGTTCCTTCTTCCCCTGTTTTCATTTTCTGAGGCAGAGTGAGGTAATTGTTTCTCTGATAGGAAAGTGCAGGCAGTGCCTAGTGGATAGGTGGGTTTTACTTCTTTGCTCATTAATTGACAGTTCAGGGTCTGTATAACAGGGATGAGGAAGAGCCACCTCATACAAACGCATCACAGAACACCATCTTGTGAAATTGGACACTGAAAACAGTGTAAAAACCTTTTTTCAGGGGGACTGATGGATTGTCTACAGGCAATTATTAAGACTGTCCCTTCCCTCAAATGCTTTTGGTGTCAGGGCTAAATTTTATTTGCTGTTACATCAAATCTCAGATTAAGGCATTATCTACTTCACCCAAGCCACAGAGAGTCTGGATTAATACAAGGGGTTGTTGGGAGGAGTGTCAGCCTAAAGGGCATATATACCAACAGAGAAAGAAAAACCCAATGGTGAAACCCAGCATTTTTGAGGACTGATGTGGAGCAGAATTATCTGGGTCCATGGTCTTTTTCACTTTTTTGCTGGGTACACTGGTTTGCCCAGTGGATGCCAGGATAGGTTGCAATTCACAGACCCAAGTGCCCACATAAAAATCTGTTGAGATTTCTTGAGGTCAAGCAGGGCGGAGCAAGTCAGAGCTGGCCTCTAACACAGGATTTTACAAATATATGAACAATATAATTTATCACTGGTGCAGGTTAAAGGAATCACCACCTTCAAACCATTGGAAAAGGAGGAGCAGGACTGCTCCAAGTGTTGTCCAGACTGCCCTTTGCAACAGATTGTTTGATAGTGCACTTGAGGCTGAAGCCTCTTGCATGGACTCACTGAACTCAATTTTCAAAGGCAGTTTGTATGCCGAAGCAAATTCTTTTTGAGTTCTGTGGTCACTGACACTGCCAAAGCTGCCCCTCTTACTGCTCCACCACCACACTCCTCACTCCAATCCATTGCTACAAAACACATTTGTACTGAAGAAATGAATTTCCAGATGAAACACAACACAAAGCTTCCACCACACTTACTGGGGAAGCAGAAGTAGTTATTTTTCAGATCATCAGGTGTATCAGTAAATGTACCTACTCCTTGTCAGTGTTTGTTAAACCTATACTTAAACTGGGCTTTGAAATGGCAGAAAATTACATGTTGGGTTTATCATTAAGGGGGTGCTGGGGGAGAGGAGGACAAAGCACTGTCTGGAGTAGGAATAAAGAAAAAGGAAAGGTTTTATTTTTCAAATGCTGGCTGTTGCTGTAAAGGTGGAATGGAATGTTCCACGGTCCTTATGCTAGTCTTGACCAAATGTGTTAATTCTGAAATTTATCCCAAAATTTGAGTGAGGGAGAATGTGTGTACCCAAACTTAATTCTTGCTGTATTTTCAGCATTTAAATTTTATGCTGCATTCTCTTCTTGTTCTAAACTGACAGGAAATGTTGTACTGATATGACTGCACACTGTTCCTATCAGATTAAAATCTCTGCTAACTTTGTTGATAGTTTGCTCCTGAATAGTGCTGGCTTTTACCATATCAATAGTGAGGAGGTATCTCTACACTTTAAGTCAAGCTTCCAAAGTAGTTTTGAAAATTAGCAACAAAATAAATATATATTCCCTGTGTCACCACTTCTAGTCTTAGAAATGTGTGGTAACAAAAATATTTTTAAAAAATAACTTAGAAAAATGTATTTTTTAATTAGTTAGCAAAATGGCAGGGCAGTTACTTGGTTTTTTCACTTCTAAACTCTGCAGTTCTGTATTACCCAGATGATAATTTTCTGCACTTGTATAAAACAAAAATAGTTTTGCTCTAAAAGATGAGATTTGGCACTTAGGGCAAAATTCCCCTCTCCAATCTGCAATGCAGATGCTGTCACCGCAGAGCAGATTCCCAGCGCCTTCCTGCATTCAACTCATGCAGAAAACTTCCCTGACCTCCATGGGAGCTCCATGGAATGGGCCACAGGGGAGAATTCCCCTAAGGTACCTCCCATGTCCAGAACTAAATCAGGACAAACTCTGAATTCATACTGGGAGGAGCCGTTTTAAGCTGGTTCTTCTGCAATCAGATTTCCTCAGAATAACTGAGCAGGATCTGGTGGAGAAGCTGGGGTTTTGGCAAGGCTTTGCACAAGTCTGTGAGTGGTTTCCCTTCCTGAATCAAGGTGACAGCTCTGCAAACCTACAAGTGAAAATTTGCCATCAAACCCAAATCCTGGCATTCTGCGTTGTGCACAGGAAGAATTAATTTCCCCACAGTTCTGCCATAAAGTTCCTCGTGTCCTTCCATTTCTTCCATCCTACCAATGTCCCCCCAACACATCCCATCTGTCACAGGCCTAAGATAACATGGAAAAGTCCTACAGGGAGCAGCCCTTGGGATGAAGTGGATCTGAATCCTTTTGGTCTCTGTGCTGGGGAAGGTCCCTTCCCCTGTGGAGGGAGAATGTGTTAAAGCCAGCCCCACTTGCTGGTTCTGTGTGCCTTGAGGCAATGAAAGCAGGATTTTCTCTTTAAAACACTGCTAATTAGAATGAATAAATCTAATGAAATAGCAACAGTGAATATTAATTGAAATAACCCCCCAAATCTCACCTAGATGCAGTTTGAATTTTTCAGTTGTTTTTTTGGCTATAAAGTCATACAAATAAATTTGTGTATGAACATCTATATCTGGGAAAGTGTGAAAAACCAAAAAAACACAGACACTAGTGAAAATTTATTTTGGTAGAAATTTCCAGCAGAAATATTTGTTCAGCCATGTTGGAATCAATTTCCTTCTTCTCCCTAAATCATTGTATTTGTGGAAAAGAGGGAAAAGAAAGGCACCAAGTCCAGGTTTCTGTGCCAGATTTCGCAAATAATTGAAGGGGGAAATTTTGAAAAATGTTTTTTGTTAAAATGAGATCAGAGCCATCCTACTAAAAATGAGTAGGGTCTGGACACATTAGTTGTTTTAGAAACTGTTATTTTAGTAGTTTTGAAATGTTATTCCTCCTGGTGCAAGGACTGAAGTCAGTCCAGGGGAGCTCATGAGACAGATCCCTGACATTCAAACTCTTCCCAAGCTGAAAACAGAAGGGGTCCAAAGCCATGGAGGGAACTGGTGCTGAAAATGGTTCTGGTGCAGTTCCTTCCAGTTTTCCAAAACCAAGATCTTACCTCTGGAAAACATATTATAACATAAATCCAGAGAGTTTGGGTTATATGGGGAGAATAGGAAGACTTTTTTACATCTTATTACTGGCTTATTCTCTCTGACTTCTTAAAATTAATTTCCTTTACAGGACAGCAAATGTTAAATGTGGTATCACATACACCTTTGTCTAGAATTTTGTTCTTTATAGAGATGTTATTTTTAAATTTCTTGGATGAGACAAGAGGCCTTTCTGCTTAAGTGCCTCACTTGGTTCTGTGGTTTCTGTATTATGTTGCTTCTCTATAATTTTTTTCATAACCTTGGGCAAGTCACTTAATACCTGCATTTCATTCAAACCCAAACTGGGTGCCAAGAGCTGGAACCTGTCTGCTAAGTCTGCCTCCATCACAGACTCGAGGAGTTGCCTCAATAAGAAGGAAACTACAAGATTAATTAATGTCATGTGTTCTGGGATTAATTAACTCCAAAAATTTCATGTGAGATGCAATAGGAATAAATGATCAATATTGATTTAAGTATGTGGATGGTTTTAAAAGAGGAGGTGCTGTCTCAACATCAAAAAAGGTTCTGAGAGGTTTTGCCTTGCTTACATGAATCATATATTTTAAATGCAGTATTGATCTTTGCCATTCAGTGGAAATGAAGGGATAAAATTCTCCTTTTC
The DNA here is from genome assembly GCF_022539315.1 of Serinus canaria. Classification (NCBI taxonomy): domain Eukaryota; kingdom Metazoa; phylum Chordata; class Aves; order Passeriformes; family Fringillidae; genus Serinus; species Serinus canaria. Next base: position 5,376,970 of record NC_066329.1, on the reverse strand, counting down.
AATTGTAGAATAATACAAAAGGGACCACAATTATTTCAAAGCTTTCCCTTTCTAAGTTGTAATCAACACCAGAGCTAGAACACACCCCAGACTATGGTGTGCAAACTTACCAGCTGCAGTGCCCCAAACCAACTCAGAGAGGTCTTGTCTGATCCCCCAGGACAGACTCTGTCCTGTGGGAGAAATTCAGTGAAAATCCTGGTGATCAAGGTCTCTCCCAGAGAGCATGATTTCCCATCCCCTGACTGTTACTGCATTACATAAGAAATCTCCAATTTAGCCTCTAATCCTGGCAAGCATTTCTTGGCCCACGTTACTGTCCTTTCATGTTGGCCAAGTTTAGAGGGGGAGAAGGAGGAGGCCGAAGATGAGCCAGCTGGTTTTAAACCCTTCAGTGCATCCTGTGTTCCTTGCACAGGGAAAAAAGACTCTTGTTTGCTTTCAGGAGAATGGCTGGGTCATGTTGGGGGACAGAGCTCACGTTCTCTTGCACTTGTGTCTCGTGAGTGGTGTAGTGCCTAAAGATCAGGAGGGATAAACTTGTGCTCCAAAGGAAGTTGGCAATAAAGTTTGCTCTATAAAAAGAAACCTGCAGTTAGGATCCAGTTTCCTATTCTGAGTAAAGGCAGAGTGTCGAGTCAGAAATTCCGACCCAGAGGGTCAGGAAGGATTCCAGGACATCTTGAATCACAACTCCAATGTGTTCCCTTCCTTTCACCCTTTGGCCCAAGTCCCACTGGGATTACTACTCAGAACTATTTTATTCAATTCACTCTGTGCCTGGTGCTTGGTGTGAACACACACTGTGTTTTCCAAAGGCTGGAGCTTCTCTTCATGCCTTAACTGGTTACTCTTGTTTCTCCTCTACTTATTCTGCACTTGAACTGTTCCCCCCCTCCACTCAGAAGACTTTTGTACCTAAACCACAGGAGACACTGAACTCTACCCTAAACAATAAGTGGCCTTGCTATTCCCAGTGTCCTTGTTCCTGATATTTCACTTGTAAATTATTTGGCTGGTGATTTTATTCCATACTTATTTCTTAATAATAACTATTTTGCTGAGGACACAGATGATTTTATGGACATATTTCTATTAGGAACTTTTTTCACCTATCTTTCTGGTTTTGTACTTGGCAGCCCAGGTGGAGAATAGGAAATATTTCTCGTAGTTGTCATTCTCAAGTGGTGCTGGTTTCCAACTATAAGGTCACAAGAATAGTATGAGAAACGATAAATTATATATACTGTGGATAACACATGGTTCTGTGATACTTTATTATGAGAAGAAGTGAAAATTTCAAATCTGTCTGAAAGAAGACAGAACGTAAAATAGGGAAATCACTTGTAGAATCACTTAAATTTGATGAAATGGAGCCAGTGGGACACACTTACTTGGATGGTTCTACTGAACATTTATTGAATCCCACCCTCCTGGTTTTCTTCCCCCCAACAGGACACTAAATGAGATGACTATGGGATTTCTTTCTCTCCACAATTCTGCAAGCAGCACATGCTAAGGATGAAATGTCCAAAGGTAAAGATAATGCAATAATTAGCAAAGACAATAGACACCCAAAAAGAGAAGAAAAATCTAAAAGGTGCAATAACCACCTTAGAAGGAAAATATCCTTGCAGGTGAGTGGAATTTATGGGATCAGCCTATTCCCCATGGTTTCAGTAGTTCTGTGGTTCAAAGAGATGTGTTTGCACAAGGTCTTACCTGTCATTAGGTAAAGCAGTCAGCGGCAAAGGAAGGCAAAATAAGTCTGTGCTTTACTCATTAGGCTTTTATAATTCTTCTCTTTTGCCCAGTGTATCTCTCACAGTGCTGCACACTGGGCTATCATCAAAGCAAGGGTGGGGAATGCTCCACCTGGAACAAACACCCTATAATTTAGTACTGAGGTCATTTCCATGGGAGATGTGGGCTTGAACCTCCTTAGGGAGATGTGTCCCATTTCCCTGCTACTGGAGTGACAGGGGACATTGCCCCTATATCTGCAGAGCATGTTTTTAAAAAGGATCAACTCAGGTACCTAAACTTGATGTTGGATGGAGCTCCAGTTCTGTGGGAGGTGAGCAGGGGTGGCCACGGAGGTCAGCACTTTGTATCTCAGGACCACAAAACCTTGCTGGAGGAAGACACTTCAAACACCTCCCTCCCTTCAGGGTTTCCACTGACATTTTGTCTCTGTGTGCATCTTCTGAGGAACCAAACTTTCCCCATGAATGTGTGTGCCAAGGAAATCCTGAGAGGGCCGTGCCTTCCCTTGGGCAGAGTGATGCACAAGCCTGACCCCACTGCAAGCTCTCCCTTAGCTCTTTCCCAGACAGACTAACACCTCTGGGAGCTCTCAGCCTCAGACCAACCAACCATCAGGTTCATGCCATCACCTCAAACTCTTGACCCTTTGCTACAATTTATCAGGCAGGTATGAAGTGATCAGGAATCCAGGAGGTATTATTCCAGATTAATTTGGGACATGTGTAAAGGACAGAGAGTTTGGACAATGGAGAATCTAGTTGTTTTTTTTTCCTTTGCCTGAGAAAGTCTAGATCAAAAATCTGATGCTGGGCTGCAAAGACTCAATTCCCTTCCCCTCCAGGACAGTGGCTGGTATTTTCCTTATTTTCCTCATTTGCTGGGCAGTTGCCTACAAGGCTTCAAACTGAGAGTCAGCAGGGAATGCCAGGCTTTCCTTCCCTGCCTTTGCTCCAGCACATGCAGGTTATTTTGGAGGACGATCCCTTTGAAGAAGAAACAATGAAGTGTGTAAATCAAACATTTTCACAGCAGTTGAAAACTGGAGCTTGGCAGAAAAAGGGAGCAGGCAAACATTAAAGACAGCGTAGCAATAACAGGCAGGGAGCGCAGAGAGAGATGGGGTAGAAGATAACAGGGTATGGGGTAGAGCACACAAGCTAAGCAGGAAAATTAAGATGAGGAAAGGAATGTGAAAAAATGGAGAGGTAAAGATTGAGAAATCTGTTTTGCCAGGTAAGCAAGCTGAGCTGTCTCACTTTGGGAAAAGGGAAGGTTAGAACTGTTGACTGACCTCTGATGAAATCTAGCATGTACTTTCACAACCTCTTAATAAGAGCAGTAAAGTAGTTGTATTGCATAATGGTTTGAGAAATGGACACTTTTAACACATTCCAGCATTCCAGCTGTGCTGTCACTGCCAGGACACCAAACTCCATGTACTGGGTACACTGGGGGTCCTGGGGGGCTGCTGCAGGTGCCTTCCACAAGGCAGGCTGTGTCCATGCCTCACAGTTTTGGGGTTTTTTCCTGGAATCTCTGCTGGACTCCTATGTGTCCCTTAAGTGCATGTTTCTTTCATCTGAGGTTCTCTTACGAGGGTGAAAGAAAAGGTTTGGTGACTGAGTTTGGTGTTTAGCACTCATGGCTTAATTGAAATTTCGGGGCTTGAGGCTGTCATAAAATTGGTTCAAGGAGTTGAAGGCCTGTGGCAAGCACACACAGCTGATCTGTGGGTTTGTGGTATGGATGTCCCTGTAGTGAAACCCGGGGGTTTTTCCTACTCTTATCCTGGAAAATACCCTTAAATCTGTGTCCCACAGACATTTGCAATGGCCTTTCTGTGCATTCCATACTTTACAGCTGGCTCGGAGCTGGGGTGACCACACTGCCAAACCCCAAAGCCAATGGATACTTCCCAAAGGCAGAGCCTGAAGGTTCCCAGACTGTGGTTTGACCCTGTGGTGGAGGAGCACACAGAAAGCATTTGCTAAGAAGTGATTCCACCTTCCCTATTGAGCGCTGCATTCTTTTATTCCTCCTTTACATCACACTTGCCTTGTAGTTGTTGTTTATTTGGGCACAAAGTCTCCTGCACCTGCAGTCCCATCACAAATCCTCTGCAGGAGAGTGATTTTTTCCTCCTGATCCTGCAGGCACTTCTGTGAGAACCCGCTGGTGACACTCCCACAACTCTGCCCTGAGCTGGATGAACCCTGGGCTCAGGGAGCAAACCCCAGACCTGGAGCTGCTCCGCTTTTCCCTCGTGCGATCCCAAAACTGCTTCAAACCCCAGCAAATTTACACTGTGTGGTGTCATCTCGCAGCCCCTGCCAGTGAATGTAAATGGCATAAAGAGCATGTGGAACAGATGGAATGAGACATGCACGTAAAGAATTAAAGTATTTGTGAGGGAATTTGGCAAGGAGTTTGGAATGCTTCAAGCACTGTGTACGGGGGTGGAGGGAGGGAGACCAGGATGAGTTGTGGGGGCCTCTATGCTGGTGATCCATTTCCTTCAGAAACAGTATGTGACCTATTTCTGTAATTGTGCTAAACATAGCAACAAATATTCCCTTCTTCCCACCTTCCTTCGGGAAGCTTAACAACTTCTTTAGTTGGAGAAAATGTTTCCTTGAGGAAGAGCTGTGAGCTGCTTGATTTTGCATTGAAATATTAGATGAAATTAAAGAGAGCAAAGGGGAAAAGGAAGGTCTGGATGGGAATAGGATGGTTTGTTACAATTGTTTGTTAATCAGCCAGAATAGGATGGTTTGTTACAATCAGGGACAGTGTCCTCACCTGTGGGCAGTGCAGCCAGCCAGTGGGGAAAAAATCCACAGCTGTTAAATTCACTTACATTAAATGACTTGGAATTTTCATTTTAAAAATGGCTTTGTGGATTGGCTTAGGCCAATTATTCTTAAAGTGACATTTTAGGAGATTTTATATGCACACACAAAGAGTGACTTTGAGTGGCTCACCAAACTGGAAAGAAGTAGGATGAAATTTTATGTAAAAGAGACAGAGAAAAGCCACTGGGAAATAGAATAAAAGGCATGGAATTCTGCAGATTCTTTCCTTTTACAATTGCTCAAAGCAAACTTGGTAACTCACATTTTTGATCAACTCATTACATAACATTTATCTTGGAAGGTAGCTCTTGAAGTTCATGATAATGGCTTGGATTGGCTTTGAGCAGGGAGCTCTCCATGCCACAGGTAACACTCACACAGATTAGGGTGACAGTTTTGTAATCTCCAGTCTGTCTTTCTCAGAGAGAGGTGACAGAAGCCCTGAATCTGAGGATAAATGTTCTTGTTCACTGCACAAAACATCTAAATTCAGAGATGGGAAAGGAAGCTTTCCTGCAGCCACAAGAAAAGCTGAAATATTAACCAAACAGATTTTTGAAAGAAAAAAGTGATGAGTTTTGAACAATGCAGAGCAGCAGTTTAGGATAAGGTAACACCTGATGGTTTTCATTAAATTCATAACACTTCTCGTGGTGCTACTGGACTTTAAAGGAAGCCCCCAGCCAGCGAGTTTGCCCCAAAAGAAATCTTGAAACAACAATATGAAGAGAAGATACCAGTCAGGTTTCCCTTGATAATCATAAAAGGCTCAAATTACCTTCCTTTCCATCCCCAAAGGGGGCATAAATACTTCATTTATGAGATTGTTTACGCATGACTAATCTATTTCTACTTGCTAATTGTAATGACTAATGTGTGTTACAAGACAAATATTAGCTTGTAATAATACCTGAACAAGTAGATTTATAAGCGTTAAGCAAAAATACAAATAATTAGCAGAAGCTGACTGGCATTATCGTCTAATTAAGTGTAAAGACACTTTCTATATGAAAGCAAAAGCCTGAAGATTTCTCAAGAAGCTGCTGGGATAACTAGGCCATGCTGCTCTCAATAAAAGGGCAGGAGTCAGGTAATATTTAATTTTCATGGGAGCCGCATTCAGTCACGCTTCCCCCACTGACGTCAGTGTAAGAAAAGCACTTTCGGCCTGTTCCTACCTGCTGGGGCCATATGTCCACTGGGAAGAATTTGGCAGACATCTCCAAGTAGAAGTAATTACAAGAGACAGGAGCAGTCCAGAGAGCAGAGTTTGGGAGTTATTTCTGCACTGCCCAGTTCCCTGCCTACTGCTCCCAGAGAGGGAGTGCAGCTTACCAAGCACTGGGTGTGATGCACAGACATACTTCTGGGCTGTGCTGCTTTGTTTAAATTAAATGTGAAAACTTTGCTTCATTAAAAGTGGGTTCTCTTTAGGTGAGGTGGAACATCACCTCAATTATTCCAGCCTATGGAATATGTCTGCATTTTCTAGAGGTTTCATTATAAGGGGCACATGGATCATAGGGATTTTCCAACTGCTACAATGTAAATGTTGTGTCCAGGTCAAAGCACCACAGCTCACATTATATTTGAAAAGTGGATTTAAAGGGGCACCATTGAGTGTGGTACCTCCTGAAGGAACACTGAGGGCTCACAGGCCAGAAACTTCCATGGATTGTACCCTCCTTGCCTGAGAGGCAGGACTGGAGTAGTGATTCCCAGACTGTCCTGGGTGGAAAGATAGCTAGTTAATCCCAGGCTGGGACCAGAGCGCACAGAGTGAGCAGGCAGCACTGGTGATGGGAGAATTTGACCTCAAGAAGCAACTTGGGACAGCAGATATGACACGGGGGCTGAAAATTGACGGCAGTTGGCTCCAAAGGGACAAATTGGCTCTAAGGGTACAAATTGGGTTTTGGCTCGTAAGTGGTGTAATTACCTCAAAAATAGTACTCTAGAGTAACTTGTTACAGTAATAATGTAATCCTTCATTTAACATCTGTGAGTAGCACCTAAAATATTTGACCTGTATCACAGACAGGCAGCCAGGAGTCTTGCCTGAAACCACAAAGTGAGCTGAGGGTTGTGCTGGAATTGTTAAACCAGCTCTCATGCTTCTAAATCCTTCCTTCCATTTTGGCATCATCCAAGGGTTCAGTATTCTGATAAGTGATTGGAATAGTTCACATTGAGGGAGAGGATGAGGAGCTCCTCCCTGGCAGGTACCGCAGGAGCACAAGGGGTGAGTTTGACCTTCAGCTGCAAATAATTCCAATGCCTGGATGTAGACTGGGAATGTGCTCCTCCTGCAACCCAGGCATCTGCACCCAGCTGAATCTTAGCAAAGATTTTGTGTATCTACAGTGTAAACAACAAAAAAACAATGATTTTTGTGCCTTCATCCAGTCCACCTTAGTGGCCTAATATTGAGACCTAGAGATTCAGTAGAATTGCTGTTCCTAAGTTTCTCCTTTTACTCAAACTCTACAGCTCTGATGTGAGTTCAGATTTTACACAAACACATTTCTTCCAAATACGGATTTGGAACACCAACTGTGTTTTGTCAAAATACTGTATTAGCTTGAAGGTGTAGACTAGAATTTAGGCTCTGCAGAGTGCTGTGACTTGTAGCTTTGTCAATCATTTTTAAAAAATCTCTTTAGTAACACATTTCAGAATAAGTTTGTATCCATCAAGCCGAAGATCAGCAAGTGCAAACAGCACTTGTTTCTGAATATGAGGAGGAGGGTTTGTTTAAATCATCAGAGCTGGTCTTTGTCCATTTTAGATCCATGTGCCAGAAAACTGAAGGTCACTTCTGATTAGACTGGACCAGGATCCTCTGTGATTTCAGAAAATACAGGGCCTCATGTGAACCATTCCCTGTTGGATCAAGAGGTGAACCTTGGGGAGGTAGGGACAGATCCTTGGTTTGGACCAGGGAACACTTTTCAGGACTGGGTCAGTGTTACCTTTTCCATCTCCTTTGCAAACCCACTCAAATTTTTAATTTTTCTTCTGCATAAAATCTCAGTCAAAGGATTTTCAGCCAAAATGATTGGCTGAGAGGGAATGCAGGTATTAGTTCTGTTGTGTGACTTAAATGAGGCCAAGAAGCTGCAGGGTCCACACAGGAAAATAATAAATATCCCTGTGTAATTCCTTTCATTGTATGTCAAGGAAAGACAAACATTTCAGTTTCTTCCTGAAACAAGTGTCAGAAAAATCCAAAAAAGCAATATTCACTGGGCTGCAGGAAAACAGAAGGCTGAACAGATATCTCTGAGCTGAAAGATAGGTTCCCTTTACACAAACATTTCAAGGCATGGATAGTTTCTTGAGTAATCAAGAAAGCAGTTGGTTAAATTAAAAGCAGTTGAAATATTTTATTGTATAAGAGTATATTATCTTGTAAGGTGAATATTTTAAATTTTTGATAGTAGGAGTGGTAGCAAAATAGGATTTGCTCTGTAATTCCATTGTAAATTAGGGCATGTGCAACCTTAAAACCTCAGAAAAATGCATTGTTTCATTTAATAGGGCTTGGAAACAGGGATGTCAACACGGGCATCTCTGGAAGTCTTATGGCTCTAATTCCTTTATTTCTTCTCATAATTTCAGAGAAAGCTTTCAGCACAACATTTATCTGCAGCTGATGGATCACTGAATGCTTACAGCTGAAGAAAATGAACATCAAAGATATCCAGTAAATTATTTTAATGGTTGGATCTTTACCAGAATGAGCTTTGCCTTTTGCATGTTTTGTTTCCCATAAAAACACAGTTCATATATGTTCTGAAGGCAGAATTTAGCCAGAGCTGACTATTTGCTTTGATTTACATTTCTTATAAGTGAGCTGTGAGTGAACTTGACAGCTCCATGGCCAAAGGGAAGTTCTGATACCGAGGTTCCAGAACAAAAGAGCCTTAATGAGGTCACAGTGGTAACAGAATGTAAAACAGAACATTTCTTATTCAGTCTCATTATTACTGATGAGCCTCCACTGGGTTGTTCAGGCTCCAGTTCAGAATGGGGTGAGAGGAAGCAAAGGCAGAAGGAAGAACAGACCTAAATGTTGAATAATACAGAAATTATTACAAATGTGTGTGTCTGTGTGAAATACAGGGACACCACCTTTGCATTTTGGTCAGCACACCTGGCACTGAGCAGCTGGTTTAGTCTGTGGATGAGTTCTTTTCAAGGGTATGACCTGAACCTCAATCTCTCTTTAAATGGTGAAGTCCATGGCAACGATGTCTACTCCAAACCCTCTGCTCTCCATCCCATAAATGCTCACTGACTGCACAGCTGCTCTCCCCTCTTCAGATCCCAAACCTGTGGAATGGTTTGTTCTCTTTTCAGTTTACAACATAGCCTTGTGCTCTCAGAAATCAAAATGTACAAAATTTGAGAGCACAACAATAAAACATGCTTTAATGACAAGAAAAATCTAGAGGGAAGAGGAGAAATTGGCAATTCCTATTAAATATTGCCTATAAGGATCTGAATGGCCTGAAGCTCCAGAGCTGTTGCTTAGAAAGTTTTTTTTATACCTTTCCAGATTGTGGTAACTGTTTCTGCCAATGGATATTTGAAGGAGGAATTTGTTGGAAGATAACAGAAGGCAAAGAGCTGCATTAATCCAGGCTCTGATGTGGTCACTGATCACAGACAGGAGCCACAGAGTTTATTCATCCTTTTTGTAACATTATTTGAGCACGACTTTCAAAAACCCCAAAGATTTCTAGGACTTAAAAGAAAAACTTCACCTTATCTTTTCCCACCACAGGAAAGGAAAATTATTTTTAGAATTCCAAAAAATATTTGGAGCGATGAATTTCATTTGCCCATTCTTTTCCTGCACTTAGTCCACAAAGGCCATACTGGCAGATTAATTTTTTGTTTGTTTTAATTTTAAACTGCAAAGTAAACCTTGTAAGTTTGGCAGGAGAAGCCCTTAGATATTTCAGTGCAATACTTCTCAATTCTTGTTTTTACAGTCATAAACACCTCCTAATGCCAGAGGGGAAGAGGACTTTAATCCAGATAAAATAAGATTCTTAAACCCTGAAAACTGTACTCAGATTTATGGGCCAATTTTAATATTTGGGCTCCCATGCCAAAAGCTGCACATTCCACATGTGCAGCACAGGGTGTTGCCTGCCTGGCTGATTCCAGGGTCATGGCACACCAAGCTGCATCACCCATCCTGAGTTACTCCACAACCTATTCCAACATATAAACTCTGAGTTTTGTTCTCAGAATGTGTTTGCCAAATGTTATTTCCATATTTACCTTGCCTTTTAGACTTAAATATTTGATTTTTTTCTCTTGTAGTATTTTTATCCTGTATCTTATTTAACACCTTTTAATAAGATGAATTCTTACCAAGCGAGCACAACAACATCTGAAAGATGAAATCTCTCTCTTTGATGGTATGAAACCATGACCCAACAGGCCCATCCTCTGCCTGCAGGGCTACTGGGAGCTTCATGTTAGATTATTAAATCCTTCAGAAACTCAGGTATGTTTATTCCTAATGCAAGGTACCTTGCCAAATCACCATTCTTTCCTCTTTTGAGTGCAAAAATAATTTACAATTTAAAAGTATTTGCCATTTCGCTCTGCCTACATCACACTCCCCTTTTACTCCTGAGTAGTTTCAGCTGTCATTTGCTTCTCTCTGTTTTTCCAAGCAGCTCATTTGCTTTGGTTCTACAGAATATTTAAATGTCAAGTTGCAATGGTGTCTCACAGAAACCAACAGGACAAGCTGGAGCACAAAACTGTTCCTTACTTCCACTTGAAAATAAATTCCTTCCTCTGCCTTCCTTGCAAGGTCTTCTGGCCAGTTCTCTGCCCCTCTTGCACCTGAAGCTCCCAAAGCCTCTGCGAAACACAGACCATTCTTATTTTTTCTTTTATAAAAAACCAAGTGAAAACCTGCTCGTAGGTTTTGACACTTTTTGACTGTCAAATGGGTCAGCATATATGGGACTGCCTGAAGCTTGATTTTTAAATCTTATGTCTATTTCCAACAACTTCTATTTTTTAGAATTACTCTTGCTTGAAAGTAACAGTTTGCATTTACTACTTGCTTCATCCCTACCAGTTATACCTGAAATGTCATCTAAATATCACTGTGATGCAGGGAAGGAATCAATCTACTCTGCTCCTGAACTGTTTTTATCCTTTCATCCACAGCCACATTTCTAGAGATTTTCTCAGGTTCATTGCTGGCAGTTTAAACTTCACACAGACAAATTTAGCCATCCTTTTTTCCTGGCTGCCTCACACTTCCATCATCAGTAAAAGCACCCAGCTACAAGCATTGCTCTTCAGAATGAGTTGGGCGCCTTTGGTAACTTCCTTTCTTTCACTGTTCCTTCTCTGTCCATCCCACTTCTCCCTGCTCTCACTGAGCTCCTGCTGCTCCTCCATCCGTAGCAGTCAGAGATGAACTTTTTTCTTTCTAGAAACCACAAGATTGTTTATCTCCCCTTGCCTGACACTGCTTCCTTTCCTGCCTCTCTTCTATCTTTTGCAACTCAGAGAACAAGCGGCTTCTAAGATAATTTGTCTGTTTCTTGATAAAAATATGGGAGCACGTCTGCTCCTGAGTCAGCTTAGATGTCTCATTCTTGTCATTAGAACTTGAGTATTAATTTGAACTTTTTCTCTTCTCACTTTCCTAATTATGTGACCTTCAGTTAATAGAAGTCCTCTACAACTGTTTGCAGATTTCTTTCAACATTATCTTGGAGGTGGAAAAACTTCCCCAAATTGGCTTTCCAGGTCATTAATCTTTCCTCAAACTGCTCTGTAATAGGCACTGTTAGTATAGGACCGAGACAAGCAAATAAAATAATTTTCAGGGAATTTTTCTGTGTAGGACTCTCAGGGGGTTGTGGAACCCTTGACAAGGTTGTCTGATTCTAAGACCACGGTCTGGTCACTGGCAGGACATAAACTATGGGTCTATGAACAACTGCTCAACAAACAAACCTTTTACTGATGTTTTTAATTTTCTTCTAGAAGTATCCATCCCTTCAGAAAATCAATATCTTCGTTTAAAACTCAGATAACTTTTTTATTTTTACCAGGATTAAATAAACTTGCTAATGCAGCTATTCCTGTATCTTAACAAAATTAAAACAAAAATGTGAGTTTAAAAGCAATCTGTATCAGTGTTTAAAAAGAGAACTATTGGATATTGGTTTGTTTTGTGAATTTTAAAATTATTTTGATGTTAAAATTAGTTGTTGTTAATTAAGCCAGTGAATTAGTTTGGCTGGTTTGGTTTTGGATTTTTTCCCTCTTAAGTCTCCAATTTGTGGAAGTAAATTTTTTTGATTTAAGAACAAAATAATTTTGAGTTGTTGTTTATAAACACTTGAAAAAAAAAAGTAAGTATTGAATGAATTGAAAAACACTTAAGAAATCTGTGCAATCTCATAAAAAGTGGACAATGAGACCACTGAGAACATACCTGGAGTGAAGCTGCTCAGCTGTGCTGTATCACAAGAACATACAGAAAGAGATTACATAAATCATGGTCAAACTCTTCTAAAATTCTGTGACTTTTAATCCTTGCCAATGAACTTGCTCGCTTGAATACAATTTATTTAAGGGCAACCCAAGAGTAGGGGCAAACAGAATTGTTTTATTTTTTGCTTTTTGCTATATAGAACAATTGGAGGTCAATTGCTTGTGTAGTATTCATAATTTGGATATCATCTCACCCTCCCCTCCCTGTTCTTTCCATTACTGCGGAGGAAAACACAGAAAACAGTAAAAATAACACTTGATTAAATAAGACACAAGACAATCCTTTGTGGCACTGCAGCTGCTGGACTTTGTTCTAGTGAGTAACCACAATATTCAGCTAAAATACACAGAAAAATATGTTTCACCTGGAGATGAGTTGTCTTTGTCATGGAATGTTCAATGCTGCTGAGTTTTGACATAGACAAATCTTGGTTGAACTCCAGTTCTGCTCCTGGTGTGAGAAGGGTCAAATTGTCTACCAGGAGAACCCTGTCTGAGCCCACTGCTCCAGCCAGCTGTATTCCTGCCATGCTCTTCCCATGGATTGGATGTACAGCAAAGGGGCCAGACTTTCGGGCAAAACAAAGCCAAGTCCCCGTTCACTATCCCATGTTTGCTGGAGCCTCCTGTGACACCTCTGTGTCTTCCCCCATGTCTAGTTTGAAGTTTAAGCAGCACCTGCTGGTGAAAACAAAGGCTATGGAAGTGCTGAGCCATCCTTCTGGAAGAACAGGTTTCATCATTACTCTTAGCTCTGGGTAAGTTGTTCTAGAATGGAATAAGCTGGGCTATCACTGGAGTAATTTTGTCAAGGTGAGGGCTGGCTCATTCCCAGCTCTCTGTGCTGAAGGCTGAGCATGACCCAACTGATCTCCATGAGCTTGGGAACTTTCAGTGGCTAAACTTTGGAATTGCAAATTAATCCATTGACAGCATTAGTCAAGACTGTATCTTCCCACAGTGGAAAATGGTTATTTTGTATAGTAGAAACCCCAATGTTACTGTCCATGTGAATTGATTTTTGAAAAGAGCTAAAAGAAAACAGGGAATAAAACTGGAAAGCCCTGAGTTGAGGAACACGTTCCACCACATACCATCTCAGGTAATTATGCAGAAGGAAGTGTCACTTGTGTGTGATATCTGTAAGTGGAACAGTGTCTGTTTGAAATAGTGCTGCTGTCAGAGACAACAAGGGAACTTCCCTAGTTTGGTACTGGGAAGGGAATGATTAGACTGTAATGATTTCCCTTCTCTGTGATAACTGAATGCAATATAAAGTCAAGTACCTGGCAAAGGGTACTTGAAAAGAAATTTTACCTTTCTTTCAGTTTAAAGCCAAAATGGACTTGGCAGTGCAGGGCTGTGGTCAAAATGTGTGACCAGTACCAATTCCAAAATGCAAGGACCAGCTACTGAACTTCAGAACATTGTCACAAAACAGGTAATTGAAGTAAATTACATGATTTTTAGCAAAACTAAAGGAGGAGATATTTAGATGAGATGGTAGGAGGAAATTGCTTATAGCGAGAGTGGTGAGGCCCTGGCACCGGGTGCTCAGAGAAGCTGTGGCTGCCCCATCCCTGGAGGTGTCCAGTGCCAGGTTGGATCGGGCTGGGAGCAGCCTGGGGTAGTGGAAGGTGCTCCTGCCTATGGCAGAGGGTGGCACTGGATGGTCTTTAAGGCCCTTCCCAACACAGGACATTCTATAATTTCACAATTTTTAATGTATAAAGTATTTAACATTCATAAGAGTACTGGAAGGTGGCCAAAGCAGCACAGAATTAGTATATTAGCATTCTTCTCACAAAAATGGACCTGAATCATCTGTTAGACCCTATATTTTCCTGACAAAATAAAGCATAATAAGTCACCACCACTTGAAAGATCCAGATAAGAGGAATGGTGCTGACTGGAATCACCATTTGGAGGCTAAGCAGCATATGGAAGGAACAGGAATTCTGCAGTGTCCAATCCTGCACAGTATTTATCTGGGTAAGAAATAACACGACTCGCAATTCCAAAATATTTTCTATAATAAGAAAATAATTTTTTTCATGGTAATGGATGTTCTTTTATACCAGAAATAGGATGGATACTTCATCAAATGGTTTGTTGTCCCTGGGCCTCCGGCAGCGATAGGATGGGTGCGTGGTGCTGCAGTGGAGTTACAAAAGCTGTACTATTTTAATGCGGAAGGATGTGGTTTGGGGTTGGTTAATACACACTGCTTGACATATTTACAAGTGTCAGATTGTGTTCTCTGTTTATAAGACTTGTGCCAAAAGGAAGGGGAGTAACATGGGCCAAAGTACTTCCCTGATTGTGGGTGCCAGGATGTAACAAGCAGTTTCAAGGCTGTGACACTTGGACTGAATAAATTACAATTGTAACTGAACATTAATAATTTGTATTTGAAAACATTTTCATCACAGTATAGGCCCAGTCTTTGCAAGACAGAATTCCTGCTTGATGTGGCAGGGAAGGAGTTGGATGGATGATGGATTTGTCAGAGGAAACACACACACAGTAAGAACACTGAACTGCGTGGAACTTTTCTTTTGGCTTAAATTCCGTCTCTTACTCTGTGTACGTAATTCAGGTAAATGTGATGCCTGTTTGTGGGAGAGATTTGTTACTATGAGGTCAATCCAAACAAACTCCAGTCAGCCATTGCAAGAGATGCTAATCTTAATTTATTGCCAAGAAAAGTAAGTTGCAAAAAAGACGCTTAAAAGAGATTAAAATCACGATAAGGAAAGCTGCCATTGAACACAGAGTGAGAATTTTTTCCACTGAATCACGTCATTGAAAATGTGCTGCATTTCTGTATTAAAGCTTGAGCTGAAATGCTCCATATCTTCACCTGTTAAACACAATATTTGCTTTCAACCACCTGTGGAACTCTCCAGTAAGGAGAAACTCAGGCAGGTGAGCCTAAATCTGCTCTCACTGGTTCAAATCAACGGGTCATTACAAACAGTAAAAACATTATTTGTGATGAATTATCTCTTTTAAACTGAGTATATTCTTCTTGCATGGTGATGACTTAAGAGTTGGACTCCACCATCCTTGTGGGTCCCTTACAACTCAGAATAATCTGTGGCTCCTATCCAGATGGTTATTATTTTGGGAATGACTTTCATTTGTTTATCTAAGTCAGGTGTTTTCAAACTCCCTTTATAAAAAACTAAAGCCACCTAATGTCTTCGAAGCTGTCTCAGGTGAGCACGGGGTGGCTCCAGGGCTGTGCAGAACGTGGAGTTAGACTCGGCTGTGAATGGGAGCTCGGCTTGCCCTGACGCCGCAGTGACCACGGACGAGTTTTGAGGCCTTTTAAAAATTACTTTGAGCACTCTCAGGTGCCTGGGAAACCCTCCGGTGATCCGAGGAATGGCCGGGATCGTGATTCCCCCGTGACTGGCACCCCGAGCGACTTCCCTTCCATGGACGGGACACGGTCCCCGTGCCACAGAATATCCCGAGGTGGAAGGGACCCACCAGGAGCACCCAGTTCATCTCCTGGCCCTGCCAGGCCACCCCAAAGTCCCCCCCTGTGCATTCCTGAGGGCGTTCTCCGAGTGCGCCTGGAGCTCGGGCAGCCTCGGGGCCGTGCCCGGGGCCGGGAGAGCCTGGGCAGTGCCCGAGGAAAACTTTCCCAAATGTCTGGCTAGCATGTTTGTTTTTTTTGCTTTTCCTTGATGGGAAGTAAGAGAATTCTGTCTGGTTCAGAAACAGTAAATAGTAACTTTCCTAATCCCCCTCTTTATTTATTTAGGAAAAAGGAAAAAAAAAGCCCCTTTGGTAAACTTGTAACATCACAATGTGAAACTCTGATTCACCTTTTCCAGTAAGACCCTGGTTCTCTTATGTCCTATGGCACTTTTTGACTTTCGAGTGGTCCCCGGGGAGCCCGTTCAGCGCCCGAGCACCCTCCTAGGGGGAGAACGTGGCGCTGCTGCCCCGCCTCCCTGGCCGGCCGTTCCCGGCGCTGTCAGCGATCCCAAGCCGAGGGTCGGGACCCGAGCCGGGACCCCCCGACCCCGCCGCTCCCGAGCGCCCCCAGCGGGCGGCGGGCGCAGCGCAGCGGCGGCGGGAGGCGCCCCGGCGCCGGGGCCCCGCCCCCGGGCCCGCATCACGTGGTGCGGCGCGGACCAATGGCGCGGCGCGGTGCGGGCCCGGGCGCCATTGCTGTCAGAGCGCAGGAGGCAGAGCGGGCGCGGAGCTGCGGCCGCTGCGGGCACGGCCGGCACAGCGCGGGCGGATAGCGCTCCCTGCCCGGGCCGGGCCGCGCCCGCACTCGCACCGCCGTCACCCCGCGGGCAGCGCCGACGAGGCGGCGGCGCCGGCAGCGGGAGCGGGAGGAGGAGGAGGAGGAGGAAAACACCATCCACGCACAGCCAGCGGCGGCAGCAGCGAGGGGCGGCCGGGCGGGGCGGGGAGGGGACACAGCGCCCCCCGCCCGCCGACGCCTCCGCACGGGGCCGGGACCGGGACCCCCCCTCGCCTCGCCCGCCCCGCGTCCCGCACGGACCCGCTGCTCTCCGCGCGACCCCCGACCGGGGGGGGCCGCACCTGGACGCGGAAGGGCGGCCCCGGGCCCCCCCTTCCTCCTCTTCTTCTCCCGGCCTGGAGGAGCGGGGGACGCGTCTCCCCCGTTTGCACCGGAGAAGGGCCTCCCGGCTCGAGGATTATCGGCGCGGGGGCGGGTAGCGAGGAGCAGCACGCCCGCCCCGGCCTCGGCGCGTCCCCTCCCGGCCGCGGGGCCCCGCGGGGCCGAGGGGCCGGAGCGCGGCGGCCGTCCCGGGCAGTGACGGGGGTCGCCCCGGGGGTCGCCTGCCTTGCCCCTCGCCCCCCGGCCGTCCCCCCAGACATGCCCCGCCGTGGCGGCCCGGCTCGCCGAGGATCATGACTGCGGCAGCGAACTGGGTGGCGAACGGGGCCAGCCTGGAGGACTGTCACTCCAACCTCTTCTCGCTGGTGAGTGAGCGGGCGGGTGGGCGCCCGGGGGTGGCTCCGCGCCGGGTTTGCCGGTCGGGAGCAGCTGCCGGGGGTTTATAGGCAGGGCCCGGGGCTGCTCCTGCGCTGGCCCCTCCCCCGGCCCGGTCCCCGTGTTTATTTTGCTCCTTAGCGTGGTTTGCTGCGGGTCTGTGTATCGCGCTCGCAGCTGGAGAGCGGGGAGGGGACGGCTCTGTGTCCCCTGCACTACCATCTTCCCTGGGTAAACAGGCTCCTCTCCCCGCCTCCCTTGGCACTCCGTGCCCTGCGCGCTTTGTGCCACCGAACCGGGGGGTTTTCTCTCCTCTCACAATGACAAACGCCATTTCAGCAGCAACGAACGCTCATGTAGTGTGATCGACTGTCGGACTTGGCTCTGGGCTCCTGTGACGGTGTGTCAGCTGCTGTTACTGCCTGCTCTCCTCTTTGCACACATCGTGCTCGGGGGCAAGAGGTTAAAAAAAAAAAACAAACCTTTTAATTTTTTCTTCTCTGAAGAACAACAGTGTCTGACAGTAGTGTGCCGGATTGTTTGCATAGATGCCGTCTGCCCATCTCACTGGGAACTTCCGACGTGGTTTAATGTTGCAGAAATCATGGTATCAGTTTTGGCTGCCTATAGACCCGCAATTTAAATTTAAAATACGAAAACAATTTGTGTGTAATGGCAAAGTCATTTGGAAATACTTTGCTTTATTTTACCTGGCACGCACAGGAACATTATCCCTTCTTGCTGGGCAACAGCTGAGTGAGCGAGAGGGCTGCTGGATCGTCGGGAGCCTTCCAGTGCTACAGGGATAATGTCGGAGGGGAGGAGGGACTTGTTCAGTGCGTGGTGTGGTGGAGTTAAAACCTTGTGATGCAACTTTGCGGGTAGCATGTGTGAAAGGATTGTGGTGGGTGCCCCCTCCCCGCAGCAGAGCTCTGCCAGAATTGGAGGTGGGTGCATATGTTCTTCTGATAGAACGGAAGAGATTGTTTTTAGCTCCCTTTTGAAAATAAGGAGAGGGGAAAAAAAGGAAATTACTTAGAAATGCAAATGATCAAGCTCCTTGTTTTATGCTTTTTAACGTTATTGTAGTGTATTTTTAATTTTGTCTCGGGTTTTTTTTTTGGTTTTTTTTTTAATCTACATATGTTTGGTGTATATTTTGCTCGTACCTTTTAAGAATCTGGAACAAGAGCTGTAGTCTTTCACTGCTAGAAAACTGCCCCTAGAGCTTGTTCTGTGAGAATGATACATTTCTAACTTTGGCTTTTTATGGAACTGTTACGTTATGTAAGTTTGTATCGGTGCTTCTGTTTGAAGGCATGTAGTAATATTTATAAATATGTAGCAGTGCTCTGCGTACCGAGAGGCAGGAAGGGTGATTTGGGGGATTGTTATGGTGATTTTGACTACGGCTGCTCTTAGCCAGGGAGGAAAATAAATCGGGAAGCATGAAGGGAACAATCGTATCTGATTGTAGAAGGGAGGCAGTGAAGGGTTTGCTCCTCACAGAGTTGTGAAGTCCCCGTTCATTAATGCAGACTGGAGTGTGTGTTTGGAGAGGCGGAACTTCTCCTGCAGTTGCAATCTGCAGATCTGTCACTGGTAAAAATAATTGTTGGCATGCAATTAGCATAAATTATAAAGTGAAGCTATTTCATAGTTATTGTGGTTTGGTTGCTTTTTTCTCCCACCTGACTAGGCTAGGGAAATGTTCAATTTTAAATGGGTGTGTAATATCACTGAAATAAGTTAAATGAAATTCTTTTGCAAGTGGCTTTAATAATAATGAGTTTAATGTGCAACCCTTTAATCTGCCATGTAATTTTGTGGGAGGTATCTGTGCCTTAATGTGGTGCTGTGTATGAAACTCTGCTTTTATTGTATTTTGGCTCTACCAAAAAAAAAAGGAAATAAAGTAGTGTATTTTTAAAATACAGCCTATGTGAAAACTATTAGGAAGATTTATTTTATATTGTGCTAGGTTTTTTTGGGATTTATGTAGCAGAGAAAGATATTGAAAATGGAAACA
Organism: Serinus canaria; assembly: GCF_022539315.1. NCBI lineage: Eukaryota > Metazoa > Chordata > Aves > Passeriformes > Fringillidae > Serinus > Serinus canaria. The sequence goes on along the minus strand of NC_066329.1, from coordinate 5,357,787 downwards.
TTGATGGAAAATACGTGGTCAGCACCACTGACCCTTTAACCTCAGATTGTCATATTTATTTCAGAATTTATGAAGTGCTTAAGCTACAGTAGTCTGGATTAGTAGTTAGAGAAACTTTTGTTAATCATTTATTTTTTCAGTGTGACAGAACAAAATCTAAACCACTAGCTGGTGGGAATCCATTCATTCTTTAACAGTGAGGTAGATTACAAATATTTTGAAAATTGATTCTGCTATTAGAAATTGGGGGTTTTTCAACGGCAGGCTTTTTTTGCATGTGAATCACAAAGAAATGTTCATGACTGGAGAATTACAGTTCTGAAATAATTATAATCTGTCGTGATACTGTTTGTTCATGGTTAAATAATATTCCTTGCCACAGACATTTGTTTTGTGGAAGCAGGAACGTTGTCTCCCTGCCCTGGAGAAGTCAGAGCTCTGTGTCAGCTCTGTCTGGTTGCTGTGGTGGTTTGGGTTGGTGTAACAGTTCATGATTTCTATTTTTCTGTCAGCTGTAGACATGCTAGAGAGGTTAGGAGCCTTTGCTGCTTCTGAATCTTTTGATGGGAAGTGATTTCTTAAAGCTTTTAGTAACTGATCCTCTTTTATGGGTGATGTCCAGACACTGTGGAGGCCCTCAGTGGTGTGGGCTCAGAATGTGTCACCTGAGGGGAGGGCACGGTCTGAAGTGAAGGTTTTAAAGTTACCTTAGGCTGTGCAGGTGCTGGGGTGGTGCTGGGCTGGCAGTGCTGGGTTCCATGGAATGTCCCTCTGGATTGCAGTGCTTGGCAGCACCACTGTGTGTGATGTTCTCCAGCAGTGCAGGGATCCATGCCAGTCTGGAGAATGGGTTCATGCTGGTGTGCTGTGGCAGGCAGAAACCCTAGCCAGGCTGCACACATCCCCAGTCCTGCTAGGAGCGGGGAGCCTTTCCCAGTAAGGGGATGGAAGGGCCAGTTTGCATCTTTGTTTTCAGAGTACTCCTCAAATAATAACTTGTTTAATCTGCTAAGTTTAATAGCCTTGCTCATTAAAAATACACTTTCTGTCTGAAATTGCTGTTCCTAGCACAGCAGTAGGAAAATAATATTTATCCTCACTCTGTTTTTGCTGTAGTCAAAATGTCTGCTGCTGCTTCTGAAAAGAATGTCTGTTTTGATAAACAGTATTTAATAAGCCATTGTATGGGCCAGTTTATTTAAATACTAATTAAGAGCTGTCTAATAACTATTTAGAGACAAAATGTTCTGAGGTAATATGCTTTGTATTAAAACTTCAGCCTCAGCTGGCAGCAGTCTTCCTGTGAATAATCCTTAATCATAAAAGCAGTCTTACTGAAATTAATTTGACTTTTCCTGTGAGTAAGGGTTACTCATATGACAGCGAGGGCTTTCATGAAGATGTTTCCTCAACTATCTAGGCTTTGGTGCCATGGTGGATCCAAAGGCACAACTCAGTCTTGGGAAATTGGGGTGAAGTTGCATAACGTTGGATGTACTGGAGCTGGAGAGTACAGCCAAGGGTGTCAGAAATGACCTGAAATTTGGAGGTGCTTTCATGGGGTAGAAAGATTTGGTACTGTAGGAATCTTCGTGCCGGAAAACACATGATTGTCTTCTGGGGAAGTGAGGCCAGGTTATAGAAGCTGCTATGGAAGATGTCCCATGTTCTTGCAGAAGTGCGTTCCTACAGGAACCACTGCCAGAAGGGTCCAGGCAGTGGGAATTGTGTTTGGTCTTGTTTAAAAGGCAAAGTTTGCAGTTCACATCCAGGAACAGAAGTTGTCCCCTTTGACCAGTAAGTTTTGTTGATGTTTCCAGAATAAAATAATTAAAGCAACCTGAGGTGGCATTTGGCTTATTCTCCTGAAGGTTTTTCATGGCATCAGAAAGTGAAGGTTGCAGAGGCTGCTGTGAGCTATTCCTTGGTGTTGCATAATTGTCAGTAAAGGACTTCATAGTAAATGTTGATTGCTCAATGCCTTCAGTAGTAGTGAATTAACCAGTAGTCCTTGCTTGTTGTGTTTTCATAAATGCAGTGCTCCGAGCAGTGGGCTGGGATTCTGGCATGCTGAATGTTCAGCACTGCACAGTGTCTATCTTGCTTGTTTGGAATTTTATGTAGGTGTGAATTTACATGCATAAATAATTAAGAAATGGAATTAACCTCTCAGATTGTGCAAAAGTGTTTGATTCTCTAGTTATCTTTGTCCTGAGTTTTATTAGGTAACAAGACAGAAGTAGAGAGATGACATTAGAAAGCTTGTTCACTTCTTGCTAATAAAAGATTATTTCAGGTTTTAAATCACTTCAGTGGTAGGTTTTTATTATGTCCTGTCAGAGTATTTGACAGTTTAATGGGACATGCCAGGGAGAGGGTTTGAAGTGAACAGACCCAGATTTGCAAAGAGATGGGGACAGTGACGTTCAGCCAGTGTGCCCAGCTCCAGGAGGGGAATTGAGGGATCTGTTGGATAACCAACCTTTTGGGAATATTCCCAAAGAAAATAGGGGGTGCAGGAGTGACATTTGCAGCTCAGAATAAGTGTGTCCAAGTTAATCAGTCAGAAATATGCGAGTGAGGTTTCCTTGAAATCCTGAGTATCTTGTGAATGTGCTCATGTCCTGGGGCTGGAAATCCTTCCCCAGAGACTCTGTCCTGATTCTGGTGGCACTTAGAGTCCCATCGTGTGACTGCTGTTGGGAACATCACAAAAAAATTAATACCCAAATATCAGGGTGAATTATTAAGAAATATCCTAGGTAACTACACCTTAGGAACAGGAATTTAAATTTACTGTAACACTATCTGGAAATAGATTTTTCTATTTTTCTACATTTTTAATACAGAATTGACATCATAACCCCAGTTCTCAAACACCCTCCCCACCCTGACTCATTTGATCTTGGATTTTTTTTGCCTTCTTCTGAGAGCGCTTCCTCATATGAAAGAATAAAGAAAGATCTACAGATAGAACTTTTTAATCCTTTCTTCTATTATTTTCCTTCTGGACAATGCAGTTCTTTTGAAGAAAATCTGAAGAAACTGAAGGTTTTGATCTTCGGTGGAAAAAAAATAAGTGTGGCGCATATGAGATATATTTGCTGAGTGTGTTAACTGGAGTCACTTTGGTCATTAGATGAAGAAGGAATCTTTATGGATTTTGTTTTAATTTTTTCATCTCTCTAGTTCCCAGAAGCATTACATGAAAGGATATGTGTGTATGCAGGTGCACTGCTTTTAAATACCAAAGCCCATCAGTGTTAGGGGGCTGTTGCACTTTGTGGTGGGGTGAACACCTGGGCTGGTTTGAAGCTTCCTGTTCACTGAGTGAGAATGCACCTGTTGTCTCCACTTTCCTTGATCTCTCTATGGAATCACAGCCACCTCCCCACCTGGCCCAGTCCACTTTTGCATCGTAGTTGTGGCAGCACACTTTTATCAGGGTTTGGGTTTTGCTCTGATCGGAGCAGGGATGCACCTACAAATTTTCTCTCGCATCCCGTGGCTGGAATGGTTGGCACCTTGCTGCATTCCTTCATTGTCTCCCTGCTGTTACACCTGCTCCCTTTGCCTTTTATTTTTCCTTGAGTGCCAGTTCCAGCGTACTCCAGGATCACCTCATTATAGATTTATGTCCTTTGGCTTTTTCTGGTTGTTCTGTGGTAGCTGTGGAAGGTGACAGTTGATGTCCACAGTCCTACAAAACCCCTTTTCCTGAGCTTGTGTGGGATCCTCTGAACAACCCAGTAACACTGGGTAGGTGGTTGGGCTGTTCCCACTGTTGTTAAGGCTGACAAGTGTAGTTTATACAAAACTTTGGAGTCTGTGTGTGTTCATTTAGTGTTCTGTGGGTGAGTCGTGTACTTCGTTGTGTAGAGTCTGTCACGGTGGCATTTGCATCTTGTTGGTGCCATAGTAACACAAATAATAAGCAAAAATACTGCTCTGACTGAAAACATGCTTGTTTTAGTATTAACTTGCCAGTTTTAAAAGTGCACAAGTGTTTCCAACAGAAGATCCCAACCCAAATCCAGAAGATTTGCTTATAAGGAGTGTGTGTTTACATGGGGGCATCTTTGTTCCTCAGACCAGGCTGTTCCACTGCTTTCATTTTGAGCTCAAAGTATTGCTTTAAAAATAGATCCTCTTTCTTTGAGTTCCCTGACATCAACTGATAGTTTTAAAGAGAAACCAGCTAATAAAAATATTCTGCTCTGCAGGCCTCAAAATCTGGCTAAAAGCTGGTGTTGGGCTCTTTGTGCACACAGTAGTGGAGTGAGCACACAGGGCAGGATAAGGGGACTGGGATACTGGCAGTGACAGCTTGTGTTGTTTCCTGCTGTGGCCCAGCTCGTTACAGAGCTGTGCATTACTGTGATCCCAGCACTGCAAAATGATAATGAGGGCTGAGCAGAACCTGCTCTCATACCAGGGAAGAAGTTTAGCTTTTCACATTGGGAGGGTTCTCAGCATTTCCTCATGTAGTAAGGAGCTGCCTTACTCACAAGTGTAAAAGATTTAAGCAGTTTTTCGTTTGGCTTGTGCTGTGAATATTCATTAATTGTGACCAATTCTGCCTCTCAATTTCTACCTTAATCTGTAAAAATACGTTATTTCTCATTGAGTCATGTGTGGCTTAATCCATGAGCAGAATTGCAGTAGTGCATGTGGACATGTGGCTGGAGCTTTTAGTGGCATCCTTGCTTTTGTTTCTTTGAGATGGGGAATTTTATTGTGTGGTGCTGTTGTATAAGGTGTCCTGAGGCAATATTTACATTTATGTGACTAACACAGATGAGCTCAAACATACACAATGACCTTGTCCCTTTATTAAGGAATGTATTTAATCAGCTTATGAAAATAGAGAAAAATGGCTAGGCTTCTATTACAAAAGTAATAAGATGTGACACATGTATTTCTGTATCACTTCTTGTGAGTCACTTACCTCAGCTTTCTTTAATCAGCAGTGTTGCAGCTTAGTGTATTCTTGTTTATGAAAATTATACTTACAGAGGAAAAAATTTGGCTTCCCCCCCCTTACATTTTTGTTCCTCCCCCTTCACTCTTCTTCAATGCCTTGGTGGCTCCAGAAAGGTCCATAAATTCATATTTAAGCCTGGAGTGTGGAGCTGACCTAGGGAAAATCTTTTTCCCCTTCTCTTTCCCAAGGCAGCTCTGTTCCCCTCATTCCTCTCTCCCCACCACGTTTTGGCAGTGGCATGGATTGAACGGAGATCAAAGTGGCTTTGTAACCACAATCCGTGTCTTAGAGGAGGAAATTTAAAGCTTGTTCAGTAAAACTTTATTTCATTCATCTTTTAGCTTTAAAAGAGCTATGCTGTGGTCAGGGCCTTGTGGTTGCCTGTTCTTATGACTCCATATTTGCCCATAAAATACAATATTTTGTGAGAACAGAGGATTGAAAGCAAAATTTAAAGGAAAACTCTTCTTTACCTATTGATCAGGCATTGGCAAACTTCCAGTTTTTGATAGCAATGCATTCATAGCTGACAGCTATGAGACGTAAGTTTCAAAATGTGTTGGTTTTTTACATTATAGACTCCTGATTTTTTACTTATAGGAGTCTCTGATTTACTAAGAAGTTTTCAAACCTAGTTTAATATTTCTGCAGTCTCTTAGTGTTGGACTTTTATGAGTCTCACTTCATGTATGTCTACAATGTTACTGGATTTGTAGGCGGCTCTGGTGAGACACAAAATTAATTCCAGGAATATTTTGTAGTGGCCATGTCAAGTATTTTTATAAAAAAAAAGTAATTTCTTTGCTGAGAGAAAAGGTGAATTGGTTAAATTACTTTATTCTGAAAAAGCTGCTTTCAGCTTTAGCCCAGTGTTTCTAGTTATTTAATTTTCCGTATGTATTTTAATAAAATTTTGACTGGAGCTCTCTGTGAATTTCCATAATTCCCTTCTGGCAGGAGGTGCTGGATTCTTGTCTTTGCAGGAATGACAGTGAGAGAGCTGGCAAAGTGAATCTGCATGACCAGTCATGCAGAGGCTTTATTTACTGCTTTCCATATTACAGGAGATTCATACACCAGGAGTCTCCAGGTGTGGGTTTTGAAGGGCTGAGGGATTTTGGCTGCTCCTGACAAGCTGGGCATTGCTGGGTGTCAGTGATGAGGACAGGGATGAAGAACCTGGGCTGGGGGATGGGATTCCTGTGCTGTTCCTGCCTCTCTGTCCCAGAGCAGGAGCCTGGGTTGGGCTCCTTTGGGAAGGGAGAGAAGTGTGCAGGGCAGGGATGGACATGGGTTAAAACCGAGCTTTGCTGGGCAGGGCAGGGATGGACGTGGGTAAAACTGAGCTTTGCTGGGCAGGGCAGGGATGGACACAGCTGTAAACCCGTGGGAGCTGCTGTGCTGCTCAGATGTGGGGCACAGGAATGTTCGAGTCCTCGGTGCAGCTTTTTGTGTAATGGAAGAAAGGGAACCACAGTCTTTAACTCACTGTGCCAAAGTTTACTCTGCTCGGGTTGTTACTTCCTCCAGCCCACCCTCCCCCCAGCTTTTTTCGCCCATATGTCAGATTACTTGGTTTGGGAAACAGCTGATAGTCCATTGTATGACTCTGATGTTTGACATTTCCTTCCTCTTTCATTTAAAAAAAAATCTAGAAAAGAAAGTTAAATTTGGGAAGAATAGAGAGGATTCTTTTGTTTTCTTTCAGATTTGATTTTGTAATTTTTTTTCATGTGTTGGAGTGCTTTTGCAGTCCAGCTCTCTCCAAGAGGGGACTTTTAAATTAGGAAAATAGGCAGTCAGTTCTGATTCTTTCTGAAGAAAGAAATCAAACCTCATCATTCACCCTGTCTGAAAACAAGGGAGGGATACTCTGGCTGCTGGCAAGTTGCATCTTTATGTACCTTTTTTTGTGTGCTATTGAAGTTTGCAGTGGTAGTTTCCATTTTATTGGCTGTTCTCAAACATCTGCCCAGAAATATAATTTACTAAAATATAATTTATTCCCTTTTGTAAAGAAACTGTCTGAAGTGATGGAGAACTCAGAGATGCCTTTCTGTAAAATAGTGTGTGTGGCTTGAGCTGTGGGGTGGGTCATTACCTTAACCCAGGGTTTGGTAATATGAAAAGAATTTCTTCAATTGCTTCTGTCTTTTGTCTTGGATATGGCATTTTGCTTCCAGGCATTGTGTCCTTCTATACAGCCTACAAGGGTAAATGTTCAGCTCTGCCATGGGCAAACTACATTCCATGTAGAATTATTAAGGTTGGAAAAGAGCTCCAAGATCAAGTCCTCTTCTTCCTCTTTTCCCAGTAATAACACCCAAACCAAAGCAAACCCAGTCATGCCTTGTTACTTTTGGCTGCCATGGCTTTGCTGGAGTGATGTTTGGAGATTGGGGGTTTGTGCATCCTCTGAACCCCAGTTTCCTGCCTATTCAGTTTTGCTGTGCAGATTGGCTTTCCTGTTTCCCTTTCTCACTCCTGGTGATGGGATTCTGGCACAGCAGCTTCCCATTTTTTGTGGCTGTGTTGGTGCAAGAGCCAGCAGGACACGTGTGTGGAAGTGCCTGTGTGAGTCTCAGTGCCGTGCTGACCTGGGACAGTGCTGCTGCCATCTTTCTGTTTCCTTATGTTTATGTCTTGAATATTTAGGCTTGAAAGTATCTTTTCAAGTGATGGCTGAGTCTCAGCCCTTTGGCTTCCAGCCATGCTTATCACATTATCCTCTCCCATCTCTGATGGACTGGGTTACAGCCTTGACAGTGGAAGGGAGCTGCTGAGCCAGGCACCAGCATGGAACCATGTACTGAATTTGCTGGATTGGTTAAGGGCTGCAGGTATGCTAACCAAAGCCTTCACTGAAGGTGAAAGATGTTGATGTAACTCAAAGGTCTTTTATCAAAAATTTCCTCTTTTATTCTTAATTGTTTTTAAATTATTCTTTAAAAGTTTTTGCAGTTAGTCCTGAATGACTATATTTGCTTTTTAGGTGGACATTGGGTCCTGGCTGAGGATGGCAGCTCTGAGGCAGCACTCTGACCATTGAGTGCTTTGTGTGCTGATGAGATTTCCAAGATACCTCTTGGTTCCTGGCAAAATGAAGGGGCATGGAACAGTGTTGTGGAATCACAATTCCACCAAAGTGTCCTGTCTCAGTGGTGGCCAGTGTTTGTTTGGCCTGCTGGATTTGCTGAAGTGGATGTAGTTGCACTTCCCTTGAATTATCTCCCAGGCTCTCTGTGTATTTGGTTGAGAGGTTTCTTGAACCAGGTAGATGTTTTATAAAAAAATTCTAAACCAGTACATGAATTTTTATCCTGATACAAAAATTTCAGCCACCTCATTTTGGTTTGAGTCTGTTATGCTAATTAAATTTGATAACTGGAAGAAAACCAGCAGCTGTTCTCTAGAGAACCTCAGTTTCCCTCTTGTAAACCAACCAGACTTAAACCATGGATGATGTTTTAACTGTATGGAATATATATTTTGACCATTCCTGTAATTCTTCTGGTTTTGATGTTGTGAAACAAGAGCTGCAGTTTGTGATGAATGTGCAGAGCTGCAGATGAATTGTAATGGCCTCAATTTCTGTGTCACCTTCTGTTTCTTTCATAAGAATTTCTCACATTTGGTTTTGTTTTGCCAACCTGTTTTTGCAGTGGACTGGAAGAAGACACTTTCTCTTTCAGTGTGTCAGTGTGTGCTCGTTTTCCTTCTGCTGTGCTTGATTGTAGTCATCTACTTTAGTATTTAACCTTGAAATTCTGTGAGGGTTTGGATCCATATCAGTAATTTGGGTGCTTTTACCAGATTGCTCTCTCTTTTATGCTTGCCACTCAAAAAGCCTTTGTTGGTAACTCCCGCATCTGCCAGAGCTGCTGAAATTTGAGCATTAGTATTGGAGTCCTTTTATATTTTCCACTGGGAAAGATGGTACTTGGTTACCACCTCAAATTCTTTTTGAGATGGGTCTGATTTTTGTTTCTTTGAAAGAAGCAATTAATCTTTCTGACTACCTCCTCTCGTACATGGGCAAAATCACCATCACACTGGGGAGAAAGAGGAAAAAATGCCTCATTTCTGTCAGTGCTGTTTACTTTTTAGGCATAAGAGCTCATGCTCTTAGTTTGTGGCTTTTAATAATGTGAAATCTATTATTTTAGGAATGTCTTGGTCTGCTGGTCTTAGATAGTGTGATATGGGATCTCAAATGTCCCCAGGTACAGAAGTCCATCAGGGAGATATCTGATAATAGGATTTTGGTTACAGCTAAATCCTTCTCTGAGACTTGCAAAGGTAAAAGATGACACACAAATGCCCTGACACTGCTGCTTGTCACAAACAGCTCTGGAGTAGGAGAATTTAGATAATATGTTCCAGGGGACATGTGGGAAGGAGGCATCATGGATTGCAGGGATTTATCCAGCAGAAAGCTGTCCCAGGCACATGGGCTGCATGCACCAGCATGCTCACTTTCATGTTGGTTTTAAGAGCCAAGGAATAACAACAAAAAAAAAAAGGTAATTTTTTTCATCCTTCATTTTTAAAAGCTTGTTAGTGGCTGCCCTTTATCCCCTTTTTTCCAGCCACTTGACTGTGTGCTTATGCAGGGAGAGGATTAAAGTCAAACATGTCATTCTACTGCTGCTCAGTTGCATACTAAGAGGGCTGAGCCTGAGCACCAGGCTCCAAAGCACAAACCATGGCATGGTGTTTTCTTGCCATGGGACACCCATTTCAGAATGAGCTAGTTTTTGTTGTGCTATTTTTTGTCTATTCTTGATTTCAGAGCAAGTTTGGAGGACTTTGTGCGGTTGTGGCAATACTTGGCCTCACAGAAATGTCCTTCTGAAGCTCATTCAGTGCGTGCAAGGCCTCTGCACTGCCATGTGATCCCTCCCTCTTACAGGGGCAGAAGGGATAAGCCCTGAGGGAAGGGAACTCAAACCATTCCTTGCTTTTTTCAAATGGAAAGCATGAAGAGGAGAATGTTAATATGTAGTTCAGGGAACGATCTGATTTCAGGAGACTCTGCAGGGCTGAGATGGTCAATCTGCTGTGGGTTTTCAAACCCCAGAGATCTTCAGACCCAGCAGAAAAGATGGGGAATGTCTGTGGACAGGTGCTGGCACTGCTCAGTTGTGCTGTGGGAATAGGAGCCTCTCTCAGGGTGTACAAACAGTCTGTAAAGCTGTGAAGAAAACAAATTTTTTAGTTAAGCAATCTCCTCTATTTCTTCAATTTACTTGACAGGGACTTAGGCAGATGTTACTAACTACTTTATTTCCCTGTGAGGAGGGGATGGTGCTTCCCTCCCCTACAAGCAACACATTGTTACAGAGTAGTTTTCAGTCCTTCTGTCCTTGTCCTTTTGTCCTTCCTTCCTAGTGAAGTGTATCAACATGACATAACTGTTATCTGGTATTTAAATGGCCGGAGTGGAGTGTGCAATGATATTTCGTTGCTGTGTGAGGATGATGTAGTGAAATGAGACACTGTAACCAAAACAGATGGTGCTAATCTTGAGTCTGTCTGCAAGATCTTACAGCATTTAATTAAAATGGTGGTGTAATTCCCATGACACCTTTAACTACAGTTTAAATTCTTGGACTATGAACTAAGGGCTTTCTTATGCAGATTTTCACTCATGTGAGTAGTCCTTAGTATGAGTCTCTGGTGGCTTCAGAATAGCTACTTACTTGAATGAAGCTCTCAAGATGAGACACTAATAAAACTGGCAAACATATATATGACATTTACATGTTTTATGTTCCAATTTGAAGCATAAATTGTAGACTAAAGATACTTAGCAACTACTTTCCTATGTAGAAGCAAACAAAATTGTAGGTTAAAGGAATTGCTTAGACTGAGCCTAACTTCAGAGGTTGGTAAATACAATGTTTTAAGGTACCCTGGGCAGCTTAACGTCTTCCCCTGGGTTGGAAGGACATTTGATGAAAGTTTTTATGTTTCTTTGTTTAACTGAAATGTGTTTGTAGAAGTGGTGAGGTGTGGTTTGGTTTTTACATTGCTTGCATTGGTTTTTTAAGACCATTAAAGAAAGTTATGTCTAAAGCACTGGGCAGACCTGAATTTGTCTGAGTGGCACCTTTTAGGCAGGCAGCTGGGAAGTATTTTTATACTTGGTTTTTGTTTTGTTTCAAATTGGAGAAGTGTGAAAAATAAAATGACCTGGATTTTGCCATCTTGAAAGTCTTTGAGAAAGCAGGGTTGGAGCTGAGGGCCTGTGTGATTGATATCTGGTTCTTTTATTCATGATATGATCTTACCTCCTTTCCAATGTATCCTTCCTACTTTGAAAGTACCAAATGATTTTCTACACTCTGCAGCCTGACTCTATCTTAGCTTTTCTTACTTTTCTGTTTGATATGAAGCAGGGAAAATAGCACATTGATATCATTTTAGTCATTGTTTTTGATGTAGAGAAGCACAAAGTAGTTCAAAAATAGCTCTGCTTTACACTTGATGTGGCCAAATACAAGAATTTCTCAAACTTTTGATGCTCACCCTCTTTCTCCTTCTGCTGTGTCTGTATTATTGTATAGTCTCTCCAAGGGAGCTTTGTGTATTAAAATGGGTGGAATTACTCAAGTGATCTGGAGAAGTTAATTTAGAGTTGGCCTGTCCATTTCCCATAAAACAGAGGCCAAAAAGCATTTGGTGGAGATGGGAAATAAAAGAGGAGGTGGAAGATGGGTTTGTTTGTGTTCCATCTGCAAGGGCTGCAGAAGAGGAAAGCAGTCACAGTGGCTACCCAGCACTAATTATATCTTCAGGGTTGCTGGGAGCATGCCAGCACCAAGTTGTGCACTGTGAAATATTACTGGGGAATTGTGATTTTTAGCAGCCTAAACTCTGCCAATCTGAGTGGAGCACAATGAGATCAGCAGAAGACCCTCCCAGCCTGCCTATTATTGTGATTTAAGCCTGAAGGGGGAAAAGAATGAAGAGCTTAGATTTTCTGTCTCCTAGGAATTCCCAGTCGTGGATGGTGTCCTGGAGCCCTGAGCTGTGGCAGGTACATGCGGAGGTGTCTGTATTTAGGGCAGCAGGGTGTGAAAGAAAGTGCTAATTTGCTTTCTGTGTCTCTCTGCTTGTCTGTGTTTGCAGGGGGGATCAGAGGTTTGAACACTCTCAGCTCATCTCTTTTGAGGCTGTTTCACTCTGCAGGGTGTGATGATGGTCACTGAAACTTGAGTTTGTGTTCCTTTCCAAGGGACTCTGTGTGATCACTCTAAGGCCATGCATCTGAATAAAGACATTGGCAATGCACTGTTTTCATTAATGCCTCTTTCTTGGGGATGTTTTGGGTGGTTTTGGATGCCTGTGTGGAATTTGAACACACTCTTTTACCCTGACAGCTGCTTTTGAAAACATCAGAAACAGATCTTTTTGTGTCTTGGGAATTACTCTGTAAGAAGTTGGATGTTAGTGAAGGGTTTGGGTATTACTGTTAGAGATCCAATTTCTCTGTTTCCTTACACGCTTGGCCCAGTGCATTTAGAACTGGCGTCTCACAAATATTCTGTGTCCAAGTGCAGTTGCTGAACTTAGGAAAAAACTCCATTTCAAAACAGCCCCACTTATCTTTAAGTTTAGCAGTTAAACCCTTCTCAGCACAGTCCTCCATAACACATGTTCCTTTATAAACCAAAGCAAAAATCTCATTTAATGCATGATTTGCTAACAGTGTTGGATAATAATAAGTATTTGTAAGTTCCTTGGTTTTTTTGGTCAGGCTTTTTAGTTTTAAAAACATTGTAGCAACTGCAATAAGCCAAAACTATGCATATGGGAAGAGATGCAAGAAACAGTCAGTTACATCACCTGGCAAGAGTTCTGCTTTGTTCTGCATTCATCTCTCGCCAGTAGTGAGTTAAACAGTGTGTTCACAGTTTTGTCCTCAGGTTGGCAATTTTGGTTTCTGTCTCAGTGTTTCAGGCTGCTTTCAAACCAGCAGTTTTACTAATCAGAGCATCTCTGCCCTCCCTGACCTGCTTTGCTGTCCTCAGACTTCCCGGTACAAGCATCTCTGTGGCTGTTTAATGAATCAGGTGTGGGGACTGATCTGAGTAAAGGAAAAAGTCGTTTAATCCAACCCTTCTGGGTTTGAGTCAGCCCAGCTCAGTGAGAATGTCTGAGCAGCAGCTGAGTGCTGCAGGGAAGGCGCCCAGGCCAAGCCTGCTCTGGCACCAGAGCAGGCTTGGTCTGTGTTGGTTGAGGTGTACACGAGCAGCAGTCTGGGTGCACTGAAGGTTGTGTTTTATCTGATTGGAGCTGTCCCTGACAGGGGAGATCCCACTCTGCTCTCCCTCCTCTCCTGGGGCTGCTCAGTGATTCCCTGGCTGCAGGATGAGCTGTCAGGGTGCTAAGCCTGGAAATGTTAGTCTTTCTCTTGCCCATTCACGGAGTGATTCCATGACCAGTAGATCCAGTGTCAGACTGGGACATGGAAATGCATGGCTGGGGCTGAGGAGGAGGATGAGGCTGTGTTTGGTCAGCCTGTGCTCACTGCCAGTGAAGCACAAATGAAACCACATTTGGCTCTTCAGAACAGTTCTCAGAACCACAGCCCATTGCTTGTCTTGTCTGTGCAAACCCTGCTACAGATGGAGGCCTCTTCAAACCAGGGCTGTTGGTTTGTTTTAAGAAATTAATGTAAATAAATCCCCATGTGGATGCAGATCTTCTCCCTATAGTGTGTTAAATACTTTACACAGAACATCAGTAGAGGCGTAGAATGTGTGTAAGTGCTTTGGGTGTAGTCTGCTCTTGTGTATCCCTTTTGGATTCAAATTTCTATTTGAATTCAATTTTAATTAACATGAGGACACAATCCAGAAGTTCTGAGGGATTAGTACTGATGCTTACCTATTAAAAATTTAAACAGAAACAGACATATCCCAATACATGTGCTGAACCGCATCTCTGCAACTCGAACTGGGAAACGATGTGTGAGAGCTCATTTAATGCTGCTACTGAGTCCAAAGCCCCAGGACTCGTCTCTCCCTTTTTCTGGGAGTTTCTGTGTGTGTGGGTGGGCACTGGTGTGATCCAGGTTAGTAGTTTATCATTCCTCACAGTCCACAGAATTACAGATTCCAGGAGTTAGCACAGAATTAAATTGGGTGCAGCTCTGCTGATTTCACTGTGCTTTCCTTGACTCTGTTTCATCCTTCCTCTGGGGGGGATGTTGGGGTGATACCTCTGAGCTGGCAGGAAGCCACAGGAGCCTCTTTGCTCTTTGAAACAGCTGAGCTCTGGCTTTTGCTGTGTGGATCAAGTAAGTGCTGCTGTTGGGTAATGTCCTTTGTTCAGTTGGGTTTTTTGGTTTTGGTTTTCATCATCTTCCTGTTCCATGCTCTTTGTGACTTAGCATATGTTCTTAGCTGGTTATGGCACAAACATTTAACCTTTTTGCACAGGTTGCCTATGCTGGCACTAATTCTTGGTGTTTTGTGGTCTGTAGTTACATTTATTGTCCTGTTCCAGAAACTCTGCCTGTTCCTTTTCCAAGCTATAGCTGGGGATGCATGTAGAGCAGATGTAGATGTTTTGGAGGAGTGCTTTTCTTAGACTGTTACTTAGTGTATGAGGTGTTCTAGCACTCTACTATGGAAAAAATAACTCTACTCCTTCCTTTTTGTCTCTTCCTCCTGCATTCCCCTGCCCTTATCATGCCAGTAAGGTGGCACATGGCTGTGTATCTCAGCCACTCTGGACTATCTTTTCCCATTTCCTTTTCCATAGTTCCCAACCCTTTGGATGGCTGAGGAGCATTTCTGTCTGAGTGCAAGAGCTGAGTGCTGGCTGTGGGGAGCCTCCAGCTGGGACAAGCCAGGACTGGTGTCCTGCTGTCAGGATATAGGATGGCAGTGTCCCTTCTGCCCTGTGGAGCTAAAGATGTCTGGCGGTTTAGGGGCCTGCAAACAATAAACCCAATTTCCTTGCTGTTCAGTATTCATAGATTTTTTTTTCCCCTTCCCAGTGCAGTACTGAGTGGCCATGTGCCTGGTGAGGCCTCTTCAGAGGTCAATTAAATGGGCAGTCTGGATAATCAGTGTTTGGGGAAATAGTCCTTGAGGCAGAATCCCAGGGACTGTAGCCATGGGCCAGAGTCCTGCTGTGCCAGGCAGTATACAGGAATGAGATTAAACTTTTTCAGAGAACATATTTACAAGATCCAAGAAATACCTGTGGTTTTTGCTCTGTTGTTGGTATGAAGCATCACCTTCAGCTCCTCGGCAGTTCATCAGCCAGCTCTCGAACCAGGCAGGCTCCTTCCACCTACTGTGGTGGGCAGAAGTAAATTTCAGAGTTTTATCTTGTAAATGGACAAAGTTTGTGGACTTGAAAAAGGAAATTCTTCTGTGTGTGGTAGGGAATTTGGGTTTTGGAGGAGAAGTTGAATGTCCTTACACAGGTGATGACAATGGGAGGAATACGTGATCTGCAAGTCTTTGGTTTTCTTTAGGAGTAAAATTCAATCCTGCAGTCAGTGTTTCCAGTGCTGGGCCTTTCCCTTGTCCCTGGCAATGCCCTCTCTTGTCAGAGGCGTAGCTGCTGCCCTGGAGTGTTTGCAGTCCTTGTGGCAGACCAGCTGGCTGTTCCTGCAGGAGCACTTGGGAGCTGAGGACCAGCTGCTTCTGGGCAGCCAAGGGAAGGTGTGAACACTGGAAATGAAGCAGTGGAGGGAATAGCAGCAGCAGGAATGTGGTAACAGGTAGAGAGTAGAGTACAAGCCCACTGTGAGCAGGGTATACACACACCAGTTGTGTTTGATATCAACCAGACTGTCCTGGGGGTATTCCCTATCCTGTGCTGGAGAGTGGAGAGAAAGGGGGAGGCTACAACAGGGATGTGGCAAACTGGGAGTGGAGGAAAATCTCAAACACAGAACACCCTGTGCTGGAAGTGACCTATCAGGATCATTGAATCCAACTCCTGGCCCTGCCCACGACACCCCAACAATCCCACCCTGTGCATCCTTGAGAGCATTGTTCAAACACTCCTAGAGCTCTGGCAGCCTTGGGGCCATGCCCATTCCCTGGGAAAGCTGTTCAGTGTCCAAAGAAAACCTTTCCCCAATGTCTGGGTAGCAAATCTGTTGTTTTCATTTTTCCTTGATGGCTAATAAGAGAATTCTGTCTGGTTTGAGAGGCGGTAAATGGCAACTTTCCATATTCTGCTTTTGTTCATTTGGACAAAATAAAAACTCCATTTGTTAAACCTGTAATGTCTCAATGTGAAACTGTTTCAGCTTTTCCAGTAAGTCACTGGTTTTCCTAAGTACTGTGGTGCTTTGTTTGTGACTTTCAAGTGGCCAACTTTTGGGCTGACGCTGAGCTCACGTGGCCACCAAGCAGCCTGTAGGAAATGAACCTTATTCCCTCTCCCTGTTTGGTTTTTTTTTTTCCTTTCTAACTTGTAAGATGACAATAAGATAACAATAAGGTTAGAAATGTAATGAAGCTGTTGGAAATGAATAGAATAGAAATGAATAGAAGTGAGTCAGGTTGTGGTAAAAACCTAAATGCAGGGGTAAGCCAGGTTTATTCAATGCTGTTTCTAAATTCTTTTCCTTGAAGGGGAATATATGAATACGAGGATTTCTGAACTTGAATTGAGGAATTAACCAATGAAAATGAAACAAACTATGACTGTAACTAAATTATGAAGTGATCCAGTGACTCTTTCCTTTTTTTTTGTTTCCCATAGGCCGAACTCACGGGCATCAAATGGCGTAGGTACAACTTTGAAGGCCATGGGGACTGTGGGCCCATCATTTCAGCTCCAGCCCAGGATGATCCCATCCTGCTCAGCTTCATCCGCTGCCTGCAGGCCAACCTGCTGTGTGTGTGGCGCCGGGACGTCAAACCTGACTGCAAGGAGCTCTGGATATTCTGGTGGGGGGACGAGCCCAACCTGGTCGATGTCATCCACCGCGAGCTGCACAGTAAGCCACTCTTTGCTTCTCAATTACCTCCATTTTTTCCAGTGAAAAAGGAAATTTATGTAAGCTTCAACTTGCTACCTTATGTGATTTTGTCATAGTTTATGTTTTAAGATCTACATGAAAACAAAAAATCCTGTAAATTTGACTTTTTTGCCCCAACTGTAGTCAAAATCATGACTTGGATTTTTGTGGAACCTCTGAAAGTAGAGTAAATTCTATTTCCAAGGGATGATGATGATAATACCCCAGCTCTGGCATAAGGTAGGAGCTGATGGAATAAATCACCTCTCCTGCAGAGTCAGGTGAACTCCACAGCACCCCAGGTAAATCTGTGAGGTCAGGACTTGCTCCTTGCTCGTGCTGCAGGATTTGAGCATGATCCAAGGCAAGTTGCAACAAGTGAGTGGAATAAGAAGCAGGAAGAAGCAGGTAGGTCAGAGGTGACAGTGATAATTTGGTGATTATAGGCTTTGTGCAACTGGGATTGTCCTCAGAGTCACCAGAATGTGGAGCCTTAAAATGATAAAGTTATTTCTCCGTGTCTGTTGTGATCCTGTTTGGGTTTGACTGTATCCAGTGTGTATTATTTTCTTTTCTTGTATTGTTGCTATGACAAGTCTTAGTTTGTCTGAACTACAAGGTGTTTTATTAGGCTGATGAATTTTACTTCCATTTTCACCTTGTGTCTTGCAAGAAAACAACTGAAGTTCACCAGTTCTGGAATAATAACAGTAGTTAAAAAAACCCAAGACAATCATAAAGATCAGGTTCTGGTTTCTTGCAGTAGTTTTTTATCCTTGTGGCCTTTAGACCTTCTGGTGACTTGGTGATAAAATTTGTTTCAAGTACACAGAATATTTTGTTTATCAAGTGTGCTTGAGTTGTCCCTTATCTCCCACCTGTACCCGGCACTGTTTAGTCCTGGGTTAGGGTATATTCATTTATTTTCATTCTCTTCTAAGCACCTTTCCAAACTTCTTGCTTTGATGGCTGCCAGATTGTTTATTTGGCACCAGAGCCTGTGAAATCACAGATATGGAGGCCTGAGTACCTTGGGGCGTGTTCCACACAGGTAGCCCTGTGATCATGTATAATTAAAGAGATGGCTCACAAGTGCTGTACTGAGCCATTCCACTGGCATTCATTTTTTATGAGGCACCTGTTTTGAATGAGGGAATGGGTAATATTTCTACTTATCCAGCAAAGCTTTAATAATATATGCTTTTCTCTTAGTGAAATATAGTTTGTTTAATATTTCAAATGCAGTAGATGGGACTTAAGTGTCTTTTTATTTGAGGAGAGTTGCAGGTGATGCTTCTGTTTCTGTTGTAAATTGATGGAGCTTGTTTATATCTGACATCTTGATTACAACAGTGTGATGCTGCTTCCAGTGGTGGTGGTATGGAAATCCACTTAAATGTCTGGACAGCTGAACCTGCTTCTGCTGGGTGCAGGATGGGGCAGATTATAGCAAAGCAACACTGTCACACATTGTTTACCTGGTCCAAAATTGTATGGAATCACAGAATTATTTAGTTTGTAAAATACTTCCAAGTAATGGAGTCCAACCTGCACCTGATCCCCCAGCCAGAGCACTGAGTGCCACATCTAGGTGTTCCTTGGATACCTCCAGGGATGAGAACTGCACCACCTCCCTGGGCAGCCCCAGGCAATGTTTAACATCCCTTTCCATGCAGAAATTCCCTGGTGTCCAACCTGAGCCTCACCTGGCACACCTGAGGCTGTTCCCCTTGTCCTGTCCCTGTTCCCTGGGAGCAGAGCCCAACCCCCTGGCTGTCCCCTCCTGTCAGGGAGTTGTGCAGAGCCAGAAGATCCCCCCTGAGCCTCCTTTTCTCCAGGCTGAGCCCCTTTCCCAGCTACTTCAGCCACTCCTGGGGCTTCAGCCCCTTCCCCAGCTCTGTTCCCTTCCCTGGACATGCTCCAGCCCCTCAAGGTCCTTCCTGAGCTGGGGGGGCTCAGAACTGGACACAGCACTTGAGGTGTTCCCACATCCAGGCTGGGGCCTTCAGAGCAGTAACTTCTGAGTGGAATCCAATCTGAAACTCATTTGTTGTCATGTGTGTAAATCCTACAAGGATAGATTTCCTTGTTCTATATTAAAAGCACATTGAAACACTTGTAGTGACTTATCAGATATAGTTCAAAGTGATGTAAATTGTGTAAGTGTTGTACATTCTCTGCTGATAGAGCTGTTGGGCTCTGTTCAGTACATTTTAGAGTTCAAACATCAGTATTGACAAAATATTGAGCCTCAAATTCTGCCAGAACAAGGCATTTATGTCCATTGATTCCTTGAGACAGGACAAAGGACACAGTTTGTGTTCACTGCTTCATGCAGCCAGAAGGCAAACTGAACAAGTTTATTCTGCTTTTTATGGTATAAACAGGCCACAATACTGAACTGTTTGATAGTTGAAATTAGCTTCCTGCAAGTATAAAGGGCTTTTCCATGTGGGCATACAAACAGAAAACAGGAAAGTTACTGAAGCAGAGTTTTCCTTGCCTGTCAGCTGGGCCAGGGTAACCTGATGCCTTTTTCTGGTATAACCTACTCAGGAAATGAGCTGCTTTGGCTTAAAATGCTGTTCCTTCAGGTTGGATTGTCACTGTGACTTAGAGTTCCGT
Organism: Serinus canaria; assembly: GCF_022539315.1. Lineage (NCBI taxonomy): Eukaryota > Metazoa > Chordata > Aves > Passeriformes > Fringillidae > Serinus > Serinus canaria. The sequence continues at coordinate 5,338,177 of NC_066329.1, read as the reverse complement.
GGCCAGAACTTTGTTGTTGTGCTGTATTCACAAGGAGCACAAGTCCCAGGAATCTGATGCTGCAAATCCAAGAGGAAGACTGGAGTCTATCCAAAACATTGACATCTGAGATATAGGGACTGTAGGGAATGAAGCCTGTTAGTAAGATCATGAATTCTTATCAAGAATAAAGTTTTGGATTTCTCTTTTCCTGCCTAGGACTTGTTCTTTGAAAGTGAAATATTTTAGTGATAATTAAATTTTAAATATTTTAATTTTTAAATATTATGTTTTATTAATTCAAGTCTAAATTACAATTTTTGATTTTTTTCTGGATACGAGAGTCATTCCAATAGTGCTGTATGATATTTACTGCTTTCAGTAAACAGAGGAAAAGTCCAAACTGAGGCTTTGCTTTCAGAAGCAATTCAAAAACTTTTGCTCATGAACTCTTTATCTTTGTAACATTGAAGATTTGGTAAACAACAAATCTGCCATTAATAAAAGAATTTCAAGTAGTCATAGGGAAAACAACTTAGTGGTTGTAAACAGGAGGTACGAGGAGAGTTGTTTATGTAGTAGCTTTCCAAAACTGTGGATAATTAAATGCTGTCATGGGAGATTAAGTAAAAACAATTATTTGCAGAGCAGTTATAGATCAGTAGAGTGGTTGGATTAACCAGGCAGCTGGGAACTTCAGAACTGTCTCTTGCACATTCTCCTACATTTCTTCTTTCTGACAGCCTTGACTGTGGTGTTCTGGTTTTTGTTATAGTGGAATTTAAAACTGGATGAGAGGCTGAAGATCTTTATTCAGTCCTGGGTGGAAAAAGCTGATCAGGGTGGGGTCAGTGAGTGAGGAAAAACTGGAGTGATTCTGTAAGTCTGAAAAAGTTGGGTGTGCTTAAGTTTGTTAAGTTTGGTTTTCTGAGGGATAAATGCTATTTAATGATATTGCCTGGAGAGGTTTGGCAACTGTTCCACCACAGTACCTTTCCCCATAAATCCATTTTTTTGTACATCCGACAGAAGAAGTGGAAGGAGAGGAGGGAGTGTCTGACTGTTGGCAGCGTTTTTGACAGGAACGTTGTGGATTTGCAAGTTGCAGAGCTCTCATTTGCATTTGGTGACCAAATACCATCTGGAGCATCACAGAGAATTTAGACTCAACTCTTGGGTTTTCTTTCTTCTCCCACCCCTGCCCTAGGCCCTGTGGGTTCCACAGAGATTATAGGAAAGGGAGATCTGTTCCTCAGTTCCCTTCTTGGCTTTTACAGAGAGCACTTTGCCCTGACATTTTACACCACTCCAAGAGTTGGACTTGAAGATCCTGTGGGTCCCTTTCAACTCAGAAAATTCTGTAATTCTCTGACAGTTTTGTCTATCAGTTTATAATCTCTGTTCTGGATTTGCGGATATATTCCACTTTGCTGCATTTGTGGTACAGAATATTGGAATTCTCAGGGATAAAGCAGGGATTATCATGTGTACCACTACTGAGAATACAGGTTGGTGACTGTAAGCTCAGCACTGGAGGTGGACTCTTGGAAGGCTGGCAGGATGTGAGACAGGAGCTTGAACATGAGGAAATTCTGGGTGCTTGATAGTTCTTTAGGTAAAACTGCATCTTCTATCAGCTTAGTAGCTTGTGTGCCTGAACTCACTGATTCTGGCAGGTATTTGGGATTTCCATCTATATATTGCACTTGTTCCATTAATTTCTGGAGCTGCTCACTTTCCCCAGAAAAATGATACTATTTCACTTTCTGCTGTGTAGAATATAAGAATTGGGATGGAAATACTTATGAAGAATAGATGATCTTGAATGAATTAGGCAAGCCTTTCCTGAAAGATTATTGTACATGATCTTTGCAGCTTGGTAAGTTTAAAAACGTAGCTGAAATTTGAGCTATGACAGGAAAAACCTGGAGCTTCGGCTCGTTCCTGTTTATGAATTCTTGGCATATCGGGCTGGCGCAGCCGTAATCCCCTGGTGCTGATAAAAGTGAGCAGGGAAAAATGCTGCCTGTAGGAGAGCTGTGTGCAGGGCACCCACATTAACCCACGTTGTTGTGCCCAAAATTAATTTCTCTTATTGTTTCTCTACCTGAAATTTGCTGATTTTACCTACAGGAAAGCAGAACATGTCAGCTCTGTTTTTAAGGATTTTTTCTCAGAAGAACAACTTGCCCCAGAACTCGATTTAGTTGTTTTTATTCCTTCTAGGATGGGTTCTTGATGCTCTCTTATGTACTGCCAGATTTCAAAGTTTCATTTATCAGTCAAGTCAGTGTTTAACCTGTAAGTGTTTAGTAGTTAGTGCTTGTCAGCATTTAGTAGGGATTAAAAGAAAAATAAGGGAAGATTTGGGAAAAATGGTATTTTTTGGTTCCACTAATGTAAAAGAGAATACAGTAGTGAAAAATCTACTTTCCATTTCAATTTGAGCCTATTTAAGGTTCTTTCAGGGTACTGTATTATTTCTGCAATTGTGAGGAATTGGGAGCTCTGTCAGGAATTAGGGTATTTTCTAAGCTCTGTGTAGTGAGATACGTTAATTATTGAATGAGAAGATGTTCCTGTCTATTCAAACACATTTTAAGTGTGTGAAGCAATGCGTGAAATGAAGACTGAGCCCCCTTGCTGTGAAATGGGTGTTGAAATGAGAGTGCTCCTCAGTCTTTTCATTCTACCATGAGATTATGGCAGTGGGCAAGAAGGGAGGGAGTTGCTGCTGGAATTGCATTACAGCTGACTTGGAGACTTCCTTGGATTTGCCCAAAGGTTATTCCTGGGATCCCTGGGCTTTGCTGAAAGCATGGGATGTGTATTACAACAATTTTCTGCACTCTGGGTAACTCCATAAACCCCAGAACTCTTGTCATGCCCAGTGGTACCAGGAAGGAGAGCAGCCAGGACATGGAAAAGCAGTTCATGAACAAGGAATAAAGGATCTGAAATGCAAGGCTTTTGGAAGGCTTTCCATTTAAAAAGCAGCAATGAATATCAAGCAGCTGAGTACCACTTATTAATAATTTGAAGTGAAATCTGAAAATGGTTAATTGCCGGTTCTTGAGCGCAGAGTGGAATTAACAAGTAGGTTCCTGTGACAGAAGACTTTATTGGAATATTAAGTTACTGAAAAGTCTGTTTCTGGCTTGATTATTTTCAATAAGATAAGTAATTTGCATTTTCTTAATTGCCTAGCATAGATTATTCCCAAAGACATGAAAACAAAGTTCAACTTTTCCATTCTTTTGGCAAGAAGATGAGATTGAAAAGTGAATTCCTACTTTCTCAGCCTGCAGAATTGTTCTGTGACCCTTATATCTGACACTGGTAATTGGTGTCCAGTAATTGCCAGTTGAAGTTCAGCTTAGACAAAATAAACTTTTTCTTTTAAGCAGGCATATTAAATGAGGTTATTATGCCATCATTTGGGATTAAGGAATTGCTTCATGGGAAAATGCCAACTCCTTTTATACACATGAAGTTGACAAGAGCCTTATTGTGTCTGGGCAAGATGTCTTCATTTTGTTTTGCTTTCTTTTAAAAATAAATGTTCTTCCCACCACTTCTACTCCATTTCTTGAAAGTTGGTTTATGGTAGTCTTTAAAAAAAAAATTAAAACTGAGCGTCCTGTTTGGAATTCTGGTTGCACTTACCTTTGCCTTAATTCCTCTTTCCTTCAGTGGTTTTGTCTCCACATGAACAGGGAATCTCAGTGTTCAGAGCAGGATCCAATGAGTACATGTGGCATTTGTGAATTCATTACCAATTCTAGTCAAGAAATGGACCTCACTGATCCTTGTGGGTCCCTTCCAGCTCAGGATATTCCATGGATCATTCTCACATAGTGTGTTTGCCCTCTTCTTACAGCTGAGAAGCTGTAAGATTTCAGACTTTTTAATAACTTTTTAGCCTTAGATATTAAGGCTTTTTAGCCTTAATATCTAAGGCTAAAAAGTTATTAAAAAGTCTGAAATCTACCAAAGGGCCATATGTAAAAAAGCCTAATGCTTTTTGTTGTTTTGTTTTATTTGTATCACGCAAGAATTAACATCTTAATTTTGTTCATGGCTGGGAATTTGGAGGTATTCCTGTTGATTGCAACAAATTACCTTTTGAAAACAGTTTGGAGGAAAGACACTGATGGAAGGCAAAGCCAAGAAATTCTCTAATGAATCCACGTGCTTCCTCATAATCTTTCTGCATTCCAAATATAAGCTCAATTTGACTGAAATAGTTGAGATTTTGTGTAATTAACCTTTAGGTTTTATTTGCCACACAATATTTCTTGTTTTTTTCTGGTGAGAAAAGGAGCTGGTATTCCAGAGGCAATATTAACAGCTGCCTTCTGGAGGGAAATTTGATGGTTCTTTGGCAGGACTGTTTCAGCAAGGCCAGACTCAGAGCAAATCCAGGATATTTAAAGTGGGATAGAACTGTGGGAGTGGAATTGCCTGGAAAGCGCTGGAAATCCGAGGCAAGGTTCCAATAGCTGGGAATCCCTCCCAATAACAGCAGAGTGAGGTGTTACTAATGAATCCAGGAGAACTGTTGTGTAAAATAGGCTTGGAATTAACTGGAGTGCTGAGAACAAACTCAAGTCCAAATTTTGAATGTAAATAAAATTGATGTGTTACCACAGGCAATTTGGTGAACCACGTAATTAGGTTTTTTCCATGAAAAACAAGACATTATGCTGCAGCTGCAGCAAAGCAGTATGTAAAGGATTTATATTCTAGTTATATGAAAATTAAACAATCATTAAAAGACTGTATTTTTTAAAGTGCTGCTCGTGGAGGGGGGAAATGAAAAAAATCCAATCAGTAGAATTTATTTTTCAGCAATGTATTGGGCAATATCAACCACAGTAGTTGATGTTTTTTTCCTTTAGGGAATCTCTTTTTCCAGTGAAATGAACTCAACTGTGTGAAGTAAATCTAAGTTAGCTTGAAGTGAAATCTGCATTAATAGGGCTCATTACTAATGTTTGTATTTGGATGTATTGAGTAATTCTAAGAACAGAGTAAGCTCTACTGGAAAATTTAGACTTTAAAAATAAATGAAATGCCACCTTCTGAAGAAAATTATTAAAAAATTGCATACAATTGTATTTCGTAATGGCATTTCTAGAATAATTAATGAACTTTAAGTGACAATGATGGTGCTGGACTGCAAACAGAAAACACTGAAACTCAGTTCTGCTGATGTTAACACATCATTCCTCTTAAGAGAGAGATGGTTTTCATTATATAAAAGTCACTTTCTTTATAATGAAGTTCCTGCTAAAGGTCATAAATCTTACTACAGAATTCTTGTACCCCAAGCCTGAGACTGGTTTCATTTTAAGTGGGCTTCATTATACACCTGCACTTACTTATCCTGGGATTTGACTGTAATCTGTGGGACAAGTACCTTGGATACCTGGCAGTGTGTCCATGTGGCAACTCCCAGATGTGATCCATGGCTCGGGGTGTCAGTGATCAGCCAGGAAAATGGGGGGTGGGGGGGGAAGGCAGCTTTGGAAAAGTGAAGTTTGTTTCTGATGTTCATTGAAACCTCAGGGCCTTGAAACTGGAATATGGCCTTTCCAAAGATGCAAACAAAAACCGTATTTCTGTGTGGAAGGAAGAGGGGGAGCAAGTAGAAAACAACTGAGTACATGGGATAGGTTAAGAATGAGGGTGGGTTCTTACCTTTGCTCTTTGCCCATGGGAAAAGGGGTTTCAGAAGGAAAAGGCTGGAGTTGTGCTATTAGTTAAAAATTAGTCTCTTGGTTAAAAAAACCCCACACAAACAAACCAAGCACCTGTGTGTTGCAGTCACTCATATAATGATAAGTAGAGCTTTGAGTGGAACAGTGTAAAATTGATTTTCCAAGGCTGAAATGCTCAGTAGTTTGAAGTGAAGGTACAAACCAGAGGAAAGGCAGGCTGTGGGGTGGGCACAGCTGAAACGCTTTTGCCTCCTTGTTGATGTAAACCACACTTAAATGTGTCCTTGGAGCTGAGCAGGAGCTGCAGCCCAGGTCTGGGTGCTGAGCCTGGCTCAGAGCAGCAAAAGCTGCAGTGCTTCTTTGGTCCCAGCTGTGCCCTGCAGCTCCTTCAGCTCAGGCCTGTGGGAGCTCAGCACAGTTTCAGTTTCTGTTCCAGTGCTGAAGGCTGGAGCTCCCTGAGCTGCCTCTGCCCCTCTCAGCCCTGCTTCTGCCTTGGCATGAGCCCAGTGCTGGGCTGGGCCCTGGCACAGGCACCTCCAGTGTTCCCTGGCTGTCCCAACAGCCCTTCCTGCTTCACCTTCACAGCCCTGATCTCTCTGCTCCTCCTGGACAGTGTTTGCACCAAATCCTGGGACGTTTATTGCTTTGGAATAGTCAGTGAGCCAGAAGAGTCAAACTGAAATGCTTCGAATTTCTATAACAAGTTGATGAGTGGATCATACAAATAACGAAGCAAAAGTAGCACCTCAAATTCCTGGAGAAATTGAAATGTGAATTTACTATATTAAAGTGCATATATTGATAAACTTAGTCTTAGAAGGAGGAGCAGAAGGTGGCAGATGTGGCAGTTTCTAAGCAGGAAATAAATATCAGATTTGCAATAAAACATTTCTATTTTGTAGTTGTTCCATGACATTCTGGTTGCTTCTGAAACACAAGAAATAGAACACCTTTCCCACCAGGGAAACTTCCAGTCATAGGTGATGAAAGGGTCATTGTATAGGATTTTTTTTTACTGGAATGGCTTTAAGAATTTAAAATACTTATCCTTTAAAGCTCTCTAAAGAGATGGAAAGTATGGACAGTGTTATTGTGTCAACAGGAGCAGCAGGGCTTGGAGTCTGATGGGTTTATGGTTCTGGGGAGCTGGAAGGAAAATTTCTTGGTCCCTTTGGAGTTTGACAGAATTTATTCTATGCAATACTTGGCTACATATGTCAACGAAATTCCCTGGAATCTGTTCTCTAAGGGAGCTGAAGGGGAAGTGTGTGGTCTTTGCCTGCCCTGTCGTTTTTTTTTGTCTCTTCTCTATGAAAAGGATGTGATTTCTGATATTATGGTAATGAGCAGTGTGACTGTAAAGCAAGTTTGGCTTCTGTATTTGAGTGATGTCCTCTGTTCTTATTAAGGGATGGAGGTGATGTTGGACTGTGCTGGGATAGAATGGTGAAGGGCTTAACTGACAATCCTGCCCCTTCCAGAGATATTCCTACGAGTTCTACCACTTTAACTGCCTGCTGGTCAAGAGGAGTCTGGGTTCCTGACAAAAGCTTTATAGGTTTTCTTTAATGTGTAGTTGGCGTATTGAAAGATAACATTTGATTTTTATTTTGTACTAACATTATAGTTGGAATAACTTACAAGTAACTTAAGGATTCTTTTGCCATCCCTAACAGCCCTGAGTTGGGAGTCTAATTTGGATTTTCTATACAAAACAAAGTAAGATTTCCATTGCTGCACCATAGTAAAATAAATTAAATACTTCACTGAAACTGGGGTGTCCTGAAGTGGTGTCACCATCGTTGCTGCTGCTTCTCTGCTGGTGTTGGTGCTTCCAGCTTCAGTAAGGCCCTCTGGTCCTCTGCACAAACCCATGGAATTTATACCCAGCAGGGTTTTGCAGTCCAAATGAAGGAGTTCCCACTTGTTCATTCCTGTTCTTTGGGAAATAGTGCATTCAGGAAACTAACAGGCAGGTGAGGTGAGAGTAATAAACAGCAGCGTTGCTTGAGAGATCTCCCCAGAGAGCCTTTGTACCTGGACAAGCTGTCCTTGGAAGTGGAAAACTTCCAGACAGATATCCCCTGTCCCAGGTGTATGTGCAATTATGGCTCAGTCCCTCTCTGCCTTTTTCCTAAACTAAACCAGACTTCAGGAAGCATTATTTTATTACTATTTCTTTTGCTGTAAACCACAGTTAAGGCCTGGAAAGTGTGAAGAAAAATGTTTTGCCTGCAAGACTGTTACTGCTTAGTCTCAAAAGTAATGCACTCTAGTACTGAAATTCCTAATCCCTCCCCTTTTGGGATAGGGGTTCCTGCCTGGCCTTGTCCTGGGAGGTTCTCAGTGAGCCCACAAAAGGGTAATTGGTGAGCAAACATTACACTCAGCACTGTTTGCTTGTCCTGTCCCAGACATCTGCTGTAGGATGGCTGAGCCTGGAGGTGAGACACTGCTCACATTCAAGGGCTCAGATTATTGTGTAGGAACAGCAGAGACAAAAGATTCTGGTTCTTAGAGGTACGCTAAATATATGTTTGTATTAAATTAAAAATCATTGCTGCCTTAAAAATAGGTGACTTTTGAGTTTAATATGAATTGACATAAGTTCAGTTTTCAGTTCTTCAATGAGTTCTTGCAATTATTTTACACATTTATTTATTCCTGCATAATACACATACCAGCAAACCTGTGTTATAAATTCCCTAGAGAAATGTTAATTTGCTTCATTTTCCCTCTTCAGGTACTGACTACAGTTTGCATTTTGTCACTGATGCACTGAACAGGAGTTCCTGTAACTTTCTGAAACTCAAAATGTTAAAATAAAGCGCTAACCCCAAATTGCCATTTGCTGCCTCTTTAGGATTTCTGCTTGTGCTCCCCAAATATTGGAAGAAGCAACTGAATTTTTTTAGTAGCTTCTTGTTTAATTGACATGTAATCACTTCACTGAAAAAGTGGAGACCTTGGATTACTGGTATTTTGGGAAATCTGGAAGCTCTTCATTGTCCAAGGTGCCATTTTCTGGAGCTGGCTGGGTATCAGAGCTGTGATGCTGATGTAGCCGAAATAAGAGGGGCTGTGGAAGGAGCTGCCCACAGAGGAGGCTCCATGATTCATTTCTGTGTGAGTTCAGAATCTTCCTGTGCTCAAACTGCTGAGCTTGGGAGTTCTCTGCTGTCATTTGTCTTTGTTTTAATGGGATTAAGTAATTATGTGTGCATTTTCTTTCAACTAACCAGCCTGATAAAAGCAGGCACAACTGAAGAGCCCATAAATTGTTGGCTCTTCTGTTCCAGCAGAAGTGCTTTGATGGCTCTGCAGATTTTATGTCTTGGTACACATATTTAGCTGCCCTGCTAAGGTGAGTAAGACTAGAGAGCAGTTTATGTAATCAATGAGCTGAGGGTCTCCCATTGGGAACGTGTCTGGAGGAAAGTGGATCTCAGCTACAGGGCAGTTCTAAAGGAGAAATCCCTGGCACTTCCAAGCAGAAATGGAAGCTGTTCTCCCACACACTGGATTAACTTCATTGGAACTAATCATGTCTGGTACTGATATTTTGGCTGTATCAGTCTTGGGTTCAAATTTTGCTGCTGCTTTGCAAAACCTCTGCCTGTGTCCTGCAGCTGTTAAGACTCAGTAGTTTTTAGTAAGTTTGACATCCATCTGATTTTTCAAGTAGGAACTGCTCACTGTATCGTGGCATCTGCAACCCTTTGTGTTTAATGAATTCATCAGGTGTTTGCTATGTGATATCATCAAACCACTTAATTCTTTTCAGAACTTCTTTCTGCATGGTGTGTTTATGCATTCAATTTTATCTTTACTATTAATTCAAATTAAGTCTTGGTTGGAGAGTTTATGTAATCACTTTAATGAAGTGGCTGTGCCTGCTCACTGCTTCTTGTTTATTTTAAATATTGGTCTGGGGAAGTAAAGGTTTTAATGTATTCCAAATTATAACTAGCAGTAACTATGCAATAGTCCTCTATTAATTCAGTTTTAAGAGCTCTGCATATAAGATGACTTTTACACTATTGTGCTGTCTCATAATTTCATGTGAGAACAGGCTGCTGTTAATTTGTTTTCCTGTTAGTCCACATGTGTCAGAGGCAAAATTTGTCATTCCTCTTCTGGCTTGAAGTTGTATTGTCAGCAGATCCACTTCTTTTCTGGAGTTTCCCTATTACACTTAACAATGCAGTTTCTGCATTTTTGGGCTTGTGATCATTTAATCCCAGGTATCAATTTAAATTAATGTGTTAGGATGAGGAATGAATTACTGTATCCTAAAAATTACTTTTCTTGTCACTTGAACAGTTTGTTAGAAGCTTTCTGTGGTTACTTTGCACATGTTAAGTGGTCTTGGTTTAAGAACAGTGACTTGTGATGGAAATCCACAACTTCCCAATGCCTGTGGGGCCAATAATCAATCCAGCCCCCTTGTTTGCCTGTCTTACATGTGAACTGTTGATGTCCTGGCTTCCTCCTGCAGTGGACAAGTACTGTGGGAATGCTGAACTTTCAGATCCTTACACCCTCCCTCCCTGGCTGTTTGCAGTGGTTTGCAGACCACACCAGTGGCTGCTCTTGCTTTGCGATCTGGAGCTGCAGATCTGACTGGAACCAGGAACTGAGAACTGCCTCAGCCAAAGCTTTTGTGCTCAGCTTTTCCCCCCTGGCCACTCGCTCTAAGCTGTGAAGTTGTCCAGGGTGTGTGTGCAGGATGTGGGATGGAGGAGGAGGAGGGAGCCGTGGTGTAAGTGCTGTGCTGAACAAGCAGGCAATGCAAATGTGAATGGAAGGGGGGAAGGTTGATTATTGCTCCACCTGGTCTCTGTGTTCTGGGAGGTGGGGAAATTGGGAAAAGGAGACAGAGCTGGTGTAGAACTGTTTTAAACCAGCAGATACCCAGTTCCCCTCCCACTCACACTACTCCCAGCTAAGTCTTTCTGCTAATCTTCATGTGATTAAGAATGTTGGATGGTGACAAAAAGAACTCTACAAAGTAATGCTTAAGGATATCCCGCTGTCTGCATTTGATGCCACATCTGGGATGAGATTATAAATAAATAAATGAAAAGGAAAAAGAACAAAAGAAAGTACAACCCTGAAATCCCATGAACTGTAACTTTTAAAAGCCTTTGAATATACAGTGCTTGAGGAAAATGGAAGAAGTTAAGATATTTTGTACAAATATATTAGAAAAGAATACAGAATGCATTTGGAGTACAAAGACTCCCAGAGTTTTATTGGCTGTGGTTGTTGTCAGTGTTAACAAAACACACAGTCAGCATGGCCCCAGTCTGTCACTGTGACATGTTGAGCATTTGCAGATGTAAATCCCCATCATATGTCAGAAAGATGACATTTTGCAATCAAATAAAAACACACAGAAACTTGGGATTCACAGAACTTTCTGCCATGTACCATAACTTTGGCCTTAGCTTCTGTTCAGCATCACAGCTGCCCAGTGGATAAAGGGAATTTTCAAAACCATATGTGCTGTGAAAATGGGGCTGTTTATGTAATGATAGTTTATTTAATGGGAGCTTTGCAAAGAATTGACTGTGCTGTGCAGTGTCCAAGAGGGTGAGACACAAAGGAAGTGGCAGGCACAGCCATCATAACCTGAAATCCCATATTCAGATTTTTGTGGAAGTGGATTCAGTTTTTCAGAGGTCAGTATTTCATTGCTGCCAAAAGAACCCATTTTGTACATACCAGAAGGGGCAGAGCAATGAGAATTGGTGATTGCCCAGCATTTACTGTCCCTCAGTACCAGTGTGATAGTTGGGTTTGTCAGTCATCTGCAGTGGGTGCATTGCATGGGTGGCATTAGGCCCTGGTGCTTATTCCCCTCAAGAGGCACCATTCATTGTGACAACAGGTATTTGTGTCACATGCCCTGCTTCGGGTGTGTGAGGGATGTGTTGCACCCTGACCTTGGTGTGCGAGCACAGCAAACGTGTTCAGCACGTGTGGCTGAGCTGAGCTGGTTGTTGCCAAGTTCCTCCACTGCAGGGCTGGGGGCAGCTGCCAAATGACTGCAGATCACCCCTAAATGCTGAGTCCCTGTGTTTCAGCATGGCTTTGAGGTTTGAAGAGATGTAGCCACTGGAGGTGTGTAGGTTCTGACTGTGGATGCACATTTCCTTGGATTCTGTGCATTTTCTTCTCTGAACAGCAGCGGTTCTGTGAAGGGCTGCCTGTGCTCCTGGCCCCTCCATTAAGCTAGACCATCAACCACCCTTCTCTCTCTGAGTTAATAAATATTTTAACATTTCATCAATATTTGTTAAATAAATAACCACCAGCACTACGGAATCCAAATATAAAGGGGCTTTTTTGGCTGTTTTCTGGAATAGAGTTGGGAAAAGATAAGTAGCCTTTAGTGCCTCTTGGATTCCTCTCTGATTTAGCCTTATAGGAAACATGGTAATGCTTGGCTTTGTGCTGTTCTGGTTTAAAACTAAACCACCGGATTCTCTGATTTACATAGCAGAAATTATTTTGCCATTATTCTATTTACATTAGTATTTCCTTGTGTATTTGTTAGGCAAATGAATTCCTTGTTAAATGGCTGGGAAGAGGATTTCGAAACACTGGGATTAGTTCCTTTCTTTTGGAAGAAATAGTTAACAAATAGGAAAATGCTGGTGGAGAGCCGAGTTTCTGGCAAGCCCCGGCGGTACAGAGTGTACTGAGCTGGAAATGTTGCCGAGTTAGCACAAACTGTCTGATATAAAAAGCACGTTTTTGTTATAAACACTGCCTGCTCAACAGAGCTGTTGGTCTTACAGAACAGCTTTAAACAGGGACTGTTGCTTTTGAGTAATATTAAATATTTGTCTTCTGGTGAATGTTTTCTTAGGCAAAATCACTGTAGATAGCAAACAAACCAATTCTTTTATTATCCAGTATAAGTGCATTTGAACTTCCTTGTTTTTATCTTGACTGTTTCACTTGAATTTATATGTTTTTGGAGGGGTTATTTTTCACTTGAAAAAGTTTTGGGTTATTTTTCTTCCAAAAAAAAAAAGTATTTGTACAGGTGTCTTCAGATTTCAAAACAAGCTTTGTTCTTTCTGAGCTTTGTCTTGTTGTTTTTCTGGCTTTGTACTGACACTTTGTGGCTGTTTCTGTGGTGTTTCAAATGACAGGAGTCACAACAGCGATGGAAAATAGCAACTTAAATAAACATTTTCAGGAAGTATAAAGCAGGGTGAGTGTGGAAACCTTCCCCAGCTCAAATGTTCTCTACAGCTTTGCCCTGGGAGTAGATTTATAGAAGAGAGATATGAGGCTTTTAGATTTATTTTCTGGGGCTTTTTTTCAATAGTAAATGCTGTGAACAAGATGTCTCTAGACACTGTATTTTGTGAACAATCTGGTGGGCATTAACTTATAATAAGCATCAAATTTTCTTTTTATTGTACAGGATGATTGGTGTATTCTCAGTTCTAGGCTGTGTCACCATTCTTCACTTGATCCCACAGTGTATAAATTACTTTTTTCCAGCTGTCTCTGTGTATGCAATCAAGAAGGTGATGCCATCTTTTTTTTTCCTTTTTTTTTTCTTTTGTATGATAGTACGTAGTAAGAACAGGATGGAAAAAACCATAATTTTGGAGACAAGTTTTTTTTTTGGTTTTTTTTTTTTTTTTTTTTTTTTTTTTTTTTTTTTTTTTTTTTTTGGTTATGAGTGGTGGTTTAGCGTCAGGGATGATAATTTCTATCTGTGTGAAGATTTGTGGCTGTTTTGGAAGAAGAGCACAACACATTAATTTAACTTATCTCTTGAAAATTCCTCCCCAGTATCCCATCCATCCCTTCCCATCCCTGCCCTCTGGCAGTGGGAAGTGGCTCCCTGTGCCTGTCCCTCCAGGCCCTTGTCTCATTTAGGTCATTTCTGAGTGTCCACTTGGGAGAAACTTTTTGGAGGGTAAAAAAGTGCAGAGGGGCAGCTTTGGGTTTAGATCATAACTGAGCAACGTGTTTATCCTCTCCTTAACAACAAGGCAAATCTAATTACTTAATGCTTAACCAGTGAATCACAGCAAACCCTAATCCATGCATTTTCTTTTGTGCAAATTAAGTGGGCATGTCATTATTTAAATATCCAACAAGATTCTGGAAAATTTGATTAAACCTGCTAAGAAAACCTTGTGAAATGCAGGAGAGGTGAAGGAAGAATTACACTGCAATTGAGCATAAATAATTATTTTTATCAAATAGCATTACTCAGTAATGATGTGTGTGATTATATTTCTTTTCTTCTTTGCTTGTTTTGTTGGGGTTTGTGTTTTTACTTCTGGAAGTGTCAGTCTCCTGCTGTCTGTTCAGGGGAGATGCTGTGCAGTCAAATACTTTTTGAGTAAGGAAAAAAGGAACTTGTTTTTTGCTGATAGTCCAGCCAGACATCAAGGGAAGAAAATATCAAAAGGAAACTTATTAGTAGTCAGCTAATTTTGTTTGGAAATGAAAGATTTGGAAATTACAGGCCAGTCTGAAAGGAAGTTGGAAAACTGTCATTCTCCCTGTAAAACATGGCCTTTTTCACTTTAAATGCTGCATTTTGAGAGCCCCTGGCTGTTTGTCCTTGCACACTCACCCTGTGTGGATTCCTGTGCCTTGCCACTGGGTAAATGATTAGCAGTGGGAAAATGTTACACAAGAAATACTTTGGAATGTTAATTGTAAATCTAATTATTTCCTTCTAAAATGAACCTGAAGCAAATTTCTAGTAACAGTTATTAGGAGGAAAGAGAGGTGGGAGTATAAAGTAGCTGAAACCTGGGGTAGTTGAAAGGGGATCTGGTGATTTGGGCAGAAAGGAGACTTTCCACTGCAATTTCTAAGACATTTTGGAGGATAATTGAAAGGGAGATTTTGTTTCAGAATACTCCATAGCTTTATTTAAAATGTGTTCCATGGAGTCACACATTCATTTAGGTTGAAAAAGACTTTTGAGATCAGGATATTTTGCAGCTTATAATGGAGCAGCTCATGGGACCAGGTTGTGAAGCTGATGCATTTCTCCTCAGAAATAGTTTTAATTAAACTGTTTGAATTTTGGATCAAAAAAAATATATTTGGAAAACTGAAGGAAATGCAGTTTTGGCTTCCTGGGTTTGGTGGGGGCATGAGTGGGCAGCAGTAGCTCTTGTGTCAAATCAGTGCTCATTTATTGTGGGAGTACAGGTTGGTCAGAACTCACCTCCTGTGACACCCAGTTAAAAACCCAACACAGAAAGATCACAACACCCTTCTCCCCCCAACAGCTCACACCTGATTTGAAGTTCTCAGCTCCTCTCTTTTTAAATTTAATTTTAAAATTTAAATATCTTGAAATTTATTGGCCAATGTTATATTACTTCAGCAGTAGCCATGCACAAGTGCAAGAAAGGACTCCCAAAAGAACTCAGGGAAACTTTAAAATTAGCGGCAAAATTGAAAACTAAAAATTTCAAGCAATCTTGCTACAAATACTCTTGTTTTGCTACTAGTAATTTAGAGACTCATTTGCTGTTTTCTGAAATATATGAGAAACTACACAAGTAAGTTCTTTGCAAAACAGAAGTTCTGCCAAAGCACAAACAGTTGTGTATTTGTATCCCTGTGTGTCTGCAAAACTGAGAAGTCAGAACTATCCTTCCTGTTTCAAGCAGGACATAAAACTCACCCTGGATTCTTAGTGAATATCTGGAACTCTGTGTGTGTTGAAGGTGGATCTAAGAAGTGCTGATGATCATGGAGAAGAATAAAGTTGTTCTAAATAGGGTTAGAAATGACTCCTTCCCACCCCCTTTCAGTGTTTGATATAAAAAAAGAATCTGGTAGAAGATCTCTTCACTCATTCTGCCCCAACAAAACACAAGAAGTGAAGCTGTTTTTAACTCGATGACATATTTAGTAGTTGCGTTGCCAAAAAAACTTTTTCCTTTCGAACTGGAAATAGGTTTTTGTTCTGAAATAATGATCTTTATTATCTGCATCACTTTTTTTTTTCCTCTGAAGCTGGTTCCTTCTTCATGGAAGTTTATTTTTGTAAGGCTTTTCCAGATTTAGGAACTGCATTTGGTGACTCATAGGGTTTTTTTTTCCTTTGCTTTCTGCCAGGTAGGAGCAGCTGTGTACTTGGTAATTAGCTTACTCTGCCTTTGCTTAACCACTGTGCTCTCACTGTGTTCTGGCTGAGGGGGGAAAATGCTGCATTTTTCTTCTGTTTGTTTTTTGTGTTCAGTCTACAAAAGCCAGTTTCACCAAGCCCTTGAAACAGCCAGAATATTTAAATAGAGCATCGAAGTAAAAGGAGGGCTGTAGAACTGCTGTAAATAATTCTCTTTTCCCCCCCTGTGTTCACTTTCTCTGAACATGGTCATTCTGGACAGTATTGTAAGAGCACAGAGGCAACAAAAAACAGATGGTTACTATAGTTTCAGTGAATGGAGCCAGTTTTACTTGGCTGAAGGTATTTTCTAATTTCTGTCCTTTTGCCTAACATTCATGAAAAGCCTTTCTGAACGCATTGAAGTCCTGACTGTTTTCATATAACATTTGATCTCTTTTACCTATAAAAGCACAAGGACCATCTCTGATGTTTTTAAGTACATCCTTATGCCTAGGGTTTTACTGCCACTGTGGTTGACTCACATCTGTGGAGGAGCACAACCACTTTCCTTATGCTTTGTCCAGAGAAGCTGTGGCTGCCCCTGGATCCCTGGAAGTGTCCAATGCCAGGCTGGATGGGGCTTGGAGCAGCCTGGGGTAGTGGAAGGTGTCCCTGCCATGGCAGGGCATGGCACTGGATGGGCTTTAATGTCCCCCCAACCCAATCCATGGTTCTGTAATTCAGTGACAAACAACACCTCTAATCATGGGCAGAGTTGGATACACCTGAACTTCAGGAAACAAAGCAGCAGCCACAGCTTCCTCATGCCTAGCTGGAACAGTGCTATGGGAAATTAATTGGGATTGCAGAGGAAGTGATTAGATGACATTTTCAGGAAGCTGCAGTATGTCTCCGGTCATCTAGTGGATGATGGTGAGGATGAACCTGTGTTATGATTAAATAGACACCTGAAAATGTGAAAGTTTGCTGTTGTTTCATTAAATGAGCATCTGTTGCAGCCTTGTTGTTTTAAAGCTAATTTTACAGAGCTTAAATCTGAATTTTCTTTGTGAATTGCATAAAGCAAACCTTTCTCCTTGTCCATATGTGGCATCTTATGTTGTGAGATTGTAATGCCTTTTGTGTGAAACTTGCTGTATCCTGCCCTAATACTTTGTCAGGTCTGTGACAGCCGATTTGGTAGCTGTGAATAGCTGTGAACCCAACTGAAATTCCTGTCACTTGAGGGGCTCAGGAGGAAGAATACTCAGCAACAGCCTCCCCTCCACCAGGATGAAGGATCTGCACAAATGTCTGCCAAGGAGAAATTGCAAGAGATGGCCTTTGCAGTATCTGCAACGTTTTCTTTTGCTTAGTGTTTAATATTGAAGCCTGAAATGGGTAGAAGAGGTTTTGCAGAGCATAAGGGCTGACAGCAGCATCCCCAGGTGGGTCTGTGCATTTTGTCACTGCCAGATGCACATGGATGTGCTTTGTTCCCATTCCTGGTGTTGTGGAGCAGAGTTTGACAGAAATGATCTATTTTAGTGTGTGCACACAAGTGCAGGTACCAGTGTTCAGGCAGAGGGCTAAAAATTACAACTTAAATATTTGATTTAAATTCCATGGAAGTTTCATGAAACTGGCATGACTTTCTGAAGGCAAAATTACAAAACACTCGAAAAACAAAGTCCAAGACAAGTTTTGTGGCTTCGGTTTCTTCAGTTCTTCTTTCCACACCCCCTGTGCCTTGTTCTGAATCTGCCGTCAGGAGTTTGGCATCAGGGGAGACAAAGGTGATATTTTACAAGGTCTCTGACTCTAAGGAGATGTGGCCAGTGGGGCTTCAGGGTTTGTTGTGTTTGTTTTCTTTTTTCTTTTCCCAGCCCTTATCTCCTAGCTGCCTGATGGCAGGAATTTACTGCAGAGCTCTGACCTCTGCCCTGCTGGCCCAGGCACAAGCTGGAGTAACACTTTAAATCCTGAGTAGCTCTGTAGTAGTTGGCAGACTTGTGGAAAAGGATTTTTATTCAGAAGCCGTGCCCAAAAATATTTTTCAACTTTTAAAAAAACATTCATTATAAATTCAGGTGTTTTAATAAGAATTGGTGTTTACTATGATATCACTGCTGTGCTTCCTCTCTGAAATTGAGGTTTTTAGCTCATGGCTTGAGTTCTTAAGCCATGGGGAAGCAGAAACCCTTTGGCTGATATTTTTTAATTACTTTATTAGCTGAGGAGTGTTTGTATGTAACCACACAAATATATATATTTAATATATAAGAAAAGCAGTATTTGGTTGGAGTACTAAGCATCTGTTGTGCTTCAAATTCAATTAGCAACTCAACTTCTTCATAAAAATACCCAGGACTGTTCACAGTTAATGAGTATTTAATTTTATTAAGGTGCACACTTGGGGTGTCTGTGGGCATGTGAATCCAAAAAATACTTGGAGTTTGCTAATTGTACACTACTCATGCTGTATTAAAAATCAGATGTTAGTATTGCTCTGCACTGTGCATTGTGACTTTGGCATTTCTCAGGTGTTCATTTTGGCAGTAGTGCTGTTTTCTGATCATTTTTTCAGTATTTGAATTGGCATTTGGAACCGAGAGGAGTAAACAATCCCAACTATTTTAAATTACAGTTATGATTTGTTTTTTAAAATTGGATGAAAATCAGCTTAAACCTCCTTTGTGCCAACACTGGAATAGCAAGTAAGAAAAGAATTACCATTTTAAAAACAGTGACTGTGAAGAATCTGCAAGTGAATTGTTTTGATTAATTGGCACCACCTTGAGCTGATGGAACTTTATATTAAAATTTATTCCTTACTTTAGGGAACAGATTTTTCCTTGATAGGTGTTATTGTGACTGTAATAGTGCTTTTGCTTTAGAAAATCGTCAGTTTTGTTGTCTTTCATGCTCTCTGTAATATGCCAGCATAATTTGGCATGAATCCACCTGGATTTTTTTCTTATTTTCTTGCTCTGTAAGAGAAGACAGAACAACTGGAATGGTGAAAAACACAGGAGAGATGATGTGAGCTGGGAGCTGGAGCAGGACAGGGAGAGCCTGTGAGGTTGATGGCTCCTCAGAGAAGTCCCTGGTGATAAAAGGTTTGGAGGAATGGCTGATCCCCTGAGGGCTGTGCAGCTCTTCAGAGGGACCAGGACTGGTGGGAGAGATGGGCAGAGAGGAACCTTTGGAAATCCCACAAAGGCAAATGCAGGTCCTGCACCTGGGCAGGAACAGCACCAGCAGAGGCTGAGGTGACCTGTGGGAATATCTGCTCTGTGGAGAAGGGCTGGGGTGCTGGGGCAGGAGTGTATATGAATACATGGGGTGGAATTTTAGAAATCAGGTGTTCTGTCAGAGACTGAAGGCTTTGGAGAGCTACAAAGACACCAGAACAGTTGCAGCTATAAAAGCCAACAGAGAACAGGTTTTTTTTGGTATAGAGAATGAATGTTAAAGTCAAAGGCGGGATAGGAAATAATGTGAATTAAGGAACAGAGATAACCCTGGTGCTTTGTGGGTATAAACCTACTCAGAGTTCAGTTGTTGTCTTGAATTTTCTACCCACACCTTCCCCTATCTCAAAATTTGGCTTTAATAAATGCTGTTGATGCCTCTGGCTAGAAGCCAGGTGGACACTTCTGAGAGAAACTGGTGCCAGGACAGGAAGATCCCACAAAGGGTTGCTATTTCCAGTTAAAAGGTTGGTTAGACTCAAACACTGAGAAGGCTTTACGCAATCTGTGGGGAGGGAAACGAATGATTCAACAGTGTTTCCAGTTAAGAAAGTTATTAACTATTCCTGGCCTTGTCCCTTCATCTTCAGGGAGCAGCTGTTCAAATCCAACCAGGCAAAACTTGAGCAGCTTATCTAAACCAGGTGGCATGAAAGGAACTTCGGTGTGCAGAAGAAAATAAGTTTTGTCTCCAGGCAAACAGATTGGTGCAGGGTTTATCTGTGGCTCTGTGCTCCTATAGACCTCGAGAGCAGCCAGGTGCTGATAACTATCAAAGAGAGCTGGGGCCAGGTCAGGCAGCCTGTTCCTAACCCAAAATACAGCCTTTAGCCCAGATCAGAACCTGAGATGAGATTTTGGAATCACAGAGCTTGATCATTCTGCCGTGTACAGCAATCCTGAGATAGTCAGAATTTGTGCTTTTACTGCTGAGTCTGATACCCAGCAGGCTAGGGCTGGGTGGAGCAGGGGATGCTGAGGGGATCATGACTCCAGTGCTGTTTGGGAATTCCTGTTCAACCCTGCCAGCCTGGCCTGGAACTGCACATCCCACTCCTCACATGGTGAAATGAATCAAAATTGTTTAGTCTGCTTGAGTAACCAGCATTCCTGGGGTCAAATAAAAATTCTCTGTGAAGCAGATGAAGCAGTTCAGCCCTAACTGCCCAGCTTGCTTCAGATTTCCACAGCTCACTTTTTTGTGTAACAACACCTTTTGAAAAGTCAAACAAAGAAAAGAAATTAATAGATAATAAATAAATTCATAAAAAAATCAAGAGACTGAAATAACATAGTTTTATTCCTGATACCCAGAAGGCAAAAGTTTATTAAGGATATGCTGGAGCTTCAGCTGTTTTCCTACTTAGTCCTGCAGAGGATGTGTCCAAACCCTAAATAACTTAATATTCCCAAAGGGTGACACAGGGTTTTTCCTGTTGTTAATACTGGGAAGACTTTGAGGATGACAAATATAAGGGGGATTAATTGCAAGATGCTGTACAGTATTTATAGTGGCCTTTTAATAAGCAATAAAATTACTGTTGGACCATGATAGGAAAATAACTTGCTGCAGGAAAATTGCTCAGGATACCTGGTTATTCTCAATATCTACTGCTGTAATTTAGTAGGGAAAGACGGACAACAAGCCATGTCTGAATAACAACATATTAACGTTGTGCTCTGTTTCTGAGTGTGCTCTCAAAAGACCTGTGATTGACTAAGATAAAGGAATTTTAAGAGCTGTTTTGGTTCTTTCAGAGAAAGTTTAGAAGGGAGAAGGGATTGGGGTTATTAGGAGGCTGTCATTTCCTATCATTTTGAGTGCTGTCTATTGTAGGAGAAAGGATAAATGTGCCCTGCTGGTGTTTGGATTTTCTGAGTCCCTGAGCTGTGACCTGGGTTCCCGTGCTGTCCCGCCTGGTGCTTGCTGGATGTGCTGGAACAAAGAGCTGGGCCCTTTATGAAAATGACCACTGTGAGTTCACTGTGATTTATTGGGCTGAGAGTAAAAGGGACAAAATTCAGGTTTGACATAGAAAATACTTCTTCCCTGTGAGGGTGGTGAAGTCCTGGCACAAGTTGCCCAGAGAAGCAGAGTGAATAAAGTTTCCGAATTCTTCATTTCTGTCCCATTGCTATTCCATAAGTTCCGATTTGGTTTTCAGAGTGCCACCTTCTCAGCTGGTTGCCATTTTTGTCCTGCTTTCTCTCCTGCCTTCCTCTGTCTGCTCTTCTTCCTTTCCAGTTTCTTTCTTTCCCTGTGGCAGCTCCCAGCCAAAGACCCTGCCCTGATTTTTATTTTTTTTCCTTCCCAATCGAGGTGCTAAACCAGCCCTGAATGAAGTTACGGAGGCTGGCAGTGAAATGTCTTTGTAAGATCTTGCTCCACTTGGGTCTTGGCCCCTTCAGAATTTTGCCCCTTGAAGGGCAGGGACATCTTTTCCTTGCTGGAAGCTGGAATTCCAGCCCATTGCAGTGTGTGCCAGAGATCTCAGAGGGCAATTCCTGAGGCTGCCAGGGTGCTGCTCCTGTTGTGCCTCCCAAGGGAGCTGTGCAGGGGCAGGGTCAAGCTCCAGTAGCTGGGTGGGCCTCCAGAGCAGACAGCAGAGGTGGCTTTGCTGCACATTCTCCAGCTGGAAGCAGAGGGAAGAAGGGAAGGGAGTCCCTGACAGAATCCTGGAATGTCGTGGCTGGAAGGGACGCTGCCCGTGGTTCCATCCAGGCTTAAGGTGCCATGAGGGAGAGGTGCCCCTGCCCCAGGGAAGGCACAAATGAGACCACAGGAGAAGAAACCCGGATTTGGTTGGACATGGAATTTATTGAACAAGAAATGGGAGCTAGGGAGATAGAAGTAGGAAGAAGTAGGAAAAAGGTCTTGACGAGAGAGAGCTCAGAAGATGCTCAGTTGGACTGTGGGTGTCGGGGAAGTGCCCCTGGGCTGCTCCAGGTTGGCAAGGGCAGCTGAGGCTGCAGGGCCACGTCCAGGCCAAGGCCACCCGTGTGGCTCCGCGGGCCCCGCGCAGGGAGCCAGCCGCCATCGGCCGGTGCGGGCGCTACTGCTGCGGCCCCCGGCAGGGCCAGCAGAGCAGGGCTCGCAGCGCCTGCCTGAGGTGGCCGGGCCGTTTGCTGAGGGCAGCCGGCTGCTGCCTGCGGGCCTGCGCTCCCGGTTGGGGAGCTGAGGCGCCGGGACGGCTGTGCGGGGCAGGACCCAGGCTCTGTGGCCATGCCTCGGGCCACTGCTGGCCCACGGAGCCTTGGCTGTACAGGGAGGTGAGGGAGGCACAGAGTGACTGCGGTGCCTGCCCCTCAGCCCAGGCCTCCTGAAGGACGGGCCCTGGCAGCCCGTCTGCTGCAAGAGCTGGCAGCCTTTGGACCCTGCCTTCTCCTTCCTGCAGCTCCAGGACGCTGACTCCATCCCAGTTGTTGTCTTTGTCGTCCTCACACAGCAAGGGAGTGGGCCCGAAGCTGAAAATGCTTATAACGTCACTGGAGTGCTGAGGAAAGTCTGTGCTGTTGTTGTCTTCCTCCGAGGATGTTTCTTGGAGGTCTCTGAGCTCTGGTTCGCTGTCATCTTCCCAGAGGTCTTGGGAGCTGCTGATGTCTCCTTGGGAGAGCTCTGGCTCTGCCTCACGTTGGCATTCTTGGGCATGCTCAGTGTGGCTGTTGTATTCCCACTCTTCATCTGAGGTGCCGTCCTCGCTCTCCTCTGACAGCACTGACCCCTGCTCTGCGTCTTCCTGGTGCTCACTGGGGGTTTGGGCTCCCAGTGGTGAGGGAGGGGGGCAGCCGGGGCTGTATGGGGCAGGGACTGAGCTCTGTGTCCCTGCTGATGGCACCTCCTCACTGGGGGCAGGAGAATGTGCCTGGATCTCCCGGCTGTTCACACTTCCCTCCCCTTGCAGGGTCAGCTTTGGGTCTGTCACCTGCTTTTCCAGTTGGGGCAGCTCCTGGACTGGTTCCTTTTGTTGCCGCTGGTAGGGCTGTTGCTGTCCCCCATCTCCCCAGAGCACTCTCACATCTGCCTTCCACTGGTGACTCTCGTGGGCACTCCTTGCTGTGCGTGAGGACGCTTCCTTCACAGTCATTGCTCGCACGGACTGGTAGAATTCCCAGCCTCTCTCCTCTTCCCCAGCGTCTCCCCACCTGCCATCTCTGCCAGGGTTCTTCTTTCCTTCCATGATGATGATGGTTTTTTCCTCCTCCTCAGTGCTTGCTGTGGCCAGAGTGAGGCACCCACTGCCCCCACCAAGTGCCCGCTGAGGTCCTGGTCTTGTCCCCAGCTGGGCAGGGGGCTGGGTGACTGGATGTTAAAGTTTGTTTTGTGGTCCTTTAGCTCTGCAGTCCTTTAGCAAGGACAGATCCCGGGAGCTGCTTCCTACTACAAGAGTAGCTCTCGCGGGACTGAGCAGCCCAGGGCTCTGCGGCCCTTATATACCCACAGTCATGGTGGGGCTCTCTGATGTCACAAGGGTCTCTGGGCACGACCATGTCCTGCATCATCAAGGGCCCTGTGTGTCAGAGGGCCACGCCCAGCGCCCCTTCAGCAGCTGAGCCCACTGGCAGGTGCATGGAGATGTCCCTGGATTTGGGCACTTGTAGCCCTTGGTGTGCCCAGGCCCTTCCTGCAGTCCCACCGTGCACCCACTGTGCCACTGTCCCACTTCACAGCGTGACCTGCACCCTCCGTAGCCCTGGCTTTGGAGAGTGGGCTACTCTGGGCACAAGCCATTGACCAGATGGGTGTAGCTAGGGACTTGGTGGCAGTGGCTCCATGTGCAGCTGTGGCTGTGGATGGGGGGTGTCTCTCAGGGCTCTGCCTTGGCCCTCGGCCTCTTTTGTGGCTTCCCCAATGACACATGCATTGTATCAATCTCCCCTTCAGCATGTTTGCAGGGACTGGGTGAACTGAGTGGGGTAGGGGCACCATGGCAGGATTTGGACATGTACAGGAACCTGGACAAGCTTGAGAACTGGGAGACAACCTCATCTAGAAACCTCATGAGGTCCCACAAGGCCGAGTGCCAGGTGCTGCAGCTGGCCCAGGGCAATTCCTGAGTCCCAGATTCAGCCAGGCCGGAAGAGACCTTTATATCTGTCCGTTTGGTGCTGCATCCCTGGCTGCTCCCAGCACCTCCAGAACCAACACTTGGCTGGCTCTTGGCCTTTCCCATGCCCACTTCCAGCAGGGCTGGCCAGAGGGGATCACCCGCAGCCTGTGCCTCTGCAGCCCCATTCCTGTGGGCAGTGTGTGGCTGCTGTGGGTGGGCTCCAGAGGGGAATGTCCTTGCAGCAGAAAGTGCTGGAGAGAGCCCAGAGCCAAAGTGTCTCTCCCCTGCAGGCACTGCTTCTTCAGTGCATTGAAATATTTCCAGTGCTGGAGTGGGCTAATGGGTATTCTTCCTCCCACCCAAAAAGAAGCTGCGGGTTGGATATTATTTGAGAATTTCTCTCAAGTTGAGCCTGGTGGGGGGTTATTTACAGGGAGAAGCTGCTACAATAAATGATGCCTCCCCCAGGGTCTGTGTGTTTCAACACTCTTGGCCTTTCTT
This sequence comes from Serinus canaria, assembly GCF_022539315.1. Classification (NCBI taxonomy): domain Eukaryota; kingdom Metazoa; phylum Chordata; class Aves; order Passeriformes; family Fringillidae; genus Serinus; species Serinus canaria. Next base: position 5,313,555 of record NC_066329.1, on the reverse strand, counting down.
TTTGCTTCTCAAATGAAAAGAAATTCCTGGGGCAGCAGCAGTATTTACCTCTCACCATAAAATACTATTACATAAGTTGATTTTCCAGTATATCCAGCTGTTACAGTGGGTATCCTGGCATGTGAGGAATACTGCATCCTTTTCTGTAGCACTGTGTCCTTGTGCATCACCCAGATGTGCTCTTTGCATCTGGGGGGGCAGTAAATATCAACTCCTGGTCTGTGCTGCTGATGTGGACTCAGGGGATGTGCTGGCACTCTTCCCCATCTTCTGAGCTTTCTCTTCAATAAATTCGAACAAGCCCTGTAAGCTTCTTTAGAAAGAATCTACCAAGTCATTTTATTGCTTTGAATTTCTGTCCGTTAAATGTAGATTTTGTCAGCCCATTGTTCCCTCTTTGCTTTCCTTCTGAGGGCAGGGTCTTGCACAGTCCATCCCTTCTCAGCTCCATCGTTCCACTTGGATTGGTCTTTATTTTCCAGCCCTGGGGAAGCTGGGCTAGAGTGAGAACACCAGCTCTGGTGACTGGTTTTTGTTTGCCTTAACTAGAATTAGCAGGTTTTCCCATCAGTCAGAGGAGATAAACCCCAAAGCCAAATTTATATTATTTCAGAAACTTGAGCACGTAATGCTTAAACACAAATGGCTTTTGGAGATTTGTGTAGGTTAATTTAGTCTTTGTTGGGATCTGATGGTTGTTGGTGCCCCAATTCACAGAACAGCTGATGCTTTTTTCTTTTTTTTAACCACTTGCTTAATTGTTTTTCCTCTTCTGATTCTCATTTTAAATGAGGGAAGAACCGTGTCAGCTGTAAAAATATTTGACTATACTTTGAGAATATGTTTATTTGTTCAAACAAAGAAATACTGTCTCTAGGAAAAGGCTGAGTGGAAGATGAACGGGAATGATATATTATGGTGTTGAGTCACATTGGGGGCTTTTTTTGTGTCAAGGGTAAGCAAAATTTTAAATTATTCAGCTTGTGACATTTGTGGATCCTATGACAAGACCTGTTTTGGTTTGTAAGCACAGTATTTTAGTGTCTGGGCTGAACTGGGGGAGTTACAGGAGAGCTGGAGAGTCAGGGGGTGCTGAGGGATTTCAGGATGGGGGCACTGGGATTTATTTTTGTGCATAATTGGTCTTTGTTTAATCCAAACTCGCCGAACTGCTGCCATTCCTTACTTCATTTAAGCAGTGTGCATTCTGCTCCGGGGAGGGAGGATCCACATCCTCTGTCATGTTTTCCAGGGAGGAATTGGCTCTCCCTGGAGTGAACCAAATCCGAAATGGCAGTGTATTTGCATTTTTAGTTACCTCAGTTGTGTAAGCACTGTATTTGTCATAACTGCTCTCAGTTTTCAATATTTATCTGCTACTTAATGGCTTCTGGCAAGTGATTAAACCCCTGAATCTACTGGGTGTTAGGGATCCCCTTGATGCATCCCACAGGTATTAAACCAGATTCGCTGTGTAAGGGAAAACTGTAGGAGAAGCTGCTGCTTAAAATGAGAAAAAATATGTTGTTACTTATGTTTTATTAACATTTCCAATAAGGCCTCGTGGAAGGTGTAAGGCACTCTGCTAAAATAAAACCTTTCTGCTGAATAATAGCATTTACTTTTGCAACTACATAATTCTCTTGTTAAATCTAACAATTCTTTTTTTAACAATTAATGGAATTAATTATAGTGAGGGATTCTGTCACTATAAGAGATACCTGATAGCAGTGGTGAGTGGGAAGCACTAACTGTGATTTGCAGGTGTCCTCAGCACTAGCAGAAATAGATGCATTTAAGACATGTAAGAAAGGAGGAGGAAAGAGGGGGAAATGGTCTGAAGCCACATCCTTTTTTAAAATTTCTTTGTTGCATAAAAGTGCAGCTCAGAGCTTTCTTACTGCCTTGCCCTGCCCTGCCCTGTGTGGCTGCAGAGCAGCCCTTGTGAGGCAGGAGAGCAGGAGCTGCATTTTGGGTGCCTTTCCTCTGGGAAAACACAGATCTGAGGGTCGCTGGTGCTGTGAACTGTGAGGTCTGAATCTCAGCCAACAGATAAAACCATTGACACAGTGAACTGCTCCTTGACATCAACACACTTGTTGGGAATCCACTTTCAAGGCTGCTCTGGATGTGAAGGGTTTTGCTAAAATGATCAGAGAAATGTTATATGGCTGTTTTTATGAGACTGAATTTATTGAATAGTTATTTATTACCTGCTTTTCAATGGTTATTCTCAGTGTTATTGCATTCCAGCTATTACAGAAAAAAGGTGCAGAAAAAATCATGGCTGAAGTGTCTCCAGGGGCTCCCTTTGTTAGCTCAGACCAAGAAATGTCATCTTCAGCTCAGAATTGTAAATGAAATTCCTGAAATTTGGGGGTTTTGTCCAAGGGCACTCAAGGTGAGCACAGGATTTGATCACCACACCTGTCCAAGATCTTGCCTTGCAGACAGGAATTGTTCCATTTCCTGGGATCTCTTTAGGAAAAGAGAGGAGGGTAAACACAAACATATGGAACAGATTCCCTGGCCAGGCCATGCCAGCTTTATTTGGATAAATAATGAGCTGTGTGAGGGTTTGAATCCTTGCATTGTAGTGCAGGGACTTGGCTTTTACTGTTTTTTTTCTTTTTTTCTTTTTTATCCTGGGCCATGTGTGGGTTTAGCTAAACCGATTTTCTGGAGCCATCAGAGTTGTGTGGAGCAATTTTAGATCACTTGAGCAAGTCCATGAAGCTTAGTTGGTGTTGATCACTTGAAACATTGGGTTTTTCTTGCAGTTTAATGGTGCAGCCTATATTTGCACCCAGGCCTGAGGCTCAGCATGACACATAATATACTGCTCCATAAATGTATGTTTAGCAAAACTCATGACAGAGGCAGGGTTACTTACCTACAAATTATTGACAGAATTGGTCTTTTCTGAAGGGATGGGGTAGTCTCATTCTCATTCACAATGAGGCATTCCTAGAAACTTTCTGAAGTCAAACAGTTTTTGAACTTTCTCAAGAGTAAGTCTGTGTGGAAGCAGAAAAGGTGTTGATAAAACAGATTTTTAGCTTGTTTTGGGGTTGTTTTTGTTTCACCTGCTACAAAGCAGCCTCTAGGATACCTGCAACTTCAGAAAGGTGGGTCCATCCTGTTCTCACCTACCAGGCCCTTCTGCAAAGGACTTTGCCTTCTAAAATTCTTACTGCCCCAGAGACGCATTTTAAGAAAAAAAAGGAAGCTTTTCCTATAAAGCAAATCCAATTTTACTGGGAGGGCAACCCAGGAAGACTGACAAGATTAAGGCCTGCTGGCTGAGGTGTAGATTCATTAGGCAAACTGCCCTTGGAGTTATATGGAATAATCCTACTAGTACAGCCTAGGCAGTACTGTCCTTTCGGAGCTGTGTCTTTATATTTATTGCAATTCATGTTGTCTGATAAACATTTCTTAAAGATTTTAAACGTGCCAATTGCAGTCCTTGCCCAGAGAATAGTGACTATAGGTACTGAGATCCCTGTCATCATTACTTGAAACTTGAAATTCTGCAGCTGTTATTTTACTGCCAAAAAACCCCAAACAAATCCTAGAGATGAAGATGAGCACAGTGTTACTTTCACAATAAGCTGGCAGGAGAGGCCATGTGCTCAATTATTGCATTGTTGCTACACTGCACACTCCCATTTGGGAAACAAGTGCAAAAGTGTAACCTGACTGTTGGATTTTACCCTCTCTTAACTTCCATCACTGGAATGCTTTGTGCTTCTCATCCCTAATCACTTTTTAATATGTTCTTGCAAAGGGCACCTTCCACTGTCTCAGGCTGCTCCAAGCCCTGTCCAGCCTGGCCTTGGACACTTCCAGGGTTTGTAGTGCAGCCCCAGCTTCTCTGGGCAGCCTTTGCCAGGGCATCTCCACCCTCCTAGGGAATAATTGCTTACTAGTATCCCACTTAACCTTACTCTCATATTGAAATTTTCAGGCTGTTTTCTTCTTGCCCGTTGCAAAAATTGGACTGGCTCACCTGTAACAAACACACTGTTATATTTTACTAGTAATTTTAAAGTGTTGTTCGGTTTTAAAATTGAAAATAAGAGTTTGAACAGGCACAGACTTGATGGAAAAATTTGGATCATCTTTCAGAGTTAGCAGAGATGGTCATGTGTAGGTGGACTCTTTAAAATGTAATTCAGGCTAAAATGAGCTGTTAAAAGCATACTGTGAGTAGGTTTTGTTGGATTTGTTTGTGATCAAATAATGTAGGCAAGGATTTGGGAAACATAAAAAGCAAAAAAATCCTCCTTTATGGATGGTTTTTGATAAGCCCCAAAAAAGTAATAACTGCTCCTTTAAGCTGTCCCTCCTGCAGCTCGGGATATTGCACACCTGTAGCTCAGGCTGAGCTGGAATCCAGCTCAGGTATCCATATGGATGGCAGTGTCTTTTTGCAAGGCAACAAAACCAGTTTTCCATTCCCTTTATCCTTATGAAAAGTTGAGTCTTGTGCTTGATGATCCTGCAGTTGGGAAAATGAGCTGCAGCCAGATGGGGCTGGGTTTTATAGGAAAGCTGTTTAATTATCTGCCTTTCTCCTGCCTTTATAGGCTGGAAATGCGAGTTTGGAGGCATTAAGTGTTTTATTAGACTGACTGTTGTCATTAATGGCATTACAGGTCAGTTGGTGCAGTTAAATCAAATTTGCTGCTCTCACAGTAGTTGAGAGAGGGGCCTGAGGTGAAGTTGAGGATAAACCCCAGTGCTTTGGGGAGTTTCAGACACTGGTTCTGGCTGGGTCAGGAACAGTCAGGGCTAGAAGATATTCAAGTACTCTTGAACCCCCTGTACATCTTTTTAATGCTTTTACTGGAATGGTGAGAATGAGCTTTAATTTGTGGCCTTTTCTTATTGTGAGCATTACTTCTTTTTTTTGTGGAAAATAGTGATAATTTCTGTGATGTCAGAAGTCAATGATCACCTGTGCTGCTGCTTCTATTTATGAGCCTCTGTTTACAGACTCTTTATTTTCTTCTTTGAAAAATACACTTTATTAACATAGTCACAACAGCCTGGACTAGTGGAAGGTGTGTTTGGAAATAATGGTGTGTGTTGCAGAAACACCCTCATTGCATTGTGCAGGAGGTTTTTTGACAGAGCTCCATGAGATGCAGTTGAAATAAGTTCGAGTTGAATTATTAATAGTGTCCAGAACAAGCAGTCGCCTATGCATTGCAGTAAATATCTGAATTCCATGAATTGTTTTGAGAAATTACCTAAAAATTTATTTTAGCCAATAGTAATAATAATGTACAGTATAATTATTTAATTTTTAATGTCAATTCTGTATAGTTAGTGTTGCTTAGTGCACAAGTTGAATTGCTGCACAGTAATAATTTTCTGATAAAGAAAAGCCTGATAAAGAGACTTTCTGTAGGTGCAGCAACAAAACTCTTTGCTCTTGGATTATGTTGATTTAGAGACTGAATTCACTCACTGCTGTGAGTTGGCTGAGTGGGAATGGGCAGGCATTGGCAGACCTGCCATTCCCATAGGAATACCTTTTTTTTGGAAGATGTTTCATTTCTGCTTTAGCTCACACTTTCAACTTTTCAGGTTTCAGAAGTAGTTTTGTTACTGACAAAATATGAGCTCCAAATGAGTATGAAAATATTAAATACCTTCTTTTTTTGCAGGAAAGATGGAGTAGAAGTACCTTGTGTACCTTGGGTACCTTGTGTTCCTTATAGAGCCTTGGCGAGGCTGGCAGCCCCACAGAGCTGGAGGATCAAAGCTCAGCCACCTCTTTTGGGCAGTGCCTGACAGTTCTGGGTGCCAATGGCTGAGTTTCCACTGCAGAGAGCCCCAGAATTTCAGTCCTGAATTCCCCTAGCAGCTGAGGGTGTGCAGTGTAACACACACTCTGCACTCCATGCTCTCCATGGAAGTCTTGGCTTAAATATTTCCTCCTTGAAAGCTCCAAACTCCGTGTTCAGCAGTGTGACATCTGTGAAATTCAGACTCTGATGTTACAATGCTAATGCAACTCGGGAGGCTTTTCCACTCTGAGGTACCCTACATGAATTCCACTGAATTCTGCATATCCTGAGCTTAACTGATGAGCTTTTAATATGGACATCAAACTAATTTGCCTCAACTGTCCTGTAGGATTAATGACAATTATTTCTGATATTTTAGCTGTGGTGCTGTGCTACTCTTTGGGGGGAGCTGTAGCAGGCAGGTTTGGGGTATATTCCTGATTCCTTCCCTTGTGTAACCTCCCTTCCACCTTTTCTGCCTGTGTCCTTACAGAGGACATGCTTGGAGTGCCTGTGGACAACAGGAGACCCCGAACGCATTCATGTAGTCATTCATGATTTATGGGGCTTGGCAACAAAGGTCTTATCTTTCTTCAGAAGTAAAAGAAAACAAAATGAACAGAAATACCAGAAAATGAACAGTGGCATGTTTCTGCTTTTAAATCAAGGGAGAAATTAAGCAAACAACACATTTACCACTAATCTGTAAAACAGACTTTCAGGCAGTCTTAGATCCCTCATTTATCGTGCTCCTGTTCTTATTATTTTGCTCTTATTATTCCTTCCTGAAACAGCCGAGAAAATAATTTTCTCTATGTGGATTTTTTAATGAAGCTCTTTTACCCTATTATTTTTGCTTTTCTTTCCAAAACTTTACAACTCCTTTTTGTGAGAAAGGAGACTTTGGTGACCACTTTTGGTTTGGTTGTGTTGTAGTTTATTCTCTGCTATAATCACGCCAGCATTTCCAGGCCTCTTTGTACTTATTTTTCTTTGGGCAGTGCTCAAAAAAGTAAAAATGTTATTGTTTGAAGTGTTTCAGAGTTATTCCTGGCAGGGAATGGGCTTTGTCCCAGCCAGCATCTGCTGCCTGGAACCGTTTCCTGTCGGGAGGCCGGATCCGGGAGCTCCTTCCACACAGAGAGGGGCTGAGAGGCACCTGAGGACAGAGACCTCTGCCACTTGTGCCTGGCTGCAGGGCCACAGCTCAGCCAGCAGTGGCACTTGTGCCTTTTGAAAAGTGTCTGGAATAGAAAAATCCCTTTCCAAAGAAATTACCTTATCAAAGTGCCTGGGGAATTCTCAGCGGCTGTACACAGCTGCGTTCCCTTCGCTGTCAAACACCACTTCCATACCTATGGGTTTTTTATGGATCCTGCGGATTTTTTTCTCTCCCAAGTTAGGCTTTCCTTTCCCTCTGCAGCAACATCTGGTTTTGATATAAGGAGGAATAAAGTTGAACACTTCTTCAGAGCTGTATACTATATTGCAAATATCTTCAGAAATTTTCTACTGTTTGGTAATAAAATTTAGTTTGTTTTATAGAAAAACTCCTCTGCAAGTTTCATTTTATCAGAGCCTGGAAGGTTCATCTGACAGGGCTGATATTCAATCATTTTCTATTTGAGCCATTTTTATTGGTTATTCTTCCAAGAATTAGGCAATGGTTATTACTTGTTCTGGGAGGGCTTTACCATAATCTACCAAAGTTATAGCATGTACTGCTCCTGCTATTGAGAGAAAATAAATCTCTTACCAGAGTTGGGTTTTTTTTTTACTTAAATTCAGATTAATCAGCTGTGGTAGGAGTTGTTCTTTTAATCATTTCTAACAAGGTCATACACTGAACAATACCATCCATAAAAGGCTGCAGCAGCAGCAGAGAGGGTGTAGTCCTGGAGGTAAGCACTTTGTGTGACAGGTAATCCACTGGAGACAGCCATGTTGTTCATCATTCCAGGCATGAAAAAGCCATTAAATCCAGGGAATGAATGAGGAATGTGGCGCTGCTCTGGCTCCCTCTCCTCTGCAGACTCCGTGTAGGCAGGGCAGACTCTTTTCTTGCTGTTTTCAAGAGGCCATTTGCTGGTTTTTGTCAAAAAGAAAAGCCTCCCTCCCTCCCTCCCTCCTGTTTTTTTTTTAAGCAAAACCTCTCCAGGCCCTGTGAATTATTAAGATCTGTTAGCACAGTTGCTCTTTCTTTGGGAAATTGGCTGTCAGAAGTAGCAAGAGAGCTCTTAGAAGTCTCTTTGCTTTTGATTAAGTGGAACAGTTGGATCGGTAACAGATTCCAGATTTTATGTGACAGTTCCTCATTTCTGCACAACCTGTGTGATTCCAAGGCCTCCTCTGCCATGTGCCTGTGCAGCTCCCTGTGTATCCATGGAAGTCAGGGGCTGGACACACACATACATGCATGGTCACCCACTGGACACTGCCACAGCATTCCCTTTGCTTTTCCTGGAGCACAGAATGTTAACAATGCTCATGGAGATGGATTTCCTACGGCTGCTTCCTTAGGGAGCAGCCTCTGCAGTAAATATTGTGTCACTCAGAGCAGAACATCATTTGTATGTGCCACCTATTAATGAAGTCATGGTACAAATTCCTTACATTTCTGAAGCGTTGGTTTGGAAAATTATCTTTGGGAGAATCATCATGCACAGCTTCCTACTTTGTACAAGGAGGGAGACTGGCAGTGTTTAATATTTTTTGGAGTGGTCTCATTTCTTCTTTAAAGAGAAAAGGATTTTTCCTCCACAAGTCCATCTTCTCCATCAGTTCTGGACAAATGGATGCACTTGGTTCAGGTTTCTGTCAAGCCCAATTGCAAATGTACCAAGCTGTGGTACATCCATGCCTGCAAGGTAATGAATATGGATTTCAGTGGAAGCTTTTTTGAGAAATGTTTTGAAGTTTACCTCCTCTTGAAACAGGTTTTCAGCTCAGAGGATTAGCTTGCCTAATTAGCATATATTAGCATACACAACTTGCTGTATGGTGGAAGGAGATCTGTTCAGTGCAGGAGCATGGTACCAAATATGTCTGCATCTTTTAAATTGATATTTTGTTCTTACTGGACAGTTTTGGCCTGGGCTGATTTAAAAAGCTGGAAAGCTTTCAAAGGCACAACAGGACATGGAGATCTTGGAATTTTCTGATTTCACTGCTGTCTTCTGGACTTGACTTTGGACAAACAGGGCTTTTGGGGTGGTTTTGGTCTCTGGCATGGAGCACAGGCTGAGCTGCTGGGCTCAGGGGGAATGGTTCAGGGTCCAGTTGGCATTCTGGTTAGCAACACCCTTCTCCAGAGTCAGTCCTGGGTTTGATGCCAGAGGTTGCACCTGAGATGGAGTAAAATCCTGCACTGACAACCACTTATAGCCTGGGGACAACAAAGCAGCTTCTGTAGGGAAGGATCTGGTCTCCTGGTGGACAAGGACCTGAATATGGATCAGTAGCAGTTCCCCTGGGGATAATTCCTGCTGCTCTGGGAATGGCTTATTCCTCACCCTTAGGCACTGGTGGGACCACCTGGAGCCCTGGGTTCCATGGGAACCCCTCAGATGGGCAGGCTGTGGGGGCAGCAGACAGGGGAAGCAGGTTCCTGCTCTGGATGTACTTAAGGAAAATGGAAAACAACATAAAAAGTTACCTCAATGGGCAGAAATTTCAATTTTGGATCAGAATTGTTTCCAAGGAGGATGTTCAAACACTGGAAGAAGTTGTCTAGAGAGATGATGGAATCTTCATCTCTGGAGATGCTCCAGACTTGTGTGAGCAGCGTTAGCTAACTTTTGATTTGGTTACAGGCCATGGCCTCAGGAGGGTTCTGGGCTAAATTTTACTGTGATTCCTTTGATTTTTGGAAGCCACCACCTCAGTCGAGGAGTGTCATGGCCCAGAAGAGCTGTGGATGCAGACTTGGGCTGTGGGAAGAAGCTGCTTTGGTTTGGTACAAGATTGCTGTCAAGAGATTGGACACAATGAGCAGATGAACATTAGGAGTTGAATTTCCCTGCCAGGTGTCCTCTGTGCCACAGTGTGGATCTTCCTCTTTTATTTCACTTGTTTTCTGAGGCAGGAACATTTTTCCTGGGGTATTTGAATCTTAAAGAAATTAAAGTTCTCTGAGCTGAGACTCCCAATTTGCTATTTAGAGCTCTTGGAACATTCACTAGTGGTGATACATTGTGCTCTGACCCTTTTTATATCCCAAAAAGCATTGTTCTTATTCCATAATACAGCCTGGAAGGAGGAGAACAGCATTTACCATCCCTCTGTCCTTTCACTCTTGTTTTCTTCCTTTTTAGTGGGCTTTCTGGTGGAATTCAGAACTGTAATTCCCTGCAGTACAGCACTCAGGATGATGTAAATTGAACAAAAAGAGGTTTTTCCACAAGACATCAAAATTCCAAGCCAAACCTTGGAACTATAAAAGCCTGAGCCAGTCTGGGGGATGTTAGCTGGTCACTGCCTGGCAGGGATGTGGGTGCTGTGCCAGATCTCCCTTCCTCCCTGGAGAATGGATGCTGAGGGGCCTTTATTGTTAACGAGGCTTAATGTGCTCTTTTGGTGGTGGTGACCAGTTAGTGTGAGATCCTGGGCTCCTTTTGTTTTCCACCTCGGAATTACATGTCAGAAAATTACAGGAAGTTGGTAAGAGGGAGCAAATAATTTGTGAGATACAATCAAGCTATGTTTTTTTAGCATGTTATCTGCTTCCTCTTTCAGGAAAATATTTCCTCTGAACTATCATCATGTAAAGGTCCTTCATGGGATTTTCTACTCTCAAACCAGCTCCTGCTCTTGGGGAAGTTGCTAATTAGGCAGAAATGGGATTTTAACCTGTCTTATCTTTAAAGGCCAATTCATCCTGTCAAGTCTATGTTCAGTTGTGAGAGCACAACCATAAATCTTTTTAATGCACAACCAAGTCCTGGCTTTTCTTGTGTTGGATATTTTCACCAGTTTCTGTGGACAGAACTGGTTGTTCCTTGCTTGCAGACAGATTGTTGAATGTCCAAAGAAAAGTGGTTTGGTAGCTCCAGTAGGATTGCTTGGTACTCATCTGTGGGAGGAAAAGTCCTGAAATTAAGGAGCAATTAATTTGTCTTAAAGAGATTAAGGTAAGGAGTGGGGCTGGGTTTATGTAGTGCAGTCCCCAAGCTTAAGGGAGGTCAGGGTGAAATGGAACCATATTTATGTTTGGGGTGGCTGTAGATCCAGTTCTGTCAATACATAATGATTTTGGAAAGGCTGAGCAAGAGATGCACCAGGCAAGGTGAAAGGTTTCCTGGAGGTAACACAGCAGGAATGCCCCTGGTGGTTTTAGGGAGGCAGAGAAAGTGTCAGAGGGCCAGGCAAGCTGGAGCCATTATCCAAATTACCTTTGGAGTGGAGCTGTAAGAAAACCTCAGAAGTGATTTCAGCTCAGGATCCAGTCGTGGTCTCCTGCTCTGGGAATAAAACCATCTGCAGGTGGTGCCAGGGCTGATTCTGAGGGGCAGAACATCCCCAGCCAGCCAGACTCAGGTCTGGATCCCTCTTGCTATGATAAATAGATAAAACAGCTTAGGAGAGCTTTTGTTAAATCCTTTGTTACTTGAATATCCCTCTGTGCCTTCAGGGAAGCTGGAATGGTTTGTGGGGTAAAGCGTGAGATTTATAGCTAAAGAAATGTTGGATTTGGTTGTTACTCAGCTCCTGTGGGAACTCCCATGGAGGGAGGGCTGTGTTTCCAATGTTTTGTGTTATCCTAAAACTGTTGGAGCTGTGTGTTTGAAAATATTATTACTGATAACATGCATATACATTATAAAAGAAAGGTTAGAAACTCATTATACTTTATACAGGCACAGTGCATTGGACTTCAAATTGCTGTAGAATGAGGTAAGGGTAAGAAATTCACTTTGGATCGACCCCCAGAGCAGCTCCAAACAGTTCTGAAACCTGCAGAATTATTAGATACTAATTAAAAAAAATTAAAAAGTCCCTTTTCTTACTGTGTGGATTGTCTTCCCAGAAGAGTCTCACTATGAGCAGTGTCTGGAGTGCAGTTCCCATTCCAGAAGCACAGAACTCAGGGAGCACCTGCAGTATCCACATTTACATTTACACCAGGGCTTAGACCACTCCTCCTTTCCCTCTGCTTCAGTTTTCTGTCTCCTGGGCCCAGATTTTCATTGTAGCTCTGATGTCACGCTGTGAAACTCCACTGAAATAAAGGAGGTCTGATTTTTGGAACCTCAGGGCAGCCAATAACTTAAATTTGGGCAACAGTGCCTTAAACTTACAGGAATTCTGGGTGTGCTGGCACAAGACAGTGGTGATTTCCTGATTGTTGATTTATCTCTTTTCCATAGGAAACTTCAGATGAGATCCACAGGGAATATTTCTCTTCTAGCTCCAGACACTTGTTGCACTGATTAATGGATGTAAAGAATTTAATGAGTTGAGACAGAGGGGGAAACACAAAGTAAATTATGAGCTCAAACTCCCAAATTAACACAGAGATAATCTATGTATTTTAACTTATTTCAATAGCATGTGCCTTTATAAAAGATGGGTTGGAGTTGTGGCCGCAGGGAAAGGGTAAGGATATAAAACTTGAGCCATTGTTTTCTCACTGAGATTTAACATCACCTGAGAGTGGTCTGACACTGCTCGTTGAGTGCACAGCTGGCTGTGAGAGCACAGCAGATTTTGGTGTCATTACAGGTGGAATTGCTGCCTGACAACCACCCAAATCAGTGTAATACTGGAAAATAACTGAATAATTAAATTTATTGTGTAGGTAGAAGGATAAGACACATCTAAGTCATTATGGAGTTCAAGAGTTATCTGGAAGTTCTGATTTACTTCTGAGTTGATAAGGATTGCAGTGCTTTAGTAGTGCAGTGTGGATTATAACTTCAGATCTTACTAGTAATGCAATTTTTCTTATTGCAAGCTGCAAGGAAGCCACAATTAAATAAAACCATCTAGTTTTGCTCTCCAGGAAAGACACCATACCCCAGCTAATGGTGACAGCTCCTCCAAGCCTTTGGGTGTGGGCAGTGCTGCTCAATGATCTCTCTTATCAAAACCAGCTTGGCCCTTGGGATGGAAGAATAGTACAGAAGGAGAATGAATAATTAGAAGTTAGGTTTTGTTTTTTGGCAAATGAGACATTCATAAGTAACCAGACAAACACTCACCTAATAAAACATTTAAGATTATTTTTCTCATTACATGAAAAAATGCGAACAGCTACAAAAACTAAGCAGCATCTATTGAGTGCAGGTAAAAAGTAAAACCAGAAATGTGCAGTTTTCAAAAATGGTTGTGTTTGCTTGCACAGAGGGGAGGTTCAGTGTCCTTCTTCCTTTTGATCTGTTCTCTTAAGGTTCAGAAAGCAAAAAGCCTCTGAGGGAGGTGAGACCCAGGTGTGGGATGGACTTGCCTTGGTGAAATGTCCTTGCCAGTGCCTGGAGAGTCCTCAGGTGTGCAGCGTGGCAATGATAACACACAGAGTTTAGATTTTGTAAATTTACTTTTGACTTGCATACTGCTGAATTGCTGGCTGCCTTCTGTGTGTTTTTCTCCATATTTTTAATAGTGGGAGAAACATTATTTTATCAGTGTCTTTCTTTAAACTCCAAATTAGTGTAAATTAATCACAGTTAGTGGCTGCTGCTGCAGGAAGCACTGGCAGGATGGATGGCTTTTGTGTGTGTTTAATATGTTGATACTTCTTGTCAAATAGACTTTCTCCTACTGAGTGTGTTCTGAGTAATGGAAGATGAGAGGGGAAGGGAATTAAATCCCATTTATTCAGTGGTTTATTGTTTCTCTCTCTCATCCCTGAAACCCTCCGAAAGATTAATTAATGGATGACAAACATATCAGCTTCAGCTATCCAGCTGAAATACATGATGGATCTTGGAGCTCATCATCAATTTATTATTAGCTTAGCAGTAAAACGATAGGCAATAATGCAAAATGGACAGAAACCCTCAAATCCTCACCCTAATCTGGATAAAAGGACAAAGAATTGCTCCTAAATTCCTGTACCAATGGAGATCTTTCTGCTCTCCAGAAGTTCTTGCCACATTCCCAGGAGGAAGCAGAGCAAACAGGCAAGGGGGGATGTGGCTTTTGACTTTTGTCCTCATTGTAACAGCAGAAATCCAAAGTTTGTTCTTACAAAGCACTAAAAAAGACATAACATAGAATGTCCTTTTTAGGCCTGTCTGGATGCTCTGCAGAACAGTTATTTATGTGTTGCAGCATTTTGCTACTGAAGCAGAATTTCAATATTTTAGATATTCTGGGAGCTGGTTTTAAGCCCTTCAGGTACCACAGAAACACAACATTTATTTGTAATTGCTGTGTGTGTTCCATGTGCAGCTTGTTTCAATGTTCTGGACAGGGACGTGTTCCTTACAGCATGTGAGCCCTGAAGAACACTCATGTATACAGCAGAAATTCTGATTAAACACCAATAATACATTTATTATCTATTTCTAGATTATTTCCTCCTTAGCTCACATTCTGAGTGCTATTGGAAGGCTTAGGTGCTTTTGCCTCTAGGAGAAGATGCTTCCAGCTGCATTTGCAGGATCATCTGAATTTCAATCTGATCTGCTTCCAAAAAAAGGGTAAAATTCCTCCCAGCTGGGATTTTCTGCCCTAGTCTTTGTCACTGTTGGTGGCTGCACCTCTCCAGAGGTCCCTGTGCTGGCAGAATAAGTTAGAGGGAAAGGTGGGGATGCAAGAATGGGAGAGAAATAGGGGGAGGAAGATGATATGAGAGGGGTCAGGCTGTGAGAGCTGGGGAGCGAATGTCACCCCAGTGAGGGAGCCATGTCCAGCCCTGGCATGGATGGCGCCCTGGGAAATTGCAGACCTTGGAATACCCTGAGGGTCTCAGTGCAGCAGCATTAAAGTGCATTAAACTTAGAGTGGAGGCTCAAGTGCTTCTCCAAAGTTCAGACAGAACTTCACTCTGCATCCCTGAATGCTGTGCCCAAATGTGCCTCAGCAACTCCCCTGTGCCCTGCCAGGCCAGGCTGCCCCACAAGGATCTCTGGCATAAACAGATTCAAAAACATTAGAAAGGGAAGAAGACCTAAATCTTCTAATTTTCCTTTTCAAGGTTTACTTTAATCTCCATTCCGTGCAAAGGTTGAAACAATTGCTGGTGTTTTGCCCCTTCCCACAGGTCCCCATAACTGCTGCACCCATGGCACGTGTTTCTCTCAGATCTCAGTCTGGGTTTGACACCAAAATCCCTGTAGTTCCTAATTTTTTGAATGATGCCATCACATTTTGAGTGTCTCTTACACAGTCTCTTACACGTGTGTGTTAGTCATGGATGGGAAAGGATGGAGTTCTTTTGTGTCTTTTTAAGATGAATGAACTCACTCTGTTTGGTCTTTATGGATGGTGGTGCCAAAGCACAAATATTGAGTTACTCAGCTGAAGTCATTGCTTTGGGAAGAAGAGAAGGAATAGAACATAGGCTTTTTCATTTTTATTTATTTTTAGAGCCTTACCCATTGTTTCCTGTATTTTTTTTCTTTTAAGGTAGTAAGTCTTGTACAAAAAGCTTTTTTCCCCCTGCATTTTGATGATTTCCTTTAACAAATACTCTTAAGTCATAAATATTCCATTGCTTTATTAAAAAAACCAAACCCCACCCAAAGGAAAAAACCCCAACCCACACAAAACCCTCCCACAAATGCAAGGCAAACCCAAGCAAATCTGTTTTTATTTGAAGGATTAGTTTCTGTTTCCCTGTGGCTGTAGCCCAGAGACATAGATCAGGACAGACAGTGTGATTTTGTGGAGAACAGAAAGAATAAAATTTCCTAGTATTTTCTTTGAAACCATATTTTCTGTTTATAAATGTTATAATATTTAAAATATTTTTATTTTATTTCCTCTCCCTCTTTTCTGATAGGGATATTTTCCTGCATAGTAAATTCAGCTCTGTGTAGAAAAACCCTGGGTTTGAATTCTTGAAAGTTAAAAAGGTCTTGTTTTTCAAAAATCAACCCATTCCAGATTGGTTTTAACCTAGATATTTCAAACGTGATTTGGGTTGAGAGAAACAGTTCTGTGAGTGCTCCCAGCAAATATCTCATCCCTCTGGGCAGATGCCATTAAATAAACATGTGTTCACTACTACATAAGAACATTATTTTTCTAATGTGGCATATGCATGACAAGCACAGAAGGCTCAACTGTCAAACTTGGAAAAATATCTGTATAGCTAATTCTGGGCTTGCTCTGCAACCAGCTTTTGCATATGCTGCAAGTGTTGTTTTTCTGCATAAAATGCTTTACTTTTGCTTTTCAGTATCGAGTATAATCCTGGGAGTAGAATAAGCCATGAAGTAACAGAATGTCACTGAAGGCCTGTGAGGGACCTGGTATGAAGCAGAATATGTGCTGGTATTAAACCACTGGACATGTCAATGTAATTCATGATTAATTCAATGGTATTGGATGATTTTGGAGGGAAGAGCCTTTTCCCAGTATCCAACCTAAACCTCCCTGACAGAGTTCTCCTTGAACAGGGAAAATGAGTGCTTTTAGTGTATCCTGAGAATTGATCAGGATTAATTTATGGAATTAGCCAGCCCTCAGAAAGATCAGCCCACCTTCCTTCTGCTGACAGGTGCCCCTAAATGTGCCCTTTTTCTCTGGCCAAGGTGTGTGTGAGCAGCATGGAAGCCTCTCCTTTGGAAACTTGCCCTGGAAAGCTTTTCCAAGCCTGCAGGGGATGAGCACCATGGAATAATTGCCTTTAGAGGTCCATGGAAACTGAAATAGAATTGTCAACTGGGGTTACATTATTAAAAGCATCTCCTTTTCCTGGATGCTGCACAATCATGATGTAATTAAATAAATATATCTGGACAGTGGGAGTAGAGGATCTGGCAGAGGGGCCTGTCTGGAGAGCAGGAGCAGATGCTGCTGTGTCTGGGGCCTGCAGAATCATGGAGGTGGCACTGGGATGGAATCACTGGGCAGTTCTGTGTAAGGCTCCAGGTGAAATTGTTTTAGCCACAAATTCATCCATGGATTTCACATTGGCCGTGTTACAGACCCAAAAGTGATTCAGTGAAACTGAGCTGTCTGGAAGTTTTAGGCAGCACAGACAACAAAATAATGTGTGTCACCTGCCAGCCATGTGTGTTGGCTATAAAAGATCACTCATTTCTGACTTTGAAGTCATACGTTTCCCCAAATTTACCCAAAATTATGGGCAAAAATAAATATAGCCCATTGCACCTCTGCTCACTTACTTGTTGTCTGTCATATTTATATAATCAGTTGCATCTTTTAATAAATTTTGTAAAATTGGGGCTCACTTATATTCCAGACATGGTCGATTACTCTTTTAGGTTTAAAAAAATGGAAGTTAAATAATCACAATGCTGAGAATTGTCTGAGAATGATTGTTGTAGATTTTTCCAAGTAGTAATCATAGGCCCTGCTTAACCAGCTCCATATGGCCCAAGGCATGTAGGCAGCTCTAAGTGGGACAAAGAGTGTTGGAGTGGTAATGAAATATGCAGTAATCATCAGGGCTGTGTGAGCTCTTTACATTATTTCACACTGCTGCTTTGAAACAAAGAACAGGATGTGGCACATTTAATGCTTTCCCCTTGAGAATCTGTTAGAGTAAAGTTCAATTTTTAATTCAAAAGGCAAGGGAAGCTGCTACAGAATTAAAGATGTGGATGCTGCCCAGATGAGCTATAAATAACTTATCCATGAACAGCAAACCCTCTCAAACAGTCATGAGGAGATAAATGTGCCCCTCCGACAGCGCACTCACCCTGAGCCCTTCCTCTCACATTTGGGCTTTTTCTGCTGAGTAATTTCGCTGTAAAAATGGCCCCCAGTTAAACTGGGTTAAACTGGGAGATGCTGATGAGAGCTGTACCTCGCAGATAGAATCACAAGTGCCTTTTGTTTTGCTCTTCCATGAGTCTTTTCTTTGTTTCTTTTGCTGTTCACACTTTGTGTGACACCACTTTATGCTGGTGCCTGGTGTGATGTCCCCAGCGTGTGCTGCCTCAGGAGCAGAGGGACACCAGCCTTGGTTCTCTTGCCTTCCAGCATTATTTTGCCCATTGACCATCCCTGTCCAATTCCCTGCTTAGCTCCTCCTGCCCAGTTGCTGTATCCAGTGGGTTTGATTTTAAGGCATGTCCAAGTGTGGAGATTTCAGTGGTTGCTCAGCAGCAGCATCATGGAAAATGGTTCTTGGATACAAACACCACACCAAAGAGCAACACTTACTGCAGGGAGCTCCCAAAGTGAAAATGTTGTTGTTGTATTGAGGTAATATTTCAATTTTCATAGATCTGAAATTGCTTCTGAACTTCCTCCCATTCTCTTGCTTGGATTCAGATCCTGGTATCTGCTGGGGAGCCAGCCAGGAATAAATGAATATCTCCCAGTGACAAGGTTCTGGTGTGCACTGGTTTGATGTGAATATCTGAGTTTGGATCATTCCTTAGCATTAGAAGTACTTAATACATTAGGTACTTTCTTAAAAATTGTGTTTAAAGGCATCTGTGGTGCTGTCCATAATGTTTTCTAGAATAATGAATGTATATCATGTTTATAAAGGGTGGTGTAGAGTATGAGACTCTTCAGCATATATATGTGTGAGTGTACATATATATTTGTATATGTATATACAAGAGTCTAATGTTCCTTTGATACACCAAAATAGGAACTTATTAAACAGCAGTGGGATGAAGTGAGTTACTTCCACTTCTTTCTTAAATTGGAGTTTGAAAATGAGCCAAACGAGAAGTTAATTTGTTTTTTCCTCTTAGCTAATCTTGTGTGTATTTGATTGTGTAACTTTAACTAAAATTAGCTTATTTACAAATAAGCATGGAGCAGGAATGGTGCAGGAGGGAGTCCCTGGCACCTGGGCTGCTCAGCTCTGGGAAATGAGCACCTCCAGGGTTTGGGGTGGGTAGGGCAAGGAGAAGCTGCCCAGTACTGCTGGAATCTGAGCAAGGGACACCATGCAGGAACTTTGACATCTTCTGGACTAATTTGTGCCTGATGTCACATGAAAATGCATTTAAAATATAGAGAGACCAAAAGGAAGTTGAGTAGGGTGTATTTTATTTTAGCTGCAGAATAAATGCAGCATTCCAATGGTGATGTCTTGGCAAGGAAAACATTCAGACCACTTCTGTGAAATGCAAAAGTGACAGCAGTGAGAACAGGGATCTATTGCCTTACAGATTTGCTGACAATTCATAGAGAAATTGTTGGGAATGAGGTGAATTTTAGGTGTAAAACACTGCTCATCAGGCATGTTTCCCCAGTATGAATCACTTGCCAAAACATAGCCCAGTAGAAGTGAAGGACTGGTTAAATAATGTGTCTGTCTCTTACTGGTCTGTCTTGGAAAAGATTCTCATGCATGGTGAAATTATTTCTCTTCCCTGAACATAGGAACTCTAGGCATTTTCTACTAAGGTTCTTGTAGGTTTTCATGACCTGATTGATTTCATTTTGCATAAATGAAAAATATCAATAATTTACCAGAATAACCCCAACTGATCTGACTTTTATTCCTTTCTTATAGTCCAGGTAAAACCCACCACTGTTATTGCTGAAAGTTAAGTTTTGGAGATAAAGGTTAAATATCAGCAGTAGAGACCTTTATTTTTGTATTTTTAACCAAAACAGAGGTGGTGCAGTTACTTTAAACATTAAATCCTCTCTAGCAATTTTAGTAGAAAGAAGCTGCATGTTGATAATTTTGGTGGGCTAATGCTGCAATGAAAAAAAAAATAAAGCACCACGGAACATAGATATTAGGTATTAAATGTGAAGAAATCAAGATTTATTTTGTTTCTCATGTGATACTTTCTACAAAATCCTGAGAATTAATTTAGGGGGAGCCCATTTCTGCCATGATTATGTGGAAAGCTCAGGGAGGTGCAGGACACTGGTGGTGGGGATGGAACACAGCTGGGTTGGGAGGTGCAGCTGGACACAAACTGTTCTCCCAAGGTAAGGGGCACAAGGAGTGACCCAGGGCATGGGTTTTATGTAAGGCAGCTTAAGATGGTAGCTCAGAGCAATTACATGCAGAGTTATTAAACTGGGATTATCTCCCTGTTGCTACCCTCTTTAAACAACGCAGACATGTTTTGTGGAAATTTAAATGCATTGTAGTTGGGGTTTTATGCCAGCAAAATAATGTCTGGAGTTACTGTGATGTTTTGTGCTTGAAGGCAAAGGCCTCCTACAGGCCATGGGGTATCACATAAACAAGAAGGGAAGCATAAAAGAAAATAAATTGTCAGCAGCATCAGTCATTGATCTGTTGGTTGTATTTGATAACTTTTATCAGGATGAAGAATATATAATGGAGTACATTTCCAAGAGGATATCTTTCCAGCTGTTTTATATTCTGCTTGAGGGAGGACAAGTAAGCAAAGCCATTTTAGTAATCTTCAGCTGAAGCTTCATTTGCTGTTGAATTATCTTTAAATGTTACATGTAAGTGCAGTTCTTTGGCCCAGAGAGATGGAGCTGGGTGGGGCTACCAGGGTACCTGGAGATTTCACAGGGGGATTTTTCCCTGTTAATTTGCAGTGAAACCCAAGTGCTGTGATTTGTATTTAGCCATGGTTTGCAGTAGTTAGGAGTTGTTTTTTACATCCCTAGCGTAGCAAAGTCAATTAAGTCTGGCTTTGCTGCTTCTGGGGTAAGTAGGTGAGAATTTGGGTTACTGTAGGCGTTCTGAAGTGCAAGATGTATCAGTGATGGAAAATCAGCTTATTTTTGTTCCACGAGGGACAGCCCTGGTTGTTGCAGGCACTCTGTGGGGATGGAGCTGTGTGTGTGCTTGGCTTCTGACACTAAAATTGTCGACAGAAAGGCAAAATGCCCATGTCCATTGCAGGCTCCAAATGGCAGCTGGCACAGCCTGGCAGCAGATCCCTTCCTCCTTGCCCCGCCAGGAACGATCCCGCGGGTTCCCTGTCGCACTGGCTCAGGGTCCTGCAAGGGCTGGCTCCTTGCCAGGGTGTCCAGGGGCCGTGCCAGTGTTCTGGGCAGGCTGTGCCCAGGGCAGGCCGTGCCCAGCACAAGTGGTGCCTAGGGCAGGCTGTGCCCAGGGCAGGCTGTGCTCAGTGGAGGCTGTGCCCAGCACAAGCCGTGCCCAGGGTGGGCTGTGCTCAGTGGAGGCTATGCCCAGGAGAGGCTGTGCCCAGGGCAGCACAGCAGGCTGTGCCCCTGCAGGGGCAGGGTGAGGCTGATGTGTGGTAACACTGCCGGGCTGCACTGTGGCCCAGGGCACACCAAGAGCCCTGTGGGGCTCCCGGGGTCACCCCTCAGTCCAGCTCAGTCTCAGTCCAGTTCACTTCTCTGGGTGGCTCCTTCTGCATGACAGCCAAAGGCTTTTGTAGAGATGCAGAAATGGATGGTTGTTATTTACTGAAATATTAGGGGAAATTAAGTAGGTTGAACTGTAATCTTCTTATAGCTGAGTTTTTAAACAGAATTAGTTTTTTCAATAAAAGCTCAATTTATAATTATTTTTATTTTAGAAATAGCATTTTGTGTTCTCCTGTGCAGTGAATCCCTGCACATGCACAGAACTCTTCTAATTTAGAGAGAAGCTGCAGAGTGCTATGTGCAGAGCGCTGTTTTTGGGTGGCTTTGCCTGGATAGCTGTGGGATGCAGCTCAGGAGCGTGCTCTGGGTGGGGAATTTGATGAAAGCCCTTCATGTTGCATCCCAGAGGTGTTCTTCCAACACCTGTGCTGCTCTGCTCCTGTCTGATCCCAGTGTCCAGTGTTCCAGCGTGGTGCTATGGTGTGTTTAGGCTGCCCTGTAGGGCTTGTTGACCTTCTATTGCCCTTTGACCCTGGACTTTCAGTCTGTAGGAGGCAAATCCTTCAAGGGCAATAAATTCTCAATATTACTGCTCACATTAAGAGCTATTTCTTAACTGTTCAGAGCAGGGGGCAATGGCAGAGTTTCTGTGTTGGGTGGCTCCCCCAGAATAGGGACCCACTGGGTCTGGGAATTGAATTAAATGGTTCCAATCAAGAAGTATTTCAGAAGTCAGCAATTAATGGAGATCTGTAGCCTTGGCTTCTTTGAAAACCTTATAACAGCTTTCCAGGGCCTAAAGGGGCTCCAGGAGAGCTGGAGGTGGCCTTAGGACAAGGGATGGAGGGAGAGGACATAGGGAATGGCTTCCCACTGCCAGATGGCAAGGATAAATGGGTGACTGGGTGTTGTTGTTTGGAGGCTGTTTTGCCCTTTAAGCTCCTGAATTAAAAATAGGATTTGAACCTCGGAATACAGGTGACCCCTGTGTTGCCTGAATTGTTCAGATTGCCCCAAAACACCTGATGCACCAGTACAGTTGCCATGGAGTCAGTGGGAGTGGTGCCATCACCAAGAAATGCAGCTGGTGAGAGGGATTGGGCTAAACTGGGAGAAGGACTATTCACTGTGTTTTACTGGCACCAGGAGCTCTCATAAGCAAATGAATTAAACTGGTTTAGCCAAGAAAGTTGAACGTCTCCCAAAGTAGTAAAGCTGCAATTACAGAATACCTTTTTTAAAAAGATGTCAAGGAACTTATTTTTGTTTCCTATTTGTTCAGCTGTTCAGTAGCCTTTTAAGTCTTGGAGATATTGGAATGGTGAGCATGTCTTTTGATGAGTGTTCTTCCTCCCCTAAATGGGTGGGGTCGTAGGAACAAAAGGTATTTAATGAATTATGATGGAGAGTTAAGGATGAGAGTCTTGGAAGAACAGGTCAAGACTCCTGATTAGATGGAATGTGGAAGTGGAAGCCACAGCCAAGATCAGGGAAGATACTCTTGGCTTGTTGAAGATGAGATCTGTTCTGCTGTCTGAACTGCAGGAGTGTGGGATGCTCTATTTCAATGGAAGAATGTGCATCTATCCCATTCCATATGCAATTCAAGGGAGTTTGGAAATGGAACACTTCACCACTGTAAGTGGGTGGCTTCCTCACCTTTGAATGGGTACACTTAGAAGCGCCACAAGACCCCAGAAATGAAGGCCAGGTGTGAGGCTTTTTTTTTCCTGTTGGAGCTGCCAAAGGAAATGCTCAGGAGTCTCCTTGGCCAAATACTGCTCCACCTCTGGCTGCCCATTTGGTGATAGTGGAGAGGAGTAGGGATGTATTTGTCCCTGTTCCCAGGCAGTTCTTCCTTGGCAGGTCAGCAGAGGTGCCCATTCATTCCCCACTTGCTGTGTGTCTTTCGACTTAGTTAAATCCACTCTCAGCAAAGCTAAACTGTTTGGGAAAAAGATTAAACCAGACAGTTTGACTAATTGAAAATGAGGGAAATCCTCTGTGACTGTGAACACTGGGTGTGCTTTGTACTGTATTCTGCTTTTCTCTAAGCTAAATCATTCTTTTCTCTGTGTGTATATCTACAGATAAAGTAGATTAACTTGTTGTAATCTTAGCTGCTGTTTTAATAAGGCAAAGGAACATTTTGTTACTGTTGATTCCTGGAGTCCTTGGAGAGGAAAAACTTCAGGAATACTTGGTAATAATTTTTAAGGGCAATCCACAACCCTGATTTTTCGAAAATTAAGTACCTGCTATGGCCTGTATGCCATGAATGGAATTGGTCAGTCAAAAACTCTCTGGAATGAAAGGAAAAGCAGGGACAAGACATGTTGGCATCGCTGGGATGGCTGGACACTGCCTCATAATTTAAAGTAGAGTTGAGAAACTGATGTTTCCTACAGAAAAATATATTTCCAACTGTGGTGAAAAGCTGAATTTCAGAAGTGCTGTGCCATCTGTTGCTGAGGGGGTCCCACTGTGCAGGTAAAAAAATTCAATAGGGAATTTGGAATCTTTTAGGAAGCACTTACATAGAGAAACATTCAACAGCACAAATTAAAATACACATTTACGTGCCTCTTTTTTCTTTGTGATTTGTACAACAGTTGCTTATTCTTAAATAGGCTTGGTTAGATGAGTTCTTATTCTTCTCCTGCTTCCAAGCCCTTTCATTTTGTTTCTGCAATGAAGATGTAACAATTTATGACATCACATTAATATCCATGGCAACAGCCTGTAAAGTGAACAACATATTGCATTTGCATTGCAGAACCAGCAGTGAGGGAGACGGCTCCTGCTGAAATATGGATATGGGAAAGAACTCCAACAGTGAGCACAGGGGATGCCTGGGAAGGGGAATTCTTTTGTAGTGGTCAAATGTGGTCAGTTGGCTCAAATTTTATAAAAGTGATCTTTAGAAGGAGTCCCAAGTGCAGAGGAGTCAGAAGCTGCAGTGCTTTTTTTGATTGAATAGAAAGTTAAATCACAACTTTCTATTCCTGGGTGTTCCTCTGGGAGCCTGCTCATCCCCAAGGGAATCCTGCTCAATTGGGTTCTTGTTTGCAGTAATTCTCACAGGAGAGATCTTACAGAGCAGGTCTGGCTTTAAATTAATAATTGCTGTATATATGTTTGGCCTTAAAGATCATGAGAAAAGCTGAGTACTTGATAGTCTCAGTCTGTAAAATCTTGTCGTTTAATTTATTGTTGTGTGGAATTCCAAGGACTCCTCTATTTCAGAACAGCTCTCCAGACCTCAGTAATTTGTTTCTTCCATTCCCAATGCCATGTTGTGTCTTCCTCATTATTTTTCCCCTGTAATGCCTTCTGTTTATATACAGGAGTAAATAAACATGCTATTATAAATAAGAATGTGCTGCTGAATAAATTGTTTTTCTGTCCCTTCTGAAAGAGCACCTGCAGTAGTCTCTGCCTAGAAAGGCAGGGATGGGGAGGCAGAGGGGTTGTTTTCTTACACTGAGCTTTTGGTACCTCTTCGGGGCAAGTATCTGTTCAGCCAGCAGAAGTAATGGACATCAGGATTTTCAGGGATCTTCCAGAGCCTTTCCCAAGGGATCACATATTTGATCAGATTATTTTTCAAGGAAGTTCCTCTTCTTTCAAAGCTGTTTCATATGGAGGGTTTTATTTTAAAAGGAGCACTTACACCGTCCCCACTCCAAACCTGCTCTCTCCCAACATGTTTATTATTGCATGTGGTCGATTTTTTTTTCCCTGAAGTTTTATTTTTAGCCTGTGTGATCTTGGATCCTTTTCTTAATTGAAAAAGCAGCCCCTGGGTGAAGAGCCCAGACCGGGTCCCAGCCAGCTCCCTCTGCTGGCTTCCTCAAAGGACAAAAATAGATTTAAAAACCTGCTTAAAAACCTGCTTGACATTCTGCTGCCTCCAGTTCAGGCCTTTCACTGGCAGATCTCAACACAGAACTGTTATTTTGCTTTTGCTTCCGTTCAAGTAGCAGCAAACTCCAGTAAACATTTGCTTACAAAAGAGCACAAAGTATTTTGGCATGTTTTATGAGGAGTAAAGAACAAACAAAATGGCAAAAATATGCTTGTTTTGTCTTTGAAGTCTGTTCTTCGTTTTTATTCTGTGCCTGTGGTTTTGGAGGGCTTCTGGCCTCTCCAAAAAGACATGGACATGAAGGAAAAGGTTCTCACTGGCCCATTTATAAAAAGATATTTCATTTACAATGTTCTTCATACCTCAACTTAGGATGCCTTTTCAGGGTTTTTTTAATTTCCAGAAATGATTGCAAAGCTGAGAGTATTTTCTTTTGAAAATATATTTTCCAAGTATTTTATTTACAAGCATCAGATCTGACCATAACCATTTTTGTGCTGATGTTGGTTATTGCTCAAGCCTCACCCTCTGTTTCTGAAGAATTCAAACCTTGTAGGCTGAAATTTATTTCCTAATTGATAAAAATCCTAAGCTGAAAGTCATGTTTGGAAAGACCTACAGGATCATGTTATAGTTTGGATTGGAAGAGACCTTTGCTTAACTTTGCTACTCAAAAAACCTGCCAGCAATATTAAATGTGGGTTTGCCTGCTGCTAACTCTTACTTTTGTATTTTTGGGGATTGTTGGTTGGGGTTCAGGGTTTTTTGTGTCCTTCAGCTTTTGCTGCAGCAAGGTTTCAAGTACAGAAATTGAAAAGTCAATTTTTCATTTATTCCTGCATAAAATATAATGAATTCCATCAGGGAGGTAGGAAAACAAGTAGTAAAATAAGCCTTAAAACATTAGTTTGAAAGTATATACAACCTAGAAAAATAATATATTTATTCACATATTTTCCTATTTTCAAACAGTAACATGAAGGAGGACTTATCTAACATGTTCCATGTATAATGGAATTAGAGTTGCAGTTCACACATACAACCTTTGGTTATTTTGTGTGGGGAACATGATGTGTGTTCAACACTGGAAACTGCTCTAAAAATACTTCCTGTATCCCTTATTTAAATCCAGATCGTGTTTTCTCACAATATAGCATTACAAGTAAGTTAAGGAAAATAAGATTTTCTAATGAAAATTGTTGTTTCTATAACCATTAGGTTGGGGGGGAAAAAAAGTAAGAAAATAGGAGCCTGGGGGCTGCAAGTAGTGATACAGGACCAAAAGCAAATTGAACTGAGGAAAAATAAGCACAATTCTTAATTTTTATGCAGAAGGGTAAACTTAAATTTGAACTGATGGAAACCCAAATAGTTGGGTTAAGTCAGCGTACAGCTGAGGTAGAAATACCAGCAGTTCTTGTTCCGCAGAGCAGAGCCCGGCTGGGTGGAAGCAGAGCTCCGGGGGCCTGGGGAGACTGGGCACGTTGCACCCGGGATTTCTCAATAAATGTCTCCTTGGATGTGTTGGAGATCTCGTCTTTCCTCCAGCTGTCGTACTGACATATCGATTAAAGGCTGTGGCACGCAGCAGCCGTGAAGCAGCGAGGAATGCTGCCCGGGCTGCCTTGCTGAGGGGTGAGGATGGAGACTCATTCGGGGCCGGGGCCGCGCTGCGCTCCCGGGACGGCGGCGGGAAGCGGCCCCATGGCGGTCACTGCGGGCACGGCGGTGACTCGTGTGGCCCCGGTCCCCTTGGGCACGGCGGTGACTCGTGTCCATCTCCCTTTGGCCGGGGGAGCCCTTGGGCTCGTCTGGCGTACCGCCGCAGCTCCCTGTGGGTGTGGATCACCGGGAGGCACGGCCAGAGGGCGGTGTGGGATTGGGAGTGGGAACGGGAACTGGAACGAGGCGGGACAGGACTGCAGAGTCTGAGCGGAATCGCCTGTCTGGAGCCGTGCGGGCGTTTCTGAGGCGAAGCCGTGTGGAAGGGCAGGGAGAGCTCAGCCCAGTGCCGCGCTCCGAACTGAGCTGTGCTCCAGCACTGACGTCCTGCATGCTTGGGAAGTGAGGGAAGACTCCGGCTTCCTTTCGCTTTCCAAGTAGGGATTAATAGGGACGGCATTTTTCCTCAGAACAAGCCCTGTGTTACTCGAGGATGGCTGAACTCGCTCTGATTTCTCCGGAGAGACTCGCTGCCCTGGTACATTCCGTTACCTCCAGCAGAGCTCTGGGAACAGGGAATGCAGACGGTGTCCCATCAGTGCTAGTAGTAAACACCAGTTATGTTTAGAGAGGAAAAATACAAGTCCTCCTCATCGCATTGATGGTGCGGAGGAAGGTCTACCTGCTGCACGGGCACTGCAGGAATTTCATATTCTTTGAACCTGGGGAGATCAAAAGGCAGAAGTGGGGGTTGCAGCTGCTGTGTGGAATTGAGGGTCTCACTGGCTGCAAGGCCCAGGTGCTCAACTGGAAATGGAAATGAAGAAAACTTGGGCCATTTGGAAGGGGAAAAAAGAGAGCAAATCAAGTTTGGAGAGTACACATTGTTTCTGGGATTAGGAAAGCATAGTATACTTTTGAAAACTGTATTTTCCTTCAAAGTTTTTTGGGTTGCTTTTATTTTCTTCTGACAAACTACCTTTAATGTCTTTATTCCAAAGAGTTGAACACGTAATGGAAAATGAAAAGTTCAGAAATGTGAGAGGAAAATCTAGAAACTGCAAGGAGTAAAGTTAAGAAAATACTTCTTTTTTACTGGTATCTTTAGCCTGGTACATTTTAGGAAATTATGGTGAAAATCTCCCCAAACCTTTAGTGCACTGTGGTCAGGTTATGCTTTTCATTTATAGGAAATACCTCTGCTAAGAAATAGAAGGTATCTTGGAAATAAGCCTGCTTAACACAAACACATGGTGGGACAAATGAAGCAGCGTAAATCAGGGATTGGAGGGATTTTCTGGCATACGAGAGCAGGTTTCCCATTGCATACAACTTCCTGCTTTGCTTTGGGAAACTGTGTAAACCACATAAAATTGTGCCTTATTTCTGTTCCTTTTACTCTTTCTGGTGATTGTAGAAAGCATTCAAAACAAAAACCACACGGCAAATCCATGGTTTGATTTGGAATCTGTCCTGTCTTGGGAGCGAGCAGCTCAGCTCTCTGCACAGCTCATCTGCATTCCTACAGAGAGAGCAGACTCGAGCTGTAATTGCACAGAAATACTCGTTCTGATTTCATAGATAATAATTTTGGTTAACCAAGCTGCTGAGAAACCTTCCCTGTGAAGATCTGGCTGTGGTGTGCTCCGGTGAAAGGCAGGAGAGGCCGTGTGGGAGCTCAGGAATGTGAGTGTGTGGGCCAGGGAGAGGATGTAACATTTAATGTATATTTTATAAAAAACAACTCTGTACCTACCGGGATTGGGGAAGCGATAAAAGTATTACTTTAAGTAGTGCTAACACAATCTAAGTGCAGATAGTTACCTACCATCTGTTTTTCAATAAATAGCTATTATGCTAATTTCTGTTTCAATGCGCAACAATTAAAGCCTCGGAGTATTCCTGTGATATTCAACAGCTGTTGCCTTTGAAGGTTTTATTTATCCTTCTGAAGTGCAACAATTTTAGTTTCATAGTCAAGTCTGCTTGCAAGTGTTGGTTTTTATATCGAAAATTGCGGTGCATTGAGATGCAAACTCGGGCCGTGCCTGAGCAGCAATCTCCAGCCATGGTCTCCATTAATATTCTGATTTTCCTGGAAGCTGTTAAGGATACCTTGGGAGGATATGGATTGGAAACGCTTCTTTGCCTGTCCAGTGAATATTCCCTGTGTTTGGAAATAGGAGAACACAAATGAATCATTCTGGGGAGCATTCACACTGTTTTGGTTCATTTTGTGATGAGCTGACTTGGGGAAGGGAGCCAAGATGGATTCTCAGGCCTGTACGAGTGAGCAGCACAATTTCCCTACGATCATAACCAGCACAAGGAAATTAGATCTCTAAGTGGGTTGAATCTGATTTAGTAATAAGTCAATTTAATCACTAATGACTTCAAACGCAGATTTTACAAGGTGATCAATGGCAGTATAGCAATGATCGATCAATGGCGTTGTCTTTAATTGGATTTTTATGGGTATAATATAGTTTTTCAGAATTAATGTACCATTGCATTGTGTTGTTACTCTCTTAACTCAATTTTTTAGGAGAAATGATGCTTCAAAATGCTCGTTGGTTTTTGAAATATTGTTTTAAGGGTACGCTAATAAAAATACAGATGAAAAATTAAATGCTTGCTTTTAGTAATTTTATGTCTGATTTTGTTGGAGTTGTTTAGCCGTGTGTTTTTAAAACATTGAAAAAACCTCACATCCTTCATATTTCATGGCAACAAGGAGGCAAAATATCAAAGGCTAGGAAGGAGCATGTGCTGCTCTGAATGTGAATCTTGAGGAGCTGAGTAAGTCCCTGTCCTCAGCAGTTTGACATAGTAATCTTCCCTGGAAGTAATCTCCTTGTCCCATGTGTCCTGCTTTAATCTATCAGTATTTCTGCAGTGTGCAGCAAGAAATTGATTTTCAGTAATTTTAATGGCTGAATAACTGGTGCTGTCCCAGAGTGTTTTTTCATATTTGCAGTGGCCAATGTGGTAACTGAGGGCAGTGTTCTGGATAATGGGTTTCATTAGCTCTGATGCCTGAGGTAAAAAAGCAGTAGGTGGGAATAAAGCCTTGTTTTTGATGTCTAGACGTTCATTTCAGCTGTTGCTGCAATATGATACATTAAAAGGAAATATGTAACATAGCTCTGAGGAAATATGTATTCTTTGAAACTAATTCTGCTTTTAAACTGCACAAGGCTGTGTGACCTGAATTATTAAAATGTGGGTGGCTGGATTTCTTAAAGGTATAACTGTCTCTGCAGCGCCGACACAGCCTCGACTTGCCTCCTCTCCTTCCTTCCTATATTTCTTTTAAGTAAAATATGTCAGTTTGGCCACTGAAGCAGAACAGACATCTTATTATCTTTCCAGTATCTCTGCTGGGAGACCTAAAATTATTGAAGTATTTGCTTTGATATTTTGCTGTGACTTCTCTCCTTGAAATTTTTATAATGGACCTTTTTTTTTGAGAACATGGCTGGCTTCATAAAGATTGTTGGACACTTTGAAGACCTTAATATCTTTGACTTGAAAATAAAAAAGATTCCAAGCCAACTAATCTGCTCATTAATGTATGTTTAAATTATAAATTTCCTGTGTAAATCTAAATTATTGTAGTTGCCTTTCATTCTTTTAACATCTGATCTGCAAGAATAAAAATAAAAATCAGCACAAACCTTATACTCATTTTTTGAACTTGTGAAAACAAAATCTTAACAAATGCCTAAAAACTTTATATATGAAGGCTGTTTATTAATTCCCATTCTGTTTGAACACCAGCAGTGAGATTAACACTTCCACTATAATCCATTATAAGTGTCAGATACACGTTTTTCTTGTCCTGGATTTTCTGCTATTCTTGATCGCTTTTTTTTTTTAAAGAATCCAGGTTTTTAGAGACAGAATATTAATAGACTTCGTGGATTATTTTGGGAGATGATTTCATTGAAAAAAAAAAAAAAAACAAAAAACCCTAAAACATAACTGCAGGAAAGCAGTTGCTTCTTTTGGTGAGAAATGACGTGGTGAAGTTCTCCCTCTGTTGCCAGGCAGTGAGAAGGGGATGAGCTGCCTGTTAAAGTAAAAGCTTCTCCCAGGGGTCATTGTTCTCCAGAGTGGACAGACACTTGCATAGGATAGTTAACATACACAGAAATAGATGTATTTATACACAGAGCTATAGCTACATGTGTGCATAAACCTGACCCAGTGGAGGAGCAGTTACCTGTCAGATCACTCTGGTGAGAAGGAGCCTGGGCTCCTGGAGGTCGCCCATCCTGACCCCTGCCAGGATGGGATTGCTGCAAACAGGGATCACATTAGCCATGGCTTTAGCTCCCTATGGCCTGGGAAGCAGTGACCCACAGTTTGTCCCCTCTGCTTTGCTGCCTCTCCAAACTCTTGACCGCTACTCTGACTTCCATGGAGGAAAATTGTGCTCTGTTGTGCTTTCCCTCACTACAACATTCCATCTGTCCTTGATTGTTCCCCTAGAAGTTCTGTTTGGAAGATGCCTTTCACACCTGTTGTTCAGTGTTGCATTTGTTGGGTCTAAAGAGAAATATTCAACTGAAGTAACAGAAATGCCTCCAGGACAGGCCAGAGGTGTTCCCAAGTTTTGGAACCTGCACAGCACCTGTGTTCTGCTGGCTGTGCCTGGAAATGCTGTCAGGAGCATGGGAAGGCTGAGGGGGGCTGGAGCTGAACGTTTTGAGTGTTAAAAGCCTTAGAAATCATCATGTAGAGAGACAGACTATTTCCTAGGCTTCAATTTCTTATAAGGAATTTAAAATACTCTTCAAAATCTGAAGTCTAGTTAAATAATAAGTGTCAGGAACCTTGGAATTTACAGGGATATTGTAACTTCTAGTGTTTTGCCAAGCTTTTTTATTGGTCACCATATGCATCCTGAAGTTGTAACTTGCTCCAGTCATTTCAACACTTTTCTTGTGGAGACTGGATCAGGGAGCCAAAGAGCAGAGAGAAAGTTAAATGCTGCACTTCTAATTTTTCCTCCTCATTTTTATGGCATCAGACATATGTACATGCTCTTAATTGTAAGATGTACTTTTTTAGTAGGATAAAGGAGCATTAGAGATAATTACAGTAAGTATAGTGCTTTAATATAGCTGGGAATTAAAGGCATTATTTATTATAGGATAATGGTTATGGCAATGTCTTATGATACACTTAGAGTTAAACTTAATAGGGAAGTAATTTTATTTCTATTTCATATATAATTTATGTGAATTCTGTGTACTAAGAAAGGCAGTTTGGAAAATTACAATATTGAGGGCTGATACCATTCCAGATTTTCCCCTTCTCCCTGTCCCACTCCACTGCTGCTCCTCAGCCAGTCTGACCTCATGGCACACTTCACCCTCGGGACTTGGCTGCAAGGTTAACATTGCTTTTCCCTGCTTTTCCTAGGATTTTGGACACCTTCCTCTCAACCATTTCCTCTGCTGAGTGCAGGACAGCCATGGATGCAGCTGTGGTGGTGGGTAGGGAGGGGGAGTGCTGCCAGTTTCCATTCCCTCATCCAATCCCTCCTGCTGGGATGTGTAGTGCTTTCATGTCTGGGATTGTGGAGGAATAACATGCTGGGGTAGCCCAGGGAAACTGAGCAGGGAAAAAGAATACAGGTGATGTCCAGACACAAAAAATTCTGGATTAAAATTATCCCAACTCTACAGAACATTACATTCAGTGTAGCAGTAAAGCAGCGTGATCTGATCTGAATTCTTCTGAAATGGCATAATTATACTTGCAGAAAATAGTTCTGAGAGGTGATATAAGCTGTGACAGGGTCCCATTAGTCTGCTGTGTATACCTAGGAGTAGGTAGGGAGGTAGGATTGAGAACTTCAGAACTGGTGGTGGGAACTTTCCTTAAATTCAGACTTGATTCTTGTCTCCCCTATTTTGCATGAAGTTCCTAAAGCAGGGGCAGTAGTGGCAGTACAGCCTAGGATAGGGTGGAACTGCACAAGAGCTCACTGCTGTGTAAGAGTGAATTTATTTTGACTTTCACAGGTTCTGTCAATTTCATGATGTTGTCCAAAAATTTGATTTTTTAATTTAAAATCTGAATTTTCATGCAGGTGTGATCTCTCACAGTGAACTAATCTGTAGCTTTTCATATATTTGGAGGATTATGAAATTTTTGAGTGCAAGACTCGACCTGCCTTGCAGCTTCTGGGGCTTCAGTAGTTCTGAGCTGTTGAGAATTTATACATCAATATCTCTGACCATGCACGGGGGCTCTGAGTCCCTTAAGCACAGTGTTTTACCCATGAAAGCCGAGGCCATGCAGAGTTCTGTGCAGTAAACAGCCGTGGCCCATTACATCCTCAGAGTCAGAGAGGGCTTGCAAGCATTAAAGGGCCTGAAGTGGTTTCTAAGGAAAAGCTCCTTGGCCGCTGCTTGTGCCCAGGGGCACAGGTCTGTGTCTCCATTCTCCCGGCAAGTCCTGTGCTGTCAGATAAGGTGATTTTAGGTACTAAAACCCGGCTTTTCCATTCTGCACGAAGAGAGAGGCTCTGTTACCAATATTAACATATCACAACATTGCACATGCAAAAAATATGCCTTTTCTTGTCTGAGTGTGTGAGTTACAGCTCCTGCAGAAGCAGCAGAACAGTGGCTCGAGGCTTTGAAGGCTGCTGACAATATTAGTATTTTCCATGGAGCACTAACTCCTCAGAAGCTTGCCTTTAAACATGGTTGTAAACTGTGCTGAGATAATCATCTCTGTGCGATAGACGCGCTGCTGGGAGGTCTCGTCCTGCAAATTGGCCAGGGAGGGGTGTGAAGTATTCAGAGCTTTTGAGGTGCAGTAGAATTTTATGTTTGCACTTTTAAAGATCTGCCGACTACTCCTGTGAAATTGAAATGACAGAACTCAGACAATTAACGAATTCTTACTCCTTGAAAAAGTTGTTTTATCATCTGTTTTCACTCTGCGTTTTCTGGCTGAGTAAGATTTAGAATCTGGTACAGGCATACCAGAAATAGTGCTACTTTCGGTAGTTTTAGCACCTAAAGACATGAGTAAGGACAGCAGATATTTCTGAGGGTTGTCTGTCCTTCAGGTGACTAATTCAGGCTGCATTCTACTCTGAGAGATAATTAGGCTTACTTTTTTAAACTCTGAAATCTCTGCAGTTCAGTAGTGAGTCTGGAATTTTTATTTTGGTATAAAATCTGCTGTGTAGTGCTAAAACTGCAAGAGTTGAAGTCAGTACAATGGAGGAATTGCACTTGAGTGTGACTGCGAGAGGTTCAGGGGAGTTGTTTCATGTTGTTTCAGTTATGTAAATTGATTTTACACCTTTAATGATTCACTTTGTTTCTTGATTGTCGGCATCTGTGGTTAAGTTTTAAAGGATCTCTTAGCAGCGGTGGCAAAGAATGGTCGTGCATTCCTCACCCCTGTACTTGAATATGGAATGCTACAAACAAATGGGTTTGCTTTTATGCTTTTGTGTTTGCTTTTTTTTCCCCTTTTTTTTAAATTCAAAGGCTCCGTCTTCAGCAAGTAAAGATTAAAGCTGCTTGGGTGATATAGGTAATAGTTGAAATAGTTTAATGAAACATGCTACTTTGAAAATTAAAGCTGTTGAAGATATGTTTTGGATAAATGTTTGTATTTCCCTGTTCTGAGCATATTGACATTTGTGTTTTTGTAGTGGTGGAAGAAGGATTCTGGGAGAATGGACTTTCCTATGAGTGTAGGACCCTGCTCTTCAAAGCAATTCATAATCTTCTGGAAAGGTAAGAAAAACTCTAGTGCTCTCAAATATTTCATTTTGAGAGCAATTATATTTTTAAACTTACACTGCTTTCATTTTGAGTTTGACCTTGAATCCAAGGGAACAGGATAGAGATGAATCATTGACTCTGGTAATTTATCATAAAATGCTGTGCAAACGTATTAAACACTCATACAAACAATAATGTTGATACCTATTTCTGCTGGGATTTTTGCTAAGGAGCTGTTTTAAAAGCAAAGAAGGGGGAGTTTTCACCTTCTGGAAGTGCTTGGAGAGTGTAATTGTACCTGACCTTCAGTGCCTTGATGAAGTTAAATGATAAATATCTTAAAAGCTTTTTACGCTCTTCTCTCAATGATCCTGAATCTTAAAATTTGACTACATTTGTGCACAGTATTCGGAAGCTTAACAGTTCCTTGCTCTTATGAGCCATATATATTTTTTATATAAATATGACTTGACTGCAGAGTTATTCTGTAATTAGTTAATACACTAATGCCCTTTTTCTTCTTAATCCAGCTATCACCTTTTAAGATTTCTGAAGATTATCTTGTTCTCCAGACCCATTGACTGGGACATGGCATCTTGGGCTATATAATGTTATTCTTTCTGTTTCTGCAGTTCTTCAGGTCATCATCACCTTCCTGTATTGCATCCTAGTTCTTACAAATTTGGATATCTTCTTAAAATTAAATGTTATTAGACTAATTCCCACTTTCTCTGAGGTTCTAATAATAATAATAACAACAAAATAGAATGCACCTTTGTGTTGCAGTAATTTTGTAGAATGCAGCCTTGGATATTATTTTCTTTCAGAAAATAAGCAAATGGAGAACACTTTCATCTTGTCTCATTTAGTGTCCTGTTTGCTTTGATGTAGATTTACTGGTAATGAGGTTTGCATTATGTTCCTGAGGCTGTGTTTCCATGGGGTGACCAAGTTACCTGTGTGCATATCCCCAGGTACAAGGATTAGTTGTTGTAGTCCCTGTTTTCTATCCCATCAGTCTCTTCAGGGGATTTTTATAAAACTTGCAGGCTACTTAGAATGAATGAAAGCATAAAAATTAAATTCCAAGTCTAGAATGTTCATTAGTTCTTTTGCAGCTGTATAATATAAAAGGGAAAATTAATTTGATATGTGTTTATTAATCTGTGGTACCCAGCGAGCTGACTTTTAAATGTAATGTGGCTAATTTTATTCTTTGGACCTCTTTAAACTTGTGAAATAAATTTAATTTTTTTTAATATATAACTTAATTGAAATCAGTTGGCAGAGTCAGCAGAACTGTTCGGTCCAGCTGTGACTGTAAAGTCTTTCCCTTCCAGCAGTAGTTGGTGAACACACCTCAGGTGTCTGCTGACAGCCTCAATTCATGTTCTGATAAACGGAAACAATTCATGTTACGATAAGCTACGATTAATGTTGTGATAAGATGGTATGATGAATGTTGTGATAAGCTGATATGATTCATGTCGTGATAAGCTGATACAACTCCTGCTGCAGTACCAGCCTTGGACAAGAGCATCTTCTTGCTGCTCTGATGATTCCAATTTTTACACTTTCGTAGTTGAATTTAATTCAAGTTATTCACTTTTTATTTATTATTTTTTAATTGGTCTGCCGTACCAAATCTGAATTTAACATAATAATTACTTCATTTAAAATAATAGCAACATGTGTGCAGGCTTTATTAAATAGCACTTTAAACTTTTAAATCCTATTTTTTACCCGGTGTTTAGGAAAAGCCCCATTAATACAGCAGAAGGCTCATCGTTTCTGGTCCATCGGTGCCGGGTGGTGCCGGCGGTTGCGGTTTTGCAGGGTTTGGGTTTATTTCGTGTTTATTTTGCTGGAGGCTGAGGGGGATCGGCCGCGGTGGGACGGAAATGGCGGGAGGAGGAGCCGTGGGCGGGGAGCGGCCCCTCATGGAGGAGCCCGGGGGAGCTGTGGGGACAACTTTTACCTAACCCTGGCAAAGGCAAGAAAAAGGGCCTTTACACAAATGATTGTGTTTTTTTAAATTTTTCTTTCCTTCTCCCTGCCTCTCTCCTCCCCCCCGCCCCCCTCCCCCCGTACTCACACTAATGCTGTTTATGTTCATTGGCAGTATAGAAAACATTACAAGATTCGAGAGATGAGTACTCAAAATATTATGGTGTCATTTCATGACGATTGGTGTGCCCTTGGCAGGCCATTTTTTCATGGAAAAATCAGAAATCCAGGAGGTCAGGCGCCACTGAAGCGCTGGAACAGCTGCACTGCTGAGGGAGGGATGGCCCAGCCCTGAGGGGGGAGAGGAGCCAGGACCTGCAGGGTGTTTCATGCCTTAGGTCATTGACTAACTGCTTTTTATGACCAAATATTAGGTGTTTTTGGTTTTTTTCTTGGTCACAAGTCCATTGTTACAGCTCACTGTGAAAGACTTGTTACCTTTAGTGCTTATACAGCAAAAATAACCATACTGTTGTTGACTGTCCATCCGGCTGCATGGCTGCTGCAGCATGGCTCTGATTTTATATGGGATTATTCCTTAAATAACCCGTGATTTAGTTTAGCATGGAGGGCTGACTGATTTTTAAGGACAAATCTTCCCATGAAGACTTTTTTCCTAGGAAAGCAGCATTAGCTTGAGGCAGTTAAACCTGCTGTGGTGAGACACAGCGATGTGGCATTGAAGTGTGTGTGACGGGAAGAGTTTATTACATTTTTTTGCTACTACAGATTATTTTCTTTAGGGATCTGATGTAAACTTCACAGACTTCCTTTTGTTTGTATAAAACATGCTGGCACTGACAGACTCTCTGATAGCAAATATTTCCTAGGGAAATAGTTGCTGAAGCTTTTTTTCCCCACCTCTACTAATGTCTTTAGATCTCTGCTGCCTTAGCTTTCATAGTCAGTTTAAGATATTGGTTATTCAGCTGAAATGGATTATTTTTGCTTTAATTGAGAAAATACTGGTAGAATTTTCTTCAGCTTTAACTTTAGAAACTTCTGCCAAGTTTATACAGAAAATTTAGGAGCATATTAGTATTTACGTTGTCAGTTGTCCATTTCCTGTGTCTTCTAGGTATGCTTTTGAAGTGTAGATCACACAACTTTTTTGAACCTTGCAGAATGTACTTGCCCAGAAAGTTTCATGTGATTTTTAGGTTTTTTTTCTCCTTTGTTTTGGCTAATCTCTAGCAGCTGCTATAGAAATAAACTACTGGAAAACTTAGAAGAGGAGAAGAATCCAATTCTTTCATCTGAATAAAAAATACCGAAGAGATGTGAAATGTATGGGCAAGGCTTGCATATTACTTGTAATGGTGTACAAACTACTAGCAACAAATAAGCATTTTTACAGAATTTTTGAAGCATATTATTTACCTTACTGAAATATATGCCTTGATTATGAGTTTCTGTGTGTGGTCCCTTGGGCAGCATGTTCAAGTACATGTTTAATGTATGAGGCATACTCAGCATTGGCAAATTGCTCCTGTGATTCATCTGCACAGGTGGACCTGGAAAGGCACCAGGCACTCCCTAACTTGTCCATTTAAATTGGGTATTGATCACTTTGAGTCCTCACTGTTCGGGCTTTTTTTAAGAAGAATATGCAGTTTCTAAAAAGAAACTCTGGACTTTCAAAGGGACCACTGAGAACTTATTGCTCTAATTTTGGTGATGTGGGAGTATATTTGATGAAGTAAGGTTTCTGACAGAGGAAGCAGTAATTGTGGGAGTTTCAGTACCTGAAATCATGCTGGAAATCATGTGAAGGGAAAATTGAATCCTTGTTAATATTCTCTTAATGCAATTTTTTGTCATTCCTATGCTGCACCATTTACATGCCAAAATAAGGGAATGCATATTTTTTATCATCTGAAATCTGAAAGACTGGATAGAAAAGAATCAGCACTAACAAATGGCTTTTGTTCAAGAAGAGGAATGAGAAAAGTAGAATGAGGAATCAGACAGCAAAAAGAGTAGCGCAGAGTGGAAAAGATGGTGGCAATGGTGAGGGAAAAATGCATGTATGAAGTTCAGCATCAGTGACAACATCATGACATGGGGCAGGGATTTTCTATGACTGATGTGGGAAAACAAAAAGTGGAACCCAAAACCTACAAACTCTCATTTCAGTCTGATTGAAATTCAGCTGCCTAAGCCCTCAGAGTCACTGCATTCAAAGACTCCCTTTAATTACACTGTTAGATGTAACTAGTAATTGTTGCTGTAATTGTTTTCTAGATGTCTGATGGATAAAAGCTTCGTAAGAATTGGGAAATGGTTCATACGGCCCTACGACAAGGATGAGAAGCCAGTTAATAAAAGGTAAGGAGGTCTCTACATCAGGTCCTGCTCCTGTCAGTGTTGTGGATTGTGGGATGGTAATTGGATGCTGAATTTTGGTGGTAGTTTTCCCTCTTCTTTTGTCATGTAACAAGTAAAAACACAGACACCGGGTTCATTTCAGTAATACATAGAAAGCAATTAAGTAAGTTTTCAGACCTTGTTATGATAATTTAAGATAAGAAGGCGAGGTTGGTATTTATCCATTAGCTCCACAGAAATGTCACATTTATTAATATCTTTTGAGCAGCATCTGCCTTTTCCTCTCATTATACAACAGAATTGCAGGCAGTTATAACGAATTATTTTAATTTCTGGACACTAAACCCCAGCCTGACATTTTAAGCTGTAAAATAAGTCGCCTATAGATTTCCTGATTTATTTTTCTTAAAGATGCCACCCTCGATACATGGCTTTCCCTGCTCAGGCAGGCTGACAGATCAGACCTATAGGAGTGATTAATGTGCTTCTCCCACAGCAACACAGCCATGGAACAGGGGTAGCTGGCTCCACTGCTCACTATTTCCTCTCGAGCTCTAAAGGTTACGATGTTCTCAGATCTTCTGGTACTTGCATTTATAGTCATCCGCTAAACAAGTTCTGTCAAAAATAATCTGAGTTAAGCTGAAACACAGATTTTCTAACGGGAATCATTTTGACAGAACTGGGTTAGGAAGTGACTAAACACGCAGTTATGCTGGGAGATTTGAAGGTAATGAGCAGTGGAGATGAAGTGGGGTGGCAACTTCT
Source organism: Serinus canaria (assembly GCF_022539315.1). Lineage (NCBI taxonomy): Eukaryota > Metazoa > Chordata > Aves > Passeriformes > Fringillidae > Serinus > Serinus canaria. The sequence goes on along the minus strand of NC_066329.1, from coordinate 5,273,980 downwards.
TCATCCATCCAGCACAGCTGCAGTCACACAGTGTCTGATGGCAGGGTGGGGACAGGTGGAAATCATCCTGCACATCAGACCTGTCTTTTCCCTCTCATCGTGATCTCACTGCTAGGTTTAGCTGCAGTGAGACCTTACAGTGCAATGCTACAAACCGTTGGCTTCCTTCTGTAGCAAATTTGGTGCAAACCAGCTGCTTATAAACTTCATTTGGTTTTGAGAGAATTCAGGAATTGACCATGAATTTGGCTCCTTTCTGAAAGTGTTAACATAGCTTGGAGTTACCTGTTTTGTTACTGTTTACTTTGTGACTGACACTGTGTGTGTGTAACCTTTGATTTCACATCGATCTAATGGCGAGGAGCCATGGAAAGGTCCAGGTTTTTCCGTACCTTCCCCTGTCCTGGCTGTGCGTAACCACCTTTCCTCCCTCCTGTATTTCCTGCTGCTTTTCTGATCATACCAACATCAACTTAATTTTCTGCAAGATTAATTCCCTTAAGTGACGTAAGTAGGGGTCAATTCCAGTTTCTGGAAAAGAGAGGCAGCTCCTTTCAGCAAAAGCTGTTTGTTTTATCCACGTCAGTGCAGCCTGAGTGCTCAGATTAAATGTGCTTGTGAGTCTCCTGCCTGTTCCTGGTGTGTATCAATTTAATAAATTAAGCATCTGATACAGTAGAAGATGTCTGTCAAAAACAGCAGCAGCCCTGGCATGGGGGGTAATGTCACCTTAGAATTCTGCCAGATTAGTAAATCCTGTGTCTGATTTACATGTGTGTAACACCAAATCAACCTGCACAGTGAGGGTTCTGTAGGGGATAATTGCATTTGTAAACAGAAGTGCAGTCTGCATATAAAGAAATCTGGCCTGGAAGATGTCACAAAACCTGAGTTGATGTTAAATTCAGTTTGTGTTTAAAGTATTCCTTATATAAATCTGACACTGAAGATTTAAGGGTTGGAGGGTGCGCTCTTGATTTGAAGAAGATAATGTTTGTTCTTGGTTGAGGGGGGTGGTGGTTTCTCTGTTTATTTTTATAAAGTTCTTGTCACTATAGATCCTTTGGATATGCACCATTTCAAAAGTATTTATGTAGCAATAATAATTATGCCTAATTTGAAATAGGGTTTGTGTCATTTCAGGTTAATTTTTTTTTTCTATATATAAAACATTAAATTAACAAATCTTCCTGAAAGATTTCAGTAAAGACTGCAAAAATGGACAGTAAAGTCAATTGTGGACATAGCAACAAGTAGAAGGAGGCTTTGGGGACTAATCTGTCCAAACACCTTCTATTTAATCTTTTAAGCTTTCTTAGCATAGCACAAAAAGCTATCTTCACAAATTGATTCATGTTAATTCCAGATAAATTCTTTGTGAAGCTCTTGGCCTAAGCAGCAGCTTGTTCTAGATAAAGCAGTAAGGAATATTTGCAGGAAAAAGAGGCCAGCTGAGGGTGTTTAGGTATTTTAACATAAAACCTTAATAGCCAAAAAGGCATTTATGAAACATTACTTAAAGCCATGTTATTATATAAAGTAATAGAAATAAGTTGCATGTGTGTACAGTGATCAGATTGGAGTCTGGGAACTGGCAGTCCCTGTTGAAAACACCTGCTCTGTTCTCCTTGAGTGTGGAAAGAGATGTGTATGGATATATCCCCCCCCCTTGAATGGTGGAAACCAGCAGGTGTCTTTCTGCTAAAGAAATAGAGCCGTCTCTAAAGTCTGCTTTTCTACTTTTTTGCTTGTGGCAGAGTTGCTTATCTGAAGTTTCAGTGTCCAGAGTTACTGACGCCATGTCAGGAATATACTGAGAGGTCCTTGGCTGGGTGTAAGTGAACAGGGGAGGAATTAAAAGTCACGGGCTGGCTTTCAAGGAGTAAAGTCCTTCAGGGCCTGTGGTTTTTGTGAGTGGCATTAAAGGAGAAGGATGGGAGGGCTGCGATTTCAGAATGAAGTCAAAGATGAAGTGGAGCATGGCAGTGGCCGTGACCTACTTATGCTGAGATGTGAGAGGGAAGCCTAAGAACAACAGAGGGCCTGGCCTACCTTCCCAGGCAGTGCTGGGAACTGAGTGAGGATGAGCTTTTCTGCTTTTCCAGGAGGACTTAGAGAACAGCAGAGGGAGTTCCAGACAGATCCCTGTATGCTTGTGTTTTGTTTTACTTTCAGTGAAGACCAGATGCTTTTGACAGGAAATTTAGTGCAGAACTTGTGGGTTTCCTTTTCCAAAGATCTTCAGTATTATGTATCACTTCCTAAATAATTCTACACATTTTATTGTTATCCTACAGCAGTGTCTAAAATAGGTTTCACGCTACTGATGGGAAATGACAAACTTAATTATTTTTTCACAGAGCTTTCTAAAGGAGATCTGTATGTTTGGAGTTCACAGTACTTGTCTGATCTGAGGCATTGGTAGTGCCTTTCACTGTATGATGAAAATCCATTCTCACAGTCTACAGGGGCTTTTTTTGTTTTGGAAAGCACCACAATGAAGTGTTAAACAACTTACTGAAAAGAAAAACTGATGACCATCTTATGTAAGAATCTTTGCTGATTGTTTTAGTGATTGTTTTTCCTAGTGTGTAGGAAATTGGGGGGGAAATCAGTTTATTTTGAACTGTATGAGCAGCTTAAGTTGTTAAGCTCTTTTTAATGAAATTCAATTTAAAGAACACATGGAAAAATAATTGTTGCTTTTTGTAGCTTAAATAATTTATGGGTCATCCCGTCTTCCAAAAGTGTGCTGGGTGTTTTTTAGCCTTAAGAAGAAAACTGCTCCATCAGTAGAATATTTAGAATTAGAGCTTGTTCCGTCTCTTCATTAGTCAGTGAGAAGGCTGACAGGTAGGAACGGGGTTTAGGCAGCCCCTGTGCCCTCTGTGAACCAGCATGGATGGGGCAGTGGCATTGCAGTCAGGCTGCAGGGACATGCAGCTCTTGGATTGTTATTCCCAAACAGGTTTCTAGCTGTCACTGTCCCATACTTGACAACCTCATGTGATGTTCTGGAACAGAGATCTCTTGAGTTGTGAGTGCATGGGTACCTTAATAAATATCCAGAGCATTCCATGTCAAGTCTTGTACTGTAGACCTAATCCAGGAACTTTTCCCTCTGTAAAAGCTCAGTCAGTGCATCCACAGCCAGTTTTGGTCAATAGCTGTATTCACTTCTGTGTGAGCATGAAAATGGGCATTAATCAGTGCCATCAAAATCTGAAGACTGCAGACACTTAAAGCACTGCTGCCTCTCTCAGATCCTTGAAATCATCATTGCCTTCAATTTTCTGGGAGTAGCCATAGGACTTATCCAAGTAATACCTAAAATCAGTGATACCAGAGTTGACACTGAGCATCGCTGCAGCTGCATTAGCTTTGTGCCATGCCGGGAACTCCTCCCAGTCAGGTCAGTGTCTGCACATGGAGACATCAGGGTTGGGGAGCCCTGGAGAGGGACTGCTGTGCCAGAAACAGTGGAAGCACCAGAGCACCTTGGCTGAATCCCACACAGTGCTTTGCTCCTGGCACAGAAAATGTCTTCTGGCAAATGGCACTCAGGTGTTTCATTACATGGTGACATAGTGCAGTAAAAGCACAGTAAAATAAATTGAAGTGCTCTATTTAAATTTTTATGAAGATTTGAATTCTTCAGCAGAGAAAAAGTAACTGACTGTGCATGTGCAGTTTGCTGTGATGCAGTGAGGAGGGTTTTATTTCCTTGACGCTGAGAAAAAGAAGTCTTATAATTTATTTTAATTCTGCACATTTGTGTACTTGTATTTTAGCCATCAGTAATGTGATAATATATGTGCCTTGAAAATGGTGTCTAGTGATGCTATAGTAATATATATGTACAGTATTGCCAACACCATTATAAATGAGGAGAGACTAGGCAGCAAAATAATAAAAATCAATCTGACTTAATTTTAAATAATGTGTTCTTATTCCTGACTTGTCAAAATAAATGTGATAGAAATATGGAGTAATAAGAAATACTGTGTATTTTCCAATAATTCTTCATACCTCTGTAAAAATAAGCTTTTCTATTTCAGTTTAAGAGGCTTAGTTCCCAGAGAAATATTTTCATATTTTCAAGGTTTAAGTTCTGAAATGTTATGTTCATCTTTGCTGAGTTTCTTCTGAGGATTACTTATGGTTTTAGTAAAACCCTACACCAAGTTGGTGTGTTATAACTGTGGCTGGTGTTACTTTAATTGGTAATCTTGTGTGTGCTAAAGCTGAATTAACTCTTACTTACTCTGAAAAATTGTGTAGTGTACCCAGTGTGATATAGTCTGCATTTATATTTTAGCAGAAGAAGTAGATCTAAAATAGAGATTTTTAAATAAGTGTTTCCACATGGATTTTTCAGGCAAAAGTTGCAAATATATCAGGGTGATACCAAGGTGTTCTTGATATAAACATGCTTATATTTATAAACTTTTCCAAGCCATTTAATATAATTTAATTCAAGTGTATTAATCTAATACCAATAAATATAACATACTTTTGTTTTATAGGCAAAACAGCAAAATATTATAAACCAGCAAAATATTGTTAGCAGCTTAGGGTTACTTAAGGATACTATTAAGATGGTTTGGGGAAGGGCTATTAAAACATTACCTTTTTAATAGCTATTATCTATTCCTATATATGCTACTGATAGTCTTAGATTATTTTGTGTGTTTGTATTTCTGGAAACTTGAGGTAAAATTCTTGATCGAAAATGTTAGCACACTGTGCAGGAAAAAAGCATTTTGGACTGAACATCTCAATGTTCATGTGCTTTATCACCAAAGTAACCTTCCAGATAAGCTATAAATTAATGGGTATTTGGTATTCAGTTGTCTTTTTATTGGTTTTTTATTTAATAAGGAGAACAATAAACCAGTATTTTCTAAAAGCTGGTAAGAACCGTGCTGTAAAATTTCCATTGCTGTTTGAAGTGCGTGACCCAGTTAGCAGAGGCTGTGCCCAGCTGTGCATCGGGGCGTGGGGCCGGGCTTTGTGCCGCGTCCTTCAGGAACGGAACCCAGCAGCTGGAGCCGAGCGCTGCCGGCCCCTGCCTCAGGGCCCGGCCTTTTCATCTCCCTTCCTGGCTAAAACCATTAAAAACACTGTAGTAAAGCAACCCCAGGCACCGATTCTTCAGATTCCTTGCCCCTTGCCAATCAGGATAACGTCCTGGGAACAATGGAAGGGCTCCCGGCATGGGGTCATTGGTGAGATGTCACTGGAGCTGTGCTTCCAGTTTGCTGCATGTCCCTGCTTCAGCCAATTCAGGTGATGCTGTGCAGTGTCTCACCCTGCTGTTTGCTCAGGGCATGGACCTGAGCCAGCCACCTCAGATAAAGCAGCAGGGATGTTGGTAGGTGTGCTGGGGGCTGTTCAGTCATGTCATAGCTTGTATTTCGGCGATAGAAGTGAGGTAGAAATTGTTTCTTCACAAGTGCACCCTTGTCTTGGTAAGAGAGGTTCTGTGACTGGAGTGACCTCCTTGTCTGGATTATCTCAGTGCCGCTGCTGCAGCTGGTGGGACACTTGCCTGGTGTGTCTGCAGTGCCTGTGTGTCTCTGGCAGGCAGCAGGCAGATCAAAGTCCCTCCCGTCACACAGGAATTCCCAGCAGGAGGCAGCAGGGTTGGTACAGAATAATCTGGTGGGGCAGAGTCTTCTAGAAGGATCTATGGAAACTCCAGGTGTTTGGCTCCTCATGAGCTTCCAGCACAGGAGGCAGATACTCCTGACCAACATCCCCCAGGCTAAATGAATTGGTTCTCATCCCTTTCTGTCCTGAGAAAGAAGAATTCCATCATGCCTGCTCCTTCCAAAGGCACCCTCATTCCTGGGGTGTGTTTGAGCCAGAACAGACATTCAGGGTGCTGTCACAGAGTGTCACAGTCTGATCTTCGTGAACTACCTGAGACTTTGCCTTTTCCCCTCTCAAGTACTCGGAATCTGTCTACTTTGAGTGTGTGTTTGTAGCTACCACCTCCTTGTAGGATTTTGAGGAAGCCAGGATATCCAGGATATGTGTGTTAGGGTATGATTCCATGTGTTTCCTCTTTTACCAGATGGGGAGGATGTGCTGGCACATACTTTTGTGGATTCCAGTTTATAAGGCAGAAGAGTTGTCTCTGCAGTTTTGAAATTAAAGATCTTCTTTACTGATTTAATTAATTTAAATGAACAAATATATGTAAAGTAGATCCATTAATCTTTAACTTTTGGATGCTGTAAAACCTTTTCTTGTAGTTATTTTTTCTGGGCAATGTTTTTTGTATATACAGTATTTATATATAGAAGGTTGCTGGAATGCCTGTATGTATTCTAAATATTTCCATTAATTAATGTAATTGAGGGATTATCTTCACACTTTCATAATCTAAAAAAATATAGTTATTTAAGTGATTGAAATATTTTGCAGGAGTATACAAAAGGAGGAAGTTCAAGTAAATAAGTTGCCTATTTCTCTGTTTCTTTCCTTTTTCATGTCTTATTTTTATTTGTGTAGTTTAGAAGTGACTATCTTCATTAAATGGTTTTGGATACATTTGTGTCAGATACTTGAACTTCAGTAATTATATATGAAGCCTGGCTTAATCAGGACTTGGTGACCAATTAGTGCAGTCCCACTAAAGTTTAAGCTCCTTTTCTCATTATACACTCAGTACTGGCACTGTGTGTAAAGGATAATCTAAGTGCCCCTGATGTGCTGTTAATGAGATTTGTCAGGGCTCCCAGTTGCACTGTCTGCCAAACACAAGTGTTGTCACTTACTGTATCAGTAATGAATTGACTTAAGGGCTTCTGTAGATATTTAGAGGGCCTTAGTTAGGAATATTTAAATCTGTTGCAACTTTAATTGCAGGTGCAGTGCAGCTCTGCTCCCTGTGCTGCAGGAGCCTCCAGAAAGGAGAGAATGGCTTGCCTGGGTTTCTGAAAATTAAGCTGCATTCAGAGCTTAAACTGATTTAAATCCTTATAGATAGTCTTGTGGGTTCTGCAAAAACAGGGAAAAAAAACCCCAAACCAAAAACAAACAAACAAAAAATCTCCAATCTCTCTCCAAAACCAGAAAACTCCAATTGAAAGCAGTTCCATTGAATTATTTCTATCATCAATAATACCTTTTTCATTTATTTTTCTGACACTTTTATATCTCTTTAAAATAACTTAATCTTTAATTAAAGCTTTGTTTCATAACAGTTATGTAGGTTCTTTATTCTCAAAGTACGTTTTCTGAGAATTCCCTTAAAAATTTTTGCAAACCCTTATTTTCTGAAGACTCAGACTAAAATGGTGGTGACAGGGGAATGGTTTTAAACTGATAGAGAGTAGGTTTAAATTAAATGTTTGGAAAATGAATTAAATATGAGAGTGGGGAGACCCTGGCAGAGATTGCCCAGAGAAGCTGTGGCTGCCCCTGGATCCCTGGCAGTGTCCAAGGCCAGGCTGGACAGGGCTTGGAGCAACCTGGGATAGTGGAAGGTGTTCCTGCCCATGGCAGGGGGTAGAACAAGTCCTTTAAATACTGCAAAATAATGTGATTTTTGTGCAATACCACGTGATCCATTAGGTCTTGTGCAACCAGGTCCCTTGTTTAAGAAATCCTCAAATGATAGGAATATAAATGGGCTATTTTGTGACTGCTATGCGGCAAAAAATGTTATGGAAATGTTTATTTTTAAACACTAATTGTCTGGAACAATCTATAAAGTTGAGCAAAAACTGTATTCATCTTCTGAATGCCTGTAGTGTTTTAACTTAATAAATGGTCAGATTGAGGATAATGGCACAGCTTTAAAGTAGCTTTGGTAGAAATTTACTGCTGGTTTAGAAGACAGCAAACTTGAATGAACACTTGGTATATCCTATATAATCTAAATAAGGCTGTATGAACCAGTTTCTCTGGGTGGGCCTGAAGCACAAACAAACCCATATCTGAACAATGAACTGGGACCTGTAGGCCAGCCTTTCCAAGGCTGAAGTGAACATTGCAGAGGACCAATCTGCTGATACAAACAATTACTCAGCAGATTCATTTTAAAATGCATCACCATTTGTGAACTCTGTTGGCAACTGAGAAAGCAAAATTCTGAATTTTGGCTGCAGTCTGTTGGTGAGCGGGCAGAGGTAATGCTTGCTGCTTCTCTCTTCTGTTTGCTTCCAATGGCTCATTCTCCTCTCCTGCATAATCACTCTAACCAAACTCTGTCCTGAGCTCAGCAATATTTACTTTTAAACCTGTCTAGAATGGGAGGAGCTGCAGTTGGAGCAGTGGTGTTTGGTGGGACAAACTGAGTAGAGTTGGATTAGTAAAGTGCATTAAGAATGCCTGTTATTCTTGGATGCTCTCTCTGAGTTGTAGCAAGAGGTACTGACTGGTGACTGGGTTTTTACTTCTCTTTGAGAGATCTCATATGGTTAAAAATAGCTTTTTCATTGAAGAAGTGGGGCAAGAGGGGGAGGCAGGGAGAGGTTTTGGCAATGGATGTGTGATCCTTGCTGCCATACCTCCCACAAACTGGGATTTTGGGGTGAATTGTTGAGGAATTTTGCCCGTTGAAGGGCAAATCCTCAGGAAAAAGCCTCTTCTCCTCCTGCTTGGGATTGCAGGGCAGACCTTGTTCCTTCAGTTTGAACTTTGCACAAGTTGCATGTGGCCTGACCTGGAGGCAGGGTGAGGAGCACGTGTGGAGCAGCTCCTTTCTCAGTCCCAAATGCTGGGCAGCTCTCAAGTGCTCTCCTTTGGGCAGAGAAGTGACTTTTTATATTCTGAGTATCTGCACTTCGAAAATTGAGAATTCCTGCACAAGTGACTGGATAACATTTTGGAAACAAGAATTGGGTTCTCTAGCAGTGTGTGTGTCTGGGCTGTCTGGATTTCTCGAGCTAGGATAGACCCACTTGTCTGGACCTGCATGTGGGCAGCCCTCTGCTTCACAGTCATGGCACACAGTGCATTTATGTCAAGTTTTCTTTCTGAAAAATCAATAAGCATAAGATGTTGTTATAATAAATCAGACTGCATTTAGTCTCTCAACTCTGTCCTGTTAATAAAGCTAAGAGTGGTTAACTCCTAAGGAGCAGACCTTTTTTCCAGGTGCCCAGAAAAATACTCTTCCAGCGTTGCCAAACCATCTTTGCCAATACTGTGCTTGCTGCTGCCATCTACTGCCACCAGGTCTGGGGATGCAGCAGGGATCAAACCATGGCTTTTCTCTGTGGCAACACGTGTGGTCCAGACTTCTTTGCTGTGATGACATTTCTGCAGGTTTGCTGTTATGGGGCTTGGATGTGGATACTGCTCTTCAGGATGGGAAATACTGCTTCTGGGGTAGCTTATGTGAGTTACAGAGAGTTTGCACTACACAGGGAAAAGGCTCTAAGTCCTGACACTGTGTGTGCAGAGATGCCTCAGTGAGTATTTTGGTCAGTGTTCATCTGCCCAGGGAATTGCAGATGAAGTATCCTGTGGTCCCAACCATGCCTGTGGCAGTGCCTTTAAATCCTTGGTGATCCCTAAGGAAAAACCCAACAGGAGTTCCTCATGCATCACTGGATTTAGCAATGCCTGTGTGAAACTCACCTGTGTGAGACTTTGAAAATACTTTCTTCTTGCAGGAGTAGACTTCTCCCTTTTCCCTCCACCCATTCTTCTTGCCTTGTTGTTCAAGTTTTATTTGGATTTTTGAGAACCAGTCCAGTTTTGGACTGAAAAGCAGTTTTCTGATCATGCATTGTGTAATGCTGGCCATCTTTAAGTGCAGCAGTGCACTGCTAGGCACTGCGATATTTGGGTAAATGGAAACTTGCATGGAGGGCTGTTGCCTTCCCCTGATTTCTGTCAGTCTGAATGTCATGGTGACAATTTTTGGAGTTTCCTCCCTGGAGAAGTGGGAGGGGGAAGGCATTCCAGAGAAGTGGGAGTTGTGGGTGCCTATGTGAAGGATCCAAGGATTTCCAAAATATGGTCCCAGGATTGATGATGTGACATGGCTGAGTGAGAGACTAATGCTGATGGCCGGGATGTCTGCAGGCATGGCTGGACTGTGGGGAGAAAAATTCTTGAAGGACAAGGTGGTAATACAGAGGTAAATTGAATTTTCCACCAGCCAAGGGGATTTTCTGTCTCCTGAGGAAAGCAAGCTGCAAAAATTACTTGGAGGGATCTCATCTCTTTTTAATCTCTTCATGTTGCCAGCTGTTAAAGACATGGGGAACTGCAAGTGTTTTTTGGATGATGATGTCAGTACATCTAATTATATAATTTCCATCTGCTGACTGGAAAGCTGATGGAGAAGAGCTAAAGGAAGAACATTAAAATATCTTCCTTTGTTTTCCTTGTTGAAGGATCCAACAGTCTGAAATATGGAACTGGATGTCTAATGTACAGAATTCTCTCTTTTCTACATAATCTGAAAACTAGGAATGCCTATGTTTGCACACAGTGTTGCTGAAACCAAGTTTAGATCTGACATTTTGGAGAGCAGTTCCCTAGGACAGACACATACAGAGAAATTATTTACTGCCCTGCCCAATTCCTAGAAAAAGATTTAATTTAGGAAGGAGTGGAAATGTTGCCTGAAGAGTATCAGATTCTGCCTACTTTGGCCCCAGCCATGAGACAGATGTAGCATTTGGCCAAGTCAGATAAAAATCAGTGTAATAGTTACTCTGGGCATTTCAGGAAGCTGCCTATGACTATGTGCTTCTAATTTCTTAAAAAGGAATGTACCCAGATCCTAAATAATCCCTTACCATAAAAATTGTCTCCAGCAGTGGTCAGAAGTGGGACAGCTCAGGGAAGACTCTTCAGATCATGTCAAGAATTCAGTTGTTTCTCTGTACACTCGGTCAGGTTCCTGCTGGGTTTGACAATACAACTTGACATATTTTTATGTTTAACAACTGTTGATGAATTTTTCTTTTGTGCATTTAATTGAGTTTGAACCCACACAGAATTGAATTACCAACTGCATAAATACTTGTTGGTAATTAATACCATATCTCATCTATGCAATGGGTGTAAAAAAGGTTGGGATTTTTGGTTTAATTTTTTCATTCATTAGTGTACTTTAGGGCTCCTACTTCCTGTGTGGATGAGAGAATGTTACTCTATATCCTTTTTTGTCTCAAGCCTTTTGATTTTAGTACACATCTGCTCTCTCTGTTCAGTTCATCTCCTTCTCAATGAAAACTCCTTATGTTCTTTGTATGGAATTATTATTTTTGCCTCCCATTCCTTTTCTTTATGTTTATTTCTATTGAATTTAATTTTGGGGTTTTGGTGGGGTTTTTTTCCCTGTTGGTTTTTTTCTTTCCCCTCATCCAGTCTCTGACTTCTCTGAAGTAGCACTACAGTTCTTTGCCTTAAATTGTAATTTTTCCAGTATCATAATCAGAGCAGAATTTGTTTCTGTGCTGTTTGCCTTCTTCTTTTAATTCTCATTATTTAGCCTTAATAATTGTGATGTCCCTTTTAAATGCAAAGTTAAGTCAAGGACTGTGTCTCAATGCTGGAAGAAATCGAAGAGGGCTAAGTGATCTCAGGAGAGGCACTTAAGTAGCTGTAGTGTTTGTATAAGTGAGAGAATTAAAAGAACTAATTAAAGTAAGCTGGAGCACTTTATGAACTGCCCACACAGACCTGTTTAATACAGTTCAGCCCAAACTTGAAGCACTTGTATTGATGGTAAAAATTACAGAGAAAAAAATATCTCACTGGTGGAAGTTAGCACAGAGAAGGCTGTTCTAAATGAAGGAGTTAAATCTTGTGAACCAGTTGATTGGGAAATTATACTGGCCAGTCAGTTTAACTGTCGATTCCCCCACCCTGAGCATTATTTACAGGAGCTAACACTGTCAGTGACACCAAATCTCTTCTCTTATAGTGGCTGTTCTTTATAATAAAGGGTGCAGTGTAGCAGGATTTGCTGTTGTACTGCATTATTCTTAAGGCTACTCTTCTCACAAATCCATGATTGTTCCCATTTGTGTCACACACACATACACACACTCTGGTAATTTCAACTGCATTTCCATTTCCCTTTATGTAGCATTTATGATCTTTGAAGATTCATTTTGGATGTAAATTACCAGTTCAAGAGTATAAAAAGAGAAATCTATTTAATGTTCCAATTTTGAATGATGGTTTTGCATGAGTGGATATGATTTACTGTGAGTTAAAAAATAAACCAGTCAATCCTTTTACAATACACTGTCACAATAGAGATCTTGAAATAAAAGTGTTCGTTTGGTGGGGTTTTGTTTTGCTCAAGTTGCAAACTGCAAACCACTGTTTTGAGGCTGGACTGGCTTTGGTTTATTGTATGTTTTCCTGGAAATTCTTTTGATTACATATTTATATTTAAGGACATCTTCACGTACTGCAGCTCTGTCATTTGTGTAGTATTACAGAAAAAATCGAAGTCTCCTGCAGAACAGATGGACCAATAAAGTCTTCACCAAACCTCTATACTTATTTTAGAATCCATTTCTGGTACAGTGCAATGAACAGCAACAAAGAACTAAAAATAGCAGTGCTTTAATTTAGGCTGTCCTGATGCCTCTCTGCTTTTCTGGCAGTGTGCTTTGTGTCACTGATGTGCTCGTGTGACCTGTCTGCTGCTTGGAGGTGGATTTTTGCAATTTGCTCCCTGTTTTGGTCTGAACTGCTCTAATAAAGCTGAGCACACAATTTCCTTGCTGTAAAACTCCAGAGATTAAACAAGGTAGAAGTGACTTCCACCACCTCTGGAGCCAGGGCATGTTCTGTCCTCACCGTGCTGGGTTACAAGAGCTTTGGGGATACAGTTGGTTCACGCTTCAAGAGTTTCCAAGATCTTTTGAGAAGGTTCAGCAATATTCTCTAAATGAGGACACTGATTACTTGAAGAAATAATGTGGATCAAAGTATTTTAAAAATAATGCTATTTTCTGGAAATGTTAATAAACAATGAGAATCACACCTGAAGTCCAGTACTAGGCAGCTGGCAGTGCTGCAGTAATTTCACCTGTCTTTACTCTTACTGGATGCATCCTGCACTGGAATTCCACTGCTTTGTTTGAAAAAGTACTCAGCTGACTTTATTGATGTGATTTTACTGTTAAGCTTTTAAATATTATTACTTTTTCTAAAAGTCTCCATAAAAGCCAGCGAAGTGAATTTTTACATACTGTGTTGGTAGCGTGTTAAATCAAATAAATAGTTTAAAGCACTTTATAGTAAAAAGCACACTGGAAATGTAAACACATATTAAGCAGGACAAAGATGTGGTTAGTTACACACACAAACCAACCAGGAGATCACAGAGAAGCAGTCCTATTTATTAAACAGTCAGATGGCACTGCAAAATAATATCAGTGTCATTGTGCCAAAAGCAGCAGATTGCCACCTGGGCTGGGTGAAAGAATCATCTCTGTGCTACTGTTCCAAAACCTGTAAGAGATTTTTATGTTGTAGTTAAAAATCTTGGGTTTGGAGGCAGTTAAGAGCATGTCTGTGATTTAATGTGCAGGTAGCTGCTTGTAGGGTTTGCTGGCACCATTAGGCACCTACTTCATGTTTCTGTCAGTGGGAATTGGGCATTATTTGTTTCTTCAAGATCCTGCTTGGTGTCTTTTCCCTCTAACAGCAACCAATTGCCTTGAAAATCCAGCTCTGAAGTTGGTTTGTGATGTAAGTCCTGTGTTCAGTGAGTAAAGGATATTAAATCCAACTGGAGTTCAATATGAAAGCTTTAATTTTGTCACTCCTGTTTACTTTCCTTTGTAGCTTCTCAAGTAATTCTTGTTAAATGAGTGAGGCTAATCCACCTGTTTCTGAGAGTGGCAATAGAAATACATATTTGTTGAAATGTTTAATTATGGATAGAATTATTTAGCTCTGCATTCATGGGGCTGTTTGTGTGCATGTGCACATAATCCCAGGCACAAATTTTATGCACACAGTTTCTGTCAGCATGTTAGAGAATATGGTTTGTGGGCAAAACCCCTGAGCTGACACACTGCTCTTCCTGGCTTTCTTGTTTCGAAACAATTCTGGAGCATCTGTCATTGTTTCACACAATTTCCTGTAAAGCTGCCTGTGGCAGTTGCACTCATTCTTTATTACCCAAGGGCTTTGCAAGCTATAAAATAATGTATCTGACTACCTAATAGCCTAATATTCAGCCTTCCCAGGAGAAGGGGGAGTGGAAAGCTGGTTTTACTTTCTTTTTTGCTGACCATGCAAACCTGACCCTCGATGAGGTGCTTTCATCTGTGTTGTCAGTGAAGTCAAAGGATTTCCTGTGATAATGGCTTTTCTAGCTAGGAGATGGCTCCTTCCATACTCCAAAGAATGGCTCTGATCAAATGAGATTCAAGATCTGCCTTAATACAAATGGCATATCTGCATGTGATTATCTTTTAAACTGCCCCTTGTTTTTTTGCTTTGTTTATTAGTTGAGAGGCCCATTATACTGAAATAAACTGTAAAAGCAGTCCAAAAATATGATGCCTACGGATGCTGGACTGTGCCTGTAGATCCTTGCTGCATATGCACACACATTACATCATTGCTATAGATAGATATGTGTTGCTGCTCTTGTTTTTAACTAGATTTTTTGTTAAGGAGAATAATTTTCAGATATTTTTAGTTAAAAATCAAAATGCTTATACAGAGCCACTTTCCTGTTTTGTAGTTGAATAAATGAATAATTTTCCTGTAGATTTTTTTCTATAAAAAACTTGAATAACAGTAATTAGAATTAATTTAAATTTCCTAAGCCTAATGGAATCACTTTAAGATCAATATATGGTGAACACTTCACTCTTAGTTCATTTTGCATGACAACAGTTCCGTTGGGGTTACTTATAAAACCTTATTAAGGTATGTTTGAAAAATTAAATTATGCTTGTGTAGATTGGGGCTGGAAAATCCCAACCACAGATCTACTGTACCAGTGCACCCTAAAACTTGGTGTTCTCAACTACAAACAAACCCCAAGCACAACAGAAGACTTGTCCTAAAATATTAATTATTGTAGAGCAAAGGAATACTTAACCACTGTGTAAGTTTTTGTCTTTCAAGTGAGTTTCTTGGAAATACAAGAATGTTGCTGTAGGTTTGAGGGAAGCCTTGTGAGTAATGACAGGTGAACTGGGGAAGGCAGTGCTCAGGAGCCAGGCTTTGGGGGTGAACTCCTCCCAGGGAGCATCACCAGCACCCAGCAGTGCAGGGAGTTCTGACCTGGGGAAGGCAAGGGCTGGGAGCTGCAGTCTGAGTGGCTGAGCTGCACCATCAGGTACAGAGGGTTGTGTGATGCCTGCTGGTTTAAGAGTGCTCTGCCTCCCTCCCTGTGGTTGGATTCCTTCAAGTTCTTATTTAAAAAACACTTGAGCTGCACATAATTTCAGACTATCACATTCCAGTGAAGCCATTGTAACCACATGATTGTTTAAAGCTATGTCCTGCCTTCCCTGTCTGGCTGAATTAGGGTACAGCCTTCATTCGTACATTCCAAACTCATGAGCAGCTTCAAAGAGATTATTTTCCCAGCCCAGTCTGCTGCCAGGGATCCTCCAGCTTTCTGATCTGAGTGTGGAACCATGGCTCTGTTTAAAATTGGGCAACTTTTGGCCTTCATCCTCAGGGAGGTGTTAGCTATATTTTGGATAGAAGACTGTGTGATGGGAGGGCTTAGCTAGCATCTAAGCTGCCTAATTCACTGCTGGACTTTCCACTTGCAAAGCTATTCAGCAATTCTGAATGGGTATTAATAAAACCCCTCCTGCTGTATCAACACATTTAGAAACAGGAACTGTGTATTCCTGTCCTTCTGTCTTGTGTTAAATACTTATATTCACATGGTTTTGGGATTAATTTATCTGCTACCAGCCATGCACCTCTGCACACTTGACACTTCACACCATGACATGAGGTTCCAAAGTACACAGTGTGTATGGAAAACCTTGGCTGGGTTTCCTCACAGGATGAAGGGAGTTTGCTGCTTCCTCCCTACTCCCCTGGTGACCTTTAGATTTTGTCCTGGTGATTATTTGAGATTGCTGAGAAATGGCTGTGTGTGTAGCTCTGTATGTATATTTATAAATGCCATGGTCTCCTCACAGTTGTATTTCTTTTTTCTAATTGATTCCATGGGATTACTTTGCTGGCAGAGTGCACACAATAGAGCTTGCATTTCAAGGAGCACTTCAAATATTTAGTTGTATTTTTAGAAGCTTAATATTATGTGTCAATTTTATGGCCAGGTAACATTGTTTTAAGTCAATATTTAGATTTTTCTTGTTTGCTACTTGCTCTGACCTAGTCTTCTTAACAGATAGTAGCATCTGAAGAATCTTAACAGATTTTATTAAAATTTTGTCTTTCAACAGGAGCATTAGGAAAACATTTCCTAATGGTTCAAAAATGCGAGCTGAGCTGTTCCACCCAGGCTATTTTAATATTGGGAGAGTGTTTGTTGTTGAAAGTAAGAAAGGAACTACCTAGTCTGCTTCTTTTCCAAAGAAATAAATTATCCCAGTGCAGAGTTCTTATTTAATATCTGCCTCTCCACAGTCAGGTGTTCTGAAGTGTTGTGTGGAGCAGTGACACAGGATTGGCCTCCAGGCAGTCACAGAAACCTCCCCTGAGGAAAGCACAGGCAGGGTTCTATTGCAGAGCAGGGAACACTTTCTCTAGGAGTGGGGTGGGCTTTGCACCCACCAAGGTGCCTGCAGTCAGGAATGGTGCATCTTGCAGGACACCTTGGGTTGCAGGAATTAGTGAAGTTTATATTCTTTCATCAAGTGCTGTCAGTGAAGCAGCCAAGCCCTAGGAAGTGGTTGAATTCAACTTTTTTTAATGTATGTCTGGTTTTACTCAAACTTCTCCTTTATTCTGCTGAGAATCTACTTTAAATATTGAGATTTAAGGTGGGCTCTAATAAAAGAATTATTAGTTTATGAGTTTTACCTTTTTTTACTGCAGGTTTCAAAAAGAAATTTAACAACCTTACCCTGAAGTACAGAGTGAGAATAGCATCAGGAACAATCCTAAATTTTTTTCTGGTTATGCTTTAATGTTGTTATACTTTTTTAACCACTTAATTCCATGTGGGAAGGGATGACACTTGTTTGTGTGTTACAGATGGAGAATACAAAGGTGTAAGGCAGGGTTGGCTTACCCAGGCCAGCAGAATGAAACATAAACCTCCTCATCCTGCCCTCTGGAAGGGAAGGGTCAAATCCTGTTAGTGTTTAATCCAGAGAAGTGCTACTGCCGAGTGGGAGCTTTTCCTGAGAGTCTAGAACTCACACCCAGATTTCTATCTGCCTCCATGCTGCCAAATTTGGCTGCTTCACTTGCAGTCTGTGCTTCTGGAAAGAAAGAAATCAGAGAGAAATCTGTTTCTTCAAGTGACCTAAATAATTTTCCTGCTTCCTCTGCTGGGCTCTGTGTTACTCCGTTGCCTGCACCATTAATAGGATCAGATAATATCGGAGACTTGCGGGTGTTTTTTCATAATTATCTGTTTAACCTTGTGATTGAGGGTAATGCATCTCCTCCATCTGTTACTAATTCAGCTAAAGTAAAACTAGTTTGTCTGTTTGGAGGCTGTTGGAGCAAACGCTGATGGATAATCATGAGGAGCCATTAATAATGTCATTAACTGACTCGGTGCCATCTTTAAAGGTAGAAATGGTTATTGATGCAGGCCACCAGTCTGAATTCCAGGTCAAAACATCTCAAAGCTCTGCTGATTCTGATAGATGTTTTGCAGTCGTTGTGTGAAGAAATTTTGTAGGTGCTGTTTCGACTTCCATATTCTAAACCTCGTCACCGCACTTCACACTAATGAGCAGGCTGGGGAAAGAAGCCAAGAAATTAATGGACCATAGAAACTAAATTACCCTTTCAACCCTGGAGGAAGTCTTCCCTTGTGCTCAGCTCATGAATTGATCCCAACACAAGAAAAACAGAACCTGCTAAAGCCATTTGCTGGCAGTGTCTTACCTTGATATTAAATCTCTGTAGTTTTATACAAAAGCATACTGTGTCTTCTTTCTGAATAACTTTGCTAGATTTAGATTTCATTCAGACTTCCATGTGTGATAAAATTTGGCATCTATCTGAAATGATTTCCCCCCCTTCCTGCTCCTCTGAATTCCCATGGCTGCTGGAAAATTGAAATCCTTTCCGCTTTATGGAGAGAGGTTTAGAAATGGAAATTTCAGGGCTAGCTTAGATTGCTATTGCACTACTTATCATCAGCCTTTATGTTATAGAAGGAAAAATTGTGAGGAAAAACATAGTTAACTGCAAAGTTCTCGAGAGACACTTGTTTTTAGGTAATTTGAGAATCTTGGTATTGTTTGGTCAAGAAAAAATGAAGCTGTATGGAATCCAGAAAATGTATTTTCTCACTTGGCAGAATTTATCCTTACAGTTCATCTGTACTCTGTGGGATCAGTGTATGTATATTTTTACTGATGAGGTGTTTAAAACCCTAAGACAGATGTCTTGTTTTCAGCAGCACTTCACCCTTCCCACCTCAGATGGTGACTGTAGTGACCCAACAAGTAGGACTACTGAAAAATCTCTCTCTACTTGGAATTTATGAAGAAATGAAAACCACCAAACCTGTGGTTTTCCACCAAACCTGATGTTGGTGTAGCTTAAATATGCAAAAAATATTGTATTCTAGTAGTTTAAAGCAGGTCTTGAGAAGCTGTATTACCAGAAGAAGGGAACTCTTGGGTTATAGAGATTAATTTCCAGTGGAGCTTTTGCCAGCATCATTATCTCTGTGAGGAGAAGACAGGTTGGAGCTCTGCTCTTTACATCAGTAAATGTTCTCAAGGGCTGGCTATGCTTTGGTAGGATTTTTACACCTAAAAAGCCTCTCAAAGTGTTCCCTGCTCATCTCAGCCTAAGCTGGGTCTTGTATTTGTTCTCTTGATGTTTTTGTGAGGCTTTTTTTCCCAAGAAGAAATCAGTGAAATGAGTCAGAAGTGACAAGAAGTCTGGAATGAGAGGAGCTGCTTGTGAATCTCTGAAGTCACTCTGGATATTATTAGGAGTCCCAGAAAGAGCAGCTTCCCTGGAAGCTTGGTGCAGGACTGGTTGTGTGATTGAAATAAGAATATCATGTTCCATCACCATGCACTCAGAAGGATCCATGGCACATTTAGCTGACAGTTTCCAGCCATTACAGAACTTATTCCCTACTCCTGCTGGGGTAAAACAACAGGAGATTCCTGCTGGATTTTGGATGCAGATCTCCCTTTGAAGCTGATGGTGTGACAAAAGTAATGTCACAAACATGTCATTCCATTTTCATCATGGAAATGGGTCTTCCTCTAGCACAGACCTGTTGAAAGTTCCATTTCTGTAAAATATAAAAGTGTAGCTTTTTATGTGATCTTAGCAATTTCTCTGTGATTCAGATGCACCGACAGAAACAAATTATCTCATTGCTGGTACTTGCTGCAAATTGCTGGCTGGCTGAATAGAAAATGTTCACAGCTTCTGTCACTCAGGGATTATTGGCCAGTGTGACAAAACCTCTCACTTGATGGGTTTTAATGTTAATGAATGATAACTTTACACTTAATTTTTACGTAAGGACTGTGTTCTTTCTTCTGAAAGCCCATCTTAAAAATGTCCTAGTGTGGGAAAGAGGGAAGATGTAGTTCACAGCATACATAAGAAATGTAGGTCCTTGGATCTTTAGGCCACTGGAGTACCAAGAGGCTGTGAAATCCCTCATGCCTCTGATTAATGTAGCTGTGGGGCTGGGGGGTTGTGTTGGGCATGGGGGCCTTCCTTTCTTTTTGAAGTTTGAGTGATTCCTGTCGAATCCTGTTGCTGATGATTGAAGCACTATAACATTTAATAACTTCAAGCTGCTGCACTGCTGCTTCTGCTCGTTTGCACTTGGGACATGGTGTGTGATCTTTTGCTTCCTCCAGATCATAAATGTTCTGCTCCTTGGTTTGTTTTTGCTTCATTTGACTTCTCTGTGGACTTTATGAAGTTGCTTATTAAACTTCATTTCACTGAGAAATGCAGATGGAGTTGTGTACTTAAGTCTAAGTGGTTATGTTTGACCAGAAGTTACATTGATGAGATGAGAATATAAATAAATTTCCTTTCCCAGCTCCAGCCTTTTAATCATCCAGCCTGCCCTTCAAGGCTCTCATTTCTCTCATTAAAGTGCCAGTCCTCTGTTTTTGCAGAAATTCTCTGAGTTCATTCATTCATGTACTCAGCCTTTTCTCTTCCATGGGTAGGAATTTGATTCTCGTGGAGTCCTGCTCCAGTGAAAACTAATGAAGGAACAGATTTTTATGGGTATAAACAGATTTTTATGGGTACAGTATTTTTTGGGTTGGGCTAATGTTTAAGTCTCCTGTAAGTGCTAAGAACACAGACACCTGAGAGGTGACACCTGTGCCTTGTCAGCTGGTCAGCATTGCCAGCCAGTGCTGCAGTGGGAACCAAGCTGAAGCAAAACCCTGTGAGAGGCTGGTCATTGCTTGTCTGTGTTCCTGTCTGCAGTGTTGGCCACATCCTAAAGAATTTCCTGCCCCAATGCCTTTATCTCTGCCTTGCTGCAGTTAGACAGCATGAATGTAAATCTATGGATATATCTAAAGAGCGATTTCCTACATCTGCTTTTGGATTTTGTACTTGAAAACAGGATGAGAGGGAACAAAAAACCATTTTCTTCCATTTGGGTATTTTGCTTGATCACTTACTGTAGCATCTTAACTTAAAGACAAATTTTAGAGTCTTGTTTTTGTTTTACCTTTGTGACTCCTAATTTGCAGTCATTTTGTTGAATGTAGAATAATGTCAGAGCCTTCGTTTCTTTCTTTGCTGAAAGAGGATGTGTTGTTTCTTAGAAAACATTTCTTAAGCCAGTTATTCAGGTGCTTTCTTTAAACTGATTTGTCTCTAGCTTCTCTCATCCAGGAGCAGTAGTATTTTTCCTCATGTTTCCATTATGTGGATTTATTGCTGTATATAGGAAGTTGCAAAGTACTTATAGCTGGAAGTGGCATTTCTCTGCTCTGTGTAGGTATGTGATAAGTTTTTAATTGCTAAATATTGAATTAAGACATTCAAAACCTTTTGTTTACACTATTGTTTGGTTACATTGTTATTTATGAGCAGTTTTAATTTCTGTTATGCCAGTGCTGGTTAAAATACCAACAGGCAATTCCATCAGTGACACAGAGGTGTTACAGTGGGATTGTTTATTTTGTCTTCTCTGCCAGAGAGGAAGGTGCAGTTCCCAGGGATGTGCTTTCTGCAGTCTGTTCTTTGAGGGAGTAACAAAATAAGATGTAACTGTAGGAATGGTGTGTGGAACAAGCAGAGTTCCCAGCAGGAGTGCAGCAGATCCTTTATAGCTCATGACACGTTCCCTGCTCTTGGCTGTAAAGCACTCCTGTGATTTTCTTTGCAGCAAACACTTGACTTACTCTGAATCTACATTCGCAGTACCTATACCTCAAAAACACCCAAACGCAGCAAACCCCCACAAACAAAACTGCTGTACTCCACTTTCCAGAATAAGGATCTTGATTTTCCCCTCTCTAAAAAGAAACATATTTTACAAGCTTAGTATTTTCCTTTGTTCCTTGTCTCCTTAACTTGGTAGCTTATTTTACAGGTCATGTTTTCTGCCTGCCCGGAAAATGTCAGATCCATTCAGAATTTTTTTCTCAGGGGGACTACTAAGAGAATCTTCTCTTGCTGATTAATTCCTTTAAAAATAATTTAAAAGAAAATCAGGGCTAAGAAAAGACTCTTTTAGGGTGATGTTCATGGCACTTTTAAGCATTCTTGTTGTATATTGGCCATTTTCTATTAAATCTGTGGAATTTTGGGGGAACAATTTCCTCTTACATGTTAGACTTCGATTCTGGAATGAAATGCAAGGGTGGCCTTGCCCTTGCTGCCATTCTCTTGGTGAGGACATGTCCCTAGGTCAGTTCTACTGTTTCCAGGGCAGTGAGGTCAGGGAACTTTTTGACACAGAATAAAGGACATCAGTGGTACCTTTTTGTGTCATGTAACCACTGCCACCAGTAAATAATGGTATCTGTGCTTCTCAAGACTTTCTGCAGCACCTGAAACATCTCATTTTACACTGGGAGTTTTGAATAAGTCACTGAGCATCAACAAAGAAGGTTTTTGTTTTGCTAATGGGTAGATTGGGTGGGCAGCCTGGGTACTGAGGAAAAAGGGGAATGATTTGCATGTTTTTTACTTCATTCATCTTCAATCTTAGCATTTCCAACCAATGCCACACAAAAGACCATGCACTATAAATAACCTTCACTCTGGCTTTCCTCTCTGCTCTCCTGCTCACCTGCATTTACAGGTCCTTTTTTCTGCAATTGTCAATGTATCCCCTGCAGTAGCTGATTGTGCTGAAACAGGGGAGCCTGAGCCAGGCCTGTGTGCAGAGGCCTGACATCTCTGTGGGAACAGTGCTGAGATTTTGCAGTCTATTGTGCTCACACCCTCAAAAACCTGCTCGTGTTTCCTGATAGGGATCAGGCTGGTGACCAGTCCCACCATTTACCAGAATATTTTCAAAAGGAAGCCACCTCCTCTTTCACAGGTCAGGTAAACACAATATTGTGAAGACTCTGCCTGTCTTCAGGTGCCTGGGGTGAAAAAGAGCTATTCAGTGTTTCCAAAGAATTTCTGTTGTCTGCTCTCAGCTGCCTTCCCTTTGGAGCAGAGGTGGGTGCAGCTCAGGGTAGATCTCCCTGGAGAGCAGATTGAGGATGGGGTAAGGCTGCACGTGGCACAGAACAGTTGTCCACCTCACAGAGGGGAGGATGTGCCAAACAGAGACATTTGAAGAGCCACCAGAGACTCTTGTTGATGTTAAAAAAGAGGAGAGGAAATGGATATAAAATTCCTTTTCTTGTGGTTCCATTTATTAATTGTAGTATGAGACCGTTTCTCTGGGCTAGACAGGAAAAATTTGGATCCTGAAGCTGCAGACTACACTGAGAGATATCACTGTGATTTCAGTCTAACTCATTTCCCTTCTCCCATGTTCACTGCTAAATCCTGTGTTTTCTCTGTTCCTGGAACCTTCAGGAATAGGATGGTAACTGTGATAGCTGTAGCACACACTGGAGTTTGAATGTCCAGAAATTTTGGCAGCCTGTCAAGTGACCAGGTTGAGGGTGGAAGAACCAGAATTGGGAAAAGGTTATTTGCTTTTCCTTCACCCTGTAATTCAGTCAAAAATTAACAGTATTTAATTGAAAGCCTGAAGAGAATGTCTGACCTTGAGGAAAATCCTGCCAAATCTTGGTGACCTATTAGAAATAATGATGCTTTAGGAGTTGTCAGAGCTAAGTTTTGTGAACTTGAACAGTTTGAACACTGTGGAGTCCATGTAAGCATGGCTGCTTTACCTTTTAACAGCAGAGTTCATGGAGCTCAGCTTTTCCTTGTGGGTACATTCCCTTCCAGTGCTGAGGCTGCTGAGAGGGGGCCTGGTTGGAAGATCAGGGTGAGCTCTGTGGTTTTTCCCTGCATGCTGTCTGTATGTGGGTTTGCACTGTGCACTGATGCTCAGCATTACACATGGCAGAGCAGGGTCATTTCTGCCTGGCAATTAATAGGCTAATCCAGCTTTTAGAGCAGTTTGTTTTATTTTATTTCCATGTTTGGGTTGAAGTCATTCTGAACATCAAACAAACCTGTGCCACCAGCACAGGCAGCACCATAGGTCAAGTCTGAAAGTTTGAAGCATTGAGTTGTGTCCATGGCTGAGAACTGAGCACAAAGCAGGGCTGCAGCACATTCCTGCCTCAGGAATTGTTTGGCCTGGCAGAGATCCTGAGTCAGCACTCTGGCAGCACAGGCCAGGGCACAGGCCCTGGGCTTGCAGGGGCTGAGCCCACTGAGGGCTGCACAAAGCTCCCACAGGTCTCAGAAGGGAGACATCAGGAGCTGCTGGAGGTGGGCCATGGATAAAGATCCTGGTTTCCCTTTCTCTGGGGAAAGGCCACTCACTCTATGTCAGTGGCCCACGGTGGGTGGGTGCTGGCCACCAGAGCTCTGTCTGGTTCACTCACTTGGGTGGAGTTTCAGTCTTGCCAAAACACAGAATTGGTATTTCAGGCATTTCTATAAAATACTTTTCACTGCAGAAATGTTTTCTGCAGTGGTGGGATTGGGGTTTTTTTCTTTTCATTTTCTGACAGAAACTTGTTCTTAATTCAAGAAGAAAATGAGGCAGAAAATAATTTATATTATAAGATTACTTGGTGGAACTGAAAATACAAAATCTTACATTTGATGTGAGAATAATTATTTTTCCTTCTAATGATTTTTCATCAATTGTGTTCTTGGAACACACTTTCTTTAGGTTTCAGATAATTTGTTTATTATGTGTCTGTGTAAATGTTTAAAATGCAATAAGCTTTGGATTTATGTGCAAAAATAATACTTTCCTTTCTACTTGAGCCTAATGTGGTTTCAGGAGCTGTTTTTAGGCTCTTTGAAATAATTTTTCTTTTCAAGTTTTTTCTTGGTTGAGCACCATATAGAAGGGGTGAAGTCCCTGGCTCGTTTTCAGATTCACTTTATTGTTTAAATAGGGAAATACTGCCTTCATTCTGATACCTTTTAAGGTGTTATTTTGTGAGACAATAAAATGTCCTGTCCTATTCCAGTATTGATGAGATTGTGAATGGTTTTAATAGGCAAAAAAAAACCTCAATATGTTGGGATTTTCCCCTCCTCTTAAGATTGTGATGTTGGAGGTTACTGCTTTGGTGTCCAATTCCTTTGTTCCCCACCTGAGGAATGATTCCCTTGGTGACAAATCCATCTCTCCCTATCTTTGACACTGAATTATTTCCATGTGCCTTGTAAAAAAAATTAAGAGAGGAGCAGTAGGTAGGTGAGGACTAGAAAGTAACAATAATTAAAATAATTATGTGTAACCTGCAATTGTCATTTAAAGCCCCCCAAACATTCAGGACATGACTGGGAGCTGGAGTAGAGGAGATCAGGGAGTGAATGTGGTTGACTGAATTGTGCATCTTTAATGCTTTGTGTCCCTGCTAGTGCAATTCTTTCTCCATTCCTAAATGTGATTTGTGTGCCACCTGTTTCAACTGCAGTCACTCTCCAGGGACATCAAATGGGAGGCAGCATGTAGGAGCTAAATTATTTGGAGAGGATTCAGTGATTGACTTAAATGTAAAGGGATTAATTGGTCTCTAAACTAGTCAATTAAACCGTACTCCAAAAGTGGAAAGATCACAAATGCATGGCAATGAATAAATTAATACATTTTTCATGGTTTCAGAATTTTCTACATGTTGCTTAATTTGTTTTGAATCATAAAATTTATTCCATTAATTGTGATCATGCTGCATAATGGATGCATGTGAAATAATTTTGTGCAGCCATCCTCCTAAAGGACAGCTGGCAGCAGGCTTACAGCACAAATTTCAGTGTGCATTAGGAGGTGTTTACAGCCTTTGCAGGCTCTTTCACACACCATACAGCAAAGGAGAACAAATTTTCTGTGAGACCATGCTGTAAAATGAGGTTCAGATCTTTTAAAACTTTGTCTCCGTTCTGTGTAGCTCATTAACCTTGTGCTCTTCCATAGAAGTGTGAAGGGCATTTTATACTCAGTCCTTGGTGCTTGAGCAAGGTGTGCTCTGTGAGGTAATCTGGAGAGATTTAGGCTCTTGGCTTTGTTTGTCATTTGGGGGTGAGGGGGTTTGGTTTTTTGTTTCATTTTATCAGAGTATAGTTGAACATTATTTCCATCCATTTTGCAGTAGTGCTGTTGTCCTGTCATATTTAAGGGATCAGCTGTGAGTCCTGGGAATATTAAAGCTCTCCATCAGGACTCGCCTCCCTCTGTGTTCTGTACTTGAAAATACCTGAGTTACTATTATAGATTTATAGTTGTGTAAAGAAATCAGAAGATTTGGTTTGTGGGAAGAAATTAATTTAGAGGGGGATCAAGTCTTGCAGCACTTACAAGTCCCTGTTTCCAGCTGCCACTTCTAAGTGGATGTGAGATGGTCAGAAGGTCCCCAGCTCCCATGATCTGAGAGCAGGGCTGCTTCCTCACTGGAGAGCTCCCAGTGCTGGTGTTCTCCTGCCAGAAAAACTGAACTTTGTCCACACTGGAGAGTGGGTACAGGGATTTAATGCCTGGAGAGTCTGAATTTCTTTTTAAAGATTGTGTGACTGTGACATAAAACTCACAATATAATGCTTTACTTCTCCCTTTCCCTTGGGGAGTCCACAGCAAGCAGCACAAATCAAAACTGCATTAATAGTTTTGATATTTTGAGAACAATATTATTATTATTTCTGTGTTGAACAACCTGGGTAACCACAATTCCCCCTGTTGATGTACTTGCTTTGTGAATGAAACCAATAAATTTAATTTCACGTGGAGTGAACGTAATGAAAAGAAGAAATGGACGTGTGGCCCTTCTTCCCCTTCAGTTTGCTGTCTTTTTTCCAGGAATCTCTTTTCTGAATGGCCTTAATCTAATATAATCTTGGATAATAGCTCAGCCTCCATGGGGTGAAGGGGAGAAGGGTGCATTAACCTACATTCGCAGGCAGGAGAAACAAGGCAGTGCTGGCCCTGCAGAGCAGAGGAGGAGCCTGGGATGGGCTGGGCTTTATTGCCATAGCTCAGACGTGGGCAGGATGCACCCTGGTTGGGCTCTGGCGACAGAGCCTCTGTGCATGTCTGGAGAGCATCCCTGTGACTGAGACTGCAGGAATTTAAATTGGGAGGGAGCAAATGAATTGTGGTGTCTGTTAACTTGTGAATTACTGGGCACTGTTACCATGCCAGTGTTGCTTAACTTACAGAGCAGGGAGAGAAGCCTGGCTGCTTGGGAGAAAATTAGCTCTTTGATTGTAAGAAACACGTATCTTTTCTTTTATGGCATTTCAGTTTCTATTATTTTTGAGCTTCATTTTTAGAATTTGTGTAGACCTGATTATCTTGAAAGACTTTGGATAAAATAATTTTAAAGCTTCACACAACCCCTCCCTAATTTAAACATGTAGTGCAAGCAAAAGTAAGTGTCAGTGGCTGCTTCACTTTCTTCCCCCATGCTGGGAGCAGTCTGAGAATGATGTGATGTTCACATATTATTTCCCCTTGTACCTCATACCTGCTAGTCAAGGTTCTTGTAGAGCATTGACAGCTGATTTTATTCCCATATTCTAATTTTGTTTAGGTCTCCCTAGCCTGGTCTGCAGAGTTGTTGCAGCTGGGTGATCCCAGTGAGGGAATGTTTGGTTTCTGAAGAACTCAGAGCTGTTATTTGTAAGAACACCATGTGTGTTACATAAACAGATAATGTGACCTTTCAGACTCTGCCTCCATAATAACAGAGTAGCCCTGTAAAACACACAGCAGTGCTTATCCACATCCCAGTGTTCATTCAGGTTACAGGGGTTTCAGAGTAGTCATTTCTGACAAATGGCTGTTGAGATCAAAGCTATTTCAAGCCAAAGCAGACTATCAGATGCATTAAATTTCTAGCTTTCAGAGCTAATTGTGATATAAATCAAGACAGAATTTAGGTAATTTTTGATAATTTGTTACAGGTAAATTTCTGTGGTATTCCATGTTAATGCTCTTCTTAAATGTGCAGTTTTAAATCCAGTAGAGCACAGAGCAAATATTGGTGAGAAACTCAGCTGTGGCTTTGAGTGAATCTGTGCTACAAGGGCCTATGGAAGTAAGGAATTGTCTGAAGCAGTTACTAAGGGATTACTGATGACTTGTGGCTTTACCCCAAGAGCAACATTAATTTCTGAAAATGAAGCTCCCAACATAAATGTGGTTTGATACTCCCCCATACCTGAGTGTTAAATACTCTTTTTGTTTCTCTGCTGAACATGGTTTCATCACTGACTTCACACACAACTCCTTCAATTCAGGTGTGAGACTGAAAACTGGGCTGACTTCATTTGGAGAAAGTTAACTGCCCACTGATGTCCAGTGTGCAACACAAACCTTAGTAGAAAGGATAACATTTTTACCCCTTTATGAAGGATAGAGGGAAGCCTTTTTCCAAAGCTTCAGCTCTGTTTGGGTTTGTGACCCACAGACAAATCATTTTGACTGTGCCAGTCAACCATCCAGCTGGAGTTGTGAGCCAGAGTAACTGATAGCTGTGTTATCTGAGATAAAACTGCCACAGAAAGCTTCAATTTAAGAGAACCCAGCATTTAAACTTTGCAGGGCTGAGCTGTTAAGGAAAGGTCAGTTTATGCCTTAGGCTGAAAAAAAAGGCAATAGTTGGTTGGCGAACCTCCATCAGCGCTCGTCAGGCTCGTGCTGGAGTTTGGGGTTATTAATATTCAAAAGGATTTTTTCAGTTCTGATCTCCAAAGCACAACTGCTCATGACAGTTCTGAGGCCTGGATGGTATTTAAGAAATGCTGAGACTAACAGCACAAATAGAGGGTTTTTGGGGAGATTCCACATATAACTAACATGTAAGTTATTCATGTGCCATGAATGACTTATGGGGCACATTGAATATATGAGCTTATCTGCCTGCATTCTTGTTTGAAAGGGTATCAGATCTCTCATGGAAATTAATTTTCCAAAGGACACATTTCAGACCCTGTGTGGAAACACAGTGCTTCAGACAGAGAGAGAGATGGCAGGAGGGTGATAACAGCAGGGATTTTAGAAGCTTTATATGCAGTTTTTCCTGATGTGTTGTTTTTTTGAGTATGCTAAAGCAAGAAATATTGCATTCATTCTGACAATCTTCTAGTTAATTATAATCCATTTTGTAGTTTTCACCAGCTGGTACTATCGTTTTTAGAATACCTGGTAATGCTGGTACAGATATGAGCAAGTTCCTGATTCCTAAGGACATATATCTTAAAAAGCTCAGAATTCCAGTAAAAAATATGTGTTTGTTTTGGCATTAACCTGAAAATAACTTTAATAACCTCCATGTTTCTTTCTTGGTATGCATTTATATAGTATTTTAAAGTCTATATCCTGTAGTACAGTAGAAATATGGTCACAGCAACTCCTGTGTTTTCTAAATAGGGCAGGATCCAGAGTCTCATCACAATGAATTTTAATTCATAATGAATGTAATAAACTTGCAGAATCACTTTTTGGTACTGACATCTTAAATAATTCAAAATAGTTGCAGTTCTAAATCAGCACTGCTCTGAAGTGTGGCACAAATGTAACAAATAAATGGATTCACTAATCCTCAGTACCTCAAGCTTCATGGTGTGGTACAGTCCTGACTGCATCCCTCACCATCCCTCTGCCAAGGGAGGAATGTTCACTGGGATTTCACTGCAGGAATTTTATTTCAGAGATCCAGGAGACCAAATATTGAACACTGCTTCAATACATAAAAACATGCTTATTTCTGTGTGTAGTTCCGAGGGCAAGCATGGGATGGCTGTTGCTGCAGAACCTGTTCTTCCCTGCAGGAGCTGTGGGGCAAAGCTCTGCTTCCCTGTGGTGTTAACTCCTCAGCAGGAGCCCTGGCACTGTGGTATTTACTCACAGCCAAACCTGTTCTGCTGTTCTACATCTCCAAAAACCCCAAACCTGGAGCTCTCCCATCCTGAGACATCGGGATAAGCCAGGGCAGGGAATGGCAGCAGTTTGTGCCGTGTTCCCATTGAAGGTTATGGACGCTGCACTTGACCTTGCCTCCAGCACAGACTTGGTGTGGGTCTTGCTCCAAGTGATCCTGCCATGGAATTGCTGCTCAGAATGGGCTGATGGGATGTGCAGCATTTCCCCAGGACTCGTGCAGGTACTGCTGTTCTTACCCTGTCACACTGCAGATTGATGGATGCCTTGGAGGAATAACCCCTTGTGTCCCCCAGGCTGGCAGCTCACCCTGTGCATACATTTATACACAGGGGAGGGTGGGAGCCTGCTGGAGGTGGGATCAGGGAGGGAATCCTGTTAGGGAGGTGTCTGTTGGCCTTGGCAAGGGCTTTGCTGGTGACAACTGAGGCAGTGTTGAGACAATAAATCTGTAACACAGCAAGTGTTTAGATAATGTTATCTAAATGCTGCTGCATTGTGAAACTGTTATCTTAGTGCTTTACTTCACTACTGGAAAAACATTAAAGGCAATTCAGATGTATACAAAGTTTCTGTCTGTGCATCTCATAATTGTTTAAAAATCCAACCAAATATGTGAGACAACAAATGGACTTATAGATACCATTATTAAAGATCTGGTAGTTCTGGGAACTGATGTTCTGTTCCCTACTCTTTTATTTCTTTTGAGTTGGGGAAGAGAAAGAGATAACAAAATCAAGAGACAAGGAGTCATTGCCAAAGCAATATGATTTAATCTGCAGCTTGGCCTCCTGTATTCTTATTCTGTCCCATACAAAAACAAGTGACTTTGGGCAGAGATGTATAACCAGACATCAGTTTCCCTTGTTCATGAGCCAGTTGTGTGTTCACCTGAAGAAAAGTTGTTTCAGGTGCTGTGATACAGTAAAATAATTGCCCAATTGGTTTCAGCTGGGTGTTCATTAGCCTTGGCACAAGCTCCAGCTCCTGGGCAGTGTCCAGCCCTGTTCTGGCTCCAGCACACAGGGAATTCTGGATCCAGTGGGGCAGGGAGTCCTTGCTTCCCAGGAATTGATGTGTGGAGTGACCCCCTGGCTCTGGGGGTCCCGTGCTGGTGCAGAAGTGGGGGCTGGGTGCTCTTGGGAGGCTGTGGTGTCCAGAAAACTCTGGAATTGTCTCATGCCTGGAAATACTTTCCTTTTAGCTTTAGTTGTGGTTTTGAATGTGGGATTTCCCCTAAGGGGCAGAAAATGGCCTGGCCTTTTTTGTTTGCTGCTCCAGGTGCTCCTCTGCTCTCTTGGTGTGTGTGTGAGGAAGATTTTCTCTGCTACCACAGAGGCCTGGCAGGGCCCTGGAGCTCCTGCCTGCACCATGGTGTGTCCTGGAGGATCTGGGTGCTCTGGGAGTGCATCCCTGCCCTCAGCTAAGGGGAGTGCCTAACTGGGCACTGTGCATTTAACTAACTGGGAGTGCCTAACTGGGCACTCTGCACTGGGACTGAGGCTCTGCCTTCTCTCCAATCAAAGCAGGCAGCCTTTCTTCTTCTCCCTTAGTGGGAGCTTGTTCAACTTCAGGCTTCTCTGGGGATATTTATTTCCAGAAGATTTAAGAAGAGGTGATTTACATACTGGACTGTTGATTTACTGAGGCATTGGAGTGTTATTGGCTGTAGGGGTGTCCAGGTGCTGCCATCTCCTGCCCAAACCCCACTGTGCCCTGGTCCTGTCCTGTTGCTTTAGCAGCTTTAAAGGAAAGTATTTTATTTTGTTCTCACTTACTCTTCTGTTTCAAATTTGCCTTTTGATGCCCTCTTTTTTGTAGTACACATCAAACGAGTGATTTGATTTCCTAATGCCTGTGCCTTGCTGCTGCCTCTTTTCTGACATCAGACTTGATGAAGCTATTTTGGGGTAACTGATTTGAGGGCTTTCAGATCCCAGTCTTAACTTTGAGGAGAATTAAAGTAGCTGTACAGTTTATTGGTCAGAAAATGCAATTAATCATACACAGTCAGTGGCTTTGTGGACAATTGCTTACAAAATAAAGGAGAACCAGGAGCTTGTCTGCAGCCTGGAGGGCAGAGCATGGCAGCTCTAGCTCCTCTGTGGAGAAATAAGTATGTAAACAATGCTCAGCCCTGAAAATAGGATGAATATGTACAAATATAGGATTCTTAAATTTTCACTCTGTTTTTCTAAGGAACCTTTAGTGTCAGTCCAGTCATCTGGCTCCCAGCTGCACTTTCCAGGTGTGTCAGGAGGTTGCAGTGTTTGGAACAAAGCAAGCTTAGACACTGTGCACTGCATGGCAGCAAGGGGTTTTCAGGGAATGGTTTCAAGTCCCTAAAATAACAATGATAAAATTCATACCATAAAACTATTGTTTTAATATCCTTCTAATAAGAAAAAGAATCAGTTGTGTTCAATAATTTTTGTAGCATCTTCTTCCCCAAATCTCAAAGTAATTGTTGCTGGCAGTTTGATTTCCACATTTGTGGTATATTTTGAAATCTGTGGGGCAGCTTTACAGAAGATATACACTAGTACATACATTCCAAACTCTGTTAGGAATTGCAGTATCTTGGCATTTTTTTCATGTAGAGTTTGAATGCAGAACAGGTTCCACTGGTAATTTATCCAAACCTGCCAAAAAATGAATCCATGAGTTGTTCTCCTTTCTCTGCCAATGTTGTGGAGTTTAAATGTAGTTGGGTTTTCATAATCCTCATCTGATTTTTTTATATGTAAGTAAATGTAATGTAATGTTGTTTTCTTTAAGTCATTTATAGTAACTGAGGAATTGGCATTCATAAAGTTTATGGGAAATCCTAAATATTGCATTGCCAAGGTATTCAGCTACATTTTTAGACATCTCAAAAGTTATTTGAGGTAATTAAGGTCCCGGAGGAAACACCTGAAAGACAGATAATGTCAGCTGCAGGTGATTAGGTGCCAAAGTGAAGGCTGGATTTTTCTGTATTACATAGAAAAAGTACCTCTAATACTTAAAAGGACACAGATCTTTTGTTACAGAAGGTTATTTGACATTGGTATTCCTTTGTATTTCTGTTAATAGATGCCATTTATTTAAGCAGTAGTTTTAATTTTAGCACACAAGTCTCAGTGAAGGTAGTGGGAATATTGTTGAAGGCGTGTGCCAAAGTGTTCTGCTGGCTGCAGACCAGCGCTCAACATTTTTCCCACCTCACCTTTCATGCAGCCAGAGTTGAAAATAACATATATTCTGTATATGTTCTATACATTGCACTGAGGGAGATGACATCCTAACCAAGGCAGCTGTAAGGCCCTGGGAAAGCAAAGAAAGGTTTCTGAAAAAGTACCTGTAAAAAAGAGTTCCTGCCTAGTGTGACCAGAGTACTGGCACACATTTGCATTCTGTTGTGGTTTGGCACTGGCTGAAATGCCAGGTACCCACAAAAACTGTTCACTGACTGTCCTCTGCTACAGCTGGGCAGAGGAGAGGGGAAAAACGGGTTCATGAGTTGAGATAAAGACTGGGAGAAAACACTTGAAGGGGAAAACAGGCTCAAATTTAAAGGTATAAAGTAGTTTTATTATTAACAGAGCCAGAGGAGTCAGACTATGCCTGTGACTGCCCTTTGTTCCTGGTGTAATTTCTTAGTGCGTGCAAAGTGAATGCATAGCACAGCTGTGCAAGATTAGCAACATTTGTATTATTGTACTTGTCCTGAGCTGGCAGCTCGAGGTGTTCCAACAGACTCTGAGGAGCAGGGAGATCATTTGGAAGCCATTTCATGTGCCTTCCTGGTGGTTGCTGATAGTTTTATCATCTGATCAGAAAAGAGTACAGAAATGAGACTGATTAAAAACCTGCAGAGATAGTGTAGTGGCTTCTCAAAAGCCTGTCAACTTCACTTTTTGAACTGGGTTGAAATAAATGTAAATAAAATAAAGAATCAGTCTGAACATGGAGTCAGGGAGGGCAGCAGGACACAGGGTCTGGCTGGAGCTGCACCTGCTGGGCAGGGGGGCCCTGTGCCAGCAGCTCCACCAGCTCTGGTCTGAAGGAAAGCACTGCTGGGCTGAGAGAGCTTTGTTGTACTCTTCCTAGTGCTGGGCATGGTTTAATTTGGGCCCAGTGCTAGAAATGATCCATCTTTCACTGATGAAGTCCTTATTGCTGGGCGTGAGCAGTTACATTCATTGCTGTTATTCCTTAATCTGGCATTCAGGGAAGAGAAATGGGCTGATACTGTATTTGTACCCCTCTTCCCCCCATAATTAGTTGTCTGTACTCTTAGTCTGAAGCTGTCTAATTCTGTGATCTCAGTTACTAATTCTGCTGTTGGATGATTGTCAGTTGAAAGTGGCGTGCATGGTCTGCCCTCCAAAACCAAACGAATCTTTTGGCTTTCAAGCTCTGATTTGGTGTATTCCTTATCCTCACAGTGTTTATAGGTAGCTTTGAGTGTTGCATAAGATTTCACGTGATTTGTTCATGCCAGAGCACTTTGCAAGACACTTGAGAGGGTCCCTGGATGGTCCCAGTTTTTTCCCTTCAGCTCAATAGCGGCCAAGCAAGACCCACAGTTAAATTCTGTAGGAAGCTTGCAGAATCCAGAGTGTTTCTGTGTGTATCCTAAAGACAGAAGCTAAAAGCCCAGTTTTGCTCTCTGCTTTGGAAATGCTGACCTGCTGCACATGAACTCTCTGCAGACATTATATGTAAGACTTGATCTTACACCAGATTTCTCATGGAGTTTTTATTTATTAAAACCTTCTTTATATTAAGGGTGTTCATGCTGTGTAAGGAAACTAATGGGCTCTTTTTAAATGATTGGACTTTGCTGTAATTTTGTATTTCTTGTATGTGCAGAAATCCACTGTTCAGGGGGTTTTATTACATTAATTGATTTACTTCTCTTCTTGGGCAGGATAGAAATTCCTGGAGTCTGACCCATTTTGTCCCATGTCCTGTTCCCTCCCTTCCCCCCATGTAACTTAATGATCCATTTACGACTTCATCACTGAGGACAGTGAAATTTCTTTCCTTTGTGAAAATTGAAACATAATGAAACCTTTTATTGAGTGGAATTATTGTTACAAAGTACTTCAGAATCGTGGATGGCAGCACCAGGGAAGTGTGCCTGTTGCCTGTCATTTCAGTAACCTTTTCACAGCTGAACTTTTTCTTCTGGACTCTTCTTATGGTAGGATTTGAGGCTCACAGAAGACTAACTTGGGCTACAGGATGAGAAGTTACTCTGCCCAATGTGTGAAATCATTCTGAGATTTAGTGAGATTACAGCAGCTCCCAATTCTAGACCATCAGTGCCTTTGTTTAAAACCAACTGGCAGCAGTAGCAGAGATGTTGGTTGACTTAAACTCTGAAGTGAAATGGTTGTAATTGCCTCTGGTTTTTCTTCTTGGTGCAGGTAGTGAGAGCTGTGTGCAAAACACAGGTCCCGTTAGGGCTGGCCCTGTGCCAAAGCCATCACCCATAAAACTGTGCACAGCTCTTGAATTGGACAGAAAAATCTCTGCACACCTACTGCAGCTCTGTACATTTTTAGTTGATTAAAATGAGGATTAAAAACATGAAGTGTGCTTTGTTTTCTTTTTTCTTGTGGCTTTGTAGTAAGGAATATTTAAGCAAATATTTTGCTGTGTTGCGAGTCACTCTATGGGTAGAATGAAGTGAAAACATTTTCAATGCAGTTCATTTCAAATTAAATTTGGTCAGCAGTGGCAAATCCATGGTTCACCTTAGGTTATCGACAACTTTCTGTAGTATTCACATGCTTTTATATTTTTTTAATCAAGATTCTCATTAGGTGTTAAGCAAACATCTTTCCTATTCCTTTGTTTCTTTTCAGCTGGACCTCATTGTGGGGTTGTGATAGATGAGTAATGTGATGATTGCCTCTCCCAATTAACAGACAAATATCATGTATATAGGTTAAGAAACCTCAAATATAATGTATATAGGTTAAGGGTTTTTTTACTCCCTGAATTGTTATCAAGGGACAGCCAGGGTTGGGATATTTGAGAGGGTTGGCTTGTCACTATGGTGACAGCTGACCTCCAATCAAGATTTGAGAAAGTAAACTCCACCAGTGGACAGTGAAGAAGGAGTTGATGGACAGAATTTTGGGAAGGGTTAAAGGGTTAAAAGACAAAACCTCCGTTGTGTGGGGGAGCACGTGGTAGGGAAGATCCTTTGCTCCTGACGCTGTAACATTTTCTCTATTCAGTCTTCTGTGGTATTTTTGATAAGGTTTAATAAACCTATCTCAATTTATGAAAAGTGAGTGGCTATTTCCAACAGGGTGAACTTTGAAGAATTTCTAAAGACCCATAATTTTAGCGCTTGAATTCTGGTTAAAATCCCATTTATTTGTAATGAAACAAGTAGGAAAACACATCGATGAGACAGCAGCCAGCACTGTCAGTTATTTGTCTGGTGACAGATCCCTCTGTTTATGATTCCCGGCCAGGCAGTGAGCCTCAGGACAGGACGGGAGGGTGTGTGCTTGGCCTCGGAGCTTTGAATTTCCCTCCCCCCGATAAATTTCCTTTTGTCTCCTCTGTCCTGCAGTGAGCACTTGTCGTGTGCCTTCACATTCTTCCTGCACGGGGAGAGCAACGTGTGCACGAGCGTGGAGATCGCCCAGCACCAGCCCATCTACCTGATCACCGAGGAGCACATCCAGATGGCCCAGTCCTCCCCCTCGCCCTTCCAAGGTACCCAGCCTTGGGGGGATGGCTCTCCAGAACTTGCTGTCTGTTCACATTGTTGGTAACCTTCCATGCCAAACCAATCAATCATTTCTGTTTAAAAAGACTTAGGATTGAAGAGAGTCAGTGCACACATGTGGTTTTCTGGCATGGTCTCTCTGTGAATCCTATGTGGATGCAAATACTGAGCTTATATGATTCAGGACTACTTTTCATTCATACATTGGCAACTATTTACTGTTTTATTTTGAAGACAAGCGGTGAGGGGGTGTGAAAATGTAGCAGAAACAATGAAAAACTTTAAGTATCTGTGACTATTTATTTGCCAGTGTAAGAAATTCAAATTTTACAGAATTAAGTTGATGGCTTAGTAAATTCATAATACAGTTTTCATGTGATGCTCTAAAAACAAAAAGGAAAAACATTAAGAATTTTGAGTCATTGCATTATGCTGTCTTTAATACAGTCTGAAATTATAATTTCAAAGCAATTAAAGCAAGAAATCTTAGTAAAGTTCAACACAGAGTAAAAAAAAAAAAACACCCAGAGACACATGAAATGATCATTTATAGAGATGTTAATTTATAGAAGCTTTATTGAAAACATTTTGTGTCTACATGTAAAGCTTTGACAGAGGCTCAGGCACTTCAGTCATACATTTTATTTCAGTGAGCTGAATTCATAACTCAAATCAAATACAACTAAAAGCAAAATTGAGTCAGAATGGAAATACCTGTTGTTAAGCAAGTCATTTTCCTTATTTGTTGTGACTCTTCTTTATGTATTATCTACCCTTTTTAATGCTGAGAAGTCTCAAATGTCCTCTATTCTTTCCCTGAGTGCTCATCCCTGAATGCTGTTTCACTCTGCTGGGGTTGCTGGAATTTCATTCACAGTGGAAACGATGAACCCAAACTGCCACGGGGTCCTGTGTTAGCTCAGGAGGGCTCAGTGCTCTGTGGGTTTGGAGTCACACCTCACTGGGTTTTGCAGTGGCTTTCCCTGGACCCTTCAGTCCTCAGGCAGTGGAGGAGTGACTCAGGCAGAGCTGGAGCAGCCCTGCTGTGGGACTGTTGCTTGTTCTCCTGCAGTGCTGCTGAGTCCTTCAGGGCTGCTCTTTGTTGTGTTGCAGTGCTGCTGAGTCCTTATGGCCTGAACGGGACCCTGACGGGCCAGTCCTACAAGATGTCAGACCCTGCCACTCGGAAGCTGATGGAGGAGTGGCAGTACTTCTACCCCATGGTGCTGAAGAAAAAGGAGGGCATGAAAGAGGAGGAAGAGCTGGGATATGACAACGATTTCCCTGTGGCTGTTGAAGTCATTGTTGGTAAGTTTCAATATTCTGCCTGAAGGATTATTTTCCTTCCCATGATTTGAAAAAAAAAAAAAGTCACCTAATTAATCAGAAAGAGCCATTATAATTTTCCTATATTCTCTTGTAGCTCTCTTGACACCAGAACATCTGAGTAGCTCTGTCGCCTCAAGCTTTTGTACTCCCTGTATCCCTCATGCCATTATTCACTGGATTGAGCTACTTGTTTCAGCTCTGTGCTGGTTACAGAAGGCTGGATGTATATTAGCATGGAAATTCCTTAGCTCTTTGTGTTTCAGATAATAAGTTTTGTCAAATTGACATTGAAAACAAGTGGAAGTAGCTGTGATTGCTGGATATTATCAGGTGTGTCTAATACTTGTGGTTTTCCATCTCTCTGCAGGGGGTGTGAGGATGGTGTATCCTT
This sequence comes from Serinus canaria, assembly GCF_022539315.1. Classification (NCBI taxonomy): domain Eukaryota; kingdom Metazoa; phylum Chordata; class Aves; order Passeriformes; family Fringillidae; genus Serinus; species Serinus canaria. The sequence continues at coordinate 5,235,895 of NC_066329.1, read as the reverse complement.
CAGCCTTTGTTCTCATCTCCCAGAGTGACATCCCAGTGTCACAGAGCTCTGCCAGTGCTGCAGGCCATATAAATGTGGGACAGCAGGGGCTTGGAAGCGTGAAGGATCCTGTCAGTACCTGTGGGATGCCCCTGACTCCCCCCACCTCTCCAGAGCAGGCTGTTATGGGTAAGCAGGGGGCTGGGGAGACGGGCTCAGACTCTGGGTTATGCTTAGCTCCTGAGAAGTGTGTGTGTGAGCAGGAGCAGGGTAAAGGCAGGCAGTGGAGCAGGGTTGGGGGAGGACTTTGTAGATCTCTGGTAGGTTTGTGGTGAAGGAAAGCCAGTGTTATGAACACCCTTTACACAGAACAGGCTAAACTCAGTTCAGCTCCCTTTCCTGTAGGTACATCTGTGTGCAGTGCTGCAAAGCAACACAAACCTCTCACCACTGGGCAGCCTTCTGCTTGAACTTGGAGATTTTTTGAACTTGGGCAGCACTTACTAAATTTCACAGAGCAATGGAAGTGTCAAAGACACAAAGGCCCTACAAGTTTCTGTGAGACTGTGCAGCCAGATGGAGCCAAAGAATCCTTGTTATGCCCTCACTGAGGAGCTCCCAAGCTTAGCCTTTATGGGGTAGTTCTGTCACATCAACAGGGTCAGTCCTGGAATAACAGTCATTGGGGTTGGAACAGGCTCTAAGATCATCAAGTCCAACCTTTGAACCTTGATGCAAAGGCAAAGAAAACATGTCTGGATTCACTTGTCCATGATTGGAGCCTATAGATGAAGACAATCAAAGTATTTAGTATTTACTGCTAATAAGTCAGAATATGAGATGTAAATTCACTTACAATGGTGTTTTTCAAAGGAACTGAGAGTTAAAATAAGCAAGAAGCCAATTAATGACTAACTGAAGCAAGACAATCACCATTTAAATAACAATCCCTGTTCAAGTATTGATGCATATTTTAATGTGCTATTGTATTTTTAAGATTTTCAAAGCCCTGTTACACTTGTACAGTATTACAAGGGGGATTCTATTTTTGAATATTCATAAACTGTATTTTATATAAAAGTGTTCCTGTTGTCCAATCTGGCAGTCACAGCTTCTGTTTGATCTCTGCTATAATTTGAGGGCAGTATGAATTTGTATCAGAGGGGTGCCTCTCCAGCAAACAATGAAAAAATCCTTTTTTTATCAAAAAACATTTTAAAAAACCTTGAAAAACTGGAGAAATGGACTGGAAAAGCATGTCATGCAGTCCAGAATCACTAATGGGACCCATAAACTGGATTAGTGTGAGGCACAGGAATAATACTTCAGTTCTCCCCAATACTATTTAAAATATGGGTATAGTGCCATGTCCAGTTTGGAGCACCTAAAGATGTCAACAAACTGACTGGAGTCCAAGAAAGTACAGTGAAAGTGATCCTGGATTTTGCAAGCAGGACCTCCAGGAAAAGATGAACAGAATTGAGGTGATTTAGTCTAGAGAAGTGGAATTTCAAGGAGGAAAAGAATGGGCTTTTCTCTGCAACCTGTATGTAATGAATCTAAACTGGAGCAAAGCAAAACTAGGTTAAACAGGAGGAATAACTTGCTCTGAGGAAGGATAGTGAAATGTTGGAATAAATTGGCTGTTGGGAAGCTACAGAAGTTCCATTAGCAGATGGATGATGGGTTTTGGGAGGTTTGGGGGCATTTGGGTAAGGTTGTTTTTAAGAAAAAGATTAGTTAAATTTGTTGATCCAGATTTAAAGCAAGGACTGGACTAGATGATCTCTTCAGTTCTCTTTTAATCACATTTTCCATGGTTATGTCTGAAGTATGAAACAAAACAAGTTGTTGCTGGAACTGGAGAATGACACTTTTTACCAGTGGGACCAGTCTGGACTGCAGGGTTTGTGAGGTGGCCTCTGGTGAGGGCTGCTGTGTCCTCCCCTTACTGTACCATTACCTGCCAGAGGTATCTCTGTGTGTTCCAGGACTGTGCCAGGGATGTTCATGGACAAAAATTGGTGTCACTGTGTGAGAACAAAGTGGTTTTGCCTGCTGTGCAGTTCTGTCTCCTGTTATGCTGTATATTTCTGTACTGTATAGTATAAAAATATTACATAATTATAGAAAGCAATAATTAATGCATTCCAATGTAACTTGAAAGCCTTGGTAGTTCCTTGGTTATCCTCTCATGCCTCCTGTACTTCCCTTCCCATCAGACTTATCCTTGTTTTCCTCCTGCTATTGACATGCGATGCCTCTGTGTCCATGTGATGTTTGTCCATACACACATTCCTTCTCCCCTTCTCCAAAGGAAGGCACATTTGCCAGTTCTGAAGTTCTGACCTGTTTGTTTTTGTTCATCTGTCAAGTTCCCACTTGTTGGAGAACATTTGAAAGCCAGTAAAGTACATGGTTAGAGGCACAAGCCTTAGTATGGCCAGGGATTTCCATGTTTGACTCTATAAAAAGATAATCAGGGAAGATCTAACTGGAGAAAGAAATACATAACCTGAAGAATCAAAGAAGATGCAGGGTTAGGCAGCTTGTGCACCATTTCAGAAGCTGTGTTTTGCAAATCACCTGGTGGCAAGCAGCAGGATTCCCTGTTAGCTGCAGTGGTGGTGCAGCTCTGAGTCCCTTCAGCACTTCACACTTGAGGCTGCTTGGATTGCGTCAGCAGGAGGACGAAGTGTTCTGTACCCTGGTGTGACCTTGTGAAAATGCAGCAGATCCCTCCTGGCTGTTCCAGCCCAGAGCAGCGACTCCTGCCCGGGCCAGTGGACCCAAAGCTCCCTCTGCTGCTGCAGCTCGGCCTTGGCAAGATGGATGTGCTGGAGTTCAGCTCAGCTAAACAGAAACACATTGCAGGGCAGGAAAAGAAGCATCTGCTTGTACAATAGCTGGTAAAAGCTACTGCATCACAGGAAGGAATGGAGTGGAGAGAGTTTTCAGGCTTTCAAACATGTTGAAGTAATATCTTCATTTGTTATCTCTTTGATAACCATATAGAAAATACATACTGAGAATATCGTATGCTGTGTTACTAGTGTATCTACTGGTGATAAGCTGTTGGAAATTTCTTTAGTAGTGTAGATCTCAACTGGAAAATCTCACCAAAGCTAGTTTTGATTTTAGTATTTCAGTTCAAGCTTATTGTAAAGAAATGGTACAGAATCCCAGAGTGGTTTGGGTTGGAAAGGACCTCAGCCTCAGTCCATCCCCTGCCATGGGCAGGGGCATCTTCCACTGTCCCAGGTTGTTCCAAGCCCTGTCCAGCCTGGCCTTGGACACTGCCAGGGGATGCAGGAGCAGCCACAGCTTCTCTGTGCCAGGGCCTCCCCACCCTCCCAGGGAACAATTCCTTCCCAATCCATCCCTGCCCTCTGGCAGTGGAAGCCACTCCGGTGTCCTGTCCCTTGTCTCAAGTCCCTCTCCAGCTTTCCTGGAGCCCCTTTAGGCACTGGAAGGGGCTCTGACCTATCCCTGGAGCCTTCTCTTCCCCATACTGAGCACCCCCAGCTCCCAGCCTGTGTCTGTAGGAAAGCATCAGTGATCCATTCAGTTCCTCAGTGAGGTTTAATATTGAGTATAAAGAACTGATCCTTGCTTTGAAATAGTCTACATAAATTGTTAGTTTGCTTAATAGATGCTTTTAGGACCATCCATATTACAATAAATTTAATCTTTAAAGCAACTCACCAAAGACTATATAAATTTAAGTTTAACATACAGGATTATAATGAAAAAGCTCTATCTTCACTATTTCTTAGTGGCTCAGTCCAGAGCTGTAGGGGCTATCTAAAGTACCTCCATCTATTAGGGAATGTAATTTTTATGGATACACAGAGATATAGAATATACAGAGTGTTTCACATCACGTGAGGTGCAGAACTTGCACAACTCTATTGCCCATGCCTGTGGTACAACCCAGTGCCATCTTTGTTACCTCAAAGGGAGTGTTGCTCTCAAAGTGTTTGTAAGGATGCTCTGAGCATTCCCCAGTGAATGTGAACATTGGTGTAGTCAGCAGCCTGCTAAGAGTCTTCCAGGAAAAAATAGCAAGTGACAATATGAAGAACAGTTCTGACATTAATGCTTTATTTCTCTTGCAGGAGAAAGTGGCTGCTCTCAGAGCAGCATCAGCCATCCAGCTGTGCAGGAGGGGACAGTCAGTGTCCACAGTCCAAAGAAATCAAGCAAGATTACTCCCAAGTTTCACAACCGTATTGTTCACCGTGTGTGGAAGGAATGCATCCTCAACAGGGCACAGTCCAAGTATGACAGCAGTCCTCCTGCTTTGCTTATTTATAACATATAATATACAGCTAAAATTGTCATAATTTGCCTTAATGTTATTCTTTACAGGGTTCCTTTGCCACCAATCAGAGCTAATGATGCCAAACACAATTATCAAAGAAAATGTTGTATTATCAAAGAAAATGTGTCCCTCTGTTCAGCTGAGAACTCCTGACACTTCCCACTGAATTTGCAGTTGTGCACCCTAATTGTGACAGTCCTTGAGGCCACACATCCATAGGTTGTGCCTTTAGCCAAGTGCTCTCAGATTTAGAGATGGCAGCTTCCATCTCCTGTTGTAGTTACTACACTGAAAGCTGGGTGACTGCAGAACACATTGTATATATTTGATATTTAGGGCTCTAAGGGGAGTATTTGTAAAGCCTTACATGACTTGGACTAAAATTTCAAATAAGAGTGTATAAATTGATGTTAGTATCATAGACCTTTAGTACTGGAGATTTAAAGTGTATCATGGCATGGTGAGCCCTGAAATATTTATTTCTTCCTATATCCATGCAATTTCCTCATTTGGTATGTCAGACTAATTTCCAGAAACAGTTTAAATGGCTTTCCTCTTGTTTCTTGTACTTGGACTCTAGACAGTTATCTGACACAGAGCTGAGACCTTCCTCCTACATAAATCAAACTGTAACTTTAAGGAGTAGTGCAGGGATCTGCTGTCAATTTCAAAGGTCAGGTAGAAAGAAGTAATTTATCTGAGGGGAACATATATGAATTATGTACATTTTAAAAATTTTGTTCTTCAAAAGGTGGTGATTACTAAAATAATTTTCTCTTCCTCAGGAGGAATCAAATTACAGCTGCAAATTTGGAGGAGGAAGTTCCTAACAATAGTGTTTCATGGGATTTTGTGGATCCAGTCCAAAGAGTCAGTTGTTCTTGTTCCAGGTGAGCTTTGAAGAGAATAAACATTTGTCATATTGTGAGAGCCCTGCTCAATTCAGGCAGAGATACACTTACAGAAGGGTGTAATCTCAGCTTTAGCTGAGACAAGAGGAAATTATAATATTAAACCTGTGATCACATTTGGGGGATGAATCTGCATCTCAGCCCACTGTCACTTGCAGGAGTCAATCCAGGTGGAAAAAGGATGGTACTGGGGCCAGGATCACTCCAACAGTTCCCATTCATAAGGAACTCATCCTGCAGCTTTTCAGAGCTGTAACCTTTGGTTAAGGGGTTAAGGCTTATGGTGAAGGGGGCAGGATCTTCCTAAGTTTGTGATCATCCTGATATTTGGAGGAAGAGGGGAAACATCCCTGCAAATCACTTCATGTGCCTTTGGTCAATCTGCCATGGCACCAAACCCATGCAAGAGAATATTAAACCTTTGCAGCCTGGTCACCCTCTGTCACTGGATCAGAAAGAATTCACTCACACAAACACTTTAGGAGGTTATTAAAGTTATTTGTCATCATTGGGTGATTAGAATTTCAGAACTCCTCACTCAGGAAAGGCAAACCATCATCACCAATATGCTTAACCATTCTTAAAATTATCAGAGAGATGTTAGAAAAAGCCCCCATTTTGCTGTGAAATAGTCCTGTGAAACACTTTTACTGAAATTCTTAATTCCCAAGGTCATCATCTACTTGTAAGATAGGTGATAAAAGCACCTTGACCAAAAGAAGTTATTCCTTAAGGATGCAGTTCTTCTTTGTGTAGTCAGAGAAAGAGATGAAGGGACTGTGCATCCTACAAAGGTGGAATGTTCAACCTGCAGACTCCCTGCTCTATCCCAAGTGAGAGGATGTTTTCTGCAGCTCTTCCCCCCTAATTATACACATTGTTTGTATTTATATACTCAAGAATTTGGAAAAGATAAATGTTTTGTCAGAATCCCAAGTTTTTCCTGTGGAAAACTGAGGACCAGCTTTGCCTGGAAAGCATGGGGATCAACAGTGGGCAGTGGGAGCCTGGTTTTATGGATAGGTTCAGCTTGGAATTTCACACTGTTCATCCCTCCAGTGATAACTGCATCATGCTGGAATTGGTAAACACAGCATCTGGGAAATGGAAACATTAGCCTTAAAATGAAGGCAGTACCTGATTTCAAACAGCAATAAGTACTTTGTGTGTAGCTGCAGAACCTGAGCAGCTACTGGCATATAGAAATTGTTTTAGTCATTTCTGTGCCCATTCCATGTACTTTATAAATGTCAGGATATGATCTTAGATCTGGACTCTCAAAGGGCTGTCTGGTACTCAGCATCAAATTCAGTCTCCTGCAGACCCAGCTTGGTGTGTGAGGAGAGAATGTCTGAAATAATTCTCTGCAGTCAGTTAAAATACAGTGAATGATGGAGAATTAAGGCAATGAAATGTTACAAGAACATGCTTAAGGCAAATCTCCAGTTAGCAGGGCATTAGCTGCACATTAGGGTGATTGCAGGCACAGACCATCTGCTGCTGCAGGGAATCTGCAGCGTGTCCTGGGAGCAGCAAAGCCCTGCAGAAAGCTGGGATAACCCCACACAGCCTGGATGCTTCCAGGGAGCAGGGACAGCAAGCACAAGATGTGTCTGCACCTGTAGACAGGGTTGGGTGTCTCCAATGTAGTCCACTTCACTTGTGATCGTGTAGGTTATCTTTTTAAGTAAAAAGCACATTACATGTTTTGAAATGGGTTTTTGTTGTCCTGTTGTTGTTGATAAAAAAGGAATGGAGTGATTCAATTTGAAGTTGTGTTTATTTTTAAACAGGTTTCAATGTTAAGCACAAACACATCTTTCAATTTCTGTTTAGCTTAATAAAATCAAATAAACAGCTAAACAAAAAGCCCTGAACAACAAAAAAACCCCAGTAAAAGTATGGGCAGAGTTATATCCCTGTTGTCACATCCTTGGGAATGGTCATCAGTGTGATGAAAATACTTTTTAGCAAGACCTGAAACACTGTAATTCAATCATGTGCTTCTCAGTCTCAAAGATACTGGATACAAAGTTTAAAAAGCCATATGAAGCCAGAAATAAGTTTGTATGTTACTGCATTATTTTGTTTTGAATTTTTAAAAATATTTATTCAAACTTCCTGCATCAGGCAGAAATTAAAAGGCTGTTAAAAGATCAGGAGCAGACAGGAGGTTTCTCAGTGCTGCTGTTCGGGTTTGCCTTTCCCCTGAGGTGGGTAACTGAGCATGCAGTGAGTGGTTTCTCCTTCTCCAGGCACAAGGTGTTCAAGCAGCGCTGCGCCGGTGCCTCGGGCCGGCCCCCCACGCTGCCCCAGCCCGGCTTCGCCGTGGGCTCGGCGGCGGCCTCGGCACTGCCCCCTCCTGCCTCCTCAAAGCACAAAACCACCGAGCGGCAGGACAAGGGAGAGAAACTGCAGAAAAGGCCCCTGATGCCGTTCCACCATCGGCCCTCGGTGACTGAAGAGCTATGCATGGAGCAGGAGGCGGCCGGGCAGAAGCTGGGACTGGCCGGGATGGAGGCCGCCTTGGAAGTCCCCGGTTCCAGGAAATACGAGAAGCCGCTCTCGCTACCTGCTAGAAATGCAAGCAAGCAAATTAATATGAATCCTATGGATTCACCCCATTCCCCCACTTCCCCTCTGCCTCCCACCCTGAGCCCCCAGCCCAGAGGTCAGGAGGCAGAGAACCTGGACCCCCCTTCCGTTCCTGTGAACCCAGCACTCTATGGCAGCGGGCTGGAGCTGCAGCCACTGCCCAGCTTAGATGACAGGACAGTCCTGGTGGGACAGAGGTTACCTCTGATGGCAGAGGTCAGTGAGACAGCCTTGTACTGTGGCATAACTCAGAGCAATGAGGCCGTGGACGTGTGGAGGACCTATAGTGTCCCTTCAAGTGACGACCCCGAGTTCCGGCCACCAGAGCTGCCGTGTGAGAGGTATGATGGCAGGATGGAGATCAACCCCGACAGCACTGCACTGAAAAGGTGAGAGATCACTCTGAGCAGGGGAACTGAGCAGTTCTAATCATCACCAAACTCTAATTTCTGCTTTTCAACTGAGAAAGGCTAAGGCTTCACCATCACAGATGCTGCAGAGAGCACCAAATAGTTAAATAGAAACACTCTAGTGCAGGATGCTTGCCTTTTCCATATCTGGCTTTCTGCTGGACACTACAAGAACTGATCAATCTCTTTGTGACCTATATTTGTATTTTATGCTAGCCTAAAAATTACTGTAGCATTCTGATAATGCATTTTTAAAAATGCACCAGAGAGAATAGTTAATAAAAATGTATAGCAAAAATTACCTGAGGAAGAGTTATTGAGTTAAAAGACTATTGGGTTTGGTAATTACAATGGAGTTTGCTAGGCTGAAAAGGGTTTCAGCCTGAAAAACACAGCCTGGGAATGCTGGACTTCAAAGTATTTTCATTTATACAGTGACAAAATTGATTCTTCTTTCATTGTCCCAAAGTAGGTCTTAACACAGTAAGGTATTTAATGTTTAAATGTATCCAATATATCCTTTATTTGAAGAAAAATACATTTCTACTTGATCAAGGGGGATGGAGTGAGTGACGGGCTGTGTTTGTGTGACAGCTGCAGATCATGCTGGTTTTGTTTCATGTTGGTCTTGCTTGTTTACTTTCACTTCAGGCTCTTAGCACAACCTAATAAACGGTTTAAAATTTTGGAAGAGCAGAAGCCAGTGCATACCCTGAACTATCTTGACCCCTTGCCTCTATTACAACCCCCTGGAGAAGGCTGGGGGGACACCAGTGATCCTTACACCTTCGAAGATGGAGACATCAAGTACAGTTTCACTGTCAATAAAAAATGCAAACTCGGGGCTGAGAAAGATCCTTTGAAAAAGAACAAGGTAAGGTGTAAATGCAGTCTTTGGCATTAATGTTCTTGTGGGATTTATCCTGTAGCACAGTGTTTGCTCTACAGCTCTCTGGGAGACACAAGTGTGTTCCACAAAACAAAATTAGACATGTATATATTTATATTTATATTTAATTTTTTAAAAAAATATTATTTTATATGATCACCTGCATGATGTATCTTATGTATCTTATCCTTTATGGAGCTCTTTTGGTGTTTGGCTGTGCAAGTGAACATTTTAAAAGATGTTTTTTCCTGGAGAATTTGAGGTGGTTAATTACCTGGACTGGCTGTCAGAGTTCAATGATGTCCATGGAATCCTTCGTAAATCCTATATTTAACTCAGACCTCTGAGTCTGGCTGGACATAGGAAAACCTTTCTTCTTACATAGCTTAAATTCATAGCTATGAAATCTCTTTGATTTTTTGTATAGTCAGAAGATGGGATTGGTTCCAAGGAAATCCCCCCAACGGGCCATTCCACACCAGTTCCTGATGGAAAAGATGCCATGTCCATTTTCAGTTCTGCTCCTAAGACTGGTGAGTTACAGCTCTTTAATTCAGTCTGCAAAGCAAAAATACCTATATGCCATAACATCTGAAGGGAAAAATCACATCTGAACTTTTGTCTGTAACATCAGAGCTACAGACAGCTCCCAAGTTGGAACAAAACTTGATTTTCCTTGTCCTTTTTATAAAAACAATTATATATTTTTTAGAATATTAAATGAGCAGCAGCAGCTCCTTCCTTGTTTCTCAGCTGACCCTCGGTGGTCACTGCTCAGCCTGCAGGGCTCCAGCAGAGCAGAGGGCTCCGTGCTGCAGGGCGGAGGTGCTGTTGTGCTGCTGCCTGTGCTGTGTTTCCCTGACTCTTCTCTGTTTCCCTGCCCGTGCTGGGTTTCCCTGCCCGTGCTGGGTTTCCCTGCCCGTGCTGGGTTTCCCTGACTGTTCCCATTCCTTCCCGGCGCTGGCAGACCCGCGGCAGGAGGGCGCTGCCGGCAGGGCCGGCTCCGGCAGCCTCACCCAGGTCACCGACCTGGCCCCGTCCCTGCACGACCTCGACAACATCTTCGACAACTCTGACGAGGATGAGCTTGGGGTGAGTCCTTGTGGGGATGAGTGTTCTGTAGGCCAAGAAACAGATTCCTTCTGGGAATGGTTATCCCTAATAGATGGGGGAGAGAGAGTTTCCAGGTAGGCTTGGATTTTAGCTGGGAAGGATTGCTGGCAAAGAGAGAGATCCTTCAGGAGATCCAGCCTGTATGAACAGGCTGTAGGGAGCTTCCATAGGGAGAGCCATGCAGTTGCTTTGTAAATCCATTATATCTAGTTCTGTCTCCTGGGCTTCCATCAGAATTTTTTGTTTGAGAATTATGGTGGAAAAGATGCAAGTTTTATTAATTGGCAATGGACTCTTTTACCTTGTCTGAGAACCTGCCCAAAGAAAAATAAATTCAACCTTACAGGATTCCAGTAATTCTCTAAGTCATGTTACCTCATATTCCTCCAAGCACTTCATTTCAGTGCAAAGAGAAATAGTTGCTGCATGTTAGGAAATACAGAGAGAAGTGCAGATTTATATCAGTTATGAGGGGAGTAAATTGCCTGGGAAGGCAAAGATTTGGATAGTCACTATCTTTAAGCATAATCTAATACAACCATAATGATACAGAAGGTGGTCTTAAAGTGACTATTAGTAGATAACAGTGTTTAAAAGTCTTATGTTTTGTTCTTGACAGGACTTTACAAGTGCACCACATTCCTTACTGTGGTTCCACACAAACTGCACTTCAGATGCCACAGTTAATATACAAATATACCAGAGGATTGTTCTGTCAAAATAAAAAATTACTTTCTTCTCTGAAGTTGCCCTGGACAGCCCTAATGTTTTTCCTGTCTTAACATTTGCCTGTGTTGGGCTCACTCTGTGTCATATTCCCATTGCTACCTTGGAGTAATCCATGGAAATAAATAGAGCAGTCACATGCATTTCAAACTCAGGGCTTGTGATAACATTTTGAATACAATTTGTATGTGTATAGAACTATCAAAATGTATAGTTACATGTATGCATCAATTTATGGGGGGATATATAGACAGGCAAATATTTCTTTTTGTTTTTAGTGTTGAAAGAGGGGAAGAAGTCCAGACTCCTTTTGGGCAGCGGGGGTGGGGGGGGGAGTAGAAGAGCAGCCGTTGTGTTTGCTGTGCAGTGCCAGCGAGAGGTGTCAGGCTGTGCTGACTGCAGTGTTTGCTGTTGCAGGCCGTGTCCCCAGCCCTGCGCTCCTCCAAGCTGCCGGCAGCGGGCTCCGAGGAGCGGCCGCTGGGCAAGGACGGCCGGACTGCGGTTCCCTACCCTCCCAGTGAGTACCGAGCTCCTCAGCTCCCACCCCCACCCTGGCTCACTGCACAGACCTGTGGGGGCTCTGGGCTCACTGAGAGTGCTCCTGTGCTGCAATTGCCAGCTTTTAATGAGGGCAGTGGTAATACAGACGTGGATTTTCAATGAGCCCTCTGATACGTGAGGTACTCTTCTGTTGACATTGTTGTCTTAGTCTGGAACTATGGGAGGGATTTGTTACAAATCTTCCTTTGGAAGCTTTCCCCTCTTCTCTGTTCACTGTTGGGCACTTCCACCACCACCAAATCCCTTTTTAAGTATAAATCCTTCTACTTAATGAAATCGAAAAATTTAAAACCATGGCCATGATGGTGCAACCTGTCTTGGAAGAAAATTGCATTGAACATTTGACAAATTAAAACTAAAATCACCTTCAGGGTTTAATCTGGATTTGGAAGTGCATGATTAAAATCAAAGTGCTGGGTTCTAATTGGAGGTATGGTGTGGACCTTTTGTAGGTGCTTGTGGTAGTGATGCTTGTGCAGGCTCTGCACATGGACAAGGGAGGTTATGGGAGTGTAGGAAACTTCTGAAATTGTGAATTAGATTGCTTTTTTCCTAAGGACTGTGCCAACAGCTGTTGGGAATAGTAACTTGTACGCTGAGGTTTGAGGGCTTTGCTGCATTTCTTGCACCCAACAGGAGGGGGAGCTGGGGGGGGGGTCGGGCTCTGCTCCCAGAGAACAGGGACAGGAGGGGAGGGAACGGCCTCAAGTGTGCCAGGGGAGGCTCAGGTTGGATATTGGGAAAATCCTTCTCTGAAAGGGTTCTAAAGCCCAGTCACAGCTGCCCAGGGCACTGCTGCAGTCCCCATCTCTGGAGGGATTTACCAGCCCTGTGGATGTGGCACTTGGGGACGTGGGTCAGGGGCCTTGGCAGTGCTGGCAGTGGTTGGAGTCGATGATCTCTGAGGGCTTTTCTGACCTGAACAGATCCCTGATTCTCTTGGTGTAAGTGGCATTTCTCTTGAGATGAAGGAGAAATGTGTCTGTGTTTGTGGGACAGGAGAAAGGTGAGAGTTTTTGGTATAATAGTAACAAATCAAATTACAAATTACTTTGTGGTGAGAAGGAAGAGTGTTTGATTTCTATGGCCACTATAAGCAGAAATCCAATCTCTCTGCAAATCATTCTTTAATACCTTCTCATTAACTTCAGCTGGTAATGAGAACAAATTGAGGTGAAGAAAAAAACCAGTCTGAAGGAGATGAGTCAGAGTTTTATGGACCCATAAAAGCTGTGCTGATTTACTCAAATGTAGAAGTCTGAAGTATACAGAGATTGGATTTTGACAGGTTTAGTTGATCCATAGCTTTTTAAAATATGCAAAGCTTTTTCAAGCATGACACACATGAAAATGAATGATGATAGTTGCCTGTTGCTGTAGGGTTGGGGGACTTTTTGTAATTAAACTTTTTTATGAATCTGCACTGCAGAATTTTGCTAAGTGGAGTGAGCTGGAGGTGAGAAAATGATATAGTGTGAAGTTAAACAGATAGACTCCACTTGTAGCTGTGGCCTTGCCACGAGCTGTGGAGGCACAGCAGTGTCTGTGGGGAGCTGAAACGCTTTGTACAGCATCATAAATTCCTACTGGCCACCCTTCATTTTCACCTTCCTCCCTGTCCCCTTCCCATGCCTAAAGCACCTCTCTCTGCTGAGAAACAGAGGGAGCCAATACAGCTGCCAGCCTGAACATTGTATTCCATACTAATGTTAATGGAAAAGAGTTTTTTCCATTCTGCTGAACTTTTTTTCAGCTTTAATTTATCCTGTATCAGGACAAGAGTGAAGGCTTTTAAATTCAGATACTGAAAGAGTGGGGGAAAAAGAATATGGACAGAGTGGGAATAATTCATAGTCCATTGTTTACTTTGCTGCTCCAGATTGTGAAGGACTAGGTTCAGCTGGGACAGCTATTACCAAAAGAACTGCATTTTGAGTGGACTGCCCCTATTTGAGTGGTATCCCTTTGTCTAAAAAGAGTTCAGTAGCCTGGCTGCGTCATCTCTGAGCACAAAAGCATCCCATGCAGGGCTGGCTCTGTTAAGGTAGAGTGGAGACACATCCTGAGGCTGCAGCATCCTGCACTAATGTACTGTTAGTGCAGGTATTCATAGTCCATAGATAATTCTAATCCCATCTCTTATTTCTTCCTTTTTCTGTTCTTTTTGGAAGACAGTACTTCTTACCTGTTTGGATTTCCACAACAGTGTTGACCAGTCAGAAACCCATCTGTATTAATTTATTAATTTCCCATACTCTTTAGGCTGCAGATGTTACTGAGTATAAGAGTGTCCTTCTGTACCATCAGCTTGGGTATGGAAATGGGATTGGGCATTAAATCTGTCCAAAAAAGTATCTAAGAGGAGACAGTTGTGGGAATTCACCCTCCTCTAATTAAAGTGGTTTTGTCCAGAGAGAATCTGTCCTAATTTAAGTCAGGAAAAGAGAGCATTTATGCTGAATGTGACACAAAATAAATATGGAAGCTGTAGTTGGGAGGAGAACATGCAAGCCTTTGCTATGATTTGTGTTTGATTGCATTACACTGTAGAGAGCATCTCTGTTGGGGTTGGTTCTGCTTAAAGAAGAAAAATAGACAGTGGATGATTCCATTACATTCATTTCCTGAGAAGTCATTTAGGGATCTTCCTGGCTTAATGTCTTGTGATGGAAGATGATAATTTTGTGGCTTCTCTGGCACTGGAACTTTGGGATGCCTGGAAGTCTGCTCCTGGGCAGAACTGCCCGTGTTTGTGGCAGGATTTGTGTTGCCATGGAAAAACAAGGCTACAGTGAGTGGAGAAATCCAGCTCAAGGCACATGAATTCCAAAGGCCTCCTGTTTTAGGGCTTGGTCAGCTCTGGCAAAGGGAGGAAACTCTGCTGTGGCTTGAAACAGTCACTGGGGTGAGCTTGGTGTTAATATCAATTCAGCTCTTCAGTTATGAAGGATTTATTAGTTGCTGATAAACTCTGCATTTGTTTGTCCATCTACCAGGTTGTTGTTTCTGCTGAACAATAACCTTGCAGAGTATCCCTAGGAATTTGGGGAATTTATCCCTAGGAGTTAACTTTTGGCCTACACTTACACTGCTGTCAGAACCCCAGTAAGTCTGGAGAAGCTTTGCTAGTTTTTAACTAATGAAATAAGAGCTAGCATTGAATTGGTCTCTTCTGTTTTATTTAATTTCCTTGAAATTTGTATTTGAATGATTAACTGTGTTATTTCATCCTCTTCAGCTGTGGCAGATCTCCAAAGGATGTTCCCAACACCACCCTCTTTAGAACAGCACCCTGCCTTCTCCCCAGTGATGAATTACAAAGATGGAATAAGTTCAGAGACTGTGACTGCCTTGGGAATGATGGAGAGTCCTATGGTCAACATGGTTCCAACACAGCTGGCTGAGTTTAAAATGGAGGTGGAGGATGGATTAGGTAGCCCTAAACCTGAAGAAATTAAGGTAACATCCCAGAAATGTGGGATTTTTACAAACTTCTCTGTGCACACTTTGAGTTTTATAAACAAGTCCTGTATAGTGTGTGTAGCAACTAACAAATGTGAGCTGGACCTGATAGCCCTGGAGCTGGAAAAATACTCTTCTCTAGTAGAAGAGCTTTTAAATTGTTTCCCTGATTTTAACTGTAGGCATTTTGTAATTTTATGTTTGTAATGGTTCTGGGTGTTCTCAGGAAACAAACAGTACTGTCTGTGAAATGAGCCCTGTGCCTAACAGTAAGAATGTCCATGTGTGGAAAAAACACCACACTTGTGCCTAAGTAGCTGTTAAATGATGTATTCCTTTAGATAATTTCTCTATGGCACCTTTGCTGTGCCCCCCTCCCTGCTGCCAGGCTGGCACACAGTGGGATAAAGTGGTGCATGTAGAAAGGCTGCCTTTGTCTCTCTGAAATGTTCCTTTTTTGGTTAGGGTTGAAACTCTCTGAGAAAGCCCAGGGGTTGAACTTGCTCTGTTTCTTCTTCAGCTGATGTTACTTCACAAGTTTTAAGGCCAGATGGGACCATTCTTATCTGACTTTCTGTATAACACAGGTCAGGTAATGTCACCTAGTTCCTCCTCTCTTGAGTCCTGTAGTGTCTCAGTAAAGAGCTGTTTGTAGCTGGGGACTCTGGGTTCTTGTGACATCCCAGTGTGGCCATTTCTCCATAGCATCCCATGGAGGGACCCAGCATCAGCACTGATATACATTGGTTGTGTCATTGTTCCATCACAGGGTAAGAGCAGGGCACAAATCATTCTGCCTGTGTGTCCTGCATTACTGAACTTCTGGGGCTGCCTTTATCACCTTTGTCAGAAGGTACTGTTGCCATATTTCCATGCATACAGCCTGAGGGGTTTTTTAATAAAAAATGCACTTTTTATGTGGAAATGCACAGCATGTTGTTCTGCAGCAAGCTGCTCTGTACACAGGGAATAAAAAGGGAAATGCCCACTTTAACTCTGGCTTCCTGGTAGTCCCCAGCCTTTGTATAGACTAATTCTTCTCCTTCAGACCCACTCTGTCCCTCCTGTGCCACAGCCTGTTCCTTCTATTTCAGCAGCCATCTCTCTCCCCAGCACCAGCTCCTTCCCTCTCCTTTGTGCCCGTGTTGGAATTGATTGAGGGCTGATTTTTAGGGGTCTGCATTGCTGAGCCAGGGACACACTTGCAGCTGCATGGACAAGAAGTGGCTGTGTGTTTTTGTGAGGATACTGACGGATGCCTTTGTTCAGTGTAAATGACGTGGTCAGCTGTCAGCCAGGACATTTTCCTGCCAGCAGGAATAGCATCCCTCAGGTAGACTGCAAGGGAGCCTGTGGCAAGTCCTACAGGGTGATTTCTTCCACAGGAGCTTTCAGTTTTGTCCCTGGGGGAGAAGGGAGTCTCTGTCCCTGGCAGGAAGCAGGACAATGTGTGGGACAGCATTCCAGGGCTGTGCTGCCATGTTTTGGTGCCAGTCCAGGGTGTCCAGTCAGACCCCAGAATTCCCAGCTCATTCTCCTGCCAAGGGCTGGGCTGGCAGGGAGCTTGTACCAGCACTTCTGTGGAGAAAGGGGCTTTGCAGATGTGGGAGGGAATTCCCAGTGTCCCTCCTGATAGCAGAAGCCAGTTGGACATTAGGACATGGGGTGAGTCTGCTTTGGTACTCCCAGATCTCTCCTTCCTTCCTTCCTTCCTCCCTGAACTCTCACTTAGAGGCACCTTTCAGAGTGTGCTCCAGGACAGTCTCCATTGCCCATCTTGAGCTGGTGCATCCACAAGTTGTTATACCACTACAGGAGTTTGAAATAAGTTTTTTTATGAGGTTTGTAAGACTTTGCCTTGCCACAGACCTTGCTGTTTTTTCTCTTCTGCTTGTGCAGTAAATTGTTCAAGAATAGGATAACTTGGGCCTGGGAAAAAACCAGTCTGTCTTGGAATTTGTTGAGCTGAAGGTTTTGGAGTGGGAGCAGATTTCAGGGCGTCACTGGTACCAAAGATATTTTAATCTCCCTCACAGCCATTACAGGAGTATTAAAATACTTCAGTTCTGCCTGAACATTTCCAACAGCACAATTGACTTGCTTCTGTGTGTGTCCCACCTGCTCATACACACCAGTGGGGGAAACAAGCACTAAACCCATTGCTGATCATCCTGAGAACATGGAAGTAGATTCCTTGTGCTGAGCATTCTGCAGCTGGAGATAGAAGTCCACACATTCCTCATCCCTCAATGCTTGACAAGGTGCAAGGGAAAAAAATGCAAAGCTCTAATGAGATGTTAAATACTGAGACTGCTGTTACTGTTTTCATGCTGATTTTTACTTTGCAGTAGTGCCTCAAGAGGACTAATTCTGTTCTCCTGAAAGAGCTGGAATAGCTCTAGAAACTCTGGCTGAAGTTCTTGTCATCACTCTCTGCAAGCAAATGTGACAGTCACTGCTAGCCCAGCTGGGCTGAACTTCATTGATAGTTAATCCTGTGTTTGCTGGATTGTTTAGATATTTGTATTTAATACTCCGTGTAATGATTGGCATGTGCATAGTGTGCACTGTTATTGCTAAAGTGGTGTGAACCCCCACAGTGGGGGTGATTTAGAGGCTGCCTCAAGGCACCTCAGGGTTCCTCACATTGTGACAGCCTCTCCCCACTGTCAGTACAGAAGTCTTGCAAAGACCAACCTTTTAAGTGCCTAAATGAGGTGCTAAAAGTTAGGTAGTGTAAAATTTTCATGGTGCACTACTCATGTTTCAGGCACAGCTTGTCTGAAATGAGCCTGATGCAATTGTGAAACCTCCTGCCATAAAGCTGTGCAGCATCTCAGGATAACAGGGAGCCTCAGCTGAGTTTCCTTGAAGGAATTACTCTTGAATGCCTTGTAGAAGAAATAAATATAGTTCATTTTGGGGAAAAAGGTAATTGTAGAGGGTTTAAACAGTGCAATAGATTTTAATTTAAAAAAAATGCCTAAAGAGAAGCCTGACCACATTGTTGTAACCAAGGTCACTTGGATGTTACAGGATTTTTCATATGTGCACAAAGTTCCATCATTTCAACCTTTCGTGGGCTCTTCCCTGTTTGCTCCACTGAAGATCCTGCCCAGCCAGTGCCTCCTACCTCTGAAGATTCCAGATGCCTGCATCTTCAGGCCTTCTTGGGCTGTTCCTCCAAAAATTGAACAACTTCCATTGCCACCTGCAGCCACTTTCATCAGAGATGGCTACAAGTAAGTACAGCCTTGGAGGAAGTGGGTCTGTCAAGCCCATGCCTAAAGCTGGGTAGCTAAAATGGTTGTTTGTATTGACAGTTGTTTGTATTAAGCTGCAAATGTATTTTCAAACTTTTAGGTTTGTCATTGACTGAGATAAAATAGTTCTGATAGCAGGAACATTTAACCCTGGCTTTGGCAGTCAGTGGTTTTACAGTGTGTGTCCACTCTCAGTGCTTTTGAAAGAACTGGAACATGCAACCTGAATTAATGGTAATTTCTGATACGGGAAAATAATTGTAATTCAACAGAAACCACAAGTGTTGGGGAACAAAATGAATGCACTGGACCCATCACATCTCTGCCCTCCCATTTCCATGTCCAGCCTCCAGCCAGGCTCCCTTGTGTCACTTCGAGCTCCAGGGTGGTGATCTCTGGTCCTGGTGATTCCATTTGCCATTCTGAAGGCTCTGGAAATGTTGAGTGGGCCAGTGAGAGCTCCCCAGTCTGTGCTCCCATGGGATCTTCTCTGAGCTCCTGTGGTGTCCCTGAGTGGGGCTGTGGGGAGCTGCTGATCAGACAGATGTTGGTCCATTCCTGTCCTGTCCCACCCTTCCTGATACCAAAAGAAGAGGGTGCTGTGACCTACAGGGAACCACTGACATTCATTTTCAAAGCTTGGATTCCTCACTCAGTTCTCAGAAATTAGCAATGTTTATGGAGGAAATTCATTGCTGGAAGTTTTGAAAGCTAGCAAGAATTGCACCATTAAATTAATAAAACCTCTTAAAAAGCATAGTAATAGTACAAAGGTCTCCTGCTGCACTACTTCGCTTCTAGAGGAAGCAGTCTGTATCTTTAAATCAGTCTGTAAATCCTTTAAATCAGTCCTTTTGCAGCCCCAAAGGGTCCTTCAGTGTTCTCAAAAGAATTGCAAAGAAGAAATTGTAAACCCTTGATATAGTGCCTAGGGAGCAATTTAATTCTCAGGTTTTTTCATAATAGTAACTGATGCACCGGGCCTGAGCTGGTTATTAATTTCAGGTATTTGTTGGGGGAAAAAAACCCTTTCATTTTCAATCTAATCCAATTAGAGTGAGGATTATTACTGCAGGCTTCCGACAGAGTGGTGATTGCCAATCAGGGTTTCTAGGTCACCTTTTCTTATTAGTCTGAGGCTCTCACTCTGCTGCTGCTCCACAACTCCTTCAGACTCTGCTTCATTATTTTCCCCTCTCCTGCTTTGAGTTGGACACACATCAGTTCAAGGTAATAAAATGGTTGTAAGGAAAGAGGTCTTCAGTGTTTTCCTTTTCAAGTCACTAATGATAGGTGGGCATTCAAATGTTAGTCCTTTCCAATGACTCACAAAATACACTGTGAGAACAAACATGGAAAAGTCCTGTTTCCCCTTCCTTATCCAGAGACTCACTGAGATCTTACACTCTTTCCTCATTCTAATATCTAATTAACACATTACAAGAAAAGTAAGCAGGTTAGAAGTGGTGTGGAAAGAGAAAAGTAAGATCTTTTTCTTTCATTGGTCCCTTATTACCTGTTTCTTGAAATGAGTCCTTGCAGGTGGAAGACAGATCTCACGGGAATGTACAGATTCTTCTGTGGTCTCTTGAATTTGGCAGGAAATGACAAAAACAGAGTAATAAAACTCAGTCATGAATGGAGATGACCCAAAAATATGATTCTTAGCTTTACTGGACTAAGAGTTGTAATGGAACATATCCCATTATGCCATAGACTGTGTAATCCGAAATGCGGATTTGAATTTATAGAATCAGACATACAGGGTGTGTCCATGAGGTGACACTGTGTATCAGAGCCACATGTATGACTTTTGACAGCCATTTCAAGTGATCATTTCTAAAATATAGATTTCTATCTCTCTGAAATACTTTCATTCCTACTAATCTGTATCTCTTTACAGATAGTAGTGTTTAAAATAAAAGCTACTATTCTTTCTTTTTTCTCCAAAAAAGTTGCAAACATTCTAAATTTTAACTTGATCATTTATCTAAAAATTGCTCTCAAGAGCATTTGAATTTTAAGCCATAAGAATAATCTTTAAGAGGGTGAAGTAATACTTTTTATCACAATGCTAAGGAACAGTGGTGCTTGTAGTAAGAATTTTGAGTTCTGCTGAGAGCCATGAGTCAAGGTTATGACCAGGGTGCTCTTATACTGCAGTTTCAATGAATCCCTTCAGGTTCCACTATCTCCTTGTATTTAAAAATGAGCTTTGAAAGAACGGTTCTCTGTTCCCATCCCTTCCCTGCAGCAACGTGCCCAGCGTGGGCAGCTTGGCGGACCAGGACTACCTGCAGATGAGCACGCCCCAGATGAGCACGCCGGTGACGCTCAACAGCGCGGCCCCGGCCAGCAACAGCGGCGCGGGGGTGCTGCCGTCCCCGGCCACGCCGCGCTTCTCGGTGCCCACGCCGCGCACGCCGCGCACGCCCAGGACTCCCCGGGGCGGGGGCACCGCCAGCGGCCAGGGCTCCGTCAAGTACGACAGCACGGACCAGGGCTCCCCCGCCTCCACCCCCTCCACCACGCGGCCGCTCAACTCCGTGGAGCCGGGCACGGTGCAGCCTATCCCGGAGGCGCACAGCCTGTACGTGACCCTGATCCTCTCCGACTCCGTGCTCAACATCTTCAAGGACAGGAACTTCGACAGCTGCTGCATCTGCGCCTGCAACATGAACATCAAGGGCGCCGACGTTGGGCTGTACATCCCCGACTCCTCCAACGAGGATCAGTACCGCTGCACCTGCGGCTTCAGCGCCATCATGAACCGCAAGCTCGGCTACAACTCCGGGCTCTTCATCGAGGACGAGCTGGATATTTTCGGCAAGACCTCGGACATCGGCCAGGCTGCAGAAAGGCGACTGATGATCTGCCAGAGCAACTTGATCTCGCAGATGGGAGAGGGAGCCAGGAGGAGCCAGGAGCCTCCCATGAGCCTCCTGCTGCTTCTGCAGAACCAGCACACGCAGCCCTTCACCTCGCTGAGCTGCCTGGATTACATGGCCTCCAACAACCGCCAGACGCTGCCCTGTGTCAACTTGAGCTACGACCGGCTGCAGGCTGACAGCAACGACTCCTGGGTGGAATGTTTCAATGCCCTGGAGCAGGGCAGGCAGTATGTGGACAACCCCACGGGGGGCAAGGTGGACGAAGCCCTTGTGCGAAGTGCCACTGTCCATTCCTGGCCTCACAGCAACGGTACGTGCACAGCTGAGCCTTTTGTCTCTGAATGTTTTGTGACCTCTGTAAATTTGTTTAGTTGTGACCCACATCATCTTTATGTGGGAAATGACAGGACTAAAATATGCTAGAGATAAAATAGATTTCTGAAAGCTTGTAAATTACATCTACAGTACCAATAATCTAGTTATCCTCAGACTTTGTGGCCTAAATAGGGAATGAGTCTGTAGAAGTTCACAAATCTGAAGGAGATTCAGGTATTTGGGGGGAGGCAAAATTAGGGGCTCTTTTTGATTTTGGAGAAGGGTATAAGAAGTCAGCAGAAAAGAATTGCTCTGTTTGAGTTGGGGGGGAAGGGGAGGAAGTACCAAGGGGGGGGAAATTATAATTAAATTATTCTTGTTTGTATACTGAAGATATATTGCTCTGACATATTGTGAGCTGAGCTGGACAGCAGTGATACTGAAATGTGTGTGTAAAGGCCTGTGGTGACAGCAAATTTCAAATGTTTTTGAAAATGCCATGAAATGGCACATTGAGTACCATCCACCTAATTAGAGGCGTCCAAATTCCATGGGCAGTGTGCAGAGCAATTCAAGGAACAATCCACAAATGCTGTTGCTGTGTCTGAGGGATTGCTGTCCCTCCCTGAAGTGATTGCTGCTCCTTGTCTCTTGCAGTGCTGGACATCAGCATGCTCTCCTCCCAGGACGTGGTGCGCATGCTGCTCTCCCTGCAGCCCTTTCTCCAGGATGCCATCCAGAAGAAGCGGACAGGAAGGACCTGGGAGAACATCCAGCATGTGCAGGGACCACTCACCTGGCAGCAATTCCATAAGATGGCAGGACGGGGGACCTATGGTACCTACACTGGGCTCTGTGCTAAGTCAGAGTGCAGCTTCCTAGAAATGGGCACTTTGTCCTGGAAATGATAGGAAGGGGCTGTTCATACAGCTTGGGGTCATGGGGTGGGGGGCTCTTCAGAGAGATTTAAAGTGCCTCAAAAGGCCTTTGTGACACCCTGGTGAAGGTTTTACCCCTCCAGGTGATGCACATTACAGGGAGCAGAAACTGTGAGTGAGGTTCAGCCCCCGACCTGAAGGGGGGCTGGCTCAGACCAAAGCAACCCCCTGTTGCAAAATGGGAGCAGAGGCAGCTGCTGAAATCAGCTACATCATAACGGGAACAGAACCTGTGTGAGCTCTGCAAATCCTGAAAAACTGGGAATGCTTTCTCCATGCAGGTTCCTGTAGCCTTAATGAGAAGTTTTCAGTATCTCCTGGCTGTAAGTGGCACTTCTGTAAAATGCAAAATAACAAACCAGATTTTGTGTGTGTAGGTTTGCAGAATAACAACTGACATTTCAATCTCTATTGCTTGCTTGCAGTTTATTTCAGGCTTAACCAGTGCAGTCTGGTTTAATGTTTTTCCTACCAGCTCCACCATACTTTGCTATCGGTATTTGATATATTGCTCCTTTCCTTGGGGCTGGAACAACTGGGGGTAACTCCAGTTCTTGTTTAAAGCTGTTGTGCTCCACCAGCAGCACTTCTAATAATTTTCCCAGCATTTGTAATTTGAAGAGTTAGGATTTGCCAATTGTTACCAGAGAATAGTACCAAAATTCCCATAGAGTGCAGAGCAAATTTGATGGAAAGTCAGTGAATTTTACTGGATGCTGACTTTTTAATAAAGTTGAATTATATTCTGCAGGAACTACTGGGTATATTTTAGCTTGACATTTTCAGCAATATTTCTTCTACTGAGGCAGTATCTGGGAGACACCCTGTTACACTGGGTAATAATCTTCTCTGTGAGGACAGCAGTGCTTGGAGCACATCCTATGGAGAAGGGCAGGAGGCAATTTTTAGAATTATAACTTTGTGTAGTGTTATATACTGGGAATGAATTTCTCTAAGCATCAGTATTTTGCACAACCAGGTGGAGGTAGATGAAGTGCTGTAAGGTCAGATTTTGTGTGTTCCTGTTATTACTTGTGACTGAACAGGAACTTCATGGCTATGGTTATGGATATGACAAAGGAAAACCAGGAGATGAAGCCTCAGGAAGGGCAGTACATGAGCTTGGAGTACACTGGGAGATGTTTTATTGGAGCTTTCTAGGAAAGTTTAAGTGGTGCTTGGATCAGCTCCCTCTACTTTGGCCAACAACTTTGATTATATGACATTCCTTAAGTACAATATAAATCTTCCCTCTCCTTTATTAAATATCTTTTCCAAGAAGAAGGGCTGGGAGCACATGGTTTATCAGGCATGGCACACCCTTGATAACCATTTCCACTCCATGATAAACATGTAGGACACTCAGAACAGGAAGGGATCAGTGATTTCCAATATTCCTGTAAAAGAACCCACTTCCTGGGCCATCAGAGACCCACTGCAGTCAATCCAGATAATTTAACATTTTTTCTTTATTTGTTTTTTCTCCTGTGAAGGCTCTGAGGAATCTCCTGAGCCTCTCCCGATCCCGACGCTGCTGGTGGGCTATGACAAGGACTTCCTGACAATCTCTCCCTTCTCCCTGCCCTTCTGGGAGAGGCTCCTGCTGGACCCCTACGGGGGCCATCGGGATGTTGCCTACATCGTGGTGTGTCCGGAAAATGAGGCCTTGCTCGACGGAGCCAAAACTTTCTTCAGGGACTTGAGTGCTGTATACGAGGTTGGAAAGAGGGACCACACTGAATTATTGCTTCTTAAGTGTCATTGCTGTTCCAGTGCATGTCCACTGGGAGAAATTGATGGGGTTTAAAGTAACAACTATTAGAATAAGGGGGTTTTTTATTTTATTCTGAGGGCTTTCTGCACTTTCAGAGTCCATGAATGCTGTCTGAGTGACACTGGGATTCTCTGGGCATTTTTGAGTGTTTGTTGCTGTCTGCTCTTCCCAGCAGCATTAATAGAGCTGCGGCTTCCCAGTGATGGCCCAACCAAGCCTAAAGAGCAAGGAGCACATTAAAGGTGTTGCTTTTTCACAGTTGCTAGGCTGGGGATAAAAGCATTTGTTTCTTTAGCATGCATTCCCCAATATGTCAGATTCTTTTGTAACCTTAGTTTTGCTGCGAGTGCAGTTCAAGCCAACAGATAAATGTAACTTTTTTTTAGGTATTTATTAAGAAGCCCCTAGCTATGTGCTGAGAATGAGGGGCTTAAGCCACAAACCAGTCTCTAACATCCTGGGGTGGCTGGCATCTCCTTACAGGCATTTGTGCTTCTCTCCCCTGGCAGATGTGCAGACTTGGGCAGCACAAGCCCATCTGCAAAGTGCTGCGGGACGGGATCATGCGGGTGGGCAAGAGCGTGGCGCAGAAGCTGACGGACGAGCTGGTGAGCGAGTGGTTCAGCCAGCCCTGGGGCTCCGAGGACTGTGACAATCATTCCAGGCTCAAGCTCTATGCGCAGGTCTGCCGCCATCATCTCGGTGAGTGACACCCCACGGCTCGGGGCACGCTGAGGGGCATCTGCAAACCCAGTGAGGGTTTGCTAAAGATGCAGATTATGGTCTATTTAAAAATTGAAAAGATATTGCAAGGCTTTATCTTAAATTCTTCCACGTTAAATTTGCCTGCTTCAGAAAGTTGTGCTGTTTGTCACTCTGAGGATTGTGTCAGCGATTCAAATTCTTATCTTTTCAGAAAAGTCAGTTTAGTATAAGGTCTTTGTGTATCACAGAGATCACAGAATGACAGTCTGGTCTGATTGGGACCATAAAACTCATCCTGTTCTACCCCTTGGGACCCTTCCACCAGACCAGGTTGTTCCAAGTCCTCTGCAACCTGGCCCCGAATACTTCCTGGGATGGGACAGGTGTTCCACACAAGCCTGAAGGTGTCCATGGATCTGGTTTATTGCTGCTGACACATCTCATCACACCTGTGTGACAGAGCTGTGTCACGGTGGCCTCCAGTGTAAAGGAGTCTTTATAGGAGAGGGGAGGTCACTGGGACTCCACAGAGGCAATGAATTAACACAGGGGCAGAGGAGAAAGTGCTGGTGTCCTTGGTGCCTGAGGCCTCAGTCTGCTGTGTGTGATCCTTGGAACCACATGTCTCTGAAGGCACCTTCTCCCCTGGACCTCATGCTGGCTTAATTCCCCCCTGAAAGAATGACACTTTTAACAGTGTCAGTTAAAACAGTCAACAACAGTCTGGTTGGTTTTGTCTGTTCTGTATTGCACTAATGTCAGGAGCACTTGTTTGGTGAGGGACTGTAGAACCTGAAAGTGTGGAAGGGTGTAACATCTCCTGGGTAGGATCAGCTGACTTCTCCTGGCTGAGTCCTTGGATTCACGTGGTTTCAGCTGGGGACAGACATGGCTGTTTCCTCCCAAAATGTTCCAGAGTCAACATGTATTGTATGTGACTAAAAATTGGGATCTTAACATGAGACAGAGGAATTACGACAAACTGAGAAATTTTTATAACACTACTGAAGTGCCTCAGGCTTCCCCACAGAAAGAAGCAGCATATGCCCAGCCAGGTGAGGAACTGGGCTGCTCAGTTCACACCTGAGGCGTCTGGCAGGGGCAGCATTGGAAACTTCCCTGCTGGTGATTTATACCACCTTGGGGAGCAAATAAATAATAAATATTCATTTATCACTGTGGTATCTCACAGCAGAAATCACTACATTTAAGTTTGCCATGATTTTAGCTCAGATGTAAATGGCTCTAAGGTTTTCAGCCTGACAGAGATAACCTGTCAGAGACTGCAGAGCTGAGCACTGTACAATGCTGTTATTGCTACACAGTTTGGCTAGAGAGCAGAAGACGTCAGTACCAGCTTAAAGTCACAAAGCCTTGCAAGGTCAGTCCTGGTTTTGAAGACAATTGATTTATATCACTTCGAACTGACACCCTGAGAAATGGATTCCAAAGCAAACATTGGTCATGGAGATTCAATTCTCTTAGCATTTGTGTACTATTAGAATGTTGTAAAAGTGCAGGGAACGTCATCCGATTTACAGGTTGATGCAGGTTCCTTTGATCTGACTGTCATTAATCCCTCTTTCCATGCCATTCCAGCACCTTATTTGGCCACCCTGCAGCTGGACAGCAGCCTTCTGCTGCCCCCCAAGTACCAAACGCCGGCTCCGAGCCAGCCGCAGGCAGCTCCCGGGAGCTCGGGTCCCGCTCCCTCCAGCTCCTCCTCGTGTCTCTCGGCCGCCGCTGGGGCTCCTGCCACGGGCAGCTCCTTCAGCTCCACGCCCAGCGCGGGCACCACGAGCCTTCCGGCAGGGAGCACGTCCTCCTCGGGCTCCTCGGTGCCACAGCTGTCAGCGTCCTCTGCCACGCCCGGCGCCAGCCAGATGGGCACCTCCTCCACGCCGGGCTTCAGCGGCAATGCCGGCTCGGGGCAGAGCAGCAGCGCCGCGGGAGGCGCCGCCGAGCGCTCGCAGGGCAGCGCGGGCCCCGGGGCAGACACCGAGCCGGGCCCCAACCTTCCGCAGCAGCAGCAAGAGGGACAGGAAGGGTAAGCGCTCACGTGGCTCCGAGTGCTGCTCACTAATCCCCTGTCCTGTGCTCAGACAGCCTCTAAGCCTTAGGGAAGCCCTTCAAAGGAGAGGCCCCTCTGACAGGTGCAGCACAGCCGAGCAGGTGGGAGCAGAGCAGGGCCTGTTCCTGTGTGAAGCAGTCACTGACAAAGGGGAGCTGGAAAAAACATCCCTCCCCTTTTCCATCACAAGAATCCCAGCCTGACTGAGCTGCTTGGATGTGGAGCTGCTTTAGGACCCTCCACCTGCCCTGTCCTTGCAGCGCACATGGGGTGTGCTCCACCTGTGGCTTGGCACTTGGAGGTACTTCATGGAGCTGAGTTTCTCTGGCACCCTCACACATGCAACATTAACAGATGCAAAATGCAAGCCATGGATTTTTTTTTCCCTAATTTTTTTGCATTGCAGGTGTTGTTTTGCAAGCAGGCACACTGTAAGGTCAGGAGACACAATTGGAGTCCTATTACTATAAAATAAAATTGGGCAGCACAACTTTTTTAAAGACTTCATTATGAATAGCCATCCATCACATAAAAATTAAGAAAAGGTTTTTAGCATTGTATGTAAGTAACTTCCTGAGGCAGCATGTTTTTCATTACTCTTACAATAATGCACATTGCTGATGATCCTGGTGTGTATTACAGAGAGGGAAATGCTCACATCCTGCTGGAGCTGGGCTTGTCCTTGAGACATCTGTTCCCTGATCTGTGCAAAACACCCTCTGAGCAGCTGCAGGGGCTTCTGACAGAGGCTGAGTGCTCTGATCACTTACAGATGTTGAGCCTTGCTCTCCTGGCTGAGGCATAGGAGGAGCCTTTTACCAAGTAAGAAATTCCCAATTCCTTGTTCTGTTGCCAGTGGAACCTTCCCTGGACCTGAGCAGGACCCCAGGCTCCATTAATTGCTTTGATACTTCTAAATTCTTCCCCTTCCACCTCTCCCAAAAGCAAACCCTAAACTGCACCAAAACCCAGACACACAGCTAAGGAGTCAACTTTTCCATGTTCTTCAGGTATGATGTAGACTGATTTAATTCAGTGAGATGCTGTTAGACTGTAGGGTACCTTTAGTGCCTGTTTAACCCCAGGTATTTCAGATTAGGAGCTGCTGAGAGCACAGCTCATCTCAGTGTCTGTCCTCACGGGTTTTAGTTTTACTTCTGGATGTCAGAATTGCTCATGCTTTCCTTCCCCCTGGCTCAGCCTGGCCCCAAACATAAGCAGTACTCACCTGTGGCTCTGCCCCCAGCCCGTCGGAGCGGGAGCGGATCGGGATCCCCACGGAGCCGGACGCTGCGGACAGCAACGCCTACCCCCC
Source organism: Serinus canaria (assembly GCF_022539315.1). Lineage (NCBI taxonomy): Eukaryota > Metazoa > Chordata > Aves > Passeriformes > Fringillidae > Serinus > Serinus canaria. The sequence continues at coordinate 5,207,653 of NC_066329.1, read as the reverse complement.
CGCCGTGGTCATCTACATGGTGGACCCCTTCACCTACACTGCCGACGAGGAGTCTGCCTCCACCAACTTCTGGCTCCTGAGCCTCATGAGATGCTACACAGAAATGTTGGACAACTTGCCTGAGAATATGAGGAATTCTTTCATTCTCCAGGTAATTCTGCCTTCCTCTGTATCTTCACGCTGAGTCTGTCACAGCACACCTGTGATATGGACACACTGTCTTGAAGGAGATAAATGAGTGATAATGCATGAAATGTAGGTGGCATTTACAAATTATTTTGTTGACAGTGCAAGGCTGTATATTAAAACAATCCCTTGTGTTTGTTTTGATGAGGAAATTAATTAGAGCAGCCGCAGTATCCCTGCATCGATTCTGTCCCGTGGTTCCAGCAATCCTGTCTGCTCAATGCTTCTTGGAGTGGGATTTCAATTATTCAAGTTGTAACTTGAGTTGCTGTTGCCAAAACTGGCCAGTTGCTCCTTTGATTACTTTATATGTTGAGTTGTTTGCTGTTTATATTCCCTTGATTTATACTATTTAATCCAAAAGGAGTACGTGAAACCAGACATTTAATGTATAATATAACTATTGTATTGTTATTATCTGCTTCTTAAAAATAATTTACCATGTAACTTGGCATATAAAAACAGTTACTTACTATGGAATTGCTGAAGAATTTAATTTGTGCAGCTACAGGCAGCTCTTGGCCTCTTGCCCAGGCTGGCTGGATTTTGCCAGGCCTCCTGTCACAGAGGCTGAGCCTCAATAAATGTGGGGGGAATGGGAGCTCAGAGGGCACAGGCAGGAACAGTGTGGGAAGGATTTTTGTACACCTTATCCATGTCTGCTCACCTTGGTTTAAAGGTATTTCAAATTAGTTACAAAAAAAAAAAAATTGGAAGTTCTTGTGGTGTCTCAAGCTGGCCATAGAAAACTGTTGTTTTTGATAGTTTTGATCACATTGTCCCCTGAAAGGATGGGGGAAACCAAAATATTTTAGGCTTGGGAATGAAATGAAAATCAGATCCACAACTTCGTATTGTTAGGCTGCAGGCAACTGATTGATCCAGACCTGGAGACACTAAAACCAAAGCAGCCACTGATAGCACAGTGTCTGAAACACAAGAACTGTGTAACCTCTGCACTGCCATTGGAGCCGAGGCTGTAGCACACTGACCCTTTTTCTCAGTGCTGTTTGTTTCCACATTCACTGTTTGTTCCCCAAAATACATTTTGCCAGTTGAAGTCAAAACAGCAATTTTCTCTAAATCAAAGGAAACATGATCCAGTTCCAGCACTTGATCCAGTATTCTCACAGCTGTACCACAGCACACAGAACATGCAGTTACTTCAAAATAAATCAAACCCAAATGTTTGCAGCTTTATTACCATTCCTGTTCCGAGGGGGAAAGCCCAGCTCCTGAAATCCTTGGGTAAAGCTGGCTTTTAAAAACACACAGGCACATTTAGTAAGCAGAATGTGCTGCCAAGCTTCTGAAGGTTCAAGCAAGAACCATAAAGTAGTTAAAGTTTTGTGACACTTAAGTTTTATTACTGCTGAAAATATTTGTTGAAAGAATTTGTTTGGGTCTTGTAGTGTTGGCAACAATGTAAATGTTTTATATTGACAGCTTCTGCTCCAAAGATCTCACTGTAAAAGGAAAGACACTTTAACAGCCACAAGTAGGACTTGTACAATAAAACCAGTAGATAAAAACAGTGAGGTTACAGGTATTTAATTCTAATTTTAAAATAGGTTTGATCGGAAAACTGGAGTTCTGTCATGCTTTCTTTCCTTCTGAAGGAGTGTTGTGCCATTTCTCCTTCCTGCTTTTGTTGTGCAGTTGGGTCTTAACCCCCAAACTCATCTCCCAGGCAAATCTCCCTGTAGCTCTGGTTCTTGCTGGTTGAAACCTTGTGGGCTGCTTCCCTTGACTTTCTAAAACAAATGAAACTGAGCAGCAGCTGAGGCTGCTGAGCTTCCACTGAGAACTAAACTGAAAAGGGGAAATAACCATACAAATAATTGTAACAGAATCTTAATTGTGCCCTCTACACCCCTGTGTAAGGATGACACCATAGTGCCAATTCCCACAAGGACAGCAAACAATTCCTGACCAGGAGCCATGGAACCAAACCTGCCTGAACACAACGTTCAGGGACTCTGTGGTTCAGGCCACCTGCAAGTGAAGATGTTGCCCAGAAAAACACTTGTAAAAAATGCAGGGAGTTTGAATACAAGTGTTTGGGTTTAATGGATTAAAATTAACTCTCATTTTGATGGAAGCAGTTTTGTCCCAGAGAATGCAGTCCCTGTCTGCTGCAGCCACTCCTGCCAAAGGACCCATAATGCAAATCGTGGAGCATCCCAGAGCGTGCTGGGTGTTCAGTGACTAATGACTGTGTAGATCTGGTTGGATGTTAATGAGCAGCTCCTGGAAGCCTCTCAGCCCTGTTTTATTGTGTGTCTGAATTCCACAGATTGTGCCTTGCCAGTACATGCTGCAGACAATGAAGGATGAACAGGTTTTCTACATTCAGCACTTGAAGTCTCTGGCGTTCTCTGTGTACTGCCAGTGCAGGAGGCCCCTGCCCACACAGATCCACATCAAGTCCCTCACAGGCTTTGGGCCAGCTGCCAGCATTGAGATGACCCTCAAAAATCCCGAGGTTGGTATTGGTGGCAAGAAAATCAATGTCAGTTAATAAACCGTGACTACTTTCCTCAAATATCAAAGAGTAGAGAAAATACTTGTTGGGGAATTTTTTTCAAGGTACAGAAGACAATGATGATACAAAGGGAAAAAGCAAGCTAGTATGGAATAGAAAATAGTAACAAAAACATTAGGCTAACTTGCTTTCAAAACATGTTAAGCTTCTGGTTTTGATTCATAAAGTAAAAGGTTATAGTGTGAAAGAAGAGAAAATGAACATCATTAGTTGGGATTCTGAGTCATTTTGTGGTTTCACTCTATAATGCTCCAACCAGAGTTTAAACCCAACCTTTATTTCTATTCACATATATATGCATATATATGAAATAAGTTCCTGTGCCTAATTGCAGATGTTATATTAATTCCCTGAGGTAATGGAGAAATCCCCCTCTTCCATGGGCTTATCTTTTATCTATTTTAAACTGTAAATATTAAAGCCCTGATTCTGGAATTTCAGGGATATCAAAGAAAGAATAATCCATTCTACTTTCTACGAATGTTTTGCATTCTTTGAAAGATAACTATGAATATTTTATTTAGATCTAATGGACCAACAAAACACTTAAACATTTACCTTGGCATAAAGAGCTGCTTGGGAGGGTTTAAAAACCTACTTGCAAAGCCAAACCTATTGGCATTTACCTACTGCATTTAATTAATCTCTGTTTATTGCATTTTGTACATTTTCTATCAGTCTGCGTTGCAGACTCCCAAACTGTGCTGAAGAATTAAGAAAATACCCTGACTGTTTTTTAATTATGGAATGTCTGGTGAGGCCCCTCCTGTGTGTTCTCCAGAGAGGAGTTCCAAGGCAGAGATGGCTTTGGGGTGCCCATGTGGGAAGCAGCTCTGCAGAAGATGACCTGGAGGTCTTGTTGGACATGATGGATGCTCTCAAGGAGCAGCAGTTGGGCTGCCTTGGGAAGGTGCTGCAGGCCAGCCAGGGAGGTGTTTGTCCTCCTCCCTTCTGGGCTCCTCAGAACAAGAAACTCAGATGTGCTAGAGCAAATCCAGCCAAAGGCCTAAAGATGATTAAGGGACAGGAGGATCTGACAGCTGAGAGGGTTTAAACTCCTGCCTGTGTCAGAGACTAGTCCAAAGACTGCTTTCATACCCTGTGTTACCTGCACATAAAAAGAAATCTTTAGATAAGGTTTGAACGCATCAACTTTAACTGGCAGCAGTGAATTGTCTATTACCCCCCTTTTCCCAATCTCCCTCCTGACTAGGAATGCTTTGAATTTGCTCATTGTTTCACACTTGCCTGTCTCTGTACTCGCTGCCAATGTGTGTGTGTGTTCCTTGTGTTCAGTTGTTTCTGATCTATCCCCTGATGGTTGTGCTGACTCTGTTGCAGAGGCCCAGCCCAATCCAGCTGTACTCACCTCCTTTCATCCTGGCCCCCATCAAAGACAAGCAGACAGAGCTGGGAGAGACGTTTGGAGAGGCCAGTCAGAAATACAACGTGCTCTTTGTCGGGTACTGCCTGTCCCACGACCAGCGCTGGCTCCTGGCGTCCTGCACCGACCTGCACGGGGAGCTGCTGGAGACCTGCATTGTCAACATCGACCTGCCCAGCAGGTACTCACTGCCCTTGGCTTCTCCCATGGATCCATGGCTGGAGTCATCCCTCGCCAGCTCCTTGCACATCCCTTCCATCCCCTTTCCTGCTCAGGAGATGATGCTGGTGTTAAAGTGAGAACATTTCAGTTGGCACTTCCAGATTTTCAGATCTGCACAGGGAAAAGTGACTGAGTTACACTTGTTTTACAATTTGTTTTAAAATTTTTTTGCTTACAAATCTTACCTTGAGGAACACCTGGTGTGTTGCTCTGCAGTTGGATGGCACTGCAGTAGCAGTGTTGAAAGCAGACACGTAGTTTTTCTTGTTAGTAGTAGTAAAAGGTAAGTTAGGGACTGCCCAGAACTCTGTAGCTGGTAAACAGTGACATAATTAGAGAGAACAGAAATCTTAATATTGTCCTTGATTGTCCTTTCACTCTTGTGTTTAATTCCTTCCCCTGCAGGTCAAGGAGGAGCAAGTTGTCTGCCCGGAAGATCGGGCTGCAGAAGCTCTGGGAGTGGTGCATTGGCATTGTCCAGATGACATCCCTGCCGTGGAGAGTCGTCATCGGGCGCCTGGGCCGCCTGGGCCACGGGGAGCTGAAAGGTGTGCAGTTGTCAGGGCTGCCACTCCCAGGGTGTGGAATGGGACAGGGACCCAGGGTGCAAGGCAGGATGGCTCTGACCTGATCACAAACCTGTCAAAATTGAGAGTGGTAATCACCTAACCACAGAATTGTTTAGGTTGGAAAAGCCCTCTGAGCTCATATAGTTTAACTGTCCCCCAGTACTGCTGAAGCCACCACTGATCCACACATGTGAAGTGCCACATCCACACAGCTTTTGAACACTTCCAGGGATGGGCACTCAGCCATTCCTCTCAGTTTTGCATCACCTGCAGACTTGCTGAGACTCTGCCGTCACACAGTGGCGTTAGATGGGGTGAATTTGGCTTAACCTTCCCAAGTCCTGTCTCTGCTTCCTTGAACCATGACCTTACAAAAGTTAAACAAGGTGTGCCAAATTCTATCACAGACAGGATAGACTGTTGTTTATTTTGCCAGAGTTTAGTGAGGGCAAACATGGATGGGAAGCCAGATATCCAGGATTCCCAGGCGGGGCTCCTTAGGAGTTCATAATCAACACCAGAGCTGCTGAAGCCCTTTCTCTCCCTTTGTCCCCACTGTTGTCTTGATAGTGATGCCCACTTGACCAAGTGGATTTGAGTGTAAAGTCCCTGGCAAAGAAATCATCAGCATCCTCCAAACTGGAATTTCCTGGGCCATGACAGCATGGATTACAGGAGAGCTGGCTGCAGTCCTGCCCTGGCACTGAATTCCTGCATTGGTTTTCATAAACCTTTCCTTGCTTGTGCTCTGGGTCTGATGCCACTCCCTCATGTTGTGCAGGATTTGCACACTGTCCTTTGAAGGGAAGTTGGGGGCCTTTATCAGATGTTAGAGAAAGTTCTGAACAGTTATCACAGACGCAGAGACAGGATTCAGTTGTAATTCCTCAACTTAAACATCACTAAGCAAACAAAAAGGTCTTGGGAAAAAATGTATTGAACAAAGGAAAGCCAGCAGACTGCCATGGAATAAACACATGCCACAGGAACTCCTCGAGCACTGAGTTTGCAGGGCCAGACCCCTCGTGTGCACAGGAGTCAGTCCTGGAGAGCTTGGGATTAGGGAAATGCCAAGTGTTGGGAATGTGTTGCTATTTCCAGGTGGGTGCTGGCTCTGCATCAGCTCTGTCCTCCCATGATGCTTTTCCCTTGCAGACTGGAGTATCCTGCTCGGGGAGTGCTCCCTGCAGACAATCAGCAAACAGCTGAAGGAGGTTTGCCGCATGTGTGGCATCTCTGCAGCAGATTCCCCCTCCATCCTCAGTGCCTGCCTCGTTGCCATGGAACCACAGGGATCATTCGTGGTGATGCCAGGTATGTTTTAGCCAACTATGGCAATGCCAGAAAAACTGTTCTTTTATCACATTTCACACTTCGGCGCATTAATCTTGGGATTTCTGTGAAGAACTTGACTAGCATGGCTACGTGTGGCAGAAAATAGGTTGAGCCAGCAGAATTCCCCAAAATACCCTGGAGAGATGCTACGTGGGGAGAGCAGTCTCCTGAGGGAGGTGACTGCAGGCCACTGCTAAAGTGCTGATCTGTTCCCTGGGGAGCCCAAGGGCTCAGGCAGCCCAGTTCCCATGGGCTGGAAGTGGTGTCACAGACAGCCTTGTGCCTGGAGGAGGCACAGTGGGAATGAGTAGGAGCCCCTGGAAATGGGAATAAGAATAAGCCCATTTGCCTTCTCACATGCTAAAGTTATTTAGAGAGTTCACTTACAAGCAGCAGTCCATGGGCTTAAGTTAAAGTGAAATTTAATGCTGAGGTTCCCTTTGTTGTTTTACCCAAGCACGTACTTTTTAATGTATGTGGTGACACATCCTTAACATATCCTTACAAGCTACTCTGGGGTTTTTTAAGTTTAGAAAGAAAAGACTAATACAGAACAGAATTAATTGAGCTTGAAAATTACTTATCATGTTGAATATTTTCAAAGCGGAGAATTTGTAATGTGAGAAAACAGATGGCAAACGAGGCTTTTTTCATATCACAGTAAAACACAAAGACCCAAATCCTTCAACAGAATTTTTTTTTCCTTTAGATCCTGACACATAATTAGGTCAACAGCAAGCACAAATTAGGTTAAAATTGAAGGTGCTGGTTAAATACTGCCGAAGAGTGTGTCTCTGCATTGAGTATTTGCACCTTCCAAGTTAATTGTTGGTGGGTAATTGAGAAGAGTAGAGCAGGAGGAGAGAGAAACTTTATTGGTGTGCAGCTTTATTTTTGTGTTTGTGTTCATATCGACCAAAGTGGGGTGTATTTCATAATTCTACAGAGATGTGTGTGAAAAATCAATTTAACTTGCTCATTTAACAAGTAAATATTTGATTAAGGGCCAGCAGAATGACAGGAGAGGTGGGACTGGTGATCTTAATGTCAAGCTCTTGCAGCAATGTAATCTTTTGAAGATAAGGCCCTTCAGCTGTGTGTGCATTTGCAGAGCAGGTGGGATGGGCAGAGATGTCCCTGGACACGTGTTTGGGAGGTGATGCAGTGACCACCTGTGCCCTTGTGTCTGTCCCCACAGACGCGGTGACGATGGGCTCGGTGTTCGGGCGCAGCACGGCGCTGAACCTGCAGTCGTCCCAGCTCAACACCCCCCAGGACGCCTCCTGCACACACATCCTGGTGTTCCCCACCTCTGCCACCATCCAGGTGGCACCTGCAAATTACCCCAACGAGGATGGCTTCAGCCCCACCAACGGTAAGGGACAGGGAATCCCCTGGGGCCTTTCCAGGGTGTCAGCAGAGCTGAGCTGGGCAGGAATGAACCCCCAGGGCTGGGCTTCTGCACAGACCCCACACCACCCCAACAAGGGAACCATGCAGGGCTGTAGCTACAGGGGGAGACTCTGTGCTCTCCCTGAGTATGTTTTTGGAGTCACACTGGTTTATTCCAGAAGGGACAAGGACCAGCCAATGCACCAAGTGGCACAGACCAGAATGTGCTTTGTCTTGTTGTGACTTGCTCAGGCCAGCCACCGATTTCCAGTTGTGGTTCACATCGTGCCCTGTTGTGTGCAGAGCTGACACAAAGGAGGCACTTGGGGTTGAGTAGGGAAAATATCCCAACCTGAGATTTCCTGATGCCCCTGGAGTGCTTTTACACTGAACCTGCAGTTTGAGTCAGCAAGACTCAGGTTAATGCTTTATATCCAAATAAGCATTTTCCTGCTTTGTCCCAAATCCTTTGAATGAGTGCAAAGCAATTTAAACCAAGAGTAGCTACAAACACATACAGTGGCTGTAGAGGAGGGCAGTTCGGCTGGAGACAAAGGTGGGCTACTGCTTTTAAGGCTTTGATCTGTCCCTCCTGGAATGTCCCAGGGCCTCTGAAGGGAAGTTGCCCCTCTCAATCCCTGTCCCAGGAGGCACTGGGATCCCTCCCAAGCATGACAAACATTAACCTGCATTAACCTGCCCGTTGGTGCTACAGATGTTAATTAGAGTCAGGTACAAGAATGGCCTTTTCCAAAATGGTGTTAAATTTAATTTTCTTAACTCTGCTCTACTTAATGATTAAGCTGCTTCCTGCTGCCATTAGCCAGCTCATTTCTGCTCTAGGGGCCAAGCAGAGCATGATATTAGCTCTGGTTTGTTTACTGAGGCTGTAGGACACAAGTTAATAAACTTCAGTTATAACATTGCTCCGGCAATCCAGAGGTTCTCTTTGGGAGATGAAGGAAAACAACCACCTGCCTGTTTCAGTACTGGGGTCTTAGGTGAAAATAGTTCAGGACACACATACTTTTCCATTTTATATAGAGTAAATTAATATTTTTCAAGATAAATTGTTATTGCTTATTATATGTAGGATGCATGGCTTCTACTTAGGGCTTTGTGTTCTAGTATAAATTTGGTTACAATTTTAATTAATGCAGTTAATTCAGACAGCTCCCACTGTACCTGTCTACCCACTAAAATGTACTTTAAATAGCAGTATACACTTGGATTTCTTCACCTGCTGAGAAATCTGGATAAGAAAACCTCCTCTAAACCACACTGTGATGTTGGAATTTTTGGCTCTGTGTTGATGGTGCCATATCCTTCTCTCCCGTAACTTACTCAGAGTATTGTAACCTGTGTGCAGATCATGAATAATGGCATGCATAAGGCAAACACATCTTCCCTGTATCTTTAGGCCTCCCTCTATATTAACATAAACCAAATAAATCCAGCCAATTATGCTAATGAGCTATGTGGAACTCCTGAAGTGAAAGTGGGATATGAAGGCTGCTTTGTTGGGGACCCTGGTGCAGTGTCTGAAAGAATCCTGAGTCCCTTGCTTTGAGGAAGGTCTTGCTGTCCTCACAGATTCCAGGGGCAGCTTCCCTGGAGCTGCCAGGGCTGTTCCCAGAGGTTGGAGCTGTTGTGCAGCTCTGGGAGCCTGAGGAGCAGCACCTGTGGCAGCAGCACCTGGAGCTGTGTGTGATGATTCCAAGTTTAGGGGTTTAGTGTTAAGGGGTCTCTGTGACCAACTGCACAAAGGTGTCAGTTGTTCTGTTACAAAATTCAGTCTGGATTTTATGGAGTTGCTACAATGGGAATTCTGTTCACTCTGTGGCCACTGCTAAAATTCATTATCCCAATAGCTGCCTGCCAACTCTCCCTTTTATGTCTGTGTGGTTGCAGTCAAAGGTTCTAAGGGGGATTAAACATTAAAATTTTTATCTCTGCTTTCATCTATCTTGGGAGTATGTAAAAGAAAAAGGGAAAGTAAATAAATTAAAGGGAAAGGTAATAAATTATAAAAATTTCTTGAAGAAAAGAGTATAGCACATTGGAAATTATTTTTCCTTTCTTTTCCTTTTCAGATGACATGTTTGACCTCCCATTCCCAGATGACATGGACAATGACATTAGAATTTTGATAACAGGGAATCTTCACTCTTCACCAAATTCCTCCCCAGTTCCTTCCCCTGGATCACCATCTGGCACTGGAGTGGGATCCCACTACCATCACAGCAGGGTAAGGCTGGAGCTCCATAGGGAACAGCGCTTAAAATAAAATACAGAGGAAGACCCGAATCCTCCAACAAAATCTTTTTCCTTTAGATCCTGTCACATAATTAGCTCAACAGCAAGCAAAAATTATTTAAAACTGAAGGTTAAATACTGCTGGAGGTGTCTCTGCAATGGCTGTTTGCACCCTCCAAGTTAATTGTTGGTGGATAATTGAGGTGGAGAGAGCAGTAGGAGAGCAGCTTTATTTTGGTGTGGCACAGCCATAGCTGATGACCCTGCATAGATTTATTCTGTACTCATCCATTCTTTCCTGGAAAATCCTGTGGAATGTCTCTGGCATGAAGTGACAAGTCTTTGAGAGAAGGGAAGCTGTGACAGCCCTGTTCCCATGGCTTTCAGGGGAGGCAAGAGGGAGAGAATTCTCCCAGTGATGAAACTCTGCCCATGGAAACTCCGCAGGTGCTGGATGGTTATGCAGATGTTGTTTTCTTAGGAATATTTAGCCCAGAGCACACAGCGTTTGGCAGTTATTTTTGTTTGAAGTGGCTTTTATAAAGTCAGTTCCAACATCAGTGATTACTTAAAATGCAAATTATTTTCAGTAATTCATGTTATTTTTTTTTAATTGGCTTGGATCAGGTTTGATGGAACTCTTTCACTCGAACATTTAATCATGTAAGACTGAACTGTTCTCTTAAAATGGTTTCCGTCACAATTCGGTTGAAGTTTTGTGCTTTGCAAGTTTCTGTGAAGTTTTGTTCTAGAAGTATTAACTTTGAAGTGGTAGCATATTACTTCTTTACTAAATAATATTTTATGAGAGAAACGGGGTAACTTTTAAACCATTTTTGACATGTCAATGAGACGTCTCCAGACCAGAATTCTAACTCCTGAGCATGACTGACTATGGTCAGTCATGCTCAGGTGATATGGTGATAGGGTGATAGTTTCACCCCTGGAAGTAGTAAGTCCTACCTGTATTTCCCTTGAAAACTCTGCCAAAATGCCTCAGTGGAGCTTTAATACAGTCAGTGAGGGAGAAATGCCTCCTTCCTCAGCCACAGAAATACTAATCCTGTATTTTGTGAGATCAGTCCACAACCACCTTGTGTGGATTGTGTAACTCTCCCATCAAAGGCTCAATAACAGCACGTTGCTGTCCCAGTTATTCCAAACTGGTGTGTGGGGAAATGAAAACTTCTGAATTCTGCTGCCAAACCCTGCAGCCATAAATCAAAACTCCTCACTTTCTCTCTCCCCAGTTCCCTCAGCAATCCATTCTGTCCCACTTCTATGCAGAGCTTGCTTTCAGTGGAGCTGCATCCATTGGGAGCAGCCCTGGGAGGTTCATGGCCTGAGCCCAGAGGCCTGGACAAGCCCCTTCCAGCTGAACCCAAGTAATTCCCATTAACCATTAAGCCAGGCCTGGTAATTGCAGTGTAATGTTTGGCCTTAGCAGAGCAGCAGTGTGTGATCATCCCCCCGTGGGCCTGGGGTCAGGGCAATAATTGATGGCTGGGCACCAGCCCCGTGTGCTGGGCTCCCTGTGCCCCCTGCTCCAGGCTTTTTTCCTGCCTTGGATTCCTGTCCAGACCCACTGGAAGGGATTGGCAGGGAGGGATTTGTAATTGAGCTGCTTTCTGTGCTGTGGAATCTTTGCCTTTTTTCTTAACCTATTGACATTTATGGATGAAGTGAACTGCTCTCCCAGCTGTTTGGGAATCTACTGTGCTTCTGAAACATAAGCCAGGAGAACCAAGTACAGGGGAATTAAGGCAGGGCCTGGGTAACTTTGACTAAGATTCCTGATGGACTAAAGGAGGGCTCATTTGTCACAGGACAGTAATTAGCAAATGAAGTCACCGTTCCAGGAGTGGGCTGTACTGACAGCACCCCCAGAGCTGCCTTTTCCCTGTCTTGCAGAGCCAAGGTGAACGTCTCCTCTCCAGAGAAGCCCCCGAGGAGCTGAAGCAGCAGCCCCTGGCTCTGGGGTACTTTGTGTCGACTGCCAAAGCGGAGAACCTCCCGCAGTGGTTCTGGTCCTCCTGTCCTCAGGCACAGAACCAGTGTCCCCTCTTCCTGAAGGTCTGTCATGCTCCACATGGAGCACTCATTATCCGCTGCTGTTTCCATGCCTGTAAAAGCTGCAGCTGGAGTCTGTGGTGTCAGAGTGACCCTAAGACCTCCCACTCCAGAACTGCAGAACTCCAGTCCATTTATTCAAAAATGTTACCATTAATTTGGTAATACACGTGATCATGGGGGGGTTCAACACAGAATTGCCAACTTCCCACGCTGTCCTGAGGTGATTCACAATGGATGTTTCTTGGGAATCTTCAGCAGTACCTGCTGTATGAGAAGTTAATTTTTGCTCTTTCCCTCTGCGCAGGCCTCTCTCCATCACCACATCTCTGTAGCGCAGACAGACGAGCTTCTACCTGCCAGAAATTCTCAGCGAGTTCCTCACCCCCTCGACTCTAAAACTACATCAGATGTCTTGAGGTAACACCCTCTAGGTTTTCATTTCTGCCCTGAACATTTGGGGACTGAGCTTGGAGGTTTCAGAGTAACCTTTCCAACCTATCACAATTACTTATCAGCACTTTTTAGCCCTGCCATGCCCTATGTGTCTTGGGGCATTTCCTCCCCCATGATGCCAGAGCAGGGCTTTGAGGGGGAATTCTGTGGGTTTCCCTCTGCTGTGCACAATGTGTGTGTTTGGGAGGGCCTTCATGCACATAGTTCACACATAGCAAAGCTGAACCCTCCTGCTTTTCAGTGAGGTTCCTCCTTTGCCAACATACTGGCAGCTCTGTCAGGATGTAGGTCCAGGAGAGCCCATTAACACCCCAGAGCAGGCTGTGATGTCTGTGCCTTGCTGTGCAGGTTTGTGCTGGAGCAGTACAATGCCCTGTCCTGGCTCACGTGTAACCCGGCCACGCAGGACCGCAGCTCCTGCCTGCCCGTGCACTTCGTGGTGCTCACCCAGCTCTACAACGCCATCATGAACATCCTGTAGGACACACACAAGCACTTGTTCTTCTGGCTGCTTCTCCCCTCCGCCCTGGAACGTGCCACGACCTGCAAAGAGCTCCGTTTGCTTCTCTTCAGACCAGTCCTGTGCCGTGCTTCTGTTCCTCCAAAAGCACATGTGAATTCTGCAGTGTTCAAAACTAAACTACCCATTAACATCTCTGGCAGCTTCAGTCCAAAATCTGGGAACATCCAAGAACAGTGAACACAGAGTAACCTCAAGCCAGTGTTAGTTTGATGGCTCAGTAACTACTGGTCAGCGTGATTATTTTTTTTAATATTTTATTTTTTTAAGGAAGACTACAGGATCTTTTTGCATTAGGAACTGATAAAGACCCACGAGCAGTGTCAGCCCTCTGAGTAAAAACCACCTTGTAGTGACCAGTTCAGCTGTTTTGTTGTTTGATCATCGTAAACTGGGACTTTGCAGGAAGAAAAAAACCACAAACACAAAACCACACAGTTGTAGTCTCGTATAAATATTGGAGTTTTCTGTCTACCTGGAGTTCCTGTCAGAGTGGATTGGGATGAATGCATGCATTTGTTACCTGTCCATGTAGATATGAATGGTCTGGAGATACTTTATTTATTTTTACGTTTGGGGAGGGGAGGGATTAAATTATAAAGGACCAGGAACAGTAGAAATACCTTAAAAATCCAGCTCCGTTCCACTGTAGGGTTATTTATCTACAGACCTCTCACTCTTCTGACCTGGAAATCAAAAGAAGCTCATAACAATCAAAGTCTGGGAAGGGAAGTGTTCTGGTAAGGATATCTTGTATTTTAAGGAATTCTCCCCTGTGTTTAGCCTGGTTAAAGCAAGGAATGGCCAGTGTTTAATGAAGGATAACACTACCTAAGGGAGAAGAGTGAGAGAGAGGTAGGGAGGAAAAAATACTTTAAAGCCCAGTTCAGGGCAAGTGGAAAGTGGCAAATTATTCTATTGTAGAGCTATGATTGAAATATATTTCCAGCAAATTTAGTAATGCTAGAAAAGTATTTACTGAAAGCCAAGTCGCCCTTGAGTTCTGGGCAGACTCGTCCATGTACATATCCAAAAATACGGTTTTTGTTTACACTAAATCAGTCACAAATCTGGTGTATTTTTTCTGACTATAGGAATATTATTTCAAAGAAATAATTTTTAAAAATTATATCATTAAATTAGTACTTGAAGTTACACCACTGTGGTGGCAAAGTTACTTTGTTTAGTGAAATAATCGCCATTGGGAGGGTTAATGGCTAATTGAAGTATTTTTATGACTCCTTCATTCCAGGCTCCCAGGGGTTCCTATTCCAGCCCCATTCCCTCATTTCTGGGGGTGCACTGGGCAGCAGGAGGGGGCCAAGGTCAGGCATTTGGATCAGGCTGGGTGACCCCTCCCCTGGCTGTGAAGAAAAACTACCAAGTTTAGAGTTCTTCCAAAAGACTTTCATGTTCTGGTTAAAAAAAATGAAATTCTATGATTTTAAAAAGTATTTTTCTTGAGATAATGTAACATTTAAAACAAATTATATAAAATAATAAAAGAAAAAAAAAAAGAATTGCTTGTGTAATGAGAAGGTGAAGGCAGGAAAGGAACCTGTAAATGGATTACTTCTTTCCCTGCTCCACCCCTCCGTGTGGGTGTCCTCTTTGCAATGTATAGGTTAAAAAAATCTGATATCAAACCATTTGTATCTAATGTGTACAGTGTAAAATTGACTTTAAAAATATTGCAGTACTATTTTTTCTTAATCAGAAAAGAAAATTCTCAAGGCCTTTTGAAGAGCATAAAAAGATGAAGATTGTAAACTTGTATAAAAAAATTTAACTTGGGGAGGAAAACAATGTAAAGTAGACATTTGTAATCTTTTACCATTTGGGGGTTATTTGTTCCCAGGATTCATCTGAACTTTGGATTATTATTTTGCTTATTGTTTTTAAATGGGCCGTTTTTATCCAGGGGCGTTTCTTCCCCACAAACCTGGTTCTAAGCAAAAATTAGAAATTAAAAAAAGGGCAGCGAGGAGTAGTTTTCATCTGGTGTCTTTTATTTAATTTTTTTAAGTTAAGAGAAGCTGGTGACATATTTATACGTTTTTGTGCAAAATAAATGAATGGCAATAGATTTTAAAGAAAAATCTTATGTACTTCAGTGTGAGAAGTTCTGTATAATATTTCTCTTAAATATGCATTATTTTACTTGTGAGTTTTTTACTGAATTAATCTGAAATGTACAAGCCCTGGCTTTCCTACAGAGTGAAGAAAGTTATTATTTTTTTTTTTTTTAATTTCTAACTTTGGAAAATCATGCCTAAATCAGAATTATTATTACAGTTGTTTGAGCTAAAGGGAGCGGGAGGGTGGGGAATGTCCAGCATGCTTGTATGTATATTTCAGAACCTTTTTTAAATGTAAAAGCTGTACATTTCTGGGGAGTTCTGAATTTCTTTTTGTTTTCTTTTTTTTTTTTTCCTCTGAGCATTTTGCAGTGAGCTTCTTTTATATATAGCCGAGAATTTGAAAGAAAACAAAAAAAAATGTGAAGTTCATTTTAAATCTACAGTATATCGCTGGTACAATACACTAAAAAAGACTTTGATAAAAAGAAACAATAATAATAAAAGACCTCCATTTTAAATGTCATTCATATATACCTTGTGGATGAGAGCTATATACTTTTACACACTTTTTTAGATGAATAAATTATTGAATTACTGAAACTGTTGGTGCAGTTTTATTCTTTTATTGAGCTCTGAGTTTTGGCATTCCCAGGGAAGGAATTGCAAGGTGCAGATCCAGGGCTGTGACTGGAACTGGAATGAAATGTTTCAAACCATGGCTGTTGTGAGGGGACAGGGGCTGTCACTGATGCCAAGGATGGAAAATCCTGCCATAGGGGTGGATGGGAGCAACCTGGGACTATCCAGTGCCACGGGAGCAGTGGCTGCTTTCCATGGGCAGCTCCAAAGCCAGGGGTGCATCAATGATGGATGAACTTCTCCACGTGCAGCAGGTGAGTCTCCAGCAGGAGCTGTCAGGGGCAGGTCAGGCCTGGCCCCTCTCCTGGCACAGGGATGCGGACAGGGCCATGGTGGCTGCAGGACAGCCCTGGATGAGGGACCAGAGCCATGGCCTCAGGCTTCCCAGAGGAGCTGCAGAATCCCCAGCCCACAGGAGCTGGACTCCATGATCCTTGTGGGTCCCTCCCAGCTCAGGATGCTCTGAGATTCTGTGCTAGCTGTGAATTCTGTGCTGTGTAACTGCTGTGTGCAGGGCTGCGTTGGACTGTTGCACCCCAGGAGGTCTCTTCAGAGCGAGACACTCTGAGACTAGCAGTCATTCCCAAATACAGAAGTGCCAAAAATGACATCTAATGAACAGCTGTGACATCCCAGGATGTGGGGGGTGGGGATTGGAGCCAGCTGTGCCATCCTGGGATGGGGGGTGGCTGGAGCCAGCTGTGCCAGCCCAGGCTCCAGGGACAGCCCCTGTTACAGCAGTGCTGGCTGGCAAAGGAGGAGTTGGAGGAGTTTCTGGAGACTCCAAGTGTCTCACAGCTGATCTTTGTGGCTCACTCCCTTAAAAAGTAAAGAACTCATTTTCCATAATAGCTGGAGCCCACATGAGCATCCCATGACATCTCCAGTGACTGGATGGAGGAACTCTACCCCTTTCCATGCCTCTTTAATGGCCATTGGGATTTCCTCAGTAGATGTTAATTCTTGTCCACTTGAATTTTGGTGCTTCTTAGTTCTAAATTCAGATAGTTACAAAAATAATAGTACCTAAGATTTTATCTTTTTTTTTTTTTTAATTTTCAAGCTTGTATCTTTCAGTCCTACTGTAAATTATGCTACTAAATGACACTGTTCAATTACCCTATGCAAGTTTGTACAGACCAGTTACATTTTGGTTTTTTTCCTGTGAGCTGCAAGTACCTGCAATTACTGCAGAGCAGTATTTGTTACATGGAGATTACTTTGTGTCCAATTCACTGGCTTCACAGACAAAACCTACCAGTTAAATGTTCCATTCCATGAGGACTGTAAGGAAGACATGAATGAAAAAACTGAAATCTCAGTTGATTTGTAACAGTAATGGAATATCTACAACAAATATATGCAACACTGGGGTGATGGACTCAGCTCTTCAACACCAGTAAAGAAAATGCTTTTTAAGATTAGGCTGACATTAAACTACTTTTCCATTCCCAGCTGCCATCTCTATTTTTGACAAAATGTCATGGCCACCTGAAAGCTGTTTCAGCACATGTAGAAAGCATCAGAAATAGTGAAGTAAACAAGAGGTTTATGGGCAGTCTCTCACCATTCACAATGGAAATGGAACAGCCCTGCATCCCCAAACAGGAAGGCTTTGGTCTTTGACAACAAAGCAGGATTTATAAAATTATGCAGCTTCCACTTCCCGATTTTCATCCTGAACATTAACCCTTGGACAAAAGTTGATGTGGCAACTGCTGGTTTGTTCTTCACTGGCTGTTGCCCTACCAGGTATCAAAGGAGCAATCCCCCAGCTCGTCCCATGGGCTATGGAAACCTCAGGGCTGTTTGCAACCTGAAATACTCTGCAGAGGCCTGGAAGAAGATGGCCCCAGTGTCTCTGTGAGGCCAGCTGGGAATTCAGGCTGCCCTGAGCTGTGAGTGTTGGGATCTCACAGAAGCTCTGCTCCAGGCAGATCAGGCTCCAGTCTGAACCATTCTGTATGAGCAGCTCCTGCTCTTCTACATGCCAGGCCCTGTCAGCCCCTGCAACCATGGACACACATCTCCAGAACAGCTGATAGAAGCCAAAACCATACAGCACGTGCTCCTTTATCTGATAAACATCAGCTTTTCCCTGTAAGAGCTACTTATTGAGACCTCTCAGAATCATGGTTAAAAACCAGCTTAGCACCAGGGCCCCTTTTCAGCAAACCAGCAGGACATGGCACTGCTGGGGACTCTTTCTACAGGAACATGCTCTGTGGTCCTGCAACACCCACTGGAATTCGCTGGCTCCCTCTGGTTGCCCCACAGGGTCTGGTCCCATTCCATGGCCACTCTCATGTGGCTCTGAGGATACTACAGCAGCCTCTGCTGTTAACACCACCTCTGTTCCCCAAAGCTTTCAGCTCTGAGCCAACCCCTGGTACCCAGCCACCTCCTCTACCTTCACATTGCAGGAATGTGGGTTCCTTCCGACAGCACACGCACCTTTTCCTGTTGGACAGATGTTTCACTTCAGCAATACCTGCCCCTGGAGGACCTCTGTCATCTACCCAGCAACATCAGCTGCTCCCCAGGCACTGATGCTCACTCCAGCTGGGCCCTTTTAACAGACACAGCCAGGCCAGCAGGGAACTGCTGCAGCCCACGTGGCAACCAGGGTAGGCCTAGGGCCCTTACAAGTGGAATTTATTTTCCTTACACACTAAATTAGACATATGTTTAAAAAACTCCTACCAGCCTGACACTCTCTTTGTTTTTATTTAAATATTTTGCCATTGGGAAAATGACAGGCTGGTATAAATCTAGGAACAAACTACATCCTCAAATGCACTGCTGCTACTACAAGTGTTTGGAGAACTTTCTGCCAGGAGATTTGATATCCAGAACCCCCATTTAAAAAAAAATTACACACACACACATACAGAGCCCTGCAGGAAAAGCTCACCGGCTCCTGCAATTCTGTAAAACACAATCACATGCATGAAAAAACCCCAAAAATAAAACCAAAACCACAACCAACCAACCAAAAAACAATACCCAGAAAAGCTTCTTTACCTTTGCAGTTGGGTGAATAGGAAGTCTTCTTAAGCCAACCTTTTTTTAGTTGTCTGTGATTTCCTGCAGCCAGTGACAGCTGTATCATATCACATTAATCTCATCTGTGCCGTTCTCTGTGTGGGGTTGTCCATAGGAATAACTGAAAGTCACATCCTTGGTCCTCCAGCAGGGGTCACGTTTTGATGGCAAATGAAACTGCAGCTTCTCCCTAAACCAGGCTTTAAAAAACCAAATTAAACTGCAGAGCTACAGAGCTGGATCATTAAAGGTCAACCACGCGAGCAGGTGTGGGTTCATTGGTCAAAGTGCTCCACCCCACTTGTAATCAGTCTCGGTGGTAATTTCATTAGTGCCTGGGGAAAAGACAGGCCAGGAGAGGCAGGTGATGGGGCAGGGTGCGCATGGCAGGGCAGGGGGCTCTTAATCCCAGCAGGGTAATGGCCCATGGAAGTGCTAAAAGAACGGTGCTGTGAGCAGCTCTCTGGGCTCCTGGCTTCAGCAGCATTTCAGCTGCAAGTAATTGCCCTTGGATTTCTTCCCCCCTGTTGGGCTGCAGTGTGTGGGGAAGGGTTCTGCTGCAACGGCACACACTGCAATGGCACACACTGCAGTGCCCCATGCCGCAGTGGCACACACTGCTGCACCGCCTCAGTGTCCAGGGACAGGCAGGGGACAGAAAACGGACCTGCATGGGCCCAAGCCTGGTCTCAGGGTGACTTGAGCTGTAAACAACAGGGAGAGCCCAAGTGGAAAACAACTCGTACCACCAAGGGGCCTGTTGCTTTTATGGCAACAGAGGGACAGAGGACAGCCCTCCTTTGCTTGGAGGTTCCCATCATCACTGGTTTGCCCTTCTCTTTGCACTTTATGTTGCTAACTTGTTTTCTGATGTTGGGCCCTTTCACTAGTGAAATGTTACTTTTATTTAAAAGGAATATGCCACACAAGTGAGCATCCCTTTCCACAAAACATAACCTTCCCTCCCTAAACAAATTCAGTCAGAAGTTGAGAGTGTTTTTCTCATTTTCTCAGAATCTCTCTGCTTTTGTTATTTAGGTGACTTGGATGAGTCCCCTGTCCATTGAGGAAGCACAAATCCTTTGCTATAGTCTACAGATTCCTAATCAGGGAGGGGTATTTGGGGTGACCTCTGTTCCATGTGCAGCACCCTGGTGTGGGCTCCTCTACCCCAGTTCCCTGTTCTTTTGGAGACCTGGAGATGGCAGCCCAGGGTGCCCGTGCAGGTGAGGGGCACTGGCACTCAGTGTTAATGCATAACCTCAGAGTGCCTGAGGCCAGCACTCATGGAATGGAACTGCTGTTCCAGGTTTCTGTGCAACTACTGCCCACCCCTTCAGCCTCTTCAGCAATGGCTTTGCAGTTACAAGGGTGCAGTTAATCAGAAGCACAGCTCCAGATTTAATAAGCAAGTAAGGAAGGCACACTAAAGAGATTGAGAGGAGAGGAAAGATCAAAACTCTCAAGCTGCCCAAATCAACGAGGGATTTTGCGCAAATTGTTGGCTTTGCTACTCCTTGCTTGTGTAACAATCAATGCCACTGGCTCACTTCAGCTCTGGTTCATTTTAAGGCTCTCAGGCAGCAGAGTGCAGAGCATTAGTTTGCAAGCTCTAGTCAAGATCACATAAAATTAATTAGGACAACAAAAGCTACAGCCTTCTGCAAAGACTTATAGAAAGATCCCAGAATGTTGTGGAACTGGCCAATAAAATATCAGAAGTAATTCATAGTAACACACACACACACACACAAAATCTAAAACATTAAGCCAAACACATAAATGTGGAATGGCCTCTAAACTAGGATACAGATCAGGACCATTCACTTCAGGAAAAAAGAAGTGGGATGTCTGAGCCAAAAATGACCCCAGCACGTGTGTGGTAATGCCACTCAGGCAGCCCAAGCCCAGCCCAATGGTTCAGCTCCATTCTGTCTGTGCCATGTTCCCACCCTAGGAATCAGGCAGGACTTGAGGGCAGGGAAGAGCAGACCCTGAGCCCCTTCCCTGGACTGCCCTGAGCTCTGTGTGTGTCCCAGAGCACTGAAAGCCCTGTGGGGAGTCACAGCTCCATGGAGATTTGCCTGATCCTTCCCTCAGCTCCCTTTGCCCTGGGCCACCTCACAGCTCCCCGTGGCAAATTCCACCAAGACCCCCCAGCATCAAGCTACCACTTGCACACCACCCTGCACCTTCCAAAAAATGGCTTCACCCCAGGCCCAGAGGCTTGGGAAATGCCAAGATCCACTGGTACTTCACTAAGTTGGTAACAGCCAGGGGCTGCACCTTCACTTCCCTCTTCCAGGTGCTCTGATGGCTTCCCTGGCTGCACTACAGGTAAAACTGCCCAGTCTACATCAGGTTTTTATTAAAGAACTCCTCTCCTCATTCCCAACCCAGCATGTCTGAAGAGCTTGGCTGAAATTTTAGCATCGTTAACACCCCATCAATGCTGTGTGAAACATGCCTGTAGGCCAGCTCTGGGGAAGTATCCATCTGGAATCCATCCCTGGCATAGATCAAAGTCACATGAGAGCCTGCCCCTGGACATTCTGGTGACTCTGCTGTGGGGAGAGAAGGCTGCAGGAGTCCTAAGCACTTGAGACAACTGATCAGGTCTAGCTGTCAGTAGCCCAAGCTCTGTCCATGAATTATGCTCATCTGACCAGAAGGAGCCAGGTGAACCCTCACTGCTTTGTAAGATGAAACAAAGCTGAAGCTTCCAGCAAGGAACAAGTCCTAGCTGAAGGTGAAAATTCTGAACTCTTGTTGTTAAACTGATGAGGAGGAAGAGCAGACATTCAGCAGCTGGCTGAAGTAAGGAGCAAATCAGTGTGGAGATGGGATACGGGAAGAAGATACTCCTATACAAAAAAGTCTGCTTTGTTCCTCTCGTACTTTGTGTCAAGGCAGCAGAGAAGGAACTATAAAATCTAGAACTCTTTTCAGAGCATGATTAAAAAATGCAGGCCATAAATATATTACATCCCTAAAACACTTCTGCAGGGCATCCAGGGCCTACACAAAAGTTACCGGCACAGTGATCCCGCTGGGGACAGAGCCACTGTACCCAGTGCTCTTTGTTGGCCTGGACCAAATTCTGAACTTCTGCAGAGATGTGCGATATCCACTGACCAGAACAGCGCAGAAGAAGGGAGTTTCATTTAGGACAGTGCCTGATAGGTTCCCACACAGTGAGCTAAAGGCTAAATTATCTGCTTCAGAGCAGTGAAGGATTGATATGCTTGAACTCTGTAAGCTTGGAATTACTCAAACACCTCCTCTGACTCCAAGACTTTGGAAATAAATCAGAAAGGGGCTGATTAATGCCAAGCTCACACCCTGCTCCCCCTAAAGGCTCAAGAATTCAGGCATGGCATCTTTGATCCAAGAGAAGACCTTGCAATTGTATCTGTTGTGCCTGTCTCTCAACAAATGGACTCCTTTACCCAGAAATTTTAGCTCTGGCAGCACTTGGCCCCCAACACATATCAGCTGATGTATAGTGCTTGTCTGGACACATTTGGACCATTCCTGACTCTGTGTCCCTTTCTTCTCTCCCCTGCTTTCCAAATAGCCATCCGTGACTGTTTACTTTGGCAACGCCTGCAAAAAAAATAGTCTCAATGAAAAGGCAAAATCCATTAGGGAAAGCCAGCTGAGTGCTAAAAGGCCCCTAATCAGTAGAAAGTTTAAAGAGCACCGCTCAGAAAGAGGCTGCGGTTCCTTTCCAACACCTCCCCAGCAATGTGTGAGGCTATGACATGTCAGAGTGAAGCCCCAAACACAGGCACGCTGCCAGGGGAGCTGTTTCCTAAGGGCTGAGCAGAGCTTGTGTCTGGCTGGGTGCTGGGGAGGGAGCTGCTGATGGAGGAGCAGCAGCATCACAGCAAATAACTGCAACCAAACTGGTAAAAGTTCACCCAGCTGCTTCCAGCCTTGGCTCTTCTCAGCCAAAGAAAGAGAGAGGGGGGATCTCAGCTCAGCATTACAACTGGACCAAAGCAGGAACTTGGGGTTTAAGGGCCAGTGCAGGTCCAAGTAGGGGGATCTCAGCAAAGACAGCTCAGATCTCAGAAATGCAGCTGCTGCTGTGGAGAAAGAAATGCCCTCAACATGTCTTGTCTGAAACTAAACTCAGCTCAAGTTAAACTGCAGTTGCCCCAAAACACCTCTTAGCTGTGGATTTCAGGTGAGAAATGACTGCTCACTTCAGCTGTATGAGATAGCAAATGCTCCAGCCTGGGTAGATTTACTCGCTTTGAGTTGAAATTATTTCAAACCATCATCCAACATTTCACAAGTGCACTGAATTACAGATTTGAAAGCACCACAAAGAAGTCAACAAACCACTCCTTTCAGTTCCCCTACAAAGAAAAAAGTTGCATGTTTTTCTTTCAGGGAGCAATCAAAATATTTGTAATGAATCTGCTGCTCTATTAACAGTGCTTTTGAAGCTTGATAGAAACAATCAGGCTCAGGTTTAATTCATTCTCCTTCATCGTTTAGAGACTTATATGCAGTGTAAGGCACAACTTAGCCCAGCTTTATGCCACTAAAGGATGTGCACGTCACAGTCCACAGGCGAGCTATTTTCTGTCACCTAAGCTATGTAAACCACTCCACTCTGTACAAAATTCTAAGAAGTGTCAATAATTGAAATTATGATGCTTTATAGATACACTGAAAACCATATGAAGGAATGTATAAAAAGAGACAAAATTACATTTCATGCAGAATGGATGAAGGTGAAGTTTAGGAAGTAAAAGTAGCCCAAAATGTGTGTGCTTTCATATTCTGTTCATTTTTTTTTTCTCCCCCGTTTTTTCACCTTGAGGTTAAATTAATGACTTCTTATGTCTGAGCAGGACTAAGGCGTTGCTTTTCCTCACCTGCTGGGGGTATATAGTGCCAGTGTCCCACTCTTGCAAGGAGCAGCTCTCCCAGCCAGGTTCAGCGGAGGATATGTCACTTGGGCAGCAAGTCTGGGAGCCTGAACCATTTGTAGCTCCTGAGCGTCTCTGGAACACGGAGGGTCATAAAAGCCCTTCTGAATGGGCACTTCACTGACAGTGCTCACCTTTAATGGCCTTTTTGTGAAGTTACAGCTTAGCTTTTAGGCCCTTTTTGCAATTCATCACTTAATCCATACATGCTACCTTGGCCAAGAGCCGGACAAAGGGGGCCCGCTGTGTCTGGCTTTGTTATGGAGCAGCCGCAATGGCTTTTAAGTAAAACAACGTATCTGAAGGAGAAAAATATATTCACCTTGAATTCCCAACGGCTTCAACTTACTTAAGGTAGCTCTGCAGACACTGGTGTATGCAATCAATGAAATCAGAACTACAGCCACGTAAGGATGGCAGAAAGGAGTAAGAACGTATATGCCTTTGCATGTATAAAATATGAGGGGAGGAAATGTACAAGGAGGAAGGAAATAGCTATCCTTGCAGCTAGGTCTGGAAAAGAGCATTTTTCTGATATGAAATTTTCCATGATCAAATATAAAGGTATATTAGATTGGCAGGGAAGGACTGTCACACAGCCCTGAAACCAACTGGGGGATCTTCTAAAGGGCCTTTTAAAAATAGTGTGTCTTCTGGTGCAGATCAATCCTATAATCCATTTGTCAGTTCCTTTTTGAATGGGAGGTGAAAAGATGGTAAAACTTATCTTCCCCTCAGCAGTCTTCCAGTGCTGCTGCACAAAGAACATATGGTTTGGCTTTGAACAAGTCCAGGGTGCTGTGGTGCAAACAGGGGCCAGCTCAAACCTGCTGAGGTTTGGATTACATCAAACTAACTTGCTTAACTCTCCTACTGCAACACTTTCAGGTACAGAGGGAAATGGTGGATAACCTTACTGGGGGGAAAGGGGAAGGACTCCTTCTCTAGGCACCAAGAAATGTGGAGTTGCCTTCTGGCACTGCTGTCAATCCTTCACAGAAATCAGTAATCCTTTACCACAGAATGGCCTGGGTTGGAAGGGACCTTAAAGATCCTCTAGTTCCATCCCCCTGCCATGGGCAGGGAACCTTTCACTAGATCATGTTGTTCAGAGCTCCACTCATTGCTTGACAGAAACCCTTGGCTGCAGGAGGGAGTACCCCACTGAAATCCACTTGTGATCCTTCACATGCTTCCTCTTTCCAGGGTGCTGACTATGTGAATCCAGTGGGAGCAGGGACACCTTGTACAGGGAAGGATTTGGCTTCAAAGAGTATCCATATTATCACCCTTTGGCTCAGGTAGCCCAGGTACTTGTCACTTCAAGGTGGAGCCCTCAAAGGGGACCACTTGGCAAAGGCTAATCTTTATTTTCTTTTATTAATCTAAAATTTCAGCTGTCAAATTCGGATTATTTTTTTAAATGAGATGAGATTTTTGGCTTGGGTTCCAGTTAAGCTAATGTGGAAAGCTACACATCTCTGGAGGTTTCTAGAAGCACTTCAAAAGACTAAAGTAAAGTCTTGAGAAAGCCAGCAGGAAACACTATGGACATGGATGAATTCCACTACCCTTCTGTGGAATTTATTCCACTTTAATTTGGCTCTAGGCACCCAAAGTGAAGCCACAAATTTGGCAATCAAATAAGTGGGTGACCAGTCCAACACTTAGAGAGTAGCAACCACTGACCTCAGTTAATTTTCTTTCTACAGCTGATCCCTTTCTACACTCAGCCATTCCACCCACGTCCTGATTTTTATCAGGCCTTCATTCTTCCAAAGAATCTCCCTCAGAGAGTGAAGCAGGATGCATTCCCCCCTTAGACTTAAATGTGTAAGTGAAACCAAAGCAGGCAAGAGGAACTGGCCACCAGTGGCATTTGCCTGCAGAGCTGGAGCCGAGGGCCTGTGTGCAGCAGGCCTGCTGAAGCATTAGCTCCATTTGCTTTTTGTCTCTTAGCCCCCCACACCTGCCTGCCATTTAGCTGCCTCTGAAGGCTGGCCAAGGGACATCAGATCAAATAATAAAAGCCACATTGAAGCAGTGTTTCAGCTGAAACAGTATGAGTGGAGGCGAGATGGGGCTTGGAAAAGGCTCCCTCTCAAAGAGCCCACACATACATGCGAGAAGGTCATTAACTTGTGCCTTGTGCTATCTTTGCCGTCTCCGCTCCCTCTCTCTCAATTATTACATCAGAAAGAAATGAGAGAGCACTTTGCCAAATACTAATGGACTTGATGTTTTCATAATCTCAAGTGCACAACAATCAGAGCTGTTTATTTTCCAAAGAAGATGGGAACCAGGGGAGGAGGCTGAAGACTGTGCCATTCTGTTAAGGAGGGGAAAAAAACCCTTATGGCCAAGAGCTGAGACTGAAAAACAAGCATCTAGGAACACTCTTGCTGTTACAACTTTAGCACTCATTTATGGGGGAAAGGTAGTGAGAGTGCTTAGACACTGTCCTGTCCCACTGCCCACTGCCCAGCAACTCACAGCAAGGGTCCAAGTTGGTAGAACACTTTAAAGTCCCACTTCAGCTTGAACTCAGATGATTTAGTCTGCTTTTTAAAGTCTGAATGTAATGATAGCGCTGCATATTTGTTTCTGAAGTGTAGCAAGAACCACTCTTTTCTGAATGAAACATTCTCAGGAGACAGGATGTGACTGACCTGACAGGAGGGGTCTCTGCAGTGACATGAAGAAGTCAGTCCTGTTTCTTGTTCTCAGTAGCCAGTTTCCCCACAACTTGAGCCTATGTGAAATCCCAGGTTTTGCTTACAAAGGGAACTTAGCAGGATACTTGTGCATCCTTAGATCTATGCTGGTGTACAAACACTGGAATTCCCACAAAGAGCCAGCTAGCACTGTGAGGCTTCTATCCTGGAGTGACCAGGCTGTTCCCCTGTTAAAGGACTGGCATCCCACTGGGGTATGATGAACTACAGAGGGCATTTGGTTTTACTAAGTGAGCCCAAGTCATCAGCAGGAAACAGGTAAGGACATTTTGTGTTCTTCCTTGCTGCTCAGATTCTGGAAACTTCTGCCTTTGACAGGGGTTTTAAATTCTCAGTACTCTCTGGGCTGTGCCAGACACCACTGACAGGAACCTGCACAGCGGCTGATATGGGAATGACTTACCCAGTCACACCACAACTGACTTACCCAAGGATTCCCCCAAAGAGTCCTCCATTCTCACACATCACCTTTCAAACATCATAAACAGAACAAAGGCTTTGTATAATCTGTGAGTCTTTGGGCTGAACTGGAGTATAACAACTTTCCTAGTGCATGCAGGTACTTATTGATCCCTGTGATCCAATTCCAGGAACTGCCAGCGCCACCATTTTCCATACAGGCAAATGTTCTGGGCCTTTGACTGGGTTAAGAAGCAAAAAGGGCTCTTAACTACCACTGTTCAAGTATTTTTCATCCACTTAGCAGTTAAATTCCAGGTACCTTCTATACAAAAGAGCTTAGAATCCTGTCTCCTACAAGCTTAATACTGGTTTTGTGTGCAAGATCAGAAGATTTCCTGGTATAAAACAAAGGGCTACTTCTTTGAGGAATGAACACAACAAATGTCAAACAGGGAAAGTTTCTGTTAAAAATGTTAAAAATCAAAATGCTGTCTCTAAATGGTGGATCGGACAAGAGCCGAGGCAGTGGAGGAGTGGGGGCTGCTCCTGTGCCGTCAGCTCCCGGGAGGTGTCGCCGCAGCCCAAGGCTCGAGGCACCAGGACACACTGGCTGCGTCCTCACATGCTGTGTCCCCATTGCACCGGGACGCTGGCTGAGGGGACACCTCAGCCTCAGGTGGCAGAACCACACTTCAGCGGCACCTCCTGTGTGATGCTCTGGCAGCAGCAAGCTGAGGCTCCCCTTGCCGACCTCATTCCCACGTCCCCCGTTGTCAGAGCTCCCTGTGCACACCTGGGGCTTCACCTGCAGCAGGGCTGAGGGCGAGGGGCTCTCCCTGCCGGCTCTCCCTGCTGCCAGGTGGGGTGTGTTCTGTAGGTGACCTTTGTGCTAAAGCCTAATAAATATTCAAAACCAAAGGGATTTTGGATTTGGTCTGACAAAAAAAAAAAAAAAAAAAAAAAAAAAAAAAGAGATTATGTATATGGAGAGATCTGATAAAGAGCTGCTTTACTTGTATTAAAGACATATTTAAAGAGGCTTTCAATGAAGACATGGTTGGTGTAGAATACTGGGACTGTGTCCTGAGAGTGGAAGGCAGTATTGAGCATCTTGTGCACCATATAATTAACTTGATTTTTGGGCATCTTGAGTGCCATTAGACTTAAATGAGACATGAATGCAAGCACTTGTGTTTGTGGTCATCAAAGGTACCCCTTTGTTGTACTTGAAAATACAGCAGCCACTGGAACAGAGGCTCAGCACTGGCTTGTCTGGTGCTGTTTGCAAAGTACAAACTGGGCACCAATGGACAATGTAGTGTGGGGACATGTAGTCACACCTATCAGACTGAGATGTTTTCTGTACACCTCTGATGTAATATTTTAGCAGCAAGCTTTAAAATTGTATTATAACCCAAACTTACATTGATTATAAGCTAGTATACAGGAAGAGGCTAATGTAGCTGAGGTAGGAAGCGATTATTATCCCTCACATAAAATTTAACTGTAGATAAGAATACTGAATGGGGATGAACCACCAGTGTCACTCTCAGAAAAAGGAAACATCTCAGACTGCAGAGGCCATATTTAGTGGGAGGGAGGTTAAATAAACCCCAAAGAATCCAAATATGCTAACACAACCTCAAACCTCTGGGGAATCACTCTTATCCTTTGGAGTTGAGAGCTGGAAACATACCTGAACTACATCATGAGTAGAAAGTCCATCCTCCAAAAGGATTCAGATGTTCTGTGGCCCATGTGGATCGTCCCTGTATATTCACCTCAGTGCTACTCCTTGGAATCTCATGGAAATCTCTAATTCAATGAAATCAGCCTTCTCACACTCCCTGGTGGAGTGTTCCTTCCATCACAACTAAATGTTTCTTTACAATTCCCACCAAAAAAGGTGTGTTAGTGACAAGGAGAGGCAGATGCAATCATCAAGGGCTGGGAACATGGGCAGCAGGCTTACAGGCAATTATTTTCAAAAATACCTGAAAGCTGGACCATCTCACACCTGCTCTGGATCTATTCTCCCCCTGGCTCTGGTCTCAGGCAACCGAGCAAGGTTAGAGGGTTTTCCCCATCAGTCTCTGACACAGTGTTTGTCCTTCACACTTACTGGTGACCCCTTCAAAGCACCTCATTTACTATTTTCAGATTCCTCCTAAGTATTTCTGGATGCACCATTCAGTAGTTCTCCTTCTAGGAGTTACACTTGCAATATTAGTGCTCTGAGATTTCTATTAACTCTGTCCCCCTTTTTTTCCTCTTTTAAGCATTTAAGTATATAACTCAGGCAGATACTTGTCTCACTTTAAGCAGTGGCCAAGGGCTGTTTAATGATTTGGGTTTGTATACTGTACACTGCCTGCCTAAGTAGCAGTGATACATGGTAAAAGCATAAATTCTTCAGTTAGAAACAGGTTTGTGTTTAAAACAAATGAATATGCACTCAAAGTTTTCCTCAATGACAGCCAGATGAAACCTGTCCAGCTCAAATAAGTCAGATTCCAGCTCTTAAAACTTTCCTTCTCCTTTGTAGAGAGTGTGGAGTGTTAGTTTCTGGTTAAAACTTTTATCAGAATTAACAGTGAGGGACAGGAGTAGTGGTGTGGTTTTTAGCAATTTGTCTTCATCTACTTAAGATCATAGAGGATTTTTATACATGTTGAATTTTCCTCCTAAAACTTCTCAAGGCTGGAGAACTTGAATTATTGAAATATCACTGAGTGATTACTGCCCCTCACTCAGGACAATTATGTAGCCTTGAAAATCTTGCTTGCACTGCTTGTTTTGTTTTTTTTACATTGGATCCTCTCCACTGTACGTCTGTGTCTGTGTAAAGATGTCCCAGAAAGGGACCAGCTTCATAGGTCTCAATGCTGGTGACAAAAGGGGTTAAACTTGTAAGCAACCAATGTAATTTCTCTAAGCATTAAATGATTGTCTCACCACTCAGATGGCCAAGTACCTGTACTGATAAAACCCTTCCTTACCGTGGTGTTGGGCAGTGCAGGATTCTCCTGTTTGGCACATCTGTGCCTCAGGGTTAGAAGTGCCTCATCTCTTGCTGGGGCTCTCCAGGCTGTACCTTCACTTGTGGTCCTCCTGGACAGAAGTCTGGGGACAGAAGGAAAGGGCTGATCCAGCTGTAGGACATTGAAGTTGTTCCCATAAGTACTCCTGCTGGAAAACAGAAGTTAGGGTTCCTTAGAACATGAATGGCCTATTAGAAAATACTACTCACAAGAGAGGAGAATATTATTTTAAATAGTCATCCCTCACTTGAAAACTTCAGACTTTGATGGGTTTTAATTCAAATACTTTGAATGAAGTTACACTTCTGAGTGAAGAAGGCCCATGGAAAGACTGTGGCTTTCTTTAAAAAGCCTCACTACAAGAGTGGAAATGTGAAAGAGGGGCATTGATAGCCAAAGATGTAAAAGAAAAATGTCTAATAGAAGAAATGTAGGCAAATACTATGCAGCCTTTTGACAGCTTTGGAACAGTGTTGTCCAGCTGCAGCATCACCCATCACAAAAAATATCTGAAGGTCACATTTTCAGCCTCCCAGAGCACTTGAATCTAGGGCAAGTGTTATGGGGACAGATCCAGGTCTGCTACTCTGCATGGCATTCTTCCTTTTGTGCATCACCATGGTAAACAGAGAGGGTTGCCAGGAGCCTGGATGCATTGTTTGTGTCAGTCCCTCATCCCCTCTCCCCCTCCTTCCCCAAATGCTTTCTCAGTGATTAGTTACTGAGTAGAAGGGGCTCCAGTTACCATGCAGCCTGCCATCCCTCCTCATTTTATTGGACTAATATCCCACCTGTGATGATAAGGTTTAAACTTGTTTAATCTCCCAGCTTAGCTGTGGTGTTTTAATATTTTTAAAATGGTTGTTTCAGAAAAAGGGGGATTTAAACAGGTTTTGAATAAATAATAAAAGCCCTTCTCACAGGTTGCAATGCAGGCTGGGAGGCATGAACCATTTTCATCAGGTCAGATTTCACGTTGGGTTATCCCAAGGTGGCCTGACTTTGTGGCTAGGGATTTACAATGGAACAGTCAGATGCAAAGCAGTTTATGGAGGAGAAACTGCTTTAATAATGCATTTCCTGCTCAGCAAACAGCAGATACAATGACATTCATAGGGAATGGGAGAGTGAGAAAAGTCTCACAGGAAAGGAACCAGCTTCTCCCCTGAGTCTAATAACTTCTTTTGCTCCTACAATATATTTTGGGAGATAAAGGTTGACCTGAGAGACATCAGAATGTACAGCTTTGAAGTGATAAAAAAGACAGGTTTGCACATCTCAGGCCTGATGACCTGGAGCTGCCATCTGCATTGTTTCAAATCTAAGGGAAGGGAAAGGGGTTCTCATTTCATGGTGAAACTTCACAGGCATAAACATAAGGCTCTTTGTCTGGAATAATCTGGACAAAATGCCTTGTGCTGATGTGTAGAACACCTTGGTTTGTCTCCCACTCTTTGCTCTCTGGACTGGGAATGCCGTTTCAGCCTCAAGAGGAGCACTGACATGCTCCTGACTTCTCTGAGCCAAGCCAAAGTTGTAACATCAGGCCTCCAGGAGAGTCTTGCTCTCTCAGTCCAAGCCACAGGGATGTACAGGCTTCCAAAAGCACACGTAGGACTGGGACTATAAAGCCAGAAAAACCAGGCAAGACTTCTCTAGCTTTGTTCAAGACTTCTCCTGCACACCTAGGCACAATTTGTGTGGAAACTGGAGTAAAGCAAAGCATAGTAACTAAAGCAGGGGTGGCAAAAGGCTGCCAGAAAGGAGCCCACTGATCCATAGTTCAGCTCCAGAAGAGCCCATGCAGCACCAGCTCAGTGACTGTAGTGTTGTCCAATTCTTTTCCTAAGGCTGCAGAAAAGACAAGGTGGGCAGAGAGCTGTTTTGTACAAAACTGTTTATATAATTTCTGTCAAACACAGTAATGCAAAGTGATACCAGAAGGGAACTTGGCTGTGGTCAGCTTTGAGTGAAGGGCGGGCCATTGTGTCTCAAAGATGGGTCATGCCAAGCTCTGAGCTTGTGTTTCCACAGATGAATTTGCAAGTGCAGCTCATAAGCAAACTAGCTCTGAGTAGCTCAGTTAGCCCTGCCACTCGAGATGCGTTCCTTCCTAACCTGGTGGAGAAGGAGAGGGGGAACCCAAATCACTTTCTTGTTGCTAAGAGGACAGAGAAGAGGATAATGCTTTCATTGGTGCATAAACCCCTCTCTGACACAGCTAAAATTACCTTTGAGCTCCTAGCTCTCCCAAGAAGCTTTTATGGACAAAACAGCAAATAAGAGCAATTTACTTCACAGCCTATAATCATATTTCCTGTATTCTTCCCTATTTGACATAACCACAGGGCAAAAACATGTAAAACCTAGATGAGATTGGGTAAATACATAATAATAACAAACCACTGCCTCCATTACACTTTCTATTTGAGGGAAAAAAGGCTGTTTCAGCATGATTTCAAGCACTACTCTAGTTTTGTATCACCTTGAAATAGTGAAGTATTATCCCTATCTTTTTTAGCAATGCCATAGAAGTCAAGTAAAAACTTGCCCCACACTGCTCACTCTGTGAGAAGCCCTGTGGGCACAACCTAAATACCCTCAACTGCAGTTGTCTGCCTCGACATAAAAGCATCCTTCCTCAGCAAACCAAACAAATCTCACACCTAAATTCTTTATGGAAAGATGTGGTGTTGCAGGCTGAAGGTGATGTTTAAAACAGGAAAGATATTTTAAAAGCAAGAGGGAAACAGTGAAATTGGGACTCATCTACTAAAATGAAGGCTGGGAAAGAGCTGAATCTGTCAATGAAAAGATATGCAGATTACTTTGAGGACCCCTAAAGGGGTGGGGGCTTGAAACATCAATATTGAAGTGAATCCTGAATGGCAGGACAAACAAACATCCTTCCATAGATTCAGAATATTACAGAAGAGAGTCGTCCATCTCTCTGGTCATCTCATGTGTATGGAAAAAACACTTCCTTCGAGGGTCCTGTGCTAACTAAAAAATTTGATTTTAAGTTTCTTGAATGTCAGTTTTCATTTGGAGAGTACTGAAAGGCAAACATACAGAGTTCAAACTTGTTTAGGAATGAGCTAGAGTTTAATTTTTGTAAAAAAAATGTCTGGACAAGTGTTATTTGGTTTTTAGCTGTAACTAAAACCACTAAATCAGACTACACTGCAGGAGAGCTCTGTAGTCAGTCAGCCACAAGATACCAGTCTGAATAAAAATCACCCCTGCTAATTGCCAATAAAGCAAAGATCAGCATCATATTTATTACATGTGACTTTTCTGAGGCAAAATTTCACACAACAGCACAGGCTACTGTGGTGCTTCAGCTTTTCAGCTGGTATCTGTTCTTCCAAAAGGTTTTATGCTCAGTTTTTCAGAGAGTACTAATTGTACTTGTCTGGTTTCAGGTCATACAAATAAAGACAGATAGTGGATTTTTTGTTTTGTAAGTTGTGTTTTTGGTTTGTTTCCTGCTATATGGCTACTGCTGAGCTATGCAACAAGAGCATCAGTGTGGGACAATCCCAGGTGAATCCCACTTCTGATGCTTACTTCTGATGTATGATGGAGACAGTTCTAGCTACAGAAACTAGAGGTCAGTTCAACTTGTGGAAATTGGAATCTGCACAAGTGGGTCTAGAATGCTTCCAGTCTGGTCTGCAAACTATTTAGCAGGAGCCAGTACGGGTCAAAACAAAAAAGAAGCAAACCAAATGGAAACAGGCATTTGTGAAGCAATAATTATTCCTTGTTTAAGTAGAAGGTCACTGGAGGAAAGCAGTGTCTAGAATTGGAAAAGTGACAAGTGCTGTTCACTGAAGTACTGAGGCAGATTTTTTGGCAGTTGTTTGTACTTGGGGTACCTAGCTTTGTCCATGGCTTTGTTGTGCTGGTTAACTGTTTGTGGGGCAGCAGTGCTGACTGATATAGCTGCCTGGAAAGGTCAATTTGAATAAAAATTAAAATTACCTGCTTCAGCTGATGATCCAGCCATGTGAATCACTGTACTGCTATACAGCTGATTTCTAGCAGCTCAGATAAATAGCTTGGAGTAATGGGATGGAGGAATCCAGGGAAAGATCTGCTTCAGAAGGTTTTGCTGATGGTGGAAGGATGCTGTGGATATACCCTTTTAATTTTCAAAGATTTGATCTGCAAATCTCATACTTCAGAATTAAATCCAATTCACAAAGTCTTATTAGCTTCAAACAATCCCCCAAGAATGCCATTTGTAACAAAGAGCCAAGACTTAAGCTTTTGCATCAGAAGAGCACTTTTATTCAGATTTCATATTTAAAAATACACTAGAAACAAAAGTATGTTTTTTTCAGGTAAAACTAGCCCAGTGCCCTATGTGTCAGACGCTCTGCATTGTTTTGAAGGAAGCAGCTGTTCCCTGCCAGCCCCCAGTGTCCTCAGGTGCAGGACACACATATAATTTGCTCTTATACCTCAATCAGTGAACAAGGAGAAAAATAGGACTAAATTAATTTCTCTCGTTCCTTTCCACTCTGTCCTATTTTTTACAAGAGCCTTTTAAAAAATGTTGCTTACTATATGATTATGCACAGCAGGGGTTTGTAACAACCTCATCTTAACTCAACTACCTCTGCCTTTGCTGTGGAAAGATTGGTTGCCTTGGCAATTTTCTCCATGTGGTGCTCAGGAGCTACAATTATAGTGCTTTTCTCAGTAGTGATCCTCTTAGTTCCCTTTCTTAGGAGTTCATGGTAAGAAGATACAAAATTATATATATAATGGATTTTATTGCTCCAGCCTTCTGTCTCCTTCAGCCCCGAAGGAAGCAAACCTGCACTATCTAAACCTGTTTGCTCTGTAGCAAGGAGAAAAACCTTCTGTTTGTGTAGGATGAAGAACTGTGTTAGCTGGAGGTCACAACCAGGTGGGTCAAAGCCACCTGAGGTGATAGCTCTGAGTCCCACATAAACCCCGAGGATTTGAGTAAGAGCCTTTTGGGCCATTCCCCACTGAGAAGGGAGCATTGTTCTGTATTGCTTTCCATAGACTTTAGCTCAAATGTGCTGTCTCTGCAAGTGAAGTGATGGCAACTTGAACTGCTGGCTCTGCAAACTCAGGCTAAATGCAGATGAGCAGGACTTCACACTGAAATGGGAGGGGGAGATGCCTCAGCCTCCCTCAGCTCAGCTTTATAGGCCAAGTCTAGTGCTAAACTACACCATCACATATTGTCTGTGTATATAGTTATGGACAAAAGTAAAACCTGTGTCAGCTCTGTGACATCATCAAAAGATTCAGTGATAAAAATGCACTATTTCCTTGACTGTGCTTGTTCTTCAAGGGTAACAGCGAGGTTTAAAATAATAAGAAAAAAAATCTATCCCTGAATTTGAATATGACTGGTAACAGAGAGGGAGCAAGGCTGCCAAGTAAGCAGTCACATAGTAGACCATTCGTTTAGAGAGAAATCTAAGGACAGCACTGAGGTTAGTTCTACCTTTGCTCTCTGTAAGCAGTGGATGGATACACAGAATGGTCACATATTGCTCAATTTCCATGTCAGCCTCTGTATTGTGTGCCTGTGAGTACCTGAGGTAGGACGTGTGGTTTCTTGCTGCTGAGGTTGGTAGGCTCCAGTTCGTGCTCAGGGAGGGAAGTTGTTCTCACCATGCACAAACTGTGGGGCTTCACAACAGAAATGCTTAATTGCAGCTGGCATTTTGGACACTCTCAGTGCCTGTGCCAGTGGGCACTTGGCTGATGAGAGACATCCCTTCTGACACAAGCAACGTGAAAACTGCAGAGGAGACTGAAATGCTGAACTGCTTGTTCAACAATTAAGAACCTAAAAAAAAAATTAAGCAGTCCTAAACAGTTCAGTTCTAACTGCTAAAACACAATCAAGCAGAAGATAGGTTTCCAATTCTGTGCACATGGATCTCCTCATTTTTTCTTCCCCCTCTGCTGCCAGTGTGACCTGAGATGTACTCTGCTCTAAGAGGGCAGCCACCAGCAGCTGCCTGAGATGCCATCATTAATTAAAGTCTTGGTTCTCAAGTGCTGCTCAGATTCAGGAGAGGGTGAGAAATACCACCTCTGAGAGCCACAAAACCAGAACTATCTCTCAACCAAAATAACTGATGCTGAGTACTTCCAGGTAGATCACACAAATACTTGGCATACACAAACCAAATTCAAATCTGACTTGAAGGAACAAAACACCACCACCAAAAGCTCTTAATTCAACTTAGAAGCAACATGAAGAGGATAAGAAGGAGCTCTTCTAGCATTAGATACTGTTTTAGTACCCCTTTGAAGAAAAAACTAAATGGCAAGGTATTAATCTGATCTGTTTTGTTAAGTTTGACACTGTATCAGTAATTTGCCCATTTT
Source organism: Serinus canaria (assembly GCF_022539315.1). Taxonomy (NCBI): domain Eukaryota; kingdom Metazoa; phylum Chordata; class Aves; order Passeriformes; family Fringillidae; genus Serinus; species Serinus canaria. The sequence goes on along the minus strand of NC_066329.1, from coordinate 5,171,439 downwards.
GGACCATAGGAAGCCTCTGTGCCTCCAGTTAAACAGCAAAGAGTACTCACAGCTACCCTTGACTTACTTGTCTGAACACACTCTGAACCAGGTGTGAAGTCCATGTTTGCTTTTTCTTTCAAGAAATGAGAAATCCAGTAGAATAGTTGGCGCAAGTTTGTGCTTCAGCAAGGACCCAAGCTTGTTTTGGGTCAAAGAAGGAGTAGCATTAATCCTCCACTTAATTGCAGCCCCCTTCAGGGCAGAAATTGGCAGCAGTTTAATGTGATGGAGGAATGTTACACATGAGCTCAGGACAAAGAAAGGAATGATGTCTCCATTGAAAATGCAATGAGACATTAATGGAGAGAAAACAATTACAGCTGGAATTTGGAGGGGTTGTCAGGTTTAGCACCTCTGTACTTGCAAAGACTGCTGCAGGATGTTTAGAAACCCTGCTGATCTACGTCACTACCTGCAGTGCTGCGTTGACTTGGGAGCTCTTATCGTTTATTGCTCTGGAATTCTTTTTAAAATGCATGGAATCTAACAAGATATCTTGAGGTGGCATGCAAGCTTCAACTGCACTTCACAAAATCTCAAAGAATCTATGCATCTTTACCTTTTTGCCCTTTTATTTTTCTCATGTTTGTTGCACAAAGGAAACAGCTTTTTATGTGAATGTTGATTAATAAGCAGCCCTGCTGAAGGGTGACAGAGCTGATGCTAAGAACAGGCTCTGTTGATAGACACTTTAAAATGTGTTCTAACATGTGAAATGATAGGCTGTCAAGTCACCATTCAGGTGTACACCGAGATAATAACATGAATTTGAGAAAAACGATAAGGTAAAATACACATTTCTACAGTATGAAGATAAATAGTGAAATGCACACTTGCATGCCTCTATGTAAAGCAAGAAGAAAAAAAGAAAAAAAAATCAATTCAGAGTGGAATTGTGAGTAGTCTGGACATATCTATTGCTTTGTGCTTGAAATATCATCTCAACTGAGTGTGTCTTGTTGTATTTGTGCTTGAATTAAAGATAAAAAGCATTTTCAGTGTCCATGCTATCAAATTTTCCTGCATGGTTGAAGGCATTTCAGGACAGGCTTTAGTTTAAAGGTTATGGGCATACTTTCAGTATGTGAATTTCTAGGCAGAAATAGAAATGGGATCTTTCTGGAAAATAGCATGATTAATAGGAAGCTTCTAATGAAAATGAAGCAGTAGAATGTCTGGTTTGCTTGGTATCAACAAGAAAACATCACCTTTCTTATATGGGAAGAAAGTTGACAAGTAGCAACTGAAGTTGTGGACTAGTGAGAGTTGTCTTTTCCTATTTTTTGGAAGTATAGTGCAGCCCAGAATCCTCTTCCCTGATTGCTACTTTGACCTCTTAAGAACAAAGTGCTCAAGCATTTGAAGTTTAACCTTAGAAACACGCAGTGAATAACAGTCATTTTCTCATTCCTGTCCATGTTGCCATTTTCAAACATCTCATAAATGTCAAGTCCTCTCCCTTTATAAAAAGTTTTTCTTTTGTATCAGGGAAAAACAAAACAAAACAGCAATGTGCAGAATGCTAGTGTGAACCATGAAGGCAACTTTCCTCATCTGAGCAGATTGCCCTGGGGAGACAGGGTAGATACCCTTCATGGAGCTGTTCCAAGCTCTTCAAACCCAGCATCAAAGCAACAACCCTCTGGCTTAGAGGTGAGAAAATGATGCCCTGAGGCACAGCTTCTGTGTCAGGCAGGTAGCAAGCAATGGGGTCGTAAAACAATATTTGAAGAAAGGAAAAAAAAATGAGGGAAAGGGAAGAGTTTCTTATTAGTTGCAAAGTAAGGCTTTTCAATCACAATCTCTGACAAAGAACAGCACTATTTGGACAGTAAATCATTGTGGCCCAGTGAGGAACCTGTGCTGATAAGAGCCTGACAGGCCAGGGAAGAGGTTCAGGGCTTGCAGGGAAAAATCTTTCATTCCAAACACACACAGCAGACCAGCAGAGGCAGGAGGAGCAGGTACAGGCAGGCAGTTCTGAACAGGAGGGTGAAATGGGATTTCTGCTCTTTCTACAAAGAGGAGAGGAAAGCCCCTCTTTGATGCCTTTAGTTGGGAATAAAGAGGGCTGCCTTAAGATTAAGGTTCTTTTACCTGTCTTCTTCCCATCAGTTCCTGGGTCTAGTGACACAACCCAAAATGAAATTGAGTGTGTCCAGAGATTCCCCTTTGTACTCTGGGCAGGCAGGTGACAGAGGATGGGTGACTTGGCATGCTGTGCATTTCCTGTAAAACTTAAGACTGTTTTGGACCTGTTTACTTTGTAGTGCATGAATATCACGGTCTTTCCCTTCCTTTTCCCTTCCCACTCTTCCCTTTGTGCACTTAGTTTTGTCCCCACAGCAAGAGAGAGTTTAATATGGTGTGATTTACATTGGCAAGAAGGAGGGAGATTAGAGGAAAAAACAGATAACTGAAGAGCTTAAGCACTTTCCTCTTGATTTCTCAAACACTCTAGGTATGATTTTTCACTATTCTGCAGTATTTCTGGGACATATCTGAAATCTGAAAGATCCAAATTTAAGAGGCCACTGGAAAAGAAAATAAAAAACCAAAGGTTTAATTAATATTCAGCAGATTTTCTTGCTCCTTTGCCAATGCAAGGACAGATGCAGAAGACTACACTTTGACCTTGACACTGACCTGCACGTTTTTCCATTTTAACTATTCCATCCTTCCAGGGACTGCTCTACAGCATTAGTGTAGAACCGTCCAAACACTCGTAGTACTCCTATTTCCAGTGTTCCTCTTGTGTTACCATTGCTCTTATGTTTCAGAGCTCCATACAAGACTGGATGATGAGAGAGAGCCCCCCATGCAGTAATCTGCCCCTGAGCCCTTACTGCCAGTCCTACAAGGGTATTATGTGACAACAGAGCAGCAGAGAGCTTCAAAACACATTGAAGAGTCTATTTCCAAAATTTTAAGCAGTTAAGAGTTCATTGAGGCTATTCTGTGATATCTAAAGACACAAATTGGCAATGGTGAGGTTTTCCCCCCTCTCTATTTATCTTCTACTGGTCATAGATTTGGTCTGAAGTCAACAGCTTGCTGCATCCTGGGTTTTTTTGTATTTTACTGCTGGTGCAGCTAACCTGGCATTCACATTCTAATGGCAATTCACTTGTAAACTTTCTTGGTATAGTTGAGGGAATGGGGGGGGGAAGAAAACATACATAGGTGTAGAAGCACTATGCTGTGCTATGAATGAGCAAAACTACATCTAGAAAGTATTAAACAGTATTTTGAAAAAGCAAGAAAACCCATCAAACAGCCAGAGCCTTGCTTGTCTCCTGTGGAAAAAGGGGAATTCCGGCTCCTGCCATTAGAAATAAATTGCCAGCAGCAAGGAGGTACTAACTAGTCTGACACGGTACTTTCCCCAGGAGAAGAGAATCCTGTTATAGCACTGAGAAACATTCTCACCTCAGGCAACTGATCTTAACAGTTCAGTGTCTTAAATTTAGGGAGCAAGAAGGGAACGATGATAGCACTTGCTCTTCACTATGGCACTTGCCTCGAGAGGCCTCTCAGTCCCACTTCAGATGAACAAAGTCACTGTCCTTCTGTCAAGCACTTAGAGGCACCACAGCTCTATAACTCCACTGAAGGGGACTACTCAAATTGGGTAAACCTTGTAAATCTTCTCACTGGAGAGACAGTGTCTTGGAGCCACTACCAAATCACACAAGAGAGTTAGATTGGATTAGATCACAGCTAAATATATCCCAGCATCCTGTCTGTTACAATGGTCATTAGTAGATGCAAATGGAAAGTTTGTAAGAAACAAGGCAAGTATAAAGTGATCTTGTACCAACCCAGTCCCCCCAGGAATTAGGGATTAGATGACTAATGTTTTCATAACAGGCTTTTACTGCAGTGAGACCCACCTTCTTGTCTCTGAAACTGCCACCCTGCAATCAAGATGTTTGCAGAAAAATGCATCTGTAATGTGTTAAGATTGGAAAATTTCTCAGCAAAATTCCCCACGTGTTGACAGAAATTAATGTTGAGATGACAGAAGACTTCGTCTGTAGGGAGGGGTTAAAACAAAGTTGAGGGCTTGACAAAGTGTTCATCCTTGGAACTAATAAACTGGCTTAAAAGCCCTCATTTGCTTTTTGAGTGAACCCTGGATCTTGCATGTTCCTTAAAGCACTGACACAAGGCTGTTGGATATTTGAGGACATAGAGATACTTTTGATGCTCAGGTTTAATTCTATTCCATTTTTAAAAATAAAATATTTAGCCTAGGCACAAGAATAATTTAAGTACACTGTTCAGGCCAGTCAGAGAATTAGATGTGGGTTCAACTTAACTTCAAACAGAAAGGGGGCATGAAACTGGGGTTTCTAAATTCTTTTTCTGTTCCAATTTTCTGGGCTGATCCAGGAAGTTACAATCATGCAGAGTTTTCCCAACCCAGATGACATGTATGTGAGTAGATAGCAAAATGTCCAGACAAGATCCTTCTCTTTTCAAAAAACAGATCCAGTGAAGCTGGAAGAGGACATATTGAGAAATTCCTTAAATACTCACAGAGTTCTCTTCTGTATATGGTATCATGCAGAAAAACAAGTTGCTACTCTTGGTCCTTTATAAATGTACCAAATTCAGGTGGATTAAATAGTGCAGTATAATAGCTGGGAAATATAATGCTATGCCTTCACAGTCAGATATTCAAATTAAAAGACCTAATTTTACATATAATTACCTCACTATCAGTTTCTTTAACCTACCTGCCAATTAATCCCTCAGTGTGGGAGGCCCTCATTTGAGGAATGGAGTGTAATCCTAGACCATTCCCCAAGCCACGTGCGTGCTCAGGGATGTCTCTGGTTTGTCTCTGTGTCCTTGTAAGGGAACACATGCCACGACTGTCCTGCAGACCCTGAGAGGCAGGAGCAGGTACAGCCCAGTCCTCCCTGAGCCTCGCCAAGGTCAGGATGCAGAGCCCCTGCGGCAGCTCTGACCTGTCTCACCACGGCACAGATACTCTGCTGTTCTGACAGCCTGGCAGTTCATCACCCAGATGAAAGCTCTGATCTCCCCTGTTTGTCAGCAGAGCTGTCACAGGTGAAATTTTGCAGATTTCCCAAGGTAGGTGAAATATGACTGGGGGAGGCAGAGAGGAGGGCAGGGAATGTGCAGTTATTTAAGTCTTCAAGATGTCTCAGGCACAGAGCTTGGTGCTTCTGCCTGGCTCTTGCCCATGACTCTACTGGAAGAGACCTAAGGGACTGCTCTTGGAATTCTCCTGGTTGTCAGGGACCTGCTACTCAGCCAATGGGCTACATATGGATTCATCAGCTCTAGGAGGGAAAGATGTAAACCCTGTACTGAGCCATCTTCTAGACTTTCAGACTTCTAATGTTCACATTAAGGGGGCCCTTCTGAGCCCTAAACTTTTATTTTCTTATACACTACATGTTAATTAGTTGTCCATAAAGTCTTACATTTTGAAGTAGTTAGGTTTCTTATAAACATGGAAATTAGAATCCTGTATGTCCTGCAGAGAGTCCTGATATAGGGCTCTGAATCTGGTGTCAATTCCAGTGCTGTGGTTCAAAGCTCTCTCTCTGTCAGAGTGCAGAATGAGACTTAATTTTTGATGTTGAGTTGTGAATAACAACAATGAACATCAGCTAGTCATGTTGTGGTTTTAGAGCAGACACTTGAAAACAGCCACAGACCAACAATCATTTGAAGAACTCCTCAAAAAACAAGGAGCAGATGTCTTTGGAAAAGCCTAATCGTGACTGGTAATGGAGGAAAGGGAAAGCTTACAGGTTTATCAAACAGGAAAACTAATCACAGTAAAAGGAAGTGTAGCAGGCAGAACTGATCCATCTTTATCTCTCTAAAGTATTCCCTAGCTAATCTCGCTGGTATTGCAATAAGAATTTGACAGTGCTCTACTTTCTCTGTAACTGGTGAAACATTTAACAAATAAACAGCAAACACTAGTGGGTTTCATTAAACAATACATTTTCTTCCCTTTCCCATTGGTATTCAAGTAGATCAGTGGCATGCTGGGAGGCCAGAGAGCTTCTACCCTGTCAGTCAATTTTGTATTTAATAAACCCTACATTTTTCCAAGTTCAGTTATTCCAAACAGCTAATTTTGTGACAGCCTGAGGATGCAGGGGGGTCAATACTTTTTGCAAGTAAAGTCAGGGGTCAAAATCTGATACGTGCACACTGAGTACTTCCATCTTCCCTGACATAATGTACACTGAATCTACTAGTGTGATTCTAGCACCCTTAGTCCCTTCTTTCTGGTCTCTCCAATATCCATGACACAATACACTTTCCTTGTGAGGAAAAAAGTGATGAAAGTGATCAAAATAGATAATTTGGAAGCCTGTGCCAGGTGTCAGTGCAGGAACTGTCTCAAGTAACTGAACCACAATTTTAACCCTATGAAATAATTTGGATCAAACAGATTTACCGCCCCAAGTTTTCCTAGGTGGACCTGTGCTGTTGTGTATGTATTTATTTATTTATTTTATAGCTTTGTCCAGTCAAGCATTGGAGGTACAGGGGTCCTTTCCATGCAGTTCTGGGCTCTGACACTTATCCCAGTCACCAACACCCTGAGAGCTGAGCAAGGTTTTCCCAAAGGTTCCTCCAGTACACTATTCACAGCATTTATATGGATATGGTCTTTACCTAACTAATGCCATGAAACTGTCTCAAAGGAAAATAAAGCAGAACAGAAATAGCTCAGGTTCATATCATGTGCTGCTCTGAATAATGAGGAAAGATGATGTAAAATGTGCAACCACTTTTTCTTCCCCCAAATTTATTTATCTATTTTGTATTTGAAATTAACTGAAATATCTCTAAATGGCAGCAGAAATGTTTGGAGATTAGGAACACTCCAGAAATGAGATTTCCCCAGTGTCCTCTACACGGGCATATGATAGACTCTCCATTATCAAAATAAACACTCCTTTCTACTAAACACTGTTTATATTTAAAAGAATTGGCATAGACAAATAACTTGTAGTTTATGTAAGCCAAGATTCTCTTACAGGTCCAACTGATACAGATGAAGGTGTAACAAAATAAAAATTGATAGGGCAACTCACCCCAAGGAGAATTCTTCTTAATTGTGAAAAGTTAGAGAGTGGTTGAAAGTTGAGTTCAGAAGTACAAAAGGAAATAGATATCAAGAAAGGGACAAATGCAGGGAAAGTCTTGCCAGTTATACAGCCTTGCATAAGCTAAGCTGTTTTTTTTTCACACAAAGTTTATTGTATGTTGATTTTTTATAGTCATGGGAGCAAACAATCTCTGTGGTTGTGCCAGGACACTACAGAGGGCAGCTTTCTCCCCAGCATCCATGTATCCCTGGAGCTGGTTGTGCAGGGTGAACACTTCCTGGAGCACTCCCAGTTTCCCAGCACAGCCCATCAGGAGGGTCACAGTGGAGCTATGGTGCATCTGGAAGGGGTGTCTGGTTTCTGAGGCGAGCGGCAGAAGCGGGACCCCAAGGGAAGGCTCTGTCCCTGACCCCCTTTGCCCTCCCTTGTTCTGATCTTTATTGGGCCGTCTGCCTCGTAGCATCAAAGGCAAAAGCAGGCCCGTGATTTGTCCTACAACAGCTCTATAAAAAACATAATTGCCCAATAACCCTCTGTCTGCAAACCAAGCCATCTTCCTGTTTCTTCTCTCATAAAGACTATTTGACAAGCCTGTTCCATCAGCTTATAAAAACCTAGAAAGAGTAGCCTTCCCTAGAAAGAAACTTTACAGAAAAACAGAAAAGAAACTCATTTACTTATATATATATGTAGAATGTGTATACACACAAATACACTAAGACTTCCACAACAAGTAAAACACATAAATCATATAAAACAGCCAAGAATTAGCATGACAAGCAAAGGAATTATTCCTTCCTAAAGTAAGGATGCAACCCTACATAGTGAATTTATATTTTCAGAAATGTTCTGTAAAAAAACTGAACAAAAGTGAGGTGGGGGTGTGTTGCTAAACTAAATGGGGAATGATTTAAAAATGATGAAATGATGCATTGAGAATTATCCTGGATATCCTCACATTGTTCTGAATCTGGATATGATCAGAGACCATTTCGAATTTTTTTTCCTCTTTTTCTCTTAAGAGCTTGGTTTCCCACATAATAACATTGTTGCAAGACTCACCAACAAAAATGATTCTTCAGCCTCCCTTTCAGTAAGTATACAGATGTAAATTGACCAGTCACCTTCTGGTTAGTGTAGGGAGTAGCTCATTCAGGTGACATTCTGTCCTCAAGCATCCTTGAGAAAATACAGAGAAACTTCAAAATAAATTGCTATACTTAAACTTTAAATTGAGACTGTTTCATGCTTCAGCCACTAAAAAGTGGTTTGAAGTAATTCTTTGAATAATCTTGCTCTGATGTTTTTAAAAGATTAGTTATCGAACAACTTGTCTGACTGTCACAGGTTTCATTTGAAATACTGGACATAGATATACAATTAATTTGATTTGTGGTGCTCAGATTTACACTCCTGGCAAATGTAGGAATATTGCATTTTAATTTACTTTCAATACAAAATAGTTGCTTTGATATGCCTGAGAACAAACGCCTTGGGATCTGTTCCTCCCAAATGATGTCAAATAAGAATTCCTCTATTAACAACAGTGGATGAAGGATCAGGCCTTCAAAAAAAAAAAAAAAGAATTTATGACTCCTGCTATGGGCCAAATCACGACGTGCTTACTTTCTTACACATGCAATACTGTTGAAATCAATGAGGACAAAATGAGAAAGGTGATGCCAAAGCTAAGGGAAGGTCCTGACTTCAGATTCCACTGCTTTAAATCCAGGGATGTTTCAGAATGCTCCAATTTCACACCGATGTTTTGTGTAAGCAAAAAAACCCAAATCTGGAACAAGGGTAAAACCACAAACTCTAAGTGGCTCTTACAGATAAAGCCATTCTGAGTAGATGTATACATAGCTGGGGTGTTGAATAATGCCTGAAATTTAGAAGTTTCAAATAATATAATCATTTCATTCATGGTACATAGGACATCTCTTCACGCATTTTTCCAAGCTTTTTTTTCAGTCTTATACAGGAATGAAATATTTCTTTTCCATTCAGTTATCTGTGCTCTGGTTTGTATTCACATAACTAATTGCCTCTGTGGGACTGAATCTTGATTACAATTATCTGTCTCCAGAATTTTATACAGCTGTCAGTTGCTGCTGGCTAACAGTCTGCTTCCAACACCCACTCTCTTGGTTTCTTATCATGCACTGGTTCATCTTTCTTCACAGGCCCCCCTGAGATTAGACAATCGACTTGTCAAAAAAGAACCATTTTCCAAGACTTCTCTACTTTTTTGCATTCTTTTTTTTTCAACACAAGGTCATCTACACAGGGTCCTGAGCCCTGCACTCCCCTAGCAGATTCCACTGCATCTTTTCAGTACTTACGCTCCTGAACTATCTTCTGCTCTCTCTGCAGGCTCCTTCCTTCCCCTTGTACCTAGTGTAGAAGCAACCTCTCTGCAACATTTCACAAACTGGAAGGAATTAATGTCCCAAGGAGCTACATTCAGAGTGACCTGCCTGGTGTGTATGTGTGGCTCAAGGCAATCCAGTAGGCCTGTCTCACAATGTGAGATGATGCAGGGGTCCTATGTGTTATCTCAAACTCTGTAAGGCCAGGCTTACATGAACTGATGTCAGGGCTTGCCTCTTTCTAGTGATGTTTCAACTCTTCTCTCCAATCTTCTTAGTGCTACCCCTATCTCCTCCTGCATAGCTCTCTCCCTCTTAGTTCATCTAGGTGGTGAACACAAATATTCTTGGAACACTTTCAGCAGTAATGCACAAACATAGAGAATGCTGAGCCCATCCTATGATGGCAAGATGGTACTTTTGCTCAATGAAGATGTCGGGCAGAAACTCACATACAACTCACCCAGAACAGCGGACAGAGAGTGACCAGTCATACCTTGGGCATCTCAGTCTTATTTTACCTACTTCCCAAGCTGAGAATTCCTCCTTCCTCATGTCTCCAGTAGGCTTCTGTTCAGCAGCCTCCTTCTCCCACCCAGTTTGTCTCAGGGACCCCCTAGTGATTTGTTCTCCCCTCTGCTGAGGAAAGATCTCAGCAGAGGCCATGCCCATCTCAGAACCACGCCAGCACAGATACCTCCACCTGGGGGGAGCAGAGAACCACACTGAGCTCCTAACTTTTGGAAGGTTCACAGGTATTCTCCAGCTTCAGGTAGCTCCTAAATATGCCAAACTCCAGGTTTAAAATTTGGCCAGGTCCAACACCAGCACTAAACAACCAGCACTTGGACCAAAACCACACATGGGAAAGAATTCTTACTCAAAAGAGACACTGGGTTGGTTGGCATCCTCATACCTCCAATCTATCAGTTTTGAGGGTTTCTCCCAAGGAAAAATTGGACCCAAATGTGGCGTTTCACCTGTAGCTTTGGGACTGATGCAATATAGGGAGGTTATAAAAAGCAAATGACATGATACTGTACAGAATCATAGCTCCTGAAGTTGGCAGGTTAAGCTTGTCTGGGCCACCAGGCTGTAATGCTGTATGTGTATGAAGGTTGTGTTACACACATTGCATGATTCCTACAGTAGTAATTCCTAGTTCTATAGTATTGGAGAAGAAACTGTATACCATTTGTGAGGATATATGCTTTTAGGATGCATTATTTATGTAGTATATTCTACTGATTTCTATGAGGAAATCAGAAAGGTGCTGGACAGAACACTAAGCACAACAGACAATTTTTGAGCAAAAACTATAAATTAAAGTATTTTTTTAAAAAAATGAATCATTGTGTCAGTGGTGAAAAAAAAGTCCATGCTGACTTTTTTTGTCAGCAGGAATGTATTGTATTAAGTCTCCTCCATAGATGCTGGTTTAGTAAAAATATAACTTGTCTTGAAACATTAGAGAAACTGAGTTGGCCACTGTGATACTGAGATCTGTGGCCCAGAGCCTTCCAGCCCAGAGTTTAACTTCAAGCCTCCCTGCTCAGCAACTGTTCACAAAGTTGTTTAAAATAAGGTCTCAATCCTGCTTAGCAAATCTGCATGGTATAAAGTTGAGCTAAACCAGAGCCTTGTTAAACAAAATAGGGCTCAGTGGCGGCTTGGCAGTTTGCTCTTGCTGTACAGAACTGAGACTCAAAGTAGAAGCAGATTTTAAAAAATTGTGGAAGAACAAAACTTTCCTCTTGTTCCATCACTCAGGCTCTTAGACATGTTGAAAAATAAACAGCCAGCAACTTTTACAGCAGCAGGACTTGGAGTGTGCCATTGGGAAACCCACTAAATCTTTAAAGGAGGTATACCTTTGGAAATATTTTATAGACACTCATCTGCCCAGCAGGAAAGCTAGTGCTGGAAAGAGACATCTTTAACAAATAAATAATAATTTATTAAGTCACTTGTCTCCACAGCAGGAAATAAAGTGGGGGGTAGGAAGGAAGGTGGTGGGGTGACAAAAGAAGGGAAACAAAAAACGTTACCCTTGCAACCCCTCTGCTCCAACAGAGCTGTATTCATTTAAAACACTCTTCTCCTAAGACAGATGGAAAAAATAATTAACCCAGCCACCCACCCCTTTTATTAAACTCCTTTGTGACCACCAGGGATACGATTAACATGGCCACCATAAAAACCCAGTCCCCTACTCTCAAAATAAAGAGAAAAACACAAGCAAGAGTGAGACACCGTGCAGGGCAGGAAGTAAATTAAGAACCTGCCTTTAGGGCAGTGAAATATTTTTTTGAGTACCTGCTGGAAAATTTCACAGAATCACAGTGAAAGGGTAAGCATTCAGTTTACCTCAGTATGGCCTTGAGGACTCACTTCTGTGAGAGTCTTCCTCTTGGGCAACCAACTTCTGTGGAAACTGTGGAAGTGCCATCACTCAACAGCGAGTAGGGACAGAGGATGCGGTGCCACTTGGGAGGACAAAAGGGCAATTTACAAGTTGTCCCATGCTTTCCCAATTTTGAAGCTTGCCCAGATCCTCTGATGTCCCATGTGCAATCACAGAAATTCTCAGGGTGCTAGCTATCTATCTAAATTTTTATTCACTGGAGTTTTCTTTCATCTTTCTATTGCTGCTTGAAGGCATTCCATACCTATGGAAGGCCAGGCCAGATTTCCCAGGAAAAGCTATCTTCATTTATACAGTAGAAGTCTGCATTTCTCTAGCTGTTTACACAGCACCGTGGCAAATTCAGGTACATTGATCCCAAACAGCAGATTTTTTTATCTCTCTATTACTGCCTTTTACAGTCACCTATACCTTTATTTCCAGTTCAAACTAGCCTCTTGTCCAGATCAAAGATGCTTAGGTCAAACAACCTTCACCCCTTTGTGACGGTTCTTCTGGGATCTCCTGAACTCCAAAGCCCTCCACGTCATCAGAATCATAGGGAAAACAGATCTTACACCTATCTGTGGCTATACACATGTCCTCATGGGCAAAGTGGCTACAAAACCAGATGAAAACAAATTAATAGTAGATTACAGCAGGCTCTGTGTGCCTGAGCCTGCAGTTACAGGAGTCCATACTGGGGGCATCACCACACTTAGATACTGACTTCACTGTGCTACTTCCATGTCATCTTTAGCAATAAACTTGCCCTTTCTGAACATGTGTATACTGACATTCCCTCCTGACTGCAGCACTTCATTTGTTAGGATTACCCCAGGCAAGAAGAGATCAGCCAGAATCACTGTGTAGAAAAGGCTTTTCATCATAGCAGCCTGACTAAAAAATGTTACGTATTTTGTCTACCAGAGCATAATGCTGATGAGAAAGCATGCCAAATGTGGCAGCCTAGAACTACAAGCTGCCAGAGTAAAATGATAGTCATCTCTAAAGTTTAAGATCTGTCAGCTTCCCAAACCAGATTTCTATTCTGTGTTTGCCAAGGAAGCTCCTTGCACACTGCCATCATTACGTAAGGAAGCACTGAAAACATTCTGAATATCTTGTGAGAACACATTCAAGAAAAATATTCCTCAATATATTTGATTTCAAGCTGACCTGAGAAGCATTTTGCTCACCTTCTATTAACCACAGCCCCGAGTGTTCTGTTCTTTGTCCCCTAGAAAAACTGGAGGCCTGAGGGCTTAGTCAGAACCTGTTCCTATAGAACATTAGTACCCCTGTGCTGTAGTAGATAGTGACAGTGGGAGGATAAGTGGTACCAGCTCAAGCAAAGGATGAACAAATCCACTTGTTGTATGGACTAAAGATCTCTAGTGAGCCGTCCCAGTGACAACTGCTTAGTTTTCTGTAAATATAGAGAAGAGATACCTGGAGTGCAGTAACAGGAACACAGAACCCATACTGATAACCTGGACTGAAGCAGATGTCCCCATTTTAATAAGGAAGAATTTTAAACAACAGCAGCAACAAAAGAATAGTAGCACTGTATAGGTCAAAATCTCTCCAAGCCCTGTAGTAGAGTGAGGTTTTATTTAGCAAATGGTTTCAAAATACATGATTGAGCAGGAACAGAGGGATGGGGAGGTGGTAACTATACTATGCATTTAGGGCAACGGTAATCAAAATCAGAAAATTATACCTAATATTTGCTAGTCTCTCATTTCTTAGAAGAGCCAAACACTTCAGCACATGTTGCTACAGATAATGGGGGGTTGATAACCAGGCTACTATATGAGATTGCAGATATTAGGGAATGTTAGACGAGCACAGTGTGGTTCAGCAAAAGGGCACTGAGTCAGGAAACTGCATTTACTGCTGGCTCTGCCACTGGAGTGTTTTGAGTAAATAATTTTGTCCCTACCTATGAAATGATAAGGACAAATGGGCTCTCTTTATAAGACATATACTGACATAAATGGATAAAAAGTGTTCAAATGACAGATAAATGTTATTGGATAGCTGAGACTGGACTTAGAGCATTACTGGAAGGTACAGTCTAGTTGGAACTGGAGATATGCTGAGCTGGATGTGGAAGTCTCATAAAAGTATCTTTTGTGACTATATGGAGATGACAGCATCATAATTTTAATGTCCTGTCTGGATGGCTTTTATACAGCAATGTGCATCCTGTTTGGCAGAGTTTAGGATATCTTCATACAAATATTTTAATGCCTAGCTGCTACCTATCTAACTACTTTAAAAGCAGTTTTAGTTTATATGAATTTTATCACATTGTCAGGGGGGATCAGAAGTCAGTATCTGAGCCTTGGGATCAGAGGGAGAGACTGGCCTTGCCAGATTTTCAACTTCTGGTTATTGGCAGTCCAAGTTATTTCTCCTGCTGCTCTGACAACCAATCTGTTTGTCTGGCAAGCAGTCATCAGTTGATTTGGGCTGGCCCTGCTCACTGGCATTTCATCATCACTTGTAGCATTCATTCGCTGCTTGTGGAGATGGATCTCAAAAGAGAGATTTTGAGGGATTTAATCAATTTCCTGAGTTCTGCCCATCAACAGTGTCTTCATTTCCTGCCACTTCATAAAACAGGCTCAAGTTACAGTAACAGACTTGTTTTGGGTTATTCTAAGTAACTCCACTGAGCTGCTTCAAGTTTACACTCATGTGGGATCCTGCTGCAAAGACTATGGGATTGATGGGAATCTTCATATCAGCCTTGATTCTTCATTGTTCAAACCCATCAAAATTTTACCATTCACTTGAATAGAAGCAGGAATAAATGCCTAAATAAGTGGTAGCTAATCCCTCACCATGTAAATTGTTCATGGATTGGAAAAAGTAACAAAACAGTTAAAAAACTAGTCTCAATCCTGTACTGAATGAATGCCATAAATTTTGCATTTCAGTAATTTCATCTAATATGTAACTAAGAACTAATGGGTGTTGCTCTCTTGTTTTCTTCTGAAAGAAATCAATTTCTTAGCTGTATGGCAGTATTGTATGAAAAAGGATTACTGTGTACATAAAAAATTTCAGTATTTGGCTCTTACCTAGGCATTTCTGGTAGAGTTTAGCTTCTATGGGACAAAACTTTTCCTCATTAAAATGTTAAAGTTTCAGGACTGTGAAGTAAACTTATACTAGTTGTAGCTTGGAGGGATATCAGGGACCAGACTGGGGATGCTAAGGAAAGCTGAACTGCACTAGGTACATTGATTGCCTATTTAATTTAAAATGGGTTTCTCAAACAAGCTTCACTGTTTGTTTATTGACATGATTTCCCTAAATAACTTTGTCTCACTGATACCCAGATCCACAATCCATTAATGCACAGGACACTGGCTTAAAGGCATCTTCTGATGTGGCCAGCCAGAGGGTTTTTTAGAGAAAGTAGGGTTTATGGTTTTTTCCCTGTTATTTGGCAGGTGAAGAATGAAAGCGGATAATATAAACCAGCAGAATTACAGACGACAGTGGGGGATTAGAGAGAGAAAAACTGCTCAGCATTGACCATCTTCAGTAAGAGTTGCTGTGCTGTCACAAAGTTGCTTGAGCTGATCTTTAATTACTGTGAGGTAACAGACTACATAAGAGCATATGATCTAATAAGATTTTATAGGACACAAAGTTTAGGTTTAATTTTTTAACAGCAAGTGATTACAAAACTGAAATTCTCCACCTTATTTACATTTTACTTTCAAATAAAATATGTTCCTGAGTGCTTAACTTCTGTACCACAGTAAAATGGGTTTGCTCGTACTTGAGCAAGTTTAATATATTTCAGCGCTGTCACTGTATCAACTAATACATATAATTTTGCTTTTGAGTTTAGCCCACTTTTGACAGACAATTCAAAGACATGGCTCAATTGTGTCAGTAAAAGAAATCTTTCTAGGACCTGATATTTAACCAAAATTTTCTGCTCAAGTAAACCAACCATTTGTCTTGAATTATTGATAGCTTTTCACAACATAACAAACTTGAATTGAACATTCTTTTCTGCTCATATTTTGTATCTCCTCTTGTAATGATAACAAAGCTGAGGAGGCTGGGAACCTGATTTGCTCAGAGAGAATGTGACAAGCAGAAATGTGTGTTTGGCACAAAGATTCCTGGTCTTAAGCAAAACAGAAGTGTTAGAAAGCCGGAAACCCTGATCCTGGAAGAAAATTACTTTGTGTACTTCTAAAAACCTGAGGCAAATTAAATTAGCTGGCACAGGAGACAAAAAAATTTTGCGCATGCTTTCAAAGTACTGTGCATGGTCAGGTGTTCTAAAAACACTGTCAAGAGTTACTGTGATTAATCTGTATGTGCCATTTGCATGAAAATGCATTATCTGGCAAATGAATGATGATTTCAGGCAGACCAGCCTAATTAGAGAAGATATCTATTTATGTAGCCATCTACTTTATACCATAATAATAAACAGTAATAATAAATAATAGGTGAAAATGGATTCTAAGAACCTGACCAAATATGCATTTAGTTGAACATGCTCTTTCCATTGGCTTGAACCATTGTTCATGCTGGAATGTTGAAGAGTATTGAAACAAAAAGATTTAGTAAAAAGGATAGGAATTTGTCATTGGAGAGAATGTTGACATTTATCCAACACACAGAAATCCTAAAACTCTGCAAGGCACTAAGTATGGTTAATACACTCTTCCTTTCATGATGTGTCTAGTTTAAATTGCTGTAGCTCTGACTCACTGAAGCACTTAGCCCTGTGTTTGACTGCAGGAAAATTCCTAAAACACATGACAGGTCAGATTACATATATGCTAAAAATGTTTTTGGAGATTTAAATTAGGAAGCTCGAAATTCATTACATGATCAGACTTCTAAGAGCAAAGAGAAAATTAGGTATTTTATAAAATAAAATACCTAATTTTTATACTATAAAATTAGGTATTTTTCGATATTTCTTTTCCAAACAAATATCATGGACAAAGAGCATGAAAAATCAATACTCAGTTTGGGAAACAAATCAAGGCTGTTCGTATACAACTACACCTCTAAGAGTGTACCCAGCCCCAGCCGTGTGTATGACAAAGGAGATGCCAGACACAAGCATTATGTGCTGGGTCTTTTTCTACTCTTTCTGCCACTCCTAGTTCAAGCAAATATCTTTAAAAAGAATAAGAAAAACTCAAGGGAAGTTTGGTCTGGATTAAGAACTCAGAAAAAAAAATGGGCAAGGAAATTAGAACAAAGTGAAGCTCACAACCTTAGTGAAGACAGTTGATGCAAAATCTTTTTATAATGAGGATTTGGATTTTGCAGCAGTCTGATTCCCTCTGATATGTAATGATCAGTAATCTTTCCTCAGTCACTGTCTGTAAAATAATAAAACCTACTTTCTCCTGGTTTAGATATTCAGATGTTACACTGTGTCTTGGACTATTACTATGAAAACCTTCCAACAAAATTATTGCAGCAATTTTCTTAGTCCAAGAGAAAACTACATGCTCGGATCTGGTTTGATTTTTTAATTCTTTCCTTTAAAGCAGTGTGGATAAAGAAAGTTTGATGATTCTGATTGGGTACATAATAACAACAGCCAGCCCTTTACAAAACTCTCAAGGCTTATCTTGAGAGAAATCCCAGCATCCACACAATAGTTGGTGCTCCTATTCCTGCTTTTGTCAAGTGTTTGAAATTTTAGCCCCTACTGACCTGAGTAATTTAACCACTGCCATGAAATGGACATAAGAATCAAATATGCAATTTATTTCTCCACAAAATTCCTAAAAAGACTTGTAATTTAGTTACACTGAAAATGTGGGAATGGACAAGGTCAACAGGAAGAAACGGGAAAGGAAAAAAGAAAAGGCTATAGCTGCAATATTTTGTGAAAAGATGTTGCTTCGGTTGCTAGCACAGTAAGAGGCATGATGTGATAGCATGTTTATTCATTTTTAATTATGGACATGGTTTTATCTGCAAGTCTTCCTCCCCTCCACTAACTGCCCCCCCCCTTTTTCCTCCCGTCCCCTGGGGCAGCACTGTGGTGGGGCTCAATCACTCTTTTATTAGTTGTGATATACTGTGGCTAATTCCCTTAATCTGGACCTTGCTTTCCTATAAAGCCCAGACCTCAGGTATTGAATTTCCCTGATCAAAGTGCAACCAGTGTGGGACACAGCAATCTCCACTAAACAGGGGAGCTTGGGAAAGCTCGTAAATGGAGTCAAAGAAACACACACACACAACACACTCACAAGATGGTGCAATCAATTGGTAGAACAATCACGTGTGAAATATTACTGGCTCCTTAAAGTGCTGGTTCTGGGATTTACTGCAGTGTATTAATCTGCTATGCTTAATGCATTGACCTTTCACCCCCAGCAATTCAGTAGACAGGGCTTGAATTGCCAGGAGCTGATACAATGGATTAGGAGCAGAAAGACCCCACCACACTCAAGTGCCATGGCAGCCCTAAAGCATACCACCAGTAACTTCTCCATCTTTCCTAATAGATACTGCCAGACAATGTGGCTACCACAGAAAGGACTGTATTGACAGCAGAATTTCTGGAAGAGGAGATAGTGGAAATAAGGCTTGTGTTTATTGTTATAAAACAATAGAGAAGGGCAGTCTTGTGACTGAGTCACAAGACAGGGATTTAAAAGAATTGGTTTTATTCCGTGCAGTCATTCTCTCCTTGTGTGTGACCTTAGGCAAGACAATTCAGTTCTAAGGATCATGTCTTTCCTATCAGTAAATCTGGGATAATGGAACTTCTCTGATTTTCTCAGGGGTAGGCTTTGTTCACTGACATTTGGAAGGTCCTTTAGGATCACAGGATTAAAGGTGTTACATGATATGTTCATGCAAAATAGTACGGTACTCTGTACATTAAATTTCCATTTGGATGGAGAAGAGAATGAAGAGAACCTCCCTTCATAGGTAGACCAGGATCATTAATCTAACAGTTTTCTCTTTAGAGTGGTGTGTTGAACCAAAAAATTAACTCAGATCTAACAATCAGTGCTATGCAGACTTGAGAAGATGTGTAGAAATAAATGAGATGGAGAGCAATGCATATCTATAATTGTGAGATAATCCCATTCTTCTCCTGCTTCCTTGGTCATTCAAAATCTCAACATTTCATGTACAGAAAACCCTTTGGAATTCAACTTCCAACATTAACTCTTCAATGTCAACTTTATTCCATATAATTAAACAAACAGTGCAACTGAATTTGAGAGGAGTGTCCAAAAACCCTCATAAAGGAGATTATTCTAAGTAATTGCTATCAAATGCCATTAAATTCTGAATAGCATTAAGCCCCCTCCACCCGCCTGCACAGGCACTCTCATTTAGGATTAAAGGGACCTTTATTTGATTTGTTTTACTTCAATACAAAATAAATTAGGTTGACCTGAATTAAGGCCTCTTTGATACTCAGGAAGAGTGTCTACACAGGGATTTACTGTGCTTTAATTGGTCTACTTCAAAAGTTAATTTGGATATTTTTTCCCAATATGCTCTGAAGCGTCCCCAGAGTACATGTGTCATATTTGTAAAATGGCAGAGCACAGGACTCTGTGAATCTCCACTCAGAATTTACTATTTCAATAAGCACTGGAACTGCAGAATAGCCCTCAGAACTGGAATATACTTAAATGATAAATGGTGAGATTCACCTCACCAAACTTTGATTGTCCAAAGTGAGGTCTCTAAGTTTGTTACATGTCCTAACTCCACAGAAAGATGTGCAACCCTAGAGGATGACAAAGCCATCGTGGTAGGCATCTCTGAGGCTGCTGTTACAGGGCTGCTGTAGATCCACATAAGGGGAGGTTATCCCCAAAAGTTCACCTCATATTCCCTTGTCCTTAGCTGCATGTTTCCCCATGTTTCATGTGCCAGTAAGCATTCATACAGCTGCGGAACAAATCAAGTGAGGAAACTGATCCAACCCAAACCAACTCTGAACAATACCAACAAGAAGAAGAGAGAGAAAAACATGAGTTATGCATCTTGACTTTAGCTGGCCTAATTTTGATTGTGTGACCGTATCCGAAAAAAAGCAGGATGAATTCTTTTCCAGAGATATTTCTTTCAGTCTACCAATTATATGAGCTTTGCAAGTTAATTTATAGCAAACACCTAACTTAAGACAACTGAGGAGAAAGAAACTTAGCCCCGAGAAATCATACTTGTGCCAGCTCCTATGAATGGAAGTACATCTGAGTTTCTGAGCAATATTTATATCTCGGAACTTGTGGTTAAGTGTCTTTCCTTCAATTTTTCACAGCAAACATTGAAAAGACAGTTAAAAACTCTTTTAAGTTCACAATTAATAGTACCTTAGAGGGGCCTGGTTTTCAGAAAATGCTGGCAGCCAGTCCTGTGAAAACCATCACTCACATAGGGCATTCAAAACTGCTAACCAGTTTCAAAGCTCTTGGCCCTATCTAAAAAGAGTTGAGTTCACATAAACTAACTTTAAAATAAATCCACACATATATATTTTAATCCCACCATGTGCACACCAAGAAATAATTTTTGTGTGTGCAGCACTGCTGATCCTGTTACAGGTGGATCAGACAACACATCATGTGTTTCAAGAGTATCTTGACTGGTGGTCAAAAGACCTGAGTGCTCAACTTGAACAGCCTGGAAACCAGAACCCCTGAAATCATAATGCAAGGACTTGGGAGTAGCAAAGGACAGAAGAGATGAATAGTGTAAGAGTTGAGAATGGATCTGAAGGAAAGTGATGTCACAGGGCCAAAAAGGACAGTTGGGACATTTCTTTGCCCTGGTGGATTTGTGGGCCCTGCTGCTCACTGCCTGACATCAGCCACTTGGAATGCCAGTAATATAACACCCCTGTGACACTCGTGCTCCTGCCGTACAGTTTTATTGCCCTGCTTCCACTCTCTCTGGTTTATATCGGATTGTGTTTTCCAAAGACAGGCAATAAAGAAGGGAGGAGGGGAAGGGGGATTTATAGCCTGCTAAACTAAACTTCCCTGGGCTTGCTGTCCTCTGTCCCAGCCCTCCTCTTGCTGCCCTGACTGGTCTGGAGGAACAGTGCTTACAGCAATGTCTTGGGGTGTGAAGGACGAGGCTTGTCAGAGACTACTTGTGTTCTCTTCTTGGGAGGTCAGGGAGCACACCCCGGTCACCCACAAGCTCTGCTCCCTCAGTGTCCCAGGCACTGTGCCCTGCTGCTGTGGAAAAGCATGGTGGTGGAGTCTTATGCTAATAATCTTGACTCACATACTTACAATTTGCCACACAAGCCTCTCACTTTTTGTGGCAAGATTGTGGAACAGCTAAAGGCTTACAAAAATCTGCCTCCATGCAGGCATCTTTGGCACTTCTGCTTCTGAGAAATGATTGCCAAGGTCTCTATCTCAGCTGATTTGAGCTGAGGATATGCAGCTGAAAACAATTGCAACTGCAGTTTTCTGGAAGATGGAGCTAAAATCCTGAAAGGCTGCAATTTAGACATATCTGCTTTGTGACAGGCACAATAATAGCATGATTATGGCATTCTCTGTAAACATGAGAGGTGGGACAGAGGATATGGAGTTGGATTTGGGACAGGGAGAACCATTTCTACACAGCAAATACATGGTGAAACACTCATAAAAAGCACAAGTGTCTCAAAAAACAAATCAACTGACACAAAAATTCCACTTAGTGGAACATTCAAACTCTTGCGCTATTCAGAGTTTTTAAAATATCCAGTCTATCCAGTAATTCCTGGGAGATGGGATAGATAGATGGCATTCTTCCCACTGGATTTTTAGTGTGATGTGTATAGGGCAGAGAGAAGGAGAGCAAAGTAATTTTCTGACTCAAGTCACTGCATTCAGGTAACTCTAGCAGATGGGTGGGGAGGGGGACAAACACCAGTAAAATGCAAGCACATGCACCATGTAAACAGTGAAATTACAGAGTGCTCTGCTGTGATAAAACTGTCAAGTGTCTCTGAACTGCCTGTCATCGACAGAAATTTTAAACCAGCTCTTACTAGTGTGATCTCACACTGCCAGATGCTCCTCTCTGCTCTCCCCATCACTGCTTCCTGCTCACCTCCACCTCTGGCAGCTGCCCCAGCCGTGGTGGGCAAGGGCAACACACCAGGCAGTGGAAGGGATTGCCTCAGCTTCTCTGGGGAGTAGAACAAGTAGGATGGGATGAAATGCAGAATGATAAGTGCAGTCTGCAAGGGACTTGTGAAACTATGATATTCAAATTGTTTTAAGACAGCACTGAACAAAGAACAAGAGAAAATACTGTGTTGTGAGGAAAAAATCAGCAGAGGTGAGTGGTGTAATGGGAGTCCTGAATGTACCATTTCTCTGAAAGCCTGCCTGTCACAGCTTCTCAGTCCAGTTCAGCTGCACACCACCAGACATGCTAAATGACACCAATCAAAAAACACCCCCCATTTAGGTTAGCAAGTGTTTTTTTCACACTTGTTGTCTTTCCTTTTTAATTTTCTCTCATGAACCAAAATGGTGTTGTGCTCCATAGTGCAACATGTAAAAAAGAAAAAAGGGAATCTGTCTTGGACACTGGTCACTTCTCCTATTGCACTTTTAAGCTAAGCCTGGTTTATCTCACAAAAAGCAGAAAGATGGTTCCAACTTCATGAGCTTTTTATTTCCTTCTTCGTTTTGTTCAGAGGTAGCAACTCCTGTAAATGGTTTCCCTATAGGTCTTGAGAGTAAAACACTACTCAGGGCAGGTTCTTGTGTTTTTATGCTTTGTTATTATCTGTTGTAAGAAGAAAAAAAACATAACGGGGCAGAGGGAGGAGGCAAACCTGATGTTTAGAAAGCATCCACTACATTCAGAGAGAAATCCCTCATCTCTTCTCTAGCTGTAGGGACAAGATCTTTTGTATATTGGGCACTCATACAAAGCATAAGGAGTAGAGATGTAAATAAATTATGTCTTTAGAAACTGGAACTTAATAAATATTAATAATAACAACATTCTAATTATTATTTAAATAAAAGTCCAGCTTTACAAATCTCAGGGAATGCAACCGTGCTATTCTCTGTGGTGCATCACACAGATGTGAAAGGCTCGCAGTGGCAGCCAAAATTCTCAAAAACTCAGTGAAACACAAGCTGAGTATTAAAATAGGGTTTACCTTTTGCTGCAATGACAGGGCATGTTAAATGCAAAAGTGTCTCTAGACAGTATTACAGACTGATAAGCAAAGACCACATCAGAAAAATTTAATCCAACTTATTTAAAAAGAGAACCAGCATAAACTGGCTAAGGACTCATTTTCACCTAGTAGTTCCTAGAAGATCAACTGCTCTGGACACTTCTAAATAAACTGGCATTACTCATCCATAACACGTCTATTCATACTTTCTTAAATTCTCCCTGTTCAGAGTAAGAGATAAAGGTACCATTTACACTCCAGAATTACAGATTAGGTCTAAGTGGAAGTTATATTTGCTCATCCTTCACTGATCATCTACTGGGGAATTAAGTTTGCTCTTTGCGAGTGAGAATGCAAGTATTCTTGTGGGGTTTTCTCTCCACAGGGAAGTTTCACACAAAACTTTGTCTATATTCTGAGATATTTAACACAACCCTCTGCAAAGACTCCTGACAAAACCAGTGCTCATTAAACAGTTACAGAACCTCAACTTATCTTGAATGCTGCCATGGTTTCCAGTCTGGCAATACACAAGTTAGAGCAGTATATCCTGCCAGATTTTCAGTATGTTAATCTGATATAAACATCTCTCCCACATTTATGCTTTTATTTCCTGCTTGCCCTGCATAGTATTTAATGCACTTAACAATTGCTTCATCTGAAGTATTTCTAGTGAAATAAAAACAAATCCTGGACTCCTTCCTTCTCCATTTCTGCTGCTTATTAATCCAAGGTGATTTAGGATGGCCTTGAGCCTTACAGCAATTGAAATTTATTTTAGGAGCTGTGTGCTTAGGGACATGTGGAAGAGGTTATTTATTCCAAAGAGCCATCCAGCAGTGATGATGTCACCAACAAAACACGGTATCAGCTCAGTTGGTTTGGTACCAAATCACTGCGTGAGTTTCCTATACATGGTGGCACCTGCTGATATACAGGGTGCCTGTATATAACTGGCATATAGATTACTTATTTTGTTATAAATTCTTAAAATTAGCTTTTGGACTCTTATTTTTGGCCTTCTTGAAACCTGCGGTTGCGAACTTTTGCAGTAGACAAAGATCTATTATAAAGAAGTTCCATCCCAATCTAAAGTGAAATGCAGCTCAGGCATGGCAGGGTGAACTCCCAGGCAGCTCTTTGACTGCTTCCTTTGCATATACAACAACAGATGGCAGATTTGTGAATAAAGTGATCTAAAATGAGGATACTTTTCTGTAGACTACTATGCAGATGTAGTTGAGTTTGAAGAAATTCTGCTACAGATAGCTCATCTTATTAATCTTATTTCAGTGCTGCTTCTATATTTCAGTGCTCATCTTATTTCAGTGCTGCTTCTATATTTCCTGGCTTCCTCCTAAGACTAGCAGTATTCCTATTTTGCCTTCGGTTCTAGGCAACATATACTGGTAAAAACTATCCAGGGTGATGAGTAGACACAGTCCCTTCACTGGGGTTTTTCAACTAGTTATAACTTGGGTGCTCCAAAATCCAAGCAGTGGAATGTCAGACTTTATGGAACACAGCACAGAGTCATAGAAAACAGGCCAGAAAGGAAGCCTAACAAATCTCCTAAGCCATCCCTTCCGTGGGACAGCTATACTTGCAGTCCTCCTCAATGAGGACTGAAGGATTGGGATGGGTTGGGACAGGATGATTTTTACCAGCTGAACTACAGGTTACCTACACAATCTTTAGGAAATGATTCAGCACAGCACAAGTAAAGCTGTATGACCCCTCTGGTTTTAATGTGGGTATTGAGCTTAAATACTGCTGAAAAAATGCTGTAGGGCCATGCACTGCTGGACTGAAATGCATATAAAGGTGTCCAAAGTGTTTTTTTCTCATGGTTTTGCCTCTCTTAGCATCTGATTCAGTGGGACTTAAATACCCAAGGGAAGATTCTGTCTGAGTACTGAATTAGGCTCTTTATAGTATTGAGCCACTGGTAAGTGGATTGTGACATTCTGAAATTTCAGATGTTTTACTACCTGTAAGTGTTAGTGTGCAATATTGCTTGTTGCAAATAGCTCAGAACCAGGCCACTGTGAATATCCCACCTGCAAATTCACCCCAAGTGAGCCAGTTACAGGACTCAGGTGACAGAAATATTGTACACCCACTGGTGACTGAACAGCACATTCATGTATGCCATGAACAACTGCTCATTCAGTGTGTGCTTTCTGCAGATATTCAGATGTTAAATTCTCCCTTATCCAGGTACACTGCTATATACAAGGAACATTTGCTGGCCCACAGAGTATCCTGCTATGATTAAGTCCATAACTCTTTCAAGATTATAGGATATGTTCATAAAAATATTACTCAGCCCTTAGCTATAACAAGTACAGGAGTGGAGTTATGTGCTAGAGAAGTGGTCAGAATATTATTGGGACATAATGGGAGTAACAGGTGTGAAACAGTTATTTGCTGCCTGGAAACTTGGGAGGGACAGAAGTGTAAAGAGGGACCACACCTCCAGTGTAAGCGTGAGTGGGTCCCTCGGTGCTGTTGTTGTCTCAACAAGTCCAGGCTGCACTGAGTGAGGACCCACACACCTTTGACACCTTTCTTGCATGATGTCCTGAAGCCAAAAGTGGTCCCACTGCACTTGTTTTTAATTTACACCCAGCACCTCTAGATCTCCTTCACTAGGATGATACAGGTAGTCACTGCTATCAGTCACTCTAAGCAAACACATTCTTTTAACATGGTCTTTCCCACACTTTCCCATGGAAGCTTTTTCTTCCCCTTCAAAATGCATTGTTTCCTACCAATTCCTCTTCTCCATTCTCTTAACTTCAAGCAAACAAAGCAGATGGTGTCTCACAGAAAAAGACAATGTCACCTCTAGGGAAGAATAAGGTTCTCACATTCCTCTCCTACTTCAGTAATTCTATTTATAGACCTTTTTTTTATTCCTATGCCAATTTCTCATCTGTTATTTCTTTGCCTTTGTTCACTTCTTATTCCCATCATGGATCAGAATCTTTCCTATACCTGCTACAGACTTCTTAAGGTGTCCATGTACAGTTAAAGGGTCCTATTAACAACAGAGATTGTTTGTATGACCTAATTAGATCTCCACAGAAACAGCCTTAATAGGCCCTTTTGGTTTTTTTGGATTGTCTGCAAAGTAATAGTGCAATGGCAGCGTTCATTTTGCTTGGCTGTATCAGGCCATATATCACATCCTTTTCCTTCCAGTCCTTCAAATAAGCTTGTCTCATTCTTTTTTGGTTTCAAATTATAGATTATAAATTTCACTTCTCTCCACTTTTCCCTATAATTTGACCCCCAGCTGTTGAAACTACTTCGAGTGATTCCCCTTGCCCACCATCCATCCCAAGGTTTCATATGAAAGGCAGCCCTAGCTTTAGGAATAAATGACGTCCCTTGGACCAGCTGTGCCTAATAAAAATCCAACCTCCAACTCTCACTTCCCTTCCTCAAAAGGGTAAAATTGATTTGAGAGTGCTGATGATAAGATGCATGGGAATACAAAATCCACCTCAGTCAATAGACCAAAGCTGTGCACTGTGACATCATCATATCCAAAAGAAACTATTCTGTCAGTTCCTCCACTGCCCTATAACTACAAGTTATTGCACTTGTCCTAGAGACAGGATATTTTTTCATTTAATTTAGCCTTGTTTAGTCTGGCAAGAGTTATTTTCATTCCTGAAGTGCCATAGCAAATACTAGAAAATACCAGTTGCCCTCT
Source organism: Serinus canaria (assembly GCF_022539315.1). Classification (NCBI taxonomy): domain Eukaryota; kingdom Metazoa; phylum Chordata; class Aves; order Passeriformes; family Fringillidae; genus Serinus; species Serinus canaria. The sequence goes on along the minus strand of NC_066329.1, from coordinate 5,144,594 downwards.
AGGGTCCATTAGAATCAGTTCATGTTGTGAAAAACACTCCCTAGTACTGGATGGCCACCTGAAGCAGTTTTCCAGTAACCCTGTGGAATGCCTAACTGGGAAAACAAGGTGGCTTTCAGCTGGCAGCAAGCCTGCAGCACCTGCTGTGCAGAGCCAGGGCTGGGAGGTGGCAGGAGCTGACACTGCTCACTCTTACCTGAGAGTCCTGGCAGGCAGACCAAGGGCTGCCTGCACATGGCTGTGTGACAAAACACAGCTGTACCAGAGCACATTTCAAACCACTCCACTGCCTGGGCAGTGAACTTCCAAACATCTTCTGTTTCCCTGTCTTTTTCTCTCATCAACCAAAGCAGGTATTTCTGTAATACTTAGTGTTGAGGCAAAAAACCAATTACTTGATTTTTTCCCCTGTTTCCTTGTGGAGATTTATTCTGTTCAGCAATCCCAAAGTTCTTTAAAAATCTGCATCTTTCCTTCTCTTCACCCTTTTCTGTACTCTAGTTTGGTACTTAGGGATATTTCCATAGACCTGTTTGATTGAGAACATTTTATGGAACTCTAATACATAAAAATTAATTTCAAGATACTACTCTGGTTTTTAGCTTTTAGTTCTATTTCATCCTTCAGTTCCTAAATGAAACCAGCAGCTATAGGATACCTACAAATGATCTGAGAAAAACAGTCTGGAATCTTTTTCAATGTTCAGTGTGTAAGCTATGGAATAAGGAGATTTAAACGCAAATTTAATGCTTTTGTTACTACTGTAGAGTGTGAAAATGTTCATGATCAAAAGAAATAAATATATCAATGCTATATTCAAATTTTGAATCAAGGCTGCTCTTGCCCATTCTTGCATTTTTTAAGAACCTGATTCTGCAGATATAACCCTTCTCTGCCACTGAAAATTGAACAGTTTCAATGATCTGGTGAGTCAAAGCTACTTATGACCTTCCAGAAAGTTCTGAAGAGCTTACAGAACTGAACTCTTAATTATTCACAGGTGTAAGCAATCTAGGCAAGGCAGCTGGGAAACCCCAGCTTTTTCACAGCTACCATGGTTCACAGAGCAACTCCTTAAAATCCTGCAGAGAGAACACCAGTTTAGTTTTGTCCTGAAACTGCTGCCTACTGAGTATTTTGTACAATGAATTTACCACTGGCTGTAATAACAAGGCCTCTGTGAGTTCCACTAGAAGAGAGTTCAACTGTCTAACAGATCTTATCATTAAGAAATGTTTCTGATGCTCAGCTAAAATGCAGTAATATCCAATCAGAACTGCAGCCTTGCTTTAGTATGGCTGATCAATGACAATAAGTTGAATAGGGAGTTTAGAGAAAAACACAGGAGAACAAACTTCAGAACAATGAGAACCTCAGGGAGAATTTTCTGATTTTCAGGAAACTGCCTCAATTACCATCTGTATTTTTGCTTCATTTCAACAAACATGACAGAATAAACTGATTTTGATTCATAGAATGTTCTGAATTGGAAGGTACACACAAGAATCATTAAGTCCAACTCTTACATATATATATGGCCCATACAGGGATAGAACCACAACCTGGATGTTACTAGAGCAAGCTGTAACCAAGAGTGCAGCTAATTTTATTGGGAATCACCTAGATTCTTGCTACTTGTCTCAGTTTCAGCCTTTAGTATTATCGGAATGCTTCAATCTTGCTAGTGCCAGTGTGGACCAGGAGACAGGGAAAGGTCACTCAAAGCTCTCACAATGGGAGAAGAAAACAAGCATTTTCTGTCTATTTTCTGGTGATGAATTTATTTGATTATTAAATTTATTTTATTTGACTCAATGCCATGGATGAGTTTAACAGAATGCCATAAAGCTGAGTTTGGAAAATAATTGTCACCCTCATCTCCTACCTGAGGGTAGCCCACATTCTCCTTTTACAGGGTCCCAATACTGTGAAGTGAAGCACTGGCACAGGATGCTCAGAGAAGTTATGGCTGCCCCATCCCTGGAAGTGCCAAAGCCAGGCTGGAAGGGGCTTGGAGCAACCTGGTATAGTAGAAGGTGTCTCTGCTCACGGCAGGGCTTGGGACGAGATGAAATTTACAGATCCTTTCCAACCCAAACCATTAATAGGAACCAAACCATTAATAGAAACCAGTGTTTCTCTAATACCCAAGAGGATCTCTTCCTCAAACCCACCTGGGGTGTCCCTGGAGCTGGAAGGTGCTCCCGGCAGGACACGGGGTCCAGCCACCTGTTGCGGTGGCGGCGGGACAGGGAGGGCAGGGCCATGGGTGCGCGAGCCGCGGAGCGACACGAGGTGCGGTGACGCGACCCCGCGGCTCGAGCGCGCAAAGGATGAGGCGCGGAGGGGTACGCGAGCAACGCGGCTATGCGCTCGCGCTCGGAGGAGCGGGGGGACACGAGGCGCGGTGATGGAGCCCTGAGTCTCGAGCGCGCGACGCCGTGAGGCGCGGAGGGACACGAAGCGCGGTGGTGATGGTGATGCGGCCCTGAGGGAACGCTGGCGGCGGGAGGAGGTTGAGGATAAGGGGGACGCTGGCGGCGGGAGGAGGTTGAGCATAAGGAAAGTGACCTCAGGCGCAGTAAACGCGGCATTCACACGTTAACGGGATAGTCAGGGTTGGAGGGAACCTCTGCAGATCACCCAGTCACACTCCCCTGCAAGGTAGGGTCACCTGGTGCAGGTGACAAAGGAACATGTCCAAGTGGGTTTGGAATGTCTTCACAGAGGGAGACTTCAGGTGTTCCAGCTCTGCTATCCTCCATGGAAAGAAGTTCTTCCTAATGCTGACGTAGAACATTTGTTGTTTTGTAGTTTATGGCCTTTCATGTAGGTATTGTTTGTGAAATGCTACAAATGACTTTGAAACTCTTGGTTGTCTGTTTCACTATCATGTCAATTTAATGTTCATTTCAATGACAACCTCCCTGAAGGTTTGGTTGTTTCCTAGTCTGCATTTCCAATACTATGTTTGTTTCTGCTTATGACCATAGACAGTTTATATAAAAACTCTTTTATTCTTGTTCAGCAGATCCATACCTTTAGGGTCACATGATTTTCTCCTTAATTCCCACTGTGTCCTCTGAATCCTGGAATAAAAATTGCTCCAGTGCCTTTGGTGGCTCATCTGGGCTCCATTCAGTAAGGCAGGACTGGTTTCTCCAGGAAATCTGAATACATGCAGTCACAAATATGTTCTTAGTACAGTTATTTAGTAATAACTTTGTTGTTGTTTAGTAAAACCCCATTAGAATTTTACAGTGATAGAGCAAGGACCCAGGGGGCTCAATATCTATGAGCCTGGGGCTAAAAATGAGTATTTCACAGGATGACTCTTTAAACAGAAGAGGAGCAGAATAGTGAGGGGAAGATGGAGAGGTTGGGCAAACCAGGTGTGACTGAACAAATTTATTTATCGGGGAAGCCTGATACTTGTATCCCATAACCTTTTTGAATCTTATTTGAAGTAACATAATCCCTTGTATCTTAATTGCCTGTCATTTCCACTGTAAATGAGGTTTTGGTGGGTTTCTATGTATTAACTACAAAGTATTCGCTGCCATAAATGCCCTGATACAATTGTATCACTGAATCTTCTGACTTGGAGCCACGGCTTTAAAAGAACCATTTGTCTGCATAGTTTATAAGGACTTCCTCATGGCTGAGGCAAGCCCTGGAAAAAAATTGACTTTGGTTGTTTGCTTTTGGGTTTTTTGCCCATTTTTGAATTCATCCATATTAGGATTACAGGAGTAACTCTCTACACTCAGTCAATACCAGTATTCTTATGCAACTTTTAAGTATAGGCCAGGTTTCAGTTTTCCATTCTAAGCTATTGCTACCTGTGCTAGCTGTGAAATGACTTAAAGCATATTTTTCTGTAAAGCTGAATGGACATCCTTTTGATGGAAATGAGAATTTTAGACTGAATTGTATGGCAATGCAATTTCTAACCACAAACTGTAATGTGAAATAAAAATAAAAAAAAAAGAAAAGAAAAGAGGAAAATCCATTTAAAGCTAAAAGCCCAGTGTTTCTTGTGGTTCCCCACACAACTGCGGATTCATTATCATCTACTTGTGAGTTAAAAGAGTTGTTAGAAAACTGAACTTCTGCATGGAAATTGTTAGAATTCTCTCCTTGGAAAATGTTTCTCCAAGGTGTTTGAATTTAGCCTCTACAGATATGGCAGTTAAGTTTATTTAAATTCTGATTCAGCCTTATTTGCAATCTGTGCAAGTTGCTTTAAAACAAGGTTTAAAAACATCGTGTCAATGGGCCCAAACATTTCCTATGCTATAGGTGATATTCTGACTTTATTCTTAAGGTGGGAAGATCAGGTAAATAAGTACTTCTCTAATGTAAATGTTATGAACAAATCTAAGAACAGCCCTTGTTTAGGTTGTGGCTGCTCCCACTGGGTGTCATTCCCAACAAAATGATAACAGGAATGGTTGGCAAGGCTTGTATGGCATCTCTGAACAAAGGACACACCATTTGTCAATGGAGAAGTACTGGTGGTTTTAGCTCAGCCTGTAAATTTAGTCTTAGCCCATAGCTGAGTGTGGTGATCGTGTCCTGGAGATCTCTGCTGGAAGAGCTTGATGCCAGCCTGGGCTGGATCCACGTGGTTCCTGCTGTGAGCCATGTGCTGTCAGCCCGTTCCGAGGCAAAGCTTTATCCCTGTCTTATTCCGTATCTCCAGCCTCAAGTGCCTTGGAGTAGAATAGGCCCTGTGTGCTCCTGAGCAGGCACCGAGGCAGCCACAGTGCCCTACAGAGTCTCACATGTTCTACTGATTATCCAGCACACTTAAACTTTGAGTTATAAGGGTGACCCCAGCCAGTTGGCTGAAAAAATATATTTGACATCATTGAAAATGTATGCTGCTGCTGAAGCATGGATTTTAATTTGAGGAAAATGTCGGCCGTAATCTAGCATACATTAAAAAATATATCTTTTATTTCCATATGGGTCACGTTAAGGAAAATATTAAAAAAAAAAATCCAACCCTATTATATGAAGTCTCATTAAAGCAGCCTGGAAAAGTTTAGCCAATTTACAGGCTATACATCTTAATCTCCCCAAATTACAGGACCGATAGAAAAACGGGTGGTTGAGAGGGAAAGCGGGACCAGCAGAACCTGGCTGGGGGCCAAACAATGGATCAAGTAGCCCTTGCTTTCACTTGACTGCTACCCCTTGTTATTTAAAGAAAAGAAAGGATTTTCAAAGAAAGGCCTGGAAATGGCAAAGCATGGAACATACTTCCTTCTCTGGGTGAAAACTAAAACCCAAAGCTTGGTTATTTTAACATGGTGTCTTGGCCCAGCTCTCTAGTGCCTGCGCAGAGAGATTTTTGTGAACTCCTGAGAGAAAATAAAGTATCTGCAATTCTTCTGTAGCTTTTAGCAGGCAGGTGGTTTAAGGACTGATTGTACCATCTTGGATAGTGTTTGTGGGGAAGCCAAAGGTAGAATGGGTATAAGGGTGCTAAAGGATGTAGGGGAAAAAGGTAGGAAGCAGTGAGGTGTGAAATGGCAGAGATCATTGTCACCAGTAAATTCAGTCTTGTGTGTGTAAAACTATGCATGTGCTGCTTTTGCTGCTGTTGCACTGTATCACAGGGCTCTACCCAGTGGTAAAGAGGGTCTGTGAGGGGAGCATGGAGAAGTTGGGGATAAAGATTAACACCTCTTGCATTGCTTCAAGAGACCAGATACTGTAGAAAGTGTGGAGAGGAGGTGAAGTGTCCTGATGTGAGTTAGCAGATGTTTTAAGTGCCAGCAAAGGGAACAATCCTGATCAGCAGAAATAGGAGGAAAAAAGCTACAAAATCTTAAGTGTTTGCAAATCATCCTGCTCTTAGCTAAAGCCAAGGCTGTCCTAAAGCATCTAGAAGAGAGTAGGGTATGGCAGGTACTAGGCTGGTCTAAGAGATGTGTTGTGTACGTATTGTTTTCAGTGAATAAGAACTTGCACTGCAGCTTGGAGCAGAACTGTGTGGCAGAAATCAGTGGTGTTTTTCTCCTGCAGGTATGATTGTAGCTGACTAGCCTTATCACCTGTTTCTGTGGAACCAAGAAAGCCAACTGGCTGCCTGTGTAGATGGAGGTGCTGACTGCTTGCCTCCGAGTGTGTCTGTGCCTGTATTAACCTGCTGTGCATTGATGTATTTATTAGACAAATTATGGGTGACTGACAAAGAAGTTCTATACATTTTTGAGAAGACTTTATCTCCCTTAACCATTTATTTTATGCTTTCAGATCAGGGGAAGTTGATAGGGATGCGTATTTTTCTGTGCTCTGGTAGCTAGTGTCACTATGGTATTCCATGACCTGGATCTTGAAATTTCCTGTTCCTGCCTTCCTATTCCTCAAGCCCTCTGGCCAGGGATTGCCCCATTATCAACGTAACAACCAAAGGGAGGGGTTATGCTTTTTGTGTGGCCAGCTCTGGCTTGTTTGAGGAGTTTCCTGCAACTTGTTTGCTCCAGGAAACTTACAGCTTGGCAAATGGGCTGCTCAGCCTGCTTTCTCTGGATATGAGAGTGGTTTTTCATGTGTTTGCTGTGCCCTACCTATTTCTGCTTTAGCACTGTTTCTTTCATAGCACTTGGAAACATTGCCTGCAGGGGCTGAGGCATTCTCTGTGCCTTCCATGTGAAATGGGTGCATGTGGGAATGTGAGTATGGGCGTGTCTTGAAGGCAAGTTTATTAATACCACTGGAGATAATGGTCTTGGCAATATTTTGAAGCATCCTGCTCCATTAAATTATAGACTTTGTGGAGACAAAGAGATTAGGGAGAGCAAGGAAGATTATTTCACAAGGCATAATATTATTGTAATTTGCTAGTCTTAAAAACTTTGCAGAATTCAGTGGGAAAAATTAGAGGCCTTAAATATGCTGAAGTTCCTACAGCTACACTTCATGACTGACTTGTTCCACCTTCCAAGTTAGTGTCCAAGAATACACAAAGAAATACATGTTTGTACACTGATATAGTTAAAAATATTTGTCATTGATCAGTGGTGTGTTTTGAAAAAAACCCCAAATCCTTGGCTTTGTTGAGGTCTGCTAGGATACGTAATAGTGCATATTTTCTCCTGATTAATTTAATTTTTTCCATCCCTGTTTTTGTTCATGGTTTGTCTGCAAACAGACCATAGAACATCCCAACTATTCAGCATTTATGAATTCCTTTCATCATCCTAAATGCAAATACTTCAAGACAGGGCCAGGATTTCTTATATGTTCCTACCATGCTTAATAGAGCAGTGTCTCAGTCTGGAGTGAATTTGGTTGTCTGGGCAATGCTTTTCCTGTGTATAGTAATCAATTTTCAAAAGTGATTTTTTTTTTACCTGTTTCTTATGTACTCCATCTTTTCACAATTTCTTTTGTTAGAGCAAATGTCTAAGATTTTCCCAGCATTCCCATTGGATTTCATGACTGCAGTTCCTTCAGCTGTTCATGTTTACGTAACAAAGCTATGCCATGGGCCTAATGACTTTCATTTGAACCAAGCTCCTAACACCTTCTCTCAGGTAAGCTACAGACATCACAGATTCCTACTGATTTAATTTGCTTTTAATAGTAATTTTTAATGCCCATTACCATTCTTCCGTATGAGTCTGAATATCTGACATATGCATAAATCTGGTCAAGGTCTTCTGACAGAAGGAAAAACTATATTTTTTAACATCTGCACTGAAAAGCTGAAACTTGTGTGACATATTTTTCTGAGATACCAGGGAGAAGTGTGACCCCGCATTCCATGGTTTTTCTTCTGTGATAACTTTGTTTTGCAGCCTTCTTTCCATGGGATTTCACTGAGGTAGTCACCAGTCCAGAGTTTCTGCTGTCCACATTTGGAAACCCAGTGAATTCAGATGTATGAGCTGGCACATGTCTCTGTCATTTCCAGATTAAATCTGCACATAGGTGTCACTGTACTGGTTCTGGGGCTTTATGCCACTGTTAGATCTTACACCCTCTGGTAATTATGACTGATATCACTATCCTTTATCCTGCCTGATATTTGGGTGCTTTGTGTGCCACAGCTCGTTTTGTTCATACCACAGAGTGTGTCCACTTGCCTAGGTGCAGCTTCAAGCTCCGCCAAGGAATTTTAGTTTTCTATTTCTTCATCACTATAAATGGAACTCTTTATTACAGAGCATTGGTCCTTTGCAGGTACAGTGCTCTTATTTTATCTTACTCCTGAAACCTTCTGTCACACTGATACTTACTGTACTCCTTTTCCCGTGTTAAACATACTAACAAGTTGTTCAAGGCTACGCCTCCATTTGTGATTGTTTGCTTGAGTATCTGGGAAAGCAGGACTGTGAAACCTGGTGTGTGTGTGTGTATATATGCATACTATAAAAAGGGAAATTTTGAATTCTTGGAATTCTTTATTGTATGTGCTATATTTACTACTAATTAGAATAAATACCCTATACTCTGCATTAAATTCCAAACACTGCACAGTGGGAATCTTGACTGTTCCCTACCCCTGAAAGTTGAAAGGGAAAGTGTGCTTTCTTCACCTGCTATTTGAATGCTGAGTTAATTTATTGAGGAAGCTTTTCCCTAAGGTGGAAAGTTTAAAGAGATTTTGCTGATTGACCACAGCTAGAACTGTCATGATCTCCTGAGGCAGCTCTCCCTCTCCCCTGGGAAGGAAGTTCCCCAAGGTGAGCCTATATCTTTTACAGATATAGACAATAATACTATTTGGCTGTGCATACACTGATGGTGTTTTCCTCTGCCATGGAGATGAATACAGATCATTTGGGCACAACCCAGTAATTTAGGCAGGAAGAAAATAGGTAAGTATTTGTCCGTGACTGTATCTCAACCTCTGTTGTAGAGGTACCACAGGGTCATGGACAGTGTTTAGGGTTGATGTCTTAGTAAGATCTGGTCCAGTTTCTGCTCTTCTGCTGATCCATGTCTTTGTGGGGTTCATACTCCTTAGGACTTCTTGTAAGTGTTGGTGAAGTAACATGTCGGGTGCTGGAGCAGCTGGTAGGCTCTGCTTCTGTCTGACACAGTCCCTGAACCCTCTCTCCACTTGTAACACCTTAAAATTAAATTATAATGCCTTAAAATTAAAATACAAAGTTTTAAATGATCCTGACCTTGACAGGACTTAAAGCAGTTATTTCCACTTGTGCTTGTACGTCCTGACTTGTATTTGGCAGCACTACAACCACTTGAATATGTGCGTGTTACTGAGAGATCTATTTGGCTTTTCTGTTCATTATGCTCTTTACTGCCTCCTTGTCATTCTAATCAACTCTTCTTTTTAGTCAGAAGAGTCATGAAAGAAGAAAACAAAATCCAGTTCTGAAAAAAACTATATACTGAGCTCTGAGGAAACCCCTTTGATGCTAAAAATATGATGTAATGGTTCAAGAACAAAGAATGTCCATATTGTACTTTCTGTTGTCTGGTTTTGAGAAGTTTATCTTGCCTATTTTCTCACCAATCATTTATTAAAAATAATTAATAGGGTAAAAATTAAAATCAGAATTCAAAGTATCTTTCAGTGGACTTCAATATACCTTAAGCATGTGGGTGCTTTTGAAAATTTGAGTCTGTCAGTACATTCTGTGTCCTTCTCTGAACCCCTGTCTTGCTTCTCTAGAATGTGAAGTGCTCTAGGGGAGAAGATACCAGGATACACGTTTGCGCAGCATCCACGATCCCAGTCTCTCATCCTCACAGCTCTTAGTGCTGCTGTCGTGTTACTGAAGGTGCCTGCTTTAAGTGAACATTTCCCAGGTCTCGCAGATCTGCTGCTGAGGCATCAGGTTAGTGCTGAGCAAACCCGTTCTGGGATACCATTCACCTCTGAAGCCACTGTACAGGCCTCCCACTGTACCTAAATTGGCTGGGCTGGGACCAGCGTGGCATGGAGACAAAAGCAGCTCTATCTGTCCTGGGTTACAATGGAACAACCTTAGCTAGTGCTGCAAGAAAGTAGGTAGGGAATGTCTTTGTGCTGCGCTAATGCTGGGAAGTTAGCACAAGGAGTCAGACATACAGCTCCTGAGAGCTTCTGGAAAGCAAGAGGAGTGAGTTTGCTTTCTTCCCTCTTCTTTTTTTTTTTTTTGTCAAAGTTTAAGTTGATTCTCTCATCTACTCTCTTGCCCCCCTTCCCCCTCTGCTCCCTAAGCCTGCTTTTGATTTGGTTTTATTGGCTAGTGAAAGGAATCATTTACTAGTCAAGGGCCAAGCAGTGACAAAGGAATGCAGGTAAATTAGTTTCAGTTCCTATTTCTCCCCGTCTTCCTCCTTTGGAATTTGAGCTTTAGAAAATAAAGTCTTTTTACCCATACCGCCCCCCTCTTTTTTCCTAAAAGGATTTCCCCCCTTCTCAACCTCTCTTTCAAGAACTTCGTTTTTGTAACTAAGAAAACCCCCATTAAAGTACCTAAAATGTCAAGGTGTACAACACATTCAATGAAGTCCAACTGAAATGCATTTTAAAAATCCCCACAACTTTCTGCACGCACCTTAAAAATGCAGAAATTAACTGAGAGTTTCTTAAAGTGTGTTTTAATGAATAACTGTGTACACACTGGAAGTTTTACATGCACATATATCATGCTTCAAATATTAAAATGTAGTTAAAGTTTAAACATTTTGCAGAAGAAGATATGCAAAAGAACTTGCAGAGATTTAACATGGAGAAAACCTGTATGTTCAGTCTTTCATCACTCAGTATTATTGAAGTACTAAGCACTAAGTAATAGTGTTAGCATTCAAACTTTTTCTTTTTTCTTTTCTTGCTTTTTTCCCCTTTGTAGCTTGTCTTCTTTTGGATAACTTGCTTCAAATATACCTGGATGTTTCACCAACTGTACTCTTAAACAAAAATCATTAGAGGTTGAGGCCTTCTTTTTATATCACATTGGTGTCCATGGTAAATGATGTAGTTCAAAATGCTTTGTAATGTTAAATAGAACACAGCATTGTGGCATTAATGACAGAAAAGGGTTTCACATTGATAGCTATTTCTGTCAGTTATTTCCAATTCCTAATATAGAAATAAAACCATGATTTATCTTTTTTTCTTAGTGCAGCAAAAAGTTGTGTATTCAGTCTTTTAGTTGACTTCATAATTAGATGCATTTTGTGTTCCTGCATGCACAGCACAAACTTGAAATACAAAAGAACTCAGTTCTGTCTAAACAACTGTAAGGTTTTGGACAGCAGCTGGAAGAAGCCAGGAAATGTAAGTTAAGACTGATATTCCCCACTTGCCTCATGCTATTGTGAGTGAGTTTTGTGGGGGAAAAGCACAATGATGAGAGAGGTAAGAACACAACATCAGTCCTAACACTGCATTTCCTGGCTGTTGTTGGTTTGTGTCACAGCCCTAAAAAATTGTCTTTAATTTCCTCAAAAAGGGGGCAAATATATTTTCCAGAGTGGTGTATTATATACAAACGTAATTTATCTGTCCAGGCAGAACACTGGCTATTGGGGGAGTAGAATCAGACTTTGCCCTGATTTTCTCAGAAAAATCTCTCCTGTATTTTCCAGCTGTGTTTAAGTACAGTTACTTTAGTTTGTTATTTCCATCTGATATTTAAATAACTGCTGGAGACCAAAAAATTCCTCCTCCCAGTGGAGCAGTACCTTTCATTAAACACCCACTAAAGGTGTTTTTACAAATGATTTCTAAGGTTCAGTGGTGGTCTGCTTTTATTTGATTTAGAGCCACTAAGTCAGTTTCTTTTCTCCTGGTGGGTTTAGGAAGTACAGAACTTGCTTGGAAGCTGGGAGGTCAGATGGAAGGAGTGAGATCTGTTGTGTCCTTCCCAGAACAAGGCTTAGGTTGGATCCAGGAGCCGCTGCAGTAAGAAATGCAGGTCTTGGTTGTGTCAGAACTGAAGGATGAGATTCTTGTTCCGTGGCTGGTGTGAAAGGAAAATGGAGCTGGTGTAAATTCATAACTGCATGAGTGACAAGTTATGGTCATTTTTATCTGACACAGCTGGATTTTTTTCTATTTCATGATTTTGTCAATAGAATTTGAAATACTTTCACATATGCACATCTTGTTACATTTGTGACTCCTTGGACAGTATATGAGGCAGACACCTCCATTGATTCTATATTAAACCTTGTTTAAATTCTACAGATTCTTTAAAAGCATCACTGTAAATACAAATAGATGTTTTTGCTTGTAGTTGTCCTATATAAGAGGATCATATCAAGGATCTACAATATTTGTACAGGTTCCTGCTGAGAGACATTATTATTATTATTATTCACTTTAAGTAAACATTTTGAAATACAAAAATATTAGATTTACACATTAAATGTGTATTTAAATTTTCTTTACATGTATACAGAGGAGGAAAAAAGTTATCAGAAATATCTAAATCATGTTAAGTATCTAAGTTATGGATATGAATATGAAATACCCAATTAAGAATTCTCAAGCCAAATATTCTCTTCACTATTGAAAACAAATATGTGTGCTAGTAATCTAAAACCTAAACAGTCAGTTTTCCTGCTGCAGTGAGCTTCTATCCATTTTTCCTGAAAGAATGGTTAGGGAAGGAAGTGTTTATACAATATTAAGAAGAACAGTGACGGCAATAACTGGAATTATTTTATTGTTATTTTATAACAATAAAAATTTTGCATATATTGGCCCAATTTTGTGATTTATTACACATGTTTAAGTGTTAAAACATTATAATGAAATCTCTCTGCCCCTATAGAAATTTTTATCAGATAAACAAAAGTCTTGGGATCAATGGATACTCATGTCTCAAAACCAGAATGATTCATTTTCTGGTCTGCACACTCCAAGATATTTTGCATAGTGAATTGTGTCTTAATGAAGCAATAAACTGGATTCTGATAGTCTACCACACTTTAGATACATTTATTTCTCAGAAAAGTAACTGAATTTCACAACTTTGAACCCAAACTGGAATTGGCAGTCACGTAATACAGGTATTTAGATTTGTATATGACTACAAGGTTTAAATTCAACATTTAAAAAACTGATCATATTCAAATATGATGGACTTTGCTTTGTATGGTGAGCACTTTCTCTCCTTTAGTATGGTGCTATTAAACATAAGAATTTCAAAAACATGTGAAGTCTGTAATTATAGGGGTTAAGCTACAAGGACAGAGCCAAAGCAGTTTGGTCATGAAGGCTTTAACTCCGGGCAGTTCTCCATACATGCTTCCACCTTTGTTAGTTCCACAGGCAGCAGATTAAAATCTTTGGGAAGCGGCCGAGGTCAGACCCCAACTAAATGGGGCTGAAGGGGAAAAAGGGAAGAGCGTTTGTGAGCAATTTGGGAGCTCCGGGCCGAGACGCCGCCGTGCCCCGGCCCGCGGCCTCCAGGGGCCGCTGTGACACCACGAACCCCGGACCGTGGCTGCTTTAAGGGCTCCTTTAAACAACAACAAAACATCCAACTTTGAAATCCTTTTTGTCTTCAGATGTTCCAAACCAGGATTCCAGCAAAGGAAATGAAAAAGGGAAACTAAACGAGCTTTCCCCCGCCCCCCCCTTTCTCTCTCTCTGGTTTCTATTTGTAATACTTTATTTCTACAACAAGAACAAACCACTAGAAAGGCAGAAAACAAAATATGAATTTTTCCTTCCTTTTTCACTGTAAACCTCTGTAAAAACAATGAAAAAAATTCTGGACCATATTAGATGGCCTGTTTCTTTTCTTCTTTTACTTTTTTTCTTTTTCTCTTTTATTTTTCCCCCTTTCCCCCCTCCCTTTCTGTTATATTCACTGAGCTGTTTGCATTTTAACTTTGCAGGAGGAGGAAAAGAGGAAATAATGTTTTGTAGAAATATGCAGTAAGTACCGATTGGACTACACTAGAGGCAGCAACTGATGGCATGAAATGGTTATGTTTTGTGTCAAAATACATCCAAACAGGACAGAAAGTACTGGATTTGGTGTTAATCTGCATCTATCAGACATGATAACCTTCTAAAAAAGAAAAGCCTATGTAATATTCAAAAGAAAAATGGCATTTTCTGTATGATAAAGATTTAATCATAGGTCTCCATGAAACATCATCTTACATTCTGGAAACAAATAATAAATTATATAAAAGAATATAGTTGATGCATACATTTAATTAGGGTTTATTTACTGTGGTCTATATAAACACTTTTGTTTCTCTTAGGGGAAGGATTTTTATCTGTGAGTTCTGCCTTGAACATTTCAAGTTAAAAACAAATGTTTTAAGAAAAGACACTAACATAAAACAGCCCAGTGTTGGCTTTGTGTCTTTGTAAATGTCTGTGGCGGTTTCTCCTTGTCTGAGGGAGCCATTCATTAAATTAAAAGTGAACCAGTTAAACTGGACCTTTCATTGAAGAAAGTCTCCCAGTGATCCGTGCTTTATTTGGTGGATTGTCTTACAACACAAATAAACCAAGGGTTTTTTTATCTTGGGATCTAAAAATACTAGAAAGAAAGGAAATCCAAGCAAGGCAGAAAATACTAGGAAATAATTTCCCATTAAACAGACCCTCTGCCTCCATATATCTCAAATCATGAAAGTACACAAGAGAGAAGGGCTCATGTTCCTTTTTCTCTCAGGTTAAAAGCCAGTGACAGAGGAAATCAAATTCAAAGGTACCGTCAATGTTTGCAGTGTTCAGAAATAGATAGGAAAGAAATATACACTGCAAATCCATCACGGCTCTTTGCTGGCAGCTAACAGCTAAATGCAGATGATGTTGCTGCCTTTGAAAACCATTGAAATAGGATCTTATGTGCATAAATGTTGTGTAAAATGCATAGATATTTGGGGCAGGTTTGAAATAATTTTTATTTTCTGAACTAAATTCTCAGGCATTTATTTAGATATCTCTTTTGGCCAACTTAAATCTATACTTCACATTCTTTTTTTCCTTTCAAATCTTATGCATAGCTTTACAAACTCTGCTTAGGATCATTGTGGGATAATAAGCAACAAAGAAATCAGTATAGTTTGGAAGAACAATTACAGTAAAGGATGGAGGACAGTTTAAGAAATACTTTTTCCTTATGTTTTTTTTTGCTGCAATTGAAATCTTGGTGGTTTCATTTATATTTTCATATTTTTGTAAGACATTTGCATGGAGAATTTTCAAAAATAGACTTTTTAATAATTGTGTACTTAATGAAGAATGGGAAGAGTAGTGGACTCTGAGATACAGAACTGAAATTCAGAATAAAATGGAGTCTTATACACTGAAATTGCATGAATGCATAGCTGAATAAATTTTGGAAGGCTGTTAGTGGTTTGATGTAATTTTTACTTTTGGATGGTGAAACTTAGATGCCATAAAGGAGTCCAGAGATGTTCTGAAAGGTCTCTGGGTGCTTATGCTGATGAGCAGCCAAAGGCACCAATTCCCTCTGCGTGTTGTTTACAGGCACATGTATTAATGTAAATAGACAAATTTTATCTTCTGCAAACACTAAAAATAGCTTTGCCTTTATCTTTGATTGTCAGCAGCATCCACACATAAGTATAGCACATCTCACAAAATTTCTTTTGCACCCACAATGAGCTTCTAATTAATTCTACATATAATTCCATAGCATTAATTATTAATAAGTATTAAAACAAATTTTTAAAAAATAGAGCCATTCTCAGCATTATGATTCTGACCTAGCATGTCTGGGATGAAAGAATGTACAGAGATGATAAATGCATTTTTTATTTTCTTGAGGTAAAGATGGAACACAGCTAAATGAAATGAAACAAATTGTCACCAGGCTGCTGTAATAGGCAGATCACTTTTCTGTGCATGTGATTTTTTTATCTAGTGATATAGGCATGATTGTGCTGACATGTAAAAAATACTTGCCAGTAAATTTGCTCACTTTTGTGAGTAGTGTGACCAGGTTTAAAAAAAATAGGTATCTGCATATAATCATAGGCACTTTATGTAGAAAGTACTTGCAAGTTTAACTCCACGGGGTCTGGTGAGGTCTGTGTGTGAAAAGTTCATGATAAAAGCACAGACAGGCAAGGGGGAAAAGATCTGTTCTCTTTTCCTCGCTGGAAGTCTGTGGAGTGCAATGCTGGGAGCGACTGTGTGAATTTCTGTGTCTCTGTAGGTCTTCACTGAATGAAAGGGGTGTGGAGTTCTGCAGCTTCTGCCCACAGCTTCTGCTCAGCCGTCGTGGGAGTTGCTGCTTCCTCAGAGTTCCCTTCTGAGAAGGTACTGTAGCCACTCTGGATAGGATTAGATATGATGCATTTTATCAGTCACTACTAAAACACGGCTCCTTCTAGGATAAAACAACCAGACTAGCTCTGAACTGCAAGAATACCTAATAACCTGTGTCTTGACCCTTTCCCTTCTATGGGACTTGCAAGGCAATTCAATGTAAAAAGTAGCAATGAAGTGCAAAAAGATAAACTGATGGTTTACCTTTAACATTCTGGTCCAGTAGAAGTTGGAAACATAACTAGTACTAGCAAGGCCTGATTTTAAAAGTTTTGGCTTGTCTGATGCCAAAAACAAAGTATGTTTCTGACTGCGATCTGGTGTTAGGGGAGCACATTTTTTGAAGGCTTCACTTCTCACCTGGGCAAATAAATAAGGATTCAAAGTATTTTCTCCATCCAGGACACATCAGATGGGTTTAACTCATTCCAAAAATATGTCTAGTCACCCTAAAAGGCAGCCTAGCTGTTCTGAAAATTTGGCCATTTGTGCAGAATGGAGCACAGTGAGAGCATGTTTACTTGCGCCAAAAAAGCACATGAGGATCATCCGTGCTGGGCTCATTTGTAATCTGTGCCCTATAACTGTCAGTGTGGGCTACCATATATCTGAATTGTCCTGAAATGTTGTTTATAAATGAAAAGGAACTTTGTGCTCTGCCTGTTTGCCCAGGATTTCCTGACATTCAACAGCCTTTCTGGAATTGTAGTTTTGCTGCAGTTGCTGAATATTCGCCGGTATGGGAGAAGCAGCTGCTGTGTTGAACTCCCATGTAGGTTATCTCACACTGCACAGGGATCTAGCAGGCACCATGAGCCCAGCTTGTCTTGGATTGTGGAGAACACTTGGATTGCTTGCTGAGTCACTCCACACATGAGGTCATGCTGCTTTTGAGAAGACCTTTCTGTCCAACAGTCCATACTGAGAATGGTTTATAGCAGTAAATGCTTTGCTTTTTCCAAATGCTTTGTGCACTTGAACTTCAGACAGTTTCTCATCCTCATTAAAGCTGGTGAGTTGAAGTTCACCGATCCTTTTCTGGCATATGATTCTTACTCTCTAACTGATACAGATGATAGGGGTTTGGTGTAGCTTAACAGTTGTGCTTTGAAGAAATGTTTGCCTTATACAGTTAAAAAGGAAAAATTGATTTGTGTTGTAAAGGCGTAAAGGGTATAATCTGCACTATCTGATCCTTTTGCCTTATGAGCTACTACATTGAAGCACAAAACAGCCACTTGATTTCTTAAGCACCTGAAGAGGAGGAGAGGCAGGGGCTGGAGAGTGGAGGAGAGGGGAGCAAATAAACCCTGGCCAAAGCTTTTGCCACTGAAGTTTCATTGTTTTAATTTAGAAATAGTCACACACTTAAAAGTTGCCCTTTTTTTCCCAGCATTTCCTTTAGTACATTTAAATCACAGTTGTTGGAAAGCTTGGTACAGGTAAAAATACACTTCTTATAAGCTCTTGGAGAACAGTGAGGGAAGTAAAATAAGTAACAAAACACTTTTCCTTGATTCCCCTCCACCCCCTTCAGCAAAGTCCCCTAAAAATGAGGGGATTAACTATTATCAGTCAATAAGAAGAAAGAGGAAGCATTGCTATCCAGATTTGAGGGAAATGAAGCGTTTATGGGAACAAAAATATACTCTTTGTTCACGTTACTTCATTGAATTGTATGTTCTCTTCTAAAAGCATCAAAAGCAATTGAAGAAAATGTTTCATGCTACTCTTTCTTTTACCACTCATCTTTTGTTTTCCAGTTTTACCTCCTTTTCTTTTCTTCCATATTTCTCGTTAAATTACTAACCAATGTTTTGCTAATTAATGTCAGCTTAATTTAATGTTTAATGATGTTCTGTCTGTGTGGGGAGTTTGATTTCTTTTTGTGATTCTGGCCTGACCATTGAGATTAGCAGCATCTGTAAAAAGCTGCAGAGTCCCTTGGGGCACAGAGCAACACTTGTTTTTTAGCAAAATCAAAGTGACTGGCATGTAGGGTTAGTAGAAAGTATCTCTTCATAAAGTGACTGCAAATGCTTTGCAGCTTTCTGCATCAGCTGATATTTATTAATTTTCTTGTAGATTATTCAAGATTATGGAGTTAAGTACAGCATTACTTTAATACAGCTGCAAATTGAGCTGGGAAAACTATTTTTAAGAAAAATGTTGACAATTTTGTCAAATCTCATCTATCAATATTCCATAACTATTTATATAATTATATCTATCGCTGGAAAACACTAACAAATATTGCATATGAAAATACTTCAAGCTGTAAGTTGTTTACAAGCAGTTTTCAGAGACCTTTTTTCCTGAGTATTCAAATTTTTTATCCCATTGGCCATCTAGTGGCATCATATGATGGTCTTTCTGTACCATTTTGGTTAAATAGCTCAGAACAAAGGAGTGATGACTGAGAAGTTTTAAGTGCCACTGCTGAAAGAGTTGGCTTTACCAGACCTGTCCAGAGAAGTTGGACTGTGGTGAGCTGGTGTCTGAGGCAACCAGGTAACTGCAAAGCAAATCCACACAGGCTCATGGTAGCTAAAAAGGGCACTGGTGCAGGCCTTGCTTGGCTCATAAACATGCACTAACTGGTGTGATAGACTTTTATGTTTGTTTTTTCCAATCATATTATTTCTTTTGTGTATTTGTTTTTTTGTGGTGGGATTGGAAAGGAAGTGTCTCTTTCAGATGTGTGATGAACTTGTCCATCATAGTCTAGCTCTTAATGACTTTATGACTCCTCCTGCAATGGTAAGTAAGTTTATCCTCTACTGGCACCATCCTGCATCATTTGGATGAATATAGAAAATTAAGGAGCATCCTCACAGTTTTCCTGTGAGATTATGCGTTGAAGCAGAACTTATTTAGGGCACAGTTGAATTTTGAGGTTTTTTTCATTTCAGAAGAAAGACTTGCAACATGATTATGTCTTTTTGCACGGTAACACGCAGGAGCAGGATGAGGATTAGATGTTTAAGGGAAGCTAAGAAAATACACATACTTTCAGACACATATATGCTTCTTATATGACTTTCACCCATTGCTTCATACAGCCACTATTTACATTTGTAGCTAGTGGTTTCTCAAATGCTCAGAGTCCACAATTGAGCCCAGATTTCCAAAAGTGCTTGGCACCCAGCAGTTCTCACTGAGACATTTTTATGGCCAAATAATCAAAATTGCTCAGCATGGTGGAAGCTAGGGAGTTTTGAAAATCTAGCCGCTTATTTTAATGCCCAAATGGAGGCTGGATTCTTCAGGAAAGCCGTTTCATATATTACTGTTCCTATGACTCTGTATTAATCCTGTAAGTACTTTTTTTTCTCTTGTGGACATACAGTCTATCATATATGTGTCCACTTAAAGACTTTCCCACTCATTCTTCCATACAAATTGTAATTATATTAGTTTCATTGAATTTCAGAAGTTGTTGGTACCATACAAATGAAGCAAAAGTTCAAATGAAAATCAGATCTGGTAATTATAGGATTTTTCTACAAGCATTTTTCTTTTCAGGCTTGACTTGGAAATGAAATAAAGACAAGAGATACCCATTTCCAGGTTAGGAAGCAAACAAAACCAAATTGTAGAGGGTGAGAGTTGCTTAGCTGAGCTGCTTTTTATAAAGCACTTCGACAGCTGAAAAGAAAAACATTGAGGTAACTTGTAAAATGAATAACTTCAGCTATTACATTTGCAATTTTCCACTCAGTGTTCCCTGTCCTACTGCGCAGAGAAACTTGGTAGGACGTAATACCCCAGCAATAATAGTCAGCTTTGACTTTGTACTCTGCAGACATTAACTAGCTCACCTCACACCCCTGCGAGGTAAGGAAATGGTGTGATTGCCACCTTGCCTCTGGCACAGCAAACACTCTAGTTAAAGTTGAGGTTTGCCAAGAGAGTTGCTGGCTTTTTTGTTCCTTTCTCATTTCTCCTCACAGTTGCAGAACCACCTCTTAGTGCCCCAAGAGATGCACTTTCTCTGCACCATTCCACACACCTGATCCTTATCAACGGATGTGCTGTTCTGTTTGTGACAATAAAGGATTGTTATGAATATTTTGTGGTGGTTGAGATATTTCACAGCTGTCCACAAAAGGTTTGTTTTACTCAGGCATTTGTTAGACGTGAAGGACAATTCCTGTACTTTGTAGAATTTCAAAATGTGCAATTAATACCAGTCTCCATGCCTCACAAAGTCATTTGGAAGAAGGCTTAAGGAATGTTAGAACGTCTCTTGTGCTGCAGGAAGGGCACCTGGATGCGGAGTCAGCAGAAGCATTGACTGAGACAAAGAAAAGTGGGGGATTTTGTGGGACTTGTGTCACGTGAATCTCCTTGTTCCTTACACTGGCTGCTAGGAGCTCAGCATCCCCGTAGGAGCTGACCCGGTGCCTGGGAGTTTTGTAGCACTCAGGCTCAGTTTCTGAGGGATCCAGTCTCTGTGAGTGAAGGAAAGCATTGCAAGGCTGGGTGTTCGAGGCAAGGATTGGTTCTCTCTCCACATGCTGCCCGGTGAGGAGGTGTATTCTCAGTAGCAGGATTCTTATACCACAAGAATGCCTTAAATTGGATCCTCTGAATAAAAACCAGCTTCCAGTGCATTCACCTGAAGGCTTTGTTCTACACAGCTCCTGTTGAACACCATGGTTCCTTGCTACCTCCCATCTGGAAACTGACCCTTTTTTTGCTAAAGGTTGAGCAGAGCTACCTTTTCAAGGGCACCCAGGTAATTTTCCCAAGGCTCCATATACTTTTCCCTTGAGCAACACACATGAGTTTGAGTCTTACTAAAAATCAGTGGATAGAAGCCCAGTTCTTTGAATATAATCAGGTACCTGTCTCTTACTAATTTCAGTAGAGATGGATGTATAAATATGTTTAATATATTGGACTATGGTATGTCTGAATTAATAGTGAGGTTTTATTCATTCCCACAGACCCAATTTTCCTTGCTATGTGCACTCTATGCCTCTTAGCTTGGCCACCAGCTCTTCTCTTATGGAGACTGAAATGCACTGTGGAACTTCTGTTTATAGGTTTGGTTAACATTTTCTTGGGAAAGCATTAACCTTGGGATTTCCCCACTCTCTTCTCCTCTTACCCCATGAAACATATTTGTCTACTATCCTTTCTCAGCTGCTTGAAAGCAGTAAAGTCAAGGTACAGGCCTGGAGAGAGGTGGGTTGGTTGCAAACCTACATCCAAAAGGACTTAATTTAGCTAATGGTAATCAATAATGTAAGTAGGGAGGAGCTAGGTAAGAAGTGGCTTGTGTGGTGTGGGCTGATGAATTCAAAAGGAATTTGTCTTTTAATTACTTTGCTGCTTTTGAAAATGTGTGCGTAAGTCTTTCCTTCAGACAAAGGGAACTTAAACCTTCAAACAAAGAGATCTCTGACTCACTCAAGGCATTATGACACTAACTGCTTTCAAGTTCATTCTTCTGCTGGATCTGCTTCCTTAAACATCTTGTTAAGAAACCTTTGCCAAAAATCGTATTTGAGGCTGGCTTAACATGGTGGTAAAGGAACTCTTTCATCTGCTTTCTTTCAGGAACAAGTGATAGCTTAAAAGGAGGGTGCTGAAAAGGACAAAATAAGTGCTATGTCAGTATAATATTTTTAATAGTATTACTGGTAGTGTCTGGCACTAAAATATATTAGAATCCTTTGTGCTATTTGCTACAAGAGATCCAGAAAACTAGTACTAATGTCTGCATACTTTGTGACAGCATCTGATGTTCTGAATAATAGGGGTGATAGTAGTCTCCAGGTCTCCATCCCTCCCTCTGTACAAAAAAACCCCTAAACCAAACAGTGTTGTTTATTTGACAAGTAAACACACTGATGACTGGCAATTGCTGTTGTTAAAAAAAAAAAAAAAATCAAACAGTGGCCAGTTCTTTGGGGGGTCATTAAAAATCCACTGGCAACTGCATGCAGATTAAATTGACAGCTTGAGTTTTTGCTCTTGTACTCTGGATCCTTTTGCCCTTGTAATTTCCAGTGGAGAATTATTCACTGTCATACCTAAGACATTTAATTCCCTGGTGGGTAAAGCACAGACAACAGCTCCTGGTGGAAAAAGTAGTACAGTGATATTATCCACCTTAATGCATTTATTTCCAGCTCCTCTTGTACTGTTGTCCTGTTTTCTGACATCTTTTCCTACTACTAGAAGAAGACAAAGTTAGGTTACAAGATTGCACCTGAAGCCCCAAGCTCAGATCTTTCAGTGTATAACTTTCATGTAATTTCAGTCAAGAATCTGTCTTGTGTATAGTTTCATGCAGTGTTCAGCCTGCAAACTGAATGATTTAATTGCCCTGCAGGGTATGCAAACCAAATAAAATGAAGTCCACGTGAGCTACTGTCATCTCTTTTGGCTTGACAAGAAAAAGTGATGTTAGTTTTGCATCTGCCTTAGTGTTATTAAATCTTTCAGTACTTTGGGTGTGTCATACTTTGGAATTTCATTAAAACCTTATCATTAACTAAAGGGTCATATTGCTGGTCTTGATCATGGTAGAGAATAGCCTAAAAGTGTATTCCCTAAGAATGGTAGTGGCTGAAAAAAAAGAGAAGGTGGGTGAAAATAGTTCCCACTTTGTTCTTTTGGAATCCAGAAAGTATTGCTTGCTCTTCATTTATTTTTCTCTTTGTTTTCAAGATCCTGGGACTGACTTTCAAAATCATGCAGTTGTGAATTTACACATCAGTTTTGCAGATATGGGAAGGGGCAGTTCTAAATTCTCTGTAGTAGACTCATGCTGGGGAGCTCCTGACTTAGTGATGGAAAGTGCCACGATGACTCAAAGGTTCATTCTGGAATCAGATTTGTGCTATGGAGAATGTAGACATTACTTGGCATTTGAGATAGTGTGTGTGAAATGCAATAGCCATGCCTGTAAGATTGCATCACTGCAGGTGTTACCTTTCTGCTGGGCATCACTGGGAATGCCTTGGATTTGGTAATTCATGGAAGAAAAGCCTGTCATTGCTGTCTGTGCCACAGTGCTTACAAGCTCAGAATCAAGCCTTGTAAAATGAGTCCTTTCTCCTGTTGAGCAAACACACCAGGGCCTTCTGCTGCCTTCCTTTCCAAGTAACATCACAGGCCACACTGCTCTGGCAGAGCCTGCCTAAGCCTTTTGTTTCAGCAAAATGCACACCTGCCAAGGACAACATGAAGCTTTACCAGCCAGTGTTTCTTAAAACAGTGCTCTTGCCATTCCACCCTAGCCAAAGAATACTTGTGTGTTTCTGCCAATTTCTGCCAACAGATACAAGCAGTGGGGAGTGCAGGAACTGTCACTAAGTCTCCAGAAAAACAAGGCTTGATGTATTTTGGCCTAAAAGAAATCCGTAATCCTTAAGAAATAAGGATTGCATTTCATGGAAATCAGTTTAATGGGAAAGGAATGACAGAGAGATGCAATTAATATTCAGTGGGATGTATATAAAGTAAGCCAAAACAGTTTCTTAGCAGAAGGCAGTACTATGATCTTAGTCCCATTAGGATACCTCTGGAATGTTGCCCATTTCTGCAGTGGAGTTGCAGTGGATTTTCATGAGACGCACCAGCATCTGGCCCATGGGAGCAGCTCATCTGACCTGATCCACTGGTAGCTGAGGTTGCTGTGTAACTCATTGGGAGCATGTCTAGATTTCCAGATAGCATATTTCCAACCACAGTGTCTTTTCCAAACTCTCTGTTTTTGAGGGCAATCAACATCTGCTTTAAGGGTATTTAATGACTCTTCAAATGGGAACAGTCTGCTGGCAAGGCAACAATATCTTACAAGAATTGACAGATCTTTTGAAGAGTTTAAAAGATTTTATTGTTCTGTGACTTGGAAATTTCTTTACTGCTTTGGATTCTCTGGGTAGAAATAACATCCTATATGATTGTTACTTTCTCTTTGTTCCCTTAGAGTATAGATTGTGGAGTGTCTCTTGAGCTTGAGCTTTTTTCAGTTTATGAATATTGTTCCTGTTACAGCTTCTATATTCAGTAAATGGGTATGAGGAGAAGAACTCCCAAGATTTAAAACACTTCGTGAGGGAGTGATAACTATGTGGTTGTTTTATTGTGTCCTACTCATTTTTCAAACTACTATGTAATCCTTAGTGGAAACCCCAAATGAATTTGTTTGATTAATTAATGGGTTGGTTCCTTAGCAGGTATGACTTATTGTTAATGGAGCTATAATAAGGCTATGTTGATTTGTACTGTGGATCCAACTCTTTGAAGCAAAGAACTATAAAGTACTGAGTATTCTCTGTGGGTGTGCAGAATTAAAGATTGTCCATAGGGTGTGTGTGCATGCCTATGTTAGAATTTATGTTTTCTTTTTGGTGTGTTATAAAGAAAAGGTCTGGGAAATTCCCTTCTTACCCCACCTCTAAATGCTCAGCAGTTCTTTCTGAGGTTTATATTATATTGTGCTGGGAACCAACTGACCAGGTTTGTCTTTTTTTTTTTTTTTTCATTTCTTCCCCCCCCCCCCCCCCCCCCCCCCAAATGGTTCAAAAATATCACTTTAGGTTCCTCATTGTCAAGGTTTTATTTCAACCACCAGAGAGAACAGGCAGATTTAGTAACAAAGACGTTCAGCCCCCTTGGCCATAATGTTCCTGGGCTTCAGAGTAATTTTAAGCAGTCTGGGTCTACAGTCTGAAAACAAATTCAAGGATCTGATACAAAACAGCTAATAAGCAGGGGGCACAGCAATGTGCAACTTTATTCTTCACAGCACAGTGACCTTGGCTGAGCTTTGCATCCTTTATATTGCCCAATGCAAGATGTGATAAACTGAATGGCGGGAGAAGGTTGTGGTACAGAAGTTCCTATATGTTGGATGACAAGATCCTGTAGTTTTTAACATCTACACAGGGTGTCTACATTTAAAAAGAGTCAACAGCCCTCCAAGTTTAGAGACCTCCTTGATCTCCAAATTGGTGGAGTTCATCAAAATGATGTTTGTAGCTAAATTGAAAGTAACTTGAACTAGGCTTTGACAGTTACTGGTTTCAATGACCAGTAGGGAAGGGGAAGGGAAGGAGATGAAGTAGATGCTCACCTGTTGTTCTTAGAAAAGACAATGTGGTGTTGGTATAATCAGCAGAACACTTGGCCTTCCCTTCCCCCTGCATTAGGACCACAGTTCCTTTGCACAGTTTTTATATTGAGCACAAGGACCAATAAATAACAAGGAGCCTATAAATAAATACAGCTGTGAGCCGACAAAGGCTTCTGACAAATGATGTTTATTGAATTTCTCAGGTGTGGTCCAGTTTGAATCCAACAGTGTGGCTTGCTATGTTTTTAAAAGTATATTTTGTGCCCAAGCTTGGGATTGCCCTCTGTTGGACTAAGGAGATCTCTGGCTAGCTGTGGAAAGGAGAGGAATGGGTGAAAACAAGAGGTTTTTTCAGTGAAGCTAGGCTCAAGGTATTAACTTTAGACAAATCAACCCAAGATCTGCTGATTGTTTATGTGAGAGGGTTTATGAGAGAAAGCAATATCACAGCAAAGTGCTGGCTCAGATAATACACACCTCCCCTCAACAATTCTGCCTGATGCTATTGTCCTAGAAATGCAGTAATCCATACCTAGATTTAAGTCCATTTTATGTTACCTTCAAAAATGGTAGTCAGGTATGTATGTAGGTATGTGTTGTATGGACAAGAGCACAGAAAGCCCAGGTCCCAAAGAGCTTGAGGTCTCTCACTTGAGCAGAAGTTCCAGGTCTGCTGGGTGCTTGGCATTCATTGGATCTCACCCATAGCCACCATGGGAGCTCTAGTCAGGTAAATTGACAAAGCATTAATTACTTCAAAGGAGAGCTAATGAGGCAATAAACCACAAGGGTGAAACTCAAATAGTTTATGGTGCCATTAGTAGACTGAAATGGAATTATAATTAGAGCAGGGCAAACGATTCATAGTCCACAATTTATCCAATGGATTTAGTGCTTGTTTCTGTTCATGAATTATGCACAAGTAGGCATATTTTAGGAATGTATTCATTGTTTTCAATTGCTCAGCAACCACTTTATATGGAGAGATTTCTGCCAATATGAATAGGTTTGTACAGTTTGCATCTGGTTTCTCTTTGCTTTGGGGCTTTGTGTATATATTTGTGCTCTGCAGTGGCTCAGTGAAATACCATGGTGTTTCTGCTTCCTGGAATGTTATAGAAAAACACGTTAATTGTACTGGGATATGTAGCAGTTACCTAAATTTGAAGGAAAACCCTTTTTTGATCTTCAGAGATGAGTTCTTTGCTTAATGAACAGTCCTTCTGTAAATAGCTCAGCAGTAGGGCAAGACTTGCTCAAACATCCATCCCCTAAAATGAATAAAATTTGTGTGTCCAAATGAAAGCGTGGTTCAAAAATAATGAAACATGCTTAGGAAAGCTTCATTCCACTGCTTAGATCTTGACTTAAGTGCAGAATAATTCAAACATTTGTTGACTGACAGTCTTATCTTGGGCTTTGAGGTAGCGTGGGGTTGAGCTCATAAAATTCCTCTTGGTGCTCTTCCAGTTTGCATAAAGTACATGTATAATATAAGGGATGATCCTCTGTTGTGGGACGTCTTTCCTGTATGCTATCATTCATTTGGATTTATACAGGGAAACAATGTTGCTGACAGGGGTCTAATGTTTGGAAATGACTGTGTACCCTCTCAGATGCTCCTCGTCCTTGCGCGGTTTGTTTGTCTCCATCTGGCTGTGCACGTACTAGTGCATCACAGGCTCTATTGGTGACATCCAGCTCCCTCACAGACCAAAAAATATGGGCGTACTTGGGAGTGGCCAGTCCTCTATCCAGTGAGATGTTCTGGTGTGTTGAATTCTCAAGTCAAAATGTCTTGGGGGCCAGTCTGTCTTTTTGTTACATAGCCCTGTTCTCTTCTATGAAGAACCTATTCAGAAGAGACAGAATTAAGCCACAAACCTTTATCTTCTCACATTGCTGTATCCTCTAGCCTGGCAATCAAGCATTTGGTTATTTTCTCAGGTGATTGAGAAGCTTAGTTTCTTGGAGGGAGGATGCTCTGTGCTGCCCAGTGGTCACCTGGCTCCAAGTCTGTCTTCCTGAATAAATCATGCATTCTCCTTTTTGTATGACATGTTTAGTTCCATGATTTAAGAGCTTCAACATATAGCTCTTGTTTGTTCTTACACTTGTTAATATCTAACCATGAATTACCCATGAATGGGCTAATTAGGCATTAACCATATATTACACACCACCGAAAGAATCAGAACTTTCACAAACATCTATGTTCTTAGTAACTTCTTAGAATATCCCTGGGCTAGGGATGTCTGCATGTATTAGGGAAGTGCTTGCAAATCCTGGCCTACAGGGTAGTTACAACATAGCTCAAAATCAGAACAAGTCATACACGGAACAAATGCCTTGTAGGGAAAAAGGTCAGGATCTCAAATGGTGAAATATTGATCAGGAATTTGATAACAGCTTATCCTTTCTGAGAGGACAATATTATTGGAACTGATTTTTAGTTTTCATGTAATATTTTGAATGCATCTCACATAGAATGAAATGGAAATAGGAAAACTATCCATGTCCTGTGAGATTATTTTGTGAGTTCTAATATTGTAAATATATTCTATACTTTTTTAGGACAGAGACACTTTGTAACAGCTTGTGTGCTTTATATTCTGGGTACCTGTTGACACTATTCTGCCATGGTAGGTTAAAATTTCTGTTGGTGCAGTGATTATGTAAATCATCAGTGCAGAGGAGAAATGAACAGAAACTCAAGGAAAGAGTCCTGGAGGTGGTCAACATAGAGATTGAGGCAAATACCACAGAACCAGGAGTAGGTAATGCTGATGTTAGAAGTGTTCAGTAACATCAGCAGTAATTCTCTGGTGCTCTTAAGTGAACTGTGTGTCAGACTAATTGAGGCGCTGTTGCCTGGCCATAGTGAGCCTGGCTGGTTCTGTCTGTCTTGTGCTGTCTCCCCAAGAGCTCAGCAGCACTTCTTCCATCTTCTCCCCTCCTGAAACATATTTTCTCAGCTGATACTTGATGGGCGTCAGCATGACATTATAAAACCCAGTCTGTAGGTCCAGTAGTGCTCCTGGGCTCCTAAGGTTTCTACTGTCCAGCTCCCCACCAACAGTGTTGTATGGTCTGTCTCACTTTGAACTTTCTATGTCTTTGTACATGACCCAGCAAAACCCAGGTCCAACTGTGAGTCACTGTACAGTAAAATAACAAAGTTGTCATTTAGATGTTTAAAAGATTGTGGAGCCTGTTTCTACCAAATTACTTTCCTATCATGTATTAATAAGCTTGGCTGGTTGGGGATTTCTTTTAGAAGAAAAATCCAAGAGACATAAATCTATATTAAAGACTGAGTTCCTATCAAATGGAACTCATGCTTTGGTTTGGTTTCATACTTTGCTATGGTTTCTCACTTTCTTTTTACTCAAGTGTAACAGAGAAAGTCAGCAAACCCCACAAAATTGCTATTTTCTCCATCTTCCATCTTTTAGATCCAAAATTGTAGTTTGAATGCTGCTGTTTTCCCTAGCATGCATTTCTGAGTGTCTGCCTGAAGCACAGATGACATGATACATGATGAAAGCCAAAGGGTTAATCTTCTAGGGACTCAAGACTAATGGCCCAGTAATGCTCACCCAAGAGGGAATTGTTGTGGCTGTTTCAGATCTCACTCTTAGTCACTTTATAATAATTTGGAGATTTCCACTGGAACTTAGGTGGCAGTAGGAGCAGCTTTTAATAAGAGACAGCAGTGCTTGAGGTTGATGCCTTGTACCTTCGATCAAAACCTTGCTCCTACCTCTCCTTCATCTGCTACTGAAACCTCTTGTTGCAGGGCTGTATGTGGCAGAAATTCAGAAGATACTTCAATCCCTCTCAGTGGGGCCTTCAATTTTCATTAAAGCTACTCTTTGCAACTCTCCTTCTGTGTCATGATTCTTATACAGGTATGAGAGAGTGCAGATTACTTTTGGGAGCATCC
This sequence comes from Serinus canaria, assembly GCF_022539315.1. NCBI lineage: Eukaryota > Metazoa > Chordata > Aves > Passeriformes > Fringillidae > Serinus > Serinus canaria. The sequence goes on along the minus strand of NC_066329.1, from coordinate 5,115,308 downwards.
ATATATGTGGTACGGAGAGTTTCTGTATATATGTATATTTACATAGATATATACATATATAGATGCATATATGCATTTCCATGCATTCAGACAAGTCATGGAAAGTATAAGTGCATGTTTCTATCCATGGTTTTTGATCAGCACAGAGGTGTGTGCACAGGGGAGTCTATGGAGCTCTGTATGTGTCATGGAGGTAAACACTGTATGTATTGGATTCCTCGCTCTGATTTTTGTTGCTGTGGGAATTCTGACTTGCATCAAATCCTCTTGAGCAAATGGTTTGGATTTGGGGACTCCTCCACTTGCTAATGTGCTCTACCAATCTCTCCCTTATTGAAAGAAAGAAGAAGAAAGATGGAAGGCAGGAGAGAGAGCAGTGTAAAGGTCAGCCAGCACTGCAGCCCGACACAGAGATTTATAACCCTCCAAATTCTCCCTCTCTCTGGCAGCATGTCTTTACAGACTCACATTATCTCTATTAATACCAGCCACAAGGTCATTACTCAGGCACTGAGCCTTCCTCCAGCATAAATATTTATACAAGGCTGACCTGCGGCTGCTGCGTTTGCCTTTTATTTGATTTCTGCCGCCTTTTGTGTCTGTCAGTAATGTCTTTAGCTGCTCTGGCTGGGACAGGGGGAGCTCAGAGGAGCCAGGGAGGGGTTAAGAAGGGAGTGAAAGAGAAATGGGGGCAGGGAGAGCAAGAGGAGAGGGATGGATGGGAGGTTGACATTTCATATGATCCCCATGGATGGTGACTTAATAAACCCTTATTTCACATCAGCTGAAATTTTTTAACAAGTCAGTATTTTGCAGTGAGATTATAAATTTAGTGAAAATTTCCTTTTATCTACTCAAGAAGATAGGAGTGCAAGAATCTTTTGTGTATAAAGTGTTGCTTTTGCTGGAAATGAATGGGATTTTAGAGATCTATCCCAGAGAATAAGCTAAGGATAGTTTGCATGTAGGCATGCATGAGTGAATACATAAAATGCTATCTCACAAATTTCTATCAGCCATGAATTCATGGATTTTTGTGCGTCTTTTCTCATCCTTGCACACTAACACTGCTCTGAACCATGTTTTTAGTTTCTGTCAGAGTCAGGTGCAGATACCTGTCTGGCACAAAGGGAGAAAAGGTTGCTGTGCCTCTTTGGGAAACATGTTCCAAGGGGCAAGGACAGCCTTGGTGTTTGGGCTGCAGTCCTGTCCTCTAGCAGAGCTTTATCTACCAGTGTTCAGAGATGTATGAGGAGCTTGGGAACAGGAATGGAAACTTGAGACAAGTGTGGTGCACGCCAATGATTGGTTGAAGTTTTCTAGTGTAATAAAAACACAGAAGCTGAAGGGGAGAATCATGAGTTTAACCATGTGCTAAAATTTATGATGGCACAACCTGTCTTAATTCCACAAGGACTGGATATTTAGTAGCACTTGTAACTGCTGATACATCCCTGTCTCTCCAGAGCTGAGAGCGCTCAGTGCAGTAGTAGTGAAGATCCTCATACTATAAGATGGAGCTTTACTGTAGGAATGGATTAACACTACCTTAGCATTTGCACTTTTGAATAGTTTTAAGCCTGTTAATTTTACTTCATTATTTTTGCTTTTCTATGTTTCACTTAGGTCTTTTGTCCTGCTGAAGGCAGGGTATAGGTTGGAGCTAGTACAGCAAATGAGGCAGTCCACTGTAATGGGCCTTTTCTTGTGGTTGAAGAAACACTGTTTAGTGTTTGCACAGGATTCCCCCTAACTCTCTGTAAAATATCAGTAAAATATAAAGTAAAATTAGGCTAAGTTGAATATGGCTTTCAGATATGTTTTTTATACTTTCTGGATGATTCTTTAATTTTCTCTTCCTCCTTTTTAGAGTTTGAGAAACTTAACTTTTGCCTGCCTTCAGGATGCAAATGCTACCTGTGATATAATGTCAGTGCTGATTGGAGAGTTTCACTGCAGTGAGAGAGTGAGGATCCTCCTTAAACTAACATATTGTCTTTAGCATTACTCTAAGCAAGTATTTTGAAGCTTGAGTCCCAGACAAACAACCCTGTGTGGTCCAGTTTGACTGAGTTGACTGAACTAATCACCTGAATGTATTTCTGAGAAATTCTTAGGTTTTATTGTGTGTATCTGCCTACAGCCCTTTCCTGAATACAAAGATCTTCAAGGCCTTTCAAGTGTATTGTCAGTGCTGTGGAAATGACTTATTTAAAGAATCTCTTTCTATCCTCATGCCACCTGAGGATTCTTTTGCTCCATAATAGTGGTTCTGTAATACTGTATTTGCATGGGACCACAGCTGCCCTTTTTGTCTGTGAGTAGGTTACAATTTTAAAATTAACACCCAAGAAACAACAACAAAAAATACAGTCCCCCCTCCCCCCCCCCAAAAAAAAACCTGGGTGTCATTTTTGTAGCTTGTTTTCCCTGTAGAAGAGGATGCTCATGAGCATCTCTGTTGATCAGTTTTCAGTTGAGTCTCTACAAACCAGTGTGCCTGGTTATTGGAGCAACCTGGGTCCTGTTTGATACTCACACACAGCTGAAGTTGAGGATCACTGACTGCTTAAATCCTAAACCATAGAAAATATGGCCAGCAAGAGTGATCAGTGGCTTTGTTTATTCTCATGCACTAGATAAGCAAGTGTGTAAGGTTTAGGATGGGTGTAAGAGGGAAAGGCAGTTGGATTCTGCACGTGATTAAGAGAATAGGGAGATTTCAAGATGCTTGGAGTCTCTCTGACTTATTGCTGTCACTGATGTTCAGTTTCCATAGGTGAGCTGATACTAGTGAAGAAAAAGGCTGAGGGACTGGCACTAGCACCTTCCACCCAGGTTCTGGCCTGCACCAGCACAAGCTACAGGCAGCCAAGTTCTTCAATACCTCATATTCATGTCTGTCCTTCCTGACCTGCAGATGAAACCATGAGAAAGGTAATCCTGTTGTGGAATAGAAGGCAGGGAGTTCTCTAACCCTTCTATTGAAATTAGAGAATTTTATGTACAAAATACACCACACAGTCTGTCCCTTCTTACAGATTGTGATACTGAATATTCTTTCTCTTGAGCTGTCTTCACACTTTCCTTTTTTTGGTTACTGCTGTCAAAACAAAAATCTACATACTGAGTATGAAAACAGAAGTTTCTGTTGAGAAGCTTCAGCTGGAACTGTGAGAGCTCTGCAGCTGAGACAGTGTGTGTGGGGTGTGTGTGTATGCACATACTCCCCTCCCAGGAAATATATGAACCTCTTGAGCCAACAGTGCCAGGGGAAAATCCCTCCTTTCTCATTACCCTGGCTCTCCTGTTTGTGAAGATCTGTATTTTATTTAGATGGAAGGATTGATACAGGCTACAGCTAGGACAAAAAAAGAAAGAAAGAATAGGGTGGAGCCATTCCTTTTTGGAATTTGCATAGAATTTCCATACCAGCCTGTGGAACAATAGTGGGCACTCCTGCTGTGGGACACAAATTTCAGCAAAAATACTTGAATAATAATTAGCAGTGAAACAATTCAATAACTGACATTCAAATTGTCCTTTTGGGGCTCCAGAATTAAAAACAATAGAGGTAAATGAGGATGATTTTTCCCTGTCAGAAATATAGCACCAGTTTTGCTTGGTTGAGATTTCCAACAGCTGATTGCATACAGTGTTTAAAATGTGGTGTTGTGATTAGGAACACCACATTGTGACAGGAAGGATCTCTGCTAACTTCCAGATAAATATCAGGGGATACATCCCCTTCTGTGTGCAGCTAGGCAAGGGAACTCACAGGGAATTAATTGCTCATTTTAATACAGATCTTAGAGAAGGTGAAAAAATCAAATTTCCTTATGACTTCAGATCTTAGAACTTAATAAAGCAAAGCCATGAAAGGTGATTGCAATATTTCCAGTGTAACAATCCTTGTTGAAAAGTTGCATGTCTTCTGATTGAAGTTGTTTTAAAATTGCTAAAACTCATTCTTTGTCTGTGATCTTGTACTTAGCTTCAGCTGATCAGCAAACCCATGTTTTGGTGCTTGCTTGGCCCTTCCTTTAGCACCAAGTGACTTTTTTATTAAGGTGGGTGGAATAAAACTCCTGCCAATTATCCCCAGTAGGACAAACAGTTTACTGTCCTCTCTTTTGTTACCCTTGTGAGTCAAATCAGACCTTCGTTAGCTGTCTGTTTGGGTTCATATGCACTGAAAAGGCTGTGTGTGTGTTCAGGTAATGTGTCACAGCATCACAGAAGGGAGGGCAAATATTGAGTTGGGGTGGTGTACTCTGATCTCTGTGTAGTAATGCACAAGCACATGAGCACATACACAACTTTGAGTTTTACTTTGAAACCACTCTCTGTGCTCACTTGTGCCTATCCAGTAGGGCTGTCCTTTGAGCTTGGCATAGCGACTCCCATAATTCCCTTGTTTCTTTTCTTTATTAACATTCCCCCCCTTTTATTTGTACACAGCTGACTTATCTCTAAAACCTGGAACTGCTTTTCCTGAGCCAACCTAGTAATTCACAGTAATTCATTCAGGAGCCCTTTTCCTGGTTATCCTGTCTGCTTTTATTCCAGTGACTTAAGCAATTTACAGAACTCCTTCTCTGTCTAATAGGTTGTTAACAAACACTTTTGCTGAAATCAAAGCCCCTTGTCCCATGTAACAATTTTAAATGGGGAAAGCAGGTTTGTATTTCTTATCTGTGTGCCATTTTTAAATTTCACTACAGATCTGGAACTCTGGGAGACAGTGAGATCAGTGGAGGATTTAGGGAGCCTGGAACAGTGGCTGCATCTTGCAAGATTAAGTTTTTATTGACCAAAGAATAAGGGTTATGTACCAGTCATAGCATTTTTCTTTAGCACAGTGTAAAACTGTGATTTGAACCTGGGGTGTCTGAGGACCTATTTTTCAGAGCAGCAGTTCCCATTTAAGAGGCTGTGAATGTTGTGGTGGTATCTTGCATAGGTAGGTATAATTTCCCAGAACAGGTTTGTATGAAGAGAATATGGAAGAGTCTTTAGGTGGCTTTAGTTCTGGTTCACTCACAGGCAGTTCTCAGGCAGTGATTGAGCCTGCCAAGAGACTCCCACCATCTCTACCCCAAGTAGATGTGGAACTTAACTCTCTGTAGGAGTCTCACTGAATGTGCTACCACCACATTGTACTTTACTTGGAGAGTCTTGAGGAGCTCTGTGGAGCCTACATGTAGTAGAAAGCTTCACTGACTGCCTCTGATAGGTTCTTGCTTAGCTGAGATTTCTTGGTTCCAGGTGGTGAGTTTCATTGTTCATTGTTCTTTATTTTGAGGATTTACAGCATCTAAGTCTGTTAGTAGTGGAACTGCATAAATCTGGTGCAGATTTTTATTGTGGTTAGTGAAGTCCATCAGAAACTGATCAGAAGAGTAGAGATGAATAGGTATTCAATAGCTGGTTGGTAGCTAGGTAAGGTAAACACACTTCAAGTACTTTGCAAGTATTTTAACTGCATTTGGGTAATTTTTAATATAAAAGGAACTGTATTGGTGGGCAGACACTAAAAACTTAGTGTTCAAAACAGCAGCATCAGTCCCAAGTCTCCATGTGACGGAGCAGTTTCAGTGCCCGTACGATGAGAACTAAGAGTGACTTGTCAGCCAGGAAACATGAGTTCTTAACTTGCCTGTGGTCATGTAGCACATTGATTTCCCTTCTTGGTGTCTCAGTGGTTTCATATGGAATATGGTGCTGAGGACACTTACCTTGCTCTGGGGAGCCCTTCCTGATCTGTACATGTTTAGCAGTGTTACACCTGCACAGCATGGTCTGTTCTTAACTGCATTGTCTCTGAGTAATAACACAGAAAACACTGAAGAGTAAAAGGGTTTGAAATGTGAACACATTGAAAATCCTGAAATAAAATCTTGCTGTGTGGTGGTTAATTGAAACACAGACATTTTGGCACTTGACAGTTTTAACAAGACACTGAAACTATCAATTTCTTACTGTTTTGTTTTTTAAAAGTGTGGCAATTGTGGTCCATTTCAGGTAAAATCTTAAAATAAATGCCTCAGAGGCACCAAGTAAAGCAATTTTCTTGCTCTAAATTCCACTCTTGATTCTCATATAATGTGAACCACTTGCAGTTGCTGACATGTATGTGTGCATGTATTATGTACTCCTGTATGAGTTTTGAGGTGGTGCATTTAAAAGTGACATATGAAGAATGCTGAGCTTATGTGAACAGGACAGGCTTTTATGGCATTGAACTCATGTTCTGAAGTGAGCCATGCAGATAAGAGTGAAGATTTGAGCAACAGTTTGCTGCTCTTCAACTCGCCCATTTGGTGAATGAGTGATCTTCTGGGAGACCAACTCCTTGAACTGAAGGAAGATTCAAATGAACACGTTTTGAATTAAGATAAAACCATGAAGTAGAAATATAGAACCTGTAATTGTTGTAGAGTATTTGCTTGTTTGATGAAAATGCTGTTTTTCTGCAAGCATTTTAAGGTGCTACTTTAGCAAAGCAAAAGCAATTACTGCTGTGCCTGATTATGTGTGTGAGGCCAGGATGATATTAAAGAAATACTGCACAGGACTCGGACAGCAGGGTATCCTTATTTTTTGTAATAGCACCTCCACAATTAGGAGTGCTAGACCAAACTTTCCTAGGATCAAAGTTCAAGCTGTTTTGCATGAACTACAGGGAGAGTTTCAGTCCTTCCAGCCACTGCTTGAAGTTCCCTCTCTTTGTTTATGTGAACCAAACCAACACACTGGCATTTCTGTAGTTCACGTATTTCATCTGCAGATCTGGGGAGAAGTGTATTTGCAAAATTCAAGTGGGGTGAAGGAGCTGAATAGCTAATTCAGTGAAGTAGTTGAGATGCTAGAGGAGAATCAATTGATAGGGAAGGGGCTGATACTGTAATTGCTATTTTAGTTAAATCGTTAGGGAAAGGCCTTGTAGAAGCAGGAGCTGAAGTGCACATGCCTGCATCTTCTGGGGAAGGAATGTATGGAAGCTCCAGTGTCAGTTCTTGGGATTGAGTGCATGGACATAGCTGTCTGTGCTGTTTCTTTCCCATTTTTGTGAGCAGCTCTTTCTTACAGTCAAAGTCCAGGTCTAAAATAGTGCAAGTACTTAGTATCCCTTATACTATGAAACACCAACTTTGCTCAATTACTGGAAAGTCACCCTCCCCACAGGGAGCCACGAAGCTGTAATGGAGTTGAACACAAACATTTGTTTTGTTTAAAAACCCTGGTGTAACATTGCAGCGCAACTTTGGGGATGTCAGTTCCTGTAAATGCTCTGAGCCCGAGACCAACAGTGCAGAAAGCGTTGGAAGAACCTGTTGTGGAAGCGAGGTTTACCAACCTCTCCAATGTTTCATGCTGGCTTCAGTGATCTCCGTGGCTCCCTGCTTCTGCAAAGGCTTCCAGCTTTCTGCTTGTGACATCTCTCCTGATGTGCTCAGACAGAGGGAATATGCAAAAGGACGGCTGCGGCTCTGTGCTCAGGAGATGTCATCTCCGATGGATGTCACGCAGAGGCGCAGCAATTAAGGCTCCAGCCGACTCTCTGCTCAAGCTCCAGGCACACTGGGGGAGGAGACGAGAGGAAAAGAAGCTAAAAGGGAAAAGTAAGATAGTGGGGAAAGGGGGGAGAGAAGTAAAGATAGAGGGGGAAGAAAGGGAAACTGCAATGTGGAAGAATGGGAAATAAGAGCAACATGGAACAAAATATGAGGAACAAAATATGAAAATATCTTAGAAAAGGGAATAATAAAGAGAGGGGAAACAGGAAGGAAATGAAGGAATAAACATGTGGTTTTGCAAGGTGAAAGAAAGAGGAGGTGGCAAAATGACACAAGTGGCAAGGACAACCATGAAAGTAGGGAGATGAGGGCAACTTGAGTGCTTTTAGCTAGTTGCTGCTGGTGGCAAAGAAGCCCATTGTCCCAGTCCACCAACTGTGGTGCTGGAGAATCCCTTTATTACCAACTTACCAGTGTAAATCAGCTGCTGTTTTACACTTGTCTGTCAGTGGGGAGAACCACTGAATTACTTTTGAAAACAATTCATCAGATGCATCCAAAACTCCAGTCTGACAGTGCTCCGAATTAATGCTTAAAATTGAAACAGCAAGCTAAGCAATTTGTATCTCACCTTCTGTGCCATGAAAGTGATCTGCTATTGGAAGAGATACAAGGATCAGCCCCTTGGGAAACAAAAGTACTGAAAGATTTTGAGATTACAGCTGATTAGGAGTTGAGTGTTCTTTATGAACCCCAAATGTTTTAATAAGAAAGTTACTAGATCTTTTCTATATTTCAATTTTGTTGTTTGAATACAAAGAGGTTTCCATCTCTTTTGAGATCAGTATCACTGGTTCACTCTTTCTTTGTCCATTCCGAATTCCTGACTGGCTAAAAGAAACCAACTTAAAAACTTTCCAGAGTCTCTTGGTGCAGCAGTTATTAAACCTTGAAATACAATTTGGAACATAAACTATGATGGGATTATTAAATCTACAAGGTTTAGCTGCAAAGAGCCAGGTTGTTGCCAAAGCTCTATGCTTTAGCTTATTAATAGTTACTAAATTGGGGTGAGAGCTGGCAGAGGGCAAGTGGAGAGTGAGCTCAAGAGAAGCACAACCCTTATGCATTCAGTATCCTTTGCTGTGTTTTATTTTCCCCATCTGGATTTCCCCTGCTGAGCAGCAAGCGGGCGCTCAGACGCGCGCGCGGTGCCAGACAGCTGAGTAGGCGCGGGGAGTCAGCCCGGTAATGTTTGGCATTGCTGGGCCTCTTTGTGCCAGTGGTTTAGTGCCAAGAGTAATTGTGATTTACACCCACTGCCCCTTTGGTGGCAAAATGGTTTTGATTAAGTGCATACCACATTTATTAAGTCTTGCACAACCCAGCGCAGGGTCTTGGCTGGGATGCCGTAAAAGGCAGTGAGATTTACACATCTCACTGCAGGATTCATTTAATCTCTTGGGGATTTACTGACCTTCAATTAGAACTGTTAAGTACTGTTTACTTGGTATCTAAATCATGTTAGGCCCAACTAGAGTTTCTTTTTTTGTTTTCATTAGTAATGTTGTGATTAAATGTGGGAAGAGAAGGAAAAGGACCTAAATACTATTTGAGCAGTGAACACAAGCCCTAAAGAGAAAGACTTTGAAGGTTTTAAATCAAAATACTAAACTAAACTGACCCATTTTTCCTTAATGATCTCTGATCTGAGGCCATTGGTTCAACTGAAAGACAAGGAGTGACTTCATGGGAGTTGTGTACATACTGAAGGACACCTTCCTCCCTTTCATTGTCTTCAACTAATCCACTGTCTGTGGATTTAATGGAAGAATATTTTTTAACTTCAGAGAACTTCCAAACAGGTGTTGAAAGAACTCAGCTTGGCTGTGAAAAATGTATTTGCTTCATTGCCTAAAGTCACTGAAGTTGTCTGCGGTTGAGGTACTTCTCGTAGTGAACCAAATAACAGCTGTATTGGGAAGCAGGATTGCTCTTACCCCTAAGTTCCTTCAATATCATCCCAATTACTTCAGAAAGTCTCTGTGGTTCTAGAGAAAAGATCTTCTGTTCTTTGTCACCAAATACATAGAATTTAGAGATGGCATAGCAGATTAAAAGTGAAAATTAGGCCTGAGCCTACATTACAGACCAAAAATGTCAGTATTTTAGGTCTAGGTTACCACTGAGCAGTGCGTCATTCCAGCTGGATAACATTGCAGTCAGGAAGGAAGGGAAAGGATTTTGTATTTGTGAATGGAGCTCTGGTTAATGATGAGATTTTTCTAATAAAAAAGTCTCATCTTTGTAAATAGCTTTTGGTCTTCCAGAACGTGGTAGTTTTAATTATTGGCTGGAAAATGTTGGCAGATTATGAGCATCTAGGTGTGAATTCTCAGTGTTCAGAACTGAACTAATTTGGTCTAAGCTTTGGTGGGCAGGTTGATCATTTGGGATCTTCTACACCCTGATCACATGAACACATACAGCAGCACCAAGGACCTGTTTGCTGGGATGAAAGTGGAGTTTGACAACATGAAAATTCCTTTTCCACAAGTATTCTCTAAATGTTTAGAACTTGGCTGCTTCTGAGATTTTTCCTGCCAAGAAACTGGTCGGCTGGAGTGCTCATGGAAAGCGAACCCCAAAGGAACCATGAGCCCAGGCAAAATGAGTTCATGGGTTGGAGAGCCAGAGAGAATGTTGAGCATTCACTCAGCTCTCATTAGCTCAGGCTTCTTGCTTCCTCCTGACTACTCAAATTAATAACCCAGCTCTCCATCCTTGTGCTTTCTCTGGCATTATGTCAAGAGCAGGGGAATGAGGTGTGGAAGGGTTCAAGGAAACAGTCAAATGGTACATGCCCTTTCAATTCAAGGTGTAGAAAATTCCCTTGAGACCTAAATCAAAACTTGAACTCACATCTTCTGTCACAACAAGAACTATATAACATCTGATCTGAAGCACTTGGAGGTAATTTACAGTTTTTGGTCATTGAGCAGAGCCAAATGAAAGTCCACTTGTTTTTAAAGTGCATCGGTTTACCTATGTATGAATTTTGGATTCTCATTTACACAATCTCATCTGGATAATGACTGTTTAGGGCACGTGCACACAGTGGCAAATAATGAATGAAAGGAAAAGGTCCTTAAAAATGTTTTCCATATTGGTGGCATTAGGCAGCCCAAGGCTGCTGTGAAATCAAAAGGCAAAGAAGGGGGGAATAGGAAGTCTCAAAAGCCATGTTTTTCACCTTACTCTCTAGTTACAAAAAGTATGTATTTTCTTTTGTTATAACAGCATCATGTCTTCATGTTCTTTTGGCTTTCTTTGGTTGGGTAAACATGGAATTGTTCCTCTTAGAGCTCTGGTTTTACTGAACCTCCTCAAACCTGGGGCTACATTTGCAAGTGCCATTATGTAAACAAGTGGAAAATTCCAATTTATAAAAGACTGTAGTGGTGAACAACAGGGTGCTGTCAGGCATATAATACTGGGAATTGTCCTCTTGGAATAAAGTGTGACTGGAAGTGAAGCATGTACAAGAGCTCAGCAGTTCTCACTACTTTGGGTGCCTCATTTACAATGTCCCAACTGAAAAATTTTACATGGTTTAGTTTGCAAGTTTTTGTTGTCCAGGAATAATAAACCCAGTGCCATGACTCATGATTTTGTTTTTAAACTGGGACCTTTAAATGCCCAACTTGCAGATCCACAGGGTCTTTCTGGAGTTTTAGATCCAGCACAGTCTTAATGCACAAATCATAGTGATTTTTGACTAAGCTTCAAACTGTCTCTGGATCCATAATGGGCCAGGACCAATGTCCAGGTTCATCTTGATTTGAATACTGGAGGTGCTTGTGGCTGTCTGTTTTATTGTATTGATCCTAGGCTTGAAGAAAGGTGTATGAAGGTGGCTGCACTGTTGGTGAAGGTACCAGGCATTGTTAATACAAGCTTGGGGGTACCTGACATAGCCACAGTGACAGTGTGGCAGTGATTTCAATAGCCGTGTTTCTTTATACACTCAAGCAAAAGGCAACGCACATGAGAGGGCCCCTTCCTGCTGGGAGAGGGTGAAAACACCCATCCCAGATGACAGCAGGGGCCCTGGTCCCCTGGTGGCTCCTTGAGATTGGCTAGGCTGTTCTACAGCCCGCAGAAAGCTGCTGCTTTTGTTGAATAGGAGGTGCTAATCTCCTTCTTCCTAAGAGACCTCTTTGTCCAGAAGTGTTGGGGTTTAATTGGCTTGTTCACACTTTGTCCAGCAGACTCTGACTTCTAACACTTCCTCCACACCCCACCCCCAGCCTTTGGTTCACGGTGTCAACAGGGCTGGAAGTGTTTTAATTCCTTTACAGACAGTCCTCTTCCACACCAACTGCATGACTGGATGGACTGCTGGGGGCATGCTGGGAGCTGTTAATCCAAAAAGGCGATTTACTTTTTTTTTTGTCTGGAAGGATTTAGTCCATTGCACTTGAACGCTTGCAGAGACTGAAGCATTTTCTCTGTCCAAACAATTAATTCTTGACTAGGGGTGGAACAAAAAAATTACCTTGTAATAATCCACTTTTTATTTCCTTACTCTTGCTCAAATCTATTATATCCTGACTTGTCTTTACATGTAACAATTGTAATAGCACCCACTGGTCCCAGTGTGTTGTAGGTGTTTGCACAGTGCTCACTGCATGGTGCACGCAAACTTTGTGGTGCCACTGAACAATGAAGACCAGTAGCAAAACTGTCAAGTTGCTGGTGCAGGAAATCAGAGGGAAATAAGAAATTAAACACCAGTGTGGGGTTAGACAAAACCTGTTAAATTTCTGATGCATTTTGCTTGAATAACAGATATTCTGTCTTCCATTTTCCACTTGAGCAGCATCAATCACCTCTACAGATTGTGACAGTGTGAACAGGTGCTGCTGGAAGGTCTTTACAGGTAGGAATGAAATGGAAGGGGGGCTTGTGAACAGACTGATATTGAAAAGAGGTAAGAGTTCAGAGAAGGAGGCTATGGAAAGTAAGATGGGGAGGAGGTAGTGCCAAAGCAAAATCAGGGGATTTGTTTGGGGAGAGGAGCCTATGTAGATGTGGCAGATACAGTCATTAGGTACATACAGTCATTAAGGGCCAGAAGGAGAATTGAACAGCAGATAGCCATGAGAGCCTCTCAGAGCTGCTGAGAAGGGAACATTCACTAATTACACCAGAGGCCTTGGAAGCCTGGGAAGGCTGTTCCAACACACTGACAGTGTGTCCATTGTGTTGTCCTCAATCCCTGGGTATGGGAGGCACCACCCTCCCAGTCCTAGAGCTGAGAACTGGGACTGTGGAACAGCCTCTGTGAAGTCTGTGTCACTCTTAAATCATTGTTCCAAAGAAAGCACAGGGTTGGTTTTTCTTTTTGTTTTGGATACTTGAGTCATTGCCAACAAATAGAAAACTCAATCCATGGTTATCTGAAAGACGATGTCACATACAATGGCAATTAGAAATATTTCCAAAATTAAACCTCCAAAGGAGGAAGCGAATTACAATGCAAGCAACCTTTGACCCTGGAGAATCATAATGGCTTCCTGGATTTGGAGATATTATGAGCTGAAGCCAGAGAGGTACTGCTGCTGGGTCATAAGAAGTGTTAAAATTAGAACACAATGTGGTAACCTTGGGTGTGTCTTTCTGATCTGAAATCTCCTCCCACACACACCTCTGTTTAATAATGATGTGTTTTGAAAAGCTTGTGTCTGGCTGCCTTAATGTCTCGGCATTTGCTCTTCGTGCATCAGCTTTGGTGGTTATCACTCTGCCAGACTGTGGGCCACAATCCAAAAAAGTACAAAACTACTTGTTTACCCCTAAGTATGGGAACAAGGCCACAGAGTAAAGACAGCTACTATGCTGGGAGCCAAGAAAATCAGATGTTTGTGCACCTAACCTCTCCATCTCTGAAAAACCTTCTTCTCAATTTTGGTTTTGTTTATTTTTGACATTTTAATTTACTTTCTGGACGTAGACCTGCAAGCTCAGTCCTTTGGGAAACAGGGATCTTGTTGCTGTATACATCCCCATCATAGGCTTATTATTCGAACAACAGCAGTATCCAGAGGGGGCTGGTCTCATTGTACCAGGCTTTGTGCAAACACATGACAAAAGACAACTCTGGCCTAAAAAGAAAAAATTACAGTCTAAACGGACAAGGCAGACAGTGGTTTTTCTTGGGAAGAGTGACAGAGAGATAAGCTGGCCTAGGAAATGTTAGGACATTTAAAATCTTTTCCTGTTCTCTCTCACAGAAGAAAGAACATTATATTTGGCTACATACACGAATCCAGATTTAAAAATAGCTGGGTTCCTTCCTGGCTGAGGGAGAAAGACTGAAATGAGTCAAATTTATTAGCCTTCTAGCAAGCTTGCATTGAATTTTTGCTTGTTGGGACTCCCCCAAGTAATTGTGTTTTTACAAACAAGTTGGTTGAGGAAGAGTTTCATGGGCAAATGCCTTGATTTATGCATGGACATGCAGGAGAAAAACAAGTCCAATGCTTGTGTGAGTGAATTCCAGCAACACAAATGTTTGAGAAGTGAAGCCAAGGGGGTAGAATTGTCATTAGACTGATTTGGGAGCTGGATTTAGTTGAAGGGCAACATTTTAAAAGCACCTAAGTGACACAGGAGCCTCAGGGCAAGTCTTCAGCAGGTGGGGCTTGTTAGGGGGAATGCAGTATCCGATAATGTCGCCGGGCTCTGCGGGATCCTCGCACCCAGGCAGGGCCGGGTTGGGGGGGATTTAGCAGCTTAGGGACCTCTGCCCTGGGAGCCACGCTTCGGTATTGACTTTCACCATGTACCATTTTTAAAGGTGATTTAGGCGTGAGCACTGGATTTACAAATGTATTAAGGTGCCGATCTTCCACTGAAGGCAGTGAAGGCTGGAAGCTTTAAATGCCTTTGGAGGGTCTGAGCCTCGGGGCCAGATTTATAGAACTGTATAGATATCTGAAATGCCTGGTGATCTTTACAAAAGCACCGAATGAGTTAGACCTGTCTCCTCTTGACTTCAAAGTGATTGACTAATAGAGATAAGAAGGTTGGTCCAAGATCTGAGTCTCAAGCTGCCTGTATGGCTTTGTGGAGATGATCTTTAGGAGAGCACATCTTACCTTGAAGCCCAGCTCAGTCTCATTGAAGGTCAGAGTGTTGTGGGTATTTCTGAAAACGCTGCCTTGCCAAAATTAAGTAAACAGAAGGGGTTTGTTGCAGTGAAATTGACCAGCTTGACATCCACTGTGCTCTACATATGCTTTACTTTTGTTATGCAATAACAAAACCAAATGTGACAGAGGAAAATGGGATTCCAGCATTACCCTTTGGAGTTTGGGGTATTTAGCATTGAGGACAAGATGTTCAACATAGAAAAATAGGGAAAAGCAATACAAACATGGTGTTTGGGGTGAAAGAGAAAAGGGAGCATCAGTTAATGGAGTATGGGAAAGGAAAAATGGGTAAACATCTGGCCCAAATGGACTTCTGTGCCAGAGTAGCTGAAGTAATTTGTGCAAGATACTCCTTGTTGTTGCTTATAACTGAAGGCTCTGAGGATAAGGGAGAATGTGCCTCATGCTTTCAAAGCTCTGTAAGAAGCTCCAGGTCTCTGCTACTGAGGACCTTTTTATAACATCAGATGATGGCTGGATTTACTGTGCCGCAGGGAAAGCACCAGCACGACCACTGCAAGTCATGCAAGCAGCCAAACTACTGAAGTTCTTTTCCCTATTGCTGTTGCCATCACAGTTGCAGCTGGCCCTGAAGGCTTTTCTGCTGTTCTGAAAGGATGTTAACAAGAGAATGCATTTGCTCTTCTGCCTGGCAAAAGGGGGGAAGAAAGTAAGGTTTTTAACACATATTCTTGTAAAAATTCCATTCTTTGTCCTACCCCTGTGGCATGGTTATCTTAGATCTGATTGCCAGAGAACTGTTGCAACACATCCTCACCTAGTCTGGAAAATCCTTTCTCCTGATAGGGCCGCTGAGGAATTAAAACATGACAATGATCCATGATCGTGTTGCACAGAATATTCCATCGTGCAGGGAAGAGGTGACAAGAGCTTGCTTTAAACAGAAATGAATGTGGGTGAGATTTAGTTTGGTCTCCTCCCCTAAGGAGTGTCTGTGAGGGGGAACACTGTGGGCAGAGAAGCCTCAAAGCTCCCTTGGCCTACAGCACGGTCAGAAGCAGGCAGGGCAGGGAGCAGGGCAGGGAGGAGGAAAGGCACGTCTCTGCTGCCCCTCTGGGGCCATGGTGATGTGACAGCCCCGTGCGGAGCCGTGACGGTCCGGTGACAGCACAGCGACCCCGACAGCTCGGGGTGCTGCGGGCGTGTCCCGCCTGCTCTGGGGCTGAGAGCAGAGTGGCCGAGGCAGCTGTCTGCAGTGGCTTCCCTACACATCCTGCTCTTTTCCATGCCAGCCAGATTGTCTGAGTGAAAGAGAGCGCAGCAGACAGGGGCTGAGTGGCAGCTGCCAGTCATGTTGGCTGCAGGGTCTTCAGAGGAAAGGAAAACAACTCCTTTGTGTCCGTGTGTGTCCCCTTCCCATATCCCCACCTAGAAAACCACCCCCAGGGCTTGCTCCTCATGACAGAAGCCACTGGGTACATTCTTTTCCTTTCAAGTCCCTTCTCAACACAGACCTGTTTTGCTTCTGTTTCCCCCTTTAGCTGCTTGCTGCAATGTCTATAGTATTATTTCTCAGTTAAGCCTTGAAATACTCCTTGCAAGTGCTCACGGGCTCATTTCCACACAATAAGGACAGTTAGCAATTTCTTCCCATCCCCATCTGCTACCTGCCTGCTCTGGGGGACTCAATGAATAACAAGAGACTGGCAGAACTCTCATCTGTTGGATGCTTCTGACAATTTGTATTAAAGAAAGCTGAGAGCATATCAATTAAATAAATATATTATATAGACACAGGCAGCCTTTAGGATTTGCTTCTATTTTCTGCAGTACTCCTTGATGTCATGCCTTGAAGGTGTCTTACCTCCAGTAGCAGCAGCTGCCAGCAGGATTGTGGTTTTGGGTCAAGAGAGCCTCAGCTCCTGTGAGAGAATGAGCAGTGCTGAAGGAAGAAGGGAAGTGGCAGAGAAATATCCCCCTTGGCTACTGGGTAACAGATATTGGCTTGGACTTGGGAAACAGCAGAGAGGAACCAGGCTAAATTTAAACAGATAAAGAGGCAGATAAAAGGAAACCAAGCAAAGCGTTAAGATTTCTGAAGCCAAAAACTGGGCCAGTCTGCAGCAACCCAAAGCATTTCCTCGTCATTTCCAAGCAGGCTGGATAAAGAACCAGAGAAAAAGCACTCTGGGCTACCCTTATGGGCTCTGCTGGCCGGTGCAAGCCAGAGAGATGTGAGGAAGCTTTAGGCAGATTCTTGTGTAGTCTAGAGGGTGCATGAACTTGGTAGCTTGAAGCACTCATTTGTGACAGTAAGCAGAGGATTGAATTGGTAAACCTGTCAATCTCGGCTCTTAAGCCTGGCTGAGCTTGTCTTTTGAGATGCAAAAGCCAGTTAATGGTGTGATGGGAAGGCCTGGGAAGGGGCACAAGGAGAGAGAGGTACATGCTGAGGTGAGTGCTGCCTCAGGATGGATGAACGGGGACAACACTGAAATACCACAAATACCATGGGTTGGAATTGCAATTCTTCAGCTCAGATTGGGTGTCTGGTACCTTTGAAAATCACCCCATCAAGGTGGAGCCTCTGTAAATAGCACCACTTGATGTCTTAGGCTAATTCTGCAAATGCTGAGCCTGGAAGGATGAGGTAACACCTTCTGATAAGCCTGACTCCTTGGAGGTCTTGTCAGCTCACTCAGAGACTTGCAGGATTGGCACATCAGGAGGTTTGTTTCTTCTGCAGCTGCCAACAACAAGGAATCATGTGGGCTCCTTCCCATCCCTGTTATTTCATTTATGGAGGACATTGCAGAGCTCAGTCTGTGACCTCACCTGGACACTATGAAACAAGATGGGGAATGTTTTTGCTTGAAGGCTCTGGAAGGCACTATGAGAAGCATCCTGATTCTCTTCAATCAGAAGATGCTTCAGGCCTCTTTCTCCTTCCTTGAAAAGCCAGCTCCTGCTCTCCTAGTTTCTGATGGAAGCCAAGTAAAAACGGGAACAAGGTCCTGTCTGGTAAGCCCAGACCTCAGGCTCTATCTGATCCTGATCGTTGCTGGCCAGAAGTGAAGATAATTATCTGACATTTGCAATTTAAAAGTTGTATCATCCCATAGCTCTCTCCTTTTGGCCTCTGAGGTGGTAACAGAGACAGGATTGCCTTTCCCTCAAGCAACTGGCACTAGGCTCTGACTGCTTGTGTTGGTTGTGGACCTGCCCTGCATTAGGCCCTGCTGACCTCAGGGCTGGGATGCAAAAATGTGCTCCAGCTCTTCGAACTGTCCTGATTGCAATTCAAATAGCACACTGCTGGTTTGGATGGAGTAAAACATAGGGAACTATCCTTTAAGAACATTAAATATTGGATTTTCCTGATGCTCCATATCAGCTACCTCATTTTTTGTGAATACAGCAGAAGGGATAGATATGTTCTGATTCATTGTCCTGTGTGGATCACAGGAGGTATCTGAGAGCTTTCTGCACATTTATGTTTCACCAAAGTATTTATAAAGAAGGGTGTTTATTGCCTCAGATTTTGAGATTTATCTTTCCAGATATGGCAGACAGGCTTATTCAGAGGCAGATTCACAGTTGCTGGGGCCAGCTTCATCTTTTGAGGGAGCAGAAGCTGTGCTTATGGACAAGAGATGTACTTTCTTGATTAAAACTGCTGAGTTCAAGGGAGTGATCTGTTGTGGTCAAAGAGAAATGAAAACCCTTAAATTGGTGAAAGTTGAGCTTTATTAAAGTCTTAATGATTATAGACCTCACAATAATATGACAATATAGACAGAACTGCACTTGCTCTGTGCCCTAGATTTGTGTCTGAGTTATCAAGATTATTTGTGTGATATCTGATATCATCACAACATTAGATATCTTTCTTCCTCTGAGTTGTGTCCTATCAGGTGGATGGATACAGTGATTTTTGTGGGTTTTTTGGTCGTTTTTTTTTTGTTTGTTTGTTTGGTTGGTTTTTTTGCTTTTAGCTACTCTTATTTTTCATGTTTCTTCTAAGGTGTTAAAAAATAAAAAAAGTAACAAACCCATATACTTGAATGGATTAGGCAAATAAGAGCCCTAAATAGGGATAGAAGAGAAAATTCATAAATGTAATTTTACAGGTTGAATCTTTGCCTTTTGGATCTTAGTTTCTACTGCTCAGGGTGTTACAAAGAACAGCAAAGAAATTTTTGTCTGACTAAAGCAATAGAAATATCTTGCATGACTCTTATGTGCTTCTTTTTTGTGTTAGTTCTAAGGCTGGATTTTTCTCAGATCCAACTTTCTTTAAAACTGTGGGGAAAGAGAAAGTTGTTCTCCTACTGCCTCTGCTGCTCCATCCCTTTCCCTCCTTCCCCCGCCTTTCCTCTTGGATTGCTTGCCTTTCATGTCTTTGTTTGACATCTAGGAAAGAATCATGAGGTGCTGAATATTATTAACTTCTAAACACCTAAGAAATCAGTAGGAAATCGCAAACATTTTGGCCCCCTGACAGTCTCTGTAAATGACCTGTCCGAAATCCCTCCCCTTCTGAGATGAAAAGAGGGAGCCAGGCAGAACGAAGGAGAGAATGGGGAGAGCCAAGGAGCAAGAGGGATACACAAAATAAATGAGAAATATGATTAAGTTATTTCCTTGGCTGGGTCTACAGCTGGTTCTGGGTATTTAATAAACAGGTTGACACTCCAGGTTCCCCTCATTAGGTGATCACTAAGGTCTGGGCTGTCATAAATCAAAGAGCCAGGTTATCAAGGCCTGTGATCTTTAACTGTACAGGGGCGCCCAAGTGTCTGCCCCGGCGAGAGCTCAGCAGTGCAAGCTGTAAGGAATTAGCTGCTGCGGCACTTCAGACCGTGCACAGGCACCGGCCCTGGCCCGGGATGGCTGTGGGCTCACACAGCTGCTGTATCCCCACTCAGCTGTGCAGGAGCCAAAGGCACTGAGCTGCAAACCTGCCTGAGCCTGCCTCTGTGTCAGGACAGGGAGAGGAGCCATCTCAGTTATGTGCTCCTGAAAGGGACAGGGACAAGCAGTTCTCTTCATTTCCTTCAGGGAAGAGACATGGCACAGCCCAGTCTGCTGCTGTGTCATTCCAGCACCAGGCTGGCACCGTGGAACTATCTGTGAGTTATGCAACTGAGGAGGAATTGCTGCTCTGCAAGGCATACTGTGGTACCACCACTGCTGGGTCCTGCACTGCCCTTTCTACTGCCCTTTCTATAGGGCCCGCACTGCTCTTTTTGCAGTGCAGGTGAGGCAGAAACTTGATGAAAGTTGAGCTGCCTGAAGCTGCAGTCTGAGGTCTCATAACAAACCTGGCACATGAATAAGTTCTGTGAAGTCTTGAGTACAACAGAGCATCAAATCACAAGTTTGGGCAGTAAATAATACAAGTAAGAACCAAGTTGGCTTCTGGTGGAGGGACTGTGGTCAATTTCAGCCCCACTTTTGTGAGAATATGAGATCATTTTTAGATGCTGGGAGTGTTCTTCAGTTCCTGGTTTTCCCCAGTGTTGAACAGCCATTATTGCCCACAAAGCCAGGAAAGCTTGGGAGGAGTTTCTAGGCTGATTCTGCAAGACAAGAAGCTTGGTCACACAAACACCAATTGGTGAGAGAACTGAACCTTGTGTAGCTCTTGTAGCTGCAGTGTGTGTTAGAAACTGTAATGAGCAATGGGGGGAAAAGGAAATAAGAGGGCTTCCCAGAGGAGATGTGTAACCCTGTACCTTAACCAGTGGGTGGAAAGTGCCGCAAGCCACCTTGGTAGAACTTTTGAAAGAGTAGGAGTGGGGACTGCGGACAGAGCAAAGCTGAAAATTGCATTTTACTCCTGGCACCCAATAGGACAGGTGACATTTCCACATGCATCTGGAGGGAGTTTGAGGCCCAGCTCTGTGTTAGAGGGTGGGAATCAGCACGGTTCCAGAGGGAGGCAGTGCCTCTGAACTGCAGCAGTGATTTGCTGCAGGTGTTGTGGCTCTGAGACACTGTCAGTGTATCTTGGCTGCTCTTGAGGGCTGGGGACATTTTCAGTGGGAATCACATCAGTGGGGCAGGGAAGAAGTGCTGAGTTAGGCTTGTTTTCCAAGTGATCTCCTAAGCTGGGCCTCAGCTACTGCCTCCTGCCTTGGACAAGGGGATGATTTTCTGTGGAAGAAAGACTGGGGGGAGATGAGATGGCATAGAGAAGACTGCTGTTTTCAGGAACTGAAGGCCCCTAAAGCCTCATCCCAGCAAACATGGATTCACTGAAGCAGCTGTACACCTTGTCACATCTTGTGTGAAGGCCCACATCTACCTGTCTACTAGATATTCAGCTGATAGGATAAGTGATGTCCCTAGAGTTAAGCCGCAGCTGAAATTCCTTGAGGGGCTCAGAAGGCACAGTTCCATCTCTGCTGCAGTCACTCCAGGGCATTCCATGACTATTTATAATGGTCTCTGTGGGTTTACTACTTTACAGATTGTAATGCAACTCACTGCCATGGGGGAGAAAAATGCAACACTAAAGCATGACATGCCGCCCTTTGGCCATCAAACCTTGTGGTTCGTGTCAGGCTGTGAGGTGGAAGCGTCTGGTTCACAACAGTGATTTCAGGGTGTTTTCCTGCCTCCTTCTCCTCCCGTTTTCTGCAGCTGTACTATATTCTAGCCACTAATCTGTCCTTAAACACAGAAGCATCTCTGTTGTGAAAAATCAACTAAAGCTGTGCTTGTAAAGACTAAGAAAATGAAAGAATGTATGACTCCATATGCCCTTGTTTTTAACTCCTCCTCTGATTTAAGTCAATAATATACAGATTTTGGCAGAAGTCAGAGACAGATCTTCACATTTTGACAACAGAATCAAGAGCCTGAATTTTCAGAAGATCTCAGCACATGATGTGTAGTCAGTGTATTTTGTTCTTTTGAAAACCAGTGTTGTGCTTCCTTATAACCACATAGGACTTACCTGTACAGCTAAGTGCTCACATTGCAACTTTTAAAAGTGCTTACTTGGTTTAGGATTAGGCAAATTTACAAATGGCAGATCGATAATTTAATACCTTCTTAAGAAAGCTGATAGGAGTAAGATGCTGAAATACCCTCTCTGCCTCCAAAAATCATTCAATAGCCTTGTATCATTTCAGTGATATTGAAAATCCCATTCTAAATCCTAGTCTTTGCTCAGCTCTTTTTTTTGCAGTTGGACATAACTCTCATTGACTGTAGTGGTAGCTTTTCTTGAATAGCCAATTTTTTAAGCCTCTTCTCCAGTAATAAACCATGCAAAAGTGTATTGAAACCAAAAACCTGTCTGAAAGGCACTTATGTTACATCTAATGTAGGTATACCATGAATTTGGTTCTGTATATTCCACATTCTTGTATACACAGTCTATATTATTAATCACTGGATTGTGTGTCAAGACTTGAGGTTCTTGAATTTCAACCTAAGGATATGAGTTACCAACCCAACCAAGCAAGTGAAAATCTTCTAAGTTATTGCAGGAAATTGCCATCACTACCAATTTGTAAGGAGTTTCCTGTGCTCTTGTTAACCAGTTCCTTTCTGTACCATATATTTATGCAAAACAAAATCTGTCTGTGCAATGTTTGGCGTCCTATCAAAGTCATGACTGTCAAAGCATGACCTGTGTCGTGCATATCTGTGTTCCATCCCCTTGGAGAAGATCTTCAGATATTAGGGAATGTACTTTGCTCAGTAGATTCAACCTGTCCTATTTTAATACCTAGCGAAATAGGAGGAGTTTGGATTTGAGTGGAACTGTATGCTAAAAGAATCCAAAGTTAAATAGTTAGGAATTTATTTGGAGTGATGGTGTTTTCCACTTAGTAAACCACTGAAACTTCCTGGGAAGACAGCATCTCAAAATCCCCCCATTTTTTTCTAGGCTGTTACTAACACAGATGCTGATGCAACCCTTTCAGTTTATTTATTTTTCCATGATTTTAAGTGCAATAACTTTGTTTTTTTCTGATGGAGGTATTTACTGTGGAGAGCAATTCTGCACACCCTCATTAGTCTGCTGGGCCCCGTGGAAGAAGGATAATGTGAGACACTCTGAGCAGGTGGGAACACTCTTGTGAAGGGAAGGTTGAGTGACAATGTTCAGACAGGTGTGACAATGTCTGGAGAGACATGAGCCTCCCTGGGCCCAGCCAGCCTGTTTGCTGCTGCTGTTCCTCACTTCCACTTTCCAGGATGCACAGGTGAGCTCAGGGGCTGTAAACTACGTTTTGAAAGTTGCTGGGTTCTTCCAACTAAATGTATACAGGAATAGGGTAAAACCTCAAATCTGCTGATGTCCTTTGCTCTATGTATCACTTGTCTGTAGGCTCAGATAAGTTGAATGCAACAGCTACTCATATCACTAAAATCCCCTCCAAAAGTCATTTTTTGGCATTACATGACTGCTTCTTTTAATTAGAAAAGCACAGAACACCCCAGCCAACTAATTATTTTGCATTGCATACTGAGTATTCTAATAGAGAAAAAAAATTACCTTCTGATGTCCTGGGTGTTGTCCCAGACTGGTTCAGTTTTCTGTTATGTAGGTGTGGCTTGGGGATTGATGTACTGCTCTTTTCACTCACAGAGTAACAAACTCCTGGGTTGAAATCAACTGTCTGGTGTCCAATATCACATCATTTTAATGGAGAAGAGGAGGTGGGTTTACCTCAGGCCTTGCAACAGCTGAGCTATTTCACAGGAAGGACTGAAATATTTGGAATATTTGTTTTGGCTGAGCTAGAAAGCAGGCCAGTCTACAGAAGGAGATCTGTAACTCTACAAAGAGCAAAACCAGTGGAAGAAAAGAAATTGTAGGGCTACAGAAGGCCTGGCTACTTATCTAGTTCCCCTACTTTTGCCCCTCATAGTTATGACTGCTTTTGTTTCTCAGCTTTGTCCTTCTAACTCTATCAGTGTCCCACTCACTATAATTGTAAGAAGCCCTGGATTTAGTTGAATGGCTTTGCAGTGGCCTGTGTTTTATGTTTTGAGGCACAGTTTAATCCTTTGTTTCTGTAAGGTACTAACTAGCTGTTTCCAAATCCTCTGGTGCCACTGGAGAGTGATTTCTTGGAAACTTTTCTGCTGAAGGACAGAGCTCACGAGATATAATTACCACCAGGCTAAGTGCTACTTAAGCTCCTGGTGTTGTTTATATTCTGAGTTATGCAGACACTACTGTTAATTTTGTCACAAGTAAGCACATGTCATTGTCATGCTAGACTTTCGATGACTTTATCCTTATTATCTTAGAACTTTACTGTTCTGCCTGTCTTAGTTAAGGTCTGAACTGAGGAAGTTTTCATTTCAGCTATAGCTGTTACTATTATTGCAGTTTTAAAATCATACAGAGGTTGCTGAATGCTAATTAACAGGAGTTTGAAGCTAAATATAAGCACTGAGGAATATAGGGATGTTTCTGTCATTTGACATATGCACCAGACTGGATTAAACTTTCTAGAGTTTTCCTCCTTGTTAGAGATGTCTTAGATGTGGTGTCAGAAAAAATTCTGCAGTCTGTCTTATGCTGAACAGTGGCATGAAGGAACAAAGTGGAAAAGGGGCATCGAGGGTTAGGATACTGTGGATATTAAATAACTTAGAAGTATTTTATACACCTTCTGGTGGTTCACACTGAGGCTTTTCTATTTGTTCAGGTTCTACTTGTAGAGAAAGAGAGCAAACGGAAAAGAAATTAAGAACAAACCAGAAATGTATTTCAACATATTTAACTTGTTACTTGTATCTTGATGTCCCCACTGAAAAGGAAATAGGGGGAACCTTGGAAACCCAAGTGTTTTTGGCTGTAGTTAAGTTAGGAGCACCCTGGTGAATTATTTTTCCCTTTTCCAGTCAGGACTGTAGCCTGAACTGTAGATCAAAGAAGAGCAGCACTTTGCTTAATCTGGCATAGAAATCTACTTTACCCCAAAGAGACAAGAAGAAAAAGAAATTGAGGCCCAGGCTCCATGGCAACTGTGAGTTTGGTTGTTCAAATGGTTGGTAACTGTAACAGTTAAAAAAAAAAAACAACTAGGAAAGATGTATTGCTACTGAGTTGGAAAGGACATTGCATCCCAAGCCAGGGTTGTTTGCTGCTGTTCCAAGGGACATTCATAGCAGTGTACGGAACAGGCTTCTCTCTCTCGTTTTCCTCATGCTATTGCAAAGAATAAAACGTGGCCAGCTGATAAATCCAGTCTGCTTCAGAAAATGTGTACTGAAGATGCAAGAAGTGATTTTCTTCTTTGACTCTGTTCTGCATCACATGCTGACTTTATGGCTGTTGAGCCAGAGAAATGTGACATGGCAGGTCCCTATTTGTTGTGGGTATGACCACATAGCAGACAGTGCCTGCTGGTGACAGAGCTCTAATGCTGTGTTTGGAGCAGAGGCTGCTCTGTGACCCTGCATGGTGCTGTCCTCCCATCTGCTTTGATGGGGGACTTGAAAGCCAGTCCAGGATTCCTGAGTCGCTGTTCCTGGTGAATCTCCTCAGTCCACACCTTGCTTTTCAGACCAAAGTCTTGACTGCCTGCTGCTGAGTGATCTGGGCTGATCAGTGTTTTGGTGCAGGCCAGTCCAGGCAGGGAGCTCAGGGTGACCCAAATGTGGCTTCTGTGAAGTCTAGAATTTTTGTAGTTCTTTCCCCTGAGCCTGTTGTTACAGAAGGAAGCCTGCTGCCATTCCCAGTTCCTGGCTCTATGGGCATGTGGTGATCCAAGCTCTGTGTATAGAATCTGTTCCACAGCTTGGATAATTTATGATGTTTCCTTTTCTCTCTGGGGAAAGAGGATTTAGCACACAGCCCCCCAGTTGGGCTGTACTGACAGAAGTGTTATTTAACCTGCTTTGTCTTTGTTCTGGACTGCGTCTTTCTCTTGATAGGAAAAATTACCTTGCGTCACCATTAATCTTTTAGTGAATGTGGAAGTAAAGAAGGCGTTGATGACTTTCTTACTTTTTCTCTTTCTGCCTTTTATGTGTGGTGCATGTAATT
The DNA here is from genome assembly GCF_022539315.1 of Serinus canaria. Taxonomy (NCBI): domain Eukaryota; kingdom Metazoa; phylum Chordata; class Aves; order Passeriformes; family Fringillidae; genus Serinus; species Serinus canaria. The sequence goes on along the minus strand of NC_066329.1, from coordinate 5,089,584 downwards.
TGTTTTACAGTTCTGTCCCAATTTTTTTTTTGCTTCCTCATATGCTCTTCCTTGATATTAACCCTTACTTGTGTGTTGCTATTTCCATGTTGGTGTTCACTTTTTTTAAGTTAGTTAAGATCAGAGGCATTCCCTTCTGTCAGTTTGCCACTGCACTCTTGCTGTAGTCTGTCCAGAAAATTCCAGCTTTACTCTACCTTGCTTCCCATGGGAAGTCTTTCCAAGAAGCCAATCTCCCCAGCTTGCTGGCATCTCCTGTTTTGCAGTCCAGTGTTTGATATTACCTTTCCTTTGACAGCAAAACATTTGAAGTCATGATTCTTTTATATCCAAGTTATCATTTGGTTGCAGTGTTCAGCCAGTCCATTCCTGCTGAAGAGGAAGGTGTTCAAGGCAGCTGATGACTTGGTTCAACTCCTCCACCTTGTGAAATAAATGTGTTCCTGACACACTGGCAGAGTGGAGTGAGCAGTCTTTGACTGGCAGTGTTGTTGCCTTTCCAGAGGCTTCCTGGTTCATTTTCCAAGAGCTCTGGGCAACTCCTATTATTGCTGTGTGGAAGTTTCTAACCACACTGGACGCCTTTTCCTCCCTCTAACATGACATAATATAGCATTTCAAATTCCCAGATAAATCAAAACTTTTGCTGGTGGGAACTGCATTTACAAAAGACAAAAGTATATTTGATCTGCCAACTGCTGTTTGTATTCATCCATGTTTGTGATCCCTGTCGTTTGCTGTTAGGGAACAAACTTGACGTATGTGGATTTTGATTCGCATAAAACCACAGAGAATGTGGTGTTTGATCTGAACATCTTAGAGAACAAGGAGGATTTGGTATGTGAATAAAACTCTTCACTGTTCTCTTGGGTAAAGGGCTTTGCACATCCACTCAGAGGGCAGAAACAACAGCATATGACTTAGGTGCCCAATTATACCCTGTGTGTCACCAAGGAGCTGAACGAGCAGCTCACAAATGCTCCATAGTCTGAAAACAGGCAGCTGAAACCTCCAGCAAAAGGCACAATGCATTCAGGGCAATTGTGTGCTTAAATGCTTTGGGAAAGAAAAAAGGAATAAATTTGCAGCCATCCCTAAGGAATAATCTGTGTGCTTTATCTACAAATAATATTTTAATCAGCTTATTTGACTGCCTATGGTCACAAAGCTGTAATTGATTAAAAATTACCCTTTTTGTAACAAAATAAGGCTGCAGAATAAAAATGAGATTCCAAGGTGGTTCTAATGTGTCCTGCTCTGGCAATGTGATAAGGAGCACTTCTGTAGAAAACCAAAGAATCTCACAGCAAAAGGTTTGGGGACTGTTACAGAGAAGTCTTTTCAGACTTTAGGGCAGTTTAGACTGAATTTGGACTTTTTTTTTCTTTCTTTTTTCCTCCTTTTTTTCTTTTTTTTTTTTCTTTTGCTCTTTTTTTTTCTTTTTTTTTTTTTTTCCCAGTGTATTCATGTTTCCTTGGTATCTGAATGGGGAGAGGAACTTCTTTTAACGGCCACATGGCTCACTTCCAATTCTGATAGATAAAGTCAACCTGCTTGGCCCCACCAACAGGAAATAGGATGCTGCCCCTTTAAGCGGACTGTAAGGAGTATGGAATTACGGCTAACTTGGTTTGGAGCCTTTGTGTAAGGCTTTCAGGAAGAGATAAACCATTAATCATGCACAATTACTCTGACCTTGCATGAACTAAAGCCTCTCTGAACACATAAGATTACGGTCTCTGGAGACCTTGAGACACTGACACGATCAGCTCGTCCGAGGGCATGGAAACGGCTGCACAAAATGGCTGAAAGCTTGGCCTTCCTTTCCTTCCCTTAAACCCAAGTCTGTCTTTCCACCCAGCACAGGGATTTATCCGCCTGCTTGCTGTGCAAACTGCGCCAGGCTTTGAGTTCACGAGTGGAAATGATGGCAGTGCTGAAGAGAATAAATTACATATGAGTTTTGAGGAGATGTTTTTTAATACTTACTGAGTTGGATGGGGATCATCTTTTTCTCTGGGGATCCTCTTTTTCTCTGCACAGCTTGTAGTACAAATGTTATGGTCAGTGGCAGGGGTTCTTAGGTAACTCTGCAATGTAATTCACTTTTGTTGCTGTTATTCCTTTCCTGGTGCCAGCCTCACATGTTCTAATTAGACTTTAGGTCATGATTTTCAAGGTCAGTTACATTCCCTCTGTTAGTTTTGTTTAGGATTTCTTTGACTTCTTAAACTCCTTAAGCAACCATGTCTCACACACCTACTATGATGTATGATGTACTTTCCTCTGTCTCTTCTTTTTCCAACCTCTGGAACTAGCAGCAATATGTAAAATAATAATAACGATGATAAATAAACAATTAAGCATTTACTCATTAAGTAATTATTGATTTCAACTTGTCATTTTTCAGAATTAGGGTGAGCTAAAAATGCTCATGAACAATTACAGAAGCTCAGGTGACTGACTCAGTGAAATGCAATTCCTTGTTTGTTTGATCCTTCATCCTGTGTTTGATCCCTACAGCTTCATTCACTTATCACGTTTTTACTGCTATAAATATTTTACGACATATGTGACCATTTGATGTTATTTACTGCAGTGTGACACCTATTTTGAACTAATTTTACATAGATATAACTATCTTTCCTCTGTCCACTGAAGTAGGAAATTTCTGATTTTTCAGAGATGTAGTTTTAAGAAGTTGGAGATAGCTTATCCCGCATTAAAGGACTGGACAGAAGATTCCAAACTAAAATACGAGTCCAGTTCTGACCAGCGCCTCTGTGTTGCTGCAGAGGAAAATGGGTAAGTCCAAAAGAAATAAATATGATCTTCACAGAGTGAATGATGCAGAGAATGTGTATTAGGAACTTCTTCCTGAAAAGGGATTTTGAAGGTAGAATCACAGCATTGAAGAATGTCCCGAGCTGGAAGGCACCCACAAGGATCACTGAAATCAAAAAGGTAAGCATGATTAAAATACCACCAGGACAAGGACAGCAAAGGATTTGCTTTACCAGGTAAGATCTCTGGCAGTAATGTCAGACTTATTGCTTCAGGACATCAGTTGCTCTCTAACTCTGAGGATGAGAAGAAATTCTTTTATAAAGAAGGTTTCTCCAGATTGTTTGCTGCAAACCTTCTGCACAATGTCCCTGAGTGTTTTCATAGACCTGTTTCATGGGTTTGGTAACAGCTGATTCTAGTTTGTATCAGAAGGGTATTAAAATGCTCCCTGTGCCTTTAGGCATTGAGGACGAGAGCCTGGTTTGAGGGAGCTGTTCAGTCCTTGCTGGAGAAGACACACTGTGCTGCTCTTCTTCATGGATATTTTATGAAGTTTTTTTCCTTCTTTTACATTTTCCACTAATGTATTATAAACATGCAGCCAATGGTTAAAGGGGTGTTGGTTCTAAGAAGTAGTCAGCAGAATGTAAACTCACTGAAAACAGAACAAAACCAAAACAGTATGGTGCTAAGGGACAGTTTTGTCCTGATTGTGGCATTGTAGGGCCACAAGTGCTCAGAGCATTCTTGGGCAGCTTGGGCCCACAGCCAGTTTTCAGAGAAGCCTGGATCCCAACCCTGCTCCTCTCTTAGGAAAGGGGCTGTGGAAGGAATGGGAATTAGCTGTGAGAGGGAAAAGGCAGGAGCTTGCTATTATGAGGACAGTCTGTGCTGCCGAAGCCAAAATCAAACAAAGGTAGATTTTTATCTGATGTAGCCCAGCTGAAGTCAGTGTCAGAGTTACACCAAAATCAGGCTTGAAGGGAGCAGTATCAGGCCCACAAAGGTTTCCTGCATTGTTTTTAGTCCTGTTGCACCTTGTTGTGACCAAAGATATGGAAAAAGTCTATTGTAAGAGGTTTTAAAGTGGAATAATTATTTATTTAAAGGGAAAACGACAACCCACTGCTTTTTGGGTTCAGTCCAGGTGTGCATTTTGTATCTACACTGCAATGCTGTCAGTACAGCTGTGTAGCTCTTCCTGAGGCAGCTGTTAACAAGCTGGCCTTGATACTTCTGTCTGTGCTGCCAGAACCATAATAGACTCCATGTGTGCCTTCTCCAAAAATATTATTAACTCTGCTTCTCAGTATACTCCTTGGAGTACTGATGCTCCCTACCTTAAAACTACCTCAGCCATGTCTATTCAACCTGCTCATGCTTTGGACTAAGAGGGCGGACATTTTCTTTAGCTTCAGATTTGATTTTAAAAAGTCTAAAACCTGATTGAATGGCTTCTGCAAGTAAACCTGTCTTGGTTTTACCATTCTCCATTTGAAATCTGAAAGGCTTTGTTTGTTTGGCTTTGAGAGATAAAAATGGGGAGAGAGACAAGCAGCAGAGATCTGCATAGATTATTCTCTGCTGCTGGCAGTCCAGGTGACTCAGTTAAAGCTGAGGGCTGTTCCATCCTAATAGGGGAGAGAGAACTCCAGGGGTTAAAGGCATGAGCATCCCTTTCATAATTAGGACAGATCAGAAGTGGAGCAAAATGTTCTTGCAGCTGAATCAGCTGCCCTCTAACCAGGCTGGAGTCTGGAGCTGGGGCCTGATGGACACTTGTACAGAATGCAATTTAATCTGTAATGGCTGAGGAGGACTCCTCAAAGTCTGCGGCAAATGGCAATTATTGTCCCTTTTTGTCACATCCTCCCCCAACCAAAACAAAAAAAGAGGAAAATTAATGAAAATAACAACAGGGAAGGATCCTAACTAGCATGCCCTGCCTCCCCCTTTCTCTTTAAAAATCCTTTACAATATAGTGACTGAAATGAGCTGCCCGGTATAATAAAATCTCTGGAGCACCAATGTGAAACAAGAATTCCTTCCCCCCACACAGGCACACACACCCCTGCTCCCTAATGAGCAGGGAGACGCCAGCTCGGGGGCTGCAGCCAGTGTTAAATTAGCAGAGAAGGCCATCGAAGTGGGCTGACTCCAGCGTAAACTGCCTTAAGTGTCTGTTTATTAAATCACACCAGTGCTTAGAGTCTGCCCTGCTGCCACATCAGAGCTGTCTGCACACAGACAAACCCTGGCCAGTCCCGGGGGAACATGGGCCAACTGGATACTGGTGGTAATAAAGGCAGGGGAGGAGGGAGCAGCCCTCACCAACAGCCCCTTGTTAGGCTCCATCATGGGTTATTCTTCTAGAGCAGAAAATCCATTATTTAGGGTCACTGTTTTCTTTTGTAGCAGTGGGGAAACCATAAAGTTGTGTTCCTCTCTCCTTGTTAGGAAGCAGGAGTCAAGGCAGGCCTTTTCTTCCTAAACTGCTGTGTCTGAGCCCTGGAGAGTGGCTTTCCTGTGTCAATCCTTACAGGGAAGTGTGGCCTTCACTTTCAAGTCAATCCTTCAGTTACAGTGGGAGAAGGTTGTTAATTCCCAATGATTTTCTCAAAGAATTCCCTAGTGTCAATTTGTCAAAGCCTTTGGAAATAAAAAATTCTGGTCAAAGCTTAAGTTTTTGTATTAAAGGAGGGAAAAGTCAAAATGCTTCTGTGTATTTGCACAGTGGGAGGTACAATGAGGGTTTGATTCCAGATGGGATTTCTACACTTGCCTGCTAAAAAGTAATATTACATATTCTGCAGTTAAGGCAGAAAGGAGAGAGACAGCTAAGCTGGAAACCTTCTTTTGTAAGTCAGAAGACACCACTTCTATTGCCGCTCATTCTGAAATGAGAGGCCTACTACATTCCCTTCTTTCCCAAGGACTAGTTTTTAAACACAGTTGGAGCCAGGGATTCTGGTTTATGATTCTGCTGCTTACATTACCAATGGGCCTATCTTGGTCTCTGCTCTGCATTTCCAAGGTAAGCATTCTTTTCTGCATAAATCCCCAGATAGAAATAGTGGGGAGAAGTGGATAACCCTCTCATCCCAGATGGAGGCATAGAGTGGAGTTTTGGAAAAGTGTCTGATTTAGTTTGTTCTCATGAATTGCATGGGCTTGCTGAACATCTCTTAATTTTGCCATCCTACCACTTAGGATTGATCTTTCTCTGCAGTGAGATTTTTAAGCTTCAAACAAGTTTCATCCATGTGTTGTCAGGTCAGGATGTTGAATGTACAGCATTTAACTAATTTGGATATACTTCCATACTTGTGTTCCCTACTCAGCCTGCTGGTTTATGTCTTCCATGAGGAAATTTTGCTGCTCATAGGCTTCCAGAGGCTCCACTGCAGCCCAGATGCCACTTTCTGTGAAAGCAGGTTTGGAGTCATGGTCAAGCATCCTTTTGTGAGATGGCCCATTGACATTGGAGAAGAGCAGCAGTTGTTGAGCCAATTTGTATGAGGAAGGAGACATGTAAAGTTTAATATGAAGTGGTTGGTTTAGCTGGCAGAAAGGGAGAGGTGGGCTGTTTTCCATTTCCCTTTAAAATGTCAAACACTAATAGTCTCTTCCGATCATCCTGAGATTGCCAAATAATTGACTCTGCCTACAGCAAAAACCTCCCTGATCCACAAAGCAGGAAGCTGATGACAGCAATTGCCTGAACGTGTCCAAATTAGTCAACTCCTGGCAACCCCAGCAGGGTCAGCAGTGGCAGCCCAGGGGTCGTGGGGCAGCAGGAGATGGAGGCTGGAGATTGCCCTGCTTCCTGTGCCCTCTCATGCCTCCAGGACATAGCAAGGACATGAGGGATTCCCAGCTGGAGCAGCCAGCACCTGAACTGCATGTCCAACAGAGATGTGTTTATCCAGAGGATCTGCTGTAAATTAGCCAAAGCAGGGGCTCAGGGGCAGAATGGGGAATTGCCTGTCGCTGCAAGTGGCAGCAGAACATATGTGTGTGGGGTGAGCCAGTCTCACACAGCTCCTGCGGGGTTTTCTCCAGGGTTTCCTTGCGCTGCTGTGTGGCACTGACGTGTTTACAACTTGCTGGGTTCTGTCCCAGGGCTGGATTATTTTTTCTGTAGCTTCATTTGTTCTCCCACATCTGTGCAATTGATTACAGGAAAATGTGTGGACATAAAGTATTTAGTAATAAGCACACAGCCCTGGAGCTCAGAGAAGAGACAGAGAAGGTTGTCCACCAAACCATTCCTGAGCCTCTTCAACACATCCAGTTACATGTACTGGGTGGTTTGGTTTTATAAAGTGGTGGCAGTAAAGCAGCAAAGAATCTCTGGCCCCATTCCCCCCTCTCTCCCTTCCAAAGCACTTCAGTGTGCCTGTGACTTCTTGAAGGCAACTCAGGCATCTAGGGGTTGTGGCCTTTTCATAAGATTATTTTAGGACTCAGAGAGAGGACAGAGGAAGAAATAGAGAAGCACTGTCTCAGAGCTCCCAAGCAATACCTCTGTTGTTACAGGCAGGATGAGAAAGTTTTAAGAGCAGGCTCTTTGTGTGCTAGGCTGTATTCTTGTCTGTGCTTCCCAAAGCAGAGGAGCTGGGGACAGGAGCCTGCCCTGACAGCTCCCTGAGCATGCTGCTGCAGGTCAGGACCTCTGCCCGGGGAAGGAGCACTGCCTGTGGGCCTCCCACGTCTGCTCACGGAAAGTCTGGCTGGACGCTCTGTCACACTCTGACAAAGGTCACTTTTACATCCCGTCTTCTAAAAGGTCACAGCATGACCCCAGGTGCAGGAGAACAGGAGGAGGGAGAAGGCAGCTTTCTCCCTTTTTTTTTTAAATTTGTTACCACTGCCTGAAAAAATATACCGTGTCTTTGCTCTTGCACCACCCCCTCTCTTGGTCTGCGCTGGCACTTTCTCTTCCTAAATGCTGCACCATAAGCTCTCCCTTTATATGTTTCAATGGCTGGTTACTGGATTTTCTCCTCTTTATCCACTTTGTTCTCTCTGCAGAGAAAAAGCTGTGGTCCCTCAATGAATAAGCAAACACTTCCAACCTCACTGTGCCCTCCCAGAGTACAGTTCTTCAACGCAGCTTGTGTGAGATGCATGAACACAAACTGCTACATGGATAGCTTTTCCCTCAAGGGCTGGGTAGGAGGAAGGTACCAATCCTTGTCTTATTCATCCCAGTATATAGCAGTAAATGGATACATCTCATGACAGGAAACCTGCCTTCCCTTGCTCCTTTTTCACAGTATTTACACGGGTCAGTGGGGTAAGGAGGACAGGTAAAGGCCAGATGCTCAGGTGTCACACACTGCTGCAGAGTTGTTTCCCAAACTAGGATTTAATGAACCAGCTAGAGGATGAAAACTATTTGTTCTTCTTGACTTAAGTAAGGCCCAGTGGTTAACAAGACATTTATGTGCAAACCATAGGGCTTCAATTCAGAACTAGTGTCTTTAACTGCTGGATCATCCTCCCAGTGTGATTTGAAATTTCTCCCTCTCATAGAATTTGCAGCAGCAGTGGAATTATTTTCTACATTTTGGATGCTAAGGGAAGGAATAAATACAGGGGGTTTCTCAGTCTGCTCATTTTAATAAATCGTTTCTTAAGGGCTGGAGTGAGATGGTGGACATGATTCTCTGGGGACTGCAGGGACTTGTCACAGATGCTGGACATGGGCCTTCAAAAAACAGACCTGGGACATTTTAGAGACAGTTGACTTTGTTAGGGTAATAACTTGATACAAGTTATTTTATTTAAAGCATTCATTCTTCACACAGAATTTTCTTAAGATGTTTTAAGTAGCAATTTAAAGAGTTAGAGAAACAGAGAGGAGTCTCTTTTCAGAAAACTTACTATGACTTTTGAAAGGAAACAGCCTGTCCCTGGCTTGTCTTTGAAAAATAGATAGCCAAGTTTTCACTTTAAAATGTAATGATCTGCATCTATCTTAGAGCTCTCTGTTAGGGCTCTTATTGCTCACATAGATGAATCACATCTCTCTGCACATTTTTTAAGATAGTATTCCTTTAATAGAGATACTTCCTGTGAGCCCAATGTTATTGAGTATCTCAAGACTGTCTTACTTTCAGTTGTGCTAATAGGAATGTAATTCCCAGGATCTCAAAGGAAATTGATGCAGCTTGTGGACTACCCACCAGGCCAGTGTACCTGTTCCTGACCTTTAGCTAAGGATGGAATTCTTGTGTATTGGCCAGACCACACTAAAGTCAAAGTCTGTGGAGAAACGGAAGTTGTATAAGGTCAAAAACTAGGTCGTGGCCGAGCTGGGAATGCCAATGAACTGGGCTACCTGTTGAGCAAAAAAGGGAAGAAATAGCCATGATGAAGAGTACCTGAAGGTGGTTTTCCAGGTTCCCAGTCAGAAAGGAGACTGTTCCACTAATTGGGTCTTAAAAGGTCTTTTCTATTCTGTTTAAATTCTTACAATATGCCCCTCACCAAGATGTGAGGGTGTCTGTCTAAGGATGTCTCTCTTTTCATTCTTTTCAGCTGTGTTTGTTTTCCTCCCTCCCCTTACCCATTCTTTGCAGGTTCGTGAAGAGCATTCAGACCCAATGAGGGGGTCTCTACAGATCTCCTAAGAAGATTAAGCTCTCTGAATATTTCATGCCCCTGATTGACAGCTCTTGAGGACCTCTTGTAAGCCTGGCGCCCGTATTCTTGTTTTAAAAAAAAAGAGAGGGAGACAAGAAAATCACATCCACAGAAAAAAATTGATCCTATGGGCCTGACCTCTGCTGACAGAAGGCACTAGACAGAAGCAGCTCCTCCCGGACATCTCCCCCTCCTTTCCCTCCCATCACTGTCTACTGTGAAATAAAAGGAAGGTAATGGGATTTTAAGAGGCAAGGAGTAGGCAAAGGAGGAGGGGGTGGTTTTGCCCCCTCCCCTGAGCCCCAGTGCTGCGGCTGCTGGTCCCTCAAGAGCCATTGTGTGCCCCTGTCCCTGGCTCCCGTTCTGTGCTGCGCCCTCCCTTCCCTAACGAGCCGCGGGCCGAGCCGCCAGCCCTCATTAGGGGCTGAGCCGGGAGCCAGCCCCGCGCTCCCCGTTCCGCCCCATTAAGGGTTTTCCCCCTGCTTGACAGCGGGGAAAGAGAGCCGGCGACCTGTAAATTCTCATCAGGCTGCTTGAGAGCCTCCCTTCCCCCTCAGTCAGCCCGCACTAGGCAGCTTAGAAGTTCCTCCTTTATTTGGAGATGCAGGGCCAACCAGATCTCACATGCTGGCTTTGGGAGACCTTCCTTGGTGGAAACGGGATGAGGATGAGGGGGAGAGAAGCAGAAAGAAACTGCTCTGAGCCCTTCTTACAGCTGGAGCACAGAGAGATTTGCTGCTGTGCTTGCTGTAGATACCAGTGTTAGACTGCAATGTCCTGTGTTCCTCTGCTCCATGCTGAGAAATTGGCACAGCTTCCTGCTGGCAAATTTTTAGGAATCATCCATGGTGCTGGGAATACTGCACAGTTATCACCATGCAGATAAATGGAATGATCACTGCTGATTGATTAGGAGACTTCACCAACTTTTACAGTACTTTAACCTTTTCCTTGCTTAAGACTCCAGAGTTGCTGAACTCAGTTTGAAGTCTCCTCTTTGATGTTACACTTGCCTTTTCAGCATGAATAATCTCTATTAAACTTGAATATCCTTTCAGGGTAGGTTCAGTGTTTCTGTGTGAGGTATGGCTGGACACTCCAGCAGTGGCACTTTTGACTATGAGAGTAGGGGACTATTTGAGTTACATGTAAGATATTGTATGTGAAAGACATGGGCAACTTCATAAAGGATCATTGAGCCAGTTAGTTCTCCAATAACATCACCTTTTTAAAGTCAATTTTTTTTTTTTACCAACTGATTGACGCCCCATTTATTTGCAATAGCTGTCTTGGTGGAATGCCAGTGCCATTCCTCAGTAGTGTTTATCCTGCCAGTGTTCTCTGGATGAGGTGTTGAATGTTGCAGCTCATTATTTTGGTTTGGAGGGAAGAGAAGAGCATCTGGGTGTTGATAACCAACATGGACAAGATTTATATGCAAACAGAATCAAAGGAAGCTTTGGCTCTTGATAAGTCTTACGCCACTAGTATTAAGCTTTATAAAGGCTTGATTGTTAGGCCACAATATTGTCACCCCCAGTTTAGTCCTTGTGTCATTTGTTATTCCTGGCACTGCCACCCTGTGCCCTACTTGTGTGCCTGGGTAAGCTGGGCAGACAGCAAACTGTTCCAGAACAGTGCCAGTGGGTTTGGAGGAATTTCATTCACTCCTGCTGAAATGAAAAGATGGGACATGGGCTATATTTTTAACTTACCTGTAGCCACTAAAATGAATGGGAAAAAATTAGACTTCCTCATAACCCTACCAGAGTCAGGAAGATGGAATCCTATGTCTGGAAACATTTTTCTAAGTTTTGAAAGAGGAAGAACTATGCCTACAGTTTTCTTGCAGTGGGTATAGTCTTTATAGACAAAATCCTAAATCAAAGGTCAGTGAAACCCTTTTTAAATCCAGTTCTTTAATATAAGGCTTTCCTGTCTAGTTCCTTAAAATCCCTTCCTCTGCTCAGCGTCTTTATCAGGCTGAGCAGAGCAGCTGAGAATGACAGAGCCTGAAGACATAGCTAGCCTTGAGTCATTCCCAGCTTCTGACATGGTTTGCCCAGTCTCTCTCATGGACACAGAGAAGGAGCTTTTCAAAAGTGACTGAATACCTCCCATCCTCTCATCACTCCTATTTCAATTTCAGATGAGCAACAAATAAAGCAGGGAAGGCTGAAGGTCATTTTTCTTGATGGCAATCTGCTGGCCTACTCACAGACTTCTGCTTCTCATCAGCCATGCTATTTAATCTGTAATTAAACTAGAGATGGTTTTCTGGAAGGAATCTGCTGATGTTTGCAACTAATGGGATGTATTCACTGCAGAGCTCTGAGGTATCTCACCTGCATTGATAATATTAGGGCACTAATCACACATGCTGTGCTCCTGCTCTGAATGCTCTGAAGAAACCTGTTTGCCTCCCTCTTCTGTCTGCACAGAGACTTGAGGGAGAAATCCTTTCCCTGACTTGTAGAAGTGGGGTATAAATGAGCAGGCAGTAAAAATATCCCTCAGTGCCTCAGGAGAACTCCAAGGACCCTTGTGCACTCGTGTGCTCAAATGGTCAAGCAGGTTTTGTGTCTTTTTCCAGGAGCGATTTCTATCTCTTCTATTCAGTGTGATGCCATATAGAGCTTATTGATAATATCACATTTTTTGGGACTAGTCCTAGGAAAATAGACCTCATCTTCTGTTTCTAGACACCTGATACAGGCCAGCATATTGCTCTGCAAAGCAGTCCTTAGCTCCCTACAGAACTATGGAATACAAGTTGGAAGGATTTTTGGAGGTCATACGATCCAAGCTCAAAAAAGAGGAGGAGAGCAGTTCAGAATCCTGCTCCATCCTTAATCCCATACAACCATCTTTTCCCATTAGGGTTTCAAGAGTCAGCATTGCCACATCCTGCCAGCCCTCTCTGCTGGGGTGGCCTTTCTGCAGTGGCTGTGGCCAAAGGAGGCTGTGTGACCTCTCTGTAGAACTGTGGAACAGAGATAGGCTGTGTTTGCTTCTGGAGCCTCAAAACTGGAAGTTCATGGCAGTCATCCAAGTGGAAAACTTCACAAAGCTATAGTGCTGGATATGTTAAAGAGTGGTTATCACCATAACAGGAGAAAACTAAGGGTTTTCATAAGGAATAAAAAAATAGTAATGGATAATCTATGTTCTTTTTTGAAATGTTTGTCCAGGTTCAAAACCAGAGTGAAATTTAAACTTGGTTTGTAGGGTTCTGAAATTTCTGGATAATTTTTTCCATTTTAATTTGTGGTTAGGAATAGAACCAGAAAGACCAAGATACCTCACAATTTATTTGATCATTTGGAGTTGTGAGCAGAAGTAAAAATGTACTAGAAATCACACACAAGCTAATAATTTCCTCCAAGGTTTGGAGCCCAGTTTTGCAGAGTTGGGAGGTTTGCTACAGTTTGCAGTTAGACAGCAGTCAGGAGTGGGTCAAAACCGGGATCTGGGGTTACAGGGAGGTCTCTGTGACTGGGGCCCCAATAAAGGCTTGAAGATTTTTTTCCCCATCAGGTTGCACTTGCTGCTCTACAGAGTCAAGAGCGGGTTGGGAGAGTCACTGCCTTTGCCTTCCCTCATAAGAAAAGATTTTTCACCAGATGTTATCCAAGGTCTAAAGAATGTCCCTTTGTCTGAAAGACTGAAGATGTCAGCAGAGAGAAACACTGACTTTGTCATCCAAAAGTGAGTTTTTCTTTAGGAAAACAGATTACATTTATGTTTGCAGAGATTGAGTTTTGCCTTGAAAAAGCTGGCTAAATTTGAAGGTGAAATCCATGACACATTTTCATTTGGGTAGAGTGAGATTCTTGTTTAATCCATTTTGCCAATAGTGAGAGCTGAAAATGTACTATGGCCTAATGCAGTGCCAAGTGTAGGTGTTTCCAAGTGTGTGGGGAGGAAGGAGTTAAGGATTCTGCTCTGTGAGCCATCCACAGCAGGGAATGACCCAGTTTAAAAGGGTTAACAGTATTTGGTTTTTCAGAACTATTTGTTATATCAAGTTAGTGCAGCAGAGGTCACCCAGGTCACTGTGCCTCCCCCTTCCCTTTCCATCCCAAGCCCCTGCTCCGTTCCTTGTTTCTCCTCTAATCCGATGACCTCAGACACAGCTCTTTCCTTATGATGTTCTTGACAGCATCTTCAGACAATATGCAGCTCGACGCCAGTTGTCTTTCCCTTTTTCTCCTGTCCCTCAGGAAAAAACCTGGGATGCTAAAAGGCACTTTGTGCAGTGGGGAAAAGCCTCAGCAATTTGTTCTGTGGTTTTTGGACAAGAGTAGCTCAGAAAACAGTTTTCCATGTATGTGCTCTGTTAGCATGGCTGTCTTTTCTCCTCAGTGTGTGTGTTCGGGTGTTTTTTCTCTATTTTGTGTGTGTGTGTATGATTAAATTCTCATTTATCCACTGTACATTCTGGTCTCTTCTGTCATGATGTTGCTGACTATGACTTGCCAAAGCTCAGAGGAAATACTTTTTGGGAGTACAAGTTAACTGTTTACAAATGGGAATGGAAAAGTTTGGCTAGAATTTGTCCTTGGGCTTAGTTAGCAAATGAGGTCAGATTTGCTACTGTGACTGAGAGTTAAGGACAGAAAACCTTGCTAAGAAGGTTCCTCATCCCTCCTCTCTGACCATCTTCTGCCAGTCGAAGCTTCTCTTAGATTTTTGTTCAATGTATTTTTATGACCTATTTTCAAAGATAATGAAGGCCCACAGAAAAGCAGAACCCCAGGTGCTTGGTGTCTTTGACAATTCAGACTAGAGTTAAGCAATGACTATTATGCTTATATATTTTTTCACCTTACCGGCATCACTATGTTAACTTTCTGTCATATCATCCACTTGGAATAGGATACAAAGCACCCTACCTGACATTAACCCAGGAAGTCTCATTTTCCTGCTTCCTCAGTTGCTTGTTTTACTGTGGTTCTCATTTTCCTCTACCTGTGCCTCTTTGACATCCAGTTATTTGATTTTTTTAAAGAATGTTCCTTGCTTCTGATTTTATTGTGTTGTTCCTTGGGCAGCCAGAGCTAGAGGTGTTTCACTTGCTGTTGGGGATAAACTTAGTAAGGTGTAAAGGACTGTTTTTCTCCCTCTGCTGTGGTTTGACTGCTTTCTGAGGGGTGTGCTTTGCTTTTCCTAGAGAGATGGGGTAGGGTCGTCCTGGATGTCCTGAACCTCCTAAGGGTCACCAACAAGCTGCTGCTGATAATGTTAAAGCTGTTTCTTGCAGCCTTTCCAGGGCTGGGGAAACACTGCCAGACCTCAGTGTTTTTAACAGATCTGAGGGATCAGTGAGAAAAATGCCTGTGCATATTTGCTTTAATTGAAAAGCAAATTGCAACTCAATTGTATGTGGCTTTCCTTTGCTTCTTGGTCATGTTCAAGTACATAAGGGTTATTAGTGTGAATGTTAATTAGAAAACAAAGTTTAAGGCTGTGTCTTCTGTTGGAACTTTTTATACTATGAGAAAATCCTGTTTTATTTAGTTCAGTCACCACAAATTGATGTATCAGGAGAGCAGAACTTTACATTCAACGTTTCATGTAACTGGCAAAAGCAAAGTTCAAGTACTACTTTCCATTGCCAGCTTTTTCAGTTCCCAGCTTGCTTCTCTGTTAATGTTACAAAGTTGCTTTCCCAGTGGCTTGAGCAGTGGCACCGGTAGCAATCAAAATGATTATTGTGAGTTGCTTGCTGTGCTGGAGGAACCAGAACAAAAGGCAGTTCTGCATACTGAGTAAGTTGGAGTTGGACTGGATGATCCTTGTGGGTCCCTTCCAGCTCAGAATATTCTGTGATTCAATGGAAAACAGTTGAAATCATAAAAAATGTTGGCTAATGAACTTCTTCAGCTGAGCAACAGTTGAACCTCTTGGAAGAAAATGTGTTTTAAGTTTCACCTTCTTTAACCTTAGGTGGAACATTCCTTATATTTCATGTTAGCCAGAACAGTGCAGGTCTTGAAGCCAGTATCTCTATGTTTCAGAGCTTTCATCCAGATTCTCTGGGAGGGTTTCAAATCCTTCCTCCGGCACCTGCCCAGATGTTTCAGGATTCTAGAGAGTCGTGGCATTGCTGTGTCATTTATTATGCAGTTCTCTCACCATTGGCCTCAGCCCTACAGGTTTTTGGAAGCATGAATGTGATGGAGAAAGGGAGTATTTGGAGGCATGGAACCCTTTCAAGTTTTTGTGGGGGGGGGGGGGGGTTCGTTTGTTTTTTTTGTTTGTTTTTTTTTTTTTTCTCTTAAAGAAAAGGCCAAGATCCTCTTCTGTTATTGCAGCACTCATCTTACCCATCAAGTCATCTAGGCCAAAGGACACTGTAACAGGGGCATTCCCAGGAGTGGAAGATGTACAGTTTCTGTAGCAGGGAAAAGAGCGTCAAAACAGGAATGGAAACTGGCAGGAGGAGCTTGGAAAGGCCAAAAGTTTCCAGTTCAGAGAGACAGTGAGAGAGGAAGTCAGTGAGTGCAAAAGGATTCCCTCTCTCCCCACTTCTCAGCCCCCACCCTCTGTCCTTCCTCCCCACCCCACCCGGGGAGATGGGAGAAGAAACTTGGCAAGCCATCTTGTCGCCAATCAATCTGTGGTGTAACAATTAGCACTTAAGCAGCACTCACGCTAAACACAGGCTCAGAAAACACTTACAAAGGAAAAGAAAAAAAACCCTCAAACCCCAACACAACAACAACAGGGGAAAGCTGGAACAGATCAATGCCACGCTAACCAGGAGGCACCTAATACCCCATTATTGACGAGGCCGATAGCGCTTTAAGTGTGTGCTCTCCATGCTGAGCAATTAGCGGCAGGACCAGTGCGGTGGAGGCAGCTCCAGCACAAGAACGCACCCCCCGCTGCCCAGCGCTTCCCCCAAGAGGTGTTTGATGACAGCTTCATTTGTTAGCGAGATCCCAATAGCTGCCGGCGCCGGCATCCTTTCCATTACGGAGCAGAGTGCGAGGGGAGCTGGGCAGTGGGTCCGCTCCCCCCCTCTCCCCCGGCCTGTGGTAACAGAATACAGTAGACGCGGAGTCTGTCTGTGCCCTGCCTAAATTGATTGTAATGGCTTTCTTAACGTGCTGAAAGAGCCGACTGTTTTCTCGCCTCGAAGAAAGGCTGGAGGAAAGAGGAAGTGACTCTAGCGGCTGCGGCACAGTGGATGAAAGTAAACTTTTGTTTGGTAAAGACCAGCCGACTGCAGACTGTCTCTGGCCTTTCAACTGGCTCTCAGCAACACTGTGTTTGAGAAGAAAGGGGAGAGGGTAGAGAACAAACTGTCAGCTTCCTGCCTTGGCTCTTGCTCCTGTGCTAACCCTGCTCATCTGGCTGCACCTCCCAGAAGCACACTGGAAACTTCTTCAGCAGGGAGTCTGGTTCCAGAAGGTACCTATATGATAAGGCTTTCCAAGGGAATTCATGCATGTGGACAGTAGGGCATGTGTGCTTTTAAATGCTTGGCTAGGCTGAGGCTTACCTCAAAAAGGTGTGCTGAGCTCCCATAAGAGCAGAAGCTAAGCCAAGCCTGGAAAGGATATGACCTTCTGAAGAGCTTCCAGCCAGCATCTGTTATTGATAAACTGTGTTTATCTGGCAGGCCAGAGCCATCCAGGGACCTCCCAAGTGGAGAGACGTGTCCCATGTCAGAATGTCTGTGTGGTCAGATAAAACCATCCATCAATCAGTCATACCTGGTCACCAGAGCAAACCAGCAGGTGCCGCTCAGGGACTCTGCTGCTCTCAGGTGTGCTGCAGCCTGTCCTGCCAATCTTTACTGCGCTGGCTGGGAGTTTCCCAGAGTAACCCAAACACTTCTGTCATAGAAGAATCATTGTGTGACACCTTTGGCAACAAAATAAACTGGGTGACAGATGTTCAGGCTTTTCTGAGAGGCAGTGTGGGTTGTAATACCACTGTACTGGAACCTGCTCAGCCAGGCTTGCTCTTTAATCACTCATCACTGGAGATATCCTTTGGTTCCTTCTTCTCTTTCCATGGAATGAGACAGACTTCCACAGACTGTTAGGTACCACAAAGAATGAGGAGGTACCTGGTGTGCAGGTACTGCCATAGTGTGAAGAAAGAGGAAAAGAACTGAAGTTCTCCACTGTGGTGTCACTCAGGTTTCAGGTAGTCCCTTCCCGCCCTTGCCTGGTTCCAAAATTTATCTCTTCTCAAAGTTAGATCTTGTGAGTAGAGAAAGGGGCTGCAAAGTACAACTTCTCACGCTGCTGTAACCAGAAGCTGTTCTCTGCTTCTGACCAGGAGGCTTTAAGATTATGCCAGATGGGGCCATTAAGGCTGTGCAAACAATAAGGAACACATAGGGGAGTCTGTTAATGGGTTTCTTTTGGAAGCATCAGCTGGAGCTGCTGAATGAGGCACATGACCTATTTAAAAAAGCCACTTGAGAAATCTGTCTGACTGCTAAAAGGATGGGATTTCTTACCTTCCCTGTTTATGCCAAGCCACTAAGGATCAGCCATGCTGGATGCTCACACACTCCTGTATTGGCAGTGTTGCTCATTTGCCAATACACTTTATGGTTCGTGCCCTAAAGCTCTGAGATTGTGTGCTGGAGGAAGTGTCCCAACCACGTTCTGAGCAGGAAGGAACCCAGGAGATGGCTTTCATAGAAGTGTTGTTGTTTCATAGAAGTGTTGTTGTTCCCCTTCTGGGAAGGGGGAGCCCACTTGAGTGCAGATTTTTCCATGGTTAAAAAACCAGCATTTTGCATGGAGAACAAGCAGCATGGTGAGAGGTGCCTGACAGAACACTGCGAGTGCAGAAGTTCCTTGGCCTTGTGTCCTGATGGGGGCTTATGTGATCAGAAATTGTGGTATAGCTTGGCAAAGCTCTGAGTTTCAGCTCATGTGAGGATCAGCTACTGATCCACTTTATGAAGGGAAATGCATCTACCTGCAGTGGCCAGAGGAAAAATGATGTGACGGAGGAAAAAAATATAGATGTGCACCTTGGCAGAATCCAGATGCTAAATTGCTCCAGATTGTGAAGGTATTTTCAGTCTTTTGTGGAAGAATACTCCCAACATCGTGGCTTGAATTTGAGCACAGGGAGCTGGTGATATAGGGGAGGATCAGTTCTACAGTGTGCATTGTGTGCTGCTTCATTGGATTTGGTTTGAAAGAGGAGGATTCTCTGAGAAAACATAGAACGCTAATTTCTCAATTAAAATTTTATTCACTCTGCTCAATTCTTTACTGTTTGAAGCACAGTGTGCTTCAAATCTTATGATTTTATGATGGGCAGATAAGTCATCTTACAGTACCATTCAACCAAGATGGAAACTGCAGGAGAAGGGCTGAGTCTTCATTCTCTGCAAGGGAGCAAGGCTTGTTCTCTTCAGATGACCCACTCCTGATTTGTGCTATTGTATTTATTTTATAAATAGTACAATAGAAAGGTGTTGCTCTTGCTGACACAAAGGAAACTACTAGAATCTGCTTTGGAGAACATCTTTAGGAAAAGCATGAAGTGAAACATTACATTTATGTCTATCTTACCAGTTTGGCACAGACATAAATGGGAGTGTTTGGTTTTTATTGTGTATTTTGTCAGATTTTTTGTCAGAAATTCAGTGGCTGATTATTAAGCTCAACTTGGACACAAACTTGGAATATGTTATGTGGCAAAATCAAATCTGCAACCCCTTCAAACTGATGGCGTATTCTACTGGCATGGCAAACAGAAAATTTCACTTTGAGAGAAAAACCTGGAACTTAATATCTCCCTTCAAAGGTGTTGTCTTGAGTTTTCATAAGCAGCAGTAAAGAAAAGTTCCCTGACTAGGGAACTTTCCATATATGATCACTTCTCCTTGCTTTGGCTGCAGCCAAGAGAGGGAAGAAAATCTGGTCTATTTGTTAAATCTCTAAAGGTGTGAATATGCCATTCTGCAAACCCTTCAAGACCCTTGCCTGTGCCTGGGAGTCTTTCCCATCTGACAGGAAACCTCTCCTGAAGGAAAGTCAACTTGAAGTGTTTTCTCTCCCACCTGCCACCTTCTAACTTTGGTTGCTGAGAGAAGAGAAAGGCTTTTAACACCATGCAGTGACCCAGTCCTAAGTACAGTCTCCTGGAGTTGATCTAGCTGGGGAGACGGGAGGTCAGCTGCAGGGGGCAGGAAAAGTGAGAGAAACCATGTCAACAGGCTGCTCCCACCGTGTCTGAGTGCTGAATGATGAGCCTGGGACATGGGAGAAGGAGCCAGGGTGCTCACCTGGAAAATGTTGTGGGATGCCTGTCACGGATGTTTAAGTGCTGACAAGATGTGTCGGAGATATCTTTGCAGTGCATTTAGGATAAAGGTAACCTTCCCTGTGGGTCCTGCTTCACAAGGGAAATTGCTGCCCTGGTTCATAGAGGGGGGACAGCAGCAGCTTGATGAGGGGGACTGAAGTAATTTTTCAATATGGAATAGTGTTGCTGTACTTATGTAAGGGCTGAAAGGGCAGGGGATGGTGGGGTTTTAATTCTGACATCTTCCCATAATCCACAGGAATGATCCCAAATCAGGTGAAACCAGCAAAAACACATTTTGCCCAATCAGATTTTGAAGCAAGCCCTGTTTCAGGAACATCTCCAGATCAGTATACACTTTGATCAAATATATGACTTTCTGAAAAAAATATCTATAGGATGAATCAGCTGCCTCTCAGCAGTGAATTGTATCCCATGTTACCTCCAGGGATGTTGCAGATGAGGCTGGAGATGGCATCGGGCAAGTCTGATATCAAGGACTTGTGAGAAGCCCTTGGAGGGAAAGATTTTGCTTTTGGAATAAGATTTTCTATAGTGAATTGTAATTGTTTTAAGAAATCACCACTTGGTGGATCTTAGCATGTACTTCCCAATGCCTTTTCAGGGAACACATGCACCATAGAACAAAAAGTGCCTTGCAAAGAGCTAATCTGCTAATTCTGGTGTCAGTTTAAGTTGCTGAAATGAACTGACTTCCTTGCAGTTTTTCTACCTAGGATATGATAAAGAACAACAGAACCAGATCCTGTTCTGCAGCAGTTCGTTTTCATTTATCTTTTATAAACACTTCAGTGAGATCAAGGTTAAAAATGAACATTTTCTACTACTTATTTGAGGGCAGAAATTTGAATCTTTAGTTGTTTCTCTTTCTTTGTTTATTTCTCTTACTGTTAATTGCTCGACTTCTGTCCTTCCACAAGAGTCAGCTGGGAGAGCTTGGTAATGTTTAGCCCTTGAGCCTGACCTTCCAATCTCTGCAAAGTCCGAAGGAGAGGAAAGAGTTTTAACTGAATTTAATTGGGGTCATCTTTGCCCATCAACCTCTTCATCCTTAGCACCTGGGGGGTTTGAGCTGGGGCCCCAGTAACTGGTGGAGAAGAGAAGATATCTCCACGTCAGAGCCGAGCAGCTGTCACCGAAGCTTAGGGAGCAGACAGGAGATGATGCCTGCAGGAAACAAAGATGGTTCCCACCTGTCCAGAGCTAATGAGGATGTTTCCGATGTCAGTAAATGTTTCCTGAGCACAACAAAGAGCCAGGAATTTTCACAACCCACTCCTGAACAATGAGCAAGTACAAGAGGTGGAAGACAGAAGTGAAAGAATAGGGGAATAGGAATGAAGATGTGGAAGAAGGAATATGAAGGAAAGGGGGATAATTGAAGAAGGGAAAGAGCTAAAGAAGGACTAGAGAAAGTAGAACCAATGGCAAAAGAGGGAAAATGAGGATGTCTTGATGGAGCAGGGAAGAAATTAAGAAATGGGTGGAAGTGACCTGAGATGAGAGATATGGAGAGCATATTGGAAATGGACCAAAAGAAAAAGAGCTAAAGGAATATGGAAAAAAGCATCAGCAGGTAGAGAGTTCTTTTCACAGAACAGCTTGAGAAGCCTGAAGTGATGAAGGATAGGACATAGCCTGTAAGAGGAGTCTTGGGTCTGGAGAAGTTAAAGGAAAAGAGGGGCAGAAAGTATTTCTGACATATAATATTTTTAATCTTACTCTTGGAGGGTTCCTTTTTGTCAGCATCTCCAGGAAAATCCTCAGTCTTGAGACAGAGCAACAGAGAATCCTTTTGATGTATTGCACAAACTATGAACATTAGCTACTGCGTGACCAACTGAGACAGCAGCTCACACCTGGGACTTACAGATAGAAGCCAACAGCTGATTTTCCAGGAATGTGTAGCACTTCATTAGCTGCAGCAATAAAACTATGGGTTTATATATTTTGAAGATGATTCATTCTCACTGCCATCCTCTATTCTTTTATCCTTTCTTTACAACAAAATTACTACTGAAGCACCAAAAGGTCCTGCTCATAGATTGATGGTGTTATGAACCTTTCCCAAGAACTGATTTTATTATTGATCATTTTACATGTTCTGATATTGCTTTAAATTCCATGAAAAATTTTACTTTGGAAGATTGCTTTTTCCCTTTCATAGTGTCAGATATCACATTTAAAAGTTCTTATGTGTTTTCTATGTCTGTTTTTAAATTGCATCTCAGTAGTAGTACTTGGAATAACTGTGCCACACAGTGTCCCATCAAGAGTGTGACTGATCTCATTTTGGCCCAGCTTTCTCATGCTCCTACACCACATCTCTGCTGTAGGCAGTAAGAGGAGATCAGCAGCTCCAGAGTATCACTCAACTCATGTTAAAATAGGTGTTAAAGTAGAAATTATTCCTATTCAGAGTCACACTGGGCTGTTAAAAACAGGAGGACACTGGAATCTACACAAGAAGGACAAATATTTATATTGGTGCTAAGTAGCAGTTGTCCTTCATGAGTTTAAAAATAAAATGAAAGCAGAGTATTCCATCAAAGTACATCCTGTTGCAGCACTGGGAGCAACGTGTATAAAACCGTGTACAAAAGCTAAAACATTTAAAAAGGGAATTCTAAAATAACTGGGAACACATATAAAACTTTTTTTAGTTTTAGTTTTGCATTGAAAATGATGGAATTTTAGTTTTATCAGATACCTGCAAAGTCAGACCGTTACAGTAGAGCTATGCAGTGCTCCAGTGGTACACACAGTCAGGTCTGTCAATTATCCTGCTCATTCCCCAGCATTTGCCATTGGCCAAGAGCAGAGATGGGAATCCACCAGCGTTTCCTGGTCAGTTTTGGTTCTGAGCTAAAACCACATTATTAGCGTTCCATTCCTCACAAAGACACCAAGCTGTCCTGTGAAATGCCAAGGGGCTGGATCCTGTGAGGGCATTCCCTGGGGCTGTGACAGTCACAGGGAACAGGCACAGCTGAGCCCTGGAGAGGTCAAAGCCCCAGAATTTCACACTCAAACTTTCAAAGACTTTGGGGTCTCTCTCCTGCTCAGCCCCCTCTGCTCCTATGTGCTGCCCTGCCCATTTTCCCTTGGAGGAAGAATGTGATGACGTAAGTGGACAATGCAGGGCGCAATAGTGGGGTAGGGAGAGCCTGCAGGAGATCGCCTGCAGCCAGAGAGGACACAATTACTGCACCAACTGTCCGGCCAGGCCCAGCCAGGAGACTCCACTTAATGTAATTGAGTGTGAAGGCAGGCTGGAGACACTGCACCCCGCTGCCTCAGCCCCCCCTGCCACAATATAGACACTATTGGCTGCTAATTGGCGCCAGTGGGCTGGTGCTAATTGTGCTCATGTCTTGGGCTGAGAACAGGCATGTGAAGGATGGAGGGGTCTGCTGGGAATAGGAGGAGGGGAGAGCCAGGGAGACAGTGGCCATACAAGTTGGAACAGGGCTTTAATTTCATATCAAATATTTAAGTAAGTGAGTGGAGGATCTGTGAACTCTCTTTGTGGTAACCCACAATAGGCTTTGGGGAATAGCACCCCCCTGCCTCCAACCTAGCCATGAGCTGTCTGAAGGCCTCTGTTCCTCTTCCTCCTTAGCTTTGTTTAATTAATTGAGAGAATTGCTAACGATCCTTTAGTCCTCTTCATACATTCTCTGCTTTCTGCCATTGCATCTTCCTTCTTTATTTCAAAGATTCAGCTTTTCCAAATCCAGGGCTATCCAATATTTACACATGGAAATTTTGGCTGAACAGAATGACAGCTAAGGAAGAGATTAGGCTCATTACCCTGAAATTGGAGACAGTCTGCTTTCTACCTGCAAGGCCAGGATGAGCAGTGGGGACTGTGTGGTGTTGTTTCTTATAAATATCCAGTCAGACTTCTGGAAGTAGAACTTTGCATGCATCAGATGTTAGTAAGACATATGTTCAGATATACTCATTTGGGGTAGGACCACCAGTTCAGATGTGAATTGTACCTGCATGCTGTCTTGCTTCTAAGATTTTAGTCTCAAAAATGGGCAGGGAAAGTCTAATTAAGCAGTGCCGTGCTGGAAGCAGGGCCCCTGCAAGGAGATGACCTGGCTGTGAGGGTGTGCTGGTGAAGGGGGAGGTTGGTACATGGGACAATGCTCTTCACTCCACCCCAAGTCAATGACTCTCATGATGCTAAGGTGCACCAGCCTTTGATATATCCTGGGAAGAAGCTGGCAAAGTCAGGAACTCTGCTGGGAGTTCTGTCTGCCACCATTTTTTTACAAAGTCCTGGTTCAGAAACTTGGAGGTACTCTACTTAGGGATTGAGGTGCAGCCAATTTCACCTGAGTTCAGATTCTGTCTCTCAGATCCAGGTGCTGCATAGGTTTGTCTTGAGCTGAAGGTGGTAGATTTTCAGATGTTTTACACTTTCCTCCTTTCAGTGTTTTAAAGTCAAAGTGGTTTTGGTACTTGTGCCTTGATTTTGAGTGACCTGGAACCTTGTGATGCAGTTTTGTGACAGTGTGACCATGGGAAGCACCATCCAGAGGTACAAGCTCATCCTGCCTGGGGGTTCCTCTCATCTCAAATAATTCCATGATTATGAGTTGCATTTGAAAACAAAATCTCCTCATTCCATTGAAAGCAATTATTTTCTTTCTTTGTTTACTGATAATTTTCTACATGATCCAGGTTTTTGTATGTATCATTCCTTCCCAAAGAAGCTGGAAGGAAAGGCGTGATCAGGGTTGAGAGAGATCAATGATCAGTGTCTTGTCTTATTTTTATTAGAAATCACAAGATGTTCATGGACATGATGTCCCCAGTTCCTCCTAAAAATGGACCATAATGGGCCTTGCAGTGCTGTACCAAACAATGCATAAATAACTTTAAACTTGAGCTGTTTTAATTGTGTTACATTTGTCTGGTGTGTAATACAATGATGACTTGTTTGGCCTCAAGGCACTGCTGCTATAAAATGTTCAATATTAAATAATAATTGCAGAAAGTACTTTAATAGGTTCTCTGGGCAGGATGTTCCAAATACATTTCTCACAGGCCACTGCATTCAGATAACAGTTTCAATCTAAAATTAATTTTTAATGTATTGATAGCTAGGCAATTTTAAGCTTTTTATAAATTATCACAATATGCGGATTCTTGGGTGAAAGGCTTAGGCATAGGCATCCAAAGTTCTCTGCCTCTTTCTCTCAAAATGCAATCCTAGAACTGATGTATGAGGCCTTTAAACTCCTTTGACAGCATGTCACTTTTACTAAGGCAGGCACAAAGTGAGTGAAAGCTCTGCAGTGATTTGTTTCAAAACCCAAGTTCCAAATCCCAAGCTCATGAACTATCTGTTCTGTCTAACAATCAGAATGTGCCTACCTCTTCCCTGCAGACACCAGCTTCCTGAATATGGCATCCTTAAGAAAGCCTGTAAGCTTGAGAGAAAAGCAAACCATCATAGGTCAGGGATATATTGGGCCAGACTTGTACCAGATACAGAAAGATGCTGTACATGGCTTTCCTTTCTTTCTTCTGCTTTCCTCTTCAAATGAGTTCATGGCTTGTGAGGGTTCATCAGATCCTTTGCTCGAGCACATACATTAGGGCTGTTGATGGCTCCTTCAGGGTGCACGAAGTACCTTTAGCACCAGAGCTTCAATTCTGCTTCTTACTTGGTTGTTCTCCTCATCCCTTTGGATCTAACTCTTCAGTGCAGTGCTGAGATAGCCAGGCTAGCTCCCAGGCAGCTAAGAAAAAATGCAGTGGCCTGGTTGGTGTGAGCCCTTCTGAGACTGTCCTCATATTCTTTTCTTTCCTTCCTTTTATTGTGGGTTTTTGTGCTTTCCCTTGAGTCAACACTGGTGATCTCACAGAGGGGCAGGGAATCAGCTCGCCGCTCCAGCTGAAAAATGAGATACCTCCATTTTTCTTTCTTCATCATTCTTCTAGTTTTGCTATGCTTGTTTGTAGGTCAGAAAGCCGAGCTGGTTAGTTGGGAAGTGGTAGGATCACTAATGCTGATGGAAAGGAAGGAACAGGAATGTGTAGTTTGCAGCACTGAGACCATCCCTCTGTGGTCTTTATTTGGCTTAATCCAGCTATAAACTTAAGCCAACAAGTGGAGTTTGTTTAATCAAATGCCCTCTTCTTGATCATATTTATGGGGATCACATCACAGAGGGCCATGTTCACTGAGCTCAGTTTGGAGTAGATCTTTCTCATATCTATTTTAAAACTGAGATTATGTCACTAAAAGAGCACAATGATGTGCTGGGAGGGATCTCTTTGATGGATCTGAATCAGGAGAGTGTCAATGGCCTGATGGCTCAAGTAATTCCAACTGGGCATGGACTGGTACCTTGCTGAGTAGGAATGGACCTGCTGATAACATGCAGAAGGAACATCAGCTGGATGTCTCTAGAGCTGTGGGGCCTTGGGCAGGGTCTCTGCAGCACTTCTATCCTCTGCCAGTTTCCAAGAGTGCAGCCCAAGAGACTAAGCCCAGTTCTCTCCCAGAAATCATAATCCATATCTTCAGGCATGGAACTCCCCTTTGGCTGAGTTTCTCTTGGACCTTTGCATCTGTGCTTTAGGAAGAGGGAATATCCTAGGAGTTTCTTCTAGGTCAGCCTAGGGATGTGTGTGGGGCTTATTTGTGTGAGAAAACAGATGGTACATTTGATTGTTCTTTGAATTGGGAAACCAAGAAAAGCTGCCATTCTAGTGGAATCTAAGTACAGCAACTGCTTCCTCACTTTCAGTGGGTTAATACCCCAGAACAAAACTATTACAATCTCTGTCCATTTCAGAGGGTCTGAGCCCAGGGCTTTAAGCAGAGGACAAGGTTGTTTCTTCTTTGTATATTGTCTTCAATAGGTCAGTGCCAAGGGTAGCAAATGGAATTATTCTATCAATATGGATCCTGTTTTTCTTCCTTCGGAGGATTCCTGTATTTTATGTTGCAGTACTGCTTTGAAAGGCAATTCTGACCAAAAAATAAGGAGAGGAACTCAATTCCACTGTCTTAAGCTGTGGAATGTTTTTCCTTTAAAGCCTCTCCCTCCATCCCAAGCCTTTCCTCTGGACACATTTTAAGTGAACTCATTGGTGCTGAAAGAGATTGGTTTGACAGGCTTGATGATTCACACCTTCTGTTCAGCGTCCTACTTCAGCTGAAAAGAGGAGAGGTCAACAGCTTTAATGTAAGGCTGTGATTACTGTAATTCTGACTGGGTAGCAACTATCTGAATCCAAGACCTCATTCTTCCATTAGGCAGTGGAAGAATTTGCACCCTGTGTGTGTGATATTCGTGAGACATTGAGCCTAGACCTCAAGATGTGTAGTGCTGTCACCTCTGGGTTCCCTTTTGGACACAGCAGTTCTCACTGAGCTGCTCAGAGTGTGTGGTGCATCTGGTGATGTCACTGCTGCAAGGGCTTGCTTGCACTGCATTGCAATCAGATCATTTTTACATGGTAAATAGCTATTAATTACTGCTGCTGGAGTGTTTGTGCACAAAAACACTCTCCATGAAAGCTGAGTAGCTAGCTAGAGTGCTAAATGTGGGTGCATATTAATGATTGAGGAGCTCATTAGCTATACTTGCAAAGATGGAACAAACGAAGTTTCTTGAGTGTCTCTGCAAACCCATAAAGTGAAAATGCATCTTTGTACTCAGAGCAAGAAACAACACAACAAACACAACCCTACATTCAAGGCCACTCAACCCAGCTGATTGATGGACAGTTCCTCCTGACCATGCAGAAATTCAGCCTTCTGAAGGCACAGACACAAAGGTTCAAAGTGTGCAGTTCAGTTTCAGCACTGGCTGTAGAAATGTGACTTCACAGAAATTTCCCCGTGTCTGTGTCCATCAAATCCTGTCCCAGTGTGTCTATCCCTGTACTTCCCACACAAATGATGGCCATGTGCAGCACACCCTGTCACAGCACACACAGTTTTGCCTTTCTTCATCAAAATAAGAAATCCCATTGATTTTTACTTTTCATGCTTCCGTTACCAGCTCCTGCTAACAACTGCCACTGCTGTTCCTTATCAATATTTGATGAGTAGGGTGAGGTGGAATGGAGAAGCCTTGTGAGTTTCTCCTTCTAAATGGTCTCTGTGAGGTTTGAGGTTTTGTGGCTTATGTTTATTTTCTGTCTGTTTTACTCAGTTGATTCAGGTCCTGAAGGTGACTGCTGCTAAAAGATAGGATGGAAATAGGACATCTCTCTTCCCCTATACCCTATACACTGTTCATGCCTTTATCTCTCTCTTTGCTCCCTTGAGTAGGCTCATGGATGATTTTGTGGGCTTTTGAGTTTTTAGATCCTTGGTGAAATTCATCAACAGTGGAAGGCCAAGCAGCACTTATCTGTATGTAGCAAACATAACTTCTCCTTAACTAGTTTTTCCCAGGCTTTATCCAGCTAAGTGTTCTCAAGAAATGAGCTCTCATTTATAAAATTATCTTTCAAGTCACAGAATTAGTGACTATCCTAGTACCTTACTAAGTTGTGCCTTAAAAAAAGAGGTACTCCAGAACAGAGTAGCATACCTTCAGGACATGTCTCTGAGTTGTAAGTCTTCATTTATTTTCACTTGTTACAACAAAGAAGCTTACGTAGTACCTGAGAACCTTTTTTTTCCCTTATGCTTAGGCAGCTATTAAAATTTACTTTATGGATGTGAGCTTATGTCAAAGTAGGGTCAAAGGCTCATTCATTACTGAAATGAGAATTCAGTGCTTTGCTTCAAAGAGCATTTCTGCAAATACTTTTCATTCTAAAGAGCTAGTTGGAGTTTAGCTCTATAGAGCTAGGACGGAGTCTTTGAGGGCCATAACCCAGAGAGCAGTACATGAAACATCATTTCAATGAGCCCTGTGGTGAGAATATTTGAGAAGCAAACAAGGCTCAGAAAATGCAGCAGAGAGTGTGGAAGCCTGGCACACTGCGAATGCTGGGCTGCCAGTGATGGAGGAACAGGCTGCCAGCACTGCAGCTTCTGCATCTGCCACCTGATTTCAGATAAGTGAGCGCAGGCACTTAGGTTGGCAGCTGCAGGATAATCCCAGCAGCTGTGATCAGCTGAAATGTGCTGGTGGCATCCCAGAACATGGGAGACCCACCAGCAAACACAGGATGCTGCCAAGGTGTTGCTGGAAATAACCCCCTCCCCCTTCCCTGAGATTTAGGCTGCAAGGGCTCATTGCAGGGAGATGGAGGTTTGTCATTAGTTAGGCTGGATGTAGGTGTAGGCATCAGGACCTCACCTGTACCTTCTGGGATTAAAACAGGGGAGCAGCTGAAGGAGGAACTTATAAGGCTAGAAAACCTCCTTGTTTTTACTGTAGCCATCAATAGCCATTATAGGAGTGACTGGCAAATGACTTAAAGATCTGCATAAGCCTCATAATCACATAAGGCAAAACATTGGTTAAGGAAAACCAATGTATGCTTCTTCAGTTCAAGCAAAGATATTTTGTATTGAGCAAAATGCGTTTTGCCTCATTTTAATGTTGTTTTTTTCATCTTGGTATGGTATAAAATTTGCAAGTTAAACAAGTCTGGGCTTTTTTGGTGGCTTCATTTTAAATGTAAATACCTGGGGATTTCTTCCAGTTTCATGTTTCTGCTCCTGTGATGGCAAAGTTCAACCTCTCCTTGTTCTTGCTGTGCTCTGACCATAAGGACCTCCTTAAAAATGAGCATTAAAATTCATCTGGAGGACAGCTTAGGCATCTAGGTAAGTGACTGAAACATCTGCAAACGTGTAGGGGACAAGAGAAAACATCAGCATGTGGCACCAAGAGCCTTCAAATATGTCACCAATCTACTGCAAGATAAGTAACAAGAGAGGGAAAGGCAAAAGCCAGGCAAAGCTCTTGGGATGGCAGCTTTTCCATGCACGGCATAAATCTTGAGCTTGTCTGATGTGTGCTGTGAAATGCTGCTGGGTGAAGAGAAAGAAGGGATTGTGTCTCTCAGAATATAACTCTTTCCAAGTTCCTCAGGGTGACACAAGAATCAGCAACACACAAAATTCTTTGGGTTGTTTTGTTTGATTTGTTTCAGGAATTTTTATGTTTCTTAGTCTGTTTTTCTTTTTTTCTTTTCCTGGAGACCACCACTTTTAACTCTCCTCTGTTGCCCTTCTTTTTTTATGCTTTCAAGATTGCTGGTGTCCAGAATTCAGCTCAGGGCCATCTGGAGACCCTCTGCTGCAGCATCATTAATCCCATGCAAGGCAGGTTGGCTATGCTCATTTCACATCTACAGATGTGCACAAATCTAATTATCCATCTCCTGTACAAGTCTGACAGAAAAATTGTAGCTGAGTCCTTGGAATTTAGTGAAAAGACTTAAGAGTTTCACATACTTTGAAGCTTTCTTTGGACTCAGATTAAGATTCAAAGCTGTTTGTTGGGAGGTCTGGAGTCCTTCTTCCAACTTTCCTTTTAGGTTTCCTCTAGTGAGCAAGTTAGTGGTTCTCTTCCTGTATGATGACTGTGGGGTCTGTGGGCAGTGTGAAGTCGGTGAGCAATGCTGGGATCAGATGTCCATGTGGGATCAGTCACACTGTGATGCCAGCTTAACTTTAGAGTGTTGGGTTATGTCCTCTATAGCAGGCTTTTCCCTGTTTCTTGAACTCAAAGTCTGCTTTGGGGAGATACACCAGTTATTCTTCTCCTTAGTCTTGCATCCAGACCTTTTGGGCAGCACATGCCCAGGGCATGTGGGCACCACAGAAACCTCTGCCCTAGTTCTACCCCCAGGCAATGTGTCCAGAGTCCATTCCCAGTGACAAAGCAATTCAGTTCTGTCTTCCAAATGGTTTAGCAAACCACATCCTTTCCGTAAGAGAAAAATAATCTTTCTTCATTTGTAATATCTTTCCTAAAATGTGCTGTACAATCATGTCTCTAAAATATATGAGGCGACAGAGAAACTATATTGAAAAATAGCACATACTTGGCCAGTTTTGCTAATAAGTAAAATATACTGGTCTGAATATGACAACTGTATGTGTTGAAATATATTGAAAACATATTTGGATCATTCCACATAGACTGAAATACTGAAAACTGGCCAAATCTGTAAAAAATTTAAGTCTGTGTTTTATATGTTACATATTTAAAAACCATTTTCACAAATAAATAGCAAGGAACCTTGCTACGAAGATGTGGGAAATACTAATCAGGCTTTATTTTTTCCTGATGGGAACCAGTGATCATGGATGCTGTGTCATTACAGACACTGTGGTAAGAGTTAACCTGGCTGCTGGCTCATAATTTGTGCTGGGCCCAGCACAGGGGTCCATTGATCTTAATAGAGACCACTCAAGAACGGGGAATTCCAACAGTAACAGCTCCCTCGGCATTGCTGGTGCTGATTTAAGTCTGAGCATTTCTTCCTTTGCAGTCTCTTTGGATTAGCCTGGGAATGGATGGGAGAGTGGGAGTGAGAGCAGTTGTGACAGCTCTTAGATGGAGGAGCTTGCAATTTCTAGAGAAATGAGAAATTTCTGGAGGCTGAGGATTCAAACAGTGATATGACCCCGTAGACAATGCAATTGTCCTGGCCTTTGCATGGAAACAGGGAATTCCATTTATTGTTATCTCCTGCTGGCATTCCTAAGCATTATCTAGGTAAGTCCAGAGATGTTTGGATACCCTGGATCCTCTGGGAAGTGTCTTTTTGCAGCATTACACAGAGTCACCTTTTGAGTTTTTGTGTGTATTATTATACCTCTGAAAGGTGTAGGGCAGGAGACCCTGGTGTTTTGCCATGGAGGATCCAGGGCTTTCTCTCCCTGCATGCTGTAGCAGTGAGATTCCCCAATGGAGATGGAAGCCTTTGGATGTGCTTCTGGTTGGGGTTGGGATGGTCTGCTGTGCTGATGGACCTGTTGTGTTGCCAGGGAATGTATTTCTGGCGACTGCAATTGAAGGCAAATTAGCGACCTCACTAAGTTAGAGATGAGTGTTTTAGAGAAAGTAAAAAGGCCATTTGAAGACTTGTGAGGAGAACCGGCTCTGTTTGAGAGTTGGTTGGTAGAATCAGCAAGGGCTTGGCTTCCTTATCCAAGATTAGACCAGGTCAGTGGCTGAGGGAGGAGATCTCACCCAGAGAGCAGCTTTTAAAGAAGGACCACTGTCCCCTGAGATGACCTTTGTGCCTGATTTGGAGGTGAACAGAGTTTTCTTTGATTCTTAAAACTGTCCAATTCCTCTGCTAGGAAAAAGCATTTAAGCAAATTTGGAGTCCTAAATCTGGCTCACTGTGGGAAGGAATCATCAATGTCTCAAGCAGGAATTATGAATCCTATGATCCTCTTGACCAGGTGAATGGACTTCTGACAACTACACCACACAAAGTTTGTGCAAACATTTATCTGCATGCAGAAAGTTGAAGAGAGACCAGCCCCAGACAGAACTGAGACTGAAAGTCAGGTACATCAGGGGTCCTGTCATGAGGTGACCGAGGAGGCTTAGGAATGTCAAAATGGGAATCATGGTTGTTTTACACTTTCAAGATCCCTTGTGCCCTGAAGATGAGCTCCTCCGAGTAGTGCCCTTGTGTTCTGAATAGCATCAGCCTGCTGAGAGCTGGAACACCTCAACATCCCTAATGAAAACAAGGAGCAAAACAGAATTCTCCTGAAAAATAAACAAGCCCACTTCCATGACCCCTTCTTGACCTCCCAATGAGGTGCTAATTACTAGAGGATTAGCACCTCTTCTGTGTCACAATGCACTCAGCCAAGGAACAGGAGGTGACAACACTCAGCACAAAATGCAAATTCAGAAGAATTAGTCCAAGGGCAAGAGACAAGTCCCAAAGTAAAGAACAGAGAAACCTTCTCCGTTTTGAGTTCAACCTGTTGTTACAGAAACGAACTAAGTTACTGCCTTTTGGAGGAGTTAGGCAGGAATGTTTTTTTTTTTTTTCCCCTTCATGGTAGTCAAATATTCAGCTTTTCTTAATTTGACTTCCGAGTTTAACAGAGATCATATTTTCAGTGTGCCTTCAGCGACAGCAGTATGAAAAAGGACTTATTAAAAATTAATTACACCAGCAGAAGTATCTCTATGTAGTTGTGTCTGTGTTGAAACACCATCCCTGTTGCACCCCATCCAGTGGCTCAGTGATAAGCTGGAATGAAAACTGTAGGAATTAGTGCTTGCAAAAGGAAGCCCTGCAGAGACGTGTGTGATCTGTCCTGTCACGCTGGGTGGGATGATCTCACAAGCTTCAGTGCCTTTATTTGTCACATCGAATGGATAAAGTCTTTCTGTGGTGGCTACTGTGGTCTTTATGTGGGGATTTTCACCCCTTTGATCCTGTGTGGGATGGGACATTGTATAAGGCATGGTTATATTTGCATGAGACTTTGTATTGGTGTTTTTATTTTTGGCAGGAAATACTTACTGTAAAAGGGAGTAACTTAAGCTGATTCCAAACACCAAAGGGAACTTGGCCCAAGGGAGGGAATTTCTGAGGTGTGGAACAGCCCAGTCCGGTGGCTGAGGTATCCATCTGGAAGGTGTGAAATGAAAGCCTTTGCTGCCAGGTACTGGATGAGACTGAAGCAGACAAGCACAAGTCTCCTTGGGAGCAAACTGGCACAACTGTCCTGTAAAACAGGTGACAGCCCAGGACTTTCCTGAGGGAGAGAAGACAAGCTGTAAAACAGAGTCTTCTGGAGCTCAAGAACCTCTTCTGGGCAGCAGCTTACTGCTATTCTGAGTTTGGGGGCTTTTTCCTGAGTGGAAGTTCACTCATGAACCTGAGAATGCTGCTCTCATTACATTTTTTTCCAATGATGCTTTATTCTTGGCAAGGGGAAAGTTTCTGGTTTGAATAATTGAATTTTCCAATAGAAGTTCTCATCAATACATTCCTGACCAGCTCCCCTCTGACCAGCTGTTTTGCCTCTACCCACTTTCTCAGTTTTCTTAGATATGAACATGAGCTGCTTATACAGCAGCCCAGAGAGCTCCCTTTGGATGAGATACACCCTCCGCAGTAGTTAAACCATTTCAAGCTGTATTTTTTAGTCCTAGCCTTGTTCATGGAGGTTTCTTTTTCTTTTCTCTTTCATGGATGCAAATCTTGGTGTCTCAGTTGACTCTGGCACTGCTGCCTGTGCTCTCCGTGGCAGAGGAGATGGGATTGCGCCTCCTGGCTGAAAGGGCTGTGGCAGACATGCTGCCTCGCGTCATTTCCTGTTTGCAGAATTACCTCAAGCATTTTCATATGGGCCAAGAGACTCCTGTCTACATTGTTCTTCTGCAAAGGACATGTGTGGTACAGGGCCAGGTGACACAATCAGGATCTCCTCAGTGTAGTGTTTGACTGGGACCTTGGAAAAATAACCGGATTACTATCTCCAACTTATCCTAAACATGCCTGCCTCCTTTTACAGTTTTTGTTGCTCAGTATTGTTGCCAGGATGGATTTATGCTGGGCCATTTCCCACTCCAGCTGCGTCATCACAATCATTGTCATGAAAACACAAAAGCAGAGACTGAATGCCCTGTGCCTTCTGAAGAATATATTTATCCCATTGCACTGTTGTGACTTTTGGGGTGACATGTGCTGGTGGCTGCTAAAGCAAAGACTTCCTGATGCTTGATTACCAGGGATCCTCAAAAGCCAGAATGACTCCTTGCTGTCTTAAATAGCCTGGCTGGAGTATGTAGAGTGAAGTTGCCAAGTGAAGAACAATTCCTAGACGACAGGAGTGGAGTCCCGTTCCCAGAACCCGGCCCTGAGGAAGTATTTTGGTGGGGTTTTGGTGCCCACACCCTCGGCCGTGCACAGACGTTCTCTCTCCGCCAGAAGGCGCTGTTGGACAGGGCACAGCCCGGGGGTGCCACCATGCACCGCGGTGACATCACCAGAGTCCCCTACCAGTGCCTCAGTTTCCCCATTCCCCAGTGTTCTAAGAAATAGTGACCAATGTGACACAGAGCAACTGGATGTTATTAAGTCACCAAAGGAGTTGGTCAAACCACATCTGTGCTTTAGAAAACCGAGATCAAACCAGATGCCTTCAGGCTCCTCTGCGTGACACTGAGCCACAGAAGGTGAAGAAACTGTTCCTTCATTATTTCATTGGTTTCCCATTGCTCTGTGCCCTGCTCTCATCTCCAGCCTCCTGGAACATTTTGCCATAGGGCCTGAAGGAAAACAAGTGCTCATGTGCTAATTTTACAAGCTGCCATGGCTGCAGCAAACAACACATGGGGTCAGGGCAGGGTCTTCCTCAGACTCACAGCCTGGCAGAGAAGCCTCACTGCCAGTTCCAGTTGGCAGTTTGGTACCAGCCAGAGAGCTCTTTTTGCAGTACTGATTAGACAAATACTGATGGATCATGGCAAGGGAATCTAACAGCAATCAGGCTTCCTTCATAGTGTGCTGATGCTGAGACAGGCTTGGTGCTTCTCTGGGTCTCATAAGCATCTCCCCAGACAGGCCTCTTCCTTCCATTTGCTTTGTTTGCAGAGCTCTGTGTGGTAGAAAGTGGCTTTCTTTACTGTTCATAGAATGATCTAAAGAAATTATTTGAGAAGAGTCCCAGTTCCTGTTGGAATACTCTGCAGGAGGAATGTGTGACTGCCCACCAGCCTGTCCACCAAACTGCAGCCCAAGTGCTGTCTGTGTTCATGAAGAGGGAAATAATTCCATGTCTAGACTCCACTCTGAGACTCAAATAAAGAAACAAGCTTTAGGTCCATATCTTCTGTGCAGTCATGCAATGGACAGGGACAATCTGGCACCTTGTGCTTGTCCTCTCAGCAGTTCCTGGCTGTCAGCAGCTGCTTCTTGCTGGTATCATATGGAGCAGAACCAATGATTTCAGTAAATGAGACAAATACAGAATTCTTCCTCAGCATCTCCAGCTCCACCAATTTCATCTTTTCCTTCCAGCCATCGAGTACATTAAATGGTTTGGCCTAATGAAGCTCTCCGATCTTAAAATCACTCCACTCTCAGTGACCTTCTGTGGCAGCAGATAATATTTAAAAGCCTTATGTGCCTGCAGAGGCTCCTTGTCTCTCTTTTGGGTTAATAGTTAAAAATTCATGGTTGTTTTTCAAAACCTAAATTGCTTTACTCTCTGCAAATGATTCCCCTTTCAATTCAAAATCAAACCTTTGTCTAGACTCAGCAGACTCTTGGCTAATAGCTCTGGCAGGCAAAGATACCAACAGTTTATCAAGATATTCACTTTCTACCCCAAACTCAGCTCAATTTCATGAGGTGGTTTTTGTTTTCTTTTTTTTCAGTGGCAGAAGAGTGTTTAGCTAATTGGGTTAAGGAGCCTTAGATGTTCCTTGGCTCTCCGCAGAGTGTTTCTTTTTTAGCAGTGCCAATTTCCTTAACAAATGTATTTCATTGTGTGGTGCATTTGATCCTCATATCCGGAACTGTGTGTGAATCCTGAACCACCCCTGAGCTGCCTTTCCAGCTGCCATGGTACTGACTGCACAAGGCTCCACTGACTTAAAAAGTGACCTTAGAATTCAGAGGCCTAGTTCTAAATAAATGAGAACATAAATAAAGATAAAACAATGCAGCTCTTCAGGCCCATGTGTGATTTCCCCCATGGAGCTGCTCCCGTGGCTGTGTCTGTCACCCTCAGTGGGTCTGTGCAGAGGTTTTCATGAAGTCCCCTCTCAGGTGTTTGACAGTTGTCTGTAGAGAATTACCTTTCCTTTTACTCAGGGCTCAGAGAAGGCTCAGCAGTGATTTGAAAATTATGATCAGAAAATTTGAGGCTTCTGCACTCAACGTTTGAGCTTTGGAAACACATCTAGGTGTCCGGCTGGAAGTTTGGAAGGCCTGGCTGTGGAGGTCAGCAATGCTAAGCCTGTGCAGAAAATGTTTCTGTAGAAGAACTAGGCTAAGACTGACTTGTTAAAAGAACAGCTCCTGTCTGAGATTTTGTATCAGTGTTTAGGGTCTTCCTCTCATGGGTAGAGCTACTTGGTACCTAAAAGAGCCTTAGAGGGTAAGCTCAAGTCCCATTTAGTTTAAAACTTATATTTTTGCATCTTCTCAGCAGTCTTCTTGTGAACTACTCAAATATTCAGAGTCCCGTGTGCCTTACTACTAAATCCCGGCTACAAGTAGTACCAGAGAGACTTGAAGTATTACATACACTTGAAATCTCATTTATTTTTCTGCCAGAACAGTATAAAGGAACTTTAGTGTGAATGTGAAACAAGCTTTCAGTCTTGGGGGTTGTAGTCCTGGGTTGTGTAAAGGTTTGATTACCCAGTGTGGTGTTCTCACATGAGGAGATCTCCACTGTAACTGCAAATTGCTGTACAGCCTTAATCTGGCCACAGCTGCACGTACTACTGCAAGAGTAAATAAAATAATACTTAGAATGGATAAATATTTTATTTGCATGCTGGAGCATATTAAAACTCCATTTTCCAGCCCACCCAAGGTGAAAATAAATACTGAGAAGCCGAAGGAAAGGAAAAAAGTGAATCACTGTCACAAACCATTTTAGAGCTGAGGCTAGAGGCTGCTCTCTGGCTTTTTGGCAATCCTTCCTACCAGGGCACTGTTGGTCTAAGTATTGTTATTTCTTGCTACTGGAAAAAAAGAGGACTAGCTTTGGGTAGAACAGCTACTTTCTATTATTTTCTTTCAGGATTAAAGTGGGCAACTTTCTTCTAATTACTGATAATATTTATAGCTATAACTACTTACATGTTAAGATATGCAATCCTAGATCAAATGACAGAAATGGCAAGTGGAGCTCTTCAGTGGCTTGACTGGAATGAGCTCAAATGTTAACTTCACAAGTATTCAGCTTACAGGCTTCAAAGAGACACCCTTTATCCTTACTCTATTTTTTTTCCCTAATTTTTTGCATTTAGCTAAAAAGACTGTTGGAGAAGCAAGGCTTGAGGGAGGATTGGAGTTGGCAAAGATGAAGGAAACAAACAGCACTCTCCTGATGCCTGTAGCACCTGCTTTCCCCAGGTGCAGAGCATTAATTTAAATTAGAGCTCACAGCTGTACAGAGACAGGAGCAGGAGGTAGCTCATGCTGTGTCCTGGGTGAGGGTGCTCCTGCTGTGACCTGGAGCAGCTCTCAGAGCAGCTCCAGCAGGTGGTAAAGGGCTTCCGTACCATCCTGATTTTCAGGCATTTACTAATCCCTGGAAATGCAGAAAAGCTTCTTTCTAGGATGCAAGAGGTTTCTGTGATGTGGAGGTGAATGCCAGGGTTCAATACTACCCAAAGTTACCCTTTTGGGAGGACTCTCCAACAGGCTGTTGGGATTCTTGGAACAGCTCTTGTGCATCACAGAGAAGGGATGGGAGCAGTACTGGGGTCTTGAAGCCCTAAATGTTTGTCTTCACTGCAGTATTGGCTCACACCTTGTGTGTTGTCCCCAGCACAAGCTCCCCTCACACAGGAGAACTCTACATAGTGCTGTTATCCAAAGGGTTGGATCCAGAAGGAGCTGCTGGTGTTGGGTTAATGCACTTTCAAGCCTCTAACACCTCTCCTGTAATCTTGACTCAAGGGGACTCCATTTGGGCCCTTCTTCTTTAAGTGTGATGGAAAATTCTCCAGTGGGTGACTGGAAAGGATTCAGTGGAGCAGCTCAGCAATGCCCAGAGTTTGTGTTTGTCATGCAAGCAAATTTCAGATTCTGTAGCTGGAATGTTATTAGGTGATGTAACTGCTCAAACTTATGGCTCAGGGGTAGTAATCTGAGGATCAGCTAATTAACTGTGCCATGCAGCTGAGGTACTCCTTTAAAAATCTTCCTTGAACTCAAGAGTAATGTACACTGACAACCTTGCAGCTCTTTTAAAGGGCATGTTCCTGTTTTTTGGATGATGAGTAGATGTTGTTCAAGGAAGAATTTCCCAATACACGGGGTTTGTAAGATGTACTAGTGGTCTGTGGGCGTCATCCATATCTAATTGTGGGATGGAGTTGCACTCAGTGTGACAAACTTGCTGGGAGAAGCGGAGTAGAGGAGTGGGAGTCCCAGGGCGGAGATGCTGCTAACACCCAGCAATAACCGGTTACCCTGCTTGGCAACCCCCATGTTGGTCTAGGTAAATGGAAATGACTTCATTATTTGTTTGTCCCTTGTCCTAGTGCCTTTTATTTTTAAGCATGCATAACGCAAACCACAGCCCCTGGGGAGCTTAACGAGGGTCTAAGTGGCACCACCGTTCCCTGCTAACAATGGGCTTTTGTTGTTCACACTTTCCCTATCAGAGTGTCCCGGAGGAACGTCCTTGCTTAGGAGACTATATTGTGATGTTATGACCTCAGAAAGGGGTGGGAGAGGAAGGGAGGGTTCAGGTGTATCTTTAACTTACTTGAATAACTTTCTTCTAGTTGTGTTTTCTTCCCACCAGGATCTTTAATGACTGCTCCGAGGGGGCTGGCTCTGAGCTATAAATACAGGCGCGTTATCACCCCGCTGTATTGTGTGCGAGCGCTAATTTCTGTGCTGGGCTTGAACTTGTTGACTTCTGCGGTCGCTGTCAGGAAATGTTGGGTGGGAAAGGATTAAAGGGCCTATTGATGTGACTCGGAATCTCGGGCCAGGAAGGCTGCTTGTATCATCTTAGATCTAGGGACTGTGGTGTTGATACCCAGCCTGGGCTTTTTTTATAGAGTCGCTTTAGTCAGCTCCCTGTTCCTCCCTCCCACCTCCCCCATGGCGAGCACACTGACTCCAGCACTCCAGGCTGGAGTCTCCAAGGAGGAAGTAGACCCTGTAGGCGAATTTCCTGGTATTATGCCATTTTAACAACCTCTCTCTTGATTTAGGTGTTGCAGGCTGGCTAAGAATATTCCTTGACACTTGAAAGGGACCTTTATTGTTTTCTTAATTTGTGAAGAATTGCCTTTTTTTTTTTTTGGTCTCTCCAAACTTTTCTTTGTAGGGTCAGACTGGAGCCATGTTATTGTTGTTAAATTTAGATCTGAGACTATATTAAGTCCTCTGGCAGTCTGCCCTAGCGCTTTCACTTCTTAAAACAGGAAGGCAGGCCTTGGCCTACTTGTGCTCCTGTACTTAAAAAGGGTGAGAAGAAGACTTTTTACACTGCTGGGAAATAAATATAAAAGTGCACTGTGTATATACAACCACTGTCCTGCTGGAGCCAAGAGATGATTTCAAAGGTTGAAACTCTTTAGGCCTCATGTTCTTCAACAGGAATTAGGTACATAGTGCCTTTTTGGAAAGTTTGTCCCCAAAACAGTTAGGCACGTGAAAAAGTCTTGTTCTGTGTGGTGTGGAGGGGAGCAGATCCAGCAGTGTTGGCTGTTGGGATGTAACAGAGAGAGCCATTGGTGCAGCGGGGCTGGTTCCCAGGGCTCTCAGCTCCTGCCTGCATTTGGGGAAGAGCTCTTCCAAAGCCTTGTGCAGGGTCTCATTGGAAAAGTTGGTGTCTAAATGTAATCCCCTAAATTATGTTTGTGCATCTCAGAGAAGGAAACCTGGCTTCTGAGATTCCCAAGATTCCTGCGGGAGGCAGAGAGGGGGAATGCTCAACACTTCAGGAATAATGACTCACTCAGATTGTGAAGTCTGGCATCTGGGTTTGAAAACTGCCTCTCAGCATTCAATGTGAAAACAGATTAGACTATCTGTCCATGTTTGTATAGAACAACGTGAAATATTAGTCCCTAAACCAAAAAATGATGGGAAAGGGAGAAAGCATGACTACATTGATGACTTTAAATTTTCCTGTTTACCTGTAACCTTTCTTAGCATTTTTAAGCAGACTTGATTGACTCCTGCTTTTTATAGGGATGGCCCAGACAGAAGGAAAGGAAATATTGCAGCACCTGCAGTTTGTTCTTTTAACAAACTGTGTCTGAATGCACACAGATGGTCCCGTGGGCTGTAAGTCTGCGTTCCCCTCAAGTTTTGACTCTTTCCCTGTGCCATTTCTGTAGCTAATCCTTCCTATCAGCAGACAGCTAGGAGCCAGCAGCCCATTGAAAAGGGAACCAGACTGAGGACAGGCTGCTGAGACGAGTAGAAAAACTGTTCCTTTGAGGACTCTATAGATTTTATTTTTTTTTTTCCCTGTGTAAAAGCATTCTTATTCTGATATATATGATGGGGGTAGGGGGCCACAAACTGCAATAAAAATACCTCTGAGCTTCACCAAGGCTCTTTCTACCTTTTCATAATTCAAGAGTCTGTCAATCAGAGCCCCAAAGGAGAGGAGGATGTGTGAGGCTGTGTAGGAGGGCTGGGGGCAGCAGAGACAGCAAATACCACTGTCCTCCAGACTGCTGCCAGTCCTGATTCTCAGGATATCACTGCAAATGGATAGGCAAGAGCAAGTGACCCCCTCTGTGGGAATTAAAATAAATTAATTAAATTCTTGAATTCATGGTAGCTGCAGGCTGCTTCTGGAAGGGTTCAGGTGCTGCCTGTGGGTCCCAGTTGAATGCAGGGGCTGGGCACTGTGTGTTCAGTGACACACTTTTGCATGTGCAGGGCTGAATAATTTGCTTCATCATCAGAGAGGAGCTCAGCATGAGCTTCCCCAGCACATGGAAAAACTTGCTCAGATAAGGATTGTCCTTTACTGTCTTTTACTATCTTTGAAGCTGGCTGCACAAAACTGAAATTGAAAGCCCTTTGGCCCCACCTCTTTAACTGTATCTCAGCTCTTCCAGTTTTATGTCAGGTGAAACACAGAGAAGAAGAATTCCTGAAGTGGGCAGTCAGTTCAGACAAGGGATGTTTAAGCAGGCCAAAGCTTAATAAGAAGGCAGCAAGGTCTGGAGGATTGCTAGAATTTTTCAGTAATAATGAAACTTTGAAGATAAAGTAGCTTAAGGCTTGGGCTGAAATACCATTCCTTCTCTTTTAGGAAGGCTTATAGCAAGGGATAATGTGGAAAGACGATTTTAAATTTACATTCTTCCATTTTCCAAAGGAAAACCTTATAATGTTCCTCAATCTGATTGGGTTTTGCTTTTGTGTGGGTGTTGTTTTGTTTTTACTCCTTCATATCAATGCATCATTCCTTAGTTTCACGCAATTCTTCACCCAAAAAGAAAACTTCAGTGCCAGAGCTGAGAGTTTTTTCCTTGAGACCAGTCCTGCCTGCTCTTATCTTCTGGCTCCTGCAGCAGGGCTAACAATAAGCCAGGACTCAGAAGTCTTTCTTTGCACAATCTCACTGACAAACACTTAGATGAGAAACAAGAAAACCTGAAAGAGTGTAAAAGGCTCAGGCTTTCTGATCCTCTGAATCTTCAGAGAGATAAATTCAGGATTGTTTTAGCTGGGCTAATTTTGGAATTGTATTACTCAAGGGGAGGTGACTGGGTAGAAAGGTTATTTCTGTTTGTCACAGGATCTAAATTCCCCAGATCTATTTTCTAGGGATTTTCCTTCTTTATCTTGTGTTTCTCCTGGCCCTAAATTCCCCTACTGCCTAAGCGGCTGCTGCCTTCTTTCTCAGCACCATGGGATGTTCTGGAATGACATTCAGCCTGTGTTACTGTCATTATCTTGGCCTGAAGCTTGCAAGCTTGTGAGGCAGAGCAGTCAGTTATTTAGTGCCTTCCTTCCAGAGACAGGAGAGATGGAATCTCTGATCAGTCTTTTCTAGTACCTCTTGGATCCTCTTAATGTAGTGCTTTCTTGTTTGCCCCATGGCCTGCTCCTGTGCTGTCCCAGCACACAGCACCGGTGTCTCTCCCCCTGTATAGAGCTCTTAAACCCCAGTTTTTGCCTTTCAGCTCCTTTGCTGTTTGTGTGTCACTACTCTGACAGGGCCACGGCACTTTGCTGCAGTTTGCAGAGCAAGGTGTTGCAATTTTGTGATTGTGTTGGTGTCCAAACAAACTATGAATTAATTGCTTTAGGAGCCAGGCCTGTGGATGTTGCCTGAGCAAATAGGCTCTGACTCCGTCTGCTGGAGCACACCTGTCTCCTCAAACACAGGGGTTTGCTCTCTGTGGAGCCCTGGTGCCTTATCCGTGTCCCTTCCCCGGAAGAGCCAGGTGGCTCCTGGCTGCCGAGCCTTTACAGCCCCGCTGCATCCCCGGGCAGGCACCAGGCCCGTTATCAGCGCGGGCCGGGCTGGCCCGTTCCGCAGAGGAAGGAAGGTAGAGTCACAGATACTGAGACACGGGAGAAAAGCCCAGATCAGTGGACAAGATGTCTGAGGCATATGATGCTTATCTGCTGCAGTGGGTGGAGGAGGAAAGGGCATCCCTTATCTCTTCTCTAGTTCCCAGCCCGCTCTGGCTGCTTAAGGAGGCTCACTGGAGTCTTCCCACATTCCTGTACCTTCGGGTTCCTGCTGGACAGGAAACGGCTGCTGCTCCAACACCCATTACATCTCAGCTGGTAGTGTCATTTACAGTCGGATTCCCAGG
Organism: Serinus canaria; assembly: GCF_022539315.1. Taxonomy (NCBI): domain Eukaryota; kingdom Metazoa; phylum Chordata; class Aves; order Passeriformes; family Fringillidae; genus Serinus; species Serinus canaria. The sequence continues at coordinate 5,046,400 of NC_066329.1, read as the reverse complement.
ATCCCAAAGGGTTTGGGGTGGAGTGGGTGGGAGTGGGGTGGAGGGGCCACTTGGTCAGTGAAAATACCTCCCTGGGAAAACAACAAAAACATTGAAACTTGCCTAATTTCTTGAGCAGTTGGTGAAGCTGGCCTGTGATACTGAGGCACTTCAGGAAATCAAACTGACCCTTTGGAAAGAATATGAAAGTTACAATGTGTGTAAGGCTTAAATAGTACAAAAAGGTAATCGCTGTTCAACATTACAGGATGGGGCTGACCATTCTATTATTATTTTATGTCTGAAAGAAATCTGGAAATACAGCATTCATAAGGGAGATTTCAATTTGTCCAGATGCTCTTGTGCAGCTGTTTGGGTATAGGAAGATATTGAAAGCTGCAAAATTAATGAAAACAGACATACAGGTGCTACTTCCAGTGGGAGAACCCAGCATGGCTTGTGGTCTCTGACCACAACTCCTGACCTTAAAGGAACCTTAAAGCTCATCCTATTCCAGCCCCCTGCCATGGCAGAGATACCTTCCAGCACCCCTGGTTACTCCAAGCCATGTCCAGCCTGGCTTTGAGCACTTCCAAGGATGTAGAAGCCACAGCTTCTCTGTGTCAGGATTTGTTCTCCACATCTCTTGGTTTGTATGTGTGTGTGTGTGTTCAGTCTGATTCAGCAGAGCCAGGATGTGATAACTTGTGTTTTGACATCATTATAATTTATTTAAAATTTCATTTCTTTTGAATCGGTTCTGGAGGACTTCATAGATAAAGTGCTACCTTCTGCCTGCTGCCACCCAAACCTGTTAGGGGTAGATATATCATCAAGGCAGTGCTAATGCACAACTACAATCCCACTGAGGTATTTAATCTGGGATGAATGTGGGCAACAGGCTGTCCAGATCTATCTCCACTGTGATATTCAACAAATCTCCCATTGTTGTTCCTCTGTTTCTATTGCTGTCCTTTGCACCTCACTGTGGGCTTGTGGAAGACCCAGAACTTTGTTTGGAACTCTACCCTTGTTATGAAACAGTTTCATTGTAGTTGCCATTTAGATAAGTGAAAATTTTAAACAAAAGTTGTGGAGGGAAACAGATACAAATCCTGTGAGCGTCTGTAATTGGTTGCCTGGTTCTGCCTGTATCAGGGAAAACCTCTCTCTGTGAGGGAGATTGGCATCTCTGTGTTGTTCATCCTGCACGTGGATATAATTAACATTCTATTGCACCAATGCCCTCCGGGTGACCTTGGTGAGGTTCCAGTGCTGGACTCGCCTGTCTATTGTCTGACACTGGTTTACATCTTCAAATACGTCCTTCCTTCCTGTGCTCAGGAGAAACTACTGGGGCCAAGTGTGTGGCTCCTCCTGTTTCATTGGCATCTTGGTCTTCGTGGAAATTCCAAAATGACACAGAATTCCTTTTCCAGGCCTATTTTCCTACCTTAGTTTCTCAATATCTTTAAATTGCTGACCTCTCTCGCACCTACCTTCTGTCACATCCACTACTTGATTCACACCTTGTCATGTAGACTCCTGTCAACATGATTTTGGCCAGAGTATCACTTCTCCCAGTTTTGGGTAAGCCTGGATTCAGGTCTGTAGGGAAGGTAAAAGATTCAAAAGCTCCTCAAATAGAGGCGATGTGAAAAACCCGGTCTGTGGGGTTGTCAGGATTTGTGTGTATGTGTCAACAGAGAGAGCTCTTTGGATGAGCATCTTTTCACTGTCTTTTGTGCATAAGTGCTGTCTTTCTTTAGAGGGAATTGCCAGGTGGAGATGGCAAAGAGGTGGGAGTATAAATAAGGAACAAAATCCTGCCTTCATTTATGTCCCTGTTTGTGACCTAATGTTGTTACCTGGATGTTGCAGACTGCAGTCAGGCCCTAACATTAGGGTATTGGAAGTACCAGACCCATTGACAAAAAATAGAACTCTATCAAAATCACCTTCACAGAATAATTAATCTCATTCAAAATGAACTTTTGCTAAAAGGTATCTCCTTCCTTCAAAAATCCTTGCCTCTGTTGAAAAGCAATTTTTAAAGCATGGAGAAAAATCTTCGAGCTTTCAGTTTTGGGTTTCCCACTCCCCAGTTGAACATATTGTGTAGCTTTTGTGATGTGGTTTTTTGTGTGTTATTTTTGCAACTGTCTCCCCAACGAAGCACATCTCTTCTTCTGGATGGTGACTTTGCTCTCCGTTGAACCTGTAGCACATGAGGTTTTGTGGAATAGTTTGCCCAGTTGTTCTGCTGCTGTGTCTGTGTTCAGATAACCATTTTCCTGTGACATCTGTCCCTGGTGCTGCCTCACCCTGTGCATTCTCTGTGTCCCTGTGCCCATGTAGGAGCACTTGGCTCCACAGGTCACTCCCTGAGCCCATGGATGAACAGCTCTATTTCACAGCTCCTCTGATGAGGGCAAGCTGTGCTCTGGTCTTTCCAAGTGAGGCAACAGTACAATTCCGTTTTATCCCTTGCTGCTTGTTTGCATGAAAGAAGAGGAACTGAGTGTTTTGGGGGTCCTGTACTTCCCTGTTCAAACAGGCATTGGATGGGCATAATGGTTAGGGAATTGCTGTTGGAGGCAGGAATAGAGTCCCCTGCCTGGCTGAGGGTAATTCCTACTGTACTTTGGGCTGGACTGAATGAATGGGTTGCATAAACACCCCTCTGAACCACTCACTTGTCACTCCTACAGCTTTTTCATTTTAGAGACCCAACATTTCATTCTAATTGACAAAGTTTCAATGGCAGACTCCAAACCAGAAGCAAAGCATTCAAAGCAGGGAAAATGCAGGAGGCTCTGGAGGTCATTCATATGTCAGAGGGTCTGGACATCATTCATCTGGAAAGAATTCAAAATTTGCCATATGTTTCCTTTGTAAAAAGTTTGTAATGATATAACACAAATATATAAATATTGGAAAATTGGCCCTTTTCCGTGGTATTTAAAATATATTATGTTGTACTATATAAACTAAATTGTAAAGAAACTGGTCAATTTTCTAAATTATTTCTAAATCTTCAGTGCATTTTGATATATACATACAGTAGTATGTCTAATAAATATATATTTATGCTGTATGGTTAGGAAAATACCCCTAAATGTGTGTATATATTATATATGAGTGTATATAAATGGGATATATATAGTTTTTTATTTTGAGTTCCTTTATTTATTTTCTTAACACACAGGTGACCCTCCAGATGCATGCCAGAAATCCAGGGTTGTTTAGCCCTAAATGATGATGTTAATAATGCGAGTAAAAAAATCCCTGAATTTTAAAATCAAAAGTCGTTGCTGATATGGTTGGAAGCAGCACAGCTCTGCTTGTGCATGTCCTGGGCCATGCAGTCTTGTCACTTCCTAGCTTTTTCAATATGATTTCTGGAGGTTTAGCAAGTAGAATATCAGTCTTCAGGCATTTGGAGACCCATCTGTGAAAGAAAGTGTTCAAGTTGTACCTCCAAATTGTGTTTTCCTTTTGTGCCTCTGCCCCTCCTGTCAGCCCTCCAGTTCTGAGGAGACTCTAGTGGATTTCTGAATAATTCCAACAGTAGGAAACTCAGTAGGCTGATCCCATCCTGCCAGCTTAAGGGCTTTTGAGAACTAATCTAAGGTGTTAGAAGGGGGATTAGAATTAGCCTTTAACTTGGTGGGTGTAGATTTTTCACACTGGGAATTTATGTAGAACCCCTTGTATGTACTGGGCAAAGCATTTTGAGTTTTTGCTGAACCACTTTTGTGGGGAAAAAATAGATTCAGCATAATCCCAAGAAGAAGCAGTTGGGCACTGACCAGACTCCCCAGGGAATGGTCATGGCTCCAAGGCTGTCAGAGCTCCAGGAATATTCGGACAATGCTGTCAAGGATAGGGTATGATTGTCGGATGTCTGTTTGCAGGGACAGGAGTTGGACTGGATGATCCATGTGTGTCTCTCCCAACTCAGGATATTCCACAATTCTATAACAAATTGTCAAGTTGCAATATCCACCCTTGCTTCACCTTGTCTCTCTGAGGGTGCAGACATGTACTGGAAGGAAGGGAGACCTGGGAGATATTTTACACTTGTGGAAAGGAGGTGGTGAATGTGAGTGAGTGTGGCTATACAGATGGACCTCTTGTAATTTTGATAGGTGAAGGGTCTTCTGTTAAACTTCAAGGGGCGTTCCAGACACTGATCAAGGACAGGCTGTGTCTCTAAATTTCCCTTCTGACCTGTTCCTCCTGACTCGTTAATCCATGGTAATTTAAATTTATGTCCTGTGCCTTCAAAAATGATTTTCAGCCCCTGTTCTTTGGGCATCTCTTGCCATCTGCCATGTGAAATGTTCCAGCTTGATTTCATTTGGTGGAACATTCCTTTTCCTGTTCCACCCTCTCTCCCTGGCAAGTGACCTGCCCCAGCAGCACAGGCAGCAGCACGTTTTTACGTGTCTGCTGTTCTCTCCCTGCCTGGGAGAAGCTGGGGAGCTGCAGATCCGTGGCACTGCTCCGGTAGCATGTTGGCAGGCACATGAAGCAGATTCTCCAGTCACCCTTAACGCCAACAATGAGATTTATTATCTCCATTGCTCTTAGGGAAATTAGCCCAGGGAATTAATTTATGGTGTTTTGAAATGCTGTTGTCTTATCAAGTGACTGCTTGCTTATAGCCAAACTCCCTGTTACCTTTGGTCACAGAGATTGCGTGTTTAATGGGAGCTTTAACAGGGGCAATTAAAAGGGCACAAGTGAACACAGTCACACTCCGGGCCGTTTATGGCATTTGATCCTTGTACAGCAGGAATGACCCCTTCCAGCTCACCTTCTCTCTCAACATTGTATCTGGGAAGGGAGATAAATTCACAGTTAATAAAGATAAGGATGGAAAACTCCCTTTGTGAACTTGTGAATAGCTCACAAGTTCAGTTTGTAACAGCAGGATGCAGCAGTATCTTGTAATTCCATAAGCCAGAAGGAACCACTGCTGAGGGAACAGGAATTGGGAAATGAGAACACCTTGCTTTCACTTTACTGGACAGCAAGATTTCAAGGGTTAAAATCCTCTGCATTAGCATACTATTGATTAAGTCCTTTCATTTCCCATGGTACACACTGCAATCTTTTGATTCTTCAGCATTTCTAGAGTAATGGTGCTCTTGGCAGGGATGGCTCTTGTGGGTACAGTGCTTATCCAAGCAACACAATGGTGTTGAAGATGGAGTGGTGACTCTTGCCCTTCTGTCTCCTACATTATTTATATTTGTATTATCATTAATTAATGATTTATGGAGCCCATTTTGCAAACCATGAGCCCATTTAGGGCAGTATAAAGCAGTGTGGATGTAAAACATGCACACACACAGGTGCTTTCCCTGTGCCCAGAGGCAGCCACCTTTGGGATGGAAACTGGCAAGAATTACAAAAATGTACAAAAACTATTTAGCCAGAGGGCAGAGCCCTGTATCCCAAGAGCTGGAGAAGGACAACTAGAATGTAATTATTCTGAATTGTATTTCAACATCAACTTCTCTTGCAAGTTTCTTGTTTTAGTTTGAGTCAGTCTCTTTGCTGCACAAAGTAGCACAACCTCAAGTGGATATTCTCCCTTGAGAGAGTTCCGTCTCCAGTGCCTGGCCAGGATGTTGAGAGGGTTATTTTATCATGGTAATGGAGATACATGTGCTAGATGCATGTGCAAGTGCTTTTCTCCTGTGAAATTAGACACCCCCAGTTAAACAGCTATCTTGGGTTTTGTATCAAACCACACATCTAGGAGTCCCCAAAGGGCTTGTTTTCCCACAGTTCCTGCAATGTCTCTCAGTGTTTTTCTCCTTTATCCCAACTCACATGTACAGTTCTTTGGTTGGAAAGGTGCTCCAGGAGCTCCTCTTGAACTTCCATTTTCTTTTAATCATAGCTGGTTGGCTCTGTTTTATATGCCAAGTCAGTCTTTTTGAGGATTTTGTGTTACCTATCACTATCATGTAATGACGTTAAAGTTAGATATCAAATCCAGCTGATGCTCAAAAACAAATGGTGTGAGAAACTCTGAGGAGGTCGAGTGACTGTGGCCACTTGTTTTTCATGCAAACAGGTTGTATCTCTGTCATTTTGGAGCTGGACAAAATGTCCTGGGCAGTCTTTTCACTGTAAACATAAACATTGAGGTCATCATGTAGTGGGTATAAGGATAAACATCCTTGCTTATAGCAAACGTCCATCTTCCTCTCTCAATCAGATAGTGGAGTGACAATTGTGTGTGGGGGGGGTTTGTTTATTTTGATTTTGTGCTGTGGAGTACTTGTATGAGCTTGGCTCATGATGGAATATCTCAATCACTGGCATATCACACACAGGTTACATCAGTGCAGCTGAAAGCTCTCTCTGTAGAAATGCCACACAGGTTTACCTCCATGCCTATAAAACCACATCCACCAGGGACCTCATCAATGCAAATACACTCAAGAGCAGCTAATGAGGATTTTAATTTAGCTTTAAATGCCTTTGGTGCTGGGTAGGCCTTTAGAGCACCAGGCGGGGAAATCTCTGAAGCTCTGGTGGCTTTCACCATAAATGTCACTGCACTGTATTTACTGTTTGTTTTAGCTGTGTTTCTAACGACCAAAAGCTCATTTCTCAGATTACACCAATGCTGTGTGTTACTTCCCAGCACCTTGGTTTGTTTAAACGCAGTGCAAAATGCAGGAGTTGTCCAGAAATAATTTTCCCTTATGGGACCAAACGTGTGAGTGGGGGAGAACTGACAAAACATCTCCGGAAAGACTCTGAGGGAGAACCTGGGAAGGTCCTGACTTCACTGGGTGACAGGGTTTTATGGAGGTGTGTGCTGAGGTGTTACAGATACCTGTGATCCTCTATCAGCATGGATCCTTGGAAGGACTTTCCCCAGGGTTACTCGATAAAGAACATTTTGCCGTATGTAGTTGAGCCAAACTTGTAAGATTAAGGCTTGTCTTGCCAATGTTTTATAACTGCCCAGACGTTTGCAGGCAACGATTACTTATTAATGCTGCTGTTATATTGAGTGTCACCTTTCCTTCTAATTCCTTCAATCCTCAGTGAGTCATTACAGACTTCAGAGCTGACTTCAACCCTTCTCGAGGCCTGTGTTTGCCAGACCCTATCAATGGGAGATTTATTGCCCTGAGGTGGTATTTTCCAGCCTTGGTCCAGAACCGGTCTCGTTTACGACAGGGTAGGGGCAGTTTTCAGAGGCTCACAGTCTTGGTGCTTGTTTGAGGTTTGAGGCACCTGTCTTAGGGTGTTACATGCTCCCACTATGAGGTAGTTCTGGTGCTGCTCCTCCTCCTCTTCTTTTTCCCTTTACTTTTTTTGATTTTCTCTCACCTGACACTTTCTCTCACAAACTTTCAAGAGTCCCTTTTGCACCATCTTTTCCAGCTGATCTCCTACCCTTGGAGTGCCTGGAAATTCCAGCTTTTCTTCACCTTTTCTGCCTCTGCAGTTGACTCCTTCCACAGCCTCTCTCTTTTCACTTCCTTACAGTCCCAAGGTTTTGTTACCCCATTTGTCCTGCACAGAAAATTTATGTCTGGTCATATTCTGGGAGCTAGCAAAAAATCATTCTGAGTCTCCAGCTGGCTATGATTCAAGGGCACAGTATCTTATGTGATACATAACTTCTTTGAATCTGGGGGAGAAAACCAGATTTCTCTGGGGGAGAAAACCCCAAATGCCTTTTACCCAGAAACTGAGATGTTGGGCTGTACCATCCCATGTCAGTGCTCAGTCCCACAGTAGGAGGACACAGTGTTGGGTGAAGGGACCTGATGAACTGCTGGAATAACAGTTCTTTGCTGTATTTCTCCAAGTGGTTTAGGATTTGTAGTGCAAGCTTCTAGGAGTCTATTTGCACAGCTGGAAACCTGCTGTAGCCAGCATGATTCCTCCATTTATAATGTCCTAGTGCCTGACACGTTTGGTAGCTTTGGTGAGGTGCCTCTCAGATCTCACACCAGGGCCTGGCTTGCTGTCAAAACCACACCATCCCTTCAGCTCTGTGGCCAGCCTCAGCAGAGACCAAGGATTAGCTTTGCATAAACGTGAAGTACAGACAAAATGAGGTGAAAATCCTCCTTCTGGCTTTTCTTAATAGAGTTTGCAACACCTGCTTTCCACAGGTGACAGGAATAAATGTTCAGTAAACATGAGAAATATCCTTCTGTGTATACATTTAGGCACTATTTAAAGCCCACTACTATGAGCCTGTGCTCCAAATCCCAGCTTTCTCAGCAGTTTAAGGCCTGGCTCCTACACCCAAGACACTTCACTGCTTGACAGCTGCTCTGTTTCTTATATACAAAATGAGTCTGAAATCTCAATTTGATCATTCCAGGACTTGCAAGTGCATCACAGAATCACTCTCACAGCTTGACAGCCTGGAAAGACATGTAGATATGGAGCTGGATGAATTCCTCTTGGAGTTTTGGAAACAGGCCTACAACGCCAGGCAGAGGTGGAGAACCAGAGACTTGGCAGGGAAAGCTTTCTCTTTCCAGGCATGTCTGTTGTGTTTGAAGCCTGAAATGAAAGCAAATTTTCCAGCCCTTTAAAACTTGAAGAAATCTGTCCCTCTGTCCCACCTTCTACCATGAAATAGTTTCCTTCCTAACACCTGTTTGAGGCTGACGCAGAAGTCTCTGTGTTGGCCTGTCCAGGGAGGCACAGTGAGCTGGCAGGAGCCACCCCACAATACCTCAGCAGTTAACACTTCAGCTCACAGTGAAAGCAGCTGCTTTGCTCCATGCCTCATAAAACCCTGAACAAACTTTTACACATTTGTGCTGAGAGAAGGGATAGATACTCCTTATCCGCTCCCCTGCCAGCACACAGCACAGCCCGGCAATTCCGGTGGGGCCGTGGTTATCAGGTGAGCAATGAGGAGGAGTGTGAATGGAGATAGGGGCTGGGATGGGCACTGTGGCAATGAGCAGGTTATTGCAGCTCTGCTGGCGCCGGCGGGGCTGGCGCGGGTGGCTCGGTGGCCTGCGAGGGAGCGCCGTGCTCAGATGGCTCCTCACCCGCTCAGTGATGAGTAAACACCCAACGTGACATCCGGAGCCAGCTCTTGCTGTCACCTACCCTCCTTTATGGGGGAAGGTGAACTTTCACCTTGCCTCTGTTTGCCAGGTCTCCCTTTTGTATTTGCCCTGTCAAAACCAAAGCAAGAGAAGAGTTGTTCAGAAGTGTTCCTCGTCACAGCCTGTGCATCCTCCCCAAAATATTTCCCATGGTGGTTTCCAAGTGGTTCAGGAGCATCTGTCTGTGTGCTGGCTTTTCAAGGATCTGTGCAGAAATTCACTGTCCTGCTCAAATACCAACACTCCTCTGAAAACCAGAACCTGTGCTACCAGATTTGTCAAGGGAGACAAGTCAGCTTAAAGTCCGAGTTTGTCTTTACCAATCCAGCTGTTCAAACTGTGGTTCTAAGTCAAGTCAAGTATCTTGCAGCACAATAATTATGGGGACATAGGAAGCAAGGAGCTGTAATATATCAAGATGTTGTGTTCCATTTTTTTCATGTGTTGTGATATCAAGAGGTGCAGAGGATTAATGGCAGGTCTGGAAGCAGAATTTGGTTGTTTGATCTTGCGGGAATATATCTAAAGATCATCATTAGATGACTGAATTCTCAGTTTCTTTGACAACCTTTTCTTGAAAATCATCTCTTTTCAATTAAAACACCACACTTTAGATTTTTAATGCTAATTAAAGATGGCACTTTTTACAGTTTCAGGAACCATCTTTCAATACTGTCCACTGATACATGTTCAGAGTTAAGTTTATGGAGAAGACTGAAATAAAGAAGGAATTGTTCTTAGAAAGGAATGAAGAATCTCATAGCAGTGATGAAGTGAGAGATGTTCAGACAGAAGGCCATGGTGGTATGATCCAAGCCCCTGGAAATGCAAAACCTTCTTGTGCAATCTGGGAAAGCCCGACTCTTGTTCTGACCAGTTATCAGAGCATTTCTTCATCCCAGGGGTGTTACTATGGGACAATACTGTAGGAGATAGAAATCCCAGATGATTCAAAGGGAAAAGCAATGCTTAACTCGGACACCAATTGCCCTTCCTCTTGTTGTAGGAAGTGCTTTACTAAATGGGGTTTCTAAATATACTTTCTGATTTCTCTGTAAGCTCTAGACAATCTTTGTTCTCAGGAATTCTGAAGAGATCTGAGATACTGAGTTCTGACAGTCTTTAGTAACTAGCAATGCTCCATTAGCTAATTGCTCAGTGACAGTGACCTTTCTGGGTAAGTCCACATGACAACCACATAAATGCCATCCTACTGCTTCCTGCTAACTTTATAAACCATTTGGTGTATAGCTTTAGTCCTCAGCTAACAGCACCTTTGCCTTCATGTGACTTTGAGTATCAGGGCCAGTCCAGGAGATAGGCTTTTCTTGTTTGGAGTCCACAGGGAAGGTCAGCCTTCTTTACAGGAAATACCTGAGGAATTTCTCTGAGGTACCCAATCAACACCACATGGATGGCTGTTCCAGCAGTGGTGTGTTCCTGAACACCCTGCCTATGACCTGGCAATGGAGGAATTTGTTCTATGTGTAGATATGAGATCAAAGAGTGATGAGCAGAAGAGGAAATACAGGGTGGACCAATTGGTCTTGGCCAGTGTTGCCTTGCTGGCTTGGTGTTGTGTCAGGAGCAGGGTGGCCTAAGGCAAGACAACAGAGGTGCCTGGCAGTGTGTGAGCTGTGCTCTTCCTCTGGTGCAAGAAGGTCCAATTCTCAGAAGGTTTCAGTGGGCAGGCAGTGCAGTGAAGGGCCCTCCAGTGTCTAACACTCACCCCTACCCTTCATGCATCTGTGATCTGGAGTGATAAGAGATTCCCATATTGGGAGATACTAGCCTAGTATCTAATCATGGGACTTTAGGAAGATAATGTAAGGACAATTATAACTGGTCCATCCTTCCTCCCCCATGTGGGTACCCAAGGCATCAGAAGAGTTCAAAGTCCTGTGCTTAAATGCACATAGCAATGGCCTAAGTAGTGGAAAAGGAATTTAATCAAACTAGGCCTGGTTGTGAGGGTAGTTGCTGCTCCAGGTCTTTGAAGTGTTTTCCTTCCTCTTTAAACCATTGCATTTTCCTTTTAACAGCATCTTGAATAAATCTCTGCTACTTTTTTATTTTCTTGCTATTTTTATTTTTGCTGTGCTTGGGACTCCAATTAAGACAGCTGATTTATGTCTAGGCCAAATATGCAAACTGTGGGATAGCATCTCCATGGTTTGATATACTTCCCTCTTGCAGCCTAGTTAAAGATATGGGGCTATATTGTGGAGTCATGATTTAACCCATCAGCTGTGTGTGAGAGTTTAAACACCATTTAGTGCCTCAGCCCTTTGCTTCTGATCTGGAGATAACGAGGAGGTTAAATAACTGCAGCCAATCTGGATCACAACCATGCCTTATGTGGGTGTGGCCCATAAACCTTTATGACAGTCTTGGATACTACTGAGAGGTTTGTGGCTATCTTGTCTTGGATCTTCAAGGATCTGCCTCTCATAGGGAGAAACCGAGTTACAAGTAGTTGTATTGCAAAAGCACTTAATAATCCTGGGTATATCCAGAGGGTTGATGCTGGCTGTGGGCTTTGCTTTTGGATCTATGGAGTTTTCAGTGGAGGCAGGAGGACAATCAATCTGACACCTTTAGAAGAAAAAAGTTCTCCCTGCTTCTGGTCTCATGCTGCTTGTTATCACACAGGTTGTGAATCCTGGTCACTATATGAACCCCCAGAGAATTCATCTCTCAGGTGACAAATCCCAAGGAAGAATTAAGGATGCAGACTGCAAAACCTGATGCAAGTTTAGCTTCAGCAAGTATTGAATCAGAATGAACTTAGAGGGAGTGGGGAAAAGAGCAGTTCAGCAGAGATTTTGGTGAGGAAAGAAAGAGAACAGTTTAACAGAGCAATTTTCCTGCTGTTTCTCTTTTGATATCTTTCACTTCTGCTATTTTAGGACCCCTCTCTAGTCCAATCTTGTTCAAGTTCCTGTGAAGAGCAGTTTTGTCTGCCCAGTGTAAAGCATGGTTTAAGTCCTGACAATCAGACTTTTTAGACTACTTAATTAGATGTTTCCTTCTCACCCTATGGCAAAATAAGTTGTTGGTGCCATCATAAAGGCTGGTTGGGAGTAGATGTCATCCCAGTGACAGAGAAGCATTGTTGATCATACTGGGGCCTTTTTCCATGTTTTTGGATGTGTCCTGTGTCAGGCATTTGCACAGAGCAGAGGTTGCCTCAGTGGATTGTCTCTGCCTGTGTTTCCTTGCACGCTTGTGCAGTGTTGCTCCACACTCAGCACTCAGAGTTGTTTTGAATTTGGTGACAGTTGATTTACAGTGAGATGTAGAATGGTGTAACCAAGGGCAGCACAGGCTTCAGGATATGAGCCTGGTGCTGTTCCCTCTGAAGTTAGGAATAATAATCCTGATGACTGGTTGAAAAAAAGCCTGCAACTGTTTTGCCACCCCAGAGCCTTCTCCTTCTGGCAACATTTCTGTGGAATTCAGTGCAGAGAAATTATGTTCTCTATCTCTTTGCCCTTTTATTCCCTTGAGTTCTTTCTCTTTTACTTCCTATGCCTCATTTGTTCCACTGTTCTGAATCATAAATAGTTCTGGTAGTAAAACACATCTACTGGGGGTTGTATGGGCTGTTCTTGCAGTTCTTGTTCCTTTGATGTATTCTTTGAATCCGTTATGTCTTATTTGGATACTGAAGAAATGTGACAAGACAAGTAATGCAGCTGGTAAATATTTTAGCATCCTACTTGGAGCACTTGAGAGCAGTCTGGTAATGTTCTCAGTGTCGGTGAGTTATTTTCACATGGATAATGCAGTGTCTTCACTGCTCCAAAGGATCTGAATTCTAGCATCAACTCAGATTTTGGGTGAAGAACTTTTGAATCTCTGTCCCTGAATTTGTTTGGCTGTCTGGTCCCGGGCTCTTGTGCTGCTGCCCCGCTTTCCAATGCTGCTGAGAGAAGTGAAAATAAATGTTACTGCATTGCCCCGAGGAAGTTCAACTGCCTTGCACCAGAGATGGTCCAAGGTTTTGGTCACAGCTTATAAAGCCTTACCCTTGATTGCTTTTTGGGTAGGATCAGTGCAGCACAGGGCTCCCATTCTGCTGCAGCCTTTGCTGCAAAACCTAAGTTTCAGCCCCTTAATTCAGTTGAAGCAGTCATGCTGAATGTCTTGCAGGACTTTACCTGTAATTTTCAGATTCACTCTCATTGCCCACGATGTTTTCAGGTGTCACAGCAGTTGGTGGGGCAGGATGGACCTGCAGTCATGATTCTGTTAGTGGTGGCCTTGGGAAGAGTGTGTCTTTGTCACACTGCCACAGATAAGTGAGGCACTGTGGCAGAGCAGTAGGAGAAGTGTGACTTACCTGAGCCTCATCTTCTGCTGGTCTAAAGCTGTTACAGCTTAACTTCACTGAAGATTAAATCAGACATTCAGTGGTGGTACTTCTGGGCTTCTACAATGTTCTGAAATGTTTCTGTAGATTCAACAGGAATGCAATGAGCAAGCTTCTCAGTTCAAGGCTAATGGATAAATATGCAGATAACCTAGAGAAATAAATGGGCAATGTTCTTTCTCCAAGACTTTTAAAAATCCCTCTGTCGAATAACTTAGCAAGTTAAATAAGAGATAAATGACAGGAATGTGAATCCATACTGTAGTTTTTGCACTTGGCATATTTATACTTCACCCTCTTTTTGTGTATGTCCTTGCTGCTGCTATACTGAACAATGCCACTCTGAATAGCACAATCAACATTATTTTCAGTGTTTTAAGGTGCAGCTCTTAGTTCTGAGGTGACAGAGGGATTCATACAGTCAGAGTCTATTCTTATCTGTGGAAAGCTCTCTTAATTGCTGCCATCAGCTGCCCATATAAACTTGGGTAAGTGTGGGCAAGCATCTCTTCAGTGGCCTAAATCGCACCACAATATGAAGTTATTGCAATAGCAACTAGAAGCCATAACTAAGATCAAGTCCCTGTTTTATGCACCTAGAACAAGTGATGGCCTCAAGAATGGAAAAATCATATTTTAAAAAGAGAAAAGTAAGACTCTTGCTGCCATTTTACAGAGAAGAAGCCTGAAGAACAGTCAGTTGTGTGCTTAATGTCACAGGGGATGTGTGCCAGAGCTGAAACTGGTCTGCATGTCCAGTTTAAGGCCGTAATGTCATGAATTTCTCCTCTTCCTGGCTTATTCCTTCTTGGAACTGCTGGTGTCTTACACACGACTCTAGTTTAGCCCAGGCTGTCTCTCATTTGACTCTTTCTGACAGAATACAGTGTGCTACTTTTAAAAGCCTCCTGGGCTTGGAGCCTTGGGAAGCTCATCCCTCCTGGAGGCTGGCAGTGACAGCTCTGCTGGTTCCTACTGGCACTGCTTGGGAGTGTTTCAAAGTGATGCAAACAGGGTGTAACTGATCTGAAGCAAGGGCATGTTCATGTGAATTACATGCTGGGGGCCAGAGGAAAAGGCCTGCAGTCAGTATTCCCACTCCCTTCTGTCTCCTACTCCCCACTCTCCTTCTGTCCCCTCTGTTGGGACATCAGAGGCAGATTCTTGCTGTTGGTAGTCGATTACTGAGACTACCAACAGCAAGATGGACACGTGATGGACAGGATTTTCCCTCAGGGCAGAAAGACTTTAGTAGGAAAGGTGGAATTTTAAGGGTTCTGGACTGCAAAAAAAAAAAAAGAAGAAGAAAAGCCGAAAAATTCCTACGTGAGTGACTGAGAAATCTGGTTAGAGAAGGCACACGCTGGGCTGGGGAGATTCTTCATGTACTTCTGAAATCACATTTCCTTGGAGACTGGGGCAGAAACTGTGACATTGAATTTCATTTTCCTTTACATTGTATACCAAAAATAAACCCTGCCTAAGTCATTCAGTGTCTTCTTGATGGTTTAGAAGCAGTCAGGATGACAACAGCTACTGGTCAGAATTGTCAGAATCAAGCCTCATTATCAGCTTGCAGTACTTGACCTGGTGCTCTGGCCAGCAGGAGACATTCAATAGGGTGCCATATTCCCTTTGAATTAAGATCTTGCATATGGAATTTGTGCATCCTAGAAAGATGCTCTTCCTACTCACAGATATAATCAGGGAAATACTGGTGCTAAGGGAAAGTGGATGGGGAGTTGGGCACCTCCAGTTCTCTGTTCTGAAGGGCCTAAGGGGTAATCAGAGTTGCACAGAATATTCCCCCTCTGTGGGAGAGGGTTCAAATGAATGAAGGGTGTGGTTTGCAGAGGAGCTCCACACCTGTATTTTTACAGATAGAAAAGCTGCATGATTTGCAGCGTGGCTTAGTTTTAGTCTTGTGTCCGTGGTCAGTTCCTGCCTTCCCTATTCTCTTCCCTGCCTTCTTTCATCCTCTGTCCATCCCCTCTTGCTGAATCTGGTCAAGACCAAAGATAACATCTTGGTACATGTGTCCTCCAAAATATTGGTCCTTTTTTTCTATTGAAATCAGATTAGTTACCAAGTTTTCAGTAAGAACTACAGTTTGTCCTTCAGATGCACTCAGCCCTCTAAATCAGGAGGGAAAGTTTGGAAATGCTTGGATGAAGGCAGAACAGATGTCACAAAACTTTGGACTTTCATATATAAATCTTTTATCAAGGTCTTCAGAGCTGTCCAGATGTAATCAGATCTTGTGGGTTTGAGAATCCTGACTATTTCTGTGGGAAAATTCTTCATTTTCTATGCACACTAGGTTTTCAGCAGCACAAAAAGAAGCTAGAAATGTATTGTTTTAAAAATACTGGCATATCTAGATTTTTATCAAGTCTCCATAAAAAGAAGAGGGTTTGGCCTAAAAACTGTATACAGAGAAGATAAATCTTATGTCAGTGCACAGCTTAAGAAATGACATTATTTTTAGCCAGACATACAAATACCTGCCTTTTTATTTTTATGTGTTTGTTTTGGTTGTTTTCTTTTTACATCAAAAAATAAACTATAGACGAGCATGGGAAATAATAAATCTGGGTGTGTCAGTAGTAAATGCTCTAACAAGTTCCCATTGCATAGTGGTATGAAATTCCTCTGGGAACATATATTTTTATATACATGTCAGAGGTCTAACAATACGTTACTGGAATAAACCATAGTGTTAGAAAAGAGGAAGAGGACTTCCTAATTTGTTTTATTGTTCTGTTTTGCAAATGAGAATTTGTAGTCTGAATGGGAATTTTTTTTTTTTTTGCAAAATCTGTGAGAGAAAATGATACAGATTAGACTGAGTTAAGTGAAACTAAGACTGTGGGACTGTTCCATAAGGAAATGCATTGTGTTCCTCTGGAAATGACTGCTGATCTTTCAATCTGAAATGACTGCTGATCTTTCCATCTTTAGCCAGAGCTTTGTCCAACCCAGCAGACTCAAGGGCTGTTTTCCCTCCAGTGCAGGCAGGAGAAGATGGATCATGGAATGGTTTGGGGTCTGCTCTGCCAGCATTGCTTGGGTGGTTGTGCCTGAAAGTGTGAGACAGGGTCCAAATTTTGAGTGGATAATGTTCAGCACTTTGTACCTCTGGCTTTGGAAGCCTTTCCAGAGGTGCTACACATGGTGCTGCTCCCACAGTCTGGGAGTGGGGCTCAGAGTCTGGGAAACAGGAGGCACTGTGCTGCTTTTACAGCTGTCAGGGCCCAGTGTTCTACACTCCACATCAGTGTAGTGTGAGCAGCTGGAGTCACATCAGCCCTCACTCAGGGCCTGGCCACAGACCCTCAGCTTTGGGAAGTCCCTGTGTCCCTCCTGGCTTTGTGCAGAGTGGGTTGGTCCTGGCTTGCCTGTGCTAAGGTTCCGATCCAGGGCATTGAGTGTGCAACATGGCTGCTGGGATGGGATTTGGGCAAGAGCACAGCAGTTCCTTGATCTACTTTGAGTGGAAAACAGGAAATGTGCAGGGTGGTGCCTCCTGTCCATGCCAGACTTAGGGCAAGCAGTTCCTTTATTCACACTGACTCTAACCTTGCCTATGATATTATGTTTCTTTGAGCTGGAGCAGTGTTGGGAGGCTCCATTTGGAAAAGGAGGTTGTTGGGGGGACAAGTACTCATCCCCAAATGTGGGTGCACACACACCTTCACTCACAGACATACAACCCTCACTGATGTCACGAGAAATGGTCAGTCCTCTGCTCCTCTGTAAAACTGCTCTTTATCAGCTGTGGATGAATGGAAAACTGGTTTGGAAACAGATTGTCTGTCTTATTTATAATAGCCTAATCAGGCATTTCAAGAGAGCCTTTTACCTGTGTTTTCTAATCAGAACATGCCACCAAGTCTGTTTGCTTATCTCTTAAACCTCTGCTGTCCAAACAGAACACACAGTATCTTTGCAATGGCAAAGGTGAAGTCCTCAAGCCCTGTCATTAGAGGGAGAGCTCTGGAGGATGTAGAAAATAATGGTGTTGTTCTGCTGCAGTCCAGCAGCTGGGAGTGCTGGGACTGCCCTCGTTGAAGGTGGCTCTGGCTCCTCTCTTAGCTAGCAGTGGCCTGCAGGAGATGGGGTGTGCACTGCTGGGTGACCCCAACTCATCCTGAACAGCCCAGAGGCAAATGATCTGAGACTGAGACTTGTGTACCCTGGGGTACAGCAGGAAATGTTAGGATTAGAAAGAGGAATAATCACCAACTTCACTGAGCACAGACCCTGCGTTAGGGTGAGCTTGTTGGCATGGGTGGAGTCAGTTCTTTCTAATTTTGTCTTCTTTCTACATATTCTGGCAATGAACCTGCTTTTCAAGAACAGGCCAGGTTGTTTGGGGTTTTTTTTGATCAAGAAATAGACAGTATAGATTGTGCAAGTGAAGAAGAGGCAAGTTCTCAACTACCTTTCAGTTATACATAACACATATCTCTGGTGTATAAATAGCATGAAGAGTTAAGCCTTCCTTAGTATTTCTCCTTCTCTTGTACTGTGACTGAGTGATGACTATGGTGACTCCCCTCAAACAAACACCTCTCTCCCTCCACCCCTGTACAGAGATTCTTCTCCTTCCCTTTCTTTTTTTGCCAAGATAAACTCTGTGTGTAAATTGGATGAGCATTGAGTACATTAAGGGGGAGGGGGTGGAACAAAAATAAGACCCTAATTAATAGTTTTGTAACTAAGGGAATGAGAGGAGAATAATTCAAGGAATAACAAGAACAGCTTTCAATCTGTTACTTGCTGTGTGTTTGTGCATGCAGTTGTACACTAAAATAATTCCAGCTGTTCTTCCTTCTTTTAATAATGGCTCATTGCTTTCCCGTTGTGGGGCCATATTTGGACAAACATTAACCAGATCAAAGCCTAATGGATAGTTATGATGGCTCTGATTCAGCAAAGCACTTAAGCAGTGTTTCATTGTAACTTCAATGGGACATGCTTTGACTTCAGCAAGATATAAGCACTGTTCCAGCCAATGACAGGAGAAATGCCTGTGTGACTTGGCGTGGGTCTGTGTGCTGTGCTTAAAACTCTAAGGTAAAGTGAGTTCCCATTCTAAAGAAGCATAACGGAGCCTTCTTCCTGCAAGGTATCACTGTGTGACTAAGCACCCCTTTGCCTTCCTTAATCTTGGCCATTCCCATTGTGGAGTGTTTTAATAGCTGTGCTAGAGCCAGAGTCAGTACTAGAGCCAGAGGAGGTTGTGGAAACCAAGAATTCCAGTCAAAGGGAGGAAGGACAGGGGAATACCATGAAGGAAGAATGGGAATGTGCCCATGGAGCACGGCCTCTGACTGCTGTAACTGCCAGAAGGTTCATCTGTCCCCAGAAACTGTCTCTGGCAATGCTTTACAGCAGGTGCTTAGGAAGAGTTATAAGAAATGGGAGAAGTGCTGAATACTCCCTTCCTTGTTGGGACTCAGTGTCCTGGGGACATGCTGAGCTGGACACTACCCATGGACTACAATGGTTATTTTCTGCCAGGAACACCGCAAGAGTCCCTGCAGCCCTGGTGAGGGAATGATTTCATAGGAGAGAGTTTTACTGTTGAGCAAGACATGAAGAAAAGAGGCTAAAATTATTTTCCTGAAATCCTCTGGTTGATTCCTCCTTGATGGCATAAAATCTTAAGAGTACAATTTTCTTGTCTCATCCAGGCCATTAAAGTGTAATAAATTATAGCAGCTTCTAGGATTTAAGATACTTTTTTAAGTGGCTGGGCTACACCACCTTGGAAACACTTGGAATTCCCCTTTGTGATTGTCTGGGAGTTATTTATAGTAAGTCCTTACTCTGATCGCAGAGTCTACATCACAGAGCTGCTGATTTGAAGGGAGTGTCGTTTCATTTAGAAGTTTTGCTTGCTGTGTTTGCCATTTCACGTTTCTGGTTTTTAAGCTGCTGTCACAAGTGAACAGAAGCAGTTTATGGCGCATTGCCACCACACACAGGGCAGGCTTCCTTTGCTTGGAGTACTCCCTCTGGAACAGCTTTTTGTTGGGAACATCATTATCAACATGGCCACGTGTTTTGGGCCTCTGATGGGCCAGACTATCCTGAGGTACTGGGTTGAAAGCCTGGAGAAAATGGAGACATTGGGGGAGGAGAGGGAGGGGAATTTAATTTCCTTTGCCCTGACATTGATGTTATTGTAAACTCTCTAAAATGGCACCTTCTGGCTCAGAATTAAGTAGCCACGATGACATGCCTCAGTTTGTCCAGACTGGTTTTCTTGTCCAGTTAAAGTGGGAGAGTCTTACGTCTTTAAAGCTTCCTCACTCCCAGGAGGAAAATGCCAAACTTGTCAGAGAAAACAAACAGTGGCTGTCCCAGCCTGTGTGTGTTCCGATTAATGAATCTATTAGGCTATAAAACCTGGGACCCCCTTTCCTGGAGAAAGAGCATACATTAGGAAGCTGTTGACAGTTCCTAAGTCTGACCCCTTGCACAGAGCTGGAGACCTATCAGCAGCTCTGAGGGGCTGTTTGTTCCAGGAGGTCTCAAAGAAGTTTTTGACGCTCCGTAAATGCCAGATGCGTTCTTGTTGTTCTTGTTCTAATCTGTAACGTGGGAGGCCAGAGGGAGAAGAAAGGAGGAGCCGCAGCACAGCTGAGTGTTCCTGTTCTTTTGGTGTAATCAAACATGTTTGGAGGCACATTACCTTGGGATATTGTTCACTCCCTCAGACTGAGCAGGGCCTGCTTTAGTGGCAAATTCCTTGTGGGTTTGCTGCAGTTACAGCAAACACCCAGTGTTACAGCTGATGGCATTCCATGCTTTTGGCTAAAAGGGAAGGAATTACCAGTGTTGCATTCAGCATTCACTTCCCAAGGCATTGCAAACATACAGTTCTGACATTTGAGGACATACAAACCCAATTTTACAAGAAAATGAGTTAAGCCCTATGTTCTTGGTGTATTTTCATGAAAGCAGTTACCTCCTTCTTGTTACCTCCTGTGCTGTTTGCTTGTTAGGGAGGCAGCTTTTTTCTTTGGCATTATGATATTCATCAAGCAGAAATGTAAATCACTCCTGTAATCCTTCATACACTACTGAGTGGTTTTACACATGGAGTATTGTTGGAGCATTTCTTTTATGAGGAAGGGCCCAAGGAGCTGGGGCTGCTCAGCCTTGGGAAGAGGTGGCCGAGAAGGGCTCTCAGCCCTGGGTGTTCCTGTGTGCAGGGAGGGCTACGGGCAGGGCCCAGGCTCTGCTCCAGGGGCCCCACAATGGCACCAGAGGAACGGGCAGGGACTGATCCCAGCAATTCCCCCTGTACATGAGGCACAACTTCTACCCTGGACAGTGACTGAGCCTTGAACAGATTGTCCAGAGAGGATGTGGAGGTGGTACCAGGTGACCCACTATGGTCCCTTCCAACCTGACCCATTCTATGACTCTGAATATTCCCATGAGTTTGAGGTCACTGCTTTGTCCCTGGCTGGGTCCTTGGTGCTCTGTCACAGCTGCAGAGCAGACTTTTGCTGCAGTTCCTTCCCAGCCAGCCATGCACACAACTCCCAGCCCAGCACACAGCCAGCAAGGCTGGTCAAACCAGTGGTCTCTCCAGCCCATGTTGTGAGTGAGTCAGCCTGCTTTTTGTAATTAGTAATTAAGATAACAAATATGTGTCAGTGAATTCTGCAGAACATATTGAAGAGTTACCAATACGTGACTCAACATGCTTGAGACAAATTGCTGTGCTGAACCAAACTTTGCCAAACCACAGCGAAGTTTGAGCAGCAGCCCTGCAGTCCCAGTCCCTCGTGTCCTTCTGGTCACAGGTGGGTCTCAGTGCTCTGCAGCCCAGGCACTGTGTAGCAGGTGGCTTTTACCCTTGATAGAGCACACACCATTTAGGTCAGTCCCCAGGAGAGCTCCGAGCAGGAATACTGCAGTTCACTGTAGCGCTTTTAATTTGCTGGATGAGATCTCTGGTCTCTGGAACACAGGACTTGTTGTGAATCACAGCAGGATATTCTCTTAAAGAGCCCAGCAGAAGGCTGCTGACAGTGTCCCCGGGCGATGCTAATCCGACATCGCATTGGTCATGGCTCCTCGGGTTACCCGCGGCCCCGTCGCACAGGAGGCCTGTTAGTGTGGGAATGAGGGACCTCGTGCTGCAGGGACACAGCCGGGGCATTAGGAGGAAGAAAATCTATCCTCTTCCCATCACTTCCTGAAGGGAATGTGTCAGAATGACGCACGTACTCTGGGCTTTATTTGATGAGGAGGCCGAGGGGGAACGAGAAAGGAATGAGAAGGTCTCAAGGGACGCGCAATTTGGCTTCACCGGGTCACAACGCTCTGAAAGTTCATTTGGAGTTGCTGAAACTGAAGCAGTGGAGAGCAGTCCTGGCTGGACACACATTTGTCATCTTCGTGACTCAGGAAGGCTCTTGTGGATATTTTAGACAGCCCATGGATTATGGTGGGCTTTTCTCAGCCTCATAAACACGCCTCAGGAATGAGATGGGAGAATCCAAGGATGGTGCCCCATATGCTGGGACTGTGGATATTGTCCCAAGGTGCTTCTGGGGTAAAGGCATCTCTTTCCTCACATTTCGTCCTGCCCAAACTTTCAGGCTAAATTGCAGCGTGTGTCTGTGTCCTCTCCAGTGTGATCTCTTATTGACAAAGAAATGGAGCTTTAATCTTTTGATGAGATTCTCGTTGGTTGTCCATGCTCTGAGGGATACTCTGAATGCCCTTGGGAAATAGGGGATCTCATGAATAGAAAACTTCCGGTGCAGTTTGTACTGACCACAGCACAGTCACTCATTGGCCCAAATCACTTCTGTTTTCTCACTCAGGAAATACAGGTTTTGGTCAAATGAAGTATCTCAAAAGTAGGAGCTGAAATCCATTGGTTAAAGCAGACACCATGCACCTTACTGACAATTTTTGAAACTAATCAGAACACTGAGGGGGAAAAAGCAGTTTTGTATTTTTGTTTCAAATGAGAAACTTTGGAATTAACTTCAGTGTTATTTTTAAGTGTTTTTCCTTGGGTCAAATTAAGTGTTTTGTTTGAGGCCAAAATGTTATGTCATTCTGTTTTTCAGTTCACTGAAAAAAAAATCTGAAAAAATAGTGTTTATTTTGGGCTGCTGCCCAACTAATCTTTCTTCCTTTATTTTTTTCTATAATGCAAGCAAAATACAAAATCAGTTATTTATGCATCTCAAGTTTTAGCTTCTGTTTTAACCATTAGATTAACAGATACCACAGTACAGTAATTTTTTTTACTCTTCAGACACAGAGCTGTATTTCTGTGCTTGTAAGAGTTGCCTAGTGAAGGAAGAAAATCCAATGGGATATTGGGCTCCGTTTGCTGGGCTGTTGAGTGATTCCCCAACTGAATGAAGAGCCTGGTTGAATGAAGGTGTTAACCTTGATCTTGATACCAATGTCCCCCTCACCATTTGAGGAGTCAGCAAATGATTTGTTTTAGCTCTGGAATGATGGTTTAGTCCAGGTGCTGCTTCTCACAGAAAACTTTGTCTGAGGATAAATGGGAAGAGGCCATTGGTGTCCAAAAAAGAGGATTTGTTTAATGTGGGAAGGAAAGAAGTGAATTAAAATACAAGAAGATCACATAATCTACCACCTCCTGCAACCTCATCTGGTGGCTTAACCTTTGATGCCTACTTTATTTTTCTTCATTTCTGTTGCTGTCCTCAGAATTCTCCCTGTATCCCCCATGGCTTGAGAGAAAACCCTGCAATGGAGTTTTACCCTGTGTGCATGTGGCTTGTGCTGCAGCACTGGAGCTCTGTAAAACCACCCTCAGCCCTAATGGGGTTTGGTTGTTATGGGATTATTGTTTCACTCTATAGTGTAATTATTTTTTGTGCTCCTTTCATCAGAACAACTCCTGTGGGCATGTACACATCACCTAGATGCTTGAGGTGCTGTTCTGGATGTTGTGCCCTGGTAGGAGTGCAGGAATCAGGTTTAGAGTAGTTTGTCTCCACTCCTCATTGCATTTATGTGCCACTGCTTGGGTCTGGGAAATCAGTTTCTCTCCCTGTGCCTCTGCTTGGCTGAGCTGTCCTTCCTGCAGGAATTTGGACTCAGCAGCACCTCCGAGCAGGTCTGCAGTTTCAGCGGGTGCCTGTAGGTGCTACCACAATACAAACAATAATCAATCACTGACTGACACCTCCGAGGCGCTCACTGAAACCAAACACAATAAAAAAGCCTCCCCAGGGGCCGAATCTACCAGGCTGTGTAAACGATTTTTTAGTGAAAGTGGTAGAACCCCCATCTCTTGGGACATTTAAAGCATGCTGCAGAAAGCAGGAGCAACCAGTGTGGTGGGAAATAAGCATATGTTGGCAGAAGGATCAAATAAAGAGGACTTCATTATTCAGGAGTGCCTGTCCAGCAGAGATCACCATGAGTGAAGGCACAATGACTTAATAGATCTCTCTCAGCTTCTGACTGCTGCTTTTCTCCACTGCAAGTGCTCACAACCAATAAAGAAGGCAAAGAAGGCCTCAGCCAAAATGGAGCACGTGTTTTTAACCTTCCCACCAAACTTTGATATTTTCCTGGATTAGTTGTAGGTATATTTAGGCCAATTCCTGAACTCCTTTGTTCAGGTCATTTGCTCCAGCAAAACACAAAGAAAAAGGTGTGCATTTGGAAATGCATTAGTAACTAATTATGGGGACATAATTCCATTAAATCAGAAGTAAAATAAAATGAGAGAGTCCTGGTGAAGAACTGCAGCTCAGTGCAGGGGGAAATGGCTAGGTACAGGTAGGAGAGGTTCCACAGAACTTGTGTGTAAACTGCCTAACTTGGATTTGATTCTCATTTGTGTTTGTTTTTCAGTTTCCCCCATTCAAAAGAACAGAAATTTTCCAGGTAGGTGAACACAGGCAGGAATGGAGTGAAACCACCCAATGGAACGAGACAGGATCATTCTCTATCTGTGTTCTGTTCTTGCTCACCACCCTAATTAGCTGCTGTGAGGCTGCTCCATCCTGGGTGGAAGCAGCGGCCCCCGCCTTGGAGCCAGTGCTAATCCCTACGAGAGGCATCTTTTCCAGCCAGCCCTGCAGGTGGCACAGCGAGCCTTGTCTTTCCAAGCCACGGGAGCAGTCCCTGGCTTCCCTTCCCATCGGTTCACAGTGCAGCAGCAGCAGCTGGGATGGGGAGACCTTCAGTACAGAACAGAGACTGGCGTGATACACTGGCTGCTTAAACATCCTGGATGTTCCCGGGTTGTTTCCAGGGCTTTGCTTTAGACAGGCACAGAGAAACCAAATATATTTTTTTATTATTCCATCAAGATGTTTTAAATGCCCATATGCTACTTCCAAGATAAAACTGAATAAGAGAGTGCAGCCCAGCTCCTAAAAATCAAGATAACTCTTGAAATCTTGGTTGCACACTCTGAAAGTATTCTCTGTCAGGCAGGTCTCCTTATCAGATTATCTCTTCTGAAGCCATTGGAATCAAGTGGAACTGATTTGGGAATTGTGGAAAAGGTGGATAGAAAAGGGCCTCATAGCCTGCAGGGCTGCTGGGAATTCCTGCTTGTTAGCCCTTATTCTCACTTTGCTTCTCTTCATGGCCTTGGGCAAGTCACTTAACTTCTTAATCTCTGGCTCAGTTTCTCTGCCTGTATAATAAGATAACTATTACTATCACATACCTGTCTGACAGGATTTTCTCCCCTAGTAATAATTAACATTTGTAAAATGTTCTTTGAGTATGTTTATTTTTATTATAATACTTCCAGATTATATTACAATAGTGACACTGTTGCTGTTGCAGATTTGAGCTCCTGTACAAGATTACACCGGAAATTAAGTCATTTTTCTAATAAGATATAAAACAACTTGTGGTCGGTGTGGTTAAACTGAGTTTAAAGCTCATTTACAGCATGACAACAGTGTGAAGTAGCTAAAGCATTGCAGGGAATCTAACCCCAGTATCTGTGACAAAATGAACTAGATGCACTGAAGATTATCCATGATCTGATCTTACCCCTAACAGAAAGGTTACTTATTTGAAGTATTTGGTAGGTGGGGCTGCAGGTTTGAGGTTTCCTTTGCATTAGCAGAAGGTGTAAAGTGTTGCTGCACACTTGGATCTTCAGTCCTGCAGTTCAGACTGAGCTCTGAGGAACTGGACTGAGGATTTGTGAGGATGTCTGCAAGCCTGAAGAATCTTTATTTGCATTTATATATATATATATTTTTTTTTTTTTTTTAACTACAATGTTAGATTTGGTTTGGGTTGGGTTTGAAGGGATCTTTAAGATCGTCTCCTTCCTCAAGCACGTTACCTAGAAATAACTTCAGTTTTCCCTCTACGTGAATGGAAGGAAATCAGGCTGAAACCTTGGCTCTATGAACCTGCTGTTCATGAAGCTGCTTTTCATCTCCAGCGACTCATCAGCATGAATTCAAAGTTTGATTTTTGTTAATGGACTTTGTAGTTCCAGTACCTTTGTCTCTGCCTCTTGGATGCTCTGGCATTAAGATTGATCCCTTCCTCCTCTCCCTCTTTTCTCATCTCATCTGTATCCATGTAAACTTTCAGTGTTTGCCATCAAACTCATGGCAATGAGTTTCACCATTTATCAGGGGTCTGGGTAAAGAGATGCTGGTTTTGCTGCTCTGAGCCCTATGTCTACTACCTCCATCTGAGTGTGGATTGGGCAGACTTTTGTTTTCCCCAGCTGGGTTCTTGAAGACCATCCAGGAAAGGTGTAGGGCCTTGTAATCCAAAGTCCATTTCTGTGGTGGGAGGAGGTGGGGGAAAGGCAGTTACTCCTTAAGTAGCTGCTTCTCTGCTTGCTGTGCTTGTTTGGCACCCACATATGTGACCTATCCAAATAAGAATAAAGAAAGTGTAAGCTAAGCAGGAATCAAATGCAAAGAGAGAGAAAATCAAAAGTGACTCCCTTTAACCTGACAAAGAGGAAATCGTTGACAAAGTTTCAGGCTTGATTGAGCAAATTTTTTTTTAACTCATCTTCTCCCCCTTCCCGCCCTCTGCTCCCCTGGAGAGAAGTCTGGATGTAACACTATTGCTAGGACTAGGCCTATGATTAAGTTCTGTTTTTCAAAGGTGATCCCAGCATGATTAAAACCAGGTGGCCCCATGGCGCAGCAAGGGAGCCAGATGTGCTCTGCAACTGGATTGCCATTTCCTAGCCCAGCTGCAAACATTTGATTGTCCACTCGCTCTGGGTATTACAGCCGTGACCTTCTCTCTTCCTTACCTCCCCCGTCTCCTGTCTGCTTCCCCCAGTGACATTTGAGAGCAGAAAAGTCCCCTTAGACTTGTTTGTCACTGTTACAACCATCCTTTTCTCCTTCACCTCCCCACTCCCAGCCTGGGTTCTGCACTTCCATTATTCACAGATGTTGGAGGGTAGGAGCTGACAGTGTTGGCTTTTACCTCTCTCTTTCCTTTCCTTGGATTTTTTTCCCCTCTCTGTGTTCCGGCGTGTGTGCACTGACCCCAAAGCACTCCCAAGTCAACTGGCAGCGTCTGAATCCACTTAGAGGTGAAGGGATAAAGCAATTTTCTTCAAGATGTGGCATAAACTGTTTAGGTTTTGCTGTCTCTGAAGGCCTGTAATGAGAGGGTGGCCCTGTCCCAGAACAAGCCCTGTCTCAACCTGATCTATAAAATTTGGAATAGGTTAATCTTTTCCCCCAGCACTGGCCTGTCAGCCTGTTTGTGCTGAATTAGAGCTCTAATGCATGGATGGTGTCAATAATTGCCTAGTAAGCCATACTTAAAAAAGAGTCACAATCAATCGTCCCAACATTAGGATGTCATAATGCATCAGTCCTGCATTAGGAAGTTGTAATCCATCAACTTGACATCAGAAGGGACAGTGCATGGTGGGAGCTCAGCTCAGGCCCAGTGTGAGCTGGAACCACTCCACAGGCTTTGTATCAGCTCTGGATTTGGTCTCAGAGGGTCACACTGTTTTGTTTTCCCACCTACCCTTTGCAGTTTAATAATAAATTTGATGAATATTGAAGTCTCTGGGAAGAAAATGACTGCTGATGCTACTTCTGGGAGGTCTGGGACAACAGAGAGTTTGAGTTTCTCAACTCTTTCTGTCTAGCAAAGTAACTTTTTTCTTCCTCCACTGTATAAATTAATTAATCCATAATTATCCCTGTCCTGACTGGTTTCCACTTCCTCTGGAAATGCCTATTTGTGCTAGTCTGTAGATCACCCCGTGCTTTATTTGATTTTAAGATTCAGCTTCCCCAGATCAAACCTCAGTCTGGTCTGCAGCTCCTT
Source organism: Serinus canaria (assembly GCF_022539315.1). Lineage (NCBI taxonomy): Eukaryota > Metazoa > Chordata > Aves > Passeriformes > Fringillidae > Serinus > Serinus canaria. The sequence continues at coordinate 5,018,593 of NC_066329.1, read as the reverse complement.
TACAGAGCCTTCTCTTTTGTTTCAAATCTGCAACTCTTCCTGTTTAGGGCAAACATTCTCAGCTGCTATTTTAGTTTTGTGGCACAAGCCTGAGGATGGGAGGTGGAACTTGCAGCAAGGTCTGAATTCAGCTCAGTGCATGTGAGGCCGCAGAGTTCCCTGGATACACTGTGTGTATATTGAGGCCTCAGTTTTCAAAGCATGGAGGCAGAATTCTCTGAGAGCTGTGCTGGATGTGCAGTTCCAGCACATGCTCCAAGTGACTGGAAATCACCTCAACATTTGTCTCCTTTCTCACCAAGCATTGTAATGAGCTAATTAATGTTTCAGTTTGGAATGTAAGAACGAGCCTTTATTCTGTGTCTTAAGGAAATAAAAACCAAACCAAGAAGCGAGACACAAGGAATTACATGGATCAGTTCTGTCCCAGAGACTGTGGAAAGGCAGCTCCAGAGGCAGCTGTGGGCTGGTCACCCACCTCTGGGTCACTGCCTGTGGACAGCTGGCTCTGGTGGTGTTTCCTCAGCTCTTCTGTCTGTCTGGAAATCCTGAGGTGACAACAAATCCCTAATCACTTGTGTTACCCCTCCTGAGCTGTTGGGTAGCTCGTGAGGAGCTGGGTTTGTGTGGCTGCTGTGGGAACAGACAGCTTGCTGTCCTGCTGCTTGCTGAGGCCTGGCTGGGTGCTGGGAGCTGGGCAAAACACAAAAGAAAGGCTCAGCTGCTCCCCCAGAGCAGGAAAAGGGAGAGGAGTCACAGGAGAGAAAGTCTTGGGGAGTAATAATTTCATGAAAAATGGGATGTCATTTCTTTTTGAGGGTGAAGGAGGAAGAAGCAATCATGATGGAAACATGAGTGCAGGAAAAGGTGAAGTTTGGTCAGTGGCAATGGGCCACTGGAAGGCCCAGGTGGAACATCCACAAGGAATGGCCACAAAGCCAAACACAGACCACATTCTTGTGTCTAACAGCAGTTGGTTACTTTTTTTAAGAACATTATCAAAATTGTTGGTTTTCTTAGTGTTTCTTAGTTGTGTTGTGTAGTTTCCTGTTTGAGCCCAAAGGTCATGAATCTTTACATTTGCTTGCTTTGAATTTAGTAATTACTGGCTTTGTGTGCATAGATGATAAAGTGAATAAATACTGATGATAACTTTTTTTTTAGAGTGAGGGACAGCTTTAAATGTGCAGAGTCAGTTTAGTTTTAACTCCTGTTTGAGATTTTTCAAAACTGCCTGAAGCCATTTGGAGTTGGTGTCAAACCCCTCAAAAGACTGGAAATACTTTCCTTTGAGTGCCTTGAGATAGGGCTGAGATTGGCAGAGATAATAATAATAATAATAATAATAATAATAATAATAATAATATAATAATAATAATAATAATAATAATAATAATAATAATAATAGTAATAGTAATAGTAATAATAATAATAATAAAATCCAGCACTTAAATTGCAATTCCCTTGCTTTTAACCCCACATTGAAGGGCTCTGTCACCATGACTAAAACCCAACTATGGTGGCTCAAGGACTTGGTGGCATTGGCTGAGCAGAGGCTGTGGTGCTGTGTCCTAGAAAAACCCATGAATTCTGGTGTCTCTTCTATTCCCATATCATCATATTCCTTAGATCCTTTCTGGGTGAAACACTGAGATAGTCTCAAGAGAAATACTGCAATTTTGCTTCTGAAAGTTCCACATTGACAAGGCTGAGGTTAAGGGCTGAGCCTGGGATCAGTTTTAGGCTTAGCCTCTGGCTTTGGTAGGCTTGGTTAATCCTTTGGGAGGGTTTTAGCCATGAACCAACAGTGCCAATAGTGACCACTAAATTCAGCTTTATTGGCTGAATTATCTCTGATGCCATGAAAACACCACTCAAAAGTGACCTTCGTAGTTGATCTGGTTCTAATTATAATCCCAAGTAGTTTTAAACATTCATTTAAATGTCTTCTTAATTGCAACCTAATTTCTTCAATTGTAGCCCATTCATCAGCTGTTAATCATTTTTTAATTGTGTGGAAAGTTTGAAGGGTTAATAACAAGTCATTTGTTAGCTAGAGGTCATGAAAAGGGTTATAAAAATTGCTTGGCTAATTTTAAATAATAAATTAACAAATGGATGTCTTCCCAAATTTTAAGGTGTTTCAATATTTGCAATATTACAAAATTATTGCAGGTCAGGAAGGATGGATTGTATTTCTTGTATAAATATTGACTTTGGATCTGTGTTGTAAGTTAAACTCTGTTGCTCTTGCTTCTCAAGAAAACAGTGAATGAGAAAATGAACATTTTTTAATGATGGTTTAATTGGAATTGGATGGAAGTGACTGAGAATTCTGATGGTAATCTTTTAAGGCATGCACATTATGTGAAAGAAACAAAGGGGAAAGAAAACCAGTGCCTTTTTCAAGGTATATATTTTTAAAATAACATCTCTTGACTGTTTCTAATAAGAGCAGCTGTGAGCAGGAGTCAGTGGAAGAAGAAAGGATGTGAAGCTGAAATGAAACAGTGTTTGGGATCACATTCGTCACATCCGCGCGTTCGGATTTGGTGTTTCAGTTTGTGCCTGCCTTGCTCTCCTTCTCAGGGATGACCTTGTTCTCCACTTCAGGCTCATTCCAGCAGGGAATCTGGGCACTGGGAACTGCTGGGCTGTTTTCTTACAGAAAATCAGAGACTCTCTGCACCTTGGTAGTGTTAGGCTGAGATTCGAGGTGATGTGAAGCCCCAGCTGGAATGAATGTCTCAGTAGTTCCTTCTCTTTGGATCCAGGATCATGGTGTCAGTCTGAGCATTGGGAGTCTGGGAAAATTCCTGCCACATTGTAAAAGAATTTACAGGAGTAACAAGAGTCTGAACTGTGCTGAAACAATCCCGAGAGCATCGTGCTCTTCACACTGCAACAGCTGAAAAAAAAAATTCCTCTGTACCTTCCACAGGCTGCAAACAGGTAGAGTGATGGCTGCCACTGGTTGTATTTTCCTATGAGAGGTGGGGTAGCGAGGCAAGACAAAATCCTGCACAATGAGACAGCCTTGCTAAGAATTCTTTCTTTTAAAAAGTAGAGGGATTCCTCATTATTTTGCCTCTCCTAAATACACACATTCCCCAAATCCTGACATTTTCACAAATGGTTTGTTCTGTACAGATGAAATTTTCCATTTATTTCTCTAGTCATCCTCACTTCTCAGCTTAATATTTTGTAACTTTTGCTCCTGGTAAGAAATCCTACCTTCCTCTGCTCTCGCAGCGGCCTCAGAGATGTCGGGGAGGTGATTTAGGGCCGGGTTTCTATCGGAAGGTCCCTCCATTCAGCTGTAATTTAGAGCCACTGCTTAAATCCCCCAAAAGTTCACTTCTGGGAACTTCCCTCCTTTGTACCCAGCCTGGGAAATAAAAATGCACAGCTTCAGAGGAGCTTCCAATCAGCATCTGGGCAGGAGTGAGGATGCTGATTGGAAATTGAAAGCGGCTCTTTGCCATATATCAAGGAGGTATTTAGGATATATCATCTTTCCTGATGGGATGGGAAGGGAGCTGCAGGCAAAGCTCACGTATGGAGCGCTCTCACCGGAAGGAACAGATTACCAGAGGGAAAATCCCCTTAGACAATGCCTATGGAGCAGCCCAGGAATATTTGGTCCTGTTGGGACTTTCTAACCCCAGTGAACTATATCCTTATCCTTTCTTTGCTGCTTTTCCCTTCCCCACATCCGCCCCCAAGACAGGCAGCACTGAGAAATTTGTCTACCCTCAAAAAAAAAGGAAGAGAAGAAGAGAAAAAAAAACCCAAGGAAGGGATAAAGCCCAGTTTTCCTGACCCTGATGTCTCACACAAATCATGCTATGGGAGGTGCACGTAGAGGACTCTGTATGGCAGCCACAAGGCAAAGTCCAGTATGAACTGGGTCCAGCTGGGAAACTACCAACTTCACAACTGGAGATGGATCTGATTTTATCAGTTTGAGTATATTTTATATCTTGCTTTTTATTCCCCAGCATGAAACACTTATTTTTGTCCCTTCTTTTAATACAAATTGCAGACAAAAGGTAATTTTCAAATGAAGAGAAAACTTCTCTCACTTCCCTGTACTAACCATCTGCAAAGGATGGTGATGGAGCAGGAATCCATCACAGTTTGAGTCAATTTCTGTAAAATTGGTGTTCATTCCATGAAAATAGGAGTTTTACTATGGTGACAGCATGGAGCAGATCTGTGGTTGAAATGACCTGCAAAAGACTGCCCCTTAATTTTGTTTGATTATTTTTTGAGATTGACCCAAGTTGCTTCTTTATTATGAAAGCCTTTAAGAGCTCTCTGTTTGCATTTGTTTTTCATTTTTAAAAAAAGGGTATTGCTTGTGTCTTGAAAATACCATAAATACAAATTTATTTCTGTTTTCCTGGAAGTGTGGTTGTGTTTGCCAGAGATACTCAGTACTCTGGAATCTTTGGAGAGACAAGGGAGTTTTTAAGGAAAGTTATTTATGTCTGATATGTTGCTATTAATAGTGTTAAGTATTGACAGAAAACAACCCCAAAAGCATAGAACACTAAATGTTTGTTCCTTTACTTTTCAAGTTCTTCTTGACTTGATGTCACCATTTCAGTGCCAGTCAGGGAATTCTGCTTGTGGCAGGAAGGAAAGCCTCATGTGAGAGGTCAAGGGGAAGGAGCTCTTTGTTAAAACCTGCTCTGAGGAGTCATCCCAGCCTAGCCTCAGCCTGGGACTGTGGGGAGAGGAAACTTGGGCAAAAATAAATTAAATTTTTCTACTTAACAAGGGTTCTGAACAGAACATTGCAGGTAACTTTTAAACGTGTAGAAGAAAAGCTATTTCTAATAGGGGCTTCATTTACAGCTGTGTGAAACAGTGCTGTGATCCAACAATTCTGAGCAGCTGAAAATACTTCTCTTGGCTTTCACCTTTGTAACTGTGTGAAACTGAAGTAAAGCCCAAGCCCTTGTGCTGATATCAATCTGTAAAGCTGCAGCATTTGAGTAGCTCTGAAGCATAGTGCTGATTACATATATGGAATGTAATTTAATAACCATCTTAACTTGAAATTTTTCCCTTTGTTTCTCTTCAGTGGGTGATTTTCTTCATCTAAATATAAAGCTTGATATATATAAACATATATAAAGAATATAGAGCTTGATAAAATTTTTCTGATTTCTCTGCTGTATTCTCATCAAGATATCAGAACAGCTGGCAATGAAATGAACTCACTGTTTTGGAAAAGTTCTTTGCTTTTGCCATCCTGCTCTGTCTTACTGTGCTTTTGAGACCTGTCCTTGGCTACTTGTTTAAATTTTTGTGTTCCAACCATCCAACCTGTCCCTTATCACATGGACTGGGGTTGTGATTTGAAATGGAGCCTTCAAAGGAGCACTGGGGCAGGCTCAGGTGAGGTTGTTGTTCTTTTTTCCCCCCCACTATTTCCAGGGTCCTGAATTTGACTGTGCAAGTAGTAAGTTGGGTGGTTTTAAAATTCTGACTTTATCCTGACTGATGTGCTTTTAAAGAGTGAGAAAAGGTAATGAAGTAAGAAAGGATGAGTGTCTCCAGATCACATCTTGGTAGGAATTAATTTCCTACAATTGCTGGATTAATGTGATCAGTAAGCAGGGTCTGTAATGGACAGGAAACATCCCGAGGGATTAAAGCAGTACTGAGCAGGGTTCTTATCCAAGGAACTCTTTGTATAGGAGAACTTCATTAAAACCTCTTTGTTAATTGTGAGGGAGTGCATTGGTTTGGGATTCCTCAATAAAAATTTTTACTTTAGAGATGGCTCTGTCTGACCCTGTGCTTAGGGATTCTCATGATTATTTAAGATGTCAGGCATTTAGTGGGGTGTGTCCTCATTCACACTGTGTCTGTTGAACAGAATTGTTGCAGTGGGCAGTGTCAGCAGTGTCCATGGAACATGTGAAGGTGCTCTGTGCCCTGAGAGCTGCCCGTGAAGGGCTGAGCTGTGAAATATTGCATCCTGGCTGTCTTGGCTTTGTCCTCCTGGAATCTCCAGGCTTCTTTACACAGTGGAGCTGCTTGTAGAAAAAACCTCTTTTGCTTCCAGAAGCAGTAAATGGTAAACAGACCAGAGGGTGATCCAGCTCTTTTCTCCCCTGAGCCTTTCCAGGGGAAATTTTCTGGGAATGACTTTAGCAGAGCCTCCTGAAGAGTCGTGAAATACACAGCGATGAGATCACAAGGACTCTCTTTAATAGGATTTCTTTTTGGGGTCCCAGGAGTAATGCCATGCCAATAATTCATCACTGCAGCTCCCTTTCTGTTTCCTACCAGCAGTAAAGAACCCTAAACAGCTTCCTTTGGAAAAAAGCATCCTGAGTTCAAGGGCCTAATCCAAAATGCACAGCAGTCAGCAAACACTGATTGCAGTAATCTCTGTACAAATCTAATGCCAAACCTGTTTCACACCAGCAGGTCTCAGAATTGTGTCTGGTTCAGGTTTCAGTGTGTTTCACCCTTGTCTTTTAGAAAACAGAAACAAAGCAAGAAATTCTCCAACCCAGAGAGCTGCAAGGAAAATTATATTTTGAAGGATGGACTTAGGCCAGTTCAGGAAATGTTGAGTTATCCCATCAAATTCAGTAAAGAAAACATATTTACAGATACAGCACTGGCTTCACATAGAGAATTCATGTAGTAAATGGGGAAATAGAACCATGTTCAAAATAAAAGAAACATTTCCTGAACTCACTTAACTTCTCTTTCTGGGGGAGAAATAAAATCTAGGGGAGAGGTAAGCCTTGGAGCCAGATCTTGCAGGTCATTTGAAGGGAATGTGAATAAGGCAAGTGTTTTCCAGATTCCAGACCTGAGGAAGGACTGTCCTGAGGGGTTTCTGGTTGGAAAATTCAGCTGGACTCTGCAGCAGTCTCTCCCATCCCCTATAACCGAGATGCTTCCCAGAGCCCCCAGGGCTCTGTATCACACCCAAATGTGACCTTTTTCAGGGCACCCTCTGGCCTCTCTGTGTGGGTTGGACTTACTGGGTGAAACAGGTCGTTTAGCCATGAGAGATTTTCATAAATTTGAGGCAAAAAACTGGGAAAAGTGAGGTAAAGTTCTTTATGATACAGATTTTTGATGCTTTTCCACTTCTAAGCCTGAATCAGAAGGTGCAAATAGAATGGGGTTTTGCAGCATTTGAGCATCACAGGATGATCTCATTTGAATGCCTTGCTCTCCCAACACTGGTATTTGGGAGGGCAGGTCAGAACAGTGGGAATTAAATCTCTGTGGTGATTTTTGGATGCCTGAGCTATTATGCTGAGGACAACTGGTGAATGGGCTGGCACTTGTGTTTCCCTGCCCACAGTGTCTGTCCTTCAGCAACTCCCCAAAGCCTCCTCTTGCCTGTCATCTCTTCAGACAGATCATAGACATCTCCCCCAGCCCATCCTTCTCTTAAAGGGGATGTTAAGTCGGAGCACAGGATTAAAGAAAGTGAAGTTTGCTTGCAGCTGCTCTGTGCTGTCTGTTCCACTCAGCATCAGTGGGATTAAATGCTTTCTTTTGGGTGTCAGGTTCTCTCTGTGCCTAGCACCAAGTTGCCAGTACAGCCCAGTGCCCTGATCATTCTCCCTTCCCAGACTGGTTCCACCTTTATATCCATTTCCTACCCCACTGCCTGGTGTCAGCAGCCTATGTGAAGTCGAATGAATTAGCACTGAAGAAATAACTGATAAAAATACACATTAGCACCAAGCAAACTACAAAGAAGGAATTGGCTTCCTGATGTGAGCATTCAGTACCATCTTGGAACTCTCAGTGTCCGGGGACAGGCTACATTTTGCCACAAATATTTGAGCTTCATTAAATTTTTTCCCAAAGGAAAGAACCAGTTCTGACACAAAAATATCATTTTGAGTGGTGAGGCACTCAAAATAAAGGTTTTCCATCAGTCAGAAATTTTCTTTCAGTCAGAATGGTCATTGCAAACTTATCTTTTTTTCCTATTATGTAAATATGAAATTTTCTCCAACTACATGCATGTTGACAGGACAGAGGAAATGTGTGTCCCAAGCTAATCCTTGGAGAGAAACATGCAAATAAAGCAGTGATAATAATGAGAATGGGCAGCTTGTGACCATGAGCTTTTTGGGAACCAACACAACCCTGACTGCTATGATGGACTAAAGCCAGAGAAAATTCTTTTATTTTGGGTTATTTGTGAAACATCCTGAGTATTGTTTTCAAGGCAAGGGAACTTTCTAGGAAATATTTTCTAAGTGTTTTCATCTGTAATCCAATGTTGAGCTGCAGCAGAGCCTATCTCTGGGATTTAGTGGTGGTCCTCTGCACCTTCATGTGAGTTAATGTTCATTTCTAACCCCTAATTTTAGTGAAATGATCTCATGAGGGACCTCAATCTGCTTGACAGAGCTCCAAGGGGTCTCACACACCCAGCTATGTGGCACCTCTGTAGGAGAATTCCCTTACCTTCAGGGGGAAAATATTGACTCTGAGAATCCTGATCACTATTTTCCTTGGTTTCAGATCCCTAATTCTCAATTTTAAGGATTCCCAGGAGCACCCCTCCCTGACAGAGCACCAAGCAGTGCTGTTTGTTCTGAATACCTAGGAACCTATGGCAGATAAAAGTGATTTTTTTTTTTTTGAGAAGATTTACTTGATATACTTGAAATACTTCCTTAAAAACAAAGTATCCATCTTCCCAGCACGAGCTGTGTGTTAAGGTGTCCTATAACATGGATTCTTCCATGAATAGAGCCCTATGCTTTTGCTGCTGCTGCATTAAAACCCCTCAACCTTGTCTTACTGATATCTCTATCAAATTCTTGTGGAAACATGGGTTTTTAAAAAAAAAACACACACACACAGACACAACCCAGCAGTGAAAGCTCTAAGTTAACGCCTCATGTTCTTCTCAGATTTCCAAAGCACTGAGGCCTTGAGAATATGTTTCCAATATCCTCTCATCTCTCTCTGTTAGTGTTTTACTCAGCTCCATGCTGGGGAGGTCCTGACCCCGGCAATCTCCAGGGAAGGGGGTGGGAAGGGGGGTCAGGCCATGGTGGAGAGCTGCAGGCCACAGCCTGTGAAGTCAGCCCCGTTTCCTCGACTCCTTTAATACATTTAACCTGGAAGAGGCCGTTGCCGGCCAAAGATTAGATTACCAATGTTGGCATGTTTGGCCTAACAAATGGCAAATGGATGACGTGCCAGGCAACAGCTAATCAGTGCTGACACAGATCCATGGGCAGGCCTTTTCCAGGAGGGGATAGTTCATGGCTGCAGCCAACTTTTGTCCTGATGAAAGAAAGGAGAATTGAGAAGGCCACCAGAGTACCTGTCTCTTTGAATCTCAGGGCTCCCAAACTGTGTGTCATTTTTAAAGGTCTCACTGGCCCTCTCAGAGGACGATCTAAATGTCCTGTGCTCCTTCAGGCGATAGGACACGAGAGCTTGAACCTTTCTCATAGCAAACCTGCTCTGTGTCTCTCTGTGTATGCACCTATATCCTGACTGTCACCAGTTCCTGGGCAGAAAGGAAAATGAATGGTTTCTGCAGTGTTGGTTTGAAAGGATAGTGGGGTCACCAGCCTTGCTCAGAGCAATATTTTTAAAAATTTTTTTTGAAATGCCTTTCCATGGCCCTGGCTTTTGGAGTGTTTCTGGCTCCCTTTCTGTGACATGGCTCTCACAGAGGGGTGCAGTGGGAGTTGATGGCTGAGGTGCTGCTGGTCTCTCTGGCCCAGCAAGGCTGCTTTGCAGTGCTTGAATTTAGTTTCAAAGTCACTGTTATTTGGTTCCTCTAATATCCAAAAGCCTGTGTTACATCTATATTTTGCATTCTGCTGAGTATTTTTACCTCTGCTCTTAACTCACCTAGATGTGTGTACCTGTCACTGGAGGAACAGCAAGGCAAAATATTTTCTGAGTGTAATCAACTAAATCAACCTGAATTTTGGAAGGAAGAGCTGTATAATTGCTAAAACTATCAGTCACAAGATCCCAGTTCATTCCTAGCTACCAGCCTCAGTCAAATTACTTGTCTTTTAGCTTTGCAGTTCTTCAAGTCTGAAATTAGATGGAGTGTTTTACTGGATAAGTGAGCTCTGGAGGGGGTGAGGAGGGAGGAGGAGGAGCAGAATCACTCTGAGACACTGAAACAGTCTAAACAAGGCTGGAAAAAGGAGGCTGCAGGGAGATCCTGTTTGAGACTCTGACTGTTGTTTGGGATAAGCCCAGTCTATCTGGGACTCTCTGTGCTAAATCAAAGAGCCTTTAGATGAGATACCTGTCCAGGGGAGGTCCATATGCTGCACTCTGCCTAAGGAGGGATGAGTAGGTAGGACATGGAAGCAGGAGGTGATGGAAGGGGGTAGGAAGAACACTTTAGCACAGTGGAACATGTCTCAGGCTGAAGCTTGGCATCCAGTGAGAAGTGAACAGAGCTGGTTGTCAACTAAAAGATTACTGGAGATTCTAAGAGAGCATATGTTTTGTTTGCCTCATTGAACTGATGGCATTGGAGCCAAAGTATTCCTTTCTGCTTTCCTGTGAGCATTTGAGCTCATTTGCTTGATGGCAGGATATCACTCTGGTACCTTTCTTAGAGTGCATCTGCACAGTTGGGTTTGATGCTGTTGACAGCCTGGTCAGCTGCCAGTTAACTTTATCTTCAGTGCCTGATTTCACTTGTAAGGATTTCTGCTGCAGATCAGATGTGTACCTAGATGCTTCAGACCTTCACAAACTTTGTCACGCCAAGATATATCACAGATAATGTTTCCTTGGTCCAGAGCTCATCATACTTAATTTCAGACATAACTTTGGTCAAATCAAAGAGAAGTGTCTGTGTTTCTAATATAGTCATGGGAGAAAACCAGGCTGTTCTGCAGGGAGTATTCCTTCTGTCTTGAAATGGAAGATCATGATTGAAATCAAGGAGTAGTCCTTTGGAAGCTGTTCTGTCTTTTGCAGATAAAGGGAACCTAGGTGACTAATTTAGATCTGGGATGCTGTTAGTCATGGGAAATGAATCTCAACTTTTGAAAGGAAATCTGTGCAGAAGTTGAAGACTGACTACCTCTGAGAATTATTCAAGATGTCCAGGTGCCTTCAGACCCCTGCCAGTTATGTCCTGAGACATCTACCATGTGCTGTAGCAGAAACAGTTGCTGTGGTTCGAAATTGCTTTTCTTCACGTGTACTCCCAAATTTTGGCTCATTGTTGGAGAAGAATGTGTTTTGCCTTGGCTCCTTTGCTATTCCTGGCTTTTTGGATGATCACTGCTTTATTATGTTTGTGCTGACAAGATGTCTTAGCCTATTTCATTGCCAGCAGGGCCATCAATTACTAAAACGGTGAGATTTGTCTTTATAAACACAGTTACTGAGAAAAGAGCACTGAACATGGCTGCACAATGATGAACCTCATGCATTTGTGAGGCCTGATCCTTTTTTAAAATAATTTATTTACTTTCTGGCTTTGGAATGTTGGTTTTATATCCATATTTGGTTTGAGGAATACTTTGTTGTTTTGTTTAGCTTTTGTAACTGAAGGCATTAATGGATCTCTGCCTTATGGACATATGAGGGAATAGATTTCTATAGAGGGTGAGTCTTTCTTGCCAAGGTGGGGAGGCCCTGGCACAGGCTGCCCAGAGAAGCTGTGGCTGCCCCATCCCTAGAAGTGTCCAAGGCCAGGTTGGATGGGGCTTGGAGCAACCTGGGATAATGGAACGTCCCTGCCCATGGCAAGGAGTGGAACTGGGTGGGCTTTGAGATCCCTTCCAGTCCAAACCATTCTGGGATTCTTTGATAAGGTAAGGTGGGCTTGTTTTTGGTTTTGGAGTGATGGTGAACCTGCATTTGAAATGCTCATGGTCCAAGTAAAAACAAGGGAGGGAAACAAGACAGAAGGCTGAGGGGTTTTCCCAGGATATATTTTTGCTGCTTTTGTTTTCTTCAGAAATGAAGAGAAAAATAAAGTTGAGGAGGCAAAGGGGGGCAAATCTGCACCTAAGGAGGCTGGAGCTGGGCAAGGCAGAGGCTGTGCAGCTCAGGGAAGTCTCATCAACCTCTGTCTCATGCTGAACATTGCTCCTTGGTCATGCGTGCAAAGGGGATGAGATGGAGGCAGAGGAGGACCTGGGGGAAGGAAGAGAAGAGAGTTAAGATGTTGAAGGGGGTGGGGGAAGATGTGGAAAAAACAAAACAGTTTCAGGGCAGAAGAAGGGAGGATGGTTCCATTTAATTAGGAGGGAACATGAGCAAAAGCTCCAAGAGCACACGCACACACACGCATGCACACACCCTCTGCTCCACACCCTCACCCCCCAGAGAAAAAAAATTCATCACACCAATTTTTTCATGGTCTGGCAGTCAAGTGATAAAATTATCAGATGAGGGTCCCATTCTCCTTTCCTGCAGTCACTTTCGCCAAGTGCACCACGTCTGAAATAATGAAGCAGATTTGATTAAATTTTCACTGGCTGAAGCAGCCACGCTAATTTGGAGATGGGCTTATTAGTTTAATGACCGATCTGAATAATCAGAATTCATTAGCATTAGTGCCACTATTGTCAGCTCAACATTAGCCCTGGGCTCCAGTACACAAAGATGCATGGTTATATATTTATATAGAGGGAGGCTGTGTTTATAAAGGGTGAAATGGAGAGGGGGGGAAGCTAAACAAAAACTATATATGTGCATTTACATTTTATACTCTTCTTATCCCTTCCTGCATATCCTTGTCCATTAGCAATCCACTGAACGAGGAATCAAAACAAAACAAGGCTTTGTGAGAGGGTCAGTGCTGCTCTGCCCTGAGCCAAGCAGCCCAGTGCTTGGGGCAGGTGAACTTCGGGGCCCAATTTGCAGATCAAAGCAGTCAGGGCTGTTTTCCCATAAGATGCTGTTGACTTCGATGGCCATTACTTGGATCCAGAGATGCTCAGGAAGTCCTTAGGGTTTGGAGCTGGGAGAAGCCACAAGGGAAGCCCTGAGATTTTAAGGTATTTACTCTGCTTCTCTCTAATGAAATGAGTGAGCTGTCACTTGGTGAAAGTCTCTCAGAAAGACTTTAAGCCTCATTTTCTGTCACTGTGAAGGTATGATCTGGTAGTTCCTCTACCAAAATCAGTGAAGCTTGCAGAGGGTTGGCTTAAATGAAGAGAAAAGAAATTCAGTTCCCAGAGCTCTGATGGTGGTAGCAACTTAGCTGTCAGCTCCAACTACTGCTCAGTTAAATGCAATAAAACAAGATTAATTTAACATTAAGGCTGCACAAAATGTCAAAAAATACAAATTATGAACCCTGATGTTTACTCAGGCTGACTGTGTGTCATGTCTGTCTTCTGATAAACATCTTTTCATGGAGAGAATACTGTATTAAGTCCTGTACTTAGCAGAAAAGGCAGGAATGTGCAAGACAACTTATGCCGTAGGAAAGAATGAATGTTGTAGTTATCAGTAGTGTTTGCATTTCCTTCCATTGGGATCTTTTAAAACAGTGAAATTGTATCACTATGTCTGTTGTTTTTTTAGGTGGTTGGGATTTTTTACCTAATGTTCTTGTTCACATTTATAAAATGTATGTTATAATATCTAGGTTGATATGTGTCACCTTAGAACAAAAGCATGCAGGAAGCCTTCACTTTCCAGAGGATTTCTCCAGGTATTGGTCTAAAATGTGCAAGGCAAATAGTTTAATGAGGGTAGATTTTATTCCTCACAGAAGCACCGCCCAGTGTCTGTTCCTGTGCATGACCTGCCGTGGCTGTGCAATGTGTTGGGGTGTGGTGGGAGAGCCCTGTGAGATCCAAACCTGAGATACCTTGTACCTACATCCATTTAACTCCTGTTGCAGCACAGGTGTTCCTGAGACAGCATCCAACACACCTTGCTCATTTGCTTTTCCTCATTTCTCTTCTGCTTTGAACAGAGGCGTTTTGCTTTTCACCTGGAGGGGCATTCCATCACCATTATATTGACAAAGTAAGATGTATTAAAATAATATCCAAGGGACTGGGAATAAATCACTAATATTTGTGGAAGCAGTGTAACACCCATCTGTCCATGACCTTTGTTTATATATTGATGTACTGGGGAGAGCACAAAGTACTGGAGTCAGATGAGTAATAGCAAAGCCAAAAGCATTTACACACCTAAGGATGATTGACTACAGAGAGTTCTTCACCTGCTGCATTTGAACCTGTTTGAAAGCTCTGCCACAGGCAGATATATTGATTTTAACTTTGCACCTTCAGCTTAGATCCCTTTAACAGGGTCCTCAGCCCTCTGACCTTCTCTGCAGTTGGGTGGAATCTGGAGAGAGCAGTGGAAAGGTCCATCCCTGCATCACAGAATTCCTGACTGTTAAATACAAGTTTAAGGAGTCTTCCTCTGCAAGTCTTGTGTCTCAGAGAAGTACATCCTCTGGAGAAATGTGCTATAAATGTGCAGTTCACTTGCTTACATGTAACCATTGGCATCACTGGATTTAATCAAGTATGGGGAACTGAAAAAATTCCAGTTGCCTTTATTTATTTCTGCTCCTCAGAAATTACACCTCTTGGGGTGCTTCCTTTCACTGTGCTCAGCACCACTGACAGTCTCACTGTGTCATCTTGCTGGGGCTTCACAGCTGCTGTTGGGCTGGGCTGGCAAACAAATAGTTGGAATATTAATTTCTCCAGGCACATGAGGCTAGGACTGGGCTTAAAATCCCAGCAACAGGGTATTGGTGGGCATCTAAAACTGAAGCCATGAAGCGTCTCACTGTTTTCAGGAGTATCAGGTAAAGAAGGATTCAGTACTGGTGTTGGGGATCATTTTTTATTTGTTTCCATTAGGTATAGTTTAGTGAGTCTTGGATTGATTTGATGAATCCCATTGCTGCATCACTGACTGATTCTTGTCACCCATTTTTGTCATCCATCTTTGGTGTCTCTTCATGACTGCCAGACATGGGAGTGGGATCTTTTAGAAGACCTGATTCCTGTTTAGCCATCTGAATAAATGAGCAGACTGTTAGGTGTCCAGCCCTCTTCTGGAAATCTGCTCTCTAAGGGATTCAGTAGAGGTTTAGTTATTGGAAGTCTGGTGCTGATTTGATGGGTTTGAGTCCTTTAAAAACCTGACCCTTAGCTCATTCAATAGTCTGACTCCATGGTTCAGTTTTGGATGGAGTTCAGAGTGACAGATATTAACCTTGAATGGCTTTTTGGTGTCTCAGTTCATGCAGCATGGGGTGTTAGAGATATTGATCCTGGCTTTTGCTTTGTTACTAACTCATGGTGCAGATGAGGATTTATTTCTCCCTGTGATCCATTGTCCTGCTGGGGAGTCTGGCTGAGTCCAACTTTTACACTGGGTTTGATACTGTCCTAGGAAACAGTAATTGACATTTCACTCCAAGGAGAAGTGCATTGCATGTAAATTCACCATCATGAAGGTCTGCAAGCTGTACACAAAGAACCTTTCTTCCCTCCATTAATTTTAGCTGGTATTCCTGAGCACTACTGTTTGAACAAGGATTTGAATCCTCAGATATTGAATGGATCTTGCTGGGTCAGCACTGGCTCCAGCTTCTCCTTGTCACCAGTGAGGCTTTTCTGCTGTCTCAGTTGGCAGAGAGGTGGATGCATGACGGGCATTTGTCTCAATTTGGGGCATGATGAGAGGAGTTATTTGCATATGCTTCCTTGATCACTAGTTGGGTGTTAGGAATCACATCCAGAAAAATTGGCACCAAGGGTGTTGCCTGCATAGTTGAAAGCACTGCTGGCATCTGTCCCCCTCTCCATGAGCTCAGGGTCTCTGAATTTCTAGTACTGTGTGGAAAACACAATTAGCATGAGACTGGTATTGCCAAAAAGTCCAAATGGACTTCAAGCATCCACTGGAGTTTGGATGGTTACTGGGAATGCCCTTGGCTAGTGTACCCATGGGGATTTTGAAGGGGCATAACACCTCTGTGGGGAATGTAATGGAGGGGGAAGCTTGAGAGATCTGTCCTTAGTGAGGATGGGGACAGTCTAGAGAGAATCCCAGAATCAATTAGGCTGGAAAAGACCTCTGAGACTCGAGTCCAACCTATGACCCAATATCACCATGTCAAAGCACTGAGTGACATCCAGTCTCTCCTTAAACACTTTCAGGGATGGTGTCTCCACCACCTCCATAATAGACTGGAGTCAGGAAATATCTTGTATGAAGGCCCTTGTTAAGGGGCAGGACACTGAAGGAATATGAGTCTCTCAAAACAGGAAATCTGCTAAAATAGGTAATATTTGAAACCAGGTCTCCCAGCAGCGTGAAGGGATGACTGGAGTGTGCACAATTACAGGGATGAAAAAGCACTTCTGTTCCAGCAGAGGTAAAGCAAAGCTGAAGCTCAGTGTAGGATGTCTGTGTGTCAGTTCTGTTGACTTCACAGCCACTGGGAATGAGTCAACTAGAGCTGACCAGTAAAGTCTTTCCCCAAGCCATGCCAGCTCTAGTCTGGGCAAATCAGGAATGTGTCAGCATGATGGTATGAGGATGAGTAAGTCTTCAACACCTAAAAGCTGGCACGAGAGAAGTACAGTGTGATTTCCTCCCCAGCTGGCATGGATCTGGGGCCAGCAGCCTGACGCGAGCCAAGCATGGAATAGAAGGAAATTGTGAGCTGGAGCCTGCTTGTTCCAGTGCAGGGTTTGCTCACAGGATCCTCCAGAGGTTGATGGTTCCTGTGCTTCTGTAGGAAGAACTTGAAATCCATAAAACACCTACAAATAAGCACCTGGTTTATTGTCTGACACACCACACTGTGTGACAAGGTGTCTGCACATGGGTAGAAAGGTTTCCTGGAGAAGTTTAAAAGCTCTTCTTGGTGAGACCAGGGAGCAGCAGGTGTGAGTGTTATCCCGGAATTTCTGCTTACAGCAGCCTCTTTATGGCCAAAACAACACCAGGACATGGCATCAGCCTGCATTTTCTCCTCTGAGCAGTTTCTTGAACAGCAGTTTCTTGTGACTTGCATTGGAAAACTGGCCTGGGAGGAGCAGCTGGGGAGGGTGGGTTTGGAAGGAGCTTTGCCAAGCTAAATTTCTAGGTTGTGTGCACTTCTCCTTGTTTTGAAATCTTTGTTCTGCTCAGTAATCCCCTCATTCTCATGTTCTTCATACTTTCCTATGAAGAGAGAGTTTATTTCCAAGGACCTGCAGTTTGTGCACCAGTAATTAAACAATAATTTCTGGCTTAGCTCTCTGTACACCTCTGATTAAGCTTGTGTGTGTGTGTGTGGTTTTTTTTTTTAACTCAGTAGGAAAAATACTCTGCTACATAAAAATAACAAATTTACAACACATATTGCTTCACAGAACACTTGAGAATTACACCATCTGAACAGACTGATCAGCTGCCATGAGAATTAAAATGCACATTTAGGTGGAATGTTATTTACACTATAGACAGCTGAATTCAAAATACATCAGTGAAGGTTCTTTTCCAGGTTTTTGAAATTGGAAACCAGTGTGTTACATTGCATCATTCCCTGGGAGCATGAGGCAGCCATTCAGGTTGGAAACTACTTGGATTGTGCCCCATGCTGTGGGATTGCTGCCCATGGAGAACATTCCCTGGGGTGTGTCTGTGCCCTGACTTCACCTGCAGCCCCTCAGAGCCCAAGTGTTCATTGTGCCATGAACAGCACCTTGCTCAGCCCTGCACACCTGAAGGCACTCAGGGACTCCTAAAACAAGCTGCTTGTTGGGTTGCTAGGGAGTGGCAGCAGGAAAGCTCCGTTTGGAGTGGTATTATGGGATATAAACCACGCACCTACGCAAACCTCCACGTGTAATTTCCCTGATTTATTGGTTTGAGCTTCTTGAACCTTCAGGGATGGAATATTATCTGCTGTTCCTGTAAAAGGGGAATGCTCTTGCTCCCTTCTTTGCTGGCAGCTGGAGGAAAATCTGTGGTTATGGAAGGTGGCAGAGCAGAGCTTTGGGAACAGATTGAACTGCACTGGGATTGCTGCTCCTTTCCAACTGCTAAAAGATGCCATGGGATACAGTGGGGATTTAAAGCTGTTATGGTCCCTGATTGCCCCACAATGGGGAGAAATTTCCAAGAGGAATTTTAACCCAGTGGCTGGCATTCCCAGGCTCCCAGTTTGCTGGAATATTTGGAGGGACAATTATTCACACTGTGGCTTCCTGAGATTGGAAGTTCTGTCCCATTCAGAAGACTTGCCCTGCCCTGGAGTGCTCCATCCAGGACAGGTGCCAGCAGGAAGGAGTGTCCAACAGCTGAGACAGCTTCTGCTTCACTTTCACTTGGGCAAGAAGAGAGAGAGGAAATTCACTGGGAATACTTGGAATACAGTCCTGCAGTCTCATGGCAAATGCTGACTCCTGGTCAGCTGCAGTGGGTCAGTACAAATCATTCTCTGTGGGTGCCCACTGACAGCCCTGGTGTGTTTCTGACAGGCTGTTATAGCAAATGTGAAACTGGGAGGGAATTGGTTGTTGTCTGCTTGTCAGGAGCTCTCAGTGGTGCAAAATAGAGCTTTGATATTTCTCCATGGCTGTCCCAATTTCTACTTAAAAAGAAAAAAATAGGCTTTTCAATAAAGAGGTTCCTGACAGGCAATTATTGTAACACTGGCACAGATTTTTCCTTCTCAAAACTGGCTGATTTAAGTGAGCCAAGATTGCAACACTTTTGGAATCTGTTGGTCAGAGGTATGGAGCTGGCTTTCTTGTGAGGTTTCTAGTTCTTCTTGGCTTGGGAGCAGAGCTGGGCTGCCAAAAGGTAGAGGCAAAAAAAATCTTTCCTTTTGAAGTTAATCAAATAATTTGAACATTTCTCACCTCTACCTGTTGGGATTAATCCAGTGGAATATGGTAACCTTGAAAGACCTCCAGCACCCATATCAGAGTTGTCTCTCTGGTTTTAATATGTGTGAATTCTCCCCTATAATCTTTCCTCATTCCTGTTGATATTACCAAATCTATGCACAGCTCTGGAGGATTTCTGCAGAGATTCTTCAAAGCAGTGGCAGCCGTGGCCATCCAAGGAGAGCTGAAGGATCAAGGCCCTGTGTGTTCCCAGGGGGACAGGAGAGCCTGAGCAGGGATCCTGCAGTGAAATCCTGGGGCTCACAGGTGAAATGGAAAAAGTTTATTTAACATTTACATTTTTTATTTAACATTTGCAGCCCTTTGTGATTTTCAAACTTGCTGTTTACTTACAAAGTAATGGGGAGAAAACCTTGAAATTGCTCTGAGAGCCCTGTAGGGAGAAAACCAAGGAATTTGGGAGCTCTTGGGCTACAGGACATGCTCCTGTCCTTCTGAGCAGGCCCTGCTGGCAGCAGTTTGAGCCCAAGGAACATGGCAGAGCTGGATCATTCAATGTTGAGATGCAGACCTGGAAATTGGTGGATTTATGACTGAGTCATTGTCACTGTTTGCCACAAACTTTCTATGAGATCTCATGCAAAATGCTAAAAGTTCCTGTGATTAGGATTGTGAGTTTTGAAATGTGTTTTTCGAAAAAGACCATTGAAAATCAAGGCTACTGTGTTGGAGCAGGCCAGCCTGTTGGTACTTGCACAGTAACCTGAGCAGCAACTGGTTTGGCCATAGTTAAACTTGCCAGACTTTGAGTTCCTCACCTCAGGAACAGGACTAATTGTTTTTTGTCTCCTGTCAAAAAGAGTTGAGAGGATGAAAAGTTGTGAAGTTGCCCTTAAATTCAGGTGTGGGGAGAAGAAAATGATAGAGAAACTGGATATATCACACAGAATAAAAGAGGTGAAGAGAGCTCCTTCATCCACCCATGAGGATATTCTCCACCTTGCTGTAAAACAAAATGAAGGTAAGCCAAAGGTGGGGGAACAGGCCATGAGCAGCATCTGAACTACTGCTTTTATGCAGAATTGTTACATCTGTGAGATTTTAATTGAAAAGGCCTTTGAGGTCATCCTGCTCCAACATGGGATTATTTGGATCAGGAGGCATGGAGATTTCAGAGACTTGGCTTTGCTTTGCTACCCAAATAAAGAATTTTTGCTGCTCCTGAGGTAGGAGGATTTACCCACTGAGCTCCTGGAGCAGCACGATGGGAAAAGCCAAACAGCAAAGAAGATAATGTAAAAGAGAAACAGATTCAGATCTTCCTCTAAGAACTAAACTGATACAGATTTTTTTTTTCCTTCCCCTGAGTCGAAAAACAGTTCTAGTCAATGTGATTATTCCTTATGGGGCTTTTTTGTGGCTGGATGGATCCAAAATAAGAATGTTCCAAAGCTCTTCAAGAAAGTTCCTTGTGGTGTCAGCCACACTGTATTCCAGATTACGCAGCAGTTAAATTCAGATAAAAATCTGTACTTGCTTTGATTCAGCAAAGCAATTAACCATGTGCTTTAGATCCACTTGGGATTTGAGCATAACCTTAGAGTTAAGCATGTACTTAACATTTTGCTGAGCAGGGCCCTGAGTCTTTAACCCTTGCTGGGAGCCCTTTCTAATGAATGTTGGCAAAGAACAGGCCTGTTTCTCAATAGTGTTTGATTTTTTGTAACCTAGAAGTCTTTCTCTCAGCTTCAGTGGGCTTTGGATCAGGGCCCAAGAATGCAATCCAGAAATAATAATTTACCGTATTTACATTGCATGTAAATTATATATGAAGAAATGAAATGGCGTAATGAATCAACCACAGGGGCTTTTCTTCCCCTCTGATACCAGAAGAGAAAAAGCCTGTAGGCAGCTCACAACTTTTCTTACTAATACTCTTGAGCCCTTCTCTTATTAAGTCTTCTGTTTTCTCTGGCAAAGCCTTCCCTAATGTTACCCTCAGTACAACCTTCTTAGTCCATAAATGAGATTTTGATTCTGCTGTTATTAAAATGTACCATTGAGCACAGGGTTTACTGGTGGGAAAATCCCATTAAGTATTTCTGAAATATCCTTTAACTACTTGATTTTTAAGATGATAGGCAAAACTTAACACTCCTCACAATTATATGTACAATAGCTCGTGCACTCACCAGTTTGGAGATGTGAAGGGGAAAAAAGTAATACTGAGTCTTGTGTTTTAATGGCTTTGCTGAGTGAAGGGTGTGGAGGGCCCTGATTTTAATATAAATTACTGAAGCTTTGAAGCTGTTCTGATCTGTGAAAATACACTGGGATGAGTCAGTCCAGGATCCCTTACAGGTGGAACAGTGAATCAAGAGATATGAGCTGGAGCTCTTAAAACAAAGACCTATTTTGTGTGGAAAAGGCTCCATCACTGGAGATGATAGTCCAGGGGGTTCCCTGTTCCTGTACTGCCACAGCTGTGTCATAAATGAGTGGTTTAGGTCACTCAGAGCAAAGGTATCAGCAAAACCAATTTTAACAGTAAAGTGAAAGTCCAGCAGAGTTTGTTGGCTAGGTTCACTCTCCTACTTACTAGGTGGTGAAAGCACACAGAGAAAAATCAGACTAAAATTTAAATCAATTAACCTAAAACTAAAATCAGCATAAAATTATCTACATGGAAGCTAGGTATGGAAAAAGGGTAAGAATGGGAAAGTGTAAGGATAGAAGGGAATAAGGGAGACCCTGTAAGGGGATACAGTATGGGTAAATGAAGGTGGCATAGAAGGTAATCTTATCCCCCAATGAGTTGCAGCTGGACCAATCACTAAAGATTAGAAGCAGGCCTGATCTTAACAGGCCACACCTGTAGCCAATAAGAGCAAGTGGTATAAAAGAGTGGATTGGTGGGATCTGGGTCAGATGACTACTGCAAGGATCACGAACGGGCAGTGGTTAGAGGAGCTGCTTGTGAAGAGCATCAAGGTGGTATGAAGCTCTGGTGATATGCAAACCTTGCACTATAATGATGATAGAAATCATGCTATCTAAGACAACAAAACCCTTCCATTGAGTCACAAGGTTCACTTTGAGTGGCTGGGTACATCAGTGAAGGGCTGTCTAGGCAGAGCTGGAGTTGACAGACACTTAGAGTTTCTAGTCCAAAGACATTAAGCAGAGAATTTGCAATAGTCTGTTCCCTTACTGGAGTCTATGTTCCATTTATTCATTCGTGGTTGATGTTTTTCCCCCAGCAATCATCAAGTTAGCGAATCCTAGAAAAGGTTGGGTTGGGAGGGACCTTAAAGCCCATTTCATTCCACTCCCTGCCATGGGCAGGGACACCTTCCACTATCCCAGGTTGCTCCAAGTCCCATCCAACCTGGCCTTGGACACTTCCAAGGATGACCACAGCAGCCACAGCTTCTCTGGGTATCTCGGTGTTTTCTTCCCGTGTTGTTCACCTCTGAGATGGCTGATAGTGTTCTCCCCCACAGCATTCAGGCAGTCAGGTGCAATCCCTAGGAGTGGGTTTGAACTGAACCTGTGATTCAAAATCAGGTCCTTGGGCCAGGTAAAACATGGCTGCAAAATGCACAGCTCTTCTTCTTTGGCCAGTTGTTATTACTCCATTTGGTGAAACATTAGAGTAAGAGTATATTCATAAATAAATTTAAAAGGATTAATGCATGATGAATAGGCTGTGTAAGCATATTACAGGCATGGTTATTATGTGATATAGGTGATCATAAGTCATGGTTAAATGCAACCTATTGACCAACTGGACTCTGTAAAAGTCTGTAACAAGACATTAGCCACTTGTTAACAGAGCTAGTAATCATTTATTGATCTTCCATGCACTATTTATACATCCGCCACCCTAGAAAGTGTGGAATTCAATTCCAGGATCTGCTTTCAAGTCCCACTTACTCTAATGGGGGCACAAATCTCTCACTTCAGAATGTTGAACTGTCAGAAATTGTCAGGGTTGGCAAGAGGTGAGTGCTGTCCTCAGGTGCACGAGGCCCTGGTGCTGTTATACCCTGGTGCCCTGAGCTGGGCTGCCTGGCTTGGAGAAGGGAGGAACTCAGCTTGTGTGAAGGATCTTAATATTTTTGCATTTGGTTTGGGTTAGAAATGAAACACCCACATTTGGTATAACAGGTATTGAGATCATCAGCAGGGACAGCCCCAGTGATGGGCTCTCTAAAGGACCACAGCTGGGAGTGTTCAGGTCCTCATGGCTGCAGAAGTCCCAGCCAAGGCTGTCCAAGAGAAATGAGAAATGAGGCAGACCAATCCATACCTGTTGAATCTTTGCTTATTAATTTCCAAAAGAAATGTTTAGCTTGAATTGTTCTCTCAATCTTTCTTCATCCTATCCAAACAAAACTGAGAAAGCAGAGGGATCCAAGTGTACCAACACAAGATAAGAAACAAATAAGGTCCTCAAAATTCAGAGTTAAAATGTCAGAAGTCTCTAGTGACCAGAGATTTGGTAATGGTCTTCCTTTGAGAGATGGGTAACTGGTGTTTGGAGAGGGGCAAATTGTCAGAGTGGGTTGGGCAGGGAGAAGGAGCAAAAAGGTCAAAGGTGCAGGGAAATGAAAGAGAAAGAAGGAGAGAAATAAGCAGTGTGGGAAGGGACAGAAGGAAAATCAGCCATGTCAAAATAAGGCAGTGCAATAATAAATACCTTGGAAAGCCCACAATGCAGTCCTGGAGTGTAGAGTGACACTGGAAAGAGCCCTGAATTTCTCTCCTTCTAGTGGGTGGAAGGAGTGATTTTATCATGGGAGTGAGAAAAAAAATGATGGAATGGCATGTTCATGAAGCTACAGAGTGAGGAAATGGGGGACACACAGCCCTGGAGGCTGCGAGAGAATGGCCCTTAATTCCCTGTCTCTCTGTGTTCCTCTGGCTCTGGGCCTCAGAGCACACACAGCCCATCTGATTTAATAAAGGCAGGAAGCAAATGGTGCTGGAGCCATGAGAGACTGCAGAGAGGGGTTGGAGAAGGGTCAAACTCATTTGTCATATGATGGGATGTAGAGTGTGGGGAGGGGGAGATGCTTGGAGGGTTAAGAGGAGTGGAAATAGTTACAGCGCTGGAAAAATGGATGTTACCGCAGCTGACCTGAGTGCTGTGCTGCAGTGTGACTTCTGGGGATAAGGACAACATCCTGGCCTTTCATCCTCTCCCCTTTCTCACTTTGGGATGGGGTTTTATAGTTTCATTCCTTACAGCTTATTCAGTGTCCCTGAGAGCTGGCTATATTTAGTGTTTGTAGCACACAGGGACTCAAGTCAGGGGTCCCTGCAGGACTGCTGCTGCTCCAAAACATCTGTCCTTCACAAACTGATGCTCCCTCCTAATTGTAGCAGGGGCTTCTCAAACTGTGTGTTCCTCATGCAGCAAGGCTCCAAATGAACTTTCCAATAACGTGTAGAGGGACTTCAAAGGGTCTTTGTTGACCATGGCAAGTGATGAAGCACAAACTTGAGAGATAACAAGGCAGAGAATGCTCACCCACAGCCCACACATTGATTCCTCTCGCTCAGTGAGAGCCTAAGGAAAGCTTCTGGGATGGCCACTGTGTCCAAGGGAGTTTTCCAGGTATCTTGGGAGCAGGAGCAGCACAGGCAGCTGCCCTGGTGCCAGGCTGGGGGCAAGGTGGTCACTAAATTCCCATGAGAGGTACCTGGGTAATGCCTGGACTTTAACAGGAATAGTCACAAATAGATGTCACCCTGTCATTAATGAACTGCCTGAATATCTATCCATTAAAAGCACATCAATGGTTTAAAAAGTGCTTTCATTCATTCCAGGAGGAAGTTCAAGAGTTCTAGGTGTTGTGTTGCATCTCAGGACAAATTTTGCTCATAGCAACAAATCTGTTTGTTTCTAATGTTGTCTTTTGTGATTGAAAACAAGTTGTTTTGGGCTTTTTTTTTAAATATGGAACTAAAACCAGGCATTATAGGCATCAGGTCAACAAACAATGAGAACTGATCTGAACTTTCCCTCAGAGATGTTTATTGAAGTTCAAGGGGTTTTTCTCACTCCCTCTTTCTTGCTGTGGAAGGAAATCCAAAAATAGCTCAGTCAAAACATTTTTCTCAGCATGTTTCTGGTTCAGCAAGGAATTAGAATTATATTGAGTCATAAAGGGTGGGAAAATGCAATTTTTAAGAGAATATATTTTCCTAATTTTTCTCCTTCCTAATTTCTCTGAAGTTTTAAAGGTATTTGCAAATTTCAGTGTCTTATATACAGCTCTGGCAGCTAACTGAAGCAGGTACCATTCCCTGAAGTCTCCATTTCTGTCCCCAGTTAAATAAGTAAATTTAATTTGGCAGAAACTCATCCTGTACCAAACATTATAAACTCACCAGCCCTAAAGATAATTTTTCCTTCTTCAGTGTCTGCTCTATCCACACTGTCTCTAATAAATGGGCTGATGAATGAGAAGCTCAGGCTGATGGCTGATACAGAATCAGGAAAGCTCTGCAGATTGACACCCTCAGAATATCTTGTCCTGGGTTTACTCCAGCATCTGTAATTTCATGTGGTATCTCTTAGAGGTATGTGATAGCTTCTCTCTCCTGGGCTTCCCTCTTCATGGCTCTGCAGAGGATGGCAAAATGCCTTCTAGGGTCCTCTCAGCACCCCAAAACTTCACAGCAGGCAGCAAGCACTGGCTGTACCTGGAGCAGGGTAGAGATGAGATTGACAGAATATACTTCAGGCTGACTGATGGAGGAAGGCTGGGTTTTCACTCTTACAAGTGCAAGTGATAAATGGTGAATTAATGCTTATTAGCTATGCTAAATGGTTTAGAGCTGCAGCTGAAATCCTAGGAATGCAGATCCTATCAATTGATGGATTAGTCATAATCTCATATGAGCACTGTAGGACTGGGCTGTTTGAAATGCAACATTTGGGGTGGATTTCATTGCTTGTTTGGCCTGTTGTGTGTTCAGACACACCAAAGGTACCAAACATGGCCCAAGCAATGGGTTCTGGCTTTTTCCATGCTCCAAAGTCTGGTTCCTGCCTCAGGCAGGAAGGGTGTCTGAAGCTGTGCAATTAGGATTATGACAACGTAGAGTGAACACTTGGGTTTGGGGTTTTGATTGGAGTGATGTTTTGTCATCCTGCTGTTAGTGATCTTCAGACCAAGCATTTATCCATAAGCTGTTATACATTTAGCATGGGTTTTCCCTATCTTCCCGTAACCTACCTTTACCTCAGTTTTTCTCTGTCAACAATGGCAAAGCCTTTTTAGTCTCTTTACCTTGTTTTAATACATAATTATTTTATTTACCCTTGGATAATGCACCTGCAGCATTCTGGGAGCAGATAGATCCTCCAAGCAGCAGTGATGTGTGCTGTACTATCCCCTCCTTTGTAATTAGGGTTTTCTCCCTTCCTCCCTCACCCCCCTGGCCTAACACGTCCTCTTTGCTGCCTTCCCCAAGTCAGACAAACGTGTTCCTTGGAAGGTCAGTGTAACCTGTAGGAAATTCCTGCTGTCTCTGAGCTGGCTCATTCATCACTAGTCATAACCATTCTGGAATGTGAACTTGTAGTCTGTTATCTGGCTACTGCTAGTGATGATGCCTGGAGACGACAGCTTGGTTTTCAAAAGCTGGGTTGACCCTGAGGGGCGAGGAAAACTTGTTTTGACAGAGCAAACATGACACGGAAGCAGCACAAGTGCCAATATGTGCAGGAACAAGGTGTTATTTTCTCAAGGTGGATATTTTTTTTCCCCAACTGGGGAAGGCACAGCAGTATACAGGAAACAAAATATTTAGTGTTTTTTTCCTTCCCTAAAAATGCAATTAAAGCACAAAGGCTATCTGTGTGTATTTTGAATGAGAGAAAAAAAGAATGAAGCAGCTTCATCTGGGAAGGGAGCAAGGTGTGTCCTCCCCTCATTTGCCTGTCCAACAGCTAGGTTGTGAGTTAGTGGTCCTGAGACCCCCCTGCTGTCCTGCCCTTGTTCTCTCCTCTCTTTCCCCACCTTCCCTTTGGGATGTGCCCTCTCTGAACAGGGACTTGCAGGGGTCTCTGGCCCAGTCCTATAAAGAACAACAATCTCAACTCTTGACCTTGGTGCAGCATTGTTCCTACTTGTTCTGCTTCCCTCAAAGACAGGACAGAACAGATGACTGTGGGTATTTTAAAAAGTCAGCCTGACATTGTGGCATTAGTATAATTTAAGCCCAGCACTGCCAGTTATTTCACTTTGTTTTCCACTGGCTGAATGTGTTGCATGCCTTGTTTGTGGGGCTCAAAGCCATGACACCCCTGATCCTGCTAAGCCACCGTTTCCAAATTGGAACAGCCACATGTTTCTTCCATCACTTGTGCATGGCCTGGCCTGTGTCTGGGAGCTGTGACTGTCACTGGCTGTGTTAGAGAGAAGGAAATATTTCTCCTGCTCAAGCCATAGTATGATGTGGCTCTTTTTTTGGGAAAAGAGCTTCTCCCTGGAAACCAAGACTGCCACTGAGCTAGGAAGGAAGAAGCAAAGTGCTGAGGCAAAGCACTCCATGGATAAGAATAATGTTTGTGAAAACCAGGACTGGAATTTGCTTTTCAGTAGCTTCTCTCCCTTTTTTTTCCCCCAATGACATCTGTGACAGACTGGTTTTAGAGTCCCTGGTTCTGTGTGCTGCTAACACACCTAATGGACCTTCATGGTATTTGAGAATGTAAGTTAAAAAGACAGTCTTGAGTGTTTTAGCAGCAGCTTGGGTCTTACAGAAATCTGTGTTTGAAGGCAGAACCTGAAAATATTTAGCTAAGTGGGCAAGAGTCACTTCCACAGTCCCTGTAAAATACTTCAGAAGACTGAAGATATCTTTCACAACTTCAGTGTGAAGTCGAAAAACACTTGCTGAAGACTTAACAGCAGGCTGTGATTGTGATAAGTTAAAATGGTTTATGTTTTGATGCTGACAGCTCGCTTCCTCTTTGTGCTGGAACCAGTCCTGACCTCAGAGCAGTGTCAAGGGGAGAAGCAGCATCTTCCCGTGGCTGGTGGGAGAGAAGCAGTGGGAAAGTCCAGCCGTGGGCAGTCCCATGCAGGATGCTCCTCTCTGCAACTCCCACTGTCCTCCAAGGTTAATCCCACTGCACAGCTGCACTGCTCGGGGCGATAAGGATGCATTAAATAAAAAGGGATTTCCCTCCTTGGGAATCAAATTAGAGCAGTCCAGATCAGGCCAGTTCTTTTATCTCATTCTCACCCCAACAGGAAGTTTAGACACCAGTCCTCAAAGGTCCTTTTCTGGTCACAAACATCTGTGAGGCACTGAACTGGAGGAGTGTGGGGATAGTGCTGATATTCTGGCTATTGGGAAGATGGACACTGCTACTCAGTGTCTTGGGAGAAAAATGAGGAGGCTGAACTTACAAACACTGCAGATTGCTTGGAGTCATGGATAAAATCCCAGGTGTGAATGGTAGAGATGCTCCTGGGGAGCAGAGATGCCAGCAGTAGCACTGTCACTGCTGCACTGTGTTCTCCAGCACGTGGGAGGCCCCCAGTCTTTGACTTCTATTCAAAGACCTCAAAATAGGGAAGGAAAAGAAAGAGTACAGCTGAAAGAAAACATATTTGTCTTGCAAAGTTTACTGTCTGAGCATGGGTCAGACATGGTGTGTTCAAGAGAGTTCTTGGTTCACTGTTATTCCATAGAGAAAAACAAAAATAACTCCAGCAGAAGGTTGAAAATTCAGTATCTGTCTGGTTTCTGGGTGGGATTCTTGGCACAGAGCTAATAGGAAAATAGTAAGGACTGATAAAAATGAAAGACTGTTGATCTGTAACTCGAGTGAGAGGAGTTGGTGGTCCTGGTCCAATCCTAATTAGATCAGAGCTCACAGCATGGAAAACCAGCAGTGACCTTGCTACTGCTGTGGCTGGAGCTGGAACAGCTGATGGGGAACGAACTCCCCTGACACAGAACTGCTCCTGAAGTTGGGCTGGAAGGCTCAGCTTCCAGCACGAGGCTGTTCCCATCACACAAGCAAAGCAGCTGTACAGCACATCAGCTCTTCGTGTGTTTGTTGGCATCAAGACTTGTAAGACTTTGTTCTTTTCCCTGTATCAGACCTCTAAACCCCTCTGGGGACTGGCTGCATTCACCACGAAATCCTATAGAACTGTCTGGTAGCTGATGTAGCAGAACTGCCCCCCAGTAAGTGGCATAAAAAGTAGCACTGATGAGGTGCCTCTCTCAATTTTTTTTGTGTGCACTAAAACCACCTTTTAAAGTTGGTTCTGCCCAAGGTCAGTTGAATATGGCCAGTGCTATAGAAGCCTCTAATGCTTTTTGCAACAATAATGTCTTCATTGTCTATGCAGCTAAATTGCAATCAGTAGAAATCCAGATGTTTGTCTGGAGGGAGACCATGCTGGGGCATTATTTACCTTACGGCTCACACCAGAGATGCAAACAATAGCAGCACAGTTATCCTCATTTTGGCATTAATCCCATGAAAACAATGGACCAAATTCATCACTGATAAAACACCATTGTTTTACTGGAGTCTCACAAGAAGAGACATTGCCTGGTAGAAAGATGGTGTTGCTGCTCTTCTTGGAGAGGGTGGAAAAAGATTTTGTCTCCTTTGATACCAACACAAATGGTCTTCTAATCTCCACTGGCACACGAGAACAATTATCGGCTTTTCAAACCCAATACATACATACAAAACAAGACAATAATCGTAAGGTTGCCAAGTGACATTCTTAGATCATTTCCACAGGCTTTTGTTGTCTTCTGTGTCTGGCCAGAATTCCTTAGGGCTCATTGATGTTGCTCTCTGTGCATCCCGTCATTTATTCTGTTCGACAGCCAGCGTCAAACGCTGAGAAATCCAGCAAAGGAAGGCAGAGGTCAGACTTGTGACATCTTCTGAGCTCTGTGTGTTTGTGTAACCCAGCAGGGTTCATTTCCATCAGGGATGGAAGGAGCAGGATTGCTGCTGCTGGGAGTGAGGGTGGGAGTGTGGCTGGGAAGGGCTGTGTGCAGGCAGCTCTCTGCTCAGCCTGCAGCTCTCATTCCATACTGGTCTCACTGGTTTCCTGGGAGGACCCATTCTCTTTATGTATTTCTGTTAGAAGTTTATCTGTGAAATAAATGGGGGAAAAAGAGGAGGGAGAAACTGTAGCATCCCAAAGGGAGACTCTTCCCTGTGAGCCACTCTTTGTGAGCTCTTCAGTGGTTGCAGCATGGAGGGAAAGGAGGAAAAGCAGTGAGAACGTTTTGGGTGTGTGCTGGAAAACCGATGGAACTGCTGTGCCTTCTCTGCATGTCTCTTACTTTAGAAGCCTGTTTCTGCTCTTCTCCCTAGGCTTGTCAGCTGACAGATACTCATGGCAGAGTCTTTGTGTTCAGTTGAGAATAAACTGTCCTTCTCCTCACTCCCTGGTTAGTTTTCCTCAGTCTGTGTTCTGTCCCTTGGGAAAGCGTGGCTAAAGTGGATTTGCTGCTGGAGGCAGCATTGTGACAGTTCCCTCATCTTGTCATGGCATTGTTGGAACTTTCTGGTCTTTTCTGTGCCTTTCAGGAGGAGACACTACAGGAATTACTCTTAAAGAGTTGATTAACTGAGCTAATTGTTTCCCTGATTTCCAAAGTTAAGGTCTGGTATTAACTAAGTAGTTATTACTAGATTCTGATTTGGCAAAGAGCACTGAGGTGACTCCTGATTTTCATCTTCATTTCCATGTGCATACTGTGACACTTCCATTTAAACACATGTGCTGGGAACAAAGATGAAGCTTTCATTTATGAAAGTGATGGGAATCTGTTTGTGAATGCCTGGAGTGTGCTTTGAGAACCAGGCATAGAAGTTATCAGGTACATTCAACATACCAAAAATCCCACAGTGAATAACTCCAAAATATAGATATTTTCTATTCCTTCTCATTGACCTCAACAGGAGAGGAGCTGGAGGTTTCCTCTAAAGACAAGCATTTCAGGTGACTGAAATACTGCCCCTCTATTTATTTAGTTATTGAGCTACTTATAGTTTGCTGTCTGCACTCCTGATCTAGTCAGGGCCCAGCACATGAGGTAATGGCTCTGTGTGAAGTCAGTTCAGAGCTGTGCACTCTAGCAGAACCTCCCTTGCAGACAGTAAATCACTGTCCCCAGCAGGTTGAGGACAGCTTGGTGAGATAACAGTTCTCTGTGTTCCTGGGGACTCCAGGCCCTGCCTCCATAGAGCCTGGCTGCTGAGTAAACACTCAGGGAAACATTTTTCTTATCCTACAGAGCTTGCAGTCTCAATAGACCAGGAGAAAAGGGGGAGTCTGAAGGAAAACAGAAGCTGCAGTTGCTCAGCAAACCAAAGCTGTGGTGGGCCTTGGACCCCAACGCAGTTGCCTGACTTCTGTGAGGTGTGCTCATGTACAGGGGCCCAGGGTCACTCTTACTGAGTGTTCCTTCACTGGAGCAGCACTGGGGAGACCCCTAAGGTCACACAAGTGATGGCCTTATAAAAAGTGGATCTGTCAGGAGAAAGATGAGAAGAAACAGTTTTGCTCTGAGCAGTAGATGACCAGGAAAGCAGGAAGTAGTTGTTCCACATTACAGAACATCTCCAGACTGGTCATGGCAGTAGCTGGGCTGTTCTCACAGCATTTCACCTGCTCTGGAGATCTACAGCACCTTTGTGACCATTCTCATTCATTCCAAAATAATTCTGAAAGCTAGAAAGGTGCTTTTTTTGGTGTAGAACCGTTTCTCTGAGCACACACAGAGGTCAGAAGGCTGATTAAGGCAGTGTGAGCATCTCAGCCAGTTACACAGCCAGAGTTGCTTTCCTGCAACTGGAATTAAGAATCCAGATGATGTGTTCAAGATTTATGGTTTCCACTGGGGTTTGTGCTGCTGACATTTGTTATGCTTCACACAACGTATTCCATCCCATAATGAACTCTGTCAGGAGAAGAGAAAATAAAGCCATTGTCTCCTGGCAACTCTGCTTGTGTAGTCACCCTTCAGTGCCAGGCATGAATATGTGAATGTTCCAGAGTGTGAGATATAGCTGGGGGCTGCTGAGGTTGGTTTTGGGGAAAGGAGAAGGCCTTAGGGTGTGTCAATAAAGGAAGGAGATAAAGGAGCTGGAGGTTACTCACAAAAACAGGTTTTGGCCTGTAGCTGAAGGAAGATTGTGAACATTTCCAGATTTCTTGACCCCTCGATTCTCTTCTGCAGCCATGTTATTCAGAGAGTGATTCTGTGAGGTCAGTGATTGATTCCAGGTTTTTGTCTTTGAATACTTGGCACCAAAATGGGCAGAGGCCTGTGTTCATCCTCATGATCACAGAGCATCAAGGTGGGTTTTGGTCTTGCTGTCCTGCTCCTCACAGTGGCATAGGCACAATGTCACCCCTGTGACTGGATATGAGGAGCTGGAATGAACCTACATCAAGGGAAGCTCAGATTGGGCTGTAGGGAAAGGTCCTTCACCCAGGGGCTGATCAGGCACTAGAACAGGCTCCTGAGGGAGGTGGTAAAAGCACCAAGCCTCAAGGAGCATCTGGACAATGCTCTCAGCCAGGTTTAGCTTTAGGTGATCCTGGGAGGAGCAAGGAGCTGGACTTGGTGATGCTTATGGGTCTCTGCCAACTTGAGATACTCTGTGATCCCTGAGTCACTGGGATTGTGTGGGAAATGGAGTGAGGGAGGGGAGAGATGCTTCCTGCTGCACAGTGCTCTCCAACAGAGGCATGGAATTTCACCTGCAGAGCGTGGGCACTTAGAAATGCATTGTCCTAAGTAGAGCTGAGGGAACTTGGAGATTGGAAACATTAAAATACCACAGCGAAGGTTGCTCTTGCAGTATTTATGATCAGAGTGAAAGCAGAATGTACCAGAAAGCTTCTGTTGGTGTCTCTTAACTCTTCTCACGAGGTTTCCCATCCTTCATCCTCGAGAGCCTGGGAGAATTTGGATAGACTTCAACTACACACCCAAACTTTGTGTGATTATCTGTACTGAACATCTGACCCCTTTTGAGGTTTGGGCATCTTTGGGCAAATGGAATCTAGCAGAGATAAAATCAGGCTTTATTTTTCATGCCTGAACTTCAAAAGTGCCTGTTTTGGTTAATGAAGCTGTGGCATGCCCGTGGGGGTTGTGTGCCTCTGGGGGTCTCTGAGCAGGGCCAAATCTTTTGCTGAGAGTGGTGCTCCTTGCCAATGTGCTGCCCACTGTTTTTCACAGCTCCATCCCTAAACAACTCTGTTTTCTAGTCAGATAGAAATGTTCTCCTTGCTTTCATTTCCTGGATATCTTATGGGAGTGAATTTTAGCCCATAGTAGTGTTTGCTAACTACTGATTCAGACCCTCTTTTCAGTTGTGGTCTATTTGTGTTTGTGTTGTGAGGTTTATTATCTCTCACAAGAAAAGCAGTTCCTCAGTTCCTGTAAAATATCATCATTCCAAAGGCCTCAATGAAGCTATGAGAAATCAGGATGATTTCTGATTTCTAGCTGAGGATTTAGATTCTCAGTTGTTTTTTTAAATTGCTCAATTTAAATTAAGTTAAAGGAGAGTGTTAAATGAGCATTAGTGAGTACTGAGAAATCGCTGTTATGAGTCTTTCTCATCCTTTTTCTGTTATACCAGAGGTCCTAAAATTTTCTGGATGTGCTTATAAATCATCACAGTACTGCAAAATGTCTTTGCTTCTTGAATTACACCAAAGCAAACTCACTGAGATTGATGAGCCTTTGA
Source organism: Serinus canaria (assembly GCF_022539315.1). Classification (NCBI taxonomy): domain Eukaryota; kingdom Metazoa; phylum Chordata; class Aves; order Passeriformes; family Fringillidae; genus Serinus; species Serinus canaria. Next base: position 4,984,969 of record NC_066329.1, on the reverse strand, counting down.
CCTGCAAGTTGCATAGGTGTTTATGTGAAGTGGAGGTGAAATTGGACCTTCTTGATCTGGCAACATTTTTGTCTCCACTTTAAACTGATTTTGTTTTAAGGAAATGACCAGACAATGTCCATTATCTGGGATTCAGTGAGCCCTCGCTCTGCCCGTGTCTCCTTCTGCAGTAACACAAACAGCCTCAAAGCCTCTGTACTCCAGGAGAAGAGTACAGATTCTTCACATTTCCACGTGGGGAAAAGAGACCACTGTGTGAGGGGTACACAGTGCTACATCCCCTGAACCCCATGGAGCTGTTCTGGAGTGCAGAGGGCTGAGAGCAGCATCCCTCCTGTACTGCATAAACTCATCAGGGATGAGACACGTGGCAGAGGAGAGGAGAGGAAAGGGCCTATTCTGACAGACAGACAGGGCTCCATAGACAGCCAGACAACAATTATAAATAGCACCCTTTTGAGCTCTGTTTGATGTGTTGCCCAAGGCCAGGTGGAAAATCTTTCCGTTGCTGCCTCTTCAACTAATCGCTTTCCCCTCATTTTTCAATAAAGATTCCAAGTTTGGTCACTTCTTTGGCACATTTGTTTCCCATTAGAATACTTTGTGCTGTTTCACTGTGTTATGCTAGATAATTGCTCTAATAACAAACCAAGGGAAAGCTTTTGAACATTTTAGGAAGTAATTTTTTCCCTTATGAAAATTCAGCGAACACTGACAGAGATCTGGGGAATAGCAAAGAAAAGGCAGAGAGAGAGAAAGGGGGAACGGAGTGTATTGACTTTTATTGATGGTATTTCTGCACTTACATGTAAACCACATGCCAAAAATTTAATTGCAGTCCAACTGAATATTTATATAGCACTTTATCACTTTCAAAGCTTTTCAGTGAGTATTGTTCAAGCAAACCTCACGGTATCTTGTGATTAGGGACACAAGGTTATTGTGTTCTGCTGCTGCTGGAGAAGTGAGACAATGTCTTTTTTGACTGGCAAAATGGTTGCAAAGTAAAGATAGGAATTGAAGAGGTCCTCACTCTGCTAAACTTCCCCACTTCCCATATATCAAGGGCATGATTGCTTCAAGTGCCCCAGTAATTGTCCAACTCGGCTTCCGCTCACAGCAGAGTGAGTTTTAGCAGAGTAGTGCAGAAGAAAACAATTAGAACATGTTTAGTACTTTCAATAAACTCCCCCTCTGTGTTTGCATACTGCCAAGATGCCTTTCAGAATTTAGTGTGGTCAAGGGGATAGGGAGATAAATAATAGAAACCGAGGAAAGGAGGCTTGGGCTGATTTACTGAAGCCTCTTAGCTAAATTCTTTCCACTCAGACTCTGCTAGAGGTGGAGCTTTTGCTCTGCCATGCCTGTTCATTTCCCATCTTACACAAAAAGCCCCAAGTGCACTCAGGACTCAGAGTTTCTGGGATGGAGATGTCTGAGGGCAGAGACAGATGTTGATGAGGGTGCAGGACACAGAAGGTGTGTCCCCATCTGCCATTAGGCCTTGACTGGGTTTGTACTTTCCCTTCATTTGAAGCTTCAGTCCCCTGTTTCAAAAAGGTGGAAGGATGGCACTTCTCTCCTTTGCAAAGTGTTTTTAAATCTAGTCTTGAAAAACACATAATAAGATCTGGGTTCGTATCTGTTGGCTCCTCCCAGAACTAACCTCTGCTCTTGTCTTCAAAAAGAATGTTTCACTTATTTATTGTCTTCCTTCTTTTTTTTTTTCCAAAGCATCCAGATATTTGTGAAGAGGGGGAAGGAAATAAGAAAATAATCTTCTGCTAAATTTCACTTATTTGACCTCTGGATTTGGTGCAGATGGCCCAGCTCTGATAGCTCTGCTGTGATTCCATGGCCTAGATTCTGATTTCCCAGTGAGCCATGGTGTCATCCTTCCACTGAGCCAGTCCTGCTGAATCCCAAACACCAGCACAGCGATTGCTCCTGCTGGTCATCTCCAGCCTTCCCCAGGGCCTTGTTGGTGTCTGGTTTTGGTTTCTCTCTCTGTGGCATTGAGTTCTCCTCAGCACAGCAGCTGTGGGGTTACACTGCCATGATCCTGGTCTGGGAGAAGATGGAGAGGCAGTAAAAGTCATGTGTCTCTCCCCTTTTTTCCTTCTTCTTTCTGGGAAGCTGTTTGCATGTTACAGGATCCATGTCAGGAGATGCTGAATCCATGGCTAAAAGGGGCACTGCAGCCTGCAGCCACTTCTCTTCTCCTGAGCATTCCTGAGCGGCTGACAATTCCTGAGCAGCTGACAATCCTTTGATGACAGCCCCAGAGAGTTAATGAACTAAAAGGGCTGCGGGTTATCTGTTCCCAGAGATTGGGGAGCATGAATTAAATGGTCTTTTGGAAGATGGGAAATAATTATTCTTCTGCTTCAAAGCCATGTCCAATTGAATGATGTCGCCAGCCCGAATCAGCAATCACAATCTCTGATGAAGACCCATTAAACAGATTGGGCTGAGTAATGCACAGGAAAAAATGTCAGGAGCATCTTTAATTCTGAGTCTCCCAACCCTACAATGGTATTTTTTTCTTTTCTTTTTCTTTTCAGTTTTTTGGTTTTGGTTTTTTTTTTTTTTTTAAAGAAACTCTTTAAGTGCCTCAAGCTTTTCTACCTCAGCACTTCCAAGATGGAAATAGCTAGGAATGCATTTCTGTGCCATCCCTGATGGAAAGGCAAGGACGTGAGAAGCCAGGATTCCTGGGGTACTGTCTGGGATATGTGAGGGGTATTGTTTAGGATATGTGAAGGAAAGAAACCTTTTGGGAAAAGGCTTGGGCAAGACCAGTTGGCAGCCCCTCCTCTGGGACATTGTTCTCTAGGTCACTTCCTTCTGGCAGGGGATGGGAAGGAGGGGGCTTCCCCAGGGCCAACATTTTCATACACTTTTTAAGAGGAGAGAGAGTGCTGAGTGATCCTTACTGAAAGAAAGACACATTCTTCTGTACTTTAGCTATTGCAAAAGTGACATAATGAAGTCAAACATTAGGGCATGATCATTAGGGGAATTCATTAGGAATGCTTGGCTGTACAGTGAAGTCAGTTGGAAGTTATGAACTATAACTCCTTAGTGTTATTGGAGAGAGCAAATCTTATTGCATTGATTTGCTTTTTCACCATGAGCTGCAACTTGAAGGATGTTGCAGCAAAGGTAAACTTTGCTACTTGGTGCATGTGCCAGAGAAGCAGCTCCTTATACTGGGAAGCAGGTGAACTGACTGGATGAAGTTCAGCATCTCTTCCAGAGGACAGCAAGTTACAGAAGTAATGAAAGGAGACTGAGAAAGGCCCTTATTTTGGAATAAAGTTGTCACTGGGGTCTGCCTGGTTCCTTAGTGTGGCCCTTACTACTTGTATAATCTGCCTCCTCATTATATCTCATCTTAATCCCTCACAGATCAAACCTGTTACAGCACAATATTGCCAAAACAAATCTGTTGGGAGGCAATGGCACATGTGTTTTGTAGAGATGGAGCAAAATCCCAAATGTTTTAGGGCTGTACCAAACAGCAGCCCTGGACTGTTTCTGAGGATGAAGCTCTGGGGTTGTGTGAGGATGCTGAAAAAGAGCTGCAGCCCCAATTGGAGCATCATCACACCAAGGCTCTCACACCTGGCTGGGTTTCAGCTGTTCAACAGCCTGTCACGTCTCATCTGGACCAACCTCACTGGCAATGGTGAAAAGACATTGCTGAGGCAATTTACCTTAAAGGAGACATCCAAAACAGGTCTGACACCCTGGAAATGCCAGTTTCTTTCCATTTATAATAAAAACTTCTGGAATTAAGTTTATTGTCCCACCTGTAGTGATCCAACAGCAATGGAATATACTTAATCTCTAATCTCAGGGGTCAACCTCATTTTCCTTCTCACAGACACCCCCAGATTTCCAACTGTCACAGATGTAAAGTTTGAAAATATGGCTTGAGTGGTGTTTGCCTGATGGTGCAGCCTGTCTGAAACGCAAACTTCAACAAATGCAAGCTATGGCCCTCCCACTGGAGACAAGATAAGAGAGATGTGTGCATGGCAGGACCGTGGTGGTTCTCCCTGGAACTTGGCTTGGCTTCACTCTAAGCCCAGGGGCAGTGAGGGGATCTCTACATACACTGGTCAAACACCATGTCCTTAATGCCACATAAACCCTGGGGGACTGTCACTGGAGTAAAATGAGTAGGAGTTGAGCTCAAGAGGGTCCACTCAGGTCTGGAACCCTGTTATGGGCAAATTGCACTCTGTGAACACCACAGCGCTCTCTGTCTTGGGTGTTGAGGAATTACAATTTGAGGCCCATTAGCCAAGATTTATTTATTGAAGAACCAAAACCCACCAAAGCCCCACATATCCATGGATCAGCCCTTCAGATATCCCACCCAGGGCACGCTGAGGCACTGCAGGTGGGCTCAGCAGCTGATGCAGCCGAGCAAGGAAGGGTTTCACAACAGAAATGTTTGCACCCTCTGAAAAATACCCTGGGAGAGCACAGAAATCATCTGGGGACTTGAAGTCTGCATTGGCTACTCTGGTGCTGGTGCTTGATAGGGATCAGAGCCCGTTGTCCTCTCTGGGGTGTGATGTGTGTGGGGAAGTCCTGTGTCCACCCGGATGTGGGCACGTTCTGGCTCCAGAGCAAACAATGCCTGCTTGTTTTGCCCAGCAGGTTAAAACACTGCTTTGGAGGCTGTGTCATGGGGTTGGAATGTGATTCGGTGTGAAAGACTCGGCCGTGTTTTACAGGGGTGTCTGCAGAGCCCTGCTCAGGATGGGAGGGGAAGGCTGCAGGGCACGTATTCCATGTGCAGGAGTGCTCTTCTTTCAACCTCTCTCTGTGTGGAGGGTTTGTTTTCTAAAGGTCTTCACCATTTTTTAATCTCTGGTGGGATTTATCCACTCTTCTCTACTTTGCCCTTTGACATGCACTAGCTGAAAATTAGATCTGTAGTTACCTGTGCCAGAAAAAGTAATTCCATGACCCCCATTGAGTATGATGCTCATGGGAATACCCCCTGAGATTGGTCTGACTGTAATAATCAGAAAAAAAAAACACAGGTAAAGTGGGGAAAAAATCAAATTCCTTGTAAAAATATCTTTTGCAAGCAGTTAAATCCAAAGGAACTTCTTCTACCTCTGAAAACATAAATGACAATTGTTGCTTGTCGTGATAACATGTCTTTCCTAGACATTGTCACAGTTGGGTACAGAACATAAGCTGAACCGTGGCCTCCCTGAAATTACTTCATATGGTTTGAAAAATAAAGGAGACAAGGACACTGAGGAATGAGTGCTGTGTTCTGCTCTGGTGGGCTGGGCAGGATTTAGTCTCCTGCAAAGAGGAACAGTTGAGACTTTGGACCAATTTGTCCACCAGTCATCCTGACCAGCCCTGTATAGCTGGGGTTAATGGGATGCATTCCTCAAAGTGGTTGGATGGGAAATTTGGAGATGCTGGAAAACTGCCTTGTGCCAAGCTAAAGTGAAAAATCCTGAAAAATGTAATGTGCTGACAGGCTAAGAGGAAAAAATGTTAAGTTTTGCATGGTTGAAATGTTTTGTTTTGTACCTCTATGTAAAGCTGAGAAAAACAGGAAGAATCAAAATGAAACATTTCAAAATTTAATTAAACAGCACAGAAAACTTATTTGAACAGAAAGCAAATGTTCAGTGACTGTTCAAGCAGCATGTTTTGCTTAGTTGGGATTTTTTTTTCCACAATTTTTTTTTTCCTTGTGTCTGGAAATTTAGTGACACCAAACAATTCCTAGAAAAAAAGGTTTTGGTTTGGATGAATCTAAGTTTTTCAAGAGCAAAGCAACATATTTTGTGAGAAAATTCCCTGCTGCTTCTGCTCATCAATAAAGTTGATGAGTTTAACCAGTCTCATGGCTAGCTAGGGGAAAAAAAGATCTCCCAGTTAGTAAAGTGGATAAATAACTTGGCACAAAGTCCTTCTCTGTTGACTCAGTTTACTTTGTGAACCCGGGCACGATTGTCATAATAAATTAAAGCATGAACATTCCCATTTGTCACTTCACCGCGTCCTTTTGCTGCCTTCCAACATGTGGTAAAAGCATTAGTTTTAACAGAGGGAAAAGAGCAGAGAGGGGAAAGAATACTGCTGGAATTATGGAGACAGAGGAGAGGATTTGCAGGGTGCAGTGGAGGCATTGCTGAAGCAGGTCCAGTTGTGCATTTACAGGGCATAGTCTTATCAAAGTCATTGGGGTTTGTCATCTCCCTCTGCAGATATAAAGGGCATTGTGGTTCTTCTGGGACTCACTGTCTACACCTTCCAAGTGCTTAGTGTGGCCCCAAATCTAAGGGCAGTGGACGTCTCCTCTTGGTCATGCCATGTGCCAGGATTTTAATGAGCTGTGTCCTGCACTCTCTAGTGTTCCTTGCTGTCTCCTCAGCTCAGCACAGCTTCTCCTCATTTTCCTGTGGCATCCTCGGTGGGAATTTCCTAAAGCTAAAGGAGGATGGGAGGATGTGTTCAGATCAGGCCCCTTGTTGACAAGGTGTGAACAGATTAATGGCCATTCTATCCCACCTGGCCTACTGGGCTTTCCGGGGAATCCCACTCTGAACGGGAGCCTGCAGGAACAGAGGGTTTCAGCTCTAAAGAGGAGCAGAGGTCACATTCACAAAGGGAGAAGGGTGCAGGGGGGGTGTTCATGTGTGCTGGGAAGCTCAGAAGAATGTGAGTCTGGGATTTGAAAGCGTCCCACTCCTGAATTATGATTATTTATTGTCATTATAGTGCCTAAAGGCCCGGTCTCGTTGTGCTGAGGACTCTGCAGACACAAAATGAAGGCACAGCCCTTGCCTTGAAGGTGAGTGAGGAAAACCTCCCTAAAGGGGGCTGGGAACAGGTGTGGCACATATCCATCAACCTGATGAAGCTGTTTACAGAGTGTGTGTAAGTGTGGGCAAGTGTAGGAGAAACAGCGGGAGAAGAAGAAAGTTGGATGTCAGTTTTCATCTCCCTGGCTCCTGTTCTAAAGTGAAGAAGGGGCTTCACTTTTTTGTATTAATTATTTTTATTCTCACCTTTCTTCTCCGGTAATGATTATCCACAGGTAAGATAAGAATTAACAGAGCATTTTTAGTGGTTTTGCTAAAAATCTGGATGCTGAAAGATGTGATTCAATAATTTATTCGCTATCTTTATGCAAGTCACTTCTACTTAGACTTTTCTGGAAGGTAATTCAGTACCTAGACCCCAAAATCACTCTTTAAAAATACAGTGCTTTTGATCTTTTAGTGCTTCAGTTTTACTTAGTCTGTGTGGATAGGAAATCAAAGGAGTAAAGAAAGAAGATTTTCCATGAGCAGCACGTTTAATGAAGCCTGGTGTCCCCATGGACTTGTATCTTGTCTTACAACCCAGTTAGCTGATGACATTCCTGTCCTTGCTGTGTCTCCACCACTCAAGACAAGGCATGGAATGTGTTATTTGGATCTTTTGGGTCCGGCTGCTGCTCCTGCCAGGGAAACTTCTGAGTTTTCAATGCCTCTCCTTCATCGGAAACTCATTTGAAACCTCTGCCCCTCGATTAGGTTTGTCCAAGACTGGACTGTGGGCCTCAAAGTTGTGACATCAGCATTACACAGAAGGTGGGATTTTTAGGGGGAGTTAGGTTTGCATAGGGATTCACTTTGCTCCTGGAAACCTGGGGATAAAAATTGCAAGATATTGAAAAATGTTGTGCTTGTTATGGGTTAATGAAATAACGAAGCTCATAAAAGTGGGGAACAGATTATTTTGCACCTTGGTGGGACATGGTGATTCTTGAGTACTTCAGACAGAAAAAGGAGCAGGAGAGAAATGTATAAATTTTTTTTTAGTTCTTAGAACAATCACCAACAAGAAAAAACTTAGCTATTCTTAGTTACATCTCAGGGCTCTGCATAATCTTTCCTTCTGAATTATGGAATATGATAGCTTTTATTAAATCCATTACAATTACAGCCTCTCTGCTGCACAGATTTAGAATATGGAATAACTAGGGTGCATAATTTCAAATAAATATTTAAGATTTTGATGCGTGATACAGTTTTAGACTCTTAGGAGATTGAATTATATTTTGATAGGGCTTTTTTCTTCTAATTCATACAAACTTTCCTATCCAGCTACTTTGGAGTGCTGGATAAGACTAAAGAAAGAACTTTATTTTGGGGAAAAGATCAGGGCTTGTCCTGTTTTGCTCAAGATTTTGTCTGTGGTGGTGATTTGGATCTTCTATAAAGTAGCTGGACAAGAAAAGTCATAAACATTTTCTTTTAAAGTTTGCACTAATGTTAGGATGAGCATGCAACTAGAAAAATTACAAATAAATATTTTGTCAAAGATTAGTAAGTACAATATTCAGACAAGGTGATATTATTGCAAAATTGGGATTGTGCCTCTTTGCAGGGGGCCCAGAAGTAACAGGAGAACAGGAACTCTGAACATGGCTCTTGCTCCGGATCCCCAGCAAGTGGCTGGTGATGGGTTCTCCCTCCCTGCTCTGCAGTGCCTTGGGTTGGGGTGGCTGCTTCCCAAACCCCACTAGTGGTAGGAATACCTGATTCCCACAGCAGCAAGGACAAGGATAGTCAGAAACTCCCAGAGAAGGCTGGCAGGGACAGCTCACCTTGTAGGTGTCCAAGCATGTGGCAGAGGAGCTCCTGAAGAGCTCATCATCTCATCAACCTCATCATCTCTTTGAGAAGCAAGGCCAGCAATTTCTGAGCGTGAGGCCAAGAGGGAAAACCCCCTATGGATGACTCCATAGTCCTCCTTTGTCTTCCCCACACCTGCTCCCTCTTCTCTTCTCTTCCTCTCTCCCCACCCATCCTCCAAGAAGATGCGCTGGGTGTTGGCTTTGCTCGGTTGCCAGCGCTCTGTGGAGACGTGTTAATTATGACTGGCAGCTTTTAAAAGCCCTGTTTCAACACCTTGCTGTCACCACACCTCATACTTCAGCAGCTTAGCACATGTTCCAAGGTGTTTAAAGAGCTTCCCGTGAAGCCCTTTTGCAGGCACCAACCTCTTGCCAGGAGCAGTAGCGCTCCTGACCGCACTTTTCTGGCTGCGACCTTGTTGGTGTTTGCCTAAGACATGTAAATGAGCAGCGCGGTCGTTAGCGAGAGAAATGTGTAATGTTTTCCATTGTGTGGCAGGCTTAGAGCTGACAAGAGCCCAGCTCGCGTTCCAAAGTCTAAAGCAGTTGGCAGGTTTCTCAGTACCAGCTTTTTATGCCCCCGAGTGGGTCATGGAGCGGAAAAGGGGGTGGAGAGGGAAGGAGAGGGAGGAATGTGTGTGGATGCGTGGTGGGGGGAGAGTTAGCAGGAGAGAAGGGCCATTTGCAAGCCACCAGCTCGGAATGTCACTCGCTGGGCCTTGTGGTGGTGCTAAAGGGCCCGTTGGGGCGTTTGATTGACTCGAGGCTTGATGCTGCTTGCCACTTACCAGCACTTGTCTTTGCTCATTAGCAGGGGGATTGTGGGCAAATATTTAGATATTCAAGAGAGGAAATGTTAATCTTTGCAGTGTTCACTGAATATTTAAATGAGGCAGCCAGCAGTTCTGCTCTGTGTTTGACCTAGACTTCTAGTGCTGAGCAAATGCCTCAGTCTTGGGGTGAATTTAGTCCTGTACCTCCCTGTTCTTGGGGTTAGGGTTGTGGGGTGGAGTCCAGACCCTCTCAGAAACGGCAGCACAGTTGGTCTGTACAAGCCCAGCCAAATGTAAATGGCCCAGGAGCCTTGATCTGGCCAGTTTTAGGCACAGAGAATTGCAGCCCCCATGGAAGTCAGAGGGACATTGGCTTGTTGCAGACACTCAGCTCTAAGGAGGAAATGGCCTTTCACTGGAGGTTGAAGGTAACAATGACTGGTGGACTGGGCTCTTGGGTGCTCTGTTTGATGGAAAATGAGGATAATAAGGACATTTCCTTGGGGTTTGGACAGGCAGCTCTCCCAGATAACTGTTAATTAAGACCTTAGGTATTTGAGCATGACATTAGACCACCTGTGTTGTTGGAGTATGGATTCAGGTGGGTTAGTATGCATTGATACACTTGAAGCAGGTAATTAAAGTGTCTTGCACCACATTATTACCCAGAACTTTTCTCTGCATTTGCTCTAAATTGGCTTAATTTCAGTTTTCTTTCTTCATTTTTTCATTGCTACCTTCCAGCATAATTCTAGACAACAAACATGAAGGCAGCAAAATCTAATTGCTGAATATTGCAGCATTATAGGAGATAAATGTTGAAGTAGTAGTTCCTGATATCAGCACTTGAATCTTGTTTATTTTATATCAGAATCAGATCAGGAATTTTCTGTGTAGGATGTATATCCTTTGGGATATTTAACATCTACTGTAGTTCCTTAGAGAAAACTCTAGACTAGGAGTTATGAGAATTATATTATTGTATGGGGTTAAATGACAAATATAATATATCTGCATACAACTTAATAGAAGAAGTGCCAAGAGTGTTGAATCTGGGAGCTGCTTATTTAACTGAAACTTTAAAGGAATATAACCTAAAATGATCAAGGTATCACCTTTAACAGGAGTAGGTGTCTTCAGAATCTGTCAAGTGCTGAGGATCTACCCTGACCTGGCTGTATTTCTGTGTTCACAGCCTCTATATTTAAGGCATTTCAGTTAACCTGGAATTATTTTCATTGAATTTTATTCAGTTACAGCAAAATTACCAAGGAAATTATTTACTTATTCCTAAATACAGTCACTGGCTACATCCTGACAGGATGAAGTGAAAAACATTTATATAGATTTTATTATTGATGGAGTTCCTAAACACAGTTTATGTTTTCTGACTCTCTTATTCCAGTAGCTGCTAGTCAATTAAATATTTCTGCAGTAAATTTGAGGCTTAGAGAATCACTTGGGATTTGTAGAACTCCTTTTAGTGGGAATTAAAAGCCAGTTACTGTAGGTTCAGGCACATCTGACAGTTCAAGCCCTCTGTTCACAGCTGTGCCTTCCTACCTGGGATCTCTTCCTGTTTTCTCCTTGGGCATTTTTTCTTTTTGTCTTTATTAGTCTTTTTCTTTCTGTCATAGCATTGCTCTGGGGAGGACAGCCAGTCCTTGTTCCACTCTCCATTTGACCTTCACTCAAGGCAGGGGTTCAGGATTTCAAGGCATGGCTTTATTCTGCATGGGCCATTATCCCCTGGGAATGAGAGGCAGCAGAGATCTCACCAGAGACAGCAGACAGCAGTGATTTTAGTCACAGCCACAGCTTTTAATCACACCCCCGCACACAGACTGGCAGGCTGGTGATGAGAGGTGGAGATCCCACATTTCTCCCATCTGCTTTCACCGTTTTGGCTTTTTTAGGTTGGCAGAGCAGTTCCATGTGCTCAGGAAATGGCTGCATGTGTTGGTTTGTGCAGTGCCCTCTCTGAGCTGCTTTCATTGTCAGACTTGTGTGTTGCTGCCCCTTCTGACTCAGGCTGGCACGGTGCTGTGGGAGCCCTGGCTGTGGCTCTGTGCAGATATAGGGCACTCGCTGCTCTAGGGGGTGGCAGAGCTGGGCGAGAGCAGCCCTGCCCTCCTGTGCCCGCAGTGTCAGCTGCACTCAGAGCATCACACCCAGCCACGAGAGCTGGGACTGCTGCTTCCACCGATCCACTGCCAGCTTTCCCTCCTCCTCCCTCTCCTCTGCCTGCAGCCACTCGCACTGCAATGCTGGGACAACATGGGGGGGCAACAGGAAAATAACCCTGGAAGAGTCCAACACCAAACAAATTGCCACCAGTGGAGTGCATCTCCTGCACAGAAGCATCCTCATCTTTGCACTGCACGAGGGCTGTTCTCCAGTTGCTGGGACACCTTCCACTAGACCAGGCATTTGAACTTAATCATTGTAGTCTTTTCTGCATTCTTCCCTCCTGTTTAAGATCTGTTTCTCAGCTGCTAGTGCCAGACTGGAAATCTGAATTCAGAAAGCAGCTGAGACTGCGCAGCCACAGAAAGCTCAATCTCTGCCACTTCTTGAATTCTACCTTGGATGATTCAAATATATAATTAATTCCCTAATACTTGTTAGAGGCTGGTGTGAAACAGATCTAACTTTTTTCCTTGCTGCTATCTAGAGAAGTTTGTCTGATAAAACATGGTCACCAGGCTGAGACAGTTGGTGCTGTTCAGCTTGGAGGAGGTTGTGTGGAGATCTCACAGCACATTCCAGGATCTGAAGGGGCTACAGGGAGGTCTGAGAGGGACTGTTCCTCAGGAAATGTGACAGGACAAGGGGGAATTGCTTCAAAATGAAAAAGGGGAAATTTAGCTCGTATATTAAGAAGAAATTATTCCCCATGAAAGGGGTGAGGCCCTGGCACAGGGATGCCCAGTGAAACTGTGGCTGCCTTGGGATCCCTGGAAGTGTATAAGGCCAGGTTGGAGGGGCTTGGAGTGCCCTGGAATAGTGGAAGGTGTCCCTGCCCATGGCAGGGAGTGGGATGAGATGGCTTTAAGGTCCCTTCCAACCCACACCATTCTGTGATTGATTTGGACAGCAGAAACATGCTGGGACAGATTCAATGTTGGCTTGACGACCCATTTACAGAGGCAGGATGGATTCTGAGCTGCTGGAAGAATTCTTCTTCCCAAAGGAATTTACATTTCCTTTAGCCCTCACTGCTGACTTCCCAACAGGAATTATTGCATGGACTTTTATATAGCAGTGAATGTCAGTCCATGTGGAGAGACTCTCCTGTCCCCAGGATTGTTCCTCTCCTATTTTCCCCCTACATTATACTGTTGTTGGCTCATTGATTTTGGGCTTTGTTGTTGTTGGTTTGGGTTTGTTATCTTACAAACAAACAAAAAATTGTTGTTGTTGGTTTGGTTTTGTTATTTTACAAACAAACAAACAAACAAAAAAAAACAACCCTGAAGAAAAGTAATAAAAAAAATGAACCTTCCCTTCATCCCCAACCAAACTCAGAAGCCAGAAACAAAGCAGGCAGTTTGTGATCCTTGATTGCATGTGGCAGGAAGAAAATATTGAATTGAGTTTCCAGTGTGAGCCATTGTGAACTTGAAAGGGACGTCGTCAAGTAATTTGATTTTCCCACAAAGTGTTGCAACCTTCCAAAGAGAGGAGAGTGTCTTTTTGGTGTGGTGTATACCAGGCTCCAGGAAGGAAAATGCTGCTGAGGCAGTGCCAGCTGGCTTTGATCCCAACCTCCATTCCCAAAGCCCAAGCCATGGCATCAGCAAGGCTGGCATGGGAGTGCAAACAAAAGAAACTCGGTGTCTTGACTGCAGGCTCCCTTTGGAACAGCTCCCACGAGAAGGAGGGGATGGCAGACAAGGAGGTGGGTGAAAAAAAATATTTTCCCAAGTAAAAACCATTGAAAAAGAAAAAGCCAGTGAAGCAAGTTGTTGACAAAATGTGGGATTCTGTGGAAATCCAACACTCTGGGGAGCAGTCAGTCTCAGTGAGAGATTTCAGCAGGAAAAGTCTAAATCCTTAATTTTTACAAGTAGCAGAACGGTAAATGCTGGCAGTGTTGAAACATATTGCTAATAATTCTATTTCAGGTTTTCTGTGAGATGGTGAATTTCTAATTCTAAGATGGAAATGTTCCATTTGTTTGTATTATATTTATTATTATGTCAATATTAAATCCAGTAAAAACACAACTGTTGATATCAAAATGAAACCTTTGAGCTCTACTGGACAAGCTGTCATTCCCTCAGGGTTGCTGGATTTGGGTAATTCTCAGTTTTCAGTTTCAGGTTCTGGTTCAGTGAAGTTAAGGAGTTTATTTCTTTGATTATGGAAACTGTTTCCAGACCAGTTTAACCAAAGTCTGCTTTGGAAGCATTTTAACTGTGGAAACACAATTTTATCTTTCCACGTATTTTAAAACAAGAAGAGGACCTTGATAAAATATATATATAAAGCACTTGGGTTGTAATGTGAGGGTCATTTTAGCTGGGATACAACCCCATCCACCCTCTGTGGAAGGAAACCTTGTGGGTGGAAAATGCTCCTGTTTTGTCTGGAATACTTATTAGGAATGCATAGGAAGGATGAAACATGTCCCAGAACTCCTTGAGGTTCTCAGGAGCAGGAGGTGCATCAAGGAGTTAAAGGTATACTTTGAATCACTGGAGGAGGAAGGGAGGCAGTCAAAGGGAAGAGGAAATTTCCAGAGCAGCTCAATATTCCTTTTCTCCATCCTTCTTCTTTTGCAGTAAATGCTTGCAACAGTTCCTGCTGCAACCTTTTCAGGTAATAAAGGTGAGGCACTTGGGTGCCAAGAAGTGGGAGTATGGATGGATTTCATGGATCACATCCAAGAGCTATGGAGAAATAAAAGGTCCAAGGTATGACTTAAACAAGCACCCTCTATGAGGTTTACTAGTGGTTTACTAGAGACAGTTTTTCCTAGCTCTTAAAGTAATAACCAAAATTGTAATTTCTATAAGGTTTTTTTTTTGGGTTTCTTGGTTTTGGTTTTTTTTTTTTCATTTTTGGCAGACTTTTTGCAGTCAAGAGAAGGCAGGATTGGGCCAGACAGGATTGTACTGAGCTGTACAGTTGAGTGCTGTGTGTTGTCTTGGAAATTACTGACTCCTGGGCTATATTTCAGTACCTGGTAACTAAAAATGGCTTTGTGGTCAGAAAGCCATTGATATTTGCTTCAGAGGTAGTAGGTATTGGCAGATGCCCAATAAAAGGCAGAACAATTATATTATCTGTCAAGGAGACAGGATGGTGGGTTTTAGGACTGCTGCTTTTTTTATGATGTAGATGCCCACATCTGTTAATTCTATTCTTAATTACCTGTATCAGTCTGGGTTTGCTGCTTTTGTTTGATGCTGTGTTTTATCTGCAATTGCCTATTTACTTTTATTTTTTTGGAAAGCAAAAGATGTAAGAGCAGCTCTTGGAGTCAGTCTTTATTGACTGCCAGTGCAGTTCCTGGTGACCCTGACCCGCATCAAGAGATTGTGCCCAGGCAATAATTAGTGTGTCACCAGAACCCCCATGTGGACCTGCTCACTCCAACATCACACAGGGCTTTCTTTTCTTCCAGGGGAGCTGAGCAGAGAGGAACCAACAGGCCTTTTCTACTGCCTTGGCTCTCTGCTCTGTTCTCAGGCCACCCAGATCTGTTTGCGAAATGGATCCTGGTGTTTCATTCCTGATGGGTTTTGTTTAGTTTCAGGTGTGCCCTAAGCCCCTTGCTCAAGAAGGAGCACCTGCAGAGGCACTGACTCATTCTGTTTTCTCCTTTGTGGTTGCAGGAGGTTGGTCCTGCCCCACGTGGGGTTTGAGGTGAGGAGACCCCATCCCTTTTACCTTGGAAGGCAAAGGGAGCTCCCTGGCAGCTCTCATGCTGCTGCCCCTGCTCCTGCAGGGATCGAGGTGTGGTGTTTCTCCTGCTGTGTCACTGGGGTTTATGGCCCTGCAGTGACGCAAGTCTGCGACTGCAGGCTTGGAAGATACGATCAGCACAAACTGAGATCTTGGAGCTCAGGCCCCACCAGGCAGCTGGTGATCCTGATCACCTGAAGGGCAGGGAATGCTATGCTTGCACACTCCCTCTTAACGAGTGCAGCTCTCTGAAATTTACATTTTCCTTGCAAATTGGCCCTGAAATGGCTCTGAACCCAGTTTAAAATGACCCTGGGTCTCTGGCTCATGAACTGTTTGTAGCTGGGAGTGGATCCACCTGCAAATGGTGTAAAAAAAGTCACATCTCCAAGAACTAACCCAGAAATATCTACAACTGTCACAGGAGACATTATCAGCTCTTTCTTTCTTTCCCTTGACTTCTTACTCTTCTTTCATGAATCTCTGAATCTGTTTTGGGAATTCTAATCCCCAGTAAGGCCCAGAAAGGGAGAGGCAGCAGTGCTGGAGGGAGCTGGCAGTGAGTGGAGCGAGCACTCACATGGCCTGAGGACCATTGGCCTCACTGGCCTGTCCCATCCTGGAATCTGGGACAGGACTTGGCTGCTGGAGGGGTCAGGACATGTTTGGCCAGGCCTGTGACTGTCTGACAGCCATCCCCCAGCCCTGTCTCCATGTATCCCTGCATTTCCACACTCCGTCCTCTTTTTCTGTGGACATTGTCCTGTGCCTGTGTCTCCCCTCTCCCTTCCCTCAGACATCATTGCAGTGTGTGCATTATTTTCAAATGAATGATCTTATTCTGATCATTCCCTGCCAGAGAGAGGAACTTTTTTCTCTTTTTTTCTCTTACTGCTTTTCCTTATGCTTCCTTTTCTGCTTTCCTTTATCAGTCCTCTGCTCCTTTTCCCTGGCTCTCCTGATCTGAGCACATTACTCCCATTAAAACCAACGGCTTTTTACCTGCTAATGGGAGAGCTGTTCTCTCCTGTTCTTTGCTCTTTGGCAGCCCCTGAACTTTGCTATTTCCTGTGGTGTTTGATAAGTCTAGAAACTCCTTTGGCAAGCACTGGCGAAGCACAGGACTCTCCTGCTCCATGTGTTTGAGTGGATACTCATAGCTCCTCTTGGATCATCACACCTACACGCTGTCACAGTTCAGTCCTGAGAGCCCTGCAGAGCTTTCACTGAACATCCAGCTACAAAATGAATTTTATGAGCCATATGACGGTTATGAAGCAGTTTTCATTAGGGAGGGATGTGCCAGGGAAAATCTTGCAGTGAGGATTTCCCAGTCAGAATGCACTCTGCATCCTATTTTCAGTGGATGAGTTCTTCCCTTATTCCTACTTCTCATGAAAGCTGAAAAAATTTTGCATTTTTAATCCCTTCTCTGGGAGGCAGGTGATTGAAGCTTAGTGGTGTTTGCTCCAAAACACCAAATCAGCAGGTGCTGGATGATCCCTAAACACTGTGTGTGTGGAATAGACTCTGAAGAAAGGAGAAGGAAAAAAGCAGCTCTGTTTCCTTACTGCCATTGAATTCAGAAGAAAACAAAAGGGTTCAGTTTGCTGAAGAAAAGCAAGGCCAGCTTTAGCAATGTCTATGTGTGCAAAAATATGTTTCTGTGTTGGTATTTTTGTATTGTGTATGTGATATATTTTTATAGAGTTTTGGACTTACTTTATTTACATATATTATAACCTCCCTACTGAGTAAACAAGAGATGCCCAGCTAAGCAAACAAGCCCCAGGGTGATGGGAGAGGGAGAGAGAAAGGAGAGCAATAGCAAGAAGGGAAGGAAAAGAGAGGTGGCAATAGGAAAAGGGTAAACAGACAAGCACTAATTAAGGCCTTCATCACAAGCAGTGAGATGTGCGAGGCTGACAGTCAGTCAAGCAGATAAGGGAAGATGAGTTAAAATCTAGCCCCAGGTTTTGAAGGCCCCAGGGCCCTGGCAGACAAGAGCACAGTGAAGCACAGGAAGCCACTGAAAGGTCATTTGCATGAAATGATGTTCAGGATCTTTGCTTTTGTTGTTGCCCTGATGGCTTTAACCCGTTCCTGGCACAGGAAACACGAAGGGCTAAGACACTGCATATGGCTGGAAGGCTTCTTTTGGTGGCCTTTCAGGGACCACTTCTCCAGGGAGTATGTGGGGAGGGACAGAGGGCTTGCTTCCCACTGAGGATAAGGGGAGCTGAAATTCCTTGGCAAGGGATGGCCTCACTCTCCAGCAGTGCATGAAAGGGAGAAATCATCAGAATAGGAGACTCTGGGCATGAAATGAGCCACAAGCTTGACAGGCTGAGGGAAGGTGCAGTGACCTGCATTGGTCAAAAACATTCAGATATTCAAGATGTTGAGTTTTGTGCATTTTTCCCAGAGCTCTGGACACAAATCAAGGTTTCCATTCTGGAGCAATGTCAGAACCTATTGTCACTGACCCTTGCTGTGGTGTCACAAACACGTCATGGCTGTCAGGAGCACTGTGCAGGTGGCTCCTGTCTGCTCCTTTAGCTGCAATTGAAAATACATCCCAAATTTTTTGCTTAGCAAAGAATGGGCAAATTGTAGTTGCAATCTCTTCTCCCTGAGCTGCTCCAGGAAACAAGATCTCGCTCAGCTCTCGAAGGGAATTCTGACACTCTAATAATTGTTACATGTTCTCAATGTGCTTAGTCATTTATGCAGGTTGTAATTCTTAGTGACACCAGAGAAGCAAGAGAAATGAACACAGAAATGCTCCCCACTTTGGAATAGTCAGGCAGCCTCACATGCTTCTTTCCAACCCCCACTTGTGTTTAGACATTTTGGAAGGCACAGTCAATACTCTTCTGCTTTTCCTTCTGAAACAAAAGCTGGTTAGAGCCAAGTTGAGTAGATTAAATGGGGATTTGGGCTATTGGACTTCTGGGTTCTGCTCCAAACCACGGCCACTTCATTACTGCCTGATCTTCACCAGCTCAAGTCAACTCCTGAGTAATGTGTCTCTCTGCCACAGCAGGGCAATAAGCTGTACTTGCCTCCAGGACTGAAGATGATTGGAATGATTGTCTCTGGGATTGCTGGGCTGCTCTGGGATCCTTGGGAAGGGCTGGTGAAGGTACAGCAGTGGTTAACAGTGGAGCACTCAGTGGTGAGGCTGGAAGTTCAAACTCCAGGCTTAAGGCCAAACCATGTTAGGAAGCCAGTGAGGTCTTGAGAGATGTCAGCCTGTTAAAATGTCAGATCTCACAAAGGAAATCTCAGTGAGGATTTCCAGTGGGGTGAGCTCAGATAATTTTCAGGTACAAACCCCTTTCAGTTTCATGTCAGAGCTGGAATATTCCAATCTGAAGTCCACCTTAGACTGAGGCTGAACAGACATGGGGTCTTTTGGTTGGCAAGCTCCTGGGTTTTCCCACTAGAACCAGTGCTGTCCAAACCAACCATTCCCAGTTCAGGTGTGAAGGTTCTGGCTCAAGCCCATCAGCAGCAGATAATCTTGTGTAGTGCTGTGGCCACAGCTTTCCCAAGATGGTGGTATTTTTTTCCATTTCTCTGCTTCTAGGACACGAATCATCATGAAAACAGAAATATTTTTTTTCCTTAAAAGATGACGAAAAAAAATTCCAAACTTTCCTTATGTTTCACTTTGCTTACAGCTCACCCTGCATTCCAGTGCAGTGTTAGGGCATGCTAGGATCCCATTTAGGGGAATATTTTTAAAAGCTCCTGTGTGGAATCAGTGGAGATGATGGCATGTAGGATTACAGGTAATTGTTCTGTGTTATGAATACAGTGTCATGATTGAGAATGGACTTGTCTAAAGCAGGAACTACGAGCACATGGAGGAGTAGCAGGATATAGATAGCCCTTGGCTAACTGCTCATTGCTCCTGCTCCCAGTAGCATTTTAAAAGGCCACTGTCATCAAGTAATTTTTCATCTAATTCACTGTATGTAATAGCTTCTTTAAGAGCCTGGAAATTATTTTATTTGCCGTTTTACTCTGGACAAACAACAGTTTCTTTTTCTTGGCCTAACATTCCATCGGGAAGACAAACCCAAGCCTTGTTCAGAATGTTTTTGCTTCAAATTCCACATAATGCCAGTGCTAGCATCAGCCTAAGAGGAAGAGAGTTCTGAAAGTGTGATTAATCTGTTCAACGTATGACCTTGAAAGCTGAGCAAGTGGAAAGGAAATATTGATTATTAAAGGTGAGGTCTATGGTTTGGAAAGAAACCTTATGTTGGTGTAGTAAGAGAGATCAGTGAATTCATATGTTGAGGGAAGTAATTTGTATGAAAGAAGAGCCTTCATGCTCATTTAAGGAGGAAATATGTGTTGTTCCATTCTGTTTTATGGGAACACGCTGCTGTTGAAAGACAACCCTGTAAAAGTCCTGCACTGTAATATTCTAAACTGATCCTGTACCTCAGGGCAAAACACAACCTGGAATTGCAGATTTCCTGTCATACCTATAGCAGAGATGGCCAGGGCTGAGGATGTAGAATGGACTCTAAAAAACAGTTGGAGGAAATATTATCTCACTGCTTTTCAGCCACTGGATTTGGCTGTCCAGAGTGAGTCTCCAAGAAGAGTTTTCACCCTCCTGGGTGGGGTAGTCTTGTTCTCCAGGGACCACATTGCCCTTGCCATGAAGAGCAGCCCGGGCTTCCAGCACAGCTCACTGAGCGAACCAGGAGGAACTCCTGGTTCCAGCAGGCTTTAAGTAACCTTGGGAGTAGAACTGAGCAAAACATTTGCCAATGGCAGCAGTAGAAGTTGGGAAAATACCGACGTATTTTTCTGTCCTCTCTTTGCTCTTCAGCTTTAGCAAATGTGCCTAAAACCCTGTAATTCTGGGTCAGAGAGAAGAATCAGCCTGAGATTTGCTATGGACCAGGAGTGTGTTAAAAACCAGTGAGCTATTTCCAACTCTCCATTTTTCAGTTCTCATTTTAAGACAAGGCCAGCCTCTGCCACGCCAGCGTGGTGTGATCCGTGCCCAGCAGTGTGGCACAGGGTCGGAGAGGTTCACTCCCTGCAGGGAGTAGCTTGTGATTTCCCAGAGCCCAAGCAGGCGATTTTTCTCTCTTTCTCTCTCTCTTTTTTTCCCCTTTCCGCCTGGGAAGGATGCAGCATCACAGACCTTGTCACCCGGAGCTTAGAGGACAGCAACCATATGCCTTCCGACCTGCCCTTGCTTTTCTAGGAAAGCTTCAGCCTGCTGGGCATTTCCTATCAGAATCGTTAAGGGAGAAGGGCTGGGATGTGGCCCAGGCTGGCGCTCCTCTGGTGCTGAGCAGGGGTGGAGGGAAGAGGGAGGGCGGCAGGGGAGCATGGCAGGGGGAGGAGGGTGAGGAGACCGGGCTGCCAAAGAGGAGGAGGAGGCTGGAGGAGAGGCGAGATTGGCATCTTCATGTGCAGGGGGCTGGCCAGCACCGGGACAGCCTGATGAGCCCGCGGGCCCCGATCTCTCGGCTTGCGCTGATTGCAGTGATGGGCCTGCCTGGTGGCTCGGACACCCGCGCTCATTATCGCGCTCCGCAGAGTTCGCAGCGGCGGGGGAAGAAGGGGTGGAGGAGGTAAAGAAGCCCTGGAGTCACACGCACACACAAATCAGAGACAGGAAAGGCAGAGAAACAGCTTTGGCTCCAGGCTATTGATTTTGTTCCGTGACACTTGCTCATTTCCCACTTAGTGCTTCTCGCTGTAGTACCTTCCCGCTCCGGCTGCAGCGGCTCTCCGAGGAGGAGGAGGAGGAGTGACCTGGAGTGGCAGGGGCTGAGCAGCTGATGGCTTCATCCAGTGATCTGGAGCCATTTTGGAAGCAATCCTGAGTGCTTGCAACAGCACTCCAGCACATCTCCACACTCACCAAGGAGACACTTCAGGTGCTTTTCTCACTGATGTGCACATGCAGCCTCTCCATGTCTGTACCTAGGCTCCTTAGGTGGTCTTCCAAAACCTCCTTTGCTCCCTCAGCTTCTCCATCAGTCTTGTCCTGCTGTCAAGGTGGAAGAATCTGCAGGCAGAGCTATCCAAATAGTCTTCCTAAAGAAATGATGATTTTTGGGAGGTATGGCCCCGGCATTGCACTGTCACTATTAAAGCAGCAGCTTTATGTTCAGTGACATTTGTGGGCCAAAGCACTGGTACAGCAACGCTGCACAGGCAGCATCAGCCAGCTGTTTTTCCCTTGGTTGTAACTATATTGCCTTTGAACTGTTGTGGCAACAGCAGTTCTCATCTTTGCCCTTTTTTTTTTTTTTTTTTTTTAATTCAACCAACTGCCTGAGCTGAAGGGAAGGAAAGGGAACTGCTTGTAGGTTAGAAGGGTGAAGGGACCAGAGCTGTTACTAAATAGCACCAGAACCAGAGACTTTGATGGTCAAAGTCTATGAACCTCTGCAGTGGCTGCCCTTATTTTCTGTCTTGTGAGAATACTGATGATAGCAGACATCTCTGATCACATCAGTACCAGGAATTTTAGGGGCACAGAGAAGAGGTGCTGGGTTGATGCTACTTTGCTGTTAGTCTCGTTTTCCTTTATTTAGCTGCTTCTGACAGAGCTTCTCCATTCAGCTTGAAAGTTTAACTCAGCTGGGAGAGTAGGAAGGGGCTTTTGGATTAATGTAATTTCTTGGTCACTCTCTCCCTTCCTGGCCTGAACACACACAGATGCACAAAGACACATGGACATAGGCAATTTTCCCCAGCTTTGTATCAGGGGATGTTGGAATGCCATGGCTGGCAGGAGCTACTAACTGGATTAGCTGGTAAATCCATCTGGAGCTCCCAGTGGGAGGGATGGACAGGTTCAAGATGAATAACAGCTTGTCTGAAGAAGCAAAATGGATTATTTTATGAAAAAGAAGAGGGGGAATAACCTCTTTCTTCTTGTAGGCTTTTGCCTGATGGGGGGGGTAGTTTCTGGAAGATAAGGAAAGAAATTATTTTTGAAGAGGGAATGATTCTTGTTGACTTTCTAAATACAGTTGTCTGTCCTTTTTTAGTTTATTTATCTGCACCTTGTGTTACCATTAAAGTGGTTTTTTACCTCCTAAAACTTCATTATGAATTTGAGGCTGTAAGGGGCAATGCAACTTTCTTTAGTGGTTTCTTCTCACTTTCCATTGTTGTGCAAGATTTAAACCACTTCCAGAACCATGACTTGGTGCTGCCCCTCAGGCCTCAGCCAGTGGGATTTCATACTGACTGATGGGAGGGAAACAGTGCTTTGTTTTATAAGGGCTGTGTTGAGCTCAGCCTCACCTGGGGCTCAGCAACAGCCTCACCTCAGATTTACCTGTGCAAAGAGAGCAAACCAGCAGGATCTGAAATGTTGTAGAGGGAGGGACCTCCTTCTGACTATTGATAATCTTAAGCAAAACTGCATTTCCTGATACTGCCTAGATAAGTGCCTAAGGAAATAAAATTGCCTTTTCCTTCCCCTGCCCTCATCCTGTTGCATAATTTTTGCCACACAAAGCTGGAATGAGAAGGGAAGAGCCTTTTCTTTTTGTTTGTCTGGTTGGTTTATCCATCCACAGTGGTGCCAGTTGTGTTGCAGAATTACAAAATGTGTGTGAGTGTGAGGTGCAGCTTCTGGAAGCATTTTGTTATCAGAGAATCAGAAAGGCTTGGGTTGGAAGGGACCCTGATGCTCTTCTAATTCCAGCCTCCCTGCCATGGGCAGGGACACCTTCCACTGGACCAGGTTGCTCCAAGCCCTGTCCAACCTGGCCTTGAGCACTTCCAGCATTTAGGGTGAGATTCCTGTGGTGGAGGGGTTGTAGGAGGGGCTGAGGAGAGTGAGGTGCTGAGGGACCCTTCCCTCAGTGCTGGGCTTGGAGCATGTTGAGCCCTGAAGTGTGTGTGCTCACATGCAACCCCTGCCATTAAGTGACCAGTGTTATTTAAAGGTTCTTAGGACCAGGGGTAAGGGCTGTAGTTAATAACAACAATGATAATAGCAGAAACAAGAATAGAAGTCATTGCAGTGCTGTTAAGCTGTGACCTAAAAAACCAGAATGGCCGATGAGAAGTCATGGGCCTGATCTCTCCCCCTCTTCCCTTTCCTCTCCACCCACGTCTCTATGCTTATTTCTCTCTCTCTTATTTTTCCTTTCTTCCTGATATGTTTTTTTTTCTACTCTGGACATATCCTTGAATCCTGGCCATTCCCCCAGCTTATGGGATTCCCATTATACATGCTTGATATTTAACAGCTTTGGCGTCTTCCATAGCTGGGAGTGAAAAGAGAAAAAACAGCTCAAAACCATAATGGAGCAAAATCTGCATACTGAGCCCTGGTTCCATGTCCCTTTACACTGTTTACTGAGATCTTAAAAGCTACGAGCTGTGGCATCTACTCAGACTTCATCAGCCCATCGTGCCCTGATGCTGGCCTTGGAGACACTGCCAGCTCCCGCTTGCTCCGCAGCCACCTCCTCACACCGGGAGCGCTCTGTGCTTGCCAGGCTCCTCCCTGCCATGGAGCAGGAGGGAGCCAGGAACCACTCCTGCCTTTGTGGGGGCAGGATAGATTCCCTTTGCTGGAATCAGAAATGCTGGTAAAGAGCTAAATTCACCCCACTGGCTTTGCTCAGTAAGGCGTGGGGCATGCAGTGCAGATGGGGTGAGGAGGTGATGAGTGTTTTAAAATTATTGGCATCCTTTTCATGTTATGCCACAAATGAATGGAAATAGCTTCTCTGAAGTCTTGTTTCCTTACGTACCAACCTCTTTTGTGTGTGTCTTGAAATTCCCTTCTTTTGGTGAGCTTTTCTTCATATAAAAGGGTGTTGTCAGGTGGTCCTCAGTGTCACAAGCAGTCACCATCCCCAGCCTCCTCTCTCCCACTTGTCTTCTGGTTCTCTTTTCTTTTTATATGAGGGGTTTTTTTCTTCTCTCTCTTTCTTTTCTTTCTTTTCTCTCTCTCTCTCTCTCTCTTTCTTTCTCTCTCTTTCTCTCTTTCAATTTTCTTCCTTTCCCCAGTGGATATGAGTTTTATGGACAGCCAAGGAGCAGCACAGCATTCACCTATCTGTCATGTTAAAACTGGAAAAGTGTCTTTAGAGTATATAATCTGTTTGCTGTCCTCCTTTACCTGATAAAATTCAAAGTCAGACTGAGCATTTTTTATGGTATTTCTTTTCAGTCAGTGGGGACAACCTGACATGTCCAGAGGGCACTTCAAGGGCCCAGTCTTAAATATTTATTTTACAAGAAGGTAAATTGTTCATTTACCAAGTCTATGAGAAAATAGAGGGGAATTAGCTCTGAACCTTGGTTCAGACATCTGAGTTAGACCTGACTCATCCCATGCTTTAATTGCCAGTGTCCTTAGCAGCTTTGAAAGTCTCCTGATGAAGCACCTTCTTTTCTGTCTTCTGGCATCTTTCTGTCCTGGTTCCCATCTTTTACACCTCAGATAGATCAGGCATTTTGTTTTCAGTGCAAAAGTCAAAAGTTTTTCACCAAAGTTAATGGTGACACATTTAAATCTCATGAAGAATAAATGTGCTTATGGCCTAGTGCTGGCTTACTGAGTGGGAACCATTGCTACCAGTCTCCAGTGAGACTTCCATTTTTGTAGTGTGAAAGATTTTATATGGTTTGTGGCAGCATGCACAGTTTTATTAAACAGACTAAAAGTACATCAGCATTAAGATGTGAGACAGCTGTTAACTGATGGATTTTAACAGTGAAATTCCCTTAGAGTCAGCTGTGATTAGCGTGGGGAGGTGTCCTTTGTGGGCCTTGCTGTTCATCCCCTTGGCTTTTTTCATTATCTCTGACCCAGCAGCACAGAAGGAAATTATCCCCTCTATTCCATCCTCTCTCATGGGCCATTTTCCCAAAGGATTTTTCCCTTTGCTTCAAGGGTGAAGCTCTGGGTGAAGCCATGTTCACCTAGGGAGCAATTTCACTGCAGTGCTGTCATCTTTGGGCCCTGCTGAGCTTCAGGGCTAATGTTTGGGGTTGTTTTCATGCCCTCCCCAAGAGCTGAGACTCATTTGGGACTCAGCTGTTTGGAAAGCCACTGCAGACCAGAGCTATCCAGGCTGGAAGATCAGGATCTCAGGTTAACTATCTCTTCTCCCAGCGCTGCTCAGAGCATCCTCAGGCAGCTCCTGCACTGCACTGGTGGAATCTCTTTAGTGGCACCAGGAAGAAGCAGCTGGAACCACAGAGTGAAGTTCTTCCATTGCCCCCTGTGCCTGGAGACTCGCTACATCCTCAGGTAAAATCCTTGGTTTCCATACAGGAAGTGGGGTGGGTAAAACTCCTTTCCTCAGTTGCACATTTGAGGCTGGTGGATGTTCACATATCCATAACTCTGCACAAGCAGGTCAGCATATTCTGCCAGGGCCATTATCCTGCTGCTCCCACAGCCCTAGGAACACAGCAGGGAGCTGCATCAAGGAAATGCATTAAAGACGAATCAGCAAGAGAGAAGGGACCTCTGGACCAACTCCCTGCTTCTCAATTATTTATACTTCATAATTTCCAGCAAATCACTGGCTGTTTATTGGTGCTCATCTATAATTGAAGAGTTTCCTAGATCACTGGCCAGCTTTGCTTAAGTTGTAGCTGGCCATGCCTGTGAAAGCTGTTAGGAAAACCCCAGAGGGAAAGGCAGGGCCTCAGGAGTGGCTGGTCATCCATCGAGGATACACACTTTTAATTTTTGGCTTTTGTGGGCACCTGGGACTGGGAGGTTTCCAGCATGTGGTTTACCATCTCCATTTGACCACATCACGTAGGGACTGCAGGCTGCAGTACCAGGAGGACCTTGATCAGGAGGTGTTCCAAGGATTCTGCCTTTCCAAGCCCTTGCTCATACAGTGTGCTGTCTGTTCTGCCAAAAAAAAAAACCCCAACAAAACCTTCACAAAAAACCAAAAAGTGGAAGGTTTTTATGTTCCTGAGATTCTTGAAGAGGCTGTGAAAAGGAGCTACTGTTCTGAATTGAGATGAAAACCAAAGCCTTGAAAACTTTAGAGAGTTAGAATTTAAAGGAAGAAAAAAATCAAGTGCAGACTTGTGCAAGGAACAGAGTTGGCTTTGCATGCTTGGGATGGCTCCTTCATCAGGCCTGGCTCCAATAACATTTCAGCTTCATTTTCCTCTTTTAACATCAAAATTGAATTATTTTGGCAGTAGCAGTTGAATATTTCTATTTCAAAACACCAAAATGGGCTATTTTGAAAAAATTTTATGATATTATTTTCAAATTAAAATATTATCTGGAACCAGCTCCTTCAGAGTGAATAATTTCACACTGGAGCAGCTAGGAAATTCTAATGAAAAAATGGTGAAATGTTCCCAACCAGCTCTATCCATCACTTCCTTTCACTACTACCCAATAAAAATAGCTCCCACATACCACTGCAGTCAGGAGTGCCATGTTACAGAAGAAGAAATTACTAAGCCAACAAAATGACTCACATTCCAAAGATAATATACAAGGTAGGGCCTGGCCAACTGGTTCAATTCAAATTAGAACCAGCCTCAGCCCTTCTGCATGAGACAAACTGATCACAAAATATGATCTGTTGTTGTTGTTTGATGTCTGCTTGTTGTATTTTCACACACTTCTATTCATGATCCCACTTCAGTGGAAGTGGATGTGCCTGTAGTGCTGCAGAGTCTGCAGCAATTTTTCAATGCTGCAATTTCTCCTCATTTTTAGCTTAACTAAAAGCTGGAAGTTTTTGTAGTAGGGCTAAAGTGGGGCTGTGGCAAGCGGATTTGTTCCTGGAAAGAGGGATTTTAGTTCAGTTCCAGCTTGCAGTTTGGTTAAAGTAGATCTAGAGCCTTGCACAACTGAAGTTTTGCTCTGCTGGATTTCTGGTTTTGAAGTGAAAGAGGTGGAACCTCCCAGAAAGCAGGCAGTGTAATTCTGTGAGAAGTGTCAGGCACAAGCATAAGGAGCTGGAGCACTGTGTTCCCACATGCCCTTAGAGACTGAAATATCCCTCTTAATTTTAAACATATAAATCAAAGGCATAAAACTTTTAATTTTATTGTTGTTGTGAGGTACTGAACTAATACCCTGAAGTTTTTAGCTCGTTAATTCTGTCGATCTTCACAAAAGCACTCGTTCCAGCAGAGTGAGTCCTTCATGTAAGTACAACTTCTCAGCCAGGTTGGTAGTGCTTTTCAGAGCAGCTCATGGTTTAGGTTGAATGCATTTTAAAGCAATCTATAAATCTTTATGATCTTTGTTTTTCTTTCTCTTGCATGCATACTTGGCAAGCATTTCCAGTTTGCATCATTGAAAATTTGATTCACCTATGTACAATGGGTGAGATTTGTCCATGTTTGAAAAGGCAACATCAAGCCCTTTGCACCTTTTAAATCTTCAAAATAGGACTGAAGCAGGACATTATGGTTTGCCAGACCGTTGCACTGCCTTCCCCTGAAGCTGGACTGAGTTTCAGCCAGGCAGAATGAAGGGGGTGAGGGTGGAGAATGAATTACTGTGACCTTGCAATGTGCTGTGAAAGAAAAAAGTGTTTGGGGGCTGCAGTGCTGATTATTGCTTTCTTTCTTCCATGGCTTTGGTGCTTTAGATTCTGCTTGGACAATTGTATCCCACTTGGGGCAGCCTGTTACCAAAACCTGGAAGCTTAGGAGAAAGTAAATTAATGTTAAAGGTTTACAGAGCCCAGCTTCTGGGGAAGAGTTTTGAGTTCAGGAGATTTAGTTTAGATGAGCAGTGTGGACAGAGCAAGAGGCTGCAAGAACAGCTGAGAATGGCGACTTGATGTAGAAAGGGGAGGTTTTTCTGGGCGTGGATTTCTGTGCTGGAAGGGTCTCTGTACTAGTGGGAGCTTTCAAAAGGAGGCTGAACAAAATCCTGGGTGGTGTGGAAAGCAGGCCACAGTCAGACTTGGACTTGGACACTTCCAGGAATGGGACAGCCACAGCTTCTCTGGGAACCTGTGCCAGGGCCTCCCCACCCTCACAAGGAATGATTTTTCCCATATATCTAACCTAAATTTCCCCTTTTTCCCTTTGAAGAAGTTCTCCCTTGTCCTGAGGACTGCTGTATTTCAGAGAGTGTTGGAGTTGCCCCAAGTCCCAGGGTGCTGCCATGTGTGTGTGAAGAATGACAGGGACAGTGCAGATGGGACAGCCTGAAACTGGGACTGGAACCTTTTCCTTGGATCTGAGTAAATAAATCCAGCCAGGGCAAGGGCACAAGGCATTTCACAGGAGAGCTGTCAAAAAGGCTTTTGTGCCATGTACCTTTGACTCCCCTGGCTTTGAACCAAGCCTAGAGTTGCCAGTGTTTATGGTGCTCAGTGGTGTTTAATGCTTGGCTGGTATTAAATATCTTTGTTCTGTGTTAACTTAGTGGTTTCTGGGGACACTTGGAGGAGTTAAGGAAAACAAGCTGGAAATTAAAGTGGGTGATGGGAGTGCTGCAAGGTTTGTTATAGCTGAGTCCCTCTTCCCAGCTCTGTGGTTGCACCAGTGACTCTCCAAGACCTGGGAAAGTCCCTCAAGGACCAGGGTGCTTTGGAAGTGCATATTCCTGAAGTATCCAGTAGTATTTTCCTTTCCCCAAGTACAGGGGAACTTCTTAACACTGTTGTGAAACATCCCTGGTAAATGTAGTGATTATTGGACTGATCTTCACCAGGAAATAAATAAATAAAAGCCATAAGAACAGAAAATGCACCCTCCCAAGATAGCTTTTATGTAGCTAGAAAAGTGAGGTGGTTTCCTGTTCTAAATATTTAACATGATGTTTATGATATGTCCTCTGGGGGAAGAGATGCTTGAAAGCTAATGTTTATGAAGTAAGTCTGGAGGGATGGAAAGGGGAGGCAGGGCACACTAACTAGGAAAAAAAAAAAAGGAAAAAAAAGGAAAAAAAGAACCTCAGGAGATGTCCTGATTTATGGCTTTACTTGCTGGAGAAAAATCTCTGTTTTGTTAAAAAGGTTGCAACTGAAGGAAAGCAACTTTAACTCTGCTCCTTTTGAAACCAGAAACCTGTTCCCTCAGTCCAGACAGGATCTGAGCCTGGGCCAGCAGGAATCTTTTACTGGCTGCTGCCTTTGTGCTTTGGAGCCCTGCAGAAGGGTTTGTCTCCCCATCACGTGAGGCTGGAATGATGGGCTGATGGTTAAGAAGCTGAGCTACGTTTCAGAAAGGAGGGGTGAGTTCAGTTTCCTACTCTGCCAAAGGCTTCTAGTGTGATATTTGGGTGTTTAATCTTCCTTTGTCTCTGTTCCCTGTCTGGGAATAGCAACAATTTCCTGATTCAGCTGGGAGATTGAAAATAAATCACTTTATTGTTAAATAGTTAAAAAATAAAGGCCTGCATAGCCATTATTTCAGGAGGGGTGACTGAGCTCCTTGTGAAGCATACTTGGAATGGATGGTGTTTTTCAACCCAGTTTATTAAAACCAATTCTTGGCTTGTTTTACCTCACTAATTCTGTGTGTGAACTGCAGCCACCCAGGTCCAGGGAAAGGTCTGGAGCACCAGGAGCAGCTGAGGGAGCTGGGATAGGGGCTCAGCCTGGAGAAAAGGAGGCTCAGGAGGGCCCTTCTGGCTCTGTACAACTCCTGACAGGAGGGGACAGCCAAGGGGGTCAGGCTTTCCCCCCAGGGAACAGGGACAGGACAAGGGGAACAGCCTAAGGTGTGCCAGGTGAGGCTCAGGTTGGACACCAGGAGAATTTCTGTATGGAAAGGGTTAAACATTGGCTGGGGCTGCCCAGGGAGGTGGTGGAGTTCCCATCCCTGGAGGCATTTAACAGCCATGTGGATGTGGCACTTGGGGACATGGGTTAGTGGTGGCCTTGCCAGCACTGGGGAACTGTTGATGTTCTTGGAGGGCTTTTCCAGCCTTGGTGACTCTGTCACTCCTGCCTGGCTTTGCCATCCCCACCACAGGGACATGGATCCTTTGTGGAAAGCTGGAGCTCAGAGGGGTGGAACAACAAATGTTCCCAGGGCTCTGAGCTTCAGTAGGGTGAGTTCCTGCCACATCCTTTCCCAGCTGGGGTTGATGTAGGGGGTGTAAAAGGGGAGGCTGCTGTCAAGGGGGTCAGTGCAGCTCCTGCCCCTGCTGCTGTGTCTGCTGGGCCCTCAGTGTTCCCTTACTGTGCCCTTGGATCCCAGCACTGAGGAGCCTTGAAGGCAAATATGAGAAATTTCCAGCATAATCTTGTCTAAGATGAAACTCCTGTGGCTTTAGCACTGGACTTTGAAGGTCTCAAAGAAGTCAGAGGCCAGGTAGAAAAATCCTGTGTCTGAATCAATATTTTTAGGTTTTTTCCCTGTGTTGTGCTCAGCCAGGCTGGGAGTCAGGCTGTTTGTTTCAATTATTAAATACGGATTTATGACCTGTTGTTTTTGTTGGAAATAGAACCAGGCTTGGGACCAGTTTTCTCCTTGCAAATAACTGTGGCTGCAATCAGTTCATGCAGGTAGAAATGTATCAGTTGTGTTTATAAATTCCCAGTTTCCTACTGGTTTTCTCTCTATCCTCATGGCTTTGACCTCTCTCATCAAAATGTAACAGTCCCACGTCCCTTTTTCTGGGAATATTGTGTTTTACACAGGACTAATCTGCATTTGATGGCTTTCTTTGGCATGCTCTCAGCAAACCCTTACAGAACTTCTCAGCAGAGAAAATCCCTGCACTGTGACAGTCCTGGGCAGTCCTGGTTTGATGACAGCCAGGTCTGGTGGCTCCAGAATGGGAACATTTTCACTGGTGTTGATAATAACAATGTGCTTCTCACTCCATTCCCTGGGCTGCTGTAACAACTGCTTTGCACTACCAAGCATGGAAAGTTTCCTTTTATGTAGATATTCCTGTATGACTGTTATTGAATAAACCCCTTTTGATAACAGTTAAAACAAGGATGGCTGAAAAGATGTTTGGAGTGAGGGAGAGTTCAGGTGTTTTGAGTAAAATTAATCTAACAGAGAAAGCTGATAATTGTGATGTAGTAACACATTAAAAAAGCAGGGAGACAAGTCTGCTACTGCTTCCCAGTAATCAGTGGAGCTGAAGTAGGGTTCTTTCTTTCTTTAAAGGTTCTTTTTCTTGTTGACAATACACAGAAAAGGCCGTTGTACATACCTGGTGTTTAATTTTTTTTAATACTCCCCTTTGCCCTGAAGTTGTGAATCTCTTAAACCCCAGCATGAGAAATTACTGAACAGAAGAAAACCAGCAAACCCTTCCCCTCCCCACACCCCTGCCCATCCCCACCCCTCCAAAACTTCATGTATTACCTGAGCATCTGGAGCACTGAGCTGAGGGAAACATGGTTTCTAAAGTTTTTTTTAAACAAAAAATCCCTAACTCTAATCTATAACCCCCATTCAGACCTGCCTCTAGGGAGAAACCCACCAATTACTATTTACTTTACCAACCTAGAGTGATTTGTGGGCGTATGGAAGAATTATTTACGGTTTCATGCAGGAAAAACTTTCAGCTCCCTATTTGCCCTTGTAAGTAATGAGTTGCCTCAGGGGATCAAAGGTCAGATTTTGGTTTTAATGCCCACCTCCTTTTAAAAAATAAATAAAGCAATCTATGTGAAAAGAAGAAGAAGGGAAAAAAAACCCTAACAGTCTGAAAAGGCTCTGACTCCTGCTCTGCTTTGATGTTTTAGGTCTGGAAGGGATCATAAATTTGCTGGTGTGAGATAGAGTGATAATAAATGTAGCTTTTAACTGCTGGGTTTTCAGCTCACACAGCATCCATTATCACTGGCAACTGCAAAGGGAATGTATTTTTTTTTTTTCTTGTTGCTCTTTAGCAAGATAAATATTCACCCTGTTATCCACTGATGTTCCAAAAGCTCACGTGAAGTCTCTCCTTGTAATCGTTCCCTAACAACTTCCATTCTTGGCCCAAATGATCCAGGGTGTTGGGGTCAGGCTGCCCCTTGGTTCAGCATTCCCAGCTCCTTATTGAATGAGTCCTTTTCCAGCAGTTTGAGGTGAGCAGAGGATAGCCAAGGGACAGTTGGAAACCAAAAATTGGTTTGGGGTTCCAAGCTGGAGAAGTCTCGAGGTTCCCAAAAGAGCAGGAAGCAGAACTGGTTGGTTTTAGGACTTTTGCATTTCTGTTGTCCTGTTGGCCTTGTGTGAAATTCATCCCTTGGAGCCCCTCCTGCCTCCTCTTCCTGACAAACCAAGGGACTCTCTGCCCTGTCAGCACCTTTGTGCCAGCCCCAGGGTGTGTAAAGCTCAGACAAGAGGCGCTTCTGGAAATTCCTATAAAGTCTGATGGATACTTTGTGCCAGCATGGAGTGGAGCTTCCAACCCAGCAGCCTTAGTCATGTCATGAGATTCTGAAACAACCTTGTTAATAAATGATTTTAGCCACTTAGATGTCTATTAATGGCTTTTTGCTGAATGCCAGCTACTTCATATTTCAACAATTTCCACAGGCACTTATTGATCATGTATAGATTTGGAATGAATTTTGCCAAATCAGTTTATTATTCCTATATATCTCTTTCTCTCTGCTTTGCTGTGTGGAATAAACAATTCAAGTATTGTTTCTGTTTTCCCTAGATCAGCAATTAGGTCATTTTTACCCAACTCACATCCATTATGGATCACTTCTGGTAGGAGTATCATTTATTATTACTTTTTGAAGTTCAAACATAGATTTCTTTCTTTGGTCTGCTGCAAAACTTAATGATTTCCCATATATTCTTTGAGGCCTCCAGTCTAAATGAGAATGTCATCCACTCAAAAATCAGAAACTGTTAGAAAACTCTGGGAGTAGAACAGATGCTGGACAGCAGTTTTAAGTAAATAACATTCAGAGGGTGTATTAAAAAACATTGACTGAATCTTTACTAACAACTCGATGCAGTTAATACTGTTATTTATGGTAGCTCTTGCTCTGAGTTCCTTATTTTATGTCTTTATTGAAATTGCATTTATTAGAGGGTACCTTTTCTTACTTGGCCATTCTCTTCCAATCATGGAAATAACCCTCTTCTCATAGATTAAAAAAATGTGAGGGGGATGCACTGTGTAGTCTGAATTCTTCTGCAAAGGAAGCCAGGCCCTTTGAATCAATTTCTTTGTAACTTCCAGAAAAGTGGTGGCAGTTAATTACCATGGCTTTGGAGCAATTAACTGCTAATTTGCATATGTCTGGGCGTGGCTTCTGACAAAGGTAATCCACTCAGAGTTTTCCTTTAAGGACCAGCTTTACTTCTGACTTTATCTTTGGAGCAGACCACAATTTTACTGAGTGCATCATCTTGGATTTCTGTTCCTGTGTCCTTGAGTATATCCAAGAATCAGTTTGGAATATTGTCTGACCTCATCACAGGGACTTTGGCTGTTTGCCTGGCTCACACTTTTGCTCCTCTCTGGGTGCATGCAGGTGGCCATAACTGGCACCTGAGGTGGTGTTCAGTCTGAAAGGGTGAGCCATTTCATCCCAAAGCTCTCTGGGACAGATGGGATGTATTACCTTGGGACGTGCCTGTGCCATTGGCTCAGCCAAGAGCCTGGAGGATTATCTAGGCTAGACCTCATTTCCTGACTGCTAAAATTAACTGAGATGTATGCTGCTCATAGTTACAAGTTTCTCTAAGCCTAAAAATGTTTTAATGGAAAAGTATGTCTTGGCCATCTGATTTTATTGAAAGAATCTTCTTCAAATTTGCCATTATTGTCAGTTCTCTTTTTCAATTACTCCTTCTAAGACGGTCCCAGCTTTCTGGGATTCCATACAAGAAAGGGTACATGGTTGTCAAACAGAAAATGGATTGCTCGTCCTGTGAGTAATCTCACAGTAAAAAGGAAAGCTGGATTTCAGTGACCACATGGAACTGAGTCTGGGAAAATGTCTCAGCACAAAGTGAATTTGAGCTGGGCTTCAGTGGTTGTAAGGCTGGACTTTCGATAAGGTCAGTTCTGGGACTAAAAACATCTGCTTTCCTGGGCTGGATGTTGTCCATACTCCTTGGAATAGGACAGCTACTCATGGGAGATGTTAGCTAAGTTCTGGAACCAGCTCTGCTTGTAAACCCTCTCAGGAAGCTCCTGCTGGTGTCTGGCAATGCTGAATGCTCAGGTGGGAGGAACTGAGGAGGGCTGTGTTGAAATGACACCTCAGTGACTGGGATTAGGCAGTAAAATACAGAGAACATAAGGAACTAGAACTGGGTATCCTCAGGTACCTTGCAGTTGCCTTTTGAGAGATGTTTGTATCCATATCTGTGCATCCCAGCTGGAAAGCACTGCTCAGCAGAGTGAACTCAAGGACTCATTATTGCTCTGGAGCCATGATGGTCTGAGGATGTGAGGGGCAGATTTTGTGAGAAGATGTTTTTTTTTTTCCTTTTATTAATCCCAGTGGAATATTTAGAAAAGCAATCAAAGTTTTGGTTTCATCTCTCTTGAATCATTTCCTACTTCAGGCAGACTCACCAAAGCAGGATACCTGCATGTATGTATGTGTTGTCCCAAAAAGGTTTGGAAAAGAATTCCGAGGGTGAAACCCAAAGAATTTCTGGCTGACCTTAGGAATGTCACATTAACACTCTGTTTCCTTTTGTTATCAGTGCCTAATACCTATTCCCTCCATGAACAAAATAATCTCTGTGGTGTGTTGGATCATTTTAAATGGGGGAGCAGGGATAAGGAAATCTGAACATCAAAGCAGTGGTGAAGGAGGGCTTATCCGTGGAGCAAAGGTGGAATGAACACACACCAATGCATTTGTTGTTATCCTCAAAGTCTGATTAATCTGCACCACACTGAGATGCTGTTGGATTTCAGCAATCAAATAGAGACAGATAGAAAAAAAACTTCACCATTTAGCTAATCAGGATTACACCCAGCTAATGGAGAGAGGTTGTTTTCCCCCCTTCCCTATCATCCTGGTCGATTCCAATTGATCCAGGTTCTGCTGAGCGAGAGCAGTCCTTCAAAGTTTATTCTGGTGTCAATTTTTATAGTTTCCCCCGCTGATCAATAGAATGCATAATCATTAAGGCAAAGTTTGTGAAAGCTAATCCTTCAATAGGAGTTTTATGAATGGCTCAGAGTGAGCTTGAAGCATTTGGATGTAAGTGGAACCTTTAATCAGGTGAGTGACAGGAGACAGTCAATAGGATTTGCTGAGATTGGATTCTGATTTTCTATACAGCTCTGCAGAGTGAGCAGGAGAGAGGGAAATGGGGATGGCCAGAGGAACAGACACAGGCTAAAATGGAAGTTTCTTCTCTTTTATTATTTATAAAATGTATTTCCAATATTTTTAAGAAACACTTTGCAATTGCATATCATTTTTCACCTGGAGAGCTCAAATGGGGACATTTGCTGATTAAACACTGCATCATCTTCTTGTGAAGGTGAATAACAATTAGTGGTGCTTTATGCTGTGAGAGTTTCCTGCACCAGGTTTTCCAAGTGCAACAACTTTGGAGCTTCTTGGCAAGGTGAGAAAAAGCAGAGGCTGATGGAGTAGGGCACTGGCAGAGGAAAAGGACTGTGGAAGCAGAATTGCTTTGGGTTTGCTCACTTGGCATGTGGTTTAACTGTGGACTTGTTTTTTCTTTTTTCACACATCCTAGTCTCTGTGGAAGGACTGATCTGAAATGTGTAGACTAAGAAGAAGAGTAAGGAATTATCTAAAACAGGGAACTGGAAAATCAGAGGATGAGTGGGATGAGCTGTTGCAGAGTTCATCATTGCCAAAAAGCCCTTGGTGTCAGCATTAGTATCTCTCCTTTTCTCCTTCTCTGCCATTTCGAGTGCAGTGAAATGAGCAGAGCAAACCAGCAGGACACCTTTTCCAGCAGCAAGAAGTATTTTTGCTTGGGCAAATAACTTCTTTTTGCTGAAGGATCTGCCTTAGTTTGCCAAGATGAGAAGAAAACAGCCAGGGGAGAATCTGTTTGCACTTGGTCTCTTGATGAATGAAGGGCTGGGTTTTGGTGTTAGCACAAAGACCTGTGTGCAGTTGGACACTCTGAGCATTCCTTAGTTGTCAGGCTGGGCAGAGCTTTGAGGCAGGAAACCAAAACTGCTGAGGAGAAAAGCTGGGCTTTTCATTTGCAGTTTCCAAGAAGAGCAGAGTAACAGACATGAATCATGTAAATAGTGGTCAGTGAATTCCTTTGCAGATGGAGGGGTTGCTTAGGGTGTTTGAAAGGGAGTTTACAGTTGCAGTGAGTTGCCTGCTCTAAACTGATCCTGCTCCATTGGCTTCCCATGCTTTGCATCAGCTGAACATTGTCCTCAGGCTCATCATCTGGCTTTTCCCTCTGATGGTTAAACAAATGTTTCAAAAGCAGGTTGTCATATGGATTGTTGAACAAAGTTGACTGGGCTCCTGGCACTGCACCTGCAGGTGGGCTCAGGGCTGAGGGACCAGCTCATGGTCCTCTGTACATGAAGTTTGAATATATTGTGCTCCTCATCTTCTGCTATTGTCCCACTGGGAACTTGGTAAAAGTAGTTTTTTATTTTAGCTGAATTTTGTTGCTTTTTTTATCGCTGTTTCATAGTCCCTGGGGGATTTTGTCATCATGATTGCACAGCAGTATGAGTAGAGAGATAAGAAATAGAGAAATTCTGCTTATGGCAGAATTCAGGAGTTCAGAGGAGTCAGACCTATATGGGAAATTCACCACCACTTGCTAAGAAAATAGAACATACCAAATAAAATCAAGGTGCTGGCCCAGACCTGAAGAAATGGACTGAAATGCTGTTGGTTTCCAGGCACAGACAGGACTTTGAGAGCTGTGATGGGGCAGCACCTCCACTTTGCCCTGCTAAGGTTTGGGGGAAATTTGTGATGAGTGAAAGCTCTCCTACCTCACAGAGTTACCACCCAGTGACTGTTGATAGTTTCACACCTAGACCTGCATCTGAACGTTGTTTCTTGACCCCACTGCTAAAATTCTGGGGTTTGGCATTCGGTGTGAAATGCTTGCAAGCCTCTACCCTGAACTGCTTTTGAGTGACAAAGAGAGAGATGGGGGCAGCTCTGAACTTGGAAATTATTCATTGCTGAGATGTAGTTCAAAGCTTTTGGTCTGACAGGTGCTAACCTTTGATCTGGTAAATGAGAACTTTACCCTATGGAGGGGAGGGAAGGGGAGGAGAAGGGAGGATTAATAAATAGGGGAAAGGGAGGATGACTTAGGAAAGGTCAGTTGGACCTGAGCGCTGAGTTTGTTGCATCAAGCTTAGGTGGAAGGAGATGCTGAGGGGGCTCAGGAAAATACTGTAGACTGTGAGAATGCTTTTACTTCGCTTCCTCCCCCATGCCCTTGTCTACCTTCTCCTGGAAGTCCTGGTTTGCTTTGTCAGGGGACTGAGGAGGACAGTAAGTCGGTGTGTCCCACTCAGCCTGGGCTGTCCCAGCCATCGAACTGTGGAGCACCAATGTGTGTTATGGGCAGCTGTGGCTGGAGAGGTTGTACTGCCAGGGCAGATGGTGGCTGTGGGAAGGTCACTGCACCTTTTCTTGTTAACCTTGAGTGCAGCTGCACTGTCCTGCAGCCCACAGAGCCCCTGAGAGTCAGAGAGCAAAGGCAGCTGAGTTCAAACTGCCCTTGGCAGGACAGAGCATCAAAGGTGCTTTCCTAGAGTTTTACAAGAAATCAGGGGAATTTTATGAGTCTTAGCTCACCCCAATGCTGCAATACTGTGTTCATGACACATCAGTTTCTCCTTCTCTTTTGTCATTGCTTTCCTTCTGACCAAGTAGTTTTCCTGCTCCACCAAATGTTCTGCTGGGTTCCTCCAGAGGCTGGCAGTACTCCTCACCAGCACTGCTGGGATGCTTTCCATGAGTGATGACCCTGTTCCCAGCCTTCCACACACCCCCTCCCTCTGCCTCCCACTATGGTAAATATTTTAGTACTCGTTGAAATCAATTGAGCCTCATCAATTGGAAATAGAGTGTAAATCACTGGGACTTTTGCATTCACTCCAGAAATCAATTTTCACACATTAGGGCTATTAGCTTATTGAGAAGTGTGTGATAAATGGCTGTGGGCCATGGTGCAGCCACACCTGCCAGCTCTGCATTTTGCATCTCAAGTAGGCTTAGATCAGGGGGATGCCAAGGGAAGGCAGGTCTCAGTGTGGGGTAGGAGACATGAGGCTCATGAGCCAGGCAATCTGTGCCTGGAGATCAATAACACCACGAGCACTAACTCATCCTCGCCAGGGCTGGCGGCGGCTCGCAGCCAAAGCTGTGGTTAGGCAGCTAATTTTTATTCTTTCACAAAGATGAGTGTAATTTGGGGAGGAAAGGTGAAACATAGATTACAAACATTTAATAAAACTAATGCAGTAGTTTAAAAAAGAAGCTTTTGTGTAAGTCAATATCCTCCTTCCACACAGCAGCTGCAGGTAGGGTGTAGAAGTGCCACCTCCTTCTGTGATCCCAGTGCTCCAGGGAGGACAGATGCACAGTTCATTTCTAGCTGTGATACAGGGATAACTGGGATTTCCAGTCTCTCTCTGCAATTCCTT
The DNA here is from genome assembly GCF_022539315.1 of Serinus canaria. Taxonomy (NCBI): domain Eukaryota; kingdom Metazoa; phylum Chordata; class Aves; order Passeriformes; family Fringillidae; genus Serinus; species Serinus canaria. The sequence goes on along the minus strand of NC_066329.1, from coordinate 4,946,061 downwards.
CCTATCCCCTTGATTCCTTAGAGTGGCAGCTAATTAGCTCTTGCAGAAGGAGTCTGGGAGAGGTGAGGGATCTGGTGGCCTTGGCCAGTGCCCAGCAAGTCCTTCTGTGGCCATCTGGAAGAGCTTGGTCTGTATTTAAAATGTAACTAATTCTTCTCAGTTACCAGTGCCAGTCCAAACCATGGGTGACTCCAGGGCCTTGGAGACTCTCCAGGGCTGCACTCCGTGTTCATGTGCTGTGTAGTTTGGCATTTTACACATGTGAACCACCCCGGGAGCTGTGGCAGTCATGCATAAGTAGGGCAGTGTCTTTGGCTAGAGATCTCATCCCAGTTCCTCTCCTAAAAACTTCTCCTAAAAAAGCATTTCATTCCCAGTATTGGATATTTGTCTGTACACCAGGAAAAAGGGGATCCTGGAGCACTTGGATGGATTGGGCAATGTCAGGAGCAATTGATTTTCCTGCTGTGCAGTGGATGCTGGGCTCATGTACCCCTGTCACTCCAGGAATCAAACCCCGAATTATTTCAAGGGACACAGGAGATTGATGTCATCAAAGGTTCTTTCCCAAGATGAGCAATGTGGGCTTAGAGGCAAAGCTCCTTCCTGTGAACAACTGGAAGGGAGTGAGTGGGATGCTTCTAAGGCTGTCCACTTTGGAAGCCCAGGCCAGTGGTGCAATAGGGGGTTTCCTTGCCCAGACATTACAGATGTGCTGTGGCCTGGCTTCTTTTACTGAGGGTGCTGTTGGATGGACTTGAATGGCAGGAGGATGCCAAGGATAGGCAGCAGGAGAGCCAGCACAGGCAAAAGAGATTTCCAGAAGAAAGTTCTTGGCGAACACTTGGAGGTAGCTTTGATCCACCCTAGGATCCACTGTTTTGATGCCGATACTTTATCACTCTGTGTGCCTCTTCCCTTCTTGCCTGTTTGCAAACTGAGAGACTGAGAGTCCTGACTCACTTTGGGATGATCTTTCCTGGCCAGCTGGGAGCAGGAAGCAATGACCTGCTCTCCAAAGAGTGCCAGCGAGGTTTGGCAGCTCTCACAGCAGCACAGACAGCTGGCTTTAAAATGTTCACACCTAAAAGCTCCTGGGTTTCATTCAGCCACATTGCTGGAACATTTTCCAGTTGCTCCATCCAAAATTTTGCCTTTCTTCTTCCTTACAAGTTTCATAAGGAGCAGCACCCCCCGTGCTGTGCAGACCTGCTGGGTAGGGTTATTCCCAGGATCTGGAGCTTGAGGCCGGCCGGCTGCCATCAGGACTCCCGGGCAGGGGCTGCATTGCTTCTCTGACAGTCCTGGGCTCTCACCCTCAGCTAATTACTTTGATCCTTTACACTTTGTAAAAATTCTTACGACACAAAATAAGTCCCCCCTGGCTTTAACCTTGTGACCTGACCGGCCCTTGTAAAAGAGAGGGAGAAAATGCAGCCGTGCACGCCCAAACACACGCACCCACCCCTGTGCCTGCATCCACATCCCCACAAACTGCCTAAAGCCTGGGGCTTTAATAGTTTCCTCCCAGGACTCCCACAAAAAGGCAAATAAAACTCCTTTTACAAGATAGCAGAGCAGCATGAAGGATCAACTTCACCAACAACAAGGTCTTTCTTCAGTTCATTTGTTTTAAACCTCCTTTTCTTGCAGATTTTGATCCTCTGAGTGCCTCTCTCCTTCCATCGCCATCCCTCTTGCCTGCCCTGCTGCCAACAGTTTAATGGCTAAAACAAGCAAGGTATTTTTTCAGGATCTGCTTGTTCACAGGGAGTACCTGTGTGTGAACACATACTTTTAAATTCCCTTTTCACAAATAGGGAATGTTTCTTCTTTCTTCTTCATGGGACCCAGCTAAGAAAAGAAATGCAGAGGCAAGAGAGGGAAAACCATCATATTTATGAAGGGCAGTTAAATAGAGCAGGGATCTGTGAGGTAGCTGAGGAGAGATACAATACAGGTCTATAAAATCATAAGTGGTCTGGAAAAATAAGGAGGTTGTTACTCTTTTACCTTGGTTAGTACAAAAAGCAGATTCGGTTCTTCACATAAAGTGTGTGTCCCTTTCCCTGGGGGAAGCATTTCAGAGAATGGCAACTTGGTGAACAGCAGAAAGAAATCTAATGTATGGTTTAGATTAAAGATGGGGAAACAAATTTGTATCTTGCTCCCTTACTGGCTGACTTGTGTTTATAAAACTTGCAGACACTTAATAATCTTGAGACTTCTTTTTCTCTGACATATTTGGTGAAGAATGCTCAACATTTTCTGAAGTTGCCATAAACCAGAATTTAGTGCAAGCTGCACACATATCAGGATTCAGGAGCCTTGACTCTTTAGGAAAACAGAGTAAAAAATAAACCCCTTATTTGCCAACAAAACCCACATTTGGATGCCTTTATCATTTCCTCAGTTAAGCCAAAACCAAACTGAAAGCTTTTAGGCTTTCATTGATTTCTCCCTTCTTTCTAGTATTTTTTATTTCCCATGCTTGAATTAGAACTGATAAAAGAAGGAGTTCAGGAATAAAATCCTGCAGAGTCTGTTTTTCCTAACACATCATCTGGATGTGATAGGCAAAAAAATCTCTAGACTCAGATGGAACCAAGTGTGTCATTTCATGTCCTCTGGGAGCCAGAAAATAGATTCTGGAAACACTGAAGGGAAAATCACCCCAGCCTTTTGGTGGAAGGTCTGCAGTGCCTGTGCTGTTCCATTTTGCTGGACATCAGAGTCTTGGATCCAAGACTCAAGACTGGGATTGAAACTTCCATGCCATGGGTGAGGATGGCTGTGAAGGCAGTACCTGCACAGAGACATGGTGTGTATGTTCTTTAATGAGAAAAAAGCTTGCACTGTGATTGTGGGCTGTTGTCTCCAAGTCCATTTGGCAGTTCTAACCTTGAAATAAAAAGAGGCTCTTTTTAGCTCCCCATGTGAAGTCCCTGTGTGTCTTTTCTCCTCTTGCAGCCCTCAGGATGAGGCACAGCCACAGTGTCTGGTTAAGATCTGTGGAAGCCATTCAGCAGATAGTGGCATAATTAGGAAATGTGTGTGTCTGAAGCCAAGGTGGATTTTGCTGATTGCTTGGGCATTTAGGCTTTGGGATCAAGTGTGACTGAGAGATTATGAAGGATCCAGGAGGAATCTTGGTAGGATTTTCACACTCATGCCCCTGACTTTATTTGAAGAGGATAATTATTTGTATGGGGAGCTCCCTGGACTGGGATCTCCCTTGTTTGTCCATGTTTGTACAGCACCTACCACAGAGAGCCCTTGCTGCTTGCTTGGGAATCTTTGAGGTTCTTGCACTGTGCTTTGCTGATGCTCAGGGAAGAATCAATTCCTGTAAGAGAAAAAGAAGAATCTTCCCCAGCACCCCTTCCCCTGTGAGAGATTCTTTGTGTGGGTTTTCTCATTCCCTCCAGGCCTATGAGCCTGATTTTATCCCATCAAGGGGGACTTGAACTCCCCAGTGCTGAGTTTTTCCTCTGATTTTGTCTGGGTCAGCATCCAACATGTGAGAGTCTGAGTGGAGCCACTTCCAGACTCAGTCTCTGTAGGGTGCTGACCATGCCAGAGCTCTGACCACAGCCAAATTCTAGTCCAGGGCTCTGAGCTGGTCTCTCTTTCCCCAAGTTGTCTGCTTGTACTAAATACTGGGGCAGCTCTCTAAAATACTGAAGGAACAAAGCATGCAGGGCAGTAAAATGAGGCAATTAAACCTATAAAACCAAGGTTTACAAGGGAATTTATAGTGTCAGAGGCTTTTTATAGCTTTTTTAGATTAGTTTAAATAAAAAAGGGGGAGAGAGAAAGAGAGAAAGAGAGAGGGAGAAAAAGAGGACCTGAAACTTGAGGAGACTTAAAAGTTCAGAGAGAGGCTTTTAGGAAGAACAGAGGGGTAATAATTAGAGGCACATTTTCCATTTCACTGTCTTTGCAAATTGAAATTAAAGAAGGGGGGGTTGGGGGGGGGAGCATGCACAGAACAACAGGCAGTTTACATTGCTCCCTCTTCCTCCTGATAACATTTGATTTTTCTATTTCTGTTCTTTTGCTTCTGGCTGGTGAGAGCATCTCACCACCTGGGCAAAGAGACGAAAGGGGAAAAAGTAATCCCAGGCCAGGTGAAGTTTAGCTTTGGTTGTTTCCCCTCCTGCAGTGCCTGCTCACTGGTTCAGTGTGCCTTGCAGATCTGGGAGCTCATGTTCAAGAGGTGAAATGGAGCCAGCACCTGATTAAAGCAAATTTGGCCAGGAGAGACAATGGACCCTGTGTTTTAAAGGGCTTTTAGTGTTTTAGTTCTTCCAGCTTCCCTTGGCATTCCACAAACACAACATGCACACACCAGGAGATGAGAATACCTTAGGAGTGTCTGCTCAGAGCCTTTCTTGGCTTTTGTCTGCTTCTGTGTGAACCAAGGAAAAGGTGATTCTCATCTCCCAAATCCTGCACCCTTCTCTGTGGAAGCACCTCAGCAACAGAACACACAGTGCTTTCAAAGGGGTGCAAATCAAGCAGCATTCCTGGGCCTCTCTTTTCTCCAGCTGTGTGTCATATGCAGTTCCTCAGAGTAAATCCTTAAATAGGCCAAAAACTGCTGTCCTGAACTCCAGGGTTGTGGTTCTGCTTTTTGTTTTGTTTCCTGCTATCAGCTTTGGTCCCTTTAGAACTGGCCCCAGAGCCTGTGCTCTGTGATGGCAGAAGAGCACAGTCTCACCTCATACATGTGGCCATTTTATTCTTACATAAAGAGGAAATGTCTGCTGGAAGTCTTGTCATCATCACTGTCTCATGTATAGCATTAGGAAAATTACCCTTTCTGTGGTGTTTGTAGGATCTTGGAGTCTGGAATACTTTGCTCCATTCATTCTCTTTTTCCTGTATGTAATAGTTTACTTTGGTAGAGTGTTGATTCTGGTTGGTTGCTAAAGTATGCAATTAGTAAATTACTAATTAACCATAGCAATTCATCATCATGCTGCTGTGCAGTTTTTTTATGTAAGTCTGTCTGTTCTCTAAGGCATTAAAGGTAAAGGGCCCATCCTTTGAAAAATAAACTTACAGGGAATAGGAGCCAGCAGCCTGTGTTCCAGATCAGCTTGAGCACCTGAGTGTGACATTTCTGCTGCTGGGAAGGGTGACAGAGAGAAGGGTTCCACCACCCTCAGGTGGGTTCTGCAGCAAAAGGTGAGTTTGTTCATGATAATCTTCAGTTCATCTGAGCTGAATCGTTCCTTTTGTAACAATACAAAATACAGGGTGAAGGGTGAGCAGGAGAGGCAAAACCTGAAAGGAATGAGGATGTATGACAGTGATAGAGAAGGTTCAGTACAGGAGGAGGAGTAAATTCAGATGTGAGATGGGCACAAACATCTGAAGTGCTTTTCTGACCAACTTGCAGAAGGCATGAACAGTTCTAAACTGCATGTCCACACACCTTCCTGCCTGAAAGAAGGTTAAAAATGAAGCACAATGAGGCAAAATATCTCATTTCTGATCCCATGGACATGGGGGTAGTTATCTTCATTGGAGATGTTGCCATTTTACAGGGAGATTGGAGACAAGCCCAGTGTTCTTGAAGCAGCATTTGAGTTTTTAAAGTCTGCAAATGTGTGTTATTGCAGTCACATGACAGATAGTTCTGAAATCAATAGAGAGAGCTATTAAAAATGTGGGTTTTGTCTCTGTCTAGTATGGTACATTAAGATACATGTATCATCCTACAGTCTCTTTTCCTCTCCATATATGTGTGTAGGGGTGGAAATTTTAGAGTACTCAATGTTGGTCAAACTGTCCCCAATGGAAAACACAGCACTGACCTCAAATAGCATCACATTTTAGGGCAGTGATGAGTGATTTCTAAAATGCTACCATTAAGTATATATATTGAAAGAGAAATCACTAGAGGAAGAGTGAGTCTGACTTGATCCTGAAGTTCTTTTTGGGGAATGGTGATGAGAGGGAGCTCTGGCTGGGCAGAACTCCCTGGTTGGGTCATCCCAGTCTAACACTGGTTTGGCATTTCTATCGAGATTTCCCACCTGGGATTTATTTTTTGCAATCTGAAGAGCTCAAGGAAGAAAGTGAGCCTGGAATGACTTGTTTGCATCTTCTGTGTTATCAAATGCATCAAGAAACAAAGAGCTGGCTGTGTGAAGCTCTCAGAAGAACAGGATTATAAAAAGCCTCACATTTGCTAGTTGCTAAATGCAACTTTGAGTAAGCGCTGGAGTCAAACAAACAATTTTTATGAGTGAGAAGTTCCATCTGCTATCACTAATCTTGTAGATCTTTCTGTTCTTTGATACTTCAGTATTTTAAATGACATCTAATGGGCCAGAATGTCCAAAACGATCAATGTTATTCAAGCTCCATGGCCCTTGCTGCAGGTGTGGGCTGTCCCAGCACAGTGGGCTTGAAGCTGGAGCCCCAGCTCCTTTCAGTCTATCTCAGTACTTCACAGCCTGCTCAGGTCTTGGTCCTAGAGAAAAGCCAGCAAATTATCTTGGTCTACACTAAAAAAACCTCCTTGGCTGATCCCATTGGGATGCAGAGCCACTGTGCTGCTTCAGTGCTTGGAGGAGAGACTGCTCCTAAACCTGAGCCTGCTCAGAGCTCAGGAGAGAGGTGATCACACTCCATGAGAACAAAGAGGAGCTAGCAGAGGAAATGAAGCCTGTTCTTCGTGCCTGTTTAGTCTTCTCTGCCCAGTTTGCAATGGCAGTGCTGCCAGGGCTCGTTGTTGGGAGCACAGCTCCTCCTGGCAGGAGGATCCGTGCCCGGCGGGCTGAGAGCCCACGGGCAGCATCGATGCTGAGCAGCATCCCAGAGGCAGACAGATGCTGGCTGTGCTGCTGCCTGGCAGTCTGTCCCCTCTCTCAGTGTGTACCTGGCTGTGCTGCTGCCTGGCAGTCTGTCCCCTCTCTCAGTGTGTACCTGGCTGTGCTGCTGCCTGGCAGTCTGTCCCCTCTCTCAGTGTGTACCTGGCTGTGCTGCTGCCTGGCAGTCTGTCCCCTCTCTCAGTGTGTACCTGGCTGTGCTGCTGCCTGGCAGTCTGTCCCCTCTCTCAGTGTGTACCTGGCTGTGCTGCTGCCTGGCAGTCTGTCTGTCCCCACTCTTGGCCAGGACAGTCCGTGGTTGGCCTGAGAGCCTCACGGTCTGTCTCTGCCTCTCTTCCTTTCATTTTCTTGGCTCCATAAGTTAGATCAAATGTCTTTAAAGAGCTCAATGTGAATGATGGAGATTATAATTCCATCTCGGGAGCTGTGATGACTCGAGCTTGGTTCTTGTGGTTTATGATGTCACCAGGACCCATCGATGGAGTCGTAGCCCCATTATTCACCATTGCCCTGTTATTTATTCTGTGCAATAAATGGCTGCAGTTTAATCACCAGAGTAAATTGCTGAAGCATCTTGGTGGAAATTGTGATGTTAGTGGTTTCTATGGCAACAGCCATTCCATCGGGATGCTGATCCAGGGGGAACCAGCAACACTGAGCACCCAGGACAGGAGAGAGCACCAGCCTCGAGAGGGGGACCTGGGGGACAAGTCCAGACACACCCTCAGGGGGGAAAAAATCCATGAACTGCTGCTGGAAATCACATGTCTGGAAATCCAGTCTCTGGAAAACTGGGATGCAGATCTCACCAGCCTTGACAGACTTGAGGCATTGATTTCATGCAGAGAGATTTTCAGGAAAAGCTCTCAACTACTCTACTCTGTAGAGATGGAAAGCAAAACTACTTTTACTGCACAGTTTTATTTTGTTCAGGCCTTCTTGGTTTGGTTTTTTTCTTCCCTTCTCCAGTTCAGGTAGAAAAAAAAGACTGAGGACACTTGAACCAAATGGTTCAGAACTTCCTACAATTAAGGTGTGTGATTGGTTTTAGTGTAGGCAACAGAAAGAGGAGACTTATCTGCAGTGTCTTAATTCTTCTTGTCTTGTGACCTTGTATCTCTTGCCTTAAAAGGCCTGGTAAGATCCTGGGTTTTAGTGGTGGTGGGGCATAATGTTCCTTGATAGTACATCAAGTTCCTTCTTTTTGGCAAAATAGATTTGCCAACATATTTAATGCCTGGTGGTTGTGGATATGCAGTTGGCATTGGAATAAACATAGGGCTGGGATGTAGTATCATAATTGAACCTTACTATAACATAATTATTATTTATTGTTTCTTAGTGAAGGGATATTTATGACATGGTTTTGCTTTCCATATCTTAAGTTTCCATTCAAGCCCCAGATTTTCTGGATTTCTTTCTTTTTTTTTTTTCCTTCTTCCTCAATTAGTAAAATCAAAGCTTTAACTAAAACCTCTCTGTTTTCTGATTTTAAGAAAAAGGCAAGACACCTAAATTTTTCTCCTCTCCTTTCTCCTTTATTCCTTCCCACTTTCTTAATTCATTCATTTTTCTCCATGGGAAAAAATTAAGTAAAAGCCTTCTCTGTTCATCCTCTTTCAACACCTTGGGAATGCTTGCTGTACTCAGCTCTTTTTTCTCATTTCCTCAGCTGAGCAGCCCTAGAGAAGTACCCCAGCACATGGTATCAGTGCCCTGACAGTCTGCTGCTTATGGGAAATGTCATTTTACAATGTAACTTTTTTTTTAACCTCAAACTTTATGATTTTCTACAAGGATTCATTGTTTTAAGCCATGGAACCAACATGTGTTTCTTGAGATATCACTTACCTTTAGTAGCAGTTGAGTTTTGGTCACCAGGCTGGGCTGTCTCTGGATTCCTGCATTTATTCTGTTCTGGTAACCTGATACAGCCCAGCCAGGGAAGAACAGAAAGAAAAGCCTTTTAATTTATGGTAGGTCTCAGTTCTAATCATGTAGTTGTGTAGACTTTGCCTTTATCATGAATCATTTTTAATGACAGTTGAGGAGAAAAGAATTGAAAAGCAAATCTTACCTTTCTCATCACTGACAGCTTTTCATACCAGATCAGACTTTTTTATGGCACAGCCTTGCAGTAAGGGTAAGATGCAAAGGAAGGGCTGGACCCAAGGGCTGCCCAGCAGGAGAGCACGGAGCCTTTTCCTGCCTAGCACAAGACAGGCCTTTACAGAAGCAATGTCAGAGCTCTCTGTAAATAGAGAGCAGTCTTTCACCTTGTGGATTCCTAAACATTGTCTGTGGAGTCTCCATGAGGAAACTGGTGTTTCCTTGTAGGAGGCTTGTTTTTATTGGTCACCTTTCAGAAGGCCCTTAGAAGTTCTCTAGGGAAATTCCTGGACACAAGGGTGAAAAAAGTTGATGGCAAAAGCCCTCATGGACTTGAATGTAGCCAGACAGTCACTGCTTCCCTGCAGTGAGCCTGGTGACATCTGATCAGTCAGGGGCCTGGGGGTCACCAGCCCCAAGGCTGCCAGAGCTCTAGAAACATTTGGACAATACCTTTGGCACTGGGTGGGATTGTTGGGGTATCTGTGCAGGGCCAGGGGTTGGACTGGATGATCCCTGTGAGTCCCTTCCCACTGAGGATATTCTGTGATTCTCTTCTATTGTATGATCCTATTTGCTTTGGAGTCTGTGCTATTGGTCAGAAAAAAAAAAATTATCTGAGGAAATTGCTGGTTTGGCATCATCTTGCCAAGAGAGCTGATTTCAAGGGTCATGTTCCTTCAGCAGAGCCCGTGGCTGTGCACTCAGGAATCACAAAGCAGGAGTTTAGTGCTGATCCCCTGAGCAGGGGCAGGAGGAGGCACTGCCAGGGCTGCTGAGGTGGTGCCCGGCAGAGTTAACAGGGAGATGCTCTCTCTGTAATTGGATACTGGCAGGATCCTGCAGTGTGTCTTCGTGGCCATTTCCCATCAGCACTAATGTGGCTTTCTGAAAGCTCATCCCTTTTCCTGGCATGGCCACTCTTCACTGGGGCACTTGTTAACTCCCCCACCTTTGTGTGCTTTGACCTGCCATGCTCTGGGTGTGCCAAGATCCTGTGCCAGGCTGGAGCTTTTCAGTGCTCCTGAAACAAACCCCAGACATTTCTTGGAGGCTGAGGGAGCAATGAGAAATCTGCATGGTATAAATCCCACATCACCATGGGCTTCAAATGGCTTCTGTTATCCTTGTGTTTCCCCCATGACCTCCAACTTTCTCCTGTATGGAAACATTTTCAACTTAGGTTGGCTACACACTGCGTTCTTTCTGACACATTTTGACAAATTCAGTTTGATTTTGCCCTTGAGGTCTTTCTAGGCTTAATTTTATGGTTGTGGAAGGTCATCAAAAGGGTAGTGCTATTTAAAGACCAAATTGTGTCACATTTACTCACGGGACTAGTATCTCTTCCACTTGAAGATGTCCATTCATTTCAATGGAACTACACCCAGAGTAAATGGCACCCATTGTAAGCAGAGGCTCTGGGGCCTGTCTTCCTCCTCCAACTGGACTACTCAGAGAGTAAAAGTCAAGTCCTTGGCCTCAACATTGGTTTTCCAGCCCCTGTTGCTCTGAGGTGGTTTTTTGGCCCCCTCTAGTGACTGCCCACATGGATTTAGGAGGGAGATCCAACCTTTCTGTGATCAGAAACAGCCATTTCCACCCTGACTGTAAATGGCTTCAATTTTAGAAGTGGCATTCCAAATTCTGACATACCAAGTTTGTTCACCTTTGCTCACAACATTCTCAGGAGCATCCCATTCCCAGCTTGGTGGGGCTTCTTGCAGTGTTGGGAATTGTTCTCAGTGGTTGGAGGAGAGTCAAACCACACAGCTGTTGATGTGGTGGCATGGCTATGGTTGCACTCCCACAGCCCAAAGGTTCACCTTCTTTAGGAGAAAGAGGAGGGTTTTGGTGTTACAGCTGCACTACCAAAGAAACAGCCATTGGCTGAATCATGGAATCATCCAGGTTGGAGAAGCCCACTGAGATCATCAGGTCCAACCACTGCAGGCCTGCCACTAACCCATGTCCCCAAGTGTCCCATCCATGTGTTTTTGAACACTTCCAGGGATGGTGATTCCACCGCTGCCCTGATCAGACTGCTCAGTCTCTGACCACCCTTTCAAGGAAGAAATTTTTCTCAATATCCAACCCAAACCTCCTCTGGAACAACTTGAGGCCATTCCCTCTCCTCTTGTCCCTGTTCCCAGGGGTAGAGCCCAACCCCCCTGGCTGTCCCCTCCTGTCAGGGAGTTGTGCAGAGCCAGAAGGGCCCCCTGAGCCTCCTTTTCTCCAGGCTGAGCCCCTTTCCAAGCTCCCTCAGCTGCTCCTCCATGGTCTGGAATTTATGACCTTCTACTGAATTGCAGTGAAACCTGGAGTGACACTTGGAGTTGATACTGAGAAGGCATTTTTCAAAGCCTTTTTTTTTCTTATTCTTTTCGTACTACTGGAACCACAAAAGGGAATTTCATTTAAAATATGAATTAGAAACTTTATACTTCTTTATGGCTCTTTATTCTGGAGAAGCAGATACTTACCACATGCCTGTGTCCTTGGGGGAGTGCGCAAGGAGCTTTTGGAATAGTTTTCTACTTTTTGGCTACTGGGGAGTGGGGCAATTACTTATTCCAAGAAGCTGGAGCCAGGCTGACAGTCTGGGGGCAGACCTGAAAGCACTGCAACACTTTAGACTTTAGATGCTCTGAGATCTTTTAGAAACAACTGCCTTGATCTTTTAGTGCCCTGGTAAATCATTTATTCTGATCACCCACTTACGAATTCCTCCTCACTGATCCTGTGGGATAGAATCATCTGAGTATGTAGCCCCAGAGCTCCAGCAGGTGAACTTCAGCTGGGCCCCCAGAGCACCTGGCAAAGCTCCTCACTTGGGAGCTGCCTCAGTCATGGCAGAGCTGAAATTCAAATTCTTCTGACAAACGGTGTCTGGAACTGAAAGGTTTGGATGGAAATTTTTCCCTCTCAGGTTGCAGGCTGCAGTCAGGACACACTTCCATCCCTCCTCCCACCGTGCGCCTTGCTGCTCCTTGACAATCTGTTTCGATTCCCCTTCACTCCAGCATGACCAGGTTCCCCCAGGTTACCCAGTGATTCATCTCTGTGGAATTTGGGAGTGCTGCTTCTCTGCTCCTACCCAGACTGGCAAGAGGGTTATTAAAGTATCAGAGATTAATTAACCAGAACCTCTTTTGGTGAATATTTAGGCTAAGAGCACTTGATGCCAAGTGTTATTTTACATGTGCATTCTGACACCAGACTTCACTCCTGTGCCTCCCATTCCTCTGTATGCATGGGTTTGAACACCTTTTCCAACTAAAATCACATTAGAGGATCCCTGATGCTTTGGGAATGTACATGGGGAATGACTTCAAGTGGAAGCGTGTTTGGATTGTCCTATTTCTATTTCTGAAGCCCTCTCAAGGAAGCTCGCTCTCTCTTCTCACCCCATCGCTTCCGATGGGGCCGAGTCATTGCATTCTGTGTGCGCACAATGACACCTCAGAGAGACTTGGACTGTTCTCTTGTCTCACTTCCACTCTCTTCCAGGCTGGATGCACACCCTGGAGGTATGTGGTTTGTCTCAAGATATAAGACTTCCCCCCTCAGAAACTACATTACTTCAACAAGCCACAAAGGGCTGGCAGGAGGGAGAAGGATGCTCATGTTAGTGCAGCTTTCCCCTGGGATCTCTTCTGCGGACTTCATGCAGCTGGAAACAGACCCTGCTGCTCCTGAATCCCATGTGAGCACAGGCACACATTCCCTCATGCAGCATTTCACTGATGTGTGGGTACAAACACTCACAGATGCTCAAATACCTTCTCCGTGTTGTCCTCCTGCACACATGTAGAGGCAGGAATTCTCTGGGTGCACACGTACATCGCTCCCTGCAGATGCCAACCTGCTCTGGCACACGGCTGCAGCAGTGTCCCAGGGTGCCTGGGCCTTCTCCCCTGGCATCTATGGACACAGGAACATTACACACCCTGCCAAGGTGTTGCTGAAGTTGGTGGGAGAGTTGAGTAAATGGAGCCTGAAGGGACCTCTGGAGTATTAGTCCAACCACTGCCCCAGGCAGGCTCACCCTGAATTCAGAAAAGGTTGCTCAGGGCTGTGTCCAGTAAGATGTTTAAAACCTCCTGAGGCAGAGATATGATAGCCCAGTTTTTTTCCTTATGTTCAGACAGAACCTTCAGTCTTTCAATGCTTATCCCCTCTTTTGACCTCTAATTTGTCTTTCACTCCCCTGCCACAACACCTGAGCAAAGAGCCTGGGTGTGTTTCCCTATGCCTGCCATGGTATCAAGAAGGCTGCTGTAGCTGTCCCTAAAACTTGAAAATGGTGGACAAACTCCCTTCCCTCAGGGTATCTCCATGGGTCTGTGCTCCAGGCCCCTGACCATTCTCTTGGTGCCTTCCTGTTGGATTTGTTCAGGTTTATCAGCAATTTCCTTATACTTGTGACCTCACACTGGGTATGGACCAGCTGGGGTCTAAAAACTCACAGAGGAATAATTGTGTCCCTTGACCTGCTGGTACAGGTGAGTTTGCTGGGAGCTTTCCTTGCTGCCAGGTGCCTGTCGGGTACTCTTGGCTGGAATTAGACTGATAACAAATTAGTAAATAAGAAAACTAAACACTGAGCTTTGCTTCTTACCAGTCTGGGCTCATATTTAATGGATCTGAGATCTCAAGCAGTTCCATGACTCTCTTCAAGAGATCACAGTAGTTGATCCAGCTTTGGGAGAACAGGATGGATCAGATGAACTACCAGACTTCCTACATATGTTTCATCTTTGCTCCTTTTTTTGGCCTTGAAGATCCATTGAGTATTTTGCCTTTCCTTTATTTGGAGACATTCCACTATTTGAAATTTCCTCCTCTTCCAGTGGCCAGTGTCTACACTGGTCCCATCCATAACTGCCTAAATCACAGGTTTAAGATCTTGCAGTACTTAATTTGGGGAAGAACTTCAGGCTCTGTAGACACTCCTACCTACCTATTACCTTGCAAATGAACCAAATAAAATGGGTATATTTTTTCAGAATGATGGAATGGTTTCGATTGGAAGGGACCTTAAAGCTCATTTGTTCCAACAGCATTGGCAGGAACACCATCCACTCTCCCAGGTTGCTCCAAGCCCCATTCAACCTGGCTTTGGACACTTCCAGGGATCCAGGGGCAGCCACAGTTGCTCTATGACAGGGCCTCCCCACCCTCACAGGGAACAATTCCTTCCCAATATCCCATCTAACCCTGCTCTCTGGCAGTGGGAAGCTAATCCGTCTTGTGCTGTCACTCCATCCATTGTCCCAAGTCCCTCTCCAGTTCTCTTGGTGTCCCATTTGGTACTGGAAGGGGCTATAAGGTCTTCCCAGAGTCTTCTGTTCTCTTGGCTGAAAATGCTGCCCATGTTCATGGCTAGGGTTGCAGGCTGTGTACACCTGTGTCAGAATATACCTCTGTCATTGTGCAGTTTGTCCAAACAGTCACACAAGTGTCTTTTGGAATGAGCACTCACTAATTTGGGGAGCAAGGCATGCTTTACTTTCAGGGGCCAAATCCAGACTTTCCTGCTGAAGCTGAAAGTGTAAGCAACACAATTCCCACTGAGCACACTGCCTCTGAGTGACAGTTTGAGTGCAGGGGGGGTGACTGGCTTTGGCTGAGCTCTCTGCTGCTCTGAAAAGAGCAGTCGATGCCCTTGACTAGCAAGTGCCACATGAGTGATAATGGCCAGAGGCATGGTCACTTTCCTCAGCCAGCCCCTGTGGGTTTGGGTCTGGCCAGCAGAAGCCAGACTGCTTTGGAGACAAGCATCCATAGGAAATTTGTGTTGCTGCTCTATAGGAACTTAAATTGTAAGCCTCTCATCTGTCTCAGATACAGAGCACAAAATAAACTGTGGCCCTGGAGATGTCTGCAGGTTCCTGGGTGCTGTTTATGCTGTGGATCCTGGTGTAGGGTGAGGATGGGTTGTGCTGCTGTTGGCAGGGGGAAAATCTGGGAGAGCTGAGGCTGCTCACACGTCTGTGTGGGTGCAGCTGTTGGTGAATGCTCGTGTTCATGTCGGAGCTGTCTGGGGCAGAAAGGTGCGTGTGGCACTGCAGAGGTGTGTGTTATTCTCACATCCCTGCTGGCTGCAAACAATGTCATGTCCCTACCTGGACTGCAACATGACATACACCTTAAAAACAGCAGCAACATCAAGCTCCAGAGCCATGGGAGAAGGCAGAGCTGCTCCTTTTGCTCATCAGTTAGGAAACCCTGCCAGCCCCAGCAAAGCATGCCGGGACCCCAACTGGCTTTTGGACTGGGACTCGGAGAGTGAGAGAGAAGCAGTAATTTGTTTGCCATTGCCCTCAAGCCAGGAAATCCAAACCTCAAGCATTTCCCAGGCCACAGCACACTGAAGTGGAGAGAGAGTGTCAGGGAATGGCTCACACATCCCGACAGGAGCACACGCACACGCACGCGCACACGCACGGAGACGGCACCAGGGAAGGGGGATTGTTCCAGCACCACTGCAGTTAAGATGCTGAGACAATCTCGAGTTTTCAGGCCATAGCTGTCAGGATGCTTTGGTATATTCATCACCCCCCACTCCATGGTGATAAAAATTTACACAGCCAACGAAACGAAGATTAATTTCATGTGAAAAGCTGACAGAATGGCCCATGTCATTGCTTTATTTGTGCCAGCACTCAGTAACTCGGCGCAAGTTCCATTGAGGTGGCAGACACCCCGTCCCCTTGAGCCATCTCGTCTCCTCTCTAATGATGCCACCGTTTTGACAAAACCAAGCAACACAGCCGGTATGTGCGAATTTGGAATTAATTTTCTTCAGAAAGGTCAAGTATGTTAATGAGCTTTTGGCTGCCTGTGTTTTCTCTCTTGGGTTTTTTCCCCTGTTAATGGGGGAAGAAAGGGAAAAAAAGAAAGGGGAGAAATAATTACAGAAATAAAAGTGAAGGAAGGAGGAAAAGAAGGTAGCTGTGAGGATTTGGAAGAGGCAGGATTCAGTGTAGCTTTTCATGGTTTCTCCTTTTCCAGGGCTGAGGCAGACTAATTGTATCAGCTCAAGCCTGTGCAATTTGCTTGGAGCTGTTGAGGGAGGCCAGGGATGTCATGGATTGTGGAGTTGGTGTAACCTGGCACAGAGGAGGTGGATTGCACCTCCTTTGCACTCGAGGACTGATGGCAGCTCTGTGTGTTGGCAGCTGCCTTCGTTTTCCATCCCAGAATGGCTGAGCTTGGCTCAGCACGGGGCTCTGTGTGCTGCTGGAGTGGAGAGCAAAGGGAGGTGAAGGAGAGAAAGAGTTCATGAGCTGCAGCTCTTGTGGCTATTATGAAAGGAAGCTGGAAGAAAGCTCAGCACCCTGGGAGAAAGCCAGGGCCCCCTAATTCATCCAGCTTAGAAATGGGACAAATAGGCAGTTTCCAGAGAGGATGTCCCTCCATGTGATTGGCACAAGAAGTTTGAGCTAAGTGTGATGCCAATCACCTCACATCAATGTATTCCCCAAATTCTTGCCTTTATTTGTGTCAGTTAGAATTTGCCACTTTGTGGCTTCCTGGTGGCAGGAGCTGCCTGGATTTCTCCAGGGGTTGGGTGATGATCCATGGGAGAAAAGGTGGTGAAAACAGCAGATGCTGTGTCAGGGCATGAGGGAGGGAAGCTGGACTTTGTCAGACATGAGCCACACTTGCCTGGATTGAACATTTAGGGTAGGATTCATCTCACCTAATTTTAGTCTTCTTAAACAAAGTATCCAGACTAAATTAATTGTCTAAATTTCCCATCTTGTTAATGGAGAACAGTAAGGAGGGACATGTATCCCACCTAATTTAAGATGAGAGAAATTCCATTCTGGCAAGGACTTTCTTTCTCATTGAATATAAAGTGAACTTAAACAATTAGTTTGGACTGAATCCCTACCTTGAAGAGGCTTAAAATTATGGGGCGTGATTTCCTCCTCATTCTCTTCTCCCTGCTCCCATTCTGGCTCTTATTTCCCTATGCAGTCCAATCCAGCAGGCAGAGGAAATCCAGCAGGGCTCCCAGTGCCTGTATTGGCAGGTGTGGATCAATGCTTTCCCTCCAGCTTGCCCAGGCTGGCTCCAAGCTTATCGCCTGCTGTGGCAATCCAGCCTCTGGCTGTGATGTGGTCCTGCCTGCCTTGCTTTGCTGGAGGCAGCCCAGCACACAGATTCTGGACATTGTCCAAAAAGCCTGTGTTGACTTTGGAGGGTACGTTTTACCATCCTGGCTATGGTGCAAGGAGAAATGATGTGGGATGAAACAGTGCCACTGCCATGTAGGACATATTTCAGGGTGTCCTTAAGGAGGAATTTTCCTTCATTTCACACCTCTCTCAGCTGTGTTGTGTGGGTCCCTGTGCATGTTGGATCCTTGTGTGTTCGCCACATGAGTCACTCCTGGCTGGGACATGGATTTCAAAAGCACACAAGTCACCAAACTTAATGATTTTCAGCTGACTCCAAGCATTGTCCTAAACATGGAATTCCTACCCATAAATCAATGTGCTGCCCACACTCTTCCCCCGTCGTTCCCAGGCTCTGGGGTGTGTGTGGAGGCATGTCCTGCTCTGCTCACCCTGCTGCAAGGTAGAGGGGTGTTGGGGGCATTGAGAGGGACTTGTGGACTATCTTTCTCATTTGCTTGCACAAATGGTCTCAGAACATTCATGGGCATCATCAGCACCTGCGTATTTCTCTGAAGAAGTTGTTGTGTTGCTAAGTGGTTACTTTATTTCTCCTTGGAGGAAGTTTCTGTGATGGAAGGAAATGATTTGCTAAGCCCTGCTAAAGTCTTTGTATAAATTTAACAATAAGTATTAATCTGTGCACAGGACAAAGTGGGGACAAGAGATAACTAAAAAAAACAATGACAAGTTATATTTTGAGTTGTCAGTTCTAGCAACAGAACATTCAAAGTGTATGCACAGAGACTACCTATCTGTGGCTGTGGTGAAGTGAGGAATCCCTGTCCTATAGTTGCCTGGGATGTCAGGATAAAATCTGTAAGAACTTGAATTCTTAGGGCAATTCTCACCCAGCAGCTCCCTGTGGCTTTAGCCAAACTGTGGGATATTCAGCTTTTCCCAGCTCTCGTGTCAAGGACCTTCCCAGCTGTGAGATGTGGCTGTGCACCCCTTCTGTGTCCTCCCCTCCCACGCTCTGCTTTCCATAGGAAGGAATCCTGGGCATGTGAGTCAGAGAGCCATAGCACGTCCTGGCCATGTCACCAGTGGGATGATTCAGGACTGAGACAGCACAGCACACCTACCCCGTGATCTGCATGGAGCCCTGGGACACTCAAAGCCACATTTTCTCAATGTGCCAAGCTCTTGAGAAAGCCCAACCGCTTGTTTTGGTGCATAAATAGAAACACAGCCCCTAACAGCAGAAATGGAATCTAGGAGATGCTCAGGGCAGTGGGGCTGCTGACCCCTCCTAGGATAGTGTCCCATCATCCCTGTGTTGCAGGGGTTGTTTGTGCCAACTTCTCTCAGCTTCTGTTTCTTCCTCTCCCACTGTTTCCCCCGTGTGAGAGCACTGGCGCCTACGATGCGAGGTCACCACCGAGGTTACTCAGCCAGCTCCAAGGATTAAGACTTCCTGCTCTGCTCCAAAGAGCTGCCAAGTCCCCCCTCCCTGCTGCTCACCACAAACCCAGTGCCTGTTTGTCTCCCTCTCTCCCCTTCCCATCCCTCCTCCTACCAGGAAATCCAGATCTCTCTCCAGCAGACAGTGGGAAGTCAAGGCACCCCAGCAACCTCCAGCAGCATTTGCTGGAGCACCAAAAGCAGAGTGATGTTCTTGATGCCACTTGTCAGTGTTGCCAGAAGGTGAAATGAGCCTGTTTGTCCCTCTAGAGTCTGGGACAAGTTCCCACCAGGATCTGACCCAGTAGTTGGGCTCACAAAAGGCTTTTATTTCCACTGGAAAATGCCATCAAGTTTTTCTACCAGCAGGCTGGGAGGTCCATGGATAACTGGGAAGGTTTTCTTGAGAAGTAACTAAGGAGGATGTGATTTTTTCATTAGATGTGAGTTGGCACAAGGACCTGTAGCTTCCTTATGAGAAAGGTGGTTGGGTACAGAAATCTCTGCCCTGGGCATGACCCTGTCCTAGAGGAAGCTGCCATTGTCCCAAGGACAGTGTGGTGATGGGGGAGCAGCCCAAGAGGACAGAGCTGCCTTTGGCTGGCACCTGAGCATGGAGGAACAGGACACAAGGAAAGTTTATTCACAGGAGCCGAGCATAAACCAGAAGAGAGGAGCAGATAGAACAGGATCCTGTGAGAGGGAGATGTGATAAATATGGTGGGAATGGCAGGAAGGTGGGATGGCTGCTCACTGTTTTTGTAAAGGGGGGGATGCTTCTCCAAAAAAGCACCGCAGAGATCAACCACATACAAGTAAAAACATCATTTTCATTAAAAAAAAATACAGAAGCCCTACATACTAGTGGTTCAACAGGATGAGGAAAAGCTGCCTGCTCCACCCTAGTATGTGCTGAGGTCAGGTGAAACCACCATCACCACCCTCAGGCAGGCTTTGGACACCGTGAGGGAGGTGCTTGAGTCGCCAAGGATCCCGCTCTTAAACTAGAAGAGAAACAGCTGCTTTTTTAGGATTTTAGCCTCTCCAGCCACGGTTCCTCTTTGCTCCTCCTAACCCTCTTTCTTAAAGAACCCACTGGAGACTTGCCACTTTGTTCAGGCTGCTGGGGTCACCAGCCAAGAGCTTCTGTCTTTTCCCCAGGAACCATGAGGCTGCAGTAAATGTACCTTGAGGAGTTCTTTGTGAACATTACACCTGAATTTGGCCCACTGTCTGCCAGTTTATGCTAAATGGAGACCACAGAGACCTCATTTAATGACTGGGTTTGTGTAGGTGTAAAGCTCTGAGGTCTCCATAAACATGGGTGCATATTCATTTAGATTTCATTTTGATTTTCTTTTCAGATTAATTCATTAGCAGGGAGAAAGCCAAAGCCTCAGTGTTAAAAATCCAAGTCTGGTTTTTATTTGGTTTTGTTTTAAGAAATGAAAAAAGTATATGGTCTTGGTGCTGGTCCTTCAGGGTGCCTCCATGTGTGTTCTGGAGGCTCATAGGTAAGGAAAGCTGAGAAAAGCATTGAAAGAGGAGGGCTGGGGGCAGCTCCTGCCTTGTTTGGTGGCACCCTGTGTTAGCTGCTCCTTTGCTTGTTAGGAATATCACATTCCAGGGATGCATTGCTGCGGGTAAGGGGTGAAGTGAGACAAATGAGAGGACAGAGGTTACACACACGAGCTGCAAGGATGTCCCCGTTGAGGTGCTGGGTGGAAAATCAGATGGAGTGTGCTTGCTCCTGCCCTGGGGCTAACAGCAACAAAGGGAGAGAGCAGGGGATTTATCTTGCTGGAGTCTAATATTCCTTTGGCTGCAGCAAAGGCTGCAGCACTTCCCGACTATCGGCTGGCGCTTTCACTCACACACATCTGTGATTGATGGGCAGAGAGTATAAACACCTCATTAGTGCCATAATTCACTGGTTAGGGCTCAGGCTGGGCTGTGGGAGGGAGGGGGGAAAAAAGAGTTGAGAAAGTTTATTAAAGAAAAAAAAATGGAAGAAGGAGAGGAACGGATGTAGAGGCCACACAAATCATTCCAGGGAGTTATCTGACCTGCTTTGAAAACTTTAATTGCTGATAATGGACAACCTGTTGGGTGGTATTTTATTAACACTAATAGATTTTTACGGGATATTTCTCACATTGCTCTCCCAGAGCCTGAAGAATACATTAAATATTAAAAGTTAATGCTCTTGGTTGCTGTTTCAAGGATGCCCCACCAATAACGAGCTTTCCCGCAAGTTAGAAACCAGGAGCAAACATGAGCTGCCTCTGCCACTTACGGCCTCTGCAATAATAATGAGGAAAATACTTGCAGCCTGTGTGCACCTTGCAGCTGAGGTTCTCAAGCCTGGCCTAAATGCCCTGTAAAGGCAGTGCCCAGAGCTGGTGTTAGCAGTATCTGATCTCCAGTCCTGGATTTACAAGACTTGGATTCCAGAGTCCCACGCTGAAAGCAAATGCTCATAAACTCCCATATGCTACTTTACATTTCAGTTATTCAAAGCAGAGGCTGAACTGACAACCCATTCCTGTTTCTCAGGAGAACTCAGGTCTGAAATGGATGATACTTTTCTTTAATATGCCAAATGGTTTTATAAAAGTGCTGCTTCCACACTAATTTGTTGCAGAAATGACCCAGCTACCTGGAACAGAAACGGAAGCATCTCTGAATGTAGGCAGCAAGAGGGCTTTGGAGGAAGCTCTTGACAACCCAAAGTCCTGCACACAGCACTGAACCCTGAAAGTATAGAAAAAAATGTCATTTCTGTATTGTAAAGGTACAGAAGGTACACAGAGTGCTCAGAGAAGCTGTGGCTGCCCCTGGATCCCTGGCAATGTCCAAGGCCAGGCTGGATCGGGCTTGGAGCACCCTGGGATAGTGGAAGGTGTCATGTCCTTGCTCATGGAATGGGATGGGATGAGGTCACTCCGTCTGTTGTCCCAAGTCCCTCTCCAGATCTCCGTGAGCCCCTTTAGCCCCTGGAAGGGGCTCTGAGGTCTCCTCAGAGCCTTCTCTTTTCCAGGCTGAACAATCCCAATTCCCTTAGTGAATCTGGGTCCTGGCTGGATTTGGGAGGAAGTTGCTTACAGGGCAATGGGGAGGAAGGGCCAGGAGACTTGGTGCAGTATTTGTTTCCAAAGGGGTAAATCCTTTTGGCTCCTATGCTCTAGGATGTGCTTTGTTGCTGGACTGCTGCTGTTCAGCAATAAAATGGTCTCAGTTACTTAACGGGAATTGAGTGCTTGGTCACTTCTCCCCCTGGCAGCCCATCCGTTCTCCCGTCTCCCCTCCACCAACGACAGCTTTTCCTGATTGACCCCACAGGCTTACGAAAAACCTTTTTACTTAAACGTGTATTGACCTCAGTCTTGCTGCCCAGTGAATTATGTCACAGCTGGCTATCTGAAAGTCATCAATCAGGGCTCAGACCCCAGGAGCTGTCTCCTGGTGACACGGATCCGAGCCTTCATCGATGAAGGTTGTACCAGGTGCCTTCGTGTCTCTGGCAACTGGGAGGACAACACCCTTTGTATGGTTTTTTTCTGTCATCATCCCATAGGCCCTGTGGTTTTTTCCTTTCCTTTGATTTGTTTTTTATTTCCCTTCCCCATCTGTTTTTGCACTGTGTATAAAATCTTCTTCCTTGCCTCAACCTTGCCTTCAAAGAGAAAGAAAAGGAAACTGTCAAATGTGACATCTTGGATGATCTTAATTCATAGGTAGTGTTAATTTTACCAGTCTTTTCTTCCCCCATTTCCTATTTGATTTTTGTGTTGATTCATTGTTGTTGTTGTTGTTTTCCCTGATGTGATTTTATGATCTGGACAAATGCCCTGGACAAATGAGAAATTTAATGATACTAGAAATATTTCTCCCATATTTTGTAATGCAAAGTAATTCCAGTAGATCTTTTGCCCCATGACTTGGGATGTGCTGGCTTGTTGTCACTTTGTGGATGAGGGATGGGGAATACTCCATGAAATGTGAAGCATCACCACAAATTCAATCAGCCCTTCTGTCTGGATTGATCTAGCAGGAAAGAGGGGACTCAGTCCATGACAGAGTTTGTAAAAGGAAGATCTGTGTTGTATTTGACTGAAACAGTAAAAATGCCATGAGTTTTCAGGATTCTCTGCTTTTTTGAGGGAGAAGGGAGGCATAGCTGGATCTTCCTCTTCTAACAAACAAGAGCAAGGCTTGAGTATCTCACACCTTGAATGGGTGGCAGGCCAGAAAAGGAGGGATATTTGCTTGCTTTCCCACATCTCAAAATAGGGCTACATTAACAATTCTTGGCTTTATTCCATCTATGCTGGAATGTTCTGCTAAAAAAGCTGGGAAAGAAAAAGAGCATATTTTTTAGTTCTTCTAGAATTAATAGAAATACCACCTTGGTGACAGACCCATTTCTTGTTGGAGCTCTTGTAAGGCTGATTTTATATCTGTGGCACATTCCTTCGATGCGCCACGTGAATTCTTCAGCTCAGGAATGCCTTGGGTTGGGGATATGTTACCTTTTTCTCCATGTCTTGACTTTGGAAATGCAGGCAGATAAGGCTGGTGATAGCTCTGACAATGTGCCTGATGCTGTGGCCAGACCTGGCAAGGCTGAGGTGAGGCCAGGGCTGCTGTTGGCTCCCAACGTCCCCAGGGAGGCTGTGAGGGGCCTCGGCACCTCCAGAGCTCTGGATGGAGATCAAGCCCCCAGATAACAAGGTGATGACAAGCACTTTCAGAAATCCTGACACACAGACAGATAAAAGAAATGCAGTAATAGTGTGTAGAAATAAATCCTTCTCATTCTGCTTTTGATCTTCTGAGTTTCTTAAATATAAGAATTTTCTCATTTAAATTTCTTACATCATCCATAAGCTTATGGTCTGCATTTTAACAACCTTACAAAATATTACTAAAAGAAATGGATTCAGGCATTTGTTTTAAAGACACCAGATTAGGCACTATCTGTATTTAGATTAAAATCCTCCCCCACAAGGTTTGCAGTATAATATCTGTGGTACTGGCATGTGCAGCGCTGCCCGAAGAATGGAACTGGCTGGAAATTCCCTCATCTGCATAAATGCAAATGACTAAAGAAGTTGGACTGGTGGGAGAAAAATGAGTAGATTGTGGATTTTATTCTTCCTTTATTGATGTAAATTGCAGGCATGTGTAATGATATTTGTGATTTTAAAGTAGGCTGTGTCCCTTCAAAGAAAATGTGAGCTCATAAATCCTGGGAGATTAGAGATCCTGAGGCCCGATGTGGCAACGGCTCCAGGTTTATGGCATTCCTCAAGACAGCCAGGATAGGATGTTCTGTGACCTGGCTTTTATGAAGATCAAAAGGCTTCAAACTGTTGAGAATAAGATTTTCACATCATGCAGGGGGAGACACCAAGCTGTCAAATGGGAGGAGGCTCTTTGAAGTGTGGAGATAAGGACCCTTCTAACCTTCAGTCAGGTATGAAAGCCATTTCCAGCAGCACGGGAGCGTGTCCTTCCACTGGACTCTTCAGGGAATAGCCCAGCTGAGTTCATTCAGGTAAACACCTGGCAGTGTCTCAGCCACAAGGAATGCTTGAAGAGAACTAAAAGGACTGGGAAAATGTAAAAACTAATGTACTGGGGAGGTGGGAATTATGTGTGTTAATATATCTGGGACCAATGAGCCTGAGTCCAGCAAAGCTCCCAGTCTGAGAGCTGCAATCACAAGTGTGCTCCTACATGGATTGTCTGTGTCTGAGCATGTGGGGCAGGTGGGAGTGCTCACAGAGAGCTTCTGGCTGGGAGAAGGCTGAGAGAGACACAAAGTACCTCACACCTCTGTGTTCTGGCCAGGAAGCTGAGCCAGTGCAAGGGCAGCAATTCACTGCTGCTGTAGGCCAGGGAGAGCTCGTCACTGGCAGGGAAGGGGCTGTGGGAGAAGCATTTGTGGAGCACAGCACCACTTTTCTGGCTGTCCCAGAGCTCCCCATCTAGCACAAACACTGACATGTTTGTTCATTCCCTTCTCAGATTCCTCAGAGGGGCTGGCATTGGCAGCTGCATCATCTTGGTGCCTTGAGAAAGCACTTCTGCACAGTATTTCTCATGTAAGCAAAAGCTCTCAGCACTGAAAATCTTCCCAAAAAAAGTATTCCCCTGAGCTGGTAAGAATAATTTCTGGTCACATTTATAGAAGTTTAAATGGCATCTAGACAAGATAAATATCCTTAGTGTTTTGTCATCTTTGTGCTGATGACCTAAGGATATATTTTCTTTTGCATAATGACTTTCTAAGAGAAAACAGTGAAATAAGACAGAATAAAAATAAAATTTCATGACAGATGCTGTTGATACATGTGTTTCCTCTGTAATAAGCTCAGTCCTTGGCTGACAATAAAACAGTAATTGTCCTTGGCCAACATCTTGAAAGCTGAAGGTGAAAACAGAGTGGTGGGAATCACATGGCCTTATAATTCATGTCCAAGCATTGAATTCCCTCACAACAACATAATTTCTTTTTTAAACCTTCTCCTAATTACCACAGCTCAGATTGGTACTCTAGGAACTGTTGTAGGTAGAATTGGTCATAAATAATTTCATAATCTGGTTATCCTTGGAAAATGCCATTTCTTCTTGAAAATGGTTGAGGAAATAAATGACAATGATTTGGTTCTTTTATGTCTTCTTCAGAGAAGAAGAACTTGACTGAGTCATAGCCATGGGTTTTATAGAGGACTTCTTTTTCTTTTTCAATGATTTTTTGTTTCTTTTTCTAGTCATATTTAGTTGAGTATTAGACTTTTTCAATGTATTTCAGTGTCCAGAAGGAAATTCTGCAGGGAATATTGGGACTTTGAGGGCTCTCTTCCAAAGCAAAACACAATTAATGAAAGAATGAAGTTCTACCAAATGGAACTTCCATTCTTTCCCTCATCCCAACAGTGCTGTTACACTCAGAGGCTGACCAATATGTGGGTTACAAATATTCCAGCAGAAGGATTGCAGAGGGAGCTTCTCATTTCTCTGAGCAGTTTGCTTCTTCTTTACTCCTGACTGTCCAGGTTTTCTTTTTTATCCTCCTCAAGGCAGCAATTTCCCAAATAGCAGAGCAGAGAGGAGTGTGTTGTCACCCTTGCACTCAGCAGTGTAATGAGTGGGATCCTGCTCTAATGGGCCCATGGGTCTGATTCACAAGGAAATTGCTGTGTCCCTGTATCCTTTCCATTGTAAGGTTTCAAACCAAAGCATAGAGACACACATCAACTATTATACTGTCATTAAACTGGAGTGAATCCCGTGTGAACCCTGAGTGCCTGGAGCTGGTCCAGCTGAGTGGCAGGAGCAGGGCTGAGAGTCCTGCTAAACACCACAGGATTCCTGGGATTTGCAGGGATGTGTTCTGCTGCCCTTGCAGTCCCTTGGGCTGCTCTGGAGGAGCTCCTGGGTGACTGGTGATTTTATTAGGGCCTGGCACAAGAGAGGTAGGAGCTTGTCAGTGTGCTCCCAGCAGAAATACTGCTGTGAAAAAACCTTGCTGTGGGCTTTGAAATCTGAACTGCAGCCAATTCCAGCTGAGGGATGTGACAGTCACCTTTTGCTGTGAAGCTGCTATCTGAACAATGACAGTGTTGTGTGTTTTGAAGGGACAGGGAGCAGGGGGAAGGAGAAGCGTCTGTCAGGGCTGGAATTGGGCTCTGAGAGGGAGAAACCCAGGCCCTCAGCCTTTCCTAAGCCTTCACCTCAATATCCACAGTTGGACTTGTTTTGAGGGGACACATGTGCATCCCAAATTTTCTCCTTTGGCAAGCAAATTTGGCTGGGCCATCTGGTCATGCTTCTGCTCCTTTGAAAGCTTTGCCTGATTAAAGAGTCCTGGAAGCTCAAGAAGGAAAGTCGCAGGAGGGGAACAGGAAGGGGGCTTGCTCAGAGTTGTGCTGTTCCCTAATTAAATAATAGTTTAAGGGGAGCTCACAGCTTGTAACAACCAGGGAGATTCTGCTGCTAATATTCACTGCAAAGCTGCTCTTCCCAGGGCCATGTTTCCCATCCCCAAACCCAGCTGTGGCGTGCATGTGCTGCACAGCTCTCCCAAACCCTGTCACGGAGGGTGAGAGTTGGAATATATTCATCCAAATTACAACATCTCATCTTTTGTTTTCAATTTGTTGGGATAAACAGCTCCCCTGTTACTATTTATGATTTGCCACTCTTGTAAGAGCCCAGCTGAAGTCATTGCACTGAGTCTGAGCTGGTTTTGTCTGAGAAATGCTTGAATTAACAGCACAGTGAATGTGGAGAGGAGCAGAGGAGGAGAGAGAGGCTGGTACCTCTTGTGTCCCTTTTACAGCTGGGGAGCTGAGGCCTGGCAATGGAACAATTTGCTGTCAGTCCAAAAGAGAGGTGATGGCAGGATCAAGACAGCAACTCAGCTCTTCTCCATTTGAGACAGAAATGCCTTTTTTGACCAGCAATTTTGATGACAAATGAAATACCCAGCCTGAGAAGTGGCTGGTTTCAAGTTCATTGATATTTATGAACAAGGTCCTGCTCCTGCATAAGCATATTGGAGGTGAGGGCTGCTCTTTGACCACCCAGGAACTCCAGTACATCTCAGACATCTCAGATTTACTATTTGTGAGGGTTTTGCTTGGACTTTGCTTGGTCCAACCACAGATACTGCTCCAACGAGGTGAAATCCTGATAGAGTGTCTGAAGCACTGAAATCCCTTGAGGACAAAACCATGGACAAAAAGGCATATCTAGGGAAGCCAAGCCCAGATAAAGCTCCAACAGCATTAGACAGATATTCAAACTCTTCAATTACAGGTTTAGAGTAAACCTGACTTTTGGGCACCCTACCTGAGATGCATTAGGGCTGATATTCAGGATTCCTGTGGGTACTGAGGTCTAAGAGATTTTTGGGGTCTGGTTGTTGTGAAATTTCTGGTCTTATCATGGACCTTGTATTTTTTTCTTATTCTGACAAAACAGGTGTTCTAACAGAGTTCAGGAATTTACCATGGGCTTTGTTTTGGCCTAAAATATGATCTACCTCAGCCATGGATACAAAGCACAACAATCCTTTGGGTTTATCTAAGTAAAGGGCCTTACATGGAGAATGAGAAAATTCACAGTTAGGTTTGTGTTCTTGTAAGGAATAGAAATCATGACAATCTGGGGACAGGGAAGTGTAACTAGTGAAAGGGGCTG
Organism: Serinus canaria; assembly: GCF_022539315.1. Lineage (NCBI taxonomy): Eukaryota > Metazoa > Chordata > Aves > Passeriformes > Fringillidae > Serinus > Serinus canaria. The sequence continues at coordinate 4,918,301 of NC_066329.1, read as the reverse complement.
GGTTACTTCAGAGCCAGATTAAACCAAAGCTGGCCACAAGGCATTGCTTAGGTTCCCCTACAGACATAGATTTTAAATGGACTGAGCCAACACCCTGCTTGGGGTGACAGCCTGGTGTAACACATTGGTGGCCAAGAGATAGAAATAAACAGAAGTAGTAGTTGACTTTTTCTCAGAAGAGTAAGGAAATACTCAGATAAACAGATGTGTAACCCCAAACACAGAGACATCAACTTCTCTTCTTCACTCTGCTCTCAGTTTGTTGTATGGATGTGGCACAAGTGTATTTACAAATCTCTTATAAGCCACAGATATTTTTGTCTGTCCAGCACTGTGGTGCAGTAAGAAGCAATACAAATGCTATTTGCTGTTTGCTGAAGTAAGGAGTGAGGTGAAAAAGCTCAACTGCAAGATGAAGCACCTGTGTAGAGGCTACACCACATTCCAAGAAGCTGTCCATACCCATCTCCCATGGGTTAGGAGTGTGCCATTGCAATTCTTCATGAGATCTTTCTTACACAGGTTACAAACCTTGTAGCATCTCTGATTCCTTTGGTCCAGACTAGGAGCAGATGTTGGGAGAGGATCCAGGCCTGTGTGTTACACTTAGAAGAGGCCATATGTATAAATCCCCCTTCTTTCTACAGCTGCAATACACAGTGTGCACCTTATTATCAGAGAGAGATCCAGAGCAAAGGGTAGAGTAAAACCAGGGTAAAGCAGAGTCTTGGGAGATTTCTCCCCATTCAGAAAAGCTGAAAGAATTTTGTTTGGAAAGCCCCACTTGGGAGGAAAAGAACAGGGGTGAGGTAGGAGGAAGCACTTTGAGTGTAAAAACGTCTGAAGGGAGTAGGGAAGTGTGAGGTTTCAAGGCCATGTGAGCAAGTGTGCAAGTGTCATGTGCAGGGAGAAGAGAGCCTGGGTTTAAGCTAGAGATGAGCCAACAGGCAAGGAATTTGCTCCAGACAGACTTCTTCCTAAACCCTGTGTGCTACTACAGCTAACAATCATGTCAATAGGGTTTAAAAGGTGCTTCAGAGGAATTGGGAAGCAAAGACAAATAAGGTGGGTGGCTGAGGGGGGAATGGAAAGTCCAGTGGTTACTGAGTGAGGCTTGAGTGTGATGAGAATCCTGGCTGTGCTCCAGTACAAGATTTCCTATCACATTAATTATGTTGCAATGGGCTCCAGGGTTTTCTGTGATTCAGGCTTGATGTATCAAAAATGTTACACAGACATCAGTAAGAGATAGTCTTGCTGTGTTGTCTCCCAGCCTTCCACAAAGATGCCCTCAAAGATGAAGCCTGAGATTCCTTGGTGCTGTTCCCTCTGTGCAAATGGGCAGGAAGTGAGTGATCTACAGGGAACAAGGAATGATCAGTTCTGGGAAATGTCATGTTCCTCTCAAAAATTTACTCCATCCCCTTCCCTTTCATTAAAATATATATGCTCTTGGAAGGCATGTTTGTAACACTGGAAGGTGTTACTTGAAAAGTGTTTCTTGCTTTGAAAATATGGAAATATGGTTACTTAAATGTACAAGAACACGCTGGGAATGTTGTGCTGCTGTCACTCTGTTGTGGGTGGAACCCTGGCAGGTATCTCATGAAATTGTTCAAACCAGGAAAACTGAGGTGAAGACTTTCTCTCTCTCCCCTCCAGCTCTCTCTTTTTCCCTCCATCTGGGTGCACTGGCTTGCAAATGTCTTTGAGACCATGGAAGGACAGAAAATCAATGTGGAAGAAGTGAGGTCTGGAAAAGAGAAGTCATGGCAGAGGCAACTCCATGCTGAACAGCAGTGAAACAAAAGCAAAAGCCAGACAGTATTGTCAAACAGAAGGAACGAGTGAGGAGCTGCCCCAGCACGGTCTTGTAGTGAAGAAGGAGAGCAAGGAGAGTCTGATGCTGAGTTTTCCAGTCATGACTGTGCCACAGTTGCCTTCTGTCACCTGGATATGAGGTAGATGAGGTAGAGCATCTGCAAATAATGCCTAAGTTGCCTTGCTGGCTTCTGTGGAGGGGAAGATATGGGTGTAACAAGCACCCTTCCCTGGGAGAGGTGTCCTGCAGTGTATGGGGCCAGGGTTGATTTAGATCTGGGATGTGAAGACTGTAAGGCCTGGCTTTTACTGAGACAGTTGGAGTAGGAATGAGGTTGGGTTTAAAGTCTCTTTTATCACTAAAGTCTGGAGGTGTAACCTGAGGAGGACAGAAGTCCTGGTCATTTTGACCACACCACTGTCATTCCCTTTAGTGCTGGAGGTGAAGACTAAAACTTTGTGCTGGCCAAGGTTCCAGATGCTTTTCTTCTAACCAAAAGTAAATGGAACAGAGGAGAATTGGGTCCTTTCTGGAGCACCCATCTGCCCTCCCAGCCTGGTAATGCATTGGCTGGAAGACTTGGAGCATCCTCTACTTGTGCCTCCTCTCACGTGGCCAAAGCAGAGTTAAGCTCCTGTCCCTCTCTCCCCTCCATAAAAGTGCATTATGGGATTCTCTTTCCTGCCTCTCCCTCCTCTCTGCAGAGCTGTGTGTTTGAAATGATATCTATTTCTCTTTGTGACAGCACACCGTGACTGCTGCCTTGACATTGTGCCGAGCTGACATCCCAACCGGTCTGACACTGATGCCTTTGGGCAGAAATCAGAGCCGGTTTGCTCCATGGCTCCGTGCAGCCACGCCGCCTGTAGCGCCTCGCAGAGCCCCCAGTGCCCTGCTGGGGAAATGGAGCGAGCACGTGGGCCCCAGTGAACCCCGGCGAGAGCGCAGGCGTTCCCCACGCCCGCCCTCCTGCCCGTTTGCAGCTCTAAGTGTTCACATTCACATGGCTTTATTTATTTTTATTCCCCCCCTCCCTTTTCTCTCCCTTTTCCCCTTGCCTGTGAGAGGGTTGGTTTCCTCTTTCTCTCCCCACTGCAGGGTCCTTGGGGAGCTGGGTTTCTGTGAGCTGGCAAAGGAGCGCACAAGCGTCTGATCAGCCCTTATTAGTGTTGGGAAAGATCTAATGGGTCCTGGCTTCTGGGACCATTACCTGTCATTTACTTTTATTAAGTCAGTGATGAGAAAGTTTAAAATTAAAGGCTTTGTAAATTGGATTCCAGTTCTAAAGGAAAGCACCGACCAGGAAATCAGAGCCTAAGCTTGGAGATGGACCACTGGGAACAGCACCAGACTGGGGCGTTTCTCTTCAGCTGCTTTGACAAAGGTCCTGCTCCAGGGTGTGGAGGGGACAAAGCCTCAGGGTGTCTAGAAACCTTCAGCTATATGAACCATGTAATCCCTCCTTTGCCAGGCTACTCAGGTTCAGACCTCCTGTTCAGGAGGAAGGGTGGTCTTCTGGTTGAGCCGTTCCCCAGGCTGGGAGCTCTGCTCTGGCTGAAATGATCCCAGGCAGGTCATGTCATCTCCCCATGGTTCATTTCCTGGTTTATAAGGAGAAGAACCTTGTGCTAGTATTGATTTTGTTTCTTACCTGTTGCCTGGTTTGGGCACTCAGATCTTTGGGGCTGGTACTCTCCTTGACTCTTGTGCTTACAAGAGAAGCTCCAGCTCCTTTGAGTGTTCCAGGCAAAAATAAAGACTTTTGTTAAGTCTGTACTTAACAAAAGCAAGTAAAAGGGATGACCCCTTAGTTAAGATAAACATCTAATTCTTAGGGGTTGTAGCATTGTTGTATTCTCTGCTTTTGAGACTTAATCTTTGAATTAACCACTCAAACACACTTGTGAGTGAAATATTCCAATTGCACTAAAGCAGTGCAGCCAATTATGGTGTGACAAGGGAAGCTCAGAGGCCAACCCCAACCAAGAACTGCTGTCACTTCTGTTTTCTCAGCTGAATAAAAGTCTCATGGTGACACTGCTCTGATGAGAAGCAGCATGAACTAGTGGTTATAAGTACAGTCTGGGAATCAGAATTCTTCGTTACTGTGTCTCAGTTTGTCTTTGACTGGAGTGACGTGGGAGAAGTCACCTGAGGTCAGGATTTTAGGTTGCCTTGAGCCCATCCTTGCATTGTTAAATACACAAGTTGTGCTTGTGTATGATTGGAGGTCCACATGGTGTCTGAGAGGTACAGAACTCCACCAAAGCACAGGGCTTAGCCACTTAGTAGGAATTTGCAGAATTGTTTGTCTCCTGAAGGGAGAATGAAACAGAGATTCCCTTTAAACTCATGGTTTCTTGGAAAAGTTCACCTCAGGTTCTCCCTGCATGGCTTGGCTTTCATCTCCCTGTCTTCTGCCTGTGTTGTTTATCATTATTGTGGTTCTCAGTGTTGTTATTATTATTACATCATACAGTATTTACTTTTAACAGAAGTGAGATTTGTGCATATTTGGAAGGGATGCCCTCTGCCCATCCCCTCTAGCACCCCTATATCCAGGCTCCAGGTGTGAGTCCCCACTTTTAGGAAGATTCCCCTGTTTTTAAAGAACAAGGACTGAGAGCAGAGGCTCACACTGTACACATCCAAACTTTTCACCTTCTTTACGCAGAGAGATTCCAAACTACACCAGCAGGAGGTGAGAAAATAGACCCAGAGGAAAGTGTGACAGGGAGGGATGGCTAAGGAGGGGCAGGGAGTAGGCACTTGGACACTCCTGGACCCAGAATTCCTGCCAAGTGAGGCTAAGCATGTGTTAACTCCATGCCATTCTTCCTGTCTGTCCACAGGCACAGCAGCTCCTTGACTTCAGCTAATTGCCAGGTTCCCTTGAAGGATGAGTGGTGCCTCTCCCAAGTTTCTCTGCTAGGGATGTGAGGAGCTGATCTCTGAGTTATTCAGTGGTTTCTTACATCATTCCTGCGTTCCCAGCCATGCCACAAGGCTTTCAGAAGGTAATCTGGGGAGATTTTATCAAATGTAAAATGTTCCTAGACATTACTGGAGCCATGATGTAATGATCCAAGGTTTTTGTTCTTTAAATTCCACTGAAAAACCACAGGCCCCAAAAAATTGTTTCAGGGGAACTGATGAGTTTTGAGAAGGAGGCTGAGATCTTGTGTTGGACTGAGCCACTCTGGGGGCTGTGGTGGGAGAAAAGGTTTTTGCAGGTCCTGTTTTGCTGGCCTTGTAAGGTCTGGGCTGAATCTCTGAGGTGGGCAGCAGCCTCTTAACAACACCCACTCCCTAATTTCTGCTGCCTGGTGGGAAGTGTTGCAAAGGAGAAGGCAGAAGGACCAGGCTGCTTTGTACCTCAGTGCTCCTCATTTCACAGAATCACGGAATAAGCTGGGTGGAATGTTGGGAGCTTTGTGTTTGTTTTAATTGTGGCTGTTCCCATTTTTATGATGACAATTTCAGCCCAAAATCTTGCTCAGAAAGACCAAGTTCATGATCTCCTCAAGTAACAGAGCTCTCTTAGGATCATCCATCCTGGGACTGACAACCTGGTTTGGAGGATCTCAGTGCTCTGAAAGGCCTTAACAGCCTTTTCAGAGGGACAGTGATTCCTAAGTGACACAAAGTCTCCCTGGCACATTTATATCTGCCAGACTAGGATGAGACCATCCATGCCTTGTTGCTTTGGGTTTCAGTACCTGTTGAAATGCCCTGAACAAATGGAGCCATTAATTACAAGGTCTGGCTTTGATGAATGGTGCACAGGGGACAACATTTCATTTTGTCTGGGGGCAGTCAGAGGGATGGGGATTTCAGAGTGTTCAGTGATGCAGGAGAGGTCCTGGGTGTTGCCTGATCAAGGGGAAGTTGCTTCCTCTCTCCAGAGTGCTGTAAAGTCAGTGTCAAGTCACTGTGGCATCTGGGTTATGTCACCTGCTGAGGGGGCTACCCTTTATACATCAGAGTTGCTCAGACAAAAGCCAATTCAACCCTTTATCTAAAAACCTTTTAGAATTTCTCTAAGGGTTGCAAATAATTTTGTTCTAAATGACTTCTGATTGCCCCATCCCCAGGCCACTGAGCAGAGCAATGTGTTTGGTGCTCAGATGAGACACGTGAGATGAAGGAAGGCCATGGGGTGTTCTCAGGGAAAGCCCCAGGATCCTATCACCTTGTTTTCCCTAAATCCTTTTGAAACTCCCAAAACAAAAGTTGTTCATATGACAACATTGTAAGAAAGGCTTGTTCCTGAAGTGGTGGAAAAAAACTTTAACAGCTTTGATTTAGTTCCTTATTTGTAAGGATCATTATGTTTTGGTGCTGGGAGGTCACGTTCATGCCAAAAAAATGAATTCATTTTGGAGGCACCTGAAAGCTTTGTTGTGTACAGACAACATACCACTTATCATTTCAATCTAATTAATTGTGGCCATCTGAGAACATCTGTGGTGGGTTTTCACAAAGGGTTTCTGGATAGGATAAAGCAGTGTTAGAAGACTCTCCTTCTGGGACAAGAGGACTGCTTTCAGGACTGCTGGGTGATAGCTTTGTGAGCTGATGGGGTTAGTGGAAAACAAGACCATTCAGAAGGGAAAGGAAAGAGAAAAAAAGTCAAAAGACAGTGCCATCAAAACTAAGGATAATTGGGAGGAGAGTATTCACTCCTTTAAGGCTCCCAAAATGAGAAGGAACAAATGGGAGTGTGTGCTGTTCCCTTGTGGTCATGAGGAATCTCAGCAAAGACGGAAGGCGTGATTCCTTTTAAGTGAGTTTGGTTTACACTGGAGATATTTACATGATTCACTCATCCATGTTCCAGCTTCGTGATTCACTTCAGGATAAACTGAATCATGCCTTGGGAATTTCTCATTGCTGACTTTAAGGGTTTTCTGATGATACTGGATCAGGTGAAGAGATCTGTGCTGCATCCATCTACCTGGGTTGGAATTAGACACAGGAACATTCAGGTTTGTGCGCATGGTTAAATGCTTGCATAGAGGGTAATACTCCAGGTACCTGATACTCAGGTAACCCTAAAAACAAAGCATGGAGTGAAGAGACAGAAGAAACCCCTTGCAAGTCCTGAGAACATACTGTTTTTTAAACTAAGAATTTAAATTCTTTTTTAAACTAAGAATAGAGTTCTTTTTGTAAGACATTTCAGTTTAACTTAATTGATGTTTCCCAATGAAATTGCACTGAAAAGTTTCCTGAACAGCTCTTCCAAAGAGGCTTTGAAGTCAGGAGGACAGGCAGAACACTTCAGGAAATGAGTCTGGAATAAGTAAAAGGAAGTTGTGACCTGAGTGGCTGAACAGATTGCAGAAGGCACTGCCAGGTAGTCCAGTGGCCAAAGGCACAAAAATGTTGAAGGTACATTTATGAGTGTATCTTGAGGATGGCTCCATGGATGGCTGTGCTGGCTGCTTGATGGAGGAACTCATTAAGAAAATTACTGTAATGGAAGCCAGGTAGAGCAGGGGAAGGTCAGTCCTGGGAAGACCTCACTGTTGTGTTCTCCTTCACACAAGGCTTTTGGTAGAGATCAGTATTGAGCTGCACTGATTTTTGGTCCAGTGGCATCTCTGATGCTTGTTCTAAGGAGTTTGCCTCTTGAGGCAGTTTTGGAAGGTGACAGAGGGTTTGTTCAGGCTGCCCTTGAGCCCTGTGTGCACTCACTGTCCTGTGGGGCCCGTCTGGGATATGGCTGTGCAGTGCTCAGACACTGTTCCTATATCCATATAGGGTTTAGGGGATCAGATCCTACCCTTTTTTTGTTTTCCGGGGGCACACCATGGCAAATCCTCTTTGTGTTAGTACTTCCCAAAAATACTGAGCAGGGGCTAAACTCCAGCACTGTGTTTTCCAAACAGACTGTGAAACCAAGAATGAGACACAAGCGTGAGCCTTCCTCCAGCCCCTTGTGTCATCTGGGCATGCTCATGCCACGTGTCACTACAAACAGTTGGGACATCTGGAACGGGTTCATGTGAGTCCATGGGGTTTGGATCCCTGTGCGTGGGAAATCCCTCATCCTCTGCTCATTCCCCTGACAGGCAGCTCCTGCCTCCGCAGGGCAACACAGACAGATCCTCTGCAGAGTTAATGGAGGAGGATGTTCTGATTGGGATCCAAAATTGTTCTCACAGTAACATCTTCTGATGTTTAGCCCTCCAGATGGGGCAGGATCTTACATCTAGCACAGAATTACTATGTATAAACCACTGGAAACCACTTGTTTTGTTAATTCAAGGCAAAACCTGCTCTCATCCTCCTTGGTTTTACACGTGATTAAATCCATTGATCCAGTTTCTCCCTCAACACACTGGAGTCTTCCCAGCTGAGGATCTATTTCACACCTCTCAGCTGAAAGACACCTGGCCCAGGTGAGCACACACCTGCAGTCCAGCCTGGGCAAGAGATTTTAGCACATCCTGGCTAAAACTGGGCCTAAGAGTGGGTAAAACCTGGTGCTGAGGGGGCACGTGAAGTGAAAAACACATAAAAAATAGGTAGGGCATAAACTTGGAGCCATTGTTTACTACATTTTTATCTGGTTATATGGCAGCTGTCTGACCTCCTCACCTAATTTGCAAATAATCTTGTCAGGACAAATTAGCCCATGCTAAGCCTGTGCTGTTGAGCCTAGATGGTTATCAGGACTTGCACTGGTGAGTTTTAAGGTAGTTCTGGTGTCTCTGCAGTGTAGTGGAGTCCCTGTGGCAGTGACTGCAGTGCAGAGAGGCTTTTGTATTAACCAGAATGAATATGCACAAACCCTCTTCTAACAGAAACCTGGAATTAATGGTTTTCTGAGCTGGTTTCTTTCAGGCCATTTTCGCTACAGGGGTGAGTGTTGAAAATAAAGATTTAAACTCCATTTTAAAGTGCAGCTCTGAACACTGTGAATTGCTTAATTCATCTTAATAGAGGTGTTCACTCTGAACTTGAAAAGCTTTTAGTTGAGATTTAGCCTGTGGTTTGATATTACAAATTGCTTGGTGGTAACATTGGTTTAAGGCACTGTTGTCTCCTGGCCTCTTGTTCCTGCTGCTCTGCTGGCACAGCCACTCCTGTGATTGGGAACCAGGTGGGAGGAGCCATCCAGCTTGGAAAAGGGGAAAAAAAGGTTTCATGTGTTTGGTTTTTTTGTTTGTTTGTTTGTTTAAAGCAGGAAAGTTCCTCTGTCTGGTTCAGTGCCTGGTCACAGCGAGTGTTCCTGGCACAAGTGAGTGGAAAGAGCACTTTGGCATGGAGAGGAAATGAGCAGCAGAGGGTGAAAGGTGAGCAGCAATTACTGGTGCTGGGAATGCCCCAGTGTACTTTAATATCAGCCCATGGTCTGCAGCTGAACTCAACATGTGAAAAATGTTCAAATACCTTTCAAATTGTCGGGTTTAATCTTTGCTTTTAGGTGTCCTGGCAGGCACTTCCCATTTGTGTCCTTATCTGCCAGCCTCCAGCCGTCTTCAAAGGCTTCCCAGCTACTGTGTCCTGCAAGTTCAAAACCCTGCAGCCCTCTGGGACTGGAGATGTGTGAAGGAGCACAAGGATTGGAGTTGAATGACAGTGTAAGTATCAGTTGTCACTGCAAGGAATGTTTCCTTCATTTCCAGAAGGAGTTCATTGAGAAAGAACCTGTTTTAATATAAGTGAAAGCTGCGTTTCCACGGTGACTTTCTCAAATTTAGAAGATCTTGTCCTTTAAATCCAGTTTGCCATGGGACATAAAGTTCATTTGCTATAGACCATATCAAACCAGCTGAGCCCAGAGAAGAATATGGTGAGGTGCCTGGAAAACAAAAAAAAAATATCTGTAGAAAATAGACTTTTGTGGCACTAAAATGTGGGAGATTATTCTTACTAGAAATTTGTCACCCCACTCCCAGAAATGGAGTTGCCTGATAAATAAATTCTCTGCAAAGACTGAAAAAAACAAGCTAACACAGAACAGTGGAATACCCAAATGATTTGGTTAAAGAAATATTCATTTTGTTTAATAAATTATGACGGTTTTGATAAAATTTTCCTTTGAAAATTTGAGTTGTACTTGACAGGAGAAAATTGGAACCTCCAAAGCCTGTGAAAAAATGCGTGTCTGCCTTCAATCTACATCCACAGAGCAAAATTCAAACAGTTCTCATCAGTATCTGGCATGCAAGTAGAAAGGGCATCTTAGCAGAGTTTCTTTGGTTATAAACAGTAATATATATATGTATATATTAGTGCAGTGACACAGCTGGAAATCTCAGATCTCTCCCTTGATTAACATATCTCATTAGTGGTACTGCTGGACCCTGAAGTGTGGAGTTTGCTCTGGAGCTCAGTGGGAAACTTGTGCTGGCACTGGGAACCCCAATTCCCTCTCCATCCTTTCCCTGCAATGCCCAATGCTGTGAGAAAAAACAGGAGATGGAGGGAGCAATCTCAGATTTCTTCCCAGTGACACAGACAGGAGCAACTCAGGGGAATCCTGCCCAGCAGAGGTTAATGTGACCCACATATAATTGTGTGAAAAGATGCCACTCTGCGCCTTTGTCAAAGAGGCTTCTCGTTACAGCCCGAGCTCCCCAGTCCCCAGCCCCTTCAGCAAAGCACAGTTTTCTTGCATTAAATCACCACTGCCCTCTTGCCAGCTGCTTAGAGTTTGCACATTATACAGAGGAGATATCTAATATATATTTATATATTTTTAAAATGTGACAGATTGTCTTGTAACATATGTGGTACTGCCTTGAAATGAGCTCCGTGCATGTGATGGCCGGGCCAGCGGCCCCTGTCTCTGTGTGTGTGTGTGTGGTTTGTGTTTTATTCCTTCTGCTGGAAATCTGAGAGCCTGGGACACTGGAGCTTTTCATGTTGCTTTTTCTCTGAAATATTCATGATGAGTTGATGACCTTGATTCTTTGATACCTGCCATTTATTTCTGTGCCACTGCTGATAACTGCTGCTAAGTACATATGTCGGTGCCATGGTTGAGTGAGTGGGATGATAAGGAGAGGGAGGGCATATCTGGGATTCATGTGCTGGAATAAGATTACTTTAGAAACTCTGAGGGCATTTTAGGAGCCTGCCATGCCATCTTATTCACCCCACTTTGGTTTTTCTGACTAAAGCCTGTTTTCTTTGCTTTTCCTCCAGCTTTTCCTTCTGACTTGGAAATCTGCTAGGTCGCTGCTGCTTTTCTCAGAGATGATCCTTGGCTCACTGTCAAGTGAATTGCTAATGAATTAGTTACACTTACATTTTTAAAAAAGAGATGTGAGTCTGGGGACACCCAAGGAATTCTTCCTCAGCCAGAAACAGATCCTCATTGAAATGGACTCCAGGAAGTTGAATTAGATGATCAGGACATTTTGGTGCCCTTAAAGACAATGATAGATGAGGGTAGAGCAGAGGAAGATAAGAAGAAGAGTAGGCAAGCAGGTAAGCACCAGTATCACCTTGTGTGACATTTAAGCAGGCAAATCTCATTGATGTTTGTGAAACCATTCTTTGGAAGGAATCCAAACTGCCAGTTGCAAGGTTTTGAAGGTGGGGGGTGGAATCAGTGACAGAAAGGATGACAGAATTGACAAAATAAGTAAATATATGGGGAAAGAGTATCTGAGTGAAAATTAAATTAAGTCCAACCTGAACCAGCTTCACTGACATTGCTGGATCAAGGGTCCAGTGTGGTTCCTTTTGACTGCTGGATCAAGGGTCCAGTGTGGTTCCATTATTCTATAGTTTTTCAGAGACATAACTGGTGTCAGGACCTGGATTCATCCCGCTTAGTTCAACTGTTCAGCTGAAATATGGGACTGGGAGACCCTGGGCTGGCTGACCTGCTGTAGGTTCTGCAGTGGTGATCTGGGGAGTGAAGGCTGGGGCTTTCACCCTCATTCAAGCTGGGCTTTGGTTGGAAATTGGAAGGTTCAGATGGAGGCAGCTGGTCCCATCTGTTGGATGCTGGAGATAGGACTCTGATGGGGAGATGCATTGACAGAGTTTTCCTTCACCTAAACTGTGAAGTGAGGGAAGCCAGAGCAAAGGGGAGACAATGGAGAAAAACCTCTGCCATGGACTCTCTTCTCACCATATTTCATACAGAAAATTGCAGCACTGTCTCTTTTCTGGGCTATCACTTTCCCCTCTCAGAAGTCACAGCACATGGCTGTACTGCAGTGTATATTCTCCTGAAGATCACTTCCCTTCCCTGTGAGAAAATATGGGGAAAAGAAAGAGGACACAAGCATGGAAGTAAAATTAGCATGGCCTAAGGGGTATCTGCATGTGCTTGTTGAACTGCAGCATCCTGGAGAGACAGGAGATAAGGTGGCTGAGGGAATGCAGCCCAGGCATTTATTTAAGATTGATATCAAACTTTGGAATTGTGAGTGGGAGGATTTTTGAGGAAGGAACAGGATGTTGCCAGGAGGGAGGGAGGCTGGCTGGAATGATTTATTGTGAGGGTCAGTGGCAGGAAGTCACTGGAGATATGTGATGGTCTAAAACGCAGGCCAAGGAACCCGCGTGCGGACACCATTTCATACTCAGAGATCCTGGCTCCTCAAAACAGGGCCAGCAAAGTGACTGGGTGGTCTAATTTAGGGTCATCCTTGGTGGTCCTGCATGCATGTGTTTTGGTCAGCTTCCTTGTCTGTGTGTGTCTCTGTGCACAGTGACCCGTCCTGCTCTGGGGTCTGTTACAGAGGCTTCTACCACTTAAAAACATTTCACTGGACTTGCAAGAGAGATTTCAGGCCTTTTTTAAGGCAGGCAGTCATTTGGTGCTTACATAGATAATTGTGCACATGGGGGGATGAAGTAGTGATGTTTATTATTAGGCTTCCCTGCTCCCCATAGGAAAATTCCCTGTGACCAAAGAAATGAAGAGACTGGCAAGAGCAGAGGAGCTGTGATTGGGAATGACCTCAGGGGCCATAAACAGCTGGCTAGAAAGCTTTAACTGTTTGTCAGTCTGAAATCTGCAGCTCCGTGGCATTGCACCAGGCCTGTTATCTTGAGCAGGACTCCTGCAGGCAGCCCTGCTTTTTGATACTGATGGCTGTGAATAAATTATTGATCATTAAGCACAGCCACCTTCTGTCTAACCTTCTTCTGAGTGCCACTTCTGCCTATTGTGCTGTCCTCTCTTCTGACCCAGTCAGACCTGGAGTCCTCTTGTGTCAGGGGTAGTTGTCCTTCCTGAGAAGAGAGATGCTGTCACAGAGAACCCTTGAGTTGAACAGGAGTGTGGAAGTATTTTGGCTCCCTGGGAAATGCAGTGTGGTGGAGAAAGCAGCAGTGCTTTGGAGTGAATGGGAGGGTGCCCTTTAACTTCAGGTGACCTTAAATGACTTGTCAGAGCTGACACAGAAAAGTTAGAGCTCAGGACTAAGTTCATATCTCCTTTGTAGGGGTGAACATCCAGACAGCTCTCCCCTATCCCTGTTCAGCCTCTCATTACTGCAGACTGGCTGTGTTGTGGTTTCTCTCAGTGCATTCCTCCCCTGCTGCTCTGCCTTTGTTCCTTTCTGCAGCTCTTCGGGCTGTCCCCGCTGATAATGGCTCTGATTAGATCGACACGAGGGGGTGACATCTGAGCTTCTCATGCTGTCCTTTTATCTAATGTCCCCCAGCTCGTGGTCCTGTTGTCCCTGCACAGCTCTGTCTGTGGTGATGTTCACTCTCCTGCTTACACTCAGTGAATGATTTATCATCTGTTATCAGTAGGACTCTGTACAGTGTCCAGGGACAATGTTTTCTTCCATCTGGTTCCAAGCTGGTGGAACACCCTTCCATATGGTTTTCACATGTGGTTCTCCTAGTACCTCCTTTCTGCTTTTCCCCCTCAGGATTCATCATTATGCAGTTTGTCTAACAAGTACACTTTGTTTCACTATAAATTAACCACACACATTAATTAAAACTTCAGCAAATGTGGATATTTCTTAAATGACAGAGAAAACCTTCACAGCTGGGTGAATTCATCTTCTGGGAGAAATATCCCATCCCATGACATAGTGGGAATTAATTGCTGCAGCATTTCACACCACTCTTCAGGCACACATCAGCCTGAGGTTTGTTCTGGAGTTAGGATGTGTGGGGAAGTCTTTGGTTCAGTTCTGTATTATGAAGGTGCTGGTTTCAGTTACAGGTTCATGGTGTGGGCAGGACAAAGACATAAAAACATCTTTTTATGTGAATTTAGCCACTGACAGTGATTCCCTGTGAGTTGATATTGGGCATTCCAGGAGCCAAACAGCTCTGTCTCACCAGTCCTCTGGGTGATCCAATGTCCTCCATCAGGATCCCTTGCTGCTGCATTTGTTGGTCTTTGCAGATAATTTTTCCTGTGCTCTTTGTTGATTTTGTGTTGTTAGACCTGGTAACACACTTTTATCTTATCTGCCTTTTTCTCTTCTTTGCTCTCAGTGTTGTTTGCCATTCCAGGATAAATACAGAGCCGCCTGCCCCTGGGGGCCATGCACTGTGTTCCTCCCCCCAGAGTGTGCAAATATTTGCAGCAGAGCAGCCTCTGAGCTCTGAGACGTGAGCAGCGACACGAGGAGGTGCAGCCCAGGGCAGGGGCAAGGCCAGAGGGTGTGAAACCAGCACACAGCCCCTGGGGTAAGTGGCCTGCAGAGTTTAGGAAGCTCCTGCCTGGTCTCCAGAGCAACAGGGAAATGGGGACTTGACTTCAGGGTGTGCTCCCACTGCTGGGATGTGCCCATGTGATTCAGGAGCTGCTTCTTGAGAAAATCTTGCTTCTGAAGTGACTGACACCTAAGAGTGGCAGAGTTGCCTGGATTATCACCCTTCCTTTATGCCCTATTCAGAAGCAGAGGATCTCAAGTAGTTTGAGGTGTTTGGTGTGTCTGTCCAAGAGAAACAAGCCATTGCTAGTGTGGCTCTCACACCAGGGAACACATAAAGCAGTAATTTTTTTAAGCTGTTGAGGCCAATGTAAGCCAGTATTCTCACCAGAAAAAGATATTTCCACTTTTCCTTCTTCCTTTAGCTACTTCTCCATGCTTTCTGCTCTTTCAGTAGCACAGACATTTTTACAGCTCCATGACAGTCCTAGAAAGGAACTGTGGTTGGTGCTACCCATGACATCTCAGAAAGGAACTGTGGTTGGTGCTGCCTTAGATCTGTGCCCTGATTCACTCTGTTGTGGGAAGCACATTTGTGTCACTGTGCTGTCCTGTTGTGGTGCTGTCACTGTTCCCTGGGGGCTTCCCAGGTCTGGAGCCATTACTGGTAGAGAGCTGTGCTACTTCACCCTTCAAGAGCTTCTCCTCCTCGTTGCTCCCATGTCTCTCCCCACCCTCACCTGGTCTGGTGGGTTCACCAGGACAGTTCCTGTATGTTGGTTTTGGGGGTTTGCTGTTTGCTCACAGTTGCCTTTTCCCGGTTTGAAGTTTGCCGGCCCTGGGGCCAGTGACCCCCCAGGAGCTGCTGGGGTTATGGCCAGGGGGGTTATTCTGTGTCCATCAGGGCTCTTGGTCCACACTGGATCCATCCTGAGGGCATTGATTGATGGCCCTGTGCCAACCAGGGTGACCCTGGTCTGGAAGCTCTGCTCCCTCCTGCAGAGCCTGTGGATGCCCATCACAGAGGTGCTGGGGTCATCAAACAGCCAATTAAAACAATCAAGAGGGAGGAGTGGAAGAGGTGGCCTTAACTCTTTCCACCCCATCATAAACACCTTTGTGGAGCCATATTTTTCTGCCAAAAGGAGGTGTGTGAAGGAGAAAAACAAAGATCCATCTCTATAAAATTTACCTGGGGGATCTCTTTAAAAACTGAGTATGCAGAGATTGTTTCCATTTTATATTTTATTTCTGAAACCTGCATCATAAAGCACCCATGAAATTCAGCATAGGGTAATGAATATATAATGATATATCTCAAACTCCAACACTGCTTGGAAGAACTGAATTTTCTCTCATGGCTGTTGCTATCTGAAAAGGAGAAAGACACTCCCATTACAGCTACTGGCAGCTGACAGCAGGCTGAAGGCAATAAATTTAGGAGGTATTTAGCATCAGCTTCTGAATAATGGCATCAGAAGGACGTGCTCTTCACTTGAGGACCCTGAGGTAGAAGTGCTACAGCTGGGAATTAAGAGCACCACTGGGATCAGGGGTAATAAAAGATCTGTGATCTGCCAGGGCCTGATGCTCAGACCAGTGCAGGGTCAATCCCAGTTGTTTCACTGCTAATTTGGGGGCTGTGCTGTAAGATCGTGCAGCCTTTCCTAAAATGCCAGCCAAAATGCACAAGAACCCAGATTATTTTGCCTCTTGAGCTTTAATCCACGCTTACTCTGAAGTTTTCAGGTACCAGTTTTGTGGAAATGCTGACAAAATAAAGATTGGTTGAGGGTTAAGTATAGAAAGGTTACTTTTTGAACACTCATCACATCCACACTCAATGCCTGATCCAGACACAGAATTTTAGAGTGGCGTTGTCCTGTACTTTCCAGCCTATAAAGAGGGAACAACTCCTTTTTTCCTCCAAGAATACTAAAATCTGTGCAACACAATAATGCTAAAAAGATCTTGGTGTCTGACAAAGGGAAAACTAAAAAAATCCCCTTCCCCCCCTGCAGAAGATACCCTGTTATACTTGAGTGCAGCACACATTCCTCCCAGCTCTTCCTTCACCTGCTTGTACTTGCTCAATTTTTGCTCTAATATCATCATCTAACTAATGCAAAGGCATTGAATCCATTTTCTGACTGTTGGGTAAATGATGGTTAAGTGTCAGGAGATTTATTTAATTGTCTAGCTATTAAAAAAAAGGTAGGTCTGCTGAGTGAAAGCTTTTATGCTTTTAAATGAGGTATTGTTGTGATTAGAGTTTAAACAGCAATGATTTCCTCAAAAATGCATTGTCAATAATCCCTGGCTTGTTTGATTGTCCACATAACTGCACCACCCTCACTGCCAAGAAACTCATCTGACCCACCAATGGTAAGAATAGCTATTTTTTCCATTAAGTGTGCAGTAGATCTAATGCTCAGGGCCAGGAACATCTTCATTAGGCAGTACGGAAAGTGAACACATTGTTCACGAACCAGCCTCCAGAATAATGGACTAGAGAGACTTCAGAGGTGAGGGATGGAGGTTGTGGGAGTGGGAAAGGGGCTTAAAGCTTCACAAACCACATACAGAGAGGATTTGAGTGGGATATGGGCAATTGATTCCCTTAAGTGTCTTTGAAGAGGCTGGTCTAGAGGTGGAGAAGCTCCAGATGACTCACTGTGATCCTGCTCAGTCTCATCACAGCAGCTCAATGCTCTTTTTACTCTTTTCTATGTATTTAATTCAAAAAGCCAAGAATCTGAAGGTAATTTAGCTGGCATAACCCAAACCCACAGCAGCACCACGGCAGGTTCCTGGGGTGAGGTGAGGACCTGCAGGTCAGGTGGCTGCTCCTCAGCTTACCTGGATGTTTCAGAGACTGATTTGGGAAATGCAAACAGGCCAAACATTTTCTTTATGCCTTTCCCCCCCCCCTCCCAGGAAATCCATTTCCCAAGTGAATGCTACTTCCCTGCTAGATGTTGTCCCAAAATCTATCTCAAGTGTGCAGCTCTGGATGCATTTTTGCCCAGAACATTTTCTGCCTGGGGAGTGTGAAGGGCCTATGAAAAACACATGTTCCCAAGGGCAAAGGGAGACATTTTTCCCTGTCCACCTTCATGCCTTCATGAATTTCCCATTCACTAATATATTTAGGCACTGAGAGCTGCTGGTTCCAGGTGTCAGGCTTGGGCAGGATCAAGGCTGACACTTGCCCTGAGACTTGAGCAGGAATATTAGATCCCCATTTCTCACTGCCACCCCCTGCTTGGGGAATCCCAGGCAGGGGCAGCAAGGAGATCCCAGCTGTGTCCCTGGCAGTACCCCAGGCAGCAGAGCAGGGCTGCTGTGAGCTCCTGCCCTCCCTCCCTGCCCTCATCAGTCCTAAGGGCCACTTAGCCATGTTTGCTGCCTGCTCTTCCTGGCTGGACAGGAATTGCTCCCTGTTGGAGAGCTGTCAGTGAGGGGAGAGCTATCCATCCCAGTGGGAAGTAATGTCACCCAGCAGGGGGGCACCACCTCCTCCCAGCCAAAACAACAGGGCTTTGACAGCCTTGATGTATTTATTCTCTTCTGTGGGGAAGAAATGCTGCCACAGCAGGCAGCAGGGTGGGGGGAGGATGCTGCAGGGGAATTGGAAGAGAAAGCAAGGAAAAGCACAAAGTGCCAAGGAGCTGCCTGCAGGGAGCAGGGGGTTGGAACTGGGTGGTCTTTTAAGGTCCCTTCCAACCCAGCCATTCTGTGATTGTATGGTAAAGGGAAAGGAGGAAAGAAAAAGCTTGTTGTAAAAAGGCCATTTCTTTTATTTGTGTGCTGAACTCATCTCCTGGGCTTGAGAGCTGAGACGAGCAAAGAGCAAGTGCAAAAGCAGAGGCTGCAGCTCAGATAGGCTGTGGTATCCCAGCCAGACTGGGGGTTCAGGGATGGGTTTGGAGAGCTGTCACCTTGTGAAGAACACAAATCCCTGCCCCTGGTGCTCCTTGTCCTCAGGGCTTGGCTCCCCTCTGGTCTTACACCATCATCTGGGAGGGTTTCACACAAGTGCCATTTGTTAGGTGCTTTTACCAGGCCCAGTTTGGGTCCATTTTACCTCTGCAAAATATTAAAGGACATTTTGACTTTAAGGACAAGCAGTCAGGTTATTTCAGGTGCACAATTATGTCACATCCTCTGCAGCTGTGCCAGTTCATAGGGCTCATCAAATTTAAACTCAGCCTCATTACCAGGTTTGAACTGCTGGGCAACAGTGGGGGTTGATCAAGAGCCTGGGCTTTGGGAGGACAACAGCTAATGTGGCTTCTTCCTTTTACTCCAGTCATCCAAGAGTTAAATCCCCTCACAAAAAATGGAAACATTTCTCAAGTTAGAAGGTCCCTGGTGATGTTCAGGTGCTTTCTATTAGCAGGAATTAAGTACAAATTAATTCCTTAAAATTAATTCCTTAGTGACACAGGTGAGGCTCGTTAGGGCAGGGCCAGGGTGCACCCATAGGGTCTCATTGCCCTAACAAGCCTCACCTGTGTTACTGAGGTTTTTCTAGAGGCTTTGGAACAGTTGTGTTACAATATATCATGATTGTTTTACAGCATGTCATGGATACTCACAGTGGTTTTTCCCTCCTGCATGACCCAGGTGAGTACACAAGGACAAAGGGGCTCCCCCAGCTATTGATTGTTCCCATTGCAGTGGCAAGCCTTGGCTAGCTGAAGTGTGTTGGCCACAGCAGCTGGATGCATTTGTGGTATCAACTCTGCAACCCCTGCAAAATATCTCCTCCTCTTCTTGGCTGCCTGCTCTATGGGGGAAACACTGCTGTGCTGGTCAGCTTAGCTCTTTAGATCATCTCCAGGAGTCACAGAATCATAGAATGGGGTGGGTTGCATGCAACCTCAGAGATCATCCATGGGCAGGGGTGTCACCCACTAGATCAGCCTCCTCAAGGCCCCAGTATTGTCTGACAGAACTAGTGATTCCTCCTATTCAGCTCTCATGTTGGGCAGTAAAAACTGTGGTAAGGGGAAAGTATGATACTGGTTTAGCTCATTAAAAATGCTTGGGTTTTTATTTTAATTCATGTTGACTATATGAAAGAAGGGGCTAAATGCAGTCCTTTGGAGTAGGAATATCTGTGTTAAGTATTTGCTTGTGATGAAATAGTTTGTAGGAGGAGGAAAGCTTTGCAGTGTGCCTTCAGGGTGGAATGCCAGGCTAGTCTCCTCTGGAAGGCTGTTCCACAGCCAGATTGTTTTCTTTGGAAGTGCTTTGCTCCCGTTGTGATCCATGCTGAGCTTTGTGACCTGTGAGTTGCTGGAAAAACATGTGCATTGGCAGGGGTGCTTCAGCCTTTGCCACTCCTGTGCCATCACTAGGTCTCCCCTCACCTTGGCTCTAGCAGAGAGGCACAAGTTCAAGTGGGAAACAGGCAGTGGTTTACTCCTGTAGCAGTTACGTGCCTGAATTCAGGGTTTGGTTTCCTTCAGCCCTTCTGGCAGCCCAGTCCCCCCACAGCCCCTGCAGTCAGACATGCAGAGAGTGACTCCTTGCTAATCACAGGTTTTTCTGTGCATGACCAGCCTCAGCCCAGGCTCTGGCTCTGTCCTGCTCTGATTTCATCCCTCTCTGAGCTGCTCAGGTGTCATTGCTCTCCCTCACCCACCCCATGGACCTGTGCTCCAGGCTCTGTGTGCTGCTCTTAATGGCTTGTCCAGTGCTGGGCTCTCATGGCTGCGCACGGAGCGCTCGCCAGGCCATGCTCTTGGTTTCCTGTCGTATTTCATGGCTTTTGATGGCAGCTCAGCAGAGGAGTTATGAAATTCATATCCTCCCTGCCTAGGAGAAAATGGCAACTGGAAGATTTAATGTCCCAGAGGGTTGGTGTAGGAAGTTGTACCAGAGGGGAGGAGGAGGGGGCTAAAGCTTCAGGTCCTTCACAAATCTCTGTGAGTCAGGCTTTCCAAAGGTTGGAAAGCTGTGAATTACCCCAGCTGAATTACATGTATGGCACAGTGTTACAGCACTTGTACTGAGCTCCCCTCCCCACCAGTAATTCCAGGATTTATGTTTGGAGGAAATGGCCTTATTTCATTTGGTGATGGATTTCACTCACCAGCACACAACACTTGAGGATCAGGAAAGACAAACCCATGGTAAAATCTATCACCTCTTCCTCTCTGCTGCTTTGGAGTCACAGATTAGGATCAGGTCCTGGTATCCCCAAGAATGATTCTATTTTGGAGATTCTAGGGGAGGCTAGAGCTGACCCTTCTCTACAATGCAGGGGATGGAAGCCTGTTTTGTGTGATGACTTGGTGGACATTGACCAGCTTCTGCAGGAATTCTGGGCTGGAAACATCAATCCTGGTCACTCAGATGCTCAGAGCGTGCGGTGTGTGTTAATAACATGCTATGGCTGGACTCCAAACAGTGTCTCAGCTCTGGTCCTTCTCTAGAGCCAGGCCTTTAATGAGGAAAAACATTGGCTGTGGGATTTTTTTTCCCTTTCAATTGTACTATCCCTCTGAAACGAAAGCTTTACCATTTATATGGCCTAAGAGCTGCAGTCTGGCTTTGTGTGGCAGCAGTTGTGATGAAGCCAGATGTCAAGGACCAGCAAAGAGAAGTTGATGGTTGGGCACATTTTACTGTTTACATGTTTACTTCTTTCTCTTTAAAAAAAAATAGTGTTCAGTTTTATAACAAGTGGTAATGATACAGTAGCTAAAAAAAGATTCTTTTATTTTCTTTCTTTAAAAAGAAAAAGCTTCATCTTCCTCCGTAACTCACCACAAAGTGTTTCAGCACCAAATTATCATGAAGTCCTCAAAAACAGGAAAAGAATTTAGAGGAGATGGAAAAAACTAATTGAAATGCTTTTATAATGGAAGATTTTGTGAGAGTAATTTAGGGAGAGGCAACAAAACCAATATTTAAAAATGCTGATGGTCAGATGGCAACTATTTTTGGGAAAAGATACAGATTCAGTCCTAGAAGAATAGCAACTGCTCTGTGGCTCTTGGAGGGGTTTTTTCCCCTCCTGGATGTGTTTGCTTTGGAGCTGTCTGGTTGCCGTTACCAGAGTCATTTTAGTGAAGCTGTTCCTGCCACGTGGTCTGTTCTCATCTGCCTCTTCTGACAGGAGACATCAGAAGCCTGAGCAGGAACTATTCAATCATAGTGACAGAACCCCTTTTTTGGATGGTGAAATGTTCTGTTGGTTTCCTGTCTATAACTCCATGTTTGTCTCTCCGCTCCCATCCAGCGCCCTTGATAAAATCCAGCATGAAGGGCAGCTCTTGGAGATCCCTGCCCTGCCCTGCAGGGCTCCAAGGGCAGGATCCCAGATCCTGTGTGCTTGTTCTGGCTGGTGAGCAAGCAAGGAATTAGGATCATGGAATATCCTTGGTGGGAAGGGTTCCACAGGGATTATCCAGTCCAGCTCCCGGCCCTGCACAGACACCCCAAGAACCCCACCTTGTCCCTGGGAGAACTGTCTGAGCAGTCCTGGAGCTCTGGCACCCTAAGGGCTGTGCCCATTCCCTGGGGAGCCTGGGCAGTGCCCAGCACCCTCTGGAGGAAGAACCTTTCCTGATCTCCAACCTAAACCTGCCCTGGCACAGCTCCAGCCATTCCCTGGGTCCTGTCCCAGGGAGCAGGGGGCAGAGATCAGAGCTGCCTCTCAGGAGGAGCTGCAGCTTCCAGTGAGCTCTGCCCTCAGCCTTCTCCAGCTGAATATTCCAAGTCACCTCTGCCATTCCTCTAGACCCTAGACCATCCTTGTAGCTCTCCTTTGGAATAGATGGCTTGGTGTGAGACTGGGGATTATCCTAAATTTTGGGGTGTTACTAGTGGGAATGCTGTATGATTGAGAATATATAACTGGTGATACAGATTTTGTCAGCCCTCCACCAGGTGTAACTTCCCAAAAGCTTAGTTTTATGTACATGGTGTCACCTGGTTGGTGGTGTGGAGGACCTGGAGCTTGTTGATTAGGGCTTGATTCCCAAAGCAGGCAGGTCCCATCCCTGCTTTGTGCTGCATTCCTTGACTGCAGAGCAGGGCCAATAAGCAGCTCAGCTGATGACAGGGGTGAAAGGAGAAAGAAGCCTTCTCCTTGCATGTTTGTCAGGATGCAGGGTGCTGACCCAGATCTGCACAATCCAAGTGCATATAAGCTGCAGAGGGCAGTTCCACAGGACAGGCACATCTAGGCTGCCTGGCAAATCACTGCCTGCACCAAGATTACAAGCATCACTGTAAGGCAAACAGACTGGCTGATGCTCCCTATTTAAAGCAAAGATGTGTGGGTTTTCAAGCTCAAATTCCCTGGGAGGATAAAAAGAGATTTGTCAGGTCTGAATCTATGGGTGGCAGTATGTGGCTTCAGTGGTGTTCATTGCAGGGTTGCAGTGGATATGTAGTGTGTGGGTGTGGATATGTAATGTATGCTTTGTGTCCAATACACTTTCAAGTCCTGTGTCCTCAAAGTCCTGGAAGATCCTGTGGGGTAGTTGGATTCTGGATTCCTGCCTTGGCTCCTCTCAGAACAAATTTTGTGTCTGCTTTGGGGTGTTACAGACTTCTTACTGAATTGACTTCATCCCTGTGCTTTTCCTTTTCTTCCTTCTCTGTCCCAGTTTAAGAGGACTCCTCCCAGTCCCCTGCCCAGGGACAAGGGGTTTTGTAAGGGATTTTAAGGGCCTTTGGTGTGCATTCTGTCTCTCCAAGGGCACTGGCAGCAGTGCTGCTGCTGCATCTGCAGTGTGCTGGCCATTGCTGACATCCAACTTCTCCAGGAGCAGGATGAAATCCAAGTGGCAGGGCAGGCACCTCTGAGGAGATAGCTCCTAACTGTTCCCACAGAGCTTGAAGAAAAAGATTTGACGGATTTACAGAGGAAAATGGCTGAGAAGGGATTGATAAACACACAGAGAGATCTAACTAGTGTGTCCCATCACTCTGAATAGCTGATCATAGCGAAAGTGCTTCAGGGCAGTGTCGGGAAGGATTTGTTGATGTGAACTCGTGTCTCCCTGAGAGAATCATGCTGTTTTGGGGAAGGGACCATCCAGGGAAGGTTGTCGTGAGGAAAAATGTAACAACAGTGGGGTGGGCATGTGAGTCAGGAGCAGTTGGTGAGATGCTCACCAGTGCTGTCTGAAGGCAGAGCTGTGAGGATGGCAGCCAGGACTTGAGAGCTGAGCTTCCTCCCAGCAGCAGCACTGAGCCAAACCCCACTCCCTAGTGCAGGCACCAGCCACAACAAAGCCTCTGTGCCAGCCAGGGTCCCAGGCATGAGGAATTCTGGGCTTCAGTTGGGAATCTCCTGTAGGTCCTCTGATTAGGCTGCCTTGCATCAGTCAGCAGTGTGAACTGAGCATCTCAGGTATAAATCACTTCTACAGTGCTGTCAGTGCCAGTGTTCCTCTCTCCTCTCAGGACAGGAGAGAAACCATGGCTTTGTCAGTGACCTCCTCAAGGGTCAGTCTGGAAGTAGTCAGATTTGAGCAGCTCTTGCTTGAAGACCTGGGGAAGTGCCCTTTGATACATATTAATAGTTTAAGGAGGACCCTGTATCACAAACACCTGGGCTAAAGTGAGAACTCTGCAGTCAGAGTTTGAGTATCGGGGGGTGTAGAACTGCACTAAATATTCCCCAGAATTCTGCTTTGCCTTTGTTAGAGCTCACATAAACCATCAGATGCAGTGCTGGGGAAGCTTTACTTTATGTAAAGGTAAAATGAAGTCTTACCTTGTGTGGAGAACATCACTGTCAAGTGAGCTGTGTCATTTTTTAATGTTGAGCTCCATTTCACCTGCACTGACATATTTTCTTGGACATTTAATGGACTGAACATATATATTTGCAGCAGGGCACAATGCTTCAAATATTTTATTAGCATGTATAATATACTTATCAAGTCTTTTAAATATTTTAGCTTTGCACTCAACTATTCTGCTTGAGAGTCATCATCAGTGTTCATAATTTCTGATAGTTAATAAGGGAAAAAATCCAAAGTTCCACACTAGTGGAAGCATCCAGACAAATATGTGTACCACACTTTGATGATCAAAACTAGGAAGTTCTGTCTAAGTGCAAGGGAAAATAAGAGATACTAAGGCTTTGAAACTTTCAGAAGTGTGACTATTTTATGTTTGCTTTAGTAGGAGAGAGGTGTCCAATTCTTGCAAAGCTTTCTCCTAAAACACAGGATTGCTGAGATATTTGTGTGCATCCAAATAATTTCTAACTGTCTGACAGGCTCTAAGCTGGGATGGCAGACAAGGTGATCACAGTGTCCCCTCACCTGGGCAGGCTGAGGTGAGGCAGCCCTTTGTAAGGATGTTTTCCAAAGCTTTTGTAAACAAGCTGTGTGTGTCTCTTACACTTCAGGCCAGGCTAACAAATTGAGATGAGCTGCAGCAGCTCTGTGAAGGCTGGCTCTGCACACACAGGGGCTTGAGCTGATTTATCTTGATGTTTGGTTGAATTCTTTGCATTTTGGGTCCCTTCTGTAACCTTTTCACCTCGTTCTTTTTTAAGGTGGTTGCCTGGCTGTTACAATTTATCATGAACGCATCTCACTTCACTTCTGGCTCCTCTGACGGAAGGAACAGCCGGTCTCCAGGAGGTCAAAGACATTATTTTCCCCCAGTCTTTCTCAGTTTCCAGTGCATATTTGTCACTTTGAAAAAGCATGAATTCTGGATTTGATGCACTTTAATTGATTTCACCCTCAACAAGTCCAACTGTCCATCAACCTTTCCTTTTTCTTTCCTCTCCCCCTTCTTCATTTCTTTCCTCTGTCCCTTTGCTTTGAGAGTGATGCTTTCACTCTCCTGCATGTTGGAGCTGTTGCAAAGCCCATGGACCCTATCAAGGCTTACTGTCACTAGCCATTGCTCTCATTTTCCTTATCCTCCAAGCTGAACTTTGGATGCTGAGTGAGAATGATGTAGGAGTACTGGTCTTGTAGTATCTCAGTGATGTGTCCCTTGTCAACGTGGTGGCTGATGATCCACTTATTTTGAGAAAACTGTGTAGAATTGGAGATGTGAGGGAATTCACTCATTATATGCTGGCATTGGTATTTAAAACAATTGGCAGTGTTATGGCAGAGATGAATGTGCTGTTTCTTCCTTTCCTCCTGGAAAGATGTGTATTCCCAGTGTTGTGCATATATCCAGGGTTGTGTGGTTGTAAATTCAGTGTGTCAAGTGGCATTGTCACCTCAGAAATGGAGATCATAGAATCATAGAATATCCTGAGTTGCAAGGGGTATACAAAGACCATACCAAAAATCCTATGAGGTGCCATCACACTCTTGTTTGGTGAATTCTTCTGGCATGGAAAAAATGTGGGTGTGGAACAATTTGTCCTTGGCACAAAAATCCTTAATGTATGTCCTGGAAATCAGGGGCTGTTTATAGTGGAAGCTGAAAGAGTTACTCTGGGTGCTGCCATTACATCCTGGATACTGGCAGGACATGGGGCAGGGAGCAGGTTTCTCTCTACAGCAGAGCAGAGATTCCAAGTTCTCTGCCCTCTTATGAGGTGTCCACCCAAGCTCCGTGGAGAGAAGGGTGTTCCTGGGGCTGTTGTGCGCTCACTGAGGAGCTCCAGCGCTCAGGGTGAGCACAAGAGGCTCACGACACGTTATGGGAGCGTTTCCAAGCTGCAGCCAAGGAATCCAAGGCTGCTCCCGCCGTGTGCCCGGCGCCGGGCTCGGAGCGCGCCGGGAGCCGGGAACTGCTGTCCATGGTCCTGGGTGAGCAGCCGAGCGCTGGGACGGGACCGGGGGCCTTGGGGACAGGGGGGATCCCTCCCTCTGTCCCTCCTTCCCTCTCTCCCTGTGCCACACCGTGTCAGGCACATCTGCACATCAAGGTTTGCCGGCGTGCATGGGCAGGGAACAGTGTTCTTCAAGAAGGTATCGAGGGCTTGCACTTGTGGTGCTTGTGGACCTCATGCTGGCCTTTCCTTCCTTCCCTCTGCCAGAGGGTGGGTTTAGATGAGCTATTAGGAAAAAGCTCTTCCCTCTGAGGGTGCTGAGGCTCTGGCACAGGTTTCTCAGAGAAGCTGTGGCTGTCCCTGGCCTTCTGGAAGTGTCCAAGGCCAGGTTGGGTGGAGGGTTTTTAAAAGACATATAGATGTGGCACTTGGGGATATGGGTTAGTGGTGGCCTTAGCAGAGCTGGGGGAATGGTTGGACTCCATCTTAAAGGTCTTTTCCAACTTTAATGATTCTGTATTCTACCAGGAATAGTACAGGCTGTACTTAATACTAAATATTGTATTAAGGTAACTCAACAGGGCAGTACTGGAGCTGGGAATGCCACAGATCCAATCTTCCCATCCCTGGGATGTACATTAGGAAAGCAGCAAATGCTAGCCCTGCATTGTGGCTGCTTAAAATAAAATATCAGATAACCTCAGAGTTCTGTGAATGTTCAGCTGATATTGGAATCATTTGAAGATGTTGGCTCAAGTTTGATGCTTGGATTGGGATTTAAATGAAGATCAGCCTTGAAACAGTCCAGTTCAAGTCTAGTGTTGGGAGCATCCAGCTCTAGGAACCCCTTTGCTGGAAATCTGGGGTTTTAAGCAGGTTTTGTGTCTCCTGTGCTGTATCACACAGCCCTGAGGAAGCCCTTGCTCCTGAGCAGCCCCATATCCTCAGACAGCCACAGCTTCCTCTCCCAGCCCAACCCCTGGAGCCAGTGGGATGGGAATTTTCCCAGGTGGCTCCAGGGAGGCTGCACAAGCCATGGTTTGGCAAAGCTGTGGAAGTATTCACAGCACCAATTTTAAGAGAAAGGCAAATGAGGAGGAGGAGGCAGAGCTCATGAGAAGGTGATGCAAAGCAATTGCATTACACAGCTGATGATTTCAGTCTGAAGAGCTCTGAATTTCCCTCTGAAATCTTCTCTTGGGAGTCTTAGTTTTTAAGTTAAATGACTAATTAGAGCCTGTTCACACCACAGATCAGCCAAGCAAGGCAAACTCCTAAGAGCTAATGATGCTTACTCACTCCCAGAGGAAGATGAAGGTCTCAGGATCTTGCAGAGGGGTTTTCCCCCTGGAAATCTGTGCCTGCTACTAGGAGAACTTAGGTGGAAGGGAAGAAAAGAAAAATCCTCCCCCATCAGGCAGGGCCTGCATCATTCCTTTTCTCAGGCCAGTTTCTTTGCCTTGTTCTTCTTTTGCTTGAACATCTTGTTTAGCAGGAGAAAAAATGTGAAACTAAGTGCCCCAAGCTGAGAGATGTTGGGCACCCAGCAGGACCCTGACCTCCCTTGTAGGTGACAAATTGGATGGCATGTCAGCTGAGGAGGGAGGGAGGGGCCTGGCTCACGGGGTGGGGGGTAAAGTTACAAAGCCAACATCTGTTCTGAGGGTCTGTATGGGCTGCTGGCCTTCCCATTCCCTTCAGAAAGACACGAGGGAATGGCCTGGGGTCACTGCAGGACAAAGCTGGGGGTGGGTCTGAGGGGATATAGAATAGGTGCAAATATAGAAATAGATGCTGAGGGATTGCTTGTGGAGGGATAGAAGGTGGAGAATGAGTCTTCAGAAGGAGCAGTGATGTGTTCATCTGTGAGGTACAAAAATCTGGGTTTGGTTTTCTTATCTCAGGGCCCCACAGGAATTTAGTCATCCCTGAGTAATGGAGGGGAGCAAAGCTGTTATTCATCCCTCCCAAAGTCCCTCCTCTGATCTTCTCCTACTTTCATATCCTCTGTCTCTGACTTGTATCTTCCTTGCTGTTTAGTCCCATGAGCCACTGCAAGGGGAAAAAAAATCAGTAGGACTGGCAGTCTGAAATCGTCTGGAGAGATGATGTGCCACAGCTTCCATGCAGGAGCAGGAATCTTGGCAATGGCAATGGCATCTCTCCTGCATTCAGCTGTGAGATTTTGCCCCAAATGCCTTCTGTCATCTCAGCAGACCCCATCCTTTTTATTTAATTGATTCTGTCTGGCTTTAATCTGGTGTGAGAAGAGACCTCCCACAGTGAGCACGGAGAGCTGGTTTGTGCACGGTGAGAAGCACGAGGTTATTTTATTGAAAAAGGGAGACAAGGATGTTTTGGGAAGGACACTGCCTTCTGTAAACCCATTAACAATTGAAATGAGGCCTTTCACTTCCATACAGGGTTTGTGGGAAGTGCTTGTACAACTGGAAAGCAAAGAGCTATAATAATAATTTTGCATTATAGCCATGTGTAAGGTTTCCTGAATTCATCCACAGTTGGGTTGGCTCCCTGCAGTGGGAGACAGTCCTGGGGATCTGGGGGAAAGGAGAAGGGAATGCATTTGGCTGTGCTCATCCCAATTGCATGATGGCAGAGATGAGAATAAATAGGGAAGTTGAAAAGGAAACCTCCATTGTGAGTCTGCTCAGGCAGAGTCTAAACAGTTGAGGAGTTTGTTTTATCAAATCAAAATATTTTGGTTCAGCGGTGGTGTTGGCTTGAGTCAGTGTGTCTGGGCTGACACAGAGTTGGAGAAACACTCAGGTTTGAGGGGCTGGATCCCTGGCACTGGGGGAGTCAGGACTTCTGAAGCCATAGGAGAGGGGGGTGTTGCTCATTGTGGCCAGGGGAGGCTGGATGGGAGCAATCCCATTTCCTATGGCTTGGGTTTAGAGTGTTCAGATATTTTAAGGCCTCTCTGAAGCTGCTCTGTGGCCCTGTTAAGTCTGATCTGCTGCTTGGACCACAAATAAGGGTTTTAAGTGGAATGGGAAGATTTTTGAGGGAAAACAGATGAATAAGTATGGAGAGTTAATGATCTGCAAACCCCTGAAATGGCATGAGTAATAAAATATAGATAGGTACACACTTAATCCTATCATGCCATTAGTGGTCTGTGTCTCTGTGTCAGGGAATGATGTGCTAGACAATACTCCAAAATACAAAATTACTGCCTGCAGCACTGAAGGTTCTGCTCTTTGGAAGTGTGGTCTGGTTGAAGTGTTCTTCCAAAAGTATCTTGCCAAAAAACCTGGTGTTGAGGCTCTAAGAACAAAACAAGTAAAGGAGTTGAGGTTTGGCTGGAATAGATCCTGTGTAACTCCTGACCTGTCCCACATCTCCCCCAGATACAATTCCCACTGGGAGCTCACTGTTCTTCTAAAAGGAGATTTGTTCCTACCTGTTAGTTTTGCTTAGGATGTGATAGAAACTTTAGAAAATAATACCATGTAGTTTTTGTTCAAATATTTCCTCCTTTCCCTCCCTATCCCAGAATCTTCCTATTTTTTAACTTGTTTTTAGCCATTCCACCTGACCCTTCAATATTTCCATATTTCAAGGAGATTTAGCCAAATGGTGTGTTTCCATGGCTGATATGCAGCAATAATGAAGGGTTAATACCTAATTAGTTCCCAGGGACATTGAGCTTTTCATGGATATTCAGTAACAAAGGCAACAACAAACAAGCTGAATTCCTAGGTCTTAATTCATCGGGGAGGAGGAAATAAGAACCTAAAAATGCAGGAATTATTCAGTGCAGTCTGAAAGCCCCGTTCTTTCTCTCATGAAGCCCAGAGGATGCTATAGTAGCTGACAGGGGAAATATAACCTCCTCCTCCTCCTCCTCCCCTCCCTCCCTTCAGGGGGGCTGGAGATGTGTCTGTGTTTGCAGCCCTGACATCTCCAAACAGAAAAATTCCCAGTTCTGCAACACACTTTAAACAGTTCCCTGCCCGTTCTCCTCCCTGCCTCAACCCCCAGCCAAGCTGACCCTGGGTTTTTTTGACATCCAGCCATACCTGATCAGTTGTATCCCCAGCAGCTGGATGTGATCAGAACTGGCCTTCCACCTCGCAGGATGGCGAGCATATGGGCCTGCGGGCTGCAGCCATTATGTTCCTGAGCACTGAGCTTGTCTGCCCCTGGCTACAGAGGGTTCTTTCCCCTCTCAAGCAATTGCAAATAAACCTTTCTGATAAGTAACAGCAAAACAAACAGGCCCTTTGGCTCTGTAGGCAGTGAGAAGGAGGGAGGAATAAAAACCTGACCCAGTAACAAAATCTTTGCTGTGTTTAGGCAGTGCCTCCAGGAGGGAGAAACTGTCTGCTCTCAGCCAGACAGAGCTTTTCTGGGAGCAGGAATGGTTTCAGGATGATCAGCCCTCAGTGCTTTGCAGCTGGGCCCTGGTGTGGGAGCTCCAGGGGATGGAGGAGGTTTGGCTCGGAGAACAGCCCTGGAGATCATCTGGACCATCAAAGGGACACTTTGAGCTGACCCATGTGGGCAGTCTGGTCTCAGCCTGGAACTGAAGCAGTTGAAGGCTGAGAGTTGTGAGGGTCCTCAGCCCTGAGCTGGAGGGTGTTGCAGGGCAGCTGTGGGAAGAGGCTGGGGACAATCCCAAAGAGCCTCTCTACATCCTTTCCTATTTCCAAAAGCTTTCCAAAAAGTGTCTCACGTTCTGAAAGGGCTCACAGGAGGCCTCTGGATCTTGGCATTCTGTGTTCCAAGTGAAGTGTAACCAAGTCCCCATGTCTTGGGGATTCACTGTGCTGCTTGGAGAGTTCAGGAGGGGTTCTTGAGTGTCCCCACCACCCTGGTGTAACCTAAGCCCTGATCACTGTGGAAAGCTTGAGGCAACAAAGAGATTTTTGCATGAAATGTATTATAGAAATGGTGGATTTTACCTTCCTTTCTGGAGTGCCAAGGAAATAAAGCTTCAGCCTTCCCAGACAATCCTGGCTTCCCAAAACTATGCAGCTTAGAGAATGTGCATGCCAGGGCATCCAGATGGGACCTGACATAGTCTTTAAATTGTGGTCTAAGCCTAAGGATGGGAAGAACACCCTAATTGTGCTCTCTGAACCCTGCTAATACAACACCCACTGTTGCTGCCCCATGTGTCTGTGGTTCTTCAATACCCAGGGCCACAGAAACCTGTGGATGAGCAGACAGGGGAAAAGCTTGCTCCAAGATGTTCAAAAATGTGATGAAAGGTGGTGAACTCAAAAGCCTGCTAACACAGGCACAACTCCTTTCAGGCCAGGAGTCTGTTCTGGGTAGATGTCCCATTTGTCCAGGGTTCCTTGAGGGGCTGAGCCTCTCCAGTGCACTCCCAGCTGGTGGGAACTGCAGTCAATAAATTATGGACTTTTTCCACTTGGAAGCCAGACTTGTGAGGAGCCTTTGAGCCTTTTTCCTGGGCAGATATGGCCAAGGTTATCACCCTGGCAGGGCTGCAGTGAGCTTGGACTCTGCCTTGAAACGCTGCCAGAGTCTGCCCCAGGCTCGTGCTGAGAGGCTGGAAGCACATGAAGGGCCCGTGGCGCTGTCACCTCGGGCTGATAGGGTCCAGAGCACTGATGTCACCACACAGTTGCAACAGATGGCACCAGGGACAAGCAGTGGTGCTGCCAATGCCTCTTCTCCTTCAGCAGGAATCACTCCTGTGGAGTTCTGCACCCCTAAACACTTGAACTGTGGAGAGGAGCTGGAAATCCATCTGGGAAATGCATTCAGAGGGGAAAATGAGAGCATAAGCCATGGGATCAGCACCAAGTGGGCCAAACATTGCTGTCAATTATGTCCCAAGCAGCTCCATTGAAGCAAACAGCATTAATTGTAGATTTATGCCAACATTTCTGAGAGTCACTCCTGGGACAGAGCCAGTTCTGGTAGAGGATTAATCTTGTTGGAAAACTCCCTCTCGTTCTTTGCTTGGTGTCTGACGCTCACACATGCACAAAAACAAACCTCGGTGACCCTCTGCCAACCCAGTTAACTAGCAGGGAATTTGGGGATGTGAAACCTTAGCTTCCCCTCCAGCACAGCTCTGCATCTGCCACAGCCCTTTTGGAAGGCAGGACAAGCCACCTGCTACTTGTTTTGCTCAAAGAGAAAATGTCTGTTGGGCACATAGGAAACAGCTAATCTGGTCCCAGGGGAGGCAGCAGCCATTTGTCATTCCCACAGTCTCCAGCACAGGTACTCAGCACCTTCCAGAGCTGGGATTTTCTGTGGGTGTTCTTCCCACCTGCCAGTAGTTCAGTGCTTGGCTTTATCTGATGGGGGTATTTCTCAGACACTGGCATTTCATCATTCACCTCAGGAAACAGAAAAATACAGTGTGTTCTATTCCCACACATGCATCCCTTCTCAGCTTAAAAATTAACAGAGAAAGCCATGCACTGCATGTGCTGGGGGTGTGTCTCCTTTACATATGGACACATGTTTTATGATGGGACATTTGTGCAGTTCAAGATCTTCCAGAAGCATGGATCTTCTCTAGTTCTGACTTGTCTGTACCTTAAGGATGGTCAGTGGCATCCTCTCACCACACTTCCCTAATGTCATTGCACTCCATGTGACACTGGAGTGTGATTTTTTTTTTTTTTTTTTTTTTTTTTTTTTTTTTTTTTTTTTTTTTTTTTTTTTTTTTTAAATCCAGATTTGCTGGTGGAAGTGCTCCAGATGCTACCCTGAAGTCTCAGCAGCAGAAGGGATAGTTTAAATGCCTCGAGCAGCAGGCTGGGAATGCCTCCATTCCTCAGGAACAGCAGGCTCAGCTCTGCAGGCTGCTCAGCCTTTCCCCCTTCTGAGGGCAATAAATTGAATACCATTCAGTTTACTGCCTGCCCACAAGTTTCAAGTGGAAGAGGTGAAGCAGAGCCTGAGGCCAGCCACTCCATGGGCACAAATCAGTGTGGCTGTGCTGGTTTACCCCAGCTGTGGGGCTGGCCTTGAGGTTTTGTGTTCACATTATCCTGGGGCTCTTATTGCAGGAATGCAGCGTTGGCCAGATGTGCTGGTCACAGCATCCCCTCCCAAAGTGACAAGGTACCAGCTGCCATTCCCTGCCCTTGGAGCAGCCTGGTGTGGCCTGCCTGCAGCATGGAAGGTGCTCTGGGATCCTTGGGAATAGCTACCAGCACCTCAGGGCTAACCCTGTTCCAAGACACAATGCTGAGAGAGTAAGAGCAGTCGAGGAACTTTTCCCCCTTGGAAGTGATGTTCATCTCCTCCCCCAACCCAGCATATGGAATTCTGGATCACATTTCTCTCTCTTGCCAATAAATATTGCAGATTTATTGCTCTCTACCTGGTGGGTAGTAAATTGCATTCCACCTCTGTTATAAGGCTCTTTGCCATGACACAGCCTTGCAGCTCCATTAAACCTTAATTACAGCAACACTTCATTGGGTTGCTGCGATGGCCCGAGTGCCATTGCAGTAGGGAGGAAGTATGGCCAAAACAGGCTGATGCAGAGGGGCTTTGTTTTGTTTTCTTTCCTCCCTTTTTAAGGATTATGGAGAGTTGAGCCCAGCAAGGGGAATAGAGGGAGCCTCAGCCTCCTGCTCTCTGCTCATTTTCCACAACAGCTGGCGTCACCTGCCGCAGCCCCGGCAGCTCCTCTGCACCCTGATGAAGTGCTCAGCAAACAGCCTTGCAGGCTGCCTCTGATTTGCATTTGTGCTGATGGGATGCATCCCAAAGCCAGAGTTATCCCTGGGTTTGGTTGAGTGAGGAGTGTGGAGTTTGGCCAAATGGAACACCAGGAGCAGCACGGCACTTAGATTTCTATAGGCTGCAGCAAGACAAATAAAAGCATCTCTGTGAGTGTGCAGGCTTGTCCTGCAGCAGGCAGCCTGCTCTGTGTCAGCTCAGGGCACTGTTTCTGGTGCCATCTGTCCTTCCCTGCAGCCTGTGACAGGGAGTGAGGCTTTGCTTCAGCAGCCTCTGCCTCTGAGGCAGCACCTCGGAGGCCAGTGCTGCCTGATGTGCTCCCCAAGCTCCTCTGGCCCTGCTGCCTGAGGCCCCAGCAAAGGCTGGGAGAGGGTGGAGGGCTCAGTGCCTGTGGACACTGCATCTGTGGATAGATGGTTCTCGTCTCCCCTCTCCAGGCAGGCATGGAGGAAGCACAGCTTGGACCTGCAGGAGAGGCTGCCCAGTGCCTGTGCTCCCTCCAGACTGAGGGGGTCCTGCTTGGCCTTGTGGTTTTTGTTTTGGAGATCCTTCCTGGTGTGGGATGAGTCCCTCAGCCCCTGATGCAGGTTCAGCAGGAGTGTGCATTATACAGACACCTCTCCTCATGGGGATGCTCAGGCCTCTCTGTGGGATGATGAGCTAACCAGAAGGCACTAATGGCTACACCAGCCACTTGGATTTGGTGCTGTTCCAGAGGTGAGGCTCTGTTGTCAGATCTGCCCATGACAAGGACTGCTTCATTCCCAGTTTGGAAATTATTTGCCTCCTTGGCCATACTGGTGTGATACCAGTTGTCAGATGTGGAGTAGCTATGCCAGTAACCAAAATGCTGGGATTCTCCTCAGGATTCCCTTTACCTTCAGTACTGATCTGGACTGGTGTGATCACTCTGTGTAATGCTCTTCACCCTTTTGTAAGTCTACTCGTGGAAGAAAGGATGCTTATTTGACAGCATTTTCCCATACCTATAACTTTGTCTGGTCAAACATCCACATGGTGTACTCAGGTATGCACAGGGAGCTGCAGACAGACAGCACAGAAATCTTCTACACCTCCACTAGTGCAGAAGGCAGCTACCAGGAATCAGCAAAAATCCTTCTGCAAATTGAGTTGCTGAACTCTTTAATGAACAACCAGCACATGGGGAATACTTTCCTGTGGAGAGCCTGTGTTTGAGCCTTGTTTGTCCTTATTCTCCCCTCTTGCAACAACCTTGAGATGTCAGACGTAGGAAATGTGGCCACAGCTGTTTCTGCACTTAGAGGTTTTTTTTCCAAGGCCACATCCTTCTATTCTCCCATAGATTACTTGAAAAGATGCTGTGGGGACTCCAGCAAGCCAAGGTCTATGTGCCATGTGCAGGTGTTGCCAGGAGATTGACATTCTGAACATTTGAAAGCTATCAGAGAACTCATTTGGTGGTGGGTTTTCCCCCCTCTCCTCCTTCCTTCCCTCTCGAGCTGTGTGCTGCAAGACTTTTTGCTGGAGATTGATATTTCTAGCAGAGCCACATTATTCAAGCCATAGTCAAACAGGACAGCACGTATTAGGAAGGAGATGGGCACCTCATCCTTTTCAAAGTGTTCAACTTCTCTGGGATGAATTGTCCCTCACCAAAGCCCTGTCCTGCCCTTGACTTATCCTCCTCTATAGGGTACTTAAGTCATGCTCACCCTAAGTGGCTCAGAAAATACTTCTAGGAAAATGTCATCACCATGATGAAAAATGATTATTTTTCTATGTGAAAATGGAGAAGTTTTGAAGAATCTTTGTTTTAAATAACATGAGGGAAATAGTATCAGAGGTCTGACTTTGGTAGGTTCAAACCAAAGGAGTTTTTTCTTTCTCCTTGGAGGGAAAACTTTTAATTTTTAAAATGCAGTTTATGTGTAGACAAATTAAAGATGTGTAAAATTAAATGGGAATGTTTTGAAGGGATTGAAAATATATATTTTGATTAACTCAAATGAATTTAAAAATAAATCATGGGGAAAATGAAATGTGTGTGGAGGATTTTTTTGGTCCTCATTTGAAATGAAAAATAATTTGCAATCTTGCCACTTTTCACAGAATGAAAAGTCCATTTGCTGATTAAGGTCCAGATTCATCCTGGCTAATTTCAGGCACTATTGAACTGCTTAGTGCCAAAGGGCACTTTAATCCACCTGAGGTTTAAATTGCCCTCTGGAGGTACCTATTTCTTCCATTGATAAGACAAGGGCAACGTGACTGGTCCTACGTGTGTCTGAGTTAGCCACCTGAAGCTGGGTGTCATGGGCAGGGTGCAGTGCTTGGCCGTGTTTTGGTGACCTCTCTGGTCCCTTCCAGCCCAAACTATTCCATGATTTTATTATTCTGGCTGCTCTGCGTGCTGCTCTTGTGTTCATGTGCACTTCCATCTCTCCCCTCGAAAGCTGAGGGACTTGGGCTTGGGTTGGATTCAGGAGTTGGACTCCATGATCCTCCTGAGTCCCCTCTAACTCAGGGTATTTCATGATTCTATGATTGATTTCTTTTTTTCCTGAAAGGGGAGGAGATTTCCACTAAAACACAGTTTATCTACTTGTTTCCTGTTGGTGGGGGAAAAAAATCTGGAGAACTGACAGGATCTCCTGATGAGAAGGAAAGGAACAAGATTTGTGGTTAAGATTGAGGGAATCACTGGTCAGGTTCATTCTCTTTTAAGAACCACATCCCCCGACTGTCAGCTCCCACATCTGGTTGGCAGAAGGCAGGTCCTCTCCAACAGCTCCTCCACAATGTGCCAAACACTCTGCTCCATCTTTAGCACTCCTTGACCCAGAACAAAAGTGAAAATACTTGGCATGCCAGGAAAGGTTAACAAATAAATGATGCACAGCCTTCTCCTCCCCATGACATCACTTCCATGTGAGAGAACAATCTTTGTGCCACACCTGGCAGTCTGGTGACAGCAGAGGGACGCATCTGCTGCAAGTCATTTCCCATGTTGGGATTACACAGTGCTGTCCTGCCTGGCTGGATTCTCCGCTCCCCTCTGGGTGGAGGAGGTAACCTCTGGGAGGTCAGGTCTGGCTCATATTGTCACCAACCAAAGTCATCTTGTCTTGTCCCATGGGGACTTTGGTCACCTGTCCAGTCAGCCAGATGGCTTTGCTTTAGGTAGCTGGACATTTGGGAAGTATTATTTCTTTTGAATATGTAGCCTGTACTGTTCTTATTTTGGGCTCATAAAACATAATGAGATATGGGTCAACATTTAAGCTGTGTGGAAAATTACATCCTGGAAGACTTTGTGGAGCCGAAAGCTTATCTGGTATTAACTCTAATTATACCATTGAGCTGTGCAACAGCAACTGTGGCCTTTGGACTAGGACCTTATTCTCCTTTTAGAGAGCTCTCCATGGCTGTTACACCTGGTGACATGAGCACTGTTCATCCTCCACTGCATTTTGCTGGGAATCATGGAATGCTTTAAGCTGGAAGGGACCTTAGAGATGATCTGGTTCCACCCCGTACCAAGGACAAGGACACCTTTCACTTGATGGAGCATCTTAGCACACCGAGATTGCCCCACTTTGTTCACCATGGAGCATTTTATTCACCTCTCAAGTTTCCAGGAACTTTTTCAAACTTGTTGCAGCAGCAGCTCCTTGGCAGAGCGCGTAGGATGTGTCTGAGTGTTTCAGTCTGAGCATCGCAGGCGTGTGCTCTTGGAGGCAAGCAGGCAGCTTAGGAGGCTGGGGGAAGGAGATTAAAATATAGTTGTTGGCTGATATGAAACAAAAAAAATGCTTAAATAAACCACAAATTACAAAAAAAAAAAAAACCAAAAAAAACCCTGTGAGAAAGAAAGAAAGTAACAAGTCTGTGGAGGATGGATGTTTGGAACTGTTCAGCCTAATGCATGCCAGATTCCTTCTCTCCTCGCTCCCCCCACCCCCTCCCGCTGCCTTCCCCTTACCAAATGCTGTCTGCTAAACTTCTGAAACACCCTTTGCCTTTTTGACCCTTCAACTCATCTTGAACTTAGGAAAAATTGGGGAGGCGGGAAGGACTCGTTGCCTGCGCAGTGCATGTGGCTGTGCTGGGGCAGGGGGTGTGCGCCGGGGGTCTGCGAGCAGGGGGGGCTGACACGGCTTTGTGTGCTTGATGCTCCCCTGAAAACAATTTGTATCCTGTTAATAGAATTAGTAAATATTTGTAGCTCCCTTTGAAGCCTGTGTCCCCAGGGGAAGTCTGGGGGTGGGGGGGCACAGAGAAATTAGAGACAAGTTACTGATTTAGTCATCCTGGCCCCTTCCCCCCGCCTCTCTCTTTCATTTTCCCCTCCTTTATGAAGACACTAAACAGACAAATTGGAGGTTTGAAACGAGGCTTGTGCTGGTGCCTGCGGAAGTGACAGGGGTGGTACTCGGGGGCCTGAGAGCTGCTAATGCAAAAGCCATTCACATCTAATGACCCCATTTGGGAGCCAAGTTCCTGAGGGCTGGGGGGGCCCTGCCAGGCACAGAGCCCTGCAATGGGCAGGTGCCCGGGGGCTGGCAGGGCTCTCTGGCAGGGCACTGCCCCATGGCACGTGGGGGTGGCTGCAGACAGCAGGGTTTACCTCATGGGACTGTTTCCTGGGCTCTTTCAGCTCCATCACCCTAAGTAACCATAAAGGAAGATGTATGTGTATAATTTAACTTCCAATCACAGAACTACAGGATGGTTTGTGTTGGAAACCATGGGCAAGGACATGTCCATAGACCAGGCTGCTCCCTCTCTCTTCTTCCTGGTGTAGGATTATAAACCATGAAGGACAATGGAAGAAGAAAGTGATCTCGGATCGGAAAACTGAGTCATGTAGGGCTGAGACATTTCATTTCCCGTTATTATTCCTGATTTCTTTACAGAACTACACAGATACAGGCTGAGCTTAGATCACCTGCAAGTTTTTAGGGGGTGGCCGTGTTCCAGCTCTCTGCCTTCAACAGCTGGCAGTTGGAGTCCCTGTGAGTGACAAGGGCCACCCAAAAGGAGGCTCAGGTTTGAACCGGGGGAAATTCAAAGAACTGTTAGCATCTCCTGATGGCAGCATGGCTTGGGAGTGATTTTGACAGGCTTTAGGGGGAAGTTTGTACTAGTTATGTTACTTTAAACCTGTGCTGTGCCATTGTTTAGGGAAACTCTCACTGAGTTGACAAATCCACCCAACTCCAGCAAAGCAGCTGAGCTCTTACAGGTGAAGTGACTTTTAAAAGCGTACATCTGAAGTGAGCTTTTGCCTTACCCACAGTCTGTAAACAAACTGCTCGGTGGGGGGAACCAAGGAGGGGACACCACATTTCCTGGAAACCACTGGAGCTGGAAACACCTTGTGCAAAAGGAGTTGCTGTGCTCCAGGTGTAGTAGAATCAGATGAATGTGCATCTCAGTGCCTGTGTAAATTAAACTGGTTGGACTCGAAAGCCTGTGTTTTGAGGGTTCAGTGTTTGTAATATCAATGCTTTCTATTTTTTTCCATGTCAACCCTGGCTGGAAATGAAATTATGGAAGCAACACTCAGCTGGGAGAAAGTGTTGCTACAGGAGAGTCAGCCAGTGCTGGAGAGGAGAGGCAGCACTAGATGGGAGCCACCTAAAAAAAATCAACTGGCCATCACACAGTTTTCCCAAGTGCTTTAGAGGATCCCCTTGTTCCTTGGAAACAGAACAAGCCATTCCAAGTGGTGGTGGGTCTGCCTGCTGGGTGAGGCCAGGCAGTGATGGCATCTCATGCAGCTGAGAGCACATGGGAGGTGAGGGAATGCCCCCCCCCCAAGCCTGGGTTGTGAGGTTGGAAACTTGCCTTGTGAATTTTGGGGGCTGTGGAAAGCAAGGAAGGAGCCTCAGGTGGGTAATTTCTGTCTTGAGGGAAGGAGCGAGCGAGGCAGGCTCTGCAATTGTTGGATATTGGGTTTTCCATGTGACAGGAATATTTAATAGGATTAACAGGCTTCACTTCTGTAGCAAGAGGCAGCCCATGTCACCTCAACAAGTCCTGGTGGAGAGAAGCTGGGGTTCAGGAGGGTGATCTCTCAGTGTCTGCTGAGTTGTCTGATCCTCTCCAGGAGCTACCAACTCACCCAGGATTACTAAATGAAATATGTGCTTCAAGTTAGGATGGATAAATCCATTTCTCAGCTGGGAGTGTGGGGTCTTGGAAGAACCCAGATAAAATTATTTCATTGGTTTATACATGGTTGAAGGTTGGCCTTCAATGTTTGCTCACCTAAAGAATGAAAACCTTTTAAAAGCCCAAATCTTCAGCTGAAACATAAACTCTGTGTAAGAAATTAAACCATAAGTTGTCCGAAACTCATGAATTTTTCTTTCTTGAGAACAGGTTTAGAAAGAGAGAATTTTTGCAGTTGTTTCTTTCAAGTCTTGATGGTTTTTTGTGTAAATGCACCAACAGGAATGTTCACAAGTCTTTACCAAAGAAAACTTTCTTAGGAAAATAGTTGCAAAGCACATTCAGTATGTTTCAACCAGCTGGATTTTCTGGCAGCTCCAGCAAAATCTAAACAAGGAAAATGATTGTCTTTTTTTGTTGTGTTTTGCAATATTTTTGTCCGGACTGGACAGTACAAAGCACATCCTCTGTGGGAAGGTGTCACAGGCTGCAGATGAGATAAAGCTCCCTGTGATTATATGGGGTGTTTCCCAGCTGAGAGTCAGCACATGTGGAGGTCCAGTCCTTTTAGTGCTCACAAGCAGGGAAAAGGGAGGAAGTGGAGTCCATTAAGGAGAATAGTAAAACCAGGAGTCAAGTAATGAATGAGAGACTGCTCCAGCAACGTCATGAGAGCACCTCTCCCTCCCACTCATTGCAGGAGGTATTGGCCAGCCCTGAGCCCCAGATCGTGTGAGCAAGGGCCTCTTTTGCAATCCTATATGTCTGCTCTACCTTTCCCAGGCATGCATCTCTGGTTTTATTGAGCACACAGCTTGCTGTGGTCCTTAAGTTCCCAGCAGCTCTTTCCACTCCCCTTCCCACCCACAGCTGAGAGACCTATTACCAGGTAATGATGTGTCAAGCAATAGCAAGGTGGGGGAAATCACTGAAGGGAAATGCTGAGGTAGTGGTGGAAGCATCCACAGTTATTCTATTTTCCTTCAAGACCTGCTTTTCTACACCCAGAGCCTTGAAGTTGCTGCTGTTTCTCCTTGGGGGAGTAGGTGGCTTTGGACACTGAGAACAGCAGCAGGTCTAAAAGTGTTGTACTGTTTGTCTTGTCCTAAGGTGAATTATGTTCTCAAATCCCCAGACTTGGAAAAAAATGCTTTGAACTAGTGAGCTTTAGCTTCTCTTGGGTCTGTACAATGACAAAAGAGTCTAATTAACTGTGGGTTTGTGTTTATCTGACTTCTTCCAAAACTGAGTCCGGTACAACTCAAAGCTCAGTCTAACTCTGTATGACCTGACCTTGCTGGGCTCCAGGCCAGCAATAGGTGACCTCTCCAGGTTCCCTCAGGGAGCTGCCTTCAGTCTAGAGAGGTTGGAAGCACCTTAAATTGTGCTGTTGTAGAAAGCTCTGCAGAACCAAACCTGCTCCTGGATGAGCTCCCTGGAAAGTGATGACCATTCACAGCCTGGGCTCTGTCTGAGGAAAAGTCATCCAGGGCTGCACCCTCTCCTAGTTCTGATCTCAGCCTAAAGCAAGAGAAAGGCTTGCCTGGCTTCTTGTGCTTCGTGTCCCGTTTTAATGGTTTCCCATATGTTAAATATTTTCTCAGTAAGTGGGAAATCCAGTGTTTCTAGTGAAGCTGATATTTAATAAAGCCATTTTGAAAGTATTCATGGATAGCAGATCTGCAAATGTGCAGAAACTCCTTTTTTTTTTTAACATCAAATGCTCAGAGTTGCATTCTGAGATTCCCTGCAAAGACTCAAGCCTAGACTGTAAAATCTAGTTTGAAATTTAATTTCCACCAATATCAGTGTGGAAGAGATTAAATGGGGAAGTCCACAAGGAGAAAGATTTTTCTTGGTAACAAAACAAACTCCACTGTGAGCTGGTGACAGGTTTTATCAAAAATATTTTAAAAGCTGTCATTTCATATTGTTTCTGCTTTACAAATTTGAAAATGCTGTAGAAGCTGGAGCCATTTTTAATCTCTTTAGGGAACTAAGTTTGCAAATCAGCCACTGTAGCTTTGATTACAACAAACTTCACTTTCTGAAAACAGCGGCTGTGGTGAGGAGGAAAAAACACATTCTTGTTTTGCAAACAATTTTGGTAAGTTCAATAAAAATATAGATAAATTATTCCGAAAGGGCCCAATTGTCCTTCCAAATGCCAAAAGTAAAGAAAAATTCTGGCTAAAAATTTTGGTTTTGTAAAAGAAAAAAGCCTGGTTTCAACATAAAACACTTCTGATGCCAAGAATTTAAGCCAGCTGTCATTGTCTTTTGTATCCATAAACAAATGCTTTGGTCTCCCTAACAAATCTCAAATGAGGAAAAGGAGAATGGGAGAAGTGAGGGCCGTCTGTCTGCAGTGCCTGGGGCAGCCAGAGGGTCTGACACGGATTTGGGGCTGTTTCCTGGAATCCTTGCCATGGTCAGGGAGCTGCTGAAGGCTCTGGTGAAGTCACCTGGGAGGAGAAGCTAAACCCTTGCCTCAGATCCAGGGAGAGGAGATCCAGCTTGGCCATGGGTGTTGTAGAGAACCTGCCCTGAGGAGGTGACCAGTGTCCCACAGTTCCTGACCAGCCATTCCAGCTGTCCAAGGACATTGGGTGGGGCTCTGACCAACTTGGTCAAGCAGAAGATGTCCCTGCATGTGGCAAGGATCAGGTTGGTACCAGATAATCCTTAAGGTGCCCTCCAACCCAAACCAATCCATGATTCTCTGATTCCTGTTTTCCATGGCTGTGCTGTGACACTCAGTGGGAGCAGACTGGGCAGAGCGATGTGTCAGCAGAATTTTTAACAGCTTGTTGGAACTTCTTAACAGCTGGAAACCAGGAGTGATTTGCTCCTCCATCTCTTTGGTCCTGGATCCTTTATTTTTTAATTTTTCCTCTTTAAATGTTAACTCTGCTTTAAAGCAGGAATTCCCCCTGGAATGTGGGGGACAGTATCCCCTGTGTCCTATTTCCTGCAGTGCTGAGAGCAAAGCCCTGCAAAAGTGGATGAGGATTTGGAGTGCCTACACAGCTTGCTGATCTTTGTTCTGCCCCATAGATTCTGAAGCCTCAAGTGCTGTAATTTTCTGCCTTATAGGATTCTCTGGTGCCTGCTAAGTTTGGGGTTCCCCTCTTTCAGGCTGTTATGGGAAGTCTTTCCCACCTGGTTTCCTGGTAGTGTGATACTTGTCAGAACTATGTAACCCTGAGATCTTTGTTGAAAAATGTAGTATTTCAACCAAATCAAGATGTGTGGCTCAAAGATGGTGAGGTAACTGTGGGTGAACAGTCTCTGATCACACCAGCCCTGTCTCCATAGGAATCCAGGGGAAAAAAAAAAAAAAAAAAAAAAGCTGACATCATTTCTGAGTCTTCTGCCTCTGCTTAGCTTCAAGTTGTTGGTGAAGGTTAAACAGAGATGTTCCCCAGATGGTTCATCTTACCAATTCTCTCTCCTTTCATTAGTGATCTGTGTTGTTCTCTACTTCAGTGATCAACTTTAGAGCAGTTAATTGACAGGGACTGTTTAGTCCTGGTTTTTTAACTGCCTTTATCCTTATGACTCCACCTGGATTTAGGGAATCACTGGCCATACCTCCTAGAATGTCACAGACCAAGGTTTTTTTGAGTGCAGGGTCTGTCAGCTGTGTACAACTTCCACATGTTAAACACTGATGTAAACAGGCTCTCCCCTTCTCTTTGGAGTCAAACCCAAGGTCAGGAGAACATGAGGTGCTCAGCTGCACTTCACTCACCACAGGACAGATCTGGAAGTGATGCTGTCTCTAAGTTACTTGGGAAGGACCCTGGATGGATCCCTGTCCTGCTCATCCCTGGGCACAGAAACCCTGGGCAGCTCTGCCCTGCCAAGGCTTGGAGCTGATAAAACATCTGCCTTTGCACTGAGGAGATGCTGCAGGCACGGGTGACTGTCACCGAGCTTCGAGATCGAGGCTGGGCAGAGCACGGGGTGGAGTGAAAAACCTCCCAGGGTAATTAATCCAGTCCTATTACTCCAGCTTTCGGCTTTGTTGGTTTTTTTTCTAAAGCTGGCCTGCAAAACCCAGGTCTCAATTAATACTATTATCCTGGGGATGACATTTCCTCAGTCTGTCGTCGGTTATTTTTTAATTCTCTAATTTGTTCTAATCTGCACATTGCCTGCACATCAAGTCAGCCATGAAGATGCTGCATTTCCAGGTTCCTTCCTCTCCATCCTCCCAAAGAAATTAAAGCAAGGAGGCTGCGGGACCACAAGTGCAGGAAATAGAATTAGGGAACATATTAATTGGGGCATCAAGTAGGATTTTGTTCCAGGCGGTTTCCTTCCGTGAGCCACTTTGATGCTTCCCCTTCGCAGCTCTGTTTCTCATTAAAAGTATCCCTTAATGGCAAATGTTGTTTATGCATGTTGCAATTATGTCATGCTGTAACCCCTGTGCTGGCAGGCCGGGCTGATTGGCGGCGAGGAGCGGGAGGAGGAGGAGGTCAGTCGTGGGGAGGAAGAGGGGGAGGTAAACAACAGACAAATAATTGTAGCTTTGTTGTTGAAGGATGGCTGCTCCAAACCCCTTGGTGTGTCCAGCCAGGCTGGACCCTGTGTGAGAGTCAGGGCTCGAGGCTGCTCCTTCCAGGCGGGTTTTAGGCCTTCTGTGCTCTACTGGGCT
This sequence comes from Serinus canaria, assembly GCF_022539315.1. NCBI lineage: Eukaryota > Metazoa > Chordata > Aves > Passeriformes > Fringillidae > Serinus > Serinus canaria. Next base: position 4,873,623 of record NC_066329.1, on the reverse strand, counting down.
TGGGGCTTGCAGCACTGCCAGCAGAAAGGGACGGGTAATAGTAAAGCTCTGCCTTGCAAAGTGAGACCTGGGCTTCCTTTTACTGTTTTAACTACTGTTTAATTGAAGAGATGTAGGATTTGGGGTTGCTTAGTGGGTTTTTGGGGGGAAGGGAGCACGGGCCTTTGGAGTTTTCCCTGTTGTCCATCGCTCTTGTGCCATGGCTACAAACCTTCCATGGGGATCTTCTTCAGGGCACTGAGATTTGCTCTGATCTCCTCAGACCCAGACCCTTGAGAGAGGCTGCTCCTGGGTGACTCTTGCCAGCACTAATTCAAGGCTGTGAGAATAGCTCATTTGTGGGAGGGTATTTGTTTTTCCATCCAGGCAGCCAAAACCTCCAGCTTCCCCTCTCCCTTTGCTCACGCACCGGGAGTGGAGGTTTCATTCTGCCCTTGATCTCTGAGCTTGTGTGATCAGCTCAAGGCAAACCTGATGGTGAACTTCACTTTGTTCTCTCATTTTTTAATCACTCCTACTGCAAAATGGATTTGCCCCCATGTCTAGATCTCAACAGCAAACAATTAACAGCCATAATGAAAGAAAACAGCTTGTGTGTATGGGGAGAGCAAGCCAAGCCGTGTCCATGCCCCAGCAAGTTCAGGAGCCAATACAAATACCACTGCTGTGTTTTGGAAACTCTTGGCCTCTCTGGATTTTGGGAGCCAATACACAGGGACTGAAGCTGATGGCGAAAGCAGTGAGCAAAAACCTCAAAGCTGTAAAAAATCAGAATGTGAGAAACAAATCTAAGAGAGGGAAGAAAAAACCCACTCTCCTTCCTTCCTTACTAATATCCTACCTAAAGAGACTGGAGCCTGAGCAGGCAAACAGGCCGAGAAAACCACAGGAGCTGGTGAATGAGGGGAAACAGACAAGTGTAGGAGTCACAGAGGAGAAGTCACTCAGTGCCTAGAGCCAGAGCTGCTGTGAAATGACTCATTTTCACTTTGCATGTATGATATTTGCATGCAAAACACATTCTGCGAACCGTCACATGGGGATTCTGCTCATGGGTTTTGATCCAGGATGAAATTTCACCCTTTCCTCCAGCAAAGTCGTTTATCTTTCTTTCAGGGAGGAGGGAGGAAGTGGGAGGGAACTGCAGGGAGACAGAAAGAAATTGTCCTTCAGGCATAAAATTCAGGGATTTATCCCTCAAAAGGGTCACTCAGCTGCTTCCTAACATGGGGACAGAAGTGGGAAATGCTGGTGAGAGCACAAGGTCAGGGCAGAGGTAGTTCTTGACTCTGCTACCTCCACCAACCTCTGGCCTGAGCTGGAGCAGTCCTTGGCCAGAAACTGGGAGCCTTTGTACTGCTTTGACTTATATCATTATTCAGTAAAAATCTTCTCTGGAATGAAGTAAAACTCCAGAATTAGACCCATGGCATGTTCTGGTAGTCTTGAGAGGTACAGGGATACCCCCTGAAAAGGGCAGAAGAGCTACTTGGCTTTGATCTATTCCCTGGGAGAGGTTTGTAGTGTTTTCAGGATGTTTTCTGGTGTATCCATCAGCAAAGGGACTGGGGTCCTCAGTGATGGACAGACTATGGTGTAACAATACTGATAATTATTATATATAATGCCAGCATGTGTGCTGGGCTGGAGGGGTGTTGGCTCTCCAGGTCAGGCTGACAAACACAGGGAATGCTGGTTTAGGAATAACTGAAGAGGTTCATAGCCTGACAAATCATAAATCTAATCCTGCAATAAGTCTTGCTGCTGTTCCTGGGGTTTCATTGCTTTGGGGCTTGGACTGATCTTGGTGTCCCTGTAGAAAGAAGTTTGTGGCAAGATGTATCAGCCTTCACTGCTTGCCTGCCAAAGGGATGGAGTTTCCCAAGACCAGGATTGCATTCATGCAGTCTCTTAACATTCTCCTGTCACTTCTTGTGTGCCAGTGCCTGTTTCCAAAGCCTTACAATGCCCTGTGTGGCCTTACAGGAAGGGCAAACCTTTGGTGCCCTGCTGGTACAAGCGAGTGAGCTGAGTCTGTCAGCAGCTGCTGTTTGCCCTCCCAGGGCTTCCTAAGCCAAAGGAGCAAAGCCAGAGGTGGTAATCCTGATGGCAGAGGTGCCATTTCCACCAGCCCTCTATCTGACAGTTGATAGCCTTTTAAATTTTAGTATCTTACCCACACAGGAATTTTTCTGGCAAAGCCCTGCTGTCTCTGGTGCTTATGAGTGAGATCTGCTGTTCTTGGCTTGGCAGACAGGGAGAGACAGGGGGTGAATGCAGTTGGGTTATGGAGCTGTGCTCTTGGGAGTCTTTTCCCTCAGGATAGTGGCACAGTTTCTCCACTTTGGGAGCCTGAGGGCTGTGTCTGTCATGGCAATGACTGTTCGTTGCTCAGGTGAATGCATTTGGATACAGGGGGCCATGCCAGGGCAGGTGGTACTGACAGAGGATTTTGAGGTTTGGTTTCCAAGGTAGTGATTGAAGTGGAAGGCTCACCCATGTGAGTACAGTCCATCATAAGGTGATGAGAGGGTGGGGAAGGATCTGCCTTGCATTTGCTGCCTGTGTTCAGACCCTCCACCTGCATGGAATAACATCTCTGTGGAGTTTATCCCAGAACTAAATCTGTCCAGTTGCTCTTAGGCTGTACCTGGAGTTTACATTGCATGCAGACCCAAACCTGAGCTCACATCAAATTCACTGTGTTCTGAGCATGGGCTGCTCTCCAAAGCTGAGTGGTGAGCTTTGGGGCACCCCAGGAAAGGAAAAAAACCTTTGTATGAGCTTTCCCCTTTGCCTGAGCTCAGCTGTGTGGGTAGGGAAGGGGCTGTGCCTGGGCTGGGGGTCACCAGTCCATGTCCAGGCTGCAGCACTGGCACTAAGGTCGTTCTCTTTTCTAATGCCATAACCCAACCATCTGAAACAACATGGCAGCAGATCACTGCAATAGTCAAAAGTGCTTTGAAAGGACCTATTTTAGTGCCAAGGTGGAGGAAGGGCATCCCAGAACAAGCACAGCTCATAAACAGTGGCAGAACAACTGCCTCTGGCATCATTCTCTGAGCCCGTGATTTTTACAAGGACTTCCAGCATTTCCCAACTGTTGGAGATGCTGGATCCTGAGTTTGGAGGGTTGTGTGGGCAAAGGAGCGAGGCTGCAGTGGATCAGTTCAGCTCTCCTCTAAAGGTACAGTTTTCTCAGAAGCCTTAACAAGGAAGGAGGAGGCATCACCAGGTAAAAAAACCTTAAATGAGGGCTATTTTGCTGGAAATGTTTATACATCATTCCTGAAAAATACACAAAGATTGATAGTGTAGCACAGAGGTCAGTTTTTGCAATCAGGAGTGTGAGCAGGTGTCTGTGTTTGTTTGTGAGATATGTCCTTCCCTGAAAGTAAGCTTTGGAAAACAGTCTCTGACAGGTGAATTTTTGCTTTAGAATTTCCTAAAATATCCTGATTCGTCTGCACCAAGTGACTGGGAAGAGCAGTGATAAACCCCAGCCCTGGTGTCTGTCTGCCAGGGTTTCCTGACAGAATGACACAGGCAGATGTGTTGGGGTGTGTGGATAATAAATCCAACTAAGCAGCACTGGCTGCAGGCATGGGTTGGCACTGCAGCACGTTCTGGGTCTGGCATGTGCCAAAGGCTGGATCTGCTTGATGGCACTGTAGAATTTCCAGATCTCTGGGTGCCCAGTTAGAGCTGCTGCACAAGCCAATGTCCTGGTACCTCTTTCTGTGCAGAGATTGATTTTCATCTCTGGCCAAAAGAGGACAAGTGGGGACATCTGTGGTGTGGTGACCTTAATTCAACTCCTGACCCACAACTGGAGGAGTATCAGAAAGGCCAGGACAAAGTCTCTCATTTGGTAGTAGAAATTTAATCAGGTGACCCCAGAAAACCCTTGATCAGAGATTTTTGGCTTGTCCATTTTGTTGTGTTGTAACACTGGGGAGAAAGGCTGAACGTGCTGCTGTTGGCTCATGCCATGGTGATGCTCGTGAGGAGATAACACCAACACTGTGCCACTCTGCATCTGTGCCAGCTCTTTGGTCTTGGATGTAAAACTAATATGATTCAAAGAATTGGGAAAGTAAATTGGTCTGTAATTAACCTTGCTGTAATCCCACTATTCCCAGCATGCTGTGCAATTTTCTGTCTTTGTCTTGCCCCGAATCTCCATTGCCCCCACTTAGATACACAGAGCAACATTGCTTGTTGTGTGTGCCCTCAGAATCACGTGTGTTCCTGTGTTCTGCTCACAGGCACCAAACCTCACTGTCCCTGCAGTGCTGGAAATCTCTTCAAATGAAAGATTTTCATATGAAAATGCCTCTGTAATTTAGCCTGCTTATGGAAAAAGGAGTGGAAACGCCTCAAGTCAACAACACAGCTCTCAACTTGGGTGGCCAAGGGGTAGCAGGTGGGGTGTTATGGCAAAACAAAGCCCAGCTCAGTTACAGGAACCTCTGTCAGACAGGATTTCTTTTTTCTCACACGCACGTACATACATGTGTGCATTTGTCTCCTGCAGACACAGCGGGTTTGCTCCAACACACAATTCACTCCTGTTGCCACAGCCCCTTCTGCTGACTCAGTCCTTGGAACCCTGGTGTGAGCAATGCCAAATTGCACCTGGGTGTTGCTTTTGATTTGCTTACTGCTGAGTATTGAAAAGAAATACATCTATATTAAGACACTTTTGTAGCAGAGAGCTGAGATCCTGAGCCCCAACTTCGGATCTTCTGCTGACCTGGATGCACCTGTTTGGGCAGGGGAGGGACCTGGGTGAACATTCCCTGTGAGAGCCTCCTCAGCCGAGCAGGAGCAGCACAACTGAGTCAACAGCATCATCCAAATTCCAAAGTGTGGGCGGAAGGAAAGAATCACCCTTTGTTGCCGAACCCAAAATCCCAGAGCTTTCTTTGCTGCCTAATTTGCCAGCATCAGCAGATTCTGGGTGTTTTACTGCCAGCAGCCGGACTGAACTCCCTTGAAGTTGCAACATCAGGAGGGTTAATTATGTACAAAGTGCTGGCCAGTGCCGAGGTCTGGCACGCAGGGCTCCAGCTGTGCTGCAGAGATGATCCAGAGGTGATTGTCATGGCCGGGGTTTGCGTGTTCCTGGGGTGGCTGAAGGCAGGGCAGGGCTCTGGAAGGAGCTTCCCTTCCTGTGAAGGATTCTGGTTCAAAGGGAATCACATTAGTCTGTGGAGGGTTAGCATTCCCAGGAATGGAGCTGCAGCCCTTTAATCTGGTTCTTTCTCAACATTTGCAAATGCCATTTTCAGCCATTACAGAATTATACTTAACAGATATAAAAAAAGGAGTTTTGGGGGGAAAAGTGAAATATGTTCATTTTGGGGCTTTTTTTTTCGATATGAGTACCTGAATTCTTTACAGCTGAAGGACTTGTTCAATGTTACTGAAGAACTGGTGAGTTGAGTTCAGCTGAGGTGTGTAGAGCTTTGTCCATAAGGCTTGGAGTGAACCTGGTGTTGAGGAGATCCTCCCTCCACACACCTCCATCCATTTGCTGGGTCCTCCAGAGAGGCAAAGCATTTATCCTGCTCTTCCCAAACACCCAGCAGCACTGCCAAGCCTCCATCCTCCCCCTCCCAGCAGCGCTTCAAATATGGTTTGTGGATTTCCCAATATTTGTAAGCTCGTCAGTCAGGGCTTATCTCCGTGCTGCACGAAAGGACAGAACGCACACGTGGGCCTTATCGGGGAGCCAGCAGCGCCGGAGGCGAAGACACGGGAAGTGTTCTGTCAACAATTCAAACAGTGCAATTAAAATGTGGATCGATTCCTTTTTCACTTGCACTGATGGTGTCTCATCTTTGGCTGCCAAAGCTGTGCTTGACACCAGGCTTAGCCAAGATCATGGTCCAGGTTCTTAAAGCATTAAATGTTCCTCTTTTCGCCTTTGCCTGGCATGTGGTACCCCCGTCCACTTCATTGTTTGGTTGGAAGAAACTTTTTAACTCATCTCATCCCACCCCCCTGCCATGGCAGGGACACCTTCCACTATCCCAGGTTGCTCCAAGCCCTGTCCAGCTTGGCCTTAGACACTTCCAGGGATTCAGGGGCAGGCACAGCTTCTCTGGGAAATCCATCCCAGCCCCTTCCCACCCTCACAGGAAGAAATTTCTCCCCAGTATCCCGTCTAACCCTGCCCTCAGCAATGTGCAAACTGTCCTTGATACTTTCAGTTTAAGGTCCTTTGCCCTATTGGGAAAATGTGGTTCTCCTTTGCCCAGTGCTTGGCACTGCAATGTCCCCACTTTGTATTTTAATACAATTTTTAGTTAATTATGACACAATTCAGTTACAACAGCAGCAGACTGGCAGATGCCTTAAATGCTTGGCTGTCATTTGTCTGCCCTAGGTCAGATGTCAGAGCTGCCAAATGTCAGTGTTGCCAAATGGGAGGGAAAGGGACTTAAATACAATTTAAAATAACTTTTTTCTCCCTTTTTGGGTAAATGGACTATTTTCCTTTATGCTACAACATTACCAGAGACCTTCAGCTCCCATTTTCCTGTTATAAATACCTGACAAGGGAAAGCCCAGTTGTTTGCACTGCTGGTGGGTGATTTTTTTAAACAGTAGTAAAGTTTGACTTGATTTTTGGCTTAGATGTGCAGTGCAACCGTCTTGTGTCTTCCTCACTCCAAAGTAAATGGCTGTTTAATCTCCATCCCATGGAAAAAAAACAAAACAGTCAGGACATGCAAGCCCCCTGAGATGGGCTTTATAATTGCTCTAGCTTGACACTCCAACTTAGTGTCCTCATGGCCACTGATTGATTTCAATTAACATTCCCATGCTCCAGGCACTATAAATAAGCCTTGTCTGGCTGGCTGCTTCCCCACTGCCAGCTCAACCTTTCTCCTTTAGCTGCTGCTGCTGCTCATCTTGCTTCTTGGCTTGGCCTCAGGCTCAGTCTATAATTCTTTCCAAACTTCCCTGTATAAAATAATCATGTACATGAAGTAAAACAGGAGTCTCATATACACACTTAATAACTCTTGTGTACTGTATGAGTGGGAATTCCACTTCATAACCCCCAGAGCTTTCAAATGGTTCTCATTTTCGGCAGCATTCCTCCTGCGAGATCTAAAACTTCCCATTTTATCCCAGGCCGTTTCTTTCCCTTTCAACCCTTGGATTTCTCCACTGGATTTTGGGGGACACGCAGCTTTGTTGTCCCTTTAGGCTGTGGTTTCAGCAGGGAGCTGATAGCCCTGCTCCTGAGCTCTCAGCCAAATGTCAGGGTTCTCTTTCCAGCCCCACATTTTCCAAATTAAAGCTTGGGCTCGTTTGCAATCCAGAGCAAAAGGCTCTGAGATTTAGACTAAACTGATAAGATAAGCTTACAGGGACCCAGAGCTAATGTTCTACACGTGTTCCTCTGTCTGCCTACCTGTTATCTTGTTCCCAGTGAAAAAGAGGAGAAAGAATATCGGGTGTATTTAGACACTTGGTGGATGTGACAGCTAGATAACATCTGTATATATATAGGGATATATGGATCCAAGGATGCAGGAGCACCACTGACAGATAAGAGCCAGCAACCTGCACATTTCTGAAGCCAGCAGGGACAGTTGCATCCAAGAGTGCAGAACTGGAGGGCTTCAATTTGGGGGTGTGTTGTTTAGATGACGTTTCGAAAGCCAAAGCAAAATAGACATCTCCCTGATAAAATACACGTGTTTCTCTCTTTCCCTGCCAGCTGGAGATGGGGTTGGAGTTTCCCAATCTCAAAGTAAAAAAATAATAATTCATGATTTGTCTCTATTGCATCTGGCATTTTTTCTTCTTTTTTTTTCCACCTGGCAACACATCCAGTGGAAGGTCTCCAAACACCCTGATCTGTCGGTATTTTGAATTTGGAAGATTTGTGTTCATTTGGGGATTACTCCACAAATATGGGAGAAGTAAAATGGATGATAGGTGTTGTCCTCAGAACTTCTGGCTTCAAAAATTTGTGATCCCTGTAGATATATAGTGATAGAATAGAAATATAGTGATACAATAGGGATAGAATATAAATATAGTGATATAATAAAATCAAAGGCAGGCACTTCTCCAGGTTGGGAGAGTCAGAAGTGCAGGAACATGCGTGGTGGAGAAGCCCATGGAGCAGGGAAGGCTCGTGCAGATGAGGGGTCATGGCTGGAGCCCTGCAGCCACTGGATGTACCTCTGTCCCCATCTCAGCACAGGTGACCTGCCATGCTTGCCAACCCCCCGAGCTGTCCTGTCAGCCTCCTGAGCCATGCTGGCAGCCCCCTGGGCTGTGCTGGCTGCCAGGACCCGACTCTTCCCTCCAGTGTCGCGGCTCCGGCTGCGTGCAGAGCCCATGTGCTCCGTGCGTGTCGTGCAGTGGCTGCTCACCCTGGTAATTAAAACAGCGTTTTCAGTGGTACATTCTTGGGCTTTTTTTCTTTTCCCCCTCTCCTCCCCTTTTTCCACATTTGGAGCCTGGCCTCGGTCCCTCTGTTGTGCCCCTAGGTCTGTTTGCTGAGCTCTGTCAGTGCTGTATCACCATGATGGGCAGCTTTGGCCAAGGGAAAGGATCACGAAACTGTAGGAGTGTTGAGGGGCTGGACCCAGAAAATGGAACCTCTAGTCAAGATATGGTCTCACCAGTGCCCAGCAGAGGTGGATAATGATCTTCCTTACTCTGCTGTCCATGTTTTTCGAGCAATTTGCCCTGTGTGGGATGAGAGGATGCTGCCAGCTCTGCTCCATCCTAGTGCCCACTGCAGACCTGGTCCCTGGTGTTGAGCTTTGCCTGCTGCATTTTCATCTGAATCTCCAGGTCTCAGTGCTGAATTTCCCCCTTGCTGCTGGGACCATCTGCCTGCTGTATTTCTGTCAGGTTTGTGGTGCTTGTGTCAGTGCAACTCATTTATAAAGAGCAAGGGTCTTAGTTGGTGTTTATTTTTCTACCCATCCTTTGAGAGGGAGTTTGTGGCACTGCCTTCAGCTTCTGGTTTGTACCTGGTGTTGGGCAGAAGCAATAAAAAAATTAAAAATCTGTATAAAATAATTCAATATATTGGCAATTGAAAAAACCTTTGAGCAATGATTAATTTAGAATGAACATTAAAAACACCAAAGAGGATTAAAGTTTCTTTTGTGCCTGCTACAGTGGTGATATTGCTAACTTTTAATGCTGTTTAAAGCTATTCAAGGGGAAAAAATACAAAGAAGGAATATTTTCAAATAGAAATTTTATTTCTGGAGGTGTTGAAATTTGCCAATTTGATGGGTTGGGATTTAGCAGAAAATAGGAATAACAACCCGCTAGGTCAGCAATATCAACAACGTGCATTTGTGATATATTGTCATCCTGAAAGATTTTTCTTTTTCCGTAAAAAGAAGTGCAGGAAAAAAAATCCACATAGGTCTAATCACACAATCTCCCAAAGCTATTAGTGGATATGCTTATAGATAAACAAGAAACAAAACATCCTGAGAGCAGTGGGAGAAATAAATAGATTTTCTGGAAGGGAGAGTGAGTGTGAGAGCGAGGGGAGTAATGGGGCAGATGTGTGTGAGTTTGCAAACTGTTTTTTGCATTACAGGATGTCATTTATTTAGTTTGAAAAAACATGTTTTTACGGTGTTATTCTGTGCCTTTCAGAGTTCTCATGCACTGGAAGCCAGCTCTGACTTCTGTCTCAATGGGCACTTGGGGACTCCAAGCCCTGAGTTATTTGACTGTCAAATGCTGTTACTTAGTCACTGGAAATCACTTTTTTTTTTCTTCACAAAATTAATTTGTTTTACTCCAAGATGCCCAGAGCAATAATTTATATTATAAAGCTGCAAGTGGCAGGAGGACATCTAAGAATAGCACATTCTAAAAGCTCAGTGCAGACACTGGAGGAGAGGTTTTTCCCTTATTCATATTCTGGATTGTTATTTAATCTAAAAAACCCCAAAAAGGTCAAATGTGGGAAGTCACGTGGTGTACAGCTGTACAGACCATGATCTTGTCATTTGTGTCAAGTTAATCGATCTCAAAGAGATACTGGGCCAGATCTTGTCAAGTTCTGTGAATTGCTGGGCTGGGCCAAAGTCTTACCAGGCAAACTGCTGTTAAATCCCAGACTGGTTTGGGTTGGAAGGGACTTCCAATTCCACCTACTGCCATGGGCAGGGACACCTTCCACTAGCCCAGGTTGCTCCAAGCCCCATCCAACCTCGCCTTGGACACTTCCAGGGGCAGGCACAGCTTCTCTGGGCACCTGTGCCAGGGCTTCCCCACCCTCACAGGGAGAATTCCTTCCCAATATCCTATCTAAATTCCCCCTCTTTCAGTTTAAAACCTTTTCCTTTTGTCACTGCAGGCCCTTGTCTAAAGCCCCACTCCCACTTAAGTGATGCAAGAAGCTCTAAAGCTGCTAAATTAGGATGTTGGTATTTTATCTGTGCACAAAATGCACAAGTTGCTCACATGCCAGCTTGGGCTGAGTTGTCTGGGCCCACAGAAACATCTGTGCTGTGGGAATCTCTGCATGCAGCAGATCACTCTGGGCTCCCTCTGTTCTCCAGGTGAGCTGGATGTGCTCAGGGTGCCATGGGCTGCAGCCTCCCACAGGTGTCTGTCCCAGATCCTCGGGGCTCATCTGCCCTGGCCTTCTCATCCTGACTGCAAAAAGAAAACTGCCAGTCCATGCTGGTGGCATCTTCCATGACAGGAACACCCCTCGGTGGTTGTCCACAGCAGGCTGGGATGGGTTTGTTTCTAAAGGTTCAGAGTTCTTGCATTTCTGCCAGAGTTTGGAGGTGGGATGAACTTTGGCCTTAAACTGAACCTTGGCCCTAGACCTCAGGTTTTGGCTGGTTTCAGGACTTGTCCCCAGTTCACTGGGATCTCTTCCCAAGCTTTAAGGAAATGTGGCCCAAGCAGATTATGAAGAGGTGTGGAGATGTGTCTAATTCCTGACCCATCTGCCTTGGCTTCCCTCACATGAATGACTTCTGTTACAAAACTTACACAAATCTAATTAAATAGTTGAGCCTCTTCTACCACCTGGAAATCTCATTCATAAGGGAAAGAATTTGACCTTTTGTCTCTCGTTCTGGACTTCAGCATCCCATGTCCTCCTTGGCCAAGCTTTGTTATGGCCATATAAAGCAGTACCAAAAGGCTGGCCAGACATCACTCCCTTCATGCCACACTTCGTTTATAAGCCTGGATTATGCTTTTGTCCAGGACAGTTTGCCTTACCCTAAAATCCTGGCAGTCTAGAGGAGAGGAAAATCAGATTAAGTGTTCCTGATAGCAGGGGGGCCAAGAGCCAGTGCGAGGAGTGGCTTCTGCTCGCAGCAGACACCGCTGCCAATCTGGCAGCTGGACACAAGCATCCCAAACTGGCCTGGCCTCGTGTGATCTCATCCCCTCTGACTGCTCCAGCACGTGTTCAGGAGGCTGGGCTGGCACCAAGAGCTGGGAACCCCTGCAAAAGCAGAGGTTATGGAGGAAATGTTTAACAAATGTTCAGCTGTAGCAGTGAGGCTGTTGTAAAAATCACTCAGTTGTGGTTTAGGGGCATCACTCACCTGCTTTGAGCTATGTGTGACTTTTGGGGAGTTAAATGCTGTCTGTGGAGCAGGGGAGCTGGGAATATCCAGTGAATGGGGTCAAGTGCTTTCCCTACAAGGTGCAATGTGCAGAGTGCTGTGGCCTTGCCTGCAGTTGTGAATGAGCCACTGCTGTAGGCAGACCAGATTCACAGAATATCCTGAGCTGGAAGGGACCACAAGATCATCAAGTCCAACCCTGACAGGGCACCCCAGCAATCTCATCCTGTGCCTGAGAGTTGTCCAGATTCTTCCTGAGCTCTGGCAGCCTTGGGGCTGTGACCACTTCCCCAGATTGAGCTGCTGAGGCTGCACTTGATCTCTGGTGGAGTCCCAGTGGTGGTGGAGGACGATTTGCCTGGTCAGTGTGGTGGAGCTGAAGACCCAGCTGCCAGGATCAGGTTGGGATCCTGGGGTCAGTTTGAGAGCAGTGCAGGGATCTTTATGAAATGCTGAGCATTTTAAAGAAATCCTCTTCTTGGAATCTCTGGATGCCACCATGAGTCACATCCCTTGTTCCAGGCAAGGGATCCGCAGCAGAAGGAAGGAAAGGAGGGAACTTTGCAGTAGACAGAAAATAGAATGAGGAGAATAAGGACATGGAGTGTTGGAGTGTGAAGGGGAGACCATCCCACCACTGCCACCCTTTGGGTGGTGCCCACCTCCAGCCCCAAAGGGAGGAAGGAACAATTCAGCCAGACTCCACTGTGCTGCCCAAGCTCTCTGGGCTTGGCACAGGGTGAACCACCTGGTTTCTAATGTCAGGGACTTTCCTCTGACTGAACCTTGGAGAAATGGTTTGTACAGGTTACTGGACCATTCTGACCTTTTGCCTGCTGTATCAAAGACCAGAGAAAGGATCCTGTCATTTATTTTATGCAGGGCCAGAGACTGACTGGCCATGCATGGTCATGGCTTTGATAAAAGCCGAAATCCCAGCTGAAACAATAAATTAATTTTCACAGCTCAGGTACATATTGCTCTTCTCATTCAATAGCCAGTTCAGTCACTTTTCCATTTCCATCAGTGGCAAAAGGAGGCTTTGAGTTTGGGAAATTCCTGATGCTGTGACTGAGCACAAGGCAGTGGGGCATGGCACCTTCATCCTGCAGCAGGACAGGGCCAGGCTGTGGAGCAGACCTAGGAAGCCTTTGCATGGTTGGTTACATGGATTCAAGCTGCAGAATACAGTAAAATTGCATGGATAAATTTTAATTCATCATTTAAGGAATTCTAATATGTTGTTCTCTCTGGGGGTGGGGGAGGATATGTTTCTTTGGATGCCTTGGTTGTTCCTCTCATGAACTCTGTTCTCCCACTGTTGAGACTTGGTGCAGAAAACTCAACTGTTTCCATTCTTCCTTTTTAGTTAATCTTCAAATTATATTTTTAACAGTGCACAAAGTTTTCCTGTTTCCCTTTGTATTTCCCTGATGTTTTATTACCACTGCAAGCATGTAAAACACTCAGCAGGCAGAGTCACTGCTGTGACTCAGTCCCTGCTCCTTGCACAGTTCATCCTCTTCATTCCCAGCTTCTCCCCAGGTATTCATTAGTACCTGTGAGCTGTCTCATCAGTCCCAGTTGATGATAATTTAAAGTCTTTTTGCTGTATCTCATCATCCTTCTGTGTTGCTGAAGGTGATCATCATACTTATCTGGCAGGTTTTTCCCTTTCTTCAGGGGTTTCCCCAACTGTGTCACCCATCTTCAAGTGCAAAGCCTGAAAACCAGGAGCATCTCTTCATTTACTGGCTGATGTGTCCCTAATTTCTCAGGCTGTCCAGGGACTATGACCAATCACATCAAGTGTTTTGCTATCACAGGCCATGTGTTCTTCCCTTTTTATGGGATAACAGTGGTAAATATCCCAAAGCTTCACTTTAATTCTTTCCTAGATGGGATGATTTCTTGGCTGATCATCTGAGATGAGTTACTGGGAATGTTCTATACTGGGATGTGCTGTGGATGTGGCTGGCAGTGGCTTGATGTGCCTCTCAGTGATGGAGATATAGACAGCACCATCATTTCTGCCTGTGATGTGTGGTGGTGGGTTTGTTCTTGTGCTTGTTGTGCCTTTGGCTGCTTGTTTGTTGTGGCCACTGTGTTTTCATGTTCTGATTTTGGGTTATCATGTAGCTGTGGAGACCCCCACTGCGCTCTGCCTGCCGTTGTTGTGGCTTCCTGCTAACCAGTGTTTGTTGTGGGGGATAATATGTGGTGATGTTTTCTGGCGTCTTCCTTTGCTCTGGCTGCTTGATGTTTGCATTGTAGCCGTAGATTTCCGTGGTAAAATGAAGAACAAACAAGCTTTCCCTTTCCCTAGTCATTTGTGAAACTCAAACATGATCTGGTTCAGCACAACCACGAAAACTTGGAGATCAAACCGAGTAAATTGAAAGTGTCCCACAACACAGAAATTCCCTCCTTCTGCCTTTCCCTGTTGTCTCTCCACAACCAGTTTCCTGCTGCCAATTCCAAGCAGAAGGGAGGTTTGCCCACTGCTAAGAGAGCTGCTTCTGCACCATTGAGAGAGGTGGAACAGAGGTGATGGACCAGTACCTGAGCAGAACCTTATGTTCAGTAGTAGAAGTTTAGTAGGCTCTAAAATGTAAATTCACATCTTTTGTCAGCCTTATGACTCCATAAATCCATTATTTTTATCGTAAAAGAATAAGGTCTGTGTCCTTGGAAATGGAGAGGAGGGGTAGGGGCAGTGTTATATGTTTATATCAAATGTTTTCATGGAAAGAAAAAATGCAGTTTTTGAGAGGCTCTGTTTTGGTGATTTGCTTATGAGCTCCATTCCGCTCCTCTTGTTTCCCCCACGGCTCCAGTGCCAAACGTCTCCCTTTACCTGGACAGATTAAAGCAGGGGGGATCAGGCTTTTATGAACCCAGCATTTTTCCCTAAAGATAAACCCACTGGATAATCAGGGTGGGAAAACGTAGCTGTGAGGTACTTAAAATGAGACATTTGAAAGCTCCTTGTGAAACCTTTTCCCTGAGTCTTTTCTTCTTACAAGAGTCAGCAAGCCCCCCTTTCCCTGAGCCAGCCATGATCAACAGCACTGAAACTCAGACAGTTGTAATCAGCCCTAATAGGAGCAGAAAAGCCAAGTGCCACGCGTTATTATGCCTCAGCCCCTGTAGTGCCGGTATCCGGAACCTCACTTGTGCTGGGATAACAGTAAACAGATGTCAGGGCAGTAGTTGCAATACTGAGTTACCCTTTCAAAATCCAGCTTGCCCCATGGATTTTTGCAGTTCTTGTTAAGGCCCCCTCTTACAGAATGCTTTTTATTTCTCTCTCTTTCCTTCTCCACAGGGTTATTTTATTTTTTGCAGGATCAGCTCCCTTGGCTGATTCACCGTGTGGCTCCATAAATAGTTGGATTGGCATAATTGAGGGGTGAACCGGATTTGGGAGTGAGTGGCTGGTGATTGAGGAAGGAGGGGGAGTGTGATGGGATAAGCTGGGCTTACCACCGAGAGAAATGTTTGTGGAACCACAGCTTTTCCACAAGGAGCCACAAGTCTACTGGAGAAGCGGAGAAATGCTCCGACCACTGGAGGAGTGAAGCTTCTCTCCAGGCCAGATGCTGATATCATTGCTCTGAGAGTTTTGGCTCTGGCCCCAGCCTCATGCAGACGTGTGTACCCATCCCTCAACACACTGTGCTCTTCAGTGGGATTGGACACGGGATTCTGTAGGGTGACACTGCTCTAAATATCTTTGACACCAAGGCAAAGAACTCCATCAGCTGCTGTGGAGCTGAGTTGGTTCTAAAAGTCATGTAAAATACCTGCCTAAAGTGTTACGGAATTGGAATGTTACACCAAACCCAAATCTGGTGATTTTGAGGAGAATCAACCATATTCTCTGTGGTGGAGTCACAGAGATGTTTGCTCTTTCAGGTACTCCAACTGAAGATGGAGTGGGGGGAAAGAGAGGAGGAATCAGGAGTGGCAGCACAGATTTTTAGGTTGTTTTCAACTGGTTGTGAGGGAGCACTTCAAGGATTGGGTTTCCCATAACATCCAGCCCAGGGTGTCCTTAGGCAGCTGCTCTCTGGGCTTGCTCCTGCCTTTCCACTGCTCCCCTCATGCTGTTCTAGCTGCCACAGAGTGAGCTAAGTAAATTGTTGACTCACAGAAGGGTTTGAGTTGGGCTGAACCTCCAAAGATCTTGTTCCAATCCCCCTGCTGTGAGCAGGACACCTTCCACTAAATTGGATTGTTCAGAGCCCTGTCCAACTTTGACTGCTTCCAGGGATGGGACATCTGCCACCTCTCTGGGCACATGAATCAACTTATGCTGGGAAAAATGAGCCCAGCAGTGAAGAAGAAAAATTTTCCTTGCTGTTCTGATCCATTCTAGACGTTCATCACTGCCACATCTTATCCTGAAGGGAGCAGGGAATTATAGTCAGAGCAGCAGGAAGGTGAGGAGGCAGTAGTGAGCTCCTCCCTAGCAGGAAGAGGTTACATGAGTGTGCTGTGGGTGAAGGAGGATGAGTGTGGTCCTTTGGAGTGACTTGTCCAGCAGCCAGCCTGCCAACACTTGGCTTTTGGCAGCTTCAATTAGATGTTGTCAATCAGCTCTGCCCACTTCTTTGCAGGCAGCCCAAAATGCTGTAATTTGGAGGTGTAGCATTTTTAACCATGAAAGGAGTGTTTCTAGGAGCACCATGACCACAGAGTGGCTTCAACAGAAGGGTGGGGGCAAAGAGAAGGCTTTTTTTTGGGGTTCAGGGGTGTTGTTGAGGGGCCTTCTCTGGAGAGGGTGGGCCAGGGTTCCTGTACTAGAGCCCTCTCTCCTTTTCCCTGGTTTAGTCTGCAGGGAGAGGTGGAGAGCTGGGGCTGTGCGTGTGGATGTGGGCAGTGACGCATTCCTGGGGCATGTGCAGAATTCCTGTGAGTGACCACAGCACTTTGCTGAGCAACTATCAGAAGGTTTCTCACCCTTCCTCAAGGGAGGAGGCTGTGTTCCCAAAAAAGCCTCCCCATGGATATAACACTGTTCATCCTGTTCTGTTGTGACCGTTGCTTTTCCTGTGGCTGTTTTGCTCTTTATTTTCTCCCTGGGAAGAGGTTGTTCTCTTGAGCAGCAATATCCCAACCCCAGTTTGGTTCCTGCAGTGTCCATATTTCATGGGACTGTTTCTTATTTAGCAGCTGCCTTTGCAGGGGTGTAAGGATGCTCCATGCCGTGCCAGTGATGTCAGACAGGCTTTGCCCCCTGGTCTGGAGCTGCAGAAAATGTGTAAGAGATTTCACTGCTGCTAACAGGCATTGTGTTTGCCTTCCTCTTTGATGGGGGAGAGATTTGGGGAAAGAAGCTAAAGAACCAAAAAAGGCCTTCCAGTGGGATGTTGGGGTGGGAATGTTCCTGTCTGTGTTCCCACATTGTTCCCAACCTTCTGCTGGAGTCCAGCTGCATGACACAGGCCTCCAAAATGTGAGGGAGATCCCCTGATGAGTGACACACGCAATGGCAACTCACTGCCTGTGCCCACAAGGCCACAGCCATAGGGTGGGTGCTGGAGAAAAGGGGGCTGGCCTTACCCAGCAGCATGAGTGGCACCCTGGGCTGCTGCAGGGTTGGACCCAGACCCATCTGTGGCCCTGAGGGTTTGTAGAAAGGCTTTCCCTTCTTGGCAGCCCTCTGAGAATCGTTTGCTGATGCGTAGATAGCTAAAAGTGTCATTGTGGGCAGGCAGGTAGCCTGGTGTCCCGGGTATTTTGGAGAGAAGACAAAGGGAATGCCAGGTTCCTGAGAGCAGAAAAGCTGCCTCCAGCAGCAGCAGAATGCCTTTGCTGCTAATGCTTCCAGGGAGGGAGCTTGAAGAAATGCTCGGATAGGAATAAGGAGAGCTGGCAACAAATGTGCATTTCATTTTATGAACATTTCATGGTGAAACTTAAAACTTCCACAAAATTTGGGGGACTGGATAGCTCAGGGGATTAGTAATGGGATACAGAGCCTTTCATCTCACCAGTGCCTTTTCAACTGCAGCTCAAGTCAATACCAGTGACTGAAAGTTGTTACCATCTGATGGCTTATGTGCAATGAGTTGATGGTCTCAGTGCATTTCCTGGCAGTCAGGTATCTGTGGCTGACGCACACAAACACCCCAGAGAGCCTGGCTGCTGGCCAGCCCTGTTGGCAGTCTTTGCCCACAGCTTGATGAGTCTAAGAGTGAAATATCCCATTTGCTTTTAGCTGGGAGCTCTATCAGGTACTGTCCTGGCACGTGCAGCGTGTGAGAAACGCCAGGTGGGGAAGCACTGGGCTTATGTAAGGCATCTTCCGTTTGTACTGTGGTCCACCAGGAATACTGCTTTGTTGCAAGGACCTCCTCCTCAGATGCTCACCCCTCAGCAAAGCTGTGATGTACAGGAAATTTATGTTTTGCCAACAGAAGGAAGACATTATGACACAGGGCTTTGTGTTTAAAATAATGTCACTGCTTTTCTGCCCCTCCCCAAAGTGCTTCTAAGTGGAACGCAGAGCACATTTTAACAAGCATTTGTTTATTAATGCATCTGGGATGTGAATGTAGCACAGGGTTGCACCATCATCATCTCCATTTCCAACTGGGAAAACTGAGGTAGGGAGAAACCAAATGAAGGAGCAGCTCGTCCAAGATAAAAAATTCAGGAGTTTGTGGGTGCTGACCCTGGTCCGGTAATGGATTTGGGCCATTGGCGCACTCTGCTTCTCCCTCAGGATATCTGCCCTCACTCCTTCCATTGTGGGTCTAAAAGCAGCTCCTCAGAGGAAACCTTGCAAAAGGCTGTTGCCTCAGGGATGTGTCCTTTCCCATTTTATGCTCTAGGGAACTCATGGTTAGGACACAGTTTGGAGCAAGGAGACTCCTAACAAAGGTGTTTAGGTGTCGATTTTGTTGCTTCTGCTCCAAGTTGTGATGATGGGATGAAGAACTGGTGAAGATGTGGTTAATCCTCTGGTTAATAACCCATTACCAGCCCTGGGCTTGTTGTGGTGACACTCCATCAACACCAGCAGCAATCCATGGAGGAACCAGCCCCAGCTGGGGTGTGAGCATCCCTGAGTTAGCCCCATGCTTTGGGGAGTTCCAGCCTGTGTGCAACAGGAGGATCCCCTGGCTTTGGGAGCAGTCTGGTGTCAACTGTTCCCTGCAGGAATCTCTGCACCCAAGTGTCAGTGAGTGGGATGTGTGTCCTGTGCCCTTCTGGCCTTTCCACGCCCACACGGAGCCAGGCACAAGCAGGCCAGGGGTAAACAAATGATGTCAGCTCCCAGTGGCATTATTCTTAAACACTTTGTATATATTACTTGTCCCTATGGATATCTGGGATGTTCTTTCTTCCCCTCCCACTGCCTCTCAGTCACCCTCAGAGCTTTTTTTTTTCTTTTGGTTAAAACCAACATCTGTAAATTTGCTCTTGACAAAAATAAAGCCATCCATCTCCTTTGCCCTGCCACTCTGTCATGTAAGCTCAGGAAAACGGGCTGGTCAAGGTTTACAGTAGCTGTGGCTGCCTGCAGTGGGAAAGGCACTTATCTGTGAGGAGGGTTCACAGCTCTGAGGAATGCATCCTTTCCTCAGACCGAGGGGGTGGCTTTTGTTTATCCTCTGGCACACAATGAAATGATGGGAAAACATGCTTGGATGCACTGCAGTAGTAAGGTGGGGCAGGGCAGTGGTTAAAAATGGAACGGAGCCTTTGATCCCCAGCCAGAGCAGATGACTCCCAGAGTTTGGGCTTTAGGCTGGACGTCATGTTCTTTCTCTCCATCTCTGTGTACAGATGGAAGAGTTCCCCTCCTGCCTTGCGAGGGGAATTAATTCTCTCAGGCAGGCTTGGGGGAGAGGGGAATTACAAGTGAGGCTGGAAGGAAGGAAGTGGTTTGGGATAAGCCATGCCTGGCTCAGGTGAGTGCTGGAGGAGGGGGTATAAGTGTGAGCCTTCCCAACAGCCATCCATGCAGCTCCATGCAGCCCATCCCAAGATCCCAAACTCCATGGCAAAGAGCAGTTGAGCCTCTGGGCTGAGTCCTTGGTGGGGGCTGCTGGGGCTGGCGGGGCCAAGCAGTGAGTCATGACAGTGGCTGGCGTTTGGGACAATGTTTTTCCTGTTAATCTCCCCCACCATCTCCCCCAGAAAACACAATGGAAACTCCATAATCCAGGAGATAGCCTGGGGCATACCACAACTCCAGAGGGTCCTCGCAGGAGGCTCTGAGTCCTCCCCAGATTTCCCAGCAGCCAGCAGGTAGTAAATAACCACAGGAGTCCAAAAGATCGAAGGGGCGTGATAGAAGGATTACGTGCCTGCGCTTAGTCCTGCTCTATCCCAGAGCTGGAGTGGGACGCTCAAAGGCTCTGGAGCACTGACTCCTTGGAGCCAAAGGATATCATCTGTTAAGTCTCTGGCACGCCAGACTCGCTTTAGAGTGAGCAAATTGAAGGTCATCTCTCAGAACCTGGTTAATGCCAGATGCCAAAGTAGACAGAGAGGGAAGCAGAGGGATGATGCATACTCAGATGTACAGATCAATGTATGGCTCAAGGCATGTTTGTTTCTGCCCTGGTTCAGTTTCTGTAGCTGAGGAATATTGTTTTTATTATTTATAGTGTTAGGGGGAGGAATCCCGTGTGTTTGAATTTATTTGCTGTGCTGTGTGGCTGATTTGGAACACGTCCTGTTGCAGGGTTTTTGTTATTCTTTTACTAAGGAGCTAGGCAATCATTTGGCACTGATAACAGAAAAAATAAAAGAAAAAAATAAAAACCCGCTCCAGATTCCATTTAACCATTTACTTTTCAGCACTTGGCCACTGTGCACATGTTGGGAATGGCCGAGGGAACCTGTCTGGCCTTGATTCAAGAGGTGGAATTCTTGGGTGGAATTTTAGCACATGCCTGAGGGCGAAAGCTCCGTGCCAGCCACGGGCACGGTGAGGATGGCCCCGGCCGAGGCGGCAGCTCCGCTCCAGAGATGGAGCACGGCAGCTGCTCCGCAGCAGCACCGGAGCCTGAGCCAGGAGGGAAAGAGGATCCATTACATTGCAAGTCAGCTTTCAACTCGCTTCAGGGTTTGAACGTGAATCATTCACTCCACTGGGGAGATGACTGAGGACTCTCAGTTGCAAAAAAAGCCCAAACCAAATGGAGAGCTGCCGAGGAACATCCAAGGAATGTGGGTGGGGACTTGGGCCTGAGGACTTGGGCAGCTCAGAGGCATCCTTCAGGTGCTCAACCAGGAGTCTTGCTGTTCCCTTTTTCTTGAGCAACTCAGGGGTCTGGAATGGTTTTCTCCTTGCCTTAGTGTGTTTTTTCTGCCAGCATCTCTGGCTGGCAAAAGAGACCTGTTGCAATACTCGGGGCTTTGCTTCTGAACTGAGCCACAGCTCCCCTACATGGAGCTGGTTGCATGTCTGCAGTGGAGTGGGAAATCCCAGGAGGAGAAGGAGGGCACTTCCCTGTTTGGGGTACCACATGCAGACAGAGCTGCTTTTGTAGGCCTCTGAACAGGGCTTGGAGAGGTCCCAGTGCAGATGTTGACGTGTGTCCTTTTGGTCACAAAGCTGAGCCTGAGTCAAGAGACTGGAGCACAACACATGCAACTGTAGGGCTAGGGAAGGAAACTTACCTCTTCTGCACAAGCCTTTCCAAAAAAATCAGGACTCTGGAGGCACTGAACACTGAGTCCCATGGTTCTGGGCAGAAGATAAAGGTCATCTTTAAGCCTCAAAGCCCCTCAGCAATTCAGTTTGCCAGTGAATTCTCCCTCCATGGTGCTCCCTGTCAGGGATTTCCTCAGTCACATCTTTCTGCAACTGGAACTAACAGCTCAGACTGTGCAGCCAAAAGCCAAATGGAACACATATCCTCAGAGCACAGGCAGCAGTTCTGGCCTCTTACATGTGCAAAAGCAGTTTAAATGGATCACTGAGGCCAGGAAACCCAACCTGCATAGCCTGGAAGCTTTGCATTGTAAGTTGGCTGAGGCAGCATTAACTCAGCTGCTTTGCTCTCCCTTGGCATGAGCTCCACTTGTTTTCCTTGTGATGTGCAAACCTTGACACTTGGCTACTCCTGACTTTTCATCTGTACTGAAACTGAGACCCAAACACAGACACTTTGGCTGAGTGGACACTTCAGGAGAAATCTGAGCTGGTGGAATTGCCCACCTTAGTGTCATTTCTAAATCTTCACTTGGACTTGGGGGATTTGTTTCTCACTGCTGTGCATTCAGGGAAGAGATCCTGCTGCTGGTCCATTCTTTGTGTCTTTTGTCTCATTTCCAAAATATTGGAGGCAGAGGAAGTGCACAAATGGTTGATTTTAAAAATGTGCAGATTAGACCTTCCTAGTGAGTTTTAAGGTGTACGACTGTCAGCATCAACATGTGTATTTAAATTATTTTCTCAATCTGACTATTGGAATTACAGAAATTCCTACTGATTTCCATGCAGGCTGGTACAAGGAGACAAAAGGTGGCCCTGACTCACTCCAGACTCCTTGGATAGGAACCAGCTTTGCACACTGTATTGTTTTGGAGTGACCCTTCAAGGTGTACTCAAATTTCTGTGGCCAAATTCAGCACAATATTGTGGGTTTGTTGAGCATGTTCCCAGTAAAACTGGTCCAACCTTTCTTCTTCCTCTGCTCTGTGTAACAGGTTACACTGAAAAAGAAAACCAGATTTTGGCTAAAATCAAAACCTCTTCCCAAGAGCGTCAGCTTCAACTAATTTTCCCATCAGCTGACATTGGCATGACTTCCTTTGGTTTTCAGTGTTTTGTTTGCATAACATCAAAAGGCTCTTCTTTCAATGGACTGGGGTCTTGTCATTTCAGCAGCGTTTCACTTCATCCTGGTTTCTGTGTTGCTGTAAGTTCTTTGGTGTTACACTGAGCAAGGGGGTTGGTGACCTCACCTTCAGAGGATGATGCCTCTTCCAGAAGAAATTTGGAGACCATGGCTTTGGAGGGCTAGGGAAAGGCTTCCCACAGCTGTGACTTAAAGAGAGAGCTTGGGGCAGGAATTTTATGGGCTTCTGTGTTCAGCACCAAACTGTGACTGAGTTGTTCTCGCCATGGCAGGGCTTTGGTTTTACCAGAATGGCAAAGGTGCAGTTTTCTTCCTAATGAAAAGATCTGGGACTTTATACTTCATGGGAAACTTCACAATTTTGGCTGAGTTTTCCTCAAATCAGAATCTGAAGTGAATTTAGTCACATTGAAGATTATGACAAGTGGTGAAAACCCTGATCTGCTCCTCAGGAAAGTCACCTTGGATTGAAGCCAATGGTGATTTTTTGGGGTTTGAACCCACAGAAGTGTTTGAAACAAAGATGTTCTTAAGGCTTTGAGGAGCACAGCTCCCCCAGCTTTGGGACTGCTGAGTGTCTCCCATTTTTTCATCCCAACAGCCAATTTCTTGAGGTTTATTTAAATATTATTTGTTTAAATGCATGAAGTTTCCCTGGAAGGGTAAAGAAGGGTCCTTCCTCAGTGTCCTTGATGGGGAAGAAAGGCATAGTGAGTTGTGAAAAACAGGTGAAGATTCCTTACACTGACATGAGATGAGTTTTAGTTGCTCACTCTTTAGCTTCCAGGTCCATTGGTGTTTCCAAACCAAACCCCAGAGGATGATTTTCCCATTTACAAGGCTGAATTGCTTGTCTGTGTTCCTGAATTCACTGCATTTGTTTGCTTCTCAGCCAACACAATTTCTCAGCAGGTGCCTGTAGTAAAACCACAGACCTGTGAATGAAAGCACAGACAGTTCCTTGAAGACATTTTATCTCCCTTGTGCTGGTGGGGAAGGTAAAGGGACATCTCCTGCTTTTTTCCCAGGCTTTGGTTACAGTCTCTTCTCAGGGCTGTGAGCCATTAAGCAGGACCTGCTCCTTCCCTTGTGCTGTGCTCAAAGCTTGGGTTTTCCCAATCTGAAGATATATGATTGCACTTTGAATGAAAATTACATCTGAAACCAGTTTTATCAGTTTCCTGGAAGATGACAAAGAGAAAATATGTGAAAAATGTCTTTTCACCTCTCTTGGGATTTTTTCTTTGTCCTTTGTTGCCCATTGCATCAGGCTTCCTTATCATTTCACCATAAGAAAATGTTTTCACCCAGTAAAAGAGAGGCCAAACCCTCATGGGTTCATTAAGGGGTGAGTGGTGTGACCAGAGATACCTGATCTGGAAACAAGGGAACAGCAGCTCTGGGACCTGTGCTTTGGGCTGGCTTTTATTTGCTTGGTGGTGATGGTTTGGGGCAGGGAAACAAAGACACTTTTCTCCTGCCTAACGCAGCTCTGCTTGCAGGTAACTGAGAGGAGCAGCTGGTGCCATTCCCAGCTCCCCATTTCCCCTCCACTTGGACAGGAGAGAGCAGCAGGACTCTCCTCAGCTGCACTGGAGCTCACAGTGTGAAGGAATGAGGGAGCATTTGACAGCCCCTGACTCTCTCACACAGAAACAGGGCCAGAAACCTTCTCACTTTCAGTGACGTCCCCTCTAGGCAATATATTTCTCCAGCTTCTCCCAGTGGATGCAGCTTTACTATCTGTGTAACAACATATTAGTTAGGTCACTTCACAGCTATGAGGCTGTTGTGCGGATTCCCTCTCTTCTAGGAATTCTGCCGATGAATCATCAACACTTAGAGCTGGAGTTTGATGTCTTTATTCACACTTAATGCTTGTACTTGGCTGCAGAAGTAATCCTGTGGAATCCAATGGGACTGACTGTGGAGCTAGATACCATTAAATCTTCAGCCTTTTAACAGGAGTCATGGGTTACAGCCAGATTTGTGAATAAAACTGAAATGCAGTCCTGGCTTTCTGAGGGGTTAGGAGGGAGTACCAGGCTAAAACGTTCCTGATGAAACCTAGACCCATGTGAAAATTCCCTGCTAGCTGGCTTTGTTCTAAAGGATTGGATGTGATCCTCTGGGGAAGGGCAGTCAGACCCACCTGGCCTCACTTCTCAAAGGAACCACTGAAATTGGGGAAAAATTACATGCCAGGGTGGGGCATTTTGTTAGCTTGTTCCATTTTTTCACTATTGTTGCCCTTGGGATGCCTTTTTCAGCTTCAGTGTGCCTGGAGCTCTGGCCTTTGGTTTTCAAAACCCTAACCCTAGGTGTAACCCTAACCCTAACCCTAGGCAGTGAATGCAGCCTTGGGCTAAGGCTGTTTCCAAGCAAAAAGCTGTGGAGGAAGCCATGGTGTGGCAGTTTTGTGTCCCCCTTGTGTGGGGGGATAGAATATAAGAAAATAAAGACAGTGCAGAAGGACTAAGGAGTATCACCCCTAAGGAGTTGCAGCTGCACTAATTATCAAACCATTAGGAGCAGGCCTGCCCTTAACAGGCCACAGCTGTGTCCAATGAGGATGAGTGCTATAAAAGACTGGGTTAGCTGATCAAGAAGCAAGTTGGAGTTTGTGGGCTGTGCTGTGAGGAAGAAGGAGTCAGTGCTGCAAGGAGCTGCCCATGAGAAATCAGAGAAGGTATGAGAGCTTTGCAATAAGATGACAACACCCCCAAGATGCCTTTTTCAGTTGCAGTGTGCCTGGAGCTCTGGGCTTTGTAGTTTCAAAACCCTAGATGTAACCCTACACCAACATCAGCTCATTTCCCTAGGAAACAAAACTCGGCCCAGGTTCCTTATGTCAGTTTGCAGGAGGCTCTTGGCACTCTCAAACCAGCCCCTGTTGGCAGCAGTGCCAGCTTGGCTCCGGGAGGCATCCTGTGCAATGCAGAATTCTGGTATGCGACCAGCAACTCTGGGCCACAGACCCCTGAGCACCAATGCCAACCCTTTTTCCTGGAAAACAAAGCTCACCAGACCAGATTCCCAGTGTCATTTTGCAGGAGGTGCTTGGCACTGTCAAACCAGTCCAAGCTGGCATTGGTGGCAGCTTGGGTCTGGGAGGAATCCTGCACAGTGTGGAATTCCAGCAGGCATCCAGCCACTCCAGCATAATTGTCTTTCTGAACCTATAGCTTTTCAATGCTGGACATGAGAGGATGTTCTGTCTCATACTAAGTACCACAGGCTGTGGAAGCTGCAGTTATGGGATATGCAGTCCTGTTCTCTGGGAAGGAGTTTGGGATTTGATGAGGATGCTGTTTATTTGTAGGAAAGGATTGCTCTGATCTCTAGAGCAATCTAGAGATTTCTCTAGAATCCATCTAGATTTCTCTAGAAATCTAGATGGATTTTTTGGGGTTATTTGAACCTGAAGTGATGTGCAGATTTTAGCTTGGCTTTCTTGGAGGTTGAGGGAAGTACCATTAACCTAATTTTCCCATGTGAAAAGAAAAAAGATGTATTTATTCGACAAAATAGCAGTGCTGTCATTGTTCTCAACACTATCTTGGTAATGTGGTGCTTGATGCACTTCAGATGTAACACCAATAGATTTGCATTGGATATTGGGGAGAAATTCCTCCCTGTGAGTGTGGTGAGGCCCTGGCACAGGGTGTCCAGGGAAGCTGTGGCTGCCCCTGGATCCTTGGAAGTGTCCAAGGCCAGACTGGATGGGGGTGGGAGCACCCTGGGATAGTGGAAGGTGTCCCTGACCATGGCAGGGGTTGGACTGCATGGGCTTTAAGGTCCATCCCAATCCAAGCCATTCCATGATTCTATAAACTTTAAAAAAAGGAAAAGAGGTGCAGACCTGGTGAATCATAACATGCCTGTGTTTAATGTTATTTAAGAAAAAAAAAATCAGCAGACTTGTGAATCACAAATCTTCATTCAGTGAACTCCTGGGAGTCAACCTCAGCTGCAGGGCTGAGCCCCAGCCTGGGGACAGTGCCACTTCCTGTGCAGTGCCCTGGTGTGACAATGTCCTGCCAGGAGCAGGGGGCAGCTCCTGGAGCGTGGCCATGCCCTGGGCATCCCTTTGCCATGTGCTGAAGAGGAAAAACCCCAGCAAAGACACTCTGGTGCAGCTGTACAACATTACCCTGCAGGGGAGGAGGGTGGGGAAATGAGGAACAGCCACACATCCTCCCTCGGATGGGGCTTGGTTTACACTGCCCCACTGAGGGTTTTTCTTTTAGACTGATTGGGTTGTTGCCATAGGGGCTGGACCTGAAAACACAACCAGGCTTGGTCCTGGCACTGCTGGTGCCCTGGCCCAAGCTCCTGTGAGGACCCAACAAGGAAGACTTGAAGTCTCCCTTTCTTTGGCCCTGCCTCTCCCCCCTCCACTCCCTTCCCCTCCCAAGGTGCTTTTAATCCCTGTGGTTAATGTGAAATTAGGATAATAAGTCAAAGAGAAGAGAGGACTGGGAAAGGGGGTAGCATGGGGAAGAGGGAAAGAAAAGAAAATAGAAAAAAGAGAGATTCTTCTGACAGATAATTAGGGAGATTGGTTTACTAGCCAGGGACTAATGCTGGCTTCCAAGCTCAAACAGTCCCTTGTGACTCATTTTGTGACTTTAATTTCTATGGGGGTCCTTAAGCAGGTGCCCTCTGACAGGTAGTCAATAGGGGACTTCTGGCTGAGCACCAGCGCCTCTTTGGAGAGGTCAGAGCCAGAGGTCAGAGAGCGGGGCCTGCAAGGTTGGCAGGTCAGGAGCCATCACGGTGACAGATGAACCTCAACGTGTTCCCTCCTCCGGGGCTGTCCCTGCCAGTGGCAGTGCTGGTGTCCCTCGGGACCAGCCCCCTCTCTGCTCAGGGACATCCCTGTTCCCGCTGCTCGCACCTCTCAACTGCTCTTCATTAGTCAGAGGGGCTGCTCACAGCCACGAGCCGGTGGGGAGAGGGTGCTGTCTCCATACCTCTCAACTGGTCCTCATTAGGTAGAACAGTCCCCTTTTGTCCTGCATGAAGCCCCCTTTGTTTCTGAGCCGCAGCAGGGCTGCAAGAGCAGAACCTGATACAAAACAATGCAGCATTATTTAGCCAGAGCCTAAAGTCAAGGAGGGAGCAGCATTTTGGGAAGCTCTGGCTGCTGTGGTGTGTGTGTGTGTACACCCATGGATTCTTGCTGTGCATCCATCTGTCCTTCCTGCTCCGAGCCTGGATCCTCTTGGAGTTGCTAGCTGGTGTTCACGCTATCTGCCACCAACCCAGGTTGCAGGACCCCTCTAAGAATGTATTTCTAAGGTGCTGTAGCTACAAGGAGCTGCTTCTACTCTGCTCCTCTCTGTTCTGGGGGAACTCAGTGTTCCCCCCTTTTCTGGACAGGTTGCCGGGGGTCCCCTGCTCTGGCAGCATTTCCCTGCTTGGCAGAGGAATCTGGGACCATTCTGCTTTCTTCCACCCCTCCCAGGCTGCCTCCCTGCTGCCAGCAGCTGAGGTTGTGTTGGCTGGAGCCAGATTAGTCATTCTGTCTGAGATTTCTTTCATATTGAGGATAATGATGACAAAAAAAGAAATTAATTTTCTTCATAATTGGATTCCTGCTTTTCCCCAAAGAGCTGATGCCTTTTTAAAAAGCAACAGCTCTCACCTCTGTGTTGGTGGCTGCAATCTTGCTGCAAAGTAGGATCACCACAGGAGTGTCTGGTAGGTTATAAATTGGGTGGCAGAATTAAATGCTTACATGCCTGGAGTGCCAAGGTCGGGTCTCTGATCCCATTAGCCCCTTCTTTTGCCTTGAAACAGCTGGAGCAGAGCTGAGCATCAGCTGCAGAATACCTCCTTCCAGTAGAAACTGCAGAGGCAACAGCAAAGAAATGATCCCAAATGTGCTTTTGGGTCCCATCTACTGCATTAAAAAAGTGAGAGGGCTGGAATTAAACAGCGTCCTACCCCAGAGAAAGAAAACAAAGCCTGACTTGGGAGCAGTGGTGGAGCCAAAATGCTGTTTGCAATGAATAGTGTTTGCAAAATTAGGGTCATCTTTAATTTTTTTTAATAAGAAAAGGAAACCCCATGTGCATCAAGGCCCAGCAGAGCTTCAAAGAGGCAGGAGTGAAGACAAGGAGCTCATTGTCTGTGTGCCAGTGATCCAGAGAGAGGAACCTCTCTGTCCTATGCCAGAGTCTGAATATGAAAGTCCTCTATAAATCCAACCTGATTTCAGAGTTAATTGGAGTAGGAAAACCAGGACAGCAGGATGCAGAAATAGGGCTTTGTGAGTTTCCTGGTACACCTCTCCCAAAGAGATCCTCCTGAATTAGCAGAAGGTTTTTGTGGCCTGTGAGGCCAGCATTTACACCGACATCTCTGCCAAGGCTGTTGCGTCACCTTGGTCAAGGTTTATTTTGATACAGCCACAGGCAGCCTCAGGGGTTGCACACGAGTCACACCAGCATTTTGGCCACTTTGGGAAGCCCTTGCCTGGTAACCACTGGGTCCAAAGGGTGCTGTGGGAACTGGAGCCATGGCTGTGGTTCTGCAGCCTCGGCCTGTTGGCTGTCAGATGTTCACACCCTGTTGTACACTTGAATCCTGTGCAACCCAAGGAGAGCAGCTGGTACCAACCTTCCGTGTGACTCAGGCAGCAGTGACACACGGGCCCGGATGTCTCTGGCAAGCAGATGTTTCAGTGGCCAGCTAAGAATTTTCAGGGGGGGATGGTGTTTTTGCTGTGGAAACCTCCAGCACCGTTTGCTGAAGGGCTGGAAATTGTGCCAAGTGGCTGAGCAAGGGTTGTATGCAGCGGTTTGGATCGGGCTGGTGCTTGCCTTCCATTCCATGCTCCCACCTTGCTGGTGGGTGGGATTTTTGGGTTGCTGCACCGGCAGCAAGGTGGTCACCTGAGAGAACCAGTTCACGTGGCAGACTGGGAGCTGTTTGCTCCTGGAGGGTGGATCTGCTCCATGGATGCTGGGATGGGGCCAGGCACAGCACTGGGCTCCAGGGCTGCTCCCTGTTTACAGCTCCTCCAGCAAGCACAGGCCGTGGCTGGGTGGGACTTGGAGTCCTGCAGTTGAGGGTTTTGTGTTTTGTTTCAAACCGTAAATATAACACAATTGTGTTTATGTAACACAGTTCTGCAAGATGCTGCACACGGGTTTTAAATAGAATAAGGGTTAAATTTAGCCTCTCTTTTTTTTCCTCCCATTGATTTTGCAGAGATAGATTTGTGTTTAAAAGACTTCTCACCCTGGAGTTTACCGGACTCTGTGCTGCATGATCTCATTGCTAGGATCTCACTCTTCCTCCACCCTTCCCTCCCGTTGTTTGCTATTCTGACTAAAGATGAGACAGAAAAAGTTAAACAAACTTTTTTTTAAGACAGGGAACGCATCATCCTATGTGTTTATGCAGTATTAAACACAACAAGATCATTATCTGGAGACACTGGAGACCGGATTCCCTTTGGATATAAATGAGTAAAGTTCCCATCGAGTACATGATTTACACCAGCGCGGGCTTTGGCGCCAGGGTGTATAAAGATGAGCAAGGGGGAAAACATTCAGCTATGCAGAATTGGACTTTCTAAACATTTCTTATTAGCCTCCAATTAGCAACTGGAAAAAATTATTGAAAGAAGGAAAACAAAAAGCTGATCATCATCAGAAGAGCAGGCTTTGAAATTATGAATGTATTTTGTATTTTTAAGCCTTACTTGGCTCTTTTCCAGTCATCAGCAAAGGGTTAGGCCAACGACTGGGTCTGAATTTCCCCACTTTCTCAGAAGTCAACATTTGTTATTTACACCCCTAATATGAGCAAAATTGTATCTGGGATTCAGAGCCAAGAGCCAGTGATGCAGAGGAGTTTGCAGATTGGACTGGCTTTGCCATATGGGATGTTAGGAGCAGCTTTTCTCCAGCTCCAGCCTCTCATGAAGTTATTTTGAAGTTTCTCTTGTGATTCACACATCCTGGGATCTCTGCAGTAAACGACTGGAATTTTGTGCTTGAAGGCAAATCCTTGGGTCAGCTAAGCTAAGTAGTAAACAACACTTCATGTTTCCAGGGTTCTCAAATAGCAGCATTCCCTCAAAAGTCTTCAATACAATGTGATTTTAGGTTTACTAACAACATTTCTGAGGAAGAAATTCATAATCCACCCAAGCTGGAGCAGGATCCTTACTGTCTCAGGCCTGTTACTGTCCAGCTGCTTCCATGCTGCTGGGACACCAGAAATACTGGGTTTTATTCTCTTAGGAAGGAAAAATATTACCTGGCTTTTGGAGGAAAAAATGACCAGTGAGCCAGATTCTTTGGACATATCTTATTCATGGTCTTTATCCAGCCTGGAAGAGTCTTCCAGTCTGTTACTGGTTCTTCACTAGAAGAATTGTGAACTAAGTACAAGTCTGAATTTCTTCCAGCTCTAACAAGGATGGCATCTCTTTGAGGAGCTGGAATAGGCAACAGGTGAAAGCATGTTTAGGTTGTTCTCTAATATGGGTCCAGGACAAAATAATCTGTGCTCCCTGAGGACCTCTCTGTTACCTCACTGGTCCTTCAGGAGAGAATTGCTGAGGCTTCCTGGCAGCAGGGATTTGGTGCATGAAGGAAATCTGGATAATTTCCCACACTGGGAGATCTGGATGGAGCAGTTGTCTCCCAGTTGGTGAGGTTTAAACTGGTGAATAGAATGGCACTTGGAACATTTTCCTGGCTGACTGGGGACATAGCACATGTACGTGATGTTTATTGGTTCCAAGCTTGGCCCATGCTGGGTTTGAAGCCCCGGTTTGTTTTTGAAGGTGGGACGATGCTGTGGTTGAATGACACGTAATTCAGTGCCCACTTTTGCCAGCTGGACTGTCTGTGGTCTCTTCCGTTGCTCCTTTCCAGGGCTCCCTAACTCCAAGCTAATTGGGTGCTGGCTCCAGGCTTTCTATTTTAATGCTGTTTGATGATAATCATCATTCCCGCAGGATAAATGGTTGAGAACAAAGACAGGAAACGTCCCCCTGATTAGATAGAGGCAGGAGAGCCATTGGAAGAAAAAAACAAATGACAAAAGTGACAAATGAGGGTCCTGTAACTTCTGCCATCCTCCTGGGGCATGTGGAAGGGCCTGGAAGGAGACATGAATATGACTTATTTACTGGTTTGGAAAACCATGCCTTGGAAGTCTTCAGGTTTCATCTCCATCTTCAAACAAAGGCCAGAGGAGAGATAAGTCCAGGGAGCTCCCAGGGCTGGGCTGTTTTGGGGACAGTTACACCATCCCTCCTTCCTTCCAGTCAGATCAAAACTAATCATCAATGCTGCATAAGAGGGAAAGAGGCAACAATCAGATGTAGGTTTAGGTGATGTGCAGGGTACAAACTACCCCTGCAGTGTATTCAGAGCACAGACCTGAGCCCAGCTGGAGTCTGACCTTGTTTGATGTTGACTTGTGTTGAAGCCATGCCCAGCTTGGTGTGTCCCTTGGGAATCTCTGGAAAGGGAAAATGGGCCTCAGCAGCAACCCAAATGTGTGTGGTGCTGCAGAGCAGAAGGGCGTGGTCTGTCTGGCACTCCATTCATGGGTAAATGTGTCTTTTACAGAATTATCAAACAGTTTCAGAATCCTAAAAGGGCTTGCAAGTGTCTTGCTGCAAGGACAGGAAGGTTCTGCAGGAGTTGGGCTTTAGGTGTCAATCCAGAGAAAGGTGAGCCCGTGGAGCTTGGAGCAGGTCCTGTTCAACCCTGGGTCCTGTCCAGGTCCCAGAGATGCCATGAGAGTCTGGTTTTACCTTTTTCTTCAGTGACAGAGGTGCTTATGTCTTGGGGGAAAGATCAACAAAATTAAACTCTTTGACTTCAGACAAATTGTCATCAGAATATTGTAGCTTCTTAAAAATTGAGAGGTTTTCATTTTCAGTGGTTGAAAACTGAGTGGGAGCTAGAAGTACATGGGAGCTGGTTCTGATTAGCTCCAAATTCCCACATGTTGTCGTGCATTTTGGGTTTATTTTTGTTTGTTAAGCTTTGTTTCAATTAATTCTGTTTAGTGCTCATGTTTGGAGCATGGCCTTGGGTTTGTTTATGATCATTGTGCACTGGGGGGATGAGCAGAGTCTGGGTAGCCCTGAGAAACCCCCATGCTGGGGGGTTGGACTAGAGGGGACTCTGAGATGCCCAAGGAGTTTGACATTTCCATGGCTGGGAGAAAACCTTTTAAAGGTTTTCTGAGGCTAAATGAAACATAAACCCCCAAATCTTTCCTTCTCTGTTTTGACTGTAAAAGAGGCAAAAACCTGATCTGGAGAACAGCTCTAGGGCTGGTATTTTTGGTGGTTCTTCCCCAGACATTGGCAACTTGTCCGGCTCCTTACCAGACCCTTTGAATTAAGGGTTGCTGTGGTTCTCAATGCTGTCTAGATTTGAAGCCAATAGAAATCTCCTGAAAGGAAATGGAAATAGAAATATTCTGATTTAAATACCTTTAACTCAGGCTCAGGAATGAAGCATATTTTCTAATGCTGCAAGATTTTTGTTGATGGTGTTTCTGAAGGTGAGGGTGACTTTCTAGGTGTGCTCATATAAACCCAAATCTTCCCTATGTATTTAGTAAAAATTTATAACTACTCTTTAAGATCTCTGCTGTGAAATAAATTAGGGACATGCCTGGAAAGTACTAGATTGGCTTAAATGTGCTGTGGAGTCATTTTCGATTCTTTTATCCTGCCTTTTTAAATTAAAGAAATGTGATGATTTAAGGCGTTTGATCTCGGAATGTTGCAATTTTTATTAGCATTTGTTTCCAGTTGTGTGTTTTCCCGGTAATCGGTTTATGGAACCTTTCACCCCCAGTCTCCTCCTCCAGGGTCGTGTGCCTTGCTCAGGTCCAGCCATCTGGCTCTTCTCTCCCATCACTGAGCAAATGGGGGTCACTTTTTTTTTTTCTGGAAAGAAAAAAGAACAAATGCTGCTGCAGCCATTGCTCCTTGGCAGCTCTGTTGGGTGGCCTCAAGGAGGGTCAAGGACTCAAAAACTGCAGGGTGACCTCCAGGTTCCTTTCTAGGTAGGATATTCCAGCCTGGAAATGAGATGTACAATGTTGCTGGAAGTTCTGCCAAGCAAGTCAACCTAATGCATGATTTCACTTCCGAATCAGATATGCTTCCCCCTCCTTCGGAGGGTCTAGTGAATCAAGATGTGGCTTCAAAACCACTTATTTCAAAATCAGGCAGATCTGTCTTTTCCCATCTTGGGACCAGTTCAGGATCTGCTTGGAGTCCCTCATGTTCACAGGCAACAGCCCAACAGTTGGCCGAGAGCAACACTGAAGGCGCAGAACTGGTCTGACTTCAGAAGAGAGGTTTTGCAAAGATCACTGAAGTTCAGAAATCCCTAAGAATTTATTCTTATACTTTATTTCCAGTAGAAACCCTTCCAAAAGTGTTTCTACATCAGTCCCATTCCCTTGTACCTTTGTGTATTGTCTGTGTGTTCCACTGGCCCACACTCCTTCAGCTGCTCTGCTGTGCCAATGCAGGGAGGATTCCGCTCTCCCCAGAGCGCTGTCTGCTCAGCTTTGGTGCATCCCACAGGAGCTCCCACTTCAGTAAAGTGACATTCCCTCTGTCAGAAGGGAATAGCTGAAATTTGGTTTAACCAGCCACAGCTCTGGGGCTTGGGTTGCTCTCCCAAAGCTCAGCCTATGGTTCTGACCTGAAATAGGCTCTGTAACAAGTCGTTCCAGCCTCTGTGTGCCTTGTTAACTGTTTCCATGTTTTTGACAGATGGCTTGGTGTACCTCACAGCGAAGCCAACTTCCTGTTGAACAAACAATGAGGAAAGAGGAGGGAGGAAGAATGGGGTGTGGGAGAGAACACAGGATGCCATTTATATTTTATTTATGCAAGTGTTGGATTTATTTTTTTTTTATTATTTTAAAATCTTGGGTATGCAGAGGGCCGAGAATTTGGGGAGAAACTGGAAATTTGAGGCTTCATTTAGGAGGAGTCTTCAAGGTTTCCAAACCTCCCTCCAGAGACTGAGACTTGTCATTGCTCCTGTTTCACTGATATCATGGGGAGTCATGGTTCAAAGAATGGAGTTGCTGTCTTGTAAGCCTTCTGTAAGGAACTGTCCATCCCTCCCTGGCAGTGATGTTCCTTTTGGAGAAGCTTTCAGGATTCAGGCTGCACAAGGTTTTGCTTTCAAGGTTTTATGCTTGTCTGAAATGCCAGAAGCTATCACCAGGCTTCATCTCCCAGTGAATTGCTTTGCTAAGTGACCCCTCATTTTGTGACCCCATGGTCCAGTGCATTCTTTTACTGTCCTACAGAAGATTTTCATGGTATTTATTTTTGGTCAGAGCACAGGACTGTGTCTTGGACTTAGGACTGACAGGGTGAACTTGGAGAAGCCAGGGCAGAGTCTTGTCAATCTGTAATATAAACAGGAATATTTGACTGCTTTTGCCAAGTATTTTTAAGATCTAGTGGTAGAGAAAGCTTGGAAGCCTCTGCAGCTAGCAGAGGTTATTTATGTTACTGTGGTGACCAGCACAAGACTTTCTCAGTCTGGTAGAGAAGTACTGGTGGCACTGACAGAGCAAGAATTCCACATCAGCCACAGAGTGGGACCCAAGTGCTGGTAACTTGCTTGATGAATGGCTTGAGAAGCAGCACAGCTTCTTGACTATTGTTATTGTTCAAATCCTCATTGGCCATAACTCCTGTCCAGCCCCTCCCTAGCAGCACACAGTGAGTGATTCCCAGGGTTTCTGATGGCTGGGTTTGGAGCTGTCTCTGGTGTCCCCTCTGAATAAGGGCTGCACTTGCAGGATTCCAGCCCTGGCTGGCACTTCCCCTGCCTGGTGAGTGTGATCAATTTTGATGGACACACAGTTCAGCTGACCCCAGCTCCTTGAAAAAAAGCTGACTCTACTCTTTGCCTTGCTCTATGCCTTGCTCTGCTTTCTGTTTACTGTGACCCAGCTTTTCTGTTTATTTCTAAATCTGCTTTTTTCTTCTCTCTTGAAACCATATGCAGATTTGTTTCTCTCTTTCTTCTATGTTTCTGCATCCTTCCCTGTGGTGATCTCGTCCTTGTTTACAATGAAATTCTCCCTGGACACTGTGCAAGGTGTGGCTGATGGAAGTGAGCTCCTCCCTCTTGGGATTTTGCCCTCATAGAACAAAACACATTTTGCCTCTGAATCTGTGTAGGTCCTTGTCAGGTCCTCAGCCCAGTCAGATGACGCCAGGAAAGCAGAGCTGGTGATAGTTCCTATTCCAAAACCCCTCTGCTTCCTTGTTTGCTCTTTAGTAACTCCAGGAAACTGCACCTGGATGATCCCTTCTGAGATGTGGCAAGGGTCTGCTGGACCAGGCCACCCAGCTCTGGCCAGAGGCTCTTGGACAGTAATGTCCTGCCAGAATATCCAACACCCATCCTGAAATGCTGCTGACTGCCTCTTACCCTGGTTTGGGGTACGGCCTTGGGGTATCTTGGGGTGTTTCCCCCAAAAAATCTGGCAGCTCCAAGCCTGAGAAGCATCCAAGCAACCCTCCAGTTCTGCAGAGGCATTTGCAGGGATCCCAAGTGGTTCTCTGTCCCTGAAATAGCACAGCCTGTTAAACACTCCCAGCTGAAGGAAACCCACACTCAGTGGCAGGAGGTTTGGGAGGCACCACGATGCCAAGTCCCCTTTGCAATCCATCATTCCCCTTTCCACAAGTTTCCCAGGCATTGGGAGTGTTTTTCCATCCTTCCCTGCTAGTAATGAAGTAAAGTATAAAGTGAGTTATAAAGATGTTTAAAGGAGCTTTTGCCCTGGCCTGGCCTGGAAGAGCTGAGGTCATTCCCAGTGCACATTAGAGAATATGTGGAGGGTCTTTGGAGCTTTCTTCCAGGGAAACAGCTAATAAAGCTGCCTGTGTTTGTTGTTCATGCCAAGACACATTCCAGCATCTGATTATTTTATGTCATTACTTTAATGTGGAAAGAAAGAGCGAAGCATGGATTTTTCCAGGTGGGTTGGCCCATGTGGGGGAGGTCACAGCTTAGGGTAGGTGTGTTGGATTAAAACTGACCCAAACTACTCTGTCAGAAATAAAGTTTGTGCAACTGAACTTCAAATTTTAGTGTCACTAAAGTTGGATGAGGAAGGGTATGGCAGCAGAACCAACAGCTTCCATTTGGAGGCGTTTGCAGATTTGATGTGGAATTGAAAAAAGCAAGAAATAGAGACAATAGTGTTGTAATTGCTTAAGTGGCTCAAACTGCAAAGGAAATGCTGGAAACTCATGTAAAAGACCTCCCTGTAGTCCAATGTAGTACAGAAGGTACCAAAGAGGAATTTTGCTCCCTCAGAAATTCTGTAGTTTGAGGAAGGGATTGTTCCCAATTGGAATAAAATGCTAAACTTCCCATGTCCCACAGGCCTACTTAAAAGATGGATTTAATGTTACCAAGACACTTTGTCAAGGGGATTAGCTGCTTGAACTTTTTTACTGTGGTAAATAATGCAGAAATCTAACAAACATTCTGACATTTCTAGGAAAAAAAGTCATCAAAATCAATACTTGTCTTAAGAACTCTGCTTTTTAAAGGTAATTACCCTGTTTCAACTCTTTTAAACCAGCTGTGCTCTGTCTGAGGTCTTGGTCTTTGGCTATGTGACCAGTCTGTACTCGTGGGAATAGGGAATAATGATTTTGTGAAACTGGATACATGAGTATGGACTCTCTATAATCAGAAAAAGTCATAGATTCATGTTCTGTAGGTCTGGTTTAATTTTTCACTTTTGTGTCACTTCATTGGCATTTCTCTTAATTCTCCCCAACACAGCCAGAATTGGAAACAGGACATCTAAGTCTGGGAATTTGTGGCCAGCTTCTTATCTCCCATTGGTTTTGCACCACTATAACTTCAATGACGGATCATCTTTTTTTGTTTAAATATTCTGGTGTGAGAGAAATGAAAACCAAAGGACTTGGGATAGTTTATGATGGGTTACTGGATATAAGTAGAAAATTAGAAGTGATCCATATCCGGTCTATTCAACTCTGTTATCCATTTAATCATCACAATTCCAGGCACTGTAAATTTCTAAATGTTATTTGGAAATGAAGTGGCTCATTACAGCTGATGTTGCTAATCCTTCTGCTGGCAGTAGCTCCCCTGCTGAAATGACATAATTTGTGACTTGCAGTGATCAATGGTGTTGTAGGCAGGTTAAATCTAAAGCCCAGTTTGCAATGGTTTTGCTCATTATCTTACAACACAGTTGTTAACTACTACACGTGGCTGTTATGTTTGACATGAGATGGTGAAGGGAAAATAAATATTTAAATCCTGTTTATGTGTGGTCCTGCAAGCAGCACAGAGATAGGAGTGGTGTCCAGTCCTCCCAACTGGAACTCCATGGCTTTGGGTTCTAAGGTGGAAATTCCCAGGTTATGCTGTGCACTCTGGGGGCTTTCCCACTTGTAAAGAGGATCCTAAAGAGAGGAGCCATTAATTTTCCAGGTCTGAGGGCAGACAAGAATGAATAGGTCTCATTTTCAAGACACTAAGGAAAACTAGCAGAAGATTGACTGTTGCCAGCAGCTGTCTACGTCTGGTCT
This sequence comes from Serinus canaria, assembly GCF_022539315.1. Classification (NCBI taxonomy): domain Eukaryota; kingdom Metazoa; phylum Chordata; class Aves; order Passeriformes; family Fringillidae; genus Serinus; species Serinus canaria. Next base: position 4,835,569 of record NC_066329.1, on the reverse strand, counting down.
AAATTGTAATACAGGATTCCTGTCCACAAGTGGTCTGTGAGTAAGCTTTCATTGAAAATTCTTTGAGATCCTCTATTTCCTAAACTTCTGCTGGAGATACATTGCATGCTGCAGCTGTGAAGATTGTGAGCAGTGCTTGATGAGCTGGGTAAAATGGTCTCATGAGTAGGCAATATCTTCATGCAGATCAGCACTTTCTGACTGGGTGTCTAAAAGGTGGAATAATTGAAATCTAAATCAGGATATATTGACTTCAGGGTTTGGTGGAACATTGCAGGGATGAGCCCAAGGAGATATGGATGTTTTGGATTCAGATGAAAACTTTAAAAATTAAAATATCGGATTTGTTTCCATCCTAAGAAACTGGGCCTGGTTTAGAAGGTAGATCATTACTGATCTGTGGTGAGGCTCAGATGATTTAATCCCACTGCATTAGTACCTTCCTCTAAAACAGTGTTTGGTACAGCTCTCATCCCTTACCCACATTTTTGTTCCACTTGGATTTGTGGAAGTTTCTTATCAAAAGGAAAACATCCAAGGACTGAACGTAGATTTGAGAAGGGAAATGAAAAGCACTGGCAAGCCAGAAGGGAGGTATCAGGTTGGTTGCTCAGCTTTCTTAATAAACTGCTCAAGTTTAAACATGGCCTTGGTCCTTCAGCCCAGCTTCTCCTTCCTGGCTTCAGCTGTGGAAAAAATAACAACAAAACTTTGAATTGTGATGGAGAATGTTGCTCACAATGCCATAGAATCACTGCATTCACCCATCACAAGAACAACATGACATTGGTCTGAACCCCTGGGTGGGCTCCAAGGGTTGAACATCAGCAAACTATGGATCTGTTTGGGTGTGGGGTTTTTTTTGGTTGGTCTCTCATGCAAAGAACTGAAGTGTCCAAAAAATATGTTTTCCTAGTGTGTCAGGAACAGATTCACACCCATCCTCAAGCTCTAAGGACTGTAGGGAATGTGCAGGGTGGTCACAACAACGTGGGGCAGACTGAAGATCATGGATGACCTGCAGTGATTTCTCTGCTGGGCAGGTAGGGAAACACAACACAACATGCCATAAATCTTGGAAACCCTTCCAAAGCTCCAGGCTTGGATGTGCCTCCAGGTATTTGTGAAATGCATGGTACTATGAATGTGCTGGAAAGCACAGGGCTTTTGGTTTCTTTCAAATTATTTCACTGGCATTTTCTTGAATTGCCCTGCATATCTTAGAGATGAGTGGAGAAGAAGAAAATTTGCAATACTTAACATTTCAGGACTATTTAGCTTTTTGATAATGATAGTGATAAAATAATGAGATTATTCAAAACAATCACCTGCTCTTTTGTAACCTTGAGTCACTTTTGAAGAACTTGTTGAACAGCAACAGTGGATTTTACATCCTTCATGTTTTTCCCAGAGCTCAGAATTTCTTGCCAGTGGCCTTTCTGCACTTACCCTGGGGACACAGGATACTCTGCTTGCAGGTCAATCTTTCACACAGTCCTAAAGCCTGCTGGGATGTGGGAACATAAAGCTCAGGCTTTCTAGAAGCTGAGAGAATGAGGTGATTGATAATGCAGCAGATTTTCCACTGAAAGCCAAATGGTTTATGCCAGGATTGTGTTGAGATCAGCATGCCACTGAGGAACATCCCAGGATTTGTCCCATTTGGACTCTGAAGTGTTCTGCTGCAGTTTCTGACCAGTTTGGGTCATGGTCCCATGCCTTTGGTGAAGCTGCAGCAATGAGTGTGTCATGAAAAGAAAGCTCTTCCATCCACCCAGATCTGACCCACTTAAGTGTGTCCAGATGGACAGATGACCTCCAGAGGTCCCTTTCAGCCTAAATTATTCAGTGACTCCGTTACCAGCATTCCAGAGGGAGTGTTAGGTGAAACTGGGACCATCCCATCTGGGGAGGAGGATAGAGTTATATCTGCAAGTCCTGTATCTTGACCCCATCCTCTGCCCTGGCCATCCATCACTGGGCACTGGTATTTTATTCTACCAGGATGTCAATCACCTTTTCAATTAGTGAGTGGGAGGGGAGAGTGTGGCTGATAGCACCCAATCTTCCATTTGATTTAGGATGAATCACACTTAAGAGGGCATCTGGGGTTAAAGAACACAGGATTCTGGACACACATATAAATCAGCAGACTTGAGGTTTGCATTATTCACCTTCTGGAGTATGAAGTGATATGACTCATTGGATCATAAAAGAGATCAAATAGCTTTGTTGCTAATAATTCTTTCCTTGACCCATTCCCTGGCACATTAGGTTTGTAAACAGAGTTTTAATGGCATCCCTTGGAAGTAATAACATCACGCCTTTATAGCACCTTGGCTGACTGTATCCTCCTGGCTGTAACTGTGCTTGGGTCTAAGCCTCAGCCATTTGTGGGAACTAATGTGCTTTCATATCTTAAGTTTGCAGTTATTGCCTTTTTGAGATTGATCATCTCCAGTTACTCTGCCTCCCACCCCTCCTCTTCCACAGATGACGTTTGAACCCTCCCAAGAGCCCACAACTCAGCTTCTCCCAAATGATAAGCACACCCTGTAATATTCTGGTGCAGATAACATGCTTGAACTTCAGGGTGTTGTCCATGTCTAATGAGCTCATGGCACCATTTACTGTTTTATGGCTAAATCATGATTGTTCATTAACAAAAACAGCACTAGACCATGTGCCAACTTTAGACAGAGGAAAAGGTAAAGCAGAATTTTGTGATGGAGTGTGATCAGGATGTGGCACCTGTGGCAGCACATTTCCTGCTGGCTCCTGTGCCCATTCCATGTGGTGGCTCCTATGGAGAAGCCTGGAGGGGAGGGAGAGCAGTGTAGGGCTCTGGTGTTGTGGCTTTACAGGAACTCCTGAGCTGTGCTCTGATGTGATGGTGCTCTTTGTCGTTCTGGGCGTCACCCGTGGCAGCCTGCTTTGAGTTGTTACATGGAATTATCAATGTTGGGAAAGGCCTCTGAGATCATTGAGTCCAACTGCTAACCCAGCACCACCCTGTACACCACTGAAACAATGTCCCCAAGTGCCACATCCATGTGCTTCTTGAGCACAGAATCATAGAATTGTTTGGGGACCTTAAAGCTCGTCCCATTCCACCCCTTGCCATGGGCAGGGACACTTTCCACTATCCTAGGTTGCTCCAAGCCCTGTCCAGTCCAGCCTTGATCACTCCCAGGGATGGTCATTCCAGCACTTCCTTGGGCAGCTTCACTTGCCCCTGCCTGTGTCTTTCTTATTTGCTGCCTGTGAGGTGGTGCCCCCTTGCACCCCACCAACTTTGCTCTGCCTGCCCAGGCTGCAGGACTTGCACACAGGATTGGTGGTTCCCAGGACAAGAAATCACATTTTTAAGCAGTAAAAATGGGAGAAAGAAGGTCCCAGTCTCCATTAGAGGGTCTGTCCTGTTGAAGAGATGGAGATATCTGGTCTAGGGAGAGGAGGAAGGAGATAAAGGAAAGAAAAGAAAGGTGGGAACTGGCAGTGTAGAACTGTGCTGCTTCGTCACAGTCTCAGGTACATTACATGGTCTCAGGTTGCTGCTGAGCCTACAGCAGGTAAGAGACCTTTGTAGAGATAACTTTTGAGACTTTGTTCCACTTTTTATCTGAAAACTGGGAGTTTTTTGGTGGCTAATTTAGTCATGGGCTGGTGGCAAGCTGTAGTTGATGGTCACTAAAGAGGGGTTTGGGTGCAATAGAGTTGAAGATCTCTAATCATAGCATGAAATCTATGATTAGATCAAGGAGTTTAAGGAGAATGTTAAAGAAGGAAAACAATGAGAAGGATGAGGAGTGAGTGGGAATATGGGACTATCAGGATTGTTCCACCTCATTTGAAGGACATTCTGTATCAGTTTTCATGTTATCACTATTTTGGTCAGTTCCTATAGTTAATACACAAATTCTTGCATTGAGACCTAACAAAAGACTGCTCAGGGACAGCATATAAATAGCTTTTGGGCTGCCTTATATTTATATATGTTGGTTAAGCAAACTTACATGGATAAACAATAGCAATATAATGACCTTTTTATAGATATGGCTCCGTGCTTGTACCAGAGCAGTCTGGTGTATTTATTTCAGCTCGTAAACCATGCGTGGTTAGTACAGGATGTGTACTCTTCAGCATTTACAGTTGTTTAAAGGGAGGCTTTCGTGGTGGTGCTGTCATACCAGGAAACACCACCAGCCTGGGGCACACAAAGTATTAAGTGTCAAGGGGTGGATGTATCAAGCAGGAGATTTAATTAAAAGGCCATCATGATGTCTTATAGCTAAAAAGTATCTTCAGTTAAAAAATGACTATAGGAGCTGAATAACCCTATGAGATACCTGAAATGCTTTGGAGGGCAGTTAGATACCCAGTAACTATGGGATTTTGGAGAATGGGGTATTTAACTCCTCTTAAAGTCTCTGGTGTGGTTAGTAGTGACCTGAAGGCTGAATTCATCCCTGGTCTTGTAAAATCGCTGCTTTTGGCTGGGAGTGGTCTTGGCTCAGGGAAGAAAAACTGCTCTCTGATGTGTCCTGGAAAGCAAACAGTAGGTTTGGGATGCACATTGTGCTCCTGCCAGCTGTGCTCTGGAGGAGTGTGGCTCACAGAGCAGTAATGAACAGCCCTCGCGGCACTTAGATGGGGAATTTTGCTGTAAATCTTCTAAAACTCTTGGAAAGATGGAATGTTTCCCCTTCTCTTCTCTCTGCCTTTCTTTGTGAATATAAATCCCCAGTGTTTAGGAACACGCAACCCTCATGTCTGAGGACAGATGGTCAACTTGTTTTTACTGAGGGATTTTCCCCCATGGGTGGTTTGTTCTGGAAGTAATGCCCAGCTCTTTCCAACCACTGGACTCAAGTTCTTTCCAGAGGAAATTGAACATGGGGAAAACCAGGGCAGAGCACAGTAGTTGAATTACCCAGGCCAGAAGTTGAACATCAGGCTTATCTGGGTGTTGGGGGATGGTGATGTTCCCCCCACAGGCAGCTTCTAGCTTGGGCAAACCTGCTCTGGTAAGGCTGTCTCTGCACCTTCTAAATAAGTGGACACCCTGAAGCTGCTGTTTGCTCAGCTATCAGCACTTAGTGCCTGGACAATTCCTGCTGAGAACATGCAGTCTTTATTTTATGATTGTCCATCCTGCTCCATGATATTTCTCCATGGCAGCTGTTTGTGCCTTCCCTCTTCTTCAGCTCCTTGTGTGCTGCTCCACAGCCAAGAGCAGGAAGGCCCATTCCAGTGTTATCAGCCTCTTCTTTTGTATCCTAGGGAATGGGAGCAACTGCCAAGCCCACTTTGCCTCCCAAAGTTTAACAGATTGGCCCACATCTAATTTCTGCCTCTGTGTTTACAGAAGGTGGAGGACGGAGGGGAAGGGGGGCTGCTGAGCAAGGGAAGAGGGCATGGAGAAAAAAAGAAATTACTAACCTTCCATCAAAGAGCTGCTTTCCTACTTGTGGTTTCAAAATGCTTCCTCCTTCCCCAGCTATCCTGTAATCACTCTCCAACATTCACCAGAGCAGTGTTTACATCCAGCCCTATTACCGGCAGGGGAGACAGGAGAAATTAAGGGCTCCCATGCCCCATTATCTCCCCCTCTTCCCCCTCCTCTCCCCCTCCCACAGGCAGACACACTTCTCTCCCCTTACCCCTTTTCATCAAACGCCTCCAATTCATGAAGGAGTAAAAGCACTTTAATGGGATTCTGGAGATCTTAAAATCCAGGTGGTTTGTTTAAAAAAAAAAAAAAAAGAGGGGAAAAAAAAAAAAAAGGAAAAACTTGGAGGAAAAAATACCACCAGCTCACTCTTTTTGGCTTCTTTGTTCCTTTTCCACGTTGTCTTGAACCTTTTTCTTCTCCACAACTCTGCTTGGCAGCTGGGGCGAGCTGAAGTTTGACTTGGATGGCTGGTGAGACCACACAGAGCTCACCCTGGCTGGAATTAATTTCCGATGTACGGCTGAAGAATCCCATGCACACACACAAACACAGCGAGCCCTTGCATTTCCTTTTGATTTCCTTCTGGTGCTTCCTTCCCCAGATACCCTTTTTATCAGAAGCAGAACGAGCTGCAGTGCCAGCGCTGGGGCTGCTGGGGCGAGAGGCTCTGCCCCAGCATGGCAGCAGAGCCAGGGGAAGGCGGAGGCTCTTTAGATGTTGGGCAGGCAAAGAGACGTGTGAAAAATGGTCAATGTTGGACAACAATAAATGGGGATTATGACTTTTTTTAACGAAGGGTAAAAAAGGATACTCATCTGGTACTGGCACTTGACGGGGACTTGAGGTCTGATTCCAATTCCTTGTTTAACCACAGATTTCCTCTAAATAATTCTCGTAATCTCTTGATTCCCTAGCTGAGGTCAGGGGCCCATTGTTCTACACCCTGTAACAACACAATGGGACACAGTTCCTGCCCCAAAGAGCTTACAGTGAAAACAATCAAAGAATGAAAAAGAAACCCAGGCTTGCCTGGAGTTACACCCTGGTGTTAAATTGAAGATTAGAACCAGACCTCCTGACTCTCTAGGTTTTGAGTCTTCTGCAATTGTAACATTTTTCTGGCTTCTATCTTGAGATTCACACTGCAGTGTTAAAGACCATCAAAATAGAAAATACTGAACCTCTTAACGATCGCAGCAGAGGAGAAGGAGCTGTTTCTGATGGACAGCTCTGCTTCTAGAGCAAGGACAGCCTTGTTGATTCTTACTCAGTGTTACCAGCACACAGAGGGAGGTTGTGAAGTTTGGGAAGCTGGTTGACCTTTGAGGTTCCCGGGTTTCCTACGAGCTAGGGCGATGGACCAGTGCTCAAATGGGCTGGGTGGCTGGGAAGGGATTGCAACAGGGCTGCATTGAAGTCCCTTCCTCAACAGGAAGGCAAATGGCCATGGGCGACAGGGGACATTTAAGCGGAGAATATTCACTCACACATGGAGGAGTTGTTGGAACAGCTCCGTGCCCGGAACTCTCCCCTCCCAGGGCAGGGCTGTGCTGAATGCGTGGGGCAGCGCACACGCGAGTGAACTCGGCCCAAGTCCTCCGAGTGCTGGCACAGCCGTGCTTCACTGCGGGAATACTCGTGGCACCACAGTCCTGCAGAAAGGGACAGGCTGGAATGGGCTTTTAGTTGTGCTGTCAGTGCTCTGAAGCATCAGAGCACGATGTGGTCTCTGTGACTGGAGGAGTAAAACTGAAGCAGGCTCGGCTAATACCACCCTCAATATCACTCGGCAAAGAGAGGACCTGGCCCTACTTGTTGCTGGAAATCTCGTGGTAATGGCTTTCTTAAGCATATGGAGTGACCTGATAATATGGAAAGTGATGATTTGTGTATGCTCAGCCATAAATACACAGTCACATGTACACTCCCCATTTTCCTTGGTTGCCCAGACCCTTATTCTTACCTCCAGCGTATTCCAGTGGCACTACTTGGGCTTTTGATACTGAGTTTTATTATTATGGGCGAAACTGTCAATGCTTATATCCTGTTTTCCTATTTGACAGTTTATATGAAACTTTTAGTCACTCTGAGATCTTTGATTTCATCCAGATTCAGTTTTTAGGCTTGTCAGAGAGATGGACCCATGCATATCTGGATGAACACAGTGTGCAGGATTCCTCACCCCTAACTTTGGGCATCAGAGGAGATTTCCTCTCCATGTACAGAGATTACACCTTAAATGTGCTTTACATCTGCTCAAAGATCCATATTTTTGCCTGTATTTTACGGTCAAAGGAAATGGCTATTTCTTGGGCCAGGCTCAACAACTTTATTGCAGAGTTGCATTGGGGTGAGAAGTTTCCTCTGACTGCAAAGTGAGTTGGTTGCTGCATTAAAAAAAATACCTCCAGCCTACTGGGGCACTTGGGTGAATCACCAGAGCTGTGTGGGTCTGTTTGAGGGCACACAGTGGTCCCAAGTGGCCCTGTAGGCCATGCTGGCCTTGGCTCCTGATCCTGGAGAAGGCTTGTGCTCAAGAGCTTTATTAGGCACAGAGCTGCCACTGGCAGATTTGTTCCTTGGCACGGGGGCTGAGCTGTTGAATAAGACTTTATTCTTTAGACTTAGGGATGACAGGTTTGACGGTACAATGAAATCAGTTTCGTCCTCCTGATACTCTTAAATTTATTTTCTTTGTTTCAGAAAAATGTAGGGAAATGACTGGATTTCCAAACATCTCTTCCAAAGGGAACTGCACTTTAGACCTCGATTTCTGTGGAAATATTGGCAAAGGGTAGGAGGAGAAGCAGGAAAATCATTCTGGTAACATAAAATGCTCCAGAATCAGGAGATAGGCATCAAAAACTAATAAGATTTAATACACAAGTCTATTTGGCTTCTGAATTTCGGGATTTGGGATGTCCTTGGGTTACATTTTCAAGATTATCCTTGCACAACAGCAAGGAAATTTCCTTCTTTTATCTTTGTTCTTCTGTTGATGAGAGCTGAGACTCTCATGTAATTACTTGTTTCCTGGAGTTGAGGCCTTTAAGTAAATATCCAATACCCAGAGATTTGTCTTAAAGTCAGGAGCTGGCCATTCTGATTTATTTTAGAGAAGCCTCTATTCATGTACAAAACCTAGATAGCACTGAAATAGCCATAGGAAAGAGAATTATCATTGGTGTTTTTTAGTCCTGCTAATAGCTACTCTAACAGCAGTTGATTTTTTTTTCCTGTGAGAGTTTTTTCCACTGGAAAAAATTTGGAACATAACAAAATGTTTCTTTTGGAGAAGTTGAAAAACTTCCTCTTGATTTAATTCTGCCTTCCATTATAGTGCACATTATATATAGTATAAGGGATGACAGAGCTGAGCTCCATTTGAAATACTGAAGTGGAAATTCGAGAGTTCTTAATAATAAGAAGGATTTGGGGGAGGGGGTCACAACAAACTATTTTCATAAGTCTTTCATCTCCCCAAAATCTGAGGGTTTGGGCTTTTCATGCCAATTATTTGAAACGTGGATATCTCAGAAATTTTTGCTGTACATTTAACTTTTGACTAGCCTTTTCTATAATTTCAGATGCAGATTATAATAGAAACACAATGATACAATTTGTTTGGTTATAAATGTATTCCTTATTTTCTTGTCCTCTGCTTTCCAATTTTATTGGCGACCCATTTCAAAAGCAATTGTTGCAGGCCAATACCTTGATGCAACATTAATAAGAACAAAGAGGCTTAAATTATGGAAATAGCTGTCTATGTGACACATTAGTAGTTTTACTCTCCATTTGGCAGATCTATTGTGGATAAAATTGTGTGTGAAGGGATGAAAGGGAAGAAACATGGATAAGAGTGGTGGGATCTGCTCCAGGATAATGAAGAAGACAGACCCACACAGAGATTTATTTTATTTGCTTTTGGCAATTAGCATTAGCAATACTGTCTCTGAGAAGCTGAATCTGCCACAGATAATAATGGGATTGCTTTTGAGATGGTTAGCCAGTTCTTATAACTAGGGATTGAATTGTGAGGGCTGTGGGGACTCAGCACCACCTCTGGAGGTGCTCTCATGTGTGCTACTAGTCACATAAACTTTAGGCAGCCAGTGTATGGAGCCCAGGGTAAGAAAAGCTGGTTTTAGAGCTGTCAGGTGAAAACAGCCCTGCCCTAGGTGTTCCATCCCTGGTGCTCAGTCTCACCACCCTCACAGGGACCAATTCTTTCCCAATCTCATCTATCCCTGCCCTCTGGCAGTGGAAGGCCAATCCCCCTAGTGCTGTCCCTCTATCCCTTGTCCCCAGTCCCTCTCCAGCTCTCCTGGAGTTCCTTTTGGCCCTGGCAGGGGCTCTGAGGTCTCCCTGGAGCTTTCTTCTCTTTAGGTGAGCTCTCCCAGCCTAGCTCCAGAGCAGAGGGGCTCCAGCCCTCAGGACATCTCTGTGGTCTCCTCTGGGCTCACTCCAGCAGCTCCAGATGGTTTGTCCTGCATTTGTCCTAAATACCTGTGGCTGTGTATGGTAGACTGGGCATTTACACCAAGCTTTCACACAAACTTCAGGGATTTGGTGTGTTTGTTACCAGGGATCAGCTGAGGTGTGGCACCCCTTTTGGGCTCTGCTTGTCCATCTCCTTCACCCAGTTACAAGATTGCCTTTGGTTCTAGCTTTGATCTGGGATGGAGAACTGCTTCTGGTCTTGCTGAGTGTCAGAAAAGTTCTTCTCTGTAAATCTCCTGGCTGTCAGCCAGCTGCCCTGACTTGACATAATGCAAAATGACACAAGAGATGGGTCTGAGAGGTAGAAGTAGTCCAATGGCTGGTGTTTGGCCAGTGTGGCTGCTGTGAGCTGGCCTTGGCTCAGCCTGTGGCAGCTGCAGTGAAAACTCTTAACTCTGGGATGCTCAAAAGGCATCTCCTGCATTTCCAAGGCCTTGCCAGCTGTCCCAGTCCTGGTGACAACTTCAGCAAGTATTTCTCAGTGCTTTTTCAGGTGCAGGCAGTGAGGGGCAGGAGGTCAGTGGTGCCCTGTGCCACAGGACAGGTTGAGGGAGGAGCCAGAGCTGTGAGTTTCCCATCCCTGTGGCAGCTCCTAAACACACTGCCCTGAAATGCTGCCAAGGCGGCAGAGCCAGGAGATGTCTCAATCCCCTGGGCAAAACACAAGCTGTTGGCTGACTTCAGAGCAGGAAACTCGGGGTGCAGGTTTGAGCTGGCTCAGTGGTGAAGTGCCACCAGCCAGCTGCTCATGGCACTGGTGACAGAGACTCCCCAGGCCATCACATCGTCACCAAAGGCTCTTGGCGCCGGCGTATGCGGCAGGAGCTGTGTCACCCATGCTGGGAAAGGTGCCTGTGTGGGAGGGTTGAGCAAGATCCTTAGGATCAGGGGAATGTGAAATCCAACCCCTTCCTGTCTGTACTCTTTCTGTGTGTCTGGAAAGGAGAAGGGAGCTCGTGCTGTCTCTGTCCTCTCCCTCCTCGGGAAGGTTTGGGGAGCTGGGAGCCAGGGACTTGCGCGCCCCGATCCGTCACAACGTCCCAACATCAACACCCTCTGATCTATGGTATCCTGAGAGTTTGCAGCTCTTGTGTGGAGATGGAGTATGAATAAGGGCCCCCCAGTGTATTGGGAATTGGGCCTGTGGGTCTCCCGTGTCAAGTGAGTCATAATGTATTAGATCCGAGGACTTCCCCCACGGGTGTTTAGTCTCAACAAACCCAGCTAATTCAGATTTAACTTAGCTCTTAATATGCTACATTGCTGAGTCTTCTAATTAATGCCACATGTTGCAGTCAGCTGTCATACTGAATAAATGTTTACAAAGCTATTAATGTACTGTATTTGTAAACCAGACCAGCTCCTTTTTGGAAATCATGTGGTATGTGTTTTCCCCTCAAAGAGGAAAAAAGTTTTTCAGCAATAACGGATACTTTATTTTTGCAGCAACAGCCACTTCTCAGGAATTCCTCACTAACTTCCTTGGGCTGCAGCCATTATCCCAGGGATGAGGTGGGGAAAAGCACCATCCTTTAAACAGAGATGCTGAGCTCAGCCCTTTTGCCATGGTGGGATGAGGGCTGGTAGGGATCTGACACCCTGATGCTGGGGGAGACAGAGTCCATGTGTGTGTGTGTGTGTGTTGGTGGCTCTCCTGTCCCCAGCTGCTGCAATCCCTCCCCTCTGCTGCCGCATGAGTGGGGACACCCGGCCACAGCTAAGGGAACAGGGACACAGCCATGCTGTCAAGCAGTCTGCAGGCCAGCTGCCTTCTGCTCAGGGGCCCTTGTGGGGCTGGGGACATGGGCTGGCCACCGCCATCCCCACATGGCCAGCACTTGCCTGACACAGGGACTGGGTGACTGGAGCAGTGGGATTGTGGGGGTGGGTGCTCCAACCTTATCCTCAGAGCCACTCCCCAACAGCTTGCTCTGCACAAATTCATGTTTTCTGTTTTCTGAGTTTGTTTGGTTGTGTCTTTAATTCCCTCCTGGAGCTCCAGGGAAACAGCTTTCTTCTGCTGGGATCCCTGCACTCCTGTTTCATCTCTAATCAGCTGCAGAAACCATAGGAGATGCCAAATGACTTGAAAGCTTAAGGAGGGTGAGGCTGGGGTCTGTGTGCTTCCAGCAGGCCCTGTGTCCCACTAGCCAAGGCATGCAGCTAAGGGATTTGGGGATGTAGTCCTAGCTGATGTCCATGACCCTCACAGAGCCTATTGAGAAAGGTTTCACTGCAGCAATAATTAAGTAAATGAAAATGGGGTTTTCTCTGCTTTTAATCAGGTGAAATTTAGGCTAACACTATATTGGAAGAATTCACAGTGAAGCCTGTAGAGGTAAAGAGAAGCAAAGCAGTTAAGTGATTTCTCTGGTGGGGCTCAGCCCTTTGCCCTCTTACTCCACTGGCTCTGATTGACTTCCCCAACACAGGGATTAGCTCCAGACCTGCACATCTAAGCAGGGCAAGACCAGCTTCCTCCTAGTCATTGTGCCTTGGTGAGAAGCTCAGTGCACTCTCAGTAGAATGAGCCTAGAAAAGAAAAAAATATTCTTTCTTAGGTACTTTATTCATTCTTTTCTCTCTGTATGTCCTGCAGCCCTCTAATGGTGCTGCACCTGCATTGGATTGTATTTTCCACCCAAAAGGGAAGAGGAGTCATTTCATCTGGAAAATGAGTACTTTATCAAGGAATGGTGCTGCATAAGTTAAGAACTGCACCTTACAGCCTTCCTGTTTTATTTAGTGCTTTTTTTATGGCTAAATACGGCTGAAGGAGTGGGAGTTCTTTGTTTCCCTGGTGCTGGCAGCAGGTGGAAGGTCCTACTTCACCACAGAGCCATGTGCTCCACAAGGCACTCAAGTTGCCATCAGAAATCACCAAACAGCAGGACTAAATATCTCTCCCTGTAAGAACTATTCTAGGAAATGGCTTTTGCACTTTGCATGAGAGCCTACAGGCATCTCTGTGGAGTTGGCTTTCATCCTCTCACATCCCCTTGGATAATATCTCCAGTCCCTGAGGTTTTTCTCCTTACCTGATGCTTGTCTCCCCCCTGCAGTGTGATTTTTGTTCTGTTTGCCCACAAGATCTCCCTGTCTCCCTCCTCAGCTGCTGCAGCCCAGAGCTGAGGGCTGTGTCTGCAGAGGAGTGCAGGCAATGTGCCACTGCTCCAGCGCTTTGGCCACTTCAGAGAGGGGAACCTGCTGCTTCCCTCCCTGCCTGGGCTGGAAAGGGAAGAGCATTTGGGGTGGGAGATGGAGCATCCCCATGGCTGGGGCCATGGCCAGGCTGTGGATCACTCCTGCCTGGAGTGACCAGTCCCTTCCAGTACCTTCCAGTCAGTTCAGACTCTGCACCAGTTTGTGTGCAGCGAACCAAGAACTGAGATGTTTTCAGTGTTACCTCTCCCTTCAGGACCATGTTTTGAGGGGCTGCCCCAAGCTACAAACCTTAAAACATCCTGCCCTCCCCACTGAAGCACACACCTGCTCTTGCTGTGGAGCTGCCTCTTCCATGTCTTTAATCCTTTTTTTTTCCAGCCTGCCTTGCCAGTGCAAAGTGTGCTCGCAATGTTAAACTTCCCTCATTAGGCTGAACATTCCTCTTTTTAACCTCTTTAACCTGCAGCATTCCCACTGGGAGCACCCTGTCTCCATACTTCTCAACTGCTCTTAATTAGATTGGGCATTTCTTGCCTCCACTGTATATTTACAATTTAGGAACAGGAAAAAATACAGCCTGCACTTAAGGGCTTTCTTCCCTTCGTTCGCTTCCCGTGCTTGATATGTTGGACAGCAGGAGGTGGAAATTTTAAAGCCCAGAGGAGCAGAACTTGTCTGGGAGGATGATCTGAGGCGGTTTAGGTCATTCTTTAGGCAGGGCTGATTTCATATCTTGATGGATTTTTACATCAGCTCTTTTAATTTTTTTTATTTCCATCGCCCTGTGTGCGCGTGTCCCTGTGCACACTCGCACACAACCCTATTGTCTGTCGTCTGCTCTTCTCCTGCCATCAGCCTTTTATTATTGTTGATGTCTTTTCATTCCTGATGCCAAACTTGATTTGGAGATCACAGTACTGAGGGTTTCATTTGGAGCACTGTAGATGGAAAACTGAAGTCCTAAGTGACTGGAGCCCTCGGCCAATCTAATTGTTATTGACATTTGTGTCTGATTGTTCATCAAGGGGGATTTGACTTGCAGGCCAAATCATTCTATTACCAGGGTTCCTTTCAACCTTTTCTCTAACATAAAAAACACCCCCACCCCAGTCAGCAGCAGCAGCAGAATCAATGGCAATATCTGGAGATGTGGGAGGGGGGAGCAAAGCTGGAGGAGATCATGTACGTCCCGTTTGAAATGTGCGAGCAAAAGATCCGAGAGCCGGCGGTGTTGCCTTACAGGGGGAAAAAGGATCTCATTAACAGACTACCGTTTTCATGGCAAGGTGAAGGAGGCAGAGGAAGGAGGGGCTGGCAGGGCTAATTATATTAAGGTCATTTCACCTGTCAAAACTTTCCCTTTAGTGGTGTCCCTGGTGCCTTGGGATAACATCCAGATTTGTCCTGAATGGTGTCTCTGTTCCTGCTTAGGAGCCCTGACTGGTGGGTCGTGAAGCGAGCTGCATGAAAGGAGCCCTGAAGGCACCCTTTTGCCTTCTTTTCACCTCCTGCTCTCCTTTGATTTTGCTTTTCCCCCCTCTTGAGTTTCAGGGTGGGTAATGATGAAGCCCTGCTGTGCCGCTCGCCCGGAGTTGCGCTTTCCCCGGGAAGCACCGAGGCAGCTGGCACAGCAAACATCCCATGTGCAGCCAGGTTCCTGTCTCCCTGCATTTCCAACCCACTTACACCCTGCTGCAATGCCAATTTATACCCCTTGAAAGCTCTCCTCTGGAGCAGAGAGGGATAGAGTGAGGCTGATTTTGCTCATTAGACTAATGGTGGAAACCAGAACAATGCAGATGCAGGGATCAAAACAGAACCAAGGGAAATAGTTCTGTTTATTCATTTGAAAGATGCAGGGGTGAGGGGGTGGCTGGTAAACCAGAGCATCCTCATCCTGGTGATGAACCCTAGAATTACCTACTTCCTTTAGGGGATTGTTCTGTGCCATTAAGTTATTTCATTTTCCAGGAGTTTGGAGGGTGGATAATTTCTACAGTTAATCTTTCTCTCAAGGTAGGTGGAGATGGCCTCACTTTGCTAACATTAACAGGTAGAAGTAATCTGGGGAAGGAGGCAATGGGAGGAACAATAGGGTTCATTCAGGATCACGCAGGTTTTACATGTCACCACAGAAACAGCAGAAATTTCAGAGATTAAAGACTTCTCCACCAAAAGTTGCTACCTCAATGTGTTGGGTAGCTTGAGAGCAAACTGAGGACAAAGAGGAAGTGAACCTAATTCCCCTGGCCTTTGGCAAACAGCTCAGTGAGTCACATTTATCCTGCTGAAGTTGCATTGCTGGGGTTTGAGAGATGGATTTGGCTTAACTTGCCCTGCCTTTGCTCAGGAGCAGCGGTGAGTCATGAACAGTTGTGATGTGCAGTAGGATTTGATGAGTTTCCCTAAATCGGAACATATTTGGATCCTGGGATTGTCTTTCAATTAGGAAAATAAGCAGAACCACATAGTTGCTAATAGTACATTGCTACTACTATTTTTTTAATTATTTCCTTTGAGAGATGAACAAGAGGTGTTAAGCTGTGGATGCAGAGTGGAAGTGCCTGGTGAGTGGTGCCATTAAGGTTGAACTGTTGGACATCTGCATTTTGCTCCATTGAAAGAGTTAAATGGCCTCTAGTGTTAAAAAGGATTCTTGGGGGAAAACCCTGCAGTTTGTAGTTCTGAGAGTGCCAGGGGAATTGTTCAAACTGAGTAGCCTCTGCCACTCCAGACTCGTCCCATCATTTCTAACATATGAACAGCCATGGTAGCAGCCTGTCCTCGCTTTCTGACTGTTTGGCCCAGTGCTGCTCTTCTATCCTCCTGTCTCCTGAGCCAGCTTAATTCAACAGCAACTGGCCAGACTCATCTCTGACTCTCTAATTGCTTTATTTGCTTTTGATGAAGTCTTTTGGGAGGTAGTTCTCAATAAATGCCACTTTCTCCTTTCTGGAGGCAGGCAGGGGTGTAAAGGTACCATACAATGCTTTGGCCTAAATAAGGAGGAAAAATACCCAAATGAGGAGAGTGCATCTTCACCCCTTGAGGAGGTGAATCTCCCCTTGGGACCAGACCAAGTTGCTATTTCAAGTCTTTCAGACCTATAAAAAGCTGGTTCCATCGTAGCACAGTTTGTAACTTGGGCCTTGAGGAGGATGAATGAACAAGTGTAAATGCTATTGCTCTTTCAGGAAAGGACAAGCCAGAGTTTTGATCATATCAAGGGCAATGGGAAGCCAAAATATGTGCTGGGGCTGGCACTTGAGTATCCACCCTGAGTCTCACTCCTGCCAGGTGTTCCTGCATGGCTCCCAAGGCAGCGATGCTTCCAGTGCAGTAACCTGAATCATTTTAAAGAGCAGAGCAGAGACAAAGCACGGCATTGTCGGCAGCAAAGGTTGAATAAGAAGACCTTTGGGAGCCCCGCCACTTCTCCCTTTTAATCTGATCAGCAAGCAGCATTCTTGTAATTCCCTCCAGGTCACTCTGAATTCCTACAGTTTCTCAGCCAGGTTGAAGCCTTCCCCTCTCATATTAAATAATCTGCAGGCTCGGGGAAAACAGAGCAGGAGCAAGGCAAGGCTCCGTTTATATCAGAAACCAACAGGAAGCTGCTGCCACCTTCTCCCAACATCTCTGAGGCTCAGGAATTTAAGCCTTACCTTGCACTGTGAGCTCTGCTTATAAAATACTTCATAAGGTCGTTCTGAGAGGACGTGTTTGGTTTTTATCATGAAGCAGTGCCCTGTAAACTTCAGTTGTTCTGGCTTAATTCAGGTGAAGCAGCAGCTTCAGACCAGAGCTGTGGGACTGCTCCTAAAGCTTATGAAAACAAGGTTGGCTTGGTTCAGATCTCACCTCTGTGCATTTTAGGGGCACAGTGGAGCCCACAGACACAGAATGAGGCAGGAAGATGAACCAAAAGAATTAAAACTAGTTTTGTCCCTCGGTGGGAAATAGTGATAGTGCCAGAATTCCTGATTCCAGCTGCCCTAGAATAGCACTTCAATCACTTCAGTGACTGCTAGCTTCAGATTAATGTTGAAATCCAAAGATTTTAAGTGATGCTGGAGAGATGAGAATATTTTGAGAAGTAAAGTGTTACTGTTTTTCCGAGGACTTGATTTAGAAAAGGAACAAATTTTCTTTCAAAATATACAAAATAAATATTCCTACCATGGAAATGCATAGCCTGAAGACTCAAATGACATTAGGTCACTGCTTTCTTTTATCGATAACTTTGAAGTCTTGTCCCAGTTTTCTAATTTAGATTCTTGTGATAAGAGGTTCTCAGCGAGCCTGGGCAAAAGCCAAGGCCCTCTCCTGCTAATAATGTGCTGGGAACACAAGTACCAGTAGCAGTTTCAGTTCTGAGGATGGGCCAAGTCTTAAAAGTGGCTGTAGGGGCTCTGCAGAGACAAACCCTGAGACTTAGGACTGTTTTATATTTCAGCTCTTGGACCCAAGGGCATGAGCCATGTGCTGGGTTTGATCTTTAAAAGCATCATGCTAGTGCTCCGTTCCTGGGCTCTGCCATGCTGGACTGATGCATGAAGTGGATTTCACTGTCTTGCTCTTTGAACTCCCTCCTGCTATGATCTGTTCACAAAAACTTGTGAAAGTTTCAAATAATAAGGTGGAGAATTAAATGTGCAGCTTGCAGCTAAGCTTTTTGCTTGTAGCTAAGCTTATTTTTGAGCAGGTGCTCTTGGGGATGCTCTTGGGGTGCCCTGGGCAGAGCCCATCCTAGTCTGAAAGACATGGAGAAGTGTGGAAGGCATGGGGAATGATGCATTGCTAGAGTGGTCAGTGTCTGAGTCCAGTTATTCCTACCACCTGAGAGCAGGCAGTCCTGGAGAAGGTGGGAAGGTACAAAAGCTACCTGCTCCCAGGAGTTACCTTCTCCTCTGTGTAGTGTTGGGGGATGCTCATGTACACTGAAGAAGAGCTTGAAAAAGCTTTCCTTGCTCTGAGACCTAGGGCATCTGCCAGCTGAGCACAGCACATCCACAGTTTGCCGGGTGTTTCAGGAAGGAGGAAAAATGGGATCCTTGTGTCCAGGGGAGCACCCTGGCTGTCTCAGCCACCCCAGCTCTAGGACTGGTCACTGCAGGTGCACTGAGCACTCGGGCCTGCTCTGAGGAATGCCAGTGCTGGGACATTTGTGCTGGAGCCGTGGCTCTGGGAGCAGGGCCATCGTGTCTGTACCAGCTGTGTGTGCAGGACCTGAGCCCTGAGAGCTGCAGCTCATTCTGTAATTAATTAGTGACTCCTGACCCCAGGCAGCTTCAGCCCGCTGACAATAACAAGATTGCAGGAGCTGCCACCATGCCCTCACCACTCTCATTACCTTCACTGAAATCCCCTACAACAGAGACAGGAGCTGCTGGCAGGGCAGGGATAAACCTCCTGCTCTCCTTGCTTTGGCTCTATTTCCCTGGGGAATGAGCCCTTGGGTGTTGCCCCCACCCTCAGTGGCCCCTTGCCTCAGGGCTCTGCCCCAAAGGCCTCAGCAGTGCCAACAGCACAGCTCACCCCCATTGCCCATCCAACCCACTCACCAACTGGGACAGGGATTCCTTGGGAATTCTCCACAATGCCCTCTGTAGGTTTTAGATGAACAGAGCACATCCTTCCCAGGGCCAGGGGAAGCGGGAATGGGCTGGGGCTGCCTGGGAGCTGGAGTAGCCCCGGGGAGGGGCTGGCTGTGGTTCCCTGGGTGCATCCTGGCAGCGCCCCTGGCTGTGCCAGCTGTCCGGGAGAGCTCTGCAGTGAGGAGGTAAGCTGGGAGCTGTGCTAGCGTGCTTGCTGTCTCACACGGGGGTGCTTTCACACTCAGAATGGTTTTAATTATTTGTTGGAAGATTTTGAGAGCTCCCAGGGTAATGGAGAGGCCTCAGTCAGTGTTTCCTAGCTGAAGGCATCCATGGATGTGCATTCCTCGCCTTGCTTACAGCCCAACCTTGCATCTAGAGTGAGGCCTGTGCCAAGTGCCTGGGTGGTTCCTTGGTGGCTCTGGTCATGGGTCTCAATAGTTGGCAGCTCCAGGCATGCTGGAGTTTGTACCAGGCTCCACGGAATTTGTGGAGAAGTGTCTGTTTCTCCTAAATTATCACTTATTATTTTGCCTTACAACAGTGCAGTAAACATAATCTTGCAGGGGTAAAACTTTGTTTGTGGGAATACCAAAGTGACTTGGGCTGTGGGAAAGACAGGGCTTCAGCTGCAGAGGTCAGTTGTGGCTGTAGCTTCAACCCTGTACTCCTGACCCAGGTTACACAGTGCCATTCCTAATGTTCAGGATTCCCTTTAGTGTCTTCTTGAGCAAGAAAAGATTCTTCCCTGTTTTTTTCCTGGAAGAAAGTATTAGCAGATGCTGCTGACTAAGTGAACTCACACTTCCAAGCAGGAAAAATCAAAGGAACAGGTTCCCTTCCCTGCTTGGCCTCAGACTTCACCTCATCTGGGTGAACTGTGTAAGGAACTAGTCCAGAATTTTTTATGTAGGTTTTATAAAGTCATGTTTGTGGTGGAGGTGGGAGAAAGGATCCCAAATGGGGGATGATACCCTCAGCAGGAGCTATCTCAGCTCCAGTGTGATCCGTGCATTCCCACAGCACTGAATTGCCCAGCACCACTGCTCATCACCCAGGTGTGTCCTGCAAGGTTTGGAGCTCAGCTCTGAGCATCAGCTCTGTCCTGTGACCCACAGCTCTGTCTCTGTGACCCAGAGCATGTTGCTAGAGACCCCACACACCTTCCCCTGCAGGCTGGGCACAGAGGAGTGAGCGTGGGGCACTCGGGTACAGCACAAAGGGAGAGCACAATAGAGCAGGGCCAGATGTTGGCACATCAGCGGGGAAGCAGAGTGGCCAAGAGCTGTCACCAGGACAACCAGAACACTGATGGATTGGTCCAGCCCTGTGCCCTGTGCTCTGCAGCTGCCTTCCCACCCTTAAACCATCCCTCCCATGGGCTCTTCCACCCATTCCTTAGATCCTCTGCAAGGCATTGACAGAGTTGTAACAGGGCTGACGTTTCTCCAGACACTGCTGATCTGTAGGGGGCTGTTTCCATTTCTCTCCAGTACCTGAGGATATTTTATGGGGAAGAGGTGAAGAGGCTCATGGTGTTGGGTGTCTTGGAGTGCACATGGACACAGCTGACGGGCTACTCTTCTCTTTCCTTGCACTCACCCCACAAATCCCACCCCAGTGTGGTTCTTCATCAAAGCTCACATGATGTGATCTGATACTTGCCTGTCCTTGGGGAGAGAAAAAGCATTGAGTGATTCCTTTTGTTTTAAGCTGTGTAATTGGTAAGGAAAACATATCCTCTTCTAGTGGCTTTTCTTTTATTGTCATGTTTAGGAAGTTTTCTCGTATGTCATAACATTTTGACTGTTTTTACTGAAATCCTTCCATGAAGGAATGATTGTTTGCACAAACAGACTGACATGTTGATACAGGCTGACAACTGCATGGCTAAGACCAAAATAAAATGTAAAGTAAACACATTTGCATAAGTTTATAATACGACCCAGTTCTTACGAAGCGGAGGAAATGGGGAGATGTGAATCTAAGCAGCTTATCTTGCATCTCCCCTTTCTGCTGTGCCCCTCATTCTTAACCTCTGCTCCATGAGTGCCATGGGAGAGTTGTCTGATTTTTCCATTCAGATTTGAAACAACAGGTCCCTCTTGTAGTTCACTTGTGGTTTTGTTTTGCTTAGGAGGGAGGGCATGGAGGAGGGAGCATTCCTGGTTTTTCCCTCATGTGAAACTGGTTGGTCTTTTCATCCTTTTTCTTCTCAGTTACACTTTAAAAGGCTTCTGTCAGTGTATTTTCCATCACTTTGAAATTACATTGACATGCTGCTCTTTTGTCATAACTGTAGCATCACAAAATGCTGATTTGGTACTATCTATTTTTGATCTGCTTGTGGCATGATTTCCTTAAGGATTGTGAGATTGGTGCCTCTTTTCCCAGATGAGAAAACCAGAGTATAGAGCAGTGATTTCCTTTTGGACTCAGATCACTGCTGTCCTGGCTGAGTGAAGTGAGATTTGTTAGTTCTCAGCTGCCTGGAAATGATACAGCTCCCTTGTTGATGTGTGTGACTGGAAACAAGCCCTTGCCCAGACGCCCAGGAGTTCATCCAGCAGTTTGTGGCATCAGTCAGGTCTAAGTTTAAGTTGTTTGTTGGCTTTCACAAAACTACTCCCAAAAACTCTGAATCTTAAAAATACCTTTTGAAGGGCCTTCTCTGAATCTGGCTGTCCCAGAGGGAGCCAAAGGGCCCTTATTGCTAAAACTGCAGTTAATCCATGCTGCACAGTTGGAGAGAAGGAATGAGGGAAGTCTTGGAAAAGTAACATGAAGTCCTTGGAGTAGAAAGATGCTTAAACCTGACTGCCACAATGATAAAGATGGACTCCAGCTCCATCAAAGGACTTGCCCAATTTCTGCCTGCACTTAAACATCTCTTTTGGATTTCCTACAGTAACTGAAGACAGAGGAACTTCTAAACTCAACCCTCAATCTCAGAACCTTAGAGGTCCCTCAGCCCCCTGCAAGCCTCTCCAGCTGATGTCCATGGCCCCAGGCATTGTTGTTGGTAGTAGAGGAGCAGAGTTAACCTTTCTATCAGCTTTGAACAGAGCCATTTTGGTTTTGATTAGGAGGAGCCCATTGGTGCCAAACGATATGACTAACAGAGCCCTGTGTGAGCAATCCTTGCTGCAGAGAGAACACAATAATATTTTCCAAAATTCTTGAAGGGAGCTCAAAGCCCCGGTCTCCTAGGGCATGAGCAATGCAGATGCACCATCATTCCATGTGTGAGTTTCAGGGAGAGAGTGGGATTTAGGGGAATATTTATTTCTGGGTTTCCTTTTGCCTCTTTTGGGCCATTTCTGAGCTGGTGAGTTGTTGTCCATGCCTCCACTGGATGATCGTTATTTTAGGAACTGACATTCAGTCCTTGGAGCTGTGAGGTCTCAGAGTGACCCTCATGTCACTGTCCTTAGGGGGGTCCCAGCTCTCCCCGCCATGGCTTGCTCAGCTGAGCTCCCTCTGGAGCTCCAGAGTTGATAGGGAATGCAGCTGTTTTCCTGCTGGCCCCTCTGGCCCTGAGTTCCAAAGGGAACTGGAGGGTCGGAGCTCCGTTCGTCACCATCTGAGCCCGTTGTCATCTGGGGGAACTTTGACAGTGCATTGCAAATGAAGAGAGTGGCACAAGGGTGCTCTGTCTTGGCAACATCACCCTGGAATAACAGTGGGGAACGTTATTTAGGGTTTTTTCCTATGTTGTTGCACATGCTAGTGAGAGTCTAACAAGAAAAATACGTGTTTATGAAAATCCTAGACATGGTGTCCCCACAGCCAAACCCTTCATGTGTCTTTATTTTGTTGGATTTTGGATGTGCCTCTCTCTTGACAGGAATTGCATGCCCAACCTTAAAAAGTGTCAAGATATTCAAGACCTATAAGCCATAATTTTGATTTCCAAGAGGCTGCAATGGGGCTGTGATACCACGAAATACTGGTGCCATGGCTAGTGCTGGATTCTTTAAAGGGTGCGGTTTGGGTAAATATTCTAGAACAGTTAGAGCAAAAATACTGTTTGCAGGAGAAAGAAGAACTGGGAAGGGGTTGATTGATGCTTGGATTTTGTCTTTCTGGGTATTTTTCTGTGACACACATCTACTTTAGAGTGGTGGTATTAAGCTCTGATGTCATATGTTGCAGATTTTGTGGCTTTTCCAGTTTTCTTAGAAGAGCTGGGAAGGGTTTTGGTGTATGTGTGAGAAATGTGGCATGGATGGCTGGAACCGAGTCTGTGAGCACACAGGTCCCAACAGATGTTCCTGTGGCCAGGATACCCCAGGAGAGGCAGAGCTGAATGTGACTCATGGGATTTTTAGCTGTGCCCTCCAGACTGACAGTGAAGCTTCATATTAACTGAGGGAACTGGGCTGAGATCTGGGGGTGTTCAGCTGGAGAGTGCTCTAGGGAGACCTCAGAGCCCCTTCCAGTGCCTAAAGGGGCTTCAGGAGAGCTGGAGAGGGACTTGGGACAAGGGATGGATGGACAGGACACAAGGAATGGCTTCCCACTGCCAGAGGGCAGGGATGGATGGGATATTGGGAAGGAATTGTTCCCTGTGAGGGTGTTGAGGCCCTGGCACAAGGTGCCCATAGAAGCTTGAGCTGCTCCTGGATCCCTGGAAGTATCCAAGGCAAGGGTGGATGGGGCTTGGAGCAACCTGGGATGGTGGAAGGTGTCCCTGCCCATGGCAGGGGGTGGCACTGGATGGGCTTTAAGGTCCCTCCCAACCCAAACCATTCCAAGATTCTCAGAAATTGGGAGGCCTGAGTCTGTATTTTGTGGGTTTTGAAGGTGATCTGGAGAGAAAGGGGAAAATGCCATGGCCAGAGCTGAACCAGTTTATGTAACCACCACATTCTCTCCCTGGCCTTGCTACAAGCTTTCTGAGAAACTATAGACCAGTCACATATTTCCCTCTGCTGCCCTGGCATTATTATTGGAGAATTAGAAATAATTAGCTGTTTTTTGCCTTTTGCATCTGTTCAGACCACAACTAACTGGAACTTGACTTTCCACTCTGTGGCCAGACACAAGAGCAAGACGTTAGTCTGAACATTTGGCTTGTCTGATCATTTTCATAGCTAATGTATCAGATAAAACCAAGCACAGCAAGAACGTGTCTTGTTCCTGACTCTGCTCTAAAGGTTGCCTTGACAGTCATGTATTTCTGCACCAGTGGAGCTGCTTAAGCCAGTGTAATTGTGCTGCTGCATATGTGGGTGGGACTGATTTTGGACTGGAGATGTTAATGGCTCGAGCGTGGTGTAGGACTCCAAGAACAAAGGACGTGGAAGTTTGACTCCCAGATCACAAGTGGGAGATGATAAGGGCATTATTTGAGTCTTCTAGATATCATTTGATACATATCAGATCACCTGAGTCCCCTGATGAAGGAGGCAGCTAATAAACCCAGCCTTGCAGCAATTCTACCACCCCAGCTTTCAGAGTTCACTGATTCATGCTGGCAGGTAAAAAGATATTAGAGAGATGTGTACCTCTTATTCCTTAAAAGTTCTTTTTTTACTACCCTGTGTCTCCCAGGTCATCTGCACTGTTTTTTTTCATGTCATTTTGCTGGGGTGGAACACAGGGCTTGAGCTGGCATCTGTGGGGAATTGCTGGGAAGCTTTGCCCTGCTTGTGCTCACACTCCAGATCGTTTACACAAGCTTTGCAAATCCAGTGCTTTGGGAATATGGTCGGGATATGCTAGAATAAACTAAGCATGCTGCTTCCATGAAGTGTGGGAGCAATGAGTCACATTACACAGAGGGACTTACGTAGAAAAACTCCCTGCTAGGTGTCAGAAGAAAATGTGTTTTGTGCCTGCAGCCTCTGCGGTTGGGCAACACATGCTGCAAAAATGTTCTGGATGTGCAGGAAACCAGCTAGAGCTGGGAGCTCTGACCAGATCCCAGGAACACAGAAATCCTACGCAAATGTCCAGAAACTTCTCAGTGGGAAAAGAGGACATGAAATAGACTCCTGACAGTGTTTTATAGGGCTATGGTTTGCCCCTTTCAAAGGGGATATGTTGGATACATCCTGATGCAAGTTTGGATGGAGCTGCTGCTGCTCATGGCAGAACATCTGATAATCACAAACTCCTTCCTTCCCTATTCCCGTCACAGAAGCCCTTGAGGAAGGGAATAGCCTGATATTGAAATTGTCTGTAAGCTAGTTAGATCAGCATCCCTAGACTGCTGCAAGGGCTCTTGGATAATGTATGTATAAATTTTTTTTATGGCTTTTTATGGAAAAGGAAGTCAGGGCCGGGTTGGTGAGACTGGAAGAGCAGGGAGTGGATTGGCTGTCACGGGTCAGCTTCCCAATAGCCCTGTGATCAAAGGCTGCTCTCAGCAGCATGAGTTTATAGGCAGCCAAGACAAACAATGGACGACTTTATCTACTTTCAGAAAAGAAAAAAAAAAAGACCAACAAATAAGTTCCAGGAAGCCATTTCTGGACTAGACAAATTTTGGTTGTTATTCCCCTTCTCTCTCCTAGTGCAGCTATTTGTAGATGCAGGATGATAACAGGGAGGCAGCAGAGCAAAGCCCAAATGTGAACCAGGTTGTGCCATGTTTTCAGGTGGTGAGGATTGGTGCAGAGCCGGGGAACTCCAAGCAGCAGGACCAGTTTACTCCTGCTGAGAATCTGGCCTTCCCCAGCAGCTGTCCCTGGAAAAGCAACAGGAAACTGTGAATTGAACTGTGGCCATTTCCCCTGGTTCGATCCCTTCTCCGAAGGTGTTGCCTCATTTGTTTGCAGTTGGAATATTGCCTGTTTGGCTGTCCCAGCTGGGCCTCCAAAGTCAGCTGGTCAGAGCACAGCTGGCCAGTTTTAAACGTGCTGGCTGCAGTCTCAGCTCGCTGGATAAAGTGAGCAGAGGGGAAAAACATTTTGGGCTCCTGTGTACTTGATTATTTGTTTGGGAGGCAAAGGAAGATATGAGAAGAGAGACTCTCATTCCTAAAATGGAAAAAGTTGCAAAACATTTAGTTGGGTTTGGATGTGAGGGAGAGGAATCTTCTCAAACTGCAGAGTGTTCTTGATTTAGGATTTCCTGTTGGATACGTTTCAGAAACCTATTCCAGTCATAAGTGGCCAGATTCTCAGCTAGAATAGATGTGTAAAGCTCTGCTGATATGAATCCATGTAGCACTTTGACCCCAGCCTAAGATCTTAGGCCATGGTCTGGTCATGGGTTGCGAAGATCTATCCCTGTTTATGGGCTCAGGGCAGGACTACATCCAAACAGAAGTTGCAGTTCTGAGGTTCAGAGCTGCATGTGGGTGTTTAATCCCCTCCAGTGCTGACACCCTCAGTATTTCAGAGTTGGACTGTTCTTGGAAGATGTCTGAATTCAAGACTATGAGGTTTGTTTGGTGCTATGCTAAATGGGCCTGGTCACATCAGTCTGAGGACAGCCAGGAAGCCCCTTCCAACAAACAGCCTTGGGGGTTTTATACAAACTACATGTTTGTACCCTTCTACACACTGAACATGGAAAATATTGTGAGAAAATCTTTCCAAGCCAGGATTTAGTGCTGAGAATAGAGGCAAAAAAGCCCTGGGGGCTCAAGAGAACATATTTCCATGGTCTTTCCGGATGTCCACACAACAAAGTAGTGGAGAGTTGGGAGGGCATTGCCCTTTCCATTTGTGGGTGCTCCTGAGACAAAAATGGGGACTGTGGCCTGGATGTGTAGGAACAGGACCATGGGAATGGAGCTGCTGCCCAATGAGGGATGAAGCACCAAGAGAACTTCACCTTCTCTTCTTCCCATCCAGCCTGGTGGACTCAACAGGATACATTTAATCTCCTGTTCTGGATTTTGGGATAGAAGGGGGACAAGAAGGGAGAATTGGGTCCAGGCCTGCATACTGAGGCCAGCAACATAACCAGTTCCAGGACAGGTTGTCTGGTTCTCTGTACTGGGTCTTACTACATGAAGTTGATCAAGTTTTGCCAATGGCTGCAGCCTAGGATGGAAGGGCTTTTGCCAGGGGGCTACTGAGCTCTAGCTGCAAGGTCTGAGCTGAAGCAGAGAGAGATGTGTCAATGTTTGTGAGGTTTTGATTTTTTTTTTTGTCTCTTACTCTTCCCGCCATGGGAAGGAGCAGCTGCTGGAGACCTCCATATGAGGGGAGGATTTCCAGGACTGGGACAGGAGGGCCCTAGATTTTCCTTCCTTGGCTGACACTGCTGTTCCAGCATATATTCCCAAATCCCCGACTTTGTTTCCACACCTGTCAGCAAGGGCTGGGCTGTGTCCACTGCTGCCCTCTCCCCTTGAGGTCTCATTCTCTCTGTTCACATTCTGTGTGTTCCTCTGCCTTTCTCCCACCCTTCAGAGTCAACACTGCAGCAGCCTGTGAGTGACAGCAAAAAAATGAGCAACTTTGTTGAACTTTATTGACTTACAGGCCTTTGTTTTAAGCATTTAACATTCAGTCTGCTGCCTGCTGCTCCTGCCTCATAGGAGTTGTTGAACTCCAGAGCCACCAGAGCTCACAGATTAGTGCTAACACACCTGGTACCTTCCGAAGGTCTAAGAAAATGAGGTACCCACTTGCCCAGGAATTTTAGTGAAGTTCAAATCTCCCGTTCCTAGAAGGTGCCTGTGACTCCCCCAGTGAAAACGTGCTGCATTTCCCCAGCATGGTTCATTATTTATACAGTATTTCTGCATAATTACTGGGCTCGTGTGAAGGTCTCAAGGTACCCTGCAGATGCCAAGGTGTGACCTCACCTGCAGTTAATGAAACTGGTGACCGATAGACCTGTGACTTGCCCAGGGCACAAAGCACTGGGCAACGTGAGCCGGCTCCCTACCTCCACCCTGATGAGTTACCCCCATTCTGCTGCTCCAGAGAAGCTGGAAATCCAGTTTAACCATCTGCTTGGGAATTCCCCAGTAGCTGGAGGGGATGGAGCATTCTCACACCCCAGCACCGAGGGTGCGGTTGAGGTGAAGGACGCATGCGTGGGATCGGTGTGCGCTGCCTGAGCCTGGCTGACCCCCAAAGTGTCCCTTGGGAACTGGGACAATTGCTCAGCACTCAGCGTGGCACTCTGGGCAGCCAGCTGTTTCCCAAGGCTGGACAGCATGTCCTGAGCATCCTGCAAGCACGGTGACTGTGCTTGTGCTGGGATGTAGCTGAAGAAGAGTGTCTGACATGCAGGTGTTGGGAATCTGCCCCATCTCTCTGGTTAGAGGGCCTGTGGAAACCTGGGGTTTAGCTGCTCTGGAAGCAGAGGACAGAGCTGCATTGCTCTTGAGTAGAACAGACTTTACAAGGGGGGAATACTCTCAAAACCAGCAAAATCTCCCTCTGCAATTAAGGAAATTTCTAACATAATAGCTGTAAGCACCCTCAAACATTCTAAAAGTGGTTTGCAGCATAGCATTGTTAGGACCTGGTTCTCCAGAACTCACACTAGAAGTTGTGCCATCTTCCACTGTCAGACAACAATTTGGAAAGCCCCAGCTGTTGAACAACATGTGGTGGCAGTGTGTGCTCCAAAACTTGGGAGAAACCCATAAAACAGTGATAGCCAAGCCATAATTTGGACCACTACTGGTCTGCAGCATTGGGGTTTTTTTAACATCTCTGGTTTTTGAATTCATCCCCATTTCTTCACAGAAATAATTCAATGGTTTGATAGAGGAGCCTGTGGTTCCCTGTTGATTGGAGAGGCCCTGCTGGTGTGCTGGCAGGACAAGGGGCTGGTGCTGCTCTCTGGTCACTGGTGGTACAGTGGAAGCTGACAATATCACCTGGACAGAGATGATTTATTCAGTAGAGGAGGGATCTATCGCCAAACCCCACAGATTATTGCAGAAGAACACTTTGGGAGGCAAACATTAAGGTTATGTATTGCAATAAGGAGTTTTTAAATTTATTTTTCTGATAAAGCTCCCAATGAGAGCAGCTCAATAGACCTGACTGGATCTCAGTAGGCTATCCCCATATGGAGAGGGCACTTGAAGATTTGCTCTGTGCTGGGTGTGAAGGGCCATTCCTATGACCCAATAGTCAATATATCGGATAAATCTGTATCCAGCAACAAAGTCTGGATTGAGTTAGAATTGCCCAATGACCTATTAGTGCAACGTACTTGTTCTTTTTCCTGGCATGCTTGGGTTTTTCTCTACCCCTCATGGTTTTTTCCTGCAGTTCACAGATAGTTGGGAAAATGTACTGCCTTTATTTTTCTGCATGGCAGAAAACATCTTCATCTTCTGCTTTCCTTTTTGTTTTTTTTTTTTTTTTTTAATTTTAAGCATAATTAACAGAGCAAAATTGCTTGCAGATTCTGCTTTTCAACGGTCAAAACACAAACTGTCGGTTTTGCTTTGGGGTTTTTTTATGGCTGAATTTTGGGAAAGAGGGGATAGAAGAATTAAAATTACCTGTTTTTCTGTAATGGATAAAAACAGGAACATTTTCATGAGAATTGACTGACTACAGTACTTTTTTTATAGGGAGGAGGGAGGATTAGGGTAAAGAGCAGAAAGAACAGCTCGAGTTAAAACTCCATTTGCCAAGTGAGCACACATCAGCAAACTCAACAAAATTCCACCCTGCCTCTGCTCTTGCTAGATTGAGTTGGATGCCATTAACCTCCCAACTGCACTTTCTTTTGCAAATATGGTTTTCATTTTGCCTGTTTTGCTGCTGTTTAGGCCCTTATCAGTTCTTTGCTTGACAAGAGATGCTTCTGCTTTTTCTTATTTGTCCTCGCCTTCCACGCTCAAACTTGAGCATTTCCCGTCATTGTTGGGTTGTTTCATCACAGACCAAATCATTCCCTTGCCTGTCCCCCCTCCCCTGCTGTTGAGCTTCATGATGAGGAGTGTGGAGGAAGGAAAATACAGAGCTCATTTATTTTTAAGTAACTGTAACTAATGGCTTCATCAGCTAACGTAGTGGAAAATATGCAAACTGCTTGGAGGAGAGTGGATGTTAAAAATGTAAGTACAACATTATTGAGACATCTTTCAGCTCTAATGACAGACTGAATAACAAACATGTCAGAAACTTTGTTGCTTCTCTAAGCAAAACCAAATAATTGAATTTATTTTCAGGGATGGTTTTTCCTTTTACATATTCAGCTCCTCATCCATTTTGCTGTAGACCTTGTCAGATCTCTTTGAATAAACAGATTTTTTTTCTTAAATGCGTGAGCAGGGGGTCAGGACTTTTTTGTACCTCTCTTTCTTCTCTGACACACACTATTTTTTGGTTTATTACATAAGACCAATTCTCAAATGTTTCTGCTGTGGCTCCATCACATGCATACATTGGTTGTAGCTGTCTCTGCTCCTTGAGCACATCCATGCGTGATGTGGACTGGACCCAATTTATTTATTTCTCAATAATTATGTTACCTTGTATCAGCTGATGATCTGATCCCCATAGTTTGGAGCTGTGCAAGTTCTTGTGCAAGCCTTTGAGTAAGTTAGGGGTGCTCATTCTGCTGTGGCCAGCAGGTTGTTCTCTGCAAGACTCCCATGATGGTGCAGGCTGGGAACAGCGCAGCAGAGTCTACGATGGGATCTTTTCTCACAGTTCTCACGGGAAATAGGGGAATCAAATCCACTTGTCTAATGGGACAACCCTTGAGAAAGCATGTATTCTCTTTAAAGGTATCCTCCCAAAGAGAAAGGTTGGTTGGATTTCCATCCTTCCCCCATGGAGGGGCTGGGGAGGCCCTCATGGCACCGTGCCGCGCCGCACCTGCCAGCCCCTGCAGCTCTCTGCTCCAAATTGCTCCTTGCCCTTCTTGGCATCAGGAGCTAAACCTGCAGTTCTCTCTCTCTGAAAGGGAAGCCTGGAGCTGGCCCCCTGCTCTGCACAGCAGTGGGGACACCCCAGCTCAGACACATGGCTCTTGCATGTGCGTTTCTTTTTAATTTAACACAGAGCTGCAGCAAACCATTCCACCCACAGGTGAGATCCTTGGAAAACTGACTGCCCAGAGCTCTGAAGCTTTCAGCCTTCACGCTAACGCACGGGCCCAGCTGGCTGGAGATTAAAGAGCGCAGTTGAAAACCAAAAAGCATTTGAAATTGCACCACTGAGCTGGCAGGAAATTCCAGCTTTTTGTAGATGTTGGAGGCGTTGGAACGGCGAGGAACCAGAAGGTAAAATTCCGGGGTGAATCGCATCATCAGCGTTTCAGCAAAGCCTTGGACATGGGTTGTGCATGGGGGGGCACTATCCCCACCCCTCCCAATCTTGGGAAGGGGGGAAGAGCATCCTGGCTTGCAGCCTGGCTCATGCCTCAGCTGTCTCTGAGCTCAAGAGGCCTCTCAGCTCAGTGTGAATCCCAGAGCGGTGCTCAGCACTTGCTCTGGGGATGGAGCTTCCAGCCCTGTCAGCCTCAGCCAGCCCCAGGCGTGCCAGAGATCTCCAGGGCAGATTGGAGGCTTTTGTTGTGCCCAAGATAAATGTTCTCTTTGCTTCTTGGACTGACTTGCTCATACTCTTGGAAGATAACTCACAGTTTAGCGGGGTTTTAACTGCTCTGAAAGGAGTCAGTGTTGTGTGCGGTTTGATCAGAGAGGACATCTGCCTGCAAGGAACAAGGGTAGGAGACCAAGAGGACTAAATGGCTTTTTGGACCTTTATCCTTTATTAGTGCAGGCATGTGTGGGCCTGAAATGAGACTGTTGGTGGACAGTGATTCTGAAATCCTCCTGAAAATCAGGGTGACCACTCATTACCTTCCCCTCCTAAATGGGCTGCCAAAGATTATCACTCCAGCAACAATGCTTACAGGCAGCTGAAGAACTCAAGGCCTCCCGTGAAGCCATTGGCACCAATGGGAGACTTCAGCTTCCTCTTCTCTCATCCCCTTTTCTCCCCCCTCATCAAGAGCAGATCAAGCCCTGCCAGCGTGAGCGGTGGAGAACAGAATCTGCATTGACGACAGATGGAACGAATGTTATGGATGCATCCCAGGCCCTGAGCTGTTGTGCCACATAAATCAGTAGTAAAACTTTGCCAACTCAGAATGCTTCACAGGACTAGACTATCAGCCAGCTTAATGTCTGGCTCTGCAACCCCCAAATTGCATGGTCCAAATAAAAGAAAAAATAGTGAATGTGTGTGCCCTCAGTTGAACTTCCAGCCAGCAGGGTTGGGTTGGGTCCAGCTCCTGGAGATGAATGTGTCTCTGTGATAAGTGACTTGTGAAAGATAATTCATGGTTTGGAAGCCTCCCACTGCACCAATGGGCCGTGGATGCTGCAGATGAAGTGTGAGGTCCCAGGCTGCAGATGCTATCGGAGCTGGGCAGGCGGCTGGATATGAGAGATGGCCAACTCCAGCCAGCAACCCTGATTAGATACCAAAGAATCAGGGCACCCAAAAATACTTCATCTTGCTCTCCTTGCATGTGGGCCAGTGCCTGGGCCACTCCTTTGAAGAGAAAAGCTGGAACCACATACAACCACTGTGTGTGAAAACTCGCTCCCGTCAGGAAAGCTGCTTCCCATGCGCTGCATAAATCCCAAGTGGCTGGGATTTAAGACAAAAAAAAAGAGGCAAATAAAAATATTTGCTGTTAAAATTATGGCTTGGCAACCTTGTAGATGTGCGTGGGGGAGAAGTGCCTGCAACCTTTTTAGAGGCGAACTTGCCCTTTGGAAAATGAACTTCCATTAAAGTAACAAGGCTTCACCCTTCTTGGTGGGATTTTGGCAGCACTAGGGGGAGAGGAAAGGCTGAAATGATCCCTTTAGCTTTCTCACTCTGTCTCAGCAATGATAAAATGAAATATTTTAATGCAGCACTTCAGATCTCTGACAGCTGTGGTAGCCTGGTGTTTACAGAAGACATCCTGTTGCTCAAGGGAGACACTTCTGCCTCACTGAAATTAGGGGGTTTTAATTTTTTCACCCTCCTCACTCCTCTTTTATGCAATTTCCACTCCAAGAGGCCGTTACAAGGGTGACTCTGCACATTCTGAGGGTTGTAACAGCAACAGTTCTCCATCAAAAAACAGATCCAGCTTGTGGGAAAACTGCCCTGGCACCCACATGGGGCTAAACAACACTTGGAAGGGGAAAAAAAAGCCTTGATGGTCATGGAAACTCTCACTGCAGCACAGAGTCCAGCATGTGAGCGTGTCCTCCTGGGAATGCATCCCAGCTTGCAGCACAGTGGGATGAATCATAAGGAAATGCCACCCCGGGGAACAAATTGGTCATTCTTTGAGAGAGCTGATGGCTCCTGGACTAGCCATGGAAGCAGGGAGCGAGGCTGCATCCAGCTCGCTGCATTTGCCGCAGCGCTGCAGGAACACGCCGGCGAGGCCGGGCATGCTTTGCTGCCTTCCCAGCAGAAAAACCATTTCCCTGTGTTTCTGGTTCCTTGATCTTTCTAAATAAACAGTTTCTTTGTACTGAGAAAGAAAAAAAAAAAATAAAGCTCAGCCATTGGTGCGCTGCAAAGATTTTTTTGGGAAGTAGGGAATGTGGGGACTTTCACCTGCTGGCAGCCCCTTTGGTGTTCCACAGGGGTTTTGGAGTCTTCTGAGCAGGGTGATGGGAATGATAGCTCTGAGCCTTGAACAGCTTCTTCAGCTTTGGATCTCCAAACCTGCTGCACTCTCGGATTTTCCCCAGCCTCGTGGGTGTTCATGGCTTTATTCAGCTGTTGCTTTGCCTCTGAATTGGGAGAGCTCACAGGGCTCACTCAGAAGCTCAGGGTCACTGGGAGGATCAGCAGCAGAGCCAGAATCAGTGGTTCACAGCCTGCTTACCATGTGCTGTGGGGTAGCTGGAGAAGGGGGAATTTTGGTGTTTTGATGCTGCTTTGCTTGGCAAAGGCTATAGGACTCGATGATAAAGATGGTTTACCTCTGTGGGATCTTCAGTGCAAACCAGTTGAAGATCTCAGGTCTTTCTGCAATGACACACCAAAGGGAAGCCCTGTGAACACCACCCTGGCATCCTTTGTTCTTATGCAGGAGATCCTGGGAGCTGTGACTTTAGAGGCCCATGATGTCACCAGGGAGCAATCCCTGCGGATGCTCGAGTGCATTCAGCTGGCTTGAGTAGGAGAAAGGGTGAGTCCCACAAACTGATGGATATCTTGCACCTCCGGCCACTGATTTAAGGGGAAATGTGTCGCCGTCCTCCTGTCTCCCCACAAAAAGCCTTAGATGGAAGAAACTGGGAGATCTTACAAGATCTCTATCAGGGGACTGGCTTTCAAGTGACAGCCGTGTCTTTAATCCAGCAAAATCTTTCTGTTTCTATTGATGCCCTACAATAAAAACAAAAGTAAAGAGAGGGAAGAATTAAGAACAGGGAGACTTGCTTTTAAAAGGCTTATAAAAATACATATAAAGCGAGACACGATGAGAACAAAGGGGTAATGGAAGCCGACAGACAGTTCTCATGCCATTAAACTGCATCTCAAAAAAAAAACCTCTCAAAAAATAATAAAAAAAAAGAAGTTAATCGTTATTTGGAGGGGGGGGAGTGTTTTTATTGTGAACATGTGCAAATGGAGGCTTCAGCCATATAAAACCCATGCCCACAATAAGTATATTTGTGTAGCAATTAATGTGAGATCACAGGCTCGGCTTTTGCCAAATAGTCGTGTCAGCATGGGGTACATTATGTGTGTCAAGGAATCCAGTTTCCAAATGTGGAAGACATTGGGCCACTCATAATTAAATGTTTTGTCATCGCGGGGCAGAGCCGCGTGCGCTTCGGCTGAGCCGAGCGCGGCACCTCCAGCGCCATCGTCCAGGGTTTGCTTTTTGGCAGCTCTTTAAGGAAACTTTATGCAGAAGGAATTTCAAGACACTTGTAATTAGATCTCCCCCCCCTCCTTCTTTTCTTCCTCCCCCTCCCTGAAATGCAGAGGGCAATTTTGATTTTCTCGCTCAGCCAAGAAAGCTGAGTTTCAATTTCTCTTTATCGTAGCAGGGATTATCTCCCTGATTGGGTGCGTTGAGACATCATTTCCATGGGTTTCTGTTAGTGTTTCTAGTAACTCTTCCGTGAATCCAATACTTTCTGGGAAGTTTATTACAGCAGCTGCTCAAGGCAAAGCAGAGACATCCAAATAGTGCAGGAACATGCATTTACCACACTTATAACTCCAACAGATTCAGTTACAAGAACTGCTGCAGCATTTCTTTTTGTTTTCCCCTCCTTTTATTTCCTTTTTTTATTTTTTTCCTTTCCTATTCCTTGTGGTCTTATTAAGACCCAGCAAAGGCTGTGGTCCCTGGTGCTATGTCTCTGAATTAATTTTAAGTAAAGCAGAGGCTGGAATGGCGTGTGGGAAGGTTCTTGGCATGGATGGACTTGGCTGGAGTTCTCAGTGGAGAGACATTTAAGGGAAGGGAGAAGAGGATTGCGTGTGTGTATATGGGGGGACAATATTTTTAATATACTCTGCACAAAAAGCCATCTCCAGAGCTATCAGGCTTTCATCACCCCAGTCTGATCCAAGGATGTTCAAAAAGTGAAACACGTCGTAAATCTGGCAGGCTGGCTGGAACTTGGAGAGGTTTGAAAGGCACTGGAGGGTGGGAGCATCCCGGCTGGGCTGGGCTGGTCAGCGCAGCCCGCAGTGGGGGAAGCCCCTTTCCACAACTCCAGGCACTTCCATGGGGTTTTTATCTCCTTGCTGAGGAGATATCCCAGTTACTCCCCCGGTACCCGCTTCCTGGGAGATGGGAACAGATGGGCCCCACTATAGAAACACTGAGCAGCTGACAGAAGCTTGAGAGTTCAGAGTGATTTCTTCTGTTAATTTTTTTTTTTTAGTTCTTTAATGGTTTTCTCAGTGGTGATGTGAGGCATCGCTTGAGAATGAGGAGCCCAGCACAAGTCAGTTTTCATTCCACCTTCCCCAGTGCTACTTCTTCAAGTGATCTTCCACTTAATGAGAATTGGGAGAGCACTGTAAAAGATGATTGGGGGTGGATGGCAGAAGCACTGGTGCTTCTCCACTTTCAGTGCCCCTTTCTGCATGAGGTGAGTTAGATGTGGATGGGCAGCACTGGACTTCAGAGCCTTTCTCCCCCTCCACTGGTGGTTTGTAACTCAATCACCCTGGTTAAATCAGAAATGAAGTTACTGATGCTCCAAAACTGCAATAATTCCTCTTCTTTGCAGATCCCACGGTGGTGGGCTGGTATAGACAGCTGCCCTGTAGCAAAATGTATTCCAGGAATTTTCCCTGCTGTTTTCAGACCTCACACTTTCCAAAAGTAACAGGAACATGCACCAGTGATGGGGACATATTTTACTCTAAATGAGCAAAACACCCACATTTCCACGTTTGCCCTTTATTAACTTAAACCACAGCTCTTCAGGAGTGACCATAAATAAAATGTCAGCCATATTAACTTTGAAAGATGATGTTACT
The DNA here is from genome assembly GCF_022539315.1 of Serinus canaria. Classification (NCBI taxonomy): domain Eukaryota; kingdom Metazoa; phylum Chordata; class Aves; order Passeriformes; family Fringillidae; genus Serinus; species Serinus canaria. The sequence goes on along the minus strand of NC_066329.1, from coordinate 4,799,426 downwards.
TCAAGACACCTGCTAATTAATTATAGCCAGGTCTTAGCAAGGCTCTAAATGAGAGGGGTTCTCACCTCCCAAGCAATATTTCACAGGAGGCAGGTAGCGTGCCGAGCTCACGGATACTTCGCTCTGTTTGTTTGTCTTGTAGGTGTTGCAGTGGGATGTAAATTCTTGTTATTATTAAGAAAAAATCCCCTTTTCTGAAAATGATTCATCAAACACCTCATCCTTGTTGCATGTAATGTCTTGTTGGGCCTGGAATTGCTCTCTGCTGAGCGCTTGCACCGCAGGGAAGGCGCTGGGTTCGACAGGAGCCGGGGCGCTCACAAGAGGAGCCTTTGCTCAGTCTGTGCTTGCCTCCCATGGCTGCATGGTGGAGAAGCCTCTGGAGGGGCAGAGGCCAACAGGGGTTGGTTTCAACTTGTCCCAAAGAGGTGAAACCCTCCTTTGCTCTGAATCTCACCAATGATGCTCTGTTTTCCATCTCCCCTGCAAACATTGTTCCTGCTTGGGAAGTCCACTGAAAGGGAGGAGCCCAGGGTGGACTAGGAGGTCTTCTTTCCAAGAGGGAGGAAAATTATTTGGAATTAGTGGTGAGGCCACCTAATCCTGTAAGAGCTTCTCCTGAAAGGCAAAATCTCAATGAGTAAATCTGCAGAAATCTCAAATATTTATGGTGAGGCTGAAGGGAGAAGGGGAGAGGGTGGCAGCAGCGATTAGGGCTGGCTTGCCTGACTTGGTGGGGTGCACTTCCCATCCCTTCTGGGGGAACTCCAAGCTTTTCTGTGCACTTTCTGTGCCTTCTACCTCACTGTTGAAATTGCCTCTCTAGGTGGAAGGGCTGAGAGTGGTGAGAGTGCTGCAGATGCACAGCATCCAAAAATGCAAACCTATGGCATAGGGGAAATCTGTCTGAAAGTCACCCAAGATTAGGATGGCACTGAGCATTTGTGCAGGAGGTGTTGGTGTTTCTGCTCCTCCAGGGACAGGGATCCCACAAATTCCCAAACCCCATTGACACTGGGAGAGCTTTTGGGGCTGGAGTTGTTTCCAGTGCAGCACCTGGGGCTGCACTTGAACGTTGTCTGGGGTAATCACAGGTAGCAAAGTGATGGCATCTGCCTACTCTGCATGCCCCATACATTTTCTAGGGTGGGAAAATCCCCCCATGCCAAGAAGGTGAATTTAAGGCTGAACTTGGTTTCAGGGATTGATGGAGTGCCTCTCTTCATGGTAGGATGAGTTTATCTGTGTCCCTTCTCCAGTGACAGGTGAGGGGTCTGACCCTCACTGAGGGCTGAGTGCTGGCTTTGCCATCAGGGAGGTTGGGAGATTATCCTGGTGGTTTCATCTGCCCTGCCCAGAAGCAGCACTGCCCTTGTCCTTCATGCTGATAGTGCTGCAGGGCAGGGGCTGCTTTCTGCATCCCAAAATCCCTTTGCACCCGTAGTGCTACTGCAAAAGCTGCCTGGAGCAGCCCAGTAAAAAACCTCACCTTTTCCTTCACTCCCTACCAAGACAGAGCTCAGTCTTGAGCTGGGAGCCAGGCTGTATCCTCACTCCCAAATCCTGGCCCTGTGGATTAAGCTCAGTAACACCTGGCCACGCCTTTCTGCCAGCAACCCCAACAGCACTTCCTGCAAAAGAGGGTTTTTTTCCCCTGGCCTTTCCCTCAGTCATGGTCACTCTCCCTGCAGAAACCCTGGCTCTCCACTTCCAGGCTGAACTTTTGAACCTTCCTCCTCCAGCCCAGCCAGGTCGTTATTTTTGACACCGTTTCCCAGAGTTATTGCACAGCTGAAAAAGAGAGGGCCAGCCTGGCCATGGCTCCTGGCTTTTCCCTGTGTCCAACGCTCCCTGCTAGCCCCTGGCACCCGTTCAGGTGAGCTCAGGGTGGCCCAGGACTTGTGACAGCACAGTGGACAAGTGCCACCAGGGAGGAGAGCTGCCTGCCTGCTGGTCTTCCCACTTGTATGACTTAGGGAAGGTATTTTTCTTGATCTGGATCCTGCATTAATTGTTTCCTGGAATATTTCACTACGAATGTCATGCTTCTGTCTGCTTGGCTTGCCCTAGGTTGAGCAGAGGTATTTATGAGTGGTTTTTTGCACATATTTTTCACCTTTTTGAAATGCTTGGCACTGTTCTGGATGCTGGAACAGATCCTTCCTGTTGAAAATACTTAACTCAGTTAGTCTGGTTGGGCACTGAAGGGAAAAGCAGTGGTTTAGCTGCTCTGCTCTGGCTTCACTGATGCTGAGTGATGGTGAGCCCTGCACCCCTGCAGTGCTGGAGGTGGCCAGTGCAGGGATCAGGTCTCTTTGCCTGTGCTGGTGTAATTCAGAACTCAGAAAAAGCCTCCTCCTCCCCAAAAAGAGCATCAAGGAAATCTGTCCTCCCCAGAGCTGAGTGCCAGGGCAGGGTGGGGGCCCTTTGGCTGCAGCTCTTCCCTGCACACAAGACTTATTGCAGTATTTTGTTGTGTGACAGTCCCGAAACCAGGTTCAGGCCCATGATCAAGTTACCAGGGCTCAGCTGCTCTGCATTAACCAGCCAGGGGGGCACTCCCATCCTAGCACAAAGAAAAGGTAAAACCTGTTCATTTAAACATCTTTCACAGAGGCTTGAACAAAACATCATTTGCTTTATGTACTCATGTACTGCAATTAATGAGCCAGTAGCTTGATTTGAGCCCCTGGTTTTCCAACTCTGATGGTCACTTTGGTTTGGACCAAAAGAGAAGCATCCCAAATATATTTATTTACTTACCTACAGGGCAAACAAATGGAGGAATTAAAGCTTTGCTCGTGGGAGTGAAGCTGGCCATTGCCATAGATGTCTTACAACCATTCCGTGGAGGCCAGGGATTCATGTCCCCTTGGAGGAGAGGGGGTTTCAGACCCCACCAAACTCTTCTTTCAGCTCCAGCAGGAATTAGGAGGTGGATGGTGAGCATCAGGCTCTAAATCTTATTGGGAAAATGAAAGGATCTCTTAGGATCCCATGCTTCCCCAAAAGCTGTCCCCTCATTTTCACCTTGGAGTGAAAGGATGCTGTGCTGGAGGCAGGAACACAGTTTTGAGCTGGTGTAGGTGTGCATTTTTAAGGAAAAGTGGCTCCCAGGACATGGGAGGTGTTATAATTTAACAGACCCCCTTCCAGGGAAGGTTCCCAGCTGCCTGTCAGTCCCAGCCCAAATGCTCCAATCCTGGTGCTCCAAGGGCCCAGCTCTGCCCTGCTCTGGGACAACTCTCCTCTTCAGCTAAACAGGAGCTTAACTGTGTCCTCCTGTGGGCCAAGAGCTTTAGAGCTGGCAGAGCAGAGCATGGTTGGAAGATGATGAAGCCTCTGCCTGCACTGTCTATTATTGGAACTGCATCAGAGCTCAGGCTGGGGAACCATTTTCTGAGCAGCCCTCCCAGCTTTCTGAAATCCATGGTGAAAGTAAGCAAAACGTGTTTGCATTCCTCTGTGCCCACAGCTGAGCAGGTTTTCAGGTGCCAGCTCATCATTTATCTCTCTTTTCTCTTTTCCTGTATCCCCCAAAGTCCTGAAGAATACCAAAGGTGATTGTTCTCTCTCTTGTTCAAGGCTGTTCCTTGGGCTTTGCAGAAATTCAGAGCTGGTGGCAGACTAACAAACAAATCCCCCTTCCTTGCAAAAATGTGTGTCATTTTTGACTGAGATACTTGCTTATTCCTGTTATTTTGGTGAGTGGTGGCTTTGCTTCTTCTAGGTCTATTAATCTGCTTGTTTGTTGTACAGAAAGACAAATGCCAATTTATAGTCAAGACAAAAATCTAGTTTGATGTTTGGAAATGCAGTACCCGAGCTAAAATCCTGCATTTTCTACCTATTCAAATTCTTGGGAATTGTCAGGCTTCAGACCAGAGACTGAATTCAGACCAGGAGCTATTTCCTACTTCAGGGAAAGCAAAGTTAAATCTGAGTATAGGGATAAAACTTTGCAGCTTTACAATTGTCAGACTTCCTTGCTCATGAGCATTTCTGCAGTGAGTCCATGAGCATTTTTCCCTTTTATGCTTTTCTTATTGGTATTTGTATCATTATATTTTTGAAGCCCTGCTGCTAATTCCCTCCATCCACATGGAACCACGGTTTCATCTGCTAGAATGAGCTGCAGCAAAATTCTGCTCAGCTCCATTCTTTTTACTGGAGCACCAGTAAAGGGAGAAGTGCAGCACAGCATCTCACAGACCAGCTCTCAGCTCTCACTGGTGCCATAAATCAGAAATAAGAAGCTCACCTAAAGTCAAGGGGAAAAAGCCATTTTTGTAAATGGAAACGGCTGCAAGTCCCACATGGATGTGGTGGTAGAGGTTCCCTGCCCCAGGAGGAGGTGGCCCCATCACCCCACACTGGGTTTTCCCCTTGGGAGGGGGAATTCATTATTTAGCTTCTTCTGAGCCATAACAAGAATGTTTTACAGAGCAGCTGAACAGGACTGCAAAGCTCAGCCCACAGAAATGCCATGGCCTCCAGAGTAAATCAGAATTTCCTCTTTGATTTGAAAGGGGGAAAGCTGATTTTTTACAAGGAAATTCAGGGGTGATCACAGAGCTTCCCTCTTCTCCTTGTTCCTCAGTGATATTCCCCAGCAAGCAATACTAGAAATACAGATGTTGGGTTCGCCTTTCATGTTTCCTTGGTAAATATCTGAATAAATATTTACCAGTAAACAGAGCAGATTTATTTCTGAACTGGAGTTGGCTGGGTTTGTGCATAGTTTTTGGTGAGGGGTTTTTAGGAGTGCTGGAGGGATGCTCAGTCTCAGGGACTGAGCTCTGCAGAAAGAAGAAATTAGTCAGAACTGGGTTTTGAATCAGAAAATGCTGTTTAATGGTTTCTCCCTCATAAAATGTGCTGATGGAAAAATTTCATGCAATAAAAACACACAACACCTCCTTCCCCCTCAAAGAAACAAAAAAAAAAAAAAAAAAGGGAGTTTCCTTGCAAAATGTATTATTGGATATTTTCAGAGTTAACAAACTTTATTTCATTTTTGAACTCATTTCAGGGGAGAATCCATAGAGAAATAATTGAACAGAGGCTCCAAACCCAGATAAAAGAACTTGCCCTGACTGAAACAAAACATTTTGTTGAGCTTGAAAGTATTTGTGTGCTTGGAAAGCAGCTCGTTGTGTGTGTAGGGGGTTGTTTTGGTGATCCATGAAATATTTTTAAGATTTATGGGACCTGGTGGTGACTTTGAAGACAGAAAGTTCCTTTTTCAGCACAGCTGCAGCCACTCATGTCTGTGTGCTGTGTGGGCACTGAGGAGATATGAAAGCAGTGAATATATTTTGTGAAATGCATTATTTGCAAAGATAATAGATGTAGTTTATATCAATATATCTGTCTAAATAAAATCTCTGTGCAGGTTTTGGTGGGAAGGGAGCATGTGTGGGTGCATCCCACAGCCAGGTGAAGAGGGATTTACCCACAGAGCAGTGGGGAAGTTGATGGGATTAACTCTTCCCATCACCTACATTCCTCTGTTTGCAGGGAGATGTCCTGACTCCCTAATCCCATTTTAACCTCCCCAACTGGAATATTCCCCTGACCAGAACAAAACCAGTTTGCTTCTGGTAGGCAGCAGGACTGTGCTGGGCTGGCTTTGGAGGCTCCCCTCTCTTCTGAAGTAGCTGTGTTCTCCTGGGAATGCCAAACTTCCAGCCCCTCACTCCTTGCATCTTTACTGCGGCATCGTGTTTTTAAAGATTTGTTGTTATTATTTGTGTTAGTTGTTTTGTGTTAAGAAAATGGTTTGGTCCTTAGTTCCCCCCATGTTCTCCCCTCACGATGGTTTGTCCCAGGTTGTTTGTTACTTTCCTTTCCCGCCACTTGCCTGCCCATCAAACCCAGTGATCCTTCCCTCCTCCCTCCCTGCCCTTATCAGTCCTCTCCCCTCCCAGTGGTGCCACCTACTCCCCTTGTCACTCACTGTAACCACCCCCCCCTTTTGTTCCAGATTTTTCCATGTCAGTCACCCTTACTGTGCTGTATGATTTGCCCCTGGGGCCTTTCCCCTCCCATGTATGATCTTTATTGGTTCAAATATGTTGTTCGCTCCTCCCCTACCCTATTCTTATCGGTTACTCTGAGTCTCCCCCTTCCACACCCACTCCCTGTATCAGCTCCCCCCCGAGTCTGTCTCCTTTGTCACTTGCTTCTGGAACCATTGAGGAATAAAGCCTCTTTGACAGCCACGCCAGTGTCCTCTCTTTTTCCTTTCCCTTGGACTCGTCGTGGTCTCCTCCTCGCCTGTGCCACCCACGCCACAGACGGCACCACCACCTGGGGTCCTCTAAGGGAACCTGGGGGTGGCAAATCTTGTGGCTTCCTCCAGCCAAGCTTGGGGAGCAGCTAGCTGGGATTGATTGCTCCCGTGGCTGATGGCTCCCGTGGCTGCACTTCACCTTTTGGGAAGAACTCTTCTTCAAGTGAGATGCCAATGAAAAGATGAATGTCCCCTGTCCCAGGAGCAGGTTTTAGGGCTGGGAGAGTCTGTGCTGGGCTCTCCAGAAAGTGATACACCCTCAGCTTGTGTTTTGAGGGAAGGGAGGGCACCAGAGGAGTGCAGGGCAGGTATTTCTAGCCTGATGTATCCAAGGAACACAGCAGGATTCAGCTCCAGTGATGAGATGTGAGTGATGGATCTGGAAGGTGGAGGGAGCCTCCTGTGCCCTCCTGCTCTCCAAACCTCAGGGCCCACACTGAGCCTTTAGCAGGCAGAGCTGGAGAAGGGATGGCAGGATCTTGTGAGGAGGAGTGTGGAGGGAATACCTGCTTTTACAGCAGTGTTTCCATCACAGCACTCCTGTGTGGTGCTTGTTTAAAAGACACATTTCTCTCTGCACAGATTTCTCCCTTCAAACCAGAGAGGCTGAATGGATAAATCCTGAGATTCAGGGGCAGGCTCACATCTATGTGTTTGAGGCAAAGGGGTTTCCACCACCTTAGAGCTGAAATTGCTGAAGAAATCCTGTATTTCCACATCTTCTAGCACTTCAGAGCGTGGCAAAGAAAAAATTGTTTGGGGGAGAGGCAGAGCTCTGGGCTGAGCCTAGGTTTAGACAATGAAATAAGCTGAGGAGTAGAAGGAAGTGCATCCAAGTGGTTTTGTGATGGCTGGGACAGGGTTGTGTCCTTTCCCTCCCTCTGTGCCATGGTCCCTAGGGAGCAGCAGGTCCAAGGGTGCTTGGAAGGAAAAGGAACTGGTGGAAAAGGTGACCTGGGGTTCACATCCCTACTCTGGTGCTCACAAGGAGCTCCCCTGACCCTGGCAGACCAGGCTTTCACTCAGGGCCCATCCAACACAAACAGGAGAATTCAAAGCTACTGGATTAGGAGCTGGTGTGGCTTCCATTAACCCAGGGCTTTGCTGAGCTGACTCCTGGAAGAGCCCAGCATCAAACACAATGAATCAGGAGGGAAGCCCAGATCAGAGGAGCCCGCTGACCTCTGGAGTGAGACAGCATTCCCCAGGCAGCACCTTGGGAAGGGGGGCTGACAAAACCAGGCTGGCCCCCTATTTATTAATTTCTTTAATCTCTGGATAAGCTTTCAGGCCCAAACTTGTTAATTTTGCCCATCTATACACAGATTTTTGTCAGCAGGGATGGCTGGGGCTGAGCCTCTGCAAGTATTAAAGTAAAAAGGCAGCCAGGGAAGAAACACTGTCTTGTAAGCAAGGAGGTTTCACTGCAAGACAGCCAAAAAAATGCTGAGCCCTTCCAGGGAATTTGCCTGCTCTTTGTTTTCTCTTTGCATGCTGCAGATAAATGAAAATATTGATGCATTCCTCAAGCATCCATCTGAGCCTAGAAGTGCATCAGGGAGCCCAAGAGCAATGCACACCCGTGTGCAAGTGTGTAAATAAATATTGTTACCCTGAGACCTGGGGCTGCTGCCTTCCTCACTGGGACCAGATTAGTTTCATGCACTGATTGAGTTCATTCCCTGACCAAGCAGCATTTCAACTACTGGAGGCAATTCTTTTTTTAACCTTAGAAGTATAAAAATAAATTTTAAAAAAGGAAAATCCCTGAACTAACTCCAGCAATGGTTAGATGAGCCCCTTGCCAGCTGGGATGTGCCTGCACATATGGACACACAATAACTTTGTCCATTGCTGTCATAAAACTAAAGGCACTTACATGAGGGTGAGAGGTCAGGGGAGACCTTGATTTAATAACAGGGGAAACATTATTTTTCTGTTATTAATTACACGTTATCCATAGTACATTTGCTACACTTAACTTAGATAAGGTTACATCTATATTTTTGTTAGGGAAACTTCTCGGGTCATGTAGGGGAAGGTGGCTGGAAGGCAGGGAAAAGAAATGTGCTTTAGAGAGCTGGGGAAAAGCTGCATTTCTCTGTGACCTCCCCCTTCTCAATCTGCTCTTCTGGGGACTGATCCTTGCACATTCCTGGAATAGCTCACCTGGTGAATGCCAAATGAATTGAGGTGCAGAAGAAAGTTGGGGCAGCACCAGCTTGGAGTGCCCAGAAAGTCCAGAGGGATGGATCCATCCTTACACCTGTGCTCTCCCTCCCTACCTTGTAGCTACTGGATCAGTCAAATTCAAAGTGAAAAGTTATGTTCAGTGAGAGGCAAACTTAAAAGTTCAACTCGAGGTCTGGTTCAGTGCATTCCTTCTCTTCTTTCCTCACTTTCAGCTGCTTTGGAGGAGCCAACTGAGAGAATTTATCCCATTCCTGCTGGAGGGGACTCCCAGCCTGCAGAGGTGATGGACAGTGGGGATCATCCTGGGGAAAATGTGGGGCTCAGCTCCAGGAATTGCCCCAAAGTGAGAGGTGCAGGTGCCTCTGTGCTCCCTTCCCAGCACAGATCAGGAGATAACAGCACTGCTCTCAGGGATGGATCCATCTCCCCTTTCCCAGCTGAGACTTTGCCTAAGGAAGGGGCCAGGCAGCTGATGGGAAAGCAGGAAAAAGAAGTGAGAGAAAATAAACAGCCCTCAAGGAATCCACTCCATGCAGATGGATGGTTTATGTTACAGGGACTGAAGAACCTCTTCACGTGGTGTCAGCACTTGGGAAATTTCTCCTCTATAAGTAAATTTCTGAGGGAGAAAAAAAAAAAAAGGAAATAGAAAGGTTTGGGTTTTTAGCACGGCAAGGCTCAGGATTAGGATTTACCCAGCTGAGACATCCATCCCTGGGAGCACAAAGGGCTGAGGGAGATGCCTGCCTGTTGGGTGGGAGAGCAGATCATTCTCCAGGCATTTAATTCCATAGGAAAGGGTGGCTGCTGCCCTGTCATCATCACAGACTTATTAAATTAGGCAGGTGAGGCAGTGCCAGTGCTGGACTGGGGATATAATCCTGTGTGGAGCCTCTCCTGCAGGTGAGGGACAATTGGTGTCCCTGGAATGTGCCCCAGCCCTGTCTCTGTCAGTGCACATGGAAAATGGGAATCAGCAGCCATTCTGTCCAAGCTGATCTCAAATTAAGCTGATTCTTTTCTCAACCCCCTCAGGGCATGAGGGGATGCAGCTCTGGGTCTGACTAGCCAGAGAGCAAACACAGAAGTGTCTGCTAGTCTGGGGATCTATAGAAATGGCTGAGGGCTGGGTGTTTTTAGCAGTAGTTCCTTTTTTCATGATCTTTTCCATACTCCAGCAGTGCTCATGTCAGTAGGAGCCACATGCTGAGGGATCTCTGCTGGGTTTCCTCCTTGGGATGTCCAACAAGTCTGGTACAAATTCAGGGATGGAGACCCAGCTGTGTCTGCTCTGGCTGAGTTTGCTGCCTGCCCAAAGCTTAGCACTTGTCCATCTTTGTGTACCCATCTCTTTATTCCACTGTTTTCAGATGGCTTCCAGTATCTGTGGAGTGTTTGCCCCCTGTGGCTCATCCCTGGAAAGAAACAAGTGGAATTGTTTCGGGATTTTTTTGATGTGAAATGCAGAGACAGCAAAACTCTGGTTCTGCTTTAGTGGCAGCAAAGTAAAACTGGTGAGTGTTGGGACACCAGTTTGTGTTACTTGACAAAGTCAGCTGGGAATCCTGGCTGAAGTCAGCACAGTGACTTGCTGTATTAATTAACTTGATTCATTTATGTGAACACAGTGACATCTCCCTACTCCAGGATCCTGGTCCCAGAGCTGAGCATCCCTTGGATTTCCCTTTGGAATTTTTGCTGCTGTCTCCCACCATCAGTTTCCAGTAGTGAACTTAATGTTATTTCTTTGGGAGTTGTTTTATTTCCCAGTTCCCTGTTTCTAGCAGTAAAATCAGAGCCAAAAATCATCTGTACAGCTCAGGGTGCTGATGACCTTGGGTCAGTGGTGTGTCTGTCACATGCTCTGAAGGGTGATGTGGTCCCCAGTGCCCTGCCTCATCAGGATCTCCTGTTGCTTGTGTTTTGTTCCAGGATATTAGAAAATTATACATCCATTTTCATTGCTGGCTTACTTGTAGCAAGGCATTTTGTGCAGATAAAGCTTTCAAGTCAAGTTGTTTCAAAACTTCCCTAAAAGTCTGGCTGTGGAAATTCTCTCCTTGAAAACACTCTTGCCTTAAATTAAGGGATTGATTTAAGCACAGTTCCTGCTACAAGGAGTATTCATATAACAGCTATCTCAGTCCCTGCAGTCAGAGCCTCTGAGCTTTTCTTCATAAGTAAATAGAAAGAAAAAAAAACAACCAAAGAAAACAACCCCTGAGCTGAATCAGAGCCCTCTCGCTCCCACGCAAAGTGGAACGATTAAAAAAAAGGATGCTTTTGTTTTAAGTGTAGAACCAGTCATAATAGGCACAACAGGGAAGTGCTTAATAGGGTTTCAGCTTGCAAAACAGTAATTAGAGATGATATTCCTCTGATTGCTCAAGGCTGAGTTTCTGATAGGTCATCCCTCAGTTGGGGCTGAATATATGTGATGTGGAGGCCCATACTTGCAACATTACAAGGCAGGCATGCTTTTCTTTAATCATTATTATTTCAGTTACAACCCGGATGAGTGATCCCAGCTGGTAGATAAGAATCAAACACACACAAATAGGGCTCATCTTTCTTACCAGATGGAAACCTGAATTGCAGAAGTCGTCTCCATCTCAAAGCCTGCGCAGCCCCTGTCCAGCCAGGCAGTGTTTCTGCCCTGGTTTTGCTGTAGTTATTGATGAGCAACTCTCTAAGCCAAGCACAGCCTCTCCCTGGGTGTAGGGGCAGGGATAACTTCATTTATTTATAACCCTACATTTATAAGGGCTTTGAGTCCTGCCTGGCTCTCCTTACTTCAGAGCTCGAGGTACCATCTTCCTCTGGCCAGCTCAGAACACATTTTCTCTGCTCCTCCTTCTTCTTGCTAACAGCTTCATGTCCCAGCCACCAGGTATCCAAATGGTTTTCTTAAAGTCCAAGTGGAAAAATGGGTCCTGCTTTTCTGAAATATTTCCTTTACAAGTTTTAGGAGGGATTTGCCTTCTTTTACCTGCACAGCCAGAGCAGAGACAGGACAAGCCCAAGGAATGCTCTCATCTTCCATATGTGAACATAGTTTGTGCTATGTATTAAAAACTAGAGGGGGTAGAAAAACCCCTGATGAAGGGGAAGGGGCAACAATGTCTAATCACTGCAGAGCCATCTTGAGCTAATTGAGTTTGTCTAAAATTCATCCAGCCTTTAAGGTTTAATAGAAGATGATGGTCTTAATGCATCACATGCCTTGGAGTAAATGGATACTCTGCTTTAAAGGCCCTGTTGATGTTATGTGAAGGGGAACAACAGTTGTTATGATTCTGAAACTCAGATTGAACCCAATTAATCAATGCTGAGATGATTTGAATCATGTGGCATGCATGGTCACCTCTCTGATATTCTATCCTTATCCCTCCCTGGACTGAGACATGATTGATGTCAACTGTACACCGAATTTTCAGGGGGAAGGCTGAGCCAAGTCATTTGGACAGAGAAACAAATTAGATCAAAAGTGTGATCCAGGGGAAGGGAGATCAGTTTCAGAGCAGAAGCTTAAATTTCTTTTTATACCTTGGGTGCTCTGTCTGAGTGCCCAAGCCCTGGGGATTGCACTTGTGTGTGTGTGTTTTGTGGGGGGTGTTTTGTGTGGGGTGTGTGCACGAGCAGCAGCTCAGGACACTCAGCAGGGGATGGCCACACATGCCTTGGTCTAACCCCAGCGTGCAGAACTCATCCAAAGGCACGTTTGCATCTTCAGGCAGCCCTTCAAGTAAAAATAATCTGAGCCATCCTCAGATCTTAGGTTACAGCCAGCCGTGGTTACCTTGTGACTTTCCTTGGAGAGAAGGGAGCGGGAGGAGGGCAGAGCTGGGGGGGAGCAGCCCGGGCCCTGCACGGTGCTTCACACCCCTGTCCCCCTTTGGCTCTCGGCTTTTCCACACTCTCAGCCTGCCAAGCCTTGGCCGGGGGTTCACAGGGAGGGGGATTTTGGATCTCGCCGTTTATTTCCTTGGGCTTCTTCTCCTGGATTACAGAAAGCCGTGGGAGGACTGGGTGGCGTGATATGGGTGTTTCTAAGGACTGGGGGTTGGGTTTGGGGTTTTTTTGTTGTCTTTTTTTTCTTTTCCCTTTTTCCCTCCTTTTTTCCTTTTCCTTCTTTTTTTCCCTCTTTTGTATTTTAAATTCCGTCTTTCCTTTTTCTTTTTCTTGTCTCCTTTTTTTATCCTTTCTTTTTGCATGTTTTCTTTTTTTGTTTCTTTCTCATTCTTGTGTGTTTGTTTGTTTTGGGCTTTTCCTTTCTTTTCCACAAAGGGCTTTTCGCTGCTGCTCTCCATTCCCCCCGCAAGCCTTGTGCCACCAGTTTGCGGGTGGAAGGACTGTCCTTGCCACACGTTTTGCCCCACAGGAGGTGTCCGGGACACCGGAGATTCCCGGCAGCCGCTTTATCCCTTCACTGCACACACCGCATCCCGCTGCCCTGGCAGCTCCACAGCGGTCGGGGTTTGGAGGAGCCTTTGCCCAAAGGCACGGGTAGGGTGGCAGCGGGGCAGCAGCGGTGCAGACCCCGCTCCGCAGCCCCGCTCCGTCTGCAGGGAGGGTCCTCCCGCTCCCTCTCGGTCCCTCCCGGCTGCCGTGGCTCCCCGGGATGCTGCGGGGGCTGCTCCGGCTGTGCCCCAGCCCTGGGTCAGGTTTATTTCCTACAAGGAGCTCACATCGCTGTCTCTTCAGCCTGTGGCACTGGCTCGGACGCGGTGTCCCCTCCCCGCGGGAAGGTGGAGACGCCGAACCCCGAGGTCCCCAGCGAGTTTCTATTAAAGGGGTTTGAAAGCCTTTGTGTCCACAAATTTTCGGTCCGTCTCCAGCTGCTGGTGCTGGGAATGCTGGAGTTTGCTGACGCTAGGAACTAAGGAATTTTTTCTTTTTTATTTTTTCTTTTTTTTTTTTTTTTGATAGGAGCTTTCCTTAATTATGATATTAAGCAATTCAGCCTAATTCTGATTAAAGCGAGCGTTGTAACAGCTCAATACAACCCCGTCTCATCTCTTTAATAGCTCTGAAAGCGTCTGAGGGGGGAAGATACCTTAAGGAAGTTAAATGATGTCAAGATTATTTTTCATTACTGCAGTTTTGTACAGTTAGAAAAGCAACAAACACTGTTAATCTGGTTCAGTGAGGGGGCAAAGCCTTTAACTACACTCTTTTTTTTTACTCATTAAGTTCATTTGTGCAAAAATTCTTGTAATATAATTGCGTGTTCATACTACCTTTGCTCGTTTCCCTCCTTTTATTTTAACCCCCAATCGAAAAAAAATCACTGCTGCTGAAAATCGCTGATTATCCTGACACATTTTTTCCCCCCCAGTGGAAACGCTGATGATTTAAAGCACAAGGAATAGGAAATTCTGACGGGAGATCTATTGTTTTTCAGAAAGATCTGAACAATAAATGTCATGGAAGGCTCCGCGCTTGTATATGTGTTAATTAGAAGCTTCAGAAATAGGTGCACAGAGGAATAGAAGCGGCTTCCTTAAGTTTCCAGAGCTGGGCTATAGTTTATGTTACAAACAAAAGAAAATTCGGGTTTGGGTTAGCGTTTTTTTAATGACAGCGCATAAAACCTTCTCACTTTCCTCAGTGCCGTCCATCAGCCCTTCCTGTCTCTCGCCTCGAGGCGGGGGGGAAATAGATAAAGGAAAAGTGGGGATGTAAGCGTTGCCTTAAGAGTTTGGTAGTTTTAATTCACTGCCGCTTCTTTTCCAGCCGAAATTCTCGGGAGCTGGCACATCGATGGGGGCAAAACTCAGGCTTCTCCAGAACACCTGGCCAGGGGGTTTGGAGTAAAACCGCTGAATTTTGGGTGCCAGGGTGACACTTCCGTCTCTTCGCAGCGTTTCCACAGAGTTTGAGCGGCTGCGGTGCGGGCTGGGATGGGTGCAGGGATTTTCCCCCGTGTCCCCAGCGCTGCCCTACTGGCCAGAACTTTCACCCGCTACGCCAGCATCACCCCCTCCCACCAAAAAAAAAAAAAAAAAAAAAAAAAAAAAAAAAAAAAAAAAAAAAAAAAAAAAAAAGTGATTTTGTCCTAAAATTCATACTGCTTGCTTCAAAAATAAACCCCAAATAACCTCCAAGGCGTGGGGTGAGGGTGCTGTAGCAGCCGCATCCCCCCTCTCTGAAGCCGCCCTGGCTTCCTATTGATTTTATTCCTTGCCCAGAGCCTCCTGGAAAATGGCATTTGCCGGGATGTTTTTCCCTCGCAGCCTGCGTATCGTCACTCAGCGGCAGAGCTCTCTCCATCCTCCCTCCTTTTGTGTCCTTCCAGCCCTCTGCTTAATTGTATTCCCAATTGCATTTCCTTTGATGGATTTACTTCCTTTTATAATTTCCCTGTTATGGACCCTGGTTTTGCCTTCCCGACACTTAATGTGGAAAAAAATGTCCTTTATGTGTTCAAGTTGAGGAGGAACCGCTTGCTTTGAAAGTCTCTGCCGGGATGTAAGAGGGGTTCTCCCCTTTGTTATCAAGCCTTGATATCCCCCCCGTTTTCCAGCGGTTCTGTCGAGTCTCCCCATTTCCCTGCGGATGTTTTTACAGCCTTCAACGCCCCGAGCTCCCCGGAAAGACCGGGAGAGCAAAGCGGGGGAAGCCTGGGGGAGAGGAGGAAGGGGTGTGGAGGGGAGAGCGGGGTCAGTGCGGGACAGTGGCAGACCCACTGGGTGGTGAGCGGGCACTCGCGGGGCGCTGGCTGCGGCGCTCTGCAGGGCTCCAGGCATGGATCCATTGCCATGCGGAACAATGCAGACGGGGGGGCGGTGCTCGCCCTGGGCGCTGATAACGCTCCAGGGCATGGAAAAGGTTCAGGAGGCAACCCAGGGATCCCAGGGCCAGGGTTAGGGGCAGCTCCCTGCGGAGCCGCTCCCGGGACCGGCCGTTCCCGGCGCTTTGGGAGCATCTCCCGGGCCCGTCCCGGAGCATCCCGCGGCCGCTGTCCCTGCGGTGGCAGGTGGGACAGTCCTGGCGGGTTCAGGAACAGGGGGGCAGGACAGCAGCCCCGCTGTAGGGATGCGGGGTTCCACCCGCGTAGTAAAGGAGCCGCGTTTCGAGGGGCACCAAATCCCTGCTCTGCAGAGAGGGAAGGAGTGGAGCGAGAGGAAATCCCGAGAGAAGGAACCGAGGGAGGTGGGAGCGGGGAGCGCGGAGCCCCCCGCGGGAGACACGGGCCACGGGCGGCCGCGGGCGGGAGGGGCGTTCCTGTCCCCCCCTCGGAGGGCACGATTTCGTTTACGGAAATAAAGGTGGGGATGCTCCTCGATCCGGACGGAGCTGTGCCGTTCTTCTGCTGATCCCCCACAGCGGAGAGGTCCCCGCGGCCCCTTCGCGGTGCTTTTGGGGAGGGATGATGTGTTTGTCCCTCTGCAGAGCTGCTGCCTTTTCTCTGCTTGTGGGAAAAGCTGTTTTCCCCCTCTCCCGAGTCCGGCGCCGTCCCGGTTTAAAACATTTGCAACGTTATAAGTCCGAGATCTTTTTTCATTGGCAACAGTCGTGGTTTAAGCAGAGATCGGGGGGAGGAGGTGCCCGGCTGGCAGTGCCCGGGGGCCGGAGCCCATCGCCCTCCCCGCCCGCAGGGCTCCGGCAGCGACCCCCGGCCCCTCCGAGGATGCTCGGGTCGAAGGGATGCGGGCTATGGGAAGGTGGATGTGGATTGGGCTGAGACTCAAAACCGGTAGAAAGCAACAAAAAAAGTGGAGATGGGGAGTAAGGAAGGAAATGAGGGAGCAGCTCGGGCAGGGGGACGCCTCTGCAGGCACAGAGCAGCTGACTGTCCCCACGGGTGGCTCCCCGAGGGGTGTGTGGGGGAACCTGCAGTTCTGGGAGTAAGAGAGACAAATTATTCCCTTCTCTTTTACCCTTTGTTCCTTCCATGTCCCTGCTCTGAGCAGGTATGATGTGGGGTTGGGGCAGGGTGCAGCTTTCCACAGGGGGCTGAGCCCTTTTTACTCCTCTGTGTGTGTGTGTGTCACTCGTGAACCCATTGCACGAGTTCTTTCTGAAGGTGGATGCCTGATGCCTTAGACCTGGGAAAAATATTTCCCTACCCTCCCAGCACCCTTTTCCCAGCCTCACTCCCTCCCCTTCTGGGTGAGCAGCTCCAGCAGTGGCCAACCCACCCTCGGTGAGCTCAAATGGGAGAAGAGGGGTCGGGCAAAGAGGGGGCAAAAGGTTGTCGAGGCAGCAAATAAATCCCAACACCCTGTTCCCCCCACGTCCTTTCTCCTGCCCCACGTATCAACAACAACAATAACAGGCAGGCTGACACTCCAGCCGTTTGGGGAACAATCCTTTTAATCGGGGAATAATCCACAGGACACTTTAAAGAAAAGCTGGAGCATTAACCCTGTGCCCCAGTATAATTCTTCCAAGAAGCATCTGGTACTTACATCACAACATGGGATTAGCTTTCTCCTTGCAAGTACTGCAAGATCAAAGGGGTTTTCCTGGGCCCTGCAAGACCTGGGTGAGGTGTCCCTGGCAGGAGGGACACGCATGGGAGCCCGTGCTGTTTCTGACAGTACAAACTTAGATGTGCTCAGCTGAGCCCTCTGCCAGGGCACAAGGGATGATCAGGGCTTGGCTGGGTGGGAAAGGGTTGGGGGATATTTTAGGGCTTATCCCACCCTCTTCTGTGCTGCCAAGAGCTACTTTTGGCATCATGGCCTCAAACATCCCACCTCACCTGCAGCTTTCAGGGGAAGAGACCAGAGCAGGAGCTGCTCTTCAAGGAATAGGACACAGCCCTAAGTTGTGCCAGGAGAGGTTTAGACTGGATAATAGGAGAAATTTCTTCACTGAAAGGGTGGTCAAGTGTTGGAGCTCCCTGGGCAAGGGGTGGAATTGGTGTCCCTGAGAGTGTTCAGAAAATGTGTGAATGTGGTGCCAGTGGTGAACCTGGCTGTGCTGAGTTACTGGTTGGACTTGATGATCTTAGAGGGCTTTTCCAAGCTCAACAATTCTTACAGGGGATTCTGTGATTCCCCTGTCCCTGCTTCCTTACTCATCCTGCTCCAGCTCCAGTTTAGGCCTCACTGGTGTTCCTGGGCTTGGTCATAAAAAGATTTACAAGACACTGTTAAACCAGCAATAAAAACAATTAACTTTAATGGCACCTTGGTTGGGTTTTTCTCTCTTCTCTTTTCTCCTCCAGAGCGTGCAGCAGGCCAGAAGCAGTGCAGGACGTGATGGGAAGAGACCCCAGGGAGGGAGGGGGCAGCCAGCTCCCAGCACCCCACCTTGGGGGTCTGGGAAGTGGGGTCAGCTTGGACAGCCTGGGTTTTTGGGGTGTTTGGAGTGTGACTCCCTCTCCACAGCCCCAGAGGAGCTGCTGAGCTCTCCCTGTGCCAGTGGTGGGACCTTCCCCCACTCCCTGGGGATCCCCTTGGGGCATTCCTGGCCCTTCCCGGAGCAGGGATGGAGGAGCAGAAACTGCTCCCATGCCTGGGGCTCTGCCCAGCCCAGCCCTGGCCAAGCCCCATCCAAAACCCCACAGTCTTGGGCTCAATCAAGGTATTTTTCTTCCTTTAAAGTACAGAAATTAATTTCTAAGAAACTGGAAATGCCAACTGTAGCTATAAATCAGAAATTGCCAGAGGATGAACATTATCCAAAGTGAAGCAATTTAGTAAAATCATCTCTTTCCTTCCATCTTTCTCCCCCCCTGCTCCCCAATGAAAATTAAATTATTAGCTCAGCAGTATAAATGATAGTGCAGCACCAGTTGGAGATGCTGTTTGGGGTGAGCTCATTAGATAAATGGCATGGAGAAAGACTTGCAAAAATACAAATAAAAATTGATGTTTACTTCTGCTGATCACCAAGGGGGAGTTGTCTGTTAATTTTGTGATAGCAAACATATTTCTTGTAAGGACAGAAGAGAGGACCTCTTCTTGGAGCACTTCTGTATTGGTATTTGAACATCTGGACAGATTGTACAAAACATTTGCCTAAAATAGCATTGCTTCGTTGATCTTAGAAGTTATTAAAAATAAAAGAGCTGGCAACGGAAAGGAATCATAAAGTACATTTGGATTTCATATGAAATTTCCACTCTGAGATAAAACTGTAGTGTTTTACAGAAGATGAGAGATCCCAACCAAGTTAGGCTATGTAAAAAAATCATCAACCCAAAGATTTCAAATGTTCCTAAGTTATTATTAGTATTTTTTCCAAAAGCTTTGCTGGTGGAGAGAGAGTCTGTGAAGGTAAATCCCCCTGAGCAGAAGCCTGGCTGAAGCAGCACTGCTGCAGTTGACATTCCCGAGCCAGAGCCCTGGATTTGTGTCTGAGACCCTCAGGAACTGGTGTTGGGAGGTTTCAGCCCTGAGTCCACCTGAGGGACACGGGTCTGGAGGGAGGATGGGTTCCCCCAGGGGGAAGTTTTCCTTCACAGGGGCACCCACATCCCCCTGGGATGAACGGGGACATTTGTCATCCCTCCATCCTCCTGCTTTTTAAAGCCCAGCCAGCTGATTTCTCACGCTCTCAAACACAGAGACACCTTATTAGCACCCAGATGCCACCATGCAATTTGCTTTAGGTTTGTGCCTCGAGCTTTGCCTCTGTGCAGAATGTCCAGAGAGAGAGAGGGAGAGAGAGAGAAGTGTAATTATCTGGTTACAGCCCTGCTGACACAGGGCAGGGCCACGCTGACAAGCCACAGCCTGTCAGTGCTCCTCACTAACTGTCCGTGGGGCTGCTCCTACCCTATCCCAACTGGGAAGTCACCCAGAACAGAACCTCCTCCTTCCCTTTTCACCCCACATAAAATTTTTCTGGCCTTTTCCTTCTTAAAAATTATTTGCTGTGCTTCAAAAAGTGCTTTGAAAGCAGCACGGCTTGAAGAGGGAGATAAAAAATAACTGGGGCTGGGTTTTACTGTAGAGTCACAAACCTTTTGTCTTTGGGGTTCCAGCATTGTAGAAACTTTGCTGTGGAATGGGTGCATTAATTGCTGGCTTATTCATTTACTTCCCCTCTGTGCTTGGTGTAGAAGAGAGTGCCTGCTGCAGTCTCACTGTCACACCTGGGGAATAACAGCACGGACAGGTAGTTGCATGTCATTAAATCCCATGGTGAGCTCCCAGCTCTCAGCTGTGCTCCCCAGCCCAGTCCCTGCTCCGGGCCTGCCCTCAGCCCAGCCATTCCTCCCTCTGCCAGCCCCTGAACAGCTTTTTCCCCCCACTGGCCGTGGATCCCTGAGTTAGTTGGTTGAACCTGGTGACAAGTCGTTTGTTTTCCATCCACCCTTGCAAACCTCTCAGAAACCAGCCTCAGACTGAGGCTGGAAAACGCTGTCCCAGCCCACTGCCAGCACAAAGAGCTTGTCCCAGCTCTCGGGAGGGAGCACGCAGGCAGTTAATGCTCCTCAGCTAACGAGCAGTAACTCGTTAATTTTCAGTGACTTAGTCCTTTATGTTGGCCTGTCTATAAGGGAGAGACCACACAGAAGCAGAAAGAGCAGCCAGCTCTGTGGCCCCGTTGCCCAGAGTCAAGGGGGAGGTGATAATTATTTGTTTGGACTCTCCTGTTTTAGCGGAGTTGCCGATTGTTTGTTTTTAAGCCGATCAGGAGTTGAACGGTGTTTGCCTTGAGGCTCTTCAGCCGGACTAGGGAGGGAGCAGAGGCAGCCCTGGCACAGGCTGGGGGCGGCTTTGGGGCAGGGGTAGGGGCAGGGAGCACAGGGGATGCTCGAGGTGAGGGGATGGGACTGCTCTGGAAGTCCTTTGGGAATCTCAACTAATGATAATCGAGCCTTGGAGGTGTCACTCACGGGCTCCAGCAAGTTTGGGAAGACAGGCACCCCTGACAGCTCTCTCTAGGGTGGGAGGGGGATTAGGGGATGGTTTTATGGCATTTAAGTGCCCTCCTCCCCCAGCTTCGCGATAAATAGCCAAAGGGGAAAAAAAGGATTTTGTTTCCTCACCCTGCTTCACTGGAGCTCCGAGTGAAAGGGAGACAAAGCCCAGGCTTATCTCCTAAGTGTTTCCCACTGCCCTGCTTAGCTCTCGGTCTCCTCTGATTCCAGCTGTAGGCCCCCTAATTCTCCTCTGGTGTTGTAGATGGGGCCAGAGACAAGGCTGGGACCCCACAGCTTGACCCTGTCCCCAGCTCCTGCTCCCATTTTGGATGGCAGATCAGGAGAGAGCAGAGCATTGGAGCTGGGGCTTCATGGCTCAGCCAGACTCAGGCTCCTCACTAGCAGGACACTAAAGGTTCACTGTCACCGGTGTCCCTGCTGGTAACTTGAGCCCAAACTTCCTTATCACATCCCATGGGAAGGCAATAGAAACGTCACACATAACTCCTTGGGGCAGGAGAACAGCAACATGGAATTGCTACTTTAAAAAGCCAGCTGCAGATAAGCTTTTCTGCCTTTCCTTTGCTGGTTATACAAGCACTACTTAGGGAAAAAAAATACAAAAACAACACTGGAGACAGACTTGAAACAACTGCTGTGTGCTGGAAGAGCGTGCGTGTGAGATATGGAGTAGATTAGAGCTTGACATGGCACGTAAAAACACTCTTTCCTTTTAACACCTTTATTGCAAGTTTTAAAGGGCAATCAAAATCCTGTTCTTAGCTGTTTGCCTCTGCTATAAAAGGACACTCATACCTGTGAAATCTTATGACCTACAAATAGAGAAAATGGGGTATTTTTTGCGTCAGTGACCTCTTGGGTGAGGCTATGTAAATAGAACGTAAGTGAAGGGTTGGGGATGAGTTGTGTAGCAGGAGCATGGTGGGGACAGTCCTGGTTTCCACCAAAGAGAGGGAAAAATTATTATGAGCACTTGCTTAAAGAAAATTAATCCAGTCCTGAGGGAGCATGGTTTTTCTGAAGTCAGTGGAATGATGCCAGTGTGTGTTGGGCTGTGGAGAAATGCTCAGTCCTGCTTGGAGGAGGGCACCTGTGTGTGCTCTTGGATCCTTCCCTGCCTCTCAAATCTTCATCCCAAGGTTTTCTTTACTGCTTTTCTCCAGGAGGCCCAGATAGATGGATTTGTGTGTGATGGGCTTAGAAAGGAGTAAAAGAATGGATGGATATTTCCAAAAAAATGCCCCCAACAGCCAAAGCTCTGGGCAGGAGGGATGGGCAGTGAGATTTCCCTCCCTGCAAACTCTGCTCCATTTGGTTTTATTTTTATTTCTGCTGCTTTGTGTTTTGTTATTGGATGTTTTCTTGGCTTTTTTCCTTTCCCCAAGTCAAACTCAATGAAAGTCTGAGAATGAAGTCAAACAAGTGAATGTTGTGGCCTTGCCTCCACAAGGTCATGAGATTTTGCAAGAGACCAGGAGCTGGAATGCCTTGAGCTCTGATTGCTGAGTCGCACAGCGGCCCAGGAAGGTGGTTTGCAGCAAACAGGGCTCACACAGGTACCTGGCCCTGCTCTGTGGTGTTTGGAAAAAGGTGCAGGAGCAGTGGAAGCACTGGTTCAGCCGGATGGAGCCTGACTCCATCCCTCTGTCTGGAACTGAAGCAAATGCCTCTGCCCCCACTATCAGCTCTGTGCATCATATGATTCATGCTCGAGGAGTCCCAGAATTACAGCTGTAAGGCACGTTGTGTTTGGGCTCACTGAAATCATTCTGTCATAAAAGGGCTGCCATTGTGGGCACACTGGGGAGGGAAAAGAAAAAGAGGCAGAGTCACAAAGGCAAAGCAGGCACCCAGCCTTCTTGTGCAATCAATATTCCTGCAACCGTTCCCTTACGGAAAGACTTTGGTTCTTTAGAAATGCCAAGCACCTTCTCCCCTGTCCATCAGGCAGCTGCCTTGCTCTTCCCCCCTGGGGAGGGCATGGACCCACCGTGGGCATCCTTCCATGCCCATGCAGCAGCTGCATCCAGCCTTTCCCTGCCCTCAGCTTGCCTCAAATGTATCAATTTTCATTTGTTTCCAAATTATCCTGGCATGACTTGATTAAAGGCTGGTTGAAATGTTCAGTGCAATCTGGTTCATCTCCACACTGTCCTTTTTTTTTTTTCCTGTGGATGACAAGGAGCTGGACTTGGTGGGAAGGGTCTTTTCCAAGCCTGGCTCAGAGCAGAGCTGCTGAGATGAGGAGCAATGAGCACATGGAAAACATCCCAGACAGTTGTTGCTCTCCTGTGTTTGGGAAGTGGGAAATGGAAGAGGCATTTCCCATCACCTTTCCAACACCTGTTTTGGGAAAAGGTGCCACAGCAATCCTTGTTCTTGTGCCTGTGCCTCACCTGACACCTGCCAGAACACAACATCTCCTCACAGCACACAGAAGAATCCTTCAGTGCCAAGGAAATCCCCTCCCCACTCCTTGCAGGGCACCTTCCACCTCCTTGCCCAGGCTAGGGGGCTCCCTGGGCTGGAGGGAGCAGGTTCTGAGTGGCAGGACCACTTCTCTCACCCCTTTCCAACTCAGGGCACTGACTTAGGGCAGTCCAGTTTAGGCTGATACCCAGCTGCTGCTCAGCAGAATTTCCAGCTATCCCACCCTGTGTATGATTCTCCTGGATCCCTCTGGTCCTTGCAATTCCCACCTAGGCCCAACTTAACTACAAATTCTTCCCTGCCAGCAAAGCACAAAGCTGCCTTTCTGCCATGGGTGTTTCTCAGCCTGTGGGTCACAAGCTCAGGGAAGGCAGGAGGTGAAGGGAGGGAGAAGTGAGGGGGAGGGAATTGCTGAAAACTTTATTGCAATCGAAGGCCAGAAAAATCCTGCTCCTCCACTTTGCTGCTGCCAGGGATTCTGTGTCAGAGCGCTCTGGAAACCTCTGCCCGTGCAGGGAGTGTGGGGATGGGGAGGTGTTGCTGAAATGTTTCTGGGTTTACTTTCATTGAGAAGGAATGGGAATAACAGTGTGGCTTTGGTGTTGTTTTGTGCTGGACTTTTTTCCCAGAAATAATCACAAAAAGAGCAATGAGTTGTCCTAGATCAGACTCCTTGCAGCACACGAGCACAGGATCAGCGTTGTTACCATGCTTCTGTTTATTATTCTACCAGCTCTAATTGCTATTAGTCATAAAGTCATACTACAGTTAACCACTTTCCAAATTCATCCTGGGGACACCTCTCCTAAATTATTTCCATGCTGGTCATTTGCCATTTATTTCCTTCTCTTCTGTTTTCTGTCTCAACAAGTTTTTAATCTATGACAGCACTTTATCTCCCAACCCCATGATTATAAAATTTCCTTCAGAGACTCTACTGAAGGGCTTTATCAAAAGCCCTTTGAACCTCTCCATAAATTAGAATCTCTCTTCTACTTTTCCTACTATTTTGTTAACTCTTTCAGGGGTTCAGAGGGATAAGAAAGGTTTAATTCACCTTTAGCAGGACTGGGTTCCCATTTCTTTTTCTTTACTCAAGGTGATTAATTTACATCCCTATTTTGGCATTATTCTCTCTGTTTATCACCCCTCTCTCTCTTTGGCCAACTTATCCAAACTCCTGGCTGGGGACCACAGGCTGGTGCTCTTCTAACTGGGGAATGGCTTTCACTGAGCTCCCACCTCCCCTCTACTCTCCCTGGCCCTGGTGATTGATAAGGTGGAGCAGACCCTGCTGCTGTTTAGTGAGCAGAGCCCTGGCTGCTGGGGAGCTGTGCTGATTTACCCCAGCCCACAAGTGACACCATCATGTTTTTGCTGGTGACAGACACTTTATTCTCAGATAATCTTCTCCTGATATTTCTCCATTTGCTGCTCTTTGGCTGTGGCCTGGCTTCTCATTTTGATAGGAGGTGGCTCTTGCTCCCTGCTGTTATGAGCACATCAAAGGGATAGGTAGGAGCAACCTTGTCTGAAGGACAGTGTTGGACTGGCACTCTGGAGCCTTGGATTAGTCCTTCCTGCCTCTGTTCTTGACCAGATAAGTAACCCAGGGTGAGTCAGTTCAATTCTCCTCACCCTCCCATTTTCCCTCCCACACTCTTTCTGTCTCTGAAGCTTAGATTTTAATATATCTAGTGCAGGAAATTGTCTCTCACCGTTTGCACGGTGCCTGTTGCAATGAGATCCTGGAGGAAAAATCATAAGTCAACTTGGAAATCTTTTCCTCGAATATCTGAATCTCCTTTCCCCCTTGATGGATTCTTCCTGTAACTTATTCTCTGGCTGCATGTGGGGAATACACAATTATTCCTTTTTCTTCAGAGAGTTGTCAGGAAAAGGAGGCTGAAGTGGCTTTGCCCTTCCCATCCATCCCCTCCCCTAGTACCTTTTTGAATTATTTCATAAGTTGAAAAAAGGGTGAAAATTTCCTAAAACTTCTGTGGGGATGAATGGCAGTGAGATAGAGGAGAGACCATTGATGATCCCACTAAAGCAGTGGTTATTGGAGCAAGCTCTCATTTCTGGGCAGAGGACCCACACAGAGCGGCTGTTTGGTGCCCACAGCAGGCACAAACCAAACCCTGGTGTCCCTGAGGACGCTGCAGACTCCACTCACCAGAGTCCATCCCTTGTGCACAGCCCCAGGGGCAGAGCAGGGAAGAATTCCTGCCTGAGCCTCCATGGGATTTCACTCCAATGGGAGATGAGCAGTGGGTGCTGGGAGCCAGGCTGTGCTGTGGGGCTCTGGTGGCCCTACGTGCTGGGTGTGACTGAGGTGTCTCCTGGCAAGCAGCAGCCCTGAGCCTCCTGTGGGGCTGCTTGGCAATCCCTCCCTTCCTCCCACTTTCTGCCTGCACACTGAGCTCTTGGGCAGGAGAGGGGGAAGCTGTTACCTGCTTTCCTGTTTTCCCCTCTAGATATCTCCTCAATGGAAGTGCAGAGAGATCTGGGGCTCATTAATAGCATACCCTATTATCAGCTGAGTGTCACAAACCACCAGTTTTGGATGCCCTGATTTTTTTCTGAGTGGGTGGTTTGGAAGAAGGATAGAGTTGGCTTTCTGGAACACTGCAGAATCCTTCCACTAAATATTTGGCTGCTCAGCAGCCCTGAATACTGAAGCCTTTAGGGCATTCTGGAGTTGAGAGTGTGGAAAACGAGGAATCCTCAATGAACAGACTCGTGAAAATTACAGGTTTCCCTCTGCCGTGCCTCAGTTTACTCATAAGTAAATTGGGCAAAGAAGTCCTTGGGCTTTTGCCCCAGGGGGCCCCAAGTCAAAATTCTTTAAAATCCTTGAAGGCACTTGAATGAAAGACTCTGGACCTGGTAATTACAGAGTGTTGTGCTTGCATGAGGCTATGACATAGGGAAACCTTTGCCAGGCAAGGTTTGGAGAAGGAAATCAGCCTGGCTCTGCCAAACCCTCCGAGGGGAAAATGCAAGATTTACTGTTGCCAGCATCAAAATCAGCTGTTGTCATTCAAGGCCATTGCAAATGGATTTGTGGCAAGACTGTATTTGCACAAACCAGGAGGGAAGAGCAACCTTTGCCAGGGTGAGGCTGCTGCTGCTGCTGCTGGGATTTGCATAGGAGCAGGTTAGGAGGCAGCACTGCCTGGTCAAAGTCAGCTCAGCCCCATCAACCCAGCCAAGCTCTGTTCATTTCCCTAAGCTCAATTTTGGCTTCTTTCCTTGAAAAACATCTTCTCAAGGAGAGAGAGAGAGAGCGAGAGAGAGAGAGAGAGAGAGAGAAAGAGAGAGAGAGAGAGAGAGAGAGAGAGAGAAAGGAGGTCAGCTGTGTCAGAGGATGTTTTGCCTGTCTCCCTTAGGACTCAGTTATGGATTTAACACGAGATTTCCTTGAAGCCCTGGGAAAAAAAGCAAGCTTCAAATTGTAGGTCAAAGCTGTGACTCACCCCTTGGTTTCTGTTTTGTTTTGGGAAGGAGAAGAAGTCGTTTGGGCCAGCTCTGCCCTGTGCAGGGGTATCTCCAAGCTGGGCTGACTCCAGTGTGGTGCTCGGGTTTGGGAAGGCGGTGGGAGCAGGGCTCTCCTGCCTGCACTGCTGTGCCCCACCCCTCTTGCCCTTGCTGAAGAGGGAGATGTGGCCTTCAGAGGTTGGTTTTCCCCCCCTGTGCTCTGCCTGGCACTGGGCTAGAGGGGACATCATAGGGAGGCTGATATTGTGGCTGATATTGCAGTTCAAAGGTAGAAACACGCCTCGGGTCTTCCTTTGCTTGACTACAGGAAAAGCTACAAGACCCCTCACGGCTCATTCTGCTGACACCTCTTTCAGAGGTGCCATTCAGGAGCTTTGTGCATCAAGGAAGTTGTCAGCACAAGATGATAAATGATGAGGTGCCGGCGCTATTGCTAAGGGCCCATTAAAAACGAGACACCTTTGAATTCACAGGGTAATAACAGGCACGGGCTGTGGGTTATTGGTCTCTTTTTCAGCAGAGAAATGATAAATGTTCCTGTGGAAAGAAGTGCCACACCCCCTCAAACAAGCCACCCTTCCCTCTGCCATCAAAATTCCTGGGTCAGAGGAAAGGATTTGATTTCACTGCTAACACTCAGCCAGCACAAATATGTGCTAGGTGTGAAAGCCACCTGTTCTCAGCACAAACCTGGCAGGGAGATGTGCAAAGAGCAAAGGGTGTGAGGCAATTTGGCTGTCACTCATCTTCTCAGGAACTTTGGAGTGATGTGTGAGTGTCTAGAGGAAAGCTCTCACTTGTGGTGAAAAATGCAAACTACTCATTTTACCATTTCCTTTCTTAAATAAAAAATAAAATCCAAAGTTGCCTCACTGCACAAAAAAAAAAAAAAAGGAACTAAAAAATCTTGGGTCAGTGTGTTTTTACCCATCTACTTGGAAGGGGTTGAGCATGGCCTTTGGAAATCCCACTGCTGATGACTTGGCTCAATGCTAATCTCCAGGTCTTTTGATCTTTGTACATTTAGGGCTTGACCTGAAGTCTGGAGAAATTAATGGGAGCCTTTCTCTCTCTCACAGGGTATTTGCTTAGGGACTGATTAATTGATTTTTACATTTGTTGACTCTGCCTATATCATGGACTCAGAGTACACCATGAAAGTTTAATGAAATATTAAAATGGGATATTTGTTGACAAGAGTGACCCTGTGTGTCATGCAAGAAAAACTGCACATTTGGAAGTGTCTTCTGAATGTCCTTAACTCCCTCCAAATCTGATGTTTCCCAGCCATGTGCTCCATCTTCAGGACTTCTTTGGCTGGGTGAACTATCTGATCATGGCAGGTCTTGAGTAGGCTTAGAAAATGTCTGGGGTTTCTGAGCACACCCTTTTCCATGCCTGGAAATTATGCCTGGGCTTAACACATGCAGTCTTCCCAGACATGGTCATTGAATAAATGCAGATCAGCTCTGTCTGGGTGAGAAGCAGCAAACCCAGCACTCCTGGGGTGCCCTGGATGTTTGTGTGTGCCCTGGGAAGTGGGAAGGCACTCCAGCTTGTTTGGGGCATGGCAGGGCAGCACCCATTTCCATCTGGGAAACCCTGGCTGGACAAGGTTTCCACCAGGAGGGTGCCACAGCCAGGCTTTGGTGAAGGGAGGTGAGAAGTGGTTGTGCTGCCAAGGGCCTCTCACCAAGCAAAGGCATCTGTCAGCACTCCCCCCCACTGCCTCCCCTGGGACACACTCCAGTGATCCCAGCACACAGCAGGGGGAAGTGTTTTTTTGTAAAAGGCAGGGCCCAGAGCATTGAAAGGAATGAGGAGGAGACCTTGACTTTGACTGTGTGGTTGATGGCAGATCCCCAAACACAGGTAAAGCACCCTGGGTGTGAAATTGAGGATGGCCATGGCTGAGGAAGTTCCTCCATGGAGAGATTAACTCTTCATGGTCATGCACCTGGATCCATGCCTCCCTTGGAATATCACCCATCAGCTCCAGAGTGGCTGGAAAAAGGTCATTCAAAGTAGTCTTGTACTCCATCCTCTTCCTGTGCCAATCCCAAAGAGCACTTTTGTATCTTCCCTGGAAGGCCTTTACTCCACGGAGTAGTCATATGCAAATCCATCTGCATATTCACATTGCACAGGAGAAAACATAAACCTTTCTTCTTGAGTTTCCACAGGGTATTCCTGGCCTCCTCAGCTCCTGCAATGTCTTCCTTGGCAGGATCATCCCAGAAAGCCTCAGCCTGTGGAAGGAAGTGCAGGGAGAGGCATCCCAGCTCCTTCCAGGCTGTGAAAGGTTGAACTCCTCTCTGTCCCCGTTACCCCTTTGTGATATCCTCGGCCATCCCCACTGGGATGAGTGTTGCCACAAACGATGTTATCTCATGATTACTGTGTAGCAATGGTGTGCATCACAGGTGGAATGGTGAGTTAGTAATGCTAATTCTCTTAAGGGAGGCACAGTGAAGTTGCACAGCCTATTTTTCTGGCCAGAGACTAAAACTCAGCTATTAAGAGGAGACAAGCTGTGAAATCTCTCTCCAGGCATCTGAAGAAACCTCAAGAGATTTTTAGAAGTGCCGAACCCTTAGATGTTCCCAGAGATTTTAGAGGAATCTCGAGTGCTTGCCTCTGGCTATAACCCCATTCCAGGGCTTCGGGTTGTCCCATGAGCAGAGGTACCTGTTTGCAAATCCCCACACTTGCCTCATTTGGGGCAGGTTCTCTACTCTTTCCTAGCCTGGGGCAGTCCAGAGTCCTCCCGTGAGGCATTCCCAGTCTGCTCTGTTGAAACTGACTCTGTGTAATTGGGAAATCATTGCTGCAATGAGCCTAACAGGGGCATGACAAACCTCTGGCTTTATTTTTTTGTTAGAGCTGATGGCTTTGGCTCCCTCGCTGTAGCAGGAGGAGGAATCCAGCTGGAGATCTCCAGCAGAATGTGGCACTTAACGAAGTGAAACTGCTGAGAGCAGCTTAGGACCTGTTGTTTCTTCCCTGCCTGATGTCCCACACTTGTGCACCCCGTGCCTGAGCACTTTGCTGCCCGGGAGCTGTCCTGGGAGCACGGTGGGCATGTGGGATCCATCAGGAGACCTCTGTTTTGTGCTGCAATGTCATGGGGCTTTTACATTTGGCTCTTTGACTGTAACTTCAGGCACTCACGCTGGAGCAGAGCCTCCCAAGGTCCTGCTCAGCGCTGTCTGATGATGCTGAGTGATGAGATGTTGGGCTGTGCTGCTTGCTCACAAGATGCTTTTGGCTAGGGGATACTGAAACATATTCCAGTCCTCTCCAGAGGGCCCTCAGCACCACCCCCATGCCCTCAGCCGGAATGGCTGCAGCCTCCCAGGCGTGCTGAACACGGGGCTGAGTGGTGCTGGCTCCAGCAGCCTCCCCACTGGAGAGCTGGCTCTGAGGAGGCTTTCAGCAGGCACTAGGAGGTGGCAACAGGCCCTTGGGGTGGGGGCTGGAGAGTGCAGCCTCTGTCCTCTCCAGGGATGAAGATGGCAGCTGGGTCCAGCCAGATTCCAGAGGCATCTGGACAGGCTCTGTCATCGAGGTGGGATGTCTGGGGGTAGACAGGGCATGAGGAGGGTTATCTTCTCTCTGCCTTCTTGTCTGGGAGGGGACAGCTAAGAGTTGGACGAGGTTATAGCAGGAGGCTGGAGTGTGGTAAAGGCAGACCTTGAGCACCCTGTGTGCCCGAGGAGGTGCTGAGAAGGGGCTCCCCGGGGTCAGCTGTGATATTCCTGGGGCACGGCGTGGCTGGGGGAGCCTGTTGATCGGGTCCACCCCTCCGTGCTTCGTGTGGTGCCGTTAGGAATACAAGGGAAAGGGAGAAGGAAGCAGGAGGGGCAGCGGTGGGGGAGGACGGAGTGAAAAAGCATCAAAAAAGCCGAGTGAACCTGCTGACTTCCCCAGACTCCGCGGCACCACTGGTCATTTCTGTAGGCTATAGGGGTTGTCAGGGTAGGCTGTAAGGACAGGTGTAAATCTGTCCTGTCATTCCACCCTTCCAGCATCTTCTCACCTGAAGGGCTCCCATTTGTTGCAGAGAGCAAGCAAACAAACCCAGCCGTTGCTTTGACTCGCAGAGGGCATGAAAAGACACCCCGTGCCGCCGGTTAACCTCCGTCCCCTGCCTTTCCCCTCCCGTGTGGAGCTTTTACAGCCAGCCTGAAAGTAAATCCCCCCCTCCAGCTGTTTGTTAAAGCAAAGCAAATAAGGGCTATTACAGCTCAGACCAAAATCCACTTGTTTGCAGTCTGATTTTTAACTGTCATTCCAGCAGAGAGGGCAGGGGGAGGGCTGCAGGCTGGCCCCAGCCCAGGGCAAGAGGGGCCATTTGTCTGCCAGGAGGAGAGGGGTTTCGGCAGCTTCCAGGGCGCTCTGGGGCAGGCAGGGGGATGCTCCGGGGCTCTCTGAAGCGGGGGAACATCTGCGAAACGACCCCGAAGTGTGTGTCGGGTGGAGACGTGACCTCTGGCTGCGGCTTCGCTGCTCAGCCAGGCGAGGCGGCTCCCTTCTCCCAGCTCCTTCCTCTCTTCTTCCTCTTGCAAATTGCGCCGCTGATTTTTGTCCTCAGACCTGGAGCGAAGATTCCTCTCCCTCTTCAAGGAGCCATCCGCAGCATCGGTCTCCCCATGGTTTTCATTAAGGAGTGGATGGTGTGTTTCCCATCAAGAACAACTTTAATCTTGACCGAGCTCTGAAAGCTAAAGGTTTGCAGTTTTCTTCGGCCACCTTTGATTATTACTTCTTCTTGTTTTCCAACTCAATATTATAGATTCTCCCTCCTGGCTGAAGTCCTTAATGGCCCGGTCCATCCCCACTCCCCCAAGTACCCGTTCTGTGGATGTAGCAAACTCTAATTAATTATAACTTATCTCATGACTTGTCAGCATCACATGTTTGATCCTGTTTAGAAACCATATTCCCAGGAGACGGAAAGACTCGGGAGTAGGTTGATGCTACTCAACAGTGATTTAATGGACGCATTAATGCCGAGACAGATAACTGTGTAGCCATGTTAAGTAATACATCAAGAATCTTTCCAGAGAGGCAACTTTACAGGTCACTGCAGAACTGCTAACTGATATTAACCCGCTTTGCATTGTGCTGTGCATACGGGCGCTGGGAGTTCACACACTTTCTTTTGTCTGTGGCTTTTTTCGAGCAGCCTCTTCCCATTCCCCCCTGGAAGCGATGGAGATATTAGACGCCTAATGACAATGTTTCACACGAGGGGGTGGGGTGAGGAGGACAACAGGCTCGTTAGCCGGGTTGATTTTAAGCACACCCAATTACTGGCCCGGAGGAGGCCGGGGCAGAGGCTGCTGCCCGGCAGCGGGGATGCTCCGGGCTCTGCCGGGCTCTCACCGGCCCCGCTGGCTCCGAGCCGCCCGCGCGGGAGATGGAGGCACCTCCCGGGCACGGACGGGGATGCGCTCCTTTTCCAAACCCTCCTCTCCACAAAACCCAGCGGGTTTTGCCTACTTCCTCCTCGAGAGAGAGGTTCCTGCGCCGGGAGGGATGCTGCGACCTCCCTTCTGCCAAACTCCCTCCCAGGATGGGGGCACGCCGGGGACTTGCAGCGGTGGCCCCGGAGGCCCTGGAGGTGGCCGGGAGCACGGTAGCAGCGCCGGGGGCTGCTGCCCATCTTGGGCTGGCAGTTCGCCTCCCCGGGGCCCGTTCTTTGCTCAGCCCCGGAGGAGGGGTTAGGCTTAGGATTAGGGTACTCCGCAGGACAGGAATCGCCCTAGCTACAAGTAGCAGAGTGCAGCGGATTTTACCGTTCGCAAGGTCCGTCTGTCCGTCTCTCGGGCTCCCCCAGCTCCACGCGGGATGCTGGGGGATCTGAACCCGGGCTCCTCCCGGTCTGCCACAGCCTCATCCTCCCGGGCCTCGTCCCGCTCGGATACGCGGAGCGACCCCCGAGAGATCTCTCCAGAGACCCGGCACCCCCTCACAGGAGTCCCGTTCCCACCTGCGAGCCCGCAAAGCGGCTCAGGGGGGACACCCGCACCCAGCTGGGAGTTCCCGTGGACTGAGGGCTCCCCCTCTCTGCTCCCTTCGCTCCATCCCGGCTCTGCGCTGGTCCCGGGCAGAACCGGGGCCACTTCGGCGTGCGGCTCCCCCCGGCCCGGAGCCCCCTGCTCGGGGCACGGGCCCAGTGGGGAGCAACATGCGCCTTCAGTGCCGGAGGGTTTCCTCCCGTGAGGACTCCTCTCCTGAGACTGGAGGGAAGGTGCTGCGGATCCCTCGCTCGTTCCCAACCCTTTCCCGTCTCCCTTCTTCCTGCCAGCCGGACCCTTCAGGGCAGGCGGAGGGAGGAGTGTGCTGAGAGTGAGGGGAAGCTCCCGCTCAGCCGGGGGACACCCCAGCAGGGCTGCGCTGCCCGGCGGGGCGGCCCGAGCACCCAGCGGGTGCCAAGCCGTGACTTCCCCGAGGAAAGCAGGCCGGAGAGGGAGAAGCAGCCGGCGGAGCCGGGCTGTCGGCGGGGCGGCCGGGATGTGGGGTGGGCAGCGGGGACCGCCCCGTCCAGCGCCGCGGGGAAAACTCCCTCCAGCCACGGGCCCGGCTCCTGGCCGGCTCTGTGGGGAAGGCAGAAGCCGAGGCACCGCGGAGCCCCAGCCCTTGAAGCGCAGGGACGGGCGAAGCCCCACGTGCCCGGCTGGGCAGCGGGAGCTCCGCCACCGCCTCGCAGCCCCTGGCACGGTTTCACCCACTCGGGAAAGGTGGGGGGCGGTCTTTTTTTTTTTTTTTTTTTTTTTTTCTCTCGGGCCGTTTGCAGGGCGGCGGAAAGGGAAGGTGGTGCGGTTTGCCCAGGTTGCGAGGGGAGGATTGTGTGCCACTGTTGATTAAACGCTCTCCCCGAAAGATGGTATCCGACATGAGATAATGAGGCTCTGTGACCGGCCCCAGGTTCCCTTTAAGTTTTCCCATGGACTCGAGCTGTCGCCAGTTCACAAAACGACAGTGTAAGACAGCACCACGCTACTCAGATCCAATTTACGGCGCACAAAAGCTGATCCCCAAATCCCCACTAACAAACCGGGACCCGCAGACAATTCCGATAATGTTTAGTTTTTATTCATTTCTCGACTAATTAACTGGAATCCCACCTCCTCTTCCCCCCTCTTGACAATGCCCAATTAATCCGCAATGTATGTCAAAGGTCTGGAACCCACTGTAAACTGCTAAACCTTTGCAAAGATTTGTGTGTCTCTATATTGATCTGATTAGGACCGCGATGCTTTTTCTTCGCTATTACTGCTTGGAAAATAAAACTGTCGCGGGTTTGGGGTTTTTTTGTTTGTTTTGGTTTGTTCTTTTTTATTGTCCCAAAAGCTTTACTTTCTCCAAGTCTAATAGGATTTCTCCAAGGCGCCTTCAAACCTTGCATGTCCATGACTAGCACTGGCTCCAAAGGGAATCAAGCGAAATAAAGTTATCTGCGAGACAGGAGTGGAGAGTGCGTGTGTGCGATGGCGGGGTGTTCCAGGGGGGTTAGACACAATCTGGATATGTCGGAAATTGGCTTGTCTTGAAAAATAAACACGAGTGGGGAGGGATGGGAGTAAGGAATTTTTTTTTTAATATTAAGTTTTTGTGTGTGTGCCAGCGGCTGGGCTGGTGGCGAGCTGGGAGCGCGGAACGGAGCGATCCCCGCCGGCCGGGGCTGCCGCCCACCCCGCTCTGCTGTCGCTGGGGCTGGGGCAGCTCGTTTCTAATCTTCGGAGGGAGCGAATATAAAAGAGGAATTTATTAGCTTTCAGGCCATCAGAGGAATAAACATTGATTTTATTGACCTAATTATGGGCCAAATGACTCCTTCCATCGATCACGTAAAATACTTCATTTGGAGAAAACCAGGCGCAGGCGCCCGGAGGCGGGGAGGAGAGCGGGTGGATGTGCTGCAAGAGGGGGAAAAAAGCAAAAGCTCGAAAACGTATGGAGAGGTTTTAATGCAGTTAACGTGCCCGTCGCGCTGGAGCTCAAGCCCTGTCTCCCAGACGTTATAGTGCGGATGTTTTGCAAACTAAAGCTTTTATGTCGAATTCCAATCCGGCCAGTCAATTTGGCTAAAATAGCATTAAAGAAATGGACAGCAGTTTATTTATATTCCCCCCACACACGCTGTATTTTATAGACAGAAAAGAATTACTTGAAATGTATTTTACAAGCACAGGACAACACGTCGTTTCAGCCCGAGAGCAGCGATTTCTCGTAATTAGAGTAGGCTCGACACTAATAAAGAAGCAAACAGGCTCTTTTTTATGCTTAAACCCAGCTACTGTCCCCGGCGCTTTGCTGCGCGGTGGGATCGTGCTTGGGTGGTGGGCGCACCTGCCCGGGGAAGGGGGCAGCGGGGGGCGAGCGGCTCCTCTCCTGGTCTGATCCGGAGGAGCAGGACTCATAAAACGCGATTTTTTTCCTTTTTTTTTTTTTTTTTTTTTCTTGGCTGGTGGGTGACAGTGAGACGTGACTTTGGATTTATTCGCTCGAGGGTCTTTTTTTGGCGGGGGGTGGTCACTGTATTTCGGGGGAGGAGGAGGTGGTGCGGGATGAGAGATGCTTTTGGCAGGGTGTTTGCTCCCTTCTTATGTCACCTGAAATATTAGATCTCGTACACCTTCACCCGGCCTTCAGTCTGGAGGGGGAGGGTGGATATTTTTAGTCCAGCTGTTTTGAAGAACGGATCTTTCCCTTCCCGGTCCCTAAGTTTAGCTCAGCGCTTCTCTTGCCTGCCGCGTTATTCCTCCCTCTTGGCGAGCCCGGAGCTGCTAATACCGGCCAAACTCTGACCGCCAGGTCCTGAACTTTCCCCCATCCCCTTCTCCCTCCTTCCTCACCACCCTCCCGCGGGACAGGTTATCCTGCGTCACCCGCGGGTCGTCGGCGCGGGAGCAGCGATGCTGTGCCCGTGGCTCGCGTTGTCTCTCAGCCTATAAACGCCTGGCTGTCACTTCTAAAAGCTCTTTTATTGCGATCCGTCCGGATGAGCGGTGCCACTGCTCCAGCCGCTGCCCCGCTCCCGGGGGGGACCGGGCCGGGGGGTGCCCCGGGCCGGGCCGGGCGAGCCGGGCCGCCCAGGTGAGCCAGGCTCCGGCAGGTGAGAGGGGGTGGCCGCGGCGCCATCCCGTGGCCGGAGCCCACGGAGCCTCCTCGGGGCGAGCCCGGCCCTCGGCGGGACCCCCGCGCCCCCTCCCCGCCGGCTGCGAGCGAGGCGTTCAGCCCTCCCTCCTCTCCTCGCTCCGTCTCATTAAGATAGGGCTTTATGCAGAACATCTGTAAGGGAAGGCAAAATAAATGACAACACTTTTACACCACTTCCTACTTAACTTCTCTTTTTATGTGGCTGCTCTGGATTTTCCGACGCTTTGTACTGCTAGAATCTTGTTTGGATGTTTGTACATGTAATACTCTGCCCACTCCAGCTCTTGGGACGGGCTTGTCTTGTATGTTCTTTCTCTTTTCCCCCTCTCCCACCCCCGTCCCAGTGTGCAGAGGCTTCACAATCTGCTCTGCTTACTTCTCTGTCGGGGGACGAGCAGCAGGATTTGTGAGGCAGGGCAGGGACAAACGGCTCCACAAGTGTCGGACATTAATCACACCTTGTCTTTGCAGAAGGTGAGCTCCAGGCACTATGCACCCACTTATTCGCTCTTCAAATCCCCCCTTCTCCTTCCAAGCCGTCGCCTTCCTGTCTCCACTGAACAGCATTTTTCCCTGACCCAGGGTCCGGACAATTGTCCTAATGGTATTTAAAGAAAACAAGGATTAAACATTCATTAATGCTTTTCCCCCTTATTTATACTGTAACATCAGAAAGTTGAGTGCCCCGAGCCCGGAGTGTGTGTCAAGCCTCACTCTACGGAGAAAAAAGCCGTTTAAGGGGGGTGGCTCTCACGGACCACGACGTGATTTGGGCTCCTGAATACTCCTGATGAGCAAGGAACCAATTTTCGGGGGGAATTAACGCTCCCAACACCCCCTAGAAGCGGTACCAAAACGAGCAGAAAGTGGCTGTGCTCTGTGAGAGGGCATTTCCTTCCTTGTCCCGAGGATCAGGAGCGATGCCCCGGCTCCCCGTCTGTTTTATCCTCCCCCATCTCCCATCTACCTGGAATCATTCCTTCCCGCCGCCGCTTTTCCGAGACCGCTTGTGAGCATTTTAGCTTCCCCTTAAGCCCATGTCATTAAAGAAGCGGCTGAAGCAACAGGTGAGCAGGGAATTTTCAGGGCTAGGAGGTGGCAGCCGGTGGCCCCGCGGGGGCTGCAGGCACCGAGCCGCCCAGGCGCGCATCGACCGCGGGGAAAGATGCTCCGCGCCGCGCAGCCCGGCGCCGGGCCGAGCCCGATGGCTCCCTAGCAAAATCTCCTGCGGGAAAAAAACCCCAAACCTTTCCCCTCTAACCCCAGTTAGAGCAAGGGGAAGGAGCCGCTCCGGGAAGAGCAGCAAGAGCTGTACAAATGCAGTTTACACCTGCGACGCGGAGCTGGTTGTATTCTGCTCCTCTCGGCTTTAATTGGAAATCTTTTCAGTCTGCCCCAACTCCTGGATCATCTGGGTTTAATAAATTTTCGCAACACTCCTGCTGCTCCAAAGAAACGCTGTGGCAGAAGCCGGCTCTGCCCGCGTTTCTGAATCCCAGCAGAACAGTAATTACCGTAGGCGCAAGAGTGGCCTGGGACTTGTTTTTGGTCCAGGGGAAAGGGTGGAGAGACGAGGAGAGAAAAACCTGGCCGTGAAATGGGAACTGTAAAGCCTGGAAATGTATATACACACACATGCATATATGTACAGAAAAGCAAGGAGCAAGTGCAAGATCGAAAGCAGAGCCCCGCTTTGCTGCAGCCACGTGTGCCATTAAAAGCAAATAATTCAAAGTACTTTTAAAGTATAAAAACATGGGATCTTTCCCCTTCTGTTATATTTTTTTTTTTTTTGCGGGGGGCAGGGGGGAAGAAGGATACAGATCCCGTCTCCCCTTCTCAGATGACCTCGAAGGACCGGTTTTTTCACTTTCCCATGTGTGCGCCTTTGCGCTTTCCGGAAATCAATCTGAAGTTTGTTCAAAATACTAAACTAAAATAAAACCGCGCTACAAAACCTCCCACGCCCCAGAGACAGAGAGGAGCCCCTGATTTATTTTTCTGCTTTTTTTTTTCTTAATTATTATTATTATTTACTTCCATCTTGTCGTGCTCCCCACGGAAATGATCTCCGGAGGGTTTTGCTGGATCGTGCGTGGATGTGCGAGGGTAGAGGAGATTTTGGTGAAGCGCAGCGGGAGCCGCTGCCCCGACGGGCCGGGGGCTGGTGGCGGGGCTGTCAGCACCCCAAAGCAGGGGTGAGGGGCTGAACCACTGGCTCAGCCCCCGCGGGAAGGTGTCCCCTGGCAGTGGGGACAGCATGGAAGCAGTGGGGAAAGAGGAAGGATTTTCTCGGTTCCCCACATCCAGTGGAGCGGCGCTCCGAGGGAGCCCGCAGCCCCCTGCCCTGCACGTCGGGTGATGGTTTCAGGCTGACCGAAGCGGTCAAGTTTTTGAGAGAAATTTGCCGCTACCCAAAAGTTTCCCAGGGCCGAGCTGGCACATTTCGCCCGCCTTTTGCAGCTCCCGCTTGAAGGGAGGGCCAGTGAAGCCCTTCCCTCGCCCTTCGCAGGCAGATGCCAAGGGTCAAACGCACAGAGGGGCTCCACGAGAGGAAAAAAACCCCGTTCCCAGCCTCCCCCTCCCGCCCCGAACCTCCTAACTGGGACCTTGGAAAAAAAATAGTTTTTCCGTCTTTCACAAAAAAAAAAAAAAAAAAAAAAAAAAATTGATGGAGTTTGTTAAGTTTTGTTTTGATTTTGGGGTTTTTTTGGTTTTGGGGTTTTTTTGAGCTGGGGATAATTTCGGATCTATTTCACGCGAGAAAGGAAGAGTGAAATGAAATTGTTGGGAACACGGTCACGCTGTGGGTGCCCACGGCTGCGCCCCGAGCTCCTCTGCTGCCCAGATGCTCGGGGAACTTCCACCTTGAGCAGTTTTTAATTCCTGCAGCCCATGGCGGGAGGGAGCGGTGCCGGTGCGGGGTCCCGCTGCCCGCAGGGACGCGGCTCAGCCCCGGCCCGGCCGCTCGGGGCCGGGGGAATTCGCTTGGGCACGTCAGAGGCTCGGGGCTGGCTGGAGTTGTCCGCTGCCTCCTCGTCCCTTTCATGTGTGCCCTGCCTTGGGGTGTGCGTGTGGGGGTTACAGCTCTTTAATTGAAACCTAGTAAGGAAAATAGTAATGGATACCAGGCTTCGATGGAGAATACGTGTCCGCGGCTGCATGATGAGTGTTAGTTCAGCAGACTTTAAGAAGCCGATTCTTCTTCCCTGTCATTTCTTTATTGACAGCAGCCCCTATTAGATTTACCATGTCCTTTTGCAACAGCTGGTCCTCCCCCCGCCCGAGGTATTAATCGATGATCGGGTGACTTGGTGGCATCTTGAAGAAAACGGGAGCAAAGCGTGTGTCAGTGGCGGTGCCAGAGGCTCCCGGCTCCCCTCCTTGACCTGCAGCCAGCCTCTGCCGTGTGCCCGGTCAGCCTCAGCCCCTCCCGGGCTCCGGCCCCGCTCCGAGCCCCGGGGGAAGCTGCGCCGCCCCGCCGGGCCTGGGGCGCGGAGGAGGCGCCCGGGGGGCGTGTGGAGATGGGAAAGGCTCCGGTTCTGGGTTGTTAAAGAACACGGCTGATGGTCAAAGCAGATAAAATCGGTTTCTTTGCCGGGTGCTCTCGAGTGCCTTGTTCTACTGGGTCTGCGGGGAGATGGGGGGGCAATGCCGTGTCTGGAGAGCTGGAGGGCTTCTGCGGGAGGAACCGGCGCTCCTTGGCCCTCTTGTTGTGTTGTGTGTGTGTTTAAATAATTGAATAAACGTATCCACTCGTTCCCTCTTTCTCCCTCGCACGCAGAGACACAAAGACAGCATTGAAAAGATAGATCTGTTTGACTATAGGAAAGGACAATTAGCGCGACTTCCTGAGTGGCAAACTGGATGTATGGCTTGGGTATTAAAAAAAAAAAAGCCCTATCCAAATAGTGAACTCTGTTTACAATTTCTGCTCGGCCAACGGTGGTGGAAGCAGGAGGATGGGTGTAGAGAGGGCAAGGGAGGAAACGGGGCTTTCATTTTGTTTCTGCCAGCAGCACCTTGGTGAGAAGAATAAGATCGGGAGTGGAAAGGGTCGCCAGATCTGTGAGTGCAGTGTGGGTTTGTGGCAAGCAGAAGCTGAATGGTGCAAAAAAGGCTCAGAAAAGGTAAAAAGGGATGTGAGCTTGGGAGGGAAGAGGTCCAGCCCCAAACCTTGCTGTGCCCTGACATGCCTTGGTCGGTGAGGCTGGGCCTGGCCCGAGGCAGAGGGGAGAGCTGCAGCAGGCTGCTCTTGGTGCTCCTTTATTTTCTTTTCCAGTGCAGGACAAAGTGGAGGCAACTGGAGAATGTCAGAGCAGCTGGGATGGGGATAGATGAACGCAGGTCTTGTGGGGAGGGGAGGAACTGGGGTAGGGCTGGTGATGTGAGTACCTGGAGCCCTGATGTTTTGGGCTTCCAGCAGAACCAGCAGCTGGCAGGATCTCGAGCAGGCTCGGGGTGCCCAGGAGGAGCGAGGGGAGCTGGGAGCTGTGAAGGGCTGCTCAATGTGCTCAGTGTGGTGACCTCGTGTTGGGGGACAGCACTGCCTGACCCTGCCACACTCAGTGCTGCACTGCTCCCACCAGGCTGGGCCACGAGCAATCCTTCCCCTGAGGATTGCTCATCCCAGTGAGAGGTGGTGGAGGAGAAAGCTCTCCAAGTGGTCTTTCCTCTCTTTTTCCCCCCAGTATTACAACAAGCAGTGCTGTCTCTGGGTTTCCCCCAACTCTGCAAAGCCCTTAGCTCAGCTGTGTTGGGAAGGGGGCCTGATCCTCCTGGTGGGGGATCTTCTGTTGAGTGCTGGGAACGGCCCTTGTGATTTCAGTGAAACACAACGGGGCTGAGTCTGCTCAGAGAAAGATGTGGGGAATTTAATTCTTGATATTTTTAATGCCTCACAATGCTTTTTTAGACTCTGGCAGGTTATTTTTTAAAGTTTTTGGGCCAGGCTTTCCATGAAATCCAATTTGTAATTGCAGGAAGTGCTCTGCCAAAGGGCAAGGCAAAGAACTGCTTCAGTGATTCCCCACTCTCCCCATAGCAGTTTGTATAATCCAAGTGTATAGACGAGCTCCCTAAGGGAGCTGCTCCATTATGCTTGTGGCCTGCAGT
Organism: Serinus canaria; assembly: GCF_022539315.1. Taxonomy (NCBI): domain Eukaryota; kingdom Metazoa; phylum Chordata; class Aves; order Passeriformes; family Fringillidae; genus Serinus; species Serinus canaria. Next base: position 4,758,873 of record NC_066329.1, on the reverse strand, counting down.
GCCACTCCGGGATGGATCTGTGTCAACACGGCCCTCGTCTCCTGACACCTTCTGTGGGGCTGGGGAAGGGCCTGTCTGGGGCTGGGCACACTTTCCCTCGGAATCAGCGTGTAATCACCACTCCCCAGATGCCCCCCGTGCTCCAGCCAGTATTTACTGCAAACCTGCCAAAGTAAACCAGCCCGCTGTGTTTTATTTTGGATAAACACAGCGTGGCCACGCCGGGGTGTTGCCTCCTGAAGGGCTGGAGACAGAGCAGAGGTTGCATCGCCGTGGGAAAGGGAGGGAGGAGAGGGATAAATCCTGCAGGATGCAGAGCTGCTGGCAGGCAGGATGGGTCTGGGCCCCTGGGGATGCTTGGAACAGGCAGCGCGATAAGGAAATGCATAGATAGGATGCAAAACCCCGCTCAGGCTGTGCACGTTGGCCCTGCTCACCGTGCACCGAGGCTTGTTCTTTCCTGCAGAGCACCCAGCACATGGAGGGGGTGTCAGGGACACCTCAGGGGCTGCCGTAGGAGCGGGGATTGGCGGTGTGCCCCAGGGCACGAATCCCTCCCGGTGCCACACACCCACGGCGCACCTCCGCAGAGGCCGTGGAGCACTCACAGCCCCTCCACGCACGCACACACGCCTCGGAGCTGCTCCCGCAGGCCTGGGAGAGGACGTGTGGGCCCGAAAGCTGGGCTGCCTTTATTTTCCTCTTGCTCCTTCCTCCAGCTGGCTCTTCAGGCCACCGGGAGAGAACCAAAGCCTCTCCTCCTACACCTCTAACACATATGCACGGGGAATGCTCGCTGCAGCGCCGAGCTCTCGTGCAAACGCTAAAAGTTGCTTAGGAGGGTGAAATCCGAGGAAGCGGAGCTTTCCCAGCCACTCAGCCACCACAGACCCGGGGTCTGGATTCAGCCGGGGAAAACCCATCGAGGTGCTGGCGATGGTGCAGTGAAGAAGAGCTGGGGAGGGTGGGAGCCGCTCCCCCCGCCCTGGCCTTTAGCTCTTGTGCTCCGAGATTAGAGAGCCCCGGCCTGGCCGCTCTCCGGGGAGACAGCAGAGACCTTTCATGCCTCTTTGAAGAGCCAAGATAGTGTCGGCCTTGGTGCAAGCCCAGGCTGCAGACAGGCCGGGAGGCGCGGGGGCAGCCGGCTATCTTGGCGTGCTATCACCCTGGCTCCCCCCGCCACCAGCCCCAATTCCCACCTCCACCCGCTCCCGCTTCACCGTCAGACACCCTGATCTCTTTTTCTTCTTCTTTTTTTTTTTTTCCTCCTTACTCCCGTACCATCCCTTCGCTTTGTCATTCATTTCTACGGGTCTCTCCTTATTTATTTATTTACTTCTGCGCCTGGCTTATTTATTTCAGGCAAAGAGGAGGCTAACAAGTAGCTGGAAGCACTGGCCAATATTTAACTAAGATGGCTGGCCATCAGGTCCCTTTTGTTTGCTTGCAAATTAATCATCCAGCGCGCAGTCGGCGCCAGGGTAGATTTATCACACACAGAAGGGGGAATGAGGCGGCCGAAGGGAGACAAAGACTGTTCGCACCTTCCCGCTTTTGATCTTAGATTAGTGCAGCCTCCCTTCATAATACGAGTCTCCGGGGGGCTTCGTCGGGGAGGTCACTCGGAACTGGCGGAAGTTGGCACGCCATTAGCCAGACGCTGGAATTGGAAATCATAAGCGGCAAACATTTTATTTTCTTGCGCGGGTGGGTGCGGAGCGCGGCGCAAGGTGCGGGGCAGGCGCGGAGGGCGGCAGCGACTCCGGTTTCTGCCGCGGCGCCGGGGGCGCGCTCCGGCGGGGCGGGCGCGGGGGCCCGGGGCGCGGCGGGGCCGGGGGCGGCAGCGCTTGTCCCGCGGAAGCCCGCGGGCACCTCCCGGTCGCCGTGAGACAGCGGCAGCCCACTTGGAGTAAATTGCAGCAAACTTCTTGAGGCCGCCGGGCGTTTGCTGTGGACGCTGATAAAGGGAAGGCAGAGGCTTTGGGGGTTCCCACCGTGGCAGGAGCCCGAGAACCGGCTCCGAGCAGAGGCTAGAAAGACTCGCTCTCTTGGTCGATAAGCAGCCGCACAGCGCAGCCGAGCGCTGCGCGGGTAACCAGGCTCCTGGCTTCGTGAAACACATCAGACTTCTCCCCCTCATCCTCTTTGAACGCATTACTACCGCTTCCTTTCCTCCCTCCTCCTCTTTTCACCCCCACCCCCGACTAAAGGGGAGATATTTTGGTGAATGCAAAGCGATCCTAGACGCTGGTTACTACAGGGACTTCACCAAGCTGGCGCCAAGCGCTCTTAACCATGTGCGTCAAAAATGCAATGTTAGAAGAGCTAATCACTTTAGAGGTTCCGCTCCCATCTGCGCACAGCCAGCGCCGAGCCCCCGCGCTCCCCCGCTCCGCTCCCTGAGGATTATCCTGCCCTGTTTAAAGCAGGGTGGGGGGCGTCAGGAGATTCCCCCTCCATCCCCAGGGCAGGCTGGTGATTCGGCACCTCCCAGCGCTGGGATACCCTCTGCCTGACACGCGTGGGCGCTCCGCGCCCTGCATGCCCACGACACGCACAGTCCCAAGCCCCCTCTTACTGCCCTGCACTGTCACACACCCATTACCAGCAGCACCCCCCCCCCCCGCCCCAAAAGGAATATATCTCCCCAGAAACTTCCCAGGAGGATCCTGCCCGGCTCTTCCCTCTCTCGGATCAGACCCACGCGTGACGCCTTTCCCGGGGGGTGGCTGTCTCCATGCGAGCCCGGGTTAACCCGGAGCTGGCCCCCCCCCCCGCCCGGCGCTGCCCCGGCCCGGGCGCAGGGAAAGCCGCACTTCCCGTCTCCTCCCCGCGCACCTCGTGGAAGAGGAGGGGTGTGGGAGCGTAACCCTGTCGGCGCCGGTGACAGCCGAGTGGCCTTAATCGGCAACGCCAAAGAAAGGAAGAAAAAAGGAATAATAAAATGCATTGAAATCCCATTTTCCAGCGGCCTCCCGCTTCCCTGCGCGCACCCGCTTCGATCAGCAGCCGCCGGGGCCGGAGCTGAGCCAGCGGCGGCCCGCCCGCCGCAGCCTCCAGCCGCCCACCACAACAATAACAGCGGCGGCCGCGGCCGCTGGAGCAGCCGGAGCCGAGCTCCGAGCGGGGGAAGAGCCTCAGAGCCACCCCCGAGCCCCGGAGCTCACCCCCCAGATTCGCGGGGGGAAGGAAAGCGCCCTGCTCCCGGCCTGGAGGTGTCGTTTAAAGAAAGCAACTTTGCCGGGGAGGGGAGAAACGGCGCGGGGGCAGCGGCAGGGGGGTGACACCGACGCGGCGGCCGCGGGGACCGGCGGCAGCCGCGGCGGGCATGGGCGTGCGGCGCGGCGGCCTCCCGAGGTGGCTCCGGGCCGGGGGGGGGACACGGGGGGAACCCGCTACGGTACCGGCGGCGTTTGGGGAAGGGGGGAGAGCAGCTTCGGAACCCCCCACCGCCACGCGTGGAGCCCCCCCCGCTGCCGGCGCTCGGGAAGCTCCTACCGGGGGAGAGCGGCCGGGCAGTGCCCAGGCTGCCGGGGCGGCGGGAGGCCGGGGCCGGGGGGCGAGGCGGCCCCCAGCACCCCCCTAGAGGCGGGCGCTGCCGGCCCCTTCCCTCCTCCCTCCCTGCTCCCTCCCCTCTGATCATGTTGACATATTCACACGGCCCGAAGTACTAGTGATGCTTTGCTGCAGCGTTACAGTTTCCGACACCTTCTTTTTATAACTCGGCGCTGTCCCCCTCCACCCGAGCTGTCAGAACCCCGCCTATGGAGCCTCACAATTGGTCCGAAAGCGTCAAAGAGCCAATCAAGGCGGCTCCAGCTCCCCTGTAACCCACAACACATCCCTACGATCGGGTGCACGCAGAGCACAGACTCACAGGGAATTCTCAGAGCCGAGAGGCTCCTTCTCCCTCTCTCTTCTCTCTCTTTCTCTTTTCCTCTCTTTCTCCCTCCCCCTTTTTTCTCTTCCTTTCTCTTTCCCTCTCACTTTCTCTCTCTTTTATGGAGACAACAGTATAATTCTGGCAGATTTTTTTTAAGGCACAGCGAAAGAGAAAGAGAGAGGGAAAAATAAATTAAAAAAAAAAAAAAAAAAAGGAGGAGGGTGAAAGAAAGAAGAGATCCTGATGGAAATCAGGACACCCTGACCAGCTCCTGCTTGGGGAGTGAGGAAGGCGAGGCGGAAACGAGATTTTCCTACAAGTTGCTGCTGAAGGTTGCTCAGGAGCCTTCCTCGGCCGGCGAGGGGGGGTGGGTTTGTTTGCTTCTTTCTGCTTTCCCTCCTTCCCCAGCCTCTGCTCTGCAGCCTGACCGTACGGAGGAAAGGTGGAGGGGTGGGGGGGAGGGGGAAGAGAGCCAGCCACCCAAAAAGAAAACCTCGCTTCGAGCCGTCACCGTCCGCCAAGGAAGAAGAGAAGGGGGATTGGGACTAAGAGAAAAAAAGAAGAAGAAGAAAAAAAAGGACTTCGGCTTGTCCAGCTCTTCTGCGGCACCACGAGCAGACAGCGAACCCGGTGGATTTTTTTTCTTCCCTTCTTCGGCGTTTCTTTTCCAGCACAAGGACTTCCACTCAGGAAAAAAAACGCGAACAACTAAAAAGCAAAACAAAGCCTCTGAGACGGAACACGAGAAAAAGCAAGACTAATAATGAACAATCCTGTTAATCCGCTGTCCCGAGGGCTGGGGATGTGCCCCGGCTCGGGAAGTTGTAGGCTGTAGAAGTTCTGCCTCTCCTTCATGTACTGTGCCGTTTAGAGCTTGTTTCCCCCAACCCTTTTTTTTTTTTTTTTTTTTTTTTTTTTGGTGCTTTATTGCTGTTATTATTATTATCTTAATTTTTCTTCTTCGTGATGTGCTGTTAGAAACCACTCCGGGACTACTCCAACAGTAGGAAGACCAAGGAGTGGAGTGGATGAATTTACCGATGAGAGATCCAGTAATCCCTGGGACAAGCATGGCTTATCATCCCTTTTTACCGCACCGGGCACCGGACTTTGCCATGAGCGCTGTGCTGGGACATCAGCCTCCCTTCTTCCCGGCTCTGGCTTTGCCTCCCAACGGGGCGGCTGCCCTGTCCCTTCCCGGGGCTCTGGCTAAACCCATCATGGATCAGTTAGTGGGGGCTGCAGAGACTGGTATTCCCTTTTCTTCCCTGGGTCACCAGGCAGCAGCCCATCTGAGGCCTTTAAAAACTCTGGAGCCAGAAGAAGAGGTAGAAGACGATCCGAAAGTGCATCTGGAAGCTAAAGAGCTTTGGGAGCAATTCCATAAAAGAGGCACAGAGATGGTGATTACCAAATCGGGAAGGTAGGTCTGGGTAGGGGGTTCGTGCCTTCCCCCCCCCCCCCCCCAATCCCCCACCCCTCAGGCTCCGCACCCCAGCAGGGCAAGGCTCTCTCTCGGGCGGTTTCCTCCGTAAATCTCCTTTCACCTGCAATTCTGGGAAGCTTTAGGCAGCTGAAGATCCGAGCCCGTCTGGGGCACCAGGCTGCCGGGAAAAGCCCAAGCGCGACCCGGCCCTGCTCAGCATGAGCGTGTGCAGGGGGTGAGAGGGTCCCTTCATGGTTCAGTAGCTTAATGCTTGCTGGAGAAAACTGGGAGCAGGAAGAAAATAATTTGGGGTTGGCAAAGGGGATGGCCTGGTTTTCAGCCTCGCTACACGCAGTTTTTCTTCCTTAAGCAAGGGGAATGAAGGAAAAATCCTTTGGAGAGGCGTCTGGCTGCTGGTGGGGCAGGAGGGCAGATAGGCTCGGTGTGTCAGGCTGTGCCTCTCTCTGTGCTGGGATCTCGGCTGGGTTTGTGCTGGCTGGTTATGTCTGGAAATGTACAGAAAAGCTGACAAAACTCCCCAGCCGTCCTGCAGCCGCTGCTGGAGTGGCAGGGAAGGGTTTGCAGCTCGGCTCTGCCTGTCCCTATATTTATGTAACCTTCACGTGGGAATGAATGAACACACACGGCGCGTCCACGCTCGGCATTTCTGCTTTTTATAGGTTTACCCGTCTGAAATCTCTCTATATTCGCTACTCATTGACATCTGGACTCTTTTACAACTCTACCTATTGCTGTGATGATACGTAGGGTGAAAACCTCCTTTGCACCCGGGTGTTTTTCTAAGGGGCTCTCTGAGAAACCTCCCAAACTCTCCACATGTGATTTGCCAGGAGAATTACTCAAGGAAGCCACTCCTGAAAAGTCTTCTTAGATGGCCTTCAGCTGCCTTGCTGGAGCTTCGCCTGTGTGCAAAGCACCAGTTGCAGGCTACAGACTCAGGGGAAAAAAAAATAAATAGAAGCCCTAAAAGCAGTAAGGAGAAAAAAAAAAATCTCCTCGCCCGTTTTACTGCTTTCCCGAAGTTTTTTCTCTTAATTGTGGTCAAAAGTTTTTGCGTGAAAGCCTCGGCCAGTATTAAGAGCTCTTACATGTTGCAAAGTCATGTGTTTCCTTTTAAGTTGAGATTTGCTGAATGCCAACCACTCGATATAATAAACAGCAAATTTGTGGTATCCTGTTGCAGTTTGGAGCCGGAGCTGGGAGCGGAGGGGAGCGGGGATTGCAGAGAACCCTCGGCACAGGGGGGATCCCCGGCTGGCCGGAGCACGGGGAGAGCCCCGGCAGCCACGCTGCCCTCGCTGGGGGCTTTTTATTCTCGTCTGCGAAGTGTAAAACTCCGCACTTTATCTGGAGGCTGGGTTGTAATAATTCAGACGATTTATTTTATCGGGGTGCGATCAGCTCCCATTTCTTTGTTTAGCAGGCAAAAAGGAAACTAATGAGAGATCAGAGAGCCCCAAATGGGCCTTTGCTGTTTAGGAATGGCAGAGAGAGGTAGGCGCCTGCTGATTTCTAGGGAATGCCTACCTTTCCCATCCAGGGACCATTTTCTCCTGCAACTTTTAAGCATTTGGGAAATCTTTTCACTGGGGGGGCGGGGGGGGGGGGGAGGGAGTTGAGGAAACCTTTTTGCTGGACACAGACTTACTCTGCTGCTTTTGAGAGCTGAAGAAGTCGCTTGGTAGACACGCTACCAAAATTCAGAAGCTTATTTAAACGCTGTAATTAATTTCATTTTATTTCTCTCTTGTCTTTTCTTCCCCCCACTTCCTCCCTCCCCCCTCTGCCCATAGGAGAATGTTTCCTCCATTTAAAGTGAGATGCACTGGACTGGATAAAAAGGCCAAGTACATTTTATTGATGGATATTGTGGCGGCTGATGATTGTAGGTACAAATTCCATAATTCCCGGTGGATGGTAGCCGGCAAGGCTGACCCTGAAATGCCAAAGAGAATGTACATCCACCCGGACAGCCCGGCCACCGGCGAACAATGGATGTCCAAAGTAGTCACCTTTCACAAGCTGAAGCTCACTAACAACATCTCTGACAAGCACGGATTTGTGAGTGCCTTTTACGCCTTCCTTTGCCCCCCTTTTCCCCTCCCTCGTCACCGGCCGGAGCGGGGGTCCCGGGGGGGTGTGCCCGGAGCACGGCGGCTGCTCGGCCGGGCAGGTCCCGCTGGCAGCTCCGGCGGGCGGCCGAAATGAGGGGAAAACGGGGCAGAAAGACCTCCCCGAGCCCGCGGGACGGGCATCTGTCCGGGTTATAACAGTCCTTGATTTTTCCTCCTGCTGAGGTCAGGACTAAAGCCTGGAGTTTGCTCTGTAACCTCCCCGTGCCATGCAGCGTTAACTTCAGGGATACATTTCCAGCGCAGCGCAACTCGATATTTGTCAGAGCTGCGGTGACTTTATATATCTATATATATTTTTAATAAAGTCGATCACACTTTCTAAGCATAGGAAAACGATATGCATATGTGTATAAAGGGCTTAAAGGCCTAAGTACGCAAACGTTTAAATCTATATTAATCTGGATAATGTAAAGCAAGCCGGAGTGAAAATAAACAGGGACCAAAAGCAGAGGTCAAGTTGCCCATTCATGTCTATCCACTCCTTTACATTTACCGGGTGTGCAGAGATAAAAACTTACCCTGAGAGTGAAATCAAACAAACCTGCTGATAAGTGCTCTGTCGATCCTGGCCATTTCTTTCTATTCCTGGGAAAGCCTCCGCCTCGGAGCCGGGGCTTGCTGCTGGTGGCTGCGGCCGGGGGATTTCTAATGTGCCGAAGATTGCATTTGCTGCTGTGATTTGATTAGACGATACATTTTTGCCGTTCGCAGAAGGCCTTAAGTGAATTGGGGCACGCAATTAGACCGAGCCGAGGCTCTCGTGGTGGTGTTGCAACTGTAGCTGCTGCTCCTGCTTTACTTGATTTTATATTTTTATTTTTACACTTTGCAATCAAAAGACATTGCTGCCGGAGCCCAAACAGCTTCTCCCCCTCTCCCAGCAGAGCTCTGAAGGGGTTCCCCCCTCTCTCCTCTCCTTCGAGAGGTCCAGCGAGAGCCTAAGCCCGGCGAGCTGGAGCTGTCAGTACTTTTAGTTGGATGCTGCGAGGCGTGTGCGTGTGTTTGGAGTGTGCTTGGCGGGGAGGAGGAGTGAGGGGAGGCAGGAGAGGGAAGGCAAATTAGGAGGAGAAAGTGCCGATGGCTGGGGGAAATGCTGCTCCTGTTGACCGTCTTCTTTCCCCCTCTCCTGCCCTCTCTGCTGCCGGCCGCTGCCCCCCCCCCAGACCATTTTAAACTCCATGCACAAGTACCAGCCCCGGTTCCACATCGTCCGAGCCAACGATATCCTCAAGCTGCCTTACAGCACGTTCAGGACCTACGTTTTCCCGGAGACTGAATTCATCGCAGTGACCGCATACCAGAATGATAAGGTAAGGAGATTAAGAGAGGATTTGTTTTACGTGTTTTGGCTTTTAAGAGAACTTTTACTCTGCATTGTTCCCTTAAAACTCACGAAGCCCATCCCGCTCTTCTCTCTCTCTCTCCTCCTTCATCTTTTCCCCCAAAATCTCCTTGATCCAACTTCGGGGAAGGCGCTGGGGGAGGGGGTCGAGCACTCTCATAGTACTGACCTCGGGGAAGGCAATTAAAAGGAGGGAGGACTGGGGGTGAGGGGGAGAATGTTTAGGGGTTTTCTACGTTTTTTTCCCCCCAGTATATCTCTCCAGCATGAGGAAAGGGATGGGGTGGGGTTTGCTGCTCTTAGTGTGGATTTAATCTAAGATGCATCAGGGAAAAAAAATTAATAAAAGAGACTCGGCTCCGTGTGTCGAAAGACAGAGTGGGGAGAGCAGCAGGGCTGAGATTTTGTAATTCTTCCTGGCCTTTGTGCTGTTTTAGCTCCTTTAACAGCAATTGGCAATATGTCTGGAGAGCACGTCTGGTTCCTATTATTATTATATTATGATTTTTTTTTTGCATCCTGCAGTGTTTTATTATTTTTTGTGGTACAGAAATATGCTCTGGTCAGAGAGGGGTATCTCGCTTGAATTTAACTGGAAGGGCTGGAAAAGCCCGTGTGAGAAAGTTTTGCAGCACTGCAAACGCTGCCTTTCCATTGCTGCTGGTTTATTGTCGCTTGCGATGAAGGTGGTATATTTGGGAGAGTGGCAAACGGCGAATTTACGATTGTTAAGTCAAGTGGAAGGAAGGGAAGGAGCCAAAAAAAGGGGCTTTGATTTTTTTGTTGTCTGTGAATTACAACTTTGCGTTCGCCTGCGTTGAGCGCAGAGGCTCTGGATGCGCAGCGCCCGCTCTCTGCAGCTCTCCCGTGCCCCTCTCTGCTCCTCGCATCCTTCACCGTAAAAAATTTGGGGGTGAAAAGGGAGGGGTCTGTACCCTTCTGCCCTCGGTCTCCAAAAAACCGCTTCCCCCTCGGGGCTCGGGCTATTTTCCTCTCTGTTTGCAGCCAGGCACTTGCAAGGAAACTGAAAGAAAATGGGTGTACAGAGAGTAGACTTTGCTTTGGGACTTATCAGCAGGGCTGGCCGGCCCGGTCTATCAGCTGGGGGCGGCTGGGTTGAAGGACAGAAATGAGCATATTTGTGTGATTGCCATGAAATCGGCTGGGAAGCGGCGTGCGGAAGCGGCGGGGAGCCCTCGGCTCGGTGCGGGGGGAGCAGAAGGCATGGCCAGGAGCACCTGGATTAAAAGTCCCGCTGGCTTTAGCAGTGGGGTTTTCCTGCTCCCTCCTGCTCCCGTGTGTGCGGCGGGGGGGTGACTCGGCAGCCGGGGCTGCTCCTGCCCGCATTCGGGGTTTCCTTTTTGGGGTCATCCTCTGCCCCTGAATTGGGGGTCGCTGTGCTTGCAGCCCGGCCCGAGGCCGGGAATGGAGCGGCGGGGAGGCGGCGTTCCCGTTGCCACTGCTCGCATCCTGCCGGGCTCTGAATTCGGTTCCGTGCATCGTAGGCGCGGGCACCCGGCACTTGCGGGATGCCCCGCACCCCCCATCCCTCCCAACAGCCATTCCCTGCCATAACCTGAACCCCAAACGGAAAAACTTCCACACACACCCCCCCAAAAAATATCAACTGGCTCCTGGCACCCCTGGCGCCCCAACACACATGGAGTATAATGCGATTATATGAAGTATTTTATTATAGTGAGGGGGTGGGTATGATTCCTTTGCGGTTTAATTATGGTATTTAAAGAGTTTTAAGCACGGGCATAACTTGCATGGATCTCATTGCACGGCTCAATTAATTCCGATGTGGTGGCAGCAACACGGGGCTCTTTCATTGCCACCACGGTCCAGGTCACCGGCCAGCCCGGCGGGGGATTGGGGGCGAGCTGCCTCCAAACAGCTCGGGAACACGCATGGATTCACCCAAAATCCAGGGACCTTTGCCCCCTGCCCTGTCCTACTCCTGCCAGCACTAGGGGAACTGGGAAGAGTGGGGTTTGCTGTTGTTTTATAATACAAAAATCTCCTTATTCTGCCCCAAACCCCTCGCTATTTTTTTTTTCTCTCTATCCTATAGATCACGCAATTAAAAATCGACAACAACCCCTTTGCCAAAGGTTTTCGGGACACCGGGAATGGAAGGAGGGAAAAGAGGTGAGTCTGGCTCCATTCTATACAGGCTCCTCGTTTGGTTTTCATGTGTTAAGCTCAGAACACGAGCAGAGGTCAAAATCACCTTGCCTTGCCTCCAAACCACACTTCCCCCCGCCAAAATCCATAAGGATCTTGGCGTTAATAGCGTCAAACAGATTGCATGGGAATTCTTTCCTGCTTTCCACGTTTAGTTTTCACATCACAGGGGATGGCTGGCCAAAGGGAATGCAGCACATTAAGCAAATATTGCTAGAAAAAAGCTTTCTCTTACAAATTTGAGAGGGAATATTACAGTGTAGTTTGGATCTGGGGCTGGAGAAGAGGGGCAAGTGAGGGCTGAGCACTGCTTGAATCTCCTCTGGCATTTTTCTGGGGGCTGTCTGGAAAAGAGTAAAATGGAGGAGAAACAGAAATAAACACAGAAATTGAGGAGAAACACAGAAATAGAAGAGAAACACAGAAATAAGCTGTTTGGACAGAGGTATCTCATGAATATGGAAGTAATTAATGATAGAAGATTCTTTATTTTTTCCAAAAGCAGCAGGACAGAGTTTGTGCCCCAGGTAGGCAAACAGAACTCGTTATAATGGGACTCGAGACTCTTATTTTTAATATAAGAAGAAAATAGAGAAAAAAGGGACATTTTTTTTCCTTTAATGGGGGATATGTCTGTTTTGTTGCATTGCAGGAGACAGGATATTTTAGCCATTTGCAGAGGGGGTTAGATAATGAATAAATAGATCTGCTTCTCTTTTTTTCAAACAAACAACAAAATAAAAAGGTGGGGGGAACGTGGTGTAAACCAAGAAGCCTCTCTCCCTGCCCTGCACACACACAACCATGCACACGCCAGCTCCTCTTGTCCATCAGTGTGAAAATAAAGCCAGCGCTGGAGCCACAGGACGGAAACGATTTCTAATTTCTCTAAATATAAATAGATTTTTTACTCCGGGTTAATTGTTGGTGAAAAGATTACATAAAGTGCCTAACAAAATAACCACTTCCTAGCAATCTTAGCAACCATTAAGATGGCTCATATCTCTGGAACATCCTTGCCTTTTAAAAGCTAATCTCCAGGGAATGCTTCCCTCTCCCCTCCGCCCCTTGTCTTTAATATCAGCCCTCGCTGAGGAGCTGCTCACGCTTCCAAGAAATCTCCTCTCATTAGCAGCCAAGCCCTGCCTGCCAGAAACGCGCTCTCCTCCTCGAGGGGACCGTGGCTCTTCATTCCCTTGTGCTCCTCGTGCCCCAATGGGAACTGCAGGAGGGGCTGGGGAGCAGGGGGGGTCCCGGGGGGCGCCAGGGACCCTCGCCCAGCGGGTTCTGTGCCCGCAGGAAGCAGCTGACCCTGCAGTCCATGCGGGTGTATGACGAGAGGCAGAAGAAGGAGAATCCCACCTCGGACGAGTCGTCCAATGAGCAGACGGCCTTCAAGTGCTTTGCCCAGTCCTCCTGTCCTGCCGTGCCTGCCGTGGGCACCTCCAGCCTCAAAGGTGAGAGCTGTGGCCCCTGGTCTCCTCTGGGAGAGCCTGGGTGCCCGCTCTGTGGTGGCAAATCCTGGCCTGTACCACTGCCCTCTGGCACTGGCCCGTTTTCTTTCCTTCCTTCTTTCCTTCCTTCTTGCCTTGCTTCCTACCTCTTCTCTTCTTTTCTCATGTTTTTTCTCTTTGCTCTCTTCTCTCTATTCTTTCTCTCTTTAGTTTTTCTGCCCTCTCTTTCCTTGCCCTCACTCTTCTTCTTGTTTCCTTTCTTTTTGTCTTTCCCTCTCCTCCCTTCTCCCCCTCACTCTCCTCTCTCTGCCTTCCTCACTCTTCCTCTCCTTCTCCCTCTCCCCCCCGGCCTCCCTCTCCCCTTGCCGCACATTCATCCCTCCCCTCCTTGGTTCAGAAAGGAGCCAGCTCCGAGTCAAGGGAGCAAAGACAGACCACGGGGCAAAAGTTCAAAACTGGAGTCACTCCATTAATATCCCTCACTGAATCTGTTACTAGAGGAAGGATCTTTCCCCTGGATACAGTCGCGAACTTTGTTATAGAAAAGTCACCCTGGGTTTCTCCGCGCGGGGTTGGGAGCTGTCTGCAGCTCTCTCGTATGTATTAATCCATCCCGGGCCGGGGGGGCAGGGGGAGGAGGAAACAACCTCTTTTTTGTAGTTGCTTTACTCGTTTTTTTAAAGGCCTGCCGAGCTGAGGGGAGGGGAGCTGGGAGGGGACCCGAAAAGCAAAGCAGAGCTTCGCACCTGGGGCGCTGAAATTAGGAGATGAAGTGCAGAGGAATCCAGCAAAGCCGTGCATGTGTCTGGGGAGAAGGGGGGCCAGGCCGTGATGAAGACGGCTGCGGGTGTCTCTGTGTGCCTTTGCAAAGTTTGCCCGTTGAAAGGGATGAAAATTTTGGGAAATTTCGTGGGAGACACATCCCCAAGGCCCTTCAGCCCTGTGCTGAGGGTGCTGCTGTCCCGTTCCTCCTCTACCCCCGCTGCAGCTGGGGAGGGAAGGGGGGTCCCTGGGGACTCCGGCAGCCCCGGGGAGCTCTGGGGAGCAGAGCTGCTGGCCCCGGGCCCGCCCGGCTGGGGGGTCGCTCCTCTGGGCCGCTGCTTTGTTTCGCAGCCAAATTTCCTGCGTTGTGTAAAACTCGGGCTGGCTTGGACGGGGCAGGCGGTGGGAGCCGAGGGCTGTATTTATTTATATAATAATAAAGAAAGGGAAGTATTTCCACACAAACCTCTGGCCGGCCAGGAAGCGTCTCTGCCCACTCTCCCAGCCCGGTGGGGATTTCGGGATGTGCAGTGCCAGATCCCAGCCCCGGGCCCCCTTTGTCTTGCAGATCTCTGCCCCAGCGAGGGAGACAGCGATGCAGACAGCAAAGACGATCCCTTGCTAGAAGGAAACGAGTCGGGCAAAATCAGCACGACCACCGCCGCCACCCCAGCGCCGGCCAGCTCCGCTGCCACCGCGGGGGACGACCCCCGGGACAAGGGCGGCAGCCCCTCCAAAAGCCACTTCTTCCCTGGGGACTCGGCAGGGAGTCGGAGCCGAGAGAGGACTGAGAAAGCCCCTCCGGACTCGCGGCACAGCCCGGCTACCATCTCTTCCAGCACCCGGGGGGCAAGCCTGAGCGGCGAGGAACTGAAAAGCCCCCTCAGGGATGGCCCCAAAGTAGATGAGAACCGACTGCTGGGGAAAGAGCCCTTCACCCCCCTGACGGTCCAAACCGACAGCACGGCCCACCTGAGCCAGGGACACTTGCAGAACCTCGGCTTCCCCCCTGCCCTGGCCGGCCAGCAGTTCTTCAACCCGCTGGGGAACGGGCACCCGCTGCTGCTGCACCCCGGGCAGTTCGCCATGGGGGGAGCCTTCTCGGGCATGGCCGCGGGCATGGGGCCCCTCCTCGCCACCGTCTCCGGGGCGTCCGCCGGGGTCTCGGGACTGGACAACACGGTCATGGCCACGGCGGCGGCCCAGGGACTCTCGGGAGCATCGGCGGCTGCTTTGCCTTTCCATCTGCAGCAGCATGTCCTGGCTTCACAGGTACTGCGTTCCCCCGCGCCGTCCCTCCGGGCCGGGGAGCTCCGAGCCTGGGGAAGGGAAGGGGGCAGAGGGCACCTCCTTTAAATTCCCCGCTTCCATGTCTCCCCCAGTGCCCCTCACAGGGGCCAGTCACAGGGCTTGGCAGCAGGTCGGAGGAGGGAAAGCTGTGGGCGGGGAGGGTGACCCAGCTTGATCTCCCTGAGCTCTCCCACCCTCCCCGCTGTCCTTCAGAGCCCGGGGCTCGTCCCGGCCTGCGGAGCGGAGCCGCTGTCGGCGGGGGAGGGCGATGTGCCGGGGCTGTCCTGCGGAGCGGGAGGGGGGGCTGGACCTGCGGGGAAAGGGCGCTTGCCCCAGCGCAAGAGAATCGTCCGGTGCGGGGGGAGAGCGGGGGAGAGACCCCACGGCCAATTAGGCCCCGGTGGGCCCGGCGGGAGCGGGGCCGTGTGGGGCAGAGCCCGGGCAGGGTGTGCCCCGTGGCCCCGGTGTTTCTGGCCCGGGCAGCGGGAGGACAGCTCTCCATCGCGGGGGAGCGCTTGGCGCGGGGGCGCCGTGCGGGATCCCCGCGGTGAGCGTGCGGGCCGGTAACCCTTTCCTCTCTCTCCTCCCCTCCCGCAGGGCCTGGCCATGTCTCCCTTCGGCAGCCTTTTCCCCTACCCCTACACCTACATGGCGGCGGCGGCCGCCGCCTCCAGCGCCGCTTCCAGCTCGGTGCACCGGCACCCGTTCCTGAGCGCCGTGCGGCCGCGGCTCCGCTACAGCCCCTACCCGCTGCCCGTGCCCCTGTCGGACGGCAGCAGCCTCCTCACCACCGCCCTGCCCGGCCTGGCCGCCGGCTCCGGCGAGGGCAAGGCGGGCGGGCTGAGCGCCAGCCCCGGCTCCGTGCCCCTGGACTCCGCCTCGGACCTCACCAGCCGCTCCTCCACGCTCTCGTCCGGCTCCGTGTCCCTGTCCCCCAAGCTGGGCGCGGACAAGGAGGCGGCCACCAGCGAACTGCAGAACATCCAGCGCCTGGTCAGTGGGCTCGACCCCAAGCAGGACAGATCCCGCAGCGGCTCCCCGTAACCCCCCGGCCTCCGGGAGCTCATTTCAAATCCGTCTCGCAGTGCACTTTGTTTAAAAGAAACCACATCCTCCACCCCGCGAGTGTTTGTTTTTTACCCCCTTCTTTATTTTGTTTTTTTCTTTTTTCCTACTTCTATTTTTTCTTTTTTTTAACATATAAAATCCCGCGGCGTTTAGCAACAAAAAGGTATCTGGTGGAGCAGGGAAAAAAGGGTCGGGGATGGGGGAGTGCTGGGTCGGGGGCTCCTCACAGGGATCGAGGCACCGGTGGGGTTTGTGGCATCCTCCTTTTATTTTCTTTTTTACCAGTGTAAAAAAAAATAAAACCCAAAACCAAAACACACCGGAAAAAAAAAAAAGAAAAAAAAGAGAAAAAAAAGCCTAAATGAAAAAATAAAGCAAAAAAAAAAAAATCAAACAAACTATGAATAAAAATTAAGTAAGAGAAGTGATTTTTTTTTCTCTCTGGAAGAAAAGCGTGTAAGTAACTCCCGTATTGGTTCTTCAACAGTTGTTTCCTGGGCGGGTTGTTAACCACAACCCCCTTAGTCGATATTAAGGGAAGCTGTGTGTTTAAAATATTATTGTGATGTCTGAGAGCCAGTTGGTGGCTTTTTTTTTTTGCATGTTCCAGAGTAGTCTGCTTTTTTTTTTTTTTTTTTTTTTTTTTAGGGGGGGTGGTGGTATTTTTTATTTCAGTGGGGTTTTGTTGTTTATTTTTAATGCTCGTTTCAAATCCCAGGGAAAAAATTATTATTAATAATAATAAAAACAAAAATAAGACCTTTGTCCCTCTACCTTAAACATTCTCCCTTGTAGCAACAAAAATAAGACGTGTAGTTGGAAAGAAAAAAAAAGTGAATTTATTTTATCTAAAAACCTCTGTAGCTCGACTGTAGATTTATCACAGCTTTCCCTGTTTAATTGTATATGCAATAACAAGGTTTAACATACTGAGAAGACGAAAAGAGTGGACACTATTATTAAAACAAAGTATTTATGTAATTATTTGATAACTCTTGTAAATACGTGGAATATGAATACTCAAAATTAAACTTTAATTTATTGACATTGTACATATCTCTGTAAATATGACTGCAGCGGTCTTCTTTTTTTTCCTTCTGTTTTTATTTTTAGTCGTTTTCATTTCAAGTTGGTAATTCCTTTAAACATAGATCTCGACCCAGAGGAGAAATTCCCCCATTTGTGAGGGCTCAGTTTTTAAATCAGCTTAGCCCAGGAAAACCTCGTCCTTTGGTCAAGGAACCAAATGCAAAAGGCAAAGCAGAAAGAAACCAAATTATTCAAAGACCGTAAAAAAATTCAAAGAGAGAAAAAGACAAAGGAGTGTGCCATGGTAGCTTTTAATCCTCGATTTCTTCGGTGTTCAAAATGTCAACAACCACAAAATTATATATGTTTATACATGACAACAGGCTTCTCCAGTGGCTTGAGAGAGAAAAAAAAAAAAAAAGAGGTGAAGATTCTAGGATTTTCTGTACTTTCCATTATTTTTGCCCGTTTCCTCAGTGCGTCAGAAAACAACCCTGCAATGGAGTTTCACTACTGTGCTTATTGTTGTCTTTGTTTGCGTGAGTGCATATTTTCTTGGGTTGAAAGTCAGGTGCTCAGAGCTGGTTCAAAGAAAAAAAAAATGAAGGTATATTTTGTGTTATATAAATGTTGAGAAGTTCTTGCTATTTTTTTTTTCTGTAATTTTTTCCCCCCCTTTTAAAAGTCACTGAAGTTTCAATAAATTTTTATTGAAATGTCTTGGGCGTACTGTGAAATGCCTTCACCCCAACCCTCCCCGACGTGCCTGGGAGGATGGAGGGGTTGAAAGATATATATCCCTCTTCTGCCTTTCTCCTCCACCCCCTTTCCCGTTCCCAATATTAAGATATTTCTCCTGCAAGGAGCTAGTACGAACCAGTCGAGATGGTGTCATT
This sequence comes from Serinus canaria, assembly GCF_022539315.1. NCBI lineage: Eukaryota > Metazoa > Chordata > Aves > Passeriformes > Fringillidae > Serinus > Serinus canaria. Next base: position 4,741,377 of record NC_066329.1, on the reverse strand, counting down.
GGAATTGTTGGGGGGGAAGGACGAGTTTTAAGCAAGCTGTTTAATGTACCTTTTCCGTCTTTAGCCCTCTCGCTTTTAAAGTCGATCCAGAGGCTGCTAAAGTCACCTCTTTTAATGGAACAATATTAAGTGGCGTTTGAAAAGTTAATGAGAAAGGCTCAGCTATGCTTTTATCTGTCATAAATTAATAACGCAAAAGTGAAGAATTAGAGAATAGATCGGTTAAATTTTAATGCAGAGCCCTCCTTCAAAGTTTCCAGGTAAAGTGCTCAGGAGTTGATGCTGCTGCTGGGCTCGTTTTCCTCTCCCGTCCGGGCAGAGGATTTGGCTTTCCCAGTCAGTTATCACCTGGAAATACATGGGTTTTTAATATCTATTTTCCCCCCTTTTATTGGAATCGCCCCTTTTTGCCCTCAGGCTCCCGATATATCGAGATTAAGCTGGAAAACGGCTGGAACGGGGACAGACATCCAGGCTGGACCAGTGGCCTGGGAGGTCACTGAGAGGAGAGCTGAGGAGAGCTGGCAGCCCCTGCTGTACCTCTGCCAGCCTATGAGCACATCCTTTAGCAGAACATATATATTTCTTGTTAATGAGATTTTTTTCCCCCGTCCCTTCAACAGTTAGTGGCCCGTATATTGAAAAGCGATTCATCGTCCGCCAGTAATAAATATTATAAGGATGTACTTCCAGCCTGTATCCTGTTTTATGCTCTGCCTGCCCCTCGGCCCGCGGCCCCCGGTTCCTGCGCCGGCGAGATAAAGGGAGATCCAGGGGGTAAAAGTGGCCCTGAAGTTGTGGGGTTTTGTTTGGGGTTGTTTTTTTTTTTTTCCGCCCTCGATTTTTTAATTTCAAAATTCCCCCACGAACATGAAACTTCCCCTTCGTGGGGAAATGGGACCCTTCCCATTTCAGCCTGGGGATGGGGTTTTGTTTAAATCCACGATGTTTGAGAGGGAGAAAGGTTTGGGCTGAGCAGGAGTTTTTGTCTCCCTGTTCTTTGGATGGCCCAAGGTGACGGCTGCTGGAAATGTCACTTGAGCTGATGCTCTCCTGAGCTGGCCTGGGCGAGGAGGGGCTTTTAGGGATAGAGGTGGCGGCGGGTCTGGCCAGAGAAATGAGAAAAAATAAAAGAATCCACGCGAAGAAGGAGGCAGCGCTGTGCAGCCACCCCGAAGGCTGCAGCCCCACCAGCCGCTCTCCACACGCGTGGGAGCTGGAGCCGCTCCGGGAGAGGGACTCCGGTGCCGAGGGGAGCAGGACAGCGGGACAGAGCCCTGGGACAGCCATCCCTGCCCGGGGAGCAGCTATCCCCTCTGCTGAGATCCGGCCTCAGCGGCAGCGCCAAGGCTCCGGTCCATGACAGACAGCCGGGCCCTCGCCCCCATCCCTCTGGCTTCAGGAATCACGCGAGGACCTCAATTTTTTCTCCTCTCTCAGCTGCTGGTCCCCCAAACGGCTCTTAGAGGGGGACAGCCGCTCTGATCTGTGGATGAGTGGGGGAAATGTCCTAGTTGGTGAGGAATTCACTGCTGATGGTCAAGAGGGAAGCAGCAGACACCCACCCCAGGCCCCCCTTGCCCGTCTCGCTGTTCTGACAGCCCGGTAGCCGCCCCTCAAGCCGGGCAGGCACCGGCAGCCCCGGGGCGCCGCAACCCCCGAGCTCACGATTTATTCTTTTTAAGGCTGAGGGTGCAGCCTGATTGCTTCAAACCCCCACTTTTCCACGGGCCTAATGCTGACCTCCCCCTCTCCATGCCCTTGCAAGAAATCCGTGTACCGCAGGTGTAACTCTGACTTGCAAATGGCTTTATCTCTTGTGTATCTTATTTGTATATAGTAACGTTAATGAGTAACTCTTGTGGCGCTTGTGGAAGGAGGTAAACAGCGAGCAATCTCTGTGGATTATCCTGTCTATTACTCACCTGGCGCCTGTCTTGATATCCTCAATGGTTTTATGGCTGATGCAGGCGACCCGGCGCTGGGTGGGGGTGGCCGGCGGCGGGGGGGCTCCGGCGGGGCGGCGGCGCCACCTCTCGGGCAACCCGAGCAGAGCCCCGAGACCCCCGAAAGGACCCACGGCCCGTGGGAGGGGGCACAGAACGCCCCGAACGAGGGGGAACTCGGGGCGTGCTGGGGGGAGTCAGCATCCCACACCCCCCACCCCGACCCCCGGGCGGGCAGCGCGGCGCAGCTCCCGCAAGCGCAGCTCCCGCAGGCTCCCGCAGGCTCTGCTAGGAGCCGAGCTGCGTTTGACCCACGGGAGTTTCAGCCCCGAGTCCAAAGTCTCTGGGAAAGCGAGGCCGCGGCCGCCCCGCGGGGATGGAAGGAGCGGGGAAGGAGCACGGAGCGCTCCCCGGAGCGGCAGCGGCAGCGCCCGGGGGGCAGCGCGACACCGACACCCCGGCGGGCCGGGCACCCGCAGTCGCCGGCGCGCTCGGCCCACGCTCCGCTATTAGTTAATTATTGATTGATTACAAGTGAAAATTTATGACCCTCTCTACCCCCCGCCCCCCCGCAGCCTCCCGGTCCCTCGCACGCACACACGCTCCTGCCCTCTGCAAACACTCCGGGGGAGGCGGGAGGCGTGTTGTTGTTTTTGGCCTTGACAGCTTCCAGGAATATGAAATATTTAAGCCCTTCGGTCGATCTCCCTTACCCTGGACGTCCTTTTTTTTTTTTTTTTTTTTTTTTTTTTTTTTTCCTTCCCCCCTTTCATGTCCCGGCTCGGAGGCTCCCGCGGCGGCCGAGCCCCCTCCCCGCAAACAGCCGGCGTGCGGGCTCGGAGCACGCCAGGCCTCGCAGATCAAAGGGACCTCTCCGGCCTCTGCACAAGCGAAGAAAAAAAAAAAAAAAGACAAGAAAAAAAAAAAGTTTGATTTCTTTAACGATTGTTCGTAAAAATCTTGGAAGCAGAGACCATCCGCCTCCTCCTTCGCCTCGGGCTGCAGGATTGCACCGGGAAACGATTTTGGGAAGGCAGAAAGACAGTTTGGGAGAAGGGAAGAGAAAAAAAAGGGGGAAAAATTAAAAATATAGAGGAGTTGCTTGAATTTAGCAGCCGTTTATCGGCAGGAGCGCACACGCCGTCCCGGGTGGGAGCCCCAGCCGCAGCCCCGGTGGGCAGCGGGGTCGGGGCCGCTCTCGGACTAGCGCTTCCCAAAATAGGGAGGGTTCAAAGCCCCTGAGTGTGCCCGTGGCTGTGCGGGGGACACTCCCCAGGGGGACACTCCCCAGCTCCGGCCGGCTCGCCCGGGGCGAGGGGCGCTGCCAGAAGGTGACCGTAGTGCTGCCCCGGCCGGGGCTGAGAGACGGACGGACGGACGGAGGGACGGCTGATGGACGGAGCGGTTGTTTGCCGTCTCGGGAGGGTAAATGGGCCGATGAGGCGATTGCCTCGAGGCGCTGGCGCTTGGCAGCGTGCGGGGACCGCCCCGCTGCCCCCCCGGTCCCTGTCACCGGGCCGGGAGCGACAGCCGGCCGGGCGGATCCGCGCTGGAGGCGCCGGGACGGCGGGGCTGGAATCATCTGATGGGGGAAACGGGGCGGGAGAAACCTCCCTCCTTCGGCACCTCCAGCCGCGCCTCGCAGAGAAACCCACGGGGGCACGGCGGTAACCCCTAGCCCTCATCCTGTCCCGGGGGAGTGGAGAGACCCCCGGCAGGACATCCCGGCCTGGGGATCTGGGCTTCGCACCGCGGTATCGCCGCGCAACCACCTCCCTTTGCACCTGAAGGTTTTTGGTTGCGGGTGGGGAGAAAAAACCAGCGGTTCCCAGGGAGGCAGCCCCGGAGGGTGATGCCTTGGTCTTCTTCTTGTTGGCATTTTTGTTTTGGTGTTTTGATTATTTTTCTTTTCCAGCCAACCCCAAACTTCCCACGTGCTTCTCCCCAAACCCCACATTATTAGGGAACAATTAAGGCGTGTAAAAACACGGCGGGGCAAAGTCCTTGAGCTGGAAGTGGCCGTCCAAGGCGCTATTTGAGCTCCTGGCCCCATCCTCTCGCCCCGACGAGGGGGCTGCTGAGGGCAGGGTGAACCCCGAGGCCGGGCCAGGGCCCCGGAGCTTCTGTGGGGCTCCGGAGCTGCTCTTTCCTCATCTGCCACCCTCCTTCGTGGAAGATCAACCCGCAGCCGCCTCGCACACACCACCTTCGGGCTTTCCCTTTTCTAATCCATCTCTTTTTTTCCCATTCTTTCTTTGGTTTCGTGCTTTTTATGATCTGATTATTCTAGAATAAATGCTTAATAATTATTATACTTCTAAACGCTCTCAGCCGAAACAGTTCGACCTTTAGCTCAGGTAACCGCGGCCATAATTCCTGCTGAATTTCACCTTGGTCTCACCAAACGAAGCTTTCCCTCACCCTCCCACATAAAAACCTTCCCAGAGAAGGCATTCAAATAAAAACCAAACCAGCACCGAGCGGGCTGGGCTGAGCGGAGCCGACCCGACCCCACGGACACCCCGACCCCCTCCCCTCCCGGGGCAGCTCCCCTCTGCCTCCAACTTCTCTCCTTTCCGAGGTCCTTTCGAGCTTAATTTCCTTTCAAGCCGCCCGAGCGCCACTCACAAAATAAAGCTATCAAGGAAATAAGCCCGAGAGAAAAAGCCAGTGGTGCTTTTCCCCCCGGACCTGCTCGTCCCAGTGAAGGTACGAGCGGAGCGGCTGCGGGCAGGGGGAGCCGGCCGAGCCGGGGGACGCGGGGTCCGGCCGGGAGCATCCCTGGGGCTGGACTGACGGGTCGCTAAAACAAGGAGGTGTTCTTGGGGCAGGAGGAGGCGGCAGGGAGGGACTTGGAGGGATTTCTCCAAGCTTTCCTGGAGTCTCGTTCTAGGTCCCTCTGCAGGAAAGGGGTCCCCGCCACCGCGCTGCCCGAGCGCGCTCCCTCGGGGATGTGTCACCGCGATTTTCAGCAGGATTCTGTCCCTTCTGCCCCGACACTGCTCCTGGGCGCTCTCGCGTTTATTTTCCACCGGTTTCTTGGAAATGCACTTTCCCAGCGTTCCCTCGCTGTCCATTCCTGGCCTTCCCCGTGGATTTTCGAGGGGCGCTTTTTTATTCCTCCGTTCTCCCGTGTCCTTTTTCAGCCGGTTTTCATTTCTCCCGTCTCGGATCTAAAAAGCAAGCAGAAAAAAACCCCTCAAACCTAAATACAATTATAAACCAGGTCAGGAGGCTCCCCCGCTTCCCTTGCTGGAGCTGGTGGGGGTAGGGGCTACCCCTAGGAAAAGTGAAAAGCTCGTTTTAATGGGCGGTCATTGCTAAATCTCACCTTCGGGCCAAAACGACTCGCGACCCATTGCCCTCCTTACGATGTATTTATTTGTCTCAGTGGCACCAGCCGTCAGTCATTAGTGGGGGGGTGAAGCCGAGAGCCGCCCCACGGTGGTGGCGGTGGTCCTGTGGCTTTTTTGGTTTGTTTTAAATACTATTTTTCAACAGGAGCCCTTCCAGAAGAGGAGGAATAACCTGTCCCGGGAGGTCTCCTTGGCGAAACACGGGGGGAACACGCGTGGGAGCGCAGAGAGCGGCGACCCCTCCGAAAATGGTTTTGGTCGGAGCGAGAGGGGTTTGGTTCTCTCCCCGAGGGGTTCGCTCCCAGGAAAAGCGGCGCTTGGGCCGGCAGGGACTTTATTTAATGGACGGCAACGTTTTCCAATAGTAACAATAACGGAGGGGCAAACCAGCCCAGAAACCCGAGCTCAGCAGCAGCCGGGCGAGCATCCTCGACCCCGGGACCGGGAGTGCAGCCGGGCAGCAGCTCCGGACACCCGCCCGGCCGTGCTCGCCGGCACGCAGATCTGTGGTTACGGCCGATGACACTTTATGCACAGCTTTCTCTGCAGGTCGTATTCAGAAAGCAGTTTTATATACATTTTATCGATTTATATAGCTCAAATGCTTGTGTGTGATTATATAAAGTTGATATAAAGAAACATGGCTGTGAGCACATTTATTTTCACTCCACACCAGGCGTGTGCTGTGTGGGATCCCGGCTCGCCCTGTCCCCGCTGCCCGCACTCGTCCCCTCCGGCCCCGGCTTTCCCAGCTGAGTCCCGCCTGGCCGAGCTCAGCCCGGCCGGGGCTCGGACCGCTGGATTTGGGATTCGTTTAGTGATACTTTTGCTATCGAGTATTTTGGGTCAATTCATCTCTGCCAACAGCAGTTCGCTGAGCAGCCCCAGGCTCCGCCGTCACCCCCGGGACAGCTCTGGGGGCCCTGACCACCGTGCAGGGAGAGGGAAACGGGTGTGAGTGTCCCCGGTACTGGGGTTCACACCCCTTCCACAGGCGGCTCTGCTTCGTTCCCTCTGCCAAATATTTAACCAGGGATAGGGACGAGAGAGAAACAACAAATTTCATCCTCCCTTTCCCCCAGCTCGCCATCCCTCGGCTCCAAACCTGTCGGGAGGCTGCACCGACGGGGCGGGAGCGCTTGGCCTGGCTGGCTCCGGGCAGGGAGGGAGGAAGAGAGGGATGGAAGAAAGGGATGGATTGGGGACGGGGTCGGGGTGGGGAGGGAGAAGCTCCATCCTCGTGCCACAGCTCATTTCATCCTGAATTCGTGAAATCACGAAATTAGGGAACCATGAAACCACGGCAGCGGGCAGGACCTGGGTGCCCGGAGCCAGCAGCCCGCAGGAGGAGGACGGGGGGCTCCTTGCTGCTGGGGGAGTCCCCGCGGCCGCTCCCGGGCTGCTCCCGAGGCCGGGGCCGCTCCCGGGAGCGGGGCCGGTCTCTGCCGGGCCCGGTGTCGCCTCCGCCGCTCCTGGGGCGCCACCTGGCGGGAGCAGCCCGGCACGGCACTGCCCGGAGCACGGGCACGGCTCGGTTCTACGGGCACGGCTCAGCACGGCACGGGCACGGCCCGGAGCACGGTCACGGCTCGGCTCCAGAGGTCCGCGGGGAGCCTTTCCCAGGGCTGGCAGGGGCAGCAGCGGGGTCAGGGGGTCCTGGGGATCCCCAAGAGCCTGGCCATGAGGAATGAAGAGAACACAAGCAGCAGGAGCCAAAGGGAAAAGATCAGAATTGAAGTGCTCCTTCTTCAGAGGCAGAGGAAGAAGAGGCAGGGCTGGAAATGCTGTGAGCCCCCTGCTCTGCTCACCCGAGAGCAGGAGGGCAGGGCTGCCTCCAGCACCGCCAGGATGGCTCCTGGGGACTTCCACGCACTCCAAAGGAGAACCTTTGGGCTGGGCATTCAGAGGGAAGCAGCTTTGGGCCTGGCACTCTTGCAGGAAACCTCTCAGGGTTCTCCAGGTGTGTGTGAGTGTAGCTGGGAGCAGGGCAGGGGCTTCACAAACAGAACTTCGCCCTCCTGGCCGTGCCACGGGCTGGTTTGGGTGGCAGAGGCCTCCTTGCTTTGTCTCCTTGGGCTTCTGATGCCCTCCCTCACACCTACGGAACTGTTTTGCTCCCCTGGTTCTGTCTTTGCCCTCTGCCTGCTCACTCACAGACAGGTCCCAGTGCAAGCAAGCACAAAACCAATGTGTTTATGTTTTGTTTCACAGTTTTATTCGTACTCCTCCAGCTTGCCTTACACTTTTACTCTCTCTTACACACAACTATCCTTCATAAGCACTTTGCCTTATAATACCCTTGTTTTAGCTCTGATTTCTGCCTCCTGCCCCAGAAACTGCCATTTCACATTAAACACTTCACTCTGGGCCAGAGATTAACCGGCTTTGGTGACATCAGAGGGCACAAAAATGTGAGAAGGAGGATGTAAAAGCAAGGAAGACAAGCATCAAACTTCAGGGCAAACAGTGGGCATGATACTGATTGCCTTTTAGTGTGCAGTGGGTGCACAATGGGGAGGAAAACCTTCCCAGAGAAAAAAAAAACAAAAAACAAAAAACCACTCACCCTGCCTGAGGATCTTGGAGCAGACAGTGAAACTTAGGGATTAACTCAGAGGGGACCTTATCCCAGGGCTTCTGTGGGGAAGTGGTTTTCCAGGTCTAGCAGAGCTCCCAAATAAAGTGCTGTCCTACTTTCTGGCTGTGTCTGCAGAGTGATGAGAAATGGCCATTGTCTGTGCCCAGGCTGGTGCGTGCTCTCATTAGGGCTCTGAATTGTGTGTGTGCATCTGGCGTCAGGGCTCTTGGGAAGGCAGGACAGGCAGGGCGTTGTGGGAGGGAATTCCCAGCTTCCAGCAGGCTGGGACATTTCTGAAGGAGTTTTAAACTCCTGGAGCCTCAGTGGTGGGACAGGAAGCTGGTGGTGGGCAGGATGGTGGTCCTGCATCATGAATGTTTAATGGAGCTGTGTAGCCACATTGCTCCTCACAGAGAAAAGCAAGGCAACCTTCCCAGGAATATTTCTGGGATTCACATTCTCTGAACCTCAGAGAATGATCAAAACAATCCTTATTGTTTGCTGTGCCTGTGTTGTGCCAAAGTAGAATGCAATGTGGAGATTGTTTACCCAAAGTGAGGGTGTTTTGTTTCCTTGGCCTGTCAGGACCAGGTGTGTGTGTCAGGATTGCTGGGGGACAGTCAGGAGATTCTGGGCACTTGAGTGCAGCATTGAGTGCTTGTCAGATTCAGTTTAGATGTAGTATGGATGTAATATAGTATAATAAAGTAATTAATTAGCCTTCTGATAAGATGGAGTTCTCCTCATCATTCCTCTCCATTGTTGGGGGCAAAACTATCCACTCTAGAGTTGTGTGAGCAGAGCTCTGGGGGAATCCTCCCCTGCAGGGGCAGAGCCTTCCCTGGGAGCAGCAGGAGTCACTGGAGGTGTATCCAAGTAAGCCCATTTTGCTCCTTGGGTGTTGGGTTCTGATCTGAACTGACAGGGGTTAGGAGACCTGGAAAATGGCCTTCCCTCCTTCCCCTAATGAGTTACCCCGAGCCCAGGGCACTCCATGTTCACTGAGGATGGTCTAACAAGGAGAAGTGTCAGGAAACATGAAGGCACAGCTGTTCTTTCCACTTGGGTAGCTGTGATCAGTTTAAATAATGGATATTCTGTTCAGCTCCTTCCAGGGCAACTTGGAGTCTCCAGCCCCTCACTAAGAGGAGACACGCTGATTTATCATTTATTTATTGGATTCTAACCCTGTTTTACGGGTAATCAATCGCTGCTTTTTCAGCTTCCTCTTAAATCACATCACCCCCGTGCAATCAGGGGCTGAGGCCACTCCCAGAGCACAGAGGTTCCCACTGGAAAAAGTGTTTCCATCAGATTTGGAGATGCTGATGTGGGCAGTGATGGGGGCTGATTTGGCCATGTCTCTGGGGCTGGGTGAGCACCCTGGTGGCCCTGAGGTCACACTGGAGGAGGGTGCTGTTTTCTCAGCTGCTCTGCAGTTTGGAGACCCTGGTGTTTGCGTTGGGATGAGCTGGGACAGAAATCCTATTTAGGGCTAAATCCTATTTATTACAGAAAAATGGAGGGCAGGGCACAGTCTGTAAACTCAGATGAAAACTGTCCTGTATTCTTGGCACATCACTTGTACATCCCCCCAGATGCCTCCCCACCACTGAGTGGGACCCAACACATCCCCAGTGAGAGCTTCACACGAATTTTAGTGCCAGGACCCCTGAGAGCAGCGTGGGCACTCTGTGAGGGCCCTCACTGCCTGCCTGGGGTGGTGCTTGCCCTCCTCCTGTGCCCAGGTGATGCCCATCAGGCTCAAGGAGAACCAGCTGTGGCCAATGAAGAGATAATTCCAGTGTGGATTTGCTGCATGGAAGAAAAGGGCCTTGAGTTTTTATAGACCTGATCCAGGCTAAGGAAGGATTGTTCCTCAAAGCTGTGCTGCTGAAGGAGCTATGAGAGGTGTTTGGGAGAGGACCTGTGCTGGGGAGCTCTGGAATCCTTGTGAAGGTAGGGAACTGTGAGAAGTGAGGGGGACGTGGTGTAGACACGGATGGAAATGGTTGCTGTGTGATTTCCTGGCTCCCCTCAAGAGCTGGGGGGGGTTTGTTTCCCTGGAGGGAGTTTTAGATGTGTCAGATGTGCCTTCCCTGTGACTCAAAAGGGCTCCAGGGTCTTGGAACTTCTGGTTTCTGCTTCTCTGGGGACGGGTGGGATGAGCAGAGACAGAAGCAATGTGATTTACATGGAGCTGAGGGTGGGGGAGAAAGCAGCTGCTCTGTGCAAATCTGGAATCTGAGTGTGTGAAAATGTGGGAAGGGCTCACCGAGGTTCCCTGTGGAGCTGCTTCTCCTCCCTGCTCCTGCAGCTGATGCTGGGCCTGCTGCCCTCCATCCAGGGCAAAGCATTAAACCTCAGGGGTCTGAGGTTTTCCGTGGAGCCTGGGCACAAACTGAGCTGGCTTTGCTCTTTGTTGGGACTCTTCCAGACTCACCCTTGCTCGTCTGTGGGATTCAAGCTGGACCTGGTTTGGGTCCCCAGGTGCCAGTGTGTCCCCACAGAGAGCTGGTAGCCATCCTGCCCCTGCAGGCAGAGGGGAAATGGTTTGGGGTGTGCGTGGGGTCCTGCCCTATCAGTCTCTGTGCTCTTTGATTTTTGGAGTTCCTTGGCTGGAGAACAAAGGAAGAGCCCTGGGTTTGGGGAGGATGTTGAAACCCGGGGACCAGCGTGGCAAAGATTCTGCTGCAGAATCAGGAGTGTAGCTGGAAGGGAAGGAACTTGACAAACGAGTGGAATGCTGCCCCTGGCTGCCCTGGCAGCCTTTTATCATCCTGCATCATCTGCCAGCCTGGCTGGGCTGCTCGACACCTGCTTTCTTATGTGAGAAGTCCCCAAGCTCCCCACAGTGGTTTTGCTTTTGAAGGACCTCAGCCAGGCACAGCATCCATGTGTAATTTTCCACTCTTGGCAAGGCCCACCCCAGTGAATTTGGGAAAGCCATCTGCTGATGATGGCTGTCCCTTGGGGCTCTGGGTGCTTCAGGGCCCAGCCCCCAGGAACAGGGTGGGAGCTGTGATGGGGGCCAATGGCCCTGGTCAGGCTGAAATGGAGTAGAAATAAATGTTGGTTTTTAAAAACTCTCTCCAGGAAATGTGATCTTTGGCTTTAAAACAATCTGTTACCCCCTCTAAAGGTTTAATGTAGAAAAAGAAAAATGCTGGAAGGGTGGGATGCCACTACAACCATCAAAGCTGCAGATACTTCTTCTGCTGTTGTCACAAGAATGTGCTCATCTTTGCACACAAGACAATACCAGATGTTTGATTGTTGAGGAAATATTGATTTTCCAGGAAAATGACAGCACTGGATGAATTTCTCATTTGCTAGTGAGTTGTTATACATAGGATTGAACACCACAACATTTTAGGCTGGGTTCTGTTCTCATTGTCTGCAACTTCCTAAATTTCACAAAGCCTAGAAACTTAATAATACTTATATATGATATATATAATATCTAGGAGCTGATTCTCCTTGCAGGAGCTGCACAGCTGCTGCCAACCCACGGTGTAAATGCTGCCCTCCCTAGCCACGGGTGCCCCATCATTCCCAGGGGTGAGGAGGGTGCTCTTTATGGTCATGTCTTACAGCTGGGGGCTGAAGAACCACTCACAGGTTTCCAGTGGGCAAAGAGACACAAAAAAAGGCTCAAAAAGCTCCTCTGCCTTGGCACTGAGGGGGCAGAGCAAGGGCAGGGAGTCAGGACACAGCCCTGGCTGGTTTTGATCTCTGTTCTGGTTGTACCCAATGGTGTTTCCCTGTGAGCTCTGCAGATCGCTGTCTCCTAATCCCTGCTGCCACCCCTTCCTGCAGGTGAAGGGCAGGCCTGGCTGGAGTCCTCTGGGGCACCCTGGTGTGCAGGAGCAGGGTTCCCTCACCCCCTGAGCCCTGTGCCACCCTGGTGACCCATCAGTGAGGCCTCTGCTCCTGTGGGGAGGGAAATCATTTGAATTTCTCTGATCTGATACTGGTGCAGCTTTGTCTAGATCAGGGAATGCTTTTCTAGGCTCGGGTGGGATTTGCAGTGTTCATTTCATTTAAATCCCTTTAGGCAGAAGGTCTGGGGTGTTTTTGCAGGGCTCAGTGCATGGGAACAGCTACATGCACATTATGGTAAATACAGCTTGGAAAAATTCTGGGTGTAGAGGCACAGGTGTTTAAGTCCTTAATTTTAATGGAGATAACAAACCCCAAACCTTGTAGTTAGTCCTGATTATTCTGGCTTGGCTGTGAGGTGCCAGGCTTTGAAACACGGATGGTATCTTTGTCATTAACCAGCCTGCTACCCTTGTAAAAGCTTTTTTTTTTAATAAAACTTTCCATGTTCACAAAGATTTTTAACGGAGGGGGAGAGGAGCATGTGCCGCTCCTGGTGTGTCAGAGGAGGGGCTGGAGATGCTGCTGCGTGCTGTGGGGCAGGAGGACTCGGAGCAGGCTCTCAGAGCCCGGTTTGCATAGAGCCCAGGTGAAGGCGCGGCTGTTCCAGGGAACCGTATGGAAATGTGCCGCTAGATGGCCCCAGGAAGAAGGAGGATGGGGCTGCGGGGCAGCGAGGGCAGCGAGCCGCCTCCAGCAGGCACCTGGTGCCGCCGCAGGGCCCGGGCAGGGCTGGGGTGCCGCGCTCCGACCGCCGGGACAGCGCTGGTGGGAAAGAGCAGGGGCAGCACCCGGGGCTCCCGCACTGCTCAACTCTCCCGGCCCCTGCTGCTGCCTCTTGTGCACGGCAGCGTGCTCCGGGCTGTGCCCAGCTGGGCTGCTGGGGACTCCCTGTCCTGCTGTGATGGCCCACGGGACTGCTGGGGACTCCCTGTCCTGCTGTGGTGGCCCACGGGACTGCTGGGGGCTCCCTGTCCTGCTGTGATGGCCCACGGGACTGCTGGGGGCTCCCTGTCCTGCTGTGATGGCCCACGGGACTGCTGGGGACTCCCTGTCCTGCTGTGATGGCCCACGGGACTGCTGGGGGCTCCCTGTCCTGCTGTGGTGGCCCATGGGACTGCTGGGGACTCCCTGTCCTGCTGTGATGGCCCACGGGACTGCTGGGGGCTCCCTGTCCCTGTCCTGTGTCCCCAGGACTGCTGTGGGCTCCCTGTCCCTGTCCTGTGTCCCCAGGAATGGTGTGGGCTCCCCGTGCTGTGTCCCCAGGACTGCTGTGGGCTACCTGTCCCAGTGCTGTGCCCTGTCTTGGCACTTTTCCATGAGATGAGGGACAGCCCAGCACAGCTGGCATGTCAGGGTGGCTCTAAGCTCTGTGTGTCCCAGTGTCCTTCTCCTGTCTCTGGAGAGTTAACCAGGTTTGCTGGAGCCCTGGTAACTCACAGGCATCACCTTCCATCTGGAGTCAGCCTGGCAGCCACAGCCCCGGCCCCACGCTGGGATAAGTGACAACATCTCCCCTGTGATGAGCAAAGCCTGGGGTCTGCTGGCCTGGCTGGTGGGGCTTGGGGCTGCTCTTTGGGACTGTCCTGTGTTTGGGACCAAGGTGCCTTTCCTTTCCCCTCCTGTGGAGGAAGCCTTAACTTTAGAAGGGGACACTGAGTGTTCCCTTTGGATGGGGCTTGGGGCAGCCTGGTGTCCCTGCCATGGCAAGGGGGGGGGGGGGAGCTTGGTGGTCTTTAATGTCCCTTCCAACCCAAACCACCCTGGGGTTCTGAGTGTCTCCTTCTGTTACTGCTGCTTCAGCTGGATGGAGGGTCACAGACATTTAGGGCTCCAGGTCCTCTGGAAGGGTGGTGGCTGTGCTCAGGGGAGCCCATGGGTCAGGAGGGGATGTAGGGGCTGTGGCTCCTGCCCCACACCTGAGCCTGTGGGAAGCAGAGAGGATGAGAGGCTGTGCATCGTTCCTGCGCTCCTCTCTGGTGTGCTGATGAGCTCCTGGGGAGGATTTAATGAATGGAGCTTCTCTGATGGAGGAGATAGGAAAAATTGCTAACCTGGGGAGGTGGAAAACAGTGCAGGGCCATGTCACAGAGTCAGCCTGGCCTGGTGGCCTCTCAGGAGGGGATGGCTGCTGCGTGAGCCAGCTTAGGAGGGGAAGCACAGCCAGGGAAGGAGCTGCCACCGAGCCACGGCTTTCTGGGATGTGCTGGCACAAATCTGCTCTGGAAGGAGCTCTGGGAGGCTCTGCAGCGCTGCAGGCAGGTGTGAGCACTGCCAGGGAGCGCTGCAGGGCAGGCTCCCCTCGGGCCAGCCGGGGAAGTACCTGCTCTCCTGCAGACAGGGAAGCTGCGTCCTCTCCCCTGTGATATGGAGTTCCTGCGGGGCCCCGGGCGAGTGGCACTGCTCTTCCAAGCCAAGCTTTGCTCCTGAGGCAAGCTGGGATGAGTCCAAGGGCTTGTCTGGTTTCCTTTCTAGGTTTCCTCCCTGTTTAGTGGGATTAATAACACCTAAGGGTGTCAGAGTTAATTACTCATCAGGCTTTGGGCGCTCTGAGAAAGCCCTGTGCCATCCATTGTTTGCATTTATGAGGCACTGCTGCCTCCTGACTTCCAGAGGAGTGACTGAGGGCCCCTCTGTGACTCTGCTTTTTGAGGGACACACAAAAGCCCCTCTGTGACTGCTGATGCCAGCATGGACTGATGGGGCACAGGAGGGAATCCAAAGGAGCAGTTTGATTTGGGAAGGGGTCAAAAAGAGGATGTGGCTCCTTCACAAGACCCCTTGATTTAAGGAACAAACCAACCTTCAAAAAGCCAAGACAACATCTTTAATCCCTTACCCAGAATTCAGTAAAACCCATGGAAAACCTCTGAGTCTGGGGGATACTGGATCACTTCCAAAGGGTGGAAAACAGTGCAGAAAGGTTGAACCCGGGTTGGGACAAGCTGGAATTTTGTGGTCAGGACAGAGCTCAGGTCTTTCGAGGGAGAAGTGCAGATTTCTGTCCCTGTGTTTGAACTGACACAACTGAATTTACTCACTTTGGGACATTTGATGCAGATTTGAGCCACAGGACAAATATCCCTTTTTTTGGCCTTGTCATAACCAGTATGAGCTGAAATAACACCTGCTAGGGAGTGTCCCTGGGTAGCCATGGATCAATCCAGTTCAGCATGGCTCAGAAAGGGATTGGCAAGGCTGGGACACCTGGCCTCTGTAGTCAGGAGCTTTTTCCCTGAAAATCTTCATCTTACCCCTCCCCATCCCTAAATATCAATTCAGAGCTTTTTTTCCCCTCTTCCAGCCCCGTTTTTAGAAAGCATCCTGTAGAAATAGCTGCTCACTGAGTACATTCCTTCTGACAGGCAAACTGAAAGCTGCTCTTGGATTTAGGTGCTTTTCTCTCAGGGAGGCTCAGCTCCAGCTGAAGCACGGCAGGACCTGCTGAGTCAATGTGTCTGTGCTGCCCTGCGAGGTGGGAAGTGCAGTGCCCTGCCTGACACCTGCTGATGAGCCCAGCCAGGATTGTTTTACCTGTGGGAGGAGGAATTTCTGGAAGGGGAAATGCAGAAGGGAGCGCTTGGAGTCAGGCTGAACCTGTTCTGTGGGGTGCTGGCCCTGCTGAGGCACTGGGATGATTGCTCTGCTCACTCTGTGGGAGCAGGGAGCTGAACCTACCAACACATCCCTGAGGATTTTATTCCCAGACTTGCTGGGTTCATTAAGTGGCAGCAGGGGTAGGTTTGGATCCCTTGTGACCCAGGAGCTCTGGAGGATGCGTGCTAGGAACTCCTCCAGCTGACTGCAGGTGCATCTTGAGGCTTTTGGTGTCTTGAATTTCAGGCCTTTTAGCAATGTGGGGAGTTTGGGAGCATCCTGTGGTGTGTGATGGATGTAGGAGGGGAAGTGGATATTCAGCAGGCCCTGTGGGATGGGTGTGCCTGGAGGAACCTGGGGTCCTGTTGCCTGAAATGGCTCCTTTTATCATTCTAGACTGTGTCATTCCCACCCTGCAGGATGGCAGCTGTGTCCACTGTCCAAGTCTTTGCTGCCAAATTCACACAGCCATGGAATTGTCTGGATTGGGAGGAGTTCTAAAGCCCATCTCATCCCTCCTCCTGCCATGGGCAGGGGCACCTTCCACTGCCCCAGGGAGCTCCAGGCCCTGTCCAGCCTGGCCTTGGCACTGCCAGGGGCAGCCTCAGCTTCTCTGGGCACCCTGTGCCAGGGCTGCCCACCCTCCCAGGGAGAATTCCCTCCAATATCCCATCTAACCCTGCCCTGTGGCACTGAGAAGCCATTCCCTGTGTCCTGGCATTCCAGGCCCTGTGAAAAGCGGTGGAAGCCCTTGGAAATCTCCCAGCAAGATGGGGAGGAAACTCTTGGGAGGACAGAAGGAAATGAGAAGCTCTTTGAGTGCTGCCAGGCTCCTGTTCTGTGGCTGCTTGTGCCTCGTGCTGGGTCTGTGCTGTGGCTCCCTGGGCAGGGCAGGGAGGAATGGGCTGTGCTGGAGGAAGGAATTCCTTCATGGTGGGCTGGTTCCAGGTTGGTTTTGATGGCAAAGTTGGGAATAAAAAGGAGTGGCTTTTATTTCTGATTTACCTCCTCCACCATCCCTGCTCCTCTGCTTTCACCAGCTGTACAAAAGGACACGGAACAGTGGCTTTCTTTTTTTGCAGATATTTATTTTGTGGGCTTTTCTTACACAGATTTTGGAAATAGGAAACACAGGAATGTGCTGCCAGGGCCGTGCTTTCCTCAGCAGAGCTGCTCCCAGCCTTGGCTGCCCTGCTGTGGAGGAAAGCTGGTGCTCCCAGCCCTGCTGCACTGGGGCAGTCTCACCTGGGGGATCAGGACTGGTAGGTCCCACCTGTCCCTGTGTGGGTTGCTCAGGGGGATGAACCCCCCATGTACCCCCAGACTGCAGCCTGGGCAGGGGGAAAAGGAGCCTTGCCTGCCCCTTCTCCCCTGCAGTGGGTGCAGAGGGCTGGCCCACGAGCTGGCTGTAAATCAGAGTGCAGGAGGAAGGCAATTTTCTGTGAGTGAAACCTGCCCTCACCGAGCCCTGGGGGAGGAGGAGAACTCCCAGTGTCAAGGTGGGACGGAGGAGCACCAGAACGAGATTTAATTTCCTTCCCAATAATTTTCTCAAGCTGTATAAACTTTCCTTATTTAAAACAAATACTCCCTGAAAACACATTCTGTGTCAGTGGCCCTGTGAAAACAGCCCCAGTCACAACCTGTGCCTGTCCCTTGCTCGCAGCCTCAGCCAAAAGCCAGCAGTTTTACATTTTGCTCTATTAATTCGAGCTGTAAATTTCCTTGTGCAAAGTCTCCCAGGCTGGGGAATGAATTTAAGTAAACAGGGTGTACAATAATAGACTTGTGTTAGGGCAGGTTTTTCAAGTGGCCTGTAGCTTTTGGAGTAAGTTGGTCCAAGTCTTGCCCTGTTACAGAGGAGAGCGTGTGAGTTTGTCCAGGAGGTGGAGGAGGTCACAGAAAAGGCCTGGCTGGTAAAAATCTCTGTATCCAGACAAGAGCAAAGAATTCAGGTGAATTCCTTGCCTGGCCCATGGCAGAAGGGTTGAACTAAGGGATTTTTAAGGCCCCTCCCAACCCAAACTATTTCATGATCCTATTATTCCATTATAGTTTTTTGGTTCGAGTCTTCCATAATTAATTTTTTTTCTCAGTGATAGCATCTAGGAGATAATTATGACGCTGAGGGTTTTTTTTCCTTCTCCTGACCTACACAGTCCTGATTGCCCACTCTAAAATCAGTTTGATTTGCTGACTAAAGAATTAGTTCCTTCTCAGTTATCTTCTGTGGGGAGAAGACAGGAGGAGTTTCTCCTGTAAGTGGGATGGAAACCAACATTCTGTTCCAGGTTTGTGGGCATCCTTGCTCTGAGACCCCTGGAACTCTGCCTGCTTGCTGTACAGCTGTGCTGGACCCGTTTCTGGCTCCTGTTGCCAAGGAATCTGAAGGGATTCTGGGGATGTTACGAGGTGTTCATGTTTCCTGCTGCTCCAGGAAATCTCTACTGTAAATGCAACCTACTTATCTCAGATTGTTGTTCAATCTCCTGCTAAAACCAGGCTCAAGGTGAACATGATCTAGGAGGCTGCAGCTGAGCAAAGACTGATCCCATGTTGCAAAATAAGCAGATTTCCTGCCTGATGCTTCTGTGGTAGATGGTTTTATTTCCCCCCATGAACTTGCAGTTAAAATGCACATCTGGTCAGTGTCTTGGAGTGATCTTGTAAAGGGAACTTGATCATTAGATAAAGAGGAAAGGAACTTCTGCCTTACAGACAGCCCTTTACTGAAAAAAGAAAAAAAAAGGAAAGTTGTATGGAATACCCTGGCATAGAAGCCCAAGAGCAGGGGTTTCTTTGGGTTTCCTTGGGCTCCCCTGGGTTTGGGGATGTCTGGTTATCCAACCTTTCTCCAGCTGTCTCTTGTAAAACCACAGCAAAGTACTTCTGACTTCTGCTGGGGGAAAAAACTCAAGAAAATATCTTTAAGCCCTTATCCAGAACTCAGTAAAACCTCTGGGTCCAGGGGATATTGGATCACTTCCAAAGGGTGGAAAACAGTGCAGAAAGGTTGAGCCCAGCTCATGTTAGATCTAGGAGCCAAGGGAAATTCTCTGCTCCTGGGAATGGGGAAAAGAAAAGGTCTTGGTAAAATCGGGGTCTTAGTGCTGGAGGAAGTGATTGATTGACCCAAAATGGAAAAGGTTTGGGTTTCTGGGATAGGAGGAGGATAAAACCTTGTTTGCTGGGGCACTTGAGCATCTTCTGAACCAGGAGTTTCCTCTTGGTCCCTTCCTTAGACAAAAGGTGGGTGCCAGTGTTCCTGCTGCTGCCACAGCCCCAGCTGAGATACATCCATTTCCTCTCTTGGAAACAAGTGTCTGCAGCCCAAGTTCCCTCCTTCCCCAGCCAGGGGGTGATCCTGCAGCAAGGCTCAGCCCAGGGCTGTGTGCAGCCCCAAAAGACACCGAGCCTCACTTCTCTGGGCCTGAGGTGCAACTGGCAGCAAAAGGGCAAATTTACCCAGCTGAATGCAAAGACTTTTTTAGATCAAACCAAGTGTTTGCCTTGGCTTTCAGAAGCTTGGAGATACCTTGGGTGGAGAGCTGCCAGCTGGCTGCTCCCCAGCCACTGACTCAGAATGTAAAAGTGGAGTGTGAGTCTCTGTATTTTTTCCCCCCAACTTCTTGACAAACTTTATAACTGGCTTTTTTTTTTTTTTTTTTTTTAGGAGGAGGAGGGAATTCTCATGGTTTTAAGCAAATCACAACTGACTCAGCCTAAGCCCAAGGGTAGAATGGCAAAGGCTTGCTGGATTAAGTGTCCTGGAACAACTGGCTGCACAGCTCTTTCTTGTTTTCTGGCTGTGAGGATCATCCTTTTGATCAGATCCATTTCCCTGCTGCTTTCCGAGTTGTGAATCCAGGTTGGTCATGGCAGGGTGGCAAACAATGAGCATGGAGCAGGAGGTTAAGCCCAGGGAGAGTGTGGTGGTCTCTGGGTGCTGCTCACACCCTGCTGGCCCAGCAGGGACACCTGAGGCCACCTGCTTGTAAACTGGGGAGGGTTGGGGGCCTGAGATTCCAACAGCAGCCTGGATTCCTGTCACCCGTGCAGAGAGGTGTCTCTGACTCACCTGCTGGAGTGTCTGACTTCCAAGTCTGGCTGTAAAACCCAGATTTGTATCCTTCCCCAGGATTTAGAAGCTGTGTTTGGGCCATTTACCATCTCTCCTGCATATCTGACCCTCCCAGCTCCTGTCTGTGCTGCTGAGCTTGTCCTTACCCTCAGGGCTCCCTGGAGAACTGGTCTTGGAGAGCATCAGCAGCTCCTGCTCATCCCTTGGGTGCTGCTGATCCCTACTGGAAGCAAACTTCCTTGCTTCTCTGGCTGGAGAGGAAATTGGGGTGATTTTATAGACCTCTGCATCTGGGAGAAATCACTTAAATTCAGAGTCACCAAGGTTGGAAGACTCCTTCTAGATCATCAGGTCATCAACTTTTCACTGTCACCCCTTTTCAAGGACTTTGGGGACCATGAGGAGGCCAAAAGCCCAAAAAGTGCCAAGTGTCCTGATTCCCAGTCAGTGTGCTGAGGGATGGGCACAGCACCACCACAGCCCTTGGCTGGTCTCTGACTGAAATCCCTGCCCAGCTGCCCCAGTCAGGCTGGTTTGAAGGCCAGTTTGTGTTCTGCTTCCCCAAACAGCTCCTGCTGTGGCTCTAAAACGATGCCTGTCCAAAAGTGAAGGCTTTGTAGGACATGAGGTGACTGTGCCCAAGTGACTGCCATGTCCAAGCCTGAAAATGTCATTTTAAGGCAATTCTTTAGAGCAGTAAACTTGCAGCACAATCAGTTTGCAGTGGGCTCCCAAAGGTGGAGCCAGCAAGGGCTGCTGTGTGAATTTGCAGATTTATTTGCAATAAACTGATTTGCCTGATTAGGGTGGCTCATGAACACAGCTGCTGCTTGGTGCAGGGCTTCTGACATCAGCACTGTTACACCAGGGGTGAAATTGGCCTCCCCTACATTGTTACCAGTTGCAGGAATTTATCGTCCACCTGTGCTCTGATTTAGGCGTGTGTAAATCCCAGGCAACTGCATTAACATCAATAAAGCTGCTTGAAGAGATCTCTATCTGGGCTGCTGCTGAAGCCTTCTCCTGTTGCTGTTGGCTATGCAGGTGCAGGGATGTGGTTGGCTTCAGCTGGGAAACAAGATGCCATCCAAGTGTGTGTCTAGCATGCAAACAAGAAAACGCTGAGTTGAAACCACAATGCTCATTTAAAAGCAGGGGGGAGATGCTGTCAGGCTTTCAAGAGATGATTTCTCTTTGCCATCTTGAAATATTTGAACAGACAGAAATTTTCTGGTGGATGTTTGCCTGGAAATGTTTCCCTTGGAGGAGGAGAAACTGTTCTCCTCCTTTGTGGTGGTCAGAGGAAGGTGGGCTGGTTCCAGGTTGGTTTTGATGGCAAATTTGGGAATAAAAATGAGTGGTTTTTATTTCTCATTTACCTCCTCCACCATCCCTGCTCCTCTGCTTTCACCAGCTGTACAAAAGGACACAGAACAACAGCAGCTTTCTTTTTTTGCAGATGTTTATTTTGTGGGCTTTTCTTACACAAATGTTGGAAATTGGAAACAACCTTGAGGATGTGGGGTGGAGCAGAGCCACCTTGCACTGGTGTATGGATTTGGGGTCAGTTGTTCTTGTGGTAGCAGCAGAAATTAAAATTTACCTGAAAAAATTGTCCCAGGGAGTGGAGGGAGTTCAGCCCTCAAAGAATTTCTCCACTGAGCTGGTGGCTGCAAACCCAAAGCATTTGGGACTGGCAAATGACTGAACCCCTTGTGATGTTATAAAGGCTGCCAGATCAATTATCCATACAATTTCTGGGTCTCACTGCCCCCTTTGGGGCAGCTGCCCTAAGGAGATCTGGGATTATTTTGGGGCCATATGGAAACTCCCTGGGCAGAGGTGCAAGCCAGGATTGCTTTGGATTGGTTTTTCACATGTGAAATGCAGGTTTTTGACTGGAATTTCTCCTGATTAGCTGAACTAGAAGGATTGGAAATACTGTTCAAGGCAGTTCATTTCTGGGAGCATGTGCTCATATCTGGGGACTCCAGCACTGAGCTAACAATGGACAGGTGCAGGGGAGGAAGAAAGAGGATTATTGGTAGGTTTAGTAGCAATTTTTAAAAAATTAATATGTTGTCTTCTTGGAGTGAGAGGTGGAATCTTATAGAAGGAAAAGACTTGTGGCATCCTGAGGTTTTCCACTGCTGGCAGGGAGGGATGCTGGCTGCATGCCCTCAGCTGGTGACAGTCTGGGCAGGAGAAGGGGGTGCCAGCCTCTGCTCTGGGGACACTGCCACCCTCTCTGCGGGGTCCCTGCAGAGCCACTGTGTCCTCCAGTCCCAGCCTCTGGCCAAATTCTCTTTCCATTCAGACAAGTGGCAATGGTCAATATTGGGGTGTGCAACCTCCCTCTGTTTTTTTACCCCTGCTCCCTCTCGTGCCCCTGAGCTGGAAGCAAACACCACCCAAAGCCAAGCACCTTCACCCCCAGACTAAACCATGGCCTTCCTCATACTCTTCATCCCTCAGAAAACTGGAATGCTGCCTTTGGAACGAGCAGAGGAGGTACTTTTGGGCTGTCACCTTTGCAGCTGCTGGGTCTTTAAAATGAAGGAGGGTCTGAAAAGATCAGTTTGGATCTGATCCTCACTCACCTTGCAGGGCCCCTGGAGCAGCTGGTGCAGGAGTTGCAGTTCAGGTGTCTCATGTGCCTGTTTTCCATGAACAGGTTTCCCACCTGGGCTGTGTCTCCCATGGCAGATTGTAGCTGGAGGTCCCTGCTGGGAATTCTGGCAGTTTTTCCCACAGGCCAATGCAAAGTACCACAGGGGATGGGAAGTGGGCAGGAATCTGTCCTGGAGAGGAAAGCAGAGGCCCTGGCTGCATCTTACATTGCCATGGTTTGTGGTGATGATGCCTTTTGTCAATAATGGCTCTTGGTTTTTATTGATCTGGGGGGACAGTGTGTCCCAAACAGCCTTCCTTGGGGACAGGGCTTGGAGTGGCTCTTGTAGAAATGCCACCTGTGCAGTGGTGTGAGGAAGGGGGCTGTTAAAAGGGAGAATTCCTTTCCAGCCTCAGTGCTCCTGTAGGTGTACCCAGGTTTGCTAAAAATAGGCTCCTTAGCTGCCTGAAAATGGGCTGCCCCAGGGCTTTGACTCCTGCAGCTCCCCTCCTCCTTTCCCTGCTTTTGAAGTTGAATGCTTATGGATGTTTTTTAGCTTATCACAAACCCATCACAGCTGGCAGGACTCCACTGTTGCAGGGCTGAGGGTTTTCTTTCTCAGCCTCCACCCATGCA
Source organism: Serinus canaria (assembly GCF_022539315.1). NCBI lineage: Eukaryota > Metazoa > Chordata > Aves > Passeriformes > Fringillidae > Serinus > Serinus canaria. The sequence goes on along the minus strand of NC_066329.1, from coordinate 4,718,690 downwards.
GGCACCTCTGGGGAACAGAGCACGTGAAATCCTCTGTGGCTGCCAGAGCAGCTCCTCACCTCTCCCTGCCTCACAGAGGGTGCTTAGCATTTCTGTCAGGAGGATTTCCCACCTCCTGGAGCACCTCAGACACTGCCTGTGCCCTTGATCTCGGCAGTTCCTGTGACAGACCCGTTCTGGTGGCCTTCAGTCTCTGCTTGGAGCCCTCAGGCTTGTCCTGAGGGGCTGGATCAGCTTGTGAAGGGGATGGTATTTCCAGGAGCCCTCCTGTTTTAAGTGTTTCCCTCCCAGAGATCACAGGGAGAAGAAAATTCACTGTTGATACCTGCTGAGACAGAACCATGGAATTGTTTGGGCTGGAAGGGACCTTGAATATACTTTAGTTCCAATTCCCCTGCCATTGGCAAGGACACCTTCTAGACCCCCACCAGATTTAAGGGGCACCTTCCAGGGGGTTTAGAGAGTTTTTGCACCATCAGCAGCTGGAGGGGTCTTGTACTAATCTTGTTTTTGTGGGGCACGTTAGAGGACAGGTGTGGCTGAGAGAGAACAACCTGTTGGAAATAAAGGACATTTAGAAACGTGGCCATGTCCCCAGCAGGGCCCTGGGGTGGGAGGCACTGACACAGCCCATGCTGTCCCCAGGAGAGGGGACACAGAGCAGCTGTGGGACTCGGAGGGATCTGTGCTGGATGTGTGGGCTGGCTGTGCCTGGGAGCACGGCAGGAGGAACCACAGAGTGCTGGAGGCTGGGAAAAGCCACTGGGAAAGCTGTGTGTGCCCTGCTGTGCCTGCCAGCTGAGCCCAGGGATGGTTCCAGGCTGCTCTTCTCACCTCGGGCCTGCCAGGCTTAGGGGGGCTGGGTCCAAACTGTGTTTTAAAGGTTGGGGGAGCTGCTTTGGGCACACCTGAGGGCTTCCAAGGGGCTCCTGCTGAGGCCTGAAGGGGAGTGCAGCTGGTGCTGGCCATGGCTCCATGGCTGGAAGGGTGGCACTGGATAAAGGAGGGTGCAGGACACGTTTTAGGGTGCAGCAGAAAGGATCCATCCTGGTTTATTTCACACATCTCCTTCTGTAGGGTGTTTTAAGAACATCCCCTATCCCCAGTTGGTCAGTAACAAGTTGTTACCCTGTGTTAATTGGTCCCTCAAACCCTTGGTGTGTACAGGCAGGAAAGGTTGTTTGTGAGAGACAGCTTCCATTTTTCTGAGAGTGTAAGAACAGTTTATACAGTGGGTAAGGTTTATCACAGTCCTAGAGCTCTTCCTCAGGGAGAGCAGGTTGTTTCCCACAGTTCTGGAGCTCTTCCTCAGGGAAAATGAGTTGTTTTCCACTGCCCCAGAGCTCTGTGGCCACCAAGGGCTGTCAGCATTCTCGTGGTTTCTGTCAGCTGCAGTCAGGGTTTGGTTTGTGGGCCTTTGGCTGCTGTTCCACCACCACAGGAGTGGTGCAGGAGCTGGGACACGTGGGCTGAGCATGGCTGAAGGAGCTCTGGGAATGGCTGTGTGTCCCCCCTGCTCAGCCCCCAGTGCAGGAGCTGGGCCCAGCTCTGAGCCAGGCTCATCTCTGGGGTGAGCAGGCAAAGGCAGCCCAGGCAGGCAGTGGGATGGATGGATGGATGGATGGATGGATGGATGGATGGATGGATGGATGGATGGATGGATGGATGGATGGATGGATGGATGGATGGATGGATGGATGGATGGATGGATGGATGGATGGATGGATGGATGGATGGATGGATGGATGGATGGATGGATGGATGGATGGATGGTGCTGCCGCCTGTGCAAGGGGATCTGGCTGAACAGATGCATGGCCATGTGCAGGAGGAGCTGCTCCTTGCCCTTCCAGCACAGATTAACCCTGTCACAGGTGCTGGATAAAAGGTCCCTTCCCTGGAGAAGGGAATAGGGATTCCCCCTCTCCCCCCAGTGCAGGTGTGGCTGCAGTCCCTGCACACAAATGATCCCCCTGGAAGCCTTTCCAGCAGGTTTCTACCAAGAAAACTTTTCAATTTAGGGAGAATTCTGTAGGGCTTCTTCAAAAATCTTCCAGAGGCAGGGACAGGGTAGAACATGTAGGGAAAGAGTCAAGTCAATGTGCAGGATCTTTTCAGAGGGTTCCATTCCATGGGGCAGGGACATCCCTGTGGTGTCAGCACAAATCCTACAGATCTGGGTGAGAAAAGTCTCAGAGGCTCTGTGCAGGTGCAGAGGGACCCAAATGTTGCTGAATTCCAGTTCTTTGTGACATCCCTGCTGCTTCAGCTCTGTGTCCATGGACTGCAGCAGTGGACAGCCCATTGCTGAGCCCAGGCCCCACTGCTGTGTCTGCCCTGTGGGGCTGAAACCCCTGTCCTGTGCAGGGGGTGGTGCTGACTGACTTTCAGGGGTGTCATTGCTGTCAGCTCCTGAGGAGACAGGAAAATTCACAAATGTGCTTGGAAACAGTTTGTCTTGCTAAGAGCTTTGCTCCCTGGGTCAGGCTCTCTGATAATATCAGTGTCTGAGCTCAGGGAGGGATGCTCTGGTGGCTGCTGCCCTGCAAACAAGACAGATAAATAATAGCAATCCATGTAGACAGAGGTAATTAAAGTGACAGCCCCACTGACAAATAGCTGAGTAAATGGATGGGGTGATTTGCTAATGAAATGAGGATAAATGGATATATGGACATGCAGGATGGGGGAAATGACAGAAATATGAATTTGGTGTATTCCCAATAGGCACTCTTGGGGCTGCTGGGCAATGATTTAGTCAAACAAGGCTTTGTGTCCTAAATCATTAAGTTGTTACAGATTGCACAGACTTTTTTTTTTCCCCCTTTGGCTAAGTGTGGGATTGATCCAGAACTGCAGGAAGAGTGCAAATTCCTGAAAGAGGCAAAGCTGGACAATAATCCCAGCACTGGGCCAGTGACCGTGGGTTAAAGCACAAAGTACCTTCAAGGCAAGGAGATGTGCAAGCAATTGGATGAAAAGTCAAGGGAATTTTCTGGTTTTTAGTCCCCCATTTAGTGATGGTGCAAGGTGCAGGAATGTTTGGAAGTGTTAGCATTGGGGTGAGTCCAAATGGGAGAAAACAGAACCAGGAACTTCTAATAGCCAAGTTATGCTCTCTGCAAGCCCCCAGATGATGCTGGAGGGGACAGAAAGTCCTAAAGATGGTGTGAGCCCCTATTTAGGGCTGAGGATCTGATGTGTATCAGCCTCTCTAGACCCTGATTAAGCCCAGCTTAAGCTGCTTTACATCTGGGCCCAGTGCAAGAACGGTTGAAGCTCACTGTTAGACAATGAGGAGTTTCAGGTCTGTGGTTACACACAGCTTGGCTGATAAACAGCTTCTCTTGGTTTTCTCCTCCCCTCTGCTGTATGCTGGGAAATCCATGATTTTTTGGACAATTTCAGTCAACTTTGGAGCAGAATCTGAATAGCCAGCTTGTGATCCTACTGCTCATCAACAAAATACCTGACAAAGATAAATACTAATGTGTTAGTTGCTGTATTTTTAGCTTATTCTGGCCATCTGATGTTATTTAAAGTGTTCTCCCTACCCTTGCAGCCTCCTAACACCCTACAGCAGTCTTGCACATGCAGCTGTTTCTGGGGAAATACCAGGGAAAAATCAGAGTTGTTCCACTTTTTAAGTGAAGCTTGGAGTGGTTTCTCTGGCTTTAATGGAGCAGGCACCAAGTGCTGAGCAGCTTCTCAACTTCATGTGCTCAGGGTGGGGAAAAATGCTCCTTTAATATGAAAATGACGTGATGCTTCTTTTCCAGAAATAGCACACGGTGTGTTTGGAGGGTACCCATTAATCTTCATTAAATTAGTGTCCTGGAAATTGGGGTGAACAGAGGTGCAGAGGGGGAGGAGATGGGGCAGCTCTGGAGCACGTGTACCCTGCTGCTTTGTGCAGCTCAGAGCATTCAAAGTGCTGCTTGTCAGGACTTGAAGCTGAGTTTTCTGGAGGGATAAGATGGAGGAGGCAGGAGAAGGAGGCAGCATAACTTCCCTGGAGGCAGCATTTCTGCTCAGAGCCTGCTTTGTTTTGGTGTGCTCTTCCTTCCTTGAGATGAACTCATTGGCAGTGCTGGGGAAGCTTTTTGAAGGCTGCCTGGTGCCACAAGCCACATGTCCCTGTGTGTCCTGCAGGACAAACACAGCAAACAAACCTGTCACTCTGCTCTCAAGGTGGAGAGCTTCCCCCCAGCCTGGGTGGCTGTTTTGTTTCCAGAGAGGCCAACAGCAGGTGTACAGCACCTTTTGGAGGCAGAGCTTTCAAAGCATTGCCCCTGTGTGGAGCTGGGCTGTGTTTGCAGCCCCCAGTGCCAGGATTCCCCTCCCTGAGTCTGAGTCACTCCCTGGCCGTGGGTTTGCTGTGGGTGCTGTGTGCTCTGGCCTGGTGTGTGAGCAGCAGGTAGGACACATTGCCTTCTGCAAGGGGCTGTCGTGCAGGGTGCAAACCCAGAGCACCAGGAACACTTCTCTGTCTGCTCTGGGGAAACATTTCTCTCTCTGCCCTGACCCCCAGGGCAGCACTGACTCTGACCCTCATCCATGGAGAAAGCTCCCTAAACTCCAGAATAGGCTGGAATCCACAAAAGTGTGAAATAGATCATAGAGAGCAGTGCAGGTGTGTCACTTAGGTGGGAAATTGAGGTTTTGGGATTTTTAGTGTGTTGTGGATGGCAGCAGGATGGAGGGCACAGGGTGTGCTCCTGGGTTTCTTCTTCAGGCTGCTTCTTCCTCCTTCTCCATGGGTTTGGGTGGCATTTTGTAACTGGGTGGAAAAGTCCCCATTGCAGCTCTGTGGGATCAGTTACTGGGTTAAAAAGGGACATAATCTAGCTGTCAGTTCTTAACTGGATAGTTTAGCTTTAAAAGACCTTGTAAGGAAAGATTTTTAGCCATTTTTGCAGTGCTTTTCCAGTGCACTGAGCCTGGTGTGGACAGCGTGCAAAACTCCAGATAAGATAATAATGAAGAACCTGAAGACTGAAAAGATCCAGTGTGTCTCTTTCCTGACACAAAACCACTCCAGGAGGGTCTCCCTGACAGGGGAGGGCCCAGCCAGAGTGCCAGAAGTCAGGGAATCAGCCCCAGGTACCCCACCACTGCCTTTCCTCTTTGTTTGCTCTGTCCCTGGGCTGAGCAGAAATCAGGGCTGGTGCTTTCCCCAGCCCAGGAGCTCCTTGGCTTCCCCTCAGCCCGTGCAGGATGCAGAGCCTGCTCTTGAGGGATGCCCCCTGAGCAGGGCCACACCTCTGAGGCTTTGTGCTGATTGGCAAAAGCTTGGAAATGCTTTTTGTCACCAACTGGAATTTCTCTCCATCAGTTTTGCTCTGCTGGTTCCTGTCTGGACCCAAATCTAAGTGTTCAGCATTCCAGACAGGCTGGATTCAAGGGGCACAGCTGGATCATGGCTCATGATTTTTTAAGGATTTTTCAATATATCTTTCAGAAAAGAGAGTTTACAAAACCTGGCTCTGTGTGACTTAAAAATATTCCTCCCACACACTCTGTTTATTGTGATTTTTTTCTCAAGGCACTTTCAAGCTTTCCTGCTTCATGATTCAAACAGAAAGAAGTGGATGCTATTTCTTGTCCATCTCCATGTGTTTTATCACTTGTCTTGAAGTGGCAGGGAGAAACCAAAGCTGAGTTGGGATTTTTTCAGCCCACAGCTTTTATTGCTGACACTGAAAGATTGGATGTGTGTGGATGGAAGAGTCTAAAACTCACTTTTCCCACAGTAGCTGGACCTCCTCAGGTTTGCTTTCTTCTTCTTGGTGCCTTTTCCAAATTCCTCTTCGTGCTGAGTAGAGGGAGGTTGTTGCCACAAGTTAGGCAAGGCTTGCTAACAAAGCCTGAGCTTGGAATTCAGGAGTCTAATCCTTGTGTAAGGTGCAATGCCACAAACCACTCCAATTACAGAGCAAACTGGTGTGCACATGCTCCATCCTGAGCCCAGCTGGAGTCTGGCACAGCCTTTTATTCCACACTGCTGGGGGTAGCAGCAGAAAATCCGTGGGGTTTATTCAGTTTGACCATAAAGTGAGTATTAAGAAATTCAAGATGCAAATTTTGTCTTCAGTAGTTCAGGGGGCCCCTGAGATGGATCTGATGCAAGCAGTCTGTCCTGGCTTCTTGCTCTTGTTAAATATCTTTCTCATGCTTTTGTAGAGTGGAGGGGGTTTTCTGTGCCAGGCATAATAAAAATATAACCTCTGCCCCAAATCCTGCTGCTTTCATGTCAGAGCACAGTAAATGTTTGCAGATTTTGATGCCCAAATGCCAGCCTAAACCTCCTGTCAGCTGTGCTTTGTAGTCAGGGTGAAGTTGTTTATCTCTTTTTCCTCTTACTCAAACTTGTTTAGGTGTAACCTGTTCCTGTAAAAAAGGAATTTCTCCCACACTGTAAACGATTTATTTTTTTGAGATCCAATTATGTAGTATGTGGAATTTCCCCTCTGTATGACAGATATACCAAGACTATTTTTAAGTCCCTCTCAGCTGAATTAGGTGTATTTTACCCCCACATTTTGGGGCAGGTGTCTCTGGAGAGCTCCCAGCCCTGGTGTGTGGTGCAGAGCTTGCCTGTCGTGGCAGACTCTTGTCCCTAAGAGGCATTGCAGGGCCAGAAATGATAAACCCTCCTCTCCCCTCCTGGGCTTTCCCATCGTTTGGGAAGAGGAGGAAGGGCTGGGATGCTGGGAAATGTGGTGGAGAGGCCATGGATTGCTGCCCATGGCTGGGTGCAATGGGCAGAAATGGGAGGGAATGGGAATGCTGGGATAATTCCTGCCCCATTCCTCGCCCTGCCCCGGGCACTGCTGAAGGCTGCTGGCTTCATGGCACAGGCACAGCCTGGTGCTGCAGGGGCTGGGAAGCTTTGGGCTGCTTCCAGATCACCAGGATCAGAGGGAAAATGGGATCAGGCGTGCAAATGAGTGAGAGTCAGCAGCAGATTTAATGGATTTAATGTCTTGTGGCATTTTCCTTAGAGCCAAAGCAATTAGCTCAAATATGGAGCCCTGGGTGAGCTTTAATTCCCTTTAAGGTGTATTTTGAACGTTTCTTGCAAACCCAGGGCTCAGGTGGCATCCCAGCCTTCCTCCAGATTCATGGAGTCTTCCATGCTTGGCTTGTGCTGGAGTTTGAAAGGAGCTCCCTCTGGGAGCCAAAACATCCCAGCAGTGCTGGCACTGGAGCTGTGGCTGTGTCCTGTCAGTGGCAGCTTGTTACTGGTTTGTTGTCTGAAACTGGGATGGGAGCTGCTGGGGAGTTGTCAAGGCTTAGCAAAAATCAATAGTTTTATTTTCCTTTTAGCAGAGCTGCCTCTGAGCCCCTCTTTAGGGCTGGTTTCATGTCCCAGTGCAGGTCCCCAGTGCCCTCAGCACGCTCCACTGGCTCTGAAACACCTTTTGTGCTGGGCAGCGTGTCTGATGTCAGCTGGTGTGGTTCTGCACTGCTCCTGCTGCTTCCCTGGGCTCCAGGGGAAGGAAAAGAGCTGAACTGGTCATGTTCCACTCATCTCCAGCTGTTGGAACATCCTTTTCCAGGTGATGAAGAAACATTGTTAAGGCTTGAGGCCTCGCTCTTTGCCAAGGATCTCGTGTCCATTTATCTTCCCTTAAAATGCTTTTTGTGTTTCATCTCTCAGCTCATCTTCACAACACCCATCACTCTGACACCAACACCCAGCTCTAGACTCAGCACTAGGGGATGGAAAACAGGAGTGCACTGCACCAAAGGGACTTCTTGAAGCTGGGCTTTATTGCAGATTAGTCATGAATCATAAAACAAAAGCTTTGCACAGAACCAGTGCTCCCATGGAAATTGTGGGAGTGCTCTCCTAAGCTGCAATCTCATTTGTGGTGCTCCTGACCCTTTTGGTATTTGCTGGCACTCCAAGAGGCCTGGTAAGCTCACAGGAATTGGCAGAGGAGTCTTTAGGGAAATGTGGACCCAGGTGATGTCTTCAGCCTGGTGGAGTTATGGACTGGGGCAAAATGCAAAGGAGAAATCTCTGTGCTGGGACAGAACTGGTTGTACTGTCACTGCTTTGAAGATATCTGCAAGATCTGGGGGAGGATCCATGGCCCAGGAACTCCATCCTCAGCTGGAGGAGCGGGGTGGGACAGTCTGTGACACGGTGCTGGAAGGGAAGCTCTCTCTGTGGCCAGGAGAAATTAAAGTGTCAGTGAGAAGCTCCTAATGCTGGACTCAGGGTTCAGCCTCTGGAAGCCTTAAATCATATTTGAGGTGGCAGCAGTGCTAAATCCCAGTAAATGTCATCTCCTCTCAGGTGGTGGCCTCATTTGTGAGAGGAGATGAAGCTCCCCAGGCTGCTCACCTTGCTGGTGGGAGGCAGATCCTCACTGTGCCTCAGTTTCCTCCTGCATGGAGCACTCTGCTCCTTTAGGGGAACAGGGAGATAGAATTAGTGTTTATGAAACACTTGGGGAGTGTGTAAAACAAATCACAAAAAAGGGGAGCTCTGCCAGAGTGCTGACAATATTTACACAACATCCAAAGCCTGCCTGTGTTGATTGATCACAAGGAAATCCGTGCAGGTGCCAGAACTGGAGCAACTGTTCAGTGCATCCTTCTGGCTGGGCCTTGCCATCCCTGAATCCTGTGGGAAGGCTCAGCCCTTGAAGCTCAGCCATGATGTTCCTGCTGGTTATCATCCAAAGGGGGAGACCTCCTCTCTGCAGCTCTGTCTGGAAGGGGGGTGATGGATCCTCAGGGAGACCCAAGTGTTTGAGGGTTGTGAAAGTGCTCTAAATTCACAAAGCTCTCCTGGCCTTGCTCTCAGTTTGCTGCTCTTGGCTTTCCCTCCCCCTGCTCTGAGGAGGGGTGGGGAGGGTTTAAACTTCCCCCTGAAGCCAATTCCAGTCGCTTCCTTTTGCAGCGTCCTCCTCGTTTTAGGTGGCACTTCCTGCTCCAGGAGGAGGCTGCATCTTCCAAGAGTTCCAAGTCTAAACACTGGAGGTTATTTCTGCCTTCCTTTAAAAAGCTGGGATTGGAACTCTGCTCAGGGCTGCCACCAGCATCTCAGAGCTGATTCCTGCCCATCAGGATGAGCCCTTGGAGTCACATCCTCATGCCTGATGCCCCCCCCAGAGCTGTGCCCAGTGGGATGAGGCACATCCAGGCTCCTGCAGAAGGAGGATTTATGGAATCATCCCTCCCTGAGCTTCCTGGGTTTGAATCCTGTTTCACCCTGACATTCCACGGGAGCCAGCTGTTGCCTTTCCCAGCTGATAGGCCTTATCTCCTTGGAGGCCTTTCCCCTGGGATGGGATCATTCTGCAGGATCACCCTTGGCACCAGAAGATGTTTTTTCAGGCAGGGTGGGTGATGGGATTTCAGGATCCTTGGGGGAAATGCAGCCAGGATCGACGTGCTGCTTGTTTCTTGTGCCTGAACTGCAGAATTCCATCTTTTTTCCCTATTCCTTGCCTGGCTCTGATGCTCAGCTGGCTGTTTATCAGTGACTTCCTCCCCCAGCTGCACCTTCAGGGTGACTTTCAGACGAGTGCCAGGCAAGCATGGAACATCCCTGCCTTTTAACAGCATTTTTGGGATCAAGTCAGATCCTTTTCAGCCCTAGCATGCTCTTGTGCAAATACCAGCAGCAAAATGTCCTTCAGGAAACATCTCCCAGATGGAAGACAAGAAGTCCCTCTGCTCCTGTGAGGTGGAGTTTTGAGACTTGTCCAAGGCCATGGGGAGTGTTGGGAAGGAGGAAAGGGCTGGTGCTTGCAAATTCCTCTGGCCTTTGAGCTCACTCCTAGGGTTCAAATGTAGGAATATGGTTTGGTTTAGCTGGAGGAGATTTATGGCTTTTGGAGGAGGTGGGTGAAGCAGATAGATCTGAAAGCCCTTCTGAATTTCAAACAAACAAATGCTGAGCATGTTTTATTATCTTTTCATTGGATGGCATCTTGTGTCTCCCATGGACTGCAGGGAAGTGCCTGGAATATTGAGGCACTGTTGGGTTCTGTTGATCACAGGGATAAATCACAGGGGATGTGGAATGAAAGAAATTCATTCCTTCTGTGCATTTTGCTGTATTGCTTAGGAATGAGGAAGCTGTGCCTTCCTGGAATTTCAGATGCCTTTGGATGTTTGATCAGATCCCATGTCAGACCAAGTGGTGTGTTCTGGCTCTGCATTCAGGGGTTTTTTGCATTTCTTGAAGTTACTAGAGAAGCACAAAGTCCTGGCAAGAAGTGGATTTCTTTACATCCTGCCTAATGCTGAAACTCCTGTCTGGGCTTCCAAATTTCAGTGGGAACAAGACTAATGTCCATTTATACAAAAACAGAAGTTGGATTACGGCACTTTCTGCTCTTCTGTGTTTGGGGAGGGAGGGAGGGAATTGAGAGGGAAAGCCAGTGAGGCTCAGCAGCATTTCTAATCAAATCCATGGTCTGATGATTGTCTTAATTTCAATTAGTGCAAACATCCTCCAAGAGGCTGAGGCCAGCTGTGGATGCTCCAGGGAATCCAGAGCCTCCTCCTCTCTGAAAGCTGGGATGGATCTGCTGGAAGCACCAGTCTGATGGATTGTGCAGGGCATGCAATGGCAATGCAGGCCTGCAGTGGGAATTGCTGATAGATGGTGCCTAGATGGACTGGAGCAATCTTTCACCCAGAGCTGCATGGCTCTGTTAGAAACACCAGAGCCTTCAGCTCAAGCCTATTTTTGATGTGCAGGGAAAGCAGGAAGGTTTAAACAGAGCAGACTGAGGGATGTTTGCTGCTTTATTAGCCAGGATTTGATATTAAAATGGTGTTGGGTTAAAATTTGTAGCCTTTAATTCCCCTGGAAGCTCGTTGGCTTCAGTGGGAATGAAGGAGAGAGGTGGGGCAATCCCAAGCTGTGAGGCTCAGGGAGGCTGCAGCTCCATGCCAGCACTGAACACTTTCCCTCAGGAAGGCTCTTCCCCACCCTGGGGGGATGTTTCAGTCACCAGCTGGGGTCCAGCAGTGATTGCAGAGGGCTCAGAGTGTGGAAGGCCTGGCTGTCCAGGATAAATTGGGATTTCAGGCCAGGACCTCAGAGCACCTCTGTGTTGCTCTGTATGGTCTGGGCTGCTCAGACAGGAGCTGCTCTGCCTCTGAAAGCACTCCTGGAAATGTTTTCAGCTGCATCAGGAGCTCCTGTGGCAGCTCAGGAGCTCTTTTGGATCACAGCTTTAGCTTTGGCTGTCCAGCTTGTACCCCAGGATCTCTTCCCACAAAACACTGGCACAGTGCTGCTTGTCTTGGTTAAAAAAATTGGAGAAAACTTTGATTGTGTGGTCTCAGGCTCTGGTTTAGTCTCTTCAGCTGAACTCCCTTGACTCCTTGCCAGTGGCTGCTTCAGGGACTCCTGCTGGGTAGAATTTGTGACAGTTCAGCAATTCTTGTGTTGTTAATTTGTCACACAGAAGGGTTTTCTCCACTGCTGCTTTCCCCACCTTTCCTCACCTTGAAGAGGGGGAAAATCCCAAACCAAAATAACATAATCCAGAGTTTTGCAGCAGGAATTACCCCTGAGGCACTGAATGTGGTTTGGGGGATCCCTTGGACAGAGTGGGTGTCAGTTCCTACAACACACCCAGTTCAGTGCATTTCTGAACAGGAATGGGGATGTAAATGTTTGTGAATGATCACCCAGCAGTTGTGTCAGCTTAGGAATGGGTTTCATTCTGCATGACATCCTGTGGAATCTTAAGGCAGAGTTTCTGAGCTCCTCTTCCCTGGAGAAAAAGGTGGGAGAGCTTCACACTTCTACAAGAATTGGGGTTTGAGTTTCTTCACTGGCATTCATTGCCTCTCTGCTCTCTGGTTCTGCCTCCTCCCTGGCACTTACTCTGAAGAGGCTGTGGCAGTTTTCATGCCTTGTCTTGATAATCTGCTGCTGGTTTATTAAATAACTCTTTGGCTTTAACTGGATTAACCCTTCATGGATGAAGAATTGGATGAAACCTTTACCAAGCTTCTTCCTAAGGCAGGGGGTTGGAGCTGAAGGGTCCTTAAGGTCCCTTCCAAGCCAAACCATCCCATGGTTATTCTCCATCCTGCAAGCCTGGCATCCACAGCTGCTCAAGCAGGTGCTGCCCTCTGCTCTGCCTGGATAATTGCATTTCAGCAGTGCCTGCAACACCTTGAAGCCCTTAATACACTTCACAGCCTTGCTGTGCTTAGCACACCTGAGCCCTCAGTGTCTGCAACAGCTCCTCACCTCTGCCATGCTCATCACTATTCATCAGGCTCAGGGCAGGGCTGTATTGGTATTTTCTGGGTGTTACCCAAGCTCTCAGCCCTGCAGGCCACGCTCTGATCTCCTCACTGAGGGCAAGGAGTCTTTGTCCCACAGAAAGAATCAATTGGGAAATGAGTTCTGATCAGTGATTTACTGCTCTGTTTGGAAACTGCCTGGGCTGGAAGCATTTTAAAAATGAAGCTGGCTTCAGGAGCTGGGCTAGGTGGCACAGATAATTTGAATCCAGGAGCTAATCACTGGCTCATTTTTAGATGCACATCCACACTGCTGTTATTAAGAGGGAGTGCAGGCAGCAACACTCCTGGTGCTCTCAGGAGGTGCTGCTGTGGTTTGGTGATGAGCTCAATTAGGCACCATGTGAATTTCTAGGTTGTTTGAAGAAAATCAGGGCCAGTTATTTTTAAGAGATGCTTCCAAACTGCCCCTCCAGAGGTGAGAGCTGGGGTGTGGCCCAACTTTGTCTGGAGATCTCAGAGTTCCCGGAGGCAGAGGGGTCTCTGCTAGTTCAGAGAATTGAACTGTGGACATTTTGAGTTGTAAGGGAGCTGGAGAAATGAAGCTGTGAAGTTTCTGTGATGTCAGCATTTTAAACACCAAAACCACACTCAGCCAGGAAATCATGGGTGGGAAAAGTGTCTCTGTCCAGAGAGAAGCTTCTCTCCTGTGGCTGTGCTCTGCTCCTTGTATTTCTTGTCTTATTCACAGACAGGTTTTGTCCCTGTCAGTGGATTTATCTTTCCCTGCTGGCTTAGCAAATGCTTTTGTGGGGCTGCAGCTTTCTGGGCCCTGCAGATGAAGGCAGAGGTTGCAGCAGGGCTGTGGCAGCAGTGGGGTGGAGGCTGGCTGCACTAAAAGCTGGGTGTGAGCTCTGACAGGTGACTGCTCACCAGGAGGCTGCCCTGCTCTCAGGCTGCTAATTGATTCCCCTCCCTGCCCAAAATGAAGCTGCTGCATTAAGGGAGCAGTTGGCTCTGCCACTTGACCCAGAGGAGCATTTCCATTAAGTTGCAGGATCCTGTCCCTGGGGGAGCAGCTGGTTCCTGCCAGGGCCTGGTGCAGAGAACAAAGAGCTGCTCTCCTGACACAAATGCAGAGGGCTGAGCCAGGGGTGTGCTGCTCTCCATGGGCTTTGCCTCTGTGGAAGAAGCAGAGAAACACTCAAGGGGCTCTAAGGAAGAGCTGTACCCACACAAGACATTTCATTTGTTACCTGGCTTCATTGGGAGCTCTTTTCTTGCATCTCTGTCTCAAGGCTCAGTGCTGCTGGGGAAAGACCAGATGCTCCCTGTTTATACATGCTTTACTGAAGTGTTTCCTTTTGTTTGGAGGACCCTCTTTGAAGCTAGAAATGAAAATAGCTTTGACTGCTGCCTCTGAGGATATTTTCAAGCAGTGTGGTTAGGGGAAGATGCCCAGAGTTTCATCAGTGGGTCCCATATCTCTGTCTGGAGAGCTGCAGGAGATGGGAACTTGCTGCAAGAGCAGCTGTGGGTGAGAGGAGGGTGGAATTGTGCTTTTTTCAGTGTCCTCTGCCAAAGCACCATTTGGGGAGCACCCTGCCAAAGTGGGGTGTTCAACCAGCTCTGAGTCTGAGTGAGAAACTCCTGGACCTTTTGAACATTTGAATTTTCTCAGGTGACTGAGCAGTAGAGCCTTGAGGTGAATTGTGATGCTGCTGGTACCCAAACCACCTCTTTAAATGAACCCTCTCCCTGTTTGAGCCTGTGCTGTGCAGCCAGGGGGGTCTGGCCTTCTTTTTGTCTGGACTCTGGTGCTGGTGGTGCTTCCTCCAGCTGCAGCAGTCCTGGGAATCCCTGCTCTGCAGCCCCGGGGGTCCCTGCTCAGCACTCCCGGGGGTCCCTGCTCTGCACTCCCGGGGGTCCCTGCTCAGCACTCCCGGGGGTCCCTGCTCTGCAGTCCCGGGGGTCCCTGCTCTGCACTCCCGGGGGTCCCTGCTCTGCAGTCCCGGGAATCCCTGCTCTGCAGTCCCGGGGGTCCCTGCTCTGCAGCCCCGGGGGTCCCTGCTCTGCAGTCCCGGGGGTCCCTGCTCTGCTCAGCACCCAAGCCATGAGTCCCAGAGTGGGGTGGGGAGGACAGAGGAGTGCTGACAAGCATGTAGTTAAAGGCAGAGGTGTGCAGAGAGGCTGGGTATAAAAATCCAGCTGCAGTGTCCTGGTATTTGTGCTCCTTGTGCTGCCTCTCTGGTTCCCCCTGCCAGGGATGCAGTTTGTCCCTGGGATTGTCTTCTGTCCCCAGCAGGGGCTCAGCCTGCAGGGGTGGCACAGATGGCAGCAGGGCAGCTGCAAGGGGAAGAGGCCAGGGGGTGCTGGGGTCCCTGGCAGCAGCTCTGGTCCCAGGGCTCTTGCTCCAAGCCCCTCTCTTGCACAGAAATCCCCTTTGGGGAGCTCTGCCTTCCCAGGGCTCCAGCTCCCAGCTGCTTTACGGGTTTGCTTTTCATCTCTCACCTGGGATTCTGGGCTGGCAGGGGAGGTGGAAGGGCTGTGGGTGAGCTGGAGCTTGGCATGCCTGCCTGGGGCCCTGTGAGGAAATGTCTGCTCCCTCCCAGCTTTGGGAGGAGGGAGAGGAAAACACCTTGGCCTGGCAAAGTGCTGGGAGCCGCTGGGGCTGGGCTCTGTGCAGGACCCGTGTGCCAGGGCTCCTCTGCCCCTTGTTTCCCTTCACCCCAGCCTCAGCAGGCACATGAAAGGTGTTTCTCCTCCTTCCCCAAGGTCCCCACCAGCTGGCTGGCAGCAGGGACTTGCAACCAGCACAGAAGTGATCCCAGCTTGTTTGGGCTGGGCACTGGCAGGTTTGACATCTGGGTGGGATTCAGGGAGAGACAGTCCCTGTCCTGAAGGGTTTGGTCTTTTCTCACCCTCTGGAGGGTCTGGTGACACCCTAGGGACTCAGCTGAGGTCACGTAGCTGCTCCTGTGGCAGGGGAGGGGAGCAGGAGCCGGCAGACAGGGCTGCAAACAAAGCATCTCCTTCCTCCTGCCCCCAGCACCTCCCTGGCAGGGCAGTGGCTCCAGGCATGCCTGGGAGCGCCTCCTCTCCTCCCTGGCTGCTTTGCATGGCTGGAAAAGGCTCAGGGAATGTGGCAGTGACAAGCAGGGCTGTTTGAAGCCAGGTTTCCCTGGGCACATCCTCCCACTCCACCTCCAGCCCTCAGTGAGGCAGAACTTGGGAACAAAGCACATTTTCTGCCACTTGCAGGGCTCTGCCTTGCACAAGAACGAGCTTGCAGCAGCCCATGTTCCTGGCAAGGGCTGGGAAGTGGGTGGGATAGCACAAACAGGCTGGGGATGGAGAAATCCAGCCTCAGAAAGGAACTTTCACTCGGTCCTGCCGTGCCTCAGGCAGGGATTTGGATCTGAGGAACAGATCCTGCATCAAAGTTCAGAAGAAATGCATAAAACTGGGAGATCTGGGGAGCAGTGAGAGTGTAGCCTGAGGCTCAGCTCTGTGCACAGTGCTGCACAACTGGCACTACAGGTCTGGCTCTGCAGAGCTCCTGCTCTCCCTCCTGCTCCTCCTGGCTGCAAACAGCCTCCTGCCAGGGAGGGTTTTCCTCTTGTCCCTACAGCCAACCTGGCCTTGGATCTTGGGCTTGTGTGGCTCCCCAGAGAGGGCTGAGGAACCTCTTCCAGCCACTCTGAGTCCTGTCCTGCATTGGGGTCAGATGAGCAAGGTCATTGTCTGACAGGGAATTGTGCATTTCAGGGGAAATGTGGAGGATTTTGGGATGCCAGGGTGTTGCCAGCTGGCAGGAAAAAGACAAGGATGTGATGCTTTCCCTGTTTCTTGCTTAGAGACAGGGGAACAGGAGAGGGAAGTTAAAAATAATCCTTTAAATAGTCTAATTCCTGGGATTCACTCCTTCCTTCAGCCTGACAGAGCATGAGATGAGAGGCACAAACACAAACCCCAATCCTTTGTCCCTGCTTTGCCCTGGGCAGGATTTTGCCATTCAGCAGGAGCCAAAGCAAAGCTGGCCTGTTCCACACTGAGGGAAGGATGTCAGGAAAGTGCTGCACTAAAATCAAATTCACCCTGATCCTTTCTGGAGATGCCAAGAATGGGGACAACCAAAAGGAAGTGAAGTTTGTTGCTTCTCCTGAGTTTCCTTGGGGTCTTTGGATGGGAAAGCAGCTTTGCCTGGGGTGGCTCCCACTTCCTTCCCACATTTTTAGTCCCTTGGCATTAATGTGGATTATTTTGAAGAGTAAATTGCAATTTCATGAATGCAAATAATGTTTGGGAATAAAACACTTGAGCTGCAGAGAAATGTTGGTCTGTGTGTGTGTGGAAAGGCCATGTCCAGGAGAGATGGCATGGGAGGCTTTCCAGCATGGGAGCTCCTGCTGGGTGAGAGCAGGGATCTGCTCTTTCTGGAGGAAAATCTCCAGACAAACTCTTCCAACAGAATGGGGTTAGGTTTGGGTTCCATCTGTTCTCTTTACATTTAGTCTGAATTACTCTGCCATGAATCTGGAGGAACAAAGGGATCATTTTGAGGGATCCCATCATGCTGCTACCCCTAGAATTAAATGGGAATTCAGGGGTAAGTTATCTCTTCAGGCCTGCTGCTGTGGAAATAGAGCAACTCACCAAAACAGGCTGAAAGAACAGGCAAAACCATGCATGGGAAAGGCTCTGAATGCTGCTACAACCCCTGGGAAAGGGGCTGGGCTGTACTTGAGGTCAGCATTCGAGGTGTTTAAACCCAAGCAACCCATACCCAGATTGTTACTTGAATGTGGTACAATGGTGAAGGAGTCTCTGGGTCTTAGAAAATGTCCTTGTGCAGAGAAGCAGATCCTGAGGGTCCTTCTTGCCATCCTTCTGCCCAGAGCCAGCCCTTTCAAAGCTGTGTTATTTCATCTCCCTGCATGTACAAGCTGTGCCTCTGCCCGGGCTATCAGATCTGGCAAGCCTGGGGGAGACTTCCACCCCTGGATCCCTTCCCAGCCTCTCCCTTCAGCCAAGGCAAGGCCTGGCTGTGCTTGCAGGACCTCCTGTGCTCCTGGTCCTCAGCCTCTGCCCTCCCTGGAGAGCCCACAGCCTGCAGAGGGAGAGGTGGGAGCCCTGTGAAGGCACGTTCCCAGCCCCCAGGGAGATCTGATGCTCCTCCAGGTGTGGAGCCTCTTGGAGGCTGAGGGGACACAGCCTGGGACAAGGGTTTTTTGAGGGGACACAGCCTGGGATGATGGTTTTGAAGGGATTGGTTCATTTTTCCTGCCTTGAGGATCCTGGTTTGTGCAAGGTGGAATTCCTGGTGCTCAGGAAGGATTAGCAGCACGAGGTTTGGTTCCTTGCCGGCTCTGTCAGAAAGCAGGTGGGAAAGAGGCTTTAATGTGAGATTTAACGAGGTGCCAAGAGTCACTGCTGCGGGAGGTGGGGCCCCAAGCTGGGCTGAAAAGAGATGAGCCCGCTCAGAGAGGAGGAGCTGTGCAGATAAAGATGCAGGGCAGAAACCAGGCCCTTATCTCACCGTCCTGGAGGGAGAGGCAGCTCCTCCAGCATCCCAGGGACCATTCCCTGTGTCCCCTCTGGAATGCACATCCCCAGGATCATTCCCTGTGTCCTCCTTGGAACACTCATCCCCAGGACTATTTCCTGTCCCCTCTGGAATGCATATCCCTGGGACCATTCCCATCCCTGGGACATTCCCTGTGTCCCCTCTGGGACCATTCCCTGTCCCCTCTGGAATGCACATCCCTAGGACCATTTCCATCCCCAGCACCATTCCCTGTGTCCCCCTTGGAACGCTCATCCCCAGGACCATTCCCTGTCCCCTCTGGGACCATTCTCTCTATCCCCTCTGGAATGCACATCCCTGGGACCCTTCCCTGTGTCCCCCTTGGAACACTCATCCCCAGGACTATTTCCTGTGTCCCTTCTGGCACCATTCCCTGTCCCCTCCTTGGAATTCACATCCCCAGGACCATTCCCTGTCCCCTCTGGAACACACATCCCTGGGACATTCCCTGTGTCCACTCTGGGACAATTCCCTGTCCCTTCTGGAATGCACATCCCTGGGACTATTCCCATCCTGGGACCATTCCCTGTGTCCTCCTTGGAACACTCATCCCCAGGATCATTCCCTGTCCCCTCTGGGACCCATTCCCTGTGTCCCCTCTGGAATGCACATCCCCGGGACCATTCCCATCCTGGGACCATTCCCTGTCCCCTCTGGAACACTCATCCCTGGGACATTCCCATGGCTGGTACCATTCTCCGTCCCCTTGGAATGCGCATTCCCGGGGCTGCAGCGGGAGCCGCAGCCACGAGAGGGCACTGGAAGGATGCGGATTGGGGGCGATGCCTGGGCTGGTCCCAAACCATCCCTGCAGTTCCCAGGGAAAGGAGCTTTTTCTCCTCTCCCCCTTCCTGAATCCTCAACCAGCGCCTTGGAGCTCGAGGCAAGGCTGGAATGGCGCACACCCAGCATCGCTGCCTTGTGCCGGGGTCTTTCCTGCCAGGAGACTTTTTTCCTGCAGCTTTCACAGGTCTGTTGGGTTTTGCTCAGCTTGCTTCAGTCCTGTTAAGAGTCCCAGGTCTTGCAGAAAACAATCTGGTTTTTGTATCCTGAATTCTGGAGATGAGGCCCTGGGCTGAGCCAAAGGGACACGCTGAGGAGACAATTTCTAACTCGTATTTTGGGTATTTTGTCCTGGTTGAGAGGTTACAATTTCTGTCTCGTTTCCCTGAGTTTATTTCAAGTAGGGGATACTTGGTTTCCTGCTCCCAGAGGGTGACAGGGAGAGGTTTCCTTAAGAATCACTGTCTTGCCTGTGATGGAAGGTGCTGCAGGAACAAATCCTTCTCCCTCAACTGAGTGTCAGAGGAAATTTGGAAGCAGTTTGAAATTAAAATGCTTATTTTGCCCTTTCACTTTGGCCTTATACTTGTCCTTACTCAATTGGGTTCTGATTTTTGGGCTCCACATTAAAGTAAATAACTCTATCTTGAAATATGTCATAATTTTCATTCTGCAAAATATCTCAAAGTCTGCCTTTTATTTTTTCCTCACAATCTGAAATCAGGAGGAAATGAAATCAACAGCTTGGGATCTCTTTTGGAGAGAGAATCCTGTTTTCTGAGCTCTTCCTGCCACTGCCTTTCTGGTGTTGCTGGTGTGTTGAGCTGGGATGATGGCTTGGCTGGGCTGGAATGTGTTCCTAGGAAGTCTCTCACTTCATCCTCTGCCTGACATTTGTGCTGAGGCCAAGGCAAACCTCGGTGCAGTTTGAGCACTGATCCACACTTTGAGATCAGCAGATGGGAAGGCTCAAGAAATGTTTTATCTGGCAGAAGATTTTTGTCATGGGATGAGAGCCCCTGAGCTGGGGGTGGAGCAGGGATGTGGATGAGAATCTGCAGGTAGAGTGATGCCTTAGGGAGCTGGAACAGAGGCTAGATGGAGTGAAGAGGAATAAAGTGAATATTTATTGATGGGCCTTCAAAGGCCACACCCTGGCAGTGCCAGAACCTCATGGTGGCTCTGCCCAGATGGCTCCAAGGTGGAGTTTGGTCAGGAGATCTCACATTTTTATAAGTTTTAGTCCATTTGCATAGAGGAGTTATCTGCCCAGTTAAGAGCTTCAAAGGGTGAAGTCTCATCCTCCTTGCTTGCCCACCCTCCTCTTTTCTCATTGTTTGTGCCTTGGGCCTGAAGTTTGAAGAGATTGTCCTTGAGTCTCCAGCTAGAATGGAATTGTTTTGTCTTCACCACCCTGTGGAAAGATCCCAGTAACACTTGATATAAAGCTAAAAGCTGCACAACAAAACAGAACAGAAAAGCTTGAAACCTTAAGAAAAGCTTAAAACCAGAAAAGCTTAAAAAGGAATCAGAGAGAGACAATATTTTTGACCTTCAGGTATGAAGAATATTGAGAGCTGCACCAAACTGAGCAGCTCAGTGCTATTGCTGTGTTCATCACCCCTTTAATTACCTTTAAATGCACTGGGTTTATTCCAGCAAAAATCCAGCACTCAGGTTGGAGAAGTTTCCTCAAGCTGCTCCATTTGTTAAAAACTGAAAGCCCAAATAACCTCTGGAGAGATCTTTTCTTCCAAAGCGTGGATCTTCAGTTCCAAGTCTGAAATGTCTCCCTCTTCATGTAGTCATTTATCAAATAATGTAACATTAAAGCAACACCCATTTCTGGTAATAAACCAAAAAAATGGGAGTTTTGCTTGCAAAATAAGCTTTGATAATTTAATAATAACAATAAAAAGAAGGGTGTTTTTTTATTCCAGTTGGCAAAACCCAGCACTTCCTGCAAAGTGGCAAATAAGCAACAGAAGAAAAGACAGAGCCTGCTCTGTGAGGTTTAAATCAAAACATGCACACTTTAAAAAATTATTTCAGGGTTTTAAAGGCCCTGGAAAGGAGGAAGAGCCATCTGCCTGGGGTTTAGAGTGGTGGCTTGGGTTGTTCAAAGAGACAGCATGTGTGTGGGAATACTCCCCTGGAAAATGAAGATATTCCCTCATCAAAGCAGGAACCTGCAAACGTGTGTTGCATAAAGGGGGAAATTCCAGGCATTCCTGGGGAAATTGCAACTTCTCCACTGCAGGACTAAGCCATGAAATGCTTGTAGACCATGCTGGGAGTCTGTGTCCAGGGCTGGAAGGAGGTGCAGCAGGGAGGCAGGGGTCGGGATGCTCCTGTGTGAGAGAGAGGGAGGCACTCGCTGTTCCTGGTGGCTTGGGCGTGTCTCCCAGCCCAGCGCTGCCCTCCTGCTGATCACCACAGCTCCACCTGGCCATCCATTATTCATGGAGACCCCAGCAGCGCTGGGAGGCTGCAGGGATGAGAAGCAGCAGTGTTGGAGCTGTTAATTGGATGGGTAAGTTCCCCTCTCCCGAGGGCTCAGATGAACTTCCCATTGACCCCACAGACGGTTTCTGGAGCTGGAGCAGAGCCCAGGGCGCTCAGGGCAGGTGCCTCTGACCAGCTCTGGCTGCACTTGGCAGAGCTGCTGGGCTGGGGCTGCTGCCAGGCACGCTGGGGAATTGGGTGAGAAAAGGAAGGATGGGATCCCAGGGGCTCAGTTCCCACGGGATCACCCAGCCTGGTGCTCTGGGGCAGCACTGAGCTGCTGCTTCCCACCAGAACCTTTGGATTCTCCCCTTGGGAAAGGGGAGGTCTTTGTCAAAGCAGAGTTGGGCAGCTCTTGGCTCTGCTTCAGGCCACTGTCCCCTCCTTGCCTCGTCCCTCCAGCCACCTCCATCGTGCTGACTCTGCTGGCAGAGCTGCAATGAAACTCAAAATTCCCCTCAAAGCACCCAATGGAGTCCAGAGTGGTGGAAGTGGACAAGGAGCCCTGGAAGGAGGGAGCTGTGTCCATGGAGCTGTGGGGATGGGTAGGGAAGGAGACAACCAGGCTCCAGAGTTTGGGGCAGATGCCCAGTGGTGCTGGAGATGGGTTTGTAGGACTGGGAGTGGGTCAGGGCTGTATTCCATCTATTATGAGCTGGTTTATCTCCCTTTGGGAAGGGAGGGCAACCTTCCAGGTGGATTGTCTTTGTCTTGGGACATTCTTGGCCCTGTGGCACTGAAAGTGTTTGTTCCTCTGAGCAGTGGGAGCCTTATTCCCACTCGTGCTGAGTGTCCCCCAAAATCTGTCAGACCAATGGGATTCAACCAGTGCCAGCTGCCAGGCAAGCCTTCCTGTAGAGCTGACCCACGTCCTCCACCTCCCCTGTGGCCTCCCTGCTCTTTCCAAGGCTCCTTTTCTTACTCTTTGGCGTTTGAAAGTCCCCAAACCTCAATGTCTGGAGCAGGAGGGCAGCTCACACGCCTCGACAGATGAGCCGTGTCCCTCTTTGTCTGTTCACTGCAAAAATATTCCCCTGCCTTCCTCGCCTTCCTCTGTCCAGTAGCTTTAAGTGGCTTTCCAAATGTGTTTATCTGGAATTCTTTACATTTTTACCCTCCATCCCGTGCCTGGGAAGCGACTGGGCCCTTGGATGCTGGAATCAGTGCTTAATGTAGGTCTGGCGTGCAGAGTTATCTAGAGGAGATGATCCTGTTGAAGGAAGAGGAGCACAGAAATCAGTGGCCCTGGTGAAAATGCAGGTGATAAATGTACCCTGTGAGCACATTCCTGCTCCCTGTGTCCCAGCATTGCTCACAAATCCCTCCTAGGAAGAAGGAGAGGGAAGCAGGGAGCTGTAAATTATGGCTTGGCTTAATTGGCTGGCTCAGGTACAGGAGGCTGGGCTGGGAATACACAAAATATCTTTATGTAAAAGAAGTGGTTCTTAGCAGGGGATGCAGTGAAACGGGGGTTTCAAGCAGTTGGTGTCTTGTGGTTGGATCCTCTGGTGTCTGAGAAGGTGCAAACTCCAACTGAATCTTTTCCTGCCGTTGGGGCTCTCTCAATATTCCTCCCTCCCCTGTGGATTCTCCGGTGTCTAATAATATTCCTAATAAGCTGCAACGTGATCTCAACAATTTCTTTCAGTGTGGGGCATTAATGGGTCTCAGGGCACGGGAGAGGGCCCTATTTTCATAAAACTTGTAGGAACTGTAAGACCTCTGCCCCTTCCACCAAGCTGGGCTGGAATTGGCCAACAAATTTGGAAGTTATTGGAGACGTGGGAGATGAGTATGTTTGTTTTATTTATATTTTATATATGTATCCCACGTGCAGACTGACTGCAGAAACCTCATTTCTTAAGAGACCAAGGCTAAACCTTATGTTTTGCCTCTCTATTGTAATAAACTGTGTCTCCTTTTATTTACCCACCTGTAGGGTTTGATGATTTCCCCTCTCCCCCCAGTCCTCAATTTCCCCATATCCTGTTCCCAAAAGGGCTGGGGCCCTTCCCAAGGGATGGTTTTGTGCTGTTCCCCGGGAGGGCTGCCCTGAAGGATGCAGATTTGTAGGTGCACATGTGCTAGGTTGCATTATTTGCTCAGCAGCAAGAGGGGAAAGGAGACAGGGAAAAGAGAAGAGGGAAAAGGAGACAGGGAAAAGAGAAGAGGGAAAAGGAGACAGGGAAAAGAGAAGAGGGAAAAGGGTACAGGGAAAAGGGGAGAGGAGAGAGAGGGAAAAGGATACAGGGAAAAGAAGGAAAACGGTACAGGGAAAAGGGAAGGGGGAAAAGAGGGAAAAGGAGACAGGGAAAAGAGGGAAAGCCTAGAGGGAAAAGAGAGAGGCTGTTCTGGCCTTCCCCAAAACCACTTCAGATTTGTGGGGCTGCTTTTGAAGCTGTCAAAGGCACCTATATCCCCACAGGGGAAAAAACCTTTAACAATGCAAAATAGGAGAATTTCCCGTAGGTTTAGCCCAGGAGGCCACTTTTGCTGAATTGGAAAGGATCTTTCTTCTGGGACCTGATGCTTTTGATGGCACCTGAGAACCCAGAGCCTGGACCCCCTGAGGCACTGTGCTTTCCCTGCTGCCCCAGCCCGGGTGTGCACACAGATGATCCCCTCACACACACAATGCTGTGTCCATGCTTCCCTCTGCAGCATTCCAGCCCGCTCGGGTTGACCTTGTCTCTCTCAGTGATTTAGGTTTTAGAGAAGGAATGGCTGAGGATTTGCTTTGACATTTAAAGGCAATCCAGGTAATTGATAGCCCTGGCAGCGTCCATCTCTCCCCCCATATATCTGCACAACAGTATCTATTTTTGACGTAGCTGACACGCCATTTCCTCTGGCAGCCCAGGGGCGGCTCATCTTTAAATTAAACTCGTCTCCAAGGCTCAGCTCTGCGAGCTGTGCAGAGGCAGACACGGGTGGGGTATTTCATCTGGAGACTGTGCAGGCATATTTGGGCAGGGTGATGTATTATCAAAAGGGCTCTGCATTACTGCGAGCTGGAACCAAAACAAGCTCTAAAGTATTAACTAATGACATGGGAAGTCCCTTAGGTATCTAATCACCTTTAATGTTCAGATTTAGAAGACAACTTTAAAGGAAGAAAAAGAGATTAGCGGGTCAGGTCAGAGCACCCCTTCCCCCCTCCCTCCGCCCCCAAAATACAATTGGCTTTTTAAAGTCAAAACCAGATTCATATTTCACCTCATCAGTAAATACACCATTAAAAGCCCAGCCTTGGTGCTTGCATCTCGGAGCAAAGCTTTGCTCACATTTGGAGGGGTTTGAACCTTTGGTTTGCATCAAAAGCAATGATGGGGCTGGGGGGTCTGGAAAACAAACAGAAACCCACCCTTTGTGAGGTTTGAGGGGAAGCTTGGTGCTGTCTGGCTGTAGGAACAGAAAAGCCCTGCAGTGTTTCAGCTGTAGATTCCCAGGTTTTCATGCCTGGGAAGTGCTTGGTCTCAAAACTGTGTGGCTCTAATCCCTGTTTTCCTCATGCCAGAGCTCCTTACCTGGACAGAGGTGCTGTGGGACATTCCTGTCTCCTATAAGAAGTCTCTTTGGGGGCAAGGAAATACTGCTTTGGCCTCCCAAGACTCAGGCCAGCATGTGGCTTGCAGAACTGGCTCTGTGGACTGGAAAAAAAAACCAAACCAAACAAAAAAAACCCAGCCCAGACCCTCATAAGAAAAGGAAAGCTGTTGTCAGTAAATTCACTTTCCTGCATGGATGTGGACCCAGCTGTGCTCCCCTGACTTGGGGCGAAGGATTTGGGCTGTGCCCTGGGCCAGTTCCTGCCTCCCCCAGCAGTCTCCCTCTCCAGCTTGCAGGGAGAGCAGGGACATTTGTTTTCTCCTGGGAATGTTGCTGTTCTCAGCAGGAGCAGTTCTGCCTTCCAGAGCTGCTTCTCCAGCTTCAAATTGGGGTTTCCAAGGAGGATGGACAGGTTTTGGCATCTCAAGCCCTGCTGAACTCTGCTGCAATGTGGATTTTTGTCTGTCCTGGGACTTTCTGGCAGCAGGACATGAGCTCAGCATTAGCCACACGCCTCAGTGACTTTGGATGCAAATATAAAGTTTGCAGGGATTAAAGGGATTCCCAACCCTGGATTTCACTGATTTTTTTTCTTCTAGTTGTGCTTTGGCATCTATGCTAGAAATCTGGGCTTCCTGGGAATTTTTCCTCCATTCCTTACTTTTTTAAGGGTGGGTTGCAATCCTGAATCTTCCAGTATTTCCCTCAAATTAATGGAACCAGAGATGCTCAGCGTCCCTTCAAGTCAGATTGAAACTAAAATCCTGAATTAACATAAAATCTGATTTCTTTCTCTTTTCCTCATCCTTTGACACTCTTCAGAAACTGCTTAGGCACAAAGAAAATAATTTGCTCATATCCTTTTATGGTTTTTATGTAGAAAAATGACTTAATTAGCTGCAATTGTTATTCCTTTCTTTTGAGAGTATAGTCTTAGGGTAAGAGTTGATATTTCTGAAATACAGAGAGCAAATAAAATTGGGAGCTGACCAATTCCAGGGCAAGTGTGATGGAGAGAAATCAGATCTAGCCTTTAGTTAATTAGATCTGCCTTTAATTCTTTATTTAGGATTTTTTAAAAGCCACACAATCACCCTCAACAAAAGCTGTGGAATTGTATCCATGGTTCAACATCCCCCCAGGGACTGTGATGACGACAGAAGTCACAGGAGCTCTGCTCTCATCTCATTTGTTAGGATGTCACCTCCCCAGACATATTTATAATTTTGCAGCTTGTGGTTCCCAATCATTTATTGCTGTTAGATAAATACAGGGCCGTGGGCTTTGGTGACATCATGGGTGAAGGCTGAGGGCTTTGGCATTGTGGGGCTTTGTCTGGCAGCTTTCCCCACGCCTGTGTGGTCACCCCTGCTGGATGAGCCCAGTGGGAGATGGCTCTGGGGGAAAGTGGGAAGTGTCTGTGCTTCCTTCTCCCTTCTTCTGTTGATAGTCAGTGCACCCAAAGGGGCTCCATAAAGAGCTGCAGATGTTTCCTGGGACAGGAATTGAGGATTTTGGCAGCAGCACCCAAACTTGGAAGAAGAATTGGGATAATGGTGCTGTTTCAGGGTTTTGGGGTCGTTTTTTAATTTAATGCCTTGTGCCTGTGTGTATCTGGCACAGAGATGGAAAGGACACTTTATCTGCTTTATCCACAAAATGGGCACCCGAAATCAAATATTTGAATGGGAAGCAATAGGTGAGAATCTCTTTGCAGGTACATATCCCCATGGGCCAAATTCTTACAGCTCTGGGAAGAGGCTGGGGGATTTTATGTGAGAAATGAGCCCTGCAAGTGAGGATCCATCCCTGAGCCCACCCAGCAGTGCTGGCTGTCCTTGCCTTGGGAGGTGCAGCTGGAGCACAGAGGCACTGAAAGCTGGCTGGCACAGTGCTGCTGCCTTCATGCCCTGCTGGAGCTCAGCCTGTTTCACTCTACACTTTGCATTATTCAAGCCCAAATGTCACGGGGGATGACTGGAGTGGCAGGGAGGTGATGGGGCTCACCTCTGGGAAAGGCTCCTCTCAAAGAGCTGGGTGGGCTCTGGTCCCCTGCCAAAGTGAGATCCCACGGGGAGGGGAGGAACAGGGGGATGCCAGGGCAGGAGAGGCTCTGAGGGAAGTGTCCAGGCAGCTTCCCAGCTGCATTTCCCAGGACACACAGCTGTTGCTTTTCCTTGAGCTTC
This sequence comes from Serinus canaria, assembly GCF_022539315.1. NCBI lineage: Eukaryota > Metazoa > Chordata > Aves > Passeriformes > Fringillidae > Serinus > Serinus canaria. The sequence continues at coordinate 4,691,845 of NC_066329.1, read as the reverse complement.
ATGCTGCTTGGAGGTCTTGGAGGCCCAGCTCTGCCCTTGCTAAACTGACCCCAAGGAGCTCAGATCAGTGCCTGCACACTGAACAATCTTCCTTGGCGTCTTCTCTGTTCCTGGGTGTGTCTAGCAAGGATTTTTCTCCTGCAGAAATCAGAAAAACTGGGAAAAAATGGATGGCTCCAGCATCCTGTGCTGGCATCACTGGTGGAGCTCTCAGAGATCTGATGTTTGCATCTGTCCTGCAACCCTCCAGGGATGCTGCTGTTCATCTCCTGAGAGCGCTGTGAAAACCACGCTGCTCATGGTACAAATATTCTCAGCATTCCAAGAAGGACAAATATTTTCTGCCTCTCCGTGCCAAAAACAACAGGGGTGGTTGAGGGCTGTTTTCTGCTGCCATCTCCTCACTCTGGGGTAAGGCTCTGCTCTAAATAGGGCCTTACTGTTTGTTCTGCCTCTGGATGCTGAGTGGAGGCGTGGAAACCTGTGGGGAAGATTGCACTGGTTCCTCCATCTGTGCCCAGGTGGGAAAAGCCAGCCCTTTGCAATCCTGTTTCCCCAAAAATAAAGATGCCCTTTATTTTTTTTAAATCAGCACCTTTATTTTTTTCCCAAAAAATAAAGGTGCTGATTTCCTGCCAGCACTTGGGTGGGATGGATTCAGAAGAGGCTGCACGTGGGTCCGGAGAAACCAGGGCCAAGTAGGGCCAAACTAGAGCCAAACTAGAGCCAAACCTGTGCCAAACCAGCATTGAACAAGCATTGAACCAGTCCAAAACCAGAACTAAGCCAGTGCCCAACCAGAGCCAAACCAGAGACAAGCCAGCTCCAATCCTGCACCAAACCAGAGCCAAGCCAGCTCCAAACCCACACCAAGCCAGCTCCAATCCTGCACCAAACCAGCACCAAACCAGCACCAAACCAGCACCAAACCAGCTCCAATCCTGCACCATGCCAGGGCCATGCCAGGGCCATGCCAGGGCCATGCCAGCAGCGGCAGTGCCCGTGCAGCAGGGAGGGCTCTGTGGCTGAGCACGGGCAGCAGTGCAGATGGATGGGGCTCTGGGACAGGGCTGTGAGGTTCAGATAAAATCTGCAGTTCCCAGGGCAGGGGCTCAGTGCTGGTGTCGAGGCTAAATGCAGTTTACCCACTTGGGGCAGGAGGGACGTGTTGTTTATCCATTCCTCATCTACACCAGGCCGTGGAAATCATTTCTTTTAATATCCTGTCTTGACATTGGCAGGGAGGGAGGGAGGGGGGATCACCCCACTGGGGGCTCAGGAGCAGGTGCGTGGGGGGCTTGGGAATGCTGCCATTCCCTGTGGTGTTGGAGGGGGCTTGCTGGGAAGACTGGAGGGGGGTTTTAACCCCAAATTGCTCCAAGGGTGTGCTGCTAAGGGGATGGCTGAACCCCCCTGAGTTATGCTGTGCACTGTGCAGAGAGCACCCTCACTTGTGTTCGCTCTCTCCTGGCATCTTCTCTCATAATCATTCATTCTCTCTATAAACAGATTTCCCAGTAATGGTTTTCATGTTCTTTGAAGTGTCCCATTCATTCTGCTGCTCTGCCCATTCATGTGCTCAGGGTTCCTTGAAAGGAAGACAGACACAAACATCCAAAGTGCTTGAAATATGCTGGTGGGGGAGGGGGCAGGCAGAGGCATTTCTTTTAAAATATATATATTTTAGGAGAAATTTCCCTACTTTTTATTTTTTCATCCTTTTTTCCCCTCCTAAATAATTATCTCTTTGATTATTATGTTGTTCTCCCCCCATACTGATCCTGGTGCAGCCTGGTTTTTAAATTCCACCCCCTGCAATGTGTTCCTGCTGCTTTAAACTATTAATAAATTGAAAGCATGTTCTGGAGGCTGTTTTAATCCAGCCCCAAAGTTAAGCAGGTGCTGAAGTGCTTTGCTGATGGGGTGCATTGCTGAATTGGGGCCTTCAGGCTAGGACATGACTGTCAGCAGGGCTTGGTGCCTGGGCTTGCAGGAATACAAAGGAATATTTAGCCCTGAAAACCAGGAATTTTATTTCTCTGTGAGGGGAGGGCACTGGGAAGGCTGTAGAGAAGGGCTGCTGTTCTTTAGGGCCAGCAGAATCCCCAAGTGCTGGTCATTTGTCACAGCCTGGAACACTTCACCTGCACCAGGGTCCCCTCCCACTGCAGGACTAGCCCACTTTTGGGGGTGAATCAGTGCAAATTCTGCTCTATTTTTCCCCAATGTCCTCTGTCATCCTTCTGTGGTGTCTGAACTTCCTGGGGCTTCCTCAGGGACAAGGATCCTCCTCCCTTGGGTGGACAGTGACTTTGCTCCAACACCTGGTGTCATCAAACCCATTTCTTCCAATGGCAGGCATGGCTTGCAATGGCCCTAATTCCATCCTCAAAGCCTTGTCCCAGCACAAGAGGAGGAGACCTCAGGATTCTGATCCTTTCCTAGGGAGGCTGAGTTTAGGTTCAGAGCAGAGAAGAACCCTCACCCTCTATAAAACATCACCTGGGAGCCTTCCCAAAACCCAGTGCCCCGAGCAGGTTCCTCTCTTGGCACTCCTGCCCACACATCCAGGGCTGCACATGGCATTTTTGGGCTCTATTTGTGGCCAGCCTGAGGTTTTTCTTAATTATTATGTCATGATGGACCAGGGGTTTGGTGTTGGGTTGGTTTTTATTAGGACATGTTTGGCTTTGTTTCTGATTTTTGGGCAGGTCTGTTCTATGAGGCTCCAAGAGGTTTTTTGAATCCCAAGCCTGATAGAAATGGAGAATTATGGTTCCAACATCATGCCTAGTAGCAATAATAATAACAAAGAGCTGGAGGCTCATATTTGTGTGAGAGGCAAGCCCAAATTCTCTTTGAAGAGCCTGTGCTGGCTCTGGAGCAGGCAGGAGCCCATTTCAGGTGGAAGGTTTTGCCCACTTGCCTCAGAGGGGTGGGGTCTGCAGCAGATTTGGGTGAGGAGCAGAACTGGGGGAAAGAGGCAGGAGCAAACCAGCCCCTAGCATACCACAAATGTGTTTTATATTGTAATATCAAACATTGGCTTCTTCTGTGTTTTCTGTTAAAACAAGTCATAAAAGGACTACTTAAAGGGGACTCCATTCCTATATTTTATATATACCCACAGAGAACATGTGGAGTGCAGATAATGGTGACCAACCTTCCCCCCCACCCCTCCTTCATCTCCTCCATCTAATAAGAAAAAGAACAGAGCTGGTGTTAACACAGGAGGGGTTGTTAATCTAGTCGGAAACGGATTTTCGGGGCCAGCCATACTATTTTTAATTTTTTTTTGGCGGGCCTGAGAGGAGAAGGGAAGGGAAGGGATGGGAAGGGAAGGGATGGGATGTTCACCTCGCTGCTCGGAGGAGAGCAGCAGCCGTGGCCGGGCAGAGCTGCAGGGCAGCCGGGGCTCAGCCCCTGGGGGAGCCGCTGGAGGGGTGGGATGTAATTGATAGCAGGGAAGAGCTGTCACAATAGCAGGATAGGAAAGCGGCTATCCGGGACAGAGCCAGCTTTTAAAAGCCCCTAATCTGCCAGTCTAGGTATTAAAGGGCTGATTTGAGGGGAGGACACGGCGGAGGGGGGTTAAAGAGGAGGCCTGACTCCTGTTAGCTCCTTCTAATGAGGCAGTTGAATAGCGTTTAAAAGGGCTCCTGGCCTGGCATGAAATCTCACAAAGGAACCTCCTTATTTTAATGCACGCAACTGACTTTGCTTTACAAACACTTTTATAGTGTCCAGACACTTACAAATCGACCTTCAGTGATTCTCGAGTTAATATGAAGTCTAGGGAAACATTAATGCGCTATTAAAAAAAAGGAAAAAAAAGGGGGAAAAAAAGAAAGTCTCTCAATAGATCTTTCTAGTCTTACAAACACTCTCAGAGTTCTTGAGTACTCGGCTCGGGGTATAAAATGTAAAGTCGTTTAAGGCTATTAATGGGGGGAGGGAGCCGATCCTGCGTTCCGTGCCCGAGTCTCTCATTTGAGCTGTTAACCTCCCGCTTGTAGTTGTTCGGTTTGTTGGGTTTTATTTTTTTCTTTTTTTTTCCCCGAGTAAAAAGCAACGGATTTTGGCTTGGAGCAAGCATATTTAAAACCCCGAAGAAGGGCTTGTGTGTCGGCAAGTTTATCTTCCCCTCCCCAGCCCCCCCTTGATATGTCAGTTGGTTTAATAAAAAATCCCCTATTACCGTCCCCTCCAGACCTCGGCTCTCTAATTATCCAACAATGAGAGGGAAGAATTTTAGGGGTCCAGTCCTGCCAAGCGAAAAACCGGAGGGGATGGGAAGGGCGAGATCGGGAGCTGTCTGAAAGCGGCTTGGAAAATACCTTTTTCCTTAAAAAAAATAGGAAAAAAATTAAAAGAATCCGTGCAGCAGAAGGGAAACGGTTTAAATTGGCAAGCGAGATGAATGAGGGATGGAGAAAGCGCGGGGTAAACGGTGGTGGGAGAGCTGGACATGGCAGGAAATGTGTGTGTGTGTGTGTGTGTGTGTGTGTGTGTGTGTGTGTGTGTGTGTGTGTGTGTAGGGTGGGGATGTACCGAGCTCAGCCCGAGCTGATCCTGGGAGGGATTCTGCACTTTGGGAGCTGGCATTCCCTGGGGATTTGTCCCACAGACGCGGAAAGGAAGGAGGAAAAAGCCAGCTTGAGGAAGGAGTGTTGTGATGAGGAATGGGCCGAGATTTTGGGATGGGTTTTGGAGGAGGGAGTCGCTTTCCACGGCCCGCTGCTCCCCGGCAAACCGCGCCGTTTCCAGCAGTAAAACTCCTTTCCCATGAGTGAAATTTTGGCTTTTTCCCCTTTTTTACCGCCCGGCTGAGCTGGGGAGAGCAGTGCCGGGAGCCTGCCTGTGGGGCGGGGGGGTAAAACCCAACCCAGCCCCAAAGCACCCCACTCTCACGGCCCGAATTATCTCCTCTGAGCGCTGCTCTCGATAAGGCCAGACACAGCCCGGGGGGGGCTCCTCTTTTGTCTGCTTTTCCCCCGGCTCTCCCTTGCTTTTTCTTTCTTTTTTTTCCCCCTTCAGGGAACAAAGAACCAATTTAAAGGCTGCTCCGGGCCAAGCGCTGGTTGTGCGCAGAGGCGCAGGCTGAGCGCGGAGGCTCCGCTCCAGCGCAGCCGGGAAAATAAACAACGCTCTGTTTTATCTCTTTGCTTTCCCCCGGTCGGTGAAATTCGCGGGAGGGGGAGTGGATCTGAGCATGCGAACAGCTGCTTAAAATCTAATATAGACAAATAGACATCTTGTATAACATTAAGTTTTAGTAGGCAACTCATTTATTTTGAAGCGCGCTTGCGAATAGTTTGGCAAAGAGCTTTTCTCCCTTTTTTCTGGTCCTGGAGAGGAGCTGAAGAGTTCGCTGGGCTGAGCTGGGATTTGGGAAGGAACGGGGCATTGTCCGTGAAGGTTTCCCAGCCCTCGGCTCGGTCACCTCAGCGCTCCGGGCTGGGGCTGGATCTCTTTCACCCAGGAGAAAAACGAACAGGAAAACCCCCAGACAAAATTAAACCTAGGAAGAAGACCGTGAGGAAAAATGAAATATTTACTATCTGGATAATTAGGGCTTCTGCAAAGAACTTTAGAGAATCTTAACGCTTACAGCGTTCGAAGTGCAACGTTTTGGGGCATCCCCTTCTTTAGGCTTGTGCGATATTAACTAAAAAAGCCTGGCCCGGGTATTTTGGGTTTGTAAATTCCTTAGGAAAAGAGAATTCCGCCATGGGAAGCTGCCGGGGATGGAGCAGGGCGCTCTTGCCTCGGCAGGATGATCACACGGTCTGTCAAGGAAAGGATAATATTAATAATAATTATTATTATTTATTATTTTAAATGAATGTAAGTATTTTATAGGAGCCAAGAGCACAGAGCCAAAAAGCAAACCTGTGTCCAGGCAGCCATGGGGAGAGCGGCTCCAAACGAGAGGGCTGGAGTTCAGGGGAATAAAAAATAAAAAGGACAAATAATAACTAGGAAATCAAGAATTATTCGTGGAGGTGTGTGCTGGCTGCTCTTACCCACCGAGCCTGCCTCCGTCTCTCCTCTCCAGGCGACGGAGCCGCCGTCCTCCCCCAAATCCCTCCCTGAGCGGAGACTTTAAGGCTGGATAAGGGGAAAAAGGGGGAAACTGCAATTGTTTGTGGGCTCGTAGGGGTAACAGGCCCCTGTGCCGCACCACTGCCTTCTCCTGCCCTCGACGTTTATTTGCACCGTCAAAAATTCCACGGGTTACCGAATTTTTTTGTTTAATTCGTTATGTATATTTACTTTTTTCCCCCTGTCGTTTGTACTAAGACGACCTGGTGAATTACTGGATGGAAAACAGTCTGGGTGCCAGGATAAAGTTTTTTGCCCGATCAGGGGTTTGTTTGTGGGGTTTTTTTCTCGCAGAAGCCAATTTCTCGAGCTGCCAGTGCGGCGGCAGTGAATGAATTCCCCACTGGACTTTACCGCTTGGGCAAGATGCTATCCGGGGCTAAAATCCGGCTGGGTTCAAGCTGGGGTTCCTTCGGTTTTTTTTAAAATTAATAATTTAAAGGAGGTTCTTTAGAATAATAATTAAAAACCCTAAAATACACGCACGCACAAAAAACGTCGTACCTGACCCATTTAGGAGGGGGAAATGTAGAAAGAAACCTGCAGCGTGATTAGAACGGAGCAAGAAGGGAAAAGAGAGCGAGCAGAACTTTGGGGGCAGGATCAGCCCGCGGTGCCTGAAGCTGCTCGGGGCTGTTCCAATGCCCTCCTTGTGCCCTAGGAATGGAGCAGCAGCGGTTCCGCGGGCCGAGAGCAGCCGGGCCGGGAGCCGGGGGTGATTTATTGTGTGTTTGTTTGAAAGCGTTCCCCCCAAACAGAAACAAACCATTGATCTCCCTGAGAGGCGCAGGGCTGGGCTCGGAGGTTTTGTGCCGCCGCTCGGAGCCAGGGAATAACAATTTTTCCGCCCGATCCCTTGGCTCGGCGGGGGAGGAACGCTCCCCTCGCTTTAAACCCGGCTTTATTTCGCCGCTTAAGAGGGCGAGGGAGCCCGCCCGAGCACGGAAGGTGCTGCCGGGTCTGTTATCCCTCAATTATAACTTCATTAATATCTCCTGCTCCCGGGGCAGCAGCGCCTCCGCGGAGCGCAGCCGGCCCTGCCTGCGCTCCGGGCGGCGGAGGCAAAGCGCGCAGCTCAGCGCCAGGTATCTCCCTCCTTCCTTCTCCTCCTTTTTCTTCTTCTGATTGTTATTTTTATTCCATCCGCCGTGTGGGCGCATCCCGGCTCCCTCGCTGGCGTTGGGAAGCGCCCCAAGCCCGAGGTGTTAACGAGGGGGGACCAAAGGGCTGCGGAGCGGGCGCGGGGCGGCCCCGGCTGAGCGCGGAGGAAACGCCTTGGGTTCCTTTACGGGCTCATTTTCTCCGAGGAGGATTTTACTGCACGCGTAAAGAATTTTGAAAAGCAGCGGTAAATATTTTCTCTTCTGGCAAGTTATTTATTGGCATGAAGGGAGGGTTGGTTTTTTTTAGTTTTTTTGTTGGGGGTTTTTTTGGTGTTTTTTTTTTTTTTCTTCTTCTCTCCCCCTTTTTATAAAGCTACATGTGGTGACCATATAGGATCAGAAATAATGTGGCCTTTCTGGGTTTGAAGAACTGCTAATGTCATTAAAGGTCTTCCTAACACGCCAGCTAGGAGTTCAAAAAGCCTCGCCTTTTATCCCCAGCATATATTTGGTTGTTTATAAAGTGCAGACTTCCTCGTGCTTCAAGTGCATCGGGAGGATTCCTTAAAACTCCGTAGCCGGATCTGTTTTCAACTATATTCTCCTTTGGAAATTGGAAATCGGGCTGTTTAACTGGTGTCTTTCACACTTCTTTGCTGGCTGCTATTTTTATACATTTGACCGCAGATGAGCTTTTCCCCCACACAGAAGCAAACAAAGAATTATCCCCTTTGCCTCGGATTGCAGTAAATATCTGCGCCGACCACTAATTGTCCATTAGCGCTAATAAGTGGCTAAAACAATAGCAGGAGATAACCCGAGCAACCTGTCTTCTTTATTTTAATTTGACTTACTGAAGTCGGGAAGGTTTTGACGAAGACCCGACTAGACGTGTCCAGGGAATCTGTGTACTAAACTTTTGGACTGTTGATTTTGAGGGTCACTTATCTAAGCTAAGTTCAAAGTGTCACCTGCTTTAATCCCCTTTCTGTCATGCTCGGAGAGACTCCACACAGCACAGTTCGTTTCTCAGAACGCCTGGAAAAATCTCTCTGTCTCGATTATTTTTTTTTTCCCTCCCCATTTTCCACTCACAAATACGTTTCAGAATTTCTCCCCTCGATTCTAGACTTTTAGGGAAAACTCATTTGAATTCAATTATTAATATTTTCCGGGCATGCTCTTTCAGTGTGCCATTTGTAATATATTAGGATGAATTATATGTTGGGTTAAAAAAAAAATAAAGGAAGGGGGGGGGAAATGGCAAAAAAAAAAAAAAAAGAGAGAGAAAAATCCGGAGAAAAAAAGGCCTATTCTGTTAAATAGAAACAAGATGTTCAAATATAGAATACATGAATTTGAAATCTGGTGTTTTCCACTCTCGGATGTTGATGGCGTTAAAAAAAAAAAAAAAATCTACTTTGCTGCTTCTGCAATTTAAATCTTTAGGTAGAAACATAAATTATCCACCGGGATATTATTTTTAATTAAAATTCTCTTTCCTGAAGGAGTTGTTTTTAACTTCTCCTCGGTTTTCCTGAAGATTTTTCTTTTTCCCTCGGATTTCACATTTTCATTAATTGAGGGATTCTTAAGACGTGTCTTGCAGCGGGCTTGGTGTTTTTGAGACTTTGACAGAAAACAGCCCGCTCGGTTTGCTTGGGTTTGGGTGAATGCTTTTGGGGAAAATGCATAGTTTTAAAACAACTCAGAGGGAGTGGGAAGCTTGGAGCTCCTCAGACACGTCAATGAGCAGCGTTCACACACACACACACACACACACACACAAATCCCGGGTTTTTTCAACGAGCTCTTCAATGTCGAGCTCCTCACTGAGGCTTTGGAGGGGCAAACCTAAATTTATGCCTCTCTGGGCAGTTAGAAGCACCTAAATAGAAAGGGAGAAGTGCTGAAGCCTCACAAACCCGGGTGAGGACAAGGAGGGCAGCCCCAAAGCTGAGCCCTTTCCCTCTCACTGCCTGCATGGGACTTGAGCTGCCTTTATTATTTCCTCCCTGGAGCATCGAGGAAAAGTCCCTCAGTATCCCAAAATCAGGGACTTGAAGCACTTGGTGGAGTTCAGAAGTTTTGGGAGGGGCAGGGCACCGCACCTGCTTTGTGTTAGGTGGGGAGAAGGGCTGAGAGGAGCCACCTCAGCCCAGCATTCCCGGGAAACCCAGCCCCAGAAGTGTTCCTGGGCCATCCACAGCACAGAACACCTCCTGCTACCTGGGAACAAATCCTCAGGGGCTGGTGGAAGAGAGACTGGTGGAGGAGCCCAGGATCAGGGGACTTTAAAGGTTTCAGCACCCCCAGGTTTTGCTGCCTTTTGGTTTGGTGTTCTGGCTGTCAGAGCTGTCCCCTCCTGCCACTTCAGCCTTAAGAGGCAACAACACTTGAAGAGTAGTAAAAATAAAGAAAAACTAAGGGAAATCAGCTGCTTTTTGTATGCTGGGGAATAGGAAGAGAAAGAGGGATTATTTTGGTTCCTTGAGGCTGGCAGTGGAGGCAATGCCCTGTTTCCCCATGAGGGCTCTGCAGGAGCACTGGGGTCCTGCAGCCCTGCTGGCCTGGCTGGGCTGCTCTGCCCAGAGCCCAGCAGATAAGGCAGGCAGACAGGGACTGAGGGCACAGACAGAATTCCAGGGGCAGGTACATCTGCTGATCCCTCTCAGTGGTTTCATGGACTTTTTTGCTCTTTCCTGTAGTTTTGGAATCAGTCATTCTGCTATCAGCTTGCTCTAGAGATGGATGAGTAACACCAGTGAGATAAAAGAGCCAAGCCTCCCTTTCCTGTGATTTGGCTGCTTTTTGTTAACAGTGCTGAGTGCCATTATTTCCCACAAGAGACATCTGGAAAATCATCAATGTGTGGTGGAGAAAGTGGCTCTTCTCTGCTCTGTGCTCCCCTTTGATCCAACATGGAGCACAATTCACTGCCTCTTGAGATCAATAGCTGCCATCCCAGGATATTTTTCACTCTCCTATGCTGTGGCTGACTTGAACCACTTGAAGAAAATATGAATGTTAGCTGCTTTTTGTCTTAGATGGTGTTTATTTATGAATTTGTGACAGCAAGGCTGATGCCAGGAGGAGAATGGCATGGACCAGCTGGAGATCATGAGTGCAAACATTTGAGCTGTTCCTCTGAGCTGGGTTGGCTTCACCTTGTAGCAGCACACGACTGGGGATTTGTAGAAGTCTGGGTGGCCGTGGCTGGGCTCTGCAGCCTCCCAGCAATCCAAGCACAGATCTCCAGAGCCAGCAGCATCAGCTGCTGGGCTTTGAGCTGAGGCTGCCTACCTGGAGCAGGGATGGGTTCAGAGCTCCTTGGACTCCAAAGGGGGGAGCAGAGCAGGAAGGGCTCTGTGTGTGTGTGTTGGAGTTCAGCAGGAGCATCAAGTGCTGCTCTGCTCTTCCTAACCAAGAGGGGCCACCCTGTGATTTGTGGTGCTGTGGCTGTGGCCCAGGGATTTGTGCTGGTCAGGCAGTGGTGGCTGAGGCTGCCCCTGGGTTGGTGTGGGCACCAACCCCAGGCAGGGGCTGGCACGAGACCCATCCTCGTGTTGTGCACAGCCTGCATCCCTGGGACCTCCATCCCCGTGGCACTCCCTGCCAGAGCCTCCCCCAACCCTGTTCATTGGTCCCTGAGTGAGGAGACACCTGGCTGGGTGAGAGTGGCTCTGTGAAGCTTTTCCTTGAGAAAGCAGCTCTGGGACACGTGAGAAGTGCTGCCCTGTACATTCACTGCACGGCCTCGGGGATGTTTGCCTGCTGGCTACCTCTGCTCTCCAGCACTAAATCCTCTAGTACTCGACCTGAAAGGTCCTGCTAATATGGGCAGGATCAAGCACAGGCCTACAAAGAGCAAGGGAGGTCATTATTTTCACAGGAACTGCAAGTTGGACCCTAAATCTTCAGAAGAGAGCAGTGCCTAGAAACCAGCTGTCTCATATATCTGCTGTGCTGAAGTGGAAGCAGGGAGGGGAGAATAAAAATGTGTTTTGCAGTATAATATTGCTTTGTGCCTCTAAAAAAGGCTTCTAATTTTATGTTTTAAAGGCAAACATTGCAGCTAATTGAAGAGCAGAGAGGGAAAAATGGATCTCCTTTTCTAAGTGCCAGTAAGACTGGGTTCTGGGCCAGTGGTTCTGTGAGAGGTCTCCATTTACTACCTGTCCTAAACCTCAGGTATTTTAGAAGGAAAATGCCTGCCATATATTAAAGAGAAAAGTCATTAAATGGATGTCAAAAAAAAGAAGAAGTAGGACAGAGAAAACCCATATGACTGAATTTATGGCTCGCTTAGGGAGCACAAGGTAGCACTGAGAAAACATGAGTGGGAACAAGGGGGCATCCATGCAGTGGAAAAGACTTTTACCACTTGCTGCCTTCCCAGTGCTGACCTGGGAAGAGGTCCACCAGCATGGCAGTGTCACTGTCCCAGCAGCCCCCTCACTTGAAGAGCAAAACCTTCCTCCTCCTCCTCCTCCTCGTGTTCCCTGGGAGTTGGATTAGGCCCCGTGCCCAGAAAGTCTCTGGGATTTTATTGCTCTGTTGAATGCACCCATTTGCCTCTGGAGGAAACTGCTCAAGCAGCAGGAGCCAGCAGGAAAGTCAGGGCTTTGTGGGCATCCAGGCAGGAGCCAAACTAAACCAGCAGGAGGCAAAGGGAAATGCTCCTGGGGACAGTGGGTTAGGAGCAGGGGCTTGGCTTTGGGCAGGAGGGTGCAGCAAGAGAGAAATGTGGAATTTCAACCATCAGCTGGGAGGGAGCAGTGTCCAGAGCCTGGTGGGGACACTGAGATCTGTCCATGGGAAGAGCTGGCCTCTTCCCCAGGTTCCTGTGGTTCCAGAGGCCTGGGCAGAGCTCAGAGCCTGAGGGCTCCCTCTAAATCAGGGAGTGGGACTGAGGTGGGCAGGAGACAGCAGAGACACTGAGCTGGCACTGAGCTGGCACTGAGCTGTCACTGCTGCCAGCTCCTCTTGGGCTTCAGGCTTTCCTTTTGGACACCAGCTGGAATGAAAGGTCTGAAAATCCCATCCTAGAGGGCACCTGTGCTGCCTGACCCATTTCCTCCTTGTCCTCAAGCTCAGCCATGAGGGGCTGTGGCCCTTCCATGGGCTGGGCAGGGGCTGGTGGTCTCCAGCTCTGCTCACATCAGGAGCCCCAGAACTGGAGCCCCAGCAGGTGCTCTGTGCTGCTGCTGTTCCTCAGGCCCACCCCCTCCATCCCACTCTGCAATCCCCACCAGCTCCAGGAGTTTTGGAGGAAGGAAATCAGCAGGCACCAGGTGGAGCAGTGACTCCCATCCCACAGTGAGTGGCAGCAGTTGGATGGAACCTGGTTTGTGGCTTTTCTCCTTAGCTCTGAGCCTGGTTTGATGGTCCAGCTCAGCCCCTGTGGAGAGGGGTGGGCTGGTCCCTGCCTCTCCTCCCTCTCCTCCCTCCATCCCCCCAGCTCCTGCCTGCTCACACCTCCCAGGGTCCGGCTGTGGGGTGGGCAGGCTCAGCTGAGCTAATGGTGGATTAACCCCATGAAATATGGCAAAGAAACTGGATTTCTGTCAGATCAGGCACTGAGCTGGCCACTTTATGGCTGATCCTCAGGGTTCTGATCCCTTCTCTGGCATGGTTTTGGTGTGACCAAGACAAGGGAGGTGGCTTCCAACCTCCCAAAGGACTGTGGAGGGGAAAGTGGGAAGCAATAGCAGCAAGAATGCTGCTCTGAGCTTGGTGGGCTGGACAAAGAGTTTGGGAGGGAGCAGATTTGTTTTCTCCTGTGCTGCTGATGAGCTCTGTGGTCTCAGGCTCTCCAGCTCACCTTCCTGTGCCTGCCCTGTCCCATCCTCCTGGCCAGGAGCCCTGGGGAGGCAGGGCCAGCCCCTCCCCGTGTGTCTGTGGGATGCTTCACACGGTGGTGTCTGTCACGGGGTGGCCTCTGGACTCTATCACAGCCCCACTACTATTAATAATCCAGAGGATTAGAAAGATAAGCCAGTTACAGCAAGGCTGGGCTTGTCAGTGCTGTCCACTGGCTTGTGCTATCTCCTAGGTGGGGGAACTGCTCTGCTCTGTTTATTTACAGTCCATAACTTTGCAAATGGGCTAATAGAGGCTCAGCTTTTACTTCTTTGCAAACCCCTCAGCGTAGGAGACATCCGTGCTGACAGAATTATCTTTTTTTTTCTTCTATTTTCCCCCCTTTTGCCTACAAGGCAAGAAGAGCTGGGCTTTAATTGGAGGCTCAGATGGATCCCTCCCACTTGGCCTGGGGGAGGATGCCTGACAAGCAGCCTGGAGGTAAAATACAGGCAGATTGAATCTGTGTATCTCAGCCAGGATGCCAAATATCTAATACCTGTTTCATCCCCAAGACTCAAAATTACTTTATTTATCTCTGTGTGCAGCACAATAAAATCCTGCCTGTTCCACGGGCTCCATTTCAGCAAAAAAAAAAAAATAAAAATACAAATTTCAGCAAAAAAAGCAGCTGGGGGTTGAGGTGCCTGGGGGTTGAGGTGCCTGCTGGCTTGGCATGGCCAGGGCTCCCTCCAGGTGTGTCTGCCCAGGGGGGCTCCTGGTTTGGCACGGCCAGGGGTCCCTCCCGGTGTCCCTGCCCAGGGCTGTCCCTGGTTTGGCACGGCCAGTGCTCCCTCCCGGTGTCCCTGCCCAGGGCTCCCTCCCGGTGTCCCTGCCCAGGGCTCCCTCCCGGTGTCCCTGCCCAGGGCTCCCGCAGCTCCGTGGGACGCTGGCAGCGCCGCCCGGGCGGGCTGGAGGATCCCTGGGGTCACGGCAAGGTGAAAGTTGTTTATTCCCTGCGGCAGGATCTAATCCAAACTGGAGCGCAGGGACAGCCCCTCGCTGACTGATCTCCCTCTAGGGGCACTTTTCCTTTTTTGTTTTTGATGTGATACTAAGTGGATTTTGTCTCCTGGCTGATACAAGAGGGGTTTGGGGTTTTTCCTCCCTCGTGGTGTTCCTTTTGCAGAGGGGAAAGACGAGCTCAGAGCAGAGGTTTCAGAGCCAGCCTGGCCCTGAGGCTGAGCCATCCATGTCCCCATGCACCACCTGAGCATCAAACCAGCACAGGGAGGATGCTCCCATATGCACAGATACATTCCTGCTCCTTCCCTCTCCCCAGGCAGGGCTTCCCAGCCCTGAGGTTTGAGTATCTCAAACATCTGAGCATCACAAAATGAGTTTTTGTGCTGCAGAGATTTGCTGTCCCCAAAAACCCCAAAAACCCCAGGGTTTGTGAGACCCTGCAGCTCCTTCCAGCTGTGGGACCCGACTCAGCCTGACCCAGCAACTCTCACATCTCTCTTCTCTCTCCTGCTCTGGGATGTGACAGGGGCAGTTTAGGAGATGCTCTGTGTGTGGAGAGAAGGGATGAGGTGCATGTGAGGAGTTTTACAGAGGGGCAGATCTCACCTGGGATCAGCACAGCCATGCCCAGCCATGCCAGGGAGGCTGGGCTGCTTGTGCCAGGGGAAAGGGAGGAGAAGGAGCTGCCCAGGAACCTCCCTGGGCTTGCCTGGCTGCTGGCATGGAGGGACAGCTCCTGGTTGTGTGGCTGCCTGCTGGGCTGGCTGCCAGCCCTCTGCAGTCACCTCAAGTTCCTGCACCTCCTTCCCCCTCTTTGCCACCAGTCCAAGGGCATTCCCTGCCCTGCTGGTGGATCTCAGCTCCCTGTGCCCCCTGGCTCTGTGTAGATGTCATCATTCCATGTTTCTGGAGCACAGCTTTGCTCTCTGGTCCCTCTTGGCTCTGTGTAAATTTATCATTCCATGTTTCTGGAGCACAGCTTTGCCCTCTGGTCCCTCCTGGCTGCTCTCAGCACGGGCAGGGTGGAGCAGCCCTTCCACAGTGAGCTCCCCCTCCTCAGTGACCTCCTCTGCCCCAGCAGGCTCAAAGGGAGGTTTGGGGAGGACAAATGAGTGAAACTGAAGAAATTTGGCTGTCAGACTCGTTCTTGGGAGGGATTTTCTGGTGTCTATGCAGAGGTGTGTTACTGTGGGTGCAGCTTTTCCAGTGATGCTCCTCTGGGGGTTCTCTGGACCCACTGACTTGTTCCCAGCCCATGTGGCACAGGAGATTTGTTTCTAGGAGTGACAGCATGGAAATGGGACCAGACACCCCAAACTGAGATTGGAGAGAATCAGAGAGATGAATCAGCTGCTGGAGGCAGGCCCAGGCAGGACTCACCCCCTTCCCTTAGGGGAACAGGCTGTGCACTTGCTCTGCACCAAGCTGGCACCTTTGGGAGAGACCCCAAATTCAGGACCTGTGCCCTGTGACACTGAGCACATCCCTAAACCAGAGGGATTTTCACCTACAAAATAAATTCAAGAAGGGTTTATTTAGCTCCTAATTCCCCAAGTCTGCTCCAGGGTGGAGCCCTTCACCACAGCTTTGGATGTGCAGCAGTGCCCAGACCGTGCTCCAGGCTGCTCCTGCTGGTGTGAGGTGCTGCTGGGGTCTCTGGGGGGTGGCAGGGGGGCTCTGGGCAATTTCTGGAGCCAGATTCCTCATTGGCATCTCCCCAGACTGGACTCTCTCACCCCAGTGCCTCCAGGCTCTAGCTGCTCTCCTCTTTGACAGCACTGGAGAGGTTAAAAAAAATTCCAGGGCTTCCCTGGGGTGGCACAGACCTGCTGACACCCAGGGTGACCCTCCCTGCTGCTGACTGCCAGGTGACCCCCCCAGATCACAGGAAGCACGTCTGGGAGAGCTTGTCCCACCCTGGGAGCCAGGTGCAGGACTCTGGTGACAAGGGCACTGTGTACAGGAGAGGGGAGGCACCAGGGTTTTCACACTGGGATTTGGGAATGTTCCCCCCACCCTGCTCCTCCTGAGTAGTTGGTCAGAAGTGTTTATCAAGGGCTAGAAAGGAAACCTGTGTGTATAATACCCCGGACCAGAAAAATCTCCCTGAAACCACAGGCTCAGCCTGGCAGGTTTGCAGCATTAATTTACTGCTGGCTTGAACAAATAGAGGCAGGTTTGCACTCCTGCCTCCTCCTCTGCCATCCCACGCTCCAGAGAGCAGCCAGGACAGCAGCCAGCTCTGCTCTCAGGGTCTCTGCCCAGCTCTGGCTGCTCCTTGCTACTCCCCTGTGCCCTGCCAGAGCCAGAGGTGAGGCTCACATGGGAATTCCCAGGAGCCACAGCATCCCCACCCAGGATCTGGGATCAGAATTCCTCATTTTGGAATGAAATTTTGAACAACCTATCCCTCAGCATGGATCCCTGAGCTGCTGCTCTGGCTCTGGTGATGCCTCAGCTTTAGCTTTTCTATTTTTCAGGTTCTGTGCTGCTTTAGTGTGTGGGTCTGAGCTTCATATTATGGGATGGTGAGCTCTGTGCACAGAGCAGGGAGACAAAACAATTCCTGCTCTAGCTGGGGACCGAGGACAAATTTCAAGCCCAAGAGCACAAACAGCATGGACTGGAGAGACAAAAACAAGCAGGGTGGGACTGCATGGGTTAAAGCTGGAATTGGACAATTAACTCCAGTATGCAAATGGAGCAGAACTTATAAAAGTGGGAGATCCCATGACTGGTCCTCCCAGTGGAGCAATGATTCCTACTGGAATCCCCTCCCTCTGAGGGCCAGGGGGGCTCAGGACTCTGCCCATCGAGGCTCTGGTGCAGGAAATGCTGCTGAGCTCTGTCCCCACCTCCCCCTGGTGACGTTCATTGCCCTGAGCTTGTCCCTGACAGGGAGTGAGGGAGGGGGGCAGAGGCTGGAAGGGCAGGGCACCCCTGATCCCCTGTCCTGCTGCTTGCTGAGCCTGCAGGAAATCAGCTCCAGGGATGCCTTGGAAGGCTGACCTAGAACAGAGGCTGGACAGAGAGGATAAAGTAAATATTCTTTAAAGAATCAAGCAGGGATTTATTTAAAACCTCCATGGATCCACCTTGGGCAGCACAAGAGCCCAGCCAGGATGAACCAAAATGGTCACAAAATGCATGAAAGGTCATGGGGTCTCTCACTTTTACAAGTTCTGCTCCATTTGCATATTGGAGTTAATTGTCCAATTTCAGCTTTAGGTTATGAAGTCCCATCCTGCTTGGTTTTCTCTCTTTAGCCCACGGTGTTTGTTCTCTTGGGCTGAGATTTGGATCATTTGTCCTTGGTCCCCAGCTGGAGAAGGAATTGTTTTGTCTCCCTGCTCTGTGCACAGAGCTCGGCATCCCATAATATGAAGCTCAGACCCACACACTAAAGCAGCACAGAACCTGAAAAATAGAAAAGCTAAACCTGAGGCATCACCAGAGCCAGAGCAGCAGCTCAGGGATCCATGCTGAGGGATAGGTTGTTCAAAATTTCATTCCAAAATGAGGAATTCTGATCCCAGATCCTGGGTGGGGATGCTGTGGCTCCTGGGAATTCCCATGTGAGCCTCACCTCTGGCAGGGCAGGGGCAGAGACATCCTGCTGCTGCTGGATAGTCAGGAGCAGTTTAATATTTAACTCAAATTTATATCAATGCTCCTAAAACCATCCTCACTGAGGGTCATTCTGCCTCTTTAGGATCATAAACCATGGTCCTTCCTGACTCCTTGGACCTCCCTCTCACATCTCCTCTCTGTAACTGTGGGATCTGGGGATGAGTGTGAGATATTTAAATGTGTGCTGAGAGGGGAGGAATGGTTGGGATCAGCTCTGAGCTGGGTCTGTGGTGCTCAGAACTTCTGATCCAGTCTGAGCCTGCCTTGAGGGAGGGATGCTGGGGCTTTGTCAAGCCTGTCACCCAAATGAGGAGTTTTTCCTTTGGAAAAGCAGCTCCATGGGAGTGGAGGGATGTCACACAGCATGAGATGCTCTGGGAATGTTGCTGCAGGAGTTGGAGCAGAGAACAGCATTTCCACTGCTCCCAAAGGCAAGAGCTGGCAGCTTGGGATATCTTGGGAAGCACCTCTGCATATATACACAGATTTTATAATGTGCACCTTTTAAAAGGTACAAATGCATATTTTAAAATCCAAACAGGTATGAAATTTCTCATCACCACATCAGAATTGCTCATTAAACAAAAAAGCATTAATCTTTATAAGGGGGCAGGGGGTCGGCACTGGCCTCTGTGAGAAGGTGACTTTGCTGTGTGGGTGCCAACTCCAGGTTATTTGTCCTTGCAGGAATTACAGGTCTGGCCCAGACTGTGTTAGCAGCCCACTGTAACCTCCTTGAAACCCCCCCAAAATGAGGTTTAGGCCCAAGGAGAAAAATCTGGGCTTTGGAGCAGAAAAGAGGAGCACCTTTGTTCTCCTTTTGTCTTTAATTCCTTTTCTCATCTCTGAGTCCAGCCCTGCCCTCCCTGGAAGGTGCTGTCACTGCTCTCCCTTTTCCAAATCCAAATGCCAGCGCTGGGATGAACTCAGCTGAGTTTTGCAAGGGGCTGGAGGTGGTGTCAGGGCCATCTGCTCTCCAGGCCATTAGAAGCATTTGCAGGGAAAAGCTTTGCCATGTGTTCCCTGCAGATTACACACACCTTTGGCTGTGCTCTTGTTGTTAGCTGCTCATTATTGGGGGGTTTGAAAAGCTTTCCTTATAAATGCCCTGGGTCCCAACCACACGTGTTGTATCAGTGGTTTTATAATGACCCATTTGGAATTATTTAGCCAGGGAACCTTGGAGTTTTTTCCTTTCAATGTGTCCTTGTAAGATGCCCAACTTCTACAGTTAGTCTATGAATGTACCCACACTATTAGATCCACTTGTTTATAATAGCAACCAAATGTCTTCAAATATTCAAGCCTCCTTTTATTTTTTACAGCACTGGCAATAAGCCTTTACATGTTAACTCTTGGCCTCTCTGGGTAACCTCTTATTTAAAAGCAACTTAATTGACTTTACCAGGCCTGGGCTATTTTTCATTTCTTCCTAGAGGACTCATTACTGGAGATGGATGTTTATAAACTGGATCTGGATCCTTCTCCCTCTCCCTCTCTCACACACACACACAAAACCAGCCTATTTTACCCCTTCCTGCCTGTTTACATTAGCAGGCCATAATCATATCCATGGCTTCACATCCTTGGGCCAAGATTTTTGCAGTGGTGACCCAGTGGAAAGTGAAAGAATCAAATAGGTGAGCAGCAAGTGCTGAATGAAGAGAGGAAATGCTGCAGTGCTCGGGATTTTGGGGACCTGTGTCTGAATGAAACGGGCAGGAGTAGAGCAGAGGTTTGGTTCTTTGGGCAGGTAGGACTGTGATGTCAAACAGGTGTAAAGCAGTGCTGAGCTGACCCAGGGCTGGGGGCTGGATTCCTTCTTTCCCTTTGGAAGTACTGGTATCAGAATTATTTAGGAAAAAGGTGACAATTGGGGTCAAGCCACAATCCTTGGCATAACAGATCCCCCAGAATTCTGCCCAATAACCTGCAAAAGCTTGAGGTATGAGAATTTCATCTGTGTGACACTGCTAAGAAGGACTCACTCAAACCCACAGCCTTGCAGGGTTTAATGCATCAAATCCTCAGCCCAGCCTGTGCTGTAGGAATTTTCCTGGTGCTGTTGGATCCACCCAGATTTCCATCAGTGGAACATCTGGTGCTTTGTGGTCATGTCCCTGGCTCAGTTTAAATCCACAGACCTGCTCTGGCAGAGGGGCTCCCAAACCCTCTGTGTTTGTTCAGGCTCTGAGCTGCTCTGTGGGACCTCTGGGAAGGCCACACTGCTCTTCTGTGCCTCCTGAAATTCCCATGGGACCTGAGGGAGGTGGAAACACCCATTCTCCATCCTCTTTTTGCCCTATTTCCACTTTTCACCTGATCAATTTGGGGATTTTTCTCATCATTTTAAGTCTCTGGGCAGCAGAGTATTGCAGCTCCTCCACCCTTCTCAGGCCAGCAGAATTCCTGGGGAGGATTTCCCTGCTTTTTGTTTATTTTACCCACGTTTTGTTGTGTCTTGTCCTGTTTCCTGGGCCAGGTTCTTGTTCACCCAGCAGGTCCCACCAGCTGCCCCTGCTCTGGCCCAAGGGGTTCAGCTGTGGGATCCCAGATTTCTGAGGAGGTGTTTTCCTCCTCCTGCAGCCCCTCACAGACCCCTCATGGCTGAGGTTATTTTGTCAGAGCTCCACGAGATGCCCCTGGAAGAGCTGAGAGAGAAAAGTGGGCAGCCAAGCCCCAGGATTGTCAGATTTATCTGATTTATCTGATCTGGTGTCTCCTGCAGCCCTCTCCCAAACTCACACTGATCCAGACTGATCTGATGACACCTGCCAGAAGCACAGGGAACCCCAAAACACTGGGGGGCTTCCCTGCCTTGCTGCTGAACCCTCCCCCCAAAATTAAGGGTCTCTCCTACCCTTTCCAGCCCAGCAGCTCTTTTTGTGTGTCCCAGAGTGCCCCTGGGGTGTTTTTGGCCGTGCCCTGTCCCACTCTGTGTGTGAGCAGTGCTCCTGCTGTGGTCCCTGCCCTCCTGCCCCCCCTCCCTGCAAACTCCAGCCTCACCTTCTGCCCCATCTCTCTCTGGGACTCATAATTCATTTTTACTGGGTTGTGGATAAAACCACAATTAAGGAATCTGGGTTTTGAATGATCCTCCAGCCACCTTTCCCTGAATTTCATCATCACAAATAATTCTGGGCTCCTTCTCTGTCCTTTCTTCCTGCTTTTCTCTGTCATTTTCCCTTCCCTTTTTAATCTTCTCTTGCCTTTCATGAGCTCCCTTAACTGGGTAGCATCTGCCAATTTTATTAATGGGCTGTGTAATCCATTTACTGGGTCATTAATGAAAATATTAAATAAGGCCAGACCTAACAAAAGATCCTTGGAGTGCTTTGCAAGATACCTCCCACAAGTGTAACACTTGGCTTGGTGCCTTTCTGGCAGGTCTGAATCCACAAAGCAGCGTTCTTATTATTGTTATTATTATTGTTATTATTGCTGGCACCAGGTGACAAGCAGGAATCCCAGCCAAGGGCCGGGTTCCTGTGGCCATAGGCATGGTGCACACATGCTCTGCTTATTTATTAGCAAACAGAGCCTCTGTGAGCTCTGCTGCACGAGCTGCACAAAGAAGAGGCAGTCCCAGGGTGGTTTCAGCATGAAAAAAGTGACCTAAATGAAGGATGGGAAGGGTGACAAGGGGATCAAGGGCACTGCCAAAGGTTTGCCCTCTGACAGTGCCCCTCAGGCAGGAATCACTTGTCTCCATCTGCTCCATTTTACCTTTTCAAACTGTGTCAGTATTTTTCAATACCAGTCCAAAATTACCCCTTTTGTAAAGCACTAAAGCCCAGAATTCTTAAGGGCTGTGGAAAAAAAGGAAAATGTAGAAACCATTCTGTGTCTTCTGCTGCTGCTGCTTGCTGCACAAGCTGGTGCCTGCTAGGAGAAACGAGGGGATCCAGGCTGATTTTTAGGAATCCCAAGCAGACCCCAGAGAAGGGGACAATGAGGGGAGCTCAGAGCTCAGCAGGGGCTGGCACAAAGCCACAGCAATGGGGACAGAGAGCAGAGGGGGAAATAGAGCAAAATGCCCAGTGAAAGAGATTCTGGTGGATTTTCTGCTGGAAAAGGTGAATTTCCAGAGCTGCTTTTACCCATCTCCCAGTCCAAACCCCTCTGTTCAGGCTTTTAAGATCTCGAGTTAATTGAGATCAATGCCTGGGTATGTAAATTGTGTGTACCAGATGTTTAAAGAAGTATTTGTGTGCACACACCCTGATGTTTATTGACAGTTCTTTTCCTATCAGCACATTTATCCAGCCTCCTGGATGCTGCAGATTTAAGGCCTTAAAGCTGCATTTTGGGAAACCTGTCCCAGCGGACCTGAATAAAATATTTTTATATATTCTCCTTTCCAGGTGCATTTCCCACAAGGTCTGTGTGTACACCAGGACCCCTCCGTGGCTCTGTGAGCCAAACAAAGTCTTTTTTGTAACTTTGCAGCTCCACCTGAGCAGCTTGCAGGACCTAAAGTCCAGGCAAAAAATTAAAAAAAAAAACAAAAAAACAAACAGGAAGGGTTAGGGGTTGGGGTGGGGGGGAGAAGGAGAAGTTTCTGTGGAAAAGAAGAAATTTCTGACCACGTTCCTTTTATTGGCCTGGAGGAACCCTCGAGATTAACAACCAGCAACCCCCCCTTCCCTGCCAGCCGCCCCCCTGCAACCCCGAGACCTCAAACAATCCGGTAGAAGGTGTGACTTCAAACTTGGTGGTAGGGATAAAGAGAAAGGAAGCCGGAATGTAAGCACTTGTGTGATGTGATTATTCCCAGAAATGCCTCGACATCTCCCCGCCGGCCCAGGCCGGGGCCGCGGAGCTGGCGGCGGGGCGCTGACCGCGGCCGTGCGATACCTTATCGGGCCGGGCAGTGTCCCCGCGTAGTTACAAGCGGAAATAGGGCCGGGAGCCAGCAGGGCCCTCTGCCAGGGCTGCTCGGCATCCATGAGAGCTCTGCCGAGCCCCCCGCCAAGGTAAAGGGGCTCCGCTGCACCCCCCGGCCCGCCCCGCCCGGGGACCCCCGGCTGGGCTGGGCTGGGCTGGGCTGGGCTGGCACCGGGGGTGGCACCGGGGATGGGGATGGGGATGGGGGTCCCTGAGGCCGTGGGCACAGCCTGACGTGCGTGGGGCGGATCCCGCAGCAGGGCCCACCCGTGCGGGCAGCGAGGGTTTTTTTTGGGGAGCCCAGCCGATGGTGCAGGGAAATTGGGGTGCACGGGCTGGGGGGGTTGATCACTGCTGCTGGACTGGCTGGCCATCCCCGGCAGAGGATGAGGAGAGGGGGAGATTTTGGGGCGGGTTTGGGTGTGGAATTTTGGGTGTGAGTGTGCCTAAAGATGCACTGGTAGAACTCACCGTGGCATTTCTTCAGTGCTCGGTTATGGATTTATTCACCTGAAGGGATACCCGCTGTGCCAGCTCTGATCCCATATGGCAGGAGAGAAAAACAATACGCCTATTCTCTCTCTTTTATATATATAGATATATATATATTTCATTATTTAAATAATTTCATTTACAGGAGAGGTGGAAGCGAGAGAGGACTAATGTAGAACAGGTGTTTTGATTTCACGTTCCTCTTTGAAAAGCAAACCTTGCCATTCAGAGCCCCTATTCACCTTTGGTTGGTGAAGAAATTAATAATAGGGGTTGTTTAGGAATTCATCAAAGAAAACCCCATCCCCTTTCTCCACCTCCCCTTTCCCGAGCCGTCAGTGGGACCCAGCACCCCCTGATTGGAGACAGCACAAAGCTGTTGGATTTTTTTTTTCAATTATTATTTATTCATTATTTTTGGGGTTGGTTTTATTTTCCAATGCGCTGTTTGGCGCTGTGGCTTAGGAACTTGGCACGGAATAAGAGGGGCTGGCTCTTCCTCGCCGTGGGGATGGGGCGAGCAGGGAGAGCCAGCCCGGATGCCGAGGGGCGGCGGCTTTCCCGCAGCATCCCCGTTCCATCCCCGTTCCATCCTCATTCCATCCCCGTTGCATCCTCATTCCATACCCGTTTCATCCTCATTCCATTCCCGCAGCATCCCCGTTCCATCCCCGTTCCATTCCCGTTCCGTCCCTATTCCATCCCCACTCCATTCTTCACTATTCCCTCCCCATTCCAGTTCTATTCCTGCTCTATCCCTGCTCCATTCCCTCTCCATTCCTCACTATTCCTTCCCTATTCCCGCTCCATTCCCTCTGGGAGCCGGGATGGGAACACACGTGGGTTTGGAGAGCTGCCCCCGAACCCCCTCCCCGGCCCTTCCAGGGATCTGCCCCACATCTCCACCACTGCTTGTGCCCAAGAATTAGCTCAGTATAAAATATATATATACATAATATAAATATATAACTACATAAATAAATATATAACTATATTTTTAAATAACTATACTTATATATATAAATATAACTACACATATATATACATATATATACAGAAATAGCAAATAAATATATACATATTTTTATTTATATATAAAATATAACTATACTTATATATTTTATATATATTTTTGAATATGTATAAATATGTGTTTATAGATTTCTTTGCTATTTCTGCTTCTCTCCCACCCCGTGAATAATAAAACCCACAGAACCGCGGCCCGGGGGCTCCGTGTGTCCATCGGGTGACACAAAATGTGTCTGGATCTTGTGAAGGTACCTGGGCCAGGGGGTCCATTCATCCCCAGATCCCAGGAACAACTCGGGGGCACGGGGATGAACGAAATATTTGAGCTGGGTTTGGATTGTTGTTTGATTTGTTTTCCATTTGAATCATTATCATCCCTCAGAATAAAATGTGGTTTGATGAATTTCCCGTTGCCTGAGAGCTCCAAGGTTCCTTCCCGCTCATCTCCCGAGGTTCACAAAAATGAAAAGCAGTGGTAGGAACGAGGTAAATTGTTACACCGGGAAAAAAAAATAATGCTTGCACTGGGGTGATTTGGAGTAAATCGGGGACTGGAGGATTAACATCGAGTGTGTGAAGCGAGGGTAACAAGTGCCACGCCGATTTTGGGGGGGCTGGTTTTAGGACAGAGCTTTAAATAAGCCTAAAACCTGAGTAACTCCTGGCTTGTATTCGCCAGTGTGAGGATAAAATGAATTCAGGATCCTAAATGATGTTTGCGCCTAAACTCAACCAAATTAACCAAATATTTGGCAGTTCAAGAGCCCCGTTTTGCTCTCGATTTCAGGGCTTGGGCTGCTGCTGTGGGAAAGCCGTGGGTAAATGCATCTCCGAAATTTGATTTCTGCAGCCTGATCACTCTCTAGGTGTTTGTGCCCAAGCAAATTCCTGCCTGCTCCGAAAAAAAAATAGATTTTCCTGGAGCCCAGGGCAATTTTCTCTATCCTTCTCTTGGCGAGGCTGCTCCGTGCTGCAGAAATCCCGGCTAATTTCCCCAGATAACCTTAATATTGGCCAGGAAGCCGAAGGAATGAGCTGGCCCGTTCCTCCTTTGGCTTTAAAGGTTGTTTCAAAGCTTTGATTTGAGCTCGGGGTGGTTGGAGGGCGCTGCCCGCACCCCCTTCTGAAAAGGCGAGGGGGAAATCAGCAATGAAACGTCTCCGAGATGGAGAAGGACCTGTGGAAACTCTCCAGACACTCAATCCCGCCCGGGAGCTCTCCCTGGCCAAAACCACCGCCGGGTTTGTCCCAGCAAGTGCATGGCGAGAGAGATTCGGGATTTAAATCAGGCAGAGAGGAAAACAGAAATGTTTGCTGTGTGGAAAACAGGGAATTCGCCTCCTTTTCAAAGGGGAGGTAAAAAGAAAAAGTAGTGAGTTCGAGTTGGGTTTTTTTGTCTCTTGTAATTTCTCTCAGGAGCCGCTCTAATTTGGCAGCGATCGCCGGTTTTTAATCCCGAGCCTAACGGGAGCCGGGCTTTGCCCGAGGCCGGGCAGCTCCTTCCCCTCGCAACACTCGTCTTCCGAAATCAGGAATGCCTCGCTCCTATTTCCTACAAACCGCTTTAATCCCCCTCAAAAAACCCCAAAACTTTCAATGATTCTCTCCAATGCCCCTCCAAAATATCTCATTAAAACCAACCCGGCCCCGCCGTTAAACCCGGATTTAGGGGAGTCACTTCGGACGCAGTTTGGGGGAATTTGTTCTTTTTTTATTTTCCCGTCTTTTCAGAGTAAATCTTTTGCTCTGAACGCTCCTGAATTTCTCCCCCCTCCCGCTTTTGGCTGGGGGGAACGGTGTAATTTAAATCCGCCTTCAGCCCGAACAATAGGGGCCGTAAACCCAGACTAAGAAAGTTGTCGGCAGGGACGGAGGAACCGCAAACACATTTTTTCCCCCCAACTATACAATGTGGAAACTCTTAAAGGGCGCTATCTGTAGACATCTTGCAATCACTGGTCTTCCTTGTCATCTGAAGGAGAAAGGGGAAAATATATTAAGTGAAGACACACTTTAAAATTACTTATACATTTTAAACATGCTGGCAAAGGGAACTGCCTGATAAACTCTTGCCCAGATTTCCTTTTTCTCGGGTAAATTATTTCAAGTTGTTGTACAAATATCTCCCGCCCCTCTCCTTCCCCGGATTTAATTCGAACGAAAACAAATTCCTGCAGTCCCCAAAAGCAGCTGGGACGTGGGGGAACGGCAGTCCTGCGTGGGTGCAAACACCCACCTCAGCAGGGCTTAGAAAAGGAGAAAAAAAGCAATAATAATAATAATTTAAACAGTTTAAAATGCTTCATAACAAGCCGGCAGAGCGCCTGGTGCTGCAGCCAGGTGGGAGCTGAGCTGGGCTCTCTTTCCCCAGAGCCAAAATTCCCCCGAAAGCAGTCGGGACAGGGAATTATTCCGGTGCTGCCGGGTTTGCGAGGCTGCTGGCCGTGCCTGCCGCCCCGGGCTGCGGCCAAGCTGCCTCTGTACAGCCGCCAGCTCCAAAGCCTTGGCTCTGCAATAAACTGAATAAACCCTGCGACTTTCCCACCGTGCGGCCGAGCTCCTTGCCTTTGCAAACGGGATTGCTCCGCACGGGAGAGTGCTCTGAAAAGGAAGCGTGGCTCTGGCAATTTGTTTTTTTCCATATTTTGTTTATTTTTTTTTCTCGTTTCTCTGGGGTAATATTGAATTTTTTTTTTTTTCTTTTCTTGCTTTTTAATAAAAATAGGGAAAGTGCAGGGATTCGGTAGGGGATGCGCTGCCGGCTCAGGGATATCCCGTGGTGGGAAATGAGGAACGGGGGGGATGGAGGGAGCGGGGGTGGGGGTGACCCAAAGGAAGCTCTGGACAACAGAGAGGCTGCGTGGATGAAGACTCGGATCTGCTGAACCCCTGAGGCAGGATCGGGTCCTTCTTCTCCAGCGGGATCTCCAAGCTCCCTCTCTCCCCCTCCCGCCCTTCCAGCATCTTCAAACAGCGTCCGTCGCACAACCTGAGGGTAACGGGGCTGGGGGAGGGGGCTTTCTTCTTCTTTTTTTTTTTTTTTTTTTTTTCCCTTTAAGTCTCTTTCAAGCTGGATTTATGTTTGTGTGATGAAATGCCCCTCTGTGTTTAACATTCCCAATGATCATTTGTTTCCTTAGCTCCATTACTCCTTTATGAGAGCGCCTTTCGCCCGGGCATGTTTAATCATAGCCGCTTACGCAATATTTTCTTTGGGATAGATTCACTCAGCCTTATTACATATCAATTATTTCCTTACAACTTCGTTCCACACCAGCTGCTTTGTTATCTGGGCCTGCCACCCCTTCACCCCCCTCCCCGGCGTGTGCTGGGAAGGGAGGGAGACGTTTGTTTTTCCTAGGATAAAATACTGCTAATAATAATGCAGATTGAGTGGAAGGAGAAGGGGGAAGCGGGGGGAGAAGCCGAGCCGGGGATGCTCCGCGGGGCTGCGTGTCCCTGGTCCGGGCAGGACCGCTGGGGATCGGGGTCCCCTTCCCCCCTTCCCTCCCTGTTTCTCCACGATTTTGCTCCTCATTTTGGAGCCGCTCCGCTGTGTTTGCGCCTCCCATGCTTCGCTCTGGCTCAGAGCAGAGATTTCTGCTTCACAATCCCCGGGGGAGCTTTCCCCACCCAGCCTCCCGCCGGCTCCTCCGGCAGCCCCCCATCTGGAAAGGACATTTCCAATCGATTCGAGCCCTTCCCGCCCGGACTTGAGTTCGAAATCATTTCAGTGCGAGTTTTATCGGAATTTTACATCGTAAACACGCTGCCAGATTTGGCTCCTCTTCCCGAGCCGGTTTTGCTGGGCTGCCCGGGATGGGCTCCGCTCGCCGCAGCCCAGGGCGCAGCGCGGGGACTGCCGGGGTGGCCTGGGGGAGCTTTTCTCCTCGTCCAGCTGGCAGAGACGGCAGGGAACAGCCCCGACAGCAGGGAACAATCCCTCCCAGGCGGGGAGAGCCCGTGAGATCCCGCGGTGCTCCCTTCTCACCTTCTCCTTTCCACCCTTCCAGCCCCGACATTCGTTTCCCGTCTGGGGAGCGCGGCGCAGCGAAGATTCCTTTCCTTTTCTTTTTTTACTTTTTTCCTTCTTTATATTTTATTATTTTTTAATTATTGTCCCTGATGCCGAAGAACCCGAGATCCTTTGGTTAAGTCGTGTCTTTATAGGGGAAATATATATATCCATTTATGTGGGCTATAAAGCTGCGCTGGGGAAGGGAGAGGGACCTGCTGCAGTCCTGGGTCCGTGACTCACGGGGACAGGGACTCTGAACCGGGACACCCACACCTGGAGGGTGGCAGGAGCCCCGGCAAGACACACTCGGGAACTGGGGGGGTTAATGCTGAATTTCCTGGCTCTGGTGAGCTTCTCTCTCCATCATCTTTACGCGCACACACGGATATGTGAACAGATGACTTGGCACCGGCGAAAAACACTTAAAATAATGCCTCTGCCTCTGGCCAGGCCTGTGTAAATATCTCACTCTCCCACATGCCCGCCTGGCTTTTCCTGATGCTGCGTTACTTGATCACAAATACATAATTTGCACGAGTGTGTGTATACACGGAGCCGCTTTGATCTCGGCGCAGAAATGCCCCCCCTCGCCTTCGGAGGGGCTGCAGCCCCGAGAACAAAAGCGGAGAATAAAAATGCTCAAATAACACATTTTCAAATGGGAAGCGTGTGTCGGCTTCCTTGAGTGGTTCTGGCACTTGGAAAGGGGTGGTGGTGCTGGGGGGGAAAGAGGCTTTATTGAACATATAAATTTAAACTCAGTTACCGCTAACAGTTGCCTTATAAAAGGGGTCCATATAACCCACATCCATTTTTTTCCTGGAGTCCTCAGGCGCGTTTCCCAGAGCAGCCGATCTCTTGGCAGCGCCAGGCTGCGAGGAGCGGGGCTGGCCGCGGGCTTTCGCAGGGGGAGATGTTTATTTTTCAGTCATTGTTGGCTCCCTCCCCTGGATTATTTTACTGCTGCAGATTTAAGCCCTTCTACTTATTTCTCGATTCTCTGGCAGTGCTCTCTGCGCAAAGCTCCCAGCTCTGCGCTTTCTCCCTTCGCTGCGTCTCGGGGTGGTGAAATTACAGGGTACGAGGGAAATGTGTAAATTATAGGGTTTATTAAAATGTAAGCGAGCGTGGCTCTCTAGGCGAAACAGATGCAGGATGGCTTGAAGTCAGGCAGCCTGACAAACTGCAGAGCAGCGGGGCAGGGGAATCATTAGAGGGACATTTCCCGCAGGGAGAGAGGAAGCGGCCCCGGGGTGCCCGGGGATGTGGGGGGGGGGCTCTCCCTCCAGGAGCCCCCTAAAACCATGACTGATCCCCCTGGGGAACAGCGAGGAGGTTGATCCCACAAAGTGGATGAGGCCTCTGAGTGTTCAGCCCCTAAATGCCGCATCCCTTCTCCGCCTGTCCCGGGAAGTCCGCGGGGCTTCCCCCCTCCCTCCCCACGCAGCCACAGACCCGGCCTCGGAGGTGATGATTTATTTAGGCTAAAGCCTAATTCTCAGTTTATAGTTTGGCTTCTCCAATATTAACCTCAACTGCTTTTATGTGAATCTCAGGGATGATGAAGGGACTTTCTGCGGCAGGAGAGAGCTCTCAGAAGGACCTTGAGGTTTGGGCAATGAAACTCCCTTTTCCCTCTTTCCCTCGCTGCAGGGAAGAGCAAACTGGCAAGGAACAGGGCTGGGATGTCGATACAGAGTGGGGAGTGAAGGAAAAAAGCCCTGGATGAGGTGGGCTTGGTGCTGCAGGGGCTCATCCTGGGAGATGGAGGTGGATGGAGCAGGCTGAGATCGCAGCAGGGTGAGCCCGAGCAGCTTTCCCTGAGCTCAGGTGGAGGATGGAGGATGGACGTGCTCCCCTCGGCAGGGCAGAGATCCATCCTGCAGCTCTCGGGAGCTGTTGTCACCCTGCCAGAGGAAGGACAAATATCCAGCGATCCCTTCTGCTGTCGCTGTGGGACCTGCTGGGAAGAGATCCCGTAAAGGGAATCCTGCGGGTGTTCTCTCAGCTCTCAAGTTTCCACACCTCGCGGAGCTAATGAAGCCTTTATTTATTCGTGTGGTTTCTGTTTGTTTTGGAGGGTGTCGGAGCAGCGAAAAGTAGACAGAGGTTAACAAAGGAAAGCGTTATTTACTAATCCCCTCGCAGCCACCATTCGAGGTAACCAAAACACCATCATAAAAGGGGTAATTAGCAGGGGACCGAAGTATTCATTCAATTCTTGTCTTCAAGAGGTCGGTTTGGGGATCTCAACCAGCCTGGTTGTTTTACCACAATGTGGCCTCATCCCCTCCTGCTCCTCGGGCTGTGAAATGGGGAGGAAGGCTGCCCACACCTCCCTCCCCTGTTAAACCAATTTTACAGTGCTGTTTATCAGTCCTGCCTCTCAGTTCACGTCCTGCAAACTCATCTGTAAGCTCAGCTGTCATTCTTCCTCCCTCCCTTTATTTGATTTTTTGTTTGTTTGCTTCTAGCCACTGCATTAATTTAGGAAGAACACATGTACTCGGAAATGGTCCTTAGGCAGCCTTGCAAGCAGCCCTCAGTGAGGGGAAGCTGAGACAGGTCTGGGTAGGAGAGACTGGAAGAGCAGCTGGAATTTACATACGGATGTGGGAGAGCTCGGGCTAAATAGTGGGAACGGGGAAAGAGGCCGTGTCAGCAGGGAGCAGGAGGAGAAACCTCCTCCACGGGCAGCGTTCCTCCTCTGGGGAACTCCTGGCTCTGGACAGATGCAGGAATTGCTGAGGGGTTCCTTCTCTCATTCAGTGAAGTTTCCTAGCTGAAACGCCTTTGAAAGACAAGCAGGTTTGCAAATAAAGGACTGTCAAAATCAGCTCTTCAGTTCAGCTTTGCCTGCCGGTGAAGCAGGGATGGGAGTCAAAGGAGGCTGGTTGCTGAATGGAGAAGTGCCTGGTGTGATGTGGGGAGAGCTTATGCACTCAACAGTTGTGTTCTCAGTGCAGAGAGGGGCCTTTTGTGCTGCTGGATATTTCAGCAAAAGCTGAAGAGGAAATGAAGCAAACCCGGCTGCGTTTCCAGAGGGAATTCTGCAGCGTGCAGGCTGGAAATATCTCCCTCTTTTCCCTCGGACTCCGTGGCTATTTTTGTGTTACTTTAGATCATGATCCCGGGTTCTTGGACTGCTTCTTCTGGGGTGCTAGTCTTTCTAAAAACAGAAAGAAAATTCTATTCCTAATAATATTTCCTTTCTACTTTTGATTGTTGGCTTCTTATTTTTAATGAGGTTTTTTTTGGGGGGGGGGGTGGGAATTGTTGGAGTTTTTTTTGGTTTGGGGTTTTTTTGAGCCAATGAAGTCACCTTTTCTCCTTTGCTGAAGGGAAGGAGACCTTTGCACAAATGATTTGTCCCCTTGCTTATCTCAGCCCTACAGAACTCTGGCAGTGCCCCACTGCCTTGTGAGCCGCTCACTCCTGGGTGGGGAGGAGCAGGTCCGTGTGTTGGGAGCACCGGCGCAGGAGCTATCAAGTGTGAGGGTGATTAACTGGATGGAGGCCTCCAGGCTGGAGCAGCACGAGTGCAGGGCTGTGAGGATGGAGGAAGACAAGTGTCAAGTGCTGCCTCTCAGCTGTGCACGGAGGGAGCTCTGTTATTCCATGAGCTCATTCCCGCTCAGCCCCTCGGGCTCGGCTTAGCTGTCCCCCGGCTAAGGAGCTAAACAAAGCAAAGGTGCCAGCTGAAGCCTCCAGTGAAATTTGTGCTGTTAGAGCCTCAGCTGCACTCCTGTAGGGAATCCTCCTGACTGATGGGGAGTGCAAAAGGCAGGTTGTGTGCGGGAGGCAGCGATAAAACAGGATTTATCCAGAGGGAGGGAGATCCTGCCTTGCTACCGAGCAGCTCTGAGCTGCTGCTGCTGAGCTCGAGTGCCTTGGACTGCTGCCTGTGCTCTCTGCTTCCCTGGGCTGCTCCTTCTGCTGCAGATGGATCCATCAGGCTCTGGCTATTTCCACTCCTGGCCCATCCATGTCATGCTCCAGAAGAAGGAAAAGGTCCTGTAACTCAGGGATGGTTTTTCTCTTCTGTCATCTGCCTTTGGAGCTGCTGCAATGGAGTCACAGATTTCCCTTTGCTGTGATGCTTGGTGGGTTCAGGGTGTCTCAGCCCCAGATCTCTTGCCACAACAGGTTTTTTTTTGCTTCCATGGCTCCTGCCTAGTTGAGGAGGGCCTGGAGGGATGTGAGATTTGCCATCCAGAGCAAAACCAGTGTGGCCCCTGACCCAAAGTGGACACCAGCATGAGCTGTGCTTACAAGTGTGTGTACACCAGTATGGGTACTCAGCACATATTTTATCCCTAAGAATGCCTCAGGCTGTTGTAATGATCCTGATCTCTGTGGAAATGAGCAATGCATCTCTCTGCTGTCTGCTGCTGTGCCTCCAGTTCCTCTGGCAGCCACTCGGGACCCGACATCCATTTCAGATCCAAAGACAGAACAGACTGAAGGGTTTTATTGTGTGATACACGAAGGATGGCTGGAGAATTCCCAGCCAAGGATCAGCAGAGGTGAAAATGAAGCAAAACTGAAGCAGAGGAGGGATTGATACTGGTGGGATATCAGTGACAGTGGAGCTGGCTTTTCCATCTGAAAGGAAGAGCAAGGATGTGGGAAGGGAAGAGGTCTCTGAGTCCACTGTGGGAGAGCAGAGGCTGAAAGGAGGCCCCAGCATGAATTCTTCCCTTCCCACTAACTTGGAGCATTTTCTCTATTCTGTACAGAACGTGATACTCTCTCAGGAGTGACCCTGCTGACCTCCCGCCTCCTGATAGGATGGCGAGTAAGTGAGTGCAAAATAAATGGCACCAAATAGACCTTTTCAAAGAGAACGGGGGAAATAAATCAGGTTATTCTGGTGCAGCATTGACAGCATGTCAAAACAACTCCCCAAAGCGTGAAACTTGGCTGGGGAATGGTAATTCCACTGCCATGATCCTCACATGCCAGATGTATGGCTTATCATCATGTCTGTCTGTCTGTCTGTCTGTCTACCTGGCTGCCTACCTGCTGTTCCTGCAGGATGCACTCTTGGAGCATGCTGTTTTTTATCAGCTTGTGGGTTCTAAATGGGTGAGGGTTACTCAGGGAGGGAAGTCTGTTAGAATAGCTGGGGTCTCAGCATGGCCAAACGATCAGCTGGGCAATGCCATGGCAGATGGGTGGTTACATTTCACTTATATTTTATTTACATTTTATTTACAGAAGCCCTATTGTCTCATTGAGACCCGTCAGGCAGGTGGGTGGTGGCAATCCCTGATGGATGCTGCGCTCTCAGCCTGGTGAATTATTGTGTTGTCCAGGCTTGTATTACCCAGAGCACTTTTCCACAGAGCAGTGGCAAACAGATCTAGAGCTCATCCTGCCAAAAAAACCCCCATATTGCATTGTGTTCTGACATGGCACTGTGTTCTGTCAAGCCCCAGCCTTCGTGGTACACACAGAAAATCACTGCTTGCTAATTCCACCTGCAAACATGAAATCCAAAAGAGGGGAACCCCTGGCAGGCTCTGAGCATTGATCTGTGCTGATCAGGAAGAGCTGGTGACCCAGGTGTAAGCAGCAGGAGGAGAGCTCCACAGCCTCTCCTCTCTGGTTCTCAGGACACACATGCCTGGGTTTGCTGTGTGCAGGAGCCTTTGAGAGGGAAGGCAGTTGTGGATTTCATGCCTGTGAGCTCCACGGTTACCCCAGCAGGAGCAGAATAAAGAAGGCTTAGAAATGCTGCTGAAGTTAGTTAGTATATTGGAACATTCCTGGAGATTTCTGTAAGTCCAGAAAAACTGTAGAAAATTATCCTCCCCAGGAATTTCCAGGGCTAAAGGCTGAGCTCACTTCCAGTAGTGCAGCTGCTGTAAATTTCTACTAATTAGCAGAAGGCTGAGTAATGTGGGGAGTAGTTAATGTTTTGGCATTTGTGTGCTTGTTTGTTTTTCTCTTTGGAGGATAAGGGGGAAATGGATCTGTGCTGCACATTGGGTCTGGTAGCAGGGGGTGTTTCTGGTGCCAGGTTGGAGAGATTTCCTGGCTGTGCAGAGCCTGTTTGAGCACTGGAGCTCAGGACATGGCCAAGGTCTTGAGCAGGCAGCCTTTGATCCCAGGCAGACCCACCAGCAATCCTGTCCTAAATCCACTGGGAGTTTTGTGTTTCTGGAGGTGATTTGGAGCTGTAGCTTCTCTAGGTGGGGGATTGTAGGGATCTGAAGGAGCTTTAAGCAAAATTGCTGCAGCTGGTGAGATGTAAATGGAAGATGAGCACCAGAAGGGCTCAGATCAGGCAGAGCTTTAGAATTATACCTCATCCATAAAGTCTCCCTCATCCACAGGTATTGGTTTTGCCTGGGCTGAAATTTAGCGATTTAGGACCGAGCTATGCAGGAGTCTCTGTTCCAAAAGCAGATAAAAGCCCTTCCTTCTGACTTCAGGTGGGCCTGGAGAAACCAGTGTGGTCTGGAGGGGGAGAAGTGTCCTGCAAGACAGGAGCAGAGGCCAGGCTCTGTAATTTCCCAGTCCCAGGAGTTCCACCTTGTTTATGGTACCAATCCCCCCTCTCACCTTGGTTTATAAGAGTCACAGCTCAAATGAGAGCAAGGGGAGATGTCCCCCCTGACCCTGCTGGGGGGAACTCCTGGCACTCAGATGGCAGAGCCCTGCCACTGCAGGATCAGGGAGGGCTGGCAGAGCCTGGCAAGGGCCCACCTGCCTCATGGAGCACAGGCTCTCACAATTCCAGGTGACCACGGAAGAGCTGCTTAATCCAGAGGGGTCCCCAGCACATCCACCGCAGGCTGCAGGCCATAAAACACTTCCCAACACCCTATAACAAATTTAAGACCCTTAGTACAAAAGACCAAAAGCCACAAAACCTTGAACATGCAGGAGAGATCAAGGGCATTGCCAGTGTCCTGGGTCCCAGCAGTAGCAGGGAAATTGTGAGGTGAAAATGTCCAGACCATCTTAGGAAGTGGACCATGGCCCACCCTACGGAGGAAAAGCAAGAAAACCCCATCAGTCCCTGCCAAATCTGACCCGAGGGGAAATTCTTTCCTGAATACAGGCCAAAACACAAAGTAATTGCATATGTACTCTTTAAAAATGGATTTTATTTAGGAGAAACACATTGTCATCATCATCCTGTAAACTGCTCCAAATGTGTGCTGAGGACTTTCCGTGGAAGGAGGACTGGGAAGGCTGCAGAGCTCTGCAGAGATGCTGGGAGGAGTGAGGGACCTCCAGCCCTCAGCCTGGCTGGTGCTGGAGGGAGAACCCCTGTAACACCCCAGGTTTTTTGGGAAATGGGGTTTGACTTCCCCAGAGCTGCTTTTTTCCCCTTGCAGGAGTCCCCTGCCGGCTGTGGTGCCTTGGGTTGATGGCTTAGAACCAAAGTCAGCCTTCTGAAAGGGAAACAAGGCTTTGGGAAGAGTTTCCTCAAGGTCCTGGCCCGAGGAACCTGGCTCAGGGCTGGGGATCCATCGTGAGCTGAGCACACAGCAGCCACCCCGTGCCTCTGCTGGAACCCTCTCGGTGCCCTGGGCTTGTAAGAGCCCCAAGCACCACTCCAGCCTGACCTGCCAGCCTGAAGGAATTGTTCTTAGGGCACATTCCCTCCTGTTTCCTGCAGTCCCAAGCCTGTTCCTCTCTTTTGCACTGTTTGATTGCACTCTCTGCTCTCAGTCCAGGCAGCAGTGGCAGTCAGAGCTACCTCAGGCTGCAGTTCCGCCGTGCCTGTGGAAGCAGATGGATTTTAGAGCATTTGCCAGAAAGATTTATCCAAATTAGAGCTTCCAGCCTTGCTGGAGCAGCCAGCTCTGTGCTCTGGATAGAATTAAGAGGGGCTGGGAGGGGATGGATAGAGGTTGTTTTGCTCTCTTCCTGTGCTTTTGCAGAGCTGTGTGATGCTGAAATTCCTTATTTCCACGGAGGATGAGCTCACCATGAAATCTCAAAGCACTTTTCCCACCCAAATGGCATCACAGAAGACATCAGACTGCTCTGCCCTTTTACAGACAGGTTCACAACTGATCAAAAAAAGGCTCCAAGTCACACAGAGGAGTTGGAATTTTCTGTCAGACACCCTGAAATTCTCCCTTTCCTAGGAAGGGAATCAGGGCTCACAGGACTGGATGCTGATTTGGGGAGCTCTGGGAGTGTGGGATGTGCTGCTGGCCCTGAGGGCAGATGTGTAATGAGGACATCATGCACTAGGGACTGCACAGACACCACTGATCCAGCTGGGAATCTGCTGGCTGGATGAGCAGCAGCTCTTGCACCCGGGGCTTCCCAGACTGTCTGAAATGTGGGAATTTGCACCCCACACCAAATCTTCTTGGTGTTTTCTCACAGCTGTGTCACAGCACTGGTGACACGTGCAGGGAACTGATATGTTCAGATCTGTGTTTTCAGGTCTATTTTCTGTCCATTTCATGGGCAAAAATCTGGGGCAGGATGATCCTGGCTGGAGACTCCTTCGGGTGAGGGCTTGGCCCTGCAGCCATGGGGTTTGCCATGGGGAGATCTGTCCTTCCTGTCCGTCCCTGCGGCCTCGGGCTCTGTTCTGGCTGAGCTGAGGAGCCTCTCTGGCCACAGGAGGTGCCTGACAGGCAGCTGGGGCAGCCCCTGAGCTCTGGAATCCAACCTGCACTGGAACCTGGTGGCAGGAAAGCTGTGGCAGAAGGAGGTGGTGTTTGCAGCATCCCTGCCTGTCCAGCAGGGATTTCCAAGAGTGCTCAAGCAGCTGCAGCTTCACAGTCCTGCCTGGCCCCCAATCTGCTCTGGGTGGGCATCCCCACTCTGAATTCCCTCCCAGGCTGATTCCTGAGCATGCTGAGCTTGGCTTGGATGGGACCCTTGATCCAGGTTCCCTTCTCATGCCAGGAGGAGCATCAGCAGATCCAGCAGACCCAGCTCTCACTGGACATTCCCAAATCAGCCTCTCTCACCCAGTAGCTGCAGAAAACACAGCAACAGGGTTTAATGCCAGCTCACCTGGTAAAGCTGGAGAGCCAAGTGCTGTGGAGAGAGTGTTGGCATCTATTTGTTTTATTTTTAATAGGTGGATTTCATTTCTATGTATTTGGAAAGAACAGGTTAAAAGCACAAGTCAGTGTTAAGTTAGAGCATGCACACAAGAAATAAAAATAGCCCGTGCTGGGCTTGGTGGAGAGAAGGGGAGCTTGCACCACTTCCATTAAAAATGACATTTAAATGGAAGGTGAGCTTGAAACTTTGACAGGACCATGTCCATCCCCTTTGGAGCCTGCTCCTGCAGAGCCAGGGTAGAACAGCTTTCCCTGCTGATGATTCCTCGCTGATTTTTGAGTCCCTTTTGAGTGTGGGGAAGGTCCACTGAAAACAAAAATAACCAGATTTTTTTTCCTGAAATACCCCTGTGAAAATCAGCTTCTACAGACAAGCCACTCTCCTGCTGGAGACCTCATTTAGGAATAATTAATGTGCTCCTCTTTCCTCCTGTCTGAGATGGAAAAGGGTATTAAAGGGTGTGCTCAGGTGCTATCCTGTGTCTCAGGATGAGATGGGATATTTGGGCTTTGCTAAAGCTCAGTTCCTGTGTTTTTCAGCACCTGCTGAGCCTCAAGGCTGGGTCTGGAGGCATTGTGTGGGATGTGAGTCCCAAGTCCCCAGGGTGGCCCTGAGGTTTGGCCTCTTCCCACGGGGCTGGGCCTTGCCCACTCAAGGGAAATCAGACCAAAAATGTCCTGGACAGGAAAAAGGCATGAAAAGAAAAAACAAAGAAACAAAAAAACCTCCAAAATGACTGAAAGACCCTGTAAGCCCACACCTCCCTTCCTCTTCTCCATGGTTTGGAGTGGATGCTTTGGGGGGTGGGAGATCTGTTTTCACTCAAGAGCGGGGCCACCCTGCCATGGTGGGGCAGAGCTGGCTCCATCCCCACGGGCCCTGCACCCCTCTGGGCTGAGGTGGCTGCAACCCCAAGCCCGGGGGCTGGGCTGGGCTGGGCAGAGCCCTGGGCAGGCACCAGTAACCCTGGGCAAGGTTCACCCTGCCCTGGCCAGAGCCGGCCCCGCCGAGCTCCCAGCCCGAGCAGTTGTAGGGGTCAAGCTAATGCTGACACTGGGGCCTTTGATTGTGCTTGATTCATGTCCCAACACCACTGGTAGGTCAGATGGGCTGTTAATCCAGATTCCCTTCCCCCTTCCACAGAGGAAGAAAAAAAGGAAAATGAGAAATAAGTTTAGTGGGTGACTTCCCAGCTCGCTTCAAGGCTTGTGGTGCCAACTGGCTGCAAGCTCTGAGTGTGCAGAAATGCATTTCCTCCTCCTCAGTTTGGTTTTCTTTTTTTTTTCCTTTGTTTTATTTTGTTTGTTGTTGTTGTTGTTTTGTTTGTGTTGGTTGGTTGGTTGGTTGGTTTTGGTTAGTTTTTGGGGTTTTTTACCAGCCTGCTGACTAAAATGCATTGAAAGGAAAAAAAATCCCAGCTGATGTGTGGAGCAGAGTCTGGTGTGAGGTGGTTGTAACCTGTTTCAGGGGGACCTGTGCTCCCTGGGATGCTGTGGTGGAAGTGGGGTGTCTCTGCTTTGCCGTTTGTATTTAATCCCAGGGATTCCATTTCCATCTCAGCAGCTGGAGGCTGGAGGAGCTTTGGTGCAGAGCTCAGCATCCCCGCCCGTTTTCTGTCTGTACAGAGCTTTTGTCTGCTTGAACGTGCCTTTACATGTGATAGGGGTGCTTTTTTCCCAGCTGATAAAAAGTATTTGTGCGATAAAATGTATTTGGTGTCGCTCAAAGGCCGGATAATCAGATGGTGGGTGCGCTCAGCCGGGACACGGAGCGCGGTCAGAGGGACAGCCAGCCCAGGGCTGATGCTGTGGGGGAGATGCACTCTGTGTTCCCGAATGCGGCACTTCCCCGGCTGCCCAGCCCGTGCGGGTGGGTGGGTGGGAGCGAGCAGGAGCTGTGGATGGGATTTGGGCAGGAGGAGGCCGGGGAGCAGCAGCCCAGGGGGTACCTGGGGCGCGACACCCCCGTTGGAGGCTGAAAATAGCGTCAGGCGGGCCCTGGGCTGGGGAAGGCTGCTGTGGGCAAATGACCAATTAGGGAATCTTTGTCAGATTCGGGAAAGCCGAGATAAGTCCCTTTTATCAGCCTATAAAAATACCACTTTCACTTATCTGGAGCTACCTACGCCGCCCAGCTGCGGGAGCCGGGAGGGGGGAGCGGAGCCGCTCCGCAGACAGAGGAGGAGTTTCGGATGGGCTTGACAGCCAGGGGGGCTTGGAAAACCTTTTTCTGCCGGAGAACGAGCCCTCTCCCCTCACCTCTCTTCCCCCCGGAGCCCACCAGCTCTCCTAGCCGCGGTCTGCCTGGGTGGAGAATCCAAAATTTCCCTTTTCCTCTCATTTCCACCCTTTTCCCCCGGTGTGATGCCGCGGGAGGGGCTCGTCCAGGTGGCAGAGGAGCCGAGGAGTTTCTGGGGCACCCCCGGGCACGGAGGAAGGCACGGGCTGCTGGGGGGGTGGGAGCTGGCTGCACTCCCCCTTGTGCACTGAAATTCCCGTATTTACATGGAAATGCTCAGATCCACGGGGATCCATCCTCCCCCCGAGGCCGTGCTGGGGCTGGGTGTGTTTTGGACACCCCAAAAATCTCTTCCTGCCTCTGTGCCTGTGCATCTGAAGTCATCTCCGCCCGGATCCCCACAAGCAAACGGAGGATCAAGACGTGGAGAGAGTGCTAACATGAATTCCTACTGTGGGAAAACATGCTGCACTTTGATTATTTTTTCTGTGGTTTCCAGGCTGTTTGGGCTGTAGGAAAACGAGCAGATAGAGCGTGGAGGGGGAAAAGAAACCCATCAACTCGCAGCGCTGCTTTCTAGGTTTTTGAGAGGCTGTTGGGGAAGAGAAAAAATGCGGGGAAAGTATGGTTTTCGTTAAAAAAAAAACGCCAAGCTGTTTTGCTGGGTTGGAAAGAGGGCAGAGAGGCAGCTGTTCCCCCCTCGCCCTTCATCCCCCTGATCCAGGCCCGCAGCACTCCCTCTTGCAATTATTGTTTTTTTTAGGGCAGAACAAGCAAATTTGGCTGGCACCAAGTGCGAGCCTTGGCCGGCGTGGGGTGAAGTCGCCTCTCTTGGGGTTTGGGCGGGCGAAACCCTGAGCTGGGGTTTTTGTGGAGTCGTTTCTCTTTCGAGGAACAAACACGGGGATGGAGAGGAGCAGGACGCTGCCTGCTCAGCAGCGGTGCCACGGGGCGTGGGGCGACCCTCGGGGGGGGGGCTCGGGGAAGGGGCCCGGTACCTTTCGTACACATTTGCTGGAAGGGTTTCCAAATTCTTTTCCAAATATAGCCCTGGGGCGGCCGCCCGGCTCGCGGCTCCTCCGGGTGCCCTTCACGCAGCCCGGGGGGACAAGCGCGACCCCGGCAGCGGGGAGGGAACGGGGACGGGGTGACCCCCATGGAAACACGCGTGGAAAGCTGCAGGGACGATCCCCACCGCTCTCCGTTTTCCCTGCGCTCCGAGCAAGCTGATTTTTTTGGGAGCGAATGGGTTTTTTTGGTCCCTTCTGCCCTGCTGTCACCTCCGGTCCTTCCCCGAGGGTGGCACCGGCCCCGCTGCCCCGTCCCGGGCCGAGGATTTCTTTTCCTGTTCTAACCCAAATGTGGGAATTCCCACCCCAAAACGCCCTGGCAGGAAGGGCTGCGAGGGGAGAACATCGGGGTGCCCACAAGCGCCTTCAGCTTTGGGGGGACACCAAACCAGACCCCCCCTTTTCCCTCAGCATTTCCTGGAGGGAAATGCGGGCTGGGGGAAGGAGGCAGAGCCTGGGGGGCATCTGGGGTGAGGGGACCCCTCCCCGCCAGGCCTGGCAGCCTTCAAAGATCATTTTCCCGGCGAGAAATGGGATTTGCACCGGCTCCCCCGTCCCACAGCCCCCGGTTCCATTATAAAAGGCTCCGCTTGGGATATTTCTCCCCCATCACGTTTTTATAGCGAGATCAAGGACAAACTTGTTGCGGGTCTTTGGGATTTTTTTTTTCTGTAGGTTCTTTTATTTTTAATTTTTTTTTCAAATTCTTCTGGAGGCAAAGCTCGGAGAAATTTGCGGTTCTCCCGCCGCAATTAAGAGGCAGAGGGAGCGCGATCTTGATTGCTCCTGCTCGTTCTGCTCGCTTCGGAGGTGGGGAAGGGGAGGGGGAGACGGGACGACGGGAGGGAATTGATTTTAGATTTCTCTTTTATGTCGGGTCTGGTTTCTGGTGATTAAATTTCTCTCTTCTGTGGACTGAACCTCGGGATAACTGATTAATAACATGCCACTTGGCGCCAACACGGGGTCTCGAGGCCTTTAATCGGCAAGATGCACAAGAGAACAGAGAGAAACACAGAGCAGGACAAAACTCCACCGACTATTTCAGCCTGCTGCTCTCTGCCTCGGCGGATTTTTTTTCCCTCCCCCTCATCTTTTCAGTATTTCCTGCTAAACTCGTAAACTTTATTTGATTTACAGCTATTTCATGAACCTGCTTAAACTAACATGTGTTCCGTCTTGTCCGACTGAATCATAAAAACAATCTTGGATCCAAACGAGATTTTTTTTTTTTTTTTTTAAGGAAGAAACGAGTTATTAATGACAGAAAATAGACATTGTCTTGAACGGCGGCTCCTCGGGTCCCCGGAGCGGGGAGGTTGGTGGCTCCTGTGCCCGCAGCCTGCGGGGGGACCCGGGCTCCGCTCCGCAGGTCCCACCCGGGCTCCGAGGGAGCTTTTTTTTGTGCAGAGAATCGAGCATTCCTTTCCCCACTAAGGGATTTTTCCTTGGAAATGAACGATTTTCAAGTCAAAATGAGCCGGTAAAAGCATTAACCCACGGCCCCTGTGGTGGCAGCCTGGCAGACACACACGGGGCAGGTAAACACGCCTGGCTGCCCCCCAAAAATCCCAGGCAGGAACGCAACGAGCTCCTGAAATTTCCTCCAGTGGGGTGAAAGCAGAATATTTTTGCCCAAAACCACAGGACAGAGAAGCATGTACCAACAGGAACTGTTGATCTCCATGAACAGGTATCAATCGATAGGATTGAATTCATGGAAGCACAGGCGGGTTTATAAAAAATCAGATTTACCACACCGAGTACCGACACCACCCAGATATTCAGCCCCGATTCCAGCCTCTGTTTGTGTGGGAAAGCTCTCCAGGGAAGATACCTGCTACCCTCAGAATTAACTCCCCGACACTTTGGGAAGCAGGACAGGGCATCCCACTGCTCCCAGATATCGCTGAGAACCCGCGGGGCTCTGCCCCTCCAAAACCGATTTCTCTTCTGCACTCGGGAGCTCAGGGCCCTGAAGTTGCAGTTTGGGATCTCACCCAGCCCTGGAACAAGAGGGGAAATGCTCTTTTTTTTCTTCTCTATTCCTCCTGTGATCATTTTTCGGTATTTAACATTTTCTGAGCAGGCACACAAAAGGAATCTCAAGAACTCTTTGGGTTATTGATGCAATCTGTATTTTTCCCGAAGAGATAAAAATGGATTTTAGGATGCCCGTGATACCAGTCCAAGGCCGAGCCCACAGCTACCCCCCCCCGCCTCCCTGGGAGCGTCTCCCGCTCCCAAAATTGGTGGATAGCCGGGAATACAAAGGATAACCTGGGTATCCCAGAGAGGCCGCGCTGCGCTGTCGCCGGGCGTTATTTAGGGCAGGGCAAGAAAAGCGACCGGGGGCGAGAAAAGGAGGGAGAAACAGAAAATGGGGAAGAAGAGAGAGGGCTTGGAAAAGAGGAAAGAGGGAAAGAAAAATGATTTGGCGAGAAAGAGAGGAAGAAATTCGGCCGGGATGAGAGAACTGGGGATGCCCGGGGTGTGCCCCCCGCCCGGGGCTCCTCTCCCCGGGAGGGAAAACATCCGCAAGTGATGCTGTGAGGCCTTTTATGGGTGCCTGCTTCAAACCCTGCGGGATCGGCTCCTTTTGCCACCCCCGCCCGCCCTCCAAGGTCACGGCAGGATCGCTCTCAGGGAGAGGCAGGGGCGCCGAGGATTTCCCCTTTTTTGCCCCCATTTCGTTTCTTCCCAGAGAGCGAAGGCCTTATCAGCTTTTATTTTCTCCTCGGGGCCGAGATAAGGCCCTGGTTGACGCCCTGGTTGGAGCGCGGATCCCACGGGCACCCCGTGCCAAAAAATCCCCCACGAAAATGGGCGCAAAGAGAAATTCAGCCCAATTCCCTCTTTTCCTGGGAAACACTGGGGAAAAACTGGGGAGGGGCTGGTGGACCCCGGTCTCCCCTCCCTGGAAGATTTTTCTCCCTTTTGGAGGGAACGGGAAAAAGAGAATTAAACCCTTCTGCTCCATTAGGGATGAATTTGGGGATCCTCACGCTCTGCTTGGCATCCAGGAGGAAAAGGGATTTTCACCCCCAGGCGTGGGAGGTGCGGAAGGGCAGCGCTGTGCCCGCGCCTCGCCAAGCCCTGCCTCTGCCCCGCTCCTTCTTTTTCTTTTTCGTCACTGTTTTAAAGGCTGCAGCTCGCCTGGGAAATTAATGGGCTCAGGGAGGGGAAAAGGGTTTTAATTGCAAACTTTTTTTTTTTTTTTTTAAGGTAGCCAGAAGGGCGGGAAAAAAAACCCCAAAAAACCAACAAAAACCAAATCCAAAACAGCCGAAGCCACAAACTTGAAAAGAAAAACGCTATTCACCTGTAATTAAAAAAAAAAAAAAAAAAAAAAAGAATAAAGATAAAAGCTTGAGCCAGATATCTACCCCCGAAGGCTCGTCTAGAGCAATTCTCCAGCACTAAATGCAGGATTTTGTAATGGAAATAATGACACGACAGAACTGTATTGGCGGGACTTTTATACAAATATTTTGTTGATACCAACTCTCAGATCAATGCAGTCAGCCCCTGCCCCCATGACTGAGGGGAAAGAAAATAGGAAACAATTGGGAGAATAAACCAAACACATATTAAAATAACCCCAATAAGTGAATGGACAAAAATGCTTCCAGAGAGGAGGATTATTTTAAACACTTGTTTGCTCCCAGGTGCATATTTCGCCAAAGC
Source organism: Serinus canaria (assembly GCF_022539315.1). NCBI lineage: Eukaryota > Metazoa > Chordata > Aves > Passeriformes > Fringillidae > Serinus > Serinus canaria. The sequence goes on along the minus strand of NC_066329.1, from coordinate 4,647,704 downwards.
GAAAAGCGGCCAACAAAAGGGAAATAAAAGCAAAGAGAGAGAACTGGTCCGAGAGGGGAAGTAAATTATCTAAAAATGGAAAGGAAAAATAATAATCCCTGCTAGGAGGGAGCTGATTTTCTCTGAAAATATGGCAAGGAGGAAAAAAAGAGAGTTGGGAAGCCACAAGTGCTGATGTCTCTGTATTTTACCAGCCGGGCGTCCCTGGGCAGGGCGGCCGCCGAGGAGCCGCTAGAGAAACGCCAAAGCCTCTTCGATTTGGTTAAGCCGACCCAAAAAGTGATTTTAAAGGGGTGTGGAGGGCGGGCGGGGGAGAGCGAGTTCACGCTCGGCACTATTTCTTACTGCTGACACCTCGACCCCACTGCGAGCCGGCACCCCGGCCATCCCCCTCCCTGCAGCTAATCCCGCAAGGAGAAAGCTCCGGGGACAGCCAGGGACAGCGGCTGCGGGAGGGCACCGGGGCATGCGGGGCTCTAAAGCCGGGGCTGGCCGGGGCCGGGCGGTGCGGCCGGGGAGATGAAAAACCGAGCAGCAGCCTGGCAGGGCTGCAAGGAAACTCGGGGGGGACAGCCACGCACCCGCCACCCCCACCCAGGTAAGCGCTGCACCGCGTTCGGGGCAGTGGCAGCTGGAGAAGGCGGGTGGGGGGTTCTATTTCTGGCTAATATATAAATAAATATATATATATATGTGTGTGTATATATATATATATATGGAGAGTGTGGTGCATAGGCGGTGCATCCACGCCGATCCGCTCGCCCGCCTTCTGCTGGTGCGCAGATTTGCGCCCACTCCCACTGAGCTGTGAGGAGGGTGGGGGCAGATTAAGGCTTGTGTGCACCCAAAAATCCCTCTTTAAACCCCGGGCAAAACGTAAATATCCATCTAAAACCCATAGCGGATGGGGCAGGGATGGCTCGAGCTGGCGGAAACGCAGTTGGGCAAGTGTTAGTGAAGATCTCATCACCTGCACATCCACACAGGCGATTTTTGTGCTGTGCCTGCGGGTATTTCCGTGTACAAACAGCCACGGTTATTCACCAGGAACTCTCGGATCTCAGCGCTAGGCGGTCACACTGCACGTTTAGTCTAAAGATAAATAATATATGGAATAATGGGATATAAAATCCCTTAAAGTCTTGAGCGAAGAGGCATCGTGTGCGGGGGCGTGCTTGCAAACGGGGTGTCCGCACTCATATGTGCACATCTGTACTTAAATACCTGTATTTCCCTTAAATACCTGTATTTCCTATAAATACCTGTATTTCCCTTAAATACCTGTGTTTTCGCCTGGTTTGATCTGCATTCCCGCGTGTGCCGGTTCTGCGGCCCCTCATCCTCCCGCTCCCGGTGTCTCTCATTCCCCGGCAGCAGCAGCAGCAGGACCGGGGCTGCTCCAGCCTCGGAGGCCGAGAGCGGGCAGGGAAAGCGATTCCCATCCCTCAGGGCTGCGGGGGGACCTCAGGGGACACCAGGAGGTGATGCCGGCTGCGGGGGAGGATATTTTAGTTCTCATTTTGCGTGAGCTCCTATCCTGCTCCGCTGCCAGCACTTTGGGCGTTCGGTGCCCGCTGGAGAACCATCCTCGGTGGGTTTTTCCCTTCTCTCAGGGTTTTTTCCCTTCATCCCGGCCATTTGAGAGGACTCCGAGCTGACAAGCACGGCCAGATCCAGCAAATGGGGCGCACCAGTCTTAAGGGGGCCTTTTCCTCCCTAACCCCCATAATTTTAATTTTTTTCCTCTGTCCTCGCTGGTGTTTTTCCTGCGGGCCCGGAGAGCTGGGCCCGGGGGGCTCAGGGCAGGGCAGGCAGGGCTGGGGGTGCTGCCTCAGCCCCTCGGCCCGGGCAGGGCTGGGATGCCCGCTGGGAACTCACCTTGGCTCCCGCACGTTCCTCGCTCTCCTTGGCTGCTGCTCTTTAATTCCTCGCTCCCTGTTTCTCCTCCTCTCTTTTTCTGTCGGAGGAAAAAACGCTTTAGCACTTTTTGCTCTGTATGGGTGTGTGTACTTTTTCCCTTTTATTTTTTCCTTTTTCTTTTCCTTTGTTTTTATTTTTATTTTTTTTTAATTTGAGTGAAATCTTCCTGCTACCACCGCGTGTGCATCCCAAAATTCCTCCAGATTAAGGGAGAGCTGGGACACGGGGCAGCGCCAGCGGCATCTCTGCAGTCACTGGCTGCACTTGGAGGGATCCGGAGGGTTTTGATTTTTTTTTTTTTTCCCTTGTCAATCTCATTTGGCAAATAATCGCCTGGACTAACTACTTTTTTTTTTTTTTTCCCTATATTTTTTAATTTAATCAGAGCAAATAATTGGTTCCCGAAGCACACTTGAATCCGTGCAAATAACCAGGTTATCATTTACTATATATAGCCCAGCGTGCTTGCTTCCAGAGGCGCCTGAGCGCTCATTGGACAAGTTTCCTGCTCACTCTCACAGAATTATTTGTTTAGAAAAAGAAATTCAGCTGAATAATGCCAATCCCGTTGGATTATTTAAGTTGTGGTGAAGAGGGAGTTTTGCTTCTGTTTTCCCCAGTTTCTGCTGGAGGATGAGGGGGTTTCCCTGACGTTTCCAGCGGCTCCGTGCCTGCTCGGATATGATATAAAACCTCTCACACCCGCCTGTCTAAGTCTGCCTCGTGAATATCTATATTTATAGATATAAACATACATCATATAGAGGTCGCACACACCCAGCCACGGTTATTTTGCATTTCACCGAATGGATTTCTTTTTGGGGAAAAAAAAAAAAAAAAAAAAAAAAAGCACAGGAATCTCCCCGATAGAGCTTTAAAAAGAGGAGAATAATACAAATTAACCTTCCATTACTGCTGCAGTCAACCATGACAGAATAGGCCAGTTGCGTGGTTGGTGACGTCTCCGTGTCCTATAGGAGCAAAGCTCGTGAGATAGCAGCTATCGCCTTGAACTCTCTTTATTTTATCGGAGTATGGCCGGTAATAAACAGTAATATTTAATTTGTCTGAGACCACAAACCGGCTTCGAGCTGGAAGGCTCCTCGCCTTGCCCTTCCAGTCCTGGGGGAGCCTGAATTTGCCCTTCTTTTTTTCCCCAGCTGCTTTCTTTTTTTTTTTTCCCTTCTTTTTTTTTTTTCTTTTTTTTTTTTTCTTTCCCTCCTTGTCCACTCCTCCCCCCCCAACCTGCAGACGGAAATAAATTCGATTTATTTGCATCGTTTTCAACTTGTCTTCAAGGTGTTTGAGAGCTAGTTTGGCACTGGAGAGGTGAGTGCTTTTCTAGGCAGCGGCCGTGCTCGGGTTCGCTCTTCCGAACTTCAGGATTTCCACTTCTCCCTTCCTTTCCGCCGAGGGGAGGGAAGCTATTTTTCTCTGCGAGAAACCTTTCTCCTCGTTGCTTTCGCTTGTATTTTTTAAGGCAAACGCCGCTGTCCTTTCGGGGATGCTGGCAGCCCACGTGCGGCTCGGGGCCGGCCGCGCTCCCCGCCCGCTCCCGCGGCTTCCCCGCACCGCCTGCCCGCCTTCCCCGCTGCCTTTCCCCGCTTTCCCCCCGGCTTTGCACCTCTCGGAGCAGAGCCCAGGCCAGGGAAAGGCTCCGCGGAGCCCTCGCTCGCCCCAGGCCGGGGCCGGGGCCGCTCCTGCCGCCGCCGCCTTCCCCGCGGGGCAGCGAGCGCCCGCTTTGCTGCCTGGTTTATTTGTGTTTGGGAGGGCTCCGCGCTCCTTTCCCCTCGAAAAATAATGAAATATGGCACAAGCTTCGCTCTGTTTGTTTAAGTAGCGTTCTCTGGCTTATTCTCTGCGGCTACAAGTGCAGTTATTTTATTATTCTTATTTGCGAGCGTTTACTGTTGGCTGTTTCTTCTCAAGTAGCTGCTGGGGCTGGCGTGCACATGGGAAGGGTTTGGGAGATGCCAAACTACACCCGCAGCCGCACCCCCTCCCCGAGAGCCGCTCGCCCCCAGACTTTCCCCTTCCTCACCTCAAACTTTCAGAGGGCTCCGGTGTTATCGCGCCCTGCGAGAGCTGGGAGCGAGGGTGGATTTGCTGAAAACTTCCTCGAAACGCCAAAAAAAAAAAAAAAAAAAAAGAAGAAAAAAGAAAGAAATTGTCTGAGAGGCAGAAAAGAGTGAGGGATTTTTTGTGGGTGGTTTTTTTTTTTTTTTTGTTTTTTTTTTTGGATGGGACAGAGCGGCGAGCAGAGGGTGGGGGCAGCAGCAGGAGGAGGAGGAGGGTGGGCAGAGCTGATCTGAACCATGCCATTTATTCCGAGTCTTATCAAAAATCCGCCTCGCCAATCTGGTTCTCTTCAGCCTGCAGAATGCGACAGGGAGGCTGTTTACCCTGCGCTGACCTATTCAACTTTACCCTCCCAATAATACATTAAAAAAAAAAAAAAAAAGAGAGAGAGAGAGCGAAGGAAGATGCAGATAAACCCCCAGCCCCTCTCCACGCTGACGGCTTGATTATTTGAGCTCCGGGGGGCTGCGGCCCTCGGCCGTGGCAGCGCGGCCAGGGGTGAGGAAGAGGATGGCAAAGGGCAGGGGAAGGAGCCTGGATGCGGCCACGAGCGGGGACAAGGGACACAGCCCCGCGCACACAGCCCGCGGCCTTCGGGCCCGCTGCGCCGCGGTTTTTGGGGGGTTGCACTCATTAGGAAAATCTATTTTAGGGGAACACCCCGCACCCCCCAATAAAAGGCCTCTGTGAGCACCAGCAAATTTAGAGCCGGGTTTAAATCCACACCTCCGGGCTGCCTTCGAGGGCGGGAGGGGGACCTGGGGGTGGTGCGAGGTTAGCGCAGCCAGCGATTTATTTAGGGCTGGGGGGGCAGGATATTCCCAGACGCTGAATTTTCTCTTTGGCTGGGAGAGATGGATGGAGGAGGGAGGGAGGGAGGGAAGGAGGGAGGGAGCGGGGAAGGAGGTAAAGGAGAGGGGGAGGGTTGCTGCGGAGTTTGATGATTGTCTTTGTGCCTTGTTCTTGTTTGCCGGCCAGAAAAATAGGCTGGAAAAGGAGGTTTGGGGGGGAGGGGGCGGGAGGGAGGGCTGTGGGAGAGGGAGTCTCTCCGGAGCAGGATCCCAGCTGGTTGGGCAGTGGGTCCCGGCACTTGGCGAGCGGAGCTGGACGAGCCCACGTCACCTCCGCGCTCCGCTCGGCCCCTCCGCGCTCCGCGCCCGGCTCCGCGCACAGCGGCAGCGCCGCGAACCTGCCCGGAGGAGCGGGGCTCACCAGCCGGCAGAAACTTTTTTCTTCTTCTTCTTTTTTTTTTTTTTTTTTCCCGAGAGGGTGCTGTTTTCTTTTTCCGCTCTTTCGCCCTCTCGCGCTCTCTCTCTCTCTTTATTTTTTTTTTTTAATTACTATTTTTAATTTTTAAATTATTTTTAACCGGGCAGCAGCAAGAGTGGGCTGGGGAGAGCTGCATCAGATCAGGCTGAGAAAAGGGTGGGGGTGGGGGCTTTATCTTGGTCTCAGGATCCTTTCTAGTGCGTCTGACAACCTGGAAGTGTTTGGAGAGAGCAGGAGAGAGAGAGAGAGAGAGAAGCAGTCTTGCATTGGATAGATTTTTTTTCTTCCAGGCTGGGTTTTCACATGCTGATCCGCAAATATAAATAAATAAAAGGAAATATGCACACGAGAAGCCTGATCCCATTGTAATTTCCATTGCAAACGGGGGAAATAGAGCCACACATTATATATGTGGAGATGCATTGATTGCATGGAACTCAACGAGCAAGGTAACGGCTCTTCCATTGCCATGTCTGTCCGTCGGGGTCGGTCTGTCCTCCGTGTGTGCGGGTGCGTGAGCGAGGCACAGCCAGAGCGGCTGCCCGGGGGCACCGCGAGGCCTCGGGAGCCGCGGGGAGCGGGGGCTGCTCTGCCCAGCTCTCCTTGGGGCTGGGGGGGCCCGGGGCGAAGCCGGAACAAAAGCAGAGGGTGGCGATTTTATTTCATTTCATAAAATTCTCCCCCTTGTGTTTTTTCCTCCCTCAAACCCGCTCGGCGCTACTTTAGCAAAGCGAGATGCATTTTTCATCCAGCCACCGCGGCCTGGTTCTGTCAAGCTCCATTTCTTCTCAGAAGCTCTTTTAAGGGGAAAAAAAAAAAAAAAGAAAGAAATTAGAAGCCACGGATCGCCAAATGCTCTTAGTTGTGGGGTTATTTTTTGTCGTCACACCCTCTGTTTTTAAAATTATGATTATTTTTATATCTGCTTAATTATGTCTGGGTGCGGAGAGCATCGAGGAGGCTTCGCTGGGCTGGGCTGCGCTGCCATGGCTGGGTCCCTCTTTGTTTTAATAAACATGCTTTAGGGTTTTTTATTATTATTTCCCCTCGCTCTACGCCCTAACCTTGCCAGCTCCAGGGGAGTCATAGCTCCAAGCTGGAGGGAAATCGATTAAAAAATGCATGAGCGGCACTTCCCAAAGGAAAAAAAAAAAAAAAACCCAAACAAACAAGACACCACAACAGTCCAGGAGGAAAAAAAAAAAAAAAAAAAAAAAAAAAAAAAAAAAAAAAAAAAAAAGGAGGAGGAGGGGAAGAGAAAAGCCTTAAATGGTCCCTGGAGCGGCGGCTCTGCCCCCACGGGCTGGGCCCGGGCTCCCGCAGCGCCCCGCGCACTTTCCGCGCTTTCGCTTCGCCCTCGGCTCTGTGGCGGGTGCGCGCTGGGGAAAATCCTTCGGGAAGAGAGGGAAGGAGGGAGGGAGCGGCACGGGCCGGGTCTGCACGAGCTGCAGCTCCAGGGCTGCGGACCCGGAGTCCCCTCGCTTTTTGTCCTTTTAAATTCTATATCCGTCCGTGAGCGCGTTCCCCACCACTAGCGGGGAAGATCGTTTTCTCCCCCCTCCCTTCCACTCCCAATTTTCCTTCGCTTTTAAAGGAGAATTGCCTTTTTCTCGCTCTCTCTGCTTGATTTTGACCAGCTTTCAAATACCGTTGCAGGGCGAAGAACTCATTTAAAAACATTCTCATGTATTTAAACCCAATATTGCCTCCATATGGTTGGCCTTTCAAAACTGAATCCCCTTCTTTGAAACATGCAAGAAATATTTTTTTAAAGCAGCTAAAACTCCGAACTCCTTAAAAACAATAAAAACCTAATAGATAATTCGATGGCTTTTATCTTTTTTGGTTTGTTATTTTTTTTTCTGTTGCTATGAAACTTTTACCAGTCCTGATAGAGCCTTTAAAACTATGTCAAAATACGGTTTTAAAACTCACTGCGGTTACTCACATCAGATATAAACCTTGTAATTTTTAAGCTCATTTTCTCTGCTGGTGCAGTTTTATCCTAAATGTTCTGGCTTAGTTGACTATAGCCCCAGTTCCACTCCCGTTCACCAGCCCGAGTCCTCGTTACCTCGCACAGCGTTTGACCGATTGATTTATTTGCATTTTTCTATTGTAATTTTCTCCTCCATCCTTTGCTTTTCTCGTAACTCTCCGGGCTAAGAGAAGAACAGGCTTTTAAAATTATTCATGTTTTATAAGAGGTGCAAAAAGTTGAATTTTCCTTGGGAATTGGGTGCCAGAAGTGGCCTCGTGTGTCAGTGGTGTTTTCCTGCTCCAAACCGGAGCGGGGTGAACGCTTCCACTTCCCTGCCAGGAAAGTTGGGACTTTCAACCCCCCGGGCGGCAGCGAGACGGGAGGAATTGGAGGTGGCCAAGCCTCGGGGGAGGCTCTGGAGGTCGGGGGATTCGAGGTGGGGGCTCCAGAGCCATTTGTGCCACCAGCTGCTCGTTCGGCAGCCCCTCGGGTGCCTCGCTCCCCGCGTGCTGCCAGCAGCCCTAAAAACGCGCTGTTTACCTTTTCCAAAAGATGCATTCAATAATACCGCCTCCCCCTTCCCCTCCCTCCCCACCCCCCCGAGCCCCCCCCAAATCCTATCATCCCTTGCGGGCTGCGATAATAAATAAAAGTCTTTATTTCTCCCTCTCCCAAAGTTAAAGGGCCTTGCGAGTGTTAAAGTGAGTGTTGGGATGGTCGGGGCAGCCCCGGCCGGCGCTGCGCTCGCTCGGAGCCACCCCGCCCGATCAAAATCTATTTTTTATTAAACGTCAGCATTGACTTGAGCGTCTCTTATCTCTGCTCTCTCCCGACGTGTGCCTGCAGTGGGGGATTCGGCGAAGGAAGCTCGTAACATGGCGGATAGCGAGGAAGGCTTCGGGCTGCCCAGCACGCCGGCGGATCCGGAGGCCAAGGAGCTGCAGGCCGAGGGCAAGCAGGACACGCAGCTGGGGGCCACCAGCAAGTCGCCCACCTCTCCCCAAGCAGCCTTCACACAGCAGGTAAGCGCCCACGCTGCTCCCCTTGCACCCCATCCCTGCTCCATTCGCTCCTTCGCCCCTTTCCCACCCCATCCCCGTTCCATTCGCTCGTTTGCCCCTTTCCCACCCCATCCCTGCTCCATTCGCTCGTTTGCCCCTTTCCCACCCCATCCCTGTTCCATTCGCTCGTTTGCCCTTTTCCCACCCCATCCCTGCTCCATTCGCTCGTTTGCCCCCTTTCCCCACCGTGTGCCTCCGCCCCAGCTGCGGGGTTGGACGAGTTCAGGCCCCACGCGAGGGCAAAGCCTCACCTGGCCGTGGGCTCTTCCTCCTGCCGTGTTATTTGAGGTCGTGCTCCAGCGCCAAAGCTGCGGGGATGTGCCCGGGAGAGTTTTGGGGGTGTGGAGGAGCAGGAGGGGAGCAGGACCCCAAAACACAGCGAGGGGAACCCGCCCTGCAGCGGCATCCCCACACCCACCACTGTCCGCGCCCGAGTGGGCAAATGCAGGGGCGAGCACCCACAGGGCGGAGATGCCTTTATATTTATCTATAAATGTGGATATTTTGTACATATCCACATCTATGCACCCCTCGGACGCCCGGGCGGGCACAGCGGGCACTCAGCGCAGGCTGAGCCACGCGTGGGCACCCCCAGAGCGACACTTGGGGGGTCCCTGCTGCCCTCCCTCAGCCCTCGCCCCCCTGGCGCTGTGTGGGCTCCGTGCTCCCAGCCAGCCCTCGGCTTCTCCCCGTGCTGGGAGCTCCCGGTGTGGGGCAGCCCTGGCAGGGGAGGGGAGAAATGCGGGGAAAGGAGATTTTCCACCGCGGTCCCTGCTGTGGGATCCCCCTGCAGGTACCCCCGATGGACCCCGCTGCCCACGGGGTGCACAGAAGGCTCGGCAGGGCCTGGGTGGGCACCGAGACGGGCACCGGGGCCAGCGGGGATGTTTGGAAAGCGACCCCCGCAGTTTGACGGGGCTTTTTTAGCGATGGCGAGAAGCTCTTGGTTTGGCCGGGGGTGTCCCCTGTGCCTCCCAGCCCGGCTGGAGGGATGCGTTGTCCCCACGGTGGCATCTGCCCCAACCGCAGGGCTCGCAGCTCTTGGGTGGGAAAGAGAAAATCAGGGGGCGAAGGCGCAGGGTGACACCCCACGCCGCTCTGGCCTGTAAATCACTCGTGGAACGGTGTCAATCCCCTCCGCTTGGCTCTGCGAGCTGCTGGGCCGGGGCTCCGAGGGATTTCTCCGGGAGGATGCGGTAGGAGCCGGCCCCGGGGGCTCTCTGCCATCGCCCCCCGCCCCAGAGCCCTGCAGGACCCCGCTCCAGGCCTGCCCTGAGCAGCATCCCCGCGCTCCGGCCTGGAAACTCCTCTGGCCGGCTCTGCGGCAGGGTTACCCGGCAGTGCCCCGAGCTCCGGCCCGCAGAGCCCGGCCCTTCCCCTGCCGGCTTCCCGGCGGGGCCGTGCGGGGCCCGGCTGCCCTGGCGGGGCTGTCCCCTCTCCCCTCGGGACTGTCCCCGCTCCCCTCGGGACTGTCCCCTCTCCCCTCAGGGCTGTCCCCTCTCCCCTCAGGGCTGTCCCCCCTCCCCTCGGGGCTGTCCCCGCTCCTCTCGGGGCTGACGCTCTGTGCCTCCCCGCTCCGCAGGGCATGGAGGGCATCAAGGTGTTTTTGCACGAACGCGAGCTGTGGCTGAAGTTCCACGAAGTGGGCACGGAGATGATCATAACAAAGGCCGGGAGGTAAGAGCAGGGGGGCTCCGCGGTCCCCTCCGCGTTTGAGGGGACGGGGGGACACCCCCGCCTGGATGGGGGGCACCGGGCACCTCCCTGGCACGGGGACGGTCACACCTCTCGTGTCCTAGCCCTCCTGCGTGTGTGTGTGTGTGTGTGTGTGTGCCACTGCCCGGCCGTGCAGAGCCCTCCCTGCCTGGAGAGAGGCGGCAGAAATTGTTTCTTCTGGCTTCTTTCTTAACCAGAACAGTTGGGTCATTAATTCCGACTTCAGGCCTTTGGAAACTTTCCAGGCGAGCGCGAGTTGCAACCACTTGGCCAAAAAGCAAACTTTGTTTAGAGCAGCTCGGTGGGCCATTTATTATTATTATTATTATTATTATTATTATTATTATTATTATTATTATTATTATTATTATTATTATTATTATAGCAATTTGGCTCTTCTGCTCCCCTCCCCCCCCCCAAAGTCTGATGCCATTTTACAGAGTTTTTTTATTTATTTTTGCTCACTCTGGAGCGAATATTCCCATCTCAGCCACTTCACCCCTTTTAAAAGTCCAGGCTGTCTTAAGCTACTGTTTATGGAGAGATAACAGAGCTGTTTAGATGCAGGGATAGATGCGTCCGCAAATAAATATCATGTGGGTGTATTTCTAGGCGGGGGTTTATCTGCGTGGGTGTGCGGCAAAATATGCAGCCTTGCAAATCCAGCTTTATTGGGGTTTAATCGATTCCACGACCGGCTGTGTAAACCTGATCCGCAGATATTTATATGTGCACGCGGGTATTTTTGAGGGGATTTAACGTTATCCTGGATATTAATGTGGTGGAGGGTTGTTAAATTGAAGAGTGGCCAGCGAGACGCAGTGAAAAAGTCTCTCCAATCCTATCAAAAAATTCGGGGGAGCCCGAGGGAGGATTTTTCGTTGTGATTTTCAATTAGAATTCTCGGAGAAAAAGGGAAAAAGCCTCCACGTGTAGGAATAGTTTTAAGTTGTAGGGACGCAATCAACAAGGCAGAATGAAACTTTCATTTTGCTCTGTCAGCTGGTATTTGTTGTGGTCTTCCAAAATTTGCCTGAAGAGGGAGGGGGAAAATAAAAATGAGCTGGTTGGATAAAGTTTTAGCGAATAGATCTCGCCTTCCTCTTGAACCTCGCTGCTGCGAAAATGGATTTGAAAGGGGTTTGTGGCCAAGGGGACACGGGATGGAGTCGGTGATGGGATCTCCCGAAAAAATCCCGTTCACAGGGACAAAATAAAAATAAATCCAACTCTCTAAGGAAGACAGAAACCACCTTGCAGAAATTTCAAACAAAAATCTCTGTGGACAGAGATCTCATCTGGAGAGCAATAAAAGAGACATTTACATTTACAGGCAGGGCTCGAGGGGAGATGCGGGCTCGCTTTCCTGATTTGTATCACTGCCCGTGGTGCCCGGTGAAGTCCCTGGTCCCGCTGCTCAGGTGTTTGCCATGGAGTTACAGATTAATCTCCAGGTGGAATTTGGTTTCTTCTCCCTTAAAAAGTTTAAGTTCAACACCCGCTTCCTTCGTTGGACGCTTTTCGCCCCCCCTACAACTTTTTAGACCCGAATTAAAGCCCAGCCCAGGTGCCCCACGGCAGCGATAAGATCCCGAGCCTCGGAGAAGAGCGCGGTATTTTTAGAGGTGTGGGACTTTTTTTTTTTTTTTTTTGGATTTTTTTTGTTGTTTATGCGTGTTTTAAGACCAGGGCTCCATTTTCATCTGCTTTATTTTTAAATATTTGGAAAGCTCGAACTAAAATAACGGCAGTGGTTTAAGTGCCTGCCTTGCAGTAATGGAAAATATTTCGAAAAGCTCCTCCTTGTGTGTATCCGAGGGTTTCCAAGGATTTGTCAGGTGTGTTTGCTGCTGTCTCGGGGTGCTCGCACGGCTGTTCACGGATTTTCTCTTCCACCTGAGTGCGTGCAGGTTTTTTACTCCGTGTCTGTCCCTAGAACCTCAAGGTGTCCATATAAATGTATTTTAAAATGTTTCTATTTCTATATATGTAATATATGAGAACAGATTTCTATAAACATATACATTTATAGAAAGATATATAAATCTAATTTTTATAGGAGTATCTATATTATAACTTTTATTTTAAAACTTTTTTTTGGCAAATTTCCTCTCCTGTTCCAGCGGTTTATGGAGGGAGGGAAGTAACTTGCTTCCAAAAGTTCTCACGCTCAGATTTGTTCAAAAAACGGAGATTCAAAACTTTGGTGAAAGAAACAATTAGTAAAACTACAAATAGACGAGCAGACATGCGAGGAGGTGAATAAACAAACCCGCCAGCCTCGAAATTCCGATTTTGCTTTGATAAATAACAGGGTTCGCCTGGATGGGACCCAGCACCACCCAAACCCGTCCCACATGCCAAGGGGACGGTGGGGAAAATCCACCTGGGAGCGGGGTTTAACCCTTTTGTCCAACGTCCCCCCAACATCTCCTCCTCGCACACACAAAACCACCCGGGCAATCTTCCTCTGGTTTTATACTTTCATTTATTTATTTATTTGTTTATTTATTCACCAGGCGAATGTTCCCCAGTTACAAAGTGAAGGTCACTGGACTCAACCCAAAGACCAAGTACATCCTGTTGATGGATATTGTACCGGCCGATGACCACAGATACAAATTCGCGGATAATAAATGGTAGGCACGCGTGGGGGAGAGGGACGGGACCTCTGGGGCTGCCCGGGGGGGAGAAATCTTTCAATCGGCGGCTCGTCCTTCTTTTTCCATGCAAAAGGTTGGGCTGCAGGAGCCTCACCTGGGCGTAGTGGGGTGTTCCCAGTTCCCATAGCCCCTGGGAGAGAAATGCATCCGAAAAAAAAGGAAAAACCGCAGGAATTCTGTCGCAATGAACGAATCCTGTTTGACGATGAGATTACTTGCTATTGTGGAGCTGATGGTTTAATTATATTAAGGGAGGGAATATCGCAGGGCAGGAAAATCTTTAAGGATTCTTTTTTTTGCTCCTGGCTGTAAATTAGGGAAAGGGGGAAGGATGGGGTTAAACGGGCGAGCGGCGAGAGCCATCTCCGACGGGAAAGGTGCCAAAGAGCTCAGTAATTCCCCGAGCCAGCCGTGCTGGAAATGCCTTTTCTCCCCGGCACGGGGTACCTGGGTGGGAGGGGATGGAGGGGCAGTAGGAACCCACGGGAGGAGCCCCAGGAGGGGATGGCTGAGGAGCAGGAGCCCCAGGAAGGGACAGAAGAAGAGCAAGAGCCGCAGGAGGGGGCGGATGGGGGAGCAGGAGCCCCCAGGAAGGGATGGCAGGGAGCAGGAGCCCCCAGGAAGGGACAGATAGGGAGCAGGAGCCCACGGGAGGGGACGGACGGGAGCAGGAGCCCACGGGAAGGGACGGACGGGAGCAGGAGCCCACGGGCCGTCCCCAGGCGGCCCAGCTCAGCCCCGTGTCGCACGCAGGTCGGTGACAGGCAAGGCAGAGCCGGCCATGCCCGGCAGGCTGTACGTGCACCCCGACTCCCCCGCCACCGGAGCGCACTGGATGAGGCAGCTGGTTTCCTTCCAGAAGCTCAAACTCACCAACAACCACCTGGATCCCTTCGGACATGTAAGTGCCGGGGCTGGGACAAGGGCATCGTGCTGTCCAGCACGCACGGGGGGTGTCCCCTGCCACCGAGGCCGTGCCAGTGTCACCCACCCTCAGATCCAGGTGTTATTCCACCCTGAGAGAGCGGGACGAACCCCACTGAGGACCCCCCAAAAATAGAAGCATAAAACTTGAACCCGGGTTGTTCAATGACAGACCCTCGGGGCCTGGAGTTGGCGAGTGGGTGAAACTCTCCTGGCTTCCCTGAGGATTTGGTCACTCGGATTTTAATGGCATGGGGAGCCCCCCAGTCGTTAAAATCCACCCGCTGCCTCCGGGCATTTGCCTAACAGGTAAAATCAATCAGGCATAATTAGCAGAGGAAATAGGACCTTAAACAATGTGATTCCTCTATCAGAAAAAAAAAAAAAGAAAAAAAAAAGAAACAATAATTAAAGACAATTAGAGAAATTGAAGTCCCGCTAGGACTTCTTGGGCATTAAAAAAGTCTTTGCGAGACTCGTGGGGCCGTGAAAATTTGTGTGAATTCTGCAGCCAAGAACAGCCCTCCTTCGAAGGTCTCCAAAGATGCGAGTTCCTCTGAGCAAATATATATGTGCATGTACGAATAAAATATATATATGTGTGTATATACATATAAAATATATAATTGAACGAATATGTGACTCCAGATCCCGCCAGCCCTTTCCAAGAGTGGATTTTTCTCCAGTCTCGTTTCAACACTTCAGTTTCATTTTTTCCAAGCTGTTTTTTTTTTCTTTTTCCCTTTTTAATGATAAATTTTGTGCTATTAAATCCTCGCCCACGTGGTAGCCAAGAAGTGAGAGGGCTTTGGGGGAGAGAAGTCAGCAGAGTCCTCAGCCCACCCCAATGCCGAGCATCATTTACAGGCTCTCCTTTGCACCTCCGTTTGCGGGTGTTGATTTCCTTTTTCTTTTTATAATTCGAATTTTATTTTAATTCTAATTGAGCTGCTGCAGAAGGGGTTTGCAAGGGCTGCTTCCCAGGGATCAGGACCTTTCCTGCGGGAAGAGGGAAGGGAGCAGCGCAGCAGGGAGAACCAATCCCAGCCCCGGGGTGCTTTTGGGGAGAAGGGGGGGATCCGGCCCGGGGGGAAGGGGCCAGGCATCCCCGCTGGGAACAGGCGGCTCTGGGGAAAAAGTCCCTCCAAACAAACCGAAGACGCTGAGGGGACAATAAGGGACTTCAGAGGAGGAGCTGCGCCAGGAGCCTCTCAATTAGAGTCGCTGTAATGAAATTAAAAACCATTAGATCGTTCACCGTTGATGTCTACGACTTTCCTGGATGTCAAAGCAATTTGCTTAAACCCCCGGGACGGGGGAGGCGGCGGCGGGACGCGCTGCGTCTCGCTGTCGCCAGGGTCCGGCAGTCATTATCGGGCCCGAGCGGCCCCCCGCCGCCGCCGCCGCCCCCCATCCTCCCCCGGGATTAACCCGGTACCGAGCAGGGCCCGCTCTTTATCTGGAACCCCTCCCGGCTCCGCCACCGTCCTCCGCGGGTGCCTGGCGGGAGAGATGTCCCCAAACCCCCAAATCCCCCCAGCTCTCTTCCTTGGCCCTTTCTGCACTCTTGACCCCCCCTGCCATGGGATGGGGGTGTTGAGACGCCCCTGTTTGTTCCCATCCCGTGGTGGGGGAGCAGCTCTGGCCCCTCAGGGGTTTGTGTGAAGGAGCAGGTGAGGAAGCACCTCTGACAGCACCTCCTGGCCCTGCTGGGCTCACGGGCGACTTTCTGGAGAGATCCGTGTCCCTACCCCAGCACCTCCATCTGCCCTTCGAAGAGGCTCCTGAAAAGGGCAAACATTTTGGGGAAGGGGCAGCGGGTTCCTGCTGGTGTGTGTCCTTCTCCTCCTCCCCTGGGAAGGGGGGATGCGCCGTGCTGTGCCCCCTCCATTCCCACGGGATGTCCTCTCCTTCTTCCCCTGCCCAGATCATCCTGAACTCCATGCACAAATACCAGCCCCGGCTTCACATCGTGAAAGCGGACGAGAACAACGGCTTCGGCTCCAAGAACACCGCCTTCTGCACCCACGTCTTCCCGGAGACCGCCTTCATCGCCGTCACCTCCTACCAAAACCACAAGGTGAGGGGCTGGGCCGGCCCCCGCCCCGGCAAACCGCATCGCGCTCCTTCCCTCTTTCGGAGCCACTCAGCCCCTCTTCCCTCCCTGCTTCTTCTTTCACCTCTCCTTTTTCTTTCCTTCCCTCTCATTTTTCTTCCCTTCCCTCTTCTTTTCCTCTTCTTTCCCCCTTCCTTTTCTTTTCCTTGTCCCCTTGTCCTTTCTTCTCCTACTCTCCCCTCCGTCCTTTTCCTTCCCTTCCTTCTCCTTTCTCTTCCCCTTTCTTTCCTCTCCTTGTCCCCTTCTTCCTCCTCTCCTTGTCCCCTTGTCCTTTCTTCCTGTCCCTTCCTCTCCCTCGCCCATTTTCCTCCTCCCTTCCCCTTTCCTCTCTCCCATCCCCATCCCATCCCCTCTGTTATTCCTGGCCGCACAAAGCATCCAAAGCCAAGCTCGGGGCGAGCCGGGGAGGGGGAATGAGCTCACCAGGATGCTTTGCTCACATGGAGACGACCAACCGAGGAAGTTTGCTTTATCTTCCCCCCCTCGCCATGGGTCAAAGGCTCCTAATCTGGAGGAGGGAG
Organism: Serinus canaria; assembly: GCF_022539315.1. Classification (NCBI taxonomy): domain Eukaryota; kingdom Metazoa; phylum Chordata; class Aves; order Passeriformes; family Fringillidae; genus Serinus; species Serinus canaria. Next base: position 4,631,454 of record NC_066329.1, on the reverse strand, counting down.
CCGGGCGCTCCCCTCCGCGGCCGGGCGCTGATAACCCGGCTGCCCACGGGGGGCTGCGGGCTTGGCAGCCGGGAGGCCCGGGCAGGAAAGGGAGGCTCAGCTCCCGAGATCAGGCAAACAAAGCACGAGAATAACGGGGTGGGTTTGTCTTCTGCTGGAGTAGAAAATGGTTGGGTGGAATAAGAGTGTTCTTGGTTCTGTTGCTGCCCCTCTGTGAGGAGCACGCTGCTCCCGCTCCTTCCCGGCTTGGTTTGGGCTCCTCCACCCAGCACGGGAGGAGGAGGAGGAGGATGAAGGCTGAGTGCTGAAGGCAGGGTGGTTCTCCACAGATGAATCAGGGATGTCTTTCACCAACTGTCCCTTGCCACAGCCCCATGAAAACTCAATTTCTTTCAGTGAAAAAGTAATTTCCTCTCTTAATCACATAAAAAGCACTCACTATAAACTTGTACTTCCAGGCAGGTAGGATGGCTCCTTTGTACCCAACAGAATAATTGTTTCTCAAACAGAGAAAAGTCATTTAGCACCCCAAAGAAATCCTGGATGCTTTCCTGGAAATGCAGGTTCCCATCAGCTGACCAGCGAGCTGCAGAGAGCGGAGCTGGGCTAGAGAAGAAAGAGTGTTCCACCATAACTAGAGAGAAAGGAAAATACTTCCCTGACCTTTAAAATAGGAGCTGCTGGCACGGCTGGGACAAGCAAACCCAATCCAAATTGAGTCCTTGCCAAATTATGCCTTAAATTATAACTCCACTGTGGATGCTATAAAATCAAGTTTAACTTCTGCTTGATGGATTTGCAGAAAGAATATAATATTAATAGAAGTGGGAGTTAATAAAACAGGACACACTGCCTGCTTTAAAGGCATTTCCCGAGCAGAAAACAGACATGAGTGGAGCTGCTCTCCTTTGAAGAGAAATGGGGCTGGTTTATAGGAAAAGAAATGATCATGCAAATAAAACTAAAGCAAAGCAGGAACATGTAAGTACAGTAGTTTGGGAAAACTGCCATGCTAGGAGGAGCAGGAATATTTGATTGTAAATCAGCAACATCTGTGTGATAAGAAATGACATCTGTGTATCTGACACAGGCAGGAATCCCCACAGACACACCAGGACACATTTTACACACCCCTGACACGTTTTACAGGCTCTGACATCCCTCTGCTCCCTGACACACACATTCCTCCCCGTGCTGCTTGGGATCAGGGGGGAAACAGGGGAAGAGTGCCTGTAGCCCCAAGATAAAATCCCAATTGGGAAAGATAGAGCCATAAAAATAAACCAGGGGATGATCTTCCCCAAATGGCATCTCCCTGCAGGGAAGGGAATAAATGTTGCAGCTCACCCCAGTGCAGACAGGGAATGAATGATATTGGGGTTGATGCAAGTGCCAAGGAGAAACATCCTCCAGCTGAGGTGGGTGAAACTGAGTTGGGGTCTTTTCCACCAGCTGAAACCTGAGCTCAGCTTTCACAGCTGAGAGGTTGCTTGGAAAACCAGATTTTCCTCTTGCAATGCAGGCTGCACTTCCCCCTGCCATAAAGGATGGCAGCCCCCAACCTGTGGGGCATCCCCAACTCTTGCTGTCAGTGCACTGCTGATTTTTTCCCCACTTTTCTCTCTCACCTTCACCCCTCACCAGCAGCTCATCCCTCACGCAATCTTTCTCATCCACCCCACCCAGCCTCTGCCATATTTTACACAGAGTTTTATACACCCATGTATTTTACACACACACACACAAATTCATCCCTGATTGGGGTTTAGGTTTCCAGAGCTCTGTTAGAGCTGAATTCTGTTACACAATGGATTGTGTGACTCACCCCAAAATGCACTTGAGTCCATGCTTACACAGCTTATAGAAATACCTGCCTGCTTCCAGATAGGTCAATTTATTTCAAGAGCACAGCTGCAATCCCAATGTAGGGCTTGTGCTTATTTCCCCTGATATTTTAGACAGCCTGAAAAGATATTTAAGCACCCTGGGATCTCCCTCTCCTCAGCCCTACTCCCCAAAAAGAGGCTTAAGCTATGAAGAGAGTTTTGGTGAAGTTTTCAGGGCGGTTGTCAGCAGCTCCATTGGTCACCTCCCCCCTCTCTGCTACCCTTAAAAACACCCCAGAAATACTGAGGTGTTAAAAAAGGTCACATGCACATTTCATTTCCTTGCTATTTACACAATGGGTGCTTGCAATCAGGTTGATTCCCAAATATTAACTTTCCCTGCAGTTAAGCACCATTTTGCTGTAGCTTAAATCATTGTGTTACTGGCTCATATTTATTAGGTATGAGCTCTCTGCTTAGGACCAGGAAATGAACCTAATAGACAGAAATAATTAAGGTTCTCCCCTCACGAGGGTTCTTTCAAAAGCAAGAATTCACAACAATTATTCTCATTAATTTTTACAACCTACTTTCCCCCTTAGCTGGACTTGGGCTTTATATTGGTTCCCCCCCCTCAGGATATCCGGCTTTATGCGGATTTTTTTTTTCCCACCCTAAGTTATTTAACATTCTTGGTAGCCAAAATTCTTTTAAGGAGATGTTAGCCCTGGGTGGGATGTTCCAGGCACCCAGAAATGCTGTGGGCACCAGGGAGGAGCAGGGCAGGGCATGGTCAAAGACTGGATTCACTGCCAGATCTCTGATGGGATTTCTGAATAGAGGGGTTCATCCTTCCCCTAAAAAGACCCAGTGCTAAAATTCTGCTGGTGAGTCAGCTGGTGCTCCATTCTGGGAGCTCTGGAGAGCTGCCTGTCCCCTCTTGTCACTGTCTTTGAGGGCTGGAGGTGGGCAGGTCCTTGGGTGTGTTTTCTCCTGAGAGCTCCATTTTCCCTGTCTCAGGTGGCAGGTGGCCACCTCCACCCCTTCAGCAGAGGCCACCAGTGGGGTGGCCTGGCTGGCATCTCATGGCATTCCCCTGTGCAGCCCCCAGGCTCTCCCTGCCCTGCCTGGGGTCATTGTCCCTGTGTTTCTCCATCTGGCTGGCAAGAGGGGACAGCCCCTCTCCTTACCCAGGGCAAACTCCTCTCCAAAGAGGGGTCCCCCAAGTGCTGTGAGAGACAGAGCTCCCTGGGGCTAAGCAAGGTGACACCAAGTAGCTCCTCTTCATCACCACACCTGGTGACTTCTGTGCAGCCCTGGGACACCTGAGGATGGCAGGGAGCTGCTGCTCCCTCCCTGACCCTCTCTGGGGCTCCTCACGATCCTTACTGCTGTCCCAGGCCTTGGTGGGACAGTGCTTCCTTCCAGGAGTCTCGTGCCCTTCACAACTCTGGCTGAAGCAGCCTTGTCTCCTTCTGTCCCCAATCCTGTCCCTGCTCCCTGCCAGCCCTGGGATGGGGTGCTCAGCTAGCCCTGAGCCCCTGGACCCTTTTGGTCCTCAAAGCAGCCCCTCTCCTAAAGCTTGGCCAAGACTCCCTCTGGATCTGGCATCCATCCTGCCTGCAGACTCATCTCCTTCCCCCAAAACTCTGTGCCAGTCTCTCTTCCCATCCTCGTGTCCCAGTTCAGGCAGCAGGCTCCTCAGTGATCCCCTCTGTCTCCCCCCAGCCCCTCCCATTTCCTTCCCTGCTTTGTGTTCAGCACCTTCTCCCCTCTGCCAGCACCTCCCCCCTCCCTTCTCCTGGGGCTCTGAGTGCCCACCCAGCTCCTCTGCCTGGCCCACATCTCCCTGGGCTCAGCAGCCACCTTGTCTGCATCTGTTTCTCTCCTTCCCTCTCCTCTGGCTTGGTTTCCTCCTCCATCCTGCCTTGGTCCCCACCTGAGCTCTGTGAGGGCCTGGCAGAAAAGTCTCTGTGCTCTGCAGCCCCAGGGAGCCTCCTGTGGCTGCCAGCACTGCCAGCTCCAGAGGTGGCACAGCTGCTCCAGGTCCCTCTGTGCCACCCTGAGCAGGACCATGGCCACCTGCAGGCCAGGGAGAACTGGATCCCCATGGAGAGGGGAGCTCCACCAGGGCTCTGCCCCTCTCAAGGGTGATCACCTGCACCTCTTCATCACTAAATGGGGATTTTATTTCCCCCCCTCCAATCTGTTTTAAGTTCTCCAAGTAGACCTGAGTGAGAATTCAGAAATTCAGGATCCATACTCTTTGCAGAGCATTCCTTTTCCAGAATGCCCAACCTTTCTTAGTTTCAGAAGAGCCCCAAGAGACCAGACTGAAGCGTTTTCCCTTAGCTTAAGTGTTTAAAAAAAAGAAGTTGATAGCAAAATATGTAAATAAAATAACGTCCAGAGCACCTGGTGTGGAGCACATCACCCCTAACAAAGTTTTAACTTGTTACAACTTCTAAAGTGATAAACAATTGAGAAAAATCTTATCATGGCAAGTTTTTGATAAAATGGTAGTTTTGATTTTGGCCATAATGTTATTCATGAGCCCTTAGGCACAAATCCCATATAAATACATGAAAAGAAAAAAGAAATAAAGCATCTTTCCTCGACCTAACTCCATGCAAAGCTAAATTCTGTCATGCTGGAGCTCAGGATGCTGTTGGGAAGGTCTCAGCAGAAGAGCTTTGTGGCCAACTAGCCCAGAGAAAGGAGAGCGGCCCAGGGATTCCTTTGGGATTCCCAATTCCATTGGGAACCTGTCACTTCCCATTAAACTGAAGATGAACCCATAGGTCAGACAAGCCCTGAAAAGTGGAAATCTGGGAGGCTTCACCCTGCAAAGCTCTGGTCTCCAAGGGTCTGTGGCAGCTTCAGGAGCCAGGGAAGCTTTGCCATCAGTAACACAAACAAAGCCCTTCAGTTTTATTGAACCTGTGCTGTACAATTCAGCCCTGGGCACTCTGTCTTAATGACCTCGCAGGACGTTGTATTTTGTTTTATTTTTCATGAGGTAATTGTCATTTGACTTTCTGACAGCTTTTCTCCCCCCCTGCCCCCCCGTGAGTTATAGTCAATTAAACTCAGTTTTGCTGTGGCAAAACTGATCCAGAAGAAGGTTATTTCCACCCCTGAGTTTGCTTTTCCACCTCTGGAATAGTTTGGGAGTCAGGCAAAAAAGTGGCCAAATGAAATATCTTCCTCAGGTTGTTTGCTAAAGCAGGGATTCACCAACTTTCTCTCTGTTTTCTAGTTTGTTGTGCACAGTTTTGTTAAATCTGGCTTGGGCTCTCCTGGCTTTGAGGTGGCTGATGCCATGAGTGTCACCTGGGGAAACTTTGTTCTGGGAGCTCCAATCCATCTGAAGGACACCAAAGGTCTGAGAATGAATTCTAAACCTGTAGTCCCAGGTTTTTAGATGCCTTCAGTCCAGCAGATCCTTAATTTTAAGGAGGCTGAAGCTGGCCGTGAATCTCTTGGGGCTTTTGGCCACCAGCATCAACACCTTTGCTTGTAAGTGTGTTCCTCGAGTGGGTTAGGGGACTTCTCCTCTCCTAAACCACCAGATTTGCAATATTGAGGTCCTGTTTTGATATTCTGGCTGCTATTTCGTGGGTCATTAAAACCTTGAAGAATCAAACGGGGCATTCAACTGAGGGGCTTAAACGAGGGGCTGGAGCACTGCTGGCTCCTCCTCCAGTGACCAGAGTGCACTGGGGACCTGTGAAGGCACTGCCACCCACCCCAGAGCCCTCTGGCAGTCCCCATCTCCCTCCCTTGGTTCCAGCAGGGAGCTGAGGCTCCCAGTGCAGGCGCCTTGGTTAAAATGCCTTCGGTCAGGTTGGGATGAATCCGGCCCTTTGTGCCTTTGTGTGCTGGTGCCAATCCTGTAAATCCTCACTCACTGAAGGACTTATGTGAGCAAATATTGCCATTGGGGTCTGCAAGGGAGGACAACTCCTACATTTACAGGGCTTCAGGAGCATTCAACATGTTGAATAATGCCTATTATTCATTCTAGAAGAGTCACCACCTTCAAACCGATAGGCAGTTGCTTTGCAAAATACACAGCTGGTTGTGTAATGATTCAGGGCTTTTAATTACAAAATGCACCTCTGTTTTATTGCTAGAGAATGGCTCAACTGGCAAATTGACCCCAAAAGATTGTTTGTTTACCCTTCTCTTTGAAATCTGAAATGAAGGACAAAAAAAAAAAAAAAAGTGCCAAAAGTGCCAAGGGCTTGTTTGTGTGCTGAAGTATGGTCCTGATTTAATGGGAATGCCTGTGGAGATAAGTGCAAGTGTGGTGGGGGGCTCTGTGAGAAGTTTGGGGCTGAATGAGGCAAAAATGGCAAATAAACAAGTGGCCCTTGGAAAAAAATATGCAAAAAGACAAGAAAAGAGCAAAATAATCTGGTTGTGCATACACCTGGCGAGGTTTGCTATTGACACTGGGCGAGCCAGAATTTCCTCTCTGGATTTTGGCAGGGAGGTGGGCCTGGTTGTTTGTGCTTGACTCTGTGAGCATGAACCTCTCTCTGTTCTCCCTCCCTTGATCCTGAGCTCTTTCCTTCCCCTTGGCCAGCTCTCAATGGGAAGGAAGGACGGGGTTTCCATAAAACGTGGTGAGAGTGTGAAGCTCCTCCAGTGGCAAACACGGGGTTGTCTTCCCTCCTGGGCAAGTGTCTCTCCTGAGTCCTTGCTGAGAGCTCAGACTGCCAGGCAGTGATGGAGAAAAGAGGAAAAAAAGGGAAATTTCCCCTCTTCTGCACAAATTTTGGGGCTTTGCAGCAATATCACACCTGGTCCAGGCTCAGTCCTCATCTGCCAAGGCACCAAAGGATTTGCATCAGATTTGGCAGGGCAGAGGGAGTTTTTACAAAACCAGGGTGTTGCTGGTCCACAATGAATGAATTGGTGAGCAGGGCTTAAATGACAAGCCCTGCTCACCAAAACCCTCAGGAAAAGTAGTGCAGGAGGGGATTGAACCTCTTGGAGCAGCATAGTCCCACTGGGCTAGGGCATGGTCTGTCTAGAAGCTGCTTTAAATGTTAGATTTAGATGCTTTAAGAGGACCAAAGTTGAGTTTGAGGGGATTCATCTGGCTAAACTTCAGACTCTCAAGGTTGCTCACTTAGTGAACAAACTGGAAGTGATGGGGAGAAAAAAAAATCCTCCAGGGTTTGATGGTCACAAGTGAAGTTGCCCTCAAAGTAATTTAGGTAATGAGTCCATGCAGTGCTGCCAGCTGTGGGGCAGGATGGCAGATGCAGAGCACCTGGAGCACATTTAGCTGGTCTGAAACAGCCAAAGGGTGAGATTCACTGGGCTGGGAGAGAGGGTGCAGGGTCTGGGAGCTGAGGTTTTGGTCTTGCCTGTGCATTGATGAGAAAATACTTGTTGGGATTTGTTCAGACCCAACTTCCATCCCTGGTCCTCGGAGCAGTGAAGCCCTTTCTGTCCTAACAGCAAAATGAAACTAAGACCTCTCAGAAAGCAGATTTTCTCCAGAGAAAAATGTCTGTGAGCAGTCCCACATGTTAGTTATGGGACAAGGCTGGGAGAAGCGAGAGGCTGTTGACAGGAGATATTTTTGCTGTGGAGCATTCCAGGGAAAGGCCCATCTGGAGTGGTCAGCCTGAGCTGAGGGATGACTGCAGCTCCTGCAAGCTGTATTTTCCCTCCCACCCCACCTGCCTTGGGTTTAACAACCACTGTCCCCTCTGTCCCTGGCCATGACCCCGCTGCGTTTCCTCCCTTTCAGATCACCCAGCTGAAGATTGAGAACAACCCCTTTGCCAAAGGCTTCCGTGGCAGCGATGACATGGAGCTCCACAGGATGTCCAGGATGCAGAGGTAACGTGTGCCACCCTCGTGGGGACCCTCCCAGGGTCACCAGAGCCACCTGGGCCTTGGCACGTCCCTCGTGGCCTGGCCAGAGCCAGGACATGGTGCCACTCCCTGCCTTGGTGTCTGCATGGGTGCTCTACATCAGGTTGTTGAAATATTCCCAGGACACGGGGCCAAAATCCTGGACCTTCTGCTCCTTATTTGCTGGGTGGCAGAGGCAGGAGTTCACTTGTGGGATGCTGTCTTGGCCATGGGGACTTTGCATTACTTTCAGACACATCCCCACCCAAGTTTTGCACTAAACTCTCCTCTCTGAGGCTGCACGTGGACTTAGACCCATTAAAAACTCGGAGTAGCTGGGAGAAGCTCTGGCCACCAGAGTGTTCCTTTCTCCCAGGGGACAGTGCTTTAAAGACAAAGCTCCCAGCCTTGTTTTGGGAGTAGGGTTTTCAGCTTGCTCCAGCTGCCTCTGGAGGTGGTGGTGGAGAGTCCTGTGCTCTGTTGTTACTGGCTTTGGAGGGGCTTTGGCAGGAGGAGAGTGTTTGCCTGCTCGGTTCTGGATGTGCAGAGCAGGAGCAGAGGTGTGGTGGTTTCAGGTTGAAGAAGGAAAGGTTAGAAAATGTTGGGATCTCCAGGGCCAGGTGGCTGAGGAGGCCTTTTAGAATCCCGGGTTTGGCTGCAAGTACTTAAGCTGAAAAGCAAGCCTAAATCTTGTTTGAAAATCCTGTTTAATGTCCTTTTCTAAATGTCAGGCCCTGCTGGTAATTAACTTCGTGCTTTTCCCTTCACTTGGAACTTTCTCCATGTGTCAAGCTGCTTCCTGGTGCAAATGTTTTGCAGGAATGGTGCCATACCCACGATGCTAACTAAGACAGATGGAGATTCTCAATAGAGCATTTTCCAGGAGGGGATCAGATCCTTTATTCTCTGGCTCCTGCTGGAGGGACCTGCTTTGGGACCTTGTGATGGGAGGGTTTTTCCCCCTGCCCACCCAGGAGCCAGCTGTAGGTGGTCACTTCTGGTTGTTGTAGCTGATGATGTGAGCGTGGCTCTCCATAGCCAGGAAAATTGTGCTGTCAGGCACCAAATAATTCCTGCAATCCTGCAAACATGCCTGGAACCCACCCAAACTGGGCAAATGTCTTCCTGTGTACAAACATGTTCAGACTCAGCCCCAGAAAAGCTAAGATAGATGTATAAAAAAGGTATAGGCAGCACTTAATCTGCTCCATTGAAATAATCTCCTTGGGCTCCTGAATGTGCCCTGTGTTCCCTGCCTGCCCTTTCCAACAGATCCTGGCAGGATCTGTCAATATTTATTTATTTATGGTGGCACTACCCCTCAAAATAGCTCCCCCCACCCCGTGCCAGTCTCCCAGCTTCTGCTGGAACTTGAGTGATGATGTGTTCCCCCCAGCCAATATTCCTTTTGCTGCCAAACCACCCTTTCATTACAGCCACTGGAAAGGTTTGAAGGTTTGGATTCACGGGGGGGTGGTTTTTTGGAGCAGGAGGGAGGAGGTGGAACAGGGAGGACTCTTAGGAAGGGCTCAGTGCCATATGAAGAGCATGGCATCAAGCCACGCTGAGCCCGTGCTAAAAATTGATTGGCATTTTTATGCAGGGGCTGCGGTCGGTGATGTAGGGAACAGAAACACTTGGAATATATAAATACACCCACTCAGGCCTGGCAGGGCTGGAAGGGTTAAAATCCTTGCCTTTACTGGATAATTTCTGATGTTCATTTTAATAACTTTGCAGAGGAATGGCTGTGTGCCTTTACAAAGGTGGCATTTTTTTTAAGGGAGGGCAGGATAAGATGATTATAGTAAAAGAAAGACCCATTCAAGGTTGCAAATATGTGCCCACCTTTGTGGGTTTTTTATGTAGATATATGAATATATTCAAAATTATATATGAAAATATATAAAATCAGTTATATATATAAATAAATTGTAGCTATAAAAAATAGGTTGTGTCTGTGAGATAAAGAACCATTCAGGATTGAGAATGTTGCAGAACTATGCCCTGCCTTTTGTGGGTTTATATAGATTTAACATATAAATATATATGAAAATGTAATTAAATTTATATGTTATATATTTTAACATATAAATGTATGTTTATGATGTTGTTTCCCAGTGATGGACCGGTCAGTCCATCCTGGTTTTAGGGGAATGATGTCCATTTATGCCCTTGGAGAATATGGTGGGATGCACTTTTAATCTATTCCTTTGTTATTAAAAAAGTACTTGGAAACCCCCACATTTTTATAACAGTGCAGAGTGTACCAGAAACTTCTGACCTGACATTCACCATGGCTTTGAGTCCATCCCTCTCCATGGCTTTCTCCTTTCCAGGGCCTCCCATGTTGGTTTTTCCCTCCTATTTCCCAGAAAGATGGTAATGAGTCTGTCCAGGTAGAACTTCATTCAGGAGTGGTGTGAAGACTTTCAGCAGGAGAGGATTTTATTGACAAAGAGGAGCCATGAGCTCCAGAGAGATCCAAATTCCAGTGAATGTTCATTTTCTTCCCACTGCCCTTCTTTCCTGAAGCACAAGAGGTGCCTTCAGCAGCCTCTTGGTAGGATGGACCCTCTGGGAAGAAGAGGTTTTTCAAAGCTTTCCAGTTTCTGAGCATGAGGTTGAGTTTTTTATTTTGTTGGTTAGGAAAAACCCCCCAATAAACATTTAAAAGGAAGGAAAATGCATAGAGGGATGTGAGTTTTACTACATGTGTGGGTCTGGAGCACTGTGAGGGAGCAGTTCTGGTCAACCCTGTAGGCAATTCTTGCTGCTCATCTGCAGTTCCCATTGTCTCTGGTGGTTCTTATGGGGGCTGAGGAGCTTCTGGTAGTCTGGAAGGCCCTGGCTATTTTCTAATTTAATTAACTTTGTAAATTAATGCAGTTCAACCCTTGAAGCTTCTGTTGGGGAGGCTTTTGAGGGGTATGATGATGCCATGAAATGGTGGCTCTTGGCTCCCCCTTGAAAAGTGACAAAAAAAGTCAGAATGCTCCACATGACAGGGAAGAGTGACAGCATGGTCTGACGTGGTGGCTGTGTTTTCTCTGTCAGGGATCACGAGCCAGTTTGCTGCCTTTGGCATTGATCCACAGCAATCTTCTTGGCTCCAAAGGAATTATTCCAGAGATTCCCATGTGTCATCGAGAGCAGAAACAGGGCCAGGCACCAGGGACACAAAATCAGCTCCATGAGTCAGAGCCAGTGTGACAGAGATGACAGTGCATTTTGGGGTGCCAGCAGAAGAAATGGATGAGCTCTGGTGTTCCCTGGCATTCCAACATCCTGTTGGCCTGGTGAGCACCAGGCTGACTCAAGCATATTAGTTTTGGTCTGCTGCAAACCACCTCGTTCTTCCTGTGTCCTCTCACTGCATCTTTAATCCTCTTCCATTTCCCAGGTTCTGTCACTGAAATCTCCCAGGGGTCACCCCCTGTCTGAAATGTTTTCAGTGTGAGATTTGGCATTATAACATCTGCTGGGGAGGGGATGCTTTCCTCCAGCACACATCCCCCAGGAAATATTCCTGGTCCTGGTTGAAATGTGTTCTGTAGAGTTTGACAGAATTCAGATGAAATCCAAAGGGAAGCTGGGCAGATCTCGCTTATTCACAGCTTTTTTGAAGTGAGAAAGCCACTCAAGAAACACAGGGTAGCTGCAGTTTCTGTCACTGACCCTCCTCTGGGGATCTGAGCAGCAGGGTTTGAACAGCAGCAGCTCAGCCCAGCACAAAGGGATGAGGTGCTGCCTCTGGCCCACATCCATTCTCCAGCTCCTCTTGTGTTCCTCTTCCTCCAGCATCTTTTTCTGGAGAAACTTATAATTTATTTGCCTGCTAAGGAGAGCTCTTGGTCTCTACTTGGCTCTTTTTATTGCTGGTTCTTTGGCTGGTTGCAGAGATGGCTTTGGGCTGCCCTGCTCAGAGGAGTTGCTAACAGACCACAGGATCATCATGGAGTGATTTGGGTTGAAGGGACCTTAAAGCCCATCTAGTGCCACCCCCTGCCATGGGCAGGGACACCTTCCACTGTCCCAGGTGGCTCCAAGCCCCATCCAGCCTGGCCTTGAACACTCCCAGGGGCACCCACAGCTTCTCTGTGCACTCTGTGCCAGGGCCTCCCCACCCTCACAGGGGTGGCTTTTTTTCACATATCCCATTTAAACCTACTCTTCCAGTGTGAAGCCATTTCCCCTTGTCCTGTCACTCCAGGCCCTTGTAAATAGTCTCTCTCCAACTCTCTTGTAGGTCACCCTGGAATCTTCTATTTTCCAGAGGCAATTTCCAATCTCAGCTCTCCCAGCAGAGCTTCTCCATCCCTCTGACCATCCTGGTGCCTCCTGGATTTGCTCCAGCAGCTCCAGGTCCTCCCTGTGCAGGGCCCAGGGCTGGGGCAGCTCTGCAGGTGGGGTCTCACCGGAGTGGGGCAGAGCAACCCTCGCTTGTCCTGCTGCCCACGATGCAGGGGAGGCAGCCCAGGACATGGGAGCTTTTTGGGTGCTGGGGCATCTCCAGCTCTCCCCCACCAGCATTCCCAATCCCTTCTCCCCAGGGCTGCTCCATCATTTCATCCCCAGCCTGGATTGATCCTGGGATTGCCCCTGCCCCAGCACAGCACCAGCACTCAGCCCTGTTCAGCTGTCCCATCCCAACCCAAGGATCTTGGAGCCCCTCAGGTCCTGGCAGGAAGGTCAGGACATTTGCTGTGTTGGAGGAGAATGGGGCACTGGACAGACTCTCATGTTCCTCAGTGGATATTTTGGTTTGTGCTGCTGCACACCCATCTTGGGTGTTATTCTCTCTGGGTCTGCTCTGCAGTCCCCACACAGAGAGGCGTCGTGTTTAATCAGAGGCTGAGACTGCAGGAAGTCCTCAGTAATTCCTCTCCTACCATTTACTTCCCTGCTCTAGTTTATCCTCTTCCAGACAGCCTCTTGAGAGTGGTTCAATTTTATTTCAATATGCTGGAAATCAGCTGAAATGAATGCTGACACTGACAACTGGGTTTGGTTTTTTCCCTGGGAGATGATCTGTTTACTCCAGGCACTTTTTCCCCCTTCTTCCTTTTGCTGTGTCTGCTATGGCTGACTTCCACTTCTTCCCTCCTCTTGAGCCTCAGCAGGAAGGACAACAATTGGTGGCCTGGGAGCTGTAAACCCCAAAGCCATAGAGTTGTGTTTGCACATCTGGAATGGGAGGTCGATTCTGGGCTGGGTAGAGGGGACAGCACTGATGGGGTGGCAAATATTTGTCCTTTTGTTGGGACTGCCCAAGGAGGAGTTAAAATTTCCTGGAAATTTGGAAAGAGTGGAAAGGAATCCCTGTGCTCATCCTTGGGTCAGGTTTTAGACTAAGATTTGATATTGTGAACAAGATTTAGACAGTTCAGGGATTTCCAAGGCTGCTGTAAAAACATGGAAAGGAAATTCTTTCCCATGTCATGCTTCACTTTGACCTCCAACAGATCCTTGGGATCTGATATTTAATAAATCTTTTGAAGCTTTGTTTCCATGAGCTACAGCAGCTCTGGAAAACCTTGAGGTATCCAATGTTGTGTTGCAGAAATATCAGGAACATCTTCTAAAATAACTTGTTTAGGGCCAGTAGGGGTTGGATGCTTCAATGCAGGAACTTCCTGATTCTAAACTGATTTTTGAAGAGGTTTTTACCCAGGTTTTTGTCTGGCAGCTTCATTTACTATGCCTTGGCTGGTACATCAGGAAACTTCATGTCTGCACGTGAAAATATATGGAAAACTTTTATTCTCTTAGAGTGTAGTACTAAGCAAGAAAGTGAATTGGGTGTTGCTCTGTCCAGGTCTGAATTTATCATTTTTCCAGCTATTAGTAATTTGCAGTGGCCAACAAGGTTTCTGGTTCTGAGATTGCAAAATCATCTTGAATTTGCTTCTTTGAATTCTTTGCTGGCTGTGAGTTTGTGGCAGAAGTGAAAACAAAACTGCTACAAAACTCTTGAGTCTGTCGTGGTGGGAGTATCACTTGGCCAGGGAAAGGGGAAGTTGTCATGAGAGAAAATGAGAGTGAGTTTCTAATTCCACCTGGCAGAGGTGGGATTTGGGATTGCAGGGGGGATTCACTTGTCAGGCCTGATCTGTAGGGTGGGAGTTCTCTGAGGTATCTGAAGTGGAATGTGGGTGCTGCTGGGAAGTTCTGCAGAGCAGCTGTCCAGCCCTGGGGATTTAAGGGACCTCTGGGAGACAAAAACAAAATCTAGACTTCAGCACCAATGGTCTTGGACCTCATCCATGATTTCTTACCCCAAGTTTTAACAAAAATCAAAATACTACACAGCACCTTTGCTGCTCCTCCCTGTCCCCTTCTGCTATTTTAATATAGTAACTAAATATTCATTATTAGCCTCCAACAGACTTTAAATAGACCAGGGACAGGTTTTATCCTTGTAAATTCTTTTCCCAATCAATTTTTTAAAGAAATTCTTTTAGTTTTGCAGTTTTTAATGCAAAAATGAAAGCAGCTTATTAACATCCCATGTAAAACAAGCTTTTTGGCCCAGAAGCATCAACAACTTCATCTTTGCTATGTGGATAATTTCCTACATTACTTAAGGTTTAATATTTTTTCCCCCCTTCTTACTTTGCTACAGAGGTTTTTTTTTGGACAGCAACATTTCTGGATATGACAGAAATCTTTTATTCCATTAAACTATAGCTCAGGATGACAACCACTACTTTGGAAATAGTGACTTTATAAAAAAAAAAAAAAGATTTGATCCATTTCAGTTTGTCCTTCAGTTTTTAAAAATGATAGGTGTGCACTTTACATGCTGAGTGGGTTCAGGAATAAATAGAAATGTTTTGAGATGATTGCTGCTTTAGAAGATACCAAAGATTTATTTCAGCTCAGCTCCTGTTAGGAGGAATATGCAGAATTACAGAGAAGCATTGAAAAATATCAAAGAGAAAGAAAGAGAATGTTTTGGGTATTTAGTGAGAAAACACTTTCCTTCATCTCCCTCCTCCAGTAGATGAGTTTTTGGCAAAAATAGCACCCAACATGTTTTGACTGAAATGGAAATATTTCAGTCCGGAGAGAAGTTGTTGCGATACCTCCCGGGAATTGCTGTTTGGAAACTTGGTGACTCCAGCCTGTTCCCTCCTGACTCCCAGCTCCTGCTGTATCCCTCAGAGCACCACAGTCCTCTCTTCTGGCCACGGAGATTCTCCTGTTCCCTGGGAAATGCAGACTGGAAGGAATCTGGAACTCAAACCCCTGTGCTCTAGCACTTGGGGTTAAAGTGTTGCTGTTGCAGACAAACAGCTCCTGCTTGGCTTGGAAGGAGCTGAGCTTCCCTTTGGCCACCAGGAGGAATTCCTTCACTGGAAGGGTGGTCAGGCCTTGGGATGGGCTGTCCATGGAGGTGGTGGAGTCTCCATCCCTGGAGGTGCCCTAGAAATGACTGGATGTGGCTCTGGTTCAGTTGACAATGCGTTGATCAGAGGTCGGACTCGACCTTGGAGGTCTCTTGTGACCTTCACGATTCTAGGAAAATAGTTTTTCATCAAGAAATAAAAGCCCTAATCAGGTTGATCACTTTTCCCTCTCTGTTGAAAGAGAGAAAAGTGTTGGTTTGGGTGGGGATGGCTCCCCAGTGTTTGTGTGGGGCTTGGCACAGCGAGGGCCTGACCTTTATTATGAGGTCCCACTGAGAATTTATGGTCAGAAGCCCCCACAGAGATCACATTCCAAAGAGATGGCCTTTGGAAAGGGTCATAGAATCACTGAGGCTGGAAAACACCTCCAGGATTTCATCCAGATTTACCCACTGTGGCCAGATCTACCAGTGCAAGATGTTCCTAAGTGTCACACAGCCTGGCATCATGCCATGAGATGCCCCTCTCTCTCCTCCACTGCAGCTCTCACATTCCCCACTGGGAAACAAAACAAAGCTCTGCCATTTTTTGGGAATTGGATGTTGCTTGTGTGAGGCCCAGCCAATCCATGCAGCCTCTCCTCAGAAGGAAAGCTAGAAGGGCACATCCAGGAGTCACCTCCTTGCAGGTGATGTCCTTGGAACGGAAACAAGGTGAGGATACAGCTTAGGTGTATCATGTTGGTACAATTTTCATTGAGGATTACGGTGTGCAGGTGGAACAGGCAGCTCAAAACTGTCACCTGGGAGGGCTGGGAGATCCCTTAGAACCCAGAAGATCTGAGGGTCATCCCTGAGGTTTGATGGCCACAGCTCTTGACCTTCCCCAGAAGCCACCAAAGCTGTGCTCCAGCTAAATCTCCTGGTGGATTTAAATGCTGGATGTCCACAGGCAGGTCCTCTGAATCTCACCACAATTTCTGGCATCCACTCTTGCCCTGACTATCCAAGGGATGAATCTCTGCTTCCTCCCAGTCCATCTCTCTTTTGTTCCTCGTGCACAGCCTGGATTTTAGTTCTGAGCAAATGCTGCTCCAGGGGGATGAAACCCCACCTTTGGAGCAGGCTGTCCTTGGCAAGCCCCCAGTTCCTGGGCTTGGGAAAGCTTTCATGCCCTAACCAGAGCCACATTTCTTTGGGTTGGAGCTCCTGGGTCAATTTCCCTTCCATTCCAGCTCGGTTGCTGATGTTTCTGGCAGCCAGCACAGCAGTGGTTTGGACGAAAGCTCCCTGCTGGCCTAGGTTTATATGATTGCCATTGTTAAATTGGGTAAATAAGTTCTGAGTTCTACAGTGACAGATCCTCCCTGAGGGGTGTCTCTGCAGGTTCAGGGCTCTTCCTCTGCATGGAAGTGGCCAGGTGAGCCTGTGGATGGCATTTAAGGAGCTGTTCTTGCTCCATGACAATGATTTTGGACAGGCGAGGGGGATACCTCAAAGCCAGCTTGGTCCAATGGTTACAGACTCAGAGGAGAAAACTGGTGTTGGAAGCAGCACTTTGGGGTGCTGTACTACCTGATCTTTATGCATTTTTTCAAGTGTTTGGGTTCAGGAGGAGACTTTTACCTCACCTGAAGTGTCTCAGACCCACTGTTCAGCTTCAGCTCTCCTTGCAGAGAAGGAATCATCTTTGGGGTTGTCACATTGCCAGTGTGTTTGGGGAAACATCTCCAAAAAACACCAGAGGGTCTTTGAGGAGAGGGGATTTCCAGCCTGTGTTGGCAAAGCATCCCGACTTCAAACCAGATCTGGGGGCAAGAGAACAGTCCAGGCTTTCCCTCCCATCCTGGCTCTGCTGAGGCTCTGGTGTGCATCAAATCCCAGTGATTTATTTATTTCTCTTTTCTGAGCTTGGTCTGTGTTGCAGGGATCCCCCATCCAGGACAAGCAGGCTGACAGACTCCAGGCAAAAAGAATGGGGACAACTACTATAAGGGGAAAAAAGTAGACCTAAATATTTAATTAATTTCCAAGTCAGCTTGGCAGAAATGCTGGTTTCATTTACATGCATGTGCATACTGCACATACATTACAAACAGTATACAGCCTATAAATGCTGCAATATGTAAATAGAAATCTTGTTTATTTTGCTGAAACTGCATTTATATATTTTATGTGTGTGTATAAAACAGTGGTGGTTAAAAAGGCATGAATTTAAGGGGACTAACAGGAAATGGAGTAACAAGTTCTGCATGGATAAAGTGTGACGGGGCTGCAGCCTCCAGGGAGGGATATCTGCATTTCCCTGAAAGCCAAAACAAACTCCATGACACTAATGTGCTGCCTTCATTTATGAATCCTCTGATCTATTTATTAATTGATTGCTTTGCTGACTTGTTTCTCTTCTGTTTCTTTGCTTGTAGTAAAGAGTACCCGGTTGTTCCCAGGAGCACAGTGAGACAAAAAGTGTCCTCGAATCACAGCCCCTTCAGTGGTGAGACCAGGGTCCTTTCTGCCTCCTCCAACCTGGGCTCCCAGTACCAGTGTGAGAACGGGGTGTCCAGCACCTCCCAGGACCTGCTGCCTCCTGCCAACCCCTACCCCATCTCCCAGGAGCACGGCCAGATCTACCACTGCACCAAGAGAAAAGGTCAGAGCTTGCCTGCTCCCTGCTTCGTGTTTTTCCCCTCCCAACATGACTGTCAGCATTGTTTCCTGATGGTTCCCCTTGGACAGCTCCAAGGATAACTGCCTTTGTGGGCAGAAAAGCATCAAAGTGAAAGAAAGAGAGAGTATTTTAGATATTCAGTGAGAAAATACTTTCCTTTGTCTCCCTTCTCCAGTAGTTGATTTTTTGGCAAAAGTAGCACGCAACAAATGATGCTGGAGGATGAGCATGGCATGAGGGCTGTGGGCAGCTCCCCCAGGCTGGGCTGGGAAACTTGAAAATCCCATTTCTGCTAGGTTGGGAATGAGCTGTTTGGAGGGCTGGCAGTGCCTTTCACCCACCATGAATCCACATTTGGAAAGATAGCTGGTGCTGGAGATAAAGATGACTTATCTGCAGCCCCTCAGACAGGGTTAATCTCCAAGTGGAGATACCTTGACAGTTTGTATTTTGCCCAGTTTTCAACTCAGGCCTGTCTCACAGCTGGGAGACAGTTTTCTGTCTGCAGAAATGCTCAGGCTAACGCAGGGTGCCTGGATTGAAACCCATGATATCCATGGTCCTTCCCTTCTGCTGCCACTGAGCTGCTTTGACAGAGCTTTAGGGATCAAACTGTGAGGGCTTTCCAGTGACTGCTCAGCTCATCCTGGCATGAAGAGCCCCCTGATAGTGCTGGGATAATTGTTCTGGGCAGGCATGAGGGGTCTGTGGTCTCTGCCCTCCTCTCCCAAAGCAGTGGGAATGCTTCAGTGTAGCACCACTTGTAGGACCGAGATAGCAAAAGCTTTGGATCAGTTTTACTTGGAAAAAAATAGGGGATTTCCAGGGTTGGATGCAACAAGGGGTGGGCAGGGGCTGGTTTCTGCCAACCCCGTTGCCCTTCTTGGGATTTCCTCTATGGAGAAGCTACCAGAAGGCAGCAAGCACCAAGGCAGCAGGAATTTCTCCCCACAGCAGAGCCCTTCCCACTTCCCTGCACCACCCTATCAGTCAGACACATGTCATTATTTTTAGCAACATAACCCCTGGAGCACTGGGATGTGCAGACACACAGTCTAAGGTAGGGAGGGCTGGCAGAGGAGGCAGGAGAGCAGTGGAAATCTCTCCCATGTCCTTGGTGAATCCCCCAGACATTGTAGGAGCCACGTGGGTTGTGTACAGGTATGCAAAGTATAAAAAAAGTCCTGAGAAATCCTAATATTTTCCTGAGGTAGACAGTGGGAAACAGGTGGCATTTTCTGTGCCCTCCAGGTGACTGTGCTGACACAGAATGTGCCAGAGCAGGGATTGGAAATGGGCACTGAGCTGGCCTTGAGCTGGCTGTAAGGCAGGGCATAAGGAGATGCCCAAAGTGTCCCCCAGGTCCGAGGGGGGTGTGTGCCTGTTTAACCCCTGCACTGCTGGGCTGCTGCAAAGTCCCACTGATCCCTGAGATCCCTGAGATCCCTCCTCAGCGCTGGGAGCTGCAGCCCCTGGGAGCCCTTTCTCAGCGCCTCTGTCCTGGGAGCTGAGCTCTCACCTTTGCTCTTCCCCCTTTTCCAAAACTAACCAAAACAAGCTGGCCCAAATGACAACCAGCCCTGGGACAATCCCTGACTGCTGCGTGTCCCTGCCCCGCGGGGCAATTCATCATTCGCCTCCGCGCTGGAACGTGATAAGGAACCAACAGAGGTTTCCTTCCAGTTTTGGGATTCCCGCTAAGTGCTGTCTCCATGGGTGGTTTCCCTCAATCCCCCAATTATCTCACTTCCTCTTATTGTCACAAAAGGCTCGGCTATCTGCCCCGAGTGAAGCTCCCCGGCCCTCTCGGCCCGCGGGCCCAGCGGGGACAGGCCCGGGGAGGCCTCGCCTGCAGGCCCCAGGCCCCTCCTTATCGCGGCCGTGCCCTGAGTGGCACAAGCAGTTAAGGGCCTTTTATCAGGGCCGCCAAAGGCTTTAATCAAAGAGGAGCAGCGTCCTGCCCGACACCAGCGGCTTCTTCCTCCAGGCTCGGTGTCCCTGCAGCCTGAGCCTCCGCTCTCCTCCCTCAGCCTTCTTCTCTCCCCTCCCCGTGCCTTTGGTAAATGGAAAACAGCCACCAGGGCTCAGAGGAAAGAAACACAAAAGTTAATGGGAACCAGAGAGCCAGCCTGAGCTGCCAAGCAGCTCTTTGCGAAGTGAAATTAATTAAAAGGAAAAAAAAAAAAAATTCACTCGAGATGAGCGATTGGGGTTGGACAAATCAGAGCGTGATCCAAGGTTTCATGTCACTGAGCGTGGAGCTTCCTTCCAGCATCAGCAAGGATCTTTGTTGGACATGGGAAAATAATCCTATGTATGATATTCCTCTTTTTTTTTTGCTGTTCCAGCCTCTCATTTCTGAGTTTTCCCTCATGGTTCTCCCGCTTTCCTACATTAGTGCTTAACAGATATCAAGCCCCACCACCTCAGAAAACTCAAAAGCCAGAGTTTGTCTGCTCCTACTGTCCCTCTGTCCATTTTCTGGGCTGGAAATATCATTGATTGTGTTGGACTATCCACTCCCCAAGCACTGACTCCTCCTCAGGCAGTTTAGGACTTATCTCCAGCGGATTATTTCCTTTCCCAAGGCTGTGGTTATGGATAAGTGCTCTTGGGGGCAGAGGGCAGTTCAGCTGGCTTTGAGACCAGCTGCTGTCTGCATCTTCTGGGGTGAATTCCAAGCCAGTCTCCTTCCAGCTTTGACATCTCCTGAACTTTCTCTGCCTCCTCTTCAATCAGAGCCAAGCCTTGGGTTAGGCTCAGTTAGGGACAGGTCTGTGCTCACCCAACTCAAAGGAACCTTGTTCAACTCCTGCTTTCCTGGTGACCTAAGACAAGGATAAGTCTCTGTGGCTGGCAGTGTTGTTCTTAGCTGTCAAGGCAAGATGGATTCACTGTGGAGATCTGATATGGAATTACATTAGGGGAGAGCAGCAGGGCTGCCAGAGGATGTTATCTCCGGAGGCTCCCCTGCTTCAGGGAGGTGATGCTCTCCTGGCTGAGGAAGGAAGGAAGGACACATCCCAGAGCTCCTAATCTGGTGATTCCTGGTGTGCAGGTGGGAGGGCAGGGTCACAGCATTGGGAATGACCCCAGTGCACTGCTTTGGGGTCGCTGTTCCAGGAACGGGGAATGGCAAGGATCATCCTGCCTTGTATCCCAGCCCCACACTGGGATTGCTGATGGCACGTGACAAAGTCACCGGTCTTGAGAGGCTGGACTACCTCCAACCCTGCATCTCATCAAGGAGTGGCCTCGGCTCTTGATGTGGATTTTTAGGCTGACACAAAGAGCAGTTGGAGCTTTGTCTTTTTTCTGGTTGTTCTCCACCTCTCCCTCTCCCATTGTTGTGCTTGGAGAAGCCCAAAAGGCCTCACCAGCAGGCAGCTTGCCTTGTGTCTTTCATTTAGCCCCACATCCCAGTTAGGATACTGGGCCTTGTTTTCCCTTGTAATATCCTCTCTCTCACATATCCTGTGGACTAAATAGTCATCCCTCTAAACCTCTGCTCCCTCCCAGCCTTACACAATCCCAACCACTTGGCAGATTTCTGGGATGCTTGTGATGCTGAACAGGAGGCAACTGGAACAGCTTCTCCCTGGGGAGGTTATAAAAGTTGTCAAGTTGGCACTCTGAGGGAGAAGAGGGACGTGGCAGAATCCACTGGCTCCAACCGGTGAGGACCGTGTCCTTCAGCCCCCCAGCTTGGCCATCGCCCTGGGGAAGGATTTATCTTTCATCTCCTTCCTGCTCTGATGAGGTCAGTGCTGGTACAGCAATGCCTTTCCACCTTCTCCTCAAGAACTGGCCCTGTCAGTGTGCACAGACCTCTCTGTTGACTGAACCAGCTTCTCCCACATCCCACCCAGCTCTGTTTTTTCACTCAGAGAATCTGTAGGACAAAACTCAGGCATGGGATGTCTCCTTGGAGGACACACCCTGCTGATGTTTGGAGATGTGATGAGCTGGCCAAAGCTCGGGCTGTGCTGCAGCTGCAGAGATGCAGTGGAGCCCAGGGCAGGGTGGCTGTGGGACACTGAGGGTGAGGAAGGGACTCCCTGCCTGGGGAGGAGATGTTCAGGGAGCTGGGGTGTACCCAGCTCTTGCTGAGCAGCCACACTCTGGTGGCTCTGTAGTTTGATATCCCTAATGAGGAAAGGCTGAGGGAGCTGGGCCAGTCTTGGCTGAGAGGGGACCCCATCATTGTCTGCAGGGAGGTGCCAGGGGATGGACCAGGCTCTGCTCCATGGTGTCCAGCAGCAGGATAACAGGCAGGAACTGATGCTTGGGAGGTTCCACCTGAATATGAGCAAGGACTTCTTTCCAGTCAGGCTGCCCAGGAGGGTGTGGAGTCTCCTCTGTGGAGACATTCCAGAATTTCTGGACACACTCCTGTGCCGTGTGCTCTGGGATGACCCTGCTGGAGCAGGGAGGTTGGACCAGATAAGCCACTGTGGTCCCTTCCAACCAGACCCATTCTCTGATCCCCCTATCCTGTCAGAGGTGCCTGCAGGGAGTGCTGGCAGCTTGCTGCCTGTGGAAAAGATTCCAGCTTTTGGGGGCTGGATTGTCCCTGTCCCCCAGCCCTGTCACCTTCAATACAACACAGCCATATCACAAACAGTGAGATATAGCTGGAATGGCTGGCATGTCTTAGGTTCCATGTCCCAGGATTTAGGGCTTATTTTCCCTTTAGAGATGTTCATTTTGATTGAATCTGCCTTGTCCTTTTCTTCTTGGACAACCTTTGTCACTCTTGCACCCTGGTATTGGCTCTTCAGGCTCGTGCCAGATCCATGCTGGAACCCAGACTGGATGAAACAACAGAGTTAGTGATAATCACCCATTGTGTGTCCCTCACAAAGTCAGGATGAACCTCCTGTGACACCCTGGAAGTGTGGGTGAGCTCTGAAAACCAAACGAGTCATGTCCCATTCTTCATTGTCTTCCACCCTGGGGAGATGAGTGTCATCTGTGGGGAAGGAGCTCTCCTGATTTACACCAGGGGGGAAGAGGGAGGCCCAGCACACCCTGAAGTCCTGAGGCTTTCCATGTTTGCATTTCATTCTACGTGGCCCGAATCTTGGAATTGGGAAAATTCCATTTAAAAAGCCATTTGCGTGGTATTTACAGCCCAGCTGGAAGTAGTAAATACCGGAAATCTTGGAAGCGCTCATGCTCTCGCTCAAGCTCCTTCATTAGATAGATCATCAAATTCCTTGTGAGGGAGCCAGTTTCCAGCCCATTCTTCAGGCTCCGTTTTCCTTGGATTCACTTCAGAGCAGCTTCTCCCTGGCGCTGGCAGCTCCCCCTGCTTGGCAGCACCTCCCGCTTTTTGAGGTTTGTGCAGCATCGAGGGGCTGCTCCCTAGAGCTGATCCCCACCCTTGGCTTCTAAGAATAGCAGCAACAGGGGGAGATGGTCAGGATATCTCCCAGGATAGCCAACACCTCCTCTGAGGGCTCAGTGGCACCTGGAAAAGGACAAGGAGCTGCTCAGGGAGCCAACACCAAGAATAAAACCCTGAGCAGGCTGTTACATATCCTCAGTGTCCTGCTTACATTGATAAGAGGAGGTAAGAGGACCTTCAGGGACAGGATTGTCCCTTGAGCTGCACTGTCCAGGCTCCAAAGTCCGTGAGGATGAATTGAAGCTGCAGCCTTTGGCATTGCATGAGAGACCTGTTGGTCTTGTGCTCCTTTGGTCATTGAAGATGTCCCCTTTCCACCCTAGAGCTGCTCCACACACCCGGGGGTGCCCTCCAGCTGCTCTGTGCTGGCTCTGATCTCCTCTGTGAGGAGGGTGGGACAAGACCAGAGAGCCTGGACTGCTGTAAATCCCTCAGGCAGCACCAGCTGAGGCTCTCTGCTCTGCACCATC
The DNA here is from genome assembly GCF_022539315.1 of Serinus canaria. Taxonomy (NCBI): domain Eukaryota; kingdom Metazoa; phylum Chordata; class Aves; order Passeriformes; family Fringillidae; genus Serinus; species Serinus canaria. The sequence goes on along the minus strand of NC_066329.1, from coordinate 4,607,852 downwards.
CCACCTCAGGATGCAGATGGACCATTCTCTTCCCTCTCAAGCAATTAGAGGCTCCATAAATGGGAAAATCACTGGGAAGAGGGGCAGGAGGACAGGCAGAAGCTGTTAGGGCAGGCTGGAATCCTTTGTTAGTGCCTAGATCCTGTTTGGAGATGGGAACAAGGTGCTTACACACCTTAAATCCCTTTCCACATAAAACATCAGGGAACCTGGCTCTAGAGGGACCAGCAGAGTGATCCTGAGAGCTTATAGAAGGACACAGGGTGCTTATGGGCTTTCCAGTGAAATCCTGGTTGGCTTTGTTTATTCTCTTCACCTGTGATGGATTCTGGAAGTGGGTCCGTGACTCTGTGACTCTGCCCAGCTGGGCTGTGGCAGGCAGTGAAATGTCTGGGCTAAATGGAAAAATCAGCAAGCTCAGGTTGTAAGTCAGGCTGTTTTACACCATGGAAAAACAGAGTTTGACTGGTTTGTGTTGTATATTTAAAAAAAATCAAAATAAAATAAACAGTCAAACCCCAAGCCAATGATTTCTGGTGCCAGCAGAGTGATGCGGTTTAATGCTGAAAACTTTATTAGCAGAACAATGCTGCATTTTACAAGACATTGTTTTTCCACCCCAGTGTTCTTATTACTCAGTGGTGGGTCAGGAATCCAAACTTTTTACACAGTCCATAAAAGCTCCAGCTCAGGCTCTTCCTCCAGATGTACCTCCTGTCATGGAGCTGAGATCAGGAGAGAGGTTAGACCTGTGCCTCCAGCTTTTGGCTTTCAGGGCACCCCATCCTTTCCCCTGCTCCTACAAAATCTGGACCTGAGCTGGATTGAGGAGGATGACACATTCCTGCATCTCCCTGCTCATTGTTTCAGCTGGTTTCAAAAATGGGATGGAATTGCTCATTTCTCTCATCCTGCTTCCCACCCCAATGTACCGGGAAGGCAGAGGAGAACCTTGATTATCAGGGCTCTGCATTGCTGAGGTGAAGGAGCCAGGCTTTGCTGTTGTCAGGAAGAACAAAATGGGACTGTGGCTTTCCAGCTGAATTTATGCTATTACAGAGCCAAAGGCCACTGTGGGGATGTCCCTGGTGTCCCTCAGGACCTGCTCTTTGTGGGATTGTTGAACCAGGATGAACAGCAGCAGTTGTTCCAGCTGGATTGGAAGACCCCTTGGGTGGGAACAAGGGGTGACTTTACATGCAGCTTCCAGGAGAGCCCTCGTGGCTGTTCAGGGCAATAAGGGTTACAGGCATGTGTGTGTTTAGAAGAAACAAAAGATGCCTGCACTGCCCACCTGCCCCTCCTGAAGGTGTGACATGAGCATTCCCCTCAGAGCAGCCTGGCAGCAACACCTCTGTGCCTCTTGTGGGGCAGATCCTCTCAGTCCTCCATTCTGTGCAACTGTTTGGGGTTTGTTTCCCCACTGTACTTTGGGGGTGGAAAAAATTACAGCTCATGTTGGTGGAGAAAAATTGTAAAGGGTAACTTGTTCCAAATTTCTTTCAAATCTGACCCCTGTTCAAAGGGTGCAGCCAGGACAGCTCTAACCAAGTGGGATGTTTTCCTGCCCTCACCAGAAATCTTGTTTTTGAAGCAGCAGCAGCAGAAAAGTTAATCCATGTCAGAAAGCTCCCCTTCCCTTGCCACACTGTCCTTAAAATCTCTTGGTGAAGTGCTCATCCCTGGGAATTTTGCCATCCATTCCAGCAGAGCTGGATTTCATTTGATGACCCTGTGAATGAATAAATAAGTGCACATTCATTTGTTCATTTGGCCTCACCCTGGAGATTTCACCTAAATTGTTTATCTCCTTCCCTCTGCTGGCCTGGGATGCTGCAGGAAACAAAGGGCTCTGCAAGATGTGCCTTGTTGTTTCTAGCTGTGAAATTTACTTTTCTCCTTTGTTCCCCTTGGCTCCAGCACATGGCCCTGTGTGGATTTATGTGCCCACAGCCCTGTGTGGATTTATGTGCCCAGCTGCCTTGGCTCAGCTGAAGGCTGGGGCTGTCACACTCCAAATCTGATTGTCCCAACCGTGCCATCGCTGGTGCTGTCTTGGGAGGATTTTATTGTGATCTCCTTTTTTGTCTCTTTTTTATCATTTATATTCTATCATGGAAATATTTTGTTGTGAGGGATTTGAGTTGACAGCATCAGCTCTGAGCCTCCTGGGGCAGAGTGGGGATCCTGGTAGGTGCAGAGGTCACAGGCAGATGTTATTCCTCAGGTAAAAGTGGCAGCAGGAAGGAGATGGGGAGCATGTGAGGGGATCACCGAGCAAGATAAACCTCAGGATCCCTCCAGCATCTTGATTTTCCTCCCAGTGCTCCTGGCTAATCCCTTCCCCACTCTAGCAGAGAGGGCCAAGTGCGAGGCTTGGTTTCCAGAGGATAGATGAGATCAGTTCCAGGGAAATTATGGGGATTTACACCGAGGGAAGTGTCAGCTCGTCCTCAATAAAAGCAGGACTGCAGAGAGGGAGGTTCAGCCACGGGCACATTATCATTGGTGGCTACCAGGACTCTTCTCTCCCAACAGATGAGGAATGTTCCACCACCGAGCATCCCTACAAGAAGCCCTACATGGAAACCTCTCCAGCAGACGAGGACCCTTTCTACAGGTCCAGTTACCCTCAGCAGCAGGGACTGAACACGTCGTACAGGACTGAGTCGGCGCAGCGCCAGGCCTGCATGTACGCCAGCTCGGCGCCGCCCACGGAGCCCGTGCCCAGCCTGGAGGACATCAGCTGTAACACGTGGCCCAGCGTGCCCTCCTACAGCAGTTGCACAGTGTCTGCCATGCAGCCCATGGACAGGTTACCCTACCAGCATTTCTCTGCCCACTTCACCTCGGGGCCGCTCATGCCCCGCCTGGGCAGCGTGGCCAACCACACGTCGCCCCAAATCGCAGACACCCACAGCATGTTCCAGCACCAAAGCTCTCACCAGCCCATCGTGAGGCAGTGTGGACCTCAAACGGGCATCCAGTCCCCTCCCAGCAGCCTCCAGCCGGCGGAATTCCTGTATTCCCACGGCGTGCCTCGAACCCTGTCGCCCCACCAGTACCACTCGGTGCACGGCGTGGGGATGGTGCCAGAGTGGAGTGAGAACAGCTAACCAGGGGGGCAGGGAATGCCAGAGCCACGGGAAAATCCCAGCAAACGGGAGAAGGAGAAGGAAAAGAATCCCCCTGTTGATAACAAAGCGTTTTGCAAGACTCCTTGAAGTGAATGTTCACCGCTAGCACTCGAGAGGGACGGACACTGACCGAAACCAGGCTGCAAGCATCGGCCTCGCTGGGACTTGCCCTGACCCCTCTTTGTTTTCTTTTGTTCCAAAAGAAAAGCCAACAGCCCAGCACACTTCTGTCCCTCCACGGTCCCACCCAGTTTGTGTTGCTGCCACCACCCTTGTCCCCCCCCGCCCTCCTGCTCTTTTTGTTCTCCAAGGGACACCAAACTCCTGCTGCCTTTCTCACCACGGTCAGAATGCTTGAACAAGAACAATTAGGATGTTACTTTTTTTTTTTTTTTTTTTTTTTGTGGTGTTGATGTTGACAATGTTATATAATAAATAATAATATATATTTTTTCTTTCCATTTTCTAAGAAAAAAAAAAAAAAAGAAAAAGACACCGTCCCTTTTTGCCAAGGGTGGATTTTGGAGTGGTGTGTTTCTTTTTTTTTTTTTTTTTTTTTTTTTTAGTTAGTGTTATCTTTACTTTTCAACAGAAAGAGGTACTGAGAACCCCCAAATAAATAAATCCAGTACCTACCTCACCCAGGCATTGTACCAAGAGTGAAATTACTCCCACAGGGAGCTGTTTCCTTACAAATTCCCCAAAATTGTCTCCAGGAATCATTCCATAAACCATCCCCTCATCTCCTTTCCCACTTGTAATTCTCTCACTTCTCTCCCTTCCTATCTCCTGGTCTTTCCTGGTCCCTCAGCCATCTCTGACAGAAGCATGGGGTTATTTCCAAGCTTGCAAACATCCCCAGCTTGAGTCCTGCTGGATTTTTGGCAGCATGTGGAAAGCCAGGCTCTGAGCCAGCTGCCACAGGGGGAGAGGGGGGAGAGGATTCAGACACTGAGAGGAAAAAGTTTGCTCACCAAAATGATGATGACGCTTGTTTGCAATCCCAGTTTTCATTTTCTCCTGTGTTCCTTTGCTTCCTCTCCAAAAGAAAAAGGAAAAAAAAAAAAAAAAGGGATATCAGTCTGGGTGTGTGAAGTGAGATATTAAATAAATGTGTTTAAAAGGGGCAGAAAGTGATCATGAGAGGCTGGGAGTGGTGGAGGCAAAAAGAGAAGGAAAAGCAAAATTGTGCAAGGAAAAATGTCTACTGCAGAATATTTCAGGTGTAAAATTTCCTGGTCCTATTTATTTATACGTGGGAGTTCCAATAACTCCAAGGATGTCACAAAAGCAGCTGATTCCAAGAGGTTCAAATTTTTATTGAAATGGAAGTTTGCTTTCTTTTCTTCTTTTTTTTTTTTCCTCTCCAAGCTGTGCACACTCTATATAATTTACATATATTTTTAATTAAAAGTAATTCTAATTAACTAAAGAGGTATACCTGCGTGTCAGCCTCTGGGAATGCGGGTGGGAATGTGTGGGAATTCTGATCTGGGAGGGAATACAGACAAGTACCCAAAGCCATGGAGCTAAGGAGAAAAAAATAATCCAACCTAGCTGTGCTCTCCCATTTTTGTGTGCCAATTTATGGCTAATAAATGCCACACACTCTCAATGGCAAGGGGGTGCCCACCTATTTTTAATGTATTTTGGGGTTTGGGGTGGATTTACCTGATTTTTTTTTTTTTTTGCTTCTACTTGATGCCTATAATTGAATTTTTATTGATTTCTGCTGTAGCAGAGGAGGTGCAGCATCCTCAGGGGGAGGCAGGGATGGGCTGAGCTTGGGGCTGTGGCCTTGTCTGCTCCACAGCTGCCTGGGTCCCCCTGGGCCCTGCTCTCCTGGGGTCACCTGCCCATCAAGGCACATCTCAAAGTGACCTTGGTGGGTGCTGGGGTGGCATTGGGAATGCCCAGTGAGGTGGAACTTCCCCCCTGTCCCCAGGGAAGTGAGGCTGGTGGGAGGTGTTTGGCCCAGGGGAGGTGTGGGGTTGTGTCCAAGCCTTGGTGAAGGAGGGGAGATGCTTTGGGAAATGAAAACCAGGTGGGACAATCAGCTCCAGAGCAATGATGAGATTGTAGTTGGGAAGCCAAACAGAAAGGTTGGCTCTGTGGGGCTGCTGAGCCAGGATCACGGCAGGAAGAGCTTGGAAGGAGCCCAGGAGGTGTCCCCAGCCTGGAGCAGGATCACGGCAGGAAGAGCTTGGAAGGAGCCCAGGATGTGTCCCCAGCCTGGAGCAGGATCACGGCAGGAAGAGCTGAGGAGATGTCCTCAGGCTGGGCCAGGATCACCTCAGGAAGAGCTTGGAAGGAGCCCAGGAGGTGTCCCCAGCCTGGAGGAGGATCACCTCAGGAAGAGCTTGGAAGGAGCCCAGGAGGTGTCCCCAGCCTGGAGCAGGATCACTGCAGGAAGAGCTTGGAAGGAGCCCAGGAGGTGTCCCCAGCCTGTCCAGGATCCCCAGAGGAAGAGCATGGCCAGGTGCTGGGAAGGAGCTGAGGATGTGTCCCCAGCCTGTCCCACATGGGAGGGACACCAAGGGACACCCTGCAAAGGCAGCAGGATTGTTGGGGACACAGAAAGAGGGGTTGGCTGAAGAGGTGTTTAAAAGATGGTTTATTGCAAAATCAGTCTCCAGGAAGGGTGAGACTGCAAGGTTGTCACACCCAAACATCACTTTAGAAGCCCTACATCAGAGGCCTTGCATCAGAAGCTGTTATAATTCTAATTACAATGTCTTCTATAAATTTCTTATCCAACCAGCACCTTCCATAAAGCTTGCTGACATCCTCATTACCAATTGCTAATTGCTAAGTTTTATATGATTTACCCCAATGCATCTTTTTCTATCCAATCATATAACTCTACAAAAACTAATTGCTGTATCTTCTACTTTTTATCAAATCTATAATAAGTCCTGTTGCTAAACTTTAATTGTATTCTACTATCTTGCTTAGCATATTTATTCACTTGTATGAGGTCCATACCTACTTGCTTAAAACATATTTCTGCTTAAACTACAAATCTTTATTCTTATTTTGTGTCTGTTTCACTAGTCTGTTCTCAAGCTCCAAGCCTTCTGCAAGGTCTTAGGTCAAACACTGCATCCATCTCTATCTCTGAGCTTGTATGCTGGAGCCTTGGGAGCTTTCTGTGCTTGCATTTCCCACCCAGGATCAGGAGGGCCACTCCACAGAGATATTCCCACCTTGCTGTCCCAGGGATGTGGGGCACGGGGCCTTCTGGGCCTCTCCCAGCACTGCCTCCAATAAAACTTTCTTTCTTTGGATGTCTGCTTTTACTGTTTCATGCTTGCAAAACATTTTGTGATTGTTGGGTCAGACACAGCCAAAATGTGATGCTGGAGCTCGCTCTGGGTATCAACATTTGTGGGCAGAAGGAGATGCAGGCTGGATCCTCAGTTCTTGCAAAGCTTTTTGTCTGCATGCAGCCACCCCCAGGGAATCCCCCAAACGTTGCATTAAATCACACAGAACATGCAGGGCTCCAAGATTGATGAGTAAATTGCATTTTGAGTTGAGGAACACAACAATTACACTCTATTTAGCTGTCACCCACGTTGTCCTTTCCCAGCTTGGCTGTCCCACTGCTGACCATGCAATCATCTAATCCCCACCAAGTGATTCCCATGTCATTAGAGGGGCTGTGGTTACCCTGTAAGCAAAGAGGTCTCCCCAGAAATGCCTGCCAGGCATCTCAAAGAGGATTAAGGAAAACTAAACTCCCATGGAAAATTACTTCTTAGGCATTGGGAGGGAAGGCTCAAGCTTCCAATTCCACTCATTTCCTCAGAGCGCCTCAGGTTTGGGGTTTGGCTCTTTGGGGTTATGCTGAGATTCTGTGATGGGGTTTGGGGTTGGAAAACCAGGCAGACCCCTGAGGATCCAGCCTTGTGGAGCCACGTTGGTGTGAGGAGCAGGGAGGCCATCAGTGGCAGAATCATCACTTGTCACATGTCGCTGTAGGACACGAAATAACACGACACAGACACGCAGCTCTCACACGGTAAAAAAAGAATTTTTAATTTCTGACACTGACATTTATAGGTTTCCAAAAGTGACAGTGGGTTGGAGGGTGACAGTGCCACCTCTCCAATGACACTGGAAAAACCAACAGTCCATCAGATTTCTCCTCCTCCAGAAAAGAATGCAAAACAATGAGTGATTTACAGAAGGTGTGTGAGAAAGTTCATTACAAGAATGTAAACATCAGAAGGCTTAGAAAAACTTCAAAAATCAGGGCGACAGTCACAGCAGTAAAATCTGGGATCAAGGCAAAGAAAAGGTGGTGGGAGGAACCAATGCAGCCTTTCTCTCCCCTTTTGAAGGAGTTTTTCAGCGTGGCATTTCCATAGGGCAATTCCAGTTCCATGGGTAGAACTGGGAGCAGTCAGGACGTGAAGGGAAAAGGTGATCCCAGCCTGGATGTGGATGTGCCTGCTCTACATCGAGCTTCTGCCTTTCCCCAGGTGGTTCAAAACAACACCAGGAGCTGTCAAGAAGAGGGTTGTCCACTCCCTCTGATTGTGATTTCATGTCCCAAAGAGCCTGATGTGATTTCTTTGATTTCTTTTCTTATGGATTTATTTCTTAGCCAAGAACAGTAATGCTGGTGATAATAAACAGCAAAATTAGGGGGAAAATGACATTTGTCAGTGGAGGAACTGGACAAAAGAGCTTGCAAAATTCACCCTATTCAGAACTCAGCTGGCAATTATTCTGTGTGAGGGTGGTGAGGCCCTGGCACAGGGTGCCCAATGAAGCCCCTGGATCCCTGGCAGTGCCCAAGGCCAGGCTGAACAGGGCTGGGAGGCACTGGGATGGTGGAAGGTGTCCCTGCCTGTGGCAGGGGTGGCACTGGATGGACTTTAAGGTCCCTTCCCACACAAACCATTCCATGATTCTTTATTAAGAAGCCCTGAAACTTGAGGAGGACCATCCCCAACCAATCCTCTGGTGGTTTCCATAAACCCCACTGAGGGTGTTGGGGCTGGGCTGGGGCTGGGCTGCTCCTGCTCCAGGCCTGGGGACAGAGATGATGGAACCAGAGTCCAGGAGAGCTGCACCCCGGGGTGAGGAGGGACCTGGGCTCCAAAGGGAGCTCCAGAGGAGGAGGAGAGCTGCTGAGGTGGGAGAGAAGGCAGTGGAGACCCCTCCTCCCCATGAGCAGGGAATCTGGTGAGGAGAGGAGCCGTGGAACATCAGCAGGCAGAAGGCAAACTGGCCTTCAGGGATGAAGCAGAATAAACAGGGGCAGGCTGAGCAATTCCTCAGAGCATGAAACCCAACCCATGCTGAGAACACCTTTGAAAGAGTGAGCAGCAACTCCAGCCTGTGGTCACAATGCTGCTTTTCCAGCTGCCTCCCTGGGCTCAAACACTCCCTGCCAGGTACCTGGGGAGGATTGTGATGCCCTGAGAGGCACAGAGAGCTCTTTGTCTGCCCCTAGCAATCACTCCACATTTCAGGTTTCACCAGCCACAGTGCTGGGTGGGTTTTGAGATGGCTTTTTCCCCACCAGCAGCCCCCAAACCTGTGCTGGTGAAGCTTTTCCTACAAGCAGGGATGCTTGGAAGGGACAAAGCCACCCCTCTGCTGCTCAGGCTGCTCCCACAGCAGAGCCAACCTCCCAAAAATTGCTGTTGTGCCTCGAGGGCTGAGGGAAAAAAACATCCCAAAGCCTCAGGATTCTTGTCCATAAATCCAGCCCACAATATCATAGATTTTACAGTGCTGCCAACTCTGACAATTTTATGATGGGTCTCATGTGATTTGCAAAAGTGTGGTTTCGTTTTTTCTCTTAAAATTTCCAGCTCCTGGACACCAGTGAAAATATGAGGTTCTCAAAGGATTCTGAGTCTTTCTCCCACTGCCCTGGGACCAAACAAAAATCTAAAGATTTTTTTGTTTGGTTTTAGAACATACTGTGAAGTTGGAAATTTTACTGGAGAGAAAAAGTGAGGCAGAGGAACCATGACTTGGGAGGTGGAGCTCATCATGGGCCAAAAAATATTTAGATTTGGGGCCTTTAAATTTGTTTGTTTGCTTTTTAAATTTACTTTTCTCTGTTAAAGTCAATGCCTTTGCTGTGTTATTTTTGAGTAATAAAAACAACAAAGTTGAAGTGAGTAGCAAATGTTCAGAGAGTGTTTTGAATAAATTCCCACCCCCAAAGAGGGGCAATCCTTCATTCACATTTAGATTTTACTCCTTCAATATGTCCAAGGGAATTTTCCAACCTGAAGTCAATTCAGAGGGATGTGTTTCACTTGAACCCATCACACCCAGGGGCTCCAGCATCTGAGGCTGAGGTTTAGAGGAGGTTTTGCATCAGCTCCTTGTAGAGATTCTGTTGGGAGCACAAGTGAGTAGAAGGGAAAGAAAAGGGTGTGGTGAGAATATGGGAATTGGTGACTGTGGATGTCACCTGGGCACTGCTCTCACTCAGGGGTGTTTGCTGCTACTAGAGCCTGAAGAAATGAGCTCTAACCTGCCTCAGGGAAAAAATGGGGCTTGAATTATGAACAGAAAGTACAAGCTGGGAGGGAGGAAGAGGCAAACACCTGCAGCAGTGCATGGTGAACCCTCTAACAGCAAGGGACTGAGGGCTTGGGGGTACCTGTACCCATAAATGGGGTTTTGTTGTGCAAGATAATAATAATAATAATAATAATAATAATAATAATAATAATAATAATAATAATAATAATAATAATAATAATAATAATAATAATAATAATAGTACTACTATTATTTGATGCCTCTGGGAATCTCAGAGATGCTTCATTTTTGGCATAAAATATTGCTGCTGGCCACCTCAGCATCCCAACTTGGTGGTCAGCTGGAAAGAGTATTCAAAGAAGGAATAAAACAAGGGGAAGTCAGGAACCAAAAAGGGTCAACTCATTCTTAGCTGTGTTATAATAGAGATACTATATATTTTACTATTATTTCATAATAATAAAAAAGAGATAATATATTTAATAGAATATATAACTTAATAATTACTAATAATGATAATATTCAAAACAATATATAGTAGGATCTGATATGATACAATACAATGTAATATAATGTAATGTAATGTAATGTAATGTAATGTAATTGTAATGTAATGTAATGTAATGTAATGTAATGTAATGTAATATATATATAATATAATATAATATAATATAATATAATATAATATAATATAATATAATATAATATAATATAATATAATATAATATAATATAATATAATATAATATATAGGATTTAAATAATAATTTTAGATCTCCAGTATTTCCCCACAGTCTTCCAGGCACAGGGGTTCAGTCTGTGCCTTTACTTGAAGGTTTTTACCCACAATGAAGGGAGCTCTGGGTCTGAGCAGGATGATCACCATCCCAGAGCATTTCTGAGCCTGATACAGGATCATTTTTAAAATTGGTTTGTTTGGATCCTTGTTCAACTGACACATCTGTTAATAAAGTACAGGAAAATCTTTAGGGATGTCCTTTGTCCCCAGGTCGTGGCAGCTTTTAGGGTTTTCTAACAGCTTGATCAGTTATTGCTGGATGGGGGCAGAACCCCTGGGGATCACTAGCTGAACCCTGCTCTTTCCAGGAGGACAGAATTCCAGGAGAATTTCAGGACAGGTAACTCTGAGCTGCAGCAGGCTGGGATGGGACAGTAGCTAAATATAACCTAAATTAGGGCTTCACCTGGACGGTTTGGGAGCCAGGAAAAGTTGGACAGGCACTATTTAAAGAATGAATCGGCTGGAGAAACTCTCCAAGCTCAATGGCATTTCACTGAGGACCCTCAACGTTCAACCTGAAATTCTTCTGGGTTTTTCTTGAAGGTGGTTGAATTTTGCTTGATAATGTCCTAAAAGACAACTGCAGAGGCCCATTTCTCGAGGAAATTTAGCTGCTCCTAACTGAAAAGGGTGTGGTGAGAATATGGGAATTGGTGACTGTGGATGTCACCTGGTGGTTTTATCCATCAGTCTTGTCCAAAGCCAAGCTGCTACTGAGAATTCCACCAGGAATATTCTTTTAGATAAATGGGCCCATGCAGAGCTAGGTCAGAGAAAAAAGTCATGTGGGGTTTTTTAAAATGCTTTTTTTTGGTTAATCCATCCTGATGAAGTTCAGTGCAGCAGAGATGTATTAATTGAACGCTGTGCTGTGGGGATCTGCTCTCCTTCAGGACAGAAGAGTGGCATAGCAGGGGAATAAGTGATTTGTACATTAGGGATAATAGAAAGCACAGCCATTGTCCAGACCTGGCTTGTGCAACTCACTTGGGATTCCATCAGAGACATGATCCTTGCCTGGAGGAGAGGGATTAAATGGTAGGATAAAAGGAATAGAATGGCAAAGCCAGGAAAACCCCCCCAGAGCCCAGCAAGAGACAAGCAAACGCTGCTCTCTCCTCACACTTCGGAGTGACCCTGGCAGGGAGATGCTCCCTTGATTCCCAACCTTTCCAAAGCACTCGTGGCAAGGAGCAGCTCTGTGGTGCCACGACCCTGAGCTGTCCCCTGCTCCCCTGGCTCGTGCTGGTGCTGAAGGGGCTCTTTCTCAGTGTCACTGATGGCCCTGACCTTTATGTTCAGCCGGTGCTGGAGCTCACTGGGGAGGGATCAGCCTGGGAGAGCTGGCACTGCTTCCTCCCCATCCACCTCCTGGCTTCCATGGCATGGAGAAATCCTCAAGCTACCTGCCTCCCTCCCTTGAAGCCAAGAGGCTGAGGGGAAATGGCAGAAAATCCCTTACATCACTGTGATTTTTGGAGGCATAAAAGCTTCTCTTTGAGAGCAAATACTTTTTTTTTTTTTCCCCTCCAACCCCCCCCTTCTCCTTCTCGTGGCATTAGGGCTCAAGAAATTCCTTGGAAAATAATTTGTCAAGGCCCTGCCTGATCAAAGACATATATAAAAGGACCCTTTTTTTTCAAGGGGAAAAACTCCCCCTCTGAGCTCAGAATGAATTGGCAATTCATTTACCAACTGTCAGATAAAGTAGCTCAATCCCTATCACGTCTTTAGCTGGAGCTGTGGCCAGAAGGAAGCAATTCCCGGCCCACTGTGCGTCCATGTTTGGGGTATGTTAGTGATTAGGGTATTCCTGCCTGGGGGATGCAGAAAGATATGACTCAGATTCACAAAAGAGCCATAAATCTCCCTCCTTTTATTCAAAATGTGTGTTTTATAGCCATTTCCTGGCCAATTTCTGCCTGGGATAAATATGTAACATATCTGTGTGTGTAGAGTTTTTAGGGCTGAGTGTTGGGCTTCCTCTCAAGAGCCAAGTGTCTGCTCAGAGCAGCAGAGAGCCATGCTCAAACTTTTCCTTTCATTCCCAGAAAATTTCCTTCGTTGAGCCTCAATTGCCTGTCCCAGTGGCACCTGCTCCTGCTCTCCTTGAGCTGTGGTCCCTGGAAAAGGACTGGGTGGGAGATGGGACCTGGAAAACCCCAAAAAGGTCATCCAGGCCCCAAGAGAGGATCTACCAGATTGGAAGGCCAATGTAGGGCTGAAGGAAAAGGCAGGAGGAGATGGACAGCAGGGCAGGAAAAGTCAAGGCAGGGATATTCCCCCAGCAGAAACACCCACTGGTGAGGTATTTTCGGGGTCCCCCGTGGCAGGAAGGAAATAAATCTGACTCCATGTTCTCAGAAGGCTAATTTATTATTTTATGGTATAATATTAAAGAATACTATACTAAACTATACTAAAGAATAGAGAAAGGATACACACAGAAGGCTTAACAAGATACTAATTAAAAACCTGAGTCCCAAAACAGCCTGACTGTGATTGGTCATTAAATTAAAATAATTCACATGTTGGATAAACAATCTCTAATTACAATATAAAGCAGCAAAACACAGGAGAAGCACATGAGATAAGAATTGTTTTCCTTTTTCTCTGAGGCTTCTCAGCTTCCCAGGAGCAGAAGCCAGGGCAAGAGGATTTTTCAGAAAATATGACAGTGACACAATACCTTTAACTGTGCCATCTTTTGGCACTGCTGGGCTGCAACCCTTCACTGAAATCAGCTGAAGTAGCTGAGAAATGCTCCCCAAGACCCATTTGCTCTTCTTTTTCAGCCAGAGGATGAGTTCCAGGAAGAAGGAAGAACAACAGGAACAACTCCTGGAGAGTAACAGCACTCAGCTTTTCCTCGGTGTCCTGCTCTTCCAAGTCACGCAGAAAGCTGATTCCCCTCACTAAAACAACAGGAAAACCCATCCTCTTTGCAGGAAAGCAGTAAATTTGGGGGTCTGGCATTGCTGGTACTTTATTTTTAGCTCTTCCTTCTAATCCTTTAAGCCTGGAGTTCCTTTCTGTTTCCTTTTCCCCTAAACCAGGAGCTGCAATCGCTTGGCCCTGGTTCAAAGTCTCAAAGCCAAGGGCAAAGCTCCCAGATCCCAGAGCAGTCTGTGAGGGGCCTAAGGTTTATCTCCTGCAGGGTTTGATCTCAAAGCTGCTGGAGCTGGTGGGAATCTCACCCCCAACCCTCAGGAGCTTTGTTCTGCCGTGCCCTCAAACATACCCAGCCTATCAGGCAGTACCCTGGGTGCACGTGCTGTTTAAAAATAACACCTGGGGCTGCAAAAACAGCCTCAAAATGCTCCCCAAACTTTGGCCCGAGGCTAGACTTGATCTCAGATACCCAGTGTGATGCCTTGAGTGGAAGATAAAGCCAGAAAAATGTGGATTAATGACAGAGGATGATGGGAATTTCTCCTAAAGGCAGGTGGCAGAGGAAAATAGCACTTGTTAGAGTGAGATTTGTGTTATAGCTGTGCTCAGGAGGGAGGCACTGCCAGGCTGCTCTTTTTCTGCTCTTTGCTGCTTCTCAGTGGTTTCTGGGGGCTTCACATTGCAGGTTTATCTCCTTCCAGGAGCCATTCCCACCAGGTGAATAATCCCAGGGCTCTCAGAGCCAGGAGATGTCGATTCCTTTGAATTCCCTCCCTCTGCTGGTCTTGGGGTCATTTATCAGCAGGGGAAAGAACTCCTGGAGATCCCCCAAACGCTGGGTTTAGCAATCCTCTACTTGAGGTGACACTTTGATTTCAAACAGGGAACCAGCAGATCTGAACCCTTCCACACAAGTGTCTCTCAGCTCTGCCCACAGCTTTCAGCTGAATTCCTTTTTTTTCTCCTCGTGGTATCTCCATTTCAGGCCCCCTCATGTAAACATTTCCAAGCACATGCTGGTTTGAACAATGATTCATCCTATTAAAGTCCAAGTGGCTCCTCACAGGATGCTTTCCAGAACTAGGCAATAGATATAAAAAGGGCAGGGACCACGACTTCCCTGGGCTATCTCAAGTGCCTGATACTTCAGACACAACAGGCTCAGCTGCAGAGGAGCTGGGATCTCTATTAAAGCTGCTTAGAAATAGCATTTATAGGGGTTTTTTTCCCCTCTAGGAAATCCTCTTTGTTCAAACATCCTAAACAGGCTCAGGTTGTTGGGGTTTCAGGCAGCTCCAGGGATGGTTCAAGCAGGGGTCTCATGTGAGAGGAGGGGAGTGGGATGTGACTTTGTGCACAGCAGGGTTTATTCTCAGCCAGAAAACAAAACAGTCAAGCTGAGAAACACCAATTTTCCAGCTTTTGACCCAAACTTTTGGTGTTCAATGGTTACAACACCAAAAAACTGCTTTTACCCTCCAATTTGTGCCACTTTTTGTGTTTTCCACAGCTGGGGAGGGCCTGGCTGGTTCCAGCTCAGCCCAGGAATTTGGGAAGCTCCTGGCTCTGTCTGGGCACCATCTGCAGCCCCAGAGAAGGTCCCTGGCTGTGCTCAAGCTCTTCCAGGGCCACTGGGCAGTGCCCCTGTGCCCAGGGGGCTGGGACAGCTCAGGTGCTGCCACAGGGATGTCCCAGAGCTCTGAGGGTTCTCCAGGAGCCTCTGGAGACAGGGAAAAGCCAGGGAGGGTGGACAAGGAGCATCCCTGGATCATATCTTGGCTTGGTTTTGTGGAAGACTCTCAAAGCTCTCTCAGGAATGGGGTGTTTTGGTACCACCTTGTGTGTTTAGGCAGAGAGGCTCAGGGATTTTGGGGGATGTCTCTGGGAGGTTTTCCAAGCATCCACGACCTTCACTGCCCGTCCCCTCTGCTGGCTGGACCTCAGCCAGCCCTGCATGGCTCTGTCAGGCTGCTGCTAAGCCTGAGCTCTTCCCTGAAATAGAAATTAAAAATGCTTTCATTGATTTTTTTGTTTTGTTTTTAAATGTTTTTTTTACAAGCTGAAATGGAGCAGGCGTGTTACAAACAGTGTGTTTTTCATGAGACACTTAAAAGCTAAAAAAAAAAAAAATTGTCCAGCAATGAAGCTATGACAAAATTAATCTTTTTCTTTACAAGATGATTCAATGCAGAGAAGAGTTTTATTTCTTCAGTGATTTATCAACTGTCTTCAAATAGACCAGGTAATTTAAGGTAAAAAATTATCATTCTGTTGAAAAATCACTTTTTCTTCCTGGAGAGTAAAAAGTGCTTCAAGAAGAAAAGCTTTCTCTGGGTACCAGGGAAGTGCTCCTGGAGATGTTGTGGAGACAGGGAAAAGTGAAGTGAGCTGACTTTATATATTTATATAAAGTATTTTAAGCTGTCTATAAAATATTTTTTTAATCTGCTTGATTGGTGGGCAACCAACCAGAGGTAGAGATGCCAACATGATATTTTTGAGGGGAGTTTCTAACTCATTAGACATTTGTAGAAGGTATCTATGGACCCTTGAGACTTCTGCAAAAATCAAATTGATAGCAGGACATTACCAGGGAGAAAAGAGAAAATCCAAAAGCCCTGAGCATGCTTTAAGGGGAAAAAAAATAATAGAATTTCCAGGAAAAGCCTCAAGATGCTGGTGGTGAGGTTGAGTGAGGGAACACCTGGGGAAGATTGATTAAGAGACAGCCAATGTGTGCCTGTGATTTATGAGGAGTGGGCCTGGCTTTAGTAGGAGTTTTTGGGAGATATTGCTGCTATGGTGCAGGACAGAGAGCTCCTGGATGCAATCGAGTTCCCAGACTGTCAAACATCACTTGATAAGGTTCCATGAGGGAGATTATTCACTCAGAGACGGGGAAACAGAGTAAGAGGTCAAAGAAGCTGTGGGGCAGAAACCTGCTTGGAGAATTCTCTCAGCACATCCAACTCAACACAAACACGTGTGGAAAAACAGAAATACAGATCTGTCTGTCTGTCCATCTAATCATTTACCTGAACCAGCCACTCCTGCTCCTCCTTCCTGGCAGCAGGGAGCAATTCCCTGTCCTTGAATCCTTCCTGCTTCAGCTGGCAGATTATTTTAGGGATTCGCTCCCTTTGAGTTTTGGGTTGGGTTTTTTTGCTCCCCTGTGTGTTGGATGGCAGAGCTGGGATCAGGGGGTGCTGCTGGGAGCTGCAGAGATCCATCCCTGCTCTTTTCAGTGCTTACACTGTGGCCAAGGCACTGAATTCCCTCTTTAAGATGTGATGAATAACCAGACCGTGCCTGAAGGATGCTTTAAGGAGCACACAGTGTTTTCCAGCTGGATAAAGACAGGCAGCAGATAAGAGAGGTTGATAGCTTTGGCTTTTGGGAGTGATCAATGGCCTCAAGATATGCCTTATAAATGTTGGCAAAATGAAGGACTTTGAGCATCCCTGGAGCTTGCAATGCTTGAGAGAGTGGAATGTGCAGCCCTACATGTGCTGCCTTTCGAATGGCTCAGTGGAGATTTCTGAAATGTAATCTCTGCCTTTATGTGTTTCCATGCCATTTGGAATTCTCTGGGGAATCAGGAGGGCTGGGCTGTGTTCCCTGTCCTTTGATAAGGCTGTATCTCTTGGAATTTCACTTTTGGAGGTGGAGGTTTGAGAGATGTGTGCAGAAGGGAGTGAGGCAGAGGCCAGCAGCTTTAGGGACTTCTGCTCTTCCTCCACACCAGGTACCTGCTGCTTCCTTCTCCTCTTCCTCCACACCAGGTACCTGCTGCTTCCTTCTGCTCTGCTCCCCAGAGCCTAAGCAATGAGAGCCCTTTAACTCCTGGTCAATAATCTCTCTTTTTGGCACAGAAATGAAGCCATCCAGTGAGACATCAGCATGGGTTTTAGGTCATATTGAAAAGCCAGGCTGGTAGGACAAAAGGGAAAAGGAGGAAGGCCTAAAGCTGCCTCATAAATCCCAGAAATCTTCTGATGCCTTCAGTTCCAAAGCTACAATGGGATAAAACCCACAGCTGGCAGGAGAATATGGGACAGTGCTTCCCTGGAGCAAGGAATCAGCTGGAACTTAGGCCAGACACACTTCTGGCATCACCTTGGCAAGACAAAAAAAGCCTGAGCCTGCCTTGGTTTGTGGTGGTGAGGGAGGGTCCCACTGCCCTATGAATTTTGATGGGGGTATCTAAAGCCCTAAATTGAAGTTTTCCATTTAGGAAGAGACTCCACATGGTCAATGGCCCATACTCACGTTGGGAAGGTCTAAAGGCAGTGGGACCATTAATAAAAAAAGGGAATTCCAGACCAAACTCTTCCCTGGCAGCACAGTCAGAGGGTGGAGGCAGCTGCCAAGAAGGCCACAAAGGTCTCTTGTGCTTTGAAGATGCAGTTGGAGATTTTAACAGGAAAAGAACTCATGTGGGACTCCCACAGGGACAGGAGGGGAATGCCATGCACCAGGTGGGAACAGGGATGTGTTTTGGGCTCCCAGCTCTGTTTGAGGACTGTCACCTGTGATCTGTGCCCTGATCTTCTCCATTCCACCCAGAAGGGGTTTTTCCAGCAGATTCCCACTCTGGCTTGGTTCATGTGCAGCTGCCTTGCCTCAGTTCCTGGGCAGAGCAGAGGCCATAAAGCTTTTCTGGGGAATGTCCCTGGGAGCTGCATCCTGTTCTTGCACCCAGCTCCTGCATTTTCCTACAAGCACCATCAGCCTGCAGGAAAAGATTCTGAGCCCTCAGAATTCCCCTGGGAGCCTTCACCTTGTGTGTCCCAGGATGGGCAGTGTTCCCCCAGGGCAGAAGGGGATGGCTGCAGTGTGACCCCTTCCCCACCAATGCTTTCCTTGAAAATGAACTTCATCTGAATTCCCTTTAACCCCAAAACAGCTCAGGGAGAGAGCTCTGCCCCTGGCAGAGATCTGGGCTTCTTGCACTCAGGGCTGTGGGAGCCCTTGGCATCCAATTTTAGCAATTTAAAATTTCGGCCTCAAATTTAAGCAACTCATCCAAGCTTTTTTTTCTTTTAAAATAAACATGTGTCCTTCAGCTCCTGGAGGCTCCACAGGTCAGCAGAAAACACAGAGGGAGCATGTGGTGCTTGTAGGGATGCCCCAGCAGTGCAAAACAATGCTCTGGCTCTGGGTGAGGACAGGGAGCTGGCACGGGCTCAGATTCCTGCTCAGAGCCTCTCGTGGGCCGAGACAGAAAGATAAACAGAAATGGGAAACAGTGGCTGGAGCAACACAAATGCAGCTTCTCCTCTGCTATTTGCTCCTGGGGGTGGTTGCATTCCTTCAAAGCAGAGAACAAGTCAACAACAAGACAATAATAATCACAGCAACAATAAAAAATGTGTCCCCCTCGGCCTGTTTGCTGAATGCTGCTCTGGCAGGGGCTGAGGGCTGCCTGCCCCTGGTGCTGCAGCCCTGCTGGGAAGTGATAAGGACACACAAGCTCCTGCACTTGAAAGTGCACTGGAAATAGAAAGAGAGATAGAGCTCTGGGAGAGGAGCCCCAGCAGCCCCAGGCTTCCCCCAGGTCTGGCTGGGGGCTCCAGCAGCCAGGAGCCCCCTGGGGCAGAGTGAGAGCAAATCCTCTGCTGGTTTTGGGGGACACAGGGGCAATGTGCTCCTCAGACTGGCTGGGGCTGAGGTCTGGGGGTGAGAAGCCCAGGGAGCACTGGCACAGCTCTGGAGCCATGTGGGCCTGACCTCCCTTTCACTTGAGGTGGAAGGAAGCTCTGGAGTCCCCAGCGTCAGAAAAGTGATGGATATGACACAGAATGTACAGGAGGAATTGTTCCCTGGCACAGAGCAGCTGGGGCTGCCCCTGCATCCCTGGCAGTGCCCAAGGCCAGGCTGGACAGGGCTGGGAGCCAGCAGGGACAGTGAAGGTGTCCCTGCCATGGCAGGGCATGGAGTGAGATGGGCTTTAAGGCCTTACCAACCCAAATCATTCCATGGATTCTTCAGCAGGAATGATGGAGGATGATCATCCAGGTGCAAGGATAAACACAACTCCTCTTTCTGTGGGGAGAGTAGGAGCTTTGGGTGGATTCTGGGGGATCACATGTGGCCCCTCTGTTGCTTTTTCCTACTGTTCATTTCAGATGACAAACCCTTCCAAAGCAGCACCTAGAGAGTGCAAGCCAGCTGCTGGATGGAGCAGGGAGCTTGTCCAGCTCTCCCTGCTCTTGGTGAGGTCCTCAGGAGAGGGACAGAGCCTCTGTGAAGCCAAAACCTTACTCACAGTCCAGCAAAACCCCTGCAAAAAAATAATGCTGAACATCAAACATTTGTTCTGACCTCAAGGGAGCATCTAGACCTTGGCCATGAGATGGGATGAGATCATGGTGTCTGTCTGCAACAAATTTCAAACCATCTCTGCTGCTGGGCGTGTGCTGAGCATCAATTCAGCTCGATGTTCTGAGATGCCTTCCCCAGAACTGCTCCTGTGCTGGGTGGAGCTCGTTCTCCCTGTGCCTTTTCCTTTCCCAGCAGTGAACCGAGGGCTGCACCTGCTCAGCTGTTTTCCAGAGGTGAATCCAGGAGCTCAGTAGCTACATGAGGATATCTAATTCCTTTTTCCACCCTGCTCCTGCCCTCCAAAGCAAACAGCAGCAGGCAGCACAAGCACTGCTTTCCATGAACTGTTCTGCTCTGGTTTCGAAGAAGAGACCTGGGAAAATCTGTGGAAACTTTCTCGCTGGCCCAAGTGAGTGAAGAGAAAGAAAAACATTGCTCCAGAGTCAAAATTGAAATGGTTTTGGTTTTTCTTGCATTCAGAGATGAACAGGAAAGGCAATTCATGAGGGAAAAGGGAATGGCTGCTGTGGAAACCACAAAAAAGCTTTCGAGGAGCTGGCTCCAATCCTGCTGTGCTTGGAGGAGCTGCTGCTTCACAACCTGGGTGTCACCAAGAGTCAGGCACCACCAGCTACTCTGCAAAACAGAAAACTGTGGCACATGGAAGGGTTCTACAGGTAAAAGCCACTGCTGGATGGGGCAGCAGAGGCAGCTGCTGTTTTTGATCAGAAGTGCTTCAGACTGGAGCTGAGCTTCCTAAACCTCTGCTACAATCCAAGCCTTGTTCTTCCTCTTGCACCCCGCCCAGGATCAAAGACAGGAGAATGAAATAAAAGGAAGTGGTTGAAATGGTCTTGAAAGAGGAAATTCTTGTCCAATTCCAGGTGGTGGCAGAGGCTGTGTGTTCTGTGTGGGGAGATCTCTCGTCTCCCAGGCCTGGAAAAGCCATTGGCAGTTTTGACTCTAGAACTAAAGACTTCCTCCCCTCTGGCCCCAGAGAGGGGGAAAAAGGAGGAGAGTTTTAGTGCATGGAAAGGGTGGCTGGTTCCACGGGAGGAATCCTGTCTTGGCTGCTTGGGAGGCAGGATGTCAGCCTCAGAAGGCCAAGAGTTTATTTTGGAAAAGCAAGCTTCAAGTTTCTCATCTGCAGATTCACCTCCTCCTCCTCCTCCGTGCCTTTCCTGCCAGGGTGCTCCCAGCCCTCCTGGTGGCCCTGTCCCCAACCCTGGGGCACAGTGTCACTGTGTCCCTGTGAGCAGCAAAGCTCCTGGCACAGGAGGGTGAAGCTGGAGGCTGCTTTCCTCTTCCCAACCTCATTGTGGAGCTTCCCTGCTGGAAAACCTTGGCTTCTCCAGTTTCCCACACTTCAGCTCATCCACTCCTTCCCTGAAGTGCTCTGTGGGAAGCCAAAACACCTGCTCTGTGAACTCAGATCCTGGAGGAAAGTTGGCAGAGATGTCCTTCCTGGACTGGAGTGATGATTTTGTTTTTAATTGCAGGTAGACAGGATTCCTTCTGTCCCTCCTGAAGCACCTGGCACCCTGCTCTAGGAATTATCTGGGATGTGGCAGCTTGTGCCCTCTGTCCTGGCTCCCTGAAGGTACCAGCCAGCATTCCCATCTTGCTTCCAGGAGGTGCCAGTGTCACTCCCAGAGCTCTGTTCCTCCTGCTGGATGAAGAACAGCATCCCTTGGCTCTGCCAGCTCTTACTCCTGCCTCATCCAGCCCTGTGAAGTCAGGCCAGGAGTCTGAGCTGGAATTAGGCAGTGACAGTGAGGGCTTAATCTGGTGTACAATTAGTGGTCAAGACTCAGCTCCTGAGACACAAGGGAAGAGAGGCAGCTCCTCCTACTTTCCTTTTCAGCAGCAGCCCAATAATTCCCTCAATCCAAACTTTGGATGGCTCAGCGATCCTTTTGGAAAGAGGAACAAAAATAACATCACTAAGCCCACTGCAGCCCCTTGAAGTGGACTCAAATGGAAATAAAAGCCCTTTGCAGAGTGAGCTTTGGACGGATTTTTCACTGAGAGTCCAAAAATTCCTTGGAAGGAGCATGCCGGCCAAAGGCCAGGGTCTGGGCTGTGTACCTGTGCTCTGGCCAGATGGAGGAGAAACAGAACAGATGCACCCAGATGAAGAGAAGCTTTCAGAGTGTTTTCAGAGCCTCCTGTTCACTGGAAGGGCTGGAAAGTGATTTAGAAAAGGAATCCTTTGAACATGAGGGGAAAATTGTCTTGGACGGTGCTTGCAGGGGTGGGGAAATGTCATTTGCCTGCAAGGAATCAACCCAAACTCTCCCTCTGAGTGAGGGGCTGGAATGGGAGGAGACAACACACGGGAAGTTGAATGAGGCTCTTAAATATTTGGCCTTCCTCTAATGGAGGTTAAAGTTGGCAATTGTTTGGTTTTTTTTTTTCCTCTGACTTTGCCCAAATGTCCAAGGAGATCTGGGATTGCTCTCCCAGAGGGGCAAAAGGAGGGGAAATGATTTGGTGAATATTGATGAAATGTAAAGGAAAACTCTGTGCCTCTCACACAGGACAAGGAGAGCAGCACCTCTCTGGCCACAGCATCAGTGGGGCTTCAGCTCCTGAGAAGCAGCTGCTGTGGGCTCTGGATGGGAAAATCAGACTCCATCCCTCTCCTCAAGTTTTTGCACATTATTGTCTTTCCACTGTGAAGAGAGAAGTTTTGAAAATCTGGGATTCACGTAGGGCTTTTTTCTACTCCATTAACTGTGGGCACAGAGAAAGGAAAACCAGACATGCAGACAAGAATCAGCAAGGATTTCCATGGAAACCTGGGGGTTTTAACAACTCTGGAGACTGATGGTGATGTATGCTCACTAAAGGTGAAGTGCTGGCACTGCAGCTAGTGCTGAAACCACTGGATTGAACATGGAAATCAGCGTGGGACTAATGGAAAAACATGGGGCTCACATGAAATACTCACAGGCCAGACAAGCAAATCAGGTAATTTAATAATAATAATAATAGTATGGAAGAAATTTGACCAAGAATAACCAATCTCAGGTCTATGCACACCAGAGCCTGCTTTCTGTTTATAATATTGTTTTACAAGCTCCTGGCAGCATTCCTGAGCCTAAAAGTGGTGTTCCATTCCCTTCCCACTGAAGGCCTGTGTATTCCACCACTGTGGGCTGGTTTGGGATAGCAGGCAACTGGGCTGGACGTGGCCAGGAACCACATAGGATGAGAAAAGCAGAACTGACAAGTGTAAAAATCTGGATTTACACCGTCCAGTGATGTATTTGAGCTGCAGCAAGTTGTCAAATGCAACAAGGACTGCAGTGATCCAGCCTCAGGCCTTTGTTGTGGAAGATTCTCACTTCCATGAAGGAGACCCTGAGGAAGAGACACTGAGGTTTAAGATCTTGCATCATATTTAGTCTCTCATTTTTGCTGTGATTCTTCTCTGTAGATTTAGGGACTTTATCCTTCATTTTCAGCTCACTTTAAGCATGTCAATTGGTGCACAGCTGAAGCTCTGAAAGGAAGTGCACACATCAGTACCACTGATATTATCCAAGGGTTTCTAGGCTTGGATGGCTGCTGAGGAAAGAGCTGTGCCCTGGATTTGGAGCTGGAAGCAACAGTTAAACAGCAAAAGGAGCTGCTGCCATGAGAAAGGGCACAGGGAAGAGCAGGAGAGATCTTGCTCCTGTTCACTGGGGCAGAGCTGTGGATTGGTAAATCAGGAATGGTGCAGCCATTCCCGGTCTCTGCCTGGGGCTGGGTTTGGCTGCAGCATCTCCTGAAGTGTCTTGGACCATCACCCTGGCAGTGGAAGGAAGTTACCCCCTGATATTGTCACTGGTTTGTGGATGTGACCGGATTGAGGGAGCTGGAGCTGCAATCCAATCCTGTCTCACCCTCTCCTGGGCTTGCCAGGCCAGCAGTGAGCCTGAGGACTGCCCCAGTACCCCAGGGATGCAGAGAGCCTGCCTGGGATGGGCTCAGCCCCACTTACCACAGCTGGGCTGACTGGTGGCCTGGGCTGGAACAACCCTGAGTGTGATGTGGCTTCAGAGGGAACAGACAGAAAACCTCAGCAGATGCAGAGCAGTGGGAGATCCAGCATGGACGTTCTGTCTGCCTGCAGCTGTCAGCCACCTTCACCAAGGCAGGATGGAGAGGGAACAGCTTCCCTTACCTTCCCAGACATCACTGGCTCCGTGTGCAGAGGGGGAGAGGGGGTTGTCTCTTCAGAGAGACACAGACAGACAAACAGACAGCAAGCCAGCTTCTCCACTGTTCTGTGCATGGAACTCCAAAACTATTGAAGGAGCTGTTTGTAACCAGGAACAGACTCAAACCACTGGCAGAGCTCCCTGTGAAAGATTCCCACTTCAGTCCTGGCTGGCATTTGAACAGGAGCAGCTCCTCAGCAGCAGTGTCAGGGTTAAACACTCGCAGCATGTGTGCAATTGCAGAATGCCCCGAGAAGAACCAAGGAAATATTTCCATCTTCAGCCCCGATAAGGAGTGAAAATGTGCAACTCGTTCCATATGGTGGCTGCAGGGCCCGAGCCAAGCGGAAAAGCCACGGAGTCTGCCAATCCCTAAGAACTTGCAAGCCTGATAAATGAGTGCCTTGCTTTGGGAAAGCCAGAGACAAAGTCACACTAGAAAGGAGAAAACAGAAGAAAAGTGAGGAGTCTTTAAAAAAAAAAAAAAATAATAAAGCCAAGTCTTCCCCATTTGTCTTGTCGGCTGGCAGCAAGAATTTCTGGAAATGTTTTACATGTCAAAGATTTAACCAAGCTGGGATGTTTGTGGACAAGCTGTTGTAGGCAATGAATAAATAAATCAGGAAAAGAGTCTATCTCCTGCTTTACAAAAATGATCCTGGCCTGAGTCAGCTGCGTTCTTCTGGGATACTCTGTGCAGGCCAGGATGGAAGCGCTCAAAGCCGGAGCGCTCTCGGGTTTCTCCAGCATTGACATGGAAAACAGTGCTGAGCTTGGTGAGGCAGCAAGGAGGGAAAAGCTGGAGGGACAGCTCTGGAGAGAAGCACCTGGGCATCCTCCTGCAGCAGGATGCAGGTCCCAGCAGTGGGATGCAGATCCCAGCAGTGGGATGCAGATCCCAGCATGGGGATGCAGATCCCAGCATGGGGATGCAGATCCCAGCATGAGGATGCAGATCTCAGCAGAGAGATGCAGATCCCAGCAGAGGGATGCAGATCCCAGCAATGGGAAGCAGATTCCCAACATGGGGATGCAGATCCCAGCAGAGGGATGCAGATCCCAGCAGAGGGATGCAGATCCCAGCATGGGGATGCAGATCCCAGCATGGGGATGCAGATCCCAGCAGAGAGATGCAGATCCCAGCATGGGGATGCAGATCTCAGCAGAGAGATGCAGATCCCAGCATGGGGATGCAGATCCCAGCAGAGGGATGCAGATCCCAGCAGAGGGATGCAGATCCCAGCATGGGGATGCAGATCCCAGCATGGGGATGCAGTCCCAGCAGAGGATGCAGATCCCAGCAGAGGGATGCAGGTCCCAGCAGTGGGATGCAGATCCCAGCAGAGGGATGCAGATCCCAGCATGGGAATGCAGATCCCAGCAGTGGGATGCAGATCCCAGCAGTGGGATGCAGATCCCAGCAGTGGGATGCAGATCCCAGCAGTGGGATGCAGATCCCAGCATGGGGATGCAGATCCCAGCAGTGGGAAGCAGATCCCAGCAGTGGGATGCAGATCCCAGCATGGGGATGCAGATCCCAGCAGTGGGATGCAGATCCCAGCAGAGGGATGCAGATCCCAGCATGGGGATGCAGATCCCAGTCCTGTGGGCACCCCCAGCAGCAGGAATGGGTGCTCAGGGATGCAGCAGTGGCACCTCCTGGCACAGGGGTCAGGGATCAGGAAGAGCCCAGCAGAGCTGGGAGGGAGCAGAGGGTCAGGGCAGTCCTGCTCAGGGCCTGAGGTTTGACAGGGCTGCATTCCTGCCTGAAGGGATCTGGCTGTGCCATGGACTTCTGGAGAGGAGTGGGCAAATCCACAGCTTGGATGCCTGGAGGAAAGGCTGTGCCTTTGGAAAAGTCTTTTGGCCTCCTCCAGCCAAACACACTCCCATGTTAAATCAGAAATAGAGAAGGAAATCAAGCATACAAACAAAATCCCCTCCTGTTTCTTCTCCAAATAGGGATTTTCTAAATCCAGGAGCTGCTTTGAAGCTGGGTCTGTAGAAGCTCTGAGGTCCCCTGCCATAGGAAATCTTAGCTGGCTCATTTACCTAAACAAATTTGTTGTAATGAGGTTTCTCTGTTACATCAGGGCTTCAGCAGTGCCACCTGTGCCAGCTTGCTGACTTCTCCCAAGCCAGGAGTGTTTTGTTGGGCTAAAAAGAGCCAACCCTGCAGGCTGTAAATTGCTGGGCAAGGTGATAAATGCTACGTGAAATGGCCACTATAATCTGTCTGGAAAGTTGGAAGGAATCCCGCCTTCTTGGGAGCCTAAAATACTTCTTTTACTAGAATACCTTATTTTCCAGCTGTGTGCCACCTTAGTCACTTGCCAAAATATTTGTTCTCTGGTCTGTGCTTCTGCCTTGCAGCTGCTGACAAAACTGGACGCTCAGAATTTCCCTGGCAAAAGGGGAATTAAAATTTCCTGTATTTGGTGTGTGGTTCTAGGGCAGCTGGGTTATTCTGGTGCTGCCTGGGGACAGCCAGGTTCCACCTGGATTTATAAATAAGGGGGATTTATTTGCTGGAGAAGGCACAAATAGAAGGAGCACCAAGCACTGGCAAGATGCTTTGCTTTGGCTGTTGCCCACCCTCCAGTCCAGTCTCTCCTGTCACCCTTCTGTGGCTTTCCCAGGCCTGTCACCTCCCCTCTGTGTTGCCCAATGTGCTGTTCACTGTCCCAGCCACATGGCAGGGAGGTGCTGTGCAATCCCAGCCCTCTGTGCCCTCAAGGCTGGCATTTATTATTTGCTGAGGCTTTCTTGAGCCAGCCCCAGACATTGGAGGGAAGTCCTCGCTAGACCTGAGCTGGCCAAAAATTCAGTGGGTGGGAAAACTTCAGAGATGAAATGCTGAGACTTCTCAGATGATGGGCCCTTTGATTAAAACAAAAACAGTGAAATATTTAAAAACAAGTTAAAGAACAAGCTTCAGTTATGACATCTCTGTCCTTGCAAAACACCCTCCCACTAAAAGGCCTGTGCATGAATTATAGGCCCAGATTTTCCTTTGTGTTTTATTTTTTGCCATCATTTACAGCTCAGAAAAATTCCTGTAAATACACCCAGCTTCACATCCTGCTTTCCCACGGAGCTTCTGCGTGGATGAAGAGATTCTGTCAGAGATTTCATAAACATAAATAATAAACCCACTTTGCTTCCCTTCAGCCCATTTTTATTACATAAGAGAGGATCTGGAGCATCTGAAGAAGACCCTGAGCTGAGATCTGGGAAATTCCAAATGTGTTCTGGGAAATTCCAGGTGTGTTCTGGGAAATTCCAGGTGTGTTCTGCAGTTGAATGTTCACCATTTTTTGGGTTTGTGCCATGCCAAGGAGCCAGCAAGAAAGCTCATCTGCAGGGAATGTCTGTGTTGTCCTTAGATATTCTTTTTTAAAGCATTGCCAACTTGGGCAATCATAAATCTGTACCAAACATTGCAACATTTGTTTATCAAGGTTTCCTACCATAGAAAATTCCTTTAATGAAAACATGCTTTAGAGGGACTTCTCGAGGCTGAAGCTTGGAAGATATCCTGAACTCTGACCTGAGGTTCTGGCTCAATCTCCAGATGGAGAAGATACAGCTTTAGAGACAGGTCTGTATCTTGCAGCCCTAAACCACAATCTTTTGGAAAGAGTAAATCTGTTAAAGGTCATGTTTTGAGACTTTGGAAAGGCTCAGATCAAAGACACATCTCTCCCCAAATCCTGTCTCCAATGGTGCCAGCAGCAAATGCTCAGGACAAAACCATGGCAAGTCCCTCGTGATTTTTCCTGTGGTCATTCCAACTCCTGGCAATTTGCAGCTGAAGGACTTCCTGAGCCAGGGGTCACATCCACATCCTTGTGTGGAATTAATTGCCCAGGTTGGATCTTTCAATGTTTTTAATTGTTATTTGAACCCATTTATGCTCTTGGCTTGCACAACCTCCTCTGACAACGAGTTCTACCGCTGGATGAAGTGGTGTTCAAAAAAACAGCACCATAAATCAGAGTAGCCCTCAATTATAATAAAAGCCTTGAATTTGGATGAGGTTGCCAGCATGGATAAAGTTCCTTAGTCACATCCATGGATTTTATCCACAGCAATGGGAGCCTCATCCCAAAGCAGGGGGGATACATCAAATGAGTTTGTGGCAAGATGTTGGAAATCCTGGGAATTCAGGAGCCTTCAGCTCCCAGCTGCCTCGTGGCCTGTGCCTTGCCAGGCTCTGCTCAGCTGGAAGGGTTTCCTAAGGGAAACTTGGGGCTGATTAATTGTGGCCATGCAGGAAAGGCTGGCTCTCTGGGAAGGTAATTCCTGCCCAAGTCCTGTTGGAATCCTGGATGCTGAGAATTTTAAACTTTCTGTGCTGAAAGGCACAGACCCACAAGAGAACACTGCACTGGACCTGTGGCTGTGAAGAAGGCTTCCAAAATTGATGGACAGCACTGGGATTGTGGGTGTGGAGTTGGTTAGAAGTCAGGGTGGAAAACTTAGAGTTTGGGATTTTAGAATATAGAAATAAATATGAAGCAAGATGGAGGTTTTAGGGTGGAGGCCAGTTATCTATTTTACCTTCTTCTTCACCTTCTTCTTCCTTCTTCTCCATGGGTTTGGGTGATGTTCTGTAATTGGACAGAAAACTCCTCATTGTGGGCTTCCAGGGATCAGTTATTGCCTTAAAAGGGAAATAATCCTGGTGTCCTTTCTTAATTGGATAGTTTAGTCTTAAAAGCCCTTGTAACAAGAGGTAGTTGGCCATTTTGTGCCTTCTAATGAAAAGCTGCTGTTCTCATGGCTGGGAGGCTGTTTCTCTGATAAGAAACAATAAACACCTGAGTCCCAACATGAACTACAGTCTGGAGTGCCTTCAGTCCTGACCAGAGAAACCAAAACCACCTGCTTGGAGCACCACCCTCACTGCCCACCCCTCTGTGTCTGTGCAGACCTGGACTAACAAGGGCTGCTGAAGGGAAAGCCTGGGGAGCTGGGATGTTCACAGATCTGTCCAGCTGAGCCTGGCAGACT
The DNA here is from genome assembly GCF_022539315.1 of Serinus canaria. Taxonomy (NCBI): domain Eukaryota; kingdom Metazoa; phylum Chordata; class Aves; order Passeriformes; family Fringillidae; genus Serinus; species Serinus canaria. The sequence goes on along the minus strand of NC_066329.1, from coordinate 4,578,952 downwards.
GAGATGTTCCTCTGCTCTCTCACCCCTTCCATGGCTCCCAGAAGGTTTTCCCATCTATCAGAGCAAAGCTTGACTTTCATTTGGAAGCAGAACATGTCCTTAAAACAGCTCTGAGAGCTAGATCTGACCTTCCTGACATTTTTACCTTCTTTCCCCCAAGACTGACTTTTTGGAGGGTGAGAGTGGCAAACCCCACATAATTCTGCAATGTTTTCTGGCTAAAAAAAGCCCAACCTTCTGTTTTTCCTCAGTGCTGGTCACCTTGGGACCACCAGCTCCTCAGAATTTGTCACTTCACAGCATGAATTTGAACATTCAAAATTCCCATTGTTTGGGATGCATCAGGAAAGCACCTGACAGTGTGGAGGGTTTGGCTCTTTTTGCTGATGTTTTGTAGGTTCCTGTTGTTCCAGCCTCCCCAAACGGGGCTATAAGACCCATATCCCATTGCTGATATTTCTTTTTTTATTTGAAGTTGGTTTGTGTGTAATTACACAACTCCAGGAGCTGGGGCTTGAAGAAAAGCAAAAAAATTGCTATCACCAGGTTCAGGAAAGGCACAGGGGTTTTTCCTAGGATCTGCCTGGCTCCAAAGGAGCCTTTCTTCTGCCATCCTTGGGGACCACTTGCCTCAGCTGGAGAGTATAAACCATTGAAGCCATCATTTCTCTTTAGCCAAGGTGGAAAATCTCCAGAGCAAGGGGAGTGACCCAGGCAGCCCCACACCTTCCCAAGGTGACCAGGGAGCCAGACATTAATTGCTTCCTTAAAGATGAATACCCCTGGTTGACCACATGATTCTAAAAAACCCAGGAAATGCTCCAGCTGGGCAGGGCAGAGATCTTCCTCTCCAAAACTCAGTGACCTTCTGCTCTCTTGCTCCCCAGCTCCTGCTGCTTTTGGATGCAGGGAGGGGAAGGATTTATCTCTCCTCCCCTCCATGGGGAGCCCAGTGCTCTGAGTCCATCCCTGCCTGCTCTAAAAAGGACTTGCAGCAAAATGAAGTGACAGGAGAGCAGTGTCACACAACAGCCCCTGCCTGGGCATTGGGACTGAGGAGCAACAGCCAGGGTTTCTGTCTGGGGAAGAGTGGGACAGCTGAGCTGAGCTGAAACTAGGCTTGGTTTTATGTCTTTTGTAGATAAAATGCAGATAAAAACATCGACATCTATGCAGAGTCACTCTCTGTGTTGCCATGGCCCTGCAATAATGCTGTACCTCTCTACACATTGCCAACATTTGAAGGCTCTGGATATAAATAATAATAGTTCCAAGAGGCTTCTGGCCTTGCTCAGAGCTCAGGGGCTCCCCAGCCATTCCACCTTGGCTTCTTCCCACTCTGCCTCTCCCTACAGCTCATCCTTGTTGCCACTCCTGGGTGCCATGAGGTTCTTGGCTTCCTGGCCCTGCCCTAAGCCCTTTTTGGGTCCCAGCTCCTTAAAATCTCTTTGCAAATCCTAGAAAATTCCATCAGTAAAAAACCACAAGGAGTTTTGCCTGGACAGAGCTGGATTTAACCTGTTGCTGCCTTCACCTGCTGCTCTGGGATGAAAATCAGGTTGAAACAGAGGCAGGTGCTTGGCAAATATCCCTTTTCTCTCTGTATTCCTGCTCTGACATGGATGGATTTCTGCCTGTTGGTTCAGCCTGTGTTTGCTGTGTGAAGGTTTTCATGCTGCTATTAATTCCAGAGCAAATAAACCTTCAGGCTATATGCTGCTGCTATAATTTATGCAAATATCTTGTTGGTGACTATAACAAAATAAAGATAAACCATAGCTGGACTGGTGTTATTGCCAAGAGATTAAATGCTGATGTTTAAAAACTTGGCAGCATTTCCTCAACGGGACTTTTGTCATCTAATGCTGTATCTGCTGGGATTATCCTTTCAAAAAATTGGCAGTGGCCTTAAGCACAACCTCTAGCTTTTTTTTTTTTTTTTTTTTCTTTTATCTCTATTTTTTTGGCAGCTCTTGAAGAAATCCCTTGGCCATTTCCAGGCCTTCTGCCTTCACCCAGCTCTGCAAGCATTGGCTGCCTCCACTCAGCATCTTTGGGGCACCCATCCATCAGAGACAGGCAACTGGAGTGAGAGGAGGAAAAGAAACTCTTCAGATCCAGGGAACATCCTCTGCTGGCCCATCCCCACGGATTTTGGTGGAGATGTGCCAGGGTGGAGCTTGGCCCTGGAGTTTTTCAAGTTATTATTCTTTCATTGATTATTGGCTGGAGTGTATTAAAAGCCTGAATTTTCCATCTGATTCCTCATGGATTTTCTCACCTTCTGTGATGAACACACTTTGTTTTTGTGTTTGGCTTTCACTTTGGAAACGTTGGGTTAAAGATAATCAGGGTTTTTTGGGAACTGTGGGCCACGTGCACAGGTATATTCAGGGTTTGTTATTCCAGATGCAAGCCAGCAACAAGGTATTTTTATGTAGCTGGAAAAAAAAAATCAAAGGCAGAAAAATTAGTTCTGAAAGAAAACCATCATGTTTGAAATACTGAACTTTTATTTCTCCAGTTTATAGAAGTTTTAATAAATAGTCCCATATTTAAAAGCAGAAACTGGTTGCAAAGACACGAACATTTTAAGTGCAGCCTGTCCTGCCTGTAGTTTAGATGACAATTTAGATAATGACCACTTAAATAGAAACAATCAATGCTAATTAGAACAATTGGTTAATTATAAAGGGTGCTTGTAAACAAGTCGATTGTTGAGATAACAATCATTATCTGCCTGCCCTCCCTAAGGCCCCGTTTCCCATTCAGCCTGGATGACCTGAGCAGGGCTCTCTCAAGTTCACCCTTTCCGTGGCAGGATGTGCGACTGGCAGAGCCCAGCAATGGTTTAAAACCCAGAGGTCAAGGACAGCTGCTGAAAGGTAAATAATTAAAAAACCTAAAAAATTGCATGGTAAAAATATTTAAATGCTTGTCAACATTTCAAATCCTAAAATTGCCACTTTACCGAAAGCAGAAGGAGAATTTGGGATATAAAACATTCCTTGCTCAGGTGAGATCCCAAAGAGATCCCAAATCAAGCAGATATTTGGGTTCCAGCCATGTTTAGTTTTTAGGATGTGCAAAGAAGAACCCACCCAAGCTCCTGCAACAGGAGGAGACTCCAAAAAATTCTCCAGCAGAAAATGGGTCTGGAGTGCAGCAAGAGAGGTTTGGTCGTGGGATTTCCCAGGATGGAGTTTGAAGGGAGGGCACAAAACCTGTTCTGTCAGCACCTTCAGGAAGATGCAGACTCCCAGCTAGTGTCAGTTTTGTCCAGGTCCTTTCCAAGGGGTGGCTGCTGGAAAAGCAGCATCCCAGCCTCTTGCTGGGAGAGCTCCTGGATGGATCCCACAGGGAGTGGCTCCCGAGGAGCCCTCGGTGGGCAGCAATAAAGGGGCTCCAAAGCCCCCCTGATCCTCTGATAACGACTGGGGCTTGTAAGCACGGCTGGGGAGGGTTTATCCCTCCTTTGCACCACCACTCTGCCTTGGGCTGCAAATTTCTTCCAGCTGGAAAGTCCGGGAAAACCCTGCTAAGCCCTGGCTGTCCCCCCAGCTGGGAATGATGGATTTTCCAGAGGTAACTCCATGGACCCAGATCCCTTCTCCTCCACGGTGGGAGCATATGGAATATATTGTGGTCTGAGGGAAATGCATCCTAAGAATTCCTCCTGTGTCTCCTCGGGAGTGCTCCAGGGTGGGTTCCAGCAGGTGTGGTGGAATCACCCACTCAAAGTGGCTCAAGTGGTGAGCACCCAAAATCTCAGCACAGCCTGGCAGCCAAAAGTTCTGCTCTTCCTTGGGTTTGGGGCAGACTTGCCATGGAAGCTCTGAAAAGGCTTTCCAAGGAGAGGGGACAACAAGGAAATATCCAAGGTCTGCCTGGAAAACAACTGCTCCTGCCAAGGGTCTGAAGAGCAGTTTCCATCATTTGGTTTTTGTCCTTTGCTGCCTGAGGAATCCAATCCAACACCCTTGAGACTCCTCTGCAGGGAGATGCCCATGGATGACTGGGGTATTTCAGCTCTCAAGTTGTCCTCAAATGATTTTTTTCTTTGAAATAAATAAAAATTCAAGTTTTACTGGTGGTTATTTTTTTCAGCCAAAAGGAATCAGCCAAATCCTGCAGTTTTCCAGCATCAGAGAGGACAGAGTCATCCCCACAGGATAAATCCACTATGTTCTTTCACTTGTGGGTGTAATTTACTCTGGGTAAAACATGAGTTTAAGCTGAAACCCCAATACAGGCACATCCATTACAGACAGTCAGAGCTGGGATAAAAATCTGTGCATTGACCCAGGAGGCTGAATTATCCCCTCTGTGGAAACCACTGCCCAAGTGCTCTTCCAGGAAAAGGCAGAGCACTCTGGAAATACAGAGAGGTTTGGGAAGAGAGCAGGGAAAGTCAGAGCATTTCTGCCACTGGAAGGGCTGGGTCCTTTCCAAAGTGCTCCCACGTGTGGAGGAGTTTTCCCAGTGAAGTTTTCCCCACAGCACTGAGTGGTCCCTGATTTAGTGCCCTCGGAGCATCCAGAACACCAGAATTGTGCTTGGTTCTGTGTCAACCCTGGATATAAACCCAGGCCTTCACTTAGGCCAGACCTGTGCCAGTCAGGCCTTTCTGCTGCCTCAGTCTCTCCCTGCTGATCTGCAGAATTTTTTCTATTTTTACCCCAATCTAGGACATTCCCTGCTGCTCCTGCTCCAGGGAGTGCAGGAAGCTGGACACAGTGGGTTCAGCTTTCCCTGGGCTTTTCCCTACACCCTTCCTGTTGTTTCTCCCCTGTTTTACCAACAACCTTCCTGCCCAGTATCCTGGAACCCAGAGCACCTGGGTGAGACAAGAGACAACAGCTCTGGAAAAGTGCCTGGGCAAATCAGTCCCTGTTTTTCCCTGGACAGGACCCTCCTGTGAGGAAAGGCTGTGCCATGAGCCTGTTGTGTGTCCCAATAAACTTTGGGAGTGTGTCTGGACCCCCCCCCACTGAGGGAGGAGTGGGATTCTCCTCAAGGAGCTCTCCACAGCCCCAAACCACATTTCCCACTGTCCAGACTCCATCCACAGCCCATGGAAGGTGATGAGCACCCCAAGAGAGCATTGTTCAAACCAGCTGCTGGTTTTAGCTGGAAGGAAAGAGCTTTGAGGTGTCAGCCCTTTCCCCATTCCAGCAGTGACTTTTGGGGGTTAATTTGGGTAAATTCCAAAAGGGTCCAAACCAGTACCACCCCAGGGGAGTCACACCTCAGACTGGGAGGAGTTCCTACCAACTGGGTTATGAACAAATTCCTCTCACACGGAGGTTGATGGGAATTGGCTGCTAAACCAAGGAAATTTAAAAGCTGAGGAAGTGTCCAACACCTCCAGGCACTGGAGATGGCCCAGGATGTACCAAAGTGCCACTGGAATATTTGACACCTTGCCAGTGAGCCGTGTTTAATGGGTCAGGCAGCAGAGGTGTCACCAAATCAATAATGTTGGAGTGGAGATCTTTGCAGGTCCAACAGCTGCCTGGTTCAGGTTTGGTTTGGGTTCATTTTTTGTGGGTCATTGTTGCTGCTGGGGTTTTTTTCCCCTCACTTCCATCAAAGTTTTTAGTTCCCTTGTGAGTTTTTCAGGTTTAACCCTGAGCCAGACCAAGATTTGAAGGGTGGCTGCCAGGGAATTGAGGTCTATTAGGACACACAGAGCCCTTGGCAGGATTTGTGCTGAGAAATATCTGGGAGAGTAGAAAATAGGAGCCGTGTCCAATGCCCTGGGGAAGGAGCTGAGATCTGCAGCCAGAACTCCAGGCTCCAGCCCCAACCCCAGCCTGACAATTGAGACAGACAAATCCAGTGGCTGCTGGATTACAGCACCGAGGAGGAACGTGTGTTCTGTGCTGATCAAAAGTCCCAAGGCCAGGCTGCTCTGCCTCTGATCTGCAAATACATCACTGCTTTTTATCACTCATTTTTGCTTTATCGCAGCGGGGCCGCTCTCGAGCGCTACAACCTGATTATCTGGCAGGAGGCTGCCAAAAGCATGTCAGGGATCATTACAGGGAATAATAAAGGAAGCAGGAGGAATCAAGTGGTTTGAGGAGGAAATCAGAGGGAATTCCTGGCTGGGGTTGCCAGGCTGGTGAAGGCTGGGACTTGCAGTGAAAGAGGAGGGGCAGCTCAGGATTCTGAGCCTCCTCAATTTAGTGATGTGTTCCATGGAAATGCTGGGCTGGATTCCACAAGCCTTATTTAAAAATGTTCACACACGTGCCTGAAATCTAGAGCACAAGCAGCATTTAAGGCTCAATTTAACCCCCCAATAGTATTTTAGCCTGTGGCTCTGAGTTTGTTAAAGCTCAGAAAGAAATGGTGTCAGTTCAGTTTGTAGGAGACTGAACAGCAGCACAGCTACAATGAATTTTGATGAATTAGATAACAAACAGCAATATTCTTGTGCCAAAACCCTGCTTCTAGTCAATTTGAAAAGAACATCATTTTGTATTCAAGAAAACTTGAGGATCAATTTTGATATTTTTAGTTTGAAGTGGTCTGTAATTAAACACTGCTTTAAAATAATCAAACAAAGCATGGGAGTTCCCTCAGATGGCTGAGCTGGCATCTCAGCACTGTGGCAATGTGGGGACCCTCTCCAAAGCAGGAGATTCCCCATTGCTTGAGCTGGGTTTGCTCCAGGAAGAAGAGTGGGCTTCCAACATTTTTAGCTTCAATTCAGTTCTTACATTTGTTTTTCCTGCTCAGGGGAGGCAGAGGAGGGAAAAGGCTGGATTGTTTGCTTATTTGCATGCACTGGTTTTGCTGCACAGTCCAGAATTACTCTGTTTTAACCCCTTCAGTTTATGGGATAACTAAGAGGGGAAAAATTATTAATATTTGGCAGCTTAATCAGTCTGAAAATCCCAGACCAAATTTGTCTGTGAGGGGTTTTTTGCAGACATAGGTGAGGATGCAGGTTTTAATTAGGTGATTCCAACTGACAGCCTTGGGAACAGTGATCCCAAAGCAAGGGAAATGTGAGTCTGAGTGCTTCATCCTGACCCCATCCATGAGCTGGAGCAGGCTGGGAATGATCCTGAGGGGACCAACAAACCCTCCCTGAGGGATGTCCCATCCCTGGAAGTGTCCAAGGCCAGGTTGGACAGGACTTGGAGCAACTTGGTGTAGTGAAAGATGTCCCTGCCCAGGGCAGGGGGTGGAACAAGGTGAGATTGAAGGTCCCTTCCAACCCAAACCCCTCCATGATTCTGTGACCGTGCAGTTGCAGCCCCATTAGGAAAGTCTGCCTCAGGTGTTGCACTTGGGCTGCCAAGCCCAGAAACCCAAAAAAATCCTTTCTAGGATTGAGGAGGAGCTTGAGTTTGCATGTGTCACCTCCAGGCTGGGATAAATAATAATAATGAGGACAATGAGTGATGGAGAGGATTTTCCCAGCATAATTAATGCTGATTTATGGAGCAGGGCAGCAGAGAGAGACAGGCTGTGCTAGAATAAGTGGGTGAAGTTTCTGAATGAGAGAGGGAAGGGGATGACAGTGGGGAGTGAAAAATGAAATGTGCTTTGCTAAAAAAAGCAAGAGGAGCTGGCTGGAGCCCCGTGTGCAGCAAAGCAGGTGACATAAATAATGTCAGGGGACCTGCCATTCCCATAGCTGGGATGACTGTAATTAGATGGAATTCTTGGTGTCTTCAATGCTGTGAGACAGGAGTTCTTCATTCTGTGGAGCCAATTAGCAGTGAGGGAGAAAATGAACTCAGTCTGGGTAAAAAAGGGACTGAGTTGTGTGACTTTGAGGGTGGCCTGCAGAGGATTCCAGGGAAAGCACCCAAGCTCTGCCTGGACAGTTTGTTCCTCAGGCCTTCCCCAGCTGCTGGAATCTCCAGGACTCCCTGGGCTCTTCCCTGGAGTCCCAAGGGAGCCAGAGCCCCATCACTGCTGCTCCCACCACGTCCTGAGCCCAGCACCCTCCCCCACAGCCAGACTGAGCACAAAAACAGCACCAAGAGAGGTTGGGATCCTCCAGGCTCACCCTGCCTGGTGCTGTGGAAGAGGTTTTACAGCAACTTCTGAGAGCCAGGGAGAAGTTTGATCAGAGGATCCATGTTTGCCCCTGAAAGGATTCTCTGCCAAGGCTGTTGACATAGAAACCAAGAAAGAAAGAAGGATAATTAAGAGAAATCTGCAACTGTCTATTCCAATCAGCACTTTGTCTGTCCTGACCAATAAGTGTAAACTTAGGAGTTTGGGAAGAATGTATAAAAGCATGCCTGCTGTGATAAAACAGGTTTGAAGCCTTCTGAAAATGGAGAGTTGCTTTGTATTGTGACTGTCTCAACTACAGCAATGTGTAGCCATGGGATCATGGCCATGGGCTGCACCAGTGTCTCCAGTTAATTACTGGGCACTCAAGGTAGCTCTGGGCAGCATCAGCAATGCCACCAGGAGAAGCAGAGCTGGGCCCCTGCTCCCTGGGCTGGCAAGGAAAAGGGAATCCTTCCTTTGCCAGGGTGCCAGGGACTGCTCCTCAGGAGCTGCAGCACATCTAGAAGCAACATTTTGGGGTTTCTTTACATATATTAAAAGTGAATTTCACCTGGCAGCAACCCCATTCTGGCCACAGCAGGATCAATGCAGGATCAATCCCAAACCCCCTCTGCTGGGAAGGGGGGCAGAGGGAAATCAGTGGGGAGCTGATTTCTGTGCAGCTGGGATGATCTCTGGGATGGGCTGCCCCCATTTCCCTGAGATGGATTGCAGCATGGCTTTGGGGAGCTGCATGCTCAGGGAGTGCTCTGCTGCTCTCCCAGGCCATTCCCACCCCCTGGCTCCCTGCCTGGCTCTGTTCATCTCTTCCCACACAGCACATCTCCAGCCAGGGGCTCTTCCCTGCTCCTCTCCCAGGGCTGCCACCCCAACAAGAGCTCCAGAGGCTTCCTGCTGCCAGCTGTGCATCCCCTGGGCAGATGTTGCAATGAGACAGGGGTTGGTTCTTCCTCCAGACACAGGGGTGACCTTCCTGAGGGTGCTTCCTACAGCACAGGAAGGACAGAGGTGTTTCTCTGACTCTCAGGGACTCACTTTGAAAATTTAATTGAGCTGAGATGCTCCGAGCCCAGGGACACAGCAGGACAAAGCTGCCAGGGAGGTGGCAGCCTGGAAGGACATCAGGTACAAGAAAAACAACAAACCAGCTTTGGGACTGCTGAAATATTGATTGGATTCTTCCAGCAAGGCTGAACATGTCCCTGCTCCCACTGGGCCAGCTGGGTTTGAGGGCTTGAGCCGCCCTCTACCCTTTTCTGCTGGCACTAGGCAGGAAAAGGAACAAGAAGGACCAGTTATTCCTAAGTCTTTGTCCGGGAAATGAGGGATTTTACCTCTCTGCAGGGCTCACAATGGTTCAATGGATTTGACCTCTCTGCTGGTTCACAATGAATCCCTCCATTGTGCCTCCAAGTCCAGGGACTCCCCCTGCTCATCTCCCTTCTCCCCCAGATTGCCACATTTCTGTCCCTGCTGCACCCCAGGCAGGTGGCTGAGGGCACAAGGGGCTCCCAATCCCTGCTCCAGCCACTCCAGCATCCATGGATTCTGTCAGAGCCGTGCTGGGGGGGTGGCCAGTGGGCCCCCAGCCACACGAGCCGCGCTGGTCTCCTTCCCCCACACAGGAGTCCAAAAGGACACCCTGACTCACTCCTTTTCCACAGGCAGCACTGCCAGCTCTCCAAATACTCCGTGTTTTTCTTAGAGTCTTGGCTCCTGAAGCCCTGTAATTACTTGAACTTTCATTTTCTTTAAATAAAGCCAATTTCTGTCACTCGCAGAGAATCGCCGGAAAATGTGACCTCCTACAAGCTCAGGAGCCACAGAGTGAAAACCCCACCTTCAGTCCTTCTTCTTTAAATTTTCTTTCTTTCCTGTCACATTTTATACAAGTTTTCTTGCAGATTAGGGTTACTGAAAGTTGTATTTCTCTGCCTTGAATCTTGCAAGGTTGCAAATGATCTGGAGTTTGTGCCTTGGTGGTGTTGACATCTCCTGGTCTATTGGCTTCAAGTATTTGGTTTTGAGTGTAAAAGTCATGAATAATTCTCTTCAACACATCCTGGGCTCTGTGCAGCTCTGGACAACACGAATTTGGCTCTGGGTTTTGTGATCCCAGAGTGTGGTGTGTTTAAATTGCTGTTTCAAACTTAGAGGAGAAAGAGAAATGCTTTCCTTGGGGGATTCCTTCCATCCCTGCCTCAGGTGGGATGGGTGAACAACACAGGACAAGAGTTGCCCTTTTCCCCCTTTATTTTGAGGATGTTTGGACAGGTTTGGTGTGTATCCTTCAGCTCTGATGTTCAGCACCAGCTGAGATGGAAAAGCTCATTTCCTGCTGGGATAACCTCTGGACAAATGGTGTTCCCTGGGGATGGGGATCCCACCCAGCAGCATCAGGGGAGTGAGCAGGATGGAGGTGCCACAGAATGATCCCATCCCAGGCCACTCTCCATCAGAGCACAGAAAACCAGGCAAAGGAACGGGTTCTGTTTTCCTTTTCCTGCTGATGAGCTCTGAGAATTTGTCTCCTGTCCTCAAGCAGCACAAAGAGGGAGCCAACCCCTGTGCACAGACAGGGGGCCAGGGAATTGCCTTGGAGGTTGATTTTAACAACAAACCCCGGTGATCTCCAGAAGCTCCCCATGAAAAGTGATCCAGAGACATTCCAAAACACATTTTTTCCAGAGGAGTAGGAGGGGGCAGTGTGCATTTTTAGCAACATCAATCAGCGCACTGGCCCAAGTCACACGTCCAAATCGAGGCCTAGAAAATATGGAAAAGTTGAAATAATCCTTGGAAGCAATCCAGGGACTGGTCCCTGAGTCTGCAGGACCTTTTATGAATAACCCTGTAACACAAACCTAATGGAAGCACCAAGAGCCAGCCCATTGGATTTCCAGTCCCAGTCTCCCCTTCCAAGATGAATGGCCTGGAGTTTGGGAAGGAAAGGAGCAGGACTGCTTTGTCTCCTGGCTGGGGAGAGTTTGGCTTTGGAGAGCTCAGCCTGCAGGAACAGGCAGCTCTGTGAACTTCCTCACCTTGGGGTTTCTCTTGGCCTGGATCACCTTTTTATTCCCTATTATTTCCACTTCTGTTACATGCTCAGGAAGTTGACTGCATTCCACACCAGGACATGCTCTGCTCCCTCCACTGAGTGCTGTGGAGAAGCCAAAGCTCTGGAGATCCTGGAGACCTGCAGGTCTCTGTCTCTCACCCTTTTTCCTCTCTCTCCTCACAGACATCTGAAGCTTTTCATTCCTGAGGCTGTGGGACAGAGGGAGAGGAGTAATCTGAAATTACTGACACCAGATGACCTCCCCTTAGCACAGGGGTCCTTTCTGTAGCTCTGTGGCCTCACTCTCCCAAAAGAGCTGGCAGGGGGTGGCAGAAGGGAGAGGGACTCACCACAGTGGGAGCTGCTCCTCTGTTCCTAATTAAACTGACTTAATTCTGATTTTCACAGGAAAAACTTCCAGTTTTCCCAATTCCCCAGCAACAACCCTAAGCTGCTAAAAGGGGATGAAGAAATAGATGTGGGAGGTTGTGTTTCCCAACCACCTCATGAGTCAAAACCTCTGGAAAGGATGGGAGAGGGTGGGTGGGAGCAGAGAGCACAGGGAGGGGGACATTCCTCTGTCACAACCCTGGGCAGCCTTTGGCCCTGCAGAGCGTCTCAGAATAATTTAAAAAAAGCCTACAAAGATCATCAAGTCCTTTTTGCATCAAAGCATCTCCAGACTGGCATCTGGCAGCTGCTCTGTGGTGTCTCCTGCTCAGCCCAGCCACCATCTGTGGGCACATCTTCCAGCCACCATCCAGCCAGGCCTGCAGCACACGTCTGCATCTTCTTCCCTGATGTTAGGAATGAAAAAAGAGCTTGGATCCTTCACTGACCTGCAATTCCTGCTGAAGCAGTCAAGCACCTTCCCCTTGCTTCTGTGGTTTTAAGTGTTTTTTAGAAGTATCTGTTTATTACAGCTCAATAAAGTTTTATTTTGCAAAAAACCATGATTGATTTCCTCCGCTTGAAACAACAAGCAGGCACCCTCCTCAGCCAGCACCTCCTCCTCCATTCATAAAAACGTGTTAACAATTCCTTTAAAATTCATAGACAAGCCAAGCACAGTTTATTCCTGAACTTACACGAATTAATACAAAGCAGCACACGGCCCAGGCCTGGCATCAAGTCAAAGCCTGCTCCAAAGGCCTCCCTCTGCTGTACATTGCATTGATGTGCTCTTGGAAACTCCAGGCACCAGCAGAGATTGGAGCTCCCTCCTCCCCTGCCTGCTCCCCTCTGCTCCCCTGTTGGATATGAAATGCTCTTTAAGCTCCCAAGCCAGTCTCTGATTTGCAATTCCCTGAACGTGACACAGAGCATTGATTAAATCTGAGCCTTTACAAATCTGTGCCCCTTCAAAGTCTGGTTGTGCTCCAAAAGTTGTGTCTGAGAGTTCTCCTAAATTTTGCCTTAAAACCGCTGCATTTTTCTCCTTTCTGTTGTGTGGGTGCCCAGAGCTGAGAGCTTGGGAACAGAGGTGGTTTGGTGACCAGGAGTTACCCAGCTCTGGGGGAGTGTGGGATGGAAGGAGAGCTCCAAGGGAAGAGTTTCACCAGGGACAAGCTCAGCTGGAGCATCCTGCACAATTCCCAGGTGCATGGGGGACAGTGAGAAATGACTTCTCACCGTGGTGTCACACACCTGTCCATGTGTCACTGCCCAGCAAAGCCCCCAGAGCAGGTCCCTGTGCTGGCTGCCCCAGCCTGGGCAGCCCTTGGGAGGTGAGCCCAGCTCCTGCTGCCCTTGGAGGACATTTCCCCAGATAGATTTTCCCCCAGAGGCTCCCCTGTCACAGCACAGCAGCAGGAGCAGGTGCAAGGCATTAATTGGTGTTAATTACCCCGATAGCCTCACCTGGGCCACCCTGGAGCTCTATTTAAGAGCAGCTCTGAGGCTTTGCTGTGCTTTGGATGTCCCTGCTCTCCTGGCTGTGCTGCAGGTGATTGATCACCTGGAGTGTCCTGGCTTGCCTGCTGTGGGCAGTTTGTCTCCAGCCTCCCCCTGCATGAACTTGTCCCTGTGAGTCACTTCCCCCGTGTCCTGCAGGGACAGAGCTGCTGCTTTCCCTCCCTGCCCTGTCCCCAGACCTGTGCAGAGGTTTCCTGCACCACAGGCAGGTGCCTTTCCCTGGGGGTGCTCAGGATGGGCAGCACAGTGTCCTGCCCCCAGCTCTGCCTGCACAAGGACTGGATGGTGCAGTTTAACACCCCAGCAGTGATGGGTTTTGGGGAACAAAACACACTTAAATATTCTGCTGGTGTTTAGTGCTGGTTCTCTGTTAGCTCCAACACTGCTGGGCTACAGGTTAGGGGGGGCTAGAGCAATCATTTGATCTAATTTGAGTGAGTTTGTTTGTTTAATTACCTGTTCAACTCCATCTACCTTCTTTTTGCTTTTTTATTCAAGACAGTCCATCCTGAAAGGCTCCTTTGAGCAAGAAGCCTTGGCTTCCTTCCCCTCCCTGCCCTGTCAGCACAGCCCCTGCTCTTGACCCTGAGCAAAGCTCTGAAGCTCTCATTTGTCAGCAAAGCAAGGGAGAGCTGGGACACATCGATTGTCCTTGCTGAAAGCACCTGGAAGTGGCAGGAAGGGAAGTGTGAGGCCAGGTGGGACTTTGGGAAGCATCCCTTGCTCCCCACCTGTGTCCTGCAGCGCAGGCAGCACTCAGGTGTTGGTTGATGTTATCAATAAATTGTCAGCCTGGATTTCTCTCTGTGAGGGTCACTGGGGCTGGGGCACCTTCCCCTGGGAGGGCTCTGATGTGCACCAGGGCCACCTGAGCTGAGAGCAAGGCTGTCCTGCCTGCAGGGACAGTGTGTGATGCTCCCGCTCTCAGAATTCCAGCCTTTCCCACAGGGACTGGTGAGATCTGTGATTGACAGTGTCAAACATCCCCCAGCCTTGCTCCTTTTTTCCCCTCTGCTGACCTCTTATCTAAAGTGCTTTCTCCTGCCCTCAGCAGCTGAGTTTCATCACACCAGGGAGGTCCAGCAGCCTGTAACCCCTTGGTAAATCCCACTGCTCCCAGGATACATCCAGGTGGCCACAAAATGTCCCTTTTTGGCTCGAAGCTCTGAATTCTCTCCCCTAAACCTTGGTGTTGAGTTGTTCTTTTGTGGTGTAATTGCCCCAGGGCTGCCAAGATGGGAGGGAATGATCCTGGCTCTTGCTGGAGTTTGGCCCTAGCCTGGAATCAGCTGCAAAGCCAAGGGGAATCCTTGGCACCAGCTGCAAAACCTGCTGTGCTCCTGGGCCAGGCAGGACCTGAGCACGGCTTGGCTTTGTGTGCTGGAGAGCAGAGCTGCCCTGGAAGGCTCCCGTGGGAATATTTAGGTAGTTTCTAGCAAGATAAATTTAGTGCACATGGGAGAGATGTGGGGAGGAGGAGGCAGATGTTTCATCAGCTTTGGCTGGGTAAAAAATCAAGGTTTGGCCTGGCTGTTCTCAGCCTTTGTGTGAGTTGCTGATTTCCCCTGGAACTCCTCGGGAGACTTGCTCAGAGATTTTGAAGCTTCTATTACAGATTGCTTTCCCTGGTTATCTCTCATGGATCCTCCACGGTTCTGGGAGAGTTTGATCATCATGGACTGAGAATTTGGGTGTGCAGGGTGGCACAGGAAGGGCCTCAGTTCCTCTTTGACTGCCAATGGGCACTTGGAGTCTGAACCAGCTGAGATGGAGGAGGTTTTGTTGAGCACTGCTGGTTTTCCAGGCTCATTCCAGAATTTATTTGCAACACCAACACTCAGTAACTGGGAGTTGTATTTGCTGAGGTCACACAGGAGTGGATTTGAGACCTTTTCATTACAGCAAAGAGGCTGGGAAATATTGCAGTGACAGAGCTGAGCCTGCTCCCTGTTTTCCAGGGCTGGTGTGAGTCCAAAACTGCACTCCGAGGAAAGAAATGATGTGCCATGTGTCTCAGCAAGCTGCAGCTCTCCAAGACAGATATCCAAGTGCCCTTTCCAGCCCCTGGAGTGATGTGGTGGGGATCAATCCCCACAGATCCACCTCCTGTTGGCAGCAGGACACGGCCACACAGTCGGCGTGGAGGAGACACTTCCCTGCAGCTGGTTAAGCTTAAGGAAAATGCAGCTATATTACAGTCTCCTGAATTAAATTCCCAATTGCTTTGGGAACCTATTTCAGGGAGGAAAAAGTAGATCATGTTTCACCAGACAATGCCTGAGCTGAAAAACTGGGGCTGGTTTTATAGAAGGCACAGTTGATTTTTCTCCCAATTTTTTTTTTTTCCTGGCAGGAGAGGGAGAGAGAAATCCTGGTAGATGAATCCTTGCTGCAGAGGGGGAGTGTGGGCAGAGGCAGGAGGGCAGAAGATTGTCACTTATGACTGGCACTGAGAATTCCTGCTGCTGAGTGCCATGGCTGGGCCCTGGGAGAAATCCTGGGAATACAGAGGTGAGCAGTGATCTCCAAGGTAAGCACTTCCCATCTGCTGGATTCCAGCTGCACATGTGGTACCCAGGTCACTTTTGGTTTGTTTTGGGTGTTTTTCTGATGGGTCTGATGTTAATTCAGGGCTGGGAGAAGAAAACCTGGAATAAAGATAGTGCTGGAGCTGAAAATGCAGGGAACGGTCACTCCAGGATGAGCAAAAAGGGAAATTTGGGTGTGAGGAGGAAGAATGAATCTTTAACTCAAGAGGAAAAAAAGAAAGGTTGTTTTATACATTTCCTGAATTGGGAAAAGCCAATATCCCAGGCTGGATGGGGATTGGAGCAGCCTGGTCCAGTGGAAGGTGTCCCACGAGATGATCTGTAAGGTCCCTTCCAACCAAAACCATTCCATGAAATTCTGCATATTCAATTCCAAAAGGAAAAAGCCTCTTAGAGTAGTCAACAAATTCCATTTTGGTAGCAAGGCTGATTTGTTTTGAGCTGAATGTAGAAAATGAATGTCAAGGAAAAGTCATTTCCAAGCAAGAAAGCCCATCCTTTGCGTTGGGGAAAATGTCAAAAGGGCACGCTGACATTTACATTTTTTTCTCTCTCCACTTTGTTCCTGAAGAAAAATTTGCCAAAGCCAACAGGGTGTCACTTTGTGATGGAAATCTGTTTTGACAAAAAATTTTCCAACCAGCTTTAGTTGCTCCACACAAACATTTCCGCTCTCGATTCCAATCCGGATTTGGCAGGAGCAGGGTAAGGATGGAGAGGGGCTCTTGCCCTGTCAGTGATGTCTCACCCTGTCAAAGCCCCAAGATCCCTCAAACATCCTGATTCCAGGGAGATCTCAGCCCCAAGGTGCCTCTCTTTGCCTGCCTGGCTGATGTGGGCAGGGACTGAACATTCCCTTGCTATGAAATGCTCACCTGGGAGCTGAATTTGGGCTGGGAGCTGCTGATCCTGACTCAGGGCCTGGTTAGGGGTTGTTGTGCTGAGTTACAGATCTCCCTCACAGATTTTTGGGGGGTTTCTTATTTAGGATGCAGTTGCTGGATTGCTGTTTGGACAGAGACCTGTTTACAAAGGCCTGGAGGGACAGGACACAGGGAACGGCTTCAGACTCCAGAGCTGGCTTGGGTGGGTGCTGGGATGGAATTGTTCCCTGGGAGGGTGAGGAGACCCTGGAACAGAGAATCTGTGGCTGCTCCTGGATCCCTGGAAGTGTCCAAGGCCAGGATGGATGGAGCTTGGAGCAGCCTGGGGTAGTGGAAGGTGCTCCTTGGCAGGGTTGGAATGCCTCACCATCTTTAAGGTGCCTTCCAACCCAAATTATTCTATGATTTTATAATACTAAATGAAGGCAGGACTCCAGTTACCTGCTTATTTTGGTATTTACAGACCAAAATTTCTATATTTTCCCTGTAATTTATCTGTACAACATTGAAATGCAGTGCATGGGATGGAAGAGGTTTGGAAGTCTCTCGTTACCTTGTTGGGATCATCATATCAGAAGGAATATCTTGGTGAGGATGAGTGCCCAAACTCTCTCCTGGGAGGAGAACAACCCAATTTGTACTCCAGCTCTCAACACGAGGGGCTTACCAAGGGAAAAAAAAAAAAAAAATCCAAAAAAATCTGAGCACAAGTGCTTGGATGTAACTGGCAGGGAAAAAAAAATAAAAAGCCACAGCGGCAATAAAATTAATTTCCTTCTCTAATATATACAAGACTTTCTCCAAGAGAATTATGAGGCAAGCTGATCAAAGTCTGTAAGTGGTACTTATGCTATCAGTTTCACCCCCTTAATGCCCTGCTGTCAAAACAAAATCCCCTCGAAAGGCTTTGAGGAAAATCACATGAGCATAATGGCTCTGAGAAAAATGGCCCTAAGTACTCAGTAACATATACAGAGAGGACTATTAGATGGGCTGGTGTAATTGGGCTTATTTTCAAATGTAAACACTCTTCTAGGAGCAAGTTACTGCTTAGGCATGGAGCAGAGCAGGGTGGGTTATCGAGGGAGAGGGGAGCACTGGGAACTTGGCCCTGAGACACGACGGTGACTTCAGGCAGAGTTAGATAAAAGGGAAGAGCAGAAGGATGGGCTTTATTAAAGATTCACTTTCAGACATTTAAAATGGCTGAAATTTGGTTTTAATTTTAAGTTTCATTTGAAATGGAATGGTGAAATTCAGGTGGGGAGTGATGGGGCTGCTCTCAGGTAGGAGGAGGTGAGAGTGAACTCTCTGAGCTTGATCTGCTGTGTTTGTCTGGTCCTGCTGGGCTTTGGGGTTAGGGCTGCCCTGACAGCTCTGGGAACAGGAATCCTTGGAGCATTCCCAGCTCCAGGCCGTGACCATCCAGCCCTGGTGGGGACAGCAAAGGTGACACCCCAAATGGCCACTCTGCAGCACTGGGAGGGAGCACAGCTCTGATGATTAAGGGATGATTAATCCTGATTAATGTGATTAATCCTCTGGAGGATTTGTTGGTACACCTGTTTTCCTGGTTTGGTCCATGACTCTTCCAGAGGAGCAGGGACAGTGTGGCTCCATGTGCAGCTCCCACTGGCACCTGCTGCTATCAGCTCTGCCCTTTTCCACCCCTTTTTGGGGAGCTCTCAGCCCCCTCTGCTGCAGCAGCAATGCCCAGGGACTGGCAGGGGCTGTGTTTGCAGAGATCCTGGTGGAAAGGCAGGAGAACTGAGCATCCCTCATGGTTTGGCTGTTTCTGGGTGGGAAAGCTGCTGCTGAGGCTTAATATCAATTTCCCTCTGTTCAAACAGTGTCCAGTGCAGAGTCCAGGGCCCATTTCTTCAGTTCTTGCTTCCTCTCCTTCCTCTCCCTTTTGCACTGCAGCTCTCTCTGTCTGAGGGCACGAGGTCCTTGGAACCTCTTTCCCAGGCCACTGAACCTCTTTGCCACGTGACTTTTCTCCCTGGGAACACCAGTTCAGTGCACCAAAAAGCAGGATCAGGGATTTTATGACAAAATCCTGAAATATTTCAAAAGCTTTATAAAAAAAAAATAAAAAAGTCCAAACAACCCAACAAAATCATACCAATAAACCCACACACTTTGCTGTTTTTTTCAGCTGGTGAGTGTCAAACAAGTCTTCCCTGAGCATCTTTTGGGCTGGGCACAGACAGAGCCTGCTGGAGTCAATGAAAAGATATTCCTAGGCCAGGCTCATCCAGATTCCTGACATCTCATAGAGCTATTTCCCTATCTGCCCCTCTTTCCTGGCCTTACTGTCTTGCTCTCCCCTTGGAGGAAATTCCTTTCCTGGTGATAACCATGTCTGTAGCTCGTATTTCCTCTTTCTTGTTGACAGTTTTAAACCAATAGATTTATGAACTTTGAAGTAATAGAAATATTTCAGACATACCTACCCTTGCCCTTATCTAGACCAGGCAGGGATTTTTCTTTTGCTGGACACTGCACTTGTAACAGGAGACATTTGCCTTTCATCCCATCCTTTGGAAAGCCAAGCCTGCTTTGCTTAATGAGGGCTTTGCTAACCTCTGATGATTCATGTGTGAGTCCCACAGCTGTTCTGCCCCTTTGCACCTCAGCTGGGCCCAAAGAGGTGAATCTGCTCTTGAGGAGATCCCTCTGGTGGGTGGGTGAGGCTGGGGGGTGATGGATGGGTGCTCAATGAAGAAATTTGCAATAATTTCCCATCGAGGCTGGCTGGGACACCAGGCTGAGTGAACAGGTCCATGCCCTGCTCCCTTTTTGCAGTGCCTGGCCCAAATGTCCTGCTCCACCTGAGAATCTTCTCAGACCTGAGCTCCCCTGCGGTTTCAAAATGGGAATAACCTGGTTTAAAGGGCTGCAGGCAGGGTCAGACTCAGCCACAGCAGTGACAGGGGGCATCAGCTGTCCCCATGCCTGGAGTAAGGCAGGCAGGGAGGGTTTTGCACCTCCCAGCCCATCCCAAGGTGTCTGTCCTGGGGGGACACAGCTGGGGCTGGACTGAGCACCCCAGAGCATCACTGAGTGTAAATTCCTCCTTGCAGGACTTCCCAGACAGAAATTCTTCACTTTTTAACTCTGCAGGATCCTGAATTAACAGAAAAGGGTGGAGGGAGTAGATGCTTCCTCTAGGAAGGGTTTCTCTCTGTCAGAGCTGATTTACTGCAGCCCATCCCACCGGTGACAGAGTCAGAGATCATTCCAGAGGCAGCAGCAACACCTCCCCACCTGAATGGGAGTGCTGAGCCCTGGGGGGTGTGAAAGGATTGGCACTAATTGCTGACACCTCCCTGAACTCCCCGGGGCAGAGGAGAAATGCTGCAGGTGGGACAACTTGGTGTGAATTGAGATTTTGCGTGGCTGTGACCTCCAGTGAGGTAAATCTGGAGAAATCCTGTGGCAAAAGCATCTCTGGGTGGGGCTGGATTTTAGGGGAGGCTGAGCCTTGGTTCTGATGGTTCCAGACCCCAAAATGATGCTGTGCATGAAGAAGTAACAGCCCTGTCAGGTGCTGCTGTCAGGTGGGAGGGTGGCACCACAAAACTGCTCCTTGGCAGAACTGGAGAAGGATTTCCTGGTGGCATGGGGAGGGTGTGAAGGCACTGGGGAACCCCAGGGTGCAGTGGGTGGCTCAAGGTTGTGGGAGGGGAGAGGCAGATCCACCCCAAACCAGCACTTTGCTCAGAATAAAGGATCAAAGGAGTGATCCCCAGAGTCCTGGGGCAGCTTTGAGAGGCAGCAGTGGCTGCTGGTGGTGTGCTGAGGATGTGCTTTTGGGATAGGAGCTTGTTAATGGCCAGCCTGCTCCTATTCATCCTGGGTCTGTGCCCAGTGAATCCCAGAATCATGGAATGCTTTGGGTGGGAAGGGACCTTAGAGCCCATCCAGCCCCACCCCTGCCACAGGCAGGGACACCTTCCACCATTCCAGGTGGCTCCAAGCCCTGTCCAAGCTGCCCTTGGACACTTCCAGGTGTGAGTTTGGGCACAGATCTGCACACACAGTGTTTATTACCACCATGGTGAGCAGCAGGTGACAAACCACCTTCTTTTTTTTTTTTTTTTTTTTTTGTCCCATCATTTCCCCCTTCCCTACAGGATTCTGGTGGCTCTGATGCAGCACTCGAGGGAGCAGCAGTGCAGGGAGATCCCACACTGGTATTTCCCCAGCTGTATCAGCTGTGGGCTTAACAAAATAAATCATTTTCCAAGGCTATAAATCCCGGGCCTTTCAGCAGCTCCTACAGTAACTCCCATGTGCAGAACAACAGCAGGCTGTTTATCCAAACTCACCAAGCATCTGTAGCTGAGTTAATGATTTCCCAGCCACTCACACCCTGGCTGTGGGCTGGGAGCTGCTGCCCAGAGCATGGGAGAGGAAAGCAGAGGCTTCAGGGCAGGAGAAACTGCATTTCCCCTCCCAAACCCCAAGCTGGGATGTTTGTGAAATGTCTTTTTTCTTCCTGCTCTACTCCACGCTGGGATTTCTTTGCAGGGGCACAGAAATCGGTAGTGGAAGGGTTAAGCTGATGTGCTGGGATGTTCCTCTCTCCTCTTGATCTCCAGGTCTTGTCTCTGTTAAACATCTCCCCCTCTCTTTTAGGTTCAGCTCCTCTTTTACAAGGCTGGGCTGGGGTTTCAGGCAGCCAGGAGCCATCTCCCATCCATTAGGGCCGGGTGACAGCAGGTACCGAGGGCACTTCAAAAGGACCCGTCCCCACCTCCCCTCCCCTCCCCAGCTCTGACAGCACAGGGAGAAGCAGCTGCCCTGTGTCTTTGCAAGACTCATCTGTCCCCAGATGGGCCCATTTTGGGGGTCCAGGCAGAGCTGGCCCAGTGGCCACTGGTGTTTTTTAGGGGCTGCTTGCCCAGAGACATGTGCAGTGCAGGCTCAGCCCCGGAGGAGCTGGGGATGCTCTGTTTTATCAAACTGCTGCTGACCTCTTACCCTGCACCAGGCCAGCCAAGGCTGGATCATGTCTTGGCTAATCACCAGAGCCCTGAGGGCTGCACCCAGCCTGCCATAGCAGCACTTTCTCAGCCTGCCTTCCTTTTTTTTTTTTTTTTTTTTTTTTTCCCTCTTCTTCCTTCTGCATTTTCCCTCCTCTCTGCTGACTCAGCCTCACGTTTCTCACATCCTTACCGGCTGCCATCCCTCACCCATCCCCTGCATCCTTCCTGGGCAGGACAGCTCTGCTCGTGTGTGGTCTCACCTGGGGCAGCAGCAAGCCCTCCTGCCTGGGCACCAGGCACTGATAACAGTGACAGTGGCCAGGGGACATCAAACAGGACATGGAATGGTGGCTTGGATGATGCCCAGGAGGTGCCAGTCTGTTGCCTGGGCAGGGAAAGAGGCAATCTCTCTCTCTCTTTCTTCTCCTCTTTTTCTTCCTCTCTCTTTCTTTCTTCTCCCTGCATTTAAAACCATAAATAAAATTTTAATTGCTTCCTTTCTTTCCAAAAATCTATTCATTCTGCCCCCCAAAAGCAGAGTAATAAATAACCCTGCTATTTAAGTTACTGAGAAGTGGTTAGAAACAAATCTGGAAATGTGGAGGTATGAACACACAGAAGCTCCCAGGCTCTGCCTGTAATTTCTTTTCATTATTCATTTTCCCCCACAAATAATAATGTAAAACCCTCACCTTCCTCAGAATCCTTCTGCCAAACCCATTTATTTACAGAACTGGCTTCAGAAGCCCCAGCACAAAGCCCTCACCTGAGCTCAGCTTCAGCTGGTTTGGGAAACCAGCCCTGGATTTGCAGTGAAATCCTGTGCCAGGTGATGGCTGGAGGAGCTGCCTGGGCTCTCCTGCCTGCCCAGGAATGCTCAGGGAGCCCTGCAGGGATCAGGGGCTCCAGGTTAATTTGCATTAATGAGTGACAGGGTGATTGAGGCTGCAGTGCCAGGTCACTGTGGGGCTGTGCCACTGCTCCCTGTGCCATTCCAGAGCTCGGGTTTAGGGCTTGTCCTTGTAATCCAGCACAAAACCAGTCCCAAAACATCCCTGAAGGGCAGGGGAGGCCGGGCTGAGGGAGGGGCAGGCACCTGTGGCTGGGTCACACCCCAGCTCCCTGCCAGCTGCACCTGCCAGGGAGCTCTTGGGGACATCTTGTGGCCCTGCTGAAACCCCTTTGTCCTGGAGGACCCTCCTGCTGGGAATTTCTCCTTCAGGAACAGCTCCTGTGGAATTGCTCTGCCAGAATAGCTCTTAGTGTGGGAATAAGAACAGCTTTTAAAGGCAGAAATAGATTTGGGCCCATGCAAGCCCCTGGGGAGTTCTTCCACTCTCTCTCCAGGAATGCTGATATCTTTTTTTTTTTCTGTGCTTTTAAGGGAATTACCCAAAGGAGGCCACTCTCCTTTCAATTTATGGGATCAGTGTTTAAATGGGGCTTGACTGATAACTCAATTAATTGATTCAGTTTGTGGCTGGTTTGAAAATGGCTCTTTCAGGGCAGTCCCCAAAGCTGTGATTTCTCCTCTGCACTGTCCCAGCACTGATAGGTCTGAGACCCAGGCACGTGTGGGGTGACACAAGGAAAGGGGAGCAGCACTCCCTGCTCCAAATCCCTCCCCCAGCCCCTGCTGGATTTTTGCCCCTGCTGATCCCTAAACACACCCCGTGGAATGTCAGTGGCAGCCTCCTCCCTCTCCCCAGATCTTATTTTCAGGTGGGGAAACTGAGGCACTTGTAAACAAAATGAGCCTCCTTAAACACACCCAGGGCATTAAAGGCAGAATTTAGCCATTAAAATAAATCTGAATTGTAGCATCCAGCTTTTAGAATGTTGGAGAAGACACAGGTCCCTCCACCAAATGAAATAACATTGCCAAGGAGTTCCTTGTGCTGTCAACATTTCCACCAGCTAAACAGCAAGAAATCCAAATTCTGGCAATTAAACCCTTCAACAACTGAATATTAAGGAGACAAAAAGGCCAAACTGGGGCTTGGATCTCGGAGTGCTGAGCCTTCATTTAGCTGAGCAGGGGCTGCTGCCACAGCAGCCACCCCAGAGAGCCCCTGTCCATCTCCATCTGCCCAGCAGTGACAGAGATGGATGATGGTGCTGCTGGGAACGTGCTCTCAGCCTGGGGCTGTCCTCCCAGGAGAAAGCTGGAGGCTTTAGGAGCCCCTGATGAAGATGTAAGAGCCTGTTTGACACGCCAGCTCTTTTGTTGGGGCACTGGTGGCTCGTGCCACCTGCCTGCCACCGCACTCCTGCCCAAAAGGGTCACAGGGACTCGTGGCCCTTCCTCTGCCGGCACAAAAAGCTGGGCCAGTGGGAAATCTGCCCAGAGAAAAGCTTCAAGGAGCATTTTTTTGGGGGGCACATGGGGTAAAAAGACCAGAAAACAACCAGGGAAGGATGCAGGGAGAAATGTTTGCTCACCCTGCCAAAGTGGGGAAGGATGAGCTTGATGCCTCAGGTTTAGCTTTTCTATTTTAGATTTTGTGCTGCTTTAGTGTGTGGGTCTGAGCTTCAAATTAGAGGATGGTGAGCTCTCTTCAGAGTAGGGAGACAAAACAATTCCTGCTTTAGCTGGGGACCAAGGACAAATGATCCAAATCTCAGGCCCAAGAGCACAAACACCATGGGCTGAAGAGAGAAAAACAAGCAGGATGGGACTTCATAACCTAAAGCTATAACTGGACAATTAACTCCAATATGCAAATGGACCAGAACTTGTAAAAGTGAGAGACCCCGTGACCAGTTGTGCATTTTGTGGCCATTTGGTTCATTCTGGGTGCAGCCCTGGCTGGGTTCTGTGCTGCCCAAGGTGGATCCATTGAGGTTTTAAATAAATCCCTGCTTTATTCTTTAGCCCTGTCTTGCACCTGTTCTAGGTCAGCCTTCACAAGGCATCAGATTCTGGTGACTCTGCTGGGACAGAAGACATCTGGAAACCCCCTGGAGCAGAGCAGAGGAACATCCAGGCACCAGGAATTCACAAAGCATCAAGCCAGGAGCAGACAAACCCCAGAGGGGCAGAGCTGCTGCCCCTGAAGGAGTTAATTCCCCGAGGAGTGCACTAAGTGGTCAGCAGCCCAATAAATTAGGGCCTGGAAAGACAAACCCCAATCATCATTAGTCACGGCTCATTGGCCTGTTAAGGCTCCTCAGCCCAGTTTATCTCTTCCCTCCTGTCCAGCCACTGCCATATTTCATGCTCCGAAAACAACTGACCCCGGGGGTCAGCCAAATGAAAGCCCCATTCAACAGCTCCTCCAAGGGCTGGCCAAGGAAAAAAACAACCGAGGTCAGAATTCCCCCGGGCTGCAGGAGCCCAGGGCCTGCTGCCCCACGGCCCCGGTGCCCAGGACATGTTAATCCTCCAGGGATCACAGGGGTCAGGTGGGGCTGGCAGGAACAGTGGCATAATTAGGTGAGGGTGACCTCTATAAAACTGTAATGGGCTTCCAGAGGCTGGACACGAGCTGCCCGTGGGGCTCTGCATCCATTGCTGGACCTGTGGGAGCTGGGAGTGGCCATAGGAATGGAGGGAGGCCCAAATGTTGGTTTTGCTGATGGCATCAAGGCACAGGGTGTCAGCACTCAGGGCAATTTCAGTGGGAGGTGTTTTAAAAGAGAGGAGTGAGGGAAATGTCTAAGTTTCCATTAATTTCCATAAAAAGAAAAAAGAAAAAAACAACTGAGGTCAAAATAGCCCAGGGCTGCAGGAGCCCAGGGCCTGCTGCCCCACGGGCCAGGCCCCAGTGCCCAGGACATGTTAATGCTCCAGGGATCACACATGGGTCAGGTGGGGCTGGCAGGAACAGTGGCATAATTAGGTGAGGGTGACCTCCATAAAACTGTAATGGGCTTCCAGAGGCTGGCTTGGAGCTGCTCTGCACCCATTGCTGGCCCTGTGGGAGCTGGGAGTGGCCCTAGGAATGGAGGGAGGCCTAAATGTTGCTCCCTTGAAGTCCAACTCCTGTTGTAGCAATCCCTTGGAAGCCAAACTCCTGCTTTGCAGCCCTTTGGCTGGCAAAACAGCGTTGCTTTTAGGAATTCAAAGCTGTGCCAGTATCTGGGACCAGGGAAACCTCGTGGAGGCAGCACAGGTGTTAATTTCTGGGATTGCAGGTTTTCCTGCAGCAGCAGGTGCTGGAATGTGCCTCTTTATCCCACTCCATGAGCAACCTGTGCATCTCCAGGTGCTGACAGGTATTTAGGCTCTGGAGGAAGATGCTGGACCCTGGAATATCATTTTCCTGGAGCTGCAGGTCAAATCTGGGGCTGAGCCCACGTTGCCATCTGTGTCTCTATTAAGGAAGGGTTTCAAACAGCTCCCCCAATAACTCTGTCACTGAGCACCATGAATCAGGAGCTGCTGGCTCTGGGCTTTTCCTTTTTTTTCCAGGCAAGCAGAGGGAGGGGTGAGTATCAAGGAGAACTCTGCTGAGATAATTCCTGCCCAAAGCAGCTCATGGGGATCACATTTTAACCCAGCTATTTGTCTGTCTGTTTATTGCAGCGTGTCATGGGATGTTTTAACACAAAGCAATAGAGATGATGTGATTTGGGACATCCAATCTCCCTGCTCCCTCCCTAATTACAGGGAGGATAATGATGGGAGGATGCCAGAGGCACGTGTGGAGCATCCCAGCCCTGGAGCTCTGCCACGGCTGCAGGAGAGCTCGGATGGGGAAAGGGAGCTGAGGAGGAGGAGGAGGGCTGTGTTTCCTCATCTTCTGGGCTGGAGATGGGGCAGCTCCTGGCTCTGAGCACCATTTTCAGCCAGGGATGTGCAGGATTTGGGTAAGATAAGGCAGGGGTCTGAGCTCTGGAGGCAGCACGGGATGGTGAGGAGGGAGGGGAGGGAAGGAGGGAGTGGTGTCCCCCCTCCTCTGGAAGGCTGGGGTTGGTTCTGGCTCCTCTGGCTCCCAGGGGTGCAGGATGGGGTCTCTGGGAGAGGGGGCTGCCTGGGAAGCTCTGCCTGTGGGATTTGTGGAGCTCTGGAGTCTCTGTCTCTGCCCCCTTTATCCATCCAGGCTCCCCCAGCCCTGAACTCCTCTGCTGTAACTGGGGTGACTGAACTGGACAGAGTCACCCTCATCTCCCTTCTCTGGTTGGGTCCACCAGGAAAACTTCAAACAACCAAAAAAAAAAAAAAATCAGTTCTAGATAAAAACTGTGGGGCTTTCCACAAGATTTTTTTTTTCTTTATTTGGAGATGAAAATTTTTGCTTCAACAACCCATTTTGGGAGAGTTTGCTGCAAAACCTACATCCCACCTGGAGCTGCAGCCTCTCTTCCCAAGGGAGGAGCCTTTTTGTCCATCCTGGATGCTGAGATGGCTCTGAGCCTCCAGCCATGGGGATGGAGTGTAACCCCTGGGTGCCATCCCCCTCCTGGAGCTGCTGGAGCAGGCCTGGCCCTCCCAGCCTGCAGCATAGCCCAGGGAATTGAGCTGGGATATCCCAACCCCTGGCTGAGCCCTCCAGAGCTCCCTCCCTGCTGGCCTGAGCTGGGATGGATTTGTTCCTGCACAGGGGAGGTGAAAATGGACAGCAAGGGAAGAGCCTGGGGCTGGCAGCAGGTGAGCCTTGGAATTCACATCCCTGAATTCACAACCTGGGGGAAAAGCAGCCCTGGGAGAGAGACACGTCTGCCTCTTTATTCCCTGGCATGTAATGAAGCCATTCATTAAGATATAATAATTAGCTGCTTCTGGTGGTGTTTCCCATGCTGTTCCAAGGCAGGGGTGGGAGCTGCCAGGCTCTGCCTCCTCTCTCTGTATCAAACATCCCTCCCACCCTTTTTCTCAGGCAAAAGCCAAAACTATCCTATTTTCCCTGCCTTTCCCTTCAGCCACCTCACCCTTGCCAGGCTATCTGTGCAACTGAGGCTCCTTAAATCAGCTCCTTTGAAAGGCCTGGCTCAGCAAGGCACAGTGACAGCACAGTCCCGGCCTGGGAGCAGGCAGAGCAGGAGAAAAGCCTGAGCAGGACAGCAGGCTCAGTGCTGGTGGAAAATTTACAGCCTCAGGCTCGGACTCTGGGCCCCCTTTTTATTACATTTGACACCAGGCAAGCGAGATTGATTTACCCCTGCATTTCCAGCTGCTCCAACAGGGCTTGCTCAGCTCCAAAGAGCTCAGGGTTGGAAGAGGAGCCACGGAGATGCCGGCTCTGGCCGTCAGCAAATCCAGCAGATCCAGGCATACAGAGCAGGCGATATTTCATCAGCTTAGGGTGGGATTTAGCTGTCCTGCAGAGCCCAGGGAAAGGAGCACAGCCAGCATTTCCCCAGGACTGGGGGAGTTAGCTGGATCTCCACTCTCCTCTTGTCCCCAGGTACCAGAGGCAGTTTGCTGGCTCCTCCATCATCCTGCTTTTACCAGCTTTGCCAGCATGGAACAATGGAATGTCCTAAGTGGGGAGGTGTCACTCTAGGACATGAAATAGAACAACACAGACACTGGAATGTCCAAGGTAAAAAAGAGGGGAAGTTTAATTCTGACTCCAACATTTATAGATTTCCAAAAGTGACAGTGGGTTGGAGGATGACAGTGCCACCTCCCCAATGACACTGGATAAACCAACAATCCATCAGATTTCTCCTCCTCCAGAAAAGAGTGCAAAACAATGAGTATTTACAGAAAAGCACATGAGAAAGTTTGTTACAAGAATGTAAACATCAGAAGGCTTAGAAGAACTCAAAAGAGCAGGACAACAGGAAGGGACCCACAAGGATCTCTGAAATCCAGCTCCTGGCTCTGCACAGGACAACCCCACAATCCCACTGTGTCCCTGAGAGTTTTGTCCCAGCACTTGCAGATGTGGGGCTGTGACCATTCCCTGGGCAGCCTGCATAGGGTACTTCAATAGCTGGGTCCCAGAATCACTCTGGAGTTTGGCAAGAGGATCAGTCTGGGCTCAGGAACTTGCTGTGGTGATATAGAAATGAAGATACAGAAGAGAGGAGATCTCCCTTCAAGCTCCCTGCAGGTGGATTTCTCCTCCTGAGGCTCTCTGGGAGGATGAAATGGGGATGTTGGAAGCAGGACAAGCTGCCAGGTGTTGGATTGGAGATCTCCAGAGGTCCCTCCCAGCCTATGTGCCTCTCCAAATGCTGGAATTAAATGTCCTGAGAGATTCAGCTGCCTGCAGTCACCAAAATTGGTGTTGGGATGTTTCCTTTTGCTTGAATGACTTCACACCTGGCATTTCACCCCTGCCCTCTCTCCTGCTCTGCCCCCAACTTGTCCATTCTTCTTCCAAAGCAGAACTCTGTGAAGTTTTGTTGCTCCCACCCCTCATCCTCTCTCCTAGGAAAACCTTCCTCTTGTGTCTCATCCCTTCTCCCCTCCCCATGCTTGAGCTGTCATTCCTTGTCCAATTTCAGTTCCTCTATTCCCTTCCTGAGGTTGGATATTAGGAAATATTTCTTCCCTGAAAGGGTGGTCAGGCACTGTCCAGGGCAGTGGTGGGGTCACCAGGGATTTAAAAGCTGTGTGGATGTGGCACCTGGGGACAAGGATTAGTGGTGGCCTTAGTGCTGGGGGATGGTTGGCTGTGATGATCCCTGAGGGCTTTAGGACCACAAAAATCCTGTGATTCCGTGGGCATGTGGAATGTTCCTTAGACTCCTTAAAGAAGGTGGAGTTTATAATTCTCTGCTGGGCTTTGTGGTGTCCCCAGGCCCACCCTGGCAGTGCTGACAGTGAGAACTGCCTGGAGCATCCCTTCCCAACCTTTCCAAAGTTGGGATCTCCATTGTGATGCCCACCCTGCCCCACCAGGGAGCTTCTCCTGGCCCTTGCCTTCTCTGGCTGGACTCTGATGAAATCCTGTGATCTCAGTGTGGTTCTATCCCAGATGTAGGAACCAGGACATGCCCTCACCCATCTGCTCCCCCCTCCAATCCTGTATTTAATCTCCAGCTCTCAGCTTGGAGTGGCAATATTTGCTTGGGCTCTGAGCCATCTCTGCCCTCTCCACCATGGAGGTGGCAGCTGCTTTAGCAGAGCTGCTGGGGCCCTTCCCTGCCCTGCATCCCGTAATTGGTCAAGTTTAGCGTGGCTCCTGCACTTGCAATTTGTCAGGGCTTTATCTGAACATCTGCATCCCGGCCTCTTATTAAGCCCTTAGAAAAATAGAAGTGTCTGATGCCTGAATAGCTTTAAATTTGGAAGCAGAGTGGGAGTAGATGGGAGAAAATGCATTGCCCTTGATGTAATCATCAGAGGAGGACAGTTCTGAACAATGACCAGATCGTCCTCGCCCCGACGATGACAGCAATTTCTGACTTATCACCCCCCAGCACTATATTAAGGCATTGAGATTACAGTGTTATTCATTAGCACCACATCTGCTGGAAATCAGCGTGGGGAAGGCTGCTGAGGGTGCTAAAAAGCTTCAGGATGGCACAGAAAGAATACTCCCCCAAAGAGGGAGAATAATATCCCTCCCCTGCTGGGGTGGCTCAGTGCTGATGAGCCATAAACACGTGGGGCAGACTTGGACTGAACTGCTGGGGACAGGGGACACTGAGAGCAGCAGGTCCCAGCCCTGCCCACCCATGGGGGCTTGGCTGAGGCTCTTCCCTTCCCCCTGCCTGCTCCAAGTGGTCTCTTCTATCCTGGCACAGCTCTTTGCGTGGCACATCAGGTTTAACCCACAACACCACGTTGCTGTCACACCATGGGATGAAGATCCTGTTTCCTGCATTGTGAGGTTCTCAAAGATTCTTGGTCTCAACGCAGTCATACAAGAAAACTTTGGTTCATAACAAATCCATAGTGATAAAAGAACTTTCTGCCATTTGTCCTGCCTTGCATCAAGACCTGGCCTGCCCTAGCTGCCCCAAAAAGCCTTCACCTTTCTCCTGTTCCTCTGACAGGTGAACTAAACTCATGGATAACTTCAGGAGGACCTTCCTGATTTTGTTTCCTGCCTGGCCTGCTGAGCAGCCAAACTCCGTGGCCCTCCTGGTTTATAGGCTGCAGGAAAACCCCTTGCAGCAGAATTTGCTGATTCTGAGGTTCAGCAGTTGCAGCAAGATTTAAACCATTGTTTAGGAGCACTCCTTGGCTTTTCCAACCAATTTCAGCCACCCAGAGAACAAGGGATCAGGAACATGAGGGCTCCAAAGGTGTTTCATGGCCTTGTGGCTAAAAATGCAGAACAGGCTCTGAGCTGTGAGGATCTCCTGGACCTGCCATAGTGGACTTTCTTCTCTCCAAAGTCTGAAGGTGATTTCTGAGCCTCTCCAGGCACCACAATCCGTGACAGCCACGCTTTGATTTCCCAGGGATGATGTGGAGGATGAGTAGCATTGCTAGCAGGCATTGTGCTGATGTGTGGCTCTGCACGAGGGTTCAGAAGCCCCATCCAGCCTTCCCTCAGGAGCCAGGGCTGCTGATCTGCAGAACCTCAGCTTGAGGAGCTTTCAAAGGACCGTTTCAACAGCTGGTGTGAACCATCCATCAGTGCTCCTGTCTTCGCTCTAACCCGCTCCATTCTGGGCTGCCTTAATTCAGTTATGATGAAATTTCGAGCAACTGCTCCTGACAAATGAGACTTCCTCCAGTGGGTTGCTTCTTTAAACTGTTAACACATGCTTAAATATTGTCAGAGCTCAGAAGGAGAACGTTTAAGTTCCCAAAGTTCCTTCATTATCAAAGGCAGCTGCTGGCGTGCAGGGGATCCCTGCTGCCCAACTGTGCATCCATGGGAGAGTGTCCTGGCAGGGATCCTACAGTTATAGGAATGAAGGCTACTGCCCTGGAAAAGGGGCTGGAGGTTACGACAGCAGGGGTGGGGAAATGTTCACAGGCAGAAGAGGAAAGGGGGGGAAATGCAGAGTGGACAATGCTGACTTCCAGGACATGAAGGGAGTCTACAAAGAAAAGATGGGGAGGGAATTTTTACAAGAGCCTGGAGGGACAAGACACAGGGAATGGCTTCCCACTGCCAGAGGGCAGGGTTAGATGGGATATTGGGAAGGAATTGTTCCTTGGGAGGGTGGGCAGGCCCTGGCACAGAAGCTGTGGCTGCCCTGCATCCCTGGTAGTGTCCAAGGCCAGGCTGGACAGGGCTTGGAGCAGCCTGGAACAGTGGAAGGTGTCCCTGCCATGGCAGGGCTGGGAATAGATGAGATGAGCTTTAAGATCCCTCCCATCCCAAACCACTCTGGGATTGTGTGGCTTAGGACTTCTCCCCATTCCACATGGACCTCAAGGAGCTTTAGTTTTCAAGGAAAGGCCTTGCAATGAGAACAAAGGTTTTGTGCAGCCCCTCTCCCAGCTCAGCTGCCACCCCTGCTCAGCCCCAGGAGATTCCCCTTCTGCTCCTCCCAGCCTTCCCTGCCCCAGTTTCCAGTGGTGCTGCTGTGACAAGTCTCTCTGGAGGGCACCAGGAGCTCTGGTGGCAAATCCTCATTAATTGATTCCCCAGGACCAAGGAAGATTCCAGTCCAATTAGAGATAAATAATTGATGCCATCGAAGAGCGAGATTGGGGCGTTATTGATCAAGGGCACGAGAGGGGCTGACAGCTGTTCCTGGTGTCACAGCCACGGAGCCTGAACTGAGACAATGACCCCTCAGCAGCCCCTGGAGTGCCAGGGGACACCAGTCCCACATGAACCATCTGAGGTCTGCACAGAGGAAACCACTTCAATTCTTTAATCCTTGGCCTCTGACCACGCCGAGGGCCCTGAAACCTGCAGAGCTCCTGAAGATTTCAAAGGATGCCTGAGGTATCAACAGGAGGCAACTATTATCCCTGGGAGCTCAACTTTAGTTTTTAAATAGACCTTGGTCATGCTACTAAAGCCATATCCTGGACAGAAATGAGATGTCCCCTCCAGAAGCACCAGGGAGGAGCTTGGTTGGACAAGAAGGACAGGATGGGAAATGATTCTGCTGCAGCTTTTTGTGGTTTAGTGGCTCCAGACAACATGGAAGGGAGCAAGAGGGAAAATCCTAGTAAGAACGTGGCCTTAAAGGTATCCTTCCGTGGGAGGAAGAGGAGGGAGAGGTTGGGGGTTGGGGTGTGTCAGGTGAGGATTCCTTTCCTGGGGATTGCTCCTCTGTGTCTTCCTAATGGAAGAGCATTTCAGGAACTGGGGCTGGAATGTGGGCAAGGAGGATCAGAAAAGCTTGGACTCTGCCCACCGCATCCTTTTCACCATTTTAGTGGCTGAGGAATTGTTGAAAACACGTGAACCAGATGGAGATTTACCCCCAGCTTTGGTGGAAGTTGGATTAGGCCCAATGGGAGTGGATCCTGACAGAGCTCAGGGAGGAGGGGGGAAGCTGTAAGTGGTCCAGAGATGTGAGGATTGCTCACTGATATCCCTTGGCATGAGCACATGTGATTTGAGGCAAAGGAAATCTGTTATTTCCACTCCAGGACATTTATGTGGGTCAGGGTAGGGAAATCTGATTTATTTGCCAATGTCCTACCAGGCTGGTAAAATTATAACTCCCACACATTATTCTGAGTGTATCCTGACCAGTGCCTAGTGACTGTGTTTATTACACTTGGCCACTCAGAGTTCTCTCTCTGCCCCCTCTCCTAAATTCACTGGAGTGAGTTTGCCCTGAGGGCTGCCAGGGCCTGTAAAACCACGGAGAGGGGCTGGAGCCATAGGGATCTGGTCCCCAGCTCCTTGCAGAGCTTCCAGAGCACAGCCTGCAGAGGGGAAACACCTCAGGTCCTGTCCTCTGTTCAGGGACTCATTCCATGCCTCCTCTGCCATGGATGGGAGCTGTTCCCAGCGTCCCAGAAGGGTTTGGGAAGGACCTTAAAGCCCATCCAGTGCCACCCCTGCCATGGCAGGGACACCTCCCACTGTCCCAGGCTGCTCCAAGCCCTGTCCAGCCTGGCCTTGGGCACTGCCAGGGATCCAGGGGCAGCCCCAGCTGCTTTGGGCACCATGTGCCAGGGCCTGCCACCCTCCCAGGGAAGAATTCCTTCCCAATATCCCATCTAAACCTATTCTCTGTCACTTTGAAGCCGTTTCCCTTTGTCCTGTCTCTCCAGTTCCTGATGAACAGCCCCTCTTTGGTTTCCTTGCAGTCCCTTCAGGTGCTGGAAGGCTGTTCTGAGGTCTCCACTCAACCTGCTCCTCTCCAGCCCCAGCTGTCAGCCTGTCAGCACCCTCAGAGCTGGATCTCCCACAGGAGCAGGGCATGGATTTCCCCAGGCAGGGCTGATGATGACTTCCCCAGAAGGATGCAGGGCAAAGAGGAAGAGAATTGTGAAGATGCACTTCCTTGATGGGAGGACAAATTCAGATTTCCAGGCTGGATGAAAACAGAGCCAGTGGATTGGAGCCTGTCAGGCAGACACTGGTCTCTGCCCTCTGGGGACCAGTGACAGCACACAAAGGCATGGCTGCAGCTCTGCCAGGGCACTTTTGGGGGGGATATCAGGGAAAGGTTCCTCCACAGGCTGCTGAGTATGACCCTTTGGCTGCCAGAGCTCCAGGGGCATTTGGACACCACTCCCAGGAGCAGGGTGGGATTGCTGGGGTGTCTGTGCAGGAGACAGGATCAGGATCAATGATCCCTGTGGGTCCCTTCCAGCTCAGGGTATTCCATAACCCAAATGGTGCTTTCCAGCCCTGCATTCCCAGCTCTGGGCACAGCCCTTCACCCTTGGCTTCCCAAGCCCCAGAACTGCCTTGTGAGCTGCACTGGACTTTATTTATTTGAACCTGTGCCACCCCCTGCTCTCAGTCACTGCTGACTGAGGGATTGCTCGTGGGTGTGTCAGCACCAGGGTGCTGGCAGTTCCAGGCTCCTGCCTTGTACTGCTGCCTCTGCATTTTAGGATTGGCTTGGAGATTTTTTTATTTTTTTTTTTCAGGCAGGGAAAAGGTTGTTCTGCTGCTCTGGCACCATCATTGTATCAACCCCCAAGATTCACGAGCGACTCTGAACACTCAAGCTCCTGCTCTAAGGAAGGAGACAGTTTTCCTTTGCGTTTATCCCCTGAAGCACCAGCTTGCCCCCTATGCATTCTGCCAGCACAGCAGCCCCATCCCCAGCACTCCAAGGGGAAAGAGGTGCCAGGATCCAGATACAAACCCCTGCTCCAGCTCCATCCCTGCCCGGGGGCTGCGTGCGAGCTCTGGGTGCCAAAAGCAGCCCCAGGGGCAGCCCCTGCCCTGCCCCTGCTGGAGATGCTGCATTAACTCACGTTCAGGGCGTTCTGCAAGGCACTGGGAGGGATAAAAGCAGAGGGAAATCATCTCCCAGCCTGACCTGGGGCTCGCAGAAAAAGGATGTGCTCCTTTTTCTGCTGCAGCACATCCCTCCAGGTAACAGCTCTGTCCATGAAAACGCAGCAGCTTTAGGGGGAGCAGGTGCTGTGCAAAGGCAGCAGCAGAGCCCACAAATGGAAAACTCCCTCACAGGCAGATGGGAAACAAGTCCTGCTCCCAGGGAGGAGACCTGGGGGAGGTTTGCTCCCACCAAGGAGGTGCTGGCTGCAGAGATTTGCATATTTAGTGACTTCATGCACATCCACTCACCCACTTCCTTCCCCAGCCTCGCAGGGATTGCTCGTTATTTGTTTTCACAGCTAATTAAAACCTCCCTGAGCTCAGCCTCCTGATTAGGGAGAGAAGGCTGAGCCCACGAGCAGCCACAGTGGAGGATGCCCCAGCCCACAGGCTGACCCCGGGCCACTCTGCAGACCCCACGCTGCAGTTGGGACATTATTTACCTCCATATTGCAGCGTTCTCTTAAAATATATTGAAGGAGAGATTGGGAAAATGAAGTGTATAAGATTTATCCTGCACTAGAGGATTTCAGCATCCAAGAAAGCCAGAGAGTCCAGTCCCTCAGACTTAATAGAAACCTCCTGCTTTATTAATGTTGCCTGATTTTTTTTTTTTTTTCCCTTGTCCACAGGTCCTGGGCAGAAAGTCAAAGCTGTATTTGAGGAGCTTTCCTGGAGGTTTTCATTAATAACAGGGCCAGGGAATCCACTGCAAATGTAAAAATAATAGATTTGAGAGCCCTAAAAGGATGGAGATTTACTCACTGTGGAAATATTAGGGAGAAA
This sequence comes from Serinus canaria, assembly GCF_022539315.1. Classification (NCBI taxonomy): domain Eukaryota; kingdom Metazoa; phylum Chordata; class Aves; order Passeriformes; family Fringillidae; genus Serinus; species Serinus canaria. Next base: position 4,543,429 of record NC_066329.1, on the reverse strand, counting down.
GTGGGAGTGGGAGGTTCCCAGAGCTCGGCGTTGCCTGGCTGTGAGCTCTGGAAGCTGCTGGCAATGCGAGAGGAGGGAAGGTTGCCTCCGAGCGGCTCTGCAAGGCAGCTGCGACTGCTCTGCCGAGCACCGAGCTCCCGGAGCCCTGGATATTCCCGAGAAACGGAGAATTTCCTTCTCGGGGCAACGGGAAAAGGAGGATGGAGAGCTTTCATCAGCCAGGGTGGAGCTGGAGGGGCAGGGTGGTGCTGATGCTGAGCAGGTCAGGAGGGACACGCAGGAATGGGGATTGAGAGAGGGATTGAGAGAGGGACTGCTGCTTCCTGCCGTTCCCAGCTCTTGGGGGAATGCTGGAACCATGTCCCCTCCTCGCGAGGGGCTGCTCCTGCACCCCACACTGACCAGCGGGTCACGCTGTCACCGCTGACGGTGTCACTGGCATCAGAGCCGATCCAAGGAGCCCAGACGAGCATCAGCATTTCCACACCTGAATCCTGACACCTTTCAGGGGGTGGCAGGGTCCCAGCTCCAGCTGAGCCCGTGCACAGGGGGCTCCTGCCAGGAAAGAGCCCCTTGGCCCCGAGGACAAGTGGCTTGAAGGGTTTGCCCCACTCCAGTTAGCCCACTCCAAATTAGAGGGGGTAATCTTCTGGAGCTTTTGGGATGGGTTGGTTTTACTGGTGGAAAATGGGTTGAGGATACTCTGGAAGGAGGAACCGGCCTTTAACTCTGTGCCATCCTCCAGGGAGATGTTAAAACCCCCAGTGAGAGCTGAGCCCTCTGGATGCCAGGAGACTGGGAGATGGAGGGAGGGAGCACTGAGTTTTCCTTCCACTTTCACAAAAAATGCAGCGACGCCCATGGATGCAGATGGAACTGACTGCAGGCTCGGATGCCAAATGAGCCCTCCAAGGAATCCTGGGGAGCCCCTGCCAGCCCTGCTTCCCTGGGAGCAGCATCCAGCCTGCCCTGGAGCACTTCAGCTCCTCCACAGCTCCTCCCTCGGCGCTTCTGAGCAGCCCCCAGCCCCAGTCGGCTGCGCTGGTGGCCCGGGGGCTGGAGGCATTTTCCCAGCGCTCTAATCTAACAGCACCAGTGGGAATGTTTACAGCACGCTGCCACTTGAGGGCTTATCAGCCTCGCTGCCTATCTCCCACCGGCCCAGCCTGATAAAGGGAGGGGCTGCTGGCACCCGGGGGAAGCGCCCGGAGCAGGGGATGGAGCTGGGGACCGGCCAAGCAAAGCCAGCAGGGCTGGGGACTATTCCAGGGAGCCCCTGTGTGTCACCGAGGATGTGGTGGAGAGAAGGAGCAGAGCAGAGCCTTTCCCAAAGGATCCCTCAGAGCAGAGGGAACGTCTCGTGGAGCGGAGAGGGGGTGTGGGGGCAAGGAAATGCATCCCTGGGAGAATTAGAGGCATGCCCTGGAATCACAGATAATTTATATGGGATCATCAAGTAAGCCCAGGACTGCCAAGGCCACCACGAAGCCGTGTCCCCAAGTGTCACACCCACAGGGCTTTTAAATCCCTCCGGGGATGGGGACTCTGCCACCACTGCCTGGGTTTGACACCCCTCAGTGAGGAAATTTTCCCTTTTATCCGATCTAAACCTCCCCTGGTGCGACCTGAGGGTGTTTCCTCTTGTCCCGTTACTCGGGGGAAGTCTGACCTCACCATAGTGGGCGGCTCCAACATTTCTAAGAAGGAAACCAACTGCTGGCACCTGCCTGCCTTAGGAACAGGCTTTCCCTAAATTAGCTTCGTCAGCTGGGGATAAAACGCAGCTCAGCTGGGCTCCACCCTCTGTTTGTGTCGGGGCTGAGCTGCAGCAGCTTGTGAGTCTCTGCGTGACTCCTACAGGTTCATCCATCCCCGTTATCCACCTGCAGAGTTAGAAAGCCCTCAGGTATTTTTAACTTTAGGATAGACAGGTGTCCTGCCGTGTCCTTGGGGCCACCGAGCAGCCCTTGGGCCGCTCCGGGCGTGGGACACTCCACGATTGCCCTCTAGTGGCCCCCGGCCCGGGGAAGGGGCGCTCCCGGCCCCGGGGGTCCCGCTGCCAACCCCCACTGTGCCCCCAGCCAGGACCTTGGCTGGCTCAGCGCAGCTCGCCCGGCCCGGCAGCACCCGCTCCCTGTCCCCTGGGCTGTGCCAGTGACACACACACACCCGCTCCCTGTCCCCTGGGCTGTGCCAGTGACACACACACACCCGCTCCCTGTCCCCTGGGCTGTGCCAGTGACACACACACACCCGCTCCCTGTCCCCTGGGCTGTGCCAGTGACACACACAAACCCTGTCGCTGTCCCCTGGGCTGTGCCAGTGACACACACACACCCGCTCCCTGTCCCCTGGGCTGTGCCAGTGACACACACACCCGCTCCCTGTCCCCTGGGCTGTGCCAGTGACACACACAAACCCTGTCGCTGTCCCCTGGGCTGTGCCAGTGACACACACACCCTGTCACTGTCCCCCGCGCTGTGCCAGCCCAGCCGCGCCCGGGCTTTGGGCGTGTCCCAGGTTCGCTGTGCAGCACACCTGGCTGCAGCCCCAGCACGGCTGTTGAGCCCCTACCCCGCCCTTTTGGGAGGCTCCCCCACGCGGGAATCTCAGAGTTGAGGTTCTGGGGGGTGGTTGGAACAGGGAATTCAGCCTGGAGTCCTCCCCAGCTTTATTCGAAATGTATTTTTGTAGAATCACAGAATTATTAAGGCTGGAAAATCCCTTTAGGATTATTGAGCCCAACCCTTCCCCCAGCACTGCCCAGGTCACCACAACCCTCCAGGGATGGTGACCTCACAGCTTCCAGTGCTTGAAAATCCTTCTGCTGAAGAAATTTTCCTTCACATCCAACCTGAACCTCCCCTGGCACAGCCTGGGGCAGTTTCCTCTCCTCCCAATGGCTGTTAGCTGGGAGAAGGTAATGATCTTTTAATTAATCTGAGATAAGAAAGTGGCTGCCGCTCCTGACAGCGTGGCCAAGAGGGATCCCCAGTTCCTTCCCACATGGGATCCAACAGAGATCCCAACGCCAGAAACAGGAAATGGAGAGGTAAACTCAGGGAAGGAGGGAAGTTTGCTGGGGGAATGGACTTTGTGTAACTCCTGGGATTGATGGAAAGATTGATGAGAGATGTGAGTGCAGGGAGGGAGAGGCTGGAGAGTCACTGTGGATTTTCAGGAGTGCTGGAAGAGCCATGCACAGCACATTATGCCCATATTCACCCTCCCCCTTTATCTCAATACATAAGGACCTTTTGGAGAGCAAAAATATCCTGCTCTTGCCAGAGTTCTGTTCCCAAAGTGCTCTGAACTCATCCATCCTCTGGTGGAGCTGGATGTTGCTATTCTGGTCCCTGCAGTAACAGGAACCCTTTGTGTGACTTGTCAGGACCTGCTTCACCCCAGACATGAGATCACAGCCTCATTTCTCATTTATAAATAAATAAATAAATACAGCCCTGGCAGGGCTGGAGACATGGGGGAAGCCCAAAGGAACGTTTCCTCCCTGGTGTGATGTCCCCTGGGGTGGTCCCAAAGGGCTGGGCAAGGGGAGAAGGTGCTGCAGGAGGAGGTGACATGTGATGTTATCCCATCCTCTGCAGGTGTTTCTGGAGAGGTTTGAGATTTTGGGCCCTGGTTTATGGAGGTCAAGGATGGGCAGCCCTGGGATCATGATCCTGGTGTCCCACTGCCTGACATGGAAAAGGGAGAGGGCATTATGGGAGACTTTAAAGTGTGTGCAAGTTTTTATATAAAGCTGCCCCTAAGGAAAATCATAGATTTTTTTTTTCTTTAAGAAACGAGGGTAGAGAAGCTATGGGAGCACATCACCAATGCATGCAAAGCACAGCCCACACTGTAACACTGAGCACAAACTGCACCACAGTGCCAGCTGAGGGATAAATCAAATGTGAGCTGTGGACTGCACAGAAAAACACAAGGGCAGGGGGCAAAAAACAAAAGGAGAGACTGAGAAAGTGATGTAGAAAGTCAGAAGACCATGTGGGCAAAAAAAAACCAACCCCAGAGCAATAATGGGGGAGAGGAAATAGTTGGGAGCTAGCAAAAGGAAGTGCAGCCCTTGCAGAGGGTTTATTGTTCTCACCTGGAGGATTTTATGTGCCCCATTACCTGAATCTCTCCCTGGGTGACTGTAGGGTTTCATTAACTCACTGTGTGACCCCTCAAGGGTTTTATGGCTCAGGACAGGCCCCAGTGGATGTCACCACTCAGAGCCAGTGCTCCAGCAGCCACAGCTGTCCCCAAGCCACACCAGCACGGGGGCCCCTCGTGGCTCTCCAGGCTGCAGGGCCAGAGCTGGGAGGGCTCAGATGTTGCAGGGTCCTGGGTGGTGTTTCCATTCCTCCCCTGGAGGTTGCTGCCCCTTCAGAGCAGGACAAGAGCACAGGGACATCCCTTCAAGCTGATTTTGCCATGCAGGAATCTCTTGTGTCCCTTCCCACAGGCAGAGGGCAGGGAGTGGGGAGGTACTGATGAGCTGAACCCTGTGCCTGCATTGGGGTTTTTCTCTCCCAGGGAGACCAGGGGTGAGGAAGTCTCATTGCTGAGGCTGCAGGCTCTGATTTTTGTCCCTCAGTGACCCAGTGACACTCAGTGCCTTCCAAACTGGAATCTGGATAGCCCAGCTCCCCCCTCCGAGGCTGATCTCTCCTTCCCTGACCTGCACCATCCTCCCTGCAAGCTTCCAGCCCCCAAACCCAGTTCCCCCAAGGCCCTGCCCTGCAGATTCCTCCTCCTGTGCCCCCCTGGGCAGGGTGAGGTGCCCTTTCCATGGCCAGGCAGCAGCAGCAGCTGCTCAAAGCCTGCTGTGATGCTGTGCCAGCCCTCTGAGCGTGGCTCAGGGCACCTCTGCTGCCCCCCAGCCCGGGGGGGGACCAGGAGCCAAGCCCTGGAGCACAAAAGGGGCTGTGTGGCTGCTGTTTGCCCTCCAAGAGCTGCAGGAAACTTGGCAGGGAGAAAAAAGCCTTCAGAAGCTCCTGGGATGGCTGGGATTTAGGTTAAGCTGCTCTCAGGAATAAAGGGAATCTTGAGTGGGAGCAGGTATGGCAGCAGGGATGTGGGCAAAGGGGATTTGTCTCCATATAGCCAAGAGGAGCAATGCCCTGTGCACAACTGCAGTTTATGTCCTCCTAAATCACCTTTGTCACCTGGGGGAGGCTGATCCTGCTCAGCCTTTGGTTCCTGATGGGGTCTGGAAAAAAACCACCTCAGCCACGTATTTTGAACCTGAATGTCTTTAACTTTAGATCATGGAGAAGAGCAAGAAGGATGAAAAACCCCAAAAATCTCAGGGAAAGGGGGCATGGTGCATGTGTCTGAGCTGGAGAACAAAAAGGTGCCTGTTTGGAAAGAGGGGCAGGAATAGGGTGAGCTTAAAGGCACAGACCATGGGAAAGCCTCTCCCTGGAGAAAGGAAGGCTCTATCCCTGTGGCATTGTCCCAGGACTCAGGTAGGATGAACTTCCCTGGGGATGAAAAGCCTTGCTGTGAATTTATTCCCTGCAGAGGGCTGGGCCCTGGGTTCTTTCAGGCCTTGTGGTTAAGGGCAGGCTGTCCCCAGCCAAAGAACAAAATCAATCTCCACCCTGACTGAGCAGGGCCTGAGCCTGCTGTGGGGCTGGGACATGGCCAGGAGGGTGGTGGTGTGTGCTGGCCAGGCTAGCACAGACCTGGCTTTGAGAGCCAGGAGCCTGCCAGGCAAGCTCTGGATCTCAGCTGCCCTCTGGGAATGCCTGTCCTGGTGGTCCAGCTCTCAGAGCCTCATTGTGAGCGTTCCCAGGCAGAGGAAGGCTCAGGAGGCTTTCCTGCAGCATCCTGAACTCCTCTGACAAATCTGTGGGGGGGGGGATTCTCCTGCTTGCTTAGGCTTTATTCCTTTACATTTGAACCTGTTTTGCCCTTGATTTTCTCCCAGCCCTGATCTCCACTCATGAGCCCTTCATCAATTTTTCCTTAAAAAATAGGAAAAAGCAGGAAAGGGTGAAAGAACAACTCCAGTGGGTGCCTGGCTGTGGCCAGTGTCACACCAAGAGAGCCTCTCCCAGTGCAGATCCCCTCTGTCCTGCTGCTTCTCCATCATCTTCAGCTTCATCCTGCTGGCTCCTCAAGGTGGTGGCCCAGGACCCTCTGCTCTGCAGAGTTTGTGTGTTGGAGCTGTACAAAAGTGCTCTTCTTCTGCCTCATTGCCTGCCTGGCCCAGTGCTGGTGTTCTCCAGCTGTAACCTCAGCCCAGGGCTCTGTGGAGGGAAGGAATCCCAGCCTGTGGATCCTCAGCCCTGTGAGGGACACAGCTCTGGGAGGGATGGGATCCCATGAAAGGCCTCCTGTCTGAATCCCTGGGGGCTTCACGGAAAACCCTGGAAGCACCAACTGTCCTGGCCGTGGTGGAACAGCTCTGGTTAAACATCCTGGAGTGCTGGGGGGACTCTGTGGGGCTGCTCTGCATGTGGGTCCTGCCCATCTCCCCCAAGAACATCCCCTGGGGTCCCCAACTCCTGGCTGCTCTCCTGCCCTGGGCTGCTGCCCAATCTCTCTTTGCCCCCCAAACCCAGGGTATCCCTTTGCCCCCCAAACCCAGGGTATCCCTTTGCCCCCCAAACCCAGGGTATCCCTTTGCCCCTTGCTTTCAGACATTTGGCTTCCTGTGCCAGCTGCCCAGACTGCCTGAATCTGTAAAACAAACCAGGCTGACACCATTCCCTGGAGGAAAGCAGCTCGTGCCCCACGTTCCCTGCTCTCCCTTTTCCCTCCTCTGCCTCACTGCTCTCCAGGAAATCTCATGCTGGGATTTCTGGGCCCTGGGAGGGAGAAGGAGCCTGACCTGGGACAGGCTTTGGCAAGGCCTCAGGGCAGTTCTGGGAGGCTCAGCTTGCCTGGAAGGTGTTTCTTGCTGGTGGCTGCAGGTGGGTGAGCCTTGCCAAGCTCAGAGGGGCAGCAGAGCAGTGAGAAGCCATGGAATTAGTTCAGGCACCTTCTGGGGGCAGAGTGAGAGCAAAACCAACTGGTGAGAGCTCTGAAGTTGAGGATGGCTCCAAGCACAGCTGGCCCAGCTGCAAGCCATTGTCAGGACAAAGTCACTTGTGCCACCAAATGTCCATATAGTTTTATGGCTCTGGTCTATCCATCAGGCCTAATGCATGGCTGTATAAGTAATGAGCTGTGGCAGGCTGTACATTTCTTGGTGATTATGGCATGTGTCATAAAGCAAAGAGCTGGAGGCAATAATCCCCTGGAAACACATTGCCCAGGGGTGTCTTGTTACCGTTCTGAAATAAAATTACAAATGAAAAAATAATGAGAACGGTCAGGAATTCCAGCCACAGGTAGGGCAGGACTGTCAGGGAATCAATCCTCCAGCCCCAAACTGTGGGGATCATTTGGATCCAGTGTCACTATCCACTCTCCCACCCCATCCCCAAGCCCTGGATGCTGCTGTTTCTGCCTCCAGGATCTTGGGAAAAGCAGCTTTTCCTTGGGGTGAGGGGTTCCCTGCACTCTGCTCACCCCCAGCTCACCTGGGGGATTTTCAAGTCTTGGGGAGGTCTGCACTCCAAACCCATTCAGTAAAAGTTTCCTAGTGAACAGGCTGGGGTTTGGTGGTCCCTTCCAGCTCAGGAAATTCTCTGACTCCTCTTTCATTCCCTGCATTTAAGGTGGAGCATCTTGTGAATTGTTTGGGATGATGATCTCTCCTTTACCAACAGGGCTCCAGGAACTGGAGCCTGAGAGATGTGGGATCTCAGAATGGAGAGGCTGAGAGCACTTGGCTTTTCCTTGGTTCTCCTTCTCCTGGCCTCCACACCTCCATCTACTCCTTCTCCAGGGAGCAAGAACCTTTCCTTCCCAGAGAAAGCTGGGAAGAACAGCTCAGGGAGCTGCCTGGAAGCACAGGGGTGTGACTGTCCTGCCTTTGGGACACAGCCAGCAGTGACCCAGTTTGAGCTCAGTGGGGACCTTGAGCACCAGGTTGGACTTGAAACCTCCCAAGGATGCTCCTGAGCTGGCATTTCTGTGACTCCACAGGAATCTGGTGCCTTTTGGGGTGTTTGGGAGCACATGTTGCCTCTCTTTCCCATGAAATCTCATCCATGAGGAAATCACTCCCACCAGTACCAGGCCCCAGTTGTTCCATGGGGTTTTCTCTCTTTTCTCAGCACTAAATAAGGACTGATCCAGCAGCACCATCCTGCAGCCAGAGGTTTGTGGCAGGACTTTCACCACCACGTGAGTGACACCAACAATAATTTCTGTGGCTGTGCAGAGAATTCCAACTCTGCTGCTCCTGTTCTTCTCCCAGCAGACACAGAAGAAGATGCTGGGAAATTGCAGCACAAGTTTATTTCTTTCCTATTTTTCCTCTTTTTCTTTTCCCCAAGCTGAAGAGAAACACCCAACAAAGAAAATTTCTTTTTTTCCCCTTCCCCATCAACAGGGTTTGCCAAGTAATGAGGGAGCACCAAGATGTGTCAAATGCCATCCCAGAAAGGTTAAAATGGCTCTGATATTCCACAGGATCCAGGTCTGTTTGCACATTTGGGCCTTTTCAGGACAAAATCTTTGTCACCATTTCAATTGTCAGGAGCAGAGTCTTTTCTATCGAGTTTTTGTTTAAGACAGAACTCAAAAATCTTGGTGGAAAAATCTTTTCCTTCTGTGGGAAAAATATAAGCTGAGGAATGCCAGTGCCTTGAGAGCTGACTGAAAACTGCAGTTTTTTAGTTTGAAAACACAAAATGAAATTTTCCCCTTCTGCAGAGCAACTAGAAACCAGCATTTTTCATGCAGGACAATGGGAGAAAAGCAGTTAAGTGTGGAGGAATTCTAAAATGCTTCCTGACTCTGGGATTTTTTATTTTTTTTAAATAATTTGTTTAAATAAAAATCTGCCATTTTAGCAGGAGGAAATGTTTTGTCTGGATTTTTGTGTACATAGTTGACATTTACCAGCATCACAATGCATTATGACATTTAATATATAATAACATGCCATGATATATTTCAATATTCCTTAAACAAAAGGGTCCAGTGAAATAATGCCCAGAGTGAAATGAAATATTCCAGCAGTGCCTCTGGAAAAGTGAGGAGAAGCTTTGTCCCTCTTCAAAAATTTCGGAGAAATTGAGAAGTTCTTGCAAAATATTCTGATTTTGATCCAAGTGTGGGTTTGGAAGGAGCAAGAACTTCACTTCCAGGAACCCTTTGATCAACTCCTTTGGATCCAGGGCTCTCTAGCTGCACTTGGAACTCCAAAATGTGCTTTTTTTGTCATTTCCTCTAATCAAATTATCTCATCCCTGCAGAAAGAAAGGCAAAATTGGTCATTATCCTCATTTTACTGCCCAGGAAGCCAAGTTTTAGGGAGAGCTGGAGGGAAAGCCAAGGTTTAGTGGCCAGCTCAGTGCCTCCCACCACGTGGATGTTCCTCCAGGCCCAAAGGAGGAACGTTCTGGATTAGGGCTTGTGGGAAGCACTCTGAGAATCAACCTCCCTGGAAAATCCACTTGTGGGGGCGTTGTTGTGCTGTATCCCAAATAAACTGGGATTTTTACACACTGCAGCCAGGCTTGTCACTTCAACTTACTGCCACTTCCCAGTTTGATTTTTGCCACTTCCCAGTTGAATTTTGCCATTTCCCAGTTGAATTTTTGCCATTTCCCAGTTGAATTTTGCCATTTTCAGGTTGAATTTTTGCCACTTCCCAGTTTGATTTTGCCTTTTTTAGACTGAATTTTTGCCATTTCCCAGCTGAATTTCTGCCACTTCCCAGCCTAACCTCCTTGGCAAGGAGCTGCCCCCACCAAGAATTCCCTGAATATTCCCAATTTCTGTTTATTTGCTGCAAACTGGAAGCCTGGCTGAGCTGCTCAGGGTTGAATGAAGGTTGTGTCCTGTTTCCTCAGGCTCTCCTTGATCCTGATTTTAGGAGAAGCTCCCTGAAAACAACATGACAAGTGTCGTTTGTCCCGTCACAGTCAGGCTGTGTCCCATCAAGTCACCCTCAACAGCTCTACAACCAGATCTGAGAGTTAAAACCTGTTTCTTTTTATTTTTAAAGTGCCTGGTTTCCCCTGGAGGAACCTCTGGAGTTCTTGGGAAGACTCAAGAGTGATTGAATAAACTCAGGGTTTTTTTAATATTAAAGTGTTAAAAACTGGTTCAGGCTGAAAGGGAACATTAGGAACATGATTATTTATTTTTTTCCCAAATCCCTATTGAAAATAAATGAATAACCTTATGGATTGGCATCCATCAGGGGTTTTTTCATGGTAACAAGTTTTAATAACCAAGATATTGATGTGGGAGTTCTCTGCATGCTAAAGAAAGATCTCTAATCAGCTTCAGCTTGAAATGGATAATAAATACAATTTCCAAGTTACAGTTAATCACAGCAGCTTTGCCCTTGCTGCATGAGGCCCTTGGAGCCAGAACTGTGGTGGAGGTGTGAGATGAGCTGGAATTAAGGTCCTGGAGCAGGATAAGGTCCCACTTTCTGGATTCCAGGATCTGGTCCTCTCCTTGGAGAAGCCAACAGGAGGAAGACCCCACAAGGTCAGGTGAATTCAAATATTCCTGCATGTTTTGTCCTTTTCCAAGCCCCATTCCTACCGCTGGATGTGCAGCTGGGGTCGAGTTCCCATTCCACTGATGGGTGGGAATCTGTCCCTTCCCAAACCTTCCCCATCCCAGCTGTCCTTGGGAGGATCTGGCTGCACAGCTCCCAGAAATGGCAACAGCCAGGGCAGCTCTGAGCTTCCAGAGAGCTGGAACTACAACAAACCCTGCAGAAGGGATTCCCAAGGGATCCCTGCTGTCCTGTGGCAGGGACAGCCCTCATTTCCAGCCTGTTTGCAGAGGCTCTGACTGGCTGAGCATTGTGGCTCCTCGGCCACAAATGAGGAGTTAATTGAACACTTGCTTTTCATTCCCCCCTCCTTGCCCAAGAGTGAACCAAGCTCAGATCCCTTGGACAATGTGCTTCCCACTGCAGGAAAGGGCCATGGTGGCAACTTTTCCCTCCTGGTTGGGGTTTCCATCATTTTCTGCTAGATTTGGCTGGACTTTTTGCCAGTTCTTTTTCCTCTTTTCCCACCAGCTCCTCTCTTTTCCTGAGCATGGTGAGCTCAGAGGAAAATCTGGGACACTGTCCGTGGAAAAGGTGTCAGTGGTAGCAGGGAGTGGCCATGTTTAGTCAATCCCAGAATTCCAGGATGGAATTTGGGTGGGAAGGTATTGTATTTGCTGGGAATGCCCCAATGAAGGCAGGATTGATGCATCTGGCTCCATGTTCTCAGCAGGCTCATTTAGTACTTTATGATACTATGTTATATTAAAGAATACTATGCCATACTAAAGAATACAGAAAGGATACTTACTGAATGCTAAAAAGATAATAATGAAAACTGGTGACTCTGGAGAGAGCCCTGACACAGCTTGGCACTGACTGGCCAAAGAGTCAAAACAACTCCCAGCAGAACCCAATGGAACAATCTCCTGTGGGTGAACAATCCCCAAACACATTCCACATTTGAGCACCACACAGGAGAAGCAAACGAGATAAGAATTGTTTGCCTTTTCTCTGAGGCTTCTCAGCTTCCCAGGAGAGAAATCCTGGCTGAAGGGATTTTTCAGAGAATGTGAATGTGACAGGAAGGGCCCTCAGAACTTGTTTTGTTCCAACCCCCTGCTGGTGTTCACTATCCCAGGTTGCTCCAAACCTCATCCAAGCTGGCCCTGGGCACTTGCAGGGATGGGGCAGCCACAGCCTCTCCCAGCCAGTTCAGTTCCTTGGTGTCACATCCTGGGCAGCACCTGCAGACCATGGGCTGGATCAGCGATTTAGGAGAATTTCCCATCTCTGCTTCCACCTTTGGAGACTCCAAGCCTGGAGTGACTTCAGAGAGGTGCTGGGATCCCTGAGAGCAGGTAAATTGTGAGTGAACCTCCTTTTCCCAGGGGATGTGTCCAGCTACAGAAAAATACCTGCTGCTGTGGGAAAATGGGTTTTTCCCTCACCTTTAGGTGTCCCTGGCAATTCCCCAGTCCTGTTCCTCCCTGGTTTGCAGCATCTCCATCCCCTGCAAATCTGGGGAACCTCCTAAAAATGATGGGAACAATGTTTCTGTGCCTGAGGAGAAACAGGAATGCTGTGCTCAGTTAGGGGCTGCTTTTCCCTCCCCATTTCTTGGTAGAAAGGACCAAGAATAACTCCGGGTGCCTGCCATGGATTTCCCCTCCCAGCTCTGATATTTCAAACTGAATGAATCTCCTTGCCCTCAGGACTGGCCTTTGCTCAGCCCAGAGCAGTGGGACCATCCTGCACGGGCAGGATCTGACCTTGCCCAAGGCCATCCATGGTCCCCACCTTGCTCCTCATTTCAGGGACCCTGTTCCACAGGATACCACATTGCAGAGGAAGTCTGACGCTTTCCTTGCCCTGTTTTGTCTCTCCCTCTGTTCCCCCAGCCCCAATTACAGCCTGGGGCACTCCCAGAGGGGACATTCAGACCCAACAAAGCCCCGTCCCCCGCCCTGCAGAGGCGACATCTCCTGGGCTTGGGCCCTAATGAGAGCAAATTTTTTGTCCAAACATTCGAAGCGAGGAGGTGCCTTCTCCTGCCACCCCCTGCTGGGGTTAATATCATTATCCAGTTGGCTCTGGTTGGGAATTAAAACAGGGGCATTCCCTTCTTTTAATGAGAGCTGACAGTGGCTCCAGCACTTCAGAAGGGAATTAGGGAAGGAGGGATGGCTGGGGAGTCTGTCTCCCTGGGCTCTTATCCAGCAGCCCTGCTGCCCCGTGGGATCAAAGGCCATTTACCTGCTGCTGAGCACAAATCCCTCGGGCTGGCACGCTGGAACAAGGATTTACCCCCCTGGAAAGAGCCATTCCAGCAGGCAGAGCAATCCAAGGATCTGCTTCCACAGGGCAGGAAGGCACAGAGGAGCCCCTTGGGGTTTTGGGCTTCGTGGCCAGATCTAAAATGGGATTTTGGAGTGTTTAACCTGGCCAGGTTTTGGTTAGGATTTGGTGGGGACAGAAAACTGTTGGCGTAGCCAGGCTGGTGAAAATGGAGCAAGTGAAATGTTGTGGAGAAAATGTTGCATATACATCTATTTTTAATTTTTTTTTTTAATTAAAAACTCTATGTTTTCAATGGCACCTTTTGGAGTTCAGATAAGTGCTTCAGAGAAGGGGTTTTATTTTTAGAAAAGAAAAATAAAAAAGCTGATTAGAAATACCTCCCAAAACCTGCCTGTGTCTTATCACTGAAAACCAGCAAGTTCAGCCTGTCCTCCTCTCTGTCTCAGGATAGGTTTGATTAGAAACATCAAAAAAATGCAGGACAAAAATGTGAATTTTTAATCCCATTTTAAATGACCTTTACCCATGCGTGAACTCCCCTTTTGAAGTGCTGCAGTGGCTCTTGCCCAGCCTGCTCCGAGGGAGAGGTGCCCAAACAAAGGGAACCATTGCAGGGATGGTAACTTGTGGCAGGATTCCAGATTCCAGCGCTGGGACCTGAGCAGGAAAATAATTTCCTGGGATGCCAGGGGGATTGCTGGTGCTCTGGAGGTGGGGAGGAGACACTGAGCCACACAAAGCAGCCCCCAGGGTGGGAAAATGGATTGAACAGGCTGGTTACAATGATTGCAAGGAATTTTCTTGGAGTTTTTTTTGGGTGCTGAAACAGTTTATAGCTGCCCTGGGAAAGGGATTGGGAGGAAAACAAATTCCACCTTCATGGATCACAGAGAGGATGCTCCTTGCACTGCTCTGCCACGGAGCTTCAGGTGTAGCTGGATGATTTCAGGAGCTGCTACAGGATAACTTCAGCCCAAACCCCACCATTTTATGGGATGGTGTCCTCCTCAGGAGCATCCCAGCCTAAAAGTCAGGCTCTAGCATAAATCTTTGTCTAGGAATTACTAGCATGGATCTGGGAGGCAGGATGCTGGCTGGAAGAAAATGGGAGAGTTAATGCTCTGGGGATATTTCCTTGCTCAAAAGGCCAGGTCAGAGGTGCTGCTGCCAGGGACCTGGTGGTTCTTGCTGTCTCCTTGGTAGCTCTGGGGACAAGGGACAGCAAATAACAGCTCTGGGGCACTCTCAACACCAGGAAAACCTGGGTGAAATAACAGCTCTGGGGCACTCTCAACACCAGGAAAACCTGGGTGAAATAACAGCCCTGGGGCACTCTCAACACCAGGAAAACCTGGGTGAAATAACAGCTTTGGGGCACTCACAACACCAGGAAAATCTGGATAAATGTGTTGCAGTTACAGCTGTGATAGGACAAAAAAATCCCTTTCCCTGATGTCCATCACAGAGGAAAAAAATATCTGCTTTTTTCCTTTAATTGGAAAGCTGAAAATTAATAATTAATTTGAAAAGGAAAGCACTTTAAGGCTTCTGGATGAGAGCTTTTCAGTTTCCAGTGGCTGGGTGACAGAGCTCAGGGAAAGCCAACACTCTTAGGGGGGAGCCTGCCCGGTTTGGTGCGGGGCAGGGCCACGTGGGAGCTGCAGGGAAAGGCAGCATTAAGGAGCTGAACCCACTCATCCATGGCCAGCAGGGCTGGGGGTACAGATGGAAGTGGCTGGAGCCATCCCTGCCCTTCCCTGCAGGCTGGGAGGGGCAGCAGGCAGGAGCCCCCGGGAGGAGGGGGCTGCAGCGCTCAGGAAGCAGCGAGTGAGAACGCAGCCCCCTGGCAGGAAATCAATTCAAAGGGGGGGCTTTAGGCTGGCTTTTTCCCTGTTTTCCCTCCTCTCTTCCTCTCCTCTTTTCCATTTTCCAGGCAGGTGTCTGAGGTGAGGGTGTGGGAGCAATCCCTTCTTTGCTGCCACCTCACAGCTGAGGTGCAGCACAGCCCTGGCCCGGGGTCTGTGCTGCTCCCTGTGCCCCCATCCTCAGGGAAGGGGATGGAGCTGGGGAGGTTCCCAGGGTCACACTTTTAAGCTGTCTGTGATAAAAACAAGAGCAGGCTCCTGGTGCTGGAGTGATTTCAGCATTTATTGTAAGGAAAAGAAAGGCCCAAAGCAAGGGCCCCGGGCTGAGCAGGAGTGATCCCATCGAGGATGCTCAGCAGCCATGGCCCCCATGGTCCAGGTGGAGAGGCACAGATTCAGTGGGTCAGAAGCCCCTTTGGATCCTGTTTTTTGTGCCTTTGGATTGGTTTGGTTCTGGATCCTTCATTTGCATGAAGGTTTAAGGCCTTGATTTTCCCATGACAGTTCTGTCCAGGCTGGCTCGTGGTGCACTTTACTGAAGGGTACATTGGGTACCATATTTCTTATAAATACCCTCTTACAATCTAACAACCAAACTAACAGTACATGCTTAACGATCTATCAACTATTTCACAACAGTTTCTAACCTATTTTTAACAGTTTGTATTCCAAAGGAGGTGCTTTAGCCTGGGAGTTGGTCCTAACCAGCAAGACCCAGAGCAGGGTGTGGAGAATTTCAGGCTCAGGGTGAAGAAGAGGAGGTTTGGCTTCTGAGCTTGATCAGAGATGAGGAAAGGCTGAGCAGGGGGTGGAATCCAGCTCTGGTCAGGGAAAACCACCGAAGTGAAGGGGCAGCACGAGGGGTTTGGCGCCAGGAGAGCAGAAAATGGGTGGGTCAGGCTTGATGGATTCAGCAGGGCTGGCTGTATCTGGGAGCAGGCCTAGCCAGGGGTCTGGATCTGGGATTTGAGAGTTACCCAGCTTTGAGACCAAATCTCTGATCTTTAGATCCTCTTTGTCACTTGTCCTTGGTGGTTTGGGACCTTGCTTGCCTTGCTCCTCCCTTAATCCCCAAAAATCAAAACCCTTGCCATGCTGGCTGCACAGAGCCCTGAGCATGGGAGGAAGAGATGGCACTGGCCTAATCAGGAAAGGTCCAACCACATCTTTGCAAAGATGGAGATGAGTTTAAGAGATCAAACACCACAAGAAATTGGATTTCAAAAAGCTTTCTGCCTTGAAAATATCAGAATATCTGGTGGTCTGGGGTGTAATGTCGTGTTTTCACAAAGCAAAAACTGTCTGAGCCAAAGTATCAGGTCTTAAATGGCTGCTTGGGTCAGCAAACAGAGTCATTCAGCCCAGATAATGAGGAGGGGAAATGCCACAGTGAGGGCAGGAAAGGGGACAGAGCAGGGGACTGATGGCCTTGAGACCAGGGCCATGTCCCTGCACAGGTGCTGGCAGAGGGAGAGACCCTGATCTATCATCTGTCCCTTTGAAGGACCCCAGGTCAGCCAGGCAGCTTCATTCATCTTCTCCTTCAGACAAGGAGAGGAGCAAATTCCCTGCCTGCTCTGGATTCCAGATGTGTGGCAGTAGCTGGGATGCTGAGTCTCAGCAGAGCCCTTGGATCTGGAGAGCACTGGGCCCTCCTGATAACAGCAGCACATCCCTGGGGACACCAGAGCTGCTCCAGCCTCTGGAGCATCCTGCTCCATCTCCTGCTGCAGCTGCCACCCATCACTGAGTGCATGCAACCCATTGCAAACACCAAGTGTTCTTTAAATTCTTCCTCTGACCAAAAGCTGAAGGAGAGAACTTCACACCATGATCATTAAGACCCAGCTACCAAATCCACCTCAGCTGCTTTTAATCATCTGGACATGCCCTGAGCTCCCAGATGCCAGGCTTGGGTTTATTCCCCTGCAGGAACTTGTTAGGCTGTCAGCCCTAAACCTTCCAATATCCCAGGTGAGGCACCTCCCATCTTCATTTAATTATCTGTCTCCACTCCTACAGATATATATGCAGTCTCCCAGCTTGTAGGGGAAAATGGATGGCTTGGAAAGGAAAGGATTGAGGAGAGTTTGCTTTGCCTTTTGTTCTCCAGCCATCAGGTCTGGACTGGAAACCACAAGCTGACAAAAAGACTCAGTACGGGGGGCTCGTACATCTGCTGCTGGCATGTCTGATCTGCTCAGGGCTGTGTTGGGCCACTTGAACCTGTGGTTTTCTGCCCTGTTAACAAGGCTGGTGTTGGGAAAGGAAATGTCATCCTGGTTCATCATTTCAGGGAGGGGATAGAAGGGAATCAGGGCACAGAACATCACCTGGCTGGGGCAGAGGGGTGTTTTTCTCTCTCTTTTTCTGACTTCATTTGCATTCTGCAGAAGGAAACTGCAGTTTTGTTCAAGCCAAACCTAAATGGAAATATTATCTATAGAAGGCTTCAGAATGCTGTGGATTGGGGATTTTTGTCTGCCTGCACATGATGTCATCTTTTAACACTTGTCTGTGTCAGGCCCTGTATCTGCCCTCGGTGAGCCCGCTGTGGCCCCAGCGCTGTTCTGTAGCTCATGTTCAGCTCGTTGTGTCCCCAGCTCAGTCCCTGGGAAGGAAAGATAAGGCCCTAAGTTATGTCTTTGCCTCTTGGCTGTGTTTCCTGCTCCCCCCAAATGAGCTGGAGACAGGGAGGAGGAAGATTCTCCAGGGATTTTTCTCCAGTTGCCTGCGAGCAGAGACTCTGCCAGGCTGGAGCATCCTCGCTGCCTGCTGCAAAGCCCAGGAGGTGCCACCGGCTCTGACAGGGAGAAGAGGCTTTGGAAAACGCTCACATTTCTTCCAAGGGCTCTGCTGTGTGTCGCTCCCTGTGTGCAGCCCGTGCTGTTCCAGCCCCCAGCCCACCGCTCTCATTTCAGCAATCAGCTGCAAGACAAACCAGCTGGCCCCTGCCGAGGTGTGGAAAGTCCACCGGGGGATTAAGCTGGTCTTACCATCAGTCCTCACTTGTGAAAATACAACCTACTAAGTTTTCCTAGATGATGCAGTTTTCAATTGCTTTTGTTTGCTTTTCAGGCAGGTCTTAAATCAGGCTGTCGGTCAGGCTCCCTTCCTCCCCCCGCCTCGCCTCGGCGGCGGCTTCCAGGCGCTGCTGCAGGACCTGCAATCGCTTTCCTATTGCCATTTATTTATGGGGCTTTCCCTTCCTCCCGCTAGGAAGGCAGGGGCTGTGTCTCACACAGCAAAGCCTCAGCTCTGCAGCTCATTCTCTGGAGCTCCCAAACCGGGCTGTGGGGCAGTCAGGGGTGCAGGGGGACCGTGGGGACGCTGTGGTGGCACCCGGTGTCTCCGCATCTCCAGGTTTCTCCTTCACCATCTGCGATGCTGCAGATTCTGCAGGGAGGGTGTGGAGATCGTTATCAGCGTCCTACAAAGCTCTCACACCTGCGAGGAGGATTTCCCGTGAAAAGAGGGGCTTTATCTGCCTTTCCTCCCCTCCCTCTCTCTGCCCTGGGCTGTTACATCCCTCTCTTGGCTGCAGAAGGTCTGTGCCGTGTCCTGGCTTAGTTGAGATGGTCACAATACAAAGCTACTCTCCATTTTCAGAAGGCTTCAAACCCTGTTTTATTCTACCATGCATGCCTTTTATACATTCCTTCAAAACTCCCAAGTTTACTCATTGGTCAGGACAGACAAATGCTCACTGGAATAGACAGTTGCAGGTTTCTCTTATTTCTCCTTCTTTCTTTCTTGGTTTCTACGTCAACGAACTTGGTAGAAAATTCTTTCAGGGGCAAACATGGATCCTCTGATCAAACTTCTCTCTGCTCACAGGACTTGCTGTAAAACCTCTCCCACAGCGTCCTTCACGTAGAGAAGAGCTGGAGTTTGTTAGAGCTCGTTGCTAGAGCTCCAAAAAAGGGTGTCAGGTTTTTGGGAGGAGGAAGTAGAGTCTGAGAGGAGCAGGGAGCAGCTCTGGAAGGCTGCGAGGTCAGGAGGAGTCGGCTCGGCCTCGCGCTCCGTCCCACCAGGCACATTTTTATATCTTTAGGTGCTTGAGTACAGCCCTGTCAACACATGGGAGAGGAGGTGGTCCTGCCTGAGTGTGTGCAGCAAATCCAACACATCCCAGGCAGAGATTGGCTCTGCCTGACATCCGGAGCAGGCCGGTGCCTCCGGGATGCGGCAGAGCTGCTCGGGGTATGTTCAGGGAGGATGGGCCAGGATTTCTGGCCATGCAGAGCAAGCCCTGGCCCACATCTCTGGGCACTAAGGCACCTCTCCGAGCCGTGGTGCACAGCTCCCTCTGGCAGAGCTTGCTGATCTCCAAGGACCTGTACAAATCTGGCCCAAATCCTGCAAGCAGCCACATCTCCCGCCCCCACCCCGGCCTCAGCGTTCCAGGTGTTTTCTTCGGCCTTTGTCTCAGAACACAACTCCCAAAGGACAGAGCTCCTCCAGATCTGGCAATCTGGGCTCCGAGTCTGCTCCCAGCAGCCCTCTAAATCCTCCTCTCGATGTGATTTAAATTGCAGGGGCTGTGCCTCGGGGGAGCTGGGGGAGGCTGCTGGGTTCGAGTGTCACCTGGTTAAGGAGCACACCGGGATCCCTTCCCCCTGTGGGACAGCAGCAGGCAGGGATGGAGGGGCTTTGGTAGCTCTGCTGCTGGAGAAGCTGATTCCCCTGCTGTGAGTGGTCTGACACGGGGCTGGTGGGGCTGGGAGCCCTCCCCAGGCTCCTGGGGGAGCACCGTGCTGAGCTGCTGGCAACTCTCACCTCTGATAAGGGAGAAGGCAGAGAAAACCCAGGGCCTGGCTCATGGGGAGGAGCTGGAATTCTGTGTACAAGCAATGCAGAATGGTCCCTTCCTGGCAGAGAGGTGTGTCCTCGCCCTTAAACCACAGAAAAATGCAAATCCTGCTCTAATGCATCCCATTGTTGCCACAGACAGGCAAGCACTCATCCACAAATGTTTTCTTTAGTGAGAAGTGTGGCTAGCTGGGCAGATAAGCAAGGCAAGGTACCCTAAAGCTGCTTGATGCCAGAGGAGGATTTGGGAGTGCTGATGTCCAAGTGAATGGTGGAGTTCTGGCTGGCTGTAGGATAGGAGAAAGGGCTTCCCAGGCTCTTTTCCTGCTCTTGGCTGATGTGAAAATGGCTTGGGCTCCCAAAGAGTCACCATGCAGATGCATGGTCCCAGCAATAAGGCTGACAGTGAGGCTGCCCCTGACTTCAGCAGCTAAATCCACAGGAGCTCCTCACTCCAAGGCTTGAACTGGGTTTATATCTGATTTTAGCCAAGCCTGAACAACACTGGCACTTAGATAAAGCTTTGTTTTCCTTCTCTTCTTTGCACCTCCTCCCAAGCAGCCTGGAGATGACTGGAGAAAGCTGCACCTTCCAGCACCCCAGAGAGTCAAGAAGGACCCAAATTCCTGCTCTTAGTGTTAGACTGGTTTTGCTCCATGCAGCAGGAATAAGAAAAATCCTGTCTGAAACATGCAAGTGGCTGTACTGTTACAGAGCCCAGCCCACAGAAGGAGGGGAAATACATTTTCCCCTGTGCCAAAGCGAGCTGAAACCCCAAAATTCCCTCATCACACAGCCCTGACGTGAAAGCCAGGGTGCCTCCCCTCCACACATCTGCAGCACTGCAGCTCCTGCTGCCTCCAGCACAGCCAGGGCCAGGGGGGCTGCAGGGAGCCAGGCTGGGCTGCACAGCATGGCTGGGGAGCCTTTGGGGGATGCTCTGGTGGGAGCTGCATCACTGCCCTGTCAGCAGCATGGCTCAAGGGGCTTCATCCCCAGCAGCTTGAGCAGGGGTTGGTCCAATTCCCCACCTCCCTAGGGATGGGCTCACTCAGCTGGAGGAGGGAAAAGCATCTGGCTGGTGTCAGAGCTGGCTGTGGCTGAGGGAGCAATGAGGCATCACTGCACTGTGCCTTGAACTGGGATCTGCTGGATCTGGGACCTCCTGTTTGCTCCCAGGAGATCTCCACACCCTTGGAATGCTGCTGGATTCATTGCTGATGTTGCTGGGAAAATGCTGCTCAGGAGTCTTTACCTGGGAGCTTGGCCATGGTTAAAATTGCAACATATCAAGGATAAAAAGGATTGCTGAAAGAACTCCAGAACACCTGCTGTGGGTATTTTAACCCAAATATAATAACCAAAGGGTTAATGCTTAACTGAGCTCCTCTTCCCATGCACCAGCTTCCCTGGGAATCTGGTTTTTAACCTGATACAGAGAAATGGGAAAATGGCAAAGGTTTTATATTGTATTTGGATTAACTAGAAGCATCCAGAGGCAGCACCATTCCTCAGGGGGCTCTGGTGGGGACAGCTGGAGGCAAACCAGGCTGTGCTGTGGGATGCACATGGCACTGCTGTCCCAGTCATTGGAACAGACCTTGCAAGTGATTCTGGAGCCACTGGAAGCAGAGCTGGCTGGGAATCTTTTTGATAAAGCACATGTTGGAGTCCCTTGGTCAGGTGAAACTTCTCAGAGCAACGTGTGACACGTGTCAAAGCTGAAGCTGGGAATGCTCCATCAGAAGGGAGAAAAAAGGGGATCCAGGAGGAGCAATGGATTTGTGGAAGTGCATCCACAAATCCATTGTGTCAGCTCCAGCTCTCTGCAGTGGCCACAAGCACAGGACTGGCTGTCACTGACACCTCCTTGGCCACCCAAGACCCCTGATGTGGTGCCAGCACCCACCACGGTGTTGGTGTCCTCAGGAGTGCCACGTGCCAGAGCCTCTTGTTCCGTGCATGGTGGCTTGGATAAAAGAATTCAGGTTGGAAGGGACTTTTAAAAGTCACTAAATCCAATCCCCTGCCATGGGCAGGGCCATCTTCAGCCTCAGTGCCCCATCCAGCCTGGCTTGGATGTTGCTGGCTGTTTCCAGGGATGGGATGAGCCACACTCCTTAATCCCCACCACAAAGCAAACTCTTGAGCCCAAGCCAATAACAATTCCTACCCCCATGCTCTCCTTTCCCTTTCTCTTTGAGAAAAATTTTGGAGGTAGCCACTTCCATGTGGTGGGAAACAGGAACATTTTGGACAAATGTTCCAATTTTCCAGCAGGCCATCAGTGTTCCTGCTGCCCTGGGCATGGAGAGGCTGCCCTGAGGGTGAGCTCCTTTCAGCTGCTCCTCGCTGTAAGTCTGACCCTGGAGCTCACCCAGCTCATAGACACTGCCTGTGGAAAAGGCAGTAAATCAGCTAAAACCCTCAGTCAGAGCTGGCTTGGGAATGTTTTATGGTGGAATTAGAATAAGGAATGAGGAGCCTGCTGTTTGTGTTAGTTTTGGCTTGCAGAAAGTCTGGTGCTGAGCTGGTGATAAACTCTCCTCCATCTCAGGTTGGAAACAACTTTTTCAAGCCTCCAAGACCCAGGAGGGTGAGGTTGGCACAGCACGAGCTGAGTGAGCATTGGGACTGAGACAGGAGGTCTGGGTGTGGTTTTGGGCAGGATGAGCCTTCCTTGCTGGAAGATCCAAGCTCTCCAAAGCTTTGGACACTCTCCTCCTCGGGGCTGGCCATGCTGGAGGAGCAAAGGGAGTTGGCCAAGCCTGTAAGAATCCAGCTATTTCCATGCTCTGAGTACCAAAACTCTCTGGGATGCTTTGGGGCTGCTCCACACCTGGTGGCAGGTCACCCCTCACGTGTCCTTGGCAGGTTCCTTTCCAGCTTTGCTCTCACATCCCAGCCTGAGCTCATGGGTGTAGGATGAGCTTCGTGCTCTGACTCTGCCAGAGCTGCAGGGGCTGGAGAGAGCCTGGCTGGGATCTTGCTAAGCTTTGACCTGGCTCTGGATGGCTCCTGGGAGGAGCTGGGCCAGTTTTCCTCTGGCTGGGGGAAGATACTCTGGAAAAACCTGAGGAGCTGCTGGTTAGTGGGACACAGCTTGGATGGATGGATGGATGGATGGATGGATGGATGGATGGATGGATGGATGGATGGATGGATGGATGGATGGATGGATGGATGGATGGATGGATGGATGGATGGATGGATGGATGGATGGATGGATGGATGGATGGATGGATGGATGGATGGATGGATGGATGGATGGATGGATGGATGGATGGATGGATGGATGGATGGGGAGCATTTCTGTGTTAGCATGAATGATCCAACAATGCAGTTCCAATGCATGATCCCTAATCCATGCATGCTGCAGCAAATTCCCATTTTTCTGGGGCGCTCTGTGCCCATCAGCCCCTCTGCTGGCACTGGGAGGAGTCAGTGAGCACCTGGGTGTGCTCAGCTCCCTGCCCTTCAGAACTCAGCAGGGCTCTCCAAAGAGCTGGAATTACCTCCCTTCTCTGGATCCAAGTTTTATTGCCCCCAGTGATTCCTGCTGCTTGGCTCTGAGGGTTTAGGATCCTTCTTCTCCAAATATTTACCCCAGAATATGGACCCAAATCCCAAAACCTGGCAGCACCCAGTCTCATTTTTGCTTCCATGGTTGATTTTCTGCTTTCTTAAGGCTGTGATCAATGTCACCTTTCCAGAAGAAATCCCTGCTCACCTGGCCTTGCCATTTTCCATCTTTTTGGTGTTTTTCCCTCTGGATTTTTGAACTTTGCTTTCTCAAATGGTTTAAAAAGAAACGTTTCATGATGGGAAACAATTTTTGAGAGCTGCACAAAGGCCTCTCCCACCTGGTGAGGTGGAACAAAAACTGTGAAATGCAGTTTGCAGATGGAGCCTCCCCTTCGGTCCATGTTGGATAAGCTGAAACCTTTGTGTGGGGGCTGCTTAAAGGGTGGAGTTTGGATTTCCAAACTTTGGAAAGAGGAAGGAATTTGGAAAGGGCAGTGTCCCAGACTGCAAGGCAAGATGTATTCTATTTGCCACTCTCAGAGCTGTGGCACTTATCCTCTGTTAACTGGGCAGTTTTTCCTCATCTCCTCCACACCCACTCCTCCCTCAGGGGAGGCACCTGCTGATAAGAGGCCATGGAATGTCCCTGCAGGGCTGATAAGAACTGCAGCATCCCACTGGGAGATGTGAGCCCAGGGGGAGGAGCCAAGCATTCCTACCTGGATATAATCTGGAGATTCTGCTTCTCCACTGGATTTCCCAGAGGAACAGCAGCTGCCTCTTCTTCCCCTTCAGAGGAAGACTTCACCCTTTTCTCCAGGATCCCTGCCCAGCAGAACCAGCCCTGGCACTGCAGAGAGCTGAGCCACAATTCCAATGGCACAGCACCCACAGGGTGTCAGGCTGTGTTCTGGCTCTGGCAGGGTTGTTCTAGTGGACTGAATTGTTAATTTTTTTTTCTTCCCTAATTAAGAACTGTTCTTCCAGCTCCCATGTTTTTGCCTGAGAGCCCCTTAATTTCAAATTTATACCAATTCAGAGAGAGGAGGTTTACATTTTCCATTTCAGGGGAGGCTCCTGCCTTCTTAGCAGGCACCTGGCTTTGCAAACCAAGACAGGCAGGATTTTCTGCCCTGCTGCATCTCCTGTGAGTGACCCCAGGGGAAGGGTCCACCCTTGGCCTTGGCCTTGGCCAGCAGCCATCACAGGGCCCAAGGACAGGAGAGTCCTGTCCCCACCTCTGCAGTGGTTATTTTCTCCCCCAGTGAAGGAGAGGAATGATGAGAAGGACTCCACTGATATCAGAAGGGGAGTTAGTTACTTTATTACACTATTTTATTCTGTATTGTAATGTATTACATTACACCTAAACTGAATTTTCTAAGCACTCCACTGCACAGCACAGAATTTTGTGAGTGTCAGCCCACAGTCCTGACCCACACACACCTGGATCCAATTGGTCAGTGACCCAGAACACTCACACCAGAATCCAATTATCAATTCCTTCAGGTAAACAATCTTCTAGGATGGATTCTGCTTGTCAGCAACACAGGAGCAGAAAATGAGGTAAGAATTGTTTTTTCTTTCTCTGAGGTTCAGAGAATGCGAATCCCAGAAATATTCTTGGGAAGAATTGTGCTTGAAGAGAAATGAGGTGACACACCTCTAGCAGGGGTGTGGGCTTTGCACAGGACCAGTCCCAGCTGAGCTCAGCTGGCTCATCCCAGCCTGGTGTGCCCTCCCCAGCAGGGAATTCCCAAGGGCTGCACCAGGGGGGAGCTCAGCCACCCCTGGACCTGCCACTCGGCATTTCTGGCACATTCCCAGCTGCTCTGAGCCTGTCTGGCAGGGCCAAGGACACCTCCAGGGATCCCCCTGTGTGTCCTGGTGCCACACCAAGCACAGGCTGTGCCCACAGCCAGCACCCAGCCCTGGCCCCCCCGTGTCCCTCAGTGCCCCTTCTCCTCCTCCTCCGTCACCCCTGGACCCCACCAGGCTGGGTTCAAGTTGGTCCCAAGTTTATTTTGGAGCTGGATCAGCCTCCCCTGAGGCCAGGCCCGTGGCTGCCTCCTGGCAAAGTGGCTCTCTCAGGGGCAGCCTTTATCTCTTTGAAGATTAGGGGGCTTTAACATGTCTTTAAAGTGAATTTCATCCCCCCCACCACTGCTCTGTTTTATTATGATAATTGATGACCAGCAAACTTTTCTTTTCCTTTATCTCTTAAATATGTTTCTTTACCCTTAAAAATGCAATATTTCTTTTAACTGGGAATATGGATGGGTCTGTGTGGAGCGGGGCTGCCTTGGAATCATCTGTCAATTTGATCGTGTAAAGCCTCTGTTTTCAGCTGGCATCCAGTGCAGATTTCAAAGCTCTGACTCACCCCTTCTTTTAGGAGTGAAAAAAAAAAAAAAAGGTAATAAAAAAAAATAAAAATAAATGTTTTCCAAGTGGTCAATTCCTGAGTTTTATTTTTGAGCCTCTGTGTCAGGGAGTTTTGGGTGTGTGAGCTCAGGAAGGATTAAAAGCACTAAAAGATTTCAGTAGCAAGGGCTACAAAATGAATGGCTGGCCTTGGAAAGAGGAGGTTAGAAGAAATAAAATTATTGTTATTATTGTAAATGGAAGGCCAAAATTCAAAGTTTTTTAACAAAAGATAAGGCAGGAAAGGGGAAGTCATGGTAATAATTTAATATATAGTCAAAACATTTTATTTGAGTATAATGTAGATAAAGTCATGTGGCAAATGCTTGGAACTGAAACTGCCTTTTCCCTCCCTGCAATAAATACCTAAATAAATCCATATCTAATGGATAAATACATAGCTATAAATCTACATAACTAAAATAAACCCATTATTAGACACAAAGGACGTGTAAAACTGAAACCCACATATTTCAGTGAATATTTTCATATTCTCTGAACATGTGAATATGCTTTTTTTTTTTTTCAGCAAATTTTCCCCCCAGTTTATGTGATTTTACCTAAAATGCCATTTTCATCAGTGTGATCTCAGCTCCACTGGGAACCAGCCTGTGTTTGCTGGGCCTGACACCCCAGCCCAGGGCTCTGAAGGCTCCCAGGAGGTGACAGTGGCTCTGTGCTCCTGCCACCAGCGAATTCTGTCCCAAAATCCCAGGATTTCCCCAAGCCAAGTCTCCCAGTGGAGTCAGGACAGGGCTTGGGGTTTCCTGGCTTCACAGAGATTTCTGTGACCCCTCATCCTGGGCACCTTCAGTCCCCATGTGGGGAAAGGAGGCACCAACAAGGAGCACTTGTGAAGCCTGAGGAACACCAGAGGTGGCTCTGGGGCAGGAGGATTCCAGCAGCAGGGATGATTCCCAAGGGATCAGGGCTTGGCATGCTCTGGGTGGCAGTGCCAGGTCCCAGTGCCCTGTTCCAGAATATCCCACTCCAGGGTGGGTGAGCCCAGCTCCCCGCAGGCTTTTGGGGGGAATGCCAGGGGTGTCTGTGTTTGGAAGCTCCCTCTGGGATCACCCTGCACTGGGAGCACTTGGGAGCACCCAGGCAGAGTCACCCCACGGTTAAACCCCAGAACCCCAGAATTGTTTGGATTTAAAGGGACTTTAAAACCCATCTCATTCCACCCCTGCCGTGGCAGGGACACCTTCTGCTACCCCAGGCTGCTCCAAGCCACATCCAACCTGGCCTTGGGCACTTGCAAGGGTGGGACAAACCAGCTGAAAGACCCCAGAGAGACTGGGGGGCAGCAGAGCTGGGGGTCAGGAGCTGGGTGGGATGCAGAAGCTCTCAGAGCACAAATCAGGAGTTTTAAACCCCAAATTTGCAAGCGGCTGCTGATGGGCAGCCCTTCATGAAGCCAACTGGGGCTTGGTGTTTGTTCAACCTCTGCAGTCAGGAGTGAGAGGGATGTGAAATGCAAAGACCCCATTCCTTGCACCAGGCAGTGTCTGGAATGATTCCTTTCCTCAAGCACTGATGTTTTCCCAAGTGTTTTGCAGGTTGGCACCTCCAGGCTCCCATCTGGACCTGGGAGTGCTCCTGCCCAGCCCTGCCAGCTCTGCTGGCTCTTTGTGACCACCTGAAATGAGCCACATTCACCTTTCCTGTCCCATTCCAATGCCAAAGGCTGTTTGCTCAAAAATTCACACCAAGCTCCACCTCCAAGTGCCTCCAATGTTTTCTGAGCCTCTGAAGACCAAGAGCTGCTCCCCAGAAATGTGCCAGGGGTTTTTACACCCCCCTGAATGCAGCCTAGACCTGCAGAGGGCTTGAAATGGGTGTTTTTCAAAGAATGGTGGGCAAGCCCCCAGTGAAGTAGAAGATGAGATGGGGAGTGAAGGCTGGAAGGAGGTGGTGGGGTAGACAGAGAGGAAGGAGAGCAGAAGGAGCAGAGTGAGCCCAGAACAGCCCAGAGTTTGGCTCTGAGGGCAGGATCTCAGTGGTGACTCTGTGCTCTCTGACTGCTCTCAGTGAAGGAGATGCTGGTACTGACGTGGTCCTGCACACACCCATCTCCTCCTGGGAAAGGGGATGGACGTGGAAGGAGATGGTTTGAAAAGCAGAGCCTGGGTCAGGCAGAGCTGGGGAGAAGCTCTGCTGAGATCCCCCTCCCCCAGCGAGGCACCCCCTGCTCTGGGGGGCTGCTGGGGGCTCCTCCAGCAGTAGCAACGGGCACAGGCTGGATGCTGAGGGGTGAAAAGCTGCACCACAGGTCCAGGGAGCCCACCCAGGGCCCTGCAGCCGGCCCAGTGCCAGGATGAGGATGGATCCAAGGGCCATTGAAAGCCCTCATCCGGCGTATATTTGGTTTGTCTTGTGTGACACAGAGAACCTGAGTTATTATTTGATCCTGCTCTGAGTAATAACCAGATAAATGGGCCTGAGGATTTCCAAATAAACATTTTAATAAATGAGGGGGGAATTAAAGGAGAGCTGCTCCCCCCCCCTCTGCCCTGCTGCCAATATTAATGTTCAAATGAAGGCAGGCAGTGTCTAACAGAGCCCCGTGTACTGTAAATACATTTCTTGCACTGTCACATATAAACACAGCAGAGATGGAGATCAAAAGGTCTCTGTGTGCCGAGCAGAGCCGTGTGATGAAGTGAACATGTTGCTTTGTGCCTGGCCTGGGGTGATGGGACGCCTGAGAATAACAGACTGGCTGGAGACGGAGCAGCCCAGAAGGCCTGGGGGGCCTCAAAGGGGAAAAAAAAAAAAAAATCCCCACTAGCAGCAGGAAAAATAAATAATTCCGTTATCTCTGATGAATTTCTGCCTTTGATCTGGCTTTTCCTCTCCCTCGCGCTGCCTTTGCCTTCCCTCTGCTCCCCCTTGCTCGCAGCCCCCCCAGCTCCCCCTCGGACACTTTTTCCCCCCTTCCCCTCTGGGTTTGATTTATCCCACGGAGCCTGATGGGCGCTGATGGATGGGCAGAGCTCCCTGCCCAGCCCTGCCCCCGGCGGCTGCCAGGACATCCCGGCTTCCTTTCATTCCTGGAGAGCCCCGCGGGCAGCCCGGGGCTGCTCTGGCTCCCTGGGTTGTGCTTCCCCTGGGGAAGAGGCTTTAGTGCCTCTCCCAGAGCCCGGCCTTCCCCATGCCGGGGTTATCCAGCTTAACCTTGACAGCTGCTAAATAATTGGGTGTTTCTTCCACGGATGGCCAGTGCCTCCTTTCTGAGCCACATGGGTGCCTCTGATATTTCCCTGCAGCACTGGCAGCAGCAAAGGAATCAAGGTGGGGCTTGGAAGGAGCAGAGAGGGGTTGGGATGGTGGGAGAGCCTGCTGAGGGGAGGGATGGGGAGCAGGGGTGGGATCTGCTGGGGTTCATCCTCCTCAGGGCCACTGGGATGGTCCTTGCAAGGAGAGGACACCAAAATATTGCTAGCCTGCACCTTAGGCTCAGCTCAGCTCTGAAATTCAGGTCTAGGAAGGCCCAAATTGCAGAAAAAGGCAGCAAAAGGGAATGACTCAGGGAGCTCTCAGTGCCCAGGTGAAGATGTCCTTTTAAAACCTGAATTTTTGTCTCTCCATGCTGGACAATCCACCCAAACCACTCCATGGGCCTGCTGCAAACCCCCACCCTTCCTCTGCAGCTGCAAAGGCAACAAACCTGTGTGGCTCAGGCTGGAAGGGGCTCTCAGGAGCTGTAACAACCCCCCTGGACACATCCCTGCTGCTCCACACGCTGTCCCACCCCACCAACCCCTGGGCTGATGCATCCCCTGGTTCCCACACCTCAAAGCCAAAATCCACAGTGCCTTGACCACCGGGCTGACAAAAGGTGCATTAAAAAACCCCTGACAGCTCTGCTTTGACATCTCCTGTCTCCCAGCCCAGCTGGTTAAAACTCTGCTTCTACATCACACTTAACAGTGACAATTTCCCTTAACATCCCTGTGAAATACAGGACTGTCTGATCCAAGCCCAGCTCGGTCAGATGTTCCTTCCCTTTTTATTCCTTCATGCCTGTGGTGCTGTTCTGGTTGGTCATTCCTGCTTTTCCATGCCCTGGAGATGTCACAGCAATGGCAATCTCTGCCTTTGGGCTCTTTGGCCCTAAATGAACTCATCCTTTTTCCAGAAGAGGAAAAGTTAAAAATTGAAGCTCCCCCTGTGGTGATTTGTATTTTGAGGTGTTTGCATTGATACAGAGTTCACTCATCTGCTCCCTTTTCCAAAATCCACGGATCCCTTTCTTTGTTCCATTCCCTATTTCTGCTGGCTGTAAAAAGAAGTTTTTGCACGAAGAATTTTAAGGATTTTTGTACAGCAAGTGTGCTCAGGGAACCTGCTGGCAGTGGAATCCCCCCAGACCTCTTATCCTCATCCAAAACTACCTAAACCTTGAAAATCCCTACATAACCGTGGCATAAATCCCTAAAATCAGCCTGGCTGCTCCTGCTGAGCACCATGCAGGGCACTCCTGCCCTGAACACTCCCAGCAAGGGAGGAGAACCAATAGCAAAACCCACTGGGAGAAGAAATAACTCCAAATAAGAGCCCAGAGTAGGTCGGAAGCAGAGCTGGGAGGAGAAATTTGGTCTCTCCAAGCATTTTTTGTGGAGCTGCAAGGTGAACAGTAGCAATTCCAGTGCCAGGGAAGGTCACATCCAGCCCCTGGAATCATCCAGATGTGCTTTGAAGACATCCAGAGATGGCAAATCCATCACTTCCCATGGAGAGCTGTGCCAGAGTTAATCACCCTCACTTCAACTTGTGTGCCTTGCCTTTGCTTGGAATTTGCAGGGCTTCAGCTTTGGATTGTTTTAATTTTTTTTTTTTTTTCCTTGCAGAATCACAGAACCTTCCTGGCCCTGAGCAAGGGCTTGGAGAGATTTTCTGGGCTGCTTATCTTGGATGTTTGATTAATTCACTTTTTTTTTCTACATCTCAATGCAAAACTCAGTACTCCCATCAGAGAGTACAGAGTTATTCTTTTATTAGGATAATAATAAATTGTTATTAACAATCTATTATTAATAATAATTAATAAATAAATAATAATCTATTAGTAAGGAATAAAAAATTATCATTCTCATGAATGACAATTTCATTCCTCCTTTTATTAATAAGGAATAAAGAATTTTCATTCTAATTTGAATAAATAGATATATTTCCTCACCCATGAATAGGAATTTTGGTATTAAAAAAAAAAAAAGTTCTGATTTAAATAGATTTCACTAAAATGATCATTTGAAAAAATAACACCCAAAAATCAACAATCAGGGAGGTGCCCTCTGTGTTTCTGTGGCATCATTTTGGTTCTTTGGGCTTCACTTGTCCGGGTTTCCATGGTAAATACAACATCATTTGGGGAAAAGACATTTT
Source organism: Serinus canaria (assembly GCF_022539315.1). Lineage (NCBI taxonomy): Eukaryota > Metazoa > Chordata > Aves > Passeriformes > Fringillidae > Serinus > Serinus canaria. The sequence continues at coordinate 4,512,529 of NC_066329.1, read as the reverse complement.
AGATATAATTTTATTTCCAGCCATGCACCACAGACCAACTGAGGACTCCACACACTGGAGAGGCAGCAGGAAGCTGATCTCCACGCTGATTTTAACAAAGAATGGGATCTCCTGAAGAGCCCAGCTGGCAAAGCACCCAGGAGGGAAGGAGAGAGGATGAATCAGCTGCCAGTAACCAGAGAAAGGGCAGGACCCTCCCTGGGACTGCAGAGCTGCTGGGATGCTGCAGTGGGTGCTGGCCAGGTGGGCACTCCCTGGGGTAGCTGGAATTCTTTCCTGCATGGGGAAGGTGTTGTTTGCCTGTTTGTGTTATTTTGGGGGCAGAGCTCTCCTGCCCTGGGTGCTGCTGGTGTTTGGGGAGCAGCATTTCCAGGGGTGGCTGCAGGACATGCTCTGGGCTGGCCCCAGGGACAGAGTTAAGGCACTGCCTGTCCTGCTGAGTGGTTCCATTGAGTCCCTTCCTCAGGCAGAGGCTGCTTTGTGCTTTCCCAAGGTTCCTGTTCCAGCTGGATAATCCCTAAAAATCCTGAGAGCCTCTGCCTTGGGGCTTGGCTGGCTCCAGAACTGCGAGCAGGAGGGCAAGGTGGATGGGCAGAGCTCCAGTTCTGGGGTATTTGTTTCCTTGTTCTCCCAAATTCAGATGGAGAGGCAGGTTCCAGGGGCTGAGCCAGGCCTCTGCCCAGTGGCCTTCCCTCAGCAGAGCCTGGTGTGTCCCTGAGCCCTGCTGGGGACAAGAGGTGACAGACACCATGGTGGAGGTTTGTACCTTCCCCCTACCTCCAGAGACCTCTTGGATTTGGGAAAAGCCCCAAACTCTTTGGATGGAGCAGGGCACTCAGGGCAGCAGCAGCAGTGGAAGCCACTACCTGCTCTATCAAATAAATCCTCTAGCACAGATTTTTGGGAAGTGACTTAAAAGCTGGCAGGCTTTAACTCTGGAAGGATTTTTCTGTGCTTTAACCCCCTGGATCTCACTGAGCCTTTGGTGCCTCTGATTTCCAGGCTCCCTCCTGCAGGTGGAGGAGAAGCTCTGGAGATGCTGGGGAGCAGCTGAGCAGGCTGGAGCTCCCTCCCAGCAGCCGGAGGAGGAGGAGGAGGAGGAGGAGGAGGAGGAGGAGGCTGCTCCAGCATCTGGGAAGGAGCAGCTCGGTGAGCACTGCTGAGTGACTCTCAGAAAGAGCCCAGGCCCGGCTGGGGAGTGGTGCCTTATCTCTCCCCCAAACATCAGAGCCCTGATCTTGCTCCTGAGGCCAGGACCTGACAGCCTTGTACATTAGCACTTTTTAAAAGTGATGTCCACTTTTGAAATAGTGCCTGTCCCCAGAGTGGTCACTTCATTTGACAAATGCCAGCGATGACAGCTGGGTGTTACAAACCCCAGCCCAGCTCCCCCAGAGCTCGGGGCAGAGCTGTGCTCCCCTTGCTCTCTGGGGTTATCTGCACGTGGTGCCCACCCTGAGCCCCCAGCCATGGCCCTTTTGGACCTTGGATAGGGGCTGTCCCCTGGGATGGGTGCCTGGATCCCCCCAGCAGCACCGTGGGACAGATGGGGCAGCTGAAGGCAGGAAGAGAAGGGAAATGGGGATTTTCCCACCAGAACAGTGGGGTTTCACCACCCTCTGTCTGCCCAGAGCAAGGAGGGAAGCCCAGCAGAAAACCCACTCATGTCCTCCTTACACAGGAAGGTTGGAGCTGGAAGTTTCTGGATGAGGCTCCAGCTCCAAAGCTGCCCCTGGGTGTGCTTTGGCCTGGCTGGACAGACCTGGCTCCATGGGGTGGCTGTGGGCACTGTGGGCAGCCTGGCTGAGAGGAGCCAGGGCTGGGCATCCCCTCCCTGCTCTGCTGGGCCTGCCAAGAGCCCTGGTGCTGCTGCTGGCCTGCCCAAGTCACCACCAAAAGCTGCACTGAAAGAACACAGCTGAAGTGACAAATGAAGAAAGCTGGGAAACACCACAGTTTGGGTTGCTTGATGAATTTTCTGCCTTTTATTGAAATAGGAGGTGAAATTCACCCACTGCCTTGGATTGTGGTGGTCTGCAGAGGGTTTCTCTGACAGATGCCTGGGGGTGCTGCAGCGATGTTTGTGCTGTGTTTGGTGTGAAAGGGCTGCTCACAGCCCCTGGCTGAGGGGTGCTGGGAGCAGCTGGGATTTTCTGGCCACTTGCCTGCACTGTGGGATGCCCACCCACTGCTGGAGAAGTGAACTCTCAGCCCTGGAATTCACAGGGAACAGGCTGTGGATAGGAGCAGAGGGAGCCCCTGGATGTCAGCAGTGCTTCACTCCTTTCTGTGGCTGCTGAGCCTCTCCCCAAAGTTTCCCCCATTATTCTCATATTCCCAGCAAGATTTCCTGGAGAACAAGATGTGGCTGAGTGTGTGGCTGCTGTGCTCTGGGAACACCAGCCTGGCCCAAAGTCCACACTCCTCAGTGTGTTTGGCTCCTCACTGCCAGCAAAGCTGGCTCAGGGGCAGCACCCAGCTGGGCACTGGGCACCTCAAGGGAGCCAGAGACCCCTCCAAAAACCCCTAAATATGGAAACATCTTCAGATAGAAGAGAAAAAATGGTTTTTTGGGAAACTTAGGCATAGCTGAGCTCTTCTCCTGCTGATGGGCAGAGGGAAAGGGTTTCAGTGCTCTCCAGGCATCCCCTGTCTCTGCTCTGTGCCTCTCTTCCCTGGCTCTCCACAGTTTGGTCCCACACCCTTTCTCCTCAGCCATCCCTTTATTCCCTTAAAAAAATGCTCATAAGGAATATCAGAGGCTGAAAGGGATCCACAAGGATCTCTAAGTCCAGCTCCTGGCCCTACACAGGACAGCCCCAACAATGCCCCCTGTGCCTGTTGGCCAGGGGGGAGCAGCTGCATGGGGAGGGGAAAGCTGGGAGCAGAGCCACCCATCCTGGCCCAGGAAGGTGCTCCAGGCTCCTCTGTGCCCCTGACTCTCAGCCACTTGTTCCCAGCTCATCAGCTTTTGGGCAGTTGTGGCTGGCACTGGAAACTGGAGGCATTTTTTCTCCCCTCACAAGCTCTTGGGTGTTTTCCCCAACACCAACTCAGTGTTTTGTAGCCATCCCTGCATCTCTTGGTGCCCACCTTCCCCTGCAGCTGCCACATCTCCCTCCACCTCCTCACCTCCACTGAGACCCAAGTTATGATGTGAAACTCGAACACTTCTGGACAACTGGCACAGCCCAAGCTGAGCCTGCAATTTCCTGGCTCATAAAAACATGAGCTTCCTTCAGGCCCAGGTCTCTGCCAGGTCACACTGATCCAAGTCCCACACCACCTCCCCAAGGCCTCCCCACCCCCAAAATATTTTGTGACACCAGCTATGAGCTTGATTTTTTTCTTCTTTTTTATTTTTAATTGTTCCATATGTTGGAGACACATGGAAAAGTGCACAGGAGAAATCCCCTCAGCCAGGGAGTGAAAAGCCCCTGAGTTTACAGGGTGTTGCAAATAATCTGAGGCAAAACAAATGTTTAAGGCTGCCTGAACTGCCAATTTGGAGTGCATTGTTTTAAATCTGGGAAAACAGGCCAAGGGGCAGTTGTTAATGGGCCAGTAATTTTCCTCCTTTCTAGGCACCCCAGAGCAACAAATATCAAATATTCCTTGGGAAAGGAATCAAGGTGGGGGCCTTTTTATTGAACATCTCCAAAGCCTTCATTGCCTCGCCTTGGAGTGCTGCTGCTTCCAGGGAGAGCTTTTACAGGCAATAACCTGGTGGGAAGCAGAGCAGGGAAGCCACACAGCCCAGTTTGCTGCTCATTGTTGGGGCTGGCTTTTACAAGCCACAGTGGGGGCTCCCAACAGCTGAGCTTTCTGTAGCCCAGTCCATTAAACACAGCAAGCAGGGCTGAAGAGCAGCAGGGGATGGAGCCTGGGGATCCTGCTGAGCCAAGCCCTCTGCTCCTGTAACCAGCTCAGCTGCATCCCTCCCAGAGTGCCAGCAGCAAACAGCCTGGGCACTGAGGCTAATGTATTGCTGAAGGGAAGGCCAAGGGGGGAAAGGGCCAGGGTTGGGCTTTTTCCTCAGGGTTTGGTTGTGGCTACAGGAGCAGCTCCCAAAATGCTGCTGGTTGTGGTAATGAGCCAAGCCTGGTGTGTGTGTGTGAGTCTGGGGTCCCTGCTGAGGCTTCTCTTCCTCAGGTCTTGGTGTGCACTCCAGGAGATGTGGCAGGAGCCAGGGAAAGGCTGGAGCTGTGTGAGGGCAGGTTTAAGATGGATTTCAGGAGAAGGTTCTTCCCCCTGAGGGTGCTGGCACTGCCCAGGCTCCCCAGGGAAGGGGCACGGCCCTGAGGCTGCCAGAGCTCCAGGAGTGTTTGGAACACACTCCCAGGGACAGGGTGGGACTGCTGGGTGTCTGTGCAGGGCCAGGGGTTGGATTTGATGACTTTTGGGAGTCCCTTTGCACTCAGGATGTTCTGTGTGTGCTGCAATGTCCCCAACCCCCAGCTCCCACCTTTCCCTGGACACGGTGTGGCTGTGCTGGCTCTGGGCAGCCAAGAGCACCAACACTTCTGGAAGGTGCCTCAAACAAAGCCAACCTGAATTTTGGGCACCTTTTCTTTCTCTTTTGGGCTGCAGGAGAAGGAAGGGCTGTTCCGTGCCAACATCAAGTGAGGGACTCTCACTCTGTGTTGCTGTGAGGGGGTGGTGGTACAGGGAAAAGGGGAGGAAAAAGGGATTTAGAACTTGGTTTTTACAAGCCCCAGTTCCCCCTCTGTGTGCCAAGGGCACAGGCACTCCCTGCCTTGCTCACTTGCTGGGTTTGCTGGTGTTTTCCCAAGAAACAGCCGCCCAGAGCACTGAAATTCCTCCCCCAGCTCCAGCCCTGCCCCTCTGGCAGAGGCAGCAGGGTGGAAATCCTGCCCTGCTGAGCCTGCTGGCCTTGGAGATCACCTGGCTGGGCAGGAAAAACCAACAAACCACCACTTTTCATGTGAAATTTGGCCTGGCTGAACCCTCTGCTGTCCTTCCTCTGCAGGGGCTGCCCTTGGCTCTCAGCTGCTGTCACTTGAGCTGAACATCTTCGTGTCATCTGAAGAGGACCTGTGTCTTCTTGTCCTTCCCCAGTGCTTTCAGTGTCTCACTTGGAGGCTTGTACCTGTTGGCAGCTCCTTTTCTGCCTGCCAAGGCTGGGGGAAGGAAGGGAGTTGTCAGACAATGCCCAAGGACTGTGGGCTAACACTGAGGCTGGGTTGCAGTTTTCCTCAGTGTTTTTAGTTGGAAAAAATGGAGATCTGACAAGCTGAGTATGCTGTGGGAGCTCCAGGCTGTGGCATATCTCTGGAGAAAAGTAAATTTCTGCTTGAGTCCCAACTGCTCACCTCTAGTGTTTGCAGAATTGTCCTGTCATTTCTCTGCTTTGGAGCAATCTTGTCATTTAATTGATTTTTGTCTTTGATTTTGAGGGGTTTTGTTTAAACCAATTGAATTACTTCAGAGCAAAATAGCTTGAGTCTGTACTTTAAATAAATTTCTGATTTATTTACTTGCAAGCCCAGGTGTAAGTGGTGATAATTCCACTCTACCCCTCTGTGATAATTCAGCTGCACATTTTCCTGTACAGGTACTGCTATTGTACCACCCCTGGCAGTGTCCAGAGCCAGGCTGGACAGGGCTTGGAGCACCTGGGATAGTGGAAGGTCCCTGTCCATGGCAGGGGTTGGAATGAGATATTTGAGGTCCCTTCCAACCCAAACCATTCCATGATTCTATTGCACTCCTGAGGTAGAAAGCTTGAAATTATGGCTCTGAAAACGAGTTATTTGCATCTAAAAAGTCAGGGTTGCAGTTCTCTGTGTTTAAGGAGGAACAATTCCCGTTTTTTATGGGGTTCAGGGCTGGGCTGTGCCGAGCATCCCGTGGGCCAGCGCTGGACCCTGAGGGATGCTGCAGCCGGGGGTTGCCATGGAGACGGGACAACAGCGAGCCTGGGATGCGATTTGGTCCCCACCGCTGTTGCCGGGGAGGAGGGGACGTGGCCGGGGACCCCTCGGGGCGCTGCCCCAGCCCCTCCGGAGCGGCGGTCCCGGGGGCTCTCGGGGCGAAGGGGGCGGGTGACACCTTGTGGTGGCGGCTCCTCGCCGGGGCTGTGCCATCAGAGCAGAGCCAGCCGGGCCATTCCGCTCCCATCCCGGCTGCTGCCATGGGGAGACGATCCCCGGGAGCCTTCCTGCCCCAAGGGCCCGCCCAGCTCGGGATGGAGCTGAGGCTGGAAGCCCCGGTGTCCTGCAGGAGGTAAAAGCCATTTTCCCCTCCTTGTGCCAATCGGGATCTGTGCCAGGGAGTGACAATTTCAGCCCCCCCGAGCAGCAGGGCTGTGGATGGGTTTTCCCGGGGTCCTGCCTGGCTGGGAGCACGGGGTGCCCAGTTTGGCCCATCCTGTTCTTCACACCGGGCTCCAACCTGGCAGAGGCTCTGGGACCCAGTGGGAACTCACTGCTGGGGGATGCCAGGGAGGGCAGCAACATCAGGCTCTGGAAACCCTCGGGAGACAGAGGGCTGTCTGTCAGGGTATGTTGAACACCAGGGCTTGGAGCTGACTGGGAATGAGGTGTCCCTGGGTCAGCAGCAGGAATAACTCTGGAATACCTCTGTGCATGTGCTGCTTCCTGATGCTGGCTGGTGTGAGGAGGATGCTGAGCTCTCTGGGTGTCCACCTCTTCCTGCTGGTTTTTATGGGAATCTGTTTCACTCCCAGATGTTGAGATAAACCATGAGAGCTCTGAAAATTCCTCAGACTGCAGGCAGCTCCTTCCCTGTGCTCCAGCACGGGGAGGAGGGACAGGCACCCTGCTTTCCTGGGAAATGGGGAGGTTTGGAAGTGTGTGGCCTGTCCTGTGCAGGAAAAGGCTCATCCCTGGTTGGGACTGGGATTTTCTTATTCCCCTTGAGTGTGGTTTGGCAGCACCTTCCTGCCACTGTCCTGGTCCCCGTGAGTGACAGGGACCTGCCTCCTCTGGGATGCTGAGCCAGCAATTCCTGCTGTGTCCATCCCTGCAGCTGCAGAGAATTCCAGCACCAACCAAGGAATAAAGAGGCCCTGGGGAGTTTGGTGCCTGGAGGTCACTGGGCTCCTGCTCTTTGGCTCCTTGGCTGCCAGCAGGTCCCTCCCCTGCTCTGTGTGTGTGAGTTTGGTGGCACAAAGTCCCTGGTTTGAGTCACTTTTTGGGGTGGGACCTTCTTGGATCACCCAGCTCTGGGTGAGAGCAGGACTTGGAGTGCAGCTGGGATTTTATATTGGATGGGGGATTACAGTGCTGAATTAATCGAGTGGATTGTGGAGTGCTGGAGGGAAGGAGATGTGGAGACCCCACTTTGGGGGTTGTGGTTCTCCTTGCCCTCAGGTTGTCCCCACAGAGGCTTTTGAGAGCTCCTCTCTGGGCAGCTGAGTTGATGGGCAGTTAATGATTCGAGAAGGATGGAAAGGTTTAACTCTACCCTGCCTCAGCCACCATTTTTCTGGTTGGGTGGGCAGGAGGCTTAAAATGCCACTTTGGTTGGCAGAGAGATGGGGGCCAGAGGAAGGGCAAGGAAAAAAGCTTTTACTTCCAAAAATAACTCTGGAACAAAATGAAGAGGGCAGAGGGCAAGCAGGGAAAGGGAGAAGTGCCTTCTCCAGGGAGCAGCCCTGGAGTTCTCATCCTCTGAGCAGGAAAGCTTGGCTGTATTAAAGACAGTCCCCAGCTGCAGAGCTAAAACAGGCACGTGTGAGAGCAGCAGGGGATGGTGGCACAGGGCACAGCTCTGCCCTTCCTCCACTGCATCCTCCCAACAAACCCTTCTTTTCCAGCTGCTCAGGGCTGGGACGTGGCCATGGCACCTGTCCTTGCCTTGTCCCTGGTGATGCTGCAGCTGCTCCCTGCTAAGGGAGATGCCATGTGGTACCTGACCATGCTGGTCTGGACAAAGAGAACAGAGCCCCCAAAACTGCTGAAATTCCAGAACTGGCTTGCTTGAAGGCTGGGTTTGATGATCTTGGAGGCCTGCTCCCACCTTAATGATTCCATAATTCCAAACAAATGACTATTAAACCAGATGACAATTTCTGTTTCTGCCTTATCTGCCTCCTAAATGCCACAATCTGCTCCAGTGCCATCTCCCCACTCACCAGACTCACTGCTGGGGTACCAGAGTGCTGCATTCCCTCCCACAGCACTGCTGTGACTGGCACAGGGCAGGAGAGGGGACTGAGGGGCTCTTGTGTCCCTTATCCATGGATGTGCTGCTCCATGCCCATGGGTGTGTGTCCTGGAGATGAAGGATGGCACTCCCTGGGGCTGGGAAGGGCTGTGGTGTTCACCAGGCTCTGCCTGCAGCGAGGGGAGCTCAGCAGAGAGGGAGGAAGGGCTGGGCTCTGCTGGGCTCGGATCTGAGCAGAGCTGGGGACACCTGAGGGACCTCTGGGGACACCTCTCCAGCCCCTCACAGAGCAGATTTGATTTGGACAGAGGGAGATGCCTGTGGTGGCTGTGGGGAGCTCTGGCTGGAAGAGTTGCAGGTGGGACAGGAGGAACCTGCTTTTTTATTGGCTTTTTTGGTTCTTTGTCTCACCCCACTTGATCTAAACACCCATTTCCCACCCTCAGGAACCCAGGGCTCCCTGAAGAACCTGTTCCCTCCAGCTTGGCACTGCTCCTGCCAGGTCCCTCCTGTCAGAGGGTGCAATCCCTGAGCCATGAGACCCAGGAGCTTTTGAGCACCTGGAGACTGGGGAAAATGGAAACAATTCCTGTGCCAAAATGGCAAAAAATCAGAATAACACCCCAAAGAGGATCTCCTGGCCAGGAGCAGCATCCCTGCAGGCCACAGGGGCTGTCCCTGATCCATGAGTGTCCTTGCCTGTATGTCCCAGTGCCTGATGCTGCAAAAGCCTCATCCCTGTGGCAGAGCCCTCCCACCAAAACTGGGATTTTCAAGGGAAGATGCAGGGGGTATTTCTGAGAGCGAGTGTTGGGTGGGTATTGAATTGTCAGTGGAGGCCAGGAAATGCTGCTATGCCTTCCCTTCCCAGAGCTGGGAGATGATAAACACCGGGGGCTGCCTCCATTCAGCTGTGATCCATCACAGAGGGGGGGCTGGCCCCAGGGAGGGGGTGAGGAGAGGTCAGTGATTGTGTAAACAGGCACTTTAGAGTTCACCCCAAGCTGGTATTACTGTAATTCATTAGAGGTGTCAGCCTGCTTTGTAGTTCCTTGCTGGAGAGCCCCTTTGCCTGGCAGCTTCCAGCACCCAGCCTCGCCAGCAGAAAAATAAACTTTGCAGGAGGCAAAGTTGCAGTTGCAGCACCACCCTTAAGTAAAATAAAATTTTTAAAAAACTTTAAAAGTCAGGTTTGGTGGCTCTGCTCATTTCCTGGCCAGGCTTTGCTGCAGGCACAGAGGCTCCTCCTGCAGTGGGGAATCTGGGCTTGGAGAAGGCTCTTTGCTCCTGCCAGACACATGGAAGTGAGGTGCAACGTGGTGCCTGAGCACCACTGCTGGAACGAAGGGATTTGTTTAGGGAAAACAGCCTGAGGGCACAGAACACACTGTGCTCTCCCACAGCCAGCATCTGCTCCCAGGAATTCCAAACCCTTTCCAGGCAGGAGCTCAGGGACCACAGGAGCTCCTCCCTGTGGGCTGATCCACCTGTGTGGAGCATCCTTGGAGGAAACCTGACCAAATCAACACCTCTGGGTAGGGTGGGGAGCCTCCTCTGCAGCCCCCAGATGGATGTTGGGCTTGGCAGGGAGCTTGGTGCCACTTGTCACCATCTGGGGATGGAGCAGGAGCCTGCCAAGCCCTGGAGGAGGAGGGCTGGAGCTCTCCCCCCTGCTGGAACAGCTTGTTCTGCTGCAGTGCTTCACCCAACACAAAAGGACACTCAAATTCCCCCTGCCAGCAGTGAGGAATCCCAGCATGGGATATGAGCTGCCAGAGGTGTCCAGGGGAGGATGAGGCACTGTGGGGAAAGCCCCACCAGCGCAGGTGGGTGCTCTGGTATGGGGGCATGAAGACAAAAAGAGGGAGAAAAGCGATGTTCCACTCTGCCCAGAGGGTGACAACAGCTCCCCTTCCAAGCACGATGTCCCTGCAGCTGTGCTTGGCACAGCAGAGGAGTTGGTGGCTGCTGCTCCCCCCTGGACCCTGCCCTGTGCCCAGGGTGCAGCACCTCCCCAGGAGGGAATGGGGGCTCAGCTGGAGACTGGGAGTCCCCTGTGGGTCCTGCTGGGCTCTCCAGCTTGGAGGGTGTTCCTGTGTGCATCCTGGTCAAGTCCAAGATCACCTTGCAGTGCTGGTGCAGAGATCTGAGAGGAACAGGCACAAAAATGCAGAGAATTCAGCTCTGTTTGCAGGCATGGGGGCCTGGCAAACCCCTCTGCAGAGCTGGACTGCATCATCATGCTCCAGGTGACACAGCAGCCCTAGGTTTGCAGGTTTTCAGGCACCAGTGAAGGTTTCTCCTCCCCTGGGGCACCTGCTGCTAAGTCCTGTTTGCTCTCACCAAACCCCTGCTAAGGGAGATGCCATGTGGTACCCGACCATGCTGGTCTGGACAAAGAGAACAGAGCCCCCAAAACTGCTGAAATTCCAGAACTGGCTTGCTTGAAGGCTGGGTTTGATGATCTTGGAGGCCTGCTCCCACCTTAATGATTCCATAATTCCAAACAAATGACTATTAAACCAGATGACAATTTCTGTTTCTCCCTTATCTGCCTCCTAAATGCCACAATCTGCTCCAGTCCCATCTCCCCACTCACCAGACTCACTGCTGGGGTACCAGAGTTCTGCATTCCCAAGTAAATCCACCCTCTCCACCCCACTGCCAGGGACTGTGTGTGAACCATTCTGAGCTGGGCCCATTCCTGATTCCTTGGGGCTGGAAGCAGAGAAGTGGCAGCTCCCAGCTCTGTAACTGCTGACAAACCATCTGGCCTTGCTTTAATTGTGTGCTGCTCCCAGGGAGGGTCACTGAGCAGAGAGGGTGCCCTGCATTCCCACATGTGGCACCTCCCAGGACCATTGCTCTGTGCAGGGATCCCAGCACCAGCTTTGATCCCAGCAGGTGCTTCCAATATTGCCCTGCTCAGCCTCTCCAAGAGGGAAAAGTGTTTGTGAGATTCATCTGCAGGAGGAGGGAGCTCAGCTGGGCTAGGTGACACCTCCCTGGTGGGGGCTGCCCCCTGGCTTTGTGTCACAGCTGTCCCTGTCACATCGGGCCCTCCCTGTGCTGCTGTCACTGAGTGTGGCCCTCCCGAGGTGTCAGTGGTGGCCTGTCACCCTGTGCTGCCTCAGAGCAGTGCCCAGTGCTGTCCCCTCCCCTGCCACAGCTCTCTGTCCCTCCCTGCTGCCTCTCTGAAAGTCCTCTCCAACTGTGCCTGGGGATGGGATGGGATGGGATGGGATGGGATGGGATGGGATGGGATGGGATGGGATGGGATGGGATGGGATGGGATGGGATGGGATGGGATGGGATGGGATGGGATGGGATGGGATGGGATGGGATGGGATGGGATGGGATGGGATGGGATGGGATGGGATGGGATGGGATGGGATGGGATGGAGCAGCTGCATCCCTGTGCTAAGGGTTGATTTCAGAGTTTGGGAAGCCTCTGGCCTCTTGCAGAACCCCCACAAAAGTGAAGGTCTTTGGGCTGTCCTTAGTGCTGCTGTGGCAAGGGGAGGCTGTAGTGGCACCCTGGCTGTGTCACCAGGCTTCTCCCTGTGCCTCAGTTTCCTTCCCTGCTCTTTGGTGCAGGATGTGGCCCTAGTGGGGGCTGTGGATCTTGGTTTGTGGGGGATATTTTGGCAGGTGAACCCTTTGAGCTGGGGCTTGGTGTGACTGTGCCTGTGGGGACGTGGCAGTGCTGATCACACCATCCCTCCTGCCTTATTGACACTTCCTGGCACCTCATTTTTCTGGGAAGTCTTTCCAAGGAGTCTTCAGGTTCACTTGACAAGACCCAGCACTTCCTCAGCCCCATATTCTGTGGGTCTGGCACAGGGGCACCCTATTCATTCCCTGCCTGCTGCCTATCCTGGCCTGGCATGGGCCACCTGCAGCTGGGGGGGCACAGCCTGGGGAAAAGGAGCCTCAGGAGGAGCTTCCTGCTCCCCACAGCTCCCTGAGCAGAGCCTGGAGCCAGCTGGAGGTTGGTCTTTTCTCCCAGGTAATAACTGACTGAGAGGAAACAGCCTCGAGTTGCACTGGAGGAGATTTAGTTTGGATGTGAAGGAAAATTTCTTCCTGGGAAGAGTTGCCCAGCACTGGCTCAGGGCAGTGCTGGAGTGCCAAAGCTGGAGGAATTTAGGATGGGTGAATGTGGCACTGAAGGGTGTGGTTGGGCCTGGTAATCTCGCAGAGTTTTTCCAATCTGAATAACCCCAGGAGCTCAGCCATCCCCTCTCACCCCAGCAGCCTCTCCAGGAGCCCTCAGCTGGCAGTGGAGGCACCTCTGGAGTCGTGGGGGATCCCAACCCTCCACTGCTCCCTGCTTCCCAATTCCTCTGTGCCACCCCCACCAGCTCTTAAACCCCAAACTCTCCATCCACCCAAAAAAAGCTCACCAGGTTCCCAGCCTGGTGCACGAGCATTTTCATGTCTTTATTTTCCCAGGGTTTGCTGATAAATCCCGTCTCCGTGGCCCCGGCCGTGATGGACTCATTATCAGGCACCGCCCGGCGAGGAAGCGACCTGTGACCCCGGCCGGGGACACGGGGTGAGCCCGGGGGAGCCGCCCTTATCGGCCCTGGGTAAAAGCTCCCCTTTTTACCGTGACAGAGCAGCCGAGCCCGAATGGCCACGGGGAGGAGAAGGTGTGACCGGGCAGGACGAGGGATGCGGGAAGCATCGGGCACGGGGTGGGATTATTCCTGCTGGGGACGGAGGGTGTTCCTGGGCTTGGGAAGAGCCGAGTGCTGCAGAGGAGAGGGGCTGGGGGGGCTGGGTTTGACAAACGCCTTGCCTGGGTCCACCTGCTCCTCCAGACAGGGATCCCGCCGGCCTTATCAGAGGGAGATAAGAGCGGCCGCGGGGGAAGGTGACACGGGACATCCCTGGCACCCGGGCTGTCCTGCAGCGCCACCCACACACCTGGCACGGAGCAGGGCTGGCAGCTGTGTCCCCTGCTGTCCCCGCAGCCCGCCTGTCTGGCAGGAGGGGCCGATTTGTCAACTCTTTTCCTCCCAGCTGTTTTTAGAGCAAATGACCCTTCCATCCATCTTTTTGGAGGTGATAAAAGTCCCAGGGCGTCACTGCCCCTCTTTTCCTTCAGCTGCATCTCCAGGGTTTGGAGGGTGCCGGCGTCTGGGAGCAGGGATGATGGAGTGTTGTCGTTGAGACAGTCACAATACAAAGCTACTCTCCATTTTCAGAAGGTTTCAAACCTGTTTTTATTCTAGCATGCATGCTTTTATACATTCTTAGAAAACTCCCAAGTTTACACTTTACTCATTGGTCAGGACAGACAGACAAAGTGCTCACTGGACCAGACAGTTGCAGGTTTCTCTTATTTCTCCTTTCTTTCTTGGTTTCTATGTCAATGACCTTGGTAGAAAATTCTTTCAGGGGTAAACATGGATCCTCTTCTCAAACTTCTCTCTGGCTCACAGAAGTCGCTGTAAAACCTCTTCCACAATGGAGAATCAGGAAGGGATGGAAATCCCATTTCTTGTTGCAGAGAGGCTAACATCCTGCTCAGGACAGAGCCCTGGGGCTGAGGGAGCAGCTCCCCTCTCCATCCCTCTGGTGGGCTGGGGGCTCTGCCTGTGTGGGTCCCTGAGCCACCCCCCAGCTCCCCAGCAGGGATTAGCTGGGATGGGTTTTTGCCAAGTCCCGGCTGTCACTGCGTTCCCACCTTTGATCAGGAGTCGGCATTCCTGGAGTGCTCCATCTCCCACATGTTGTGCTGATCAAAGGCAGCTGTTGCCTGGACCCTCCCCTGAGCCCATTTGCACACACACACACCCAAAAATACAGAAAAAAAAGGAAGCTCTGGGCGGTGGAAGGGGTGATGGATGAAGGAGAAACCAGGCAAGGGCAGCAGCAGGAGGATCCCTCTGCCTGGGCTCCTCATGGAGGGTCCCATCCACACCCCTCAGCAAGGCTGGTGGGGGAGTCTGCCAAGCTCTGAAGGGAACTGCTGCTTGGGGCAGCTTGGAAAATGAGCTGGTCTTTATCTGTCAGCTGGAGAAGACTGTGCAGGGTGGGTGACAGCAGCAGCCTGGGCCAGCTGCAGCTGTGGCAGAGCACAGCCAACATCTCCCCCAGCTTTAGGTGGGCTCAGGAGAGAGCCTGGATGGAGCTCTGCTGTAATCCCACCCCAATCTTGGCAGTCTGTCTGTGCTCAGTGCCAGTCCAGCCCATCCCCTCTGGAGAACCATGGAAGGTTCTGCTGGGAGACATGTGATGGGTAGAGTGATGCCAGGAGGGATTTGACCTTGTGGATCACCTCCTGCTCTGCCAGCCAGCACCATCCCCTGCTCCAGAGGGAGAGGAGGAAGGTCTGAGACCTGCTCTGGTGGTGGCTCCTCTCCCAGGCAGGTGTGGTCCCATTAGCTGTTCTGGCAGGTGAATTAATTATTGCTCATGGACAGGGTTTAACCTCTGCTCCCCACCTGCTGTAATGCAAAGCACCTGGATTATCTGGATTTCCAAGTCCTTTGTGAATCCTCCTCCATGGAGGTGGCATCTGCAGCTTGTTTGTGCCCAGTGTGAGGGGGAAAATCCCTCCTGCCCTTCCTCATCCTCTCCCCCATCTGCTGGTACTCAGCACTGCAGTTTAGCTGAGAGGCTTTCAAAAGAGAGATTGGCACAATCTCCACCAAAAACCTGCAGGTAAAAGGAGGGCAGAGAGCAGGAGCATGGACACACTCGCAGCCTGTCCCTTAGCTGCAGGTTCAGGTGAGGGCAGGTGTGCTTGGAAGCCAAATTGTGCTGCCCACAGTGACACTGCAGCAGTCCCACCCCCAGGCAAGGACAGGATCCTTGCACCATCCTGTTCCTCTAGCAGAGGGTCTGGCAGGCCAGGCTGGGCAGAGTCCCAGGGATTGCCCTTCAGAAGGGCAATTTCTCCTCCTCCTTCTCCTCCTCCCTTGGCTCCATCCCATTGTGCAGCACACAGTAGGGACAAGTGTCCCAGGCACTGCCTTTCCAAACACCAGCTCCATCTTTAAAAGCAGCTTTTCTTCTCCTTCAGGACTGTCAGGACAATCTGCTCACACAAGGAGGCTCTGGCCATCTCCCCTCCCAAAATTTAATGTTTCCAGCAGCAGAACTGAGGAGGTTCAGGGAGCATTTCCTGTGGTGCTAAAATAATGGTATTAAAATATTATTAATACCATTATTAAAATAATGGTACCCACTGAAGCAGGGCCAGCACACCAAAAGCAGGCTGTGAGTGTTGCTGACCCCATTCATCCCTGTCCTTGCTGCTGTCTGTGGGTGAATTTAGTCAGTGGATGGTCCTCAGCCAGGTGACAGTCCTCTGCAGTAACCCCCTGAGGCTGAATTCTCATTTCCCACATTTGAAAGAAAAGAGAAGGACTCAAGGTCTGGGTGCCAAGGAAACCGAGCACCTCCCGTGCTTTCTGCCATGGGGGGCTGTGGGTACACTGGGAACCCCCACAGCCCCCAGAGCTGCTCAGCAGCATCCTGTGAGCACCAGAGAGGCTGCCTGGTGTGGGGGAGTCTGTCACAGCCAAGGTGACCCCGGCTCAGAGGGATTTTTACCTTCCCCGTTCACCTCCAGAAGCGTCCAGTGGTGGCCGAGGCGCTCCCGATCCGACAGGCATGAAGGGCACCCCGGGGCTGTGCTCGTCCTTCTCACAGGGCTGGCAGTGCCAGGCTGGCCAGGGCAGGACACCACAGCACAGCAGCTGCTCTGGCTCGGGGTCACAGCTCTGCTGCCTGGCATGGCACGAGTGACACCTGGAGAAGTCAGGAGGAACCTCCGGTGCCCCTTTGGGCACAGAGCGAGAGAAGCACCTCTCCAAACAGCACAGCAGCCTTGCAGCTGACCTCTGCCTTCTCCCAGCCAGGGGCAGACAGGCTCTGCAGCAGCTCCTTTCTCTTCTTCCTCTCCTCCTCAGCAGCACTTTTCCCCCTGGTGCCCTCAAACCCGGAGCACAAGGTCCCTTTGTCCCTCTGCCCACAGAGAGATGGCCCTGACCCCGTGGTGCCCTGCTTTGCAAAGTTCAGTTCCTTGGCTGCAGACAGCCCATAATAGTCCCTCAGAGCCAGCTGACCCCTGCTCTTTGGCACGGGGAATCTGCCAAGGCCCTGTCTGACACTGCCCCGGGTGCCCCTCTGTGCCCAGCATGGGTCTGCAGAGCGAGGGAGAGGGCACAGTTGTCACCTGGACCCTGCCACCAGTCTGTGGGCACCCCAGCATGGACTGGGGGACAGCAGGCAGACGTGGGGCTCTCTCTGGACAGCACCCAGCGGGGGGGATGTGTCACCTTTGCTGGGCTTGTCACCTCCCAGTCACCCTCTGCCTCCTGCTGCTCTCAGGCACTTCAGGGAGCAAAGGCTGGCACAGCCCTTTTCCTTCCCTGCCCCCCCAGCTGCCACCTGCAGCCACCCCAGCACTGCTGTGGGGACAGGTGACACACAGTGACACTGGGACACAATGCCACCATCAAAGCCAATCGTTCCCATGGGGAAAAACATCCCAAATGATTGACTTTCACTCTGACTCTGTTTTAGAGCATGTGTGGGTGACCTGCCCACGTGAACCATCCACACTGGCTCTACAGTGCCTGGTCTGGCCCCTGCCCCTGCTCTGTGCCAGCAGCAGAAGGGTTAAGGATGATTCTCAGAGCAGCCATTCAAGCAATGGGAACTTTCCTGAATGTCCTTTGAGCTTTCTCAGGACAGGGCCTCAGCTTCCCTCGTTCCCAGGGCTGGGATCTCAGGTTGGAACTGAGGCTGCCTTGGGGAAGGACCTTCCGTGGTGCAGCACAGCCACCTGCTGAAGGGGCAGATCTCCCTGATCCCCTTAAAATCCCCAGCTCTCCAGAAAAAGGATGTTCCCACTCTTTCATTTGCAAACTTAAATTCTTGATCCACCCCGAGGAGCAGAACCCACAAAGGAAATCAAACCTGAATTTGGTGTGTGTAAATCTTGTGCTTCTGTACTGCAGCTCTGCATGTGCAGGGGAGGGATAAAATCAGTTGTTTTCAATTAAGTGAGACCAGGATTGGCCACATTCCTGCATGGCCACTGGAATCAGGAGTCAGTGGGTACCTGGTCTCAGTTAAGCACTGCTGGGAGTGAGAAGAGAGAGATCTCTTGCTGCTCCAGGGCATCCTTAGGGGTCACACCGGCAGCACGTGGGCAAAATCCCCCCTGATGGCAGAAAAGGCAAGAAGGAGGCTGCAGGTGCAGCTGTGGTGGCAGGTGCCCAGAGCAGAGGGGTCGGACACAGGCAGGGTCCATCCCTGCCCAGCCCCTCAGGGGGCAGGAGCAGGCCAGGGCAGCCCTGCCTGGGCAGCGTGGGCACTGCTGCCAGCTGCACGCAGCAGGTGAGGAGGACACGGGCAGGCACACAGGGGACAAGTGTCTCGGAGAGGACAGCAGTGACAAGGGCAAGGTCTGGATGCGTTAGTGATGGCGTCAGGGTCCTGTCAGTGCCAGCCTTCGCGGCCAGTGACAGCCCTGACAGCCCCGATGGCCAAGGACAGGGCAGGAGCAGAGGGCGGGGGGGGAGGGAGGGAGCTGGGTCCCTGTGCTGTGACACCTCACGGACAGAGGAGCAGCTCCCCTGCCAGCCCCCATCAGGGCTGGGGGGGACAGGGGCTGTGTGTGCACTCTGAGCAGGACACTGATGGCATTCCCACTGCTGTGGTGTTGGGGGGTCCCCAGGACGAGGTGAGAGTGAGAATTTGACTCCAAGTTCTCAGAAGGCTGATATTATATTACATTATATTACATTATATATTATATTACATTGTATTACATTACATTATATATTATATTACATTATATTACATTATATTACATTGTATTACATTATATTACATTATATATTATATTATATTACATTATATATTATATTACATTATATTACATTGTATTATATTACATTATATTATATTATATATATTATATTATATTACATTATATTACATTATATTATATTATATTATATTATATTATATTATATTATATTATATTATATTATATTATATTATATATATTATATTATATTATATTATATTATATTATATTATATTATATTATATTATATTATATTATATTATATTATTACATTACCTTACATTACATTACATTACATTACATTACATTACATTACATTACATTACATTACATTATTTTTCCATATTATATAGCATATATTATTATAAATATTGTACTATATTATACTATATATTATACTATACTATATATTGTATTATACTGTACTATATATTATACTATACTATATTATATGAAATTATATACTACAACTATACTAAAGAAAGAGAAAGGCCAGCCAAGAATGAATAATAAAAACCCACGACTGACCAGAGTCCCGACACAGCTGGACTGGGATTGGTCATTAATATAGAACAATTCACATGCTGGGTAAACAGTTCTCCAAATCACATTCCAAAGCAGCAAGACAGGGAGAAGCTGAAGCTTCCCAGGAGAAGAAATCCTGGCGAAGGGATTTTTCATAAAATATCATGGTGACACACTGCCTCCTGCTCCCCCTGCCCTGAGCCTGGCCTTGGCTCTGCTCTGCCTCCTGGAAAATGCATTTCCCTTGCTGTTCCCCCCGGGAGAGCAGGGGCTGCACCCCATTCCTGCCAGGACACTGTGTGTCCTCCCCCAGAGCGTTCCTGCCCTGTGTCCCTGCTGGCTCAGCCAGCTGGAGCAGCCTCCAAGGGCCATCAGGAGAGGGAGTGAGGGGCTGGAATTGCTCCAGTTATCCCTGGGGTGACTCCAGACCATGGGGAGAGGGGCTGAGGGCTGGTGCTGGAGCTCAGAGCTCTCCCCAGCACCCTCCTCCGGGAATGAGGGTGTAGTTTGGATTTCCAGCTGTAAGACAGACGGACAGGGCTGAGGGCTCTGAGCAGGAGGAGATGCTTGAAGAACAGTTCTGCTCCCCCTGATACACTCAGCCTCCAGCAACGGGCCGTGGTAGCATAAAATAGAGAGTTGGAAGGGACCCACAAGGATCACAGAGTCCATCTCCTGGCCCCTCTGGGGGGAAGAAGCTTTTCCCAAAACCCCACCTGATTTCCCCCTGGCACAGCTGCAGCCGTTCCCTCGGGGCACAGCAGACATGGGAGCTGTCCCTCAGGAGGAAGCTGGGGGTGGTGCTCATCCTGCAGAGTTCAGTAACCCTCCAGGGATTGTTTTTATTCCATGACTTTGGCTCTCTTTGATCCTTTGGAGCTCTCACAGCACAGCATCCTCTGGCTCTGGGGTTATTTAGCCGTTCCTTGGAGGGAATCTGCTTTTATTCACAGAATCACAGAATGGTTTGGATTTGAAGGGACCTTAAATCTCATCTCACTCCATCCCCTGCCATGGCAGGGACACCTTCTGCTATCTCAGGCTGCCCTAAGCCCTGTCCAACCTGGCACCTTGAATACACCCAGGGATCCAGATTTTCCCTGGACTAGACCCTCTCTCCCCCTTCTGCATGACTTTATGGGGTGACATCGAGGCTCTCTACGCCATCCCCCCACAAACTCGACACCTCTGGATGGCCTTTGGCTCAGCGACCGCCCGGAGCCGGGAGAGACGGGCGCGGAGCTCCCTCCTGCGGCCCCGCCGAGCAGCGCGGACGGCCCGGGAGGCTGCAGCCCGCTCTGCGGGGAAACCCGGGGTTGACCAGCCTCCCCTCATCCTGCCGCCTCCCCTCCTCGCCGGTCCGTGTCCCCGGTGCCCCACGGACGCTCCCGCGGCCCCCAGCCCTGCAGGCCCCGTTGCTAAGGGGCCGTTGCTAAGGACCAACATCCGGGTCCCGCCCTGCGCACGCGCGGTGCCGCACACAGACCACGTGACCCGGATAAAATGGCGGCGCCCATGGGGCGGCGTGCGCGGCGCTGAGTGCTTTCTGCTTGGTGTCTGTCGCTGCCATGTCGCGACTTATCGTGAAGAATCTCCCTAACGGGGTGAGGCTCTGTGCGGTGCTGGGAGTTCAGGGGCCGTTCTGGGCCTAGGATGGGTCTGAGGGCGCTGATGCAGGGAAAGGCACCAGGAGGGGAGCGTGTGGTGGGGATGGGGAGAGCGGGGAGACCTGCCGGGAGAGAGGGTCTGAAGTGATGGGAGGATGAGGTTTTGGAGGGGGAGCGGCGAGATGTCCCGGGGGAAGGGGCTGTGAGGGGTTGCGGTCAGTGCTGGGATGCGGAACGTGGGGACACTTCTGGGGGAGGATGGTGGGAGAGCTCCTGGAGCGGTCAGGAAGGTGCAGGGATCAGCTTGAGGGCCATGGGCTGGCAGGTGACACCCCCTCAGGGCGGGCAGGGGATCGTTGTGGTCACTGTGCCCCCCTCGTGTCCGGGGTTGGGTGCCGGTGCCCTCGGTGCTGCTGTGCCCGGCGGGATCCCGCCCTGCTCCCCATCCCCGCCTGTGGATTCGGAGGGAACGTGAAGGGATGTGGTGGCTGAAGTGGGGATTAGGTGCACAGTGGGCTTCCTGCAGCTTTCCAGAAGCCCTTTGAGGCAGAACATGCTGGGTTGGCCTTGTCCTCAGAGGCTCCGTGGGGCTGATTTCCCTTTGTGCTGCCCTCCCTCCTTTCCCAGATGAAGGAGGAGCGTTTCAGGAAGCTCTTTGCTGCCTTTGGCACTCTCACTGACTGCTGCCTGAAGTACACCAAGGATGGAAGGTTCCGGAAATTCGGCTTCATTGGCTACAAGTCTGAGGATGAGGCTCAAACAGCCCTGAACCACTTCAACAAAAGCTTCATAGACACTTCCAGAGTCACAGTGAGCTGACCTCCAGAGATATCCCCCTGGAGTTCCCAGGGAATGGCATCTCAGGGAGGGGATTCTTCCCTGGGAGGGAGGTCAGGCCCTGGCACAGTGTGCCCAGAGCAGCTGGGGCTGCCCCTGGATCCCTGGCAGTGCCCAAGGCCAGGCTGGACAGGGCTTGGAGCAGCCTGGGCTGGTGGAATGTGTCCCTGCCCATGGCAGGGGGTGGCACTTTAAGTCCCCTTGCCATCCTGGGATTGTGTGCCTGTGCACTCCTGACTCTCCCATGGTGATTGAATGTGCAGCTCGGTGCTTTTCAAAGCTGTTCCTGCACCCTCCCTCCATCCCACCAGGGTTACAGTAACTCCTGAGGGAGCTTACCCAGCAGTTACAGCCCTGACTCATTCCAGGTGGAGCTCTGCAAGTCCTTTGGTGACCCTACAAAGCCCAAAGCCTGGAGCAAGCACTCTCAGAAGGCCCCTGCCCCAGAGAAGCAGAGCAAGGAGCCCTTGGCAAGTGCAGCCACAAAGAAAGTGAGTCCTGCCTGATTCCTGGGGCTCTGCTGTCAGTGCCAGTGGGGCTGTGGGGAAGGGGACAGAGCAGCTGGGACAGCAGATTCTGGAGTCCTGGTGCTGGTGTTTCCTGCCTCAGGGTCTCTGTCCCCTGTGCTGTTGGCTTACCTGGAATTGCCTGTGTTTCTAATAAACCTTTCTGGCCTTTTTTCCCAAGGATAAAAAGAAGAAAGACCCAGTGGATAACTTAAAGGAGGTGAGTAGAGGTTGGATTGCTGTCCCTGCATTCTTGCTGCTGAATAGTTCTTTCTGTCCTGCTTCCCAGGCTGTTAATTCAGGCTGGGACAGCCCAGTTCTATCATAAAAAAATCATTTTAACAACCCCAACGTGGGGTTTTAATGGTCAGCTGCTCCTGTGAGCACACACTGCACCCAGGTCTGCTCTGTTTCAGCACTGCTGGGGTTTAACCATGTGTGAGTTGTGTCACATTTAACTTAACTGGGTTTTTTCTTTTTTTTTTTTCTCTTTTTATTGTTTTGTTTTCCTCTGTAAAGTACTTTCTAAACAGCAGTTATAAAAAAGAGTAGGGATGAGACACCTTGAGAAGACTTTAATCACCTTGTCAGTATAAATTGAGCTCCCCTTAAGGGATTCTGGTTTTACTCTGCTGGAGATGAGGTGATATCTTGGATTTCAGATTCACTATGAGTCTCTCCTCACAGCTTGTCTTTTTTCTTTCCCACAGCTGAAGGAAGATAAAACATTCCAGGAGTTCTTGGTGGTTCACCAGAAGAGGTCCCAGGTGGCCACCTGGGCTAATGACACTTTGGCAGAGGAGCCCAAGAAGGGAAAGGCAGCAGCAGGAGCAGCTGATTACCTGAACTTTGACTCTGAAGAGTCTGAGGAGCTGAGTGAGGGTGGGGATGAACCCTCTGAGGATGAGGAGGAGCTTAAAGGTACCCGAGGGAGCTGTCACCCTTTGCTTGTGTCAGTCACACGGCTCCTGTCCCAGGGAGTGACAGCATTGCACTCAGTGTCACCAGCAGGGTTGGCTCTCACCTTTCTGTGTGCTGGGAATGCCTGGTTGTTTCCCCAGATGTGGGGAGCTGTGGCAAAATGCAGTGTGTGATATCTGGGGGTGCCATTGTGCTTTCCCTGTGTCACAGCTTTCCTTGAGTGTTTTCCTTCTTGCAGCCCCTTTCATCTCCAGGGCTGGATGTGGTTTCTGTGCTTTAGGAGCCTGTGGGTGGCTGGAACTTGTCTGCTGTGCCTTTGATGGATGTTTCTGGAAACTGGGCCTGCCAGGGTTGGGGGGAAGGGACAGGGTTCAGTGCCTTGGCTCCTGAGAGCAAATCTGGAGTGGTGGCTTCTCTCTGGACACTCACAGCCTGGTGGGTGTAATTTAGGATGCAGTGTTCCTGCAGCAGGGATGGGTGTGGGTTTGGAGCTTTTCTCCCTCCCTCCCTCCATGGGATGTCCTTCTCTGTTCTGGTGGAGTGGGTGATGTTTTCCCTCCTGCTCCTCATCTCTCCTTGGGTAACTCAAATCCAGGTGTGATTGTGTCCTTTTCCCTGTACAACCAAACACTTCAAACCCTTCTCTGAGGCCTGCTTGGGATATTTACTTAAAATTGTGACAAAATACTTGGTCCTGGAGTACCTCAAACCCCTTTCTAACGTGTTTTCTACATGAACTGTTGCTTTGAAATCCAGGCTGTCAGTCTGGGAATGCCAAGATGAAATTGCTCTGCTGTTCTGAAACCTTTCCCATGGAAAAGGTGGAGGATAAGGAGGTGGTGGCCATGATTGTGCCAGTTCTCAGCTTTTTCCTGGCCTGGGGGGAGAGCAGCAGCATCTGTGTGAAAAAAACTTCTCTCTCCTCTCTGCCAGGGAAGAAGGCAGCTACCAGCAGAGACCTCTCAGATATGGATTACCTGAAATCTAAAGTGGTGAAGGATTCTTCCTCCTCATCCAGTACAGAGGAAGAAACAGAGACTGAGGAGGAGGAAAGTGAGACTGAGGAGGATTCAGGCATTGCAGAAACCCACCCTGAGAAAAGAGGGAAGCCAAAAGCCCAACAAACAGAGCAAAAAACACCAGTGGGGAAGAAGAAAAAAGGATCCACACCAGAGGTACAGCTGGATTAGATTTGTCTTGTTTGAAGCAGCAGCTTTGTGGATAGCAGCTGTCAGTCAGTCCCTGCAGAACGAGCTGACAGCCTGGGAAGGCTGCAGGCCCCACTGGGTACCAGCTTTCTTGGCCTTCTTGGTGTGACCCATTTACAAATTTCACTGAATCCCCTCAGGGCTGACTGAATTCCCAAAGATGGGGCTTCCAGATAAGTGATGCTGCTGCCCTTCTCAGAGGCTTTTTTCAGGAAATGCTGTCCTGGAAAAGCAGAGCTCAGCTTTTCATGGCAGTGCACCTTCAGCTGGCACCTCCTGCCCCAGGCTGCTGCAGCTGTGGGCATCTCCTGATATTCCCTGCCACTCTTCAGCCTCCTGTTTGCTGGCCATGCCCAGCTGGTTGTGCTGTGATTTCTGTTCTTTCATTCAGCTTTTTCTCCCTTTTCTCCCCCCTCCTCTGTGCAGAGCCAGGCCAGCTCAGGGGAAGCCAGCACTCCCTTCACAGTGAAACTTCGTGGGGCCCCCTCCAACATCACTGAGGCAAGTGTGGTTTCCCAGCTGGGGAGGAGGGAGGGAGGCCCAGAGGTGTCTCAGAGTGTACCTCTCCAGGATGTTGGCAGAAACCTTTCACTTCTCTCTCCTTTGAGGCCTTTGTGGGTGATCAGGGCAACGTCTGAACTGTCTTTGTGCAGAGATCTGGGGGTTTTATATGTAAAAACCTAAGCCTGCAACTTGCTGCTTCCTGTATTTGAGAATTATTCAAACAATTCTGATTCTTCCCACAGCAAAAAATTCGGGAATTTTTCTTCCCTCTGAAGCCAGTGGCAATCCGGATGGGAAAAAAGGCCCAGGGGAAGAACTCAGGTAAGAGCTGTGTGTGGAAGGGAGGTGGGATCTGTGAGTTAGGGCACCCCTTGGTCACCCCTCTGCTCTTTTAGTCTGCAGTTCCACATCCCTGGCTCGTGGCCTGATTCTTGGAGACCTTTCTGTGACTTTGCAGCTCTCCTGCCCTACTTGCTGTCCACAGGATGCCCTGGGCAGAGGAATCTTGGCTGGGCTCCCTTTGGAGTAGCTGCAGGAGCTTTTTTTTATTGAGCTGCATCCAGAACTTTATCCTAAACACCCCAAACCATGCCAAGGAAAAGTCTGTTCCTCTGGGATAGCTGCAGCAGCCCAGGGCACTGTGCTGATTCCTGGGAGCAGGTCCTTGGAGCTTTGCTGTGTGCTCTTTTCCTTTAATAGTCCAACAACGGATGCACCTTTTATTTGCTCTCAGAGGCACCTGTGAAAGCCTCCTCCAGCTGCCAAGTAAAGTTTTTGTGATTTGTATGTAAAGAACAAGCTTTGAAAAGGCAGCCTTCCAGTCTGCCATCGTCATCTCCAGGCTGGATTGAAACTTTCCATGGGAGCTGAATGCTCCATCTATAGGAATCTATATTAGAGCAAGCCCAATTCACCCTTAATTACCCAATTAGTGGCTCTGTGTGTTCCCCACATGATGCTCAGTTGAACCTTCCCTTCCTCCAAGGTTACATCTTTGTTGACTTGAAGAGTGAAGCAGAAATGCAAAGGGCCTTGAAGCGGAAAAAAGAATTCCTGGGTAAGGGCTGTTTGTTCTCCTCATTCCAGCCTGGGAGCTCAGCTGCTCGAGTGTTCCCTGCACAAGTAGCTCCTGTGATTGGAGTTTTTCCCAGGCTCATGGGGGGGGTTGTTCCTTGGGATAAACCAGGTGCTGTGACAGCAGTGGGGTTTGGGGGCCCTCGTGCTTTGCCGTGTGCTTGAGGTGGTTCTTGTTGGGGTAAAAATAACACTGCTGGGGTGCAGCTTTGTACAGACAGTGCTGCAAGGCTGGGCTGGAGCCCTGGGCCTGGCCTAACCCTTGGAGTAACTCCTGAAATTCTGTTTGCAAATATTGTGTGGGCTGGCACAGACAGGCTGGGGCTCTCTGAAAGGAAAGGGGGCTGGGGTTGATACCCTGATTTTTATGAAGACTGCCTCTTACAGCCCCCACCTCCCCCTTATTTTTGAGTCCTGCTCAGAGCCTCTGGGGCTGTAATTGTGTCTAACACTGAGCTCTTTGTGATGCTTTAAGTTTTAGCTTTCACATTATCCAGATTCTGTACTGCATTATTATATAACTCTGAACTTCATAGCAAGTTCTCCTCACAGCTTAGTTAGCCACAACAATCCTTTCCCAGTTCAGGCCCAAAAAGTATAAACAGCAGCAGATTGAGGAGAGCAGTCTGGGAGGATGGGACTTCATAACCTGAAGGTGTAGTTGGACAATTAACCCCAATATGTCAATGGACCAAAACTTTTATAAAAGTGTGAAAACTCATGACCTGAGGCTGTAGCCTCGCCTGGGCTCTTTTACAGCCCAAGGTGTATCCTTTGAAGGCCTTTTTAATCAATACCTCCTTTACTCCTTTAACACTGCCTAGCCTCTGCTCTGGGCAGCCTCTCAAGGCATCATTTGCACCTGGGTGTTGTTTGCTCATGGCCTTGGGAAGCATCCAGGGTCCCTGTGTGTTCTTTGGTTAGGTGGACGCTGTGTGGAGGTTTCCCGGTGCAGGAACACCCCAAAAGAAACTGTCCCAGCAAAACCTGAGCACCAGCCCTGGCAAAGGACACTGAGAGATGATGAGGAGGAAGAGGACTTGTCTGAATCAGGGAGACTCTTTGTCAGGAATCTGCCTTTCACCAGCACTGAGGAGGACTTGGAGAAGATCTTTTCAAAGTATGGTGAGTGTTTGCCACGGGACTGGGACTTGCAGGGCAATGTCCTTCCTTTGTCCAGAGGTTTTCCTGCTGGGTGGGGATGGACAAAGCTCTGTGTCCCACATCTCTTGGACATGGCCCAGCTCCCATCATCTTTATTTTCTGGTGTGATAGTTTGAGTTTGCTTGGCAGGAGGCTCCCTGCAGGTTAGAGGTGAACCCTTCAGATCCACTTGAAATCCCAAACTTGGGGTGTAAGTTTGAGGTTTCCTCTTCTACCTCCAAATCAAACACATTGAAGGTTCTCTTGGCATCCTGGGGCAGAGAGGGTGAGGCTGTGGAGGTGTTTATCCCTGACTGAAGGTGAAGGCAGCTGCTCAGAGCCTGCCTGGTTTGTGTCACCTGTCAGAGCCCATGAGCTGCCACACCTGGACTTGGGGTGCTTGTGCTGGGCCCTCCTTGTCCCTCTGCAGCTCCTGGCCCAGGCTGGTGGCTCAGCACCCCTCCAGAGCTGCTCCCCTCCTCGCTGGTTGTGTCTGGGAGGTGCCAGTTCAGAGCTGTGCAGGGACATATGTGACCACCAAGCCTTGCCTCCTGCAGGACCCCTCTCAGAGATCCACTTCCCCATTGACAAACTCACCAAGAAGCCCAAAGGATTTGCTTTCATCACCTACATGATCCCTGAGCATGCTGTGAAGGCCCTGGCAGAGCTGGATGGGCAGGTGTTCCAGGTACAGCTCTGATGTTTTCTTCTGCTTTGGATGGCAGCTGCTGGGAATGCTTGGTGGGAACGTGGCTGAGAGTTTGATTCTGGGCTTTGTTAAAAAGGTTGAGGCTCTCCTGCAGGTTATTTTGGTAGAGTAGCTTGGTTTGAGCAGCTTTGCAGACACCAAAATCCTTGTGCAGGTGGGGAAAGAGCTCTGAGTCTGTCTCAGCTGTGTGGCCACTTTGACTTTTAGTTGTGGCTCCTTTGGGAAGGAAAATTCCCTCCTTCCACCAAGGCTGTCTGACTGGGAAAGGTGCCAGGAAATTTCTTTCATGTGGACATCTGTGGATTATTCCAGAGCTGCTGGACCTCTCCTTCCTGTCTTGCAGGGCAGAATGATGCATCTTTTACCCTCCACGATCAAAAAGGAAAAAGTGGAGGATGGAGATGCAGAAGAATCTTCCTCCTACAAAAAAAGCAAAGAGGCCAAGGACAAAGCCAACAGTGCCAGGTACAACACAAGCTGCCAGATTCCCAGGAATGCATGTGGGATTTTCCCAGGGGCTGTGGAGATTCCCAGAGTTCATGAAGCATTTGCTGTGCAGATCTGTTTCCTTTCTCTCTTACCTCCCCAGCTCCTCTGCCCAAGTAGCTGCAGTAGCTCAGTGAGCAGCAGAAATGTGAATGGCTGGGGTAGGAGTTACTTCTCAAATAAGAGTTAGTCTGATTCTGTAACTCTTCAGGGGGGTGGTTTCAGATCAGTTGGGCTTTTCTCCTCTGCTTGGCCACCTGTAATTCTAGAGCTTGTAGAGGCTTTTTCTTGATGTGTGACCAATCAGTTTGAAAGAAGTGGCTGATACCTTCTATCTTGAAGGGAAAAGGGTGCAGCCTTGCCTGTATGGGCTTTGTGGGTTTAGGAAAGCAGTTGGAAAGGTGTGTTGCTCTGAGGCTGAACTCAGCTGCAGAGCTGTGGCCAGTGAGGTCTGGGGGAGCAGAGCTCACTGCCTGCACTGCTTCTGTTTGCTCTCCAGTCACATCTCCCTCATCCTGTCCCTTCTCTAGAGATCTCCCACCCTTCTTTCCCTTTCTCCTCATCCTGCCTGTCCATGGTGGTGCTCAGAGCTGCTTTTCCCCAGGATTTTGGGCTGGAGGGCCCGTGACTGACCCTGGCTGTGTTTTCTCTTACCAGCTCCCACAACTGGAACGCGCTCTTCGTGGGCACAAACGCTGTGGCTGATGCCATGGCCCACAAGTACAATGCTGCCAAAAGCCAAGTGCTGGATGCTGTGAGTTGGCTTGGGATGGATCAGCTGGGCTGGGACATCACTTTCCTGCCTGTTTCTTTGTGGCCAAGGCCTTGTCTTGCACAGGATTCTCCGTGCATCCATGGGCACCCCACAGGCTGAGCCTCTGGTGCTGTAGCAGCTCTGTGGGGTCTGAGCCTATTGGTCCCTTGGTCCCCAGCCTTCCTTCCCACTCTGCTTTCCCATGCCTGAATTTTGCATTTCTACAAACTAGAAGTTGGTGGGAATTTACACCCTAAAAATCAGATCCTTCCTGGAAATTTCATTTTACTTTGGGTCTTTGAATTCCAACAGCACAATTTCCAGCAGCTGCAGAGGAGCTGGAGCATTTTACCCTCCAGCTGCCTGTCACATTCCCTTTGCCTGTGCTTCTGAGAGCAGCAGGTGACTGAATTCTTGCCTGCAGGAGGGCAAAGACAGCGTGGCAGTGAGAGTGGCTCTGGGAGAAACGGAGCTGGTCCAGGAAATCCGGCGGTTCCTCATGGAAAACGGAGTCAGCCTGGATTCCTTCAGCCAGGTGAGAGGCTCAGCTGGAGGCACCAGGGGGGATCCACCTCGTCTAGTCCTGGTGTTCTCAGCTCTCTTGGAAATTGGTACTTAAATCCTCAACATCTTGAGCCCTCCCTGATGAGTTAGGAGATTACTGTAATTGTGGGGTGCC
The DNA here is from genome assembly GCF_022539315.1 of Serinus canaria. Classification (NCBI taxonomy): domain Eukaryota; kingdom Metazoa; phylum Chordata; class Aves; order Passeriformes; family Fringillidae; genus Serinus; species Serinus canaria. Next base: position 4,483,587 of record NC_066329.1, on the reverse strand, counting down.
CCATGGCAGGAAGGAACGATGAATCTGACTCCATGTTCTCAGAAGGCTAATTTATTATTTTATAATACTAAATTATATTAAAGAATACTAAACTAACTAATGAAAGGATATTTACAGAAGGCTAAAAGATAATAATGAAAACTGGTGACTCTCTCCAGAGCCCTGACACAGCTTGGCCCTGATTGGCCAAAGAGTCAAAACAACTCACAGCAGAATCCAATGGAACAATCACCTGTTGGTAAACAATCTCCAAACACATTCCACATGTGAGCACCACACAGGAGAAGCAAATGAGATAAGAATTGTTTTCCATTTCTCTGAGGCTTCTCAGCTTCCCAGGAGAAAATCATGGCCGAAGGGATTTTTCAGAAAATATGAATTTGACAGGAAATGTATCCATTTGAAAAGGCAGTGGCTCTCAGGATGGGTGAAATCCATAATGTGATGGCATTAGGGTGGTGGGCAGGGAAGGAGCCCTGTGGATCTGCAGCTGACACCTCCATCCACGAGATGTGGATTTTCCAGGGAGTGTTTGTCAGTCCTTTTGGATCTGGGAGAGGAGTGACACAGAGAGAGGGAGAGCACAGCCTGTTGGGTCTGAAGTCTCCAGTTAGAAAACTGCTGGATTTGCTCTCTTCCATGCCCTGTTCTTTCTTTCCCTGCTGGCTGTGTCAGGCTGCAGGTGAGAGGAGCAGGACAGTGATCCTGGTGAAGAACCTGCCGGCCGGCACGAGCGCCCTGGAGCTGGAGGAGCTCTTTGGCCAGCACGGGGGCCTGGGCCGGGTGCTGCTGCCAGAGGGAGGCATCACAGCCATCGTGGAGTTCCTGGAGCCCACAGAGGCCAAGCAAGCCTTCACCAGGCTGGCCTACTCCAAGGTGGGGGCACTGCCTGGGGAGGGGGGTCTTGGTGACTTGGGGAGCTGCAGGAGGGCTCACTCTGAGCGTGAGGGGCACAGGGAGTGTGGGAAGGGTGGCATCCCAGAGGCACTGACCTTCCAGGCTGTGCCCTTTGGGTTTAGGGAGGTGCCTGGTACAGCAGAGCAGGGCTCAGCCTGCAGAGGATGCTGGAAGAGGGGGCTGTGACACAGCTGGAGGGTTTCTTTTCCCTTTCGCAATCCAGGGGTGACCATGGCAGGCTGGGCTCCTGTAAGGCTGGGTCCTTTTGTGACAGAGTTTAGGCTCTGGTCCTGTAAGGCTGGATCCTTACCTGACAGAGAGTTTAGGCTCTGGTCCTATAAGGCTGGATCCTTTTGTGACAGAGTTTAGCCACTTGCAAAGGTCACTCAGCTTTTCCACTGCTGTTTTTCATTACAGAGTGAGGTGAAAATGAAGCTGAGAGCAGAGTTTTTCCTTCAGGCCTTGCCCTTCACTCATCATTTCTCTTCTGTCTTCTCTTTACAGTTTCATTCTGTGCCCTTGTATCTGGAGTGGGCTCCAGTGGGGGTTTTCCTGAGCCCAGCCCCTCAGAAAAAGAACTCTGGGGTTCCAGGGAAGGAGGGTGAAGCAGGGCTGGTACCAGGTAAGAACTCTGGCTGACTTGCTGGGGTCTCTGTGTTTCTCTGGGCTTGTGTCAAGCCCCAGGATATGTTTTGTCTGGGTGACCTCCCACTGTGAGGGCTGATCTTCCCTCCCTAAATACATCACCTTTCCCCCCCTCCTAAAACTCCCCCACAGTCTGAGTGGGCAGCTCCCCCAAAATTTGGCTTTGTTGCTCTTACAAAGTTGGGTTTATTCTTCTTGGTTCAGGTGAAGCTATAAAAGACTCAGAGGAAGCAGCAGCACAGGAAGAAGAGGAGGAGGAGGAGGAAGAAGAAGAAGAAAATATTCCTGGTTGTACCTTGTTCATCAAAAACCTGAACTTTGCCACCACAGAAGACACACTGAAGGAGGTGAGCAGTAGGGACACAGTGTTTAAAGGATTTCAGCTGCAGCCAGTGGGATCTGGTGGGGGATGAGAGAGCACTGGGTTCTGCTGGGACTGGGAACATCACTCCAGGTGTCAGTTAAGACAAATGCATCTGGAGCAGTTTTGGTGGGGTTTAATTCCACCTAGAGACAGGTGGAGGCAGTAGGAAATCTCCTAACATTGCTGATTTGCCATGTTTTCTGTAATGCTCCTCCTTGGGACAGGCACTGCTGCAGCTCTGCCACTGCTTGGTGTGTGAGAGGCAGAGAATGAATAAATAAATGGTGATTTCTGAGTGTCACAGGAAGAAATCTGTGAAAGAAGAAAGCAGAAGCTTTTCCTCTCAGCTTCTGCTGACAGTGAGCTGCCTCATGCTGCTTCACCTCAATAAACACTGAGGAGAGAGAGTGGCATTCCTGAAGTTATCTGGGGTGGTAATACCAAACTAAGGAAAAGCAGCTGGAATTTCTTGTACCCATACAAAATGCCATGGCCCAAGCATCCTGGACCTCTGTGGAGACTCTGCTCCAGCTGTGGACAAATAAATACCCAAAGCAGGGCTGGGACTTGTCCCCTCTTCTTTTTCTAGCTTTACAAGGGAGTCAAATTACCAGTTTGCTGCCCTCTAGGCCTCCCATTTTTTGGGAAGAGCTGTGTTCTGGGGACAGGCAGCATCCACCCAGGCAGCACCTGGCTGGGGCATCTTGTAATCCAGAGTGTTCCTCCAGAGCCACCTCAGATCTCTGCACTCCCTGAGGGGCAGTGGAGGGTTCTGGGCACACCTGCCTTGATACCTTTCAAACTCTGTGTGTGTATTTGTACAGAAACAATTTGATGGGGCAGGGCTCAGCTGCAGTGCTGGCAGGTGTGTGCTGGGGGAGGTGGGGCTGGGTGGCACAGGGCCACCTTGGCAGTGGAGTTGCAAGCCTGTGACAAAGGGAACTGAATCACGTGTCCCAATTCCTTGCAGACGTTCTCCAAAGTGGGAGCCCTGAAGAGCTGCACAATATCCAAGAAGAAAGACAAAGCAGGTACTCTAGATGTTGCTGTTCAATTCCTTCCCCCAGCTGAGCTGAGGGCTCAGGTGTGGCGTTGCTTCAGCACTCATCTGGCTGAGCATTTGTGCTCCTGCTGGCAAAATCCTCAGTGCTTCCAGAAGTGTTCCCGTGGAAATGGCTGCAAGCAGCAGCCAAACCTTCCCCCAGGGCTGGGTCTAGAAGGTTAAACTCCATTGTGGCATTTGTGGAGATGTGGCCTTCTCTTGAGATCTTGAGATGGGAGAAGCCAAACTCCTTCAGGATCACAGAGGAGAGTGGGATGCAGGCTGCTCTGTGATGATTAAACCCTTCATTATCCTGCAAATGGCCAGATCCTCAAGGATGCCTGGCTGAGAGCTGTGCTGAGTGGGCTGGGTTTGCCTTCTCCCTGCCAGCCCTGAGCCCCCCAGGCTGCAGGGATGAGTGGCTGTGCCTGTTGTTGGCTGCTCTCACTTCCTGAGGACTTGGATTAAGGCAAGTGCTGGCTGGGGCTTCTCTCTGGGAGCTGCACAGCTTTGTGGCATTTCCCCTTGACAGAGTTGCCTTGAGATGTGATATTTAAAAACTCAGGTCTGCTGGGAGATAAAAAAATAAAGTGAATCCTTCAGTTCTGCTCGTGGGTGTGAGCAGGCAGCACCAAGCATGGGCTGGTCTTGCAGCACCTGATCCCTTCAGGCACTGGGGTCATCCCACACTCTGCCACTGCTGAGGCTCTGAAATTGAAAATGGGTGTTGTTTTCTCCCCTCATTATTAATTGTCCCTTAATTATGGCTGCTGTTAGGCAGCATGTTGCTCAGGGGTGTGGTGGGACTGCAGGCCTTGGCTGGGCAGGGAGGGGAAGGATGGCTCTCCTTTGTCGTGGAAGTGCCCACTCACTCCAGTTTATGGGATGTCTGTCTCCACAACAGCATCTCTTCCCCTGACTGGGACCAGCAGTTGCTTTGCAGTGTTTTGTTTAAGGAAGCTGCACTGAGATGATACAAAGCAAAACATTGGTTTTGTCTGCAACATCTGTTATCTCCTCTTCATATCAGCACCAAAACCAGCTGGTCCAGAGCAGAGCCTTGCTCAAAAATCTCAGCCAGGGCTGCTCATGAGGTCAGCCATGGACAGGCTGGCCCTTTTTATGGCATGTTAAGCTTTTCTCCCCCCCACTTTTGGCAATCAGTGCTTGCTCCTGGTTTGTTTTTATATCTTACACCATCACTGCTTCCTTACCAAGTCCCTTTCTCTCCTGCCAGGCACTTTGCTTTCCATGGGCTTTGGCTTTGTGGAGTACAAGAAGGCAGAGAGTGCCCAGAGAGCCCTGCGCCAGCTCCAGGTGAGCCTGAGCCTGCCCCTCTGCCCTTCTCTGCAGAGATTGGCTTCAGCCTGGCACTGCCACAGGCAGCTGAGCTCTCAGGGCTGCACTGGACAGGTGGAGAAGCCTCTAAAATGGGCCAGGGTGTGGAGAAGTGTGTTTCTTAGTGCTGATCCAAAGTGGAAATCCCAGAAGATGTGCAAGGATTGAATTTTCATGAGTTTTCCTGTCAGGTGCCCCTTGTAGGGGGCAGAGACCCAGATATCCCCTCACAGAACAAATGCTGATTAATGTTAATTTAGTGCTGCTTTGACTTCTAATTCTTCTGTATATTTATTGCTATTAGTGACATCCTTTTTTTCCCTGCTGTTTCTTTGTTTGCACTCCCAGGGCTGCACTGTGGATGGCCATAAGCTGGAAGTGAAGCTGTCAGAGAGAGCTGTCAGGTGAGGCTCACCTCTCCCCTCAGTAACATTGCAGCTGCAGTAATCCTTGGCAGCTTCTCCCCTTCTTCCCCAGCACCTGCAGCCTGAGGGGTGTGACCACATCAGCCTTTGCTCTGCTTTACTGACTCAGTTGTGCTTGAAAGGAAGGGAAAAAAAAAAAAAAAAAAAGGGAATAAGCTGAAGTGGGACCCCAAAAATGAACCCAAAGTGAGAACCTTGCAGAGTTTTCTTCCCTGCTCAAGGAAAAATCCTGTTTTGGTGGCAGTTCAGGCAGCACTGCAAGTTCCCAGGGGTTTAAAAAGTTCTTGGAGAGAAATCTTCTCTGGGTAATGAAGTCTTTTACCTGTTCATCTGAGAGAAGAGGAGTTTAAGAATAATATTCTGATCAAATCAAGACAAAAGCAAGTTTCTTGCTTGAAATACAAGTTTGGATTTAGCTCCTTTGCTCTGGGCAATCAGGCACAGAGGAGAAGGTTACTTGTGGGTGAATTTACATAGAATTAGCCTCAGTTTTTAGGGATTCCTTCCTTGTTCTTACTCAGTACAGAATATTCCAACTGTAAAGCTGCAAATTAATCCAGGTACTACTTCAGTGTTGGCACATAACACTGTCCTTCAGACACTCTGGAAACTCTACTGGAAGTGATATCAAATGATATCAAATGTCAAAATTTGTTTGAAAATCTGGTTCCTGGGGACCACAGGCAGTCTGACAGCTCCTGTGTCTGCACTTTGTATTTCAGTTCTTTCATTAAACCATTTTTATCCAGTTTGAGTTTGAAAATCCCTCCAGCAGGTATCCAGGCCACAATGGGAAGTGCTTTGCTGTATGGAATAAGCTGCTGTCTTTTGTGTTAGGTAAATTCTGACCTTGTCCAAATGCAATACAATTCCACAGGTAAAAAAAATAAATAATTTATACTCTGTTACAAAATTTCATGTACTGTTTTATAAGCCAGGAAGAAAAAGAATCAAAATTAGCTTATATTAAGCTTATTTTAAAAAATATATTCATTAATGCATTCTCCTGACAATTAAAAGGCAAGATTTGGTGACAGATGTGGCAAATGTGAGATGAGGACCTCAGCTGGAGCAAGATGGGCTGTTTCACTTCCAGATGTAGGATTTAAGGGTGTTTGGAATTTGATCCTTCTTGGTGTCCTGTGTGGCATTGCCTCTGGCACAGCCCAGGATGCCAGGGTGAGCTGGTGCCTCAATTTTCCACATTCCAAATCCTGAGGGAGCCACAGTTCAAAAGGACTTTGCTGCTCCCAGTCTTCACCTGCCCTTCCTGTTGCCTTCCAGGCCTGCTGTGAAGTCAGCCAGGAAGAAACAGACTGCCAAGAAGCAGAAAACTTCCAAGATTCTGGTCAGAAACATCCCCTTCCAGGCCACTGTCAGGGAAATCAGGGAGCTCTTCAGGTAGGAAAGTGCTTTGTTGGCTCTGTGGGTCACCCTGGGGTGGAGCTGCTGTGATTTTCATACAGGGTCTTTCTCCCTTTGTAAATAATGTGAATTTTTTTCTTGTCTTTGTGGAAGAAAACAGGGATTTTGGGATCACCTCTGTGTTCTCTGTAATCCTAAGCCTTTTGTGGTGTGATTTTAAGCCTTGTTCCATCCTGAAAAATAAGTGGGACTTTGTAAAAGGGAAGGCATCTTTGCTGCTCCCAGGAGTGTTTTGCTCACTGCCCCAGGCTGTGGTCCCTGCTCTGCCCTTGGTTTGCAGGAATTGTTGATTTTTCTGCCACAGGGTGCTGTGCTGGGAGGTGGCCTCTGTGGGCCTGTCCTAGCAGAAGTTGGGTGATTTTGTCACATTTCTGGGGTATTTCTTAACCCTTTAAAACCCGCTCAGGCCATGCAGTGCAAAGCCCCTGGCAGTGATTTTTGTGTTTCCCTGTGTTGATGGAATTGCACCTCCTTTATCTGTGCTTCCTGTGTGGCTGGGAGGAAAGCTCTGTGTTCCAGCACTCATTTGGGATGAATTCCAGGGATTTCACTAAAGGCAAAGCATGACTTGCCTTTTGGACAGGGGTGTGATGATGGTCACAAGTAAATACCTCTAGAAGAGCAAAAGGTTTTTGTTGAAGCATTTTGCTTCAATCCTGCCCTGAGGGATTCAGGCAGAGCCCCTGAGCTGCCAGTGCCCATGCTGAGTTTCCTCAGCACGTGGAGCTCTGCTAATTTAAATCCCAACACTCCGAGGCACAGACGTGACCCTGGCAAAGCTGGAGCCAGCAAAGCTGGGACTGAGGTGAAGTTCAAGGCACTGGGAGGGTTTGTACATCACAGGCACAGAGCCTGTGGGGGGTTTTTGGTGTGGGATTCCTCCCTCCTGTCCTGTCTAGCACCTCAGAGCTGTGGAGAGGAGGGGCAGGGGGACATTGATTGATTTTGCAGCTTCCAGCTGGTGACAGCACTCTCAGTGCATCCCTTTCCTTCACCTGGGCTGTTCAGAGCTGGGCTTTATCCTCAAAACAACACCAGCACCTTGGGGGGACATTCCTTTCTCTCCAGTCCTCTGGAGCAGCCCAGAGCAGTGCCCAGCACCTCACCCTCCTGATTGCTGTGTTTGTGCCCTTCCATCAGCTGCCTTTGCTCTGCATTTAGGAACCTGCCTTACTTTGGCTTTTGTCAGGGATTTATTGGCAGTGGCAAACAGTCCTTTGGCAGTGGAAGGGCTGGCAGGGCTGCAGGGGGCACTCTTAGCCTGCCCAGGAAAGCCAGCCTGGGGACAGCAAGGGACAGCCAGCCTGGGGACCACCAGGACACTCAGCCAGGCATCACCACACAGGGTGACAGCCCCATGGCCAGGTTTTACAGCATGAGCATCTTCCCTGTTGTTTCCCCTGCTCCACAGCCACCTTCCAGCTCTGCAGCAGCAGCAGAAAAATCAAGAAATATTAATTTCAAAATAAATAAATATTAATTTATAAATAAATATTAAATTAGGGAAAACCACTAATTTATATGTGTGTATTTATTTTATGTACACACATATCTTATATACATCCACACAGAAACTGTATATATGTATGCATTATCCCAGAAAAATACATAGATTATGCCAATATTGTTCCAAAAATATTATATTTGTGTAGATATATTTATTTTTCCCCCAAAACAAATATTTCCATGCTTTGAGCTTTGTCAGGGAGCTCAGTCCCCCTTCTCAAATGGCCCCTAAACAGGAGGTTTAGGTGGCACTGGAGCAGCAAACCAAGGGTGCTGGGTGTTCTGAAGAGTGGATTTTTCAAGCTGCTGTGCCTGCCCAGCTCAGGCAGTTCAGGGATCCCTGCCCTGGCTGATTTTACACTTTTGGATCTTGGTTTTATGGATCCATCACTGAAATTGTCAGCCTTGCCCTGCACCATTGCCTGTGTCCCTCCAGCAGCCTGGAGGAACTTCTTCATTCTGGAATCTGGGGGCAGCAGGCTCTGCTCCCTGGACTGGAGAAAGGTGGGGCTTAGTTAAAGTCTTTGAGGGGAGTCAGGGATGCTCTGACCAACAGCTCAGGTCCTCTCCTGCACAATAATCCTGTTTGAGCTGTTCCACAGGCCTCGGGTGCTGCCCTGCTCCCAGCCCAGCCCCGTGGCTTTGCTGGGTTCAGAGCATGTCCTGCCACGTTCTCCTGGAGGTTCTGGCCTCTCTTGCACCCTCAAGGGATTTATTTATCTTTTTTTTTTAGTAAGATAGGTGTTATCTTCTTCAGAGGGAGAACTGTTCAATTATAGGGGCTGCTTTTGGGCGAGGTGTGAAGATTTAGCTTTTGTGGGTGTGTTTTTTTCACCCATTTTTGTTCTTGATTAGATCCTACTCTTCTCTTTACTACCTGGAAAAATAACAAAAGGTAAATGGTGCTTAGTTCTTTGCAAAGAGCCACAGTTAGTGGAGGAGAGACAAAGGGATTGCTATCCCATGAAGGCTGCTAATTTTTCCTACCAAATTGTGGGGCTTTTATGGCAACACTTTTTTTTTTTTCAAAAGGAACTCTAGACGTGGCAAGCTGAATTGGAGATCTGTGAAAGGCCACATTTTCACAGATTGGAGCCCTGGCAATTTCTGAAAATTGGGCTCCTTTAAGAATCTATCACATGAGATCCATGCAGCCTTCACTGGGAGTTCCAATTAACTCTTTGTTTCAGAGCATCCCTTTCCACCCTCCTTCCCTCTGGCTGCACCAACTCCATGCAGATTGAAAATCAGGCTGTTTTGCAAGTGCTTTATAATGTTTTGAGGAGATGGGGGTTTCATTTTCCTCAAAAAGGGAATGATAAAATTTAGAAAAACACTTCCTAAAGGATTCCTGCCCAATCCAAGGCAAGCTGGGGGATGGACTCAGTCCAGGGTGTGCTTGGAGTTTGGCAGAGCTGCTGCTCATCCCACCAAAGGATGGAGTTTTTGGATCTGTGTGTTTGGGGGATGAAGTTGTTCCTTCTTTTCTTTGCAGGATATGTTTGAGAACTTAGAATTTTGGTTTTATCTTTGATTCCTCTGGAATTTGCAGCAATTGTCAGTTCCAGCCCTGCCCTGCCAGTTAGCTGAGGGAGATGAGGAATCAGTGTGGGAGGTGGTTTATCATCCCTCTGGCCATCCCTTGCCTGCTCCTGCAGGAACTGCAGTCAAACACGTTGCACAAAGCTGTTAAATCACAAAATTATCATCAGCTGGGAGGCTGGACTTTAGTTTGCCTAAAGAAGCAGTGAGCGGAGTAGCAATTGAAAGGTATTGCAGGGCAAAGAACAGGTAATCAGGGGCACTGATCTGCACAGCCTGACTTTCCCAGAGAGAAATCAACACTGCTTCTTGCAGAGGCCTTTGGGGTGGGTGTCTCTTCTAATTTCAACTCCTTTGCTGACTATTTTCTTTGTCTTGACAAAGACATGGCATTGATTGCATCTGGCAAAGCAGCTGTGTGGGCCTGATGAGGAGGAAAAAGAACCATGGAGGGGAAAAGTGAAGTGGGACAAGACTTGGGAGAAGAAAAAAAATCTCTGCAGGGAGATGCGGTGGATAAACTGGCAGAGAGATTTATTTTTTTGATTTTTTTTTTTAAGGCAGTCTTTATGAAGTTAATTTTATAAGATGATGCCTTTCACTTCTTCTGACCTATTATAATAAAGTGTAGTTACCAGAATGGGCTTTTCATTTCCCATTATAAAGGACACGGTGGGATAATGAATCCTTCTGCCAGACATGCTTGCTGTTCACACCTTTCTGCCAGTAATGGAGTCTACATGACTGGAGACAATTTCTCCTTCCCCTGTTGAAGATGTGGAAAATCTGTGCTGGTGAAAGACACAAGAGGAGAAAAAAAATTGAGGAAAAACATGGGAGTTTGATAAGCAAGTGCTGGGCAGAGTTAATTAGAGCATTCCATGCAAACAGAATGTCCAGGGCTGCCAGGACTGCTGGGTTTCACTTTTAAAACCTCAAATGTTGTGCTAGAAATGGCTCAAAACTCATTGCTGCTGCTTCTTAGCTGCTTGAATTTTGTCCCCATTCTGTGCCCCTGCAGGCAGTGGCCCAAGGGCTTGGGGACAGCTGCAGAAATCCCTGGGAGCATCTCCCTGGGCTGTGAGGGGCTGCAGGTGCTTTGGGAGAAGCCAGGAGGAGATACCTGAGGTGGGACAGAGCTGCTGATGTGGCAGGGTGGCAGAAGGAACAGGCAGAGCAGGGGAATGAATCCCTGAACTCCCCTACAGGGCTGACACCTCTGATTCTCCCAGGGGCTCTGCTTGCAAGAAGGGAGTGCCCAGAAATGAGTCTTGGGGAAGCAGAAACCCCTGGAGAGGCAGCTGGGCACCCTGCAGCCACCAGGGCTTGGGTCCCACCTTGGTGGCCTCCCCTGAGGACTGGAAGGGCTGGGGAATTGCTCCTTGCCTGGAGGCACAGGCTCAGCTGGAAAGCTGCCACAAACACTGCTGGCAGCAGGGACCAGAAGGTGTTTCAGAGGTGCAGGGACAGCTGGAAGGTGCCTCTGAGCTTGGTGTGGTGCTGAGTGGGCCAGCCCATGATGTTCTCCAGGAATTAGGTGGGGCCATGAGCTCTCCAAAGCCCTCCCCAGGCCCCTGCTCCAGGCCAGGGCTCATCATGTGCTGCCTGGCATCCCAGCACAAGTGTGGCCTTGCTCTGGAGTTTCCAGGGCTGGGTTCCCAAGCCTTGTTTTGGCCTGTCCTTGGGGATAACAACATTTCAGGGCTGCCTTGCCAAGGTGCAGCCTGTGCTGGGAGCTCTGGGCCAGGAGCTTCAGGGAGCTGGGTCAGGGCTGCTCCTGAGGGTGCTGGCACAAGGGATGTGGTGCCTGTGTTCCCATCCAGCTCCTCACTGCCATGCCAGGGCTGGGCTGGGCTGCTCAGTGTCTGAGGAGCAGCCTGGCTGCCTCTGGGGCTGCAGGATGCTCCTCTGGATTGGGGCTTTTCCTCCTCTGTCCCTGTCACCCATGGGCTGTGGGGTCCCACCCTTGCTGTTTGGAGGTTCTCACAAGGATTGCACCTTTGGATGTGCTGAGTTTGGTTCTGGATGGAAGGAAACTGCCTGGCTGATGGCTCCCTCTGTCCTGGCTGTAGGCTCAGCCCCACTGTTGGCTGTCAGTCTGTCTTTGCTTTGCCAGGGGACCACAGCACATGTGGGGCTGTGGGAGAGAGGCCAGAGGAGACCCCAGAGCTGATGGAGGGACTGGAGCCAGGCTGGGAAATGCAGGAGAGAAGGTTCCAGTGAGACCTCAGAGCCCCTTCCAGTGCCTCAAGGAGCTCCAGGAGAGCTGCAGAGGGACTGGGGACAAGGGATGGGGTGACAGAGCACAGGGAATGGCTTCCACTGCCAGAGGGCAGGGATGGATGGGATATTGGGCAGTGGGGAACCCCTGGCACAGGCTGCACTCCTGAACCACCCTCTGCTCTTGCACCCCTCTGGGCTGTGTGCCTGGAGCTCCTGCACAGCTGGAGATGCAGCTGTGCATCCCTGCAGCCTTTGACCAGTCCTGGTGTTCCCATGCCCACACTGCAGTGCCAGGGCACGTTGCACAGGCAAATACAGAGTGCAGGAGCTTCATGGAAGCAGCTTGCAGGAATGTGCACCAGCCTCATCAGCTGCAGGTGGGAATGCAGGGATCTGCTGGGCTGCTGTATTGCTCTATTTCAAACAGCATAAATTAAACTCATTTTATTTTTTTTTCCCTCCTTCTTCAAATCTTCTCCTTGTGTGCTAGAAACCCAAACACAGCAGAATTGGGTTGATATTCAGAGCCCAGAAATGGAAGTGGCCACTTTAATTTGGCCACTCTCCAAAGAGAGCCACGGGGTGGGGGAGAGGGAAATGGGTTTGCAGGGCTGTTTTTCAGTTTGAATCATAAAGGTGTTTAACATAGATAAGGAAATGTTTAACTCTCTGTTATCTTAGCAAAGTTGCTTTAAAAGGTTGCTCTTTCCAAGAGCAGAAGGAAGATTTTCTTTTTCAGTACATCCCTTTCCTGGGTTTGAATATTCATTACATACTTGGTTTTTCATATTTATTTTTTTCCCCCTTTTTTGGCTCTCCATATATTCCAGGTCCCTTTCCTGCCCACCCAACACCTGGATTTGTCCTGTGCAAATGCAGGGAATTTCTGGGCTGCTTCCTCCTGACTCCTGCCATCTCTCTCCAGGGCATCCAGCTGAGCTTCCCAAGGGAACTTTAATTAGTTTTCCACACAAATTCCTCAGCTCAGCAGCGTGGAGGGGCTCAGGGAGGTGGAGTGAGGTGGGAAAAGGGGCTGCTTTTGGAATGTCTTGTTCAAATGCCACTCTGGGGTTCTGCTTTGGGCTTTTTGCCATTTTTTCAGTGCAAAAAAAATTCAGATGTGGGCAGGTGGTTCTCCATAGGGAGAAAACTAAAGTCTGCTTGTGCTGTCTCTGGAAATAACCCACTCAGGGTTCTTAGTGTTACAAGGTGTCTTTTTGTCTGAATCAAGAAGAGTGTGTGTGTGTCTAAGAAAGGAAAAACATGGGATTTGGGGTTTTTTTTGCCTTATATTGTGGCCAGTTCTTGTTCATTCTCAGAGTTGGCCCTTTAGGGACTGGCAGCTGGTGCACTGCACAGTCTATAATGTTGAAATTCCACTGGACTAACTTTTGAGCTTGTCTTTCAGCCTTTCATCAAGGTACAGTCAAGATGATTATCTCCTAGCTCTTAAAATTCCTCTGTCTGTTGGGTTTGTTAACTCCAGTTCTTTGCTGGTGATGTTGATCCATCACCCCCCCCACCTTTCACTTGTGTGGGTATTTTTCAGTCTCACTTCACGAGAAGGTCCTGAACAAGCCTCTAATGAATCACAGCTTTCTCCTCACGATGACATCGTGTCCTTTATTTGCATCTCTGTTTGCATCATTATTTTTTTAACCTCATGCCTGCTGCAGCCTTTCTCCCTCTCCCAATCTGGGAGATTCTCAGCCTTGGGATGTGATTGCAATTAAAGCCCTTCCATTCCAGAGTCTCTCACCTCCCCTGAGGCAGTGCCTGTGCCCAAGGCCTTTGAACTGTGCTGGCTTCTGCAGCTGCTGGCACCAGCAGCATTTCTGTCTGCACCTTGTTTTTCCTGAAGAAATTGAGTTAAGGCAGATCAGGATGACCATCTGTCTTCTCACCTCTCTTTCCTCCTCCCCCAGCAGTATCCTGAGCACTTCCAGGCATCTGGCAGAGGACAGGAGATCTTAAATTTGCTGCAGTTAAGTCCAGGGGGAAGCTGCTGAGCCTGGTCCTCTCAGGAAGGTGTTGTGGGACTGACCCTTACCAGGCATCCAGGGATTCACATCAGCTGCCTGTGAAGATGGGATGGTTTTCCTGCCCACATTCCCATTTATTAGGTACCAGAGAAGCTGGAAAACCACTTTTTGTTCTGCTGCCCATCAGTGGTCTGTGCACATCAGGCTGTCCCCTCCTGGGTGGGCTCTGGGCCTTGCCCAGGGGTGTTTGGAGGACAGACTTGGGTCTCCTTCAGCCCCTCATTTTTTTGACATCTCTTTGTGAAACCTCACTTGGAAAAGCAGCAATATTGACTTTTCCAAGCCCAGGAGTGCCAATCTCAGCATCTCAACAGGCTGGGGCTGCTCACAAGCAGCACCACTGAGATTTGTGCCAAAATCCACCCTGCAAATCCCATTCCAGGTGTGCTCCGTGGCCCTTCTCTACTTCTCTTAAACCCAGCTCCTTCTCTTCCCTCCCTTTGATGCCATGCCAGCAGCTGAGGGGTTAAAAGAGTCTGGGGGGGCGAGGGGGTGGGGATGAGGTGTTTCAGCTGCTCATTACTCACTGCCAGCTTCCCCCAAAATCATATTAATTTCACGCTGTCACGCAGGACTGCGCTGTCTCTGCCGGCAGCAGCCAGGAGGGTGACAGGGCTGGGGGGAGCATGGCTGCCCCTCATCCCCACCATGGCTGCTCCTCACCCCCACCATGGATGCCTTTTTGGGAGCTCACTGGTGCCTCTTTCCTCGCCCAGGTGCCCACCCAGCTGGGGCTGGGGCCGCTCACCTTGCAGGGGGATGTGGGGAGCGCCGTGCGCTGCCTCCCGATGATCATTTTCCACCCCGCTGCTTGTGCAAAAACCCCATGAAATTGGGTCTGCTGCAGCAGGGAGGTCTGGAGGAGGGAAAGAGGGAGGGAGGGGAGCTGCCAGCCTGCCCTGCCCTACCTGTGCTCAGCAAGGATGCTGCTTAAAAGTTGCTTTTTAACCACTTGCCTCCCTTTTTTAAAGCCAGCGAGCACAGCCAGCTCTGCCTGTAAAGATGGAGCTGCCTTTGCCTCCTGTCTGATTTCTCCCCTTTTCCTGCTGCTGCTCAGTGCCTCTGCCAGAGCTGTCACCTCTGCAGGGACTCACTGCCATCAGCTGGGCTCTGACAGCTCCCACACAAGCTCAGCTTTGCTGAGCCCATCCTGGCTGAAGCTCACTCTCCATGGCAGACATTCTGCTCTGTCCCTGCCATTTGGATTGTTCTTACCTTGTTTCCAGGTGTGTGCTTGCTTTTTTTTGTTGTTGTGGGTTGTGGCTGGAAGGATGGAAGGATGATCCCTTCCCCTTTTCTCTCATTGTGGCCACACTTCTTGGAGCTCTTAGCAGGGGGGTTGGACTTAGATGATCTCCAACCCAAACCACCCAGGGATCCTGTGGAATCTCTGTCCTCTTCATCCTGCGCTTTCTGAGACAGGTGGAGAGCAATGAGCTTTCCATGAAATGGAGTGGAAACACCATCACTGAGCCCCATGGTGGCTCAGGTAGTGCTTGCACCAATCACTCCCTGTCTTTTGGGACTTTTCCAGGTGACCTGTAAAGACAAATCCCACTGTGCAAAGTGGCCTCTGAGCTTTGCTGTGGTCATGGCAGGTTGGCAAGGGGTGACCAAAGCCCTGGAGCAGAAGGAGAGCCACCATTGTCGCTTGGGCAAGCAGCCACACCTCCAGTTTGGGCACAGGATGGACAGATTGGACTGTTAGCAGTGAAAAGCCACCTCTGCTCCCAGGGCTTTTCCAGCACGAGCAGAAAATGGGATGTGCTGTGTGTGGAGCGTGGTGGCTCCCAGCCTGCCTCACCAAGGAGCTGCTCTGTGCCTGCTTTTAATGCTTTGCCTTGTTCTGACCCCTGGCAGGTGTCACATGTGGCCAGCCTGGGCTCTGGGGACAATCCTGAGCTCAGGAGAGCTGGGCAGCCTGGTTGTGTTTGAGCCTTCAGCTCAGCTCCCACGTTCCCGCTGCGCTTGCGTGCATTTGATCTTCCCTCTGTGTTTCTCTGTTCTCCTGATGAAAATAATTAATCAGGTTCTTTTTCTAAGTCATCCTGCAGCTTTACAGGGACAAGACTTAAATAAGGATTCTCTTTAAAGCAGAGCTGTGTTAAAATAGCTGTGTGCCTATAAATATCTCATTGCTTCTATATTTATTCTCCAGCTCAGTGCAGGAGGTTCTACAGCTGAATATAAGATATTTCTTTATTTTTTGGATTGTTGATGCAGCTGGTATCTTAACAGCAAGGCTGCCTTCTCCAAAGGATGCCGTGGGTACACCTCTGGGTTCCTTCTGTGTTTGCTAGTTGCACAAATTTCCTCTTGTCTTTGAAAGGAGCTGACTCATAAGAATCCTTCAGGAGCAGAGATTTGCACCAGACCCTCCTGTGAGCACTATTTTTAGCATAACTTTTTATTTTTTTTTTTTGACCAGAGCTGCACTCTGATCAGGATTTTCAAAAGAACCCAGGAGAGATAAATCCCCAAATCTCAGCACTGTGGGAGCTGCAGGTTCCTTTGAAATCCTGACCCTCTGGTGATTAGGGCAGTGACTTGGTGGCTCCTAAGCCCTGGTCCTGCAAGGTGCTGCGTGATGGGAGAATTGTGGCTTAGGAGAGTGAGCTCTGAGAAAGGCTTTGCAAGCATTGGAGGCTCTTGTAGAAGGCTGTGCAAGGATTGAGATTTCCTGAGGGTTGGGATATAGGGGTCTGTAGGTGACTGCTGCATTTGTACATCTCAGCTGCCAGGGGAGCAGGGTTTGGCCCTGGTGTGCTCCAGGGAGGTGATGTGGGGGAAGATGTCCTGATAGAGCTGGTTCTTTCTTCACCAGGCTTGAATATTGTTTGTCTCCTCCAGGGGAAAAAAAAAAGTAATTACAATTAGGAGTAACTAGTATTACTAGCAGGATTAAGAAGGAAGGTGTTGGATAGGTGAAATGAGGGGATTTGAGAGTGAAAGCAGAGGGGACAAGAGCCCTGCTGTGACCAGAACCAGCTCAGAGCTCTGTAAGATTGCCCAAGAGAAGAGAAGCAACAACAAAACCTGAATAATATTAAAGTGGGATTTTCCACTTCCATCCTGCTTTAGGGTAGCTTCTTCCACCACACACCCACCAATTATCTTTAAGTCCTCAAACTCTTTTGGGTGGCTTTGAACTCCCAAAGTCAGTGTTCAAGTTCAGCAGTGCTGCTTGAATCCAGAGCTTCCTAAAGCTTGTGGTGTTCCCTGTGCCAGCTCTGCACCTTCCCCTGGCCCTTAGGAACTGGCAATTGTGGGCACTGAGGTGTGAAATTTCAGGAGGAAATCTGCTCCTGCTTTCATCAGCCAGTGAATCATCGTTGTCTTTAAAGCACGGAGATAAATGTGGAGAATAGGCAGGTGTCTTCTCCAGGAGGTGTCAGTGAGTCCTGGCTGCCTTTCCTTGATGTCACCGAGTCTAAAATAGATTTATGGCGAGAAGTGGATTTAAAAAATACTTCCCACCCCAGTGGTGCAGGCTTGTCCATCAGCAAGGAGCAGGAAACAAAGCAGGGCATGTGCAATAGCCCATGGGCAGGCACAGGTGGGGAGGCACATCCTGGGATCTTGCTTTGCAGTCAGACCAGAAGAAAGAGGGGAACAAATCAGGAGATGTTCACGTCCATCCCTCCATCCTAAAGGTGTGTGAGGCTGCTGGGTGGGGCTCTGCACATCTCAGCTCCTGCTGCAGGGGCTCCAGGGTTCTCATTCCTTTTTTCCCCACTAAAATTCCAGTGTGGGAGCCAGCTCTGGAGGGCAGAACGACTGTGACAATCACACCAGAGCAGCTGGAGCTGGCTGCCCCCAGGAGCTGGAATATCAGCCTGGATTGGGAGGAGCAGGGGGCTGAGGAGCTGCAGAGGGAGGCTGCAGGGACATGATGCTGCTGCCACCAGCACAGCAAATGCAGGCAAGGGAAAGGCACCTTTTCCCACCAGCCTTTAAAGCTGATCTCTCCCAACGTTAAAACCTCCCAAAGTCAGATTAAACACAGCAAAATTACGAAACCAAACCTGGTTGCAGCACCTGCTTAGAAATGACTTAAGTGGAGGGATATTAAAATTTTAAGACTTGCTGCTGTGCTGCTGATGGAGGATTTAAAAAAATAATAATTACTGTTGGGTGGTTGTTTTTTTTTTTCTTTCTGCTTGGTTTTCAGGATTGGTTTCTGTTTAGCGTGCAGCCTAATTGCGTAATTACACGATAGACTGGAGTAGAATTTAGTGTGTGTAATACCAGTTATAAAGAAGAGCCCTAATTATGTAGATCTTCTCAGGTAAATAATACATCAGGGGCATGGAGTGGCCTAATTACTGTTCTGAAAACCTGCCTAATGACTAATTTGCTTGGAATTTCAGAACGCTTTTGATAAGGTCCCTCATAAGCAACTGTTAAGGAAAATAAATCGAGAAGGGATAAAATGTTTTGCTGTGTTTTTAAACAAGCCAGTTAAGCCACAGGAAGCAGCCACTGCCTCCTGATCCAGCATCTTGAGGAGAGGGAGGATCCCCTGGCTGCCTCCTGCTCTGGGGCCAAAGCTGTTGTGTTCCTGATCCAGCTTTGCCATGAGCTCCAAGAGAGACTGCTGCCACTGTGCACTAAAAATGGGATTTGTGGGTCAGTTCCCAGCTCCTTGGAAGAAGCACTTCTGTGTCCACATAGTCCCTGGCACTTGCAGTAGTTGTGGTGCTGGGATTCTAAATAATTCTTGAAGATCTGTGCCAAAATTTGATAAATCCAGGAAGAACTAAACTTGGAGCTTTCCACAGGCACCGAGGGAGTGAGGGCAATCCAAAAGCTGGAGCAGCTTCCCCAGGACTGTTTTCTAGTGGATCTCATGGACTTCTTCCATGAGGAGGGAAGTCCAGAGCTGGGACCAGCAGCAGTGTTATTCCAGGGAGTGTGTGAGATGCTGCAGTGAGGGGAGCCTGGCTTTGGCCCTGCCCCAGGAGCCTCTGGCAGCAAGGACAGGTCTGCCCAGAAAACCGAGCTCAGGAAGGGATCCACGGAGCAGCTGAGCCTGGACAGGCAATAGCATAAAGAAAAAGAGGAATCACATAAAGCAAACCCCAGTTGTGCTGCAGCAGCAGATCAAGGGCCTCCAAACAAAGATGATGCTCCTGGGCAAAGAGAGGAAGCTGGAAAAACTGATGATCCATGGTAAAGAGCAAGGTGCAGACGTGGCTGTCCCCTGTCCCGCTGGCTGTTCACGGATTTTGCAGGAGCTTTGATAATCCAGCAGGACATGAATGAAGGATCAGCTTGGCACTGGAGACCTGCTTCCTGGTGTGGGCCAGTGGGACACTGCTCCCCTGCTCTGCTGCCAGATCCCTCCACCAGAGCTGGAGGGAGCCACAGTTTGACTGGGCTCCAGGATCCAGAGGTTTCCCTCCCACCTTGTCTTCCTGTGCCTTCATTTGCTGATTTCCAGAGGTGAAGGAGACATTATTGATGCTGCTGCTGATAATGGTAATAGGGGAGATGGGTGCCAGATAATTCCTGAACTCTCTAACAGGATTTAAGCTAACAAGAGAGGAAGGCTTTTTTCCTCCCTCCTTCCCTTTCCCTTCCTCCTTTTCAGATATTTCCTGTGCCGGGGATAACAACACCAAGGAGTGTTAAATTGGCTCTGAATGTCCACCCCTGGCTGTCCACATTCTTGTAACGATTTCATTAGCTTGAATTATCCACGTTATTTTCTTGTAATGGGATTAGCCATCCTGGAGTCAGCTGCAGTCCTGGAGCGGGAGGCGGGAGGGCCCTTCTGCTGCGTATTCCATTAACTCCCTCATGCAGGGGGTGCAACTGGCCATGGCTCAGCCCAGGGGCAAAACCATTTGCCAGGGTCCTGCCTTCCTCAAGGAGGAAGAAAGAAAAAAAGGACCATTACTGTATTTTTTTTCCTCCCTCTTTTAATCAGCAGATGCAGAGGCAGAGAGTGGCAGGGCCTTCTGGAGGGGGAAGGTCCCATTTAGGGGCGAGCGGGGAGAAAGAATAAAATGAAGAGGAGCATTGCAAAGGGATTGAGTGAATTCCATGTGGCTGCAGCCTGCTCCTGGGGCTGAGGCTGTGCAGGGAGGGGAGGGAAGGCCTTGTGTCTCTTTTGGACTCCTCATCCCTGCCCAGAGCTGTTTGGGATGAGCGGTCACGCTGCCTGCCTCATCCGCCTGAGCTCCGGCCTGGGGCTGCCAGCAGGGATAGGAAGGCAGCAAGAGGAGAGGAGGAGGAGATGGTGGCAGTACATGGCAACCCAGGAGAAGGTTGGCAGGCTTGATAAAGGTTTTCATCATCAGTTTTTCAGCATGGTTTTGCTGTTTTGTTTTTCTTGATGGAATATAAACCAGAGAGGGGGATTTCGGACTGCTCTGGGCAGTGGGAGCTCTGTACACATCTGCAGAAAACTCAGGGTGATTTTTGGTTGTTTTCCAAGATGTTCTGTGTTTTTGGCAGTGGACAGATTCATGGTCTGTTGTGCTTTCCCCCTCAGAACGTGGCAACCCAAGAGTCCTTGACCAGCTCATGGCTTGGGGTGCACTAAGATCAAGTCAGATGAGCACACCTGTGTGTTTGGGACTTGAAAATACCCATCAGGGATGGACAAGCTGGCCTGTCCCAAGGATTTTGCAGTTTAAATGCTGCTCCTTGAGACAGGGAAGGGTTGAAATGGAGGGAACACTTCCCAGCTGGAGAGAGGTTTATAATTTCTTTGGAAGAAACTGTTCCCTGTGCAGGTGGGAAAGCCCTGGCACAGGGTGCCCAGAGAAGCTGGAGCTGCCCCTGCATCCCTGGCAGTGCCCAAGGCCAGGCTGGACAGGGCTTGGAGCAGCCTGGGATGGTGGAAGGTGTCCCTGCCATGGCAGGGGTGGAGTGAGATGGGCTTTAAGGTTTGTTCCAAGCAAACCACTCTGATTCCAGGTTCACCCTGATCTGCAGGTACCTGTCCCATGAACGAGCGGCCTTCAGGGCTGCCTGAAGCTCTGGGGTTTTCTGGAGAGCAGGGAGAAAGGAAAGGGAGGGAAGAGGTTTTCTGGAGCCCACCTGTTTGCCCATTGTCCTCTGTCCCATGGCCTCTGTGCTGTGTTGGAAGGATGTGCAGGCTCCTGGTGACCAGGCAAAGCCAGGTGAGCCCTGGGTTGTCTCCTGAGCTGGAATGTGTTGGTTAATAGCAATATAATGTCCTGTAATTAGCAGGCAAAGGACTTGCCTCCCAGCTGGCCCGTGCCAGAAGGATATAATTACAATCCCAAGGAGTGATGTTCCTCTGACCTGCAGCCAGCTTGCAGTGAGGAGGAGAAATCTCCTTTTCCTCCCTGTGTTCAGCCAGGGAAGCAGGATGGCAGCTGGAAGAGCTGCCAAAGCAGCAGGAGAACAGCTGATAGCCAGCAGTGCCATGGAGAAATGCTGCACCTCTTGTGGGTGGGAGGGAGGGGATGTCCCTGCTGGCAGCTCTGGGATGTACCCTGTGTTCCTGCTGAGCTTGGAAGGGGTGACTTGTCAAAGGAGAGCTCGTGCCTGTCTCTGTTCTGCAGCCCTGTGGATTGTGGCTCAGCCAGGGCCAGCACAGACATTTTCTGGTTTCCAGCAAATCTGGATGGGCACAAAACAAAGGTTCTCATTTAGGAAATAGGAGTTGCAGTGTTTGTGGAGGCTGTCATCCCTCCCAGCCAACAGCAGGAAAACGTGCCAAGTCTGGGAGAGCGAGGTGTGAGGCCAGATCTGCCAGCCTGGCTGGCAGGGCCTGCAGGGACAGGGCAGAGCCACGTCCTCCACACCTCTGCCCTCCCCTCCTGCTCCTGATTCCACTTGGGATTTCAGAGAGTAGCTGCTGGACACCAAGGATCTGTGGGAAGGAAGCCTGGAGCAGCTGTGTGCATGGCTGGTCACCAGGGGCTCTGCCATCCTGCTGCCTCAGCAGCACAAACTCTTTGCTTTTGCCCCCCAGACCTTCCTGTACTAATTGTGAGCAGCTCCCTGGGGGTTTCACCAGAGGTTGGGGATTGCTGCACATCTTGGCCACACCAAAATCCTATCCCAGTGTCCTGTCAGAAATCCAGCTCCAGGCCAGGCTCAGGGGGCTGGTGGGTTCCTCAGGAGTGAGGTTCAAGTCTTGCGCAAAGTTAAGCCAGGCTGACTGCAAACAAGTCAGTGTCTCAAGCCTGAAAGGGCTTTGCTCCCACAGCCACCAGCCCTGGTGCAGGAGGTCAGGAGCACTTGGAGAAGGCATGGATGGGTGGGTGAGTATCAATCCAGAAACTGCTCTGGTTTCACACTCACTGATGCTGGAAACCTCCCTGCAAACCATCCTGCTCGAGGGAAGGAGCCTGGCCTGGTGCTGTGCTCCATGCTGGCAGCAGGATTGCTGATCTCTGCCCACCTGGAGAGGAGAGAGGCACCAGCACCCAGAGGAACCCCCACCCTGGGCTGCCTGGGGCTTTTTTCACTCCATCTGTGCCCATCCGAGCTCTGTGCTGGAAGGGAAAGGAGCTGGCAGTGCCACCACATCTGACTTGCTGTGACTCCACAGCCATCCCAGCCCCTGGGAGCACATTTTCAAACAGCTCCATGACATCTTATGGAAAAGCTTTCTCCCCTCTCTTGCCATTATGCTCTGGTGTCACTTGGCTGATGTGCTCCGTGCTTTTCCTCCTCCCATGCCCATCCCCATGCCTTTGCCCGTGGCACAATCCATGCCTGGCCATCCTGGAGCCTGGATGAGCTGGAGTGGGGGCAAACCCATCAGCACCTGGCTTCCCTCTGGCTTCCCTGGGCAGGGAGCCTGCCACTGCAGGGGGTAATTGGGTTTCCTTCTGCCTCTGCCTCTCTCTCCCCCCAAATCCAGGAGAAATAATTGGAAAGGAGAGGTGTGAGTCTGTGCCTGGCACCAGAGAGGAGAACATTAAAGGCCGGAGCTGTGCCTTCATTCGCAGCTCCCGCCGGTAATTGCTGTGTTGTGCTTTCTAATTAGCGCCGCCGTGGGGGGGATGCTGCTCCCCTGCATGGCCCCACTGGGGTCAGCCCTGTCCCCTCGGCTTCCCTCACCCCTCTGCCTCTCCTCTTCCCTGGATCCATCCCTCTGCAAGCCCCTGCTGGCTCCCACTGCCCAGGGAAAGCTCCTGGCCAGCCCTGCTCTGGATCTGGAGCAGGTGTCCCCTCCCTCCGCTCCTCTCCATGTGTGGGTGGCTTGGACTGCTCTGAGCTGGGGAGGAAGGAAGAGCCAGTTTGTCCCAGCTCTGCCCAGGATGATGTGGGCCAGTACAGCTTCCCTGGCACCCTGAATCCAGAGCCATCCTGCTCCTGTGGGAACCCCTGGCCACCCTGAGTGCTGGGTCTTGGTGTCAAAAGGACAGGTTGGTGTTTCAGTGCACAGACTGAGCATTGTTTGAGACCTCCCTTTGAGCAAATACTTTGCTCCTGTTCTTTCAGCAAATATTCTGCTGCCCCCAGGCAATGTCCTTGATATTTTTCATGGAGAGAGAGAGAGAGAGAGACTGGAGCGTGCCCATGGCTCCTATCTCCCATTTTTCCTAGCTAGATGGGCATCTCCATGGCTCAGGAGCTGTCCCCTTGCCTCTCCCTTCACCCAACTGCAGCATTTGAGGTGCTCCAGGGATCCTGGGAGCCCCTGACACCCCCACCTGGTTGCAGGAGGACCTCTAGAAACCCCAGGATGCGAGCACTCCAGCAGCTGAGGCTGCTCCCTCTCCTGTGCTGGGGTTTGTTTGTTTGTTTGCGTGGCTCCAGCTCGGAGGGGGCAGCAGGGAGAGGGAGGGAAAGCACCGAGCGCGAGACGTGCGGATTCATTTTGAAGCTTCATAATGGTGCATTTACACACCACGTTGCCTAAGGAAATTGGGTGGATGAATGCCTGGTCATGCTGCCAGTGCAGCAGGTTAACTCCCAGGATTTAGCTTATATCATTTCACGAGAGCATTTATGGCCTTTACTGTGTTTATTCCCAGGTGCTCTTTGGCACTGCTGTATCCCAGGCTCCTTTTGTGTATGCACGCCTGTGTGGAGATTTTCAAATAAAATAACACATCTCTTCAGACCTGGGCCACATTAAATATTTATTGCCTGCAGTTTGTGCATATGTGTTTGATAAATGGGTGCGAGGGGAGGGGAAGAGGGAGCTTGGCAGCAGGAAAAGCGTTGGCTTTGTCCTGGAATTTCTCCAGGGGATGGCACTGGAGAGGGGTGTCCAGCACGTGCTGCCTTTGGGGCTAAAAAACGCTTTTAGGGTTTTTGGACAAAGTGGGATGGTTGCATGCTTTGCTGCTCAAGCCACAAGTTCCTTCTGTGGGACAGGAACCCCCTTATTCTTGGCTTTCCATTGACACTGCAAAACTTGTCTGAAATGCTGTTGGGTATGGAGGTTGTTGTGGTCTGCTGGATTCGCCTGTTTCCTTTCTACACCCAGAAAGCTTAGATAAAACCAGTTTATTCCAGCACAGAAGCTGCAGGATGGCAAAGGCTGAAGGGTTAGAGCGAGGAAATCCAATCATAAAAAATGCCCAGGACTCCTGGAGTTGGAGGGATGACACCTCTGAGGATGGAGGAGCTGTTCTGGAAACAGAGTAATTCCCTGTGGGGCCATGCTCTGTGTCCTGCCTGTATCCTGTGCACTCCAGCCCCTCTTTAAAGGTGCAAATAAATCTGTTCTGGTGGGATCTGGAGCATTCCTGCTAACCTGGAGATGCTTTGCCCACCCTGAGCAGGGCATGGCACTCTGGCTGGATCTCCTGAGGGAAGGAGGAGCAAAGCAGTTACATTAAAGAAGTTTTTTGTATTGTTAAGTTTTATATCCAGAAATATCCTTCAAAACCAAGCTGAGTTTTTTAACTGATTGTATTTGCTTTGGAAATGGGGCTTGCAGAGCAGCAGAGTGGGGACTCAGTGTGGGTGTGCAGCTGGCACTGCCAGGGTTTGTGGGGAAGGGGTGACTCTTGCCTTCATCTCACGCTGTCCCTGCTTTTCCTTGCATTCCCAGCACCTTTGGAGAGCTCAAGACCGTCCGGCTGCCCAAGAAAATGGCAGGAACAGGATCCCACCGGGGCTTTGGCTTTGTGGATTTCGTCACCAAGCAGGATGCCAAGGTGAGCTGTGCCCTTCTGGCACTGCCCCAGGTGGGGAGGGCAGCCTGGAGGCTCTGTCCCACTGAGGCTTAGCCCAGGTTTGGGCTGGTAGCATTGCACTCAGGCTGAAACCCCCATGTGGGCAGCAACAAAACCCACAAGCCAAACCCTAAAGGGGATAATTTTGGTGCAACTGATAAAATAACTCAAAATTCTTGTAATACAGACGGACAGGAGCTTATTTTCAAGATTTGTCAGCAGCAAGGTGAGACAGGATGGTTTTGACCCAACATTAACACATCAGGAAACCTCTGCACGTATCCCACCTCCAACCACCGCCTTGATTTTAGGGGAATTTTGGATATTGTGGCTGTCCCCTAATTTGTACCTGTGCAAGGCTTGTGTTCACCAGTTCCTCTGTGTGTTTTGAGAGCCCCTGTGAGCAGTCTTACCCTGCTGCTTTCCCAGTGACTGTGCCAGAGGATCAGTAGTTATAAATTTGCCTAGTCCATTTATTTTTTTAAAGCTTTCTGTATCTTTAAGTTTCATGCTTTTAGCAGAAACAAGGGGATTGCAGCCTGTCTGACAGTATCCTTGTCTCATCCTTTGCCAGAGGTTCTGGAGCAGGGTGGATTTCATCCTGCTGCTGATTCCTGGTGGTTTGGGCAGAGTCTGGAAGGGAGTGGCTGTAAGCACAACCCACGGGATGTTATTGCTGGAGGGAAGGGACCACATGAGCCCCCAAAACTCCAGATTTTCCAGACTCTGAGCAGATCTGAAGGAGGGAGGAGGGGGGAGCCAGCCAGAGCCTGTGTTTATGTTTTTAGACAGCATTCATTGATCCAGGATCACAAGGGACTATTAGATCATCCCTTCCAGCCTGACCTCCTGTATAACACAGTACATGGAGTTTCTTTGTTAGTCCTGTATTGATCCTAACTCAAACTTCCCTCTGCTCAGCTTCCCTCCTCCCCTTGGGGGTCAGCTGGGGGTGCAGGGATCCCCCCCAGGAGCCTGGTTCCTCTCCCTGCACCTCAAGCTGTGCATGTGGCTCTGCTCAAAGCAGCTTTGCTTTCACCTCTGCTTCGCTCCACAGTCACTCAGGCTTTGTTCCTGGGGTTTGAATTAATCTTTTTCCCAAGGAAACTTTAGGCTTTGGATGGAAGGGTACAGAGAGGGACCTGACTGGTTCTTTACTGCTGCTCTCTGGGGGAAACAGGCACGGGCTCAGTGTTTGCTTCCCATCCCTTTTCATCCCCTCAGGGGCTGACTCCAGCTGCACTGGACAAATGGGAATCTCAGTGACAGGCAGCACATCTATGGTGAGGGGGGAGAGCCAGCCAGGCTCTGGCTCAGGGCACAGCTCCCAAAGCTCATGGAAGGGAGCATGCAGGGAGAGAGCTGCCCTGTGAAACAGCTCTCAGCAGGGTTTTCTTCTTTCCCAGCAAAGCAACTCTTCTTCCTTCTTCATATTTTTTTTCCACCCTCATCTCTTTGAGGGATTTAATTGTCTCACAAGTGGCACATCAAGTACACTCCATTGGCCGTCTGGAAGAGGATGCACGGTGTATTGATGAATAGGATCCTGAATATTGTAAACACGCTCATAATTGGCTTAGAGTTTATTGCTGAGTGAAATGAGAGAGGAGGGGAGTGGGCCTGGAGACCTCTGAGCTGAATAGCTCTGACTGTCAGTGACGCTTTTGCTCAGAGTGGTAATCTGGAAATTGCTTATAAGCATCTTATAAAACATGATGGGTTTGTAATAGAATAGTTAGGCTGCCTTTGTTGGGCATTTAAAGCCTGTGACCTCCCGTGTTTGTCTTTTTCTCTGAACAAGCACGGCTGCTGTGGGAGCGCACATGGAGATTTTCCACAGCCAGCACAGACATGGGGGCTCCTCCTCCCAACTCCCTGGTGCTGTGCCTGCAGATCTGCCCCATCAGGCTTGGCTTGATCTCCTCAGCCTCCCCAGCAACTCTGATGCACTGGCAATACCAAATTAACTCCAGTTAAGGAAGCACTAAACGTTTCCTGACGTTCCCTGTGCAGAATTGTTGTGGAATTGTTTTTATTTTTGAACTATTAACTGGGAAGCCGAGTTCCCACTTTTCTCCCCTGTTGATATAAAAATACATCTGGTCTCCAAATAGAAATTGCCCATTTGGGAGAGACAGCCAATGCTTTCAAAATGCACACACACAGAAGGAAAAATCCTTGTGTGCAGCTGGCATCGCGGAGAGCATCCTCAGCTGGGACCGGCTCTTGCAAGGGAGGGATATTTATCAATCTCCTAATGTTGTTGACCCTTTGTCCCTCTAATGATTCCAGCCTGGAGGCTCTTTGGCTTGAGTATTTAATAGGGCAAGGGGGAATCTGGAGGCAGAGCAGCACTGTCCTCCAAATGAGTGCAGCAGTCAGGGCTGGCGCTGTCACACCCGCGGGTGACAGACGCTGCGGTCCTGTCTCTGCTCCCGGCCCTCCCTGCACAGCAGGCTCTGCTCCAGAGCTCTGCCTGCCTCATCCCAGCAGCCTGCCCTTCCTGGGGTTCATCAGCCACCTCTTCACTTGGAAATTCTCTTTCTGAATCCCACAGACATTTTTAAGCTGCTGTTCCAGCCTCTCCCTTTCCTCTCCCCACTTTTTCCTGTCATGCTGAGCTGCCTGCACTGTTAAGCTTGAACCAAACTTTGGCAAAAAATGCTCAGAAATGGCATTTTAAATCATGTTCACATCCTATTCTCGAGGAGGAGAAGCCCATAGTGTTTTCATGCAACCCCTAAAGCATCTGGAAAGCAAATGAGGCCCAGGAGAAGGTTTGCCAGGGATCTGTAGGCTTTGGGGTTGCCTGGCAGAGAGTGTGTTACCAAATGCAGCAGAATCGGATTTGGGCATTTCCAAAGGAGCTTTTTGTGGCAAAGGCTCTTCTTAAAGGTGTAGGAAGATATGGAGCCCTGGGAATTAGAGGGCTTTTGTGGTGAGTCTCTCTTAGATGAGCAGACACCACACCTCCCTTTATCCCTCATTTGGATACAACTACAAACCTCTGGCCCTTCTTTGTTCCTCCAGAGAGGTGTCCTGGGAAGGCAGATGCTCACACAGAGGAGCTGCACCCCAAAAACAGCTCCTGCTTTCTGTGAAAGCCAGCCTGCTTCTCCTCATTTCATACTTGTCACCTCATTAAAATATATTTTTCCCCTACCTATATCTTCATTTGGAATAGCAGCAGTGGCAGATTTCCTCCTCTCCCTGGAAGATTTCCAGCAGTGTGGATGTATGGGGATGGCATTTCTCCCCTTCATCCCTTTGTCTTTTAAATCATCAGTGCTTTCTCTTTTTTTTCCCCCCATGAAAAAGTCTTAATTCCTCTCAGAGCAATGAATAGCTACTTTTGTCTTTTAGCTCATTTCCAAAGAAGTGACACTGGTGTGTTTGTCACCTGAAATGTGCAGCTTCCCTTCTGCATTCCCTGCTCCTGGAGCCCATCTGGAAGACAGGGAGCAGAAAGCTCCTACAGGCTGGAGCTTTCCTGCCTCATGGGTGCAAACCAACTCATTTTGGGGATGTGTTTGGCCAGGAAGAGCCAATGTCACCAGGCTGGTGGCAGATGTGTCTCACCCAGCAGATTTCCTGCACATAACACAACTTGATGGCAGCATCTGCCTTCTCTGTTGCTCCATGACCTTTCCCAAGGCTGCCAGCAATGATGGCAATCCTATGAGGAGGAGAAGGTGGGGGCAGAGAAGTGGCTCAGAGGAGCAGAGCCCACCAAGTGCCATGTTCATCATGGTCTGCCCTCCTCCATGACCTGTGGAGCACAGATGAGCTGTGTGCTGTCACCCAGCGTTCCTCTACCTTGTGCTGTGGGAAGAAGGAATCCAAAAATAGGAATTAACAAAGGAAATGCTGTGTTTAGGGCCAGTGTGGGTTGTGTGCCAGGCTTTGGAAGAGGCTCCTGGTGCCAACACAAACAGCCCTCACAACTCCCTCCCACCACCTCCCCCCAGTGTTTGTTTAAGCCAACACATTGCTCTGCTAATTGGGAGATAGGCCTTGAAAACACAGCAGCAGCAAATAAAAACAGCTGGAGCCCGCAGCTCTTCCAGGAGGAATGTGCCCCTGGAAAAGGGGGCACTCTGCCCTGCCAGGATCACCCCAGGGAGCTGGGGGTGCTGGGATAATGGAGTTTCACCCCTGCCATGGTGGAGCTGGTGCTCCTCGTCACTGTTTTTTAGCACATGAGGGTTATATGAGTGAAAGGACTGTGGAAAGAGAGGAAAGCTCAGGTTACTGGGTGCTGCTTACTGAAAATGGAATTTTTTAATGGGTTTCATAACCCAGCAGCTCAAGGAGGGTCCTGAGGAGCAGCTGTGGGCACCAAAGCAGGACAAGCCCCTCTGCCCAGAGATGTGGCATTTGGGGACAGCTGCAATGGTTCAGAGCTGCTTTTAGCAGGTGGCTCAGAGGAGAGATGTGGGCTTTACAGGACAGCCTGGGAGCTGGTTTGGGGCCTCCAGATGGGAGCACTGGACCCTGCTGGACAGCAGGATATGTGTCTGATCCTACAGTTGCCATTTTTGTTCCAGGGATAGAGTTTGCAGAGCTCAAACCCTGAGCTAATCCCAGCCTTAGCTGGGATTTTTGAAAAGGCATTTGGGGCATTTCTCTCCCCCTGTGCCCAGCCTTTACTGTGGAGCACTCTGTGGGCCCCTGGGGATAAAAATATTTGGCCAGTGTGTTTGTGTATTTGCACTGTGGGCCCAAGTCTGCTCAATCCTGAATTTACTTGAAGTTCTGTGGGAAACAAAGAGAAAATCAAACTTCCCTGGACTGAGTCAGTGTTTTCTTGGGGTCTCTGCTGGTTGGCTAGGGGCAGAGAAAGCCATCTGAGCTCTGGGCTGGCTGGCATGTTTGTATTCAACATCAGCAAGAGATTCCAGCTGTATGGGTGTTACCAAACAGGACCTAACACCAGGAAAGGAAACCTCTGGATTCATGTATTAGAAGAAACCACCCCAGTCAGAAAGAGCAGAGGCTTCTGCTCTGCCACATGTGCTGCCACCACAGCCAAGTCACCAAGTGGCTGGCAGGAGAAAGGCAGTTTTCCATCTTGCTTCCAGAGCAGAAGGGAACTCCTCTCTCACAGCTGAGCTGTGCTCCAGCAGAGAACAGGGTGCTGGGCAGTCAGAGGGTCCCACACAGTGCTGACCCAGAGCTGCAGGGGCTGCAGCATTCCCAGCTCAGGGTGTCCCACCCTGTGCTGGGTTCCAGCCTGCCCCCCAGGAGCAGCAGCCAGCAGCAGTGGTGATGGGATTGTGCTCTGCTGCAAGTGCAGAGAAGATAAATGACCAAGTCAGAGCCTCTGATGGAGATGGATCCTGCCCCATCAGAGCAAAGCACCCCCAGTACGATGTTCTCCGGTGGCCTTTCCACCCCGGGGCGGAGGCAGTGACATTTTTGCCTTCTCTCCTGTGAGTTTGTTCTTATTTCCTCCTTTAACTTTTTTTTTTTTCTCTTTGAATTGTGCAGAAAGCCTTCCAGGCCCTGTGCCACAGCACCCACCTGTACGGCCGCAGGCTGGTGCTGGAGTGGGCAGACACGGAGGAGACGCTGGAGGCCCTGCGCCGCAAAACCGCCCAGCACTTCCACGGTAACCCCCTGCTCTGCTGCCACTGCCACTGTCACTGCTGTGGGCTGCCAGCTCCCTGCTGCAGCCTCAGCATGCTGGGGGAGGCAGGAGCCATCCAGGCCAGGGCTTTGTCTGGCAGCTCTGCCTGTGAGCTGTTAACTCTGCGTGTGCCCGGGCACTGCGGTGCCACCTGCCAGCCACAGCGCCTTTGCTCCCTCCCCTGGCTGCTCCCGAGGTGGGGACAGGCTCTGTGCACACAGCACGTGGATTTAAAAGGGAAAACTCTGTGGTGATGGGTTGGGATGCAGAAGGGACTGCTTGCCTCAGGCTGCTGGGAGTGACAGCTCTGCAGATGACGGCACTGCAGGCTCCTATTGACAGCCATCGACAGGCACAAATGCATTGCTTGGCAAATATTTATGTAGGAAGGGCTCCCCTGGGCTGCAGGGCTAAGCTGGAGATCAATGCTCCTCCTCCTGCATCCCCTCCCTGCTTCCCCTCTCCATCACCACGTGCCCGTGGCCCAGGGGTTTGGCAGCATTGTGGGGATGCACATCCCTGCTGAGGGGAGAGCAGCACATCTCAGCTACTCAGTGATGCTGACTGATCCAGTGATCCCCACATCCCTGAAATAGTGCAGGGCTGCTCATTCCAGGCTGGGCAAGCTGCAGTTGGGTGGTGGCAGGGCTGAGGGTGGATGTGCCCACCCAGAACCCAGCACTGGAGTGGGAACACATCATGCACGTGAAGCTCCACCTGGGTAGAGAAAACAGCAGGTGAGATGTTTCAAGCACCCAGTTTTATCTTCAGGATCTCCTTCCCCCCTTTCCCCTGTGCTCAGTGTAGGGGGAAATAAGCAGTCTTGGCTTTAGGATCCTTGCAGACTCTCAGCAGATGTGGCTCTGAGCTCTGCCACCTCCCCCAGGCTCTGCTTATTCCCAATTTTTGCCTGCCTTTGCTGCAGCCTCATTGTCTGGGCTCTTCCTCACCGAGCTGGGGCCCTGGGGAGGGCAGCAGGAAGAGCATTTTCACATCCCAGCAGGAATGCAGCCTTGGAGCTGAAGTGGTTCCAGGGTCTCAGCTGAGAAACAGGAGCAAGGCTACCACTCCCCATCTTTAGGAATGGGAAACAGGATGGCAACACAATCCCTGCTGTGCTCCAGCCTGTCTCAGGAACATCCAGTGACTCCAGGCCTGGCCAAACTGCCACAGGGTGTGCCAGGAGGGATCTGTGCCAGGAAAGCCAGGCTGGGGCACACCTGTGGGCACCAGGGTCTGGCTGGTGCCTGGGACCAGGTCTTGACCTCTCTGTGCCACACTAGAGGGTCACAGGTGGGATTTTATTCCCTTGGGAAGTGCCTACCCCTGATTTCAAGGCACTGTGGGGTGCTCTTTGGCTCTGAGGTGAGGAGGGAGCTGCACCCTGTCCCTTCTGTGGGTGTGCAGAGGGTGATAGTGATAAAGGGTGTAAAAAAGGCTGGCACCACTGCCTGCAGCCCCCTGGATGGAGAATGCTCCTTCAGCTTTCCCCCCTGGCTGGCTAGAGGCTGTTTTTCCCACATGGAGCAGGGATGGAGAGGATGCAGAGCACACATAGCACCCAACAGCCAGGCTGACAGCATGCATCTCTTTTCACTGGTGGTACAGCCCAGAAACCAGGACTTTTCCTACTGATCCCCATTTCGCCAAGCCTCCTCCTCTCCCCACAGGGCACAGGAGCTGCTCAGACATCCCTGTGATGTTTGTTAAGGTCCCATGAGTTCTCCTCTGCCAGCACAGTGTGGGTGAACTGTGAGGGTCTTCCCACAACTGCAGTGGCCAGGTCCCCATCCCAAGAAAAGATCCTTTCAGGTCTTCAAGCCTCAGGAAACAATCAAGACTGAGGTCTGTGGTGTCCCCAGCTCTAATGTCAGCCTCATCATCTTTGTCTTAGTATTTCAAGGTCCTGACCTGGGCTGTGACAGACATGTCCTACCACTCTGCTCTCTGCTACAGTTACACACCTTATTTCTAGAGACCATTTAGAGAGATTGGGCTTCCAGTTCCAGGTCTCTGCTGTTATTTGTGAAGGAGAGGTCTGGTCTCCCAAATCTTTTTTCCATGCAGGCATTTGTCATGGCAATCAAACCACTTCTGAGCCGACTTTTCAATAGGTCTAATAGATGCAATAAAATGGAATAGGCTTCCTTCCCATTTTGTGTAGTTTTCAGGTCATTCTTTATGGCTTGTTCTGAGGCTTTGTAATGTTCCAGGAGAAAGTGAGGGGCCCAGGAGTGGTCACTGACTGCCAAGGGTGGTTTCAGTGGTTCTGTCAGGACCGAAGCCACTGCCCAGCCCTGAGGCCTGGCACCTCAGCCCTGCCCTCCATGCTGGCTCCCAGCAGTCTGGGAGAGGTTTAAGGCTTTTTGCTCATTTCTGAGAATATCTGCTCTTCATCCTGGGGCAGGAGGCTCTTATATTAGGGAAAAAAAAGAAACAAAACACTTTGAGTTTTGTTTGCACCCCACTTTAATTTAATAACATTGCTGCAAGATGGCTGGAGAGCCTGAGGGCCTGGCCAGGGACAGGCTGTGTGGAACGTGTCAAGGAGCAGGCAGGGAAAGCTTGGCCAGCTGTTGTCCCTGTAACCACTAGTGCAGCCCATAACCTGGAGCAGGGCTGTGACAAATGCCACAGCAGGGCAGGGACAGGTGACAAACGCTGCCAGCAGCAGCATCTCGGCCCAGTTTGGGCAGGGGGATGCTCCCTTTAGAAAACAAGGATCACTTGGGAGTGATCACTTGGGAAGTTTTGGGAACCAGTGGGGTGGCTGTCCTGCCTCGGGGACCAAGGGATCCCACTGGGGCAAGGGGCAGCTGTGGATGTCTGCCCTGTGCAGGGGGAACACTCCAGTCTCACCCCTGCATCCCCAAATGACAGAGCCAAAGGGCTGGGAACGTCTCCAACCCCTTTCCTCCCACAGCTCCGTCCTGGGGGGAGCTTGGCCAGCGCTGCCAAGCAGAGCCCCTCAGCGTGCTCTGCTCTCTCCCACGAGAGAGAGGGGCTGTGCAAGGAAGGCTCTGGCTCCCAATCCCACTAAATGACAATTCCTCAGCCTGAGGAAGGCTCTGGCTCCCAATCCTACGAAATTATAATCCCTCCCTCAGCCTGTGGCCATGCAGAGAAGGCTCTGGCTCCCAGTCCCACTAAATGACAATTCCTCGCGCTCCTCATGCAGGGAAGGCTCTGGCTCCCAATCCCACTTAATCCCTCCCTCAGCCCGGGCCGTGTGGGGAAGGCTCTGGTCCCAATCCCTCTGCTCCTCAGCCGTGTGGGGAGGGTTCTGTTCCCAATCCCACTAAATATAATCCCTCCCTCAGCCGTGTGGGGAGGGTTCTGTTCCCAATCCCACTAAATTATAATCCCTCCCTCAGACCGGGCCGTGTGGGGAAGGCTCTGGTCCCAATCCCTCTGCTCCTCAGCCGTGTGGGGAAGGCTCTGTTCCCAATCCCTCCGCTCCTCAACCGTGTAGGGAGGGCTCTGTTCCCAATCCCACTAAATTATAATCCCTCCCTCAGCCCGGGCCGTGTGGGGAAGGCTCTGTTCCCAATCCCTCCGCTCCTCAGCCCGCCCCGCCGCTCTCCCGCCAGGCCTGACGGGGGCAGCCAGCTGTGCCGGGCCGCTTTCCTGCTCCTTGCCATCGATCAAAGCATTAAATTGACAGATGGGGAATTTCACCACGCCGGGAGGGGAAGCAAGGACTTGCGGGGGGGTTGTGGTGGGGAGGGTGTGTGAGGGAGGTGTGTGAGGAGGGGTTCAGCTGGGAGGGCCGCGGGTGGCTGTAAAGCAGCCGAGCCCCGCTGTGGCTCATCCTGGTTATTTACAGTTGTGGCTGGAAGCAGGGGGTTGCCAGGGAAGGCACGGTCCTGATCCTCCTGCCGGGCTGGGAAAGCCTTCCTGCCTCCATCCCCTTTGCCAGATCGCTCCTCCTTTGGCCTCCATCCCCCTGGTTTCCTTTTCCCTCACCTCCCCACCGCTGGGCTCCCTTTTTTTCTCCTTTGTCCTTTCCTATTTCTTTTTTTAATTTTTTTTTTTTTTTCTCGAGAGCATCTGTAACTAATGCAAACACATGCCGGAGCCGGGGAGTAAAACCCTGCAGGATTAGCGTGGCATCCACAACCCTGCCACGTTCTAATCCCGTGGTAATCCCCCTCCCGGCCCACCCCCGCCGGCTTTGCCCATTGTTTAAAGGAAGCAAATGGGATCGTTAGCGGGCAAACCTTAACCAGCTTGGAGCAGCAGAACGGAAGGAAGCCCAACCAATTCGCTTCCCCACCCTCCTGGGATTTTATTTTCCCCTTGTCAGACAAGAGGGGGATGCTGCTGGTGCTGCCCCTGGCCGAGCTGGTGAATCTGGGGGATGCAGTGGGGGGATCTCCTTGCCAGAGCCCGGCCAGGTGCTGCTCTGCTGAGGGATGTTCCCTGTGCACCCAGTGTCTCATATCCAGCTTTTCCTCTGCTGTGCAGCCTCAGCATCTCCGTGAGGCTCTGGTTGGGAAGGGGTGGCAGGTACAGGACACAGTCCTACAGTGGATTTGGGAGATGAGACCACATTTGATGCCATTCCAAAGCAGGAGAGCTGGGAGCAGAGTAGGGAGGGAGAACTGCTGAGCTGGCACCTTCCTCCCTGGTGCCTTTGAGTGATTGAACTGGGAAGAGCTGCTGGAGGGTCTGGGGGTGGCACCCTGTGGCCCCCATGGCTCCCCTGAGGTGGGTGCTGGGAGGGCAGTGGGGTCCATCAGCACCCTCGTCCCCCTCCCATGCCCACAGCCCCCAGGGAGAAGGGAGGCAGGTTCTGGCTCTCTGTCAAGGAATTAATTGAAAAATAAAATCATTAGATGGGAACTCCAGAAATGCAAAATTGTTGGGAGTTGGGGGGAGGCAGGGGGGGGGATGTGAGCTTTTGTCAGGTTAATTTCTTCTGTATTGATGTTTTGTGACATTTACTTGTTGTTTATCTCCCGCAGCAGCTGTAATACTAAAAGAAAATGCACAGCTTGTTCCATTTATTTATTTTACACCTTTTCTTTAGTCCTATGGTATGTTTGTTTGTTTGAGAAACCCAGCGAGGCTTTTGATGTCTGAAAGCAGGATTTAAACAGCTGTTCTCCATGTGCTGCGAGCGAGCTGGGGAGCCAGGGGGGGAGAGGGGGCTGTGCCACGGCTCCTGCCGGGAGGGCACTGCCTGCCCAGCAGAAAGGAGGATGTCAGCCTCACATCAGGGACCAAATGGCTTTGTCACCTCAGAGCCAGGCTTGGGATGTTCTCAGGTGCTGGCAGCCCCCCTGTGCTCCACACATTAGGAGGGATGTGTGCCACAGGCAGTGCCAGGGCAGGGCAGCACCCAGGTGAGGGATGGGCACTGGGCTGCTGGTTTGGGATGGTCTCAGCCAGGGTGTTGGTGGGGCTGTGTCCTGCCAAGAGCCCTGATGAGCTCCTGCTGAGGCTTGCAGCCACTTTTCCACAGGGAGATTGTGAATTCCATGCTGAATTGGGGTCAGCAGGAAGGGTTGGCATCACCATCACCTGTTTGGGTGCTGTTTGCTCCCAGCCTGTGAACTAAAGCATGGGTGGGAGGTACTGAAATCCCAGCTCCTGCCAGGACCTGCCTGGGGAGGAGAAGTAGATGATATTGATGACCTGGAAGGGTATCCTGCTACCTCCAGCCCCCTCAGCCCCTCCCAAGGTGGGTCCAGGTTGTAATTTTTGCTTTTCTCTTCTCCCCTTTGCTCCCACCCTGGCCTGGACAGACTCCCCGAAGAAGAAAAAACGATCTGAGCTTTTGAATGAAATCATGGAGCACCTGGAAGAGGAGGACAATAACAAGGATGAGGACATTTAACAGCTGCCTGGGGTCTGGTGAGGTGGGTACTGGGCCAGGGTGGGCACAGCTGGCCCTAAAAGTCACAGTGTCCTTGCTGCCAAGGGGACAGCAGGGTCGGTAGCACCAGGAGCAGGAGAAGGTGGAATTCCAAAGGCTCAGCAGCCTCCAGACAGGAATCCCACCCTTTGCCTCTCCCCCCTGTGACCCCACAGGCTCCTGGCTGTGGTCCCAGTGGTTACAGCCCACATTTGGCTCAGTGTGAGCTCACTGTTGAAGTGAGTGCATGCCCTGGGTGTATGCTGTGTGCTCCCCTGGCTGTCGGCATCCCCCCAGGGGAAGGCAGCAGAATTTCTGCTGTCAGGGTGTAAATGGTCCCTCCTTGTGGCTGGGGGAGAACAGATGGGCTGCCCAAAAAATTAAAATCCCTGTTTGGACACCAACCTGCAGCTGCCACCATGTCACAGATAGTTTGGCAAAGGCCAGCACCAAAATCTCCCCAGCTTCTCTCCCTCCAAAAGCACCACACCCCAAGTGAGTCCTGGCTGCCATCACTCCTCCTTGGTGTGTCCTGGGGCAGCATCTCAAGGCTGTAAAATGTGAGGT
Source organism: Serinus canaria (assembly GCF_022539315.1). Lineage (NCBI taxonomy): Eukaryota > Metazoa > Chordata > Aves > Passeriformes > Fringillidae > Serinus > Serinus canaria. The sequence goes on along the minus strand of NC_066329.1, from coordinate 4,446,959 downwards.
GGCAGGAGGGAGCCAGGATGAAATGGCTCCCCGAGGTCAAACCCTGCAGTCCTGCCAGCCCCTCTGATCCTTTTGAGACCCCCAAGCTCACCCTGTGTGGGCTCAGGAGAGGTGAGATGGGCTGGTGGTGTCCTTTGTGTGTGTGTGGCCACGGTGGAAACCCTGAGTATCTGATGGGAGCCTGTTCACAGCATCTGAGCTGGGTTAAACCACACTGCCTGCTCCATGCAGGGCCACTGCAGGAGTGCCTGGGCTTTGGGGTGACATCTGCCCAGCTCTGATTTGGGAGTGCCTCCAGCTGTGTGTGCTGTGCACACCTTGTCCAGCAGGCAGCCCGAGGGCCAGGGCACATGGTGCTGCTCAGAGCCCAGCCCTGTGCTTACAGACATGTCCTCTCCCACTTTTCTGCAGAATTCCCAGAACAGGGCTCAGCACTGAGCTGCAGTCCCAGGCTGAGCTCCAGAGCTGTGACACCCCTTGCTGGTCCCCCAGACTGTGCTGCAGCTCCAGAGCCCTCCTGCTGCCACTGAGAGGCTTCCCAAACCCCACAGCAGCCACTCCTGCCAGGACCTGGCTCAAGGGACAGACCAAAATCCAGGAATAGCCCTTTGGGATGTCTCAGGGCTGTGGTGTGAAACTCTCATCCTGTGCAGCAGGTGGGGAAACTGAGGCACAGGTGTGGAAGCAGTGCTGTCAGTGGGGCTGGCAGTGTCACCTGAAGTGGTGACGAGCTTGATTCTCCTTTTTTTGCTTGGCATTGATGAGTGGCATTCCTGTCCCTGTTCCCCACTGCCTTCACCACCTGCCCCAGCACTGGCACAGCTCTGCACCAGGGGGTCACTGCAGGGAAAGCTCAGCCTTAGCTAGGTTCAGTTCCAGTTCAGCAGGGATGTTTGACCACCCTGGCTGGGCAGGACCAGCCCCTGTCCAGCACAGAGGACAGAGCAGCTGGGCAGGCTCCCCTCCAGGCACATGCATCACCCAGCACATGATTTCAGTAAAGCTCTGCAGCATTGCAGGTTGGGCTTGGATTTTCCTTTGGGTTTTTTTTTTTTCCTGTTTTTTCTTTTTTTTTTTTTTCCCTTTTTCCCTTCATTGTCTTTTGTGGCAGGGCAGGTTTCTTGCTGAGTGTCTCTGAGGTCTGCAGCAGCGACGAAAAGGATTAGCACAAGCAGAGCATGTAGGCTTTAGAGAACAGAGCAGAGTTTGGTTTCAACATCTAATTCAATTTGTTCTGCCGAGATTGAAATATGAAATGGTTGCCAGTCAAACGTTCAAAGGGGGAGGAGGGAGGAAAGAAGAGAGGGAGCCTTCTCAAATTTAAATTTTAATGAAAATTAATTTAACCCTTTGATATGTTTTAAAACATGTTATTTCCCAGGCTGGGAACAGGCTGGAAAACATTCATGAGGGGTTTTTTTTTCCCCTGTACCTTCAAACATAATGAAGATTTTCTTTTTCCCTTAATGATACTTATCTTGTGGAGCAGTTTGACATTGGTTAATTTTTCAGGCAATTTGGTATCAAGGAAATCTGTTTGATGTGAGCAGGGGGGGGCTGTGTATGTGTACACAGATATATATGTGCCTGGACATTAATTATGGAAGTGCTGATCACAGCTCTGGAGAACAGTTGGAGTTAATTCTTGCTCCGCTTTGTTACGTATTGAGAATCCCACATGCTGCACCCCTAAAATTACAGCAGGAATTTTCTAAAAACGAGCCTACACCTGAATTAAAATGATCACTTAAGTAGGTCTGCAGAAATTCAGCACTCCCCACTGGCTGTCTTCTTTTTTTCCCCCTGATCTGAAGCAATCCTAATGATAAAATAATGCAGAGGCTGTTACCTGTCCATGGAGCTGAAGCAGGGAGCAGCCTCCCCCTGGTCCTTAACCTCAGCAGTGCTGCTGCACTGCTCTTGTTTGCTTTGGGAGGGGGAACAGTTCCTTTTCTGTTATAGGAAGGTTTTGTCTGTACCAAATGATTGCACACTGAGGGTTGTAACTGGGCTGGGGTGAGCTGTACCTGTCCCCCTCGTTCTGCTGGCTCTTGATGCCCCAGGATCAGTGTCACTGTGTGTGCCTGTCACCCCTGAGCTGCCCTGTGCTCCCTGGGCAGAGCTGGGCACAGGAAGGCTGTGATGCTCATCTGGGTGGCCTTTTTGGGTGTGAGTGCTGTAGCCAGGCTGTGCTGGTAGCGGAGAAGAGCAGCTCCAAGGCAGAGTCATCCATCAGCCCTGGCTGTGCAGATGAGAGCAGGGGTACAGCCACCCCAGATGGGCTCTCTGGGCTGTGCTCAGCCTCTGCTCTCCCCTCAGAGAGCCCAAACAAGTGCTTTACACTCAGTTCTGGCTGCTGGGATACACTGCAGGGTCCCTGGGGGGCTGAAGCCCTCTGCCTTGGCCAGTGGCTGTGTGTCAGGTTGTGACAGCTTCATCCAGGGTGAGACCCTGGTGAGCTGGACAGAAGCAGGAGCTGTGCTGGCTGCAGCTGCTCCCCAGGCACACTGCAGATCCCCCTCCCCAGGGCCAGCTCTGCAATTGGATTAGGATATTATTCAAATGCAGCTTTTTGACTGAATGAGAGGGTTAAGGGGTTTTAATGTAGAAGCAGCTCTCCCTCATTGCTGCCTGTTGCCAGAGGCCTGTGTGGGCTTTTATCTCCTTATGGGCACAGCCAGCAAAGCAAGGCAAGGCAGAGAGGAGCCTGGCTCTGCTGGGCACTGCCAGCCCCTCTGCTGTACCACAGTGCCCTCTGAGTGCCCAGAGTGACCCACTCCCTTTGGAAAACTCCTGACCACCATCTGTGTTTTCCTCTCTGTGCCACAGGAGAGCTGGCAGGGACAGGCAGGCAGCATCTGTGAGCTCCTGGTGGTTTCTTGTCACCACCACTGCACTGCTCCTGCAGTTCAATTCCTACAATTCAGGAATTCCAGCTCTTCTCATCCCTTCAGGCCTGTCTTCCCTGGTCTTCCTCCCTGTGTCCCATGGAATGAGGTCTGGGAAGCACTTCAAGGCCAAGCAGGCACAGTAAATGCCATTCCCTCACCCTCTGCAGGGCTGCAGGAAGATGTGTCCTGCCTGCTGCTTGCTGCTTTCCAGCCCAGCTGCTGATTCCTGGAACTCTGGAATCTCCAGAGGGAGGTTCAGGTTGGACTTCAGGAAGAATCTGCAAGTGCAGATGGAGAGAGTTGACTTGGATGCTGGCTGGGAGATTTGGGGAGCTTCACCTTAATCCCAGAATCCCGGGAGAAGCCAAGTTGGAAGGGACCAATATTCCAACACATCTGGACTTTACCCTGGGTCACAGCACCACCAGTGTTTGGCTCCACATTCCAGCTTCCACCAGCACCTTCCTCAGCAGGAAATACAGCAGGAGGAGGAGGAGGAGAGGCAGAGTGCAGCTTCCCTGACTGAGGCACTCTGCCTCTTGTTTTCCCTAAATGTATGCATTGGAGAGGAAGAGAAACCGCATGGCCAGGCTTGAGAGCTCAGCCTCTGCCATGAATAATAATCAGGCTCAGTAATTCACAGTAAATAGGGATCCAGATCGGCTAATCAGGGAGGCTTTCACCCCAAACTGGAGCTGGGAAGGGAGGCAGAGCAGAGCAGAGCTGGGGCTGTGCAGGAAGTGATGGCAGCACAGGAGCAGGGAGGTGGGCAGGATCCTGGAGAAGGGAGGGTCTCACCTCCCTGGGAGCTGCAGGAGCACAGTCCCTGCATTCCACAGGCTGTAATTAGTGCCATGTCATTAGGTTTGTCTCTCTGGTCCTGTTCCAGCCCCAGGACCATGGTGGGCTGCTGGGGACCAGGGGGTACAGAGCCAGCATCACCATATCCCCATATGTGACATCATCCCCAGCTCAGGGTATAGCAAAGCTGCTGGGACAGAGTGGGAGGGCAGTGAGGGCTGTGGTGTCAGGAGAGATGATCTGGGGGGAAAAAGGTTTTCTTCATGTTCCCTCAACTAAAATTTGGCATTTTCTGGTTCATCTTCTCCTGCAAGAGCAAGCAGGGCCATGGTAGGAGCTGTGTTCAGCTGCAGTGGGGTGGTGCTGGGGGTCTCCATCTGCCAGCAGCAGGCTCTGACAGGGAGGAAACATCCCAAGGACCCCCCCTGTGAGCAGGGAATGGCTCCAAGTGCCCAGAACTGGACAGAGCAGTGACAGGCAGAGTCCTTCCCTGCTGCTTCCCAACAAATACCCTTCCAGCAGCATCTGAAGGCACTCTTAGATAAGTGAAGATAAAACCATGGAAAAACGCCTCAGCCCAGCCCCCCTGCAGACCTCAGCCCATGATTTGGACTATTTAAATATGTGGAGTAGGAGCTGGAAGTGCAGCTGGTGAGGAGCTGGAGGAAGGCTGCCCCTGCACTGCTGAGTGACTTTTGAAACTGAGGAGGAACTTCCAGCCACATTCCCAGTCCCCTCAGCTCCCCTGTCTGGGGCAGCACCACACTGAAGAGCATCACACTGCTGCTTGCCTCCTTTTCCAGCTCTCCCAGTGCTGCTGGCCTGCAGCAGGAATGGCTTGGCATTCACCTAACCCACTGCAGCTCTGTCCAGAGGCCATTTCCCTCCTGCCCTTTCCCTCCCTTTCCCTTCTCTCCCGTCCCCACACACTGGATTAAGAGCACCCCCCAAATCCAGCACACTGGGAGGGATGGAGCCAACAAACCTCCTTCAGCTTCCTTTGCTCTGGGACTTGGCTCCTTCCAGTGCAGGGGGGTTTGGGTGTGCAGTGCTTCTCCTTGGGGTGTGATGGGTGCTGTGTGATGCCTCAGCACCTCAGAGCTGATGGCCAGGACCTCCCCATCCCTCACACCCAAAACTGGAGGTGGGCTGTAGCAGGAGTAACAAGGACAGCTTTGTAAGCCACGAGAGATGGAGAGTAAAGCAGGCTCCTGCCTCACCCTCATGTGGTGACTCCAAATCTTTCTGGAGGTAAGAGTAGCCCCTGGTAGCAGCCATCCCCCTGGTGCTGGTGGAGCTGAGAAATCCAGGGCTTTTCTACTTCATCAGCTTAGAAACCAGACCACAAAAGGCAAAAATCTCTCCAGGAGAGATCTGAGGTTAGGCAGCCACTCCTCAGAGCCATCCTCGGCTCCAAAACCCAGCAGCAAAGCCCAGGCCTAACCTCAGCAAGGCTGAGCCCACACTGGAGCTTCACACCTGGCTGGGACGGGGATCTCCCCTGGTGTTTTGGGCAAAGCATTAATTTCTGCATTTTGTGGTTTGGTTTTAAGCTGATGATGTAGAAAACTTTTACATTTCTCCCCCAGGCTCTGGGTGGGTGTGTGGGATGAGCTGCTGCCATGGGCTCAGCCTGAGGCAGGTCCCCCTTCAGCGCAGGGCTGGGAGTGTCCTGTGGATCTGAATAAACCTGGGTTTTCCAACAGAGCCCTCACAGGCACACACTGCCCATGGGGCTGCTGTGGGGGCCCCAAAGTCTCCGTGACACCCAGTGAGGAGGCAGGAACAAGGCAGGAGATGCTTTAATTCCATTTTCAGCCCAGTGTGTCAGCCCCAGGAAGCAGCAGGACTGTCCCAGGAGCAGTTCCACCCAGGTGGCAGAAGAGCTTGTGCAAGGGCATCAGCCCGGGGTGGGGGGTCACAGCCCATCCTGCCCCCAGCAAGATAAACAGGACAGGCACATCAGCCCAGGCAGCTGCAGAGCAGAGCAGCAGCTTTCCCTGGTGAAAAGCCAAACCTGGGAAGTTCCTTCTTTTAATTTAAAAAACGAGAAGCCAGATCAGCCCAGTGTGGCTTCAGCTGGGGGTCTCAGGCCTGGGTGGCAGCAGGAGGGGGCTCAGCAGACAGGAGCCTTGGGCTTCGTTAGGATTCAGCCCTTGGAGCTCTCCTTTCCCTCTGATGCCTGAGTGTGATTGACACTTACAAATTACCCAGCCAAAAGTGTCGAGTCTTTGACCCCTGAGTAACATCTTTGGCAAGCCTGAGATTTGCCAGCATTTTGTCATCTAATTACTACAAATCCCTTGAAAATTCACTGGCTGGTGAATTTTTAATGCGGGACAATTTCAATGTGATGCATGGCCCAGATGGGCAGCGCGGGCTCCTTCCTTCTCCCCCTGCTGCTTCCCTGCCCACCCTTCTCTTCCTTCCCTCCTTCCCTCCTCCCCCCAGTCCCATTCCTTATCTCCCTCCTGCCTCTGCATCCCCATCCATGGAAGTGCCCTGGGTTCTCAGGCCCTCCTGGGTTCTCCAGCCCAGCTCGGTGTCCCCCCAATCCCCTCTCTGTCCTGCTGAGGCAGCTGCTACATGGAATTCATTTTTTTTCCCCAACTTCTCAGGTCTCTGGCTGATGGATGGAGCAGGAGAAGCCTCCATGAGGAGCCAGCCCACTTGTTGCCAGTAGAGTCCACTCATCCTGTGAACCCAAGAGCTGATTTATGCCGTGTGTCCAGGTTGTGGAATTCCCAGCCTTTGAAATTCAGAGAGGAAAGAAAACCCTTGTCTGCTGGCAGCTCCTGAGCATCACTTCTTAAATCCAGGCAGGGAGTGATTCCCTTCATCTCAGCTCAACCTGAGGGAAGAGGAACCTGGAGCAATGGACACTTCCCTGCTGACCAGGGGACTCTGACAGAACCTGCTCTTAATACCTGAATTAAATAATTCCTGTACATTAAAAAACACATTCTGTACATTAAAAAGCCATATTTTTAGTTTCCAAAACTGAGCCACGACTGGGTTTTGGTTGGCTTTGTTTCTCCCCCACAGCCAGGTAGTTTTTGGGGCCGATGGAGAGATAAGAGCCGTTTTGGGGCTGATTGGGAAATAAGAGCAATAATTCCTGTACATTAAAAACCATATTTTTAGTTTCCCAAGCTGAGCCACATCTGGGTTTTGTTTGCCTTTGTTTGTTCTCCACAGCCAGGTAGTTTTTGGGGCTGATAGGGAGATAAGAGCAGTTTAGGAGGGAGGCCTGGGCTCTGCTGTGCTGGGCTTTGTGCCTGTGTCATTTCTGTCCCTGCTCCCAGGCAGTCGCCTCCCATCTCTCCCTTCCCAGCTTTCAAAGGGAAAGAGGCTTTGCTTTTCAACCAGGGTACTGCTTTACATATGTAGGCAGCTGATAAAGTATTTTCACTTCGCCCCTTTCCCCTCTGGGAATCGCTGTCTTACGGCAAAACTGTTTTGTCTGACAAGGGCTGCAACAGATTACACGTGTTGGCTGCAAACACGGGGCCTTTTTTTACCCCCTCCCCCCCTTTTTTCTTCTTTTTTAAAAAAAAAAATAAATCTCTATCTCTGCAGTGCCAGGAGGAGCTCTGCCTTTTGCCTCCAGCCCCCAGGAGCAGCCCGGTGTTGGGATCTGCTGGTGGCACCAGACCCCCTGGGTGGTGCCTCTGGCCAGATTGGTTTTCTCACTGAGGTTAATTTGAGCCTGAATCCATGAAAATGTCACTGATTCCATCAGGGCTGAGCACATCAGATGGGCTGGCTCAGGGTTTAGGGGGTGGAGATTTTAGGAGCCCTCAGCATCCAAAAATGCTGCAGCCACAGCATCCCTGGAGGTCCGGGGGACTCAGAGTGATGCTGAGGGCCAGGCTCCCAGTGTCACACTGGGGACCACATTTGATCTACTCATGGTGGTCCATCCCAGACACCCCAACCCATGGTCCAAGGGTTTCTCCCATCTCCAGCTGGGATAGGTTTATAATTTGCTTTTCAGATCATCTGTTCAGGCATTGAAAACCTTTAAACCCTCAGGTGGCACTAGCAGGAGATGAGCAGAGCTGAGAAACCCCTGCCCAGGGTTGTCCCCTGGCTCAACCTCCTGAGCTGCCCCTTCCAAAAACCATCCTTGTCCTCCCAGCAGCGCTGGCACCCAGAGGGAAGGGCTGGGATGAAGGGACCCCCAGGATTCAGGGATGGTTTGCTGCTCAGAAGCTGCACACCAGGGCTGAGACATGCCCAGATTGCAGAGGGAGAGAAATGAGGACACTGCAGTGCCTTGGGATGGGCACCCAAACCTGGGGGTGCCAGAGGGGGGTTTGGAGGAGAGGAGCCCTGGGAGGGGGCAGCTCATCACCACCTCGTCCTGGCTGTGCCTCAGCTGCTTTAAAGGGGAAACACAAAAACTTTAGTGATGGGTTTGAAGGATTTGGCCCTGGAGTCACCCCAGGGTGCCTGGAAATATCCAGCAGTGCCAGCAGCTCTCCCTGTGCCACCACTGAAGGACACCTGCCTGCTCCCAGACCTCTGGGGACCCAGCACTGGGCAGAGTTTGGGCACATTCTCCAGGGAGAAGCCTCCAGCCCTGGATCCACCCAGCCTGAGGGGATCCCACTGACATTTCTGTGGGACATGCACCTCCAGCAGCACAGTCTGGGGCTCTGGGCACCTCGTGCTGGGCATTTCCTCACCCAAGGATACCCAGAAGTGATGTGAATCCTTACCTGCTCTTTTCCACATTTTCCCTTTTTTTTTTTTTCCCATTTTCACATCCTCACTCATGAAATCCCATGGAAGCAACAGGTCTGGGCCCAGGGAACACCTTGCTTGCCCTGAGTTGTTTGTGGAGATAATTCACTGTGTTCTCAGCTGAAACCTGCCATGGCAGCCTGGGGGCTGTGCCATCCGTGGGGGATGGACTGGGACAACCACGGGTGGAAAACACAGGAGGAACCAGCTGAGAACCACCTTCCCTAGGCTGCCTCTTCTCTTGGTCTGTCCCTGTCCCTCAGTCTGGGCCATTCAGTTCTGGGGACATCCTTTCACAGCTTCTCAGTGCCCCACAGGAGCCAGGCATGGGCACTGCATCCTCCCTGCCCATGTGGGTGCAGCTCTGGTGCTTTTCCCATCTTTTCCCAAGGATCCCTTCCCCTCAGCTCCCCATGAGCTCACCCCTCTGCTCCTGGGAGCACTGTGGGTCCATCAGCCCAGGGAGTGCTGCTCAGGGGGTGAGCCTGGCCTGGACAGGGTCCCCCACATCCCAACACCCCCCCCAAGGGTCTCCCTAAGGCTGTGAAGATCCTGGCACTCCCTGAACCCCCTGCTCCCTTCGTGCCTGGCTGAGGAAGAAGTAATTAGTGCCGCTTGCTCCAGCAGGCAGTGCCCAAATGTCAGGGACAGCAAAGTCATTAAGATCTAGTTTTACTCCCTGTTTGCTCCCAGAGTCTGTGTCTGTGTGTGTATGTATGTGTGTGTAAATTCTGGGGGGTGAATCCAGCCCCAAAGCACCAGGAAAAGTCCCTTCCTCTGGCTGTGCTGCCCTGCTGCTGCCTGCCTCAGTTTCCCTTCCATCACCTCTGTAAGGGAGCCACCACATCCTCCATGGGGACAGTCACAGGGTTATGTGATGGGGGGTCAATGCTGTCCCAGGGGGTGCAAGGGGCACCCCAGTACCCCTGGTGTCAGCAGCTGGGGTGGCTCAGCAGCCAGGGCAAACCTCCTGCTCCCATTTAGAGCTACAAACCAGATTAGCTGTCCGTGCTTGGGTGCCCATCCAGGTGCTCCCACTCTCCCAGAGCTGGGTGCCCCAGGCTGTGGGCAGGTTTTGGGGCACAGGCAGGCACAGGGTCCTGCAGCAGGACCGTGCTGCAGCCTGCTTCCCATCCCTGCACCAAGCAGGAGAGGGAGAGAGCGGGAGGAAGCGGGAGGGAAAGGACGTGTCAAATCAATCATATTTAAACAAAAGCCTCTTCGGCCCAAGGGCCCTTTTAAAAGCTGCTTATTTAATTAAAAGTCCCATTTTCCATATTTATGGCCCTTATTCAGTTAAATATTAACCGCCTGGGCCAGGGCTGGTTTATTCTTTGGGAAGAGGCAGAGTTGGGAGGTTCATTAGGGGTTTATCAGGCAGATGGATGGAGGAAGGGATGGACAGATATGGGACAGCACGTGTGGGCTCCTGGCAGTGCCTGGGGACTGTGGGGATGACACCACCACTGCCCTGTCACCTTCCAGCAGGACACAGGGCTAAAAGCAGGGGAGCTGGGGCTGTTGGGATGGTGTGGGAGATGAGCAGGGACAGCTCGTGCAGGAAACCACCTGGACCACAGCACCAGGCACAGTTTATGCACCCAGCTCCCCTAACTGTGGCAGAATAATCATCAAAAACACCTCAGTTTTTCCCTGGGGTCACTGACTCCTGGCCAAGCCCTTGCCAGGACTGTTTTGCCCAGGATTTTATTCCCAGCAGTGTGTGAGATCCATGGCTGTGCCAGACCTAGTTCTGCTGGGTTTGGACATCTCAGGGCTGGGCACAACCTCACTGAAGGTTCATCTGTGGTGTCACTGCTCCAGGCTGGACCCGGGAACAAGGACCTCGGAGGTGTCCTTGGAGTCAGGGAGGAGGCCAGAGCAGCTCAGCTGGCTGCAGGGGGTTGGTGGTGGCTCCAGAAGATGTGGGAATGAGGAGAAGCTGGAGTTTATGTCTGGGTTTGTAGGGACCCTCAAGACCTGGTGGTTCCGTCCCTCCCCATGGGCAGGGACACCTTCCTCTAGAAGGGGGGAAGGGAAAACCAGGGAGCAGAGGAGCAGCCATGCTCCAGAAGGTGTCCTTGGGGTCAGTCCCTCACTGCCATGGGGCAGAGGGGAAGGCCTGCAGGGTCCCCTCAGGGCTGGATCCTGCAGCACACCCTGGTCTGGATGTGCTGGGACATGCCCTGTGAAAGCTGCAGGAGACTGGGGCTATTCCAGACCGACCAAAATCTCCCTCTGAGCTCTCTCCACCCTACTCCCCTTCATTTTTTGGAAGCCCAGCAAGCAGCCCCGTGCAGCTCCTCTCCCTGGAATGCGGGGGGGTGACGGGAGCATCACCTCCATCCCGGCACGGTCCCCACAAAGCCAGCCCTCCTTCTCCCTCCCACCTAAATACCGGGACACCGAGCTGGCAGCAGAGCCCACGGGGACCCTGCCTGGGGAGGGTGGTGCTGGCAGGGCAGGGAGTGAAACAGAGCCGGTGATTTCCTCCGGGGAGTGGGGGTTGGCTGGTGCTGGCAGGAGAGGGAGAGACACCGGGTTATCAGAGAAGTGTGAAGACAATAATGCAATCTGACATTTCTGAAATGAGACCCCCCGGTTGCCCTGGCAACGGCTCACGTGGGACCAGCTCCCGGGAGACGGCTCCGAGATGTGCTATAAATGATGTTTGATTAGAATTTAAATCATTTAGGCGGAGAGAAGATAGGCCTTTTGTCAGCGCGGGGACCCGCGGGGGTCACCCAGCCGGCAGCTGCCAGCTCGGGGACCGGCCCGGGGGTCCCCCCGGGGATGGACCCTGCCCTGTCCGCCTCTGACCTCTCCAGCCGGGACAAGAGCGAGCTCCTGGCCGCAACAAACACGGCACGGGAGAAGGACTGAGCCCTGAGTGCCTCTGAGCCCTGGGAATGGAGCTGGAATCTGCACCTGAGCTTTGGTTTCTCCCCAGCTGGGGCAAAGCCACCAGAACTCTGCCAGCTGAGAGCTTTGGCTTTTGCCGTGCTCTAATTGAGACAACGACACTCCTGAATTAATCCTGCCTCCCTGAAAGTTTCCTTCAGCTGCGGGAGTGCGGCGTGGGGTCACCTCCAAGGGGAGCGCCCTTCCCCAGGCGGCCTCGGGGGACAATCCAGCTTTCCCCAGCACCTCCAGAGCGCTGGGAAATTCTCCAGCATCCTGAGCTGTTTTAAGGGCAGGAATTTTGCTGGACATCCATCCCCCGAGCATTCCTTGCTCTCGGTGCACACAGTGAAGCCCTTTTTTGCTGCATAAAGCCTTCCTTGGGGTGAAATTGATTCCCCTGGTTCCGGGGCTTGCAGGAATTCACGCCTGGAGCAGCAGAGGGGGAGCGGGGTCGGCAGCCCTGGTTTGTGTTCCTGCCCTGGTCAGCAGCCCTGGTTTGTGTTCCTGCCCTGGCTTTGTGGGGTGAGGGCTCCAGGGAATGAGTTCAGGGGGCCAGGGCTCTGCTGGGCTGCAGCACAGAGGGGTGGGGGCACCCTGGGGATGAGGACACCACCCCAGCCAGCCCAGGTGTCACCACCCAGATTCCTGAGAAGGTGACCTAAAGGCATCTGGACCTTCTTCTGAGGTCTCATGGGTGGTGGCACCATCAGAGCCAGAGGCCAGCCCATTTTGGGGAGCTCTGAGAAGCTGTTTAATTGTGTTAATATCAACCAGCCTGGGCCCTGGGCTGGGGCTGAGGGAGGAACTGATTCCCCAGCTGGTGGGAGAACAGTGTTAGAGGCAAACCAGCAACAGGAAATTTCTTTTCCTAGAAATTTTTAAAATTCCTTGCTCTTTAATGCCATGATTTAGATCCAATGAATCTTTAGAGCTTGCTTTTCAACTCCCAAAAAATGCCATCTGATCATGAAATTAAAGCTAAACTAATAAGTCTCAACAAATATTAATCTAATGAATTTAGCTTCTTTCTGTTTGTGGACCAGCAAAGAGAGGAATTGCAATGTTCTTGTATGTATTAATTGTGTGAATGTATTCCACAAACCTTTCCTGACTGCCTTGGTCATGAATATTCTGAGTTTTGTTTCGTGGTTGTGCCCACCCCATACATTCAACTGTGGGTTTGGGATAAGAGTTCAACCAAGGGGAGCCTGGATCTTACAATAATTGAATGGTTTGTGTAGGGAGGGTCCTTGAAGCTCATCCCAGCCCAACCCCTGTGCTGGAAGGGCACCTTCCACCAGAGCAGGCTGCTCCCAGCCCATCCAACCTGGCCTTGTTTTGCAAGCTCTGAGCTTTGCTGTAGAATTCTCCACTTCTGATGGTCTTCAAATGAACCCTCTGAGGGTCTGTGGGATGAACTGGGTGGGAGGAGAAGCCTGGAGTGATGCAGGTTCTGGATGTGTTTTGGGGTGAGGGATGCACAGGGTTGGCCTTGAGGAGACTCCTGGACACCTCTGGGCTGTTTTGGGGGGGATCTCCATGACTATAAAATTGCTGATGAACATCTGTGGTACCTCCAGCCAGCTCTGGGGTGTTGCACTGGGATTTACTGGCAGATGTATTGGAGTGGGGGTGAGCTCTTCCTTCAGGGAGCAGCTCAGCTCCCATCTGGGCAGGGCAGTGTTGGGGCTGCTCCCCAAAGCCCCCCAGCGAGCTCTGCCACCCCAAATCACTGCTCCTGTGTTTGGGTGGGGCTGCAGAGCCTGCCCAGCTCAGGGGCTCAGACAGCACCAGCTGGAGCCCTCCTTTCAGAGCTCTGCCTCTGGAAATGGGCTTTGGAGCAGGAGGCTCCCCGGGCAGGTCCCTGCCTGCTCCCAGGGCCTCAGCAGGGCTGTTCTGGAGCAGCTTTTGGATTAAGGCTGCTCTGCCCAGCTCTGGAGGAAGCCTGGCACTGGAGCCAGAGGGTTGGCACTGGGCTTTGGGAGCTGCATTTCCCTCCTCCAGCCCATCCTTTGGGATTTGGGCACCCCCTGTTTGGGGAGAGGGGCTCAGAGAGCTTTGCAGGAGGGTGAGGGAGGGCAGGGGGGCCGTGCAGGGAGGGCTCAGGGTGACACCTGGGGGTGACACCTCGTTAATTGGCACAGGCTGGAGGTGCAAACCCAGGCAGGAATGGGCTTGTCATCCCTGGGAGACTGTCCTGGGCATGCACAGAACTGCTGGGGCCAGGAGGAAAAATAACAGGGCTTGTTCCAGATCAGAAGTGAATTAAAGACCCCCTGATCCACCTCCAAGCTGTGCCACCCCACAGAAACACAAAACTGCTTCTTGTTGTGGTTGTTCTCCAGCAGCACTTTGCTTTGGGGGCTCACCCTGCACACACAGGCCCTGGGGACACTTCCCTGGGTGCCACCAGCTCCTGCCCTCCTGCATGCTGATCCCTGGCAGCTGAAGTGGCCCCAGGTGATAAAGTCTGATCCAGAACAGACATAAAACAGAATATATGGCTGTGTCTGATTAAATACAAATTATTTTTGGCAAATATTAATGTTCCAGCAGGAGTGGCACAGCAACCACTTCTGCACTCCTGGGGACATCTCTTTATTTCCCCTCAGCTTTTCAGTTTGGTGTTTGAACACCCACCCAGGACTGGTGCATCCTTCTGTGGGTGAGGCACCTGGGGCTGAGGACAAGGACAGGGAGAGGTGGCCCTTGTCACCTCCCTGGCACCGGCTGCTCCCTTTTCCCTGCCTGGAAGTGTGGGGAAAAGCTGTGTTTGCACCTCAGCTGAGGAATGCAGCACCTGCCTGGGTGTGGAGAGGGTTTTCCCACTGGGGACATACCTGTGCAGGGAGCTGGGAAGGTCAGTGCCCTCTGTTATCACAAACCTCCTGGCCATGGAGGGGGGAGCTCCTGGGTGTGGTGGCCTGGGAAAAGCTGATCCTTGGGAAGGGTCAGGGTTGGTTGAGGGCTGGGGCTGTTACACTGGATTGCCCTGGAGAAACCTGGAGAGGAACTGGTAATAAAGGCCTGGAGTGATGGGGAATGGCCTTAAATCGACAGAGGACAGGGTTAGGTTGGGTTTTGGGAAGGAACTGTTCCCTTTGAGGTGTAAGTCCCTGGCAAAGGATGCCCAGAGCAGCTGTGGCTGTTCCTGGATCCCTGGCAGTGCCCAAGGCCAGGTTGGATGGGGCTTGGAGCAGCCTGGGACAGTGGTAGGTGTCCCTGCCATGGCAGAGGTGTGATGGGATGAGCTCGAAAGTCCCTTCCAACCCAAACCATTCCATGATTTCTGAGCCCCAAACATGAAACCTCCCTGGCAGAGATGAGAGGTCCCAGCTGTGCTCCTGGGAAGGCTTTGGGCAAAGCCCAGAGCCAGGAGCTGCTGCTGGGGCTGCTGACTGGCAGCACCTCTGTGTGCCTGGAGCACCTCGGGAGCACTAAAGCCTGTGGCCTCCCTGTGACATCTGCAGGGAGGCCGGGCCACCTCCCCCTTTGTCTGGCTCCTCACAGCCGGCTCTGGCTGGTGCAGGAGTCGGGGATGGAGTGGCCGACACCCAGGGGAGAAGCTCCTCTCACTGCCTGAACCTCCTGCTCCCGCTGTCTTCCCTCCAGGTGTGTCCATTTCCCCGAACAAACCTGTGCTTAACCCTTGCCACATCAGCGTCCACCTCCTGAACTCGCCCGATTTATATATATATATATATATTTTTATATATATTTTTTTTCTTTATCTCTAGACATTTGCTGCTTCCCCTCGTGCTAATGCGAGCATCTCCCATCACCAAACGCCTCGGGGGCAGAGGCAAATGGCACCGAGAGCTCTGCATGCTGTCAGGAGCGCCGGGAGGAGGGACAGGGGACACCGGGAGCAGATGGGGCCGCTCCTGCTCCTGCTCGGCCTCCCCTCGCCCCCGGCAGCAGCTCCGGCCGCTCGCTCGGTGCCTCTCGGTTCACCCACCCCTGACCTCCTCGGCGCTGCAATTCCTCCTCTTCTCCCCTTTTTTCTCTTTCCCCAGCCCTGTTTGCTGCCCAGCTTTTGCTGCAGCCCTTTGGCTGATGAATATTCTGGTTTTTTGCCCAGGTTCGGGCTGGTTGGTGCTGGAGGAGCCTCAGAGCCCACCCCGGTGTCCTTCCTGGAGGTTGGCCTGGGGTGGAAGGTGATGCACGGTGGGAAAGGAGGAGCAGGCAAAGCAAAGCCATTGCTGCAATTGTCCCCAGCTCGAGAGCAGAAGTCCCTTCATTTCTCCGAGGGAAATCGGGGATTGATCTGTCGGGTCCTGCTGAGGGAGCTGTGGGTGAGAGGAGGGGATTTGGGGTGGTTTGGGGGTCCCACAGCTGGCAGTGCCATGAGGAGGTGGCACCAAGGCTCCAGTCCGTTCCGTGAGGTCTGCAGGGATTCCCTGCTCCTGCTGCCGGGGGGCTGGGGACCTGCAGGGTGGCAGGGGTGCGGGTTCTGCCCGCTCGGAGTGACAGGACACATCCAAAAATCCCCGCTGGAGGCAGGCAGTGCTTGGATAACCACGCTTTGCTGCTGGTGAGGAATGTCCCTTAGCATCCCCCACCCCCACCCCGCTTTTCCCGGCGCACGGGGCCGAGCTGGGGATGCAGCAGCGGCCCGGAAAATAAACAACCAGCGCTTAGTGAAGCTGTTCTGCCAAATTTACACCCTTTGCCGGCGCACGGAGGGGGTGGCAGGAGCCGCGGCCGCTCCCCTTGATGGGCGCATCCATCACGGGGTATAAATGGCCGCGCTCCAGGAGGTATCGAGCGGGGACGGTGCCGGCTCCCCTCGTCCATCACCGGCCGGGGACAGTGCTGGCAGCCACCCCGGCAGCTCAGGGATGCTTTGGGAGCGGGGAGAAGCGGCAGGGTCCATCCCGCAGCTCTCCCTCCCGGCGCCGGCGGCCCCTCGGGGACCGTCGTGTCCCAGTCCCCACTGACTGGGGCAGGGCTGTGCCCACGCTGCCTTGTAAAGGGATTTTTACAGGGATTGCTGCCAACTTCGTGGAGCTCGGGAAGGCAGCTGGATTCTCCTGGAAGCCACGGTGCTTCCTTCTGGCTCCCAGCCCTGGTTTTGTCTCTGTTCCCATCTCCTGTTCGAGTGCCTCTCACCTGTTTATTTCCTCTAATGGCATCAGGCTACAAGTGGCTGAGCAGTTAAAATGAACACCATCACCACGGGCTTCTCTTTTTTTCTTTCTCTTTTTCCCTTTCTCTGGCAATGGGGATTTTTGCTCTCCTCTAGCTGCCTTCCCAAGGGATTGGGCCTGTCTCTTTCCCTCTGTCCCCTTCTGAGAGACTGTCAGCCAAACTCCAGGAATGCAGAGAGGTCTGGAAGTGCAGAGATCTTACAATGTGGTGCTCCTGTGCTTTTGGGGCGTCCAGAGGGAGCAGATCCTTTGATGTTTTCACCAAATGGAGCTGGGGGAGCAGTGCTGGGGCCAGGTGCCCCTCCTCCTGCAGAGAGAGGGGCTCTTGGCAGAACAGGGAATTAAATGGGATTTTGAGGGAAGGGAAGGGGATTTGTGGACCCCACCACTGCTTGGTGCTCCCAGTGTTTTCCTGGCTCTCCTCTAAATCCCCTGCCTCCCATCCTGCTGGGATGGAGGTGCTGTGCTCCTGTGAGCCATGGGAACCACTGGGATTCTGGTTCTGGGAGCACTGAGTGGCCATGGAAACAGCTCCTGGCTGGGTTCTGAGGTGTTTTGGGGGACAAAACATGGGGGGTTCAGGCTGGAACCAGTCGTGGGGTGTGATGGGTGCTGGCACAGGGTGCTGTGACCCCGAGCTTTCCCTGCACCATTATATAAATCCATATCCAGATATTCCAGCTGCCTTAGTGATGGCAGTCTTAATGTAGCTCAGCCCCTCCAAGTTTATTGCTCAGAAGTTCAGACCAACTCCAGACCCCTAAAAATGCTGATTTCCCCTCTCTGAACTCTTTTTCTCTGGTGCTGGCAAACAGCAACTGCAACATCCCAAACCTCATGAGGAGGGTGAGGGATCTTCCTCTTCAAGCCAGGCTAAATGAGGAAAAACAAATGAGATTGCAAACAAACCTCTTGTAATTCCTGGGGTTAATAGAAACATCTCTGCTGGGTTTGAAGGAAACAGATAACATTGCCAGGCCCTGTTGTGAATGAAGCTCCCTTTCTGCTCTCCTTCCTTCTCCTCACTGTCCCCAAACAAACCATGAGTGACTCCACAGCTACAGGACTTTACACACTCACAATTAAGTGATTCCTGAGGCAGTGTGTTTGGGACAGGTGGAGCTGCTGGAGGAGATCCAGCCCCTCCAGCCGGGGCTGCCTGGCCCAGCTCAGAGTGCCAGGGCTTGGGGACCATTCCCAGGGTGCCAGCTGCTGGCATTCCATGAATCCCAGGCTGGCAGGAGCCCCTCACTGTGCCCTTGGGCTGGCTTGGGAATCGCTGTGGGGTAGTGCTGCACAGCAGGGACAGGGAAACTCCCACTCTGCTGCTGAGTAATGGCATTTGGGGGATCTGGATGGTGCTGGGGGGCTTCCCCAACAACCTGAGCTCACAGTCCCTGTGTCCCCCCAGCCCAGACACTGCACCCCAGCTCCTCACCCACCCCCAGCCTTCATCCACCTCCAGCTCATCCACCCCCAGTCTTCATCCACCCCCAGTCTTCATCCACCCCAGCTCCTCATCCACCCCAGCTCCTCATCCACCGCAGCTCCTCATCTACCCCCAGCCCTCCTCCATCCCCAAGCCCTGGCGCTCCCAGCTGCAGGCTGGGCTGGAGCTGGGGCTGCTCCGGGCTCTTCGTGCCTCGGGCGCCTCTCCCGCCCTGCCTGGGCGTGCTCCATCGCCATCCTCCCCCACGGCTCTGCTTTCCTGCTCCTTCCCTCACAGCTGCTTTCTCCTTCTGCTCCTGCTCCCCTCTCGCTCCCTCCACTCTGCCTCAGAGACACACATAACTCTCCCGTGAAATATATACAGTGTAAATATATAAAAAGCCGGCGTTTGCCTGCTGCTTATGTATTCATGAAATAGTAAATAAATTTTATGGGATAATGTGAAGGCTGCCAGGGAGCAGGAGGATGAAAACTAACCCCTAATGAGGCTCCGTGTCAGTTTGGCACACTCGGGATCGATCTGCCGCTTCCATTTAGCGCCCGAGCCTGGGGGGGGAGGAGGCGCTTCCCCGGCGTGGCCTCGGCAGCGACGCCGCGGTGACGGGCACGGGGTCACGGGCGCGGCGGAGCGGGACGGGCACGGGGCCGGGGCCGGGGCCGGGGCTGGGGTGCGCTCCAGGGGTGTCGGGCTGGATCAGGGGGAGGCTTGGGAGGCTGTGAAACCGTGGGGGAGAAGCGTTCCGGGGGAGGGGATGCTCAGACTGGCTTGGGGAGAGATGCGGGGGCAGGGGCAGGAAAGGATGCAGGCAGGGATGCAGGCAGGGATGCAAGCAGGGATGCAGGAAGGTATGCAGGGAGAGATGCAGGCAGGGATGTGGGATGCAGGCTTGCACAAGGAGGGATGCAGGGTTGGAATCAAGCTTGCACAAAGAGGGACGCAGGGTTGGATGCAGGCTTGCAGGAGGAAGGGATGACAGGTGGGAAGCAGCTTGCACTAGGAGGAATGTGGGGAAGGATGCAGGGAAGGATGCAGGCAGACATGCATGGAGGGATGCAGGAAGGGATGCATGCAGGGATGCAGGGATGCAGGAAGGGATGCAGGGTGCAGGGAGGCTTGTACAGGCCTCCAGGCCACTGCTCTCAGCAGGCAGGAGGAGCTCTGGGGTGCCAGCCTGGTGAGGGGCTGCAGAGCTGGGCACAGCCAAACTGCAGCTCCCCTGCCCAGCTCAGGAGGGCCCAGGCTCCATCCTTCCACTGAGACTCTCCCATGGGAAAAGGCAGCTCCTGGGCTTGCCCAGGGCTGGGCAGAGCTGGGGCTCTTCCCTGCAATGCTCCCCAGGGAGCAGCAGCTCCAGCAGAGGTGGAGGATGGTGATGGCTGCCCTGGTCACGTGGAGATCCCCCTGATCCCTTTCTCTCCTCCCAGGAGGAATAGTGGGGACACAGGCTGTGGGGAGCACTGCAGAGGGCAAGGGCTGGGCTTTGGGAGGACCCACAAAAGCCAGTGAGACCCTGGGCACCCCTCAGCCCTGTGGGGCTCAGCCTTCCCACAGGAACTGCCCTGTGTTTGAGGGGCTCTGGGTGCAGGGGGGTACAGCAGGATTTGCCCCAGTGCTGGGTCCCTCAGCCCTACCTGCTGCAACAGGGGATGGTTTGGGGTCACTTGGGGTATAATATGATGGTTTGGGGTTACTTGGGGTATAATATGATGGTTTGGGGTTATTTGGGGTATGATGCAGCTTTTCCTTTAATTCAGTGTTTGAGGAATAGGGTCATACATAACAGGGAAAAAGCAGGAAAAATGAGTGTGTGCTTCCAAACACCTGGGGATGTGGGAATTATCGGGCACACCTGAGAGGCTCCCTCACCCAGGGAGGGATTTTAGGATTTTTATAGCTAAAAACCCAGCCTGGGTTGGAAAGGAAGCAGAAATGTTTGTCTGGCTAATACTGGGAGTAAGTTGCAGGTCAGCAAAGTGGGAACACCACAGCAGCACTGGGCTAGGGCTGCATCTTCCCAGGCATCCCTGAAAAATTTCGGGCTTCATTTAGAGAACAGCCAAAGTGCCTGATGGAATACTAGAGGGGATGAGAAGTATTTACACACACAAGCACATTGAAGTTTTATCCCCTTTGGAGTGCCCAGTTTGAAGGAACCTCTTGGTGCAGCGTGGGGGAGTCCTGCAGGGCTGTGGGATGCAGGATGCTGCTGCTGCTGGAATTTTGGTTTTGGATGGGTTTTCCATCAAGGATCTGAGGAGAAGCAGGCAGGGATGCAGGGAGTTGGGTGAAGCAGCAGCTTCTCCCCTCCATCATCACCCTGCCAGCATCCTCACAGAGCTGCCCCACGCGAGGCACTGGGCTTTGGAAAGTCACAACATTTGGGGTATTTACAGCGCTGTTTCATTCCCAATTACCATTCTCACCCCGAGAGAGCCGCAGCCTGCACCTCCGATGTTCCTGCGCCTCGTGGGCAGCTGCAAACAGGACCGGGCTCAGCCCCAGCCCCTCTCCCGCAGCCCCCGCGGCTCCCACGGGGCGGGACGAGCTCCGGGTGCCGCTGGCTCCCCTCAGCATCCGGCTCGCAGCCCTTCCCTCCCTCCCTCCCGCGCCGCCTCCTCCCTCCCTCTCTCCCTCCCTCCCTCCTTCCCCCCTCGTATTTTTTTTTATGGACGGAATGAGATGGAGAAGTAAAAATTATTAACCCCGAGGTCAGCGCTGGCTGCCTCATTCCTCTCTAGCTTCAAGCACTTTCTCCCTCATCTGTTTCAGAGACAGCGATGTTCGGCTCAACACATTTGCATATACTTATTGCATTTTTTTTTAGTCTTTATCTATTTATTTATTTTTAAAGAGACAGAGCTCCTCCTGCCTCTTTTTTTTTTTTTTTTCCCCTCCTGTGAGTTTTCTCTGGCTGCTCTTTGGGATTTGATTCAGGCACAGCTCGCTGAGGGAGGCAGGGGAGTGCAGGACCTGCAGGGATGCTAGGCTTGCCTCTCCTCCTCCCACCTTGATTTCACCGCTGCTTTTTCCACATTTTCCCAAGAAAATGGCTGAGTTGTCCCTCTTGGCTGCCGAGGGAGCAGGAGCAGGGTGGAGGATGGCAAGAGGGATGGATCTGTCTTGCTCTTCATGGCCATGCTTCCCCCTGGAGCAGCGCTGGGGAAGGGCCCCAGGAAGCTCCTGGTGGCCCAAAGCAGGGTGGAGATGGAAGCTGCTCACCATTCCAAGGCCATTCCTGGGCTTGTCTTGGATGCCAAGCACAGCTGGCTCCTCCAAAGTCATCAGCACGTGGCAAAACCTGGACCCTGGTTTAGGAGACAGCACCCTCAGGCTCAGCATTCTCCTCCTCTTCACCACAGCAAAGCTTCTCCCATCAACCCCAAGGAATACCAGGGAGGGGGAGAAGAAAAAAATAAATAAAAAATGGCCATTGTTACATCCTAAGCTCAGCATCTCCCCAAAAATCCTTCTCAGATATCCATAATGGTCCGGCAGCTATCAGAGGCGTGGGAAGGAGGGAAGGGAAGGAAATGAATGCCGGGTGAGAAGAGAAAAATTCATAGCCCAGCTGATACGCCATGATAAATAATTATGAGTTATTAATTTTAAATTACATCTTTAATGCGTTGCATGATTTTAATTCCCACCACAGTATTAATATAGGGACTGTGGGTTTGATTAATTTCAAGTGGAACAGAAAGGTGTCGATTCCCAGCGCTGCCGGCGACCTCAGGGGGCTGCACGGGGAGGGCCCTCCTTCCCTTCCTTCCCTTTATTGTGGGATCAGTGCTGGGATGGCTGCTCCTGCGCTGTGGGGTGGGTGGGAATAGTGCAAACCAGGAGGTGATTTGTGGGGTGGACAACAGCAAGGTGTTTAAGAGCCCACAGCTGCTTTATTTCAGGGGGAATCCATGAGGGAAGAGCATCACCGGAGCGCTGGGAGCACCCATCCTGCTTCCCAGGTGGATGAAAACCACCAGAAATCCTCGCTCAAGTGCTGCATCCCAAATCCACACGGCCAGCACACAGGGACCAGCAGCACCAAAACCCTCCGGGTGCCTCCACCCTCCCCCCCAGTTCAACCCCCCCCTCCGCCGGGGCCAGGAAGCTGCTCCAAGTTTGCTTGGCCAGTAAACTTCCCCTAAGTGTGACAATCGCTTTAGCTGCCCAGCGAGGATTTACCGGGCTTCTGTTATCTCTTTGAAAGTCGGAGTTCTCCAAATGGCCATGAGAGAGCAGCCGGAGAGGTCAGAGCCAGTTAGGCTGCACAGCCGTTCAAAGCCCCCTTGCAAGCGGCATTAAAGACGGGATTAAGTCTAAGAGGGTTATGGAGGGAGGAGTAAACCAGCCTTGTCCTGCACACAGCGCCGAGATAAGGCTCTGTTCTCTAGGTGTGAATTCCCGCGTGTGCAAGCGCAGGCACTCCGGGCTTTGCGGCAGAAATTGGAGGGATAATTCCGGAGGCGGCGGGATCAGGCGGGAGCCGAGGCGGCCCGGCGGGCGCGGGGCTGGGGTGGTGCCGCCGCTATTTATGGGATTGTTTAATCCGGGCACAAACAGCCTCCTTTCCCTCTCGTTGGGGGCATGGATGTGGGGGCACACCCCACTGTTTATGGGATTGTTTAATCCGGGCACAAACAGCCTCCTTTCCCTCTCGTTGGGGACATGGATGTGGGGTCATGCCCTGCTCCCATTCTGCCTCCAAAAGAAAGGCTGAGATGGGTTTGGAGTCAAGGCTGGGCTGGGTGTTGTCCTGAAACATCCCACGATCCTGAAGGATCTTCTTCTCCTGGAGCATCGTGTTGTCCTGCTGCATCCCCATGGCCACCACCTCTGTGGGGTCACACAGTGCCCCAGGGTGAGGGGTTTTCCTTCCTTTTCTCCTTTTCAGAGCTGGAACTGGGTTTGGAAAGGCTTCCCACCTCCTCCTGCACCTTCCCAGGTGTGCAGCCTGAGGTAGCTCCTTGTTCTCTGCCCAAGAGGAGACACAGCCCTGAAATCCCCATGGAATGGGGGATGGGATGGGATGGGATGGGATGGGATGGGATGGGATGGGATGGGATGGGATGGGATGGGATGGGATGGGATGGGCTGGGATGGGATGGGATGGGATGGGATGGGATGGGATGGGATGGGATGGGATGGGATGGGATGGGATGGGATGGGATGGGATGGGATGGGATGGGATGGGATGGGATGGGATGGAGCACCAGTTGTGTTTAACCCTCCCAGCCCCTCAAAGCAGTCATGGAAAGGCCCAGCCTAGGGGGATGCTCCTCACCAAGCCCCCTCCAAGGCCAGTGGGATCCCTCCCTGAGGGCTCCGTGCCCGTCTTGCTTCGCCACCCTCCGCGTGTTCCGCAGCCCCAGGAGCTGCTGCCGGCAGAGGGAGCAGGAGCCGAGCGGGATTTGAGCCTTTCCCAAGTACAGCCTTCGCATTTTCCCTTTTTTGGCTGGGTCCCGAGGCCGTTTTGGGAAGAGCCAGGTGCCAGAGCTCTGTCTGCACGCTCAGAGCCTGTTCAATTAAACAGTTCAGGGAATTAACTGCGTGCCACGAGCTGCAGCAAACCCGCCCGCAGCCAGGGACGGCTGGATTTGCTCCTCGCCAAAAAAAACTGGGAAAACAACGCTAATAAAGAAGGATAACTGAGTCCCTGCCGGCTGCACAGAGCCTTTTCTTTCTTCTCGTGCCTCGTTTCCTGTCTTTCCCCAGCTGGGAGGGCTCAGGACGCTGCTCCCTCAGGAGATGAGCGGGATGGGGATGCCCGGAGCTGGGGCTTGGCTGGAGCGTCCCTTTCCTTGGAGCCCAGGAGGGATTTGCCAGGGCTGGGGATTTGCTCCAGGCTCAGCTGGGAGCTCAGCCCAAGGTCAAAGCCTGGCTGGGTCTGTCCCAAGCTCAGCCAGGCCAAACATTGAGGGTTTGCCTGCCCAGATGGTGTTTGGAGCATCCCCTGGGGGGCTTCATGCCCTGGCTGCTCATGCCCCCATCCCAGCACTTGGCCCCACTCTCTCCTCACTCCTGATTTTCTGTCCTGCATCTCCCATTGCCCTTCCCTGTGCCAGGCAGGGCTGGGTGCTCCTACTGCCCATCCCAAGGGTTTGGGCACACAGAGCATCCCCATCCTGCCCACCCCCAGCACAGGGAACAGGACTGGTTTTTCCCAGAGAGTTCAGAGACACCTTTCTACTTAGGTTTTCTCTCCAAAGACAAAAAAAAAAAGAAATTCTGAGTGAAAGGTGGGAGCATTTCCACACCCACAAATCTCACAGAGGGGATTTCCCAGGACAGGTTTTCCTTGGCACTGCTATGGGACGCAGGGATGAAGCCCCACTGGCTCCACACCCACCTTGTGGTGCCCTTTTGCTGCATCCAGGGGATTTTTATGCTGCCTCTCCCATGCTCGGATAAAGATCTCCAAGCATTTTGTGTGAAGGGACTGATCAAGCTCCCTGCTTGCTCCCAAGGCTCCAAGCCTGGATTTGGGATCTCTCCCTGCCTGGCCAGAGCAGGCTCCCTCCCCAGGCCTCTGTCAGCAGGAAGATGTAGAGCAATCACAGCTCTGTGCTGCAAATATTAATTATCCACTAACTGCTCTCCAGGCAGCCATTAGATCTCAGCTCTCAGACAGCTGTTCCCAGCCGGAGGGATGCTCCAGAGGGGGAGCAGCAGGGAGGTGGCAGGGCTGCCATGGGAGGTGTCCCCACGCTGCTGTGTCCCCAAGGCTGGCTGAGCCACTGAGGGCAGGCAGCATTTGGGTGCTGGCACTTTTCTTTCTGTGGGAAATATTCCCATTCCAGCCTTTTGAGGGTTTGTTCTCCCCATCAGCTTTCAGCCCTGCCCCAGGAGGATGAGGAGGATTTGCTGTCACAAGGAATTTCCCCTTTCCAGGAGGATGAGGAGGATTTGCTGTCTCAAGGAATTTCCCCTCTCCTCCTTGTTTTATCTCACTGAACAGGGTCACAAGATCTCACTGTGATCACTTGGGACCTCCTCATCCTGGCTCATTTTCCAGATGTTTTTTGCTCGGTCCCTCCTTCCAGCACGTGCTCCCACTCCCACCCTCACCCTGATGCATCACAAACCTCTTCCATTTTCCTACTTCTTGAGCAAATTCCAGCTTTCTTTCCCATTGATCCCCCCAGGATCAGCTGTTGGCCACAGTCAGGGTGAGGCCACACCAAAGGAGAGCTGCCCACAGCCCCCCAGTGCCCCTGGAGCCCCCCAGCCCCAAACCCTCCATCACCTCACACATTTTGGCCCTGATTGCACCAAGGAGCTGCAAAGGAGGGGGGAAATCCCTCAACATCCTCATTTTGGGATGGGATGGGAAGCATTGCCCAAGCTTTAGTGGGGCCCAGGGAGCTCCCAGGGCTCAGCAGGATGCACACCCAGGGATGATCCCACCACAGATCCCATATCCCTCTTTCCACCCCTCTTCCACAAGCAGAGACACCAATGAGGAGCTCGTTAAGGAAATAAATGAGCGAGGTGGGCCCGTGCTCATATAAATCTCTCGGAGAGAGCATTCAGACATTCCAGATTTGAGCTGGCCATCATTTAAATTACTGCTCTGCCTCCCCTCAGCCCAGCCCCTTATTACCAGGGGTTTAATGCTCAGGGCTTAATTGCAATTGCTGGCGAGCTCCCCCTCCAAGCTCTCATCAGGAATTAGCTGCTTCTCCTGCCCACTCATTATCCACCCAACCCAGGAGGCTCCAAAGGCAGCCAGGGAGAAGGGCTGGGTGCCTCCCAAGGGGATCTCTGGGCTCCAGGGAAGAGCCCCTTAGCTTGGGAGCTGCCTGGAGAGTTCAGAACAATTCTGTATAATTGAATGTTTCCCTCCAATTGCCCAGGGAGCACCTGGGAATGCCTGGAGGAGCTGCTGGAAGCAGGAGATGGCTTCTAAAAGAAGTTGAGCTGTGGGGATGGCTTCCACCTTCCTCTTCTCACTATTCATCCTCCTGTCCTGGGTGATTCCCTGCCATAACCCTTCCTTAACTAGCAGAGACAGAAATTGTCACCCAAGAGTTGGAGCTGCCCCATCCCTGGAAGAGTTCAAGGACAGGGCTTGGAGCAACCTGGGAGAGTGAAAAGGGGATGGAACAAGATGGGCTTGGAGGTCCCTTCCAACCCAAACCCTTCCATGGTTCTGGGATTCTGGGACTTTTTCCCCTCAAAAAGAGACAGGGAAAGGGGCTGTGAAGCACCAGCAGGGAGCACCTGCTGGAAGGAGGGAGATGGGACAACAAGGGAACAGTTTTGCCTCTCTGGAAAATGAGCCAGAGGAGGAGGGGCTTGCAAGGGATCACAGCAGGATTTTGTGACCGTGGCAAGGTGAGATTGTTCAGCAAGCCAGAAGGGAAAAGTGATGAGAAAAGGTAAAAAAAATTAGTTAGGGAATAATACATATATTAAAAAATACTCTGTGTGTTCATCTCTTGAGGGGGAGGATCCCAAAAGAGCTCAGAATTGAAGCCAGCTTTGCCAAGGGGTCTAGTGCAGAGTGGGGAAAAAACTATGAATCCCCAGAAAAAGGCAAATGTTTTTGGGGTTGGAAATATTTGCCCACCTTGTGGCACAAGGTTGCAGAGGTTTCCTTCACCAAACTTGCCCCTAACCCATCCCAAACCCCCCAAGGGCAGGCAGGTGGCAGAGGGCACAAGGGGGGTGCAGGGGTGGGCAGGGGGTCCCAGGGATGCTGATGCCAGCCTGGCACAGGGGGAGGCAGCAGTAATTGGCAGCGTGGGCTCTGCTGCCCTTTCGGTGGCACCGTGTTTAATTGCACTGGCTGCCAGTTCAGGGAAGAGCTGCTCGGGGGCCTTATCTCTGCTTTCACCATTTTTCTTTCTGGGAAATGAAGTTAAAAATCCCTTCACAGCAGCTCCAGCGGAAAAAAAAATTAGTCCCATATCACTATTTAACATGCACTGCTAAAAACTAGATAAACACAGGCCGTCACTTGGAGATTAGCTCCTCACATGACTAAATGATTTATTTAGAAGATTCCTTCTTTTCTCTGCCGCTCCCTTTCTCTCTCTCGCTCTCCCCTTTCCTTGGCTAAGAACATATTAATCAGAAATTAGAGGCAGGCTGAGGGATGGAGAACAGGCTGACAAAGAGGGGAAAGGGGAGCTGGGGCTGAGGGAAGGAAGGGTGTGAGGAAGGTAGGGGTGAAAATGGCATGAGGCTCCAAAAAATGGATAACGAAGGAAATTGGAGAGGGGGGAAAGAAGAGTTGGGACCAAGCAAGGAAGAGGGGGCTGCTGCAAAGGTGAAAGGGTGGAGGGCAGGAATGAAAGAGAGGGAAAAATGTGTAGAGGGAGGGGGGAAAGAGCCCTAATTGTGTGCGGCAGGAATGCGCGGGGCTTAGCCCGCGCCCCGGGGGACTCCTGGCCCTGAATGATTAAGGTACTTATCAGGCAGGGAGCTCCGGCGGGGCACGGAGCAGCCCCCCGCCCCTCGCAGCCCCCCTGCCGGCCGGGGCCGGGGGGATTTGCGCCCCCAGCCCCTCTCGCCGCTCCAGGTGCTGGCGATAAGAGCATCCCTGCTCAGCCCTGCCTCCCTGGCAGCGCCGGGAGCCCCGCGGCCGCGGGATGCTCGCCGGGGATTTGCGAGAGGGGGATAAAGGGAGAAACAAGGCTGGCAGGATTAAAGGGGAGGGGTCTCTGCTGGGCTAGGTGCTGTGCAGTGTCCCTTTTCTTTTATCCACGCAGATAACCAGGCCCGGAGGCTGAGGCCTACAACGATAAGGAGATTAGGAGGATTGGCTCATTTGTAGTGAGATCCTCCAGCAGGGAGATTGGGCTCTCTGTAGACCCACCAGAAGGTTATCTAAATAGGCTAGACTTGAACTAACCCCGGGCTGGGCCCTGGGGGAGCTCCTGGGACAAAGCAGGGCCGCCAGAGCCATGTCAGGGCCGTGCCAGGGCCGTGCCAGGGGGGCAGGGGATGCTGGCATGGTCCAGGGGTTTCCACAGGGCCATTCCGTGCTGCTGGCTATTCCCTGTGGCCTCAGTGGCACTCTGGAATGCTCCAGGAATGGTGGGTAGGGGTTTGCCAGCGGGCTGGGGTGCTGGGAGAGGCAGGAGAACAGGAATTCACACCCAGGGGCACTGGGAGCAGCTGATGTGCTCAGCTGGGCATGCACAGCCCTGGCACTGCCACCCCACTCCAGGCCAGGTGCCCAGGGTGCCCAGCAGTTTTATCCCCAAACCTGGCCCTGTGGGCCATTATTAATTTTTCTGAGCACCAGCCAGATGGGAACTGGAGTCCAATCCAACGTGTACAAAAGTAGGAATTCACATTTTTTATGTCCATTAACTAAGTCTTGCATAAGCTGGATAGATAAGAATAAAAGGTCTTGCATTTCCTACACATCAGACAGGATCAGTTCTTGGAAGACTGGGAATGTTGTCTGCAGCAAGGGACCCAAACCTCTCAGCAAACCACTCCTCACTCAGCTTTATCCTGCCCAGGTGGAAGGACAAAACCTCACTTTCCTTCCTTCAGCCTTCCAATTCCCCTCCCAGCTTGGACAAACCAGCCTTTGAGCAGCACCCACAGAGGAAACTGAAATAAAATAAGAAGTATTTTACACCCTGGATGTCATTAGCAAGGGCCACTCTGGTAATTTGGGGTTTAGGTACTTAGCAGACAACTTTTGGATGGTTCAGTGATTTAACTTCCTTTAAAATTTCAGCAGCAAATATGTGCAGCTATCTTTTTACATATGTATTTAAAATTGTACATATATATTTAATTTCAATGTGAATAGATTATACTAACTCCAGGCTTTAACATAGGTTTACCATAATGTTAACTTTAATTTTAATTCAATTAAGTTTTTAAGGCAAATGTAATTCATTTAAATTAAAACCCCAGCTTCAATGAAAAATCAGCTTTTAATTATAACATCCACCTTTTCATTTCTTTTTTTTTTTTAATTGATTTTGATCCCCCCTTTGCTCAGAATTATAAGCAGCTGTCCTCGAGCATCAGGGGGTGACAGTGGTCTCTGGGGTGAGTCCCCAGTCAGAGCCAGGCCAGCCTCAAGAGCCTTTCCACCCCCTCCACTGGCTGCATCTCCTTCAGTTCCACATCCACGGGCCAATGTGGGAGGAGGAGCAGGGACTGGAGGGATCCAGCCTGGCCTTGGGCACTGCCAGGGCTGCAGGGACAGCCCAAGCTGCTCTGGGCACCCTGTGGGACTGCCCACCCTGCCAGGGAACAATTCCTCCTTCCCAGTATCCCACCCATCCCTGCCCTCTGGCAGTGGGAGCCATTCCCTGTGCCCTGTCCCTCCATCCTTGTCCCCAGTTCCTCTCCAGCTCTCCTGGAGCCCCTTTGGGCCCTGCAGGGGCTCTGAGCTCTCCCTGGAGCCTTCTCCTCTCCAGAGGAACATTCCCAGCTCTGCCAGCCTGGCTCCAGCCCTGCAGCAGCTCCGTGCCCTCCCCTGGGCTCTCTCCAGCAGCTCCAGCTCCCGGCTGTGCTGGCCCGGGCTGGGGCAGCTCTGCTGGTGGGATCTCACTTGGGCAGGGCAGAATTCCCTTCCCTGCTGCAGGGAGGGATGGATGGGATGCAGAGTGACCGCCCCCAGGGGCTCGGGGCGCTGCTGGAGCTGGGGCAGGGCGCTGGGGAGCGGAGCTGTGCCTGCCCTGGCACCGCCTGGCACCGCGGGCATCGCCGGCAGGGCACGGGGGACAGGGGACCTGCCCGCCGCGCCCGTGCTGCTCTGCACCTCTGGCTCCAGGAGCCTGGCCAGGATGTTCTTCCGTGCACTCCAGGCCCT
This sequence comes from Serinus canaria, assembly GCF_022539315.1. NCBI lineage: Eukaryota > Metazoa > Chordata > Aves > Passeriformes > Fringillidae > Serinus > Serinus canaria. The sequence continues at coordinate 4,417,226 of NC_066329.1, read as the reverse complement.
GCCATTCCTCCCACGGTGTTTTCCCTTCCCTCCTCGCCGCGGCCGCCCCAGCCCGGAGCGCAGCGCTGCCCGCCCGCCTGACAGCTCCGCACGCAGCATCCGCCCTCCTCCCCCGCCGCTCGCTCCTCTTCCCTCCTTCCCCCTTTTTTACACCGCTGTGGGTTTGGTTTTTTTTTCTTTACACTCCTTTCTCCATCCTCTTTATTTTATCTCGATTTGCCACAAATCTGTCCCTCTCCAGAGCAGCTGCCATCTTTGTTCTTGGCCATTATCAGCGGCGGCGCACGGCCGGGCCGCGCTGGCGAGCAGACAATTGCTGACTAATAGACTGTCTGGGAGCCTTTGTGAGGGGTGGCTCTGTCACCGTGTCCTGTCACCCGCGCCGCCCCGACACCCGGCGACAGCGCCGTGGGACCGCCAGAGGGCTGGGAATGGGGGGAATGGGAGGGGGAGGAGGGATGGAGAGAATGGGGAGGAGGATAGGAATTTCTGAGATATAATTAGAATGAGAAGTCGAAGGATAATGAGAATGGCAGTGAGACTGATAAGAGAATGATATTTCGCCGTCTCAGGTCTCCTTATCAATTCTCGTTATCCGTATACTTCTCAGTCTCCGTATAATTATAATTAGAATGATAGAGAAGGTACGACGATGAAGTGAGAGCATCCCCTTCTACCTACCTCCTCGCCTCGCCTAGACCCGCGTACGATTCCTCCCTCCGCTCATCCTCTCCTCTCCAGCTGCCTCGCCTCTCCTGCTCCGTCCGCCTCTCCTCGCCTCTACCTCTCTCTCCCCTCCTCCTCGCCGCTCACTCTCCTCTCCCGCCTCTCCTCTCCCCCTCATCCTCGGATCTCGACTCTCCGCGCCTCGTCTCGACGCTCCTCGCCTCTCCTCTCTCCTCCTCTCCTCTCCCTCCTCTCTCTCCTCTCCTCGCCTCGCCGCGCCTTCCTCCTCCTCTCCTCGCCGCCTCCGCACGCATCTCTCTCCGTCCTCCTTTCCCCCCCTCCTCCCTCCCTCTGTCCCTTCCCCTACCCCGCGCCTCCCTCCGCCGGACACCCTCCTGCCTCCCGCCTCCCCACCCCCCTCCCCTTCCCATCCCGCGGATGCCCCCACCCTTCCCCCGTTCTTTCCTCCCCCCCCGCCTCCTCCCCCCCCCCATCACAGGATGGGCAGCCTGCCCCCCCCGGCCCCGCCGCCGGGTCCCGTCCCGCGCGTAGCCAACAAAGGAGGAAACAAGACGGGGACATCTTCCTCATGAGCGAGAAGATAGTGAAAAAGTGACGGGACCAAACGAAGGAGTGGGGCAGACGCAACGCAAGAGGCCCCGTACACGCGCAGACCCCAATTTAGACACGGACACTAGAAGCAGACCCAATCACTATAACAACCAGAGGGGTCCACGGCAGGAAAACTACGGAAACCTCAGGCGACCACAGACGAAAAAAAAGGGAGAAGATTATTTTAAAAGGGCTGAAAAAAGGGAAAAATGAAAAAAACTGAAGGAAAATAAAGAAAGTCAGAAGAAAGCAGAGTAAAAGGGGCAAAGGGGCAGAGCCCGGGCGGGCTTTGGACACTTGGGACAGGCGGGGGCAGCTCAGGTCGTGCTCCCGGCGCTCTCCGCTCCCTGTCTCGGGCCGGAGGAGCTGGGACATCCCTGTCCCGATGGATGCCAAGGGGAGATGGCACTGGGACATCCCTGTCCCGATGGATGCCAAGGGGAGATGGCACTGGGACATCCCTGTCCCGATGGATGCCAAGGGGAGATGGCGCTGGGACATCCCTGTCCCAATGGATGCCAAGGGGAGATGGCGCTGGGACATCCCTGTCCCAATGGATGCCAAGGGGAGATGGCACTGGGACATCCCTGTCCCGATGGATGCCAAGGGGAGATGGCACTGGGACATCCCTGTCCCAATGGATGCCAAGGGGGGGTGTCACTGGGACATCCCTGTCCCAATGGATGCCAAGGGAGATGGCGCTGGGACATCCCTGTCCCGATGGATGCCAAGGGGAGATGGCACTGGGACATCCCTGTCCCGATGGATGCCAAGGGCTGCACCGGGGGTCTCTCCGTGCCAGGGGCTCTTCTCTCCCCTCCGAGGCAGCTGCCGTGGGTGGGAGCCAGCCCGGGCTGCTGGGGGGCCCAGCTTTTGGGGGACCCAGGCTGCTGAGGTGGCCAGAGTGGTGTCACCCCACAATTCCCCAGTGTCCTCCCTGGCTCCCACCTCCTGCCAGCCTTGGAGCCCGTCAGTTCCCCGGCCAGTGGAGGGACAGGGGTGGTGTCCCTGGTTCAGCCCTGCTGGGGCTCAGCAATGCCCGGGGAGGGCTCGGGTGGCACTTTGGGAGTGGGGTCTGGTCCCATCCAGGGGGTGCCAAGGTCAGCCAAGGGCAATCCGAAGGCTCCTGGGGGTGTGGGGGTCTGCACCTGCCCTGGGGCACACACGGTGATCCCAGAGCCCGGGTAAAGTGTTGGGGCACAGAAACACCCAGGATCCTCCTGCAGCAGCACCTGGAGGTGCTCAGGGCTGAACCCCACCCTCGAGGGCTCCATGCGGGGATGTCCCGAGCCGGGCAGGGCTCTGCCATGGCAATGTGGCACAGGAGCCCCACTGGTGCCACCAGGATCACCCCAGCTGCTCCCTGTGCGGAAAACCCGAGCAGGGCAAGAAGGAGGCAACGCTTTGGGCTGAATTATCTGAAATTTGGGGTTTTAATTCCCTCCGTCACCCCAAGGGCCCGTGAAAGGAGCAGCTCAGTGGCGACACCAGCCCCGTGAGAGGGACGTGCCCGCGGGGAGGGAGCTGCACGGGACGGAGGGGACACGGTGGGGACAGAGGGGACACGGTGGGGACACAGGGGACACGCTGGGGACACAGGGGACACGGCCGGCGGGAGAGCTCCGGCGCTCCCTGCGGGATGCATCCTGCGGGATGCGCCGGGGCCATGCGGGAGCGGCGAACGGCAGAGGGGGCTGCAGGTCAGGAGGAGCGGGGACACGGCAGGGACACGGCAGGGGACACGGCTGGGGACGGGCACGGAGCAGCTCAGGGCTGCCAGGCCGTGCAGAGCGGGGGCTGGATGTACCCCGGGCATCCGGGGGGCACTGAGGGCACCAGAATCCCGGGGTGCAGCGACAGCGCTGCCGCTCCTCGCTGCCATCTGTCCCCACCGCGGGTTCTCCAGCGGGGAGCTGGACCCCAAAAAGCAGCAGGGTGGTGGGAAGCGGGCCGGGGAGGCAGCTCGGTGCCGAGCATTGCTGCTCCGAGCGTGTGCACACAAGGTGAGAGGAGCTGAATCGGTGATTTCCCCAGCGGGTTTTGCTCCCGCTCGCTGCAAAGTTGTGAACAAAATGACCGGCCATGCATTGAACGGGCTTACATCGCTCTCCATATGGAAATGAAGATAATCCAAGTCTCAGCTTTGTGTTCTCCAGGAGGGAGCAGGGAGGGAGCGGGGGCCGGGGGGATGGGGCAGGCTCCGTGCTGGGGGATGGATCCCGGCCCGAGCCTCCCTCCCTGCTCAGGCAGCCTTCATCCCGAGCCAGCGCTGCCACACTGGGCTGGAGAAGGCTTTTTGGGGACACTTCAGCGCCAGTTCCCGGCGCCTGGGCTCTGGGAGCTGAGCCGGACCGTGCACAGAGTTAAATTCCAGCCTCCTGTCCTGACATCCCCTCTGGAATATTTCGTTGCATAATTCAGCTGGTCTCTCCCTCTCACACACACATCCCACCCACCCACGCCTGTTTGTTCCAAATAATAACAAAGAAGGATTATTCTCCCTAAACAAAGTCTTGCTAATTAGAGAGACTTTTTTATTTGTCACTTGTAAAACCCTTGAAGTGCTGTTAACAACTCGTTTAACAAAGACAGAAAAACCCCAATGAGCAAATAAATAAATTATTTGGGGTTAGATCCGAAATAAAATCATCTTTCACTGGGCAGTTTTGAGGCCGAGGCTTGTGTGTTTGCCTGTGGATGTTGGTTGGAGAGGACGGTACCCGGCGGTGCTGTGTTGGTTTATGCACTTTGCCATTTGTGTGGCTGGGTTTCACTTCAGTTCCTCTCTTTTGGGTCCCTTTTTGTGGCACAAACCTGCAGGAACACACCACTGACATCAGCAAGATCGGCCTCGAGGGGTAGGAGGGATCCAGGGGATGGGAGGTCAGGATCCTGAGTATTTATGATCCGTGTCACATCTTTTATTTCCTTTGCTGAATGCAGGGCTCAGGGCTGGGCACATCCTGCCCTGCTGGGAGTGTCCCCACTGCGGGGTGCAGTGAAAGGTGGGCACGGGAGGTGAGCACCGGGCTGGGTGACCTGTCCCGGCAGCAGGGAGAGCTCTGCCCTGCAGGAGCCATTCCCCATTGGGGTGCTGCACTCCCAGCGTCACCCCAAAAAATCCTTTGCATTCGGCAGCTTTCCCCCAGCAGGTCCCGCTGCGAGCACGCCCTCAGCGGGAGCTTTTCCCACCTTCCTGCGTGGATAAAATGCACAGCCCTGCTCAGCTCGATGTCTTGGCTCCCCCTGTAGCCGGTGGGGAGAGAGGCACCCCCAGCCCCCCCAGCCAGGGGTGCCCGCTGCCAGCCAGCCCAGCCAGGGCTCCCCCCTGCCCTGCCACCAGCCCGTCCTGCCCCGCGGCTCCTCGGGCACCCCCAGCTCGGACTGCACCCTAAACCCCTCCTCTGGGGCTCCTCTGCCTGCCCCAGCACGGGGACACCGCCCTGGGGTGGCGAGCTGCAAGTGACCACAGCCACTGTGGGCTACCTGTGCTCCCCAAAGAGGGACAGGGACAGGGACAGGGACAGGGACAGGGACAGGGACAGGGACAGGGACAGAAAACCCCCTGGCACGGCGAGGGGCAGCCCTGCCGCCGCAGGTGCCGGTGCCACGCTCGGGGAGCCTTGGCAGGATGGCAGGGACACGGAGCTGGCTGGAAATGGGGACAGCCTCTCCATCACAGCACCCCGCGCTGGCAAATTGCCGTGACTTAACAAATTCCCGCTGCCGAGCTGAGCTGTGGAAATCGCTCCAGTGCACGTTCCCAGCCCCCTGCACATGTGCAGGCAGCGCTTGCTGCTTAAGCCACATTTTCCTGCGCCGTTTGCAAGGCGCCTGAGGGGTCACCTGGCTGCAGGGGATGGCGCTCAGCGGCTCCCCAGCCACTGCCACCTCCCTCGGGAGCCGGGATCTGGCAGCCAGGAATGGTTCTGCCCCCCTGGGGACGCCCCAGCCTCAGCGTGGGCTTCAGCTGAATCCCATCCTCATTTCCATCCCATCCCATCCCCAGGGAGCTCTGTCCAGCCCCTCACGCTCCCCAGGCATTTGGGATTTTCCAGGATCACTTTGTGCCTCATGTGATAAGATAACAAGGCTTTGTAGTAGATCAGGGGGGGTTTGGAGCAGAATCCTTACAGGAAGGGAAGTACAGGAAGGAAGGAAGAAGAAGGACGGTGAAGGAAGGAGAGGAAGGACGGGACATGAAGGAGCGGACTGCGGAAGGAAGGAAGGGACAGGACAGGAAGGAAGGGAAGACAGGAAGGAGGAAGGAATGAAGGAAGAAGGAAGGACGGAGAGAAGCTGCAAGGTAGGACGGCAGGCAGGAAGGAGGAGTGGAAAGGTCCGGAAGGCAGTTGGAATTCAGTCCTGCGCCTTCCTTCCGTCTTCCTTCCTTCCTTCACTTCTCATTCCTTCCTTCCTTCCGTCCTTCCTTCCTTCCTTCTGCTTGTCTCTCTCTCTATTTTTTTCTTTCTTTCCCCAGAAGAAAATGGGACAAAAATCCAAGCTGAGCATGAGACTTTAGCCAGGGCTGTGGCAGCTTTTGTGACCTGAGACAAGAACCTGAGTGATCCCCATGGAAAATCCTGTCCCTCAGCAGGGAGCTCGTGTCACTCTGTGTCCCCACACATCCAGGGCCAGGAGGGGACTGACAAATGACCTGGGACAGAAGTGTCAGAGATATTGATAAAGCCATTTGTCCACGTTCCTGAGCCCATGGGCACAGCAGGATCTCCCTCTGCCCAGCCAGGAGTCATTCCCTGAGCTTGGGGTGGAGGGAGAAGGGGATTTGTGTCCAACAAACCCCAGAATTAACGGGATGAGTTTCCAGAAATTAAGAGAAATGGAGCAGCTCCTCCTCCGAGGGCTGAGCTCTGGGGACACTGGTGCTCACCCCCTCCTGTCACCCTGATGTTGGGGACACGAGTGGCAGGCCCAGGCTGGCACCTGCAGGCAGGTTTTGCAGAGGAGGGGCAGAGCTGATGTCCCCGAGGTCTGGGCCACGCTGTGACAACGTGGGTGTGCACTCAGCCCTGCTGCAAAAATCAAGGCTGGCTGGTTAATTAAAGACCTGGGCCCCGAGATCTGCTTATTCAGGTCTGTGGTAGCGGTGCCATAAAATTGTCACGCCCCATTTCCCGGCAGGGACTGAGGCAGCTCCTGGAGGAGCCGCTGCCTCCGTGCGGAAGGGGCTGCTCCCATCCCCCGGGGTCATTTCTCATCTGCTGCAGCATCACGGGCAGGGTTTGTCCTGGCGAGCTCAGCAACAGCTTTTACCCTGTCTGGGCGGACCTCAACGCCTGAATTTGGGCATCCATCCTTCCCTCCATCCATTAGTGAGGAGAAAGCAGCTGGAAAACCTTGGAGCAGCCCACGATCTCCTGCCAGCACATCCAAACCAGCCCCGAACAAACACAGCCCCCGGTGGGATGTGCCCTCCACAGAGCAACACCCAGAGCTGGGGAGCTCTGGCTCCTCACCCACCCCAAACCAGGGGGTTTGCACCCAAATCTGCCTCATTCCCATGCCTGGGCATCCCAGCCGCTCCTTGCTCGGCTCCAGAGCCGCCCCCAGCCCCGCTCCGCACCACATGACCCCGGGAGGGGCGATTTGGGGTGGGGGAGAGCCGAGCAGGGCAGGGGAGGGGGTGCTGCTGGGGAGGGTTGCCATGTATGCTTTTTATTTCAGTAATTCTTTTATCTTGTTCTCGCACCCTGAACAGTATAAGCGTTCATCAAAGTAATTGACGTGGATGAAATTAGCGCTTCCTGCTATGTCGGACAGATAAACTTTGCTGAATATTGATTTTGCACAAAGAAAATGACATGTGCTTGGTCCTCACCCTTTATCTGGACGGAGCAGGGAGATGCTGGGGGAGGCAGGGGGGAAGGAGGCGAGCCTCCGCTAGAGAAGCATCCATAAGAATTACTTTTATCTCTTCTTCCACGAGAAGACAACAGCAGATAAGGCAGGGAGACAGTGGGGAGGGAGGTGAGGGGGGATAAGGGAGAGGAGCCCAGCAGAGACCTCCGCCGTGGGCTGGAAGGGGCTGGGGGCTCTTTGTGCGGGGTTTGGGGGAGATAATGGGGATTTTCAGGGATGGGAGACACCAGGGAAGAGCAGAGACCGACGTGGGGCTGTCTCTCCCCTCCGCGGGGTGTGAGAGGGCTGGGGCTGCCCTCGGAGGGCAGCGGGGTTATCCGGGAGGAGGAGCAGCTCCTGCGGGGATGGACACCCTGAGGGACACCGGACAGGGATGGGACAGCCCCTCCGTGCCCCTTGGGCTGGGTCTGCGGTGCTTGGGAACGCTGGGAACGGTGGGAACATCTCCAGGAGGAGGGGAGCGAAACCCACGTGTGGGCAGGGAGCGCTGCCGGGAGGAGATTGGATTTTGGAAAAGCAAAGCACCTCTGCTTGGTCCCACCCTGTACTTCCCTCTGGCCACACGGGGGGCAGAGCCAGGGGTCACCCAAAAAAACCACCCCAAAAGGTCCCTCTGCTCCCTCAGGGACCTGTCCCTTGCTCCAGCCCCGACACAGCAGGGCCACATCCAGCCCCGAGGTCCTGGGAAATGGTGCTGCAGGGAACAGAGCTTTGTTCTCCCAAAGAAAGGGGCAAAGGTGGTCTTGGAGAAGCAGGTGGGATATCTCACAGGGTGAACAACAAACCAGCCTTTGATTTTCAGAGGCTTCAGGGAAATTCATCCATCTATCCATCCATCCATCCATCCATGCCCCTTGTCCTGCCCTCGGTGCTGAGCTCCCCCTGGGAGGAGGCAGCCAGGGTCACCTGCTGGCTCAGCTCCTGGGGACACCACTGCCAGTGCCACCACAGGGCTGCCTCTGCACAGTCTGGCCCTGCTGGCAGCATAAACTGACTCAGGAAGTGCCCAGGGAAATGTCCAAAATGTCCCCATGTGAGGCTCAGACAGCCACCAGGAGGGATGTGGGCAAGGAGAGCCTGGGCAAGGAGCAGCTCCTGCTCCCTGAGGGGACCAGGGGTGATTTTGTAGCTCATTTGTGGATGTTCCACACAGAAAGGCTGAACCAGGGGCATGCAGAAAGTGATTATCCTGAACTTCCCACCTCGTGCCGAGCAGAGCTGGGCACGGAGCAGAAGGCAAGGGGGGAGAGGGCAGGAGATGGATTTTGGGGGAATTCACCCCTTCCCTGAGCACAGCCATCCCCATGTGGAGCCATGGGTAGAGCTGAACATTTTGGTTCAGTTTTGAGAGGAAAGTGTGGTTCAGATGAGCTTCTCTGGGTGATGGTGGCAGGCTGTTCACTTTGATTTACTGAGAGGGGGTGGTGTGAAGCTCCAGCAAAGCCCCCTCCCTCAGCAGCTTTGCAGAGGACAGCTTCTTCCTGTACAAGGTCCCCTTGGCCTTCAGTTCTTTTCTACAGGATAAACCGCAGGTGCTGGAATATTTTCCAGACATTTCCAAGGACCTGGGCTCAGCATTCCCTCACACTGAGCTGAAAAATCCGTGTTCAATGGCTGAAAATCCAGAGTGTCACTGGTGGCCTGGGGATTGCCCAGGTGGAGCTGAGCCCCCCAAAGACCCCCAGACCTTCCTTCAGCCTGGCTGTGCTGGTGAAATGCTCTGCTGGGACAACCCCACCCCCCAGCTCTCCTGTTCCCCCAAATCCTGCTGGGGAGCAGATCAGATCTTGCCAGTGCAGAGCCACTAAAAGTCATGGGTGTCCCAAACTGTGCCATTCACATTCCCTGAACACGATCCCTTCAGCCAGGATTTCTCTCCTGGGAAGCTGAGAAGCCTCAGAGAAAAGGCAAACAATTCTTATCTCATTTGCTTCTCCTGTGTGGTGCTCACATGTGGAATGTGTTTGGGGATTGTTCACCCACAGGTGATTGTTACATTGGATTCTGCTGGGAGTTGTTTTGACTCTTTGGCCAGTCAGTGCCAAGCTGTGTCACTGGAAAGAGTCACAAATGTGTCATTAGTATCTTTTGAGCATGCAGTAAGTATCCTTCGGTATTCTTAGTATGGCGGAGGTATTCATAAGTAGAATAGAATAGAAATAATAGATAGAAGATAATAGAAGAGTAATAGAAGAGAATAGAATATAAGAGAATAGATATAGATATAATATAATAGAATATAAAGATAGATGAAGATAATAAATATAGATAATATAATATCATATAATATAATATAATATATATAATATATAGCATAGTATAGTATTCTTTAATATAATATACTATATATAATATAGTATATTATATATACTTGAATTATATATATAGACTATATCTATTCTTTAATATAGTATATAATATATACTATATTATATTAAAGAATACTACACCATACTAAAGAATACAGAAAAGATACTTACTAAAGTACATTTATCATAAAGTACTAAATCAGCCTTCAGATAAGATGGAGCCCTGCTCATCATTCCTGCCTTGGTTGGTGGCCCTGCATTTGCAATGCCAAACCACTAAAAACGACTCCTCAAACCCCCGTGGGGATGAGCCAGCCCAGCCCAGCACTCATTTAACTTCCCACCACCCCAACAGCATCCAGCTCTTTCATTTTTCCTGGGAATACCACACCTGATCCTGTGCCACAAACCACCTTCCATCTGGGGAGGAAGGAGCCGTTTCTGTGACTGCTTCCCCAGGGTGATGTTCCCCTGGGAAGGCTCCATTTCAACCCTTGGCACCAGCAGAGAATCCACACCCCTGGTGGATTTGTTCTTCCCATGGAGGTTTCCTCCATCCCTGAGAAAAGGGAAGTTGGGTTTCATCTCAGCTGGATCATTACAATTTCTGACTTCTCTTTTTTTGATTTTTTTTTCCCCTAGATACATTAGGCCTTGGGGAAAAGAATAAAAAATGCAGCCTTTGGTTGCTGCCTGTATTTTCTAGACACAGTGCCCTGACATTGAGAGCAAACAGTTATTAAATAAAAGCATTGTTAGGCATGCTTTTAGTCCTGACACCTCTGGTAAATCTGCATTTATTATTTAGTGAATTAAGTGGTTTTAAATCAAGTTATAATGGGTGGGTGCCCTTGTGCTGGGTATTTTATATCCTCCTGTGCATGCTTTGTTTGCAATTTCTGTACTATTTCTTTAGGTGCATTATATCTTTTCCTTGAAATAGCGTCACATGCCTCTCATGTGTGTCCCCAGCTTCCCAGGAATGCTCCTGCCATTAACAGTTGGATGTCCAGCCCTGTCCCCTGTCCCTGTCCTCCTGCCCAGGCCCATCCCATGAGAAGAGACCTTTGTCAAATCCTCTTTATGGCTCAGTTTCATTGGCAGCTGCCCAGTTTGTGGGCTCACAGCTTGGAAAGGCTTTCCTGCAGGAGACAGAGGATGCTCAGGGATGCTCATGGACCCCAGGGCAGGTGACCCCAGGGTAGGTGACCCCAGGGCTCGTGATGCAAAAGGGAGCTGTCACCTGGCGTGGGCCAGGCTGAGCCTGACCTCAGCAGCCCTTTGGGTCTCTCCCTCTGCTTTTCTTCTGTTGAGAAGGTGCTGGGGAGCAGAAGCTGAGTGAGAACTGGGTCACCCCACGCTCAGGGGGTGTTCTGGCCACCTCAGCAGCACCACAAAGTCCATGTCACCCTGCCTACATCTGAGGTCCTTCCTCCCTCCTTGGGCTGGAGGTCTTTTTGTCCCCCACGTGCCCAGCAGCCATGTGGCTTCCCAAGGAAGGGGACACTCCTGCTGGAGGGCTCTGTCCCCTCCAGGCCTGTCCCTCTCCACTGTCCCCCACCTGCCCAGTGCCCCTGGGAAATTCCAGGGGCAGTTCAGGAGGAAGGAGCCCCCAGCTGCTCTGTGCTCCTTCCATCCCAGCTCCCCAGGCTGCAGCCACCCCTCATGTCCCTCCCTGTGTCCTGCATCCTGAGATCCTCCTCAGGACAGGCTGGAGCAGCACTTGCACCACCAGCTCCTGCCCGAGGGTCCCTGCAGCCAGAGCTGGGCCAGGCACTGCAGCTCCTGCACGAGAGCATGGACACCACCTCTCCAGGTGTGGGGAGTTCATCTCTCCATGGCATGGTCATCTCCAGCTCCCCAGGGTGTTGTCATCTCCATCTCTCCATGGTGTGGGGACCCCCATTTCTTCGTGGTGTGGTCATCCCCAATTCTCCATGGTGTGATCACCTCCATTTTCATGGTGTGGTCACCATCTCTCCATGGTGTGGTCACCTCCATCTCTCCATGGTGTGGTCACCTCCATCTCTCCATGGTGTGGTCACCTCCATCTCTCCATGGTGTGGTCATCTCCATCTCTCCATGGCGTGGTCACCCCCATCTCTCCATGGTGTGGTCATCTCCATCTCTCCATGGCGTGGTCACCCCCATCTCTCCATGGCCTCCTCTGGCCTGGAATGCTCAGGACAAATCCTGGACCTCTCACCCAGCACGGCACCACCCTCTTTGCCCAGGATCAGGTGTAAGAATCACCTCACCCAACTTTTTGCAGTCCTTAGTGAGCCACCAAACCCTGACCTAGCTGAGCCCTGCTTTGGAGCCCCACCTGTGATGTTGCTCCACTCCCAGATGTGCAGGGGAACGCACATTGCTGCCTTGCCCCAAACCCCATGGTTTTCCAGGGTGATTTCCCACCAGCCTGGCAGGAAACCCTGGGCCCTGCCGCTGCCCAGGTGCTGCTCTTGGTCCCCCTGTCACACTCCTGACACCCAGCTCAGGGTGCCCACACACTGCCCCTCCTCATCCTGCCCTGGGGCTGCTGCATCCCATCCTCCCTCCCTCCTTCCCTCCCTCCCCGTCCCCCTCTGCGCCTGTTTTCCCATTTATCTCCTTTGCCTGGTGAATATACATAAATATGAGCAACTGTGTCTGCCAGTGACCTTACCTGCCCTGACTAAATTCATGTAGTGTCTGTGAAGATAATTCGAAAGCCATAAGAAGATAATAAAAAAAGGAAAGATAAAAAAAAAAAAAAAAAGGAAAAAAAAAAAAGGGCAAGCATTGTGGTTTGTATTCCCTTATCTAACCTTCTGCAGGCCCCGGGTGGGAGTGCAGTCCCTCGCTATTTAAAGGGATGCTGCACTTGGGAACTGCACGAGGCAGCTGCTCGCAGGGAGAGGGATGGCACAGCCAGGGATGCCACAGGGACAGGGCTGGTCAGCTCCCTGGGCTCTCTGCAGTGCTTGTGGTGTCCCTCTGGCTGGGGAGGGGAGATCCTGCTGCCAGCAAACCCCCCCAGGAATATCAGCCTGGCTGCTCCTTCCCTCTCCCAAATCCAAGGGGACACCCCAGCAGGGAAGCACGTACATGCAGGACCCCAGCACCAGCAGCTGCTGCAAAGACCGAGCTTGGAAAGGGAAAAACACATCTCTGGGAGTGATTTTTATGGGATTTTTCATCTAGAAATCCCACTGCAGCTGGAGGCAGGAGAGGGCATTGATTGCAGGGATGCAGGGAATTATCACAGGCGTCATCGCGGCGGTGTCATCTCGGAGCAGAAGGGTTTGTCAGATAGACAGGAGCCAAAATGATCCTGGGCAACAAAATACAGCAACAAAACCCCCAGGAGATAAAGCAGCAGGCTGGGGAGAGCAATCCTGAGATCTCCCCAGCTCCGAGGAATGCTGTGATCTCCAAAATCGCTTCCCCGTGGAATTAAAGCTCTGCTGTCCGTGCTGGGCCTGGCTGTGCCCATCCTGCCCTGTCCTTCAGGGCACGAGGCTCACATCAAAACCAGCCCAAGCAACCCCCAACCCCTCAGAGCTTTGCCCAAAACTTTGGGGTTTTCACCCCCTGAACTTTGTGGCTTTGCACTTCTGAGATCTGAGCATGACGAGCCAAACCATGGCAGGGCTGGGAATAAAAAGCTTTGGAAGAAACAAACATAACCCCTCAATGTGCAAATAAAATTAGTGGTTATTGGGGTCACCACAGGGTGAGTCCTGGTCTAGCAGGAGCAGAGGGATGCCCGCAGGTGCCCATCCTTTATGGCTCAGGCTACGATGCTGAAGCACCCAGAGCTCCTTGGGTGATGGCACTCCCTGGGTGAAGCTTCTCCCTCGCTCTGAGCTGCTGCTGCAAACCCCAAATCGCAGAGGAAGAGGAGGTGGGGAAACACAAAGCTCCCTCTCCTCTCCCTCACTGCCAGAGCAGCAGGTAGGACGTGATGGAGGAGATCCTGGTGGGACAGGGACAGGGACAGGGACACGGGGGACACGAGCACATTCCCGGGCCCCGCCGCCCCACCCCGGACACGGCGGGGCCGTTCTGCCGCCTTTGTTCTGCAGCTCCGCAGCGGTGTCGGCACAAAGGCGGAGGTGAAAGGGGTTAATTCGGGGGACAGAGGTAGGATGTGAAGATGCAGAGCAGGACAATGGGCCGCCTTCCTCTTTTGTCAGCGCGGCCATTGTGCCGCGTGTGAAAAATGAAATCTGTTTCATTTTCCTCCCAGATGCGATCGGGCGCCTCTATTTAGAAGCCATCAAAAAAAAAAAAAAAAAAAAAAAGCAGCAATCCAAGTGCTCCCGGGGGTGGGGGGAGATCCAGGCCTGCCAGACACGGGTGTGCCCCACCCCACAACTGCCTTCATTTATTTATTTATTTATTTATTTATTTATTTATTTATTTATTTATTTATTTATTTATTTATGTGTTTGGATTTAACCCGCTCCCTGCCTCCAGGCGCTCAGTCCTGGAAACAGTCCTGGAAGTCAGCAGGGCGAGGTTTGGGCAAGCACCAGAGGTAAAGCAGGGCAGAGAGGTTGGGGCGAGCCCAGCTCTCCATGCCCGTCCCGTGGCCATCGCTCTGCCTGTCCCATCTTGTCCCCACCCTCAGTTCCCCTCTACTTTGGCAGCTCTGGAACAACTGATAATCAAAAATTCCCCTTCATCCTTGCAGAAGCAGATGAAAGTGGAAGGAAACCCAGTCCCACTGCTCTCTCCCCCCTCCTGCCTCTCCCCAAACCAATCCCTGGGTTTGCTACCAACGTGAGAAATTTTCACCTCCAGAGAAGGTGTGAAACTTGGCAGTTTTGTTCCCTCCAAAGGGAATTACAGCCCTTGCAGAATGCAAACAAACAAACAAATGCAAATTAACCAGGAAAAGCACGAGGGTTTTTTTCAATACACGTTTTAACATTTGCCTCAAATTAACAAATCCAGCTGGAAACTCTCAAGCTGTATTTTTTCCCATCCAGATCCACAGCTGGTTGTCCCTTGAGATGCCAGTGTGGGTGACAGTCACCTGGCAGCAGGGGGGAATTTGGGTGGTGGGCAGAGCAATCCCTGAACCCCAATCTGCTCCAAGAACCACCCCAAAAAAAACCAAACAGAAGAGAGGGTGGGCAGGGAACAGGCAAAGCAAAGCTGGGGAGGGGAGCTGGAGTCACCCTCCTCCTGCTCAGAGCAGCCATCTGAGCCCAAATGAACTCATTCCAGCCATGCCAGGGGCACTGCCAGCGCTGCCCGGTGTCCCTCAGGGTCCCCACCCCCTTTGGCTGTGGGCAGGACCATGCTGGCCCTCCCTTCTGCACAGCCACCCTGCCAGCCCCATCCCTGCTGTGCTTTGGGGTCCTCCCCTGGCACTGGGTGATGAGGGGCTCTGGGCTGGTGGCAGCTCTGGCAGGGGCAGGTTTGGTGGCCAGGTCACCTCCAAATGTCCTTTCAGGCCTGGAGTCACCATGTCAGCGTGGTGATGGGCAGGGAAGGAGGCTCTGTGGGGGTGACAGACATGCCCAGGGCTGTCCAGGGATCCTGTCCAGGGATCCTGGAGCAGAGGACTGTCACCCTGATTTTTGAAGTTTTTCTAAGCCTTCTGAGGTTTACATTCTTGTAACGAACTTTCTCACACACTTTCTGTAAATAGTCATTGTTTTGCATTATTTTATGGAGGAAGAGAAATCTGATGGACTTTTGTTTGTCCAGTGTCATTGGGGAGGTGGCACTGTCACCCTCCAACCCACTGTCACTTTTAGAAATCCATAAATGTTGGAGTCAGAATCAAACTTTGCCTCTTTCATACCTTGGAGAGCCCAGTGTCTGCATCGTTTTAAGTTGTGTCCTGGAGTGCCCCAGGACAGGATTTATCTGCTGCTGGGGGCTCTCAGCAGCTTCGTTGCTAGTCAGGGGACACGAGTCCTGCCCCGATCCCATCCCCAGCACCCAGGGACACCCTGCAGCCACACAGGCACGGTCTGGGCTGCGGGGTGACAGGAGGACTCGGACCCAGCCTCCTCCTCCCAGCGACAGCAGGTGGGACCGAGGGAGGGAGCACAGGTCAGGACCATCCTCCTCCTCTCCTCCTCCCTGGCTCTTTGTGCCAGAGCCGGGCAGATGGGTGTCCCTGCCAGCTCGGTGGCCACAGCCCCCTCCGAGCCCGGCTTCATCTGCCAGCCAATAACCCCGTGCTCCCTGCACCTCGGCATTGTCCCCGCACGTGTCGCAGCCTTCTGGCAGCCCCGCCCGGGCCGGCTCCATCCCCTCGGCATCCCGGGAGAGCCGGCGGCCGGGGGAAGGCGGGATGGCGACTTGGCGGGGAGACCGTGGGTGTCAGATCACATAAATCAAGCTCCAGAGCCTTCCTATTTAACACACTCTTCCCCTTCGAGTTGTCAGTGAAACCGTTAATTAATTAGCTAATCCCGCAATGAAGTGGATTCTAAATGGATGTCCCCTCCCTTCCCCCCATTTAGGTAATTACTGCTGAGGGAGCTTTTGTCAGAGTAATTTTCCAGCAGGGACAGCCCCGGCTGGCGGAGGGAGATGAATTTAAAGAGGGGGGGAAATAATAATGCAGGAGGGGGCGATACAGGAGGGCTCCTCCTGCAGGGCAGCACGCTCTGGAGCCACAGCAGGGCCAGCACACCCCTGTCCCAGCAAGGAGTGACCAGCACAGGACATGTCTGGCACCCACGTGTGGGACACAGTGGGAAAAGGTCATCCCAGCCTGCCCCAAGCTGCTCCTGCAGTGGTGCCCCAGCAGCAGCCCAGCTTCTCTTTGCTCACACACAGGCTCCATCTCCTCCCTGCCTCCCCCAGGACATGTCCAGGCTCGGGACAACACCAGAGTCCCCCATCCAAGGCCCCTGAATGGGACTCTGGAGAAGCTGCTCTGGTGGGAGATGTCCCTGCCCAGGCAGGAGGGGTGAAACAAGGTGATCTTCACAGTCCCTCCCACCCCAAACCCTGCCACCACTTCCTGCAATGGCAGTGGCAAAGTCCTGGTGGGTTTCCCACACCAGGTCACACCAGGTCACACCAGGTCACACCTGCCAGTCCCCCCTCACCCTGCACCTCCCAGCTCCCCACAAGAACCTGGGCAGCAGGAAAGATGAAAAGCCCCAAAGCCCCCAAGGGTTTATTTTCCCAAGCCAAGCAGACAGGGATGGGGTTTCCAAGGCCCAGCAGAGGAACCAGCCAGGAGGCCTCAGCCCAGCACCTGCTGGGGCGTTTATTTCAGAGTCAAGGCACCCAAACAGCACTGGCACATCAGGAGCAGCACTTCTCCTTCACATCCTGCTCTTCCCATGCCCCTGCACAGCTCCAAGGCTTTTTTGCTTCCTGCCATGTCAAGCAAAGTTTCTGAGTGAAGATTTTTCAAAGGCACGCCGGGTTTTAGATGCTCAGCCTCATGTGCCCGAGTTGAGCTGTGTCCAGCAGAGATAGGGCAGGAGTGGTGCCAGCTGCCTGCTGCAGCCCAGCTGCCTTTGAACTGCCAGGCTCTGCTCCCAGCCCCGCTCCAGATCAAAGGATCCT
Organism: Serinus canaria; assembly: GCF_022539315.1. NCBI lineage: Eukaryota > Metazoa > Chordata > Aves > Passeriformes > Fringillidae > Serinus > Serinus canaria. Next base: position 4,400,226 of record NC_066329.1, on the reverse strand, counting down.
GCTGCAAAATCACAGCTCCCCTCTCATCTGGGGGCAGAGAAAGCTCTGGGTGCTGACAAATCCCACAGAGCCTCCCCCAGCCCATTCCCGACCTCCAGGCCCCAGGGGAGGTCTGATGGGGGGCAGAAATTGGAGATTTGGGGATTTCTCCCTCATCCTAAAATCTCCCTGGAGTATTTCCATGTGCTGAGCTGATGGAAAGGGTGAGAGCCCCTTCCAAGGACAGTTTGCTCCTCCCTAGAGGAAGATCTGTTCACTGGAGGGAGGCTGTTCCAATCTGACAGGTGCCTGCAGCCTGTCTGTAGGGCAAACATTCCCATCTCCTCCAGAGGTTCCCCAGCAGAGCAGCCAGCCTGCACCTGGCAGAGAGAGACACAGCTTCCATCCTTTCCCTGGGACACAGAGCAGCCACATCTCCTGCTGGAAAACACTCAGGCTTCTGGTTTCCCACATTCCTGAGGGCTGGCAGCACAGGAGAGGAGGAGGCTGCTCCATCACCTGCCCACCCTGTGCCCCTCAGCTCCCAGATTTTGGGGGAAGAAAGGAGGAGCAGAGGGCTGGTGCTGAGCTGCAGGGCTGGGGGTGAGGCAGCAGGGAGAGGAGGCCTCTGGGGACGTGGGATGCAAGGTTTGCTCTTGCAGACTGAATCAAAGGTTGGGAAGCTGGTGAATTAGCTCTGTTTGCTGAGCAAACGCTGCCAGGGAGGGACAGGCAGAGCAGGAGTGTTTGAGCACACAGTCCTTTATTTGCTAGCAAACATCTCCAGCTCCTCCTCTCCCTCCCCTGCTCCTCTGCCTGCCTTGCCCAGCCTGTGCTCCAGAGAGGCTGGAGGATGCCTCCCAAGAGGAGGAGGGGGAGATCCCCCTGGATGAAGCCTTTTCTTTCACCAAGCACCTGCACCAGAGCAGCCACGGGGACACTGGTGGCTTGTGCTCAGAACCTTTTGTCCAAAATAAATTATTAAATACAGTCCTGTCCATCATGACTTCCTGGGGCTGTGTTTTCCACCTCAAATGAGGGCTGAGCTCTGGATGCAGACAAGAGAGTGCTCCACAGGGGCTTGGGTGAAGCTGGCACTGCTCAAGGTGTGGGCTCAGCTGCAGAGCAGAATTGCCCCTTGGCAGGCAGGACTGGATGGGGTTTTCAGCCTTTATTGCCTCTTTGGGGGCTGCTGCTGATCTCAAATCCCTCTCCCAGCTGCAGTTCCAATGGAAGAAGTAACTGAGCTGCTCTGGAGCTGCTGGGGGAATATTCCCCTGGCCCTTGGCTGGAAGCAGCTGTGCCAGACTGAAGTGCCAGGTCCTCTGTTGTGCTGGGCCCATGCCCAGGTACAGGATGAGAAATGTCAGCTCTGGCACTGGCACTGGCAGGTGAGGGTGGGGCTGCACAAGAAGGATCTGGAGGAAGAGAAGAAGGCACCAGAGAGGTGAGTTCTACCTCAGGGCCAGGGGTTGATCAGCATTCAGCTCAGAGGGAGCTGCCAAAATGCTTTCTCTCAAGATGTTCCTCCTCCCATCAGCTCTGGAGCACCTGCACTGATCACTGAGTGTGACCTTCACCCTCCCCTGGTTGGGCACCCCCAGCCCTCCCTGAGCCTGCCCCTGGTGGGCTGAGAGCACCACTGGAGCTCCAGAGTCACCTCAGCCAGACACTCGTCCTGCTGCCTGGCACTTCTGGTGGGTCTCCTCAAGGAAGAGGAGAAAGGATGGAAGCTGTGCTGTCCATCCCTCTCTGGCTCCTGAGCACGCCCAGACACATCTCTGGAAATTCTGGCTGCCCATCCACCCTGAAATTCCTCCCAGTTACCTGCTGATGTCCCACACCCCTCCACTCCTGGGTGTTCCCAAACCTCCTCCCACATTCCTCAGGCCTCCCCAGCCTTTGGCCAACAAACACATGGCACAAATCATCCTCCAGTCCTGCAAAAACCGGGGCCAGTCGCCACCTCCATTCATAAAACATCCCCCTGCCACCAGCAACTGCTGGACCAGCTTTTATGGAACAATCTTAATGTTCATTCACCCTTTGAAGGCCAGGTGCTTGGACAGCAGCTGTGCTCCACACGCTGCTGCCTGAATTACTCCTGGCTGGCAGCATGTGAATCAGTCATTATTAAACTGCCCGTGTGCTCGGCCTGGGGCTTAATCCAGTGCCACCACCGTGGGGACAGGAGCAATGCAGCCATCTGGAAAAGCAGGAACACCCTTTGTGCCTGCCTGTGTCAGCAGTGACACTGCCACAGCACTGCCACTGTCACAGCAGTGCCACTGTCACAGCAGTGCCACCCCTCGTGGTGGGGGTGGCAGCTTTCTGTGCCTCTGAGGGAGAGCAGTGCCCTGACAGCCCTGCCAGAGGAGGGGCATTAGGGATGAAAATACACAAAATGAGCTTTCTCCAGGTGTAGGTTGGTGGTGGTGAGCACTCCTCGCTGCAGAAGTGGAGCGGTGCTGGTTTGCACCACCCAGCTCTGGGAGCTTTGTCTGGGATTAGTGGGAGAAATTGCTGGGGAGGGGAAGAGTCTCATGACCCTGTCCTGGTTAGAGCAGGAAGGGCAGGCAATGCTCTCAGGGCCCTGACAAGGCTCATCTCTGCATCCCCCCCCTCCCCAGCAGCTATCAGCTCCATAAAGACATGACCCTCACTGTGAGATTTTTAATTTAGGAGCCTGGGTTGTGCCCCTTTCTGTCCTTGCAGGGCAGCACCTTGAAGGGGTCTGGTCCTTCAGGGCAGAGGGAGCTCAGCACTGCCAGGCTGAGATGGTGGAGCTGGCGCCCCTGGCTCCCTGTGTGGGTGACCTCCCTGTTTGCAGGATCCCTCCTCACAGCCATGGGGATCACTCCAGGTTTCTCTCCCCAGGTCTGTGTCTCTGGCTGGGTTTATTAATTGGGACTAATCAGCAAAAAGCCCTGGCTCCATCCAGCGTTGGGCCATGTCTCCAGGCTGAGCTCTGACAGGAGGCCCTGGTGGCTTTGACTCAGCCAGCTGCTGAGCACAGCCAGTTCAGCTGCAAACAGCCTGGTGGGTGGGGAATGCTCAGGCAGCCCCAGGAGCTGCTCCCTCTGAGCATGGCTGGCATCCAGGGCAATGCATTCAGCATTACGGGCAAGCCCAAGGCTCTGATTTACTCTGGGGTCAAAAGGTGGGACAGGAGAAGAGGAAGGAATTGATCCCCTCCTGCTGCAGAGCCAGCACTGGGAAATCTCTCCCTGTGCTCCCCCCTCTGCAGGGCACAGCTGGCCATAAAGGCACCTCTCCCTTTCTGTGCTGCAGCACTGACCTGCAGGGCCAGGGCAGAGCAGAGTCGTGTTTGAGCCCTGTCTGACACCTTTCCAGATCCATGGAATCGTGGCATGGCTTGGGGTGGAACAGATCCTAAAGCTCCTCCAGCTCCAAACTCCTGCCACAGACAGGGAAACCTCTGGCCAGGTCAGGCTGCTCAGAGCCCCACCCGGCCTGGCCTTGTCACTCTGCTCTTCTTCCTCACCCTGTGCTTCTCCAGGCTCTCCTGGAGCCTTCCCAGCTTCCCAGGCAGGGCTGGAAGAAGGGAGCAGTGGCTGGGAGGAGAGCAGGGGCATGGCAGCTCAGAGAATTGCTCCACAAACACCAGGTTGGGTCCAAACGTTGTTTTTTTTTTTTTGCTGCTGGCTGTTTGCAGAGCTGGTGCCAGATCAGAGCCTTGGTTTTCACCAGATTCAAGGAAAACTCGGAGAGAAACCAGCTGGGAGTGGCCTGCACATTCCAGTGTCCCCGGGAAGCAGAGCAGGAGCTCAGCCCCAGGGGTGGATGTGTCAGTCCCTTCCCCTGCTCCAGGAGAGCAGCTGGGGCTGGCAGCAGGAGCAGAGCCGTGGGCCAGGATGGGGAACTGCTCCTTCTGCAGGGACCCCAGCCTGGTCACTGCTCTTATCAGCCACTGCAGGCTGCTGTGACAGCTTGGAGATCACACCTGGGGACAAACCCAGGGACAAACCCCCATGGCTGAAAGGGTGAATGCAGCAGATGCAGTCTGTTTGCTGTTCCTGTTCCCAGCTGAGCTGCTGGGACTGAATCTCAGGGAAATTCTGAGATTCCCTTCTGAGCCCAGGGAGCTGGGGCTGGGAGCCTGGGCAGGCACTGCCCCCCCTTGGGCTGGCAGCACCCGCCCTGAGCCGTGCACAGGGTGCTCACAGCTCTGCTCAGGGTGTTCCCCTGCAGGCAAGCCTCTCCTGGCTCAGTGTGACAGAAGACTGGCAGGACCCAGGACATTCCTCTGGCTGCCCTGGGTGATTCCAGACCCTGGCAGGGCCTCAGAGACCTTGGCACGGAGTCAAAGGCACCTGTGCCTTCAATTTTAGCCCATGGAAACAATTCCCAACTTTGTGTGAGGAGTTACAAGCCACAGGAGTTTTAGTAGAATGACAGTGAATTTGTCACAGGTGAAAAAGTAGAATTTTGGGGATTTAGAATAGAGGTTCAAGAGGCAAGGTGGAGGAATCTGGGCATGTCCTGTCCTTCTTCTCCTTCTTGTCCTCCATCTTCTGTGTGATGGTGACACTTCTGGGTGGGTTTAGAGCAGAGACAGACTGTCTAACACAGGTGATTGGTGTTGGGAAATTATTGTAAATAAAGCACAGGTAGTTCTCAGTATAAAAGCCAACAGCAGCCCAAGGGCAGGGACTGTGCCACACCCCGACCTGCTGGACAGAGCTCAGCAGGGCAGAGAGAGAATGGAACAGATAAGGGAAAATAACCAACCTTGGAAAGCAGAGCTGAGGAATCTCAACTTTTTTGGTCGTGGGGCTGGGGAAAAAGAGACTTGTTAATACCTCAGGGTCACCTCAAGCCCAGGAACCCGAGAGAAGCCCAACCTCTTCCTCAGTGCCTGGAGGGGCCTCTGCTCTGCTGTGCACCTGGGCAGGTTCACCCACCTGTCTGTGCTGGGGTCTCCAGCCCATCCTTGTGTCCTGGGGACACTTCCCAGCTCCAGCAGCCCTTGGTGTGAGACCTGCCTGCATCCTCCAAGGCTGCCTGGCCCCTCAGCCCTTCGCTCCTGAAGGACCTTGCCGTGTGCCCTACACCTGGAGCTGAACAGACTGTGGATAAAGACCAAATCCCACATCACAAAAGGTCAGGGAGGGCCCCCCAATCCCTCCAGGGTGGCTCAGGTGTGTCCAGATGCACACACACACTCTGCTCCCCGTCTCCTCTCCCTCCTGCTGCCCCTTCTCCCTCTTTCATCCTTCTGAAAGGAAACCTGATGGTTGCTGGGCTTTGTTGGTGGTTAGGAGGACACTGGATAAAGAGTCTGAGAAAGTGAAGGAGGGTGCACAGGGCTGCAGGAGGAGAAGGAGGGCAGAGCAGGAGAAGGAGGGATTCTCGGTATCTACAAGGGAATTAAGGGGCTTTTACCAGAGTGAAGAAATCAGCTAAAGAATGGCAGGCGAACAAAAGCAGCAAGGCTATGGACAAGTCTCTCTGAATAGATCCAGATCCCCTTAAGTTTGTAACACCCCCTACACACTTCTGTTTCCCCCCTTCCCCCCCTTAAGCCTTTGCTCCTCACTCCTTCCAAGAACAAATGCAGAGCAAGGGGAAAGAAAAAGGGGAAAAAAAAAAACCTACACCACCACAAGGGAGGGGAGGAATGGAAGAAAGCTAAAAAAAAATCAAATAAAATAAAAGGTAATCCTCAGCCACTTTGCCCCTCTGGGGGCTGCTCTGGGCCAGATTAAAGGTCCGGTGTGAAACCATTCTGCTATTCAGATGCGATAAGCAGGATTTACAAGCAAAGAGAAAGAGAGAAAAGAATGGGCGAGAGGAGAAAAGGAGAATTATTTGTGTCTCTTAATACTTGTTAAGCACTTCTCTTTTGCTAGACCAGACAAGACACAGCTATGCTCAAAGTCCGTGCACAATCCTGCCCGCTTGTCCGACAGCCCCTCTCCCTCCCTCCGTGCCCTCCACTTTCTTTGCTCTCCCCCTACCCCCCTCCAAAGCAAGCAGGCAACACTTTGTTGCTACTGAGCTGAAATTGGTCTCCTCTCCGCGCGGCACACAAAGAGAATGGCAATTAACCTTCCTGTTCCCTGGTGACAGCGATCTAATCAGGGCTGCGCCCAGGCACTGCCAGCGGCCCCCAGGCAGCGCCTTTGTGCGGGGCAGGGGGCGGGGAGGGGGCTCCGGGCACGGGCTGGGCACTGCCAGCCTCGATCAGGACAGGCTTGGCTCAGGGAGAGGCTCCGGGCACTGCCAGCCTGGGTCGGGGCAGGCTTGGCTCAGGGAGGGGCTCCGGGCATGGGCTGGGCACTGCCAGCCTGGATCGGGGCAGGATCAGCTCAGGGAGGGGGCTCCGGGCACTGCCAGCCTGGGTTAGGGCAGGATCAGCTCAGGGAGGGGCTCTGGGTACTGCCAGCCTGGGTTAGGGCAGGATCAGCTCAGGGAGGGGCTCCGGGCACTGCCAGCCTGGGTTAGGGCAGGATCAGCTCAGGGAGGGGCTCCGGGCACTGCCAGCCTGGATCAAGGCAGGCTTGGCTCGGGGACATGAGCTGGGCACTGCCAGCCTGGGTTATGGCTCAGGACAGAGGCATCCTGCACTTGGGGGCTGCTGTGGGGTGGGAATGGGATCCCAAGGTCCCCAAGGATCAGAAACCTCCTCCCCGAGCTCTGGAGCAGGGCACAGATGTGCTCCAAAGGCTGGAGAACTCTCCCAGGAAAAATTCCAACAGAACTGGGGCTCAGCCTGGAGAGAAAAAGAGATCTCAGTGCCTGAAGGGGCTCCAAGAGAGCTGGGGACAACCTTCAGCAGCAGGACGGGGGGTTGTGGTTTCAAACTAAAAGAAGGGAGGTTCAGGGGAGACAGAAGGTGTTGCCTTGATTTTTGAAGTTGTTCTAAGCCTTCTGATGTTTGCATTCTGGTAGCCAACTTTCTCACACACTTTCTGTAAATCACTCATTGTTTTGCACTCTTTTATGGAGGAGGAGAAATCTGATGGGCTGTTGGTTTGTCCAGTGTCATTGGAGAGGTGGCTCTGTCACCCTCCAACCCACTGTCTCTTTTGGAAATCTATAAATGTTGGACTCAGAATTAAACTTCCCTTTTTCACCTCTAAGAACAGCGGTGTGCCCTCGTGCTGTTTCGTGTCCTACAGTGACAGGGAGGAAGAATTTGTGCTGAGGATGATGAGGTGCTGGAGTGGTGACAGATGCTCCATCCCTGGAAACACACAAGGTCACTCATGCCCCTTCCCTTCCCTTCCCTTCCCTTCCCTTCCCTTCCCTTCCCTTCCCTTCCCTTCCCTTCCCTTCCCTTCCCTTCCTTCCTTCCCTTCCCTTCCCTTCCCTTCCCTTCCCTTCCCTTCCCCTTCCCTTTCCCTTCCCTTCCCTGTCCCTTCCTTCCCTTCCTTCCCTTCCCTTCCCTTCCCTTCCCTTCCCTTCCCTTCCCTTCCCTTCCCTTCCCTTCCCTTCCTTCCCTTCCCTTCCCTCCCGTCCCGTCCCTTCCCTTCCCTTCCCTTCCCTTCCCTTCCCTTCCCTTCCCTTCCCTTCCCTTCCCTTCCCTTCCCTTCCCTTCCCTTCCCTTCCCGTTCCCTTCCCTTCCCTTCCCTTCCCTTCCCTTCCCTTCCCTCCCCCTTCCCTTCCTTCCCTTCCCTTCCCTTCCCTTCCCTTCCCTTCCCCCTTCCCTTCCCTTCCCCTTCCCTGCCCTTCCCTTCCCTTCCCTTCCCTTCCCTTCCCTTCCCTTCCCTTCCCTTCCCTTCCCTTCCCTTCCCTTCCCTTCCCTTCCCTTCCCTTCCCTTCCCTCCCTTCCCTTCCCTTCCCTCCCTTCCCTTCCCTTCCCTTCCCTTCCCTTCCCTTCCCTTCCCTTCCCTTCCCTTCCCTTCCCTCCCTTCCCTTCCCTTCCCTTCCCTTCCCTTCCCCCTTCCCTTCCCTTCCCACCTTCCCTTCCTCCCTTCCCTTCCCTTCCCTTCCCAACCTTCCCTTCCCTTCCCTTCCCTTCCCTTCCCTTCCCTTCCCAACCTTCCCTTCCCAACCTTCCCTTCCCAAACCTTCCCTTCCCAACCTTCCCTTCCCAAACCTTCCCTTCCCAACCTTCCCTTCCCAAACCTTCCCTTCCCAAACCTTCCCTTCCCTTCCCAAACCTTCCCTTCCCAACCTTCCCAACCTTCCCAAACCTTCCCAACCTTCCCAACCTTCCCACCTTCCCTTCCCAAACCTTCCCTTCCCAACCTTCCCTTCCCAAACCTTCCCAACCTTCCCAAACCTTCCCAACCTTCCCTTCCCAACCTTCCCAACCTTCCCAACCTTCCCTTCCCAAACCTTCCCAAACCTTCCCAAACCTTCCCTTCCCAAACCTTCCCTTCCCTTCCCTTCCCTTCCCAAACCTTCCCAACCTTCCCTTCCCAACCTTCCCTTCCCTTCCCAACCCTTCCCAACCTTCCCAACCTTCCCTTCCCAAACCTTCCCAAACCTTCCCTAACCTTCCCAACCTTCCCTTCCCAACCTTCCCTTCCCTTCCCAAACCTTCCCTTCCCTTCCCAAACCTTCCCTTCCCAAACCTTCCCTTCCCAAACCTTCCCCTTCCCTTCCCAACCTTCCCTTCCCAACCTTCCCTTCCCTTCCCAACCTTCCCTTCCCAAACCTTCCCAAACCTTCCCAAACCTTCCCAAACCTTCCCAAACCTTCCCAAACCTTCCCAACCTTCCCAAACCTTCCTCCAAACCTCCCTTCCCAAACCTTCCCTTCCCAACCTTCCCAAACCTTCCCAAACCTTCCCAAACCTTCCCAAACCTTCCCTTCCCAAACCTTCCCAAACCTTCCCATTTTTATTTATTTAGGTGCAGCCCAGGGTTGTTTGAAAAGCCACAGCCATCCTTACAAAGGAGCCACTCTTCAGCAGTGACACTTTTCAGCAATACTCCTCCACTCCATGGGGTTTTTTTCCATTTTTGTGAGGATTGGGATGTACTGTACCACCAAGATGTAAGTGTTGCATTTGAGGGAGAAAACATGAACCTCCTGAAGGTCAAAACCAGAGAAATGTTTTCTTTTCTTTTTTTCAACCTCTGAAAAATCCCTCTAGTGACCAGCTCTCTAATTGTGACAATGAAGGAGGCAGAGGTCTCTGCATCAGCCTTTTGCTTCCTGATTAGCCTTCCCTTAGATCCCAGCAAAGCAGGAAAATGATACTGAATTGTCCTCTTGCAGACAAAAAAAAAAAAAAAAGAAAGAAAGAAAAACACCAACCCAATAAACAGTGCCAATACTACCTCAAAAAAAAAAAAAAAAAAATCACTCAATTCACTTTTTTCTTCTCTTGTTAGTTTTTAGGGGAAAAAATATCTTGAAACTTTTGCTAAACCAGTGAAAATCCACCTCTCCCTCATGTATTGGAATTAAATTTTCCTTTTGTGGCCAAGCAGAAGACCTGCACCTACAGCTTGAGGACAAGCAGATGGGTGATGGATATTCCAGCCTGGAGATTTGCCATCAGTGCAGGAAACCTTGTCCATAAAAACCAATTCCTGATCATCTTTGTCACGTGAAGCTTAACGTTTGGAGCCTTCTGCTGGCGAGGGCTCTTCTGATTGTCCCCTCCGTGTCCTGGCACACCTCAGTGACAGCTGGAACCCAAAAAGGTGCCAACAGCTGCAGTTCCCTAACTCCTTTAGAGGCCTCCCTGCTCCCTGGAGGGGATGGAGGGAATCCTCCCCCCGAGCTCCCCCAGCACCGACCATTAGGGAGGGGATGGAGTCTCTGCCCTGCCCCTGCGCTTCGGGGGATGATCGCACCCACCTCCGAGAGACAGGCGCCAACATCTCAATTACACCTAAGGAGGAGCATCATTGAGCCTAAATTGAGTCAAACAGAGGCAATTAAAGCAAAACTCGGCCCCCCGCTGGCACTCCGAGGCGCGGCTCGTTTGGAGCTCATGGCCACAACAACAATGACCGTGACAGGGCAGGGTGGCACCGGGTTCAGCTCTCGGGGGATGCCCGACCCTGCCCCGCAGCTCTCGGGGCGCCGAGGGGCCCTTCAGCACCACGGCCAGCGCCGGGGCTCTTCCCGGCCCCTTCCCTTCCCTCTCCCTTCCCTTCCCTCTCTCTGCCCCTTCCCTTCCCTCTCTCTGCCCGTTCCTTGCCCTCTCCCTGCGCTCTCTCTGCCCCTTATTCCCCTCTCCCTGCCCCTTCTTTGCCCTCTCTCTGCCCTCTCCTTGCCCGTTTGTTGCTCTCTCTCTTCCTGCTCCCTGGCCTCTCCCCTTCCCCACCTTCTCCCTCTCCCTGCCCTCTCTCTGCCCTTTCTTTGCCCTCCCTCTCCCTTTCCCTGCCCATTCCTTGCCCTCTCCCTACCCTCTCTCTCCCCCCTCCCTGCCTTCTCTCTGCCCTCCCCCTCCCTGTCCCTGCCCCTTCCCTGCCCTCCGAGCCCAGCATTCCCACCAGGGCTGCTGCTCCCCCCGGGCCAGCAGCGCTCCCTGCACGGCTCCCGCGGGATTCCCTCCGTACAAAGCTGAGGTCATTTGGGTTGTTGTGCCCGGAGGAGACCAAGGAGAGGCTCCTCGGGGGCTGCAGCTCCTCGGGGGGGCAGTGGAGGGGCAGTTCGGATCTCTGCTCCCTGTGAGCCAGGGAAGGGCTGGAGCAGGGCCAGGGCAGGTTTAGGTTGGATTTTAGGGAAAGGTTCTCCCCCCAGAGAGTGCTGGGCACTACCCAGGCTCCCAGGGCATGGCCCCAAGGCTGACAGAGCTCTGGGAGCATTTGGAAAACACCCCCGGGGCTGCCCACGGTGGGATTGCTGGGCTGTGTGTGCAGGAACAGGGGCTGGACTCCATGATCCCTGTGGGGCCCTTCCCACTGAGGATATTCCAGGGCTCTGTGATCCCTCCATCCCATCAGTGTCATGGCCAGGGCTGGCCAGTGCTGCTTTCGGAGGATGTCCCTCCATCCTGGGCCAGGAGGAGCCTGGATGGATCCACAGATCCCCAGATCAGTGGCTGGGGCAGGGAGGGACCCCTCGGGTCACCCACCCACCCCCTGGCCAGGCAGAGCCCCCAGAGCACCCCACACAGCTCTGGGTGCCTCCAGAGAAGGAAACTCCTCCAACCCCTCTGGACAAATCAGAACTCTGAGGGAATTCTCCCCAACTTCAGTCCCAATTTCTGCACCACAGAGCAGAGCCTGGCCCATCCTCTTGTCCCAGACATCCCAGGATCCCCTCCCAGCCCCCTGCTCCAGGATGGGATCAGCGTTGCTCTGTGTGGAGAGCAAACAAGAAGCATCAATTAGCAGTAATTACCACCCCCTCCCCATAACTTAAGAGGCTAATATTAGCCTTCATTTTTAAGAAAGGTAATTTGACGGCCATAAATTACAATTATAAAAACTTCATTAGAGTCGGTAGCAATCCATCCACCATTGTTCTAATTACACACTGTAGGAGTAATGAATGCTAATGGTTTAATGTACAATAATTACCACAATTGAAAAATAATAATAATACAGAACAACCTCAGTTATCCAAATGTCATGGGGGACGTGGAATGGGTTGGGGTAATGGTGGCTGCAGATAATTGAGGGGCTCTTCAGCGTGATTAATAGGGGATGTGACCTCTGGGTGGGAATGAGGAGTTTTAAATGAATGCAGCGTGGTCAAGTGAGGGAAGGCACTGTGCAGGGAGGGAAAACCAGGAATCTTCTGTCTTAGCTTGGAATTTCGCTGGGCATTTTCCACTTGGAGTAAATTCATGGGGTTTGCAACTGAGCTGTGCCACCTCCTGATGATTTCTGGGCATGGTGGGCAGGGCTTCAAAGCAGAAATTCGGGACCGTGTTGGAAATGATGGGCAGAGCACAATTGCAGCCCCTTGCAGCACAGAGCCCACACTGGATGTAGGTTTCTCCAGGTGGGAAGGGCCTTCAGGAGGTCTGCAATCCACCCCTCTGTCCAAAGCAAGCCCAGCACTGGATTCAGACCAGGTTTTTCAGGCATTTGAAAACCTCCAAGGATGGGGATGCCACGATTCCCTTTGGCCCCAATTCCACTGCTCATTTATTCTCATGGTGAATTTTATTTCCTTATATCCCTTCAGATCCTCTTGGAGCAGCCCAGGCTTAGGCATCAATTCCCAGAGCCCTTTAGCCAGCCCTGGTTTTGTAAGACATCCCTGGAGGCTGAAAGAAGATCCCAGCCATGTCCCAGGGACTGATTAGGAACAATGAATTCTTGATATGCTTCCTCTTTAATAGCATCCTCATTTATAAAAACGCAGATAATATATCAATGGAAATTAACTTCACACTTTCCTTACCCTGGCAGGTTGAGCTGCAGGTGAGTGCAATGTAATTAAGAAATTAAAAGGTAATTTCCACATATGCTTTCTGCTAATCTAACTCGGCAATCATTTAATTTACAGCGGGGGGACTGGCAAGGAGGGAAGCCAAAATAAATAAGATAATAGTGGGTTTAGAATGGAATGGAATGGAGAAGGACTCCAGAGGGGTCTGTGTGGAGCCACAGGGAGAGGTGAGGTGACCCTGCCGGTGCTGCTGATTGAAAGCCAGGCTCGCTTTTAATTTCACTTCCCAGAGCTCAAACTTTGAGCCACCCAAGTTTTCTGATTTCCAAAATTAATTTTTGAAAAGTTAGCTTTACATTTCCTCTTCAAAATGTTGTTCTATTTCCCACAATTAATTGTTTCCACAGCACCTGACAATTTTGACTTCAAGATCTCCACGGGAGAGTAAATTTTTTATTTTTTATTTCTGGATCAGTGAATCCTTTTCCACTCCCAGCAGCCGAGGTGTACAGTTAACAAGGAGTAGCTTTGCACTGGCAAACCCCTGGGGAAACTGAGGCACGGACTGACCAAAGGCGTTTTCTCAGCGGCTTCAGCCCCCAGCGCTGCTCAGAGCCGGCGCTTCCCCTCGCCGGCCCCTCCATCCCGTAGCCGGCAGTGCCGCGGGGAGGATGCAGGGATGCAGGGAGAGGATTTGGGCCGGAGCACCTGGAGCCATGCATGCCAGAGCCGCCTCAATAGCGCAGCGGCCGCGGGGCCTCAGCAGGGGATGCTCCTGATGCAACTCCGGCTTTTTGTTCCCAAACCTGAGCTGGGCAGGGGGGTCCTTCCCACCCCTGCTTGTGCCCGTCCCCTCCTCCACCCCCTGCGCCCCTCCCAGCAGAAGCTGAGCTGCTTCCTCTCATTCCCCGGGGTCCCGGGAGCATTCATATGTAATCCTCCAGGGACGTGGGGACACGGGATTAGCGGTGCTCCTGGAGAGAGGGGGCCCAGCTCCCTGCCAGCAATCCCCCACGGTGCCAGGCAGACCCTCCTGGAGGCCCTGTCCTCGGGACAGCAGGATGGCACAGACCAAGGGAGCTGTGCCTCCGTGCCACCCCTAACAGGGCTGCCTTATCCCCTCTCAATAATTTATCTGATGAGTTGCAGCCTGCTTTTGCCCAATGAATTATTCCCCGAGCAGAGGGAGGTTATATTTGTACTCTTCAGGCAGCTCTAGAAAATGGTCAAATAATATTTGCCCAGCAAATTGTTAAATGGCAATTCCTCTGTCACTCAGAGAGTGAATTATTCACTGAGCACTTGTTTACCTGGGCCTGGGGCTCCCTGCCTGCCTGTGCCCAGCCTGATCCCTGTCCGTGCCCAGCCTGATCCCTGCCTGTGCCCAGCCTGATCCCTGTCCGTGCCCAGTCTGATCCCTTCCCGTGCCCAGCCTGGTGCCCTGCTGGGGGAGGCAGGGAGCAGGAGGGCACCTGAGCCAGCAGACAAAGGGGTGCACATCTGCCTGCACCCCTAAAACCTGGCCAGAGTCTGTGCTCCCTAAGGGATGGAGAAAAGCTTCTGGGAAGCATGTCTGGAACTGGACAATGCCTTCAATGGCCCTTCCATTCCATCTCCCTTCCCCCCCCTTTTTTTTCCTTCCTTTTTCCCTCTTTTTTACCTTTTCCCCAGACTGACAATTTTCCCTTTTCTCCTGTTCCCCTCTTCCTTTTCCCTTTTTCCTTTTCCCTTCCCTTCCCTTCCCTTCCCTTCCCTTCCCTTCCCTTCCCTTCCCTTCCCTTCCCTTCCCTTCCCTTCCCTTCCCTTCCCTTCCCTTCCCTTCCCTTCCCTTCCCTTCCCTTCCCCTCACTGTCAATTTTCCCTTTTCCCCTGTTTCCCTTTTCTCCAGTTCCCCTCTTCCTCTCTTCCCCTTCCCTTCCCTTCCCCATTTTCCCTTCCCCATTATTCCCTTCCCCATTTCCCCTTTCCCTCCCCTCCCCACACCCAAATTCCCAGCACACCAGGCTCCGTGTGGGCTCTATTTCCCTCTGTATTTCCCCTGCATGGAGTGGGGCAGCCTGGCCTCTCCAGCCAGTAATTCACTGATTGGAAAATGTTCCAGAGGCTGAGGAGGGAGAGGCAGGAGCAGGGAGCCAAGGGGAGGGGGAGCCAGGAGGGATGAGATGGGAGTTCTCAAACTGCGAGCCCTAATACCAAGCATGTGGCCATATATTATTTTAATAAAGCCAGCACATCCTGCACTCACGACAGCTGCTCTTCCCTTTCTCTCATCCTGTGAATCTCATTTATTCCTCATTAGCAAAATCACCTGTTTGTCAAATAGGGACAGAGCTGTAAGACATTAAATTGTGTGAGGGCTGCCAGGGGCCTGGGGAGCGCAGGAAGAGCGGGAGGAGGAGATCCTGAGCACAGATTGGAGCCAGGAACTGCACCAAGATCTCTTGAAGGTTGAGATGGAAACGAGGATTTGGGGAGATGGATTATCCAGCAGCTTCAAGCACTCTCATTTGCTTTTCCCTCTGCCTGCTCTCAGCATCCTGGGCAGTGATGCTGTGCCCAGCACCTGTGTGCAGGGGGGTTCAGGTGCACCCTCTCCGTGCTCACCCACCACCTCTGGAGCAGCAAACAATTTAAACCCATGGTCACCCACCAGCAAACAATTTTCCCTTTCCAAAGAGGTCAGGTGCAAAATTTCTGAATCACCATCACTGGTTTGGGTTTTCTCTGAATTGAGCAAAGGCGCCGGTGGGCCCGACCTGTTCTCTCCGAGAACCAGGGTTTTGATGAATCAGGATTTTCCACTAACATTAAAAAAAAAGTCCCTGGACTGCACTAAATTAAGTGTCTGTCTTCCCCTCAGCCTGGCAATGGAGCCTTTTTCTGCTGGTTTTGCAGCTTACTCGCTGCTCTTCCTAATGCCAGCCCCAGCTTTTCGCTTTATCAGTAGAGTGACACGAGGAGAAACAGCTGGCTGCCAACCAAGCTTTCTGGTTTGCTGAAATTCTCCCTGGTTTGGGGAGATTTGGAGGTTTTGGTTCAAATTGGATCCCACCCAACCATGTGTATGGGAAAGATACAGGGAGAGACTTGGGGAGAGCAGGGAGATTTCAGATCCCAGCCCTCCTGCGTGGTTTGGGCGTTGCTGGGGCCTCCTTGCCAAGTGCCAGCAGGACAGCAGCTCCTGGGGCTGCAGCCTCCCAGGGAAGCCTGAGACTCCACAGTGCTCCCAGGAGGCTCTGTTGCAGTTTGGAACACTCCAGCTGGCGTGGGAGGGTTTGATCCCAGCCCTGGGATGAGCTCAGGGGTGTGCTGTGGGAGGCTCTGAGCTGCTCTGCAGCCCAGGCTGGCCAGGGGACATCTGCTACCTGCAGTGCTCTGTCCCCAGCTGAGCTGGGCCAGTCTGGGACCTGCAGTGGGCACCACCAGCTCTCAGACTGGGCATTTTTGAACTTGAGGGGAAAGAGGGATTAGGAGGTGAAGGAGAGGACGTTGTCTGTGCACCATTTTTCTGCTTATTTTTTGTGTACTACTCTTGTTGCTCCACTTCCTTTATTTTTATCTCTTGTTCTGACCATCCCTCCATCCTCTCTTCATCATCATCATATTTTTTCCTCACATTTCCCTTCCCCAGCACACTTTCCTCTACTTCCTCCCCATTTTCCACCTCTTTCCCCATCCAGCTCCTCTCCCCACCTCTTCACCCTCCCCCTGCTGTCCAGTCCTTCCTCCTGGCCCAATTCCCCATCTCTGGCTCTCAGCCTCTCCATCTTGGGGGACAGGTGTGGTGACACCCAGTGTCCCAGCCTGGTGGCCCACAGGTCCTGGAGCCTCAAGCCCAGCTCACTGCACACCTCAGTCCTTTGGGGGACACTTTGTGAGCCACCTCCAGGACTGGGCTGACAACAGTAGTCCCCTCCCAGCTTCCTTTAGGGGAAGCTGCCTTTAGTGCCCCTTGCAGGGCAGGAGGGCAGAACCTGCCCGAGCAGGGGTCGGGAGTGCAGAGGTGGATGTGCTGCCTCCTGTCCAGAGGGATCATCCATCCCACAGCCCCTCATCCCCTCCAGCCTCTCTGCCCCGGCTGCCAGCGCCGTCCCTGCCCTGCAGAGCAGCCCCATGTCCCCTTCCCCACCCGCGTGGCAGTGCCACCGTGTCCCCCCGCCCTCGTCCCCCCCTTCCCTCCTCTCTCTCTCTCTCTGAAAGTCATCAGGCCTAGCGAGGTCTTCTCCCACTTATGCAGCTCATGAATATTTAACAGCATCTGCTCTGGAGGCGATAAAGCCTACCAATCCTTGACAAATATGGCCTAATCTTTTCAATTTCGGGGTGCAAATATTCCTTCAGAGTCCTGTTTGTCACCTAGATTAATGACTCTGGCTCCCATAAGCCTTTGGTGCTAATTCAAGTGGTGGCTGCGCACGGCGAGGGATGCCGGGACACATCTGAAGGAGAGATTACCCACCGGAGAGCCCTTCCTGCAGGGCTCTGCTCCTCCCGTGCCACCCGGGACCGCCAGGGGGGTCTGCCCTGCGTTTGTTTGTTCCTCTCGGCCGCTCCCGAATCCCTGTCCTGGATCCCGTGTGCTCCGGGGGGGGATGGAGCTGGGAGGATGGGGGGTGGCTCCCCCATTCCTGCTGCTTTCCCGGGTGGATGGGGGGTGGCAGGGGCCATGGGATTGTCCCCAATCCTGGCTCCTCATCATGTCAGACCTGCTGCAAACAGCAGCCACCAGGCTGTGGTGTTTGAGGGTCCCCAGGATGAGGTGAGAGATGAGAATCTGACTCCATGTTCTCACATATTTATGATATTGTATTATATTAAAGAATGCTATACTAAAACTCTGCTTAAGAAAGAGGAGGATACAGACAGAAGGCTTAACAAGAACGAATAATAAAAACTCGTGACTGACTCCTCAGAGTCTGACACAGTTGGACTGTGATTGGTCATTAATTAAACACAATTCACATGTTTGGACAAACAATCTCCAGAACAGCAAACACAGGAGAAGCTGAGGCCTCAGGTTTTTCCAGGTGAAGAAATCCTGGCAAAGGGATTTTTCAGAAAATATGACAGTGACACTGGGCCACCCAGCTGGCTGCAGGGCTGGGCTCCCAGTGGAGTTCCATCCCCAGGAGTGTGGGGAACAAACTGGAGTGTGGGGTACAGCCTGGAGTGTGGGGTACAGCCAGGAGATTGGGGTACAGCCTGGAGTGTAGGGTACAGCCAGGAGATTGGGGTACAGCCTGGAGTGTGGGGTACAGCCAGGAGATTGGGGTACAGCCTGGAGTGTAGGGTACAGCCAGGAGATTGGGGTACAGCCTGGAGTGTGGGGTACAGCCTGGGAGTGTAGGGTACAGCCTGGGGTACGACAGCCAGAGGGAAGAGGGAATTTCTCTCCACCCGTTGCAGGACCCCTCCTCACTGCTGGTGCCTGCCCAGGGCAGATGTGTGCTGTGGGCCGGGCAGGGCTCAGCTCTGGGCCTGGCCCGGAGGTTCTGTCGGGGATCTGGCTGGTGCTGGAGCTCTCAGAGCCGCAGCAATCCCAGACCGAGGGCCAGAGCAGCCCAGGCACCGCCGGCACCCGCTGCTGGGGTGTGTTTGTTGCTGATCGCCAGAGAAAACACCGAGGGAGCGGGCTGGGAGGGGCTGGGAATCAGTGCCGGAGCTGATCACAGCTATTGATCAGCGCTGGTGGCTCCGATCCCCGTCCCCGTGCCCACAGGGGCTGTCCCCATCCCCTGCTCAAAGGCATTAACAGAGGCCAGAAATCGAAGATTTGTTATTATCCAGCAGGGGAACAATGGCCTGGCTGGGTGTATCCATCAGCACTCCGGCCCTCGGGGCTGGGAACGCTTCGAGATTGCAGATTATTTATTTATACTGGGAGATGGGGGATGCTGGTGGCACAGAGGAAGGAGGTTGCTCCTCTGGGCTCTACCCAGATCTGTCCAAAGGTTCTGGGGGTGCCCTGACTGAGGGCAGATGGAGGTCCTGGGGTTTGGAGCATCCTTCAGGTGAAGAGGGGAAAGGAATGTTGAGATCTAGTGGAAATCTGCAGGTGAAACTCCCAGCACCATCAGTTTGTGTTGCAAGGAGGCTCCATGGAATGTGAAACTCTTGGAAAGCAGGTCCAGAGAATCCTCTGCTCCTCTTGATGAAAAATTGTTTATTAAATTCACTCTGGTGGAAGTATCTAAGCAGGTCCAGTCTGGAGGGTGTGAGACCTTTAAGGTTCTCATAAATATCTTTTTTGGATCTGAATATGAGGTGTGGGTAAGGGTAGGACAGCCCTAAACTGATGGCTCAGCCCCGCACCAGGGAGCTGATGTTCCCCTGAAAAATGACCTGACTTGGGTGGAGGAATGAAGAGACGAAGAGATTGGACCAAAAACCTTTGTCCAATGGTGGCAGCAGTCCTGGGTGTAGGCAGGAAAATGATCCTGAGTAAAATGTCCTTGCTGCTGCTAGAAGGGAAAAACTTCCACCTGATACAGGGAACTGCAGAGCACGGTGAATATTTACAGCTCATGGGCAGGAAGGCTTTATTTTTAGTTTTGCTTTACATTTCTGTAGCAGAAAATGCTTCCTCAGCCAGAGAAAAATACAATTGGGGATGAAATGAAAGTGTGAAAACATCTTTTTTTTTGGTAAGCAATAATCAGAAAAACGCTACTTTTCACTAGCTAGAAACAGAACAAAAACTTCTGAACAAAGCCGAAGAAAATTTCTGTGTTTGTTTCCACCTCAGAACACTTTGTGAGAAAAACCCTTCAAGGTTTTCCAGCTCAGCTCCCCATTTGGGTTTTGCAGCCATGGTTCCTGTTTTTCCTCGGCCGATCCCAGCCCTGCTGCCGATGGAGGCTCCGTGCTGGGAGCTCAGGGCAGCGTTTGCAGCCCCAGCCCGGGGGGGCTGAGCTCCCCAAACCCCCGGGTGCCCACCCCAGGGCCGGGACGGAGCTGCAGCCACCCCTGCTGCCAGCACACTCCAGGGGCTCGATGGAGTTTGGGGCTGAGCTGGGAGGGATGGGGGCCACCACAGCCAGGAGTAGCTCCCAGGGAAGGTGGAAAGACCGGCTCAGCAGAGCAAAACCCCGCTGCAATGCAAGGGGATGATCCAAGCAGCGCTTCCTCCACCTCACCCCCTTCCCTACCCCCATCTCACCCCCTTATCCTTGAGGGGAAACCAAAACCATCCCGTCAGCCTCTGGAGGTCCCCCTGCCGTGTCCCTTTGTCCAGAGCTGGGATCTGCCCTGCCGGGGGTGGCACCCATGGCACCACCAGCCCTGGCCATGCCCCGTGCCCGCTGTGGGGACAGGGACAGGGGTGCTGGGGACCATCCCACAGCCGCCTGTGCTGGCATGTCCCTGTTGCTTCCCGCTGCTCCCTGCCCCCTCTCCTTCTATTTTTTCCCCCTGAACAGTCTCCAAACGCCTTTGTAACACCGCAGCATCGTTAGGGCCCTCCTGAAACCGGGGCGGGCCGGGCGAGAGAGCGGCTCATTAGCCGGCCGCTTTGAAGCGGGCTCTGTTTGGGGTTCATTTGTATGCCGGCAGAAGGGAAACCTCTGTGTTTCGAGGATGTTTTTCTGGAGGGGCTTCCTGGAAACATAACAAACATGACCCCGAGGAGCGGCGGGAGCTGCGGCGCGGGGCTGAGCTCGGCACAAAGGCAGCGCCCGCCGGCAGCAGCGCGGCCAATTCCCCCGCAGGGCTCCGAAACGGGCACGGAGAGAGGCGATTTGTCGCACAAGCCATCTCTGTCTGAGGGAACAGAATTCCTGGCTCAGCCCCGCATCCTCCAGTCCCTCCTGTGCCCAAAGGTCACCTCCTTCCAAGCGCCCGACGTGGGCAGGGATGGCACTCACGGCATCAGGGACCCGTCCAGCCTGGCCTCGGGCACTTCCAGAGGGCACAACTCGGCACAAGGAGGTGCCAGGTTGGGCCCCTGCTCTGTCCTGACAAAGCAGAGCCAGGTGACTCCTGGGAGGCCATCGCCTCCCCTGCCTTCGAGGCAAAAGAATCCTGAGCTTTGGGGTGTTTGGAGGGATCCCAAAAAGCATTCCCGAGCTTCTCTGCTTGCTTGCTGCCCTGCAGGGATGAAGGATGGACACCTCCATCCCTGCCCAGCCAGCAGCTGCCCTCAGGGGAAGGCTGGGGGAATTTCCAGGAGAGGAAGGAGCCTCCCTTGATGAGCAGAACATGGATGGCTGTACCACCTCCCTCACCCTCTGTGCCTCCCTTTCTCCGCCTGCTTCTCCCTGGCTCCGTCTTGCTCTGCCTCCCCTTCTCCCCCCGCCTCTCCCGCGGCGCTGGCGGTGACAGGGAGCAGGGGACAAAGACGGATGGCAGTGACACGGGAGCTCCAGCGTGACCGCCGGCTGATGCATGGGAAGCCGTGGCTGGGTGCTCGTCCCCAGGGCCACAGATGACGGACTGACCCCTCAGCCAAGGGGTCAAGGAGGTTTGAAGGGCAGCGTGGCTTCCCTCGGGGAGGAAAACAGTCCCCTGTGTTTTATCCGGCACCTCGGCGGTGGTTCAGAGCATTGTCACTGTGCTGAGCTCCTCATTTCTGCCAGCCGAGCAGCAAAGAGCCATCCCCGATCTCCTCCTCCTCCTCCTCCTCCTCCTCCTCCTCCTCCTCCTCCTGCCCTGACAGCCCCGAGGGAGCGCTGGAGATCCCACCAGGCTCTGTCAGCACCGGGATCCCAAATTCGGGGCACGGCAGCACCCTGAGCTGACAGTGGTGGAGCTCTGCCACTCTCTGCATCCCTGCTGAGGTCCCTCCCTGTCACCTCCGCCGAGCTGAGGTGTGCCAGGGCAGCCTGGCAGCAGAGCCAGCCCTGCCAGAGCTGCCAAGCTCCCTCCTGGCTCCTGGATCTTGGAGCTGCTGGACTGGCACAGAGGAGCAGTGTGGGCTTGTGGGGTCACCTGGTGGGGAGATGATTTCATCCTCAGGATGGATCTCTGGGGTCACCCACCTTCAACTTCCCCAAGGCAAACCTGAGCAAAACCTTCAGCTTCTCCTTCAGCTCAAGTCTGCAGCGCTGCATTTCCAGGATGAAAGTGAATTCCTCTGGTATTTTGTCACATCCTTTGGGCTGAAGATCCAGTGGGCTCCAGCCTGGGAAGTATTGTCAGACAAATCCACTGTTCTTCAAACTGCTGTCTCAGGATGGCTGGGAAATTCAGCTCAAAGCCACAGATTCCTGTCACATTTGGCAAAGCAGCTTGCCTAAATAAATGTGTTTTTAACAGAGATACCACACTGGAGATGTTGGATCATTTCAACTTGATGTTTTCAACTGAAGTGAAACAAATGCAGATCTTTCCTTTCCCTTTGATAGAAGAGTAAAACCACGTTAAAAATAGTATGAGCTGCTTTATTTTTAACCCATCATTTCAGTCAACTCAAATAAAAGAAGGAAAAAAATCATTTTGTGGGGGGGGAATGAAATTTTTTTCCCCAATAAACCAGCCAAGGATCTGGGAATTTGTTGTGCCAGGTCCTGTTGCTTCCGAGGAATCACAGGGAGAGGTGACAGAGGTGACAGCCCTGGGTGGGGGGCACTGCCCAGCCATGGCCATGAACCCAAAGCAGGCTGTGCAGCGAGCAGGTTGTCTGAGCTGGCTCTGCCTCCTCCCCAGGCTGCAATCCTGCCAGGAGGAGTGCTTGGAAAAGAGCAAGGAAGGAACAGCCATGCAAGGCTGGACAGATGCGGCCAGTTGGCAGCAGCCGCTAAATTAGCAGCCAATTTCCCGTGCACAACCTGGGGACCTGGGCTTTCAGCTGAGCACATTAAGGCTGGAGCCCCTTTTAATTGCTGTAGATCTTAACATGTGTCCCTCAACTCTGGGGTCCCTGACAGCCAGGACAAAGGCAGCTCTCAGAGCGGGGGAAATGCTGTCACCTGCTTTATTTAGGGCCTTGCTGCACACCTGGGCAGATTCGGGGTTTGGGGCTGATTTCTCTTACCCCAGCACCATCCCTGTGTCTCCAACTCCATGGGTACCAAAAGTTGAGGACAAGGCAGGAGTGAAGCAAGGCTGGGGGTCAGCAGGGATGCAGCCAGGCCGGGATGTGCTGGAGGCAGGACACGGAGCTGAGAAAGCTGTGAGACCCTTAGCAGGTCCTGTCAGCCTTATTCACACCTTATCAGATGGGGGAAGCCCAAAGGGCTGTGAGGGAGGTAATTAATCTTGGTCTCGAGCAGAAAGGCTCCTGGAAAGGAGGGGGGAGGTCAAAATGAGGCACGGATGGAGGAGAGATGGGAACCTGCTGAACGCTTGAATGCTTTTTCTGCCCTTAATGTGAAGTTCACCCCAGATCCGAAGACACCTTCGTACTTCCCCCCCGATTTAATTTGGATTTTTATTTAGGATCATCAGTTTCTCCTCACCATAAAACACATCATCATCACTGTAAAGCACTTTTATGACACCTTTATCTGATTATCTGAAAGCACTTAATCAGCATTAACTCATTAAGCTTCCCCAGGCCGTGGTGGGAGGGAGGGAGGAAGGGGTCGGTGCTGGCTTCCAGCGAGCATCCCTTGGTCCCCACCTCCACAGGCATTCCAGAGGGAATTCCCTGCTCTCCCCCATGGATGGAGGCTGAGGTGGGCACACACAAGGGCTCCTTGGTGGGCCCACTTGCAGCACCTTTCAGGGGAAAAAAGGAAAACCACCACACAGGGATTTTCAGCATCCCCAAAGAGGTGCTAGGAGTGCTCCTTGAGATGGAATCGGGGTTTGCCTGCTGGCACTTGTCCTAAAACAACACAGAATATAACACAGAATATAACACAGAGAGTCTCTGTCTGCAGAGCAGGACAGAGTTGGTTAAACAATCCCCCCAGCTCACGTGTTTGTGGCAAAAATGAAATACCTGTTTGCTTTGTGCCAGCAAAGAACCAATCTCACCTGGGGAGCTCTGGAACTTGCTGAGCCCTTGCAGTCACTGGATTTGGCCCTGAGGATGAAGGCCTTGAGCAGCCCACCCTCAGCAGGGTTTTGAGGAGAGGGAGGTGGCTGTGGGATGCTGCCAGCCCCCTCCCCTGGACACCCTGGAGTCCCTCCAGGAACATACCAGGACAAGGCCACCCCCAGCCCCAGCAGCAGCCCTCACTGGTCAGGGACGGCCATTCCCCAGCCTCCACAGTGAATTAGACCCCTGGAAAGGGGTGGTGGGCAGGGTTGCCCATCTGCTCCTGTTTTTGTCCCTCAATTAGGGCTCATTTCCCCGTGCTCACTGTGCTTCATTGCTTTCCGCTTCACGTTCCGCGTGCTCTGCAGGCACCGGCACACAGCAGCTCTGCCTGTCTCCAGAGGGGTTTGCCTTTGCATTCTGGCCATCCTTTTCTCCCCCCACCTTCTCTTCCCAACTGTTTTTGCCCCCCAGGCTCATTCAGACAGCGCTGCCCTGGGCCAGCTCAAAGAGGAGGCCCTGACCAAGCGTGCCAGGTGCTCCAGGATGCACCAGCAGCGCCCACCCACCCCTCATTTCACCCCCTGTGAGCTCTCAGACAGCTCCAGACCTCTCTGCAGAACCTCCTCTACCCCCAGGGCGCTGCCTCTGCCCCACATCCATGTCTCCTGGCTGGCAAAGCCACGGTTCTCTGCCATTTGCTCCTGATCCAAACCATTCCTCCCTCTTTGCTGATCTCCAGCAATCCCATCAGGGATCTCCCCTGACCATGTGGAGCAGCTCCTTGCCCAAATCCAGATTTCATGTCCTGGGAAAACCTACCTGAGTTTAGGGGGGAAAATGGAGTTAGATGGGAAAAAACCCCAGACACTGGTGTTGGGAGGACTTGGGGTGCATGGCTGTGCCCCCCATCCCACCCAGGGTGCCAAGGACCCAGCTCTGCCAGGCTGTTTGTGCTGGGAACTGCCCCTGGGTGGGCCTGGGGACAAATGGGGGGGTGTCCCACACAGCCCCAGCTGGCAAAGCTTTGGGGAGCAGGAAAACGGTCTGGGGGCTTTGTCCTCCTTGGGTCACTGCTGCCAGGGGGCTTGGGGCCATGGAGGGGTTTGGTTACCCCTGCCACCAACCTCGTGCAGAGTCAAAGCATCACTTTGTCTCCCCAAATCAAATCACTGGAGACTGTTTGGCTCATATAAAATAAATAAATCAAATCATTAGAGACTGTTTGGCTCATATAAAATAAATTTTCAAACCTCCTTGGCATGTCTGTGGGTTAAACCTGTGTTAGGAAACAGAAGTTCATGAAGGGATCTCCTCCCTGACTTTTCCTTTTCCATTCCATCCAGGCGTTTTTCCCTCCCAAAGATGTTATTATTTCATTCCCTTTGCAGCTGCCTGCAGCTCTCGATGGCCAAGCAGTTCTTTGACTGATAAAAAAAAAAAAAAAATGTTGAGCATCAGTCAGTAAATCAGTGGCAAGAGAAATGCTGAATCGTTAAATCTTGCCCTGGAACCCATTTTAGCTGGCTTTAGAACACATATCCAGGGCTGTGCAGGGAGGCAACAGGCTTTAAAGGCAGAACCAAAATAAAACACTCCAGGGGAAGCAGAGCAATCCCTGGTTTTCATGGTTAAGGCAAAGGTAGCTCCAGTCCCTGCCTGAAGGTAAAAATCCGTTCCCCTGTGGAAAACTGTGGATTTTGAATTTGTCCTGAGTAAAAATTTAGATATAAAACTCTATTTAATTTTTCTCTGATGGGGATTTTAAGCCAGGGCCAGAAGGGAATCATGCAAATTCAGAGCTGGTTTCTGGGGCCTGGCTGCACCTCTGGCTCAGGCAGGTGTGAGTGAGCCAGCCCCCAGTGTGATCCTGCTTCACACACCCAGGGAGAGCTGGCTCCTTCCCACACAGCCAGGACAGTCTGGGGACACCAGACAGGACACACAGACTTCCAACAGGGCCTCATCCTCCCCATCCCACACCCCACCACTGGGCACAGCAGCTGCCCTTTCCCTACTCACAGCTGCCTTTTTCCTCCCATTTTATTTGATGGAGAAGTGAGTTTCTAGGAGATGTTGGACAAAACACCCCTGAGCAATCCTGTCCTGGGAAGGGCTGGATGCAGCCATTATTAACAGCTGTGTTCACTCTGTTTGGGCCTTCTGGCAGCAGGATGAGAGTGGGGGAAGCCCCCAGGGAGTGCAAGGAGCTGGTGACACTGACAGGGAGCTCTGTCCTGCCCCGTGGCCGTGGCCAGAGGCTCCTGTCCCATGGGCTGGCCTTCAGGAAAGGTCCCTGCAGAGATGCTTTCCCCGGAGTGCAGAGCACCCAGCCCTGCCCAGATCTGTCCTTTCCCTCCACCCAAAGCCAGCCAGCCCTGCTGCTGCTCTCCAGGGCAGCCTCACCACGTGGGTCAGCATCTCCCCATCACCACCCTGGACAGCAGCAACCCCCCTTGGAAACTGCTCCAGCAGAGCCATTTTTATCCATATTTATATTCTTTTTATTGGCAGAGACAAGTTTATTTTTAGATCAGGCTGTTTCTTGCCCTCTGAGAGAGATTTCCAGCTCGCTCCCAGCTGAAGGGACCATTGGCTTCCCTCATTTTTGGGGCAGCACAGCAGGAGAGCGAAGGGCAGGAGCTCCATGGACACAGAGCAGGGGGATCCAGGCTGGTGCTCGTGGTGGAAGGTCCTGCTGGGCACAGAGCACACACAGGCAGCTCCCCAGCACCCTCAGGAGCCTCTCCCTGCTCCCACTGCTGTCACCTCAGCGGCTGGCAGCAGCTCCCAGGGGTCAGTGGTGAAGCAGAAGCCTCAGCCCTGTCCTGGAGCCTCCCAGGGGAGCTCAGGGATGTTCAGACTCTTCCAGCTCAGGGCTCAATTCCAGCCTGGATGAGGGGATCCCACTCCTGCAGTCACAGCAGTGACCTCTCTCAAAGAGTTTTTGCAGTGTTCCAGAGGGACAGAGCTGCAGGCTCTGAGCTCCAGGCTGTGTGCAGATCCTCAGGGAGCACACAGCCAGGTGTCACATCAAACCTGGGATCAGAGACAAACAGGTGACTGTGGAGGGAAATGAGCTCAGGGATGCTCAGACTCTCCCAGCTCAGGGCTCAATTCCAGCCTGGATGAGGGGATCCCACTCCTGCAGTCACAGCAGTGACCTCTCTCAAAGAGTTTTTGCAGCGTTTCAGAGGGACAGAGCTGCAGGCTCTCACAGGGATCTTCCTCCAGGCAGGTCCTGGGGGAGCACACAGCCAGGTGTGCCATCAAACCTGGAATCAGAGACAGACAGGTGACTGTGGAGGGAGAAGGGGAAGGGAAGGGAAGGGTGGGATGGCAGGGCAGGGAGGGAGGGAGGGGAGGGCTCGAGGTGCAGCGGACCCTTGACTGTTCAGTAGCCAAGAGGCACAGCAGGCCGATTTTTCCTCCCTTTCCTCCCCTCTGGAGCAGAGCAGAGGCCGGCCAGCCCCGGGGCCGGGCAGGGGAACCCAGCAGCATCCAGGGCCGTGCGGCAGCAGCAGGGGGAGGCCGGGCGGGGTCCCAGCCCTCCGCGGGGTGCCCGGCCGGCCCGAACTCTGATCCCTTTGAAGTGGGAGAGGATTTGGCAGGTCGGTGCTCGGAACAAGGGGATTGGCTTCCCTCCCTCCCTCCGTCCCTCCGGCACACGGCTCTCCCGCCCCTCCGCGCTCCCGGCGAGCGGCAGCGCAGCCGGCGAGCCCCGACAATGTCCCGTCCCCCCCGGGCCGAGCTCATTGTCCCCGGGAGATGCCTCCTTCCCCCTCCCCACCTCTCCCTTCTCTTCCTGGCAAATTCTCCCCCTCCTCCTGGATCCAGCCGCTCTCATAATAGCATCCTTTTCATGGAGACAAATTGTCCAGCCGGGGGCTGCACCTGAGGGCTTTCGCCCTTTAACAAATAGCCTTTTAATTTTCTGCCAGAAGGGCACGGAGAGGGGGGGAGAGGGAAAAGGGGGGGCTGGAGAGGGGGCTGCACAGAGGAGAGAGAATCAATCAGACATCCATCTTCATCATTGCTGCCAAGGGACCGTTTGCACTGGCTGGATGCCCCTGGGGGAAGGTGGGGTGGAAAAGAGAAGAGGTTGGGGTGAGGGGGAGGCAGGAGGCGGTGAGGGTCTGGGGAGGGAGGGGGGCGCAGAGCTCCGTGATCCCAAACTCCACATGGAACGGTCGCTCTCCAGGAAAATAAACAGCAACCCTTGGAGGCCAGGGAAGGGAGGAGAGGGGGTCCTCCAGCTCTTACTCTGCTCTCCAGAGAGGTTGGGTCAAACCCAAAAGTGAGTCGGTAGCTCTGGCCCAGGGCAGAGCAGCAGCCGAGGGAGATCCCCATTCCTGCCCCCTGGCAGTGGGGAGCTCCAGGTGAGGTGAAGAACAAAGAGGCACAGAGAGAAGCTCCAGCAGCACCTTCTCCTTCGGGGGTGAGCTTTCCACAAACAGCACACACAGCTCCTACAGCAAGGCAGAAGGGTCAGAGGAGCTGGAAATCCTCCTCTCCCTGCTGCCTGGACAGCAAGGAGGGAGCCAGCAGGTGAAACCAGCACATCATTTGCCTCTCCTCTCCTCCAGATTCTCTCCTGCAAAGGGAAATCCAGCCACGCTATCAGCTTTAGCTGGAATCTGTCGCCTCTCCCACCAAAAAAAAAAAAAAAAAAAAAAAAAGCGGGGAGGTTAATTAGATGTTTGCAATCCAATTTATGTCTTGTTTGTGAAACCAGCATTTCAGCTGTAACCCAGCCCGGGAGCCCCCCGTGCCCTCGCTCTTTTGCTAAATTTATTTCACAGCTTTGCAGGACTGGCTCAGGCGGGTCAGAACTCTTCCATTATCATTTTATCGCTGCCTCTTACTCTGTAATTACAAGCTGCTTCCCTCGCCCCCTCCCTCCTCTGCTTCCCCAGCCCCCTCCCAGCCCAAGGTGGGAGATGCTGCTCTTGCTTTAAGCTCCTTGCACGATTTGTCTCAGCCACAGAGGCCGGGGCAGCCTGGCCCTGGCTGCAGCAGATAAGGCAGGGAAGGTGCCTGGGAAAGCAGGGGGAGGACGCTGCTCTCCAGGCCCCCCTCCCCAAGGATTAAAATATTCAGATGCACCGATGAATAACAATGAGAGCTGGAAATGAAGGCCTGGAGACTCAGCTCAGGAGAGGCTGGAATCAAGCTGGCAGGCAGGAGATGAGCTGCAGAGTCATGGCAGGCTGGGGCACATCCCCTCCTGTGTCCTGGGCCGACCCTCGGCTGCTCCCAGGGACTGGGCCAGAATTGTGCCAGGAGAGAGACAGAGATGTGCCCTGTGGATGTGTCCAGAGAGGCTTTGGGAGCCCTGCTGGCCAACACTCCCAGCAAATTCCAGCAGGAGGGAAGGGTCTTTGAGGAGCATCTCGGATGCAGAGCCAGGAACCAGCACCTCCCTGGGCTTCCAGCAGCTCCTGTGTGCACACAGGACAGCCAGCCGTGGGCACTGCAGTCCTGGGGCTGGCAGGGCCACCAGAGGGCTGTCCCCAGCCAGCAGGGTCACTGGGACACATGGAGCAGCAGCAGGATCCCCACACCAGCTCCCCTGGGTGCCAAACCCCAGACCCTGCCCAAAGCTGCAGGCTCCAGCAAGGGCAGGGGAAGGGGAAGGGGAAGGGGAAGGGGAAGGGGAAGGGGAAGGGGAAGGAGCCACATCCCCCCTGGGAAGGACCAAAACTCAGGCTGAAGGGCTTGTCTGGGAAAACTCAGGGAGAGGAAGGGACAGGCAGGGAGATGTCCCCACCTTTGGGGCTCTGTAACATCTTGGCCGTGGAGTGAGACATCACAGCACTCCAAAAGTGAGTCTGGGATGGAGGTGGCACTGTCCCTGTCCCTGTCCCTGCCCTGGGAGAAGGAGCCATGCCTCGCTGTGTGCACAGGCCCCGGATGCAGCTGACACAGCCAGCAGGGCCCTGCTTTGTTGCAGAATTTGGCTTCCTTTCAGTCACCTGTGACATGAATCAGACAAGAACTCGCAGGCAGCATGAATACACACACACAGGGCCAGCTCAATTGCCCATGAGAAGGTTCATGTAATTAACAGGCAGCCAGCTTTTCTTTCATGTGACAAAGAAAGGATGGGGAGGGCTGGGGGGGGCTTTTCTGTGCCCATCCCCTGAGAGCAAGTTCCAGCAGGGCTGTTCACAGGAGCAGGGAGCACAGCCAGGCTGTGAGCAGGACCCTGGGGGCAGGGAGGGATGTACCACAGCCCCTGATTTCCCTCCATGCACAAACGGGGTCCTTTCCCATCCTTGGGGGTGTTAAAGCCTTTCCTCTGCTACTGCCACAGTGCAGGGAGGAAAAAATATTGATAATTTTGATAAAATGTTTGATAAAATGGCACAAGGATGGATCTTTCTGCTGTGCCACACTCTGAGCAATCTCCACCCTGCACTGGAATCCCCCAAGATCCCTGGGGCCAGCACTGAACTCACACCCATCACCACGAACACCCCAATTCCCAATCCCCAATTCCAAATTCCCAGCCCTGGAGCCCACCTGGCCCTGCCTGTGTCCTTCAGCCCACGGTGTCCAGAGCCACACAAGCAGCAGGAGCACAAAGACACCTCCCAGAAACAGAGATCACAGCCCTGCTCGGAGCTGAGACCATTCAAAGCCCATTAACCTGGCTGCTGTTAATCACGCAGCGTTACCCGGTGGGAACAGCCCTGCCGGGAGTGCCCGGGCTCCAGGTGACCCACGACAGGCTGGGATCGCTCCAGAACCAGCGCCGGCTCCGCCGAATGAATTCCCTGTGCGGGAGAGATTGGAAATAATCAGCCCGAGGCGAGGCAGGGAGCGCCTGCAGACCCTCTCACCCTGCCGGGGATAATCCCCTCGGTGGCTGGGCTGGGGGCAAGGCCAGCAAATCGCCATTCCTCATCTGCTGGAAGCTCGGCCATCCTCGGGAGGAGGATTCCAGCCATGCTGCTGAGCACGGGGAGCGTCAGAGCCAAAATCAGCCCGGGGCTCGGGGGATGGAGAGCTCCTGGGACACGGAGGGGACAGCCCGGCACACACCGGGCAGGGGACGCACAGAGGGGACAGCCCGGCACACACCGGGCAGGGGACACACAGAGGGGACAGCCCAGCACACCCTGCACAGGTGACACAGAGGGGACAGCCCAGCACACCCTGCAAGGGGACACAGAGGGGACAGCCCAGCACACCCTGCAAGGGGACACACAGAGGGGACAGCCCAGCACACACTGCAAGGGGACACACAGAGGGGACAGCCCAGCACACCCTGCAAGGGGACACACAGAGGGGACAGCCCAGCACACACTGCACAGGGGACACAGAGGGGACAGCCCAGCACACCCTGGGCAGGGAATGCCAGGAGAGCAAAGGCTCTGCCAGCACGTGGAGGCTGCAGCCCCATCAAGCCCTCACAGCTCCGTGATATTAAAGCTTTCCCCTCATGCATAGAAGCAGGCAGGGGGGCTAATTGCTTCTTATGACACTATAATGGTAGGACTATTTACACTAGATTAAAATCCAATTCATAATGAGGTGTAATAACTTTGCAAACGCCAGGATTTGTCAAAGGGTGAGGGAGCACCACCGAGACAGAGCTGAGCAGCCTCGGACCTGGGGTGCCAGCCCTGCCCTGGGAGGAAGGGGCTCTTGGCACAGCAAGGGTGTCACCCTGGGTTTTGAGGTTTTTCTAAGCCTTCTGAAGTTTGCATTCTTGTAACAAACTTTCTCACACACTTTCTGTAAATCGCTCATTGTTTTGCATTCTTTTATGGAGGAGGAGAAATCTGATGGACTGTTGGTTTGTCCAGTGTCATTGGAGAGGTGGCTCTGTCACCCTCCAACCCACTGTCACCCTCCAATCCACTGTCACTTGGAAATCTATAAATGTTGGAGTCAGAAATTTAAAGCTCTCTTTTTAAAGAGCAGCGTGCCCACATTGTGTTGTTTCGTGTCCTACAGTGACACGAGGGTGGGGCTCTGTTGGGTTCTCCCTCTTGGGTGGCTCCTTCCATCAGGAGGATGGAAGGAGCCACACAAGAGGGAGAACCCAACAGAGTGGGGTTGGGAGCAGCCCAACCAGTGGTGGATGGGAGCATGGGGACCAGCAGGGCCCTGGAGCAGCTTTACAGCCCAGCAGGGAAAGGCAGTGCCAGGGCAAGGGGCTCTGCAGTGCCTGGAGAGGGGAAGGGGCTGTGGACAAGAGGTTGGATCCACCACAGAGCTGCTGGGCTGTGGGAATCCATAAATCCAGCAGGTTTTGGGAAAGCTGCAAAAGGCAGGCCTCAGAGGCAGCAGGGCTGTGGTTAGAGCTGAGCAGTAGCCAGGAGATTGGTCAGCAGAGAAATGATGTAAAATGCAGAAAAGCAAAGACAAACAGAACAGTGGGCTGTGCATTAAGGCCTGTCTGGAATAACTCCCTAAGCTGCAGAAAAGTTTATCTAGCCAGATATTAGGAAGTTTTAAGCTTAATAATGGAGCTCTGTGCATTGTGTTTAAGACTCACAAGCAGGTGTTGTATTCAGAATAAGACAGCATTGTTTAACCAAAGGTACCTGTGCTTGCAGTGGTTGGATGGAACCTCTGTCCATATAGAATATATCCTATACAGATATAAATACTGTCAGTGTGCTTCTGCTTTGTGTGATTGGCCAAAAAACTTTTACAGTGAGCTGAAACATTCAGTTCTTTGTCTGCTGCCTGGGATGTGAGCTGCTGGCATTTCCCATTGCCATAGCCATGGAATGAGGCTGGTGCTGGAAAATCAAACAGCTCAAGGCACACTCCCAGCAGCCCAGTCCTGTTTGTGATGGGTACAGAGCCCCTGGCCGGCGATTCTGGGCTTCACCTCAGGAACAGAGCTCTCCCCAGGGAGGTTTTGTTCCAGACACAGAGGCCTGGAGGGGTGCCAGAGGTGCTGAGGCAGCCTCTGGACCAGGAACAGGCACTCACGTGGGAAACCTCCCTTGCTGGGTGTCACACTCAGGTCACACCCTCAGAAACTCACCCTGCCCACCCAGTGCCACAGTGACCTTCCCCAGTCACCCCAGCCCCATCCCAGCACCCCTGAAAGGACACAGCACACCCCAGCACCCTCCAAGGACACAGCACACCCCAGCACCCCTGAAAGGACACAGCACACCCCAGCACCCCTGAAAGGACACAGCACACCCCAGCACCCTTCTAAGGACACAGCACACCCCCAGCACCCCTGAAAGGACACAGCACACCCCAGCACCCCTGAAAGGACACAGCACACCCCCAGCACCCCTCCAAGGACACAGCACACCCCCAGCACCCCTCCAAGGACACAGCACACCCCAGCACCCCTGAAAGGACACAGCACACCCCAGCACCCTCCAAGGACACAGCACACCCCAGCACCCCTCCAAGGACACAGCACACCCCCAGCACCCCTGAAAGGACACAGCACACCCCCAGCACTGCTCTCTTCTCCCCACATTTCTCTTCACAGAGAAAAGCAAACCACAACTCCCCAAAAGTATTCCTGAGATTCACATTCCCTGAACCTCAGAGAATGATCAAAACAGTTCTTATTTGCTGTGCCTGTGTTGTTCACAAGTAAAGCACGTGATAAAAAAATTGTTTGCCTAAATAAAATTAATAATTAAATTCTAGTATAAGTGTCTTAATTCACTGACCAATTAAATCCACGTGGGTGTGTTTCAAAACTGTCGGCTAACAATCACAAAATACTATACAAAAGAACAATTAGGTACTTAACAAATTCAAATTAAATCTGATATGATATAATATAATACATATAATATAAAATATGATGTGATATGATATGATAATATGATCTTATATTATATTATATGCTTCAATATTGTATATTATATATGATCTCCTGTACTGTCATGTCATGTATCATAGTCTAATTAATGTCATGTATGTAATCTCATCTAATCTAATGTAATGTACTGTCATGTCATATACTATACTATACCATCACATACCCATATCTAATCTACATATCTCCTCTCATCTATCATATCCTCTCCTCTCCATCTCATCTCCTCTCACTCTATCATCTCCTCTCCTCTCCTCTCCTCTCCTCTCCTCTCCTCTCCTCTCTCTCCTCTCCTCTCCTCTCCTCTCCTCTCACTCTCCTCTCTCTCCTCTCCTCTCCTCTCCTCTCCTCTCCTCTCCTCTCCTCTCCTCTCCTCTCCTCTCCTCCCGTCTCCCCTCCTGTCCCCTCCCCCTCTCCTCCCCTCCCTCCCCTCCCCTCTCTCCTCATTGCTTCGCCTTCTGACTCCGCTGGAGTCAGCTGCATCCTTTCTCCCTTTGTCAGGGCTGCCTTGTTCCAGTACCCCCTCCCCCAGGGGGTGCTCCTGCAGCCAGGGGGGAGCTTTGTCCTGCAGGAAAGCCAAGACTGGACCCAGCCTGGGTTTGCTCCTTGCCTCCCCAGTCCGTGTTTATGGATGTGACCTTGGCTGAGCCCACAGCACATCACTCCTGACGTGCTCCTGGAGGTGTTTATTTATTTATTCCCTGCCAGTGACATGGACTGGCGGTGCCCTCTGAATTCCAAGCAGTCTCAGCTCAGTGTTCCTGGTCTGGGTGGCTCTGCTGGAGAGCAGGCAGGGGAAGGGGCCCAGGAGCTCCATTTGCAGAGGGAACATCCCTGCCCAGACCCTCTGTGCCATCCTGGGGTGCTCAGGGCAGTGCTGGCCTGGCACAGGGTTTGAGGGATGGAACTCTGCTGTCCCATGGTCACAGAAGTCTCTTGATGGACAAAGTGCTCCAAAGTCCTTGCCATCACCAGAGGGGGAACCGCAGAGGGCAAGTCCCAGGCTAGGAGGAGGTGAAGGGGTGCTCAGGTGAGCGTGAGCCCTGCTGTGCTGACAGGAGTCACTGTCCCAGGGCCACCAAGCTCTCCAGGCCTTCCCACACCTCTGCTGCACCCAAAACCAGCCCCCTGCTAAAATCCTGGTGGCAAAGCCTCCAGCAAAGCAGTTCTGCAGCACACAGGGCTGTGGGGTTGTCACTCGTCCTGCTGGACACTCAGTACCCACAGCTGGGACTGCTGGCTCCCACACACCACGGGCAAGGAGAGCTGGAGGGAATATTGATTTCCTGAAGGGTGAGGCTTTCTTCTCCAAATCAACTCTTCCCTGATGGGATCACTGGAAGAGCTCCCCTGAGAGCAGGAGCACAGGAGGAGAGCTGAGTTATAAAAATAGCAAAAACCTTAACACACCCTGCCCTCAGAAGGAAATCAGCTGAGCCTCAAGAACAGCAAAACCAAAGTGAATTGTACCAAACTCACATGCAAGCTCCCATTCAGGGCTCTTCCCTTCTCCATGGAGCACTCTCCCTGTGCCCATCAGGGCACAGCAAGCCCCATTCCAACCTCTCTATGAAAAGTGGGGGGTTGTGGCTGGGTTAAAGCCTCGTCCCCAGCAGCTCCTGGTGGTGGCAGAACCAAGAGAGTCCTGGCAGGGCTGGGACTGGCCAAGGAACCCTCTGTCCATGCACTGCCCACAAGGCTCTGCAGGGTACCAGGGCTGTGGGGAGAGGGGACAGCAGGTTTAGGGACAGGTCTGGTCACCTGGGCACACCCTGCCTCATGGTGGGGCTGTCAGGTTTGAGGGAGAGCCCAAAAAAGCAGAGCTGCTCCTCACAGGATTATAAAGATCTTCCTGCTGACGAGGCCCCTCCAGCAGAACACGGGGAGGTTGGAGGTATAAATATGTTCAAGCTGTAAAAGAGGAGGTGTCAAGGAAGCCAGCAGGGGGAATGAGGCCCAGGAACACCTCTGAGTGCACGGCACCTCCAGCACCAACCCAAGAATCTCCTTGGCCAGAGTTTGAACCAA
The DNA here is from genome assembly GCF_022539315.1 of Serinus canaria. Lineage (NCBI taxonomy): Eukaryota > Metazoa > Chordata > Aves > Passeriformes > Fringillidae > Serinus > Serinus canaria. Next base: position 4,365,205 of record NC_066329.1, on the reverse strand, counting down.
TTCTCAGCAGCACTGAAAAGGAAAACAGCATTTCCCATTCTGGAGTTGTTTGTGAGAGGAGAGCGAAGCAGAAAGGGATGAAGGGGATGGCACTGCATCCCAAATGGAAAGAGCCAGTGGCCACTGCCCAAGTCAAATTCCAACTTTATGACATAATGGGCTTTTTCTAAGCAGAGCTTGCTATTAACTCCAGCACTGGCTTAAACCCCTTGGCCTCAGGCACAAGCAAAGCAGAGCTCACACACTGTAAATGTTAATACTGCTTTAGCACTGTAATAAGCTAAAAGGTGGATGCAAGATCTGGCACATTAATTCCTTTTTTCATCTTTTTAGCACATTTCAGGGTAATATGAATAATAAATATTTGAGCTCATGAAGGTTAACGGATGGATAACCCTGGAGACTGGGACTCCCCAGGTAGGAAGGCAGCAGCTCCTTTCCACATGGCAGTGTCTCCAGCAGAGAGCCAGGGAATCTGCCTCCTCCTGAGAAGTCAGAGTTTCTTCTTGGCAGGGAAGTGTTTGACATTAAAACTTGCTGCCTGACACATTTATTCACACCTCAACTGTTTGGGCTGGGGGATGAGTAGAGGTGAGTGTTTCCAAGCATGACAGGGCAAACCTGTGCAGAGAGGGAAACCTCCTCCATCCCAGCACTCTGCTCCCATTGAACACCAGCCAGATTGGTCAGCAAAGGGCTCTCAAAGCTTTTTGGGCTTTAATTAGGTCTAATTCCTCCTGCAGCCAGGTGTGGATTCACCTGGCCTGAGGCTTGGTGGCAGAGCAAGAGAGCTGAGCATGCACCTCCAGAGTTCTAAACTCCAGCTGAGGGAATGTCCTGAAGGCAGAGCACTGCATGGACCTGCCCCAGATGTCACCACCAGCCCCAGGGACTTGGCCTGGCCTTGTTTGGCAGGTACTGGGTCTAAATCACAAGGTTTTGGTGTCTGTGAGGTGACAGCCACACAACACCCTGAGGAGAGCAGCAGGGTGAAAAGCTCTGCTGGAGCTGCACAGCACCTCTGGATGACAAGAACGTGCAGAACAGGGCTTTGGGAGAAAGTCACACTGCTCTGGCACCCAGTCAGGTGCCACAGGAGTGCCCCAGCTCATCCCAGAGCCACGGGGGAGCTCCCAGGGAAGCAGCCTAGAACAGAGGAGGAAAATCTTCTAATCCCAAACAAGGACCATGTCAGGAGAGGAACGATAGGTCTGGTGACCCAGGGAAGGGTTGGAAACCCGGGCTTGGAGAGCAAACCCTGGGCCATGGGAATCCCATTGCTTATCTGTCAGCAGAGACCTGGCAGGAAGGAGCACTTGCTGGGAGAAAAGGGCTGAGGATGAACCCAACCCAAGTGTGATCCCTTGGGATGGAGGATGTGGGGCTTTCCCAGACTCCATCTCCTCTTTCAGCTTTGTCCTCCTGACCCTCACAGTACAGACACTGCCTGAGGTGCCATGGTGCTGGGAAAGCCCTGAGATTCCTGCAGAATTCCTACTGCTGGGAGGGAAGGGAAGGTTTGGGAAGGGAAGGTTTGGGAAGGTTTGGGAAGGTTTGGGAAGGTTTGGGAAGGTTTGGGAAGGTTTGGGAAGGGAAGGGAGGTTTGGGAAGGTTTTGGGAAGGTTGAGGGAAGGGCAGGGAAGGGAAGGGAAGGGAAGGAAGGGAGGACGGGACGGTAAGGGCATGGGAAGGGACGGACGGGAAGGGAAGGCAGGGAAGGGCAGGACGGGCGGGAAGGGACGACGGGTAGGACGGGCCGGGACGGCTGCGAAGGCATGGGACAGGTACGGACGGACCGGGCAGGGCAAGGGAATGGAAGGGACTGTCACTTGACTGGCAGGGCCACGTTCCCATGTAACGTCATTTTCACTTGACCTTGCAGGTCCTGGACTGGAAGGCACTGGCCCATTGCTTTCGCCGGAAGGTGCTGAACAAAGGCGGTGCAGGGGTGGAATCCCCGTCCTGCCCCGGCAGGCGGTGCGGGAGCTGCCAGGGCAGAGATGCTGCATCCCCGCTCGGATCCCTGATCCTCCCATCCCCAGCAGGGCTGCAGGAAGCTGGGACAGGCAGAGAGCTCTGGGCCGGTGCTGCTCGGGGGGGACTGGCAGGGGACACGGCAGGGACAGGCTGGGGGAGCGCTGATGGACGGCGAGCGGAGCCCGGAGAGCATTGGGGTGACCGCTGCCAATCTCCGCTTCCCTCGGCGGGGAGCAGCTCCTGGGGAGCAGCGGCGGCGGCCAGGGGAGGTGGAGAGGCGCTGCCCACCCCGGGCCGTGCCCACCGCGGGCCGTGCCCACCCCGGGCCGTGCCCGCTGGAATTTGTGCGCTCGGCGCTCGCAGCCTCGGCAGCGCATCCTCACCCAGCGCCGCGCAGCCGGCCCGGGGAGGGAGGGAGGGAGGGAGGGAGGGAGAGAGGGAGAGAGGGAGAGAGGGGGAGCTGCCCCCGCTTTGGGGGTGCGAGCCCGGGTGCTGTGCCAGGGCACCGTGCCCGCCGCCCCCAGCCCCCCCGTTTGCCTCTCGCTCTGCTCGCTGTTGCGTGGCCGCCGAGCCCCCCTCCCCTGGCCATCCTTGGGGGATATCAAGGGCAAGGAAGAGAAGGGTTACCTGGAGGAAAGGGTTGCTAAGCAACCCCTCCCCCCCGACCCCCCCCAAAGCACCGCAAACCCAAAACTCGTTCCAGGCCTGCAACCAGATTAGCATATTAATGAGGCTGTAATTTCCCCGGAATTGTCTGCACGTCTATGCCCGCTCACAGCACACTGGCCCAGGAGTTTGCTATGCAAATAAACTGGTTTTACAGGCTGTGGCTTAATTAACTCATCAAGTTCATCTTCCTAACAAAAAAGGCAGACTAACTGCGGATTAATGGACCTGTGTTTGCTCTTCTTTCTCTCCCCCTCTCACCCACTCCCTCCCGGCGGCACTGCCTCCCTGCAGCTCCTTCCATCCCCGGCCACTCCAGCCTCGGGGCTGGGGAGATCCGCCAGCCTCGCAAGGAGATAAATCCTGGGAAAAGAGATGGGGAGGGGGGAAGGAATCTTAACACAGCATCCAGCAGAGTCGGGGAGGTTTCCTCATCGACTTCAAGGGGAATAAGATGGATCAGGCCTCGAGGATGGTAATTACGCCTTCAGTCGAAGCTGGCAGGTGACCACTTATGAGAAGGAGGTGGCACATGGTGACACTGTCTCTTTAAAATGGTTGTCTGTGCGCGGATCAGGGGTCGGGGATTTTGGGGAGGCGGATTAAGGAAGTGTTTCTAGGGGGGCTCTGGCAATCCTGCTCCTTCCCTCAGGGTGCAGGGGCAGAGCAGGCGAGAGGGATGCTCTCCCTCCTGGGTTAATTAGAAAGGCCCTTCCTGCCTGCATGCCATGCTCAGAGGCAAGGTGGCTTTTGAGAGCCACCCCCAAAAAAGGTAAGTATAAGGATTTGCAGAGTCACTGAGGGAGAGTTCCCGCGGCCAAAAGTCTCCATTCAACAGCAAACCCCCGGGCTGGGGAGCTCCCTTTGAACATCATCATCATCATCATCATCATGACTTCCCCTGCCCTTCCGCACCTCTCCGGTACCCTCCTCCTTCCCTGGGAAGAAGGAAGGAGCTTCCCGTGGCAGCGGGACGGGGCTCAGGTGTCCCCACATGGCTCCCACCGAGGCCGGGAGCAGGAGGGAGTGCTCAGCCTGGGGCTGCGTGTGAAGCGGCTCCGGTGGAGATGAAATGTCTGAGCGGATCTGCTCCCTTTTAATTCCGGCTGCATTGTTAGTTAATTGTAGTTTGACCTCCAGGGAGGTTTTGCACGGCTCAGAAGGTGGCCTGGGATACCGAATTCAGAGCCTGGGGTGGGAATGGTTGCTTTGCCATTCATAGCGGGCATTGTGGCAGCCCGAGGAGATGCACGGAGCCCCGACCCCGGGAAAGGGAGGAGCAGGTAAATATCTGCAGGGAGGGGCTGAGCGCTCCTCGTGGAAGTGCCAAGCAAGAGGACAAGGAACAGGCAGGGACTGATGCCCAGGAAGTTCCACCTGGACATGGAAGAGCTTTTTCCTGTGACCAAGCACTGGAACTGGCTGCCCAGGGAGGCCGTGGAGTCTCTGGGGATGTTCCAGAACCATCTGCACACAGTCCTGGTCTCTGGGGTGACCCAGCTGGAGCAGAGATGACCTGACTGTGCTCCCTTCCAGCCTGACCCCTCCTGTGACTCTGTGGTGACCCTGTGGCCACCCAGCTCAGGCTCTGGGCTTCCCACCGGTGGTGGTCCCAGCAGGTCTGTGCCCATCACCCTGCAGCCACACTGCCACAGCCCCTCCCTCACTCTCAGGCCACTGGAATCTCCCAGTGTTAGAATGTTGGGGGACACAGGATAGATGATGGATTTTGGACTTAGTTAACGTAAGAGATTTGATAACAGGATGCTTTGGCAAAAGCAAATGGAACTTTGAAAATTATACCTAAAATGTTATTAAATTTTGTAAGTAAGAGATGTTGTAAGATGTATGTTTGTGTATGTGATTTTAACTAAAATGTTGTAGTACACATCACTAGTCTCCTTAAAATAGTGTAGAAGTGCTTGTGTTTTACAATAACAGACACCCATGCAATCCCCCAGATCTCTGAGGGGTGGCAAGGGGCTGGTTTCCAGCCAGCCCAGCTGCCAGAGATCTGCTGGCTGCTCCAGGCACCCAGCTCTGCAACTTCTCCTCAAGAAAGAGCTCCACACCTCCCTTGGAAGTTTCAGAGCATTCAAATGACACTCAGCTGAAAACCATCCCTCTTCCAGCTGCAGCTGCTTTGCAATGGATTTAAGTCGAAGCTTTCTTGCTAAATTTGGTTTAGAACTGGACAAAGTCCTTGAAAAAAAATCTAACTGTACTCAGAAGCTTCTCTGCATTCACAGGAAAATGGGTGGCTGGCTGACCTAAAAGGTCTTTTCCATCTCTAATTTCTGTGGTTGTATGATTCATCCCTCTTCTTTGAAAGTGTTTCCTACACAAATCGTCTCGTCAGAGGGAAAAAAAAATATACTAAATAATCTTTTTTCATTTCCTCTCCTCATTGTCAGAGCCTGGGAGAGGTGAGGGATGTGTCTGCTCCCACATGAACCCAGCAGTGGAAGAGAAAAGGCAAACCAGGATTCAGCTGAGCAGCTGAGGAGGAAGCTGCTCATACCAGGTGGGGTAGGAGGAGTTATGCTGGGGACATCCTTCCTTCCCAGGAGCTCAGCTGGTCCTCCCTTTCTCAGATCAGGAGGAAACACCGATCTGGAGAGCAGCAGCCACCTCCCCAGGACAGAGGAATGGCCCATGCCAAGAGGGGAGAGGACATCCCTCAGCCTGCTGCTCCCAGGAGACAAAATCACAGCTCCTGGGCTGCTCCTGGGGCTCAGCATTCCTAACATCCTCCAGGAATTTCTCTCCTAAGAGCTTGTCCAATTTCCTCTCAGTCCTGCAGCAGGAGTTCTAGAGATAAGTGCTTGCAAGAAGCACAGCTTGTTTTAAATCTTGCCTCTGCCCCCTTCACCTGAAGGCATGGAATGGGGTTTGGTCCCCCACTGTCTGTTTGGGAATTCTGCCAGGGACATCACATAACCTCAGAAAGGAGCCAGAACATTCCCCTGGGAATGCACAAGGGCAGTTTCCATCCTGCAGCAGCCCTGCATGGGGAGGGAGCTGGGAATTACCCCCAGAGAGGGCACAGGACAGATCCCTTGTGGCCACCAGGCCCCTGCTCAGCTCCATCCCAGCCCCTGAAACCCCCCAGTCCTGTCCCACCCCAGGGAAGCTGTCCCATCCCTGTATCACTTCTCTGGATTTCTGGTACCTCAGTGCTGGGATTGTCTCTTCTCCCAAGGCTCTCAGGGAATTCCCTCCCCATGAGGCACAAACTGAAGATCACCAAATTATTCCCATTTTTCCTTTGGATAATGCCTTCCAACCCAACCCCTCAACTGATCACTCCTTTCCCACCTGTTCTGCAGTAGGCACAGGGTGATGTTCCTGGAAAATATCTGCTTTCAGCTGGCTTCTGCTTTAAAATTTGGTGTGAGCTTGGATGGAGGCTCACATGTGGTGATTTCCAGAAGGGCTGGGGAGCTGCAGCGTTTTGGGGCTGGCCCCCCACCTGAAGCCACCAACCTGATGGCATCCGGATGGGAGGGCAATGGGGGACAGAGGGGGAAACCAAAGGGACAAACCCCTGCAGGAAGGCAAACTCAGCATCTGATCCTGGCTCACTCTTCAGCGAGGTTTGGCCAGGGATTTGGGGATCAGAGGTGGTTTGAATGATAATTACCCATCTTCAGCTGTCACCCAGGAGGTGTTTGTGTGAAGAATTGTTGTGACCATAATATAGGACTTTCAGTTCCTTTTATTTCGTTGATTTAGTGGATTTTCATTCTCTCTTTCCTTTCATTTTCTGGAAGCGCTATAAACCCAAAGTCCTCCAGCATCACCCCTCTCTGCAAAATGCAGATTTATTTTTTTTTAAACAAAGACTAAAGCTGAAGTGCTTACAGTCAGGGAATCACCCAAGATTTGAACACTTGCCAGGTACCATTTCCACCCTTAAGAAGCACCAATCCTTTTTCCAGCCGACATTCCAGGACATTGATTTTGTTTTTCTTTTCTCCACCATCTCTGCTACTCCAACAAAAGAATGAAAATGGGTTTTCTTACACAGAGGAGGCAATCCAAGAGGTGGAAAGCTGGACCTACACAAGCTGAGCTTTGAAATGAAAATCTGCTCTTTTAGGATTAACGAGGAGAGTGATAAAACAAGGGAACAAATTTACAGAGGGAGACATCAACCCTCAGCTGGCAGCCCACGAGTCCTGGGGCAGGATGCAAAAATCAGCCCCAGCTCCCACTCCGTGGGAGGTCAGACTCCAGGCTCGCTGGGGTCCCTTCTGGCCCTAAAATCTATGAATCTATTGATGCTCTGAGGCTTAAAAAGCAGCAGCTGCTCCTAGGCAGCACCTAGTTCTCATAAGCATTTGGAATAATGGATCCATATTGTGCCAATGCATACTAATGTTAATATACATTTGCAGCACACAATGTGATGGCTTTGGAGACACCCAGGTGTCAGATGGAATCAGTGTCACTGACACACCGTACCAGGACTCTGCTGCAGCTCCCTCTTGGCTTCTCCAGAGGGAAGCTTTTGCTTCTTGGAAATTATTGTGTTTATCCCTTGTGTTTCTGTAGGGAGGGAAAGGAAAAAAAAGAGGGAATTATAAAGGAATTGTAGCGGGCCCACTGCAGGATTGGTGCCTGAGGTTTGCAGAGAGCCAAATGCTTGCAGAGGGGTTGGGATGGGGATGTGAGGGGCAACAAAGAGAGGAGCTGCGCCCAAGGAGTTCAGGGGTGCAGCCTCTCCCTGGTGATCTCCTCTCTCACACCAACACAGAGGAACTCAGGGCCAGGGCTGGGGGCTGCTCCCAGCTCTGTCCCTGCTGCAGTCTGCAGAAGTTGTACAAAGAATTTGTCAGCCAAAGACCTGAGCCCGCCTCTGCCAGGTTTAACCCCTCCAGCTTTCACATGCAAAGGGAAAATGGCCTCTGTGGTTGTGCTCTGGGGTTGTGGGGGCTCAGGAGGAACAGGCTCCCCCTCCAGCCCCACTCCCCCCACACCCACAAACTGTGAGTGGAGAGGAGCACGCTGGGGTGTCAGGGGAAGCTTTGGGTGCCTTCTGAGGATTTAGAGCCTGTGTGGAACACCTTCACATCCACATCCATACACACAGAGACCTCATCTTCTCATAATTAGCACCAGCCTGGCCTAAAATCCCTGCCAAACTCCCTTGTGCTGATATGAGCCCTCATGGGAAGCTGCCTGTTTCCTTATGGGAATTCAGGAAAGCAGCGCAGCATCCAGCAAGTCCTGACGTGTTTGAATGCTCATTATCCCAATTGCCCAATCCATCCCAGTGCTTGGGACAAGGGGATTTTGTCATCACCCGGGCACTGCAAGGGTTAAGGCTGCCCCTGCCTTGGGACTCACCCAGGCTGGGCTGGTCCTTGGCCATCCCTGTCTCCCTTTGTGAGGAGTTACTTCCAATGGAAAAGCTAAACCTGTGTTCTTCTGCTGCTGGTTTTATGGTTTGTTTTGTTCTGTTTTTCTTGTTATAAAAAACATTAAAATAAAACCTATCAGAAATATTAAAAGCAAAAATAAAAATGGAAGAAACCAACAGCTTCCCAAGTCCCAGGGACTCTGATCCCCTTTAAACCCTGCACAGCCCCACAGAGAACCCTGCTTCTGGATTTTCTGTTTTCCAGAAGCCCAAGATACCCAGATATCTTGGGGATACCCCCTCAATCAGAGCGGGTGGAGCTGTTTTCGTGGTCCTGATTGCGATTAAGGGGGCAGGTGTGCATTTCCAGCGAGGAGTTGTCAGCAGAAGGGAGCGGGGCTGGAGGAGAGGGGAGTGCAGGAGGGAGAAAGCAGCGTGGCCCCGTGCCCAGGTGACAGTGACAGTCCGAGCACACCCAGCACAACTGCACATTAGGCGGCTGATGAGGTTAGAGAGGTCCGGTGCAGCCTTCCCGTTCCCTGAGGCCATGGAGGAATTATCCCATCCCTGCCCTACACCGGGCGTCACCCGGGCTGTGAAACCACTGCTGGAGCCACCTAGGCCGAGCTCTGAGCCGCATCCCCGGTGCCAGGACACCCCAGAAAGGGCTCTGTCCTGTGACCTGCACGGAGAGAGACAAACCTCATCCCCCGATGTTAAAACAGGGGGCAGAGGGTGGTTCGGCTCCCCCGGAGCTGGGTACGTCAGAGAAGGCAGGGCCACGCCGAGGGGTGCTGCGGGGGGAACGTGCGTGTGCAAGGCTTGGGTTGGTGTGTAACGCCCCACGGGGGGGTGGGCAGCGAGGATTTGAGTGCGGGTGCGAGCAGGGGCCGCGCACACGCGTGAAGGAATGCGGGGATGCGCGGGGAAGGGAAGGGAGATGCGGGAGAGGATGAGGCGGACAAAGAGCTCTGCGGGCGGCCAGGGGGACACCCCCAGCCCCAGCCCTGGGGGAGACAGCCCGCAGGCGGCCCCTGCTCGCTGTGCTTCGGGTGTGTCAGAGCGTGCAAGGACAGGAGCGTTCGCACAAATGCCCGAGCGTCGCCTCTCCGTGACACTAGGGGCTTCGTTCTCGCCGTGAGCTCCCCCACTGCGCTGGCATTGCTCGGGGCGGGCAGGCCCCGGCTTTTTGAGGTCGTTTTTCATCGTTTTTAAAGTTAAAAAAAACCAAAAAACCGTGCTGAGATCCCGCCTGTCCCAACGGATCTTGGGGTCCAGGCAGCGCAGCTCCCTCCCCTCGGGATGAAGGACTGGAGGCATTGCGGGGGTCCGGTGGGTGTCTGATAATTCTATGGCGGTGTTGCCCAAATTTCCAATCTTTCTGTGGGAGAAGGGAAACGGGAAGTGAGAGAAAAACAGAGAGGGGCAGAGGAGATCGGAAGGGAATGTGTGTGAAATGAGAGGGGGAAACGAAAAATAGAGCAGCAGAGGGTGTGGGGAGAGAGAAAGGAGGAGAGAGAATGGGAGGAAGAATCGAGGGAGGAAAAGAGAAAGAATTGAGGGAAGGAAAAGAAAAGGTGATAAATAAAAAAAGAAAATGAGGGGAAACGGGGGGAAAATAAAAGGAAACAGAAAAAGATAAATTTAGAAAAACACAGGAAAATGCGAGAGAAATAGGTGGAAAAAGAAAAATAACAACAACAAAAAGAAAGAAATAAAAGAGAAAAACGGAGGGAAACACAGAAAAACAGAGACATACAGAAAACTAGGACAAATAAAGAAAAGGGGGAGAAAACAAAAAGGAAAGAATGAAAACCAACCAAGGAAAAAAAAAAAAAAAAAGAAAAGCAAAGACAGGAAGATCGAGGTGGAGAGGACGAAGGCGACGGAGAATAGGGCAGGGTGGCGGGGCAGCAGTGCCCGCGGGACGAGGCGGGGGCCGGGGCCGGCGGGGCCGCGCGGTTCAGCACCCTGGAGAGCTCCGAGGGACCGGCAGGACCCCGGGGACACCGAGAGGGACGCGGCGGGGCCGGGGCTGTGGCCGGGGAGGGCTTGGCGGGACCGCGATCCCAGCAGGGCTCTCCATCCCGGGGCTCAGCCCTGCCGATGGCACCGCTGTCACATCCGTCCTGCCGCGGGACTCCTCTGCCACTCGGGACGAGCGAGGCAAGGAGCGGCTTCCCTGCTCCGCTTTGCCCCCGCTAACAGCCCCGAACCCCTCCCGTGGAACTGCCCCCCCTCCCTTGCCGGCATCCTTCTCTCCGCCTGGCTGCGGGGCGCGCTCAGCCCCCCGTGTGCCCCCGGTGTGTCCCCCGTATGTCCCCCGTGGGTCCCCCCGCGGTGAGCAGGGGTCTGGGAGCGCTGTGCTCCCCCCATCCCGCCCGCAGCTGCGGCCCCAGCGCTCCCCCTCCCATTGCCCAAACAAACCCAAAGGAGGGAGGAGGACCCCGAGGGGTGCAGCCTCGACAGCTTTGGGGGTCCCGTGTGCGGGGGTACCCGGGGTGAGACCCCTGCCAGTGCCCCGCTCAGCCACGACCCCCGACGGGAGCACCGGGGCGAGCTCCCTTCCCCTCCCTGCCTCGCCCCAGCTCCAGCCCTGCCCCCCCGTGCGCCCCCCGACCCCCCCCCCGCTCCGGAGGCTCTGCCCCGCCAGGGCGGGCTCCCCACGCACCGGCTCGCTCCGTCCCGCCGCTGCTGCGCGGAGCTCCGCGGTTGCCGCCGGCTTTTCTCATGCAGATTCCCTCTTTCACACCTCCCAAACAAAAGCAAACGGGGGCATCGCCTCGCCGTGTCAACACACACGCTCATTAGCGGGGAGGCGGCGGGGGGAGCGGGTGGGAACGGCTCGAGCAGCCCCTCCGGGGGGGCGGTCGCATCGACGGGAGGTTGTAGCGGGCCGGGGATCACCCGAGGAAATTTGGAGCGAGTTCTTTGCCGCATCCCCCTCAAGTCACTAAGTTTCCGAAGGTGTGGGTTTGCCCGTCTCCGGCTCGTTTCTGGCAGCGCGGGCTGCTCACGGCCGGGCTTTGCCCACCCGCGGCTCGGCAGCGCGGGGAGCGGCAGCCACGGGCGCTCCGGGCCGGCTCCGCGCAGAGCAGGACCCCAGCCAGGGCCGGCTTAGCCCCGGGGAAGCGTCGGGGCTGTGGGAATGGGGGTCCCGGGATCGTGCTGCAGCCAGGAAGGGCTGGGGGTGCAATTAAAGCTTCGCCAATTACCGCAACCGGCGGAGGTGAAAAAAAAAAGGACTGGTTAAAATGGCTGTGCAGGAGGATGTAGAAAGGTCGAGGGGAGCAGGGAAAAGAGGCACCCGGCTCGGCGCTTGCTGCCCTCAGAGCCGGGAGCGGCAGCCCCGGCCGGGGTCCCCCGGGTCTCGGGGCGCTCCGGGGACGGTGCTGCACACCGGACCCGCACCGACGGCTCTCCGAGCTCCGCGACCGCCGGCGGCAGCCGCTTCTCTGCCTCCGCTCGAGATTTTTGTGCCTTCACTTTTGTTTAGAATTTATTTTCCTTTTTTTCTTTTTTTTTTTTTTTTTTTTTTTTTTTTTTTTTTTTTTTTTTTTTTTTTCTGGTGGTATGGTTTTGTTTCGCTTTTTTCCCGTTAAACGGCCTCAACAGAGCCCGGTCCCGCGGCCACTCCGCCTCTCCCGAGGCTTCTCCCTGCCGCCGGCATCGCCGCTCGTTTTGTGCCTTTTCTTCCACCGAAACCCCGTGCCGGAGCTCGGAGGGAGGGAAACAAAAATTCGTTAAAATGAAGTAAAACGGGGGAAAACACGAATTAAAAATCCCCCGGTTGTTCGTTTGTATTTGTCTGCGGTGCTGCTGGAGGGCTTGGTTTGTTTGTTTTCTTTTTCACACCCCCCGGCGGTTCTGGAAGCACCCGAGGGGAGCTCGGAGCTGGGGCATCCCCTGTGCCCGGCACCTTCCCCGGGCCCCTTTTGCGGGGTGCAGGGGAGGGGGAGAAGGAGGCGCGGGTGGGGGGGGCCCGGCTGGAGGCGTGGGGGCTGCGTGGGGCTTTGTGCGGGCCGGGGGGGCCGCATTGTTCACCCGCGCTGTGCACGCCCGCGCTCACACTCACACTCACCTCGTGTCCGCCCCCCGCCCCAATAATACGGAAATTTCCATGTCCCAGCTGCCTTCCCCTTTTAACCTTGGTATTAATTTAGGACGGATCTTTTTAAACAGCCCTGTAATGCATTCAGACGCTGCTGGAGGTTTATCTTTTTTTTTTTTTTTTTTTTTTTTTTTTTTTTTTTTTTTTTTTGTACCGTGGGTTATATTTACACCCAAAACAAAATAATTACACTTTTGTTGGCGAGAGAAAGCTGGTGATTAGACTGTGGCTCTTTGCAGCAAACCCTTTCTCAGTGGTACACCAGGACAATTTTTCACGGCTGGGTGAAATCAGACGCGGGAGGTAATGAATCCTGTGAGCTATTTAAATTTACAATTTGTAACGCAGTCACTCAGAAACGCCTATGGCCCGGCGAGGAGATGCTTGCTGGGTTTGTTTAATGTTAAAACCTGCCCCGTCCCCCCTCTTACCAGGGGAAAGGAGGGGAGCGCGGGGGGAGCGGCCTCGCCCGCCGGCAGCGGCCCCGCGGAGGAGCGCGGAGCGCCGCGGAGCCGCCGCCTCCTCCCACCGCGCCCGGGCTCGGCATCCTCGGGCCGGCCGGAGCCGCCGAGCCCGGCCCCGCTCCGCGCTCCATCCCCGGCGCGATCACCGCCTACAACCCCAAAAATAGTTGGTAATATCTACGGAGTCGGCGGCGGAGCATCCGAACAGATAGATAATTAATTACAAAACACAGGGGGAATATGCAAACCGCGTATTACAAATTCTACAGGGCTTAACTGATTGGAAACAGATTATTATCTTGTTTGTCTTTTGTCTGTTTCACTTATCCCTCTGCCGTCTGTTGTGTTGTAAGTTGATACACTTTATTCTTGAAAGAGGATTTTTTTTTTCCTTTAATAATATAGTAAATTCCATCAACATCTTGTATAAGCGACGCTGCTTCTCCACGCATTACCCTGTTAAAACACAAAAGGTTTATTAGTTACATATAGGAGGTCTTATGGGCCCTGAATTACCATCTGTTACCGTGGGGGAATGTGGCTGGGGGGAGTTTCTTAGGGCTCGGGGTGGCTTTTCCCCTCCTCCCTTTCCCCTTGGATTTATTTATTCCTTGACTTTTAAACGAAAAAAGGAACCGGGGACGGCCGCCGGGAGCAGGGGACGGGGTGGGGGTCCCCAGCCGGGGGTCCCGGCTCGGTGGAGGGTCGCAGAGGGTGGCGGGGAAGGGACCCACGGGCATGTGCGATGTCGCTCTCGCACCCAGCACGGGCAGTCCGTACAGCCCAGATCATCCATAGGTTTATCCATAGAGCCCCGGGACGTGGCACAGCCGCACTCCCGCTCTCGGTGTGGCGGCCCTGGGCAGCCCGCGGTGCCTCAGCCCGGTGCCGTGTGAGGGCACAGCCCTGCCCGGGGACACGCGTGTGCCCGCGGCTCTGCAGCCCCTCCACACCCCGGCTTTTCCCCGCCGTGCGCGGAGCGGGGCCTGCCCGATGCTCCCGATGCCCTGACCCCGCTCCCGGGCTGGATCCTGTCCCGGAATCCGTGGAGGCCTCGCCGGGAGCGGGGCCCGCACATCCCGCACATCCCTCACATCCCCGCGGCTCCCAGATTCCTCAGGAGCGCCCAGGGAATGCCGCAAACTTGGGCAGAGCCCGCGGGAGCGCGGCAGCGATCGGCCCTGGGTCCGGTCCCTCCTCCTTCTCCTTCCCGTGCCTTCGATTTCTTGCCCGTTTCTCCCCTTTTAATCTGGCTGCACTTTCATTTCCTTTCTTCTCTCTTCCGTGGCTTTTTTTCCTTCTTTCTTCTTTGTTTTCTTTTCTTCCGCCTCCTCTTCCTTGCTCGCTCTCTCTGGCGCTTTTCCTTCGCCCTTCCCTTTTGGTTTCCATTCTTTTCTATTCTAGCCCGTTCTTTCTGTATTTTTATTTCTTTCCTCCGTTTATTTTTCCTTTTCCCTTCTTTTTCCTTCATTTCCCCCCCCCATATTCTTCCTTGCCTTCTTTATTTCTGTGTATTTTTCTTTCGTTCATTTATTTCTTCTTTCTTTGCTTTGCCTTTCTCTTTTTTTTTTCTTTTCTTCGTTTTCTGTGGTTTTCCTCTCTTCTTAGTTCCTTCCTTTTTCGTTTCCGTTAATTTATTTTTCCTCATTCTCTCTCTCTCTCTCTCTTTCTCTTTTCCTTTCCCTTTCTCCATCACTTTTTTTTTCCTGAATACATTCTCTCCTTTTCGTCCTGTGCTTTTCCTCTTTTTATTTCCCTTTTCCTTCTCTTTTATTTTTCCTCCCCGAATCTCTTCTCTCTATTTTCTTGTTTCGATTCTCTCTCTTTCCACAAATATCCCTACATACAAAACCCGCTCCACTTCCCGCCGATGGAGCATTTGTTGGGATTTTGACGTGGGGATTTTCTGGGGATTTTTGGGGTGTTTGTTTTTTGGTTTTTGTTTTTTGGGGGATTTTTTTGCCACTACCAGGAGCATTTCCCAGCACCATGAGGCTCCACAGCCACGGGTTATTTCGGGCCGGAGCGAGGGAAAATAAATTTTTTTTAAGTATATATTTTTAATATAAAAATACAAGGATTTTGCCTAGAGGAAACGACGGCGAATGGGAAGGAAGGTTTGGCCTTCACCTGCCCCGCCGCTTTCCTCCTCCTCCTCCCCGCGCGGCCGGACCCCAGCGCTGCCTCGTCCCCTCCCGAACCCCCCGGGGAACGGAGGCAGAGCTGCCCCCGGCCCAGGCTGGATCTTCCTCCCCAAACCCCCCCGAGCCCTGGCCGGGGCCGGCGCTGCCCCGTCCCTCCCGCGGGGTCTCGGCTCCGCCGCACCTGGAATTAAAGAGAAATCTCAGTGTGGGAGGGGGAGCGGCCGCCGCCCCCCGGGACGCCCCGGCCCCGCTCCCCCCGCCGGCAGCTGGGAAGGGCCCGGGGGACAAAGCCCGGGGTGTTCGGGGGGGCCGCATACCTCCGGGGGAACTTTTCATCCCGCTCCGCTGCGGGAAGGAGCCCCCGGCCTCCTCCCCATCCCCACCACCCCCTCCCCCTTCCTAAATAAATCCCCCCCTCTTCTTTTTCCCACTTGTTGCTCTTCCAGACAAAAGCCTCTCTTCCCCTCGTGCAAAGAAAAATAAACCCCCCAAAACCAGGTGATGCTCTCGCCCTGAGCAACTCGGGACCCCGTAACTCCTCCCCGAGCATCCCTGGAACAGCAATGAACGCAAACGAAAATTAAAATTAAAGGAAAAACGGCGGGCCAGCGGATTTTCGGCCTTGCCCCCCCCGGCCCCCCAGCCAGGTGCGTACTCACTTCGCGGCCCAGGTACAAGCCACCCTCAACAATAGAGGCGCGTTGTTTTTTTCCCTCTGTGCCAAGCACAAGGCTGGAGCCAATTTAGATATGCTATAAATTAAGAGGTTGCCATGGTTACCGCCTGGCCATTGGCCGCATCCCGGGTGACGCGGCCCTCGGCGTCACCAAATCTGAATAAGGATGCGCGAATTACTAAGGCGGGGGACAAAGCTGGCGATGGGGACAGCATGAGAGTGGCGGCGAGGCGGCGGCGGAGCACAGCGAGGCACCGGGGCTGCCGGCTGCAGGGGGGGGTTCATGCACCCCTCCCGCCGCGCCCGCTGCCGCAGAGCCCGCCAGCAGCGCGGCCGCCGCTCCGCCGGCTCCCGGGCCGCTCCGCACGCACCGCAGCGCGATTTCGGGGGCTGTTCAGTATTATTGTTGTTATTATTTCTCGGGGGTGGTTTGGATTATTCTTGGGGGGGGCATCGTTTTTTCTCTGCCGTCGACGAGGCTCCGGAGAGAAGAGGGGGAAGAACTTGACAGCCGCCCCGCTGCCCTCCCCTGAATTTTTTGTTATTCCTTCTTCTATATTTTGTTAATTTTTCTTTTATTTCGTTCGGGTTTGTTTTCTTTTGGGGTTTTATTTTCATTTTATTTTTTATTCTCCTTTATTTTATTCCTTTTTAATTTATTTTATTTCTTTTCATTTTATTTCACCTGACTTGATTTTTTTTTCCTGCCTTTCTTTTCTATTTTATTTTATTTTTCCATTATTTTCCCTTGGGTTTTTTTTTGTTTTGGTTTGGGTTTTTTTTTTTTTTTTTTTTTTGTTAGTTAGTTTGTTTGTTTTGGGTGGGTTTTTTGTTTGGTTTTTGGGGTTTTTTTCCTTTTTTTTGCCGCCGCCGTGTGCCGGCGCGGGGCTGGCTTCTCCCTTCGAGCGTCTCCATCGCCCGGCGGAGGTTATGATGGTGCATTGTGCGGGCTGCGAGAGGCCGATTTTGGACCGCTTCCTACTGAACGTCTTGGACAGGGCATGGCACATCAAATGCGTCCAGTGCTGCGAGTGCAAGTGCAACCTGACCGAGAAATGCTTCTCCAGGGAAGGGAAACTCTACTGCAAAAATGACTTTTTCAGGTGAGCCCTCACCCCCACCCGAGCGGAGGGAGCGGAGCTGCTCATCGTGCCCGGCCTCCCTGGGGTGTCCCCCGGAGTTTTGGGGAGCTCAGGGGGATCCCCTCGTGTCCCTCCCTGCCCCGCCACTCCGTCGGGAACAGCCCCCGGCCCGGGGGAGCCCCGGGGGGACCCGGCGGCCGCTGCTGCAGCCCGAGGTGGGGGCGGCGATGCTGTGCCCCCCTCCCCATCTCCCCGCGACCTTTCCCCGCTCCGCCGCTGGCACCGCCCGCCCCGTGGCGTCGGGTCCCGGTGGCACCGGGCACCGGGGTGTGCCCCGCTCGGCCCGGCCCGGCGCCCCCAGCTCCCCCCGCTCGGCAGGCCCCGCTGGAGACGGAGCCCAAACCCGCCCCCCCGGGGCCCCGCACCTTAAAGGCCCCTAATGAGTGCGATAAGGGCCGGGGGGGAATGAGGGGCCGGGAGGGGCCGTGACTTATGGCTCCTAATGCTGGCACTACATCAACGTCACGGCCGGCAGCGACACCGGCACCGCTTGTGCCGCGGCCCGAGGAGGAAAAGGGGGACCCTGCGTGGGCGCCCCCGGGCCTGGCAGCCCCCGGGGACCTCGGGGACAGCCCCTGCTCCCTGTTCTGCAGACAGGTTTTTGTTTCTGTGAGGGTTTTTTATTTGTTTTGGGGGTTGGTTTTATTTTTTGTTTGTTTGGTTTTTTCTTTTTTACTGTATCGTTTTCTTTTTTGTTTGTTCGGTTGGTCTGGGGGGCTTTGTTGGAATTTTTTTGTTGTTGTTTTATTTTGCTCAGGGTTTTACATTTTGTTCTTGTTTTTTGGTTTAGGTGGGTTTATGGTTTTTTTTTTTGTTTGTTTGGTTGGGTTTTTTTTGGTGGGGATTTGGGTATTGTTTTGTGGGGTTTGTGGCAGGTTTTGGTTGTTTAGTTTTGTCTCTTTTTTTTTTTTTGTCTCTTTTTTTTTTTTTTTTTTTTTTTTTTTTCCTCTGGGGGGATTGTTCCCAGCCGATTCCGATTTCCTGGATTTTTTTTTTTTAATTTTTAAAAAATCTCCTGAGGAAAAAAAACACACCTAAACCCAGACCCGCTCTGGGAAGGAAAGGAAAAGCGGAGATTTAAAAAGCACTCTTCCCGACCAGAAAAAATTCCCCCTCGGGAGAGCGGGACGGGCTGGGGAGCGGATGCCGGATTTGGGACCATGGGACGCTTTGGGGAGCGCAGCTCCCTCCTCCGCAGCCCGCTGTTCTGATCCCCGCACCCGCCGCTCCTTTTCCCGTCTCTCTGGCCGTGATCTGCCCCATTTTCGGGGATTTTCAGGCCCGAGTCCCGCATTCCCCTCCCGGGAGGCACCGGCTGAAACGAAATCCCGCCCCGCAGGGTGCGGAGGGACCCCCGGCCGCTCTCCCCTCCCCTTCGGGGGCCAAACCCGGGCGAGGATGCTCGTGCGTGTCCCCCGCGCCTGGGGACACCCCAAACCCGCCCTGCGCCCGCAGCCCAGCGCCAGGGCTGGCGGGGATGAAGGCTCTCCTCATCCTCGCCCCAAAGGTGCGGTTCGCCCGTTCCCCCAAATCTTCCATGGGACGTGCTGGAGAGGCAGGGCTCCCGCGGGGGGTTTGAGGAGGGGGTGTCGGTACGGAGCACACACACAGCCCCCGCCGCAGCCCATCTCGGCCGGGGCTCCAGCTCTCGCTTTTCTCCCCTTCCCAGGAGGTTTGGTACCAAATGCGCCGGCTGCTCCCAAGGGATCTCTCCCAGCGACCTCGTCCGGAAAGCCCGGAATAAAGTCTTTCACCTGAACTGTTTCACCTGCATGGTCTGCAACAAGCAGCTCTCCACGGGCGAGGAACTCTATATCATCGACGAAAACAAATTTGTTTGCAAAGAGGATTATTTGAACTCTCCCAGTTTGAAGGAAGGCAGCCTCAACTCAGGTACGAGCGGCTCAGCCGGCCCACCGCTCCGTTCCCGCCGCCGGTTCCTCCCGGCCGGGCAGGAGGTTCGGATTTGTGGGGTAAGGGGTCAGCCCGACCCCCGGTAATCCCTGCCACCGGCCCCGGCAGGAGGGGCAGCGCCGAAAGCGCCGGGCACAAGCCCCGAGCTGCCGGTACCTCCCGGTGGAGGCACCCCCCGGCCGGGCAGGAGGTTTGGATTTGTGGGATGAGGGGCTGCACCCCGCAGCCAGTTGATCCGTCGGGGGAGGGAGTGATGTGGGGTGAAAGGCTTGGAACCGGGTGGAAGCCTCCGTAACACCCCCCCCGCCGTGGGACGCGGACACGCGTGGGGTGAGCTCCCCGCTCCAGCCTCGGCTCCTCCCCGCGCACGGCTCCTCCGGCAGCGGGGCTGCGGGGCGGGGGGAGCCGCGATCCCCCCAAGGGCTGCCCCGGGAGCCCCTCACTCCCCAGAGCCCCCCTGCGAGTGTGCCCGGTCCCCCCGCGCCGCGGGCCTGATCCTTCGCCTCCTTTCACCCAGAGGCAAAGCTCCCATTTGACTTCCTTGGAAGCTGTCTCTGCGTCAGGAGAGCAGGGCCAGGCCCCCTCCTGCTGTCCCAGCCATGCCGGGCGCCCCTGCTCACCCCCTTCCGTGGGCTCTCTCTCCGTCCAGCACCCGGGGCCGGATCCTGCCACGCCAGTCAGTGGGGCCGCTGCTGTGAGCGAGGCGAGTAGAGCTTGGCCTTGGGGGGGTGCTGGCTGCAGGGTCCCCGGGGGGAACACGGTGCCTGGGGGCGGGGGGGGTGAGCCAGGCTCCAGGCAGCGACCGGGGGGGCTCCCCAAACCCCGGCAGGGACCGGCTGCGTTTTTCCTGGTGGCGCATCCCGCCTCCCTGCACGGGTAGTAGAGGGGGAGCGCGGGGGGCAGCGGCGGGCCCGGGGGTCACCCCCTGCCCTGCTCCCCCCGTCGGCACGGCACCGTGCACAGGGCTGGAGCGGTGCCCGGAGCTCCGCGTGGTGTTGGGGGAGCGATGCTTTAGGGGAACCAGGGGGGCAGAGGCCGTCTGCACCCCTTGCTGCTCTCCAGCACCCCCCAGCCCCTCTCCGGGCAAGCAGGCGGGCCGGGGAGGGCAGAGGAGAGGGGGGGTCAATGTCTCCCCGAAGTCATCCCACCCCCCCTTTCCTCTCTGGGTCTCCTTTACAGTGTCCTCATGTACAGACAGGAGTTTGTCCCCGGATCTCCAGGACCCCATGCAGGACGACACCAAGGAAACGGACAACTCGACCTCCTCGGACAAGGAGACCACCAACAACGAGAACGAGGAGCAGAACTCGGGCACCAAGCGGAGGGGGCCCCGCACCACCATTAAAGCCAAGCAGCTGGAGACCCTCAAAGCTGCCTTCGCCGCCACCCCCAAACCCACCCGCCACATCCGGGAGCAGCTGGCCCAGGAGACCGGCCTCAACATGAGAGTGATCCAGGTGGGACAGCCAGCCCTCGGAGGGGGGCACAGGGGGTCCCGGGGGGAGCCCGGGCCGTTCCAGGCTGCCAGAGTGGGAACGGGCCAGCCCCACTTGTCCCCGGCCAGCGCCACCTCAGGCCCAGCCCTGCAGCCACGCCACGCTGTCGTGGGTGAGCGGGGATCCCCCAGCCGTGGGAAGGGATGAAAAGCATTCCCAAAACGCGAGGTTTTGTGCGGGGCAGAGCAGGATCCCCGGCGTGCCGGGAGATGGATGCTCCAGCCTCGCGGAAGAGAGGAGCATCCATCGCGCTCTGCAGGCAGCCGGCACTTCCTCACCGCGCTGGCCCCGTGAAGAAAATCCCTGCGGAAATGTAGGGATTAATGGGCTTTAATAGAGGCATTAATAGGGGAGGACTCTCCGGCTTTGCCCGTAGCGGAGCTGCGATTCCCGGCTCCTGGCAGAGGGGAGCACGAGTCCCGCAGGAGAAGGCTGTGCTCGTAGCCCTCAGCTGCCCCATCCCCGGGGGAGTGAGACAATAATCCAGGCGCCCCACCAGGCTGCTGAGGCGTGCGGTTCGGAAGAAGCGATGCCCGTGGAGAGGCAGCCACATCTCCCCTTTCCCTTTTATTCCCATCCTCACCGCCGGCTGTTCTGACTCCCTGCCTGCTGCCGCAGGTGCTCATCCCCCTGCTCCCCGCTTTCTGCCTGCTCCTGCCATGATCCAGATCCCCTTTTTTCCTTCCCACGTTTCCTCCCTTCCTTCGCCTATCCAAAGGGGAAATTTCCCCCTCCTGCATTTTCCATCTGCAGGGGCAGAGGTTTTGAGGGTGTGCAGCTGCGGGAAAGAGGGGCAGGGTTTTAAATAACCTGGTTATTTGTGGGGTGCGGTGTCCCCATGTACTTTTTGAGGCAGCAGCAGGAAGCGGGGGGTTCGGTGTTGCTAAAAAAAACCCAAACCCCACAAATATTGGAAAAGCGGTGTGGGTGCAAGATTTCCCCGCAAAGACTTTGGGGACGGGATGTGGCTGACCCAGAGGGGTCCCTGCTCGCCCATCCGCGGTGGGCACTGACACCAGCCCGGCCACAGGTGTGGTTCCAGAACCGTCGGTCGAAGGAGCGGCGGATGAAGCAGCTGAGCGCGCTGGGCGCCCGCCGGCACGCGTTCTTCCGCAGCCCCCGCAGGATGCGGCCCCTCGGCGGCCGCCTCGACGAGTCCGAGATGCTCGGCTCCACGCCCTACACGTACTACGGAGGTGAGGGACGGTCCCTGCCCTGTCCCCCCTCCTGTCCTTTGTTCCTCCCATCCCCTTCTCGGCGGCTCTCCCCCTTTCCCCCGCCCGAGGGGGAACACACTCACACGCGTGCCCGCAGCCGCACACACGCGGAGCCGGCTCCACGCACCCCCACGCCCTCCCCCCCCCCCCCGGCATTGCGGGGCCCCTCTCCCTCGAACAAAGCCCCAGCTGCGGGGCTTTTGTCCCCCTTTCAGGCCGCATTTGTTCCAATTACCTCGCGGGCCCGCAGCATATGGAAGGTCAGTGCGGGCCGGCCGCCCCCCGCTGCCCCGGCGGGACGGGATGGGCGCAGCCGGGCGGCCCCGCGCCTCCCCTCTCCCCCTGCTCCCCGCAGAGCCCCCCCAAAAGCTGCCTTTTCAAAGCCTCCCATCTGACCAGGGGCTTTCCAGGCACCCCTTGTTGCCCTGGAGTTAGATTCTTCCAGGCTGCTTAAACACGTATATGAATTCCACATTATATATCTATTTTTAATGTATTTTTTCCTATTATATGCAATTTCGCCAATGTACATATATATTTTCCCACTTTATACATTTTTCCCGTTTAATATTAATTTTTGCCCATTCTTTTTATATCTATATTTTCCCCGTTCCCTTTAAATATACATATATATAAATATATGCACTTTTTTTTTCCACTACCCCGTTAATTAAGCACTAAACTAAGCCCATTTTCCCGGACCCCTCACCTCTCCCAGCCCGGATTCGCTTCCCTCCCGCACTCCAGGCTGGGCCAAGAGAGGGTGATGGGCGGTGCAGCTCTTAGGACGGGCTCATTCCTCTCAGGCTGGACTCAAATCCCACCCGCCCTTTGGGTCCCCCTTTGGGAGCCAGCAGAGCGTTTTGGAGGGGACAGCACAGGGCTGCTTTGGGGCGCAAAGGGATTTCGGGAGGTTTTTGGCCACAGGAGACCAAATGCATCCATTTTCCCCCCTCCGCACAGATTACCAAGGTGACTACTACGGGCCGGGAGGCAACTATGACTTTTTCCCCCACGGGCCGCCCTCCCAAGCCCAGTCCCCGGCCGACTCCAGCTACCTTCAGAACTCAGGACCCGGCTCCACACCCCTGGGACCCTTGGAGCCCCCCCTAAGCGGACACCACTCCTCAGAAAACCAAAGGTACACGGATATGATCTCGCACCCCGACACCCCCAGCCCCGAGCCGGGGATGACGGGCTCGCTGCACCCCATTCCGGGGGAGGTCTTCAGCGGGGGGCCCAGCCCGCCCTTCTCCATGTCCAGCAATAGCGGCTACAGCGGGGCTCTGTCGCACCCCAACCCGGAGCTCAGCGAGGCGGCGGTGTGGTAGGCCCGGCCCGGGCACGCGTGTGCGTGTGCGCAGGGGGAAACCCCCCCTGGTCCCCCCAGCTCACGCGTGTCCCCCTCCTCGCCCCGCAGCAGGGGCCGGTGAAGCCCCCCCGCAGATGCCAAAACGCATCCCGGCATCCGCCCATCCTCCCCATCCCCGCACCCCCCGGGAGCTTGGGGCCACCCCGCTACCTCCCCCCTGCCGGCACCTTCCCCCCGCCATTTTTTGGGGGGCAGTGAAAGGTGCCCAGCCCTGCAGACCCCGCCGGAGTCGGGACCAGCGCCTCTCGGACCAAAGCTGAACTCGCCTGGACACGGGTCCCACCGGCCCGGCGGCACCGGGGGAGGGGGCTGCGGCAGGGCTGCCCCCTGCTAATTAGCGACCTTTTTAATTATCCCCTACCACAGGAAGGGAGGGGGGGAATGGGGAATAGCAGGAATAACCCCCCCGTGGCCCCTCCCTGGCCTCATTTTTATTGTTCCTGTTTCACCCCCGAGGGGAAGGTGGGTTTGGAGCCGGTTTGTGGCGGTGGGGAGCAGGGGGCTGAGCGGGGCCAGGCCCCAGTGACTGGCCGAGATTGGGCTCCCACGTGGTGGAACAGGCACCAGAAAGAGGCAGAAACAGGAAAAAACGCAACGACAACAAAATAAAACCCCAAACAAACAATAAACCCCAGAACTGAACCAACCCAACCACAGCAGCAGAAATTTCACCCGAGCCTCGACGCCGAGTCCCACCCCAATGATTCCCAGAGGCTCCGCCAATTTAAGGATGTATTATAGTTTTTGCTTCTAGTTTCTTTATTTTGTATAAAGGAGAAACAAATAAAGTATGTTTTTGTGTTTACTGATTATTTATTGTACTTTAGTCATCGGAGGCTCCGAATTTTTCTATTTTGAAGGCAGGGAGGGGATGGCACCGGGGAGGGGGGTGAGAACATAGAGAGGGGGGGGAATAAAAGGAAGGAGAATGGAAAAGGAAAGAAAAAAGTTGTTTTCTGAAAGCGTCGTGGGTTTCCTGTCCCCGCTGCCTCTTGCGGAGGCTGTTAGTGTGAATGGCTCTTGTTGTTCAATGTGAATAAAAAACCTTTTAGTTACCTACTGTTCGGTCACCTGGTCCCTTTCATTTTACTTTATTTTAATTTGTTTTAACACAAGCCCGTGAGAAATGCCGGCCGGGCTCCCCCACCGTCCCCCAGCCCTGCGTGGGCTCTGGGGGAGCAGCTCCCACCCCTGCCCTGGGTGAGCCATGTGCACCTGCACAAGGTGATGCTGCTGCATCCCCCACCCCGTAGCCCAGCTGCCCGCAGTCCCACAGCTCCCTGGCACTGGGAAGGGGCACTTTTCCCAGCTCAGCCCCTTCCCCACAGCAGACAGCACAAGGCACAATTTCTTTCTCCTGGGGGGCACCCAAGACCGTCCCAGGGCAGCCCAGGGGCACCTGCAGCCCCGCTGGCAGAGCAGCCCCAAGGGGACACCCCAAGTGCGGGTTCAGCAGTGCCAGCAGCAGATTTTACCCCATTTTCCCTGGGGGGGGGGTCTCCTCCCCAGCACCCCATCTCTCTCCCCTTTTCTCCTGCTTTCTATCCCTTGAGATATAAAAATAAAAAGTCCCAAGCAGGCTGCAGCTCTGTACTAATATTTAAAATGCAAAATCATGGCAGAGTTTTTCACCCCCCCTCCCGCTCCTTGTCTTGCAGTAAAACGATATAAACAGAATAAATTACCTTCCCTTGCTGGCTTACGAGAGTCCCTCTCTCCTGACCTGAATTTTAAGTCCTGGCTCGGTTGTAGCAGGGAGCAGCGATGATTTATGGAAAGCCAGCCACATCTCTGCATATTTTCTCTGTTCAGCCAAGTGCTGGAATTTATCCTTCCTATGCCATTACTGGCATTAATAACGGGGTGGCCGAGGAGCCACACTGAGCCCCGAGTGAGCCCTCAGCCAGGAGCTGGGGCCAGCACAGACACTGGGGTTCCCTCACTCCCAAGAAAAACACCTTCTCCCCTTTTCCCAAACGGGGAAACTGAGGCAGGAGCACAGCTGGCTGCTCCCCTGGGCTCCAGCACTCCCAGGCTCTCGGTGTTAGCAGGCAAAGGGGAATTTTCATAGGGGCAGGGTGATGTGTTGGTAAATCACCCACTCACAGCATCATTTTGGGGAGTATAAAATGGTCAATCACTGGGTGAACACTGGTTGCATTGATTACTATCATTATTATTCTATTATTATTAATTCAAAATTCAGGGCACAGAGCTAAGGGTTGTTTTTAGGCTGCTGGGACACCCCATCTGTGAGACCTGGACAGAAGAGGCTGCAGGAGGGGCTGGGGGTGATGCTCCAAGCTGCCACCTCCCAGAAGGGTGAGACTCAGCAGGAGCAGCCATCAAAGAGGATCCCAAGGGAAAATCCCCTGGCCCAGAGGAGCTCTGCAGCTCTGAACTGGGTGCAGGAGCCAAACCCGGGGTCCCCATCTCCCCAGAGGTGCCAGGAAGGCAGCAGCACTCAGGATTCCTGCCTGTCTCCAGCTCTGGACCATGCCATCCCTTAGGGGTGTCCCATCCACCCTGCACCTCACATCCCTGCCTGGCACATCCAAAGCTCCCAGCTGGCACCCAAAGGCCAGGTGAAGGCAAGGAGGGGAAAAGCTCCCTGCTGGGTCACCCCAAACCCCCCAGTGTGCCCATGGCACCCCCAGCAATGACCCTTCTGTGCTGAGGTATCACCACGGGGAGCTCCTGACTGCCCTGACTCTCCCCCGAGCAGAATAACGGGAATAAATTCCTTTTTAAAGCTATTACGTTTTGTTTTTCTTTTCCTGACCTTCTTGCCTTTTTTTATTTTTTTTTTTTTTTTTTTTTGGAAGGGGGAAGGTCTGCAGAAGGTGGAAAGTAATCAGGTTTTGGACCTGGGATAAAAAATAGCTGGAGTAGGTTGGGCTGACTCCTTATAATTAATAGTGTGCCTCGTAATAGGATTCTCCAGCCTTCGGTGCTCCCTGGAAACACCTTTTTACATAAGATATTGCTCACGATGGAGCGGCAGAGCTGTGATTTATGGGGGTTTGGCCTCCACGAAGCACCTGGGAAGGTGGCCCGACCGGTGGGAGGTACAGGGCAAGGGGCTGAGGGCAGGGATGGGCTTCTGGGGGTTGGCAGCCAGGTCAGGCTTTGTGGGTGAGCTGCTCCTGGGGCTGGCACCCTTCTGCCCCAAAAGGGAGGAGGAGGAGAGGGGTTTGGGGGCAGCAAAAGGCTTCTCTCCCTGCCCAAGGCACAGGGCACAGGCTCAGCAGGGGAACCGGGGGACTGGGGAGCACCGGCGGGAGCAAAACCCCGCATCACCCGGAATGGGGAGGAAGGAGAGGGGAGAAATGTTGGGAGGACACAAAAAAACCCCAGGAGGCGCCACAGCAAAAGGCTAAAAGCAAACACAGCCCCGCAGAGAGAGCAGGAAAGCCTGGGGGAAAGGGAGAACGGGGAAAAGGGTGGGATGGGGGGGAAAAGGAGATCTTAGGGGGTCTAGGGTGGGTATATCCCCTCCATATGTTCCAGAACCTCGGAGTTAAACCCGGCCCGGGATTCCCGCGGATAAATCACGGTAACAAGAGCGTTGTTCTCGTCTGGCCACAGCCAACGTGGCAGGAACAGGAGAGGATTGTAATAATTAATAATCATTACAATAATAATGCATAAAGACAGTAGCAAAGTAATTAGTCAGAGAAGGAGCGTTTGCTAATTGAGGTGGGGAGCTGCAGCCCGAGCAGCCTGGGGAGGAGCAGGGGGAGGGAGGAGAAGGGGGCAGAGGAGAATACCTGGCATGTCCCGGGGGAAAAATGGGATGTGCGGGGCCCCGGTCTCTCCCTGTGCCTCCTGCACCACCCCGTGCCTCAGTTTCCCCATCCCTGCATGGGCGCTGCGTGCTGCAAAACGCTGCGTGAGGAGCCCGGCCCCGCATTCCCAGGCTTTATTTTGGTTCTTTGGGAAGGAAAGCGAGCAGAGCGTGCCAGGCGGGCTCTGCCACACGCCCTGCCCGGCGCGGGTGTCACTCCAGCCCCAGCTGGCTCTTCAGGGCCCGCAGCTGGGCCGTGTGGATGTTGCTGCCGCCGCACACCACGAGCAGCACGGAGCTCAGCGGGGTCCGCAGCCGCCCCTCGCTCTGCAGCCTCTGCAGCCGCCCCGAGTAGAGCACGGCCAGGGGCGCCCCGCACGCCGGCTCCACCAGCACCCGCTCGTCATCTGCGGGGACCCAGCGGGGACATTGGGGCACCCACCGAGTCACAGCTCGCCCTGCACCCGGCTGCCCCAGGGTCCTGCAGTGTCCCTGTCACCCCGACCCCTGCAGTGTCCCTGTCACTCCGCTCACCCAGGAACTGCTGCACAGCCCGCACGGCCTCCGCGTCCTGCACCACCTGCGAGAGCACCTGGCACTCCTGGGCACACTCCAGCGTCCGCGCCGCCACCGTCTTGGCTCCCAGAGACGTGGCCACGCTGGGACAGCAGGGGACAAGGCGGTCAGGGCCAGGACACCGCAGCCAGCCCTGCCAGCTCTCTGCACGCCTGGCTGCTCACCTGGTGATGTCTGGCAGGGTGACGAGCCGGCCGGCCTTGAGCGCCTCGTGGAAGCTGTGAGCGCCCAGCGTCTCGGCGGCGATGATGGGGACATCCTGCCAGCCCACCTGCTGCAGGCCGGCCACGACACCGGCCAGCAGTCCCCCGCCACCCACCGCCACCACGATGGCGCCTGGTTTGGCCTCCAGAGAGTCCTTCAGCTCCCGGACCAGGCTGGCGTGACCCTCCCTGCAGGGGGAGGGACGGGAGGATGCAGCCCGGGGGCTCCCCTGGGTCCCGGGCACGGGGACTGGGGGCAGGAGCTGAGCCCTGGCAGCACTCACCACACCAAGGGGTGATCGAAGGGGGGGATGATGACCCAGCCCTCTGTCTTAGCCAGCTCCTGGGCTCTGCTGTTGGCATCATCCCACACCTGGGTGGGAGCAAGGGGGGTCTCAGCTGGGCTCCACAGAGCCCTCGCAACCCCGCGATGGGTCCCTGGTCCCTGCGGGGCTGGGGGACACCAGAACGGGTAAAGGCTCCCAGGGTGACCCTGCTCTGATGCTGGGGATGCAGGGGATGCAGGAAGGGGACCTTTCGGGATGGGGTTTGCCAAGCACCCATGAGCAGCTGAGGTCAGGCTCAGCCCTCTCTGGACCCCCCAGACGCCACTTTTGGGGGTACCTTGCCGTAGACCTCGACTGTGGCCCCCAGTTCCTGCAGTTTGCTCACGGTGGTGGGGCCGCTGCTGCTGGGCACCACCACGGTGATGGGCAGGGCCAGCTCCCGGGCTGCGAACGCTGCTGCCAGCCCCGCGTTCCCTCCTGGCCAAAGGGAGGGCTCAGCCAGGGCTCGACCCCCGCACATCCCCACATTCCTCAGGAGCATCCCCCCAGCTCTGGGTAGAGTTACCTGAGGAGCAGACGAAGTGGCGGCAGCCCTTCTTGGCAGCCTGAAAGGCAGGAAAGAAAGAGGGGAGAGGACGGCTGTGTCCCCCCAGTGCGCCCCCCGGGAGGGCAGGAGCACCCCCTGCACACAGCGTGCCTACACTCACATCCTGGCACAGGTGCCCAATGCCCCGGATCTTGAAGGATCCCGAGGGCTGGACGTTCTCCATCTTCATGAAGACCTTGGTGCCCACGGCCTTGGAGAGGGACAGGCTCTCCAGGACGGGCGAAACGACGTGAAAGGGCTTCTGGCCCGCGGCTGGCTGGGCTGCCATGGCCTGACAAGGGATGCTCTGCCAGGGAGAGGCGGTGGAGTCACCAGCTGCTCCCCACGGGTCTCCCCCGCAGCCCCGATGCCAGCTCCGGGAGGACAGGCAGGGACAGGGCTGTCCCCAGTGTCCCCTCCCATCTCTAGGATGCAGCAGTTCTCCTTGGAAGATCCCAGGACAGGCTGTGCCACCCCCTCCTCCATCCTCGCGGTCCCCCAGCCCCGGTGTCCCCAGGTGCCCGTGCACAGCCTGGCCTGTCCCCAGGGATTACCTGCTGTCCCGTGGGATGTCGCTGCTTGTCCTCACCCACCGCCGAGCCTGTGCCACACCAGAGGGACAGGTGACGTCCGAGGGGCCGTGCCGGGGTCCCCAGGTCGCCGTGCTCAGTCACGCCACCAGGGAAGGGGCAGGGCTCGGACATTGCCCCCACTGGTCGCTCTTTGCCCAGCCCCGGGCGGGTTTTACAGCCGGCGCTGCTGCCCAGGGTGGCCGGGCACGGCCGGGCACGCTGCCGGTGACCCGCGGGGACAAACACGTGTGGCCCTGCCAGCCAGAGCCCGGCAGCTCTCACATGCCCGGGAGATGGGATGTGGGCTCCCAGGAGATGGGGAAAGAGGAAAGGCAGCTCACAAAATATTTTGGGGGCCCTCAAAGGTTTGCAGTGGGTATTATCTGGTCCGGACAAAAACATGGACCAGGATTTTGGCCCTGAAGCCCTGGTGCAGCCAGGGCAGCCTGCACACCCCAAACCCCCAGCCAAAACACCTCTCATTGTCCCCAAATGAGCCATCACACCCCTCTGCTCACCCTGCCAAGGCCCACCCCAAGGCAGCCCTTGAATCCTCTCCAAGGTTCCCCCCTCCAGCTGGGGGAGACCCCCGGGATGAGCTCCCCCTGCTCCAGCTGGCCATGCCAGGCACCCCAAGGACAGAGATCCCTTAGGGAGGGGCTGTCCCAAGTGTCCCAAGCAGGGGCTGGCCCAGACCCAAGGTCCACAAACCCCCAGGCAAAGCAGGCAGAGCCCCCTCCCTTCCTCTGGGACCCCTGGTGACAGCCCAGGGTAAAAGTCCTACCTCTGCTCTGAGG
Organism: Serinus canaria; assembly: GCF_022539315.1. NCBI lineage: Eukaryota > Metazoa > Chordata > Aves > Passeriformes > Fringillidae > Serinus > Serinus canaria. The sequence continues at coordinate 4,335,853 of NC_066329.1, read as the reverse complement.
GGCTGGTTCTGTCCACAGCAGGCAGGGAGGAGGAGGAGGAGGAGGAGGAGGGTGGGATCTGGAGGAAGGGCCAGCCCTGGCCCGCAGCCCCGCAGCCGCAGGAGACTCCTCTGTTGTTCTGGCCAAGCTGGAGCAGCCTGGAAGCAGAGGGCACAAGGAGTGCTGAGGGGAGGACACTGCACTGGAACCAACACGGGCCAAACAGGGAGCACTGGGAACCCACAGCGTGCCCAGCCCCAGTGCCAGGCACACAGCAGTGAAACCACAGTGTGGGATTCCAGTGCCCTGACCCGAACTGTGCTGCAAAACCCCCCAGAGCAGCACTGCTGGCAGGCAGTGAGCAGGGAGAGAGCTCTGGGGCTGCCCTGCTCCTCATGGAGCTGATCTTTGGGGCCAACCAAACATCCCTGGGCTCCTGAGAGCAGCACAGAGCACAGCACTGCCCCTCTGCAGGGCCACGCTGCTTTTGGGACGTGAGGACCTGGAAAGGAGGGCAATGAGGGGGAATTCCTGAATGGAGGCATGGGAGGAACACAGCTCCAGCCCCTCTGGGAGCCTTGGAGTCACCCCCCTACCTCACAGCCACTTCCATGAGGGTGGGACAGCAGCAGGAGCTGGAAAGGGGTGTGAGAAGCCTGTCCCAGCTCACAGGGATGAGGCTGGAGACCCCCTTGGGAGGACCCCACATTTCAGCTCAGCCCTGGGGTGCTCCAGGGTCCCTTTCCATCCCATACCCCCCTCCCTGTGCCCCTTCTGCTCCCCTTTGGCTCCATCCCTGCCATGAGGAAGGCGTGCCAGGCTGTCACCTGGTCACTTCCCTTGGCCAGCGTCCCGTCCCTGGCTGACACTGTGGCAGCAGCTGGGATGGTATTTAACAACTTTTTGTTTGTTTTTCCATGTTTAAGGAAAAAAAAAAAAAAAAAAAGGGAATCAGCAACACTGTGGCATTTCCAGCAATGCCTTGTTCCTCCTCGCTGCTCACCTCCCAGATGGTGATCTGGCTGGGGAAACTGAGGCACAGGGAGCCCAAAAGCAGCCCCCCTACCATGGGGACACAGACTTACCTGTAATCTGTCCCAGCACAGCAGGGTACAGACACCCCACCTTCCCCAGGGCACCCATCCCAGCTTTTGGGGCGCCAGCACCCCAACAGCCCAGAGCTGCTCCCTCCCACCCCCCCGCAGCCCCCAGGGCCCCCCAGCCCCGGTGGGAACCTGGTACCTTCAAAGCTCTGCCGAGGCACAGCTCATTAATCCCCCAGTAATGACCTCGTTATTCCTAACGAGCCGGAGCGGATCAAGGGAGCTGCCTAAGAGGATTTTGCACCGCGGCTTTTGGGGACGGGGCACACAGGTGCCAGAGGAAAGGAAGACAAAAGGCACGATGAGGATGGTCTCCCACTCCTGGGGGGTGAGAGTGGGGCTCCCCCATTCCACAGCAGAGAACCCTGCACAGCCTGCACCCCAAAAGCCTCACTAGGCACACGCCCTCCCAGCAGCAGAGAAGGAGATCACCCTGTTAACGGGGAGGGGGCAAGACCCCTGCGTGAGCCCAACCCTAACAAAGCCACCAGAGAACCTCAGCAGACAGCAAAGCACAGCCACCAGCACAGAGCACTTTATTGTTTACCACAGCCAAACCAGCTCACTGCCCTCCTGTCTGCGCCAGGGGCGAGCCCCAGCCTCCCAGGATGCCCCTTTTCCAGGAAGAGCCCCCCCAAACCAGGCTTCAGCACCCAGGGAAGAGCCTGGAGAGCCCCACGGCAGGGAGGGGACACGCTGGGCTTGTGCAGCACAGCCAGGACCCCGAGAGGCAGAAAGAACGGAGGGGGGGACCCTGTTACACAGAGCTGAGAGCTGTTCCAGAGCTGAGACCCCCCACACCCAACAGAGGGATCCTCCACAGGACAGACGCCCACGGACGGATGGACAGACAGGACCAGCTCCTCCTCAGTCCCAGTGGACCTTGACTGGAGGGAAGGTCCAGAGGTCGGGGTGGCCCATGTGGAGCTGGGAGCTGCAGGGGGACGCACTCCAGCGGAAGGGTGGCACGTCATCCCAGGCGGGGCCGCTGACTGCCACCAGCCCGAAGGTGGGCACCATGCCCGAGGAGGTGACCTGTAGGTGGGGATACAGAGCAGGGCAGCGAGTCAGCACTGGGGACAGGCTGCACAGCCCCAGAAGGAGGACCCGTGAGGCGAGCAGGGCTGCCTGGCTGGCACACCTTCATGTCGATGCCGCCGTGGCAGCGCTGGCGCAGGGCGGGGAAGGGGTAGGTGCCATTGGGAGGGTTGAGGTCAGAGCGGGCAGAGATGGCATTCTCGGCGTTCTGGGGGGGGTCACAGCCCCTGCACCGCGACAGGGGGTCCTGCAGGTAGTTGTTGGACCTGCAGAGGGAGGGGACAGAGCCACGGTGAAGACACAGAAAAAGCCCATGGATCACAGAAATTCCCTTGGTGGAAGTTCCTCAGGAAATTCTAGGGGTGCCCAGCACACACCGCATCAGGCGGATCATGGAGTCCAGGTCATGGACCAGCGTCTGGTTCCGGTGGAAGATCTGGGCACGAGGGTTCTTGTCATAGGTGAACCAGTCACCGTATTTCTTCACCAGCTCCAGGTTCCCACTGGCATTGAAGATCTCCTCAAAGTACCTGGGGTGGGGGAACCCAGCAAGTTGGCACCAAGGGGGTGCAAGGTGGGCACTGCTGCCCCTCTTTCCAGGGCAGGCCATGGGGAGGGATGGCACTCACGGCACGTTGTAGCTGGCCCAGTAGCCCTGCTGGTACAGCAGCTTTGTCTGATCAGCCACCACCACCAGACCCCTGTGCTGGGAGGAAGAGCACTGGTCAGAGCAGAGGGGGGGAATGTCACTGGGGGTAGTGGGGGGCATGCTGGGCTGGGGGGAACCCACACTGGGGGTCCCCACCCCGGCCAGAGGTGCTGGGCACCCATCACCTCAGTACCAGCCCCCCCAAAGCCTTTAGCCACGACAGCCCCCATTGCCCTGTTGGGGGGGGCAGGCACCACCCTCAGGGCTTTCCCAAACCCACAGGGATGGGAGAGGAGACAGCAGGGGCTCAGGGAATGGAGCCACTCACGGGATCTGCTCCAGCACTGTCAGCACGCCTGGCGCTGGGCTCGCTCTGCCTGGTGTGAAGGCATTGTAGTCCACCACCATCCATTGGTTGTTGTACCTGGCATGGAGAGCAAGGAATGCATCCCTGTGGCAGCCTGGGCACCCTCCATCCCATCCCACTGATGCCTAAAGTTTTAGCTTTTCTATTTTTCAGATTCTGTGATGCTTTAGTGTGTAGTTCTGAGCTTCATATTAGGGGATGGTGAGCTCTCTTCACAGAGTAGGGAGACAAAACAATTCCTTCTCTATCTTGGGACCAAGGACAAATGATCCAAATCTCAGGCCCAAGAGCATAAACAATGGTGGACTGAAGAGAGAAAAACAAGAAGGATAGGACTTCATAACCTAAAGCTATAACTGGACAATTAACTCCAATATGCAAATGGACCAGAACTTATAAAAGTGAGAGACCCCGTGACCGATCATCAAATTTTGTGACCATTTTGGTTCATCTTGGGTATAGCCCTGGCTCAGCTCTTTTGTGGACCAAGGTGGATCCATTGAGGCTTTTAATAAACCCCTGCTTTATTCTTTAACCCTGCTGTAGATCAGCCTTCACAAGGCACCACCGTCTCTCCAGGACCAATTCCCACCCCACTCACGTGCCGCTGTTGTAGCGCCGGAAGACCGCGGCCCACTCGGGCCCGCTGCGGGCCAGCCTGTTGGCCACGATGTTCCTCAGCCACTCCAGGACACTGCCCCGGGGCTCCACGTACTTCCACAGGGCCGGGTTGTTGTTGCCAATGGTGGTTTCCAGCGTGACCTGCAGGGCAGGGAGCGATGGGGAGGGCAGCAGGGCCGGGAGGAGGTGCCTGAGGACCAGACCCACTCACCAACCCGCTGCTAAGGATGTAGAAGTCATCCATGGAGAAGATGGTGCCGGGGTAGGAGGAGAACACCTGGACGCTCCCAGGGATCTGGGACTTGCCTGGAGGGGGGATGCAGAGCATTAGAGGAGGGGTGTGAGGCACAGCCCCCCCAGCCCAGCCCACGCACCGCCGGCCGAGGCGCGGAAGGGCAGCGTGTACTTCTTGACGACGCGCAGCATGGCCTGGTAGGAGCTCCAGGTGTCGTGGGCCACCAGCAGGTCCTGCTGGCCCGGCAGCAGCTTCACCAGGGCCGAGCAGGAGCCCGAGCCCAGCACACGCTGCGGGGAGGAGCGGTTCAGGGCAGATTCCAGGTCCTCCAGGTCACCCCCCAACTGCAGCAGCCTGGGGGGAAGCAAGGCATAAGATGTCAGGTGAGGGATGCCCCAGGCCTGGAGCTGAGCTGGCTCAGAGCTCTCTGTCTGTCTGTCCATCTTCACCACATCCCAGGGTGCTGCCACCAGGGTGCTGGCAGCACCCTGGTGGCATGAGCTACCAGGAAAGGGGGAGCACAGAAGCGGGGAAACTGAGGCAGAGGCTGTGGGGGGAACCCACCACCCAGCCCACAGGGTGGGGAAGAGGACAACCTGCCTTGGCTCTGTCCTTGCTCCAGCAGCAAAAGACAAATGACCAGAAAAGGTGAACTGGGAGTAGAACTGGCTGCTCCTGGACACGCAGGAATTGTCTCCACAGCACTCCAAACCCTGGGACAACCCTCCCCCACTCTCCCCCAGCTCTGAGAAGGAGCTTACAGGAAGCCAAAGGGTGCCAGGGTGATCCTGCCCCTGGGGAAGTCCAGGCGCCTGTTGTAGCTGTCCTCCAGCCCCTTCAGCTGCAGCAGGGCCAGGCGCACCTGGGGACAGGGGACAGAGCTGGCACCCGGCTCCTATGAGGAGACAGGCTGACAGCTTTTGGGGGACAGGCTCCCTCATTCCCCCAGGGGACAGAGCAGATCAGCTGGGTCTCGGTGCTGCTGCAGAGGCACAGGGGGGATGTGTCACTGTCAGCAAGGTCATGACTCAGCACCCATGCCTGAGGGTGACAAAGCCACCTCCTGTGCACCCCAACTGCAGCATGCAAGGCTCTGGCAAGGAGAAAGTCACAAGTCACCTCTACTCACCCCAGGAAGGAGCATGACCACATCCCTGTCATCCCAGCTGGAGCTCGGCCAGGACAGCTCGCAGCCCTGTACTGTGCTCTGGGCTAAAGGCCCAGGAGGACCCAGGGGGGCTCCCCTGGTGGGGGTTCCCCACCCTCACCTGGTGCCAGTACTCGGTGTCCTGCCCTTTCTCCATCTGCTCCTCCATCCAGGCCAGGTTGGCCTCCAGGTAGTTGCGCAGCTTCTGGCAGTACTGGCTCTCGTACTTGAAGGGGCCGCAGTAGCCCACCATGGTGTTCATCCAGTGCATGTACATCAGCTGGGGGACAGGGCGGCGTGTCACCGCCGGGGACAGCCCGGGAGCCACCAGGGCACGCATTCCTGGAGGGGTCTCCCCTCACCTGTTCGGTGACAGCAGCCTCGGCGAGCCCGGCAGCGTAGGCCTGCAGGCTGTCATTGTACGAGGCGTTGGTGGCCACCTCCAGGAAGGCCCAGCTGTGGGGACACGGGCTCGGTGGGTCACAGACACGGCTGGGACGGGGCACCCCAGCGACCAGGGCTGCCCCGCGGCCACCCCATCCGCGCTCGGCTCCGGGCGGCCCCGTCCCGTCCCGTCCCGTCCCGTCCCGTCCCGTCCCGTCCCGCCTGGGTCATACCCGACGTGAGGGATGCGGTCATCGAGGCTGGCCCAGGCGACGGCGGAGGGGTGGCGGCCGGGGAGGACGCGCAGCCGCTCGGAGCCGGGCTCCAGAAGCACGGAGACATTGCGGGGCACCGGGGACGGGGCTGCGCCGACCGGGAGGACGGAGAGCAGCGGGGACAGCAGCGGGGACAGGAGCGAAGCCACCAGCAGCGTCCGCGGGACCGCCATGGCGGGGACACCGAGGGGCGGGGGCAGGAAGAGACCACGCCCCATTAGCACCGGCGCGAGTGAATGGGCGGAGATAGAGCGGGGCTTCATGGTGACCACGCCCCGCTGCGCCCCGTTCTAGTGGTGGGGCGGGGCTGGATTGGGGCGGAGCCTCAGTGTGGCCACGCCCTCATAAGCCCGGCCGGGCATCAACTGGATGGTACGATTTGGAGGCGGGGCGCTGTTTATGGCCACGCCCCCATAGCGCTGCCCTCTATAAACTCCTCATATGGGGCGGAGTCTGGGGCGGGGCTATGGCGAGGCCACGCCCCCAGCCGCTCCGAGGCGTGGGGACCCCTGAGATGCCCCGAGATGCCAGCCCACGGCCCCACGCCCATACCCACGCAGCCATCCCGTCTCTCCCACCCCACACTCATACCCCCGCTCCAATCCCGCCTCTCCCAGCCTCACACTCATACCCCCGCAACCATCCCGCCTCTCCCAGCCCCTCGCCCTCAGGAGATGTGCGCAGGTTCCTCCTCCCCGCCTTCGGGGGACACGCGTGGACCCATCGCGTGAGCGGCCCGGCCCCGGCGTGTCCCTGTGCTCGGGCAGGGGGAATACACGGGGTGCTGCTGCTTCCCGCGGGCCCCAGAGCCACAGCAGCCCCGGCCTTGCGCAATTCCCTTCACGTCTCTCCGGGCGAAGGGCAGAACGCAGCTTGGGGGGAAACGGGCCAGGGTGGGAAATGGACCTTTGAATCCCGTGGGTTCTTTAAGTCCCGTGGGTTCTTTGAATCCCGTGGGTTCTTTGAATCCCATGAGGATATTGGGGCTCCGGCCGTGAGAGCCAGCCTGCACCCCACAAACAGGGCAGGCGCTCGCAGGGGGCACGGCTGAGGCCGGGGTGTCCTGGAGCTGGGCACGCCGCTGCGGAGAGGGGCCCCGGCCCCTCGGAGGGCTGTGGGACCGCCGGCACGGGGTCTGTGCAGCCCGGTGCCGAGGCTGTCCCACACGGGCACATCCCGCGCTGAGCCCGCCCGTTCTCAGGGGCTCAGCGTGGGGGGGCTGTGGGTGGGCGCAGTCCGCAGGGTGGCTGTCCGGCCTCAGAGGAACGGCCCGGAGCAGAGAGCCGCGTGTGTCCCCTCTGGCGGCCAGCCGCGCGGGAGAGTGTCGCTGTCGCTTTAAGGGCGGAGGGTGGCGGCCCCTTTAAGGCGGGGGGGCCGGCGGGGATCAGCTGCCCGCGCTCGGAGCGGGGCCGCGCCGACACGGTGGGGCCGCGCCGCGGGTGGGGTTCCCCCGGTACCCCCTTCTGCCCATCCATCCATCCCTGCATCCCCGCCCGGAATCCCCCCCCCCCCCCCCCCGGGTCACCGTCCCCACCCGCCCCACGGCTTCCCTGTCCCCTCTCCGTCCCCTCCCTGTCCCCTCCTGCCCTCGGGGTGCCCCCGGGTCCCCTGGTCCTTCTCCGCGGGGTGTGGGTGCCGTTCTCCCGGGCTGAGCCCCCCCGGCGGGGCCGTGGCGCAGCCCGCGGGAGGCTCTGCTTTTTATCCGTTTTATTATTTTTAGCTTTAATTATAATTTCCAATTTTACTATTCATTTTTAACCCCTCCTCGGCCTCGCCCGGGAGCGCGGGATGGGTCTCCGGGGGCAGCCCCCGCTCCGTGCCCCCGGGGAGCGCTGCCGGTGGTAGGTGTCCCCCGGGGCTGTCCCCGCCAGGGACAGGGCACCATGGGGCAGGGGCTCACGGGGCTGGCCGGGGTGCCCAAGCTGCCCGGGGCGCTGCCAGCCGGGACCCCGCTGCTGCTGGACGTGGGGCACACGGTCCCTCCCGGCGGGGATGCTCTGAGCCACGCACGGGGCCTGGATGTAAGTCTGGGGGCTGCGCTGGGATCCAGGGGGGGACTCGGGGAGGGATTTGGGTGCTGCCGGGGTGGTGGGGTCCCGTCCCGTCCCGCCTGGCATGTCCCCGCCATCGCTGCAGGGATCTCACCCGGATTTCCTCCGCTGCTGGTTTTCTCCTCCGAAAACCTCTGCTTGCCAGGCCGGCGCCTTCCCACGGCCCGGGGTGGGTGTGGGCTGTGTGGGGACATGGATGGGGTGGGGACAAGGGTTTCCACCTCTGCTGGCCCTGGCACAGCCCTCCACCCACGCACGTGTAGCACAGGTGGGGAAACTGAGGCAGGGCTGACAGCGATCTGCCAAAGCAGCCCCGTGGCAGCTCTTGGGTGGCAGTGTCCCCTCGGGTGGGCAGTGTCCCCTCGGGGAGGGCAGTGGGTGCTCGGGGGGGACCGGCCAAGCACCCTCCCCTGTGCTCCGCAGTGCTGGGAGGTTCGGGAGCACAACAGCTCCGAGTGGTGCCACTTCATCCGGAGCAACCCCGACTGCCACCTGGACGGGGGCTTCCTCGACTACCTCGATGGGGTCTTCTGTGTCTTCCCACCCCGGCTGCTGCCCCTGGCTGTCACCCTCTATGTAAGGACGGGAAAGGGCAGTGCTGGGGATGCTCTGCTGGGGGGGCATGTGGTGGGGACCCCAGTGACCCCTCTCTGTGCCACCCCTGACCCCACAGGCTCTCTGGCTCCTGTACCTGTTCATCATCCTCGGTGTGACAGCAGAGAAGTTGTGAGTGGCCCTGCAGAGGAGGGGACTGTCCCCAGAGTGAGCGGGAGCCCGAGTAGCCCCATCACCTCTCTGCTTTTCTGCCCTTCCAGCTTCTGCCCCAATTTATCAGCCATCTCCACCAACCTGAAGCTGTCCCACAACGTGGCAGTATCCTTGTCAAATCACAGGGGCTTCAGGCAGGAGGCATGTGGGGACAGGGCAGGGGAGGTTGCCCTGACAGGGTCACTTTTTGTCCCCTCGGCACCGTGCCAGGGGAAACCCATTGAGAGATTACAGTGGGACAAGTGGTCATGTGCTGGCACTGGACAGAGGTGCACAGCACCCATGTCCCCATGGGGAGGAGGACACCAGGTCTTTTCCTTGACGTCCCCTCTCCATGGTGTCACCTTCCTGGCCTTTGGGAACGGGGCACCTGATGTCTTCAGTGCTGTGGTGGCTTTCTCTGACCCCCGGACAGCAGGGCTGGCCATCGGGGCCATCTTTGGTAAGGGAGCCCCAGTGCCATGTCCTCACAGGGGGATATTTTGGGGCTGTGGGATGTTCCCATGGCCCAGGAGAGTCCCCCTGTGTTGGCAGGTGCCGGTGTGTTTGTGACCACGGTGGTGGCCGGGGGCATCGCCCTGGTCAAGCCCTTCACAGCCGCCTCCAGGCCCTTCCTCAGGGATGTCATCTTCTACATGGTGGCTGTCTTCCTCACCTTCGTGGTGCTCTACTTGGGCAGGATCAGGCTGGGAGAGGCTCTGGGTGAGCGCTGTGGGAGCTGGGCACGGTGGGAGCAGCCCGGGGGTGCCGTGAGCCCCCCATCACTCCCCCATCTCAGGTTACCTGGGGCTCTACGTGTTCTACGTGCTCACCGTGGTGCTCTGCACCTGGATCCACCGGCGGCACCGCAGGGATGGGCTGGCTCCTCCTGGAGCCTGGGAGCCAGGTAAGGGCTGCCCAGCTGGGATGGGACCCCTGGGGTGTTGGGGTGCCCTTCCAGTGCCCCTGCCCTCTTCTCTTCCCCACAGAGATGCCGACAGATGTGGAAGAGCCGGAGCCCTCGGGCACAAACAGTGGGGACTATGGTACGTTGTTCCCTACGGATTCATGGCTGGCTCTGCTCCGTCCTCGGGGCTCCCAGAGCCCCCCAGGCTGCTGCAGGGGTGACTGAGCCCGTGAGGTGACAGCCCATGGGGCAGGGGGAGCTCCCTGGGGACACACAGGAGTCCCCACCCCGCTCAGCCCCATGGCCCCTCGCAGGGGAGGAGTACCGGCCCCTGCTGCCCTCCCGGGAGAGCTCCCTGCGCATCCTCGCCTCGGCCCTCAGCCCCCTGGACTACCGCAAGTGGAGGAGGAAGCCCTGGTACTGGCGGCTCTTCAAGGCCTTCAAGGTGAGCAGGGGACAACAGGAGGCAGGAGGAGCCCCCCAAGGGACATCCCCATCCCTGCTGGCCCCTGGGGCTCTGTCCCCCCAGGCTTTGCAGTGGGGAGGGTGGGGCAGGGGCAGTGGGGTTGGGAGCAGGCCATGGGGCACCTCGCAGGGTGTCCCAGGTGCGTGTCCCCGTGTCAGGTGCCCGTGGAGCTGGTGCTGCTGCTCACCGTTCCTGTTGTGGACCCCGACAAGGATGACCTGAACTGGAAGAGACCCCTCAACTGCCTGCACATCCTCACCAGCCCCCTGCTCTGCATCCTCACACTGAAGTCGGGCACCTGTAAGAGCCTGGGGCAGTCTCAGTTTGCAGAAGGGGACGGACTGAGATGGCCACCAAAGCCCTGGGGACTGCAGGAGCCCATCAGAGCTGGCTTCCCATTGTGGGGAGGAGGGATGGGCAGGAAAGAGCCAAGCTGTGGTTGCAGCTGGATACACCCTGACAAGGCTGGGGGGCTTGGGCTCCCCAGCATCCAGGTCCTGGGGGGAAAATGAAGCGGGCCTGGCCTGCCTGGGGAAACTGAGGCACAAAGGAAGCAGCTCTGTGGGGGCTTAGGGTAGAGGTGGCTTTAACTGGCAAGGCTTTACCTCCACCTCAAGCCTCTCTGTCCCTCCTCTCCCCACCATGTGCAGATGGGCTCTACCAGATCCAGGGCATCTTCCCAGTCTGGGCACTGGTCACACTGGTTGCCTCTGCCCTGGCCCTCATCATCTTCATCACCACAAGCAATGAGGAGCCACCCAAGTATCACTGTGTAAGGTGTCCCCCCCCCGCGAATACCCACCAGGGACCAGCACAGCCTGCCCCAGACTGGGCTGGGGCTCCTGGTGCAGAGCAGGAAGTTGGAGCTCTCTCCCAGTTCCCAATGCCCCAGAAGGGGCACCAGGAGGTGTGCAGGCTCCTGTGGGATGCACACCAGGACCAGCTTGCTCCTCTTCCTGTCAGGTGTTTGCCTTCCTTGGGTTTTTGGCCAGTGCCATGTGGATCAACGCTGCAGCCACCGAGCTGGTGAACATCCTGCGCACCCTGGGCATCATCTTCCAGCTCAGCAACACCGTGCTGGGCCTCACACTGCTGGCCTGGGGCAACAGCATCGGGGGTGAGGGCTCTGCTGCTCCCAGTGTCCCCCTGGCACACACTGGGGTACCCCTGCCATGCCCAAGGTCTCCTTCTGTCCCTCCACAGACACCTTCTCCGACCTCACCATGGCCCGGCAGGGCTATCCCCGCATGGCCTTCTCCGCCTGCTTCGGGGGCATCATCTTCAGTATCCTGTGCATGCCAGGGCCAGGGTGCTGGCACAGGGGGCAGGAGCTGCCCCAGTTTCCCTGCCTACAGGCCAGAGAGAGCCCCTTGTGCTGTGGGATCCCTGGAGAGGACTGGGATCCAACCCAGAGTCCCTCCAACACTGGCAAAGCCTGCAGTGTCCCACAGTGCAAGGGGACAGTGAGGGGTTTGGGAGGGGCAGGGACACAGCCAGCAGCATCCCCCTGTCCCCACAGTGCAAGGGGACAGTGAGGGGTTTGGGAGGGCAGGGACACAGCCAGCAGCATCCCCCTGTCCCCACAGTGCAAGGGGACAGTGAGGGGTTTGGGAGGGCAGGGACACAGCCAGCAGCATCCCCCTGTCCCCACAGTGCAAGGGGACAGTGAGGGGTTTGGGAGGGCAGGGACACAGCCAGCAGCATCCCCCTGTTCCCACAGTGCAAGGGGACAGTGAAGGGTTTGGGAGGGCAGGGACACAGCCAGCAGCACCACCTGTCCCCACAGCTGCCCCAGCTCCAGCTGGGCAGGAGTTTGGGCTGGACCGTGGCAGATTTGGGATTTGCCAAAGGGAAGGAGGGGGGGAGGGGGCTGTGCCTTGCTAGGGTGGGTTTTGGGTGAAGCCTCTCCTCGCGTGCTCAGGGTAGCATTCAGCACAGAGAGAGATAATGCTTCAGCCATGCAGGAAGAGGAGGATGGGGGACAGAGAGATGGGCTCGGTGCTGTGTGTCCATCCTGAACATGCTCCAGACATCCTGGTCGGTGTGGGGCTGGGCTGCCTGCTGCAGATGACCAGCAGCCAGCCGCTGGTGAAGGTAAGGCCGTGGTGACACGTTGACACAGGCCAGGCTGGCAGCAGGAGCCGTTGTCACCTCACATCACCCTGGTCTCCCCACAGCTGGAGCCTGACAGCCCCCTGGTGTGGGTGCTGGCCGGGGCGCTGGGGCTGAGCCTGGTGTTCTCCTTGGTGACGGTGCCGGCACAGTGCTTCCACCTGGGACAGCCCTATGGCATTTGCCTCATCGCCTCCTACCTGCTGTTCCTGTGCGTGGCCCTGCTCACCGAGTTCAGGGTCATCCATTTCCCCACCCCCTGAGCGGCCCCAGCAGCTCCAGCCCCGGAGCTTGCTCTGCCTCCCACTGCAGTGGGGGCTGGCCGTGCCCTCCCCTGTCCCTGCCAGGGGGACAAGGGCACCTCGGTCTCACCGTGCTGCTGGAGGTGCCAGCCCAGCCCTCGGGCCCTGCTGTGCTCTGGGGACGGAGCTGGCAGTGCCCACATCCTCTCCTCGCTCTCTTTAATTGTGTAATTTAGGGAATTCTGGGCAGGAGCAGCATCAAAACCTCAGCGTGTCAGGGGACAGGGGCAGGACCAGGGGATGGGGAAGCTCCAGCTCGGGGGCACGGCAGGGGAGGTTCTGCTCCTCAGCTCACCTTCCCCTCCTCAGCTTCCTGCCATGCTCTGGGACAGAGCTGGGGCAGTAGACAGCTGGTTTTGCCTCCTCAGCTCCCTGCCCTGCTCTGGGACAGAGCTGGGGCAGTTGTGCTGCACAGGGTGGCACTGCCACGGCCCAGGCACACATCTGTCCTTGGGAAGGACTGTGCCTGTTGGCACCATGGGCTGGAACAGCAGACAGGGCACAGCCAGACAGGGTTAAGGGGACACAGTGCTCCAGGGACGCACTGGGTTTAGTGCAAGGAAAGCCTGAGGGAAAAACAAACACCAAACCAAGGGAGGCTGGTTTTTCCCCTGCTTTTTTTAGTAATGTTTTTCAACCTGAGTTTCAGATCCTACTTTTCTCCTTCTCCTGGGATAGGCAGAGCTGTAGGAAAGGACTTGGAGGTTTCCACACATAGTGTTGACCTCTGGCAGGACTAGATTTAGGCACTGTAAAAAATTGCAATAAAAAAAAAAAAAAAAACAAAACCACAAACACAAACCCAACCTTGACTTCTGCCTGCTGCAAGGGCCATTGCTCCTGCTCTGTGCTGGTCTGACTCAGCCCTTACTCAGCACAGAGCCTCTGGGGTGAGAGGGAACAGCTGGGGCTGAGGAGCCTAGGACACCCAGAGTGGTTTTTCCCGAGGGAATGGGGAAGTGGTTTCCAGTAGCTGATGTCCCAAGAGCAGTCACGTGCTGTCACACTGGGAATGGGGTCAGCAGAGCTCAGTCCTGGGGACAGGGACTCCTGCAGGGCCCACAGTGCCAGAAGAATAAAGGGGTGGGCTGGTGGTTCTGCTCCCAGCTGGAGAGGACACAGGACACAGGCTGGAAAGTAAATTCTCACGCCAGAGGGACACCCACATCCCTGCCCCACAGGAGAGGGGGGTGTTGAGCAAACACCACAACCGCCAGACCTGGTTCCTCCTCCTTTCCTCCTGGGCCTGGAGCATTTCTCCTTTTTCTAACAGATACCAGCAGCTTTCACAAAAAATAACCCTCCCTGTGCCCACAGCCATCGGCTCTGCCCCGATCTTGCTCTGGCAGCTGCCAGATCCAGGACACAACGCCCACTTCCTGCCACAGGCAGGGCTAAAGCAATCCAAACCCTGGCACACGTCCCAGGACAGAGGTGCAGGGTCAAACACCCCTTCTGGCCTCAACCCTGCACCAGGGCAGCCTTAAAAACCCTAACTTTGAAAGAGTTATCTTGATGTTTAGGGAAAAAGCTGACAGGGGGAAGGCAATAAGGAAGACAGGCTCTGTAATGTCCTGGAACAGGAATGTGGAGCAGCTCAGTGAGGCATGCACACAAAATATTCCCAACATAAGCACTTGCCACCAGAGAGGGCAGGCAGGCTCCTCTTCAAACACTGGAAATGCTCCAGCTTGGCCAGCCCCACCTCTGGAATAAGAGGGGAAGGAGGAAAGGAAGCCTTTACGAAGCCGAGGATGCTCTTTATTAGTGCGCCTGAAAAAAATCTAGAGAACATCTGACAGACACGTCCATAAAATCAGGTTTTTTATAAACAAAACGCCAGCATACAAAATCCTGCAGTGCTTCCTCCCATGCTCCCTACAAAATGATTGTCTCCATTGTCAGTCTGTGTGTGGGGGGAGGGAGAGGAGGATAAATAGAAGGGGATGCCCCGTACTCAAACTTTGTTTCCTTCCAAAGTCATATGGAAGAAGCAAACTGCTGCTGCCCTCCTTGGTTATACAAAAATAATGAACACAGGGGGGATGTGGGGGAGGATCAACACCTTGGAGGCAGCACCCTGACCCCCAGCCCTCCAGGGAGCCCTTTATTGCATGATCAGCCCTCAGTGCCTTCCTCAGCACAGCTTACAGCCACAGCTCCTTTCACACCCAAATAACACCCCCCAAAGAAAAAAAAAAGTCACTGATAGCCCTGCCAGGAGAAATCAGCTGTAGGGGAATGTGGAGATTAACCACAGCCACATTTTTTCCCCCACTAACCTTCATAATGCTCATTCCTCCTGGCCACAAGTAAAAGCACAATAAACACCATCTCCTGCAGCCCCAGGACTAATCTGGATAAACCTCCTGGGCTGCGACTCCACGCAGAGCAACTGCAAGAGCAACAACTGCACTGCTCCTTAATTTGTGGTTGAATTTATGGTTTGGAAAACAGCCCTTTAAGGTCCTTCATGGGTCAGCTCAGAAGTAGTTTCATACCTGCAAGTATCCAGAAAGAAAACAAAGAGTTGCTGTCAGGCACCCAGGGAGTTTGGCAAGGGCTGGGAGCAGCCACTGGTGCGTGTGTGCTGCTCGCCCACTCCTTCCAAGTGTTCCCACCGTGCCATGGAGGGAGAGATTTCCAGAAGCAGCTCTGTCTTGCCTCCCTCTGAAAGTCTCACCCACCCAGGAAATGCTCCTGAGCTGCCCAGGTAGGATCAGCCCTCTCTTGCAGTCCTTGTGCCATGAGGTGAGGCCACCAAGGAAAGAGAGGCACATGGGACAAAGGGGATGGGGACACTCATCTCCCACTGCCTGGGGCACTGGGAGAAGGGGGAAGCCTCCTCAGGAAGCTCAACTTTTAGTCTGAACCTGAGGAAAGATCAAACAGCAAGAGGTGAGGGAACCTCCCAGCTGCCAGGGAACTCCAGCCCTCAGAACCTCCAGTGCTGGCAGGGAAAAGAGGGACTTGGAGAGACAGGTTCAAAGGATGACACAACTGCCACAATCCCATAAATGTGGCAGAGCTGGGAAGGGATCCCTTCTCCCCCTTCCTCCTCATCCCTCAGCTCTCAGGTGCAGAAAAGCAGACAGGTGAGAAGGATCCTTGACTTCCACATTCCTCCTGCATCCAAAACCCAGGGGAACAGTAGAGCTCTTCAGTGGATCTTCCCAACACCCGACTGAGCTGATCTTTTCCAGCCTGAGAAACATTCCTGCAAGGGAGGAGCCCCACTCTGGGCCGGCACTTGCTCAGCTGGAATGAGGACTGACCAGCAGGACTTTGTGATGCCCAGGAGCTCTGCTTAACCCAGAGCCAGCAGAAAAAAGCCAGACTTGGAGCTGCAAAACCTTTCACTCTTCTTCCCAGTCATTCATGCCAGCTAAGGGCCAGCCAGAGAGGTTTCCCAGGGCAGGTGGCCAAGTGGCAGAGCCCCACAGCCATGTCACCCTGCAGAATCCCCCTCCCTGAGCAGAGACAGGAGCTCTGGGGTTTGCAGAGGTGAGCCCAAGCCCAGGCAGTGCCACAGGCAGGACTGACCAGCAGTGATGCAAAGACAGAGTCTCCAAAGCCCTGCCCCACCTGTGGCCACAGCATGATGGGGTGCTGGCCCTCAGTTCTGCCTCAGAACTACTTGGGGACAGCAAAATTCAGTAATCAGAGCTGGAGCTACTACAGAGCTGGAGCTACTACAGAGCTGGAGCTAGTAGAGGAGTGCATCTAGGTGTGCCAAAAAGGAGGGGGAGGGCAGGCTGCCCTTCCAAAAGTGCTGAGGTTTCTCACCACCTCCCCTTTCTTTGCGTAAGGAAGGTGGAGCAGAAACAAAAACTCACTCCCTGATCTTTTGTCCCTAGGTTAATGGTACCCTTTGAACAACAAGGATCTTCTAAAAGGGCCCAAGCTTTACTGTTAAGCAGGTGACTTCAGCAAATTCCCTGCTGTTAATGGATTACACATCCCTTTCCCCAAGGTCTGTTAGTGCTAAGACAAGCAGCAGCAGCTGGAGCCTGGGAAGGGGCTGAGGGACAAGGGCTCTGTTCTGCCCAGATGTGCTGAGCATGGCATCACACTCCATCTGTGTGCAGCAGCCTTCCCCCGAGCCCCCAGGGCCTCTGGCTTCTCAGCAACCACTGCTGGGGGCAAGATTTGATCCCTACTCTGGTACACTGACAGATCTATTTACACCCTCCCAAAACCCAGGCTGGGCAGGAATACTCTAGGTTATTGCATAGAAGGTGGCTCTGTTAGCTGGGCCTAAATGACAGTCTGGGAGCGCTGCCGGAGGCTCAGGGGCTTCAGCGAGCTGCTGGCAGCAGATGCAGGCTCTTGCACTGGTGTCTGAGATTCCTCCTTCCTGGAGTGCTCCTCATACCATTCCTGCAGCAGGGGAGGAAACAGGCAGGGATCAGGATCACCCCAAAAGAGCAGAGCCAGCAGTGGGGACACGTTTTTCCAGGCACAGAGCCCTGGGTACAGCCTAACCTGGGAACAGCCCAGCTAACTGCAGCATGCCTGTGGTGCACACTCTGACACCTTGCCAGCCACAGCCCAAGGAAACTTCCCACCCTCAGGATGTCCCTCCTGAGCACCCAGGGCTTGAGGATGCCTGTTCCCATGATGTCTGGGACTTGCAGAGCAGCCCCTGGTGCTGGGCAGCACCCAGGGTGTGCCAGGATGTCACATCCCTCAGTCACAGACCAAGCAGAACAGGCAGGAGGTTTCTCTGCAGGTGAGCCAGGCCCATGGTAAATAATGTGCATTTTCCTTAAGGGGACTCAGGACTCATTCCCAATCTGTCTGCTCTGGGGACAAAGGACAGATTCAAATGGTTGCAAGATTGATTTTTTCAGCACTAACCATTACATTAGCCCACGACCTTCAACTGCCTTTGGCAGTGACCACACCCATGGCAGAAAGCTCCTGACCACGGGTAACACTGGCAGGAGGGTGCTAAAAATCCAGGGAATCTGCTGATTTATTTGTCTTCCATCCTGCTCAGCCTGCAAACCAGGCAGGCCTGCCTGGGACAAGCCAGCCTTGGTTTCTGTGTCAGACAGACACACCTAAGCTCAAACACAACCACATTCCAGAGGTTTAAGAGCTCTGTGCTCAGCAGCCAAGCCCCAGGCAGCACCAAACTGTGCTCACAGCCCCAGCAGACACCTGGGGAGCCCAGGGCAGCTCAGCAAAGCAGAAGTGCCTGTGCACACCCCCAGGGTGGTTACTGTCACTGGCGTGACACACCTGCACCCAGAGAGGAGCTCTGATGTGCTCTGTGGGGTAACAAACCCCTGGGCTCAGAGGAAAGCAGTGCCCAGTGCTTGAAAGGATGGGTTGTTATTGCAGGGAATGCTCTCATCACTGACTTGCTGGCAGCTCCAGCTCAGGCCCACATACCTGGATCTCCTCCTCATACATCTTCATACTCAGGTCACTCTTGGTCCTCGACCTGCGTCCCAGGAACACTGTGGACATTTGCTGAAGAGTTGGGGCAAGGAGGAGGAAACACCAAAAAAGACATTCATCAGTCACTGAGCAGCTGGATCTGTCCTGGAACCTCCTTCCTGTGGACACTCACCACCCACTGGTGAGCTCAGAGCACCCCAGCCCCTTCTGCTGTCACCTGAGAGGCAGCAGCACCTGTGCCACAGTGACACGGGGTACAATGGCCATTGTTAAAACAAACACTCAGCTCTGCCCAGATGCATGAGACAACAGTTCTGAGACAAAAGCTCATTTTCCCAATTCAGAATGTTTTAGAATGGAAGCATTAGCAGTGCCATGGAGAAAGGAAGGATCAGGAACCAATGCCATCATGCTGCTGCATAATGCTCCAGGACTGTCCCAGCCTCAGGGCTCTCTGATGGCACAGAGAGACAAGCAGGAGAATTATGAGACAGTGGCTTCCTTAGAGGAAAAGTAAATCTGCTTTTTTTCAGTCAGCAGGGGCCAGGACAGCTCTTAGGGAGGTTTTCAGGCAGCATGGACCAGACTTTGTCAAGGCTATGCAGGGAGCAGCTGCTGCTTTTCCATAGCAGCAAAATTCTGGGATGCTGCAGAGTCCCTCCAGCAGCTCAGCCCTGAACACTACACAGGCAGGTGGATCTTCTCTCTCCACACAGGCAAAGTGGCCCTGGCACACCTCCCTCTCCTGAAAGTGAGAACTCTCAGTGTTTCCTCTTACCCCATATTTGTCCATCTGCAACACGATCTTCTGCAGCTGAGCTGTTTCAGTGGCAGCTGAAGTCCTCTTGTACAGCTCAATTATGCCAATCACCTCCTCCTTGGAGATCTCCTTCTCCAGAACAATGCCATTATCTTCTGGAGAGGCAAGAAACAGAAAGAGGGGGAAAAAAAGTCACCAAGATGAGCATTGCTTCAACAGCTGCTATGATAACCTGGAAGGCAAAGCCTAAAGCACACAGCACCAAGCCAGAGGTCAGGTACAGTCTGTACCTGCTTTTGTGACTGGAACTGGGATATGCTCAACCCCCAACAAGGCAGGGAGAGAGTTAACTAGTGAGAAGGGCCAGCAAACCTTCTGACTCAAACTATTCTCATCAGGCTCCTTGGTATTTTAAAAAAATAATAAATCTTGTAGCTTTTTTTGCTGGCCTGTATGTTAAGAAATTAAATAAACACTTCAGAGTTTCTGCCTTTTGATCTTCACCTGCCTAAGAGAGCTTGGGAATCCAGGGCTAACCAATGTCCTTCACTGCTCCCTTCAAACTGGGTGCAGGAAGGATCACAAGTGTTTCCCTAATTAGCAGCTCCTGTGCCACACAAATTTGATCTTCTGGCACCTAAAACTCAGGGGGGTGGAGCCTTCACCTGAAGGAACAGCAGGAGAAGGGCTGTGAGCCATGAATGTGGCTTTGGCCCTGAATCAGCAGTCAGGAAGGTGCCTGCAGTTCCAGACCTCCAGCTCAGGAGGAAAAGGACAGAAGTGATGAGGGGGATGCAGAGCCCAGTCCCTGCCAGTTCCTGGAGGGAAAGGCATGTCCAAACCCAGCACAGAGTCAGCAGCCTAAGCACAACCAGAAAATGGGGAAAGAACTGGACAGGCAGTGTCTGCTGTCCTCCAGGTCATGCAAAAAGTGCTGGCAAATCACCTTGGAGACACATCCTGCCGCCAGTGAGAGTATTAGTGAGGAAGGGAAATTGATTTAATAAAATTATCAATCTTCCCTTCCTGCAAGGTCCCTCGTTGAGCTTTGCTACATCATTGCTGCAGTGTTTCCTAGAAACCTTGCATGAAATGTACACGGACTGCCTACTTCAAAGAGTTTGGTTGAAATGGCTCAAGTGGTTGAAGTTTGCATGTGTGTATGCACAAAGACAGATATAAAAGCCACATCAATACACCCACAAATGCTTTTTGGGGAATTCTGGGGGAGAGATGAGGGGCAGAGCAGAAAGACCAGACAGAAATATCACACAAAGAACAAGCTCAAGCAAAAGAACAACGAGCAAAAGAATGAGCTCAGGACGTCAGGTTAAAAAAAGAAAATTTAAAAAAATCTGTTTTTTCCTGGCCAATCCCATTTTCTCCTAGAGACATGAAGTACCAGGGAGAGAAGACACAAGGCTGCAGGTCAGCCAGGCCTCAGCTCTGACCTTCTGAATCCTGGTTCTTCCGAGTGTAGTTCATGCGGAACACAAAAGCATCCAGGATGAAAGCCACGATGATCGTCATCACCACCATGGTCACAATGTAGAAGATCATGAAGTACAGACGGCTCCAGTGAGTGGTTTGGGATGTCACCCCTTCCTAAAGAGGAGAGGGAAGAAGTGAGCAGTGCTCAAAAGGAGGGAGAGGCAGTGTTAACTGCTTATCAACAAAGCAGCATAAACAGTCTGCCCCCAGGGACTGCTTGTGCAATGCTCAATGCCCCAACAGGTCCTTGCAGCTAAAAAGAGATGTTCCTACAAGCAAACACACAGAACATCCAAAGCTGGTGGCTTTAGACAGCAGGGTGACAAACTGGAGCACAGGGTGACTTCATTTGTCCAGCCTGTACAGCCTGAAACGTGCCCAGCAGCATGGCAGGGGTCAAATGCCT